>NC_062563.1:18677773-21424440 GCF_022837055.1 Prionailurus viverrinus | reverse complement strand
CGGCTCGGGTCATGATCTCATGGTTTTGTGAGTTCGAGCCTCTCCTCGGGCTTCACCCTCACGGTGCGAATCCTGCTTGGGATTCTCTGTGTCCCTCTCTTTCTACCTCTCCCCCACTAGCGCTGTCTCTGTCTCTCTCAAAATAAATAAATAAACTTAAAATAATAAAGACAGCAATAAGACAAATCTTCTGCTGAGAACAATTGGAAAAAGTAGATAAAATATAAGAAGCATGTTTTTTAAAAAAAATTTTTTTTCAACGTTTATTTATTTTTGGGACAGAGAGAGACAGAGCATGAACGGGGGAGGGGCAGAGAGAGAGGGAGACACAGAATCGGAAGCAGGCTCCAGGCTCTGAGCCATCAGCCCAGAGCCTGACACGGGGCTCGAACTCAGGGATCGTGACCTGAGCTGAAGTCGGACGCTTAACCGACTGCGCCACCCAGGCGCCCCAGAAGCAGGTTTTTAAAGACATCGGAGAGCTTTGGAGTCCAACAGCACTCGAGGGATTCAGTTGTGGTGATGGGGAGAGCCTCAGTCCCCTCTGGGGAGCTTGGCTGAGCATGCGCCCCCTCTTTCTCTCTGGGACACTGCTAAACTCATGGGGCGCTGGAGGCTGTGGATCCGGGTTTGACTCCTGGTAGAAATCCAGAAAATTTTAAATTACACCTGTGGCTCATGTTACATCTCTACTGCGCAGTACTGACCCAAACTAGGGTCACGAGGTTTAAGGAGCAAGGACGGCGTAAGGCTGCACATGTCAGGACGTGCCCATTGTGGGAGGGGCTCTAGGCACATTGGTTTATAACAGCTTTATTGAGATGTAATTCACACACGATAAAATTTGCTCCTTTAAAGTGTGTAATTCAGTGGTTTTTTTTTTTTAGTATTTAGTACACACATCACCATTATCTAATTCCAGAACATGTTCATCACCCCCAAGAGAAATACCCATAACTGTGAATAACCTAAAACAGCTCGGAGCCTTTTAACAAGTGTGGACCTTTTCCATTTGGAGGTGCCCGGACTGTTTTAAAAAATGAAGAAATTCTGAATAGGTTTTCAGGTTTGATTTACAAAATGTATAAAATTTAGATACTTATGGAGCATCTGGGTGGCTCAGTCAGTTGAACGTCCAACTGTTGGTTTCGACTCGGGTCATGATGTCACGGTTCATGAGTTTGAGCCCCAAGTCAGACTCCGTGCTGAGAGTGCGGAGCCTGCTTGGGATTTTGTCTCTCCCTCTCTCTCCTTCCTCTTCCCTGCTTCCTCTTTCTCTCTCTCAAAATAAATAAATAAACATTTAGGGGCACCTGGGTGGCTCAGTCGGTTAAGCGTCCAACTTCGGCTCAGATCACAATCTCACGTTTCGTAGGTTCAAGCCCCACATCAGGGTCTATGCTGACAGCTCAGAGCCTGGAGCCTGCTTCTAATCCTGTGTCTCCCTCCCTCTCTCTCTCTACGCCTTCCCTGCATGCGCTCGGTCTCTCAAAAATGAATAAACATTAAAAATTTTTTAAATAAATAAACAAACGTTTACAAAATTTAGTTACTTACGTTTAACATATAAATGCTATTAAACTGTCACACAAAAAATGCCATGAAAAATAAGTGTGCTTGGGCAAGTGTAGGATCCTTTTTTTTTTTTTTTTTTTTTTTTTTTGAGAGGGAGAGTGCAAGCAGAGGAGGGGTACAGAAGAGGACAGAGGAGCTGACGTGGGCTCCGTGCAGCAAGCCTGATGTGGGGCTTGAACTCACAAACTGGGAGATCACCACCCAAGATGAAGTCAGATCCTAGACTGAGAGAGCCACCCAGGTGCCCTGGATCTGTTTCTTAGACATTACTTTGTAGCGCACCAGAGACGATATTGGTCCAGTGAAGAGACACAAATTTAACTTTGAGGATTGGTTTCCTGACAGTCCAAATCCAGAGGCCCTTTGGGAAAAGAGACCCAACCATATGTGGCGTTTTTCCCACCGCTGCACACCCATAGCATCCCAGGCTTTGGTTATTTGGGGATTATGAAATGCTTTGCTAGGTATTATAAATACAGACAAAAATATACCAGGAAGGACTGACTTTTATTAAAAATTAGGGGGAAGCCTAATTTTTCTATTTCAGAGAGTACGTGATGAGTTTTGCCCACCCCTCCTTAGAGCAATGCCAATTTTCTCAATCCCACCTGCCCAGCGGCCCCTTCCCCACAAGATCCAACGTTCCTTTACCGAGAAGATACAAGGAATAAAGAAATTGGGGCATCTCTTGGCTGATGGGCTGCAGTAACCAGTCCCTGGAAAGGCCAACCTTTCTCCCTGGGTCAGTGTAAGGATTTGTGGGGCTTAGGTTTTATCCTAAGAGATATAGGGAGTCATCAAAGTGTTTTAAACAAGAAAGTGACATAATCACGTTAACTTATTTTAAAGGATGGTCCTGGCTGCTACGCGGCAAATGGGCTACAAGGAGCAAGAAAGGCATCGGGGAGACTAGATCAGAAGCTATTTGTCATAGTCCAGGTAGAGATATTGGGGCAGCTTGGATGAGCAGCGATTAATGGCAAGGAGTGGTCAGATCTGGACACTAACACTGGCAGAACTTGCTAATGAATTGGAGTGAAGTCCAACGGGAAGACGATTCATAAGTGCTGGGCTTAATTACTGAATGGATGTGTGAAGGAGCCCTTTGGGATGCCTACCAGACATCCACGTGGAGATGCTGGGCGGAGATTTAGTGCTACGAGTCTGGATCCCAGGAGAGAGGAAGGAGCTGGAAATATAACATGAGCCTTATACGTATAGAAGACACGTAGAGCCAAGAGACTAGATGAGGTCACCTAGGAAGTGAGAGAAGAGAGGAAGGCGAAGGCTGGAGCCCAGAACACTCCAACATTTAGAGGTTGAGAAGAGGAGCGGGTGTGAGCAAAGGATCCTGAGAAGAAATGGTTAAGTGAGGTAAGAGAAAATGCCAGAAAAGGTATTGTCCCCAAAGGCAGGTACGCTTGAAACTAGAAAAATTTTTTTTTAATTTTTTTTTCAATGTTTATTTATTTTTGGGACAGAGAGAGACAGAGCATGAACGGGCGAGGGGCAGAGAGAGAGGGAGACACAGAAACGGAAACAGGCTCCAGGCTCTGAGCCATCAGCCCAGAGCCCGACGCGGGGCTCGAACTCACGGACCGCGAGATCGTGACCTGGCTGAAGTCGGACGCTTAACCGACTGCGCCACCCAGGCGCCCCGAAACTAGAAAATTTAAATATGAATTGCAAGGAAGGGAACGGAGATTCTTCTTCATCAAGTGTTGGCCCGGTAGCTCCGACCTGACCACCCTCTCTTATAGAACAACTTTAAACGCTGGACAAAATGTACAGAACAGCTCTCTGAAGGCACCGGGCAGCAATCCAAAGCTGGAAGATACCAGAGAGGAGTTAAAACCTGAAATAAGGGGGGCGCCTGGGTGGTTCAGTTGGTTAAGCGTCCGACTTCGGCTCAGGTCATAATCTCACAGTTCGTGAGTTCGAGCCCCACACTGGGGTTCTGTGCTGACAGCTCAGAGCCTGGAGCCTGTTTCCGATTCTGTGTCTCCCTCTCTCTCTGCCCCATCCCCACTCATGCTCTGTCTTGAAAATAAATTAAAAAAAAAAAAACATTAAAAATATTTAAAAATAATTTTTTAAAAAACCTGAAATAAGGGATCAACACTGGGTGAGTTTCCCACTTTTTTTATAGCTTTTAATTTGAGGGAAGGGGACAGTCTTGCTGGTTTGAAGAACCAGAAGACAGAGTTTGGGGCAACCATAGTGGCTGAAAATAAAGAATCCTCTCAGAAAGGGAGGAGCCTCAGGGGTACCCGGGTGGCTCAGTCAGTTAAGCGTCCGACTCTTGATTTCAGCTCAGGTCATGAGCTACAGTTCACGAGTTTGAGCCCCGCACCGAGCTCCACGCTGGCAGTGAAGAGCCTGAATGAGATTCTCTGTCTCCCTCTCTCTCTGTCCCTTCCCTGTTCACTCTCTATTTCTCTCTCTCAAAATAAACAAATAAACATTAAAAAAAAAAGAAAAGAAAAGGAGGAGCCCCAAATTCTGTGTATAAAGTCTGCCTAACTCTCTGGCTGACTCCTGAACTAAGACACATGCACAGCAAACTCTAAGCAGCCCAAAGGTGGATGAGAGAACTGAACTGAGATTTCAGCTGCTTCCCAGCACAGAGAAGACCAAGTTTTCCATTTAAGATCAACCAAAGTAACTGCCCGCTTTAAATATATATATTTATATATATATGTGTATATATATATATTTATATGTCATATATAAATATATAAATAATATATAAATATAAAATATTTATTTTTTAATTTAAATTAATTTAATTTAATTTATTTAATTAATTTCATTTTAACTTTAATTTAAAACATATAAATTATATATAATATAGTATATAAATATATTTCTATATAAATAAATAATATATATTTATGTAAATAAATAATATATATTTATATATAAATAATATATATAAATTTATATATTTTTTTAATTTATATGTAAATATTTTTTAATATATATATCCTTCAGAGGAACATAACAAAATCTAAAGCTTTCAGATCATTCACAATGTCTAGAATACATCCTAAATTACTCAGTGTGCGAAAAACAGAAAAACATGAGCTCCACTCAAAAGCAAAGACAATCAAAAGAGACCAACACTTAAAGGATCAAAGTGTTAGAATTAGCAGACAAGGATTTTATTTTATTTTTAAAAAAATTTTTTAATGTTTATTTATCTTTGAGACAGAGAGAGACAGAGCATGAATAGGGGGAGGGTCAGAGAGAGAGGAAGACACAGAATCGGAAACAGGCTCCAGGCTCTGAGCTGTCAGCACAGAGCCCGACGCGGGGCTCGAACTCACAAACTGTGAGATCATGACCTGAGCCGAAGTCGGACGCTTAACCGACTGAGCCACCCAGGCGCCCCTAGGATTTTATTTTTTTAATGTTTATTTATTTATTTTTGAGAGAGAGAGAGCACGTGAGAGAGAGCATGCATGCCCAGGAGAGGGGCAGAGAGAGAGGGAGACAAAGAATCCCAAGCAGGTTCCACCTTGTCAACGCAGAGCCTAATGCAGGGCTCAATCCCTGAGATTCATGAAGATCCATGAGATCATGACCTGAGCCAAAATCAAGGGTCTGATGCTTAAGTGACTGAGCCACCCAGGCACCCCGACAAGGATTTTAAAGTACCTCCTGTAACTGTGCTCAGGGACATAAGGAAAATACACTCATGGTGTAGGAACAAATAAGACATCTCAGTAGAAACTTTTAAGAAGAACCAAATGGAAATCCAAGAGCTGAAAACTTACAATATCGGAAATCTTAATGCTCACTGGATGGATTTAACAGCAGATTGAAAATGGTAGGGAAAAACAGGAGTGAGCAACCTCAGGAAAAAGTATTCAATCTGAAGAACAGAGAGAGCAAAGATTGGGGGGGGAAAACAATGAACTGAGCCTCAGGAACTAATACAACGATGTCAAAAGATCCAATGTGCATGTAATTGTAGGTCTAGAAAGAGAAAAGAGAGTGAATGAGGCCAAAAGAGGTTTTTTAAATAATGACCATAATTCACAAGTGTCACAAATTTGGTGAAAAATATAAAATTGCAGGTTCAAGAAGTTCAACTAATCCTGGCAGGATAAATACAAAGAAAACCACACCCAGGGGCACCTGGGTGGCTCACTCGGTTGAGCATCCAACTTCTGGTCGGGTCATGATCTCATCGTTCATGAGTTCGAGCCCCACGTCAGGCCCTGTGCTGACAGCTCAGAACCTGGAGCCTGCTTTGGATTCTGTGTCTCCCTCTCTTTCAGTCCCTCCCCTGCTCACACTCTGTTGGTCTCTCTCTCTCTCTCAAAAATAAATAAACATTAAAAAAAATTAAAAAAAAACCACACCCAGTCACATCATAATACAACTGTTAAAAAACGAAGATTAGGAGAAAGCTTTGACAGAAGTCACACACAGACACAAAGTCACAACAGGGGCACAGTGATTTGAAGGATCCATGAATCCATGACTCATCAGCAACGATGGAGGCCAAAGACAGGCTCCATCTAACATCTCCATCTAACATCCTTAGAGGGTTGGAAAGAACAATTGGGTTCTATATCTAGCAAAAATGTCCTTCGAGAATGACAGTGCAACAAATTAAGGAATGAAGAGTTCACTGATGCACAGATAGAGCATGTTGGTGGTGGCACAGGGGTGGGGCCCCTGGAGGTGGGGTCACCCAGGAGAGCCTCACTGAGAGGGGAACACTGCCAGCGGGAACCCGACAGCTGAGTCACAGCCAGCCTTGGGACAAGGCTCCCGTGACACCTTTGCTCTAGCGCGTGCCTGGCAGGTGCACCATGAATTTGTATGGGATGAGCAAAGGGAATGGTATATGGATGAAACGTATGTGAAAGGCATCAGACTTTGTCTTGACAGTTCTAGAGTCAACTAGAGTCCCGGGGCCAAAGCGTAGAATTTGCAGGCAAGCAGGAAAGAGTTCTCAGTTAGAATTCTGTTAGTAGAAGAGTGTGATGGCTGAAAATTCCCTAGGGTGTAGAGCAACCTGGTTACAGAAGCGACAGACTCTAGTAGAAAGTAGGGGAGGCAGCGCTGGCATAAAACCTCACCCACCCATCTTCAGCCTGTCAGTCTACCCTTGGCTGGTTCCCCTCAATAGCCCAAGGTGGCTGCCACAGTTCCAGGTATCACGTATTTCCATGACAACCTCCAACAGCCGCGGGCTATGTCTCCCCACGCAGCTTATGTATTGTCAGTTAGGAAACCTTCCTCAGGGGAACTTCTACACCTGTCGGTGGCCAGGATTGGATCGCATGCCTTTTCTAAGTTAATCACTGGCAAAGGAACGATATTGCCTGCCTTCGACAAGTCAGAATTTACTAGAATCACATGGAGGAGGAGTGGACATAACAAAAACCCAGATTTAGGCAACCACTTGGTGTTCCTGCATAATGTTTCTTCATTTTGTTCACTTGAGTGTGAGAGATGAAAAGTCAAGGTCTTAAGTTTACCAGTCTTCATTCATTCATTCACTCATTTATCAAATATTTATTGAGTGCCTATTCTGGGTCCAATGGTGTGTTGGAAGGAAGGTATACAGTTGTAAATAAAATATGGAAGACTGTCTTTATACCCGGCATATGTATTTTTGCGTGTGGTTTTGACGGTACAGAACCAAATAATTTTCAGATGGGGGAAAAAGCGATTTAAAAAAAAAAAAAGAAAGGTGATCCATGTGGACAGGAAGCAGATCTGAGATAGGCCACAAATGAGCAGTGGGTTCTGGTTCCTGGCCCAAGTTTCAGAGGCAAAGCCCCCAACCTTTCCCTAGATGAAACAACCTGATGTGAATGAGTTCAACTTGATAGAAGGAAACATAGCAACAATTTGGCAAAACTTGTAAATGCAAATATCCCACCAGCCAGCGTATGTGCTTCCAAGAAGAATCCCCACAGACATGCGCACAAATACATCGGCACGACGATATTGTTCGCGGTGAAGTTTGCCCCGGCAAGAATCGAACTAATCCAGATGTCCATCAAGAGGAGACAGGTCAAACGAACTGAATTTCCCTATCATGGGATACTCTGCCATCATTAAACTAGATGGGCCAGATCGGCATGTGCTGTTCTGAAGCCATTTCCAAGATCTATCAGGTACAGGAAGTCAGACGTAGAGAATCTGTGTTACCAAGCGTGCGTCTGTGGTCACCAAGTACGTCTTCAAGGATGAGAAAGACACTGCCTCTGGGGCAGAAAGCCGAAAGACTGGCGACAGGTAGAAGGAAGAGTTATTGTCGCCCTTTGATATCATTTGTTCCATTTTTATCGTGTATAGATACTGCGTATAAAGATATTTTGCAATCAGGTGAACTAGGGCGTCAGCCCAGTCCTGGAAGAAGCTCGGGATGGAATTGAGCCCAAAGGATCAGTGACAGACACAGTGCCCCTGCTGCAGGTCAAGATCTATGCAGGCCTGGGATGGACCTAAGAGAGCGGTCAAGCGGTTCCACTGGGGGAGAGAAGGAAAATGCCGTGGCTAGGCCTCCCCGTGGGTGTTTGCAGGTAGGTGTGCACCCCCTATCCTTGAAAGAAGAGGGTCTTGGGTGGGAGGCAGTGAGGAGACCAATCCCGGGATGAGGTGGCGGAAAGAACACTGAGACAGGTGCAGGAGGCCCTGGGGGGCCCGATGAAGAGGGCAGTGCCTGTAAAAACGTCTCGAAGGCATGTTTTCAGCACAGAGCTTTTGCGGGGCTTTAACCCTGGAGCTCTGACACATGAACTTCCAATCTCCTGGCCATGACCTCAAGTTTCAGCCCAAGGAGAAGTGAAAGCCACAGTTAGGAGTTTTCCTCTGCTGTTGGCTTCACATCTCTGGCAAGATGAGATGTCTCAGGAGATCGGCTCAAGGAAGGGTCCCCCGGGCACACGACCTCACTGCCTAGGCTCAGCAGGTACCAGACATTCAAGCCATTCCCAAATGTGCTCCCGTTTAATCCCTACACAACTCCTACAAGGTCAGTAGCGTTAGGCCCATTTGGGGGATGGGATACAGGCTTTGGAGAAATAGTCATGTGGGACCTTGACTCAGATTTCAGCACTGCCACGACTTTAACTGTCATCCTCACTCCTTGCAGATGATGGGACACTCTTGCGAGTTGGAGTGGGCCCCCTGCCAAACTCCCATGCTGAAACCCTAGCCCCCAGTACCTCAAAATGTGATGTTGTTTGCAAATAGGGCCATTGCAGAGGTAACGAGTTACGATGGGTCAGTCGGGTGGGCATCTAAGCCGGTATGACTGGTGTCCTTATGAAAGAGAAATTTGGAGACAGACGTGCACAGGGAAAATGCCACGCCACGATGACAGCAGAATTCGGGGTGATGTGTTTACAAGCCACAGAATGCCGAAGACTGGCAGAGAGCCGCAGGAAGTGAGGGAAGGGAACTGGAGCAGATTCTCCCTCGCAGCCCTGAGAAGGACCCCGCGCCACCCATACCCCAACCTCAGACGTCGCAGCCCCGGAACTGTGAAAAAACACACTTCTGTTATTTAATCCCCCCGGTTGTTCACGCGGTCACAGGGGCCCTAGCCAACTACTACGGGCAGTATGATCTGGCCCCCGAATCCTTCCGGAGGCCAACCACATGGGCACCCTTAACTGAGATCTTCTCCATCCTCCCACTGCTGCTGGGCCTCGGGGCAGAACCCAAACCCCACCTGGCCAGGCTCCTGGTTAAACTGTTTCCAGGAAGCTGTAAACAAAGCCCCCCTCCTATCCCTTCTCCCCATCATCTGATGGGAGAGAGGGAAAGACTCTTGGCTGTCCCCCTAAACAAAGCCGAGACAAAAGGGCCCCCAGGAGAACCACCCCTAGAAATGTCGGCTCGATAACAAGCAGACGAAGAAGAGGCAAGGACTACCTCCCTGATGTCCCACCTTCCAGAGGGGAAGGAAACCGGACTCAACTCTGGCCACAGGCCTCGGGTTGTGGACGTGAAATTGGGGGCCGCAAATAGAGGACAATTCTCCCAAGGGTTGAGTGTTGCCTGGGGCAGCTGCTTGGAATTGAGTCTGTCACTAACAGGACCTATGGGGGCCTCCGTTTACCCACTCGGAGCTGAGAGATACCAGGTTTGGTGGGTGCTGATGAGTCTCAGCAAGGGTCACCTCACTGCCACGGAGATAAACACAGAGGACTTCCAGTTCCCCCGGGTAGCCCCTCCCTCCCTCCTTACAGGTCAGAGCAGGGAAGAGGGAGGGGTGCGGGAAAGAGAAAACCACCCTGCATGCACACGCATACAAGCACACCCATGCAAGCTCACACACGCACGCATGCACACACACACACGCTCGTGTACAACCACACACGTGTGGACATGCATGCACACACGCGCGCGCATACGTGCTTGCTCGCTCCGAGCCATGAGAGCCTCCGGAAGTCTGCACGAGGCAGAGGGAGAACATTACGTAGTAGAATATGAGATGCGGGTTCACCTGGACAAGACCAAGTCTTCAACCGACCGTGATGGAAGGGTTTGAATCAGGACTGAGATGTCATGAAAGGAGCTCCCTCCCCCCGCCATCCCCCCCCCCCCCCCCCCCGTGCAGAGCAAAAGGGGGATTTAACACAACATAGGGATTGTCGGGGCGCCTGGGTGGCTCAGTCGGTTGAGCGTCCGACTTCAGCTCAGGTCACGATCTCGCGGTCCGTGAGTTCGAGCCCCGCGTCGGGCTCTGGGCTGATGGCTCAGAGCCTGGAGCCTGCTTCCGATTCTGTGTCTCCCTCTCTCTCTGCCCCTCCCCCGTTCATGCTCTGTCTCTGTCTCAAAAATAAATAAAACGTTAAAAAAAATTAAAAAAAAAACAACATAGGGATTGTCAATTACAGGGAAATGAAAACTCTTCCGTGTTCATACTTGACCAAGGCGCTTCCAGAGGAGATTCTGCCCGTGTGTGTGCCTCGTTCTCCGTCACTCTCTCCGCCCTCCCACACCCCTAACCCTTTGCTTTCCCACAGTTCCTTGTGCTTTCTGGAATGCACAGTGCTGTCTCAGGCTTCCGTGCTCCGGCTGGTGCTGTTCCCTCTGTCCAGGATACCTTTCCACCCTGTGGCTGTCTGCGAGACTCCTGCGGGAACTACTTCGAAACCCAAACCAAGCACATCTCCTGTCTTGATTGCTCCCTCTCTGGGCTCCCACGGGCCCTGGAATAGAAGCCGTCGAAGCACCTTCGGTGTCTCCTAGCACTTCCCACAGTGGAATTTTATGTTGATTCGACTGGAAGGAGATAGGAGCCGGGAAGATGCAAAAGAGGGTCGAGGGCCAGGCTGCTCGCTGTACATCTTGTTACATTGATTGACTGTTGAGCCATGTGAAGGTACTTCTTGTTTGAAGAAAATTAAACATACAAGACAGGGCAATAAACGGATTGATCGTGCTGCTGTGTAGAGCACTACTCTACAAGCAAAAGGAGGGAAGTATTGACACATAAAATAAAACGGATTAATCTCAGAAACGGAATGCCGTATGGCAGAAGCCGGTCAGCACAGTCAGTATGCACACTGCATGGTTCCACTCACACGAAGTCCTAGAACAGACAAAATGAATGGATGGTCACAGGAAGCAGGCCAGTGGTTTTCTGGGAAAAGAGGTGGGATCAGCGATTGGCTGCTAAGAAACACGAGAGAAATTCCCGGGGTGATGCAAGTGTTTTTATCCTGACCGTGATGTGATCACACCGGTAAATACCTGCATCAAAACTCATTGAACTCTACACTTAAAATGTCCGTGTTGGGGCGCCTGGGTGGCTCAGTCGGTTGGGCGTCCGACTTCGGCTCAGGTCACGATCTCGCGGTCCGCGAGTTCGAGCCCCGCGTCGGGCTCTGGGCTGATGGCTCAGAGCCTGGAGCCTGCTTCCGATTCTGTGTCTCCCTCTCTCTCTGCCCCTCCCCCGTTCATGCTCTGTCTCTCTCTGTCTCAAAAATAAATAAACGTTAAAAAAAAAAAAGTCCGTGTTTTATTGCCTATAAATCATATCTTAATAAAGTTGCTTTAACACAATGTAGGCAAGGGGCACCTGGGTGGCTCAGTCGGTTAAGCATCTGACTCTTGATTTCAGCTCAGGTCAGGATCTCACGCTCCGTGGGTTCGAGTCCCACGACGGGCTGTGCGCTGACAGCACGGAGCCTGCTTGGGCTTCTCTCTCTCTCCCTCTCCCTGCCCCTCCCCTGCTTGTGTTGTCTCCCCCTCTCTCTCTCCCTCTCTCTTTCTCAAAATAAATAAAGATATAAATGTATGTTAAAATTAAAAAAAAAAAAAAACCAAGAGAATATTTACAACTGTCTGGAGCCTAGAGTCGCAGAATCCATCTGTCGTACGTGTGGCCTGACTTGAGATCATCTTGCAAGACGTCAGCGGGGAGAACGCGGGGGGCCCGTGGAGCCAGAGCACAGGCCTGGCGGGCTAAGGCAGTGGAAGGTCTAGTTGGAGAGGCGCGCCAGAGCCAAACAACGGGGTGTTGACATTTCAGTCTGTAAATAACGGAGAATGAATGGAGGTGTTCATCACGAGAGAGGTGTGGCAGGAAGGCTCCTCTGGCAGCACCGGGCAGGAGAGCTTAGAAGAGGAAGAGGGTGGGGGTTGTGGTCCCACTTCCGCTACCCTTAGGCCAGAAATAAACCTCAAACGATTCCACAGGCGACTTTCTCCCCGTCTCAAGTTGCTAAAAACTGGACTGCCCCAAAGCCTTGAACTTTCCCCGTCTTCTCTTCCAGCTGGCTCAGTTCCTCCTCTGGCCCCTGGCTTTATAAGCACCTCAGTTCTGCTGTCACCTTCAATAAGGGAGGCTCCTACGGAGAGAGCCTGACCAACCTCTGCCCAGGACGCTGCTGAAAACTGGATGATGGCCAGGCCGTCCTGTGTGGTGTTGGCCCTGTTGCTGCTGGCGGAGGTCTCTGGGTCTGCAGAAGGGGCGTCTAATCCTGGGTTCGTGGCCAGAATCACCAGAAAAGGCCTGGAATACGGTAAGGGGGTCGGCCATCCCGCTGGTGCGGCTGTTGCCCACCAGAGTGGTGTCGCAACCAGGAGAAGGGGTCTTAGAAACCCTGGGTATGTCACTCTCTGGGCTTCAGTTTCCTCATCTTGAATAGCGGAGGCTAAGGGTGGGGCTAGACCGGCATTTTCCCCAGGGGGCCAGCGGACTGTCCTGGAATTGCTGGGGCACACGGTAAAATACGGATTCCGAAGATTCGCCGACGGAAGCGAGGCCTGGGAATCTGCATGGGTAACACAGGGTCCAGGCGATGGTGAAAAACCCGAAGGTGTGACTACACTGCAGTAACTCATTCCTCAAAAGCTCCCACGGTATTGTATCATTGCTTCCACGACCTTGTTGAATGAATAGATAACAATTGCCACTTACCTGGCACTTGGAATTCACGATCTAATTTCATTCTCAGGCGTAGGGTGGTATCATTGTTATTACCATTGTACGGGTGGGGGGAAGCGAGTCTCAAGGAATTCAAGGGGCTTGCTTGGGAGCACACCAATAGTAAATGACAAGTCCTATATTCAATCCCAGGCCGTGTGATTTCAAAGCCCAGGCATCCGACTGCTACGCTTGGCTGCCTCCCAGGGAATGAGCTGACTCCCCCCATTTCCCCCTCAGCCCACCGCTATGGAATAGCCACCCTGAAGAAGGAGCTGTCCACGGTCAAGTTGCCTGATTTCTCAGGAAGCTTCAAAGTCGGTTGGATTAAAAGCGTGAGCTATGAGTTTTACAGGTGAGGTCTCCATTCTCCACTGCAGGGGCAGCGGAGGAGGAAGAATGGGGGCCTAGGTTCACGGGGTGGGAGGAAATAAACATGGAATCTTCACTTGGGTTAAAGGCAAAAGGATCACGGCCAGCTCTTGTGGAAGGCTTCTGGAAGGTTCTATATGTTTCTTGAATCATCAGGATGGGAAGGAGAGCCTTAGAAACCGTTTATGAGCCCCGCGAGGTCAGTCCTATAGAAACTACCCTTAGATTTTTGTTCTGCCAGAGACCCCCAGGTACTCTCCTGATTGCCCGGATGAGGGATCAGGCCATGCCACTTAAAGGTCAATAGCCCTTCCCACAGCCCTACAGTATCCCTTGCATCTGGTTTTCGCAGTGGGCTACTTTTTAGTTTGTTAACACATCCAGATCTGCCACCAACTGGGAGTTCTTCAAGGGCAAGGGCTGAGCTGTGAATCTCTCTGTCCTCTGTGCCTAGAACCGGGTCTCACAGAACAGGGTCTCAATGGATGTTGGTTGAGTGAACTAATGAGTGTTGATCTGACAAGAGCCACGAACTCAAATGGCCACAGGGAGGGGATATGTACCGGGTAGGGTGACCGTATCCATCACGGACCAGCCGAAAAAGCAGAATCCACACGAGGAACTTCGATGGAGGGAATCTAACATAGGGAACTTTCTCCAAGGTGTTAGAAGAACCGAAGAGCCAAGTAGAGGACAGTGAGGCAGCCAGAAATTCATAAAAACAGCGAATCACTAACAACCCTAGAGCCGAGAGCCTCGTGTGGAGGACTAATGGGCACCTGGCTTTTCTGGGTTTGATAGTCTGCCTTCCTTCTCCAGACTGAAGATCCATCGCTTCGAGCTCAGGAACTCGGATTTGAGACTACGCCCAACGCAGGGGATCACAGCCTCCTTGACCAATAACTACGTGTCTGTCAGCGGGAACTGGAAGGTGAAAAAGGCTTTCATGTGAGTGGATTTGGGTGAGATTTGGGCAAGGGCAGGTCCTCCCACTCCGGGCTTCCATTTCTGGGTTCTTAAACAACCCGTCTAGGAAGGACCCAGATCTGACTATCCTGAAGCCTCTATTTTATCATCTGTAGAATGGGGTCAATATTAATCCACCTCATAGATGCAGTTGTGGATTTAATAACAGAGCAGATGTAAGAAATTTAGCAGTGTGCCTGCCTGGCACACAGCCGATGTTCAATAAACGCTGGCTGTTTTAGCTCATGACAGAGTAGAGGCTCAGTTAGGATACACAGCTAGTTAGTGGGGAACTGGGGACTGGTCTAGTTAGTGGGGAACTGGGGACTGGTCTAGTTAGTGGGGAACTGGGGACTGGTCTGCATTCTATTGGCTTCTCCTCCTACAGGGGACTGATCATACCTTTGCTTCCCATTTCTCCCAATCAGCACCCTCGATGGTACTTTCGACGTGCGTGTGGATGGCATCTCCATCTCGGTTTCCCTGAACTTGGGCAAGGACCAGTCTGGACGACCCACTGCCTCTGTGGCCCACTGCAGCAACTCCATTGGCCACGTCAGCGTCGACATTTCTGGATCTCTAAGGTAAGAGACTCCACGTGCTTGCTGGAGATTCTCGGAGACGCCTCGACATCCGGCCCACCCAGGGATGCTCCCAGTGGGGCATAAGAGGAAGATTTAAGGTTCATCAAGATCAGAGGTCAGCGAACCTGCAGGCCGATCCAGTCTGCCTCGTGTTTTTGTAAATAAAGCCATGGGCACACAGCCACACTCACTTACTCCCATGTCGTCTACAACTGCTTTAGCGCTACAGCGGCAGAGCTGAGTCGTTGCAACAGAGACCGTGTGGCCTGCGATGCCAAAAATGTGCACGATCTGGCCCTTTAAGAAGGAGTCTGCCGGCACCTGGGCAAGAGGGCCTTTAATGGCAACCCAGGATTCCAAAGTGACTTGCCCGGAGGAGATGCTCAGTGAACATCGAATGAATAATGCCAGTCCCCAGATGACTGCCTTCCCTCCGCTGGGGTTGTCACTGCATCGCCCAGATCCTGGCAGGACACAGGGCCTAAATGATAAGAATCTGATGAAGAGAATCTTAACTGGAGTGTGGACAGGGCTCAGGGGTGTTCAACAAGGGGTGTTGAAACTCCTGGAGAGCGATGACAGTAGGGAGCTGTTACCACCCCTAGGGGTGAAGGTGAAAGGGGAGGGAAGGGTGTTGCCAGAGCCTAGAAAGAGCTGGAAGCTTGGAGAAGGGGCCCTGGGGCAGGTATACTCACACACCCCGTCCCTGTGGCACAGCAGGAACACACTTGGGTGTAAATACCCCAACCCCTCGCTCATTCCTGCCTGCGCCCCCTCATCAGCCAGACAGCAGGAGAGCCTGAGGGATGAATCTCCAGAGGCCAGCCCCCAGGACACCGAGGAGAGCAGAAGGGAACTGGCAAGGGGGCGGTGGCAAACAGAATGAATAGCCAATCACCTCTTTGCTAGACATGAATTCGCTGGATGACCACGTTGGGGGAAAAAAATGTCAACAGAAACATGGGGTCCTTTAATCCTGTCAGCTGCAGGGGCATTCGTATTTCAGGAAGCCCAGAGACCGTTGGCTGTGCATTTACTCTACTGACAAATGTTTTCTGCACAAATATGAGGGGCTTTGAACTTAAGGCTGCCATTTGGAAAAGGAAACTTTTAGTTGAGCCTGGATGGCTTTAAACCACTGTATTGTTTTACTTATTTAATTTTAATTTTTTCATGTGTATTTATTTTTGAGAGAGAGAGAGAGAGAGAGAGCGCAAGCAGGGGGAGGGTGAAGAGAGGAGGAGACAGAATCTGAAGCAGGCGCCAGTCTCCGAGCTGTTAGCACAAAGCCCGATGCGGGGCTCGAACCCACGAACCGGGAGATCATGACCTAAGCCAAAGTTGGACACTTAACCGACTGAGCCACCCGGGTGCCCCACTACTGTATTGTTTGAACTGGGTGGGCATAAGACCCCATTTCTCAGGAGCAAAGCCATGAAATTCTGTGTAGTTTACACACACACACACACACACACACACACACACACACAGAATGGAAATGAACACAGTGGCAGCCAGAGAAATATTTTAGCTAGTTTGTTATGGTGGTGATAGCTGCATGGGTGGGTGCCACTGATAGGGACACAGAAGTATGATTACCCATGGTCTTGACCCAAGTGGGGACTTGGTAACTACTTAATTGTTCATTCAACAAATATTTATTGATCCCCTATTATTTGCCAGATCCTGAGCTCAATGCTAGGAATACGAGATGATACCCAACCCACAGGGTCCCCACCTTGGTGTAATTCGTATTCCAGTGGGGGGAAGGAGACATAAAGTATACTAATATCTATTGAATTGCTTTCAACATAGTTGAGATAACACGCTTATAAGGAGAGAGTCCAGATGCTGTGAATATAGAGGATTTACCTAGCATTTGGGCAGAGACAGATTCTTCACGGAAAGGATATCTGAAACGAGCCTTGATTCTTAGCAGATGAGGAGGAGGGGGGATCTTCTCCGGTGGAGGAAGAAACATGTGCAAAGATCCTGAGGCATGAAAAGTCTGTACTTCCCAGGAAGGGAGCGGAGGCCAGTGTACCTGAAGGGGTGGTGCTTAATTAGAAAGAGCGAAAGGGATAGGCGGGAGCCAGACTCTAGTCTTTGTCCCAACGTCAGGCAGCGGGGAGCCATTGAAGGATTTTAAGAAAGGCAGTGATATGATCAGATTGGCTTTTTTTTAGAAGATCACTCCCTAGGAGATTAGAGCTGGGCAGAGTGAGTGGAGGGAGACCAGAGAGGAGAGAGGCAGTTGTCCGGGTAAGAGACGATAATGTCCCAGGCAGGTGATGGCAGTGGACGTGGGGGAAAGGGCATGTGACAAATTTAGGAGTTGGACCAAATCTAGGCAACAAGAGGAGGAATGGGGCCAGGATGACTTTATGAAGTCTGTGATCCAAGGAAAGTTTCCTACTGCTTCAGTCTGTTACGCTTCTACTCAGTGTTGGAGGGGTCCTCAGAGGTGTCAGAGGGGGTGGGCTTTTCTGGAAGCAACACCCCACGCACAGCTGTCAGGGACTCCAGCCGTGCTCTCTACAGCCAGCATCATTCAGATCCACCCAGGGGGGCCAACGTTCACCCAGGCTATGAGTCCTGGGGCTTGCTCAGGGGACAGAACCCTGGAAAGTTCAAGATGCGTTCTGCAGAATCCCAGGGAATACTTCTGTCCGATTTTACTGCATGAATTTATAATATACCTACATTCATAATACACATCACTCAATCAGCAAGCATCGAATGGCAAAGAAAAATCTATGGGAGAAAAAATGTTACCAGACATAATTCCACGGACTCACTCATTTCCCACAACCTCTCACCCTCACCCCAGGAGAGCACATAGCGTGGGATGTCTGTTTGGGGGCACAATTCTCACCGAGCGCTACCTGGGGTGGAGAGGGTTTCTCTGAGAGCAGCTTTACCTGAAGTGGGTTAGACTCACAGCATGAGCCCAGGAGGTTATTCACCAGTGGCCCCTCAACACCTAACTCAGTGCTTGGCCCGTCAGAGGAGCTCAGTAAATGTTTGTTGAATGAATAACTACTTGCTAAACTGCCAGGTAAGTTGTTCAGTGGATTTTGTAGGGTATAAAGAATGGACCTTACCCTGCTTTCTTTTTCTTTTCTTGAGGTACAATTCACACACGACGTTATAGTAGTTCCAGGCGTACGACACAGTGACCCGATACTTGTATAGATTGTGAAATGATCACCACAGGGAGTCTCGTTAACATCTGTCACCACACAGGGTTGCACGTATTTTTATTGTGATGAGAACTTTTAAGACCTACTCTTAGCAACTTTCAAATATGCAATAGAGCATTATTATCTATAGTCACCACGCTGTACGTCATAGCCCCATGACTTATTCGTCTTGTAACGGACGTTTGTCCCTTTTGACCTCTTCCACCCATTTTGCCCCCTGCCCCCGCAACCACCAATGTGTTCTCCGTAGCTATGAGCTTGATTGTTGTGGGGTTTTTTTAGATTCCACGCATAAGGGAGATCGTATGGTATCTGTCTCTCTCTGTCTGACTTATTTCACTTAGCGTAATATCCTCAAGGACCAGCCATGTTGTTGCAAATCGTAAGACATCCTTCTTTTTTATGGTTGACTAATATTCCTGTGTGTGTGTGTGTGTGTGTGTGTGTACCACATTTTCTTTATTCATTCATCCCTTCATGAACGTTTAGGTTGTTTTTATATCTTGGCTATTATAAATAATGCTGTAGTTAATACAGAGGTGCCGATAACTTTTCAAGTTAGCGTTTTCAGTTTCTTCAGATAAGGACCCAGAGGTGGAATTGTTGGGTCATATGGTAGTTCCATTTTTAATTTGTTGAGGATCCTCCATACTTTCTCCAGAATGGTTGCACCAATTTACGTTCCCACTAAGAGTACATGTGAGTTCCTCATCTGGCTGGGTCCCTTCTTGGGACAACGTGGGGGAAGATCAGATCCGCGAATGGCCCTCGTTTTTGGAGTCCTAGTTAATCACACAAAGTGGATCCTGACTTCTTTCCTCTTTTTTTCCAGCTGGATCCTGAACCTCTTCCATAAAAGAATTGAAAACAATTTCAAAAACATCTTGGAACAAAAGGTAAGCAAAAGGATAAGTAGATTTGTGATTAATACAAGGACGGTTTGGCATGTACATAGGTACATATTTGATATTTGGAAAGAGCCTTGCCTCTTAAGTATGCTGTCGTTTGAATGTGCTTAGTAAAACTTTCTTCATTTACGGTGCAAAAGCAAACTTCAAGGCTTTCCTAAGTCTGTGGGACCACGTACGCTAAATTGGCATTTGTAGCTGGCAGAGCGTTCGATATCTAGTTGTCGATAATATTACGGACATACGGACGAGTGACTTCGGTCGGATCCTTCCCTCACACCATACATAAAAACCAAGTCCAGGTGTTCTAAGGATTTAAATGAATGCCAAACCAAATCCAAAACTTTTTAGGAAAAATTTTGGATATCTTTTCCACCATATTAAAGGTGAAACTTAAATATGACTCATTCTTAAATATTCTTAAATATGGCTCACCCTCCCCCCACCCCAAATGCACCATATTGAAAATCATAGTGGGGCTGATCCTCAGTACCTCTCACCTCCGGAAAAAGCCTTGGAGGCAAAGCGTGCCTCTTCTTGGGAGTGCCTCTTCCACTTACCTGGTGTGTGTCTCTGGGCACACTGAAGGACCCCCTGGAACCTCACTCAACTCATTGGTAAAATTGCGACAATGAGCCCTACCTTGAAAGGGGCTGGTAAGGATTTGATTCGATAACCACTTAGCGCTCCTGGCACACAGGCTGTGCTCAGAGCACTCACCAGCATTACTGTTGGAGACTCATTTCTCAACCGCATTTCACCCCCCGGAATCTTTGCTCTTGACCACATGAGTCCTGCAGTCAGACCTCTGGGGTCTAAATCCCAGCTCTGCAACTTGTCTGACTGGGATGCTGTGGTTAACGGGCTTACCCTCTCTGAGCCCTGGGATTTTTTTTTTTAATTTTTTAATGTTTCATTTATTTTTGAGAGAGAGAAGGAAAGAAAGTGTGTGTGAGTGGGGGAGGGGCAGAGAGAAAGGGAGACACAGAACCCGAAGCAGGCTCCAGGCTCCGGGGTGTCAGCACAGAGCCCGATGCGGCGCTCGACCTCATGAGTTGTGAGATCATGACCCAAGCCGAAGTCAGTCACCTGACCAACTGAGCCACTCAGGCGCCCCTGAGCCTTGGGATTCTTATTTATAAAACAGAAATAATCACAGTGTCTACACTGAAAAGCTGGTGGGAGGACCGTATGACATCATGCACACAGGCACTGACGAGTGCCTCATGCAGAGGAAGGGCAGAGTAACTGACACGAGGCTATTTTCATTGCCATGTGTGCCCCAGGAGCCCTGTGCGGCAGGCTGAGGTCAGAGGCAAGTTGTGGTCACTGCCCAGCTAATATAGGAAACATGGGCCAGAAAAATCTGGATACCCTGCGTCCAGTGGGGAATGGGGCAGGTGTCGGAGAGGCTGAGCCCAAGGACTGATCAGTTTCCCGGGATGGGAGCCCTGGCTGCGGCCCCCACAGGACTGAGGGTGCAGACAGAGATGTGAAGACAGAGAGGACCTCTGACCCAGGGGCTTGGGGTGGGCGGGGTCAGGCCCCAGCAGGGCCAGCTTCCTGGGTGGCGCTGCCTTTCCCTCGTGCTCCGGGAGAGGCCAGGTCAGGCCCACCTGATGCAAGCTGGCTTGGAGTTTGCACAAAACAGTGGCTCCCAAAGTGGGGAAACTTCCCCCAAACAAAGTGTTGATTTTAAGTGATTGTGGAGCCTCGGTATTGCATCATGCAGAATGATGGCGTGAACGAGTGGTCCCCTTTGCAGTCCTCTCCCTCTTTCATCAAAGGGGAAGTCTCCGTTTGGGGTCAACGTATCCTGAATGCTTCTCACACACACACAAAAAGGGAGCATTATCCAACGAGGCAGCCGTATCCAGCCTGGCTTTGTTTCTCAATCCCTTGTATTCTTTTTTCCCAGTTATATCGTGTGTATGCCAAGGGAGGCCAGCTTTTCGCTGACAAGTGCTATAAAATTTCTGTATTTTTTATTACGCGTCTGTGATTCTCGAAAGGCCCCTTGATGCAGAGTGAACATTAAGTAAATGAAGAGGTGAGAAAGGCCAAGTCAGAGAGGTGGTGTAGGAATAGCAGAAGTTGGGAAATCGGAAGCCTAGGGACTTCTGGGATCGTGCAAGCCGGAATTCTGGACGTTGGGAGCAGGCTGGTGGCCACTGAGGAACTGGTCTCGGGACTCTCCTGGCTTTGCTTTGGGGCCCTCTGGTGGCCTTTATCAGTACTGCCTGCAGACCAGGCACCTTGCTCCGTAGGATCCCTTATTCCCAGGTAGCCGGGAGCCAGAGCAAGAAGAGGAAGCCAAGGGGCTGAGGAAGGAGGGGTTGGAGCCTCTGGTTCAAGAGCTGCCTCCTGCACCTAACGGCTCTTCTGCTTTACCCCTCGCTCTCTAATAAGCGCGCCTACGTACTACACTTCTTGCCCCTCAGCTGCCAAGACATTGAACTGAGGACCATGACAAGAGCAGACCCCGGGGCCAGACTTGGCCACCATCCACTTTTAACGTGGGTTCCAGAAAAGTCTAGGAACTTAAGCTGGGCCCCCGTGTGTGGCCCAGCCCAGATGGCACAGTGACCAAGCGTTGCGTGTTGATGAAGGTAGCGGCCTCTTCTCCCTTTCGACACGCTCCTCCCCCCCCCTCACACACCTACCTACAGGGTGGGGAGATAACCCAGGTTTCCTGGAGGGTGGTGGGGGGAAGGGCAGGGCCAAGGAGACAGAGGGTAGAGGGAGACTCACCTGACTTTCTCACGCACTTTGGACAGATCTGCGAAATGGTCCGGAAGTCAACAGCCTCTCACCTGGAGCCCTATCTCCGGACGCTGCCAGGTTTGGAGGCCCCCTCCCTTCTCTGGGTGCCATCAGATGCCAGGACACCTGGTACCCCTGGAGCCATCACCATCATTTCCCAAGAGCCCCGGGAGAACTTTCCCCACTAAGGACCTCTCCACCTTAGAGTTGGATACGGGGTAACCCCCTCTCTCGGGGGTCTCTTCCGGAGGTGGGGGACTCAGGAGGTTAAGGGTAGTGACTCGGAAACCTGCCGGGAGCACGAGGTGGGCAGAGAATGACAAACGCATGGGAGAATCACGGGTCGGCTCTGCCCTGGCTGCTTTAACGAAACAGGGATGCTCTGAACTCCCCGCGTAGGGCCGGGGGTCCACCCAGCCCTGCCCCTCTGGCTGCCACAGGGACCTTTTACAATCAGGTCGGGTCTCCCCGTCTTCTTGGGACCTAGCGAAGATTCCTCTGACTCTCAGGACACTGAGCCCAGCTTCGAGTGACAAGGCCTTGCGTGGTCCGGCAATGTGGCCGGCCACACAGTCCCGATATGCCTCGAACATCGCCAACTCCTCTGATACACCCTACGTGCCTCTAATACGCTCTGAACTGCTACAAGATCCTTGCACATATCGTTCCCTCTGCCAGGAACGTCCTGCCCCACTTCCACCCCCCTTTCACTGAGTCAACACCCGCTCCTCCTTCAGATCAGAGCCCAAGCAACCCCTCCTCTGACTCCCTGTCCAAATCAAGCTGCAACCCCCTATTTCACCCTCCATTATACGGCTGATACCATCCAAGGGACCTACCCTACCTAACAGAGTTGCACTTTTACATGTATTTGCTCGAGCATTCGATTGTCTTTCCCTATCTTCCTCCCCACCCTGGACTGTCCAAGGACAGGGATTTGGGCTCTCTCGCTCAGCTGTTTCATCAGCCTCTTGCATTACACTTGGCACATGGCACATGCTCAGTAAACATTGAATGAACGAGTGAACGGATGCACACGGCACTCTCTTTGTGACTGAAGGTACCATGGATCGGCCCCAGCCCCATTTCCATTCTCCAAAGGCAAAAGTCCATGCGAAAGGAGAGCCCTGAAACCGTGCAGTGCACAACGCACCCAACTGTGTCTGACGACCCTATCCATAACACTGTCTCTTTCCTGTTCCACAGTCATCGCCATGATTGACCAGGTTGCCGGCATTGACTACAGCTTAGTAGGAGCTCCCCAAGTGACTTCTCAAGTCATAGACACACCCTTCAAGGTAAGTTGCTGTGGAGACGGGACTTTAGAGCTCAGGACTAGCAGAAAATCAGTTCTACCTCCCAGAGTCGGCTCCTCTCCTCCTTCGCTAGTCCATCTGCCTATAAGTCCCCATCCTTGGCCAGTGTCCACAGCAGCAACAGGAAACTGGATATACCTTCTCTTGATTCCAGTCTCCTGCAGGATTCCCTGGGGGGGTTGAGCCAGGCCCTAGAGCGCCAGCCTCCTCCAATCGTATTTACGAACCGAACACATCTGCTCCTTCCTATGTGCCAGATGCTGAGTATTTGTACGAATATTGACTTATTTAAAATTTATGCCACCTAGAAACCATTGGCCCCATCCTAATTCGGCAACTGAAGCGGTCGAGGCACAAGGAAGCTGGGGACTCACCCAAAGTCCCAGAGCTAGTAAGTGGCAGGCCAGGGTTCAAACGGATACAGTTAATCTCCAGACTCCATGCTTCCCACATGCTTTCCACGTGCCACATCCTGAGCCTGGGAGAACACGGCACATACCTCCCCACCCGGCTCGATAACAGGGAGATTTGGGACGGTTGTCGGGGTCTAAATATTGTGGGGCCAGAAGGACACTTTCAGGACCCCAGGCCCACATTCTGGAGAGGAACCACCACCCAGGGCGCAGGAGACTTCCCTAGGCAGGCTTTGGATGCCTCTGCCGGGCACCCTCTCTGGTAGGAACCTTAGGTGGGTGATGTGTCCCTCTGTCTCCAGGGTGAATTCTTTGGCCGAAACTGGCGCTCCCCAGCCCCCTTCGATGCTCCTCCCATCAGGCTGCCTGAGAAACAGGACCACCCGCTCCACTTTGCTGTCTCCGAGTATGTCTTCAACACAGCCAGCCGGGTTTACCACCAGGCTGGGCGCATGAATTTCACCATCCAAAACCAGCACGTGAGTGGGAGAAGGAGGAGCCTGGGGGTCCCAGGAGAGAGCGTCAGGCAGGACGGTAGACCAAGGTTAGCGGTGTTCAGGGAAAGAATGTGCCATCTGAAACCTGCCGTGTGGGTTCAAATCCAGGCCGTGCCTCAGTTTCCGTCTGTGCATGTGGATCCCAGAGCTGCCTCTTCCCCAGGGATCTGTAAAGAGCGCGGTGTCTGACCCACGATACAGATAAGCTACTGTTGGTAGTACTTTCAAACGTAAGCCAGACTCTGCGGTGACCTGTCTGGTCCTCCAAGTGGCAGTGGACTTGGGGGAGAGGGATGAGGGGCAGCGCCCGTGAAGGATAAAGGGGAGAGGAAGGGGGCGTGGGAAGGGAGAGCCCTCAGCGGGAGATGCAGTCCCGACACCGACACCGTGGAGGAGGGGGCAGGCGGGCGCGCTGGGTAGGAGTGCTGGAGGGCCCCCAAGCCCACAAACCGTGAGATCGTGACCCGAGCCAAGTCGGAGGCGTGACCGACTCACCCACCCAGGCGCCCCCCCGTCTGGCTCATTGTCTTAATCCCGCCTGTGACCACCAAATTCTCCAGATCTATATACACCCTGGCTGTTCTCCGCCGGGGGCCGAGGGCTGTCTGGGAGAGTGTGGCCCCAGCACGAACGGTGTGGGGCCTGGATGAGACAGCAGGATGCTGCCGGCCAACTGCCCTCCTGGAAGTGGACCCCCTGAAGTCTGAGCCTCGCACCCCCACAGCCAAGCACTATGATGAGTGCCATACGAGCAGCCCACGGAAAGAGGGGATCGTGAGGGAGAAGAGATCCAGGAAGGTGGGCTGCGTGCAGGTGCAGGCAGCGTTCGCCACGCCGGAAAATCAGCAAGTCATCGGGGCCGGTAGAGGACGGCACCATGAGAGAGGTTGGGGGGCCAGCCATCTCTGGCAGTAGATTAAATCCAGGTCGCGCTGGTTACGAGACCTCACTGGCCCTTGAGGGGAGCATCCTGAGAAACTATAAACAACAAAAACCGACTTTTGTTAAGAGTTTACTGAGTTTCCAGGCACTTAGCGCTCTGCCCATACATGGTCTCATTCAATCCTCGCACGCTCTGCTCGGCGGGTGCTGTTATGATCATCCCCATTTTCCAGGCACAGGACCTAGCAAGGGGTGCCGGAAAGTAGTCCGCCAAAAAACTGGCAGGAGCGGTGTTTGAACCCAAGCTGTCTGACCTCCAAGTCCACATCGCGTCCTGCATCTCAAGTAGCTTTGTGCTTCTTCTACGGCAGATTCCCCAGGACTCTCCAATCCGCCTGCACACCAACTCATTCCGGGCCATTATGCCTCAGGTAAGACCCGTGAACACTAATCTCGGAGTATAAGGCAACGCCTCGACCTAGACCAGATGTGGAGATTGTACTGGCATGGCCACGAGCTGTGCCTACACTTCCTCCAAACAGCTTACCTATTAAGAACGGTGGGTAAGGATAAAAGCTATTAATTTTTGCATGCACAAGTCCCATCATTCTCTGACCCCTTGTGGCATAAAGTCTCAGGATCTGGATTCGGATTGATTGCCTGTTGGGTCTGCTGTTCTCCATCTCTGGAACTCTCCAACTCTGGAACTCCGTCTTGCCGGGCCTCAGTTTCCTCGTCTGTCAAACGGGGACGATAATAATACCTGACCCGCCGGGGTCGCTGGGAGGGTCACATGGGAGATGATAGCACCGAAGCAGCGCAAATGTATAAGATCTTTCTGGGGCACAAGGGGGGAGGGCACATCGGGCCGGCTCATAATGTGGGGCTAGGCCACCAATTGATATTTGTTTGACGGTTCTGTAAAGCCCAGCTGAAAAATGGCGGAAGCCGAGTGGACAACAATCGGTGCCCCCTCTCTTGACCCAGGCAATTCAGCCCCAGCCCCAAACTTACACTGTAGTCAACACAAGCTGGCCCGCATAGGCAGCAGTATGGCGACCATCCCTGTTACCGGAGCGTGCCCACTGGGGGTGTCTCTCGCTTTATTGGACAACACCTGTCTATTGGAAAGAGTTCTGGAAAACACAATGCCCGCCCTCCTGTCATATTTCCACTGCTGGTCAAAGGCCCTTGGAAGTTTGGACTTTGGGGATCTGCCCACCTGCCCTTCCCTGATACAGCTTGGGCTCCTTCTGTCTGTCTCCCGCCCTCCCCTGAGTCTCTGCCCTCTTTCTCCAGCTGGCCAGGTTGTACCCCAATACGGAGCTAGAGCTTGAGACGTCTCCCGAATCGGCCCCGTTCCTGATGTTCACCCCTGGAAATGTGACCCTCAGTCCAGTGATAGACATCCAGGCCTTCGCTCTCCTGCCCACCTCCTCTGAGCGCAAGCTACTCTTCGAACTCAGGGTGGTAAGTCTGATCCCAGCTCCCCAGAGGAGCAAGGGGTTCCACCTGCCACGGTGTGAGCCTCTCCCTCCTCCGAAGGACCGGGAGACTGCACAGTTCATAGACGCTGGAGGCTGCTTCTCCTTGCCAGCGGCGTGAGGGGACCTTGCATTTCAGGCTTCCCAAGGGCATACTTAATCACATCATACACTGTCACAATTGCGAGAAAGCTTAAAAGTCATTCCCTCCAGCTATGCTGGATAATTTTAGCTTGCGCACTCTTACATATGCTATAAAAACGTGTTTGATGGGGCGCCTGGGTGGCACAGTCGGTTAAGCGTCCGACTTCAGCCAGGTCACGATCTCGCGGTCCGGGAGTTCGAGCCCCGCGTCAGGCTCTGGGCTGATGGCTCGGAGCCTGGAGCCTGTTTCCGATTCTGTGTCTCCCTCTCTCTCTGCCCCTCCCCCGTTCATGCTCTGTCTCTCTCTGTCCCCCCCCAAAAAATAAATAAACGTTGAAAAAAGAAGTTTAAAAAAAAAAGGAAAAAAAATAAAGCACAACCCTTCTGAAATCAGTATAAATAAAAATCATCAAATTACCTTCTTAAAGAAGGTATAAAATGTAAAGAAGTCTTACGATGGCAATACTCTCCAAACTGAGCTACACGTTCAACACAATCCCTATCAAAATCCCAGCTGGCTTTGACAAGCTGATCCTAAAATTCATATGCAAACTCCAGGGGCCTAGAATAGCCAAAACAATCCTGAAAAAGAAAAACAAGCTGTAGAGCTCCTACGTCCCTATTTCAGAACTTACTAGAAGGCTACAGTAATCAAGATAGTGTGGTGCTGGTGCAAAGAGAGACATACGGATCAACGGAATAGAATTAGGAATCCAGAAATACATCACCATATTTACAGCCAAATGATTTTCAACAAGGGGACCAAGGCAATTCAGTGGGGGAAGAATAAGATTTTTTTTAAGTTTACTTATTTTGAGAGAGAGAACACGTACTAGTGGGGAAGGGGCAGAGAGAGCAGGAGAGAGAGAGAATCCCAAGCAGTCTCCCCAACACCGGGCTCGATCTCATGAACCGTGAGATCACGACCTGAGCCGAAATCAAGAGTTGGACGCTTAACCGACTGAGCCACCCAGGTGCCCCAAAAAGAAGTTTTTAAGAAATGGTGCTGGGACAACTGGATATCCACATGCAAAATGAAACCAGACCCCTTCCTTATACCTACACAAAAAATTGACTAAAAGTGGACCCCAAACCCAAAGGTGGGAGCTAAAACTACAAAACTCTCAGAAAAAAGACACAGTGTTAAATCTTCTTGACCTTGGGTTAGGCAAAGGCTTCTGAGATGCAAATCAAAAGCATGAACAACAAAATTTTAAAAATGGGTAAATTGGACGTCATCAAAATTAAAAACTTCTGTGCTTCAAAGGACATAATTCAAAAAAGTGAGAAAACCCACAGAAAGAGAGAAAATGTTCGCAAAGCACATATACGGGAAGGGATGTGCTTCCAGAATATATAAAGAACTCTTACAAGTCAGTCATAAAAACGACAAGCCAGGGATGCCTGGTTGGCTCAGTCGGCTAAGCGTCCGACTTTGGCTCAGGTCATGATCTCACGGTTCGTGAGTTCGAGCCCCATGTCGAGCTCTGTGCTGACAGCTCAGAGCCTGGAGCCTGCTTCCGATTCTGTGTCTCCCTCTCTCTCTGCCCCTCCCCCGCTCATTCTCCACCCCCTCCCTCTATCTCTCTCTCTCAAAAATGAATAAACATTAAAAAAATTTAAATGACAATCCAATTTCAAAAGGGGCAAAACACTTCTGCTTCTGGGAAGATGGGCTAGATAGATGTCCATTTCCCCCACTCCTGCTGAGTACCTCACGTTACATATAAAATAAACAAGAAAACTCGGAAAGGCAGAGAGAAAAAGGTGGATGGGCCAGGGGCCTCAGGATCTAAGGAACGGCATGATGATGATTGCCCTGGGTTTTCTTTTTGCCCTACAGAGTTCAATTTGGGGCAAGGTGGAAACACTCCCAGGCACAAGCAAAAAAGAGCCCCAACAACATCCTCCTGTCTCTAGCCAAAGGACCAAAAACGGGACAGCCTCGTAAGACAGAAAACTTATAGACAATCCATAACTCGCTTAAGGCTATACCAACATGCTCGACACCCCCGCCGGGGTGTGTCAGTGGAACAGAGAAAAGGAGTGAATTAAAAGACAGGACGATTGGGGCGCCTGGGTGGCGCAGTCGGTTAAGCGTCCGACTTCAGCCAGGTCACGATCTCGCGGTCCGTGAGTTCGAGCCCCGCGTCAGGCTCTGGGCTGATGGCTCAGAGCCTGGAGCCTGTTTCCGATTCTGTGTCTCCCTCTCTCTCTGCCCCTCGCCCGTTCATGCTCTGTCTCTCTCTGTCCCAAAAATAAATAAAACGTTGAAAAAAAAAAGATAGGACGATAGAAATGAGCCAGTCCGATCCCGCAGACTGAACAGACGTAAGGAGCCTCAGGGCCCCGTGGGACTCCGACAAAAGATCTCACCTTCCTGTCTTCAGAGTCTCAAAGTAATAATGGCTGGGAATTCCCCAAATTTGGCAAGAGACATAAATCCAGAATAGCGAACCACCCTAGATGTCGCCTGGTTCAACCCCACCCCTCGACGGACCAGGTCCTGGGGTGGGCTGGTGGGATCTTTAAATGTCCCTAGGGCTCAGGGACTCTCTGAACTTCTCTTAGTAACCTGCTTCAAAGCCCAGTCATACTTGTGGGTGGACGGTCTCCCTATTCGAATGTTCTGTGTCTTTAGCTCCGGCTTATTTCCCCTTTTTGATGCTTCCATTAAGACCTCTAAAACCCCGGCTCACCTTTCTTAAAATCGGCTGGGGAGCCACCAACATTCTGCATCCCCAGCCCACAATCCTCGGGTCGCTCCTTTTCACCTACATGTTCCACATCCCGCCGTGGCTTCTATTTCTGAAGAATTCTCTCCTGGACTGGGAGCCAACTTGACTTCTACATGGGCCGAGAGTCTGAGTTACCCCCTTTGGTTTTCTAGACAACCAACATCTCCGCCACCATCAATGTGAGCTCCGGCAGGATCGTTGGTTCGGTCACCACGGGCAGGTAAGAGGCCGTAGGATGAGGGGAGGAAATAGGGCAGGATGGGGAGAACCCGGCAGTGACTAGAGCATCTAGTCTGTTCGCTGATAGGACTGGCATTGGCCCTTGGAAACAGAGATCTCCACGGGGGCTGGCCTATCCTGTAATCCGGGTGCCCCTTTGGAAAGGCATGTAGACATGGCATGCATGAAAGGCATGCTTCCCTGTCCCCTCTCAGGCGTCAGTGGAGGAGCCGGACTTCCGCAAAGGGATAACTTAGGAACCGTAATCTACCTGGAAGACGCGGGGCTCTGCAGGGACTTTGTATAAAAGATTGAGAAAAACTATCAGTAACCTGCACAGGAGAAAGGGAGATTTGGGATGCAGGGTTAAAGACGCCCCAGCCACTCCAGGGTTAAAGACGCCCCAGCTCCCCTGCCCAGACACCCAGTCAGTAGGCAAATCCTTACCTAACCAGGGGCCAGTGGGGGGGGGGGGGGATGCAGGCTTTGGGCAGGAGGGAGTATATCCCCAGCGAGGGCTGGCGCTTCCCCTGGCGGTGTCCTCCGTCTGGAGCCCTCACCTGTGTCCCGTGTGTCACTGGCTCTGGGTGCTGCTGCCTGCTGGGGAACAGGTGCAGCGGGTGCGTCAGAGGAACTGATTCCTGGCTTCGGGGCTAGATGCGGGTTGGCTGATAAAGTGCACTGACCCCATTAAGATGAACATCTCCTTTACAGGCCTTTAAACAGAGAAGCCCATGGTGAACATGTGGGCCGTGCAGAGGTCCCAGAATTTGAGTTTATGCATAAACCTGGCTTGGGGGGGGGGGGGGGTCCGCAGTATCTGAGTGGACAGCCAAGGGCTTGGGCTGTGGAGAGACGACAAAATGAGGGGGGACATAAGTGGACCTCACACAGTGGTTTCATCAAGGAATTAGCAGAACGATTCTGCCCTATGAGAAGAAAGCAGAGATCAGCCCAGGGTCCCAGGGTAGTTAGAATCCCTGAACAAGAGAGCCCGGCCAGCAGCCAGGAGGTTCAATGGGGAAAGCGGGGGGGGGGGGGGGGGGGGGGGGGGGGGGGGCTGCTACAGCGACAGCAACCGAGGTCCCCGGAACAATATTGTCTGTTCCCAGACAAGAACAATGATAATTGTTTGCATAATTATCATGCAAATAACGCGTGCTCACGGCAAGAAAAAGTTGGAAACTGCAAAGGTGTAAAAGAAAACCACCCCGAATCCCCCCTAACCCTGCCACGTAGTACTAGTTCCCCGCTTCCTTCCGTTTTTTGTGCCGCTTTACATGATCGGACGAGCAGCGCATTACTTTTTGTATCCCGCTTGTTCCAGTCAGTGTTTGTATCGTCACAATTTATGTAAGTTGTTGCAGATGTTCTGCCAGCCTTATTTGTAACCACATCGCTTCTTCTTAAATCACCGGGCATGCTTGAAGGCCTTAAAAATGCGCCACGCTGCAGAGAAACGCTGGGGTGCCCAGGCCCCGGGGAAACGGCCTTGCCCGTGGGCACTGGGTGCTCCCCTCGGGTAACGGCGAGGAAGTAGCGGTCACGGCTCGCGGTGACCCGTGCCTCTCTTTCTCCACGCAGTAAGCTGACATTGGAACTGAAACACTCCAACATCCGTTACTTCAACGTGAGTTGTTTTCCCCAGCACCTCTTCTGTGTGTTCTCCGAGCAGGGATTCGGCACGGGGCGGGGGGCCCACAGAAGACACATTGTGGAAACGGATGCCGTGTCTAAAAGTTAATCCTCCAAGAAGGGCGTTGCCTGAGGGCCAACAGAGGCAACAGGACGTGGACATCAAGAGCGTTGAAGGAAGATAGATCTGGGCGCTTGTACCAGCTGTACCGCTGGGTTACTGCGTGACGTGGGGAAAATGACTTAACCTTTCTGGGCCTCAGTTTCCCTGACCGTAAAAATGGGAATACTGATACCCACCCCAGCTACTTCGAATGGGAGCTATCACGTGACATGGGGCAATGAAGTTAGTAAGACCCTTTGACAAAGTGCCTCACACAGAGTAAGCTCTCAGTATATATTCAGTGTCGTGATATCATGATAATTGGAGCCCGGGTCCACAACACCTTACCCAAAGCCCTTAGAGCTGATGGGCTTCAGAGCTGAGAACTTTTGCCAGGAAATCTGGGGCGTCCAGCGTAGGTTAGCTAACTCTTTCAGGGGGATCTGGGGCAGCGCTCTATCACCAAACACATTAAAACTTCTGCAGCAAAATTTTAAAGTGTTTGCACAGAGTGGAGTAAGAACCACGAAATATCCCGACGGCAGTTCAGGTCCGGGGTTGCCATAAGACGAGCCTGTACGTCCTGATGGCGAAGGAAGGTCAGAGAGTGGGGTTTAGGAGATCGGGAGTAAGGAGCTGTTTGTTCATCGGCAGCCAACCTGCTTTGGGAGTGGGGTGGCATGTTGGCGTTTCTGGAGGCGGGGGCCAGGCAGATGTCCTTCCCTCGGACTCGTTTTCATTCACACCTTGTTTGTTCCCTTTGCTCTGCGCCCCCCCCCCCCGCCAGGTGGATCTGATGGAAGCCATCCTCAATTACTACGCGCTGCACACCCTGTACCCCTCTCTCAACGGTAAGCCTAGCTGCTACCGTGCAAACGTTGAATTCTACCCTTTCTGTAGGAGTCAGGGATCAGTCAGCCTGCCGCTTACCAGGCTGAGCCCCTCTTCTTCTGGGACCCCGCGCTCATGGAGCGCACGCTTTGTTGGGAAGGCAGACGTGTAACAGGCAGTGACAACCTGCGTGACAAATGCCTTGACAGAGGAAGCACAGGGTGCTGTGGGAGCTAGGAGGAGGCATTGAACATGACTTAGAGGTGGGTCCAGGCTTCCAGGAGGTGAGGGTCAAGTTGAGTCCCAAAGCACAGGGAGTTGGGCCAAGGGAGGAGGGGCATTCCAGGCAGCACCTGGAGAACATCTGGAGTTGGCACCCCAGGGTTCTGGGCCAGGTTGGGTGACTGACTTGCTCGGTGACCTTGACCTTGATGGAAGCAGCGCTTGGCCCAGTAGCTGCCGGAGAACCAGCAGGCCTCCTTCTATGCCACGGCCTTCTCCACCTGGCCTTACCACCTGCCTTTTACCACCAAGAGGTTAGAGCAGGAAGTCATCCTGGAAAAGAGAGAGCGGTGGAGATGATGGTCCTCGGGGACGAGTCCCTGGTTATAAGTACAGCATGTCCCATCCCGGGCCTCTCTGGCTGGTGGAGGCTGTCCACATCTGTCCCCTCCTGAGGAAGCCGCATTTGCCGGGCATTTTCATGTACATGCCCCGCTCCCCACAGAAAACCGGCCCCGAATCCAGCAGCCTACCGCATTTCAAAGCAGCCCGCCCTGTCACCGGCCAGCGGCCAATGCAGTGAGCTGTGTCCCCACACGTCCTCAGCCTTCTCTGTCCAACCCGTGTCTCTCTGCTGTTTATCTTCCAGCAAAGCTTGAGGAGGGCTTCCCTCTGCCTCTGCCAAGGGACACGTACCTCAACAGTTTGGAGCTCCACGTCCACAAGGTCAGTGAGACGTGGGGTCTGGATGGGGAGCCCTAGGGCCTCCTGGGAGGGCTGCTTTCGGGGCTGGTAGATATTAGGGGGAGCCCCTGATTCCCACTTACATCCTGGACCTAATGTTTATAGGAACAAATATATTTGTTTTAAATTTTGGAGTGCAGACGCAGGTTTGGATTACGTGGAATCTTGGCTTCGTGCAGAAAGGCTCAGTTCCCAGTAATTCAGTTCAAACACCTTAACTGCACATCAACAATGTGGAGGGTCCTATACCCATGTGTGGCAGGAGGAAAGCGTGCACAGGGGTCAGATTAGACGCACCACTTCCGGGTTGATGAGCCAGAACCTCCTCGGTGGTGTGAGAGTCCCCACTGGGCCACCAGCCAGCCTTCCCTCCCACAGCAGCAAGGGATGTTCCCGGAGAAAAACTGACCAGGCCTTTTAGCACAAGAAGCACGTCAGGGGCAGGGACAGGGACAATGACAGTTTATAACTCCAGAGACACCCATGTCTTCAGTGTTCATAGCATGTTCTTACTCCAAGGTAATTCTAGACTACATCCTTATAAATTAATCATGCGAGGGGAGTAAACTGAGGCAGCACCCAGAGGCACATTGTTCTCCTGGGAGAAAAAACTTCTGGGGGACGGACAGTGACATTCATGCGTGTCTTCCAGAACTCAGCAGATCGGGAAATGCAAATAAATTCCCGGGGGGCAGGCAGCTGAGAGGGACAGTGTTTCTTTTTTTTTTTTTTTTTTTTTAATTCTTCTTTAATGTTTATTTATTTATGAGACAGAGAGAGACAGAGCATAAACGGGGGAGGGTCAGAGAGAGGGAGACACAGAATCGGAAACAGGCTCCAGGCTCTGAGCTGTCAGCCCAGAGCCCGACGCGGGGCTCGAACTCACGGACCGCGAGATCATGACCTGAGCCAAAGCCGGATGCCTAACCCACTGAGCCACCCAGGCGCCCCGGGACAGTGTTTCTAAAAACCTCCAAGACCTAAAGGCATGGCCTTTGCACTTGACCCGGTGTTTCGGTTCAAGTGAGAACGTGCCTCTAGACGCAGTGGGGGCTCCCCTTTCGGGAAGCCCCTCTCCTATGCTGCTCACAAAGTGAGCTTTCTTGTGTGTCCTGTTTGCCTCCTCTCCAGAACTTCTTGCTCTTGGGGGCCAACCTTGAAGAGGCCAAACACTGAAGAGGAGTAGCAGCCATGGCCGGAGGAGGGGACGACGACACAGCTGGGGCTGCCCCTGCCCCCGTGGGGGTCCGGAGGCGGCAGCCACACTGCCTCCACTCCCGTGAGGGCCCCCTCCACATGGACACTAGTCACCGGGGAGCCTGTGGCACCTGAACACACGCCTGAACAGGTGACCCCTTCCCCCTCCTTTCTCCTCCTCCTCCTTCCCGTGTCCCTTCGTGGTTTCTTTACGGCTGTCCTTAGCCTTACTCTGGGTGGCTCGCCCCTGGCTACCTACCTGCCAGCCACTGGAATAAACTTCAGTAAAGGGGGAAAGCATGAGCAATGTCTAGTCGCCACACAGCTCAAAGCACCTCGCTCACCACGAAACATGAACTTAGTCCCCTGTGTCCTTTGGTGTCGTGGTTACAGGAGCAAGAGTCCGACAGAGGGGGCTCAGAGCTTTGTTGCCACTTCCCTGATGTGTGATATTTATCAAAATGGGAACGGGGCGCCTGGGTGGCTCAGTCGGTCGAGCGTCCGACTGCGGCTCGGGGTCATATCTTGCAGGTCATGGGTTCCAGCCCCACATCAGGCTCTGTGCTGACCGCTTGCTCAGAGCCTGGAGCCTGCTTCGGATTCTGTGTCTCCTTCTCTCTCTGCTCCTCCCCAGCTCACGCTTTGTCTCACTCTGTTTCTCAAAAACAAATAAATGTAAAATAAATAAATAAATAAATAAATAAATAATGGTTTTTTAAAGATCCTTTAATACACTAGGAGTAAGATGACAGACTTCCAAATTTTAAATAAATCTGTCTCGAACCATCAACCAACAGCATACCTCTGATGAAATCATCGAAGTGTTGTGTTTTTTTACCTCGGAAGGCCCAGGAAATGAGCCAGCAAGGTCCGATGACCTTACCCGGGAAAATCCAGGGTGTCTAAGAGTGAAGATGGGAGATGGTCAGCAAGGATGGTGAACGATAATGAACCAAAGTGAAATATTTGCCTTGAATGCTCAGTTAGTTACCAAAGGCTGATGTCCAGCCTACTGTGTTCTGTGCTGGTAAACTCCCTGTCCAGCTAGCCCCCACTGTCCCCTGAAGGCAGGAATTCCTGCCTCTCCAAGCCAGCCTCGGGCATAAGGTCTTTTGTCCAAGATCATTTCCTCTAGCATCTCCATTAGAAGTCTGTCACCATCTGTCATCGCTCATGGAGAAGGCAGCTTTGTGAGGGGTCTCGTCATTGTCATGTGAAAAACCTGCAACCTACACCATCCCCTTCCAAGACAATGGGTGACTTTTCTGATCTGACCACTTCTGTGTCCCTGGACTCTGACTTCCAACCCCAGTACTGCTGGGACAATTCAGCAGGAGTCCTCCCCGAAAGCCTGTGGGTCACCCATCTTCCTTCTCCACCTCCATTCCTGAGGGACCTTTCTGAAGCCAGAAAAACAGCTGGGCCCGTCCCTGGCGCTCCCTTGTCTGAGCACACGGGACAGCCCATTCAGGATTTTCCTAACTGGCCGCCAATAGAATGCTTCATTTTCAGCTGACATCTGTGATCAAAAATTGACCCATTCGTATTTTCAGAGCTCAACATGTCACCCTGATTGCCGGATGCCTCGGTTTGGTGGCATATTTTCTTAAAGAATCCTGTTCAAAGTTCTGCCCCTGGGTGGCGGTGGGGACAGCCTGCATTCAGAGGGGGTTAGGTATTAGGGAGCCCTCCCCCACCCAGCTCTTACGAACAACAAAGCTGACATTTTCGTCTCCTTCTGCCCGATTCCTGCTTCTCACCTGGTGTGACTCAAGAGAATTTAAAGTGACAAGATCAGGGGCCCCTGGGTGGCTCAGTCGGTTGGGCGGCCGACTTCGGCTCAGGTCACGATCCCACGGTCTGTGAGTTCGAGCCCCGCGTCGGGCTCTGTGCTGACAGCTCAGAGCCTGGAGCCTGTTTCGGATTCTGTGTCTCCCTCTCTCTCTGACCCTCCCCTGTTCATGCTCTGTCTCTCTCTGTCTCAAAAATAAATAAACATTAAAAAAAAATTTTTTTTAATAAAAAAAAAATATTCAATGTAAGCTCAGGAAGAAAAACAGCTCGATAGTCCTCGCGTCGTCTAGTTTTCTAGAGTCTAGAGAAAACAAAAGATGTTTACTTTGCTAATGATGGTAATTAACAGAAATGGCTAAGACAGTATTAGGCATAATGGCAGGGAGATGCAAGATAACACAGGTAGTTTGCTTCAGGGAATTATTAGTTTCCCAGGATGGTAAATTCACTACGATACGTACATTGCTTTTTGTAGTATGTTCATAAGGTTAATTATATTTTGCAAATAAGCCACCCACTTTTTAAAGCCTCTAAATAATAAAAACAATATAAAAGCTTATACTGTAAGCATCCACGTTTTAGTAAGAATTTTTGGACTTGAGGGGCGCCTGGGTGGCTCAGTCGGTTAAGCGTCCGACTTCAGCTCAGGTCACGATCTCACGGTCCGTGAGTTCGAGCCCCGCGTCAGGCTCTGGGCTGATGATGGCCCAGAGCCTGGAGCCTGCTTCCGATTCTTTGTCTCCCTCTCTCTCTGCCCCTCCCCCGCTCATGCTCTCTCTCTGTCTCAAAAATAAATAAATGTTAAAAAAAAAAATTTAAAGAATTTTTGGACTTGGGTTATAATACCTACCGTGTTTCAAAAACCAAAAACCGGTATTAAAAATTTTTGACAAAGTTGGCTCAATGAATTTATCCGTCAGGAGAAAGGTTTATACATCTTTTACTGCACGGTTACATGGTTGGCACATTCACAAAACTAAAATTAGAATTTAGGGGGTTTTGGTGAAATTAACTATTCTGTACCCACTTTTTTTAATCCCTGTAAAATTGACCTAGCATTATATTAGTTTCAGGTGTACAAAATAATGCTTTGACACTTCTATACTCTCCTCGGTGCTCATCATGGCCAGTGCACTTTTTTTTTTTTTAAATGTTTATTTATTTTTGAGACAGAGACAGACCATGAACGGGGGAGGGTCAGAGAGAGAGGGAGACACAGAATCCAAAGCAGGCTCCAGGCTCTGAGCTGTCAGCACAGAGCCTGACGTGGGGCTTGAACTCACAGACCGTGAGATCATGACCTGAGCCGAAGTCAGAGGCTCAACCGACTGAGCCACCCAGGCGCCCCGACGGCCAGTGCACTCTTAATCCCCTTCCCGGATTACACCACGTACCTCCCCGGATTACACCACGTACCTCCCCACCCACCCGCCCTCTGGTAACCACCGGTTTGCTTTCTATAGTCGAGTCTGCTTTTCTTCTTTGCTCATTTTGGTTGTTTCTTAAATTCCATGAGTGAAATCGTATGGTATTTGATTGATGTATTTCGCTTAGCATTACAGTCTCTAGCTCTATCCATGTCATTGCAAATGGCAAGACTCCATTCTTTTTTTATGGCTGATTAATATTCCACTGTGTGTCCATCCGACATCTTCCTTACTCGTTCCTCTGTCGATGGGACACTTGGGTCGCTTTCTTATCTTGGCTACTGTTAAGTAACGGCTTAACTTTAACGGTTTACTGTTAAGTAAACACAGGGGTGCATATATTGTTTCAAGTTAGTATTTCCATTTTATTCGGGTAAATACCCAGTAGTGGAATTACCGAATCAGGTGGCAGTTCTATTTTTAAATTTTTTTTTTTAAACTTCCATACCGTTTTCCACAGTGGTTACATCAATTTACATTGCCATGAACAGTGCACAAGAGTTCCTTTTTCTCCACGTCGACACCACTTATTTTTTGATACTAACCATTTTAATTCACATGAGGTGGTATCGCATCGTGGTTTTGATTTGCATTTCCCTGGTTAGTGACGCAGAGCATCTTTTCGTGCGTCTGTTGGCCATCTGTAGGTTATATCTGGCACACTCCGGATTCGTTTTAATAAAGCTCCTTATTTTTTTTTTAAAGTTAAGTTTCTAATAGGTATTTACTTTTTGCTGCGATTTTTAAAATACTGGCTCATAAGAACTTTTTCTTACATTTGAAAATTGTGTTCATATATTGTCCTCTGACAATTCTTCCCTTTCCCTTTCCCAAATTCAGAAAAAAAATAGTGAAAACGTCCTTTAGTCCTAAACTGTCTTTGGGTTTCCTTGAATGGCCACCAGATTACACAAAGATTTGCCCCGATCACCTTAGAAGGGATAAAAGATATAATTACATCTTTTTTTTTTTTTTAACATTAATTGTTAAGAGACAAAGAGAGACAGAGCATGAGCAGGGGAGGGGCAGAGAGAGAGAGAGGGAGACACAGAATCTGAAGCAGGCTCCAGGCTCTGAGCTGCCAGCACAGAGCCCGATGCGGGGCTTGAACTCACAAACAGTGAGATCAGACCTGAGCCGAAGTCGGATGCTTAACTGACTGAGCCACCCAGGTGCCCCAAGATATAATTAGATCTCATCCATTCTCTAAGTTTTAATCAACTCAAAACTCGTGAGAGCTCTTTGCTTTCCAGATTTAGGATTAAAAAAAAAACCACGCAAAACCAACAAAAGAAGTTCCATTTTCCTGAGTTATTTATGTATAGACCATATTAATATGAAAACATTTGAATAATTTTGTACTTTTCAGCTTAAAAGAAACATGCTCCTGCCAAGCAAAAAGACGGGGACAAGAACGGTCTACAGAGTGATTTGAAAGTTTCAGCATCCCTGTCTATCAGTGACAGTCAGGGTACACACTTTAGGATATAAGCCTAGAGCTACTAGTCGATCAATGTCTTCGCAGCGTGTATGTTCTCAGTCCAAGGTAATCCTTCACGACATCCTCGGAAATCGTTACCCCTCAAAAGAGGCTTTCACTCTCTTCCACTCTGACCACCTATATTCGTTACAATTGTTCAGTCTTACCGCCAGTAGAGGTAAATGGCTGTGGTCTTCAACGCTGGTGGGAAAAATTTAAAAGCCTGACCAATGAGGTTTCTCGTGCATGGCCTGTCTACAGCTGAATTCTGAGAAAATTGTGTAGTCTGAAGCCAAAGCCTCATGGCCCCTATACACCCCTCCAAATGGATTGTATCAGTGGTCTCCAGTAAGGAGGTAAGTGTCTGCGTCATTATATATTCATTCAAGGACAGATCCAAGATTTCTTTTCAGAAAATCACAGCTTTGATAGGGACCGAGAAAAGTTCATGTTGTAACAGGCAAATAAATCCTTATTGAGCTCTGTTCCCTGTGGTCTTTTTTTTTTTTTTTTTTAATTTTTTTTTTTCAACGTTTATTTATTTTTGGGACAGAGAGAGACAGAGCATGAACGGGGGAGGGGCAGAGAGAGAGGGAGACACAGAATCGGAAACAGGCTCCAGGCTCTGAGCCATCAGCCCAGAGCCTGACGCGGGGCTCGAACTCCCGGACCGCGAGATCGTGACCTGGCTGAAGTCGGACGCTTAACCGACTGCGCCACCCAGGCGCCCCAGTTCCCTGTGGTCTTTATCAGACTATTAGTTTCCCATTTCTCCTTGAGGCAATTTCGTTTGATGTTTTCTCGAAATGTGCTCATCAAAATATAAATTTTTATATACAAAAAGGGATCCATATCATTCCCTAAATTTGGCTTTACTTTCTGCTCTAATTTTTATTCGCATTACTTCTATTTTCTTTTTTATTACATATTAAATCTCGGTCTTCTATTTCAAGCATCGAGGCTTAAATTTCTCCTTAGTAATTGCTTGAGCTACAATTCACAAACTTCGGTATGGAAATTTTTATTATCATTCCGTTGTCACTATTTCTAATTCTGCTTACGGTATCATCTTTGATGAGGTATTTTCAATGTTTTTAAATTTCCCAACCATAGGGATTTTTTTCAGACCTGTTTTTGTTGTTATTGCCTTTCTATTGCAGTGCAAATCTAGTTCATAGGACACAGATTCTTTGGTATTTGTCACTTGTTTTATGACCCAGAATATGAACAGTATTTATAAAGGCCCTTTATATGCTTGAGAAAAGCATGTACTCCAATTTGGAGATAAATGTTTTTAAGCCATCTATTAATTATTATGCAAATCTTCTGCTATAAAAGGAACGGAACTATTTTTGATTGCCCACAAATTTCAGCATTAGAGGTGAAATAGGTCAGTTAGAGAAAGACAGATACCATGTTTTCACTCATGTGGAGCTTGAGAAGCTTAACAGAAGACCATGGGGGAAGGGAGAGGGGGAAAAATTGTTAGAGAGAGGGAGGCAAACCATAAAAGACTCTTAAATACAGAGAACAAACTGAGGGTTGATTGGGGTGGGGGCGGGGAGAGGAAAGGGGAAAATGGGTGATGGGCATTGAGAAGGGCACTTGCTAGGATGAACACTGGGTGTTGTCTGTAAGCGATGAACCACGGGAATCTACCCCCAAAACCAAGAGCACACTTCACACACTGTATGTTAGCCAATTTGACAATAAATTGTATTTTTAAAAAAATTAGGGGCTACACCATCAAAGCCCCCAAGGCCCAAAAGAAGTATGATCAACTTCGGTATGGTGCAGAGAAACCTTCAATAAGTAATAGTAATAGCTATCACTTACGAAGTATTTCCTAAAGGGACACACTACTCAGGCTTTCACATGCATCGGTCTATTTAATCCCTACCTCACCCCACTCTTGTAAAGGTGTGGGTCTCATTTTACAAGAGGAAACCAAGGTCAGGTAGTGGAAACTTGCCTTATGCCACCCGGGGGGTGGGGGACAGACTCAGGTCTGTGTGACCCCAAAGCCAGTGACCTTACACTCCTGCAGGCGGCCGCCCCGACTTTGTCCGCCCACACTCAGAACTACCCTAAACATCCCGGCAGGGGATGTCGCACCACCGTGGGCTCCTAGAGTAACAGCCTTCCTGTAAAGGTGTCTAGCAACCCTCTTCGTTCACGTAATTAGCCCTGAACTCACCTTCTAGACCAGCGCTGTGCTGACTTCACGTTAAACAAAATTCAACCCGGGTCAATTTGAAGATCTAGTCGGCTTTATTAAACAAGGAGTTGGGCAGCATCCCACCCAGCCTGGAGAGAAGAGAGGTAGGGCAAGAGCCATTTGCAAACGAATGCTTCCAGGCAAGGTTGCTTTCCCTGAGGGGGAACAGGAGGGGAGTCTAATCATGCAGATTATTTCATCTTCCTTTGGGGATGGAGAGAGCCCATGCAGTGGACTCACAGGCACCCATCAGAAAAATTTCTGACCGGTTAAGACTGCACTTCCGCGGCGAGCTGACGCTGCATTTCGATCAGGTATTAAGCCTGGGTTTGGGGACTTGGCCTACGTGACGCCATTTTGGGCCTGTGAGTTTTCTTTTTAACACTTCTTGCAGTGACAGAACAGTCTATGCACCTGCGTGGCCCGACACAGCAGCCGCTTGTGGCCACCAAACATCTGAAACACGGCTGGTGCGAGGGAAGATGTGAACTTCACGTTTTTATTTGTATCAATTTAAATAAACAGCCACACATGGCTAGCGGCTCACCCTGAGGGACTGCAGTCCTATAAGCTCCGTGAGGCCTCCTGTGTGCTGTGTTTGGAGCAGTATCCCCAACCTATAGCAGTGCCCAACAGAAGCGCACGTTCCAGACATTAAGCATATAAACACCACACTGTAGAGACCTTCCAGGGATACCGTGAGAACCCAAACGTATTCCCCATCGTATCCCCACTTTCAGCATGGGCTCTGGCTCATACACAAACGCGCTTTTTTCTTGTGATGAATGAACCTTCACTCTAACCAGTTCTCATACTCCCAGTTCTCGACTGTACGATGGAAATCTCCCATTACCTGATCCATCCGGTAAGCACACAATTCCCGGCAAGAATCATACCTCCCTGGCCTGAAGCCTGGCTCCTGGGTCACCTTGGTTGTTGACGCTCTTCCCAGATTTGTTCAGGCCCTAAAGACTGGGGATGGCTCACGCTTCACACGCCCCAAGTGCCGCGAGGCAGGCATGACCTGGCACCTGGCGTCCCCGTGCACACTTGTGAAGTCCGGGCCCGTGTTGTGCGGCTGCGTCTCCACAGCAGCCAACACTACCGACTTCAGGCAGCTGACCAGAAGTCAAAGGATGGTCCACGGAGAAGGCAGAAAAAAAGACACTTGACTTCTGGATGCTGCTGTCGGGAACTGGCCGGCAGAGTGAACACCTGAGGCGCGGAGAACGCCCGCCTCCCACAGGCGCCCGTCAAGGTATCAAACTCACTGAGGCAAGTCCGATTTCCAATGCAGAAACGGGACAACGCGGCCTTTCATCATGGCCTTTGGGGCCTACTTCCTCACATAGACCCTCCCATCTTTAAAATGGGAATTATAGGGGCGCCTGGGTGGCTCAGTCGGTTGAGCGTCTGACTTCGGCTCAGGTCATGATCTCACGGTCTGTGAGTTTGAGCCCCGCGACGGGCAGGCATTTATACTCATGAGCCAGGCCCCAGAACTCAGGCCACCCCACCCTCCTCGATGGCATCACTGCCTGCCTCACTCCAGCCCACCCGGTCACCCGCCCCCCCTTCCAAAGCCCTGGCCTGTTCTTCAACACCCTTGACGTTTTCATGGGCCCTCAATCTGAGCCAACTCTACCAGCACCTGGTCACCTCCTTGTCCTAACTGAACACCTCGGACAGTAGCCTGGGTGCCAAGACTCAGGAGCCTCACAGGAAGAGGCTCACGGGTGAAAACATGACTGGAAGGCGATCCATTTCACGTCCAGCCTCAGCAGCACACAGCTTGTTAGATGACTTAAAAGGCAGACGCGGCAAGTCCGTAAGGTTTATTGAATGAGTAGGCAGAGGGGAAAGTGATGAGCAGCTGGAATGCGAGAGGAAAACGTTCGCTCATTCAAGTCATTCCAGACACAGCAGAGGGACACGGGGCTGACCTCCCGTCTACGGCTTCTCAGGGCACAGCTGTCCCGACTCAGAGCCAGCTGGAGCGGACCCGGCCGCAGCCCCAGCACCTTCCCTCTGATGTCACGCGCGGAGCCAAGAGCTGCTCCGAGGTGCTCTGAGCGGACAGCACGGGGTACTCTGGGGATGCTTCGCATAGAGGACTCCCTCTCCATTCTCTGCCCCTCTGGTGACTACTAATGGCACCGAGAGAACCTACAAGAAAGGACAAGTGAGACCGATGATGATGATGGTTTGGAGTTCCCACCCACTTGAACGCAAACCAGCTTCCCCGCTGCCTGTGGGTCTCCAGCACTCGGCACTAACTCACCTCGGAGAAAAGTCTCAGCGAACACACATCCCACGTCATCCCGAGGGTCAATGACTCACGGCCTTGGGACTTACTTCAACAGCCTCCGGATCGAAGGCTGACCTAAGAGGGAGAAGAAGCATATAAGCATTTAATCTCCAGGCCACCTTCTCCCCAAGTGACATCACTGAGAAGGTCCACATCAACCAGGCTTAAGCTCCCAGTTTACACGCGCCAAACTAGATTGTCACCAAGATAGAAAGGATGATAAAAGAAAAACATCTTAAAAATCCAGTTTTTATAAAAAATCGCTTTCTTTCTAGGAGTTCACGACCAGGGCAACTGACCACACAGAGTAATTCTCAGGGAGACAGCTCAGCGCTCACTGTTGGGAGCTTGGCACTGAGGAACCACTGCATCTTGACCAAAGGGACGGACCCTCACCCTCAGCAGCTCTCCCACGCACGTTCACGACTCGTCTGCCCAGCCTGTCACAAGGCCCCAGCAGCTGCCATCCTGTTCTGCGAAGACCCACTTAACACGGCCCGGCCGTAAAAGGCAAATGCCAGATAAACTTCCAACAAAGACTTGTTCTGGTGAGGTGCCCCCTTTGAAGGTCAACACTGCCGGGCCCATTTGAAGGATAAATGAAAACACGTGTTGAACGCTTGAGAAGATTACACAAGTGACTCCCGACTCAACCTGCAGGACTCCACACCCAGGGGTTTGAATGACCAGGCCTGGAGTGGGGGGTAGGGGTGATATAAAATGTCTTCAGGATGGTCGCCATTGTCCCTTGAATCCTCCAGCCTGGCTGAGGAGCCCAGGACCAGGAACTAGGCCGTGGGACAGGACAAGCCCCTGACGCAAAAGGGGTGGAGTGCAGGTCTGAAAGGCAAGGGGACCTCAGGGTTATCAGAGGACTCCTGGGCACCGGGTGGTTCACATACACTATTCTCACTACCTCCACATCATCGTGAGACGGAACAAAAACATGTGGCCCGGCAGGATCCCACCTGCAAGCACGAGACCTGAAGGCAAACGGAAGGGGTCTCAAAACTAGACAGGAGCCCCCAGGCCAGAAGTCTGGGATGGGTACCTTGACCTCGCCTCCAACCTCACCTCACTTCTTACCCGGGAGCCAAGACATGCCTCCCAGGGGCACCCGTTGTATCTGAGTCTACAAAGCGAAGGCACCGTCGCAAGGTTTCTGCCTCCCTGAACACACAGGGGCAGCGCACAGAATGAGACGCAGACGGTCAGCCTGCTGTTGACGAGGACTACAGAGTGCCCAGCCTGCAACATATACCCTCACTGACACGAATCAGGAAGCAAGCTAGGAAATCTGGAGTCTACAAATAGATTTCAAAGAGCCACAGGACTCAGAATTTCTTCTTCAGTCAACCCCCGGGGTCACCCTTTGCAAAAGAACCCACAAAGCACAGATGAAGTCAGTGAAGAGAGACCTACGAAGAGGGTGATCCATCAACACATCCTTCTCCCGTCGGCGAGTGACAAGAGAACTCCTCGGGCTTCTGGCTGACCGTGACAAATGAGAACTATTTCTATGGACTCAGAATTGATAGAACTCCCCCTTGCCCCTACAGCAGGCCCCACCTTTGTTTTTCTTTCTCCATTTACTTAACGTTTCTGACAGCTCCTGGAGAAGCAATGCACGCTGTGCTCAAGAGACAGTCAAGGAGCAAAGACAACAGACCCACGAGCGCTGAATTCACACACTGCCTTGACTAACGTGTTCTTGCGGGCTGGCCTCGGCTCCTGTAAATTCAAACAGCAGAAGCCACGATTTCCAATTCTTACGTGTGCCCTCGGGCGCTATGTGAATTTATTCCAGTGTGAAGTCCAAATTAAAAGGTAGGCTTGTTTCTGACAAGAAAATCCGTAACGTGGAAAGACAGAATGAGCCCCCACAGGTCGGGGGGCTAGCCCAGTTACCGCCTCACATGGGGGCCAGCAGAGGCCCCAGCTCAGAAGGGAAGGGCAGGGGGAAAAAGCTAGTGTGGGAAAGCTCCAGGGTTTGGAAAGGATGGCTGGACCCTTCAAACACGGGAACTTCTCTCGGTGACTCCTCTCCCTGCCCTACCAATGACCAAGCCACAGGCAGCCTGCAGTCACTTTCAGATACGGGAGCAGAAAAGGACAGAAAGAGTGCCAGGGAGGATGGCTCACAAAGCCAGACATGCATGCCTCAGAAACTGGACCAAGGTCTCTGGTGCCTAAATCTACAGGCTTTCCCTCACAGCACGGTGCTGACACCAGGAAGGAAGCCCTTCACCAGCGCAGCTTTCTAGAGGCCTTCCCCCCCCCGCCCCCCACTATGTGGGGGATTGCCTCCCAGCCAGGACACAACTGGGAACTCATGGATGCCCACTCTCATCTCGCTGCCTCATCCAGACCCCAGGGCACACGTGTGTGACTTTACGGATGCAAAAAGACACAATTCCAGAGAAGGTTCCAAAACCTTACCTCGGGGCATTTGTGGCCTCGCGCCTGGCTGTAAGACACCTCTCATGGAGCCTCTGGACATGCAGATCCACCTGCAAGAGACAAGGCGTGAATGAGCACTCACAACAGGCTGGCGGGGGGGGTGGTGCAGAGGGTACCTGGCACAGTGGCCAGCGGATTCCAGCACCCACAAACGTGGGCCATTGCTACCAGGACTTGGACAGCCACACTGCTGTCTCAGGAACAAGAACAACTGAACTCTAGGAAGGGACCTGGGGAACATGTGTGACAAAAGTAAAGTCAGTGTTATCCTATGTACCCACAATCAATTTGTTGCTAAGCAATCTGTATCAAAAAGTTGTCAAGGCCAGGTTTTGGAGAGCGAGCCACGCTGACCGGCAGGAACGAGCCTGGAGCAGGAGGGGTAACGGGTGGTGGGAGGGCCCCACGTCCTCCATCTAGTGCGTAAGGGCTGCCTACGTATGCATTCTCAACGACGACGTCCTGCCCAGCTGAGGTACTACTCCCTTCCTTGCTCCTTAACCTAAGAGCAGAGGGAATGTTACCCCCAGTGGACCACAGGCCCAGCCCGTGGCCAGGACAAGAGAAACACTTCCAAGGAGAGCAGGACGCCTCAGCCTTGAGCAGGTACGGTCTCCCCACTGACAGTCCAGAGTGGGAAAAGCCCATTGCCTCACCATGTAGCATCTCGATCTCCCCTACCGTGTCCTGTCTTGACCCAGTGCTACATGTCAGACACCAAGATGGAGACACTGCTCTCGAGATCACAGCACAGGGGAATGACGAGCAAATCACCAACATCCAATGTGATCAGGGCTGAGCAACGGGGCTGAGGGTGTGGGAAGCGGTGCAATGAGAAGGCAGAGAATGCTTCCCAGGGAGAGCCCTGGGGGAAGAGGGACCCCTATCAGCACTCCACCACCGGCCCATGAACAGAAACACGCTGAGGCAGGGCCCTACTCGGCAAAAGGGCACTCAGAGAGCCACCCAGCGCCAGGTACCAGAAAGCAATACAAATCAGCGGACAGAGAGATATGTACGAAAGCTCCAGAGTTTGGAAGGGACAGGATGGGCCCTTCCAACACGGGGAAACGCTTTCGGCAATTCCTCTCCCTGCACTATCAATGACCAGGGCACGGGCCGCCCACGATCACTTTCGAATGCAGGAGCAGAGAAGGGCAGTGAGTGGGCCGAGAAGGGAGACCTCGGACAGCAGCCCAGGAACGGAGTTGAACTAGGAGCCCAGCAGACAGGCCAATGGCCAGATTTACAGCCTAAGATCACAGAAGCTTCCCCTTATTTGCACGGATGATTTACCGCTCCCTACCAAGAGATGAGGAGACTAACTGCGCAGAAATACTGAGGATTCGTGGTTCTGAAAGACTGGGTGTGGGTGATCACAGAAGAGCGCTCAGGTTCACGTAAGAGCACTCAGCTGGGAACCGGAAAGGAGTCTAGGTTTGCCTCTAAAACGCAGCCCTCTCTCTGTCCATCCCGACACCGCTGCTTGCCTCTCAATGTCACAGCAGCCTTCATCAGGGGCTCTCAGGAGCAGAGGAGGGACCTGACCTGTGCCCACCAGCCTGAGGGGACACAGACAGCTGGGAGCAGAGGGAAGAAGGCACTCTTTCCCACACCTCATCACCTGAACCCCTCCAGCCTCACAGCCCGCACAAGACCTGAGCTCTAGAGAATCCCACTTACCTGGGACCTCCCGATCCACGTTCTTCTCCCTGAGGTCGCCTTTCACAAACATGGCACAGCAGTCACGACCCACTCCTGCAAGGGACAAGAAGCCCGTGGCACTGCTTACACGCCCAGGAACCCACTATCTTTACCAACAGGAAAACACTGGGGGAATCTGGGTCTTAGGAGGTAAGCACACTGAAAGCCTGCCTCCCTCCCTCTACCTTGTGCTCGGTCACCTAAGGTTGTCCCATTTTGGAACCTCTGAATATAGAAAGAACCCTGCGACTCTTCCTTTGCCTGCGTTACCAACGACCAAGAAAAAGGCAGCCTGTAATCACTTCAATGCAGGAGCAGAAAAGGACACCGGGCTGCTGAAATTAGAAACCATGTCAGAAGACCACAGCTGTGGGGCGCCTGGGTGGCGCAGTCGGTTAAGCGTCCGACTTCAGCCAGGTCACGATCTCGCGGTCCGTGAGTTCGAGCCCCGCGTCAGGCTCTGGGCTGATGGCTCGGAGCCTGGAGCCTGTTTCCAATTCTGTGTCTCCCTCTCTCTCTGCCCCTCCCCTGTTCATGCTCTGTCTCTCTCTGTCCCCCCCAAAAAAATAAATAAAAAAACGTTGGAAAAAAAAATTTTTTTTTTTAATTAAAAAAAAGACCACAGCTGTGGCTCCGCCACCAACTCAGACACACAGACACAGGACCCACTCTCGTTCTCCCTTTTTAAAGCCTCACAGAAACTGTGCTGAGCCAGGCATAGAGCGTACAACAAGACAACAGGTGCCAAGAGGCACCTAAAAAAAGGTGGTGAGAAGTGTGGGAAAGCTCCAGGGTTTGGAAGGGACAGAGGGGACCCTCCAAACACGGGGAAGTGCTTTCTGCAAGTCCTCTCCCTGCACTATCAATGACCAGGACACAGACAGACCATGATCACTTTCGAATGCAGGTGCAGAAAAGGCAGAAAGTGAGCCAGGAAGAGAGAAGGCCCTATAAGCCCCCAGCTGCCCAGCCAAGCCCAGGACCCTGAGCACCATCACCATCTTGTAAACACGCCATCTCCTGTCATCAAGAGGGGGCACGTGAAGACCAACTCATGGCAAAAACGCCTACATTGTTTAGTCCCCCACAGATACAGACGAACGATCTACTACGCGCCACCAACCGTGGGCTCAATGACAAAGAACACAGACAAGACTTCTGTCCTCCCAGAGCTCTGGCAGTTTCCCCACTTAAAACACAGCGGAGCTCAGAAGGACGATGCGCTCGCCACAGGCTGAGGCAGGATCTGAACCCAGACCTCTCGGGCCCCCAGACACACCCCCATCCACCACACCAGGTCTCCTGGGGGCTTTCTCAGGACCCGCAGGAGCTCCAGGACGCCCCCCACCCACCCAAACCCCCACCGTGGTGTGGCAGGAAGGCAACGAGTCCCTGCTCGAGGATCTCCTGAGCAGCAGCACTTACCCAGGCCTCACCCCCTGGACACCGCGGGGGCACATCCGGCGCTGCGGCTCAGGGTCCTGCAGCAACGAAGGGGGCGCTGCCTGACGCACAGCCCCCAAAGCCGTCCAACCGAGAGTTTCCATCTGCTTCCAACAGAGCCTCAGAGCCCGCAACGCCTACGCAGGAGACAGCACCGGGAAGGGGCTTTAGTGCAAAACAAAGACACCGGAATCGGCCTCTGCCGCCCTGGGGCCCCGCGAGCGCCCCCAATTGAAAACTCACGCAACCGCTCTGCACAACGGGGGTTTTAACGCTTTCTCTCAAAGGCTGTTTGTTGACAAGGAAACGGGTTAACGCTCACATGGTCACTTCGTGGGCAACCGATGAAGCGCTTTGGGGGATTCGAGGCCCAGAGCCGGAGGTGGGTGTGTGCGTGAAAATCACGCGGCCCCGGGAGCTCTTCAGGCCCGGGGCCACACGGGGCTCCGCACCACTGGCGGCGGCACTCGGTCTGCGCGTCGCCGGACCCGCTTCTGGTAGTTGGCGGGACCCGAGTCTTCCCGGCGGAGGGGTGAGGGGGGCTGAGGGCGAGCGATCCGACCCGGGACACGCATCCCGAGAGGTCCGCACCGACGGAGGAGCTGGGCCCGAACCCAGGGGCGAGGCCTGGAACCGCGGCTGACCTCCGCCGGCTCTCCCCGACTCCTCGGGCCTCAGTTTCCCCGAAAGGTGGTGGGGGGCATACCACGCGCCCAGCGATCCCCACAGTGGACTCACCCCGGGCAGCCGCGACCTATGGCGCGGGACAGCGGCCGTAGACACAGCCGACAGTGCGGGAAGCTGCGGATGTCTAGGGATTGCGGGAGATGGAAACCGGCGGCGTGGACGGCTCGGGAGAAACGGCCAGGCGACTACTGCAGCAGGAAGCTCCTCTTCCGCCCAGAGCCGGCGGAAATGCAGCTGGAGCGCGGGTGGCGTCCTAGAGCGGCGTTTCCGGGAGGCGGATTCCCGCGCAAACGGCCCTGCCGCGCCCCCTGGTGGCGCGGAGCTCAAATTCTGACTCCGTAGGGCCTGGAATAACTTCCAAGAGCAGCCTGAAATTTGGGAAATAACATTCACTCACTTGTTTTGCTTTTCTCTTTATTCTGTTTTTGCCACTGATTTGTCATTAACTTATAGAAATGGTTGCTTTTCCACGTGAGCAGCTGTTATTAGCAAGAGCTCATGCTGATTGCAGGGAGTTTGGACCAGAGGGTTCTTGCCTGATTGACCGCTGTATTCATAGTACCTAGTTTGGTGGCTGGCACAATTGAATAAATGAATGAATTCTGACCATATATTTGGACATTGTCAGAATAAAATATCGTTCTGATGTCCTGAAAGTATAACGTGAGAGTAACAGGGAAAAGTGGGCAAGTGCTTTGCTAAACTTAGTCCTAAAAATGAGTCTTTGAAGCAGTAGGGGTTTGATCAAACTTGCAGAGTGGCAGAGAAGATGGATAGAAGCCCCATGCTCCCGAAAGGACACTGCAGACAGGCATGAGACGGGGCTCATGGCTCCCAAATCTCACAAGCACTCACACTGCCAGCAATCTGGGCCACGTGTACCTCTCCAACCTGCCGCAACCCTGCCATTAACTCAGCCCACATTCTGAAGTGTAAACTTCCGTGTGCCTGAGGAGGGGTTCCCCCCCCCCCCCGCCCCCGGTCAGATCCCTGGTGCTAACCAGGTCAGCACAATGTGGAAATCCAGGCCTGACGGATGCAACCGAGGAGGGTGGTGGGGGGGGTCTCTGAAGGTGAAGCACAGAGCAAAGGTCCAAGGCATGGTAGTCGCTACCCTTTACTATTTCTGAGAAAGCTTCTGTCACTGTGAGGACACTGTGGGATTGTTCAGGAGGTTGAGAGAATGTGCTGTGTTTGAAAAGGCAGCACTCTAGGGGCACCTGGGTGGCGCAGTCGGTTAAGCGTCCGACTTCAGCCAGGTCAGGATCTCACGGTCGGTGAGTTCGAGCCCCGCGTCGGGCTCTGGGCTGATGGCTCAGAGCCTGGAGCCTGTTTCCGATTCTGTGTCTCCCTCTCTCTCTGCCCCTCCCCCGTTCATGCTTGTCTCTCTCTGTCCCAAAAATAAATAAACGTTGAAAAAAAAAAAATTAAAAAAAAAAAAAAGAAAAAAGAAAAGGCAGCACTCTCAGTAGAAATACAAGGCTACCCACATGTGTAATTTAAAATGTTCTAAGAGCCACGTTAAGAACATACCAAAAAAAGGTGAAACTAATTTTAATAGTAGATTTCCTTTAACCCAGTATAACCAAAATATTATTTCAGCAGGTATTTTTACATTTTAACGTACTTTTAAATGATTAATGATCACTGGGTGTTGTATGTAAGCGATGAATTCTGGGAACCCACTCCCAAAGCCAAGAGCACACTGCATACACTGTATGTTAGTTAACTTGACAATAAATTATATTTAAAAAAAATTATTGATGAGATATTTGCTATCTTTTCTTCCCTGTACAAAGTCTTTGGAATCTGGTGCATGTTTAACACTAACAGCACATTTGGACGAGCTGCATTTCCAGTGCTCCATAAGCCACCGTGGCTGCTGGCTGCTGTGTTCATCAGCTTTTGGATCAGCCCTTTTGAGCCAGAGCAGCGAAGAAGCAAGCAGGAGGCTGAGAGCATGTCCCTTCTACAGTCCCCAGCAACCCCATGAATCTGGGACATTCTAGACGGGGCAGGGCCTCCCACATGGCTCAGGTTGGGGGCCTTATTGTCCTGAGCTGGAGATTAAGGCAAGGGTGCTCTAAGAAGATTGTGAAAGAGCAGAGCAATGATTCAATCCTAGATTACTCTCCTGCACCCTTTGCTACCATGATGCCAGGGAAGGGATCTGGGGCAGTTCATTTGTGCATCCCCGGTGCCTGCAAGAGGCTAGGATTCTAAGAGGCGTGGCTGACGCTCATTCATCATTAGTGTAACAGGATGTTAAAATGGCCATTTCAGCAAGACACCAAGGTGGCATATATAGGTAGGCATGATATAGGGAGAATATAGGTAGGAATGAACTGCTGAACAACAACAAACTGCTGTTATGGTAAGCAAATTGTGGCCCAATGTTGGCAATTTTTGAAGGTTCCGTCTAATAAAATGGCAGCTGCCTTCCAGAGAAAGTATTGGACCAGATCTAGAATTTACTGCTTGTGACTCAATTTTTGAAGGTTCCATCTAATAAAGTGGCAGCTGCCTTCCAGAGAAAGTATTGGACCAGATCTAGAATTTACTGCTTGTGACTCCAAATTCTCTCTTCCAAGGTGACGGTACTCGCAGTATACATAGCCATTAAAAAGAGGGAGAATTATGAATTCTATTTCTTAAGATAGTCCCACCCCCTGTCCCCAAGAGGGAGAACAAGAGGAGTACCTGAGTACCAGGAGTTCCAGCAGAAAAATCTGGGAGCTTGATATAGGTTACCTGAAGGTGGGGAGCACAGGTGAGCCCCGCCTACCCTACGTCTCAGGCCAAGGTGCATCATCTTCTTCCGCAGGTGTAGAATCTGGGGTAGTGAGGCAGGTAGAATAGGGACATGTCGGGTAACTTCCGGAGAAAGGACAAGGAACAGGGAACTGGCCTGGCACCTGTTGAATAACAGGATGCCCGTGGCCAGGATTAGCCACCGAGAGGCTCAACTGCAGCATAAATCCCCAATTAACCTGCAACTGAAGAGAATGACCCGTCCACTGGGGGGCGCTAGAGGACTCCTCCTAGATCTTGACTGCATACGAAGGTTCCCAAGAGAAAAATCAAGGCCAGCGCAAGAGATCAGGCTGGCGCATGCGTAATGGTATACAGAGGTCTTGGGACTATTTCCAGAACCCTACAGGAATGTTCCACCTGTGATTATAACTGCCTGTTAATCAGAATCCCGCATCGACGCAGCGCCACTCAAATTCTCTGAGCGTGCCTGCACAACCTCGTCTTCGAGCGTGTACTTTTGCTTTACAATAAAGCTTCTCATTTATGTTTTACTCTGATTTTGCCTTGAATTCTTTCTTGCCGCAAAGTCAAGGACCTGGCACCGGCTGGTGGTTGAGGGCTCAGGACCCAAGAACTTCCCCAGTCTCCCGTGTCAGTAGGAATGTCCATCTGCTACCCAAGATGTCCCGCCCAAGAGAGAGCCCGCTAGGGTGAGGAGACCCCAAGGAGAGAGCCTGTTCATATCCCTAGGAGAATGAAGGGTGCAGGAGCGGGTTTCCCCAAAGAAGCCCTGGAATAAAGAGGCCAAGAGAGAAAGACTTACATTAAATATGTGCCCAACCTGGAGACTAGTCTCCCCCCACCTTAATCTTTATTCCATCTGTTCAGATCCTGGAGCTATTGGGGATAGGGAAGTGGGTGGAGTCCTCCCGGTGAAAAGAAACACATTTGGATAAGGGAGAAGTTTCCTGGCCCCTCCCAACAAATAGCAGCCCACCCTATGCTTGGCCCCAGCTGGTGAGAGAAATCTTACCTATAAGTTATCATTGAAAATGTGGTTCGTATATTGGACTGGGCTTTTAAAATAATCGAATAAAAACTATGTTCCCTATTTTTTGTGATTGTAATACTTATTACCTAAGAATGATCAGAAAAGCTATGAGGCCTGCCTTATAGTTTTCTAGGGTCAGGGAAAAGATACTTCCATTTAGAAAGTCTAAAGAGGGGCACTTGGGTGGCTCAGTCGGTTGGGCGTCCGACTCCAGCTCAGGTCATGATCGCACAGTCTGTGAGTTTGAGCTCTGCATCGGGCTCTGTGCTGACAGCTCAGAGCCTGGAGCCTGTTTCAGATTCTGTGTCTCCCTCTCTCTCTTCCCCTCCCCCACTCACGCTCTGTCTCTGTCTCTCTCAAAAATAAATAAACATTAAAAAAATTTTTTTTAAGAAGAAAGTCTAAAGAGACAGGCAAAAAAAAAAAAAAGTATGATTGCATACCAGGAGTCTTGCTTTCAACAGACTGGTCACATTAATAAAGATATGGACTGTGGCTGGGAGGCCAACATTCCACCATGCTGGAGTTTGTGACCTCACAGTGGCTGAGAGATCCCTGTGGTCTAGAGCCCCTTCCTTGGGGACGTGGAGCTAAAGCTTGTTGGGCAGATTGTTCCAAGGAGGTGGTGTCCAGGGTCCAGGCTGGAAGCCAAGAACCAGCCCTGTGAGACCTGCAGGAGCTCCAGGCCCTGTCCCCTTACTAAGAATGCCCACCATGCTGGAAACCTTACTGTACCTGGCCATTGTCCTCCTTTGCTTCTTACTGCTCCTCTGTTACTGTGTCTTTCGGGAGAAGTAGACTGGCTCCTGCAGGGAGGGACTGAGACCTGACAGAAGCCATAGCCAGTCTACCCCCTCAGCGCCTCTCAAGCAGGACAAGCTCTTCCTAAGCTGCTCGTGGCCTGAATCTTGGCCTGTTCTGGGGTCTCCAATAGCCCCAGGCCCTCACCAGATGCTTCCCACCATGGTTGGTTTCCACTCACATCTCAGCCTCTCCTGTCTAGGTCGGCTAGCTGGGTCCCTCCCAGCCTCTCTCCTACTAGTTTTGCTTCTGGTTCATTTTTGTCCTGGGCTGAGGACCACTGGTTCTGGAGAGGGACTCAGCATGGGCTCAGCGAAGTTATAATTGGCTCAGGACTCTGCCATGGAGACAGGCATGAGAAGATGTGGCCCTCTCCACCTCCAGAGGTTGGCAAGGCTGGGCCCTGGAGAACTGGAGTCCTAGCTAAAGACTGATAAACTCAGCGATGACTTTAGACTTCCCTTCTATCCACGGTGGACAATCCTTGAAAACAACCTTCTTGACTAATAAAGCTGGATGTTCCTAGCTAATTAACTCAGCTGAACAACAACTTGGAACCTTCCTTGCTAACTGAATCACTGAGATATTTGAGGGTCATTACTTAAACTTTCCTGGCTTGTTAACTTTCTTGCTTGAATACTTGGGCATTCTAGGATAATATTTGACTTTGCCTCATTATCTTTCAGCATGGTAGCCGACCACATTCATTCTTCACTCTTAAAACCTTGGATTTTCCTGACCAAGAGCATCGGAGCTCCCCCCTCCCCCAATACCACCCCCGGGCTATTTCTCTGGGACTTCGAAGATAAAAACAGAAGAATGCTTCTATGATTCCACCATTATGTATGATATTGGGAAATGGATTGTGACATATATTGTATTTCTAGAATTCTAAGAAATTTTTTAAGTTATAAATGGATATTAGTGTTTATCAAGTGATGGTGATGATCACAATGTTGATCCTAAAATGTATTAAACCATCTTCCTCTAACTCAGCACCTATTTTTTTCATGTTTATTTGTTTTTGAAAGAGAGAGAGAGACACAAAGCAAGCAGGGAAGGGGCAGAAAGAGAGGGAGACACAGAATCCGAAGCAGGTGCCAGGCTCTGAACTGTCAGCACACAGCCCAACGGGGGGCTTGAACTCACGAACCTCAAGATCATGACCTGAGTTGAAGTCAGACGCTTGACTGACTGAGCCACCCAGGCACCCCACTCAACATCTACTTTTTAAAATTTTTTTAAATGTGTTTTTTTGTTTTAATTTTTGAGACAGAGAGAGACAGAGCATGAGCAGGGGAGTGGCAGAGAGAGAGGGAGACACAGAATCTGAAGCAACTGTCAGCCCAGAGCCCGACACAGGGCTCGAACTCACAGACGGTGCGATGGTGACCTGAGCTAAAGTCAGACACTTAACCGACTGAGCTACCCAGGCGCCCCAATGTCTTATCTATTTTCAAGTTTAAAACTAATAAAGTTTTAATAATAAAACTGAGGTTCAGAAAGATGAAGTGAATTGCTAATACAGCTAATATGCGGCAGGGAATAATTTTAACTGTGTCTGTTGTATTGGTTTCCTAGGGCTGCCATAACAAAGCACCACCAACTGTGTGGCTTACAATGGCAGAAATTTATTCTCTCGTTTTTCCGGAGGCTAGAAGTCTGAAATCAACTGGTCAGACGACATTCACAAGATAGGAGCACAGTTCCCGCCCTTCAGGGACATGGGGGCCAAGGCTAATTCCACCTGAAAGTTGCCAACATATTTTTAAAGATGTTTACGACTATCTTCATGAGCTGGACTGTAATTTACTTTCCTTCACTGACCTTGTCTAATTTGGGGGTTATGGTTGTTACACGAACTGAGAACAGCTCCTTCTTTTTTTATTATCTTGGAGACCGTGTAAGGCTGAAAAGCTGGGTATGATGCTTTCTTTCGGGAAATAGTGTTAACTAATGATTCAATATTTTATTATTTAAAAATTTTAAAAATTTTTCAGTTTATTTTGAGAGACAGAAAGCGAGAGAGAGAGAGCGCGCGCGCGCGCACACACACACACACACACACACACACACACACACACAAGAGTCAGGGGTGGGGGCAGAGAGAGAGGGAAAGAGTGAACTCCACGTGGGCTCCTGGAACCTACGAACTCACCGGATCATGACCTGAGTAGAAACCAAGAGTCAGTCGCTCAACCAACTGAGCCACCCAGCTGCCCTGCCTGATTCAACATTTTTAAACTGTTACAAGATTATTCAGGTTTTCTATTTTTCCTTAAGACAATTTTGCTATATATTTTTCAGGAATGTGTTCATTTTACCTAAGTTTTGAATTTTATTTTTGTCTAATTTTTTACTCTCTGCTCTGACTGTACTATGACCTCTTTCTTTTTTTTTTTTTTCTTAAAGTCATGTTTTTAATGAGGCGAAATTCTTCTAGTAGAGAATTAACCATTGGAAGGTGAACAGTTCAGTGGCATTTAGTACATTCGCAGTGATGTGCAACCAGCATTTGTGAAAGCTGAAAGGAAAATAGGGTCACATGTGTCCAGGGGTTTTATTTTTATTTTATTTTATTTTTTGAAATTTATTGTCAAATTGGTTTCCATACAACACCCAGTGCTCATCCCAAAAGGTGCCCTCCTCACTACCCATCACCCACCCTCCTCTCCCTCCCACCCCTCATCAACCCTCACTTTGTTCTCAGTTTTTAAGAGTCTCTTATGCTTTGGCTCTCTCCCACTCTAACCTCTTTTTTTTTTTCCTTCCCCTCCCCCATGGGTTTCTGTTAAGTTTCTCAGGATCCACATAAGAGTGAAAACATAAAGGGGCGCCTGGGTGGCACAGTCGGTTAGGCGTCCGACTTCAGCCGGGTCACGATCTCGCGGCCCGTGAGTTTGAGCCCCGCGTCAGGCTCTGGGCTGATGGCTCAGAGCCTGGAGCCTGTTTCCGATTCTGTGTCTCCCTCTCTCTCTGCCCCTCCCCCGTTCATGCTCTGTCTCTCTCCGTCCCAAAAATAAATAAATGTTGAAAAAAAAAAAAGAGTGAAAACATATGGTATCTGTCTTTCTCTGTATGGCTTATTTCACTTAGCATCACACTCTCCAGTTCCATCCACGTTGCTACAAAGAGCCATATTTCATTCTTTCTCATTGCCATGTAGTACTCCATTGTGTATATAAACCACAATTTCTTTATCCATTCATCAGTTAATGGACATTTAGGCTCTTTCCATAATTTGGCTATTGTTGAGAGTGCTGCTATAAACATTGGGGTACAAGTGCCCCTATGCATCAGTACTCCTGTATCCCTTGGGTAAATTCCTAGCAGTGCTACTCCTGGATCATAGGTTAGGTCTATTTTTAATTTTCTGAGGAACCTCCACACTGTTTTCCAGAATGGCTGCACCGATTTGCATTCCCACCAACAGTGCAAGAGGGTTCCCCTTTCTCCACATCCTCTCCAGCATCTATAGTCTCCTGATTTGTTCATTCTGGCCACTCTGACTGGCGTGAGGTGATATCTGAGTGTGGTTTTGATTTGTATTTCCCTGATGAGGAGCGATGGTGAGCATCTTTTCATGTGCCTGTTGGCCATCCGGATGTCTTCTTTAAAGAAGTGTCTATTCATGTTTTCTGCCATTTCTTCACTGGGTTATTTGTTTTTGGGGTGTGGAGCTTGGTGAGCTCTTTATAGATTTTGGATACTAGCCCTTTGTCCGATATGTCATTTGCAAATATCTTTTCCCATTCCGTTGGTTGCCTTTTAGTTTTGTTGGTTGTTTCCTTTGCTGTGCAAAGGAACACTGGGATCTTCGTAAGGTCCCAGTAATTCACTTTTGCTTTTAATTCCCTTGCCTTTGGGGATGTGTCGAGTAAGAGATTGCTACGGCTGAGGTCAGAGAGGTCTTTTCCTGCTTTCTCCTCTAGGGTTTTGATAGTTTCCTGTCTCACATTCAGGTCCTTTATCCATTTTGAGTTTATTTTGGTGAATGGTGTGAGAAAGTGGTCTAGTTTCAACCTTCTGCATGTTGCTGTCCAGTTCTCCCAGCACCATTTGTTAAAGAGACTGTCTTTTTTCCACTGGATATTCTTTCCTGCTTTATCAAACATTAGTTGGCCATACATTTGTGGTCTAGTTCTGGGGTTTCTGTTCTATTCCGTTGGTCTATGTGTCTGTTTTTGTGCCAATACCATGCTGTCTTGATGATTACAGCTTTGTAGTAGAGGCTAAAGTCTGGTATTGTGGTGCCTCCTGCTTTAGTCTTCTTCAAAATTACTTTGGCTATTCGGGGCCTTTTGTGGTTCCATATGAATTTTAGGATTGCTTGTTCTAGCTTCGAGAAGAATGCTGGTGCAATTTTGATTGGGATTGCATTGAATGTGTAGATAGCTTTGGGTAGTATTGACATTTTGACAATATTTATTCTTCCAGTCCATGAGCACGGAATGTTTTTCCATTTCTTTATATCTTCTTCAATTTCCTTCATAAGCTTTCTATAGTTTTCAGCACACAGATCTTGCACATATTTGGTTAGATTTATTCCTAAGTATTTTATGCTTCTTGGTGCAATTGTGAATGGGATCAGTTTCTTTATTTGTCTTTCTGTTGCTTCATTGTTAGTGTATAAGAATGCAACTGATTTCTGTACATTGATTTTGTATCCCACAACTTTGCTAAACTCATGTATCAGTTCTTTTTTTTCTAATTAAAAAAAATTTTTTTTAACGTTTATTTATTTTTGAGACAGAGAGAGACACAGCATGAACGGGGGAGGGGCAGAGAGAGCGCGAAACACAGAATCGTAAGCAGGCTCCAGGCTCTGAGCCATCAGCCCAGAGCCCGACGCGGGGCTCAAACTCACGGACCGCGAGATTATGACCTGAGCCGAAGTCGGACGGCTTAACCAACTGAGCCACCCAGGCGCCCCTTTAATTTTTTTTTTAACATTTATTTATTTTTGAGACAGAGAGAGACAGAGCATGAATGGGAGAGGGTCAGAGAGAGAGGGAGACACAGAATCCGAAACAGGCTCCAGGCTCTGAGCGGTCAGCACAGAGCCCGACGTGGGGCTCGAACTCACGGACCGCGAGATCATGACCTGAGCTGAAGTCGGACGCTTGACTGACTGAGCCACCCAGGCGCCCCTCATGTATCAGTTCTAGCAGACTTTTGGTGGAGTCTATTGGATTTTCCATGTACAATATTATGCTATGACCCCTTTCTCATTCCCAAAATTGTTTGCCTCTGCTGCTCTACGTATGGTTATGTTCATTTTCTGCCATTTTACGTTCTGTTTTTGTAATTTCATTGATTTGCTCCATTTAGATCTGTTCGAGTGTCCTTTTTTCTTATTATTTTTTTAACGCCTCCAGTGCTATGAGCAGACAGATGGAATTCTTCTTGCATTTTAGAATTAAGTGAGTCCCTCTTTCATAGCAAGAATGAGGATTTCTCTTCTCCTGTGTCAACATTTAAAGCTCATCTATTGGCGTACCTGGGTGGCTCAGTCAGCTAAGCATTTCACTCTGAGTTTCAGCTCAGGTCACGATCTCATGGTTCGTGAGTTGAAGCCCTGCACCGGGCTCTGCGCTGACAGTGTGGAACCTGCTTAGGATTCTCTGTCCTCCCCCTCTCTGCCCCTCCCTTGCTCATGAGCATGTGCATTCTCTCTCTCTCTCTCTCTCTCTCTCTCTCTCTCTCTCTCTCAAAAATAAATAAACATGAAAAAAATAAAATTAATTGGGGCGCCTGGGTGGTTCAGTCGGTTGAGCATCCAATTTCGGCTCAGGTCATGATCTCACGGTTTGTGAGTTCGAGCCCCGCGCCGGGCTCTGTGCTGACAGCTCAGAGCCTGGAGCCTGCTTCAGATTCTGTGTCCCCCTCTCTCTCCGCCCCACCCCTGCTTGTGCTCTGTCTCTCTCTGTCTTTCAAAAATGAATAAACATTAAAAAAGTGTTTTTAATAAATAAATAAATAAAAATAATAAAAAATAAAGCTCATTTGTTACAGGCCATGCAGTGAGATGTCGAGGTAAGACCCCATCCAGTTCCTAACTACTTCGCATACTATTCCTCTGCCCCTTCCCCGACTTCAGCTTCAGATTCTTCTTCCTCCCTTTCCCCAAACTTCCTGTTCTCCCTTTCTACGTGAGCCCTTCAATACCCTACCAAAGCATATCACTTCCAAGAAGCCACCTTTTTGGAAATTAATAGAGGGATAACTCTATTCATGGTTCCACAGCGGCTTTTGGATCCATACTTCCTCACATTCACCATGCAAAATCAAGGAAGAAAGTATGACCTACCCAGTTTGGGTCTCACATCCAGTTTTTTGTCAGCGGAGGGCAGGACACCATAAGTGACATTTACAACTCGATTGAATTCAACAGGAAAAGAAGAAAGAAAACCACAAGAAAACCAGGGAGAAAGAGTGACTAGGTCCAAACTCTGGATAGCCCAGCCACTTAATATCCAGATCCTCATGAAAATAGGCAATTTGTTGGTCCTAGTTTTTCCAAGAATACCTCTAAATGTAGGCATTGAAATGTAATGCTGTTGGCTGGTGATGGTCTGTATCACATGAGGAAAGCATTCATTTAATCCAAGTATGCCGAAATATACTTTTCTGATCAGGAATAGAAATTAAGTATTACCAAAAAAAGAGAAATTAAATATTACCAAACACATTTTTAAGCACCTATTAAATTGCTCTTAGATTGGGGCGCCTGGGTGGCTCAGTTGGTTGAGCGGCCGACTTCAGCTCAGGTCATGATCTCGCGGTCCGTGAGTTCGAGCCCTGTGTCGGACTCTGTGCTGACAGCTCAGAGCCTGGAGCCTGCTTCTGTTTCTGTGTCTCCCTCTCTCTCTGCCCCTCCCCCATTCATGCTCTGTCTCTCTCTGCCTTTCAAAAATGAATAAATGTTTTTAAAAAAATTAAAAAAAAATAAATAAGTTGCTCTTAGATTGATTTCTGGGTTTGAATTTTGACTCTGATATCTTCTGTTTAGGAGAAGCAATTTGCCAAGGGCCCTGTGGGCATGAGAACCATGCAAGGCTTTTGACTCCTTTTCCCCCCAGGTCCTTTCTTAGAGCTGTGTTTTGCAGTGAGCAAACCTTGAAGGATGAGATAAAGTCTCCTCCCACACTAAAAGCAGGCTTACTTCTGTTTGCTCCAGGTGGCAAATCCCCGAGGCTCAGTGTTCCTCTTTTGTAACACTGTAACGCATTGTGTGTCCAGGCAGCCATCATGGGCCCTGCACCACTCCATGAGACCTCGGAGGCTCGGGAACCAACAACATCAAGAAACTTAAAGCCCTCTCTGCTTTGCCACTGTAATAAGGTCCTCAGACTGCCTCAGGAATTTTCTGTCCTCTGCCAGCACCTACGAAACAACAGGCTAACCGGTTAGCTCACAAGTAGGGTTCATTCTCAGATCATGCACACTTCTTAACAGGTTAACTGCGTGATCTTGTACACATGAATTAAACTTTCTGAACTTTTGTTTCCTCATCGGCGAAATTAATAATAGTAGGGTTTATCTTATATGATTGACGTGATTAAACGAATCAAAATGCCTGGAATATTGGGTGCATTCAACACTTAGTCATTATTAGTTGATATTATGGTTGTAGCTGTCATCTGTAGCGTTGATGGGATGGGGCATTGCAGTGACAGCATGCTATGAAAAACACTGTTACACCATTTCCTCGGGCAGGCCGTTGCTGTCGGCCCTGGCTAAGTAGGTCCCCACTATTATACCACCATGCCCATTTCCTTTGTAGCACTTGTCATGATTTTAAATTATTGCATTTGCTGATTCATTATCTCCACAAGAATATAACAGCAAGAAAATATATCAGAACCCTGTCTTCTGCAATACATGTCCAGTGCTTAGCCCAGTCCCTAACATGAAGCAGCTGCTCAGTATATTTTTTCTGTGCGGATGGGAGTCTAGATGAACATCTAGATGGATGAATGGATGAGTGCGTAGGTGGATGGATGGATGAGAAAGTTGGTGCCCTCTAACTATTTCCTCTTAGGGGTAAATGGATGGATGGATGGATGGATGGATGGATGGATGCGGCGATGGGAAAGTGAAGGGTTGGATACTTGGCGGGTCAGATATTGACCTCCTCTCCACCAGGGGGCGATAAGAGGCAGCGCGCGCGCGTTCAGCCCGGGAGATGCCTCTCTAGGGCGCATCCCGCCGTCGAGCTGCATTTCCGCCGGCGCGGGCCGGGTGTAGCAGTTTCCTGCGGCAGTGGCTGCTGTCCCAAATAGTCCTGAACGATTAGGAGGCGTGCCGCACCCTCTCGCGCCGTCCCCTATGACCCTGCCGGCGACAGGCCCGGCTCCCCGGGTGAGTCGCTGCGGGGCCGCGATGCACAGGAACCCCCCCGCGGCCTCCCAAGGCCGGTGCATCATTTCCCCGCCCCCCCCCGACAGGAAGAGAAACTGAGGCCCGAGGGGACGGGGAGAGCCGGCGGAGGTCAGCCCCGATTTCAGGCCCCGCTCCTGGGTCCGGGCCCAGCCCCTCCGCCGGCTGCGGACCTCTCGGGATGCGTGTCCCCGAGAATGGGACTCTGGGTCTGATCCCCCGCGCGCGGGGAAGACTCGTGTCCCGCCAACTACCAGAAGCGGGTCCGGCGACGCGCGGGCCGAGTGCCGCCGCCAGTGGTGCGGAGCCCCGTGTGGCCCCGGGCCTGAAGAGCTCCCGGGGCCGCGTGATTTTCACGCACACACCCACCTCCGGCTCTGGGCCTCGAATCCCCCAAAGCGCTTCATCGGTTGCCCACGAAGTGACCATGTGAGCGTTAATCCGTTTTCTTGTCAACAAACAGCCTTTGAGAGAAAGCGTTAAAACCCCCGTTGTGCAGAGCGGTTGCGTGAGTTTTCAATTGGGGGCGCTCGCGGGGCCCCAGGGCGGCAGAGGCCGATTCCGGTGTCTTTGTTTTGCACTAAAGCCCCTTCCCCGTGCTGTCTCCTGCGTAGGCGTTGCGGGCTCTGGGGCTCTGTTGGAAGCAGATGGAAACTCTCGGTTGGACGGCTTTGGGGGCTGTGCGTCAGGCAGCGCCCCCTTCGTTGCTGCAGGACCCTGAGCCGCAGCGCCGGATGTGCCCCCGCGGTGTCCGGGGGGTGAGGCCTGGGTAAGTGCTGCTGCTCAGGAGATCCTCGAGCAGGGACTCGTTGCCTTCCTGCCACACCACGGTGGGGGTTTGGGTGGGTGGGGGGGCGTCCTGGAGCTCCTGCGGGTCCTGAGAAAGCCCCCAGGAGGCCTGGTGTGGTGGATGGGGGTGTGTCTGGGGGCCCGAGAGGTCTGGGTTCAGATCCTGCCTCAGCCTGTGGCGAGCGCATCACGTTGGCTAGGTTACGTCCTTCTGAGCTCCGCCGTGTTTTAAGTGGGGAAACTGCCAGAGCTCTGGGAGGACAGAAGTCTTGTCTGTGTTCTTTGTCATTGAGCCCACGGTTGGTGGCGCGTAGTAGATCGTCCGTCTGTATCTGTGGGGGACTAAACAATGTAGGCGTTTTTGCCACGAGTTGGTCTTCACGTGCCCCCTCTTGATGACGGGAGATGGCGTGTTTACATGAGATGGTGATGGCGCTCAGGGTCCTGGGCTTGGCTGGGCAGCTCTCCTCTGCCTGGGAACATAGGCTACTGACATGGGCTGCCTGTGTCCAGGTCAGCAGTGATAGTTCAGGGAAGGGAATTGCTAAAAGCGTTTCCCCATCTTGGGAACGTCCACTCCTGTCCCTTCCAAACCTGGGGCTTTCCTGCACTTCCTCTTTCCTACCCACTTTTAGATGTCACTTGGTGCCAATGTCGGGCTCACTGGTAATTCAGGCAGAGGATTCAGGGAAAGAGTTGTCCTGTGTTTGGAGGCTCCACGTCCACACCTTCCAGGAGTTTTCCCACATCCCTTCTTCTCTGTAGACACCTTGGGCCCCCAGGGCCCTCGGGGCAGTTGTGTATACGTTAGGGTCACTGTTGGAGCTTTCACTTCTGCCCCTGCTGTTGGGAACCAGGCTATATGTGTCACTTGAGTTCTCCTCGAGGCCCAGCATAGTTGCTGTCAGACAGCCACGGCACTCCCATAAATCCGGCATTGGCGTCCTTTCCAGCCTCTCACTGGTTAATTATGCATTAATCAGCATTGGCCACCCTGTCATAGACCAAGCACTGTCTCCTCCTAGGATAGTAGGGTTAACTACTGTCTTCTCTATGAGGAAATAGCATGTCTGTTTAGGAAATAACAGCCGATCTTTGTCAAATGCTTACTTTACTATCTGCTAACCACTGTGCTTAGACCTTTCCTGATGCTTGCCCTGCCCTGCCCTGCCCTGGTGTGAGCAGGGACATGTTGGGGGCCCATTCTTGGGTTCTTGTCTATTGCAGATGAGCCCACTGTGTGGAGAGACATCATGGGAGTTCTATCAGGAACATTCTAGACCCCAGTGTCCTTGAGGTAAGATCTCTGGTTTGTTCTCTGGAGTGTTGGTTCCTTGCATCTGGTACCATCATGTGGGGGTTCCTAGGGGCTTCCTAAGAAGGTATAGGGGAGCTGAGAAGTGAGAAGGTAATGTCCATGCGTCCTCAGATCTGTTCCCCACCTCAGCCCCAGGTAACCTAGATCACATCTGGTCCCTGACATGTCTTCAATGGCTGCTGCAGAGGAAAGGCCTCCAGAGTCTCACTGGGTGATGAGAGCTCTCTGGGGTATCTACCTTCCCTCCCTGGAGTGACGGCAGAAGCATGTTTTTAATGGGAAACGAGTGGACCCATGCATCAGAGTCTCCCGTCCCCTGGGTTTGAATCCCCTTCTGCTGCTCTCTAAGTCAGTGATCTATTCAGAACCTTATTTTCTTCATTTAAAACAACAAACTTATGATAGTAGTGACTTCTGTGCTGCTTGAAACCACAGGATCCCTATCGTTTCCAACCCTAATATTTGCCCAGTGTTTGTGTCCAAAGTGACTTTTCTTTGATTCCACTTGGCAGGGAGGTTCTATGGGGCTTTTGCAAGAAAGAGTGGCCACTCACGGGGTCCTGTGCTTGGGTGGTTTTCCCAGATTCCACCTATTCCACAGGCCAGTAGCACCTGCTCCCCTTCCTAGGTCTCTCTCTCTCTCTACCCTTGCATGCACCTGCATTCAGAAGCGATCACGGGCTGTCTGTGCTCTGGTCATTGATAATGCAGGGAGAGGAATTGTTGAAAGCAGTTTCCCGTGTTTGGAGGGTTCACACCCATCCCTTTCAAATGCTGGCGCTTTCGCACACTCCTGCTTCTCCCCAGCTAGTGCTGTGTGGTCTCAGGCATTGAGGGCTGCTGTGTGAGAGTCAATGACGGGAGACTTGAGCTTGGCCTTTCTCAGCTTGGCCTCCTGTTACGGGAAAACGGGCTATGTCGGTGGCGAGGTTTCGAAACTTTCTGGGGTTTAAGGAGCCAGGATGAATTCTGCATGATGACGTTACGCGATGCTGGGTGGTTTATACTGATTGCCATAACGTTTTCAAAGGGAAGTCTCTTTTTGGATATGGTGGCCCTGTGCACGCCTTTGAAGGGGTGGAACGTGATGGGAAATAGAAAGGTATTGGGTGGTGGGGGGAGCAACACGAGAAGGAGTTTGACGCAGGGATGAGCACAAGCACTTGGGAGACAGATGTGCAGGGATGTAATAGACAGTGGAGAGAGGCTGCGGTGGTGGCCTTCACTCCCAACATGGGGGATGGGGGTTCAGTGGGAGGAGCCTCTGAGCTTGAGCCCTCCAGCCACCTCTCTACCAATTACTATATCTGCTCTTGCCCTGCAAAGGCCCAATTGTTAAAGAGATCATTTTATTTTGACCCTACTCTGGGAACATTGAGATTCATTTTTGAGCTGTGTCTGGTGTGAAACAAAACTGGCGGCTCGTCCCTGATGAATGGGGGCATTCTCACTGAGAGCAGCTTGAAGACAGTTGAGAGAGAACATTGGAAACCAAACGCATGTTGTGACCCTCTGCTCTTCACCCTAGGGATGCTGCCTCGGATCTAGAGATTGTTGGAAGAATCCTTAAGGAGATGGAGCATTGGTCCTCTCAGGATGACCTGGGTCCCAGCTGCCCTGGAGGGACCTCCTCATGGTGAGTTAATGCCAAGGGGCTAAGTTGGCCTGTGTTAGTGATACAGAAGTTCCAAGCACTTGGTCTCATTGGACTTTTCTGCTTTAGATTATTTCGGAGTTGATCATGGACAGTGGCAGAGTGAAGAATGATGTCGCCACGTGAACCATGGCCAGACCTTCTTATCCTGTTGCCTCAGCACAGCCTGGAGGGACTTTTCTCTCTGCGTGAGCAGGCCAGAGGGAAAGTCCTGGGACCCTGGAGACTTGAGGTCCAGAGCTAGAGACGTCAGCTGGCCCTGCCGCTCCCCCAGCAGGTGTCACACAGCACCTGGGACCAGGAAGACTGGTTCCCTTTCACCTGAGCCAGGTGTCCAGCAGGCTCCACGTCCCCCTGCCTATTCCTCCTGTAACTTGTTACAACCAAGAGTTTTCTGCACTGTGCATCCTTGTCCCCTCACCCGCCCAATAAATCTTGAAACTGCCCTCCTCGTTTTGTTTTGCTTCTCTTTTAAAACCCATACCTCCAGGGGTGCCTGGGTGGCTCAGTCGGTTGAGCATCCGGCTTTGGCTCAGGTCATGATACCGTGGTTCTTGAGTTCGAGCCCTGCGTTGGGCTCTGTGCTGACAACTCGGAGCCTGGAGCCTGCTTTGGATTCTGTGTCTCCCTCTGTCTCTGCCCCTCCCCTGCTCATATTCTATCTCTCTACTTCTGAAAAATAAACATTAAAAAAATTTAAAAAATAATAAATTCATACCTCCATGTGCCAGCAAGGTAGGTATACAGAAAGTGGGTCACAAGCAGATCTTCCATTTTTTACTCACTGAAATGTTCCATTTAATGCATTCCTAAGGCTTAACTTAGGGGATAGGAGTTGGGATGTAGGAATTGAAGTAGGGGTTGAACAATCCCAAGTGCTTCTGGGGGGGCTCAGGTTTGGGAGAAAAGGGAAATGTTAGAGTCATCGCCTGAAGGACGTCTGGGCCAGGGCTTTGGAAAAGAGGCTGACAGTGGAGTGGACATAGAGACAGAGGAGGCAGGAGTGCTCTGAGCTCTGGGAAGGAGGGTTCCCCAGGGGAATATCAGGGGATGGTTCTAAGCAGGGGTAGGCATGGCGTGGACGAGGAACACCGTCCCTTGGAGAACTCTGGGGCTGGGGTAGGCAAAGGCCAGGTGTCGGGATTTCTGTTCCTGTTCCCACAAAGTAGGTTTGGCCTTTGAGAGTTCTGTTCGGTGAAGTAATGGCAGTGGTGTGCTAAGCACGCCTGCGCTTCACCACCTGTGGGTAAGTCCACACAGAGGAGCTCTCCCAAAGGTAGAGAGGGAGGGGCTGATTGTCCATTCCTTCCATGGAAATTGAAATCAATGATGGGGGCTGAGGTGAAACCCAGGTGGTCAGGCCTACCTTTGTGAGTTCAAGGCCTTGATGGCCTCAGTCAACAGGAGGCGTTCTTGGGGGCTAAAGGATCTACTCTCCCCACCAGTTCGGGCAGAGATCCTTATTTCTGCCTCGCCCCTCTCCTCAATTCCTACCCAAGGGCCTGTCATCACCCATTATTTCTCTTGAAGAGCCCCCTCCTTCCTACTCCCCTTCTTTCTGGGCCAGTGTCCTCCAACCATTCCCCTGGCCCTCTAGTGAAAAATGAATGCATTTTCCCCAGCTTGGCCAAAGTTCCTTCCTTTTCAGTGACATCTAACTGTTGGTTGTGGCCTTGATCTCTGTAGACGTCTTTCCGTAATACTGACTGGCCCTTCGTTGCCAAGTAGTTTCCTGTCAGATTCGGTAGCAGATTCCTGTCCGCTTTCAGTAGCAGACCCTTCTTTATTCTGTTTGTTTTCTTAACTCCCTACACCCCCACCCCCACCCCCTGCCCTGCACCTCTGTCCTATGGCCTGGGGGATCTCTGCTGCCATTGTAGGAGGGGGCAGTGACGGAGTGTTTGGGAAGGAGGGAAGAGGTGACGTCGCCTTGGTTGCTGAAATGGTCAAGGGAGAGGAGTCTTGGGACTCTTAGAGGAGTGATCACTGGCTTGGCCCAGGTCACCAAAATTTCCTCCCCAGTAAGCCCCACGGGTCAGGCTGTGGAAGGCCCACTCATCCTTTGCATCCCAGTACCACGACGGGATGTGGGGTCAGGGAGCTAGCACGCTGGAAGCACGTACTGCCGTGTCGGGCACAGGATACGCTCAGAGCACAGATCTTCTCGAAAAATAACTCGTTTGCTTTCAAACTGTAAATGACCCTCACCCCCGGCCCAGCCTCTTCTGTCTGCCCTCCCCCGCCCTCTGCAACCCTTGCCCCACCCGACCCTCAGCCCTAGCGGAGACTGCCCATCCTCCAGGGTACATGAGGGACCCTCCTCACTGCCCATGGCATGCCTGTCCACCCTCCTGTCACACGCCACACCGCACCGGCACCGTAAGGCCCCAGCCATGCGACTACTGAAGGTTCCCGAACGTGCTCCCCTTTTCCCGGCCTGCCTGCTTGGGATGCACCCCCCGTTTCAGATGCTGGCCTGACTCAGCTTGCGTCACTTCTTTCAAGAAGACTTCCTTGGCTAAACCTCCAGCCAGAGTGGATTGTCTGCCCCGCCTTTCATTCATACCGAGTGTCCACCGTGGGAGGCACGATTCTCGGAACTGGGCTACGAGAGAAGGCAAAAAAGCAACCCCCTGCCTTCATGGTCCTTTCATTTCAGAGGACTGAGACAGACCATAAACAACGTCCTAAACTGTGTAGTTTGCTGGAGAAGGGCTGAGCGAAAGAATAATACAGCAGGGAAACGAACAGGAAGTCTGGGGCAAGAGGAAGAGCAGCATTTGAAACTGAGTGGACGGGGAAGGCCTCACCCTGGAGGTGTCATTTGAGTCTAGGGAGGGCCTCTCACCTCTGGGTGTTCATAGCAGCCTGCCTGCCTCCCTCACAGCATGGATGGGGTGGCAGGAGACTTTCCTCTGGGGTACCAGGCCCAGGAACCAGCCAATGAGGCCGCTGCAGTGCCGTGCCTGATTATGAGTGGCTGCAATGGAGGCTGTGCCTGTCTTGAGGGCAGGCTCTACACCTGCCAACTCTAGCCCTGTCGCCCTCCCACCCACAGCTCAGTGGATTAGGGAAGCACCCGACAGGAAGTGCTAACCCGTGACCTTGGTTTATAGTACTAAGAACAGGTTTTCCTCTGGGGAAATGTGATGCGTATGTGAAGAGCCAGAGTGGTCGGTTGCAGAAACAGGAAGAGACAGGAATTGAGTCCCTTTAACCACAGAATCCAAAGGTGCAGAGCACTAAGCTCCCGTTGCGAGGGAGGGAGCCATTTCTAGAACGCTTATGGGGAAGAACGATACTCCAATCTCCAAACCACGTTAATGTTCCAGAAGGCCCGGGGTTCAGCTGTCCCTGAATTTTTGCAAGGCGTGGCCAAGTGACCAAGACTCCTGTCTTCCTATTTTTCTTACCAGAGACCTTACATTGACCACCACTGTGCCTTTGCTAGGGGAGCCAGACGAGTCTCTGCACCTAACAGCCTCAAGGGTGTTACTTACCAGTTCAGTGCCTGACATACACAAGCAGCTCAATCAGCATTCAAGGATGTGGAATGAGGCCAATCGTGGTCTTGACCGTGTGCACCAGAAAGGGCTCATGGAGACCTCTCTGTCCCCGTGATTACAAACACCGTGTCACCAGGAGACCTAACTACACCCGCATTAGGAAGCAGCCTGATGAAATCATTTAGAGCCTGTTGAATTAGCGCGTTGTCCCTCAACCGCCGTGGGGGCCTGGAGCCTGTTATTTTGCCTCCTTGGGCCTCAGTTTCTGGCTCCGTGATTTGACCCTGTGCACCTACCCCCGATAGTTAGGGTTAAATAAGATGATGCATGTTGAATGCATAGCACAGTACCTGCCTCATAGTGTGCGCTCGATAAATATCAGCTATTTTTATTTGATGAGCACGTCTTGCATGTTGCTAGTTAGCATGAAGAACAAATATGTCATTATGACAGACTCATCTGTCAACGTGACACCATAAATACTTTCCTCTTTGCTCATTTGCAGATATCCCTGTAGGACTTGGTGGTAATCACCACCCCCACTGATTGAACTTGGATTGCATGCCACGCGCTGTACTAAGTAAGCCCGTCTATATAATTATCTCATTTCATCTTCGCAACAGCCCAGTGAGGTAGATTTAATTACCTTCCATTTTATAAGGGAGGAAACCAAGGCTCAGAGAAACGAAGGGACCTGTCTTACTTCTAGTGAGTGGCTCAGCTCGTTTCGCATTGGCATAGTAAGTAGTGAAAAATGTTGCAGGCCGATTTCATAAATAGCATGCACATCTGAGGTTGTCAGATGCTTGTTTGTACTGGAAAACTGGAAATTAGGGTACTTTACTATTCTGTCCATCTGCTTCACGTTGCCTGTTTTCCAGCTTTCCTAAAATACTCCCCATCTAATTCAACAATCTTTAGTCTTGAACTTGTGAACCTGACGTGGAGAGAGACAATAGGCATATTTCAGCCAACACCAAAATATCAACTGTCTCCTTCTTTACTGTTGCGTCTGAAACAGGGTCATCATCCTAGGTCTCCCGAGCTTAAGGAAACCTTCACCGAGTGTTACCAAAGTGGCCCAAGAACCAGGATTAGGGTCAGGAAGAGCCATGATCCCATCAGAAAATAGGTGCTTGGTCACAGAGGCCCTGATGAAGCAGCTGGTGGGAGTTACATAGCTGAATCAAGCCAGGAGAACAGAAGCTGGAAGAATCAAGTTCACTTGTCCATTCAAAAAAATACTTGTCAGGCTGCTGTGTTGAGAATAGGGACACAGTGAGGAATAAGAAATTTCTTCCCTCAAGAGGATCACATACATAAGATAGTAAGTTCTATTCCTTCACACCTCAGGTATCTATGGCCAGTCACCGTGTGCTGGGTCTCGCTGTAAGCTGGACATACAGCTCTGATCTAAAGCAGAGGAGGGGCCTCCTGGAGCTTATAGTCTAGAACAGCACTATCCAATAGAAACGTAGTGCATCCTATATAAGTAGTTTAAAATTTTCCTAGTGGCCACTTAAATAAAAAGAAGATGAGATACATTTTAGTAATATAGTTTATTTAACCCACTACATTAGAAAATACTGTCATTGGAGGGGCACCTGGGTGGCTCAGTCGGTTAAGCGTCTGACTTCAGCTCAGGTCATGAGCTCATGGTTAGTGAGTTCGAGCCCCACATCGGGGCCTGTGCTGATGGTGCAGAGCCTGCTTGAGATTCTCTCTCTCTCTCTCTCTCTCTCTCTCTCTCTCTCTCTCCCTCTCCCTCTGCCCTCCCCACTCGCTCTCAACATAAACTTAAAAAAAAAGAAAATATTGTCATTTCAATATATAACCAATATAAAAAACTACTAATGAGATATTTTGCACTTTTTCCCCAAACTTTGAAGTCTTTGAAATCTGCATATATTTTTTTTCAATATATGAAGTTGATTGTCAAATTGGTTTCCATACAACACCCAGTGCTCATCCCAAAAGGTGCCCTCCTCAATACCCATCCCCCACCCTCCCCTCCCTCCCACCCCCCAAAAACCTGCATATTTTATGCTTGTGGAACATCTTGGTTTAGGTGAAGTGCCTTTTGAATGTTTAGTAGTGGTTAGCGGCTACCTTATTGGACAGCGTAGGTCTAGGTGATGAGGGGCTCAAGGCTCATTCCGTGTACGAAGAGTGTTCTGAGGATGCCTCCTTTACAGGAAGGCGGCTGCATCTTGTTGACTCTTTTTTTTTTTTTAATTTTTTTTTCAACGTTTATTTATTTTTGGGACAGAGAGAGACAGAGCATGAACGGGGGAGGGGCAGAGAGAGAGGGAGACACAGAATTTTTTAAATAAAAAATGAATCTTTTCTTCCGGAATAATCTTAGATTTACAAAAAAGTTAAAAACCTGGTACAGAGAGTTCCCTTATGCCCTTCCCCCAGCTTCCCCCATAGGCACCTTATGCAGCCACAGTATATTTGTTAAAATTAAGAAGTTAATGTTGGCACACTACCATTAACTGAACTCCAGACTGTTTTTGGATTTCACCAGCTTTGCCTCTAATGTGCATTTTCTGTGCCAGGATCTGAGCTAGAGCACCACATTACCTGTGGTCATCATGGTAATCATGGGTCGTCGTCTCCTCTAATCTGAAACAGATTCTCCATCTTTCCTTGTTTGCCCTGACCTTGACGGCTTTGAAGAGTGTTAGCATTTTGTAGAATGGCTCTCAGTTTGGGTTTTTCTGATGTTTTCTCATGACTAGAATTTCGGGGAAGAATATCACAGAAGTGAAGTTCCCCTCTGAACATGTATCAGGGGTATATGATATCTACATGACATCACCAGCGATATTAACCCTGATCACTTGGTTAAGGGGTGACTGCCAGACTTCACTGTAAAGTTACCGTTATTCCCTTTCCAAAGATTCTGGTCTTTGGAATACAGGCTTGATTGTAATACGTAGTTTAGAGAACATATTGAGAAATCTTTGCCCAACAGTGAGAGAGCATATATTTTTCTCAAGCGCATTTGGAGCATTTACAAATATTGACCATGTTTTATGCTGCAGAGCAAGTCTCACATACCAGTGCATTGGAATCATATAGACTACAATATGTGACTACAACATAAAGACGTAAAACAAACCTGAGAGAATATTTAGACTTGAATGAAATGAAAATCCTAATCCTATATATCAAAAGTTGTGGAATGCAGCTAAAACCGTACATGAGAAATATAACCTTGAATGCTTTTGTTGGGAAGTTCCTACCAATTAGAGAGCGTGTGACCCATCATATGGGAGACTTACCTGTATTCACCTGTGTAGATGGGAGTTCAGAGGGTCCAGAACTCCCCAGCGTTCTGGTCTTTGGCATTCCTTCATAACCATGAGGGAATCAGAACACCAGATTTATTCCCTGGCAGCATTTTTTTTTTAATGTTTATTTATTTTTGAGATAGAGACAGAGCCTGAGCAGGGGAGGGGCAGAGAGAGAGAGAGAGAGAGAGAGAGAGAGAGAGAGAGAGAATCCGAAGCAGGCTCCAGGCTCTGAGTTGTCAGCGCAGAGCCTGATGTGGGGCTCAAACTCACAGACTGTGAGATCATGACCTGAGCTGAAGTCAGAAGCTGAACCACGACTGAGCCACCCAGACGCCACCCCCCCCCCACACCCCCGCCGGAACCTGTTAGTATTGAAGCAATATAACTTACTTTGTAGTTTTTCTAATACATTTATTTAATGCTCGGTATGCTAGTACTCGTGTTGGTGGAGATAGGCACAACAACTCCTACCAGAGGGGGTAAGGTAACTGCCCTGAGAGCCACCTGAGGAAGGGACTACAGAGTGCAGAGTAAAGGATCCCTGCTGCCCATCTCCCCCATCACCCTGGCTGCAGTAGGTCCGAGTGGTATCATGGTCTGAACAGAGAAGTGTGAACCAACGCTTGGACCCACATCATGCAACTCAAGCCCAGTCATCTTCAGTGGACTGTTGGTAGCTCAGAATCCTAAACTCATCCTGGTTTCAGTGTGACTGAGAATCACCAAAATCAGCCTGCCAACACACTTTGGCAGCCCAATTTCACACAAGCTGGTGAAAGGAATTCTGCACCAGTTAGCAAGAGTGAGTTCGTTGCCAGACTGTCCTCCTGGAACCAGAACTGGCCATGAGGCTCCAGAATGATTCCATATATGTAAGTCCTGGAGCTCTTCAAGGCATCTGGTCAATCTCACACATAAGTGAAAGGAGGAGGTAGTAAGAAAGACGGTTGAAGAGCTCTTCAAAGAGAGGAAATAAAGAATAAGACAGGGGATGGACCTAGTCTGGGAGTGCATCGCCCTGCCTGGATGGCACCCTGGCTCTGGCCAGTCCCAACCACTGGAGTGAAGCTTAGAAAACTTGAAGGTAGAAATTTCTAGCTAACAGGACCCACATGGGACCTGGTCTGGATTGGAGCACCCTACCAAGATGACATTATGCCTTGGAGGGGTGCATGGAAAAATTCGAGGAATACTGATCCAAAGTGCAGTACTCCTTGAGGCACAGGGTCTGGGGCAGGGGACCTCTTTTATTTTTAAGTTTATTTATCTATTTTGAAACAGAGAGAGAGATGGGGCGCCTGGGTGGCGCAGTCGGTTAGGCGTCCGACTTCAGCCAGGTCACGATCTCGCGGTCTGTGAGTTCGAGCCCCGCGTCGGGCTCTGGGCTGATGGCTCGGAGCCTGGAGCCTGTTTCCGATTCTGTGTCTCCCTCTCTCTCTACCCCTCCCCCGTTCATGCTCTGTCTCTCTCTGTCCCAAAAACAAATAAACGTTGAACAAAAAAATTTTTTTAAAAAGAGAGAGAGAGAGAGAGAGAGAGAGAGAGAGAGAGAGAGAGAATAAGCAGGGGAGGGGCAGAGAGAGAGGGAGAGAGATCCCAAGCAGGCTCTGCACTGTCAGCGTGGAGCCCAATGAACCGTAAGACCATGACCTGAGCTGAAATCAAGAGTCAGTCCCTTAACCAACTGAGCCACGCAGGTGCCCCTGGGACAGGGGACCTCTTACCTAGGTGTAATGATGATACTTTGGTATCACTGGATATTATTCACTAAGACTTAACAGTAGAGCAGGAAAGTGGTTAGATGCTGAGCCAGTGCATTTTCCATCCACTATCCATCCATTGTCCCCACATCCACCTACATATCCATCCAACAAATGTTTATCGAGCACCAACACTGTGCCAGTATTGTTTTAAGTTCAGGGGAAATAGAAGGGAATCTTCCCAATCATTATCTACCCCAAGCTAATTCTATACATTTTAAAAAGGAAGAAAAAGAAAAAAAAAATGGCTACAGATGAGATACCTCTTATACATCTGTTAACAACTTTTCTCAATTATGACCCTTGAAAGTGTTTTAATTGCCATGAACACATACAATTTACTCCCCAAACTTAGTGGTTTAAAATACTGACAATATTTATTTTGCCCATGAATCTGCGCTTGGAGCTGGGCTCAGTAGGTTTAGCTTCTCTCTGCTCTGCTTAGTGTCAGGTAGGTTGATGTGACACCTGGGGACTGGAATCATCTGAAGGCTTCCTCACTCACATATCTGGCCATTTGATGTTGCCAGATATGTGATGAAGGAACATTTCCACACGGTCCTTTCATGTGACCTGGGCTTGCTACCAACATGGTAACTGGGTTCCAAGGACGAGCATTTGAAAAGGGGGTAAACTGGGGCGCCTGGGTGGCTCAGACGGTTGAGCGTCCGACTTCAGCTCAGGCCACGATCTCGCGGTTCGTGAGTTCGAGCCCCGCGTCGGGCTCTGGGCTGATGGCTCAGAGCCCGGAGCCTGCTTCCGATTCTGTGTCTCCCTCTCTCTCTGCCCCTCCCCCATTCATGCTCTGTCTCCCTCTGTCTCAAAAATAAATAAACATTAAAAAAAAAAGAAAGAAAGAAAAGGGGGTAAACTGATGGAAGCTGTATCCTCTTGATGAGCTAGTCCCAGAAGACACATAGTATTCCTTCTGCCATATTGGCCAGAACAGTCACAACCAGACTCAAGGGGCGGGGACGGGGACATGGATCCCATTTTTTACTGAGAAGAGTGGTGGTTATATTGTAAGAACTGTGGGATGAGTTGTACATACATCTGTATGGCCAACGTTGGGCGGAAAAGTCTGCCAAAAGAAGGTTAATATAACTCCATTTTTCCTTTGTGAATGCAATGCCTTTTAACACATAATAAATAAGAACACAATACAAAATTATATTTTGACATAACAGTTTCAGATGAAGACGTGCCCCCAATTTATTCTACTCTTCTAGTTAGAAATTAGGATGTGGAACAAGTGTGAATTAGAGAAACCATAAAGTTTCCCTCTGTATAGCGTTTCACGTTTCTTCAGTCTGTTGTGTGTGCATACTTTCCTGACATGTTTCAAAGCGTTCTCACGTTTAGTCTTTTCCCCCCGCCTCAGGTGTTTGTGCGTGTGTGCACGCTATAACTCTACATTGATGTAAGTGAAGCCCTCAAACATTTAAAAAACGGGTAAAGAAAAAGGTGTAGAAATGTGTTACTTTCGAGGAATGACTCTCTTACATCTTTTCTCCACCACCCCCTGCCTAATATCGTATCTTATCTTCCTGACCAGTACAATGGTCCTTACCCTTTGTATTTTATGTAAAAGCCCTACTCTTAGCTTGAAATTATTTATTGCTTATTTAATTTTTGTTTGCATTATTCCTTTAATCTATTTTGCTGTTAAAATATTTAGGTATCTTGGGTTGGAATTGAACATATTTTTTCCCATTAAAATTAATGGAAATAGGGGCGCCTGGGTGGCTCAGTCGGTTAAGCGGCCGACTTCGGCTCAGGTCATGATCTCGCGGTTCATGAGTTCAAGCCCCGCATCAGGCTCTGTGCTGCTGGCTCAGAGCCTGGAGCCTGTTTCAGATTCTGTGTCTCCCTCTCTCTGACCCTCCCCCATTCATGCTCTGTCTCTCTCTGTCTCAAAAGTAAAATAAACATGTTAAAAAAAATTAATGGAAATATATATTCTTTCACTCAACAGCTTTCACTTAGAGGTATTCAATATTTATTATATTAGAAATGTGTTTGGTTGAAAGTAACATGAAACTCAACAAACTGTGGTCTAAATAAGATTTTCCCCCTCTCATAAACAGGAAGGGAGTCCAGTGTTTGTGCGGCTGCTTGAGTATATTCTCAAGAACCAGGCTTCTTTTATCTTTCTGTTCCACCTTCCTTAGCACAGTCCTCCTCGTGGTCTCAAGATGACTGCTGCACCTCCAGGTGTCGTGCCTCAATTCCATGAATGAAGTCAGGGGAAGGGGAAGGTCACATGTGTCTCCAAAGACTTCCTTTTTATTCTGGAAGAGAGGATCTCCCTTCAGACTTCTGTCTATATCTTATCGGCCAGAACTTGGTTTCGTTGCCACTCCTAGCTGCAAGGGAGGTTGGGAACTCTAGGCTTTGCTTTCCAGCCTCTGTAGTTTAGAAAGGCAAGGGATAAGTGGTTGGGATATTGAATGAACCTCTTAAGATATTTGTCACGCTGTGTTTAATTGAAGTGTATTGCTTTGATCAACAAAGTGTCCTGGATATAGCCCCATTCCTATCCTGGAACATTCTTTCTCCTTGTTCCTCTTGCCTCTAACAACTTTCCTGGCGTGGGGGTGGGGGGGGGAGGCAAGGTCTTGAGGAAACACTTCTCTTTCATCCTTTTTATTGGAATATCAGTTCCCTTGTCCTTCCTCCGTGGTCTCTTCTAACAGAAGGTAAGGAGGAGTCAGCATTTTCTCTGCTCTCTTCCGCTCTTTTCAGACAACCATGCCTTCAGTCCTACTCAACATCCTGATCCTGTCTTCTTTGAATATCAAGGACAGTCTCAAGGCCAGGGCCTCCCTTCTCTCTCAGCCCAAGTTTCCCCCTTTACACTCCCAAGGCACTTGAGCTGTGCCTCTCTAAGGCTACTTATTACTTTCTTCGTTGAAGCTGAAACCAAAATACTGAAAGTGGAACTGTTTACAAAATGTGTGGTGCACTGTAGGTGCTCAAACCAGTATCTCCTGCTATTATTATTACTATTTATGTCTTATCCCCTATATCAGACTCAGCTCCTTAACGAGAGGCTCTGAATCTGATGTCTGATTCATTTTAGTAATCTGCACCTGGCCTGGAATTGAGGGCATTTCTCATAATTAATGCTATGCCCAGGTAATAAAGGGGCGGCGGGGAAAGGGCAACATTTCAAAGAAAGGGTGCTGTAATGGTAGGATGTGAGAAACTCCTAGAACCTGGGTGGGAACCAGAATCTTGCAGAGAAACCCCTTCCTCCGTCCGCACAGAAAACACGCAAAGTCGGGATTGATGCACAGGGACGCAGGTGCGGCGCCCCCTCCGCGGCATTGAGATAAGGTAGGCGCAGCCGTCACCTCACTCCTCCCACTCCACTTGCTCCGGAAAGGGAGGAGGGAATATGCCCCGCGCGGCCATCTGGGATAGCTGCGCACGCGCAGCTTCCGGCTCCGTGTCTTGGGAATTATTTGACGCCGCCGCTTCGGACCGGCAGAAGGCTCTGATCAGGCGCGCCGCGCACGCGCGGTGGTCCGCTCGGTTCGGGGAGTTATTTGACGCTGCCGCCCCTGGCAGTCGGAAGTTGCCAGAGCAGAGCCCAGCCGGCCGGCCCGACCGGCCTTCGTCGTCCCCGGGCGCCCTCGGAGAGCCGCTGACGGGTGGACTGACCGACCGCCTAAGGACAGCCGGCCAGGGCAGCGACAGCGCCGGCACTATGGCGCGGGTGGCGTGAGGCGGAAGGCCGAGTGCGGCCGGCGGCGGCGGCGGCGGCGCCCGCCCCAGCGATGCGGGCCCCGCCCGTCGCCTCAGGTAACCGAGCGGCCCTCCCCGTCGCGGCCGGACCCTCCCCTCTCCTCCCCTCCGGGCGGTCCTGGGACGGCGAAATCTGTTTCTCGGGCCCGGGTGCCCTCAGGGCCCTGCCTTCGGAAGCACGTCTCTGCCTTTTTCGGGGGACCCGCGGGGTCCGGCGGAGCCTGGCCCTGACTCCGGGGCGAGTCGGCGGTTTCTGTCGGGTCTGTTCAAACCGGGTCTAGCCTTTGGGAGCTGCCCGGGTCGGGCGATGCGCTCTCCTGGCAACCTGGGGGAGGGGGCGGGTCTGGAGCGGAGCTAGACAACTCCAGCGAGGAATTTGGTCCAGCAGAGGGGTTGCTCGAGTTGCTGCCGCCCTGTGGAGGCGATGCTGCCCGCTGCACAGTGACAGTCGGATGAGGAAGAGTTAATAACGAGAATAAACAGCTTACCCTGGTTAAGCGCTCACTATACGCCAGGCCTTGTGCCAGGCCATTGCGTTCACCACGTCTAACTTCAGGAGAACCCTGTAAGGTAGGGTTCTTACCCCATTTTACTGACGATGCAACTGAGGCTCTGAATGGTTTGGTGACTTACCTGTCCAAGGTCACATAGCTGGTGATTTGGACCCCGGCATCCTGACTCCAGATTCAAGTTCTTAACAATTAGGTCAGTGGCTCTCCAACTTTGCTGCACGTTAAAGTCACCTGGGGCAGCCTTTAAAGATTCCTGATGCTTAGGCAGCACATCCAGGCCATTAAATCAGAATTGGGGGGGGGGGGTGGGGGTGGTGGTGGACGTGGGGGGACCTAGACGTCAGTATTTTTTAAGGAGCCACGTGTGATTCCAGTGTGTAGCAAACTTTGGGAACTGCTGGGATGGGCAGTCCTGCGTCTCAGAAGACATTGGACTGTGTCTCCAGTTTCACTGTGTTAGGAGAATCATCTGGGAGTTTGTTAGAAATGCAAGTTCCACTTGCAGAGATCCATCTTATCCTTGGGCCCAGTGACGACTCCACTTTGTGAAAGCCAATTGGGGGTGGAAGGTGACTTTCTTTGCAGGGTTTCTGAGTTGCTGTGCCTTTAAAGTGTATACATCTCATGCAAAGCTGTTAGTTTGTAGCTTTCCTGGGCGTACAGTACTCACAGGTCTAGTGTCTCTAACTTCTGGGTCATCTTTGCACAGGCTGTTCTTCTGCCTAGGCTATCTTCCATGCTTTGTCCCCTCTCCAGCACTTCTCTCTCATACACACGTGCACATAGCTTTTCCTTCCGGTTTTAGTAACTTAGTATATTTTCATTGCAGAATGCCTGAGCTGCTATGGCCTAGCATATTTACAGATTTTAAAGAAAGGCAGGGTAGTAATTCAGATTGTATTTGTTCTTGGCTGGTCCTTAAGCCATGTAAACTTTATAAAAGGGAGTGAGTGAATATGTGTGTGAAGGTCATTATGAAAGGGTTTGAGGACAATTTTTTTAATAGCAGTTAAATATGGTGAAGTATGTGGACTGAATGAAAATATACACATTGTGTATAATGATATTCTTTACAGGATAAGGATTGTTGTAGAAAGATTCTCTTGGTTGAACTTTGTACTCTTTGTCAATTTTTAGGCTGAGGCTAATATGGAAACTGATGGGACAATTTTTGTTAAATTCAGATACTAAAGCAACTTGCCCTTGGTTCTCTCTGATCAGATATGGAGAGAGTATCCAGTTCTGGCTTTAACACAAGGAAGAAACTCAGTCTTTAAGCCTGAGGTTTAACTCTGTAGTTGATATCCAAAGTAAAGGTGAAAAATTCCACATGATCAGTTAAAGACCAAAAGTGACTTGAATCAAGGTAGCCTGAGACTTAGAAATGGGTTCTGTTTGAGATCCTCACCAGTGTGAGCAGGTGTGTTCTCTGACATGTGTAAAAATGTTTTGGATAGAATACATGATTTTCTTTGATAGAAGATGATTAAAGTTTAAGGTACTTAGAGTTTAATTTTAAGTTTTTGTAGGTGAAGAAAGTAGGTAATTTGCCCGAGATTTCATGGTTGGGTTCTAGCACATCAAGGACCAGAATTCAGCTTCTTTCCTCTGGACGTAGTGTTTCCTTGCACCCCCATCCTCCACGGTGAAAGGATGTCTTATTTGTTATTGGTGTGTGTGTGTGTGTGTGTGTGTGTGTGTGTGTGTGTGTACACACATGTATGTTGGGGATGGGGGAAGTGACTGTAGTCTGCTATGTTTGAGATCCTCATTTAGATGTATAGTGAATGCTTGGCGTGTAACATGTGCTTTGCTGTATATACTGAGGATACCAAGATAAATACGACGCAGCTCCTGTGCTCAAGGAATCTGTAGTCTAGTTAGAGTTGTAATAAAAAGAATAGTATCTGGGACGCTTGGGTGGGTCAGTTGGTTGAGCGTCCGACTTGGGCTTGGGTCATGATCTGGCGGCTTGTGAGTTCGAGCCCTGCGTCGGGCTCTGTGCTGACAGCTTGGAGCCTGGAGCCTGCTTTGAATTCTGTGTCTCCCTCTGTCTCTGCCCCTAGCCCACTCTCATTCTGTCTCTGCCTCTCTCAAAAATAAATAAACATTAAAAAAAAATTAAAAAAATAGTATCTAAGGCAGCTCTGTCAAGTAGAATTTTCTGCAATGTTGGAACTTTTTGGTTTTTGTTTTTTAGTATTTATTTATTATGAGAAAGAGAGAGAGAGTGAGCAGTGAAGGGGCAGAGAGAGAGGGAGAGACAGAATCCCAAGCAGGCTCCGCACTGTCAGCATGGAGCCCAGTACGGGGCTCAAACTTGTGAACCATGAGATCATGACCCGAGCCGAAATCAAGAGTTGGATGTTTAACCAACTGAGCCACCCAGGCACCCTGATAGAACTGTTCTGTATCTGCACTGTCCAGTGTAGTAGCCACTAGCCACATGGGACTTTTGAGCACTTGAAATGTGGCTAGTGTAGATAAGGAACTGATTTCTAATTTAATTTAAATTTAAGTGGTTACATGTGGGTATGGCTACTGTATTGGGCAGAGCAGGTCTGAGGTATGAAGGATGAGACCTGTGGTGGTACCGGTGGGGGCAGGCAGGGGATTCATAGTATTCATACTTCTTTTCTTTCTCTTCTTTCTTTTTTCTTCTCTTCTCTTTTCTTTCTTTCTTTCTTTCTTTCTTTCTTTCTTTCTTTCTTTCTTTCTTTCTTTCTTTCTCTCTCTCTCTTTCTTTCTTTCTTTCTTTCTTTCTTTCTTTCTTTCAAACAGACTAGCAAAAGCTACTTGTTTACACTTTTAGGGAGGAATACAGGCACAACCTTTCTTTCGGGTATTTGATAGGATACCCAGTAGAATCTGGTATATAGGTGAATACATTCCTTTGTGACCTAACTTGGTTGATATTTGCCTTTTAGGGTCAATGGGACTACAGCAGAAACGTGAACTATAATCCTTCTGTCTTTACTCATCATAAAGTTATATGGATGACCTTGAGAGCACTGCGTGCCTTAAAATCTAGCGTGGTTCATTTGTTTACTCAGTGTTTTGGCACCCTGTTCCCTGTTTTTCCTAAGAGAAACAAAGCATGGCTGATAATATGTACCTTGCCTTTGTACATCTCAAAGTATGTTGACTTGTATCGCTTTATTTGATTCTTCCCCGGAGTACTTTAGGTAGGTACTGCAGGTGTTCTCCCTGCTTTGCAGACGAGGAAACTATGACAGAGAAATGCCAGGCGACTTGTCCAAGGTCATTATGGTGAGGTATGGAGTCAGAACAAAAGGGACAAGCAATGGACTTCAGAGCAGGAGGTAGAGTTTCTTATCCCAGCTCTCCTGTCACTTGCTGTGACTCTGAGCAAGTTCTAGCCTTACTTGCTTTCTCTCCTAGCGTCTAGTACATCTGTCTTCCTTAACTTTGTAGGCTTGTTATTGGAATAAAATGAAATAACATGTGAAAGCTCTTTCAAAATGATCAGTTTTCCAAAGGTGCACCATTACCAAGCCAGATCTCTAGTGGTTTTTTTCCTGTATGATGCTGGCCTCCTAACTCATCACGTCAGTTATTCACATTGAATACTATGGTATGCCGGTGTTGTCCTAGATTCTTCTGTCTTCCTCGTTATGAAATCTTCCCTTGTGCAGCCACTGTGTCCTGTTTGTATCTGCATACCGCACACCTAGGACGATATCTGACATGTAGCAAGCGTTGAATAAATGTTTGTTTCATGAAATAACTGATGTCTGGATTTACTTTATGAAGTTTTTAAAAATCGATCTCTGTAATTAGACTTGAAGCTTCTTGTGAACAGGGATCTTATTTATTCATTATTATTCTCTGTGCATGGTGTATAGAAGGCATACACCTTGTATACAGGCATACACCTGTAATAAATATTGATAGAGTCAGTTGATACAGTTAATGTCAGGCTGTGGTCTTAGTGTGTCTACCAGCACCAACATATCGGTCATTTTGGTAATCTGTCAATTAGAACCTTCGTGTTACTTTGTGGTAGTACCAACAACCATGGGCTGTTACCAGAACACAGTCGCCCGATAATAGAAACCTCCAGAGAGATTACCTAGAAAATGGACAAATGCAGAGTTGGACGACACTAAGTGATCTGCAGGGGAGCACTGTCATCATCTCTCCCCTCCTGTCGTACTTACTTCTGGAGTATGGAGGTAGAGACTTCTCTGCTAGCAGCTCAGGTTAATAGCTGACCGAGCCTGTCTGGGGAGGAGGCACAAGACCCTTAACATAGCAGTCAGAGCCCTTCAGCCTGTCCTCCCTGCCTCGTCCCCATCCTTCCTCCCTCCCGCTCCTCAGTATATAAGCCACACTGGAGTTTACTTTTCTACTGTCCCTTCAGCTTGTCTTGGGTACTTACGTATGTCTTACCCACATATGTCTTGGGTACTTACACCAAATTTCTTTACTGGGAACTCAGTTCCTGTTGTATCATTTCTATGATAAAGTTACCATCCTCTCATTCTCCGCCCCCAGTTTTTACTAAATTAATTACAAATCTCCAATCGTAGCATTCATACTCTTTCAAAATCCGTCCCTGTTTATCTTTGAAATCTTACCCCTTGTACATCTAGCTTTTTTTCCTGCCACTCTGGGTTTTTAGTTTCTGGTGCTGTTTTTTGCTACTTGAAGCAAGCGCCCTGCCCTTCCTGTTACATATTTTTCTTTTCTATCTGCCTCTTTTTGCTGTCACTTACTCACTTAATTTTCTTATGTGTTAAAATTGTAACCTTCCTTCAGTACCCAGTTCATTCTTCCCTGATCTTATCCTATTGTTTTCCAGCTCAGCCCTTGTTTGAATCAAAAGTAATCTTTTGTCCTCTGAACTTCCTCAATATCTTGCCTGTAGCTTACCATAATCGGCTTAGTTAACACCCATCATCTCCTATAGATGCGGTAAAAAGGAAAAGCTTCTCCTTGTGGTGAAAACTCTTAGGATCTACTCTCTAAGCAACTTTCCTGCATCTCATACAGCAGTGTTAACTATAGTCATCATGTTGGACGTTACATCCCTAGTGCTTATTTATCTTATAACTGGAAGTTTGTACCTTTTGACCACTTTCCTCCAGTTCCCCCTCCCCAAATCCCCCACCACTGGTAACCACAAATCTAATCTCTTTCTATGATTTTTGTGGGTTTTTTTTTTGTTTGTTTTGTTTTTTAAGATCCCACATATAAATGAGATCATAAAGTATTTGACTTATTTCACCTAGCATGATGCCTTCAGGGTCTATCCATGTTGTTGCCAATGGTAGAATTTTCTTGTTTCTTTATGGCTGAATAATATTCCATCACACACACACATACACCCTCCCCCACCCCCCCAACTTTTTTATCCAGTCATTCATCAGTGGATGCTTAGGTTGTTTCCATGTATTAACACTGCTATGAATGTGGCGGTGCAGATACCTTTTTGAGTTAGTATTTTTATTTCCTTTGGATATATTCCCAGAAGTGAAATTGCTGGATCATATGGCAGTTCTTTTTTAATTTTTTAAGGAACCTCCATGCTGTTTTCTGTAGTGGCTCCACCAGTTTACAGTCCTGCCAACAGCGCACAATGATCCCTTTTCCTTGGCATCCATGCCAGCGTTTATTACGTCTTTTTGGTGATGGCCATTTCAACAGGCATGAGGTGGGGGTCTCATTGTGGCTTCAGTTTGCATTTCCCTGATACTAATGATGTTGAGCGCCTTTTCACGTACCTGTCGTCCGTTCATAGATCTTCTTTGGAAAAATGTCTATTCAGATTCTTTGCCCATTTTTCTTTCTTTCCTTTTTAAAGTTTAGTGTTTATTTATCCTTAATACTAAACTTTATTCATAATCAAGGAATGATCACAAAATGCCAGACTTATCAAATTAATATTTTTAAAAATTACAATACCCAGTGTTGGTTAGAGCCCTGGGAAACTGGTACTCTCTGCCCTGCTGGTGGGTACTAAATAGTAGTTTCCTAAAAGGCTTGTGAAAATACATTTCAAAGAGCTAGAAGACGCATACTACATCTGATCCAACATCAACGCTTCTAGCTTAGGAATCTAGTCTGAGGAAATATGCATATATGTGGATTTAAGAAATGTGACAGTTTATATACATCAATAAGTTAATAATGGTCATTTCTGGGTTACAGGCTAATTTTTTTTAATTTTATTTTTTATTTTTTAAAATTTACATCCAAATTAGTTAGCATATAGTGCAACAATGATTTCAGGAGTAGATTCCTTAGTGCCCCTTCCCCATTTAGCCCATCCCCCCTCCCACAACCCCTCCAGTAACCCTGTTTGTTCTCCATATTTATGAGTCTCTTCTGTTTTGTCGCCCTCCCTGTTTTTGTATTATTTTTGTTTCCCTTGCCTTATGTTCATCTGTTTTGTCTCTTAAAGTCCTCATATGAGTGAAGTCATATGATATTTGTCTTTCTCTGACTAATTTCACTTAGCATAATACCCTCCAGTTCCATCTACATAGTTGCAAATGGCAAGATTGCATTCTTGAAAGTTTATTTATTTTGAGAGAGAGTGAGAGTGGCTAGGGGAGGGAAAGAGAGAGAATCCCAAGCAGGCTCCACACTGTCAGCACAGAGGCTGATGCAGGGCTCAAACTCACGAACCACGAGACCATGACCTGAGCTGAAATCAAGAGTTGGATGCTTAACCATCTGAACCACCCACATGCCCCCTGCCCATTAAAAAATTTTTTTTTTCATGTTTATTTATTTTTGAGAAAAAGAGAGACAGCACAAGCAAGAGAGAGAGAGGGAGAGAGAGAGGGAGACACAGAACCCGAAACAGGCTCCAGGCCCTGCGATGTTAGCACAGAGCCCGACGTGGGGCTTGAACTCACAAACTGCAAGATCATGACCTGAGCCTAAGTTGGACACTTAACCGACTAAGCCACCCAGGGGCCCCATCCCTGCCCATTTTTAATTGGATTATTTGGTTTTCTTTGCTGTTGGTTGTATGAGTTCTTTATATGTTTTGGGTATTAACCCCCATCCCTTTTTTTTTTTTTTTTTATGTTTGTTTATTTTTGAGACAGAGAGAGACAGAGCATGAGTGGAGGAAGGGTAGAGAGAGAGAGACAGAGGGAAACAGAATCCGAAGCAGGCTCCAGGCTCTGAGCTGTCAGCACAGAGCCCGACGTGGGGCTGGAACTCACTAGCTGTGAGGTCATGACCTGAGCCGAAGTCAGACACCCAGCCGACTGAGCCACCCAGGCGCCCCTAACCCCCTATCCTATACATGATTTGCAGATATTTTTTCCCATTCAATAGGTTGTTGATGGTTTCTTTTGTGTGCAGAAGCTTCTCAATTTGATGTGGTCTGACTTAATTTTTCATTTCGTTGCTGTGCGTTAGCTATGATTTCCAAAAAATCCAATTCCAAGACCATGTCAAGGAGCTTTTTTCCTTTGTTTTCTTCTGGGAGTTTCATTTCTTACAATTAAGTCTTTAGTCCATTTTGAGTTAATTTTTATGAATGGTATAAGATAGGGGTGGTTTGATTTTTTTTTTTTCATGTGACTATCCAGTTTTCTCAGCACCATTTATTAAAGAGACTATATTTTCTTGTTTGACATTTTGAAATAAGGGCTACATAAGTGTGTATGTAGTTGTGATTGTGCTGACAGCAGCAGATACCACAAGTGGCATAGCCTTTGGTGATGGGATTTTTCTGAAATGGGCAACAATTCTTTTATTTCTTTTGTTAACAGTTCTTGGTATGGTAAGGTTCTAGACAAAATATGGTTCAGTCTTTTCTCAGTTTACGTGGTTTAATTGCATTACTGGAAAACTCAGTGTATGTTAAAATAGCACAAAATATTTTGAATTTTTGTATACACTTTCAGGCTTAGACATTTAAGGACAGAATGATTTTCTGGCAGGCATTTGACAGTCGTGTGAAAAGTAGCATAATTGTTCATTGTGCAGAACTGTCTCCTGCATTGCAGAATGTCTAGATTTCCTGGCCCTGCCCATGAATACCAATAGCACGCCTTAACCAGAAGTGCACTTAATATTTCCAAAATTCCCTCTAGGGGGCAGTTCTTTTGTGTTGAAAACCATTGACCTAAATTCTTGAGTGTGTCTTGTTGGCCTTACCTCCTAATCAGAATTGAGTTTTATCACTTGTTTTGCTAGTTTAATAGGTACGAAACGAGACCTTTGTTGCTTTACTTTGTTTTTTTAAATTCATGTTTATTTCCAATATATATTTTCTCTTCATTGTTTTATTTACTTTGCCTGTAATTATAGTGTACATCTTTGTCTTGAAATTTTTTGTGTATTTTGTTAATATTTAGCATGTTTTTTCTATTAGATACATTTTAATAGTTAAGTTCAACTTTTTCATTGTATCCTTTCTACTTTATATGTTTCTTGAAAGCACTTATTTCATTTTCTGACATTTAATCATTTAAATATTAATGCATTTAAAGAATTAGAATTTCTTACATTAAATTTATTTGTAAGTTTTTAAGAATTTAAGAGCTATTAAGCCTTAAAGCTTAATAGCCTTGGTCTTTCATAGTGTGTTTTTAAAGAATGATATTCCTGTCTTTTTTTCAGAATTGGAAGGGATAGCAGCTATGTCTTAAAAATGCATGTTCCCAGGCCCCAGTCCAGATCTATACAGAATTTCAGTTTCTAGTGATAGGGTCTGGAGATACACAGATTCTGCACCCTCCCCCAACCCCATGATTCTTGTGTATGCAATGGAGTTTGAAAACTAGCTTGCCTTTTTTTTTTTTTTTTCTTTGCCTTAAAATATTTTTTTCTCTCCAATAGTGTGTTGTCTGGAATGTATGCTAAATATTTAGATATTCTTTAAATATTTGGAAACCATCCAACTACTTTAAAAAAAAACTAATAATTAGCATAAAACAAATGGACATCTTCCAATTTTATTTGTATACGACATGCAAAATTTTTGACATACCTCAGTGGAATAAAGCGAACTTTCTAAAGTCTTCCTGTTTCCCACTGGTAAGCCTTGACATTCTGAAACATTTATGTAGTATCTACTGCATGCCAGGAACTATTTAAAGATTTAGGAAGTGAGGTTTCCATTCAAAAAAGGCTGACACTCTTGTGGTGAAGAGATCTTTACATGGCTAACAAATAAGTTAATGTGAGGCTTGGTATGAACAGCCTGTAATAGACACAAGGGGGAGGGTTGATTTGGGGAGTAAAGAAAAGGCTTACCAAAGGGAGGACGTTTGTGCTGTTCCTCGAAGGAGTAGTAGTACTTCCTAAGTACTAGGATCGAGGTGGGGCACGGCCGTGCAGTTAGTGGGGAGTAGTGCAGGCAGTAACACAGGGTATGAAAAAACTTGTTGGGTTTGAGTGATCATCGTTTGTGGCGTTAGCTGGGGGAAGGGATACACGTTGGAAAGTGTTCATAGAAGATGAGGCTGGGGAGGCGGAGTAAGCAATTTCAATTAGAATTCTAACAAGGTTTGTTTATTTTTTTTGGATCGTATAAAATCATCTTAAGTTTTATATAGAAGAATACGTATTTAATAATTTGGCCTGAGAATACCCAATAAAGCTTTGAAAAAGAATAGTGGAGGTCGAGGGGGCTTCCTTTTTAGATATTAAAACATTCTGTAAAGCGACCAAATTTAAGTCATTATGGCATTGGCATAGGAATGGACAGGCGGATACATAAATAGAGCCTATATAAATGAGGATTTAGTGTAGACAAATTGGTATTTCAGTTCATTGGGAAAGGGTGTATTTTTAACAGATGATGATGGCATAACCGACTGTACATTTACAAGATAATAAATGGCACCTTTCCTAAGCTACTCATATAAGTAAGTTCCAGATGAATATAAAACTTAAGTGTGAAGAAATAAGCAATTGTCTTGTGGGAAATCTAGGAGACTGCATATACACTTTAGGGTTATGCTTTCACACTTTTGGACCTAGACCCATAGTAAATGTATTTTACAGTGTGACCCCAAATATAGTATTTACGGAAGGTGAAACAAGTTTCACAGAACTTTGCTTACCTTTACTATGTGCGGTACCTTTGTTGTATATCTTCTTCCATGTAACTGAAAACAAAAGTATTACCCATTACATTTATTTCATGACCCACCGTTTGAAAAACACTGATAGAGGAGATGGGAGGGAGAAACCACCGAAGCCAGACTCAAAACTAGAAGCTATAGGGGTGGCTGGGTGGCTCAGTCAGTTGAGCATCTAACTCTTGATTTTGGCTAAGGTCATGATCCCAGTGTTGTGAGATTGAACCCCACAGCAGGCTCTGTGCTGAGCATGGAGCCTGCTTAAGAGTCTCTCCCTCTCTCTCTCTCTGCCCCCCTCCCCCGCTCACTCTCTTTGTCTCTCTAAAATAAAAAACAAACAACAAAAAAACCTAGAAGCTATAAAACATAAATATATGACTAGAACAATGAAATCTCACTTCATGCCTATCACGTTGGCAAAGAAAGAAAAAGAAAGTACTCCTTGGCAGGAGGTGGGGAGTGGGAACAGGGAAGGGCTCTCATCCATTCCTAATGTAGTTGGTTGTTAGAGCTTCTTTGGGGAAACAATCTGGCAAGACCTATTAACATTAAAAACAAATGCCCTTTGATCCAATAGTTCATTCTTGGGAACTTGTTCCATAGAAGTTAAAAGGCCACTGTTTATATGAACAAGCGTGTTTATTGCATCATTTCCTGGTGACAAAAAAATGGGAAATGGAGTAAATACACATTATTAGGAGATTGGTTGGATAAGTTATGCCACACCCATGCCATGGAATGTTACACACTCATTAAAATGAGTTTATTATTAGTTGGAAAGATATTCATGAGGCATTGTTGAATGTAAAAAAAACCCCACAGATGTAGAGAAGTATACAGTCCCTATCTATGCAAGTATATAAATTATTTTGATGTGATTGAATTAGGGTAGAGCAAATACAAGAGGAAATGTTAGGTTGTTAACATGGATTATCTATCCAGGGAAGTGAATCATTTGGACAGGAAATGAAGCTAAATAAAATGAAAAAGGTAAAAAAAAACCCACTACACTAAAACAAAGCAGGGGCGCCTGGGTGGCTCAGTCGGTGGAGCATCCGACTTCAGCTCAGGCCACGATCTTGCGGGTTCGAGTTCGAGCCCTGGGTCGGGCTCTGTGCTGACAGCTTGGAGCCGGGAGCCTGCTTCAGATTCTGTGTCTCCCTCTCTCTCTGCCCCTCCCCCATTCATGCTCTGTCTCTCTCTGTCTGAAATAAATAAACATTAAAAAAAAATTAAAACAGGGGCACCTGGGTGGCTCAGTCGGTTAAGCATCCGACTTCAGCTCAGGTCACAATCTCGTGGTCTGTGAGTTCGAGCCCCACATCGGGCCCTGGGCTGATGGCCCGGAGCCTGGAGCCTGTTTCCGATTCTGTGTCTCCCTCTCTCTCTGCCCTTCCCCCATTCATGCTCTGTCTCTCTCTGTCCCAAAAATAAATAAACATTAAAAAAAAATTAAAACAAAAATTAAAACAAAACCTCTCTGTAATCTAATATTCTTGTGTATTTATGTAAGGGGCTGTATGTATAGTGTGTGTATATTATGTTGTATATACATATGCACGTATGTACGTGTTGATTTAAAAAGGTGAGGAAAATGTGTGGTGTGGGAAAAAAAGTTATCATCTGATGGAGATGGCTCCCTGTCAGAACTTTGCCTTTTTCCCCTTCCATTTTTGAGAGTGTTTATTTTGGGGGGAGGGAGGAAGAACACCAGAATATCCTTGGGGGAATCCCTTATAAACCTGAGGAAGCAGAGACAGTCGTAATAGTTGAATCCAGCCTTCCTTCAGATTGTAGGTACCTTGTTAGATGCTGGTCTAACTCTCTTGCCGTCCCATGTTCAGGGCCTCTTGGTCAGAGGAGAACATCAGACCTCATAGGGTCGCTGAAAAGTACCTGGGCCCAGGGTCCATCAGATTCCAAAAAGAAGCTGAGAAGACTGGGGTTGGGAGGGTATGCAAGAGGGGAGGTGGAGGTGGTAGGTTCCTCTGTATGGAAAGGAGAAAGAAAGGTAGTTGGGGCCCAGTCTATGAATGACTTTGACTTTCATGCTAGGGAGTTTAATCTTCGTTCTTCAGGCCTGTAATTCTCAAATGCCATATCCTTTGGAAAAACACTGATACTTGAGCTGGAATGAGGTTTTTTAAGATGAAAATTTAACAGTGCTGGTCTTTCCCAGTGTGAAGAAAAATGAGCTTAAGGGAAGAATTTTTTAAAGATTAAGTGTACCCCTGGACTTTGCTTAAACTCTCTGGCCAGGCATACAGATTTCAGAACAAGTAGAAAATGGATGTTGAAACAGAAATGAATTGGAGAAGGCTAACTAATCATCCTCAATTCTCTTCGTGAGTATGGTGTTTATGATGGTAACGTTTACATTGCATTCATACAGATACGTTTTCTGTGGCTAAAAGTTTTTTATTTGTGTGGTAGACATAGATCATTTCACGGGGGAATGTATAGGATAGGAAGAAGGCAGTACATGCCATGGTAAGGAACATGGTCTCTGGAACCCAACAGATGTGGAAACAAACCCAGCTCCACCATGTTATAGCTCTGAAGCCTCAGGTAAGAAGTAAACCTCTCTGTGTCTCTGCTTTTTTGTCTGTGAAGTAGAGATAACATTCCTTAATATTCACCGAGTTGTTGTGATGATTGCGTGAGTAGCATGTAGTAAGTGCTCATTAAGTGGAGCTCTTAATATGTTTTCTGAAGAACACTGTGACTTCCAGGTGTTCCGTTACCGGAAATTTGTGTGTCACTGCTGCAGGGAATGAAATACTCTCGAAGAATTTTATGTCTGATTTGAGGACATTGGTGGGAAATTGCAGGGGTATGTTTCTAGCATGATAGAAAATTGCTGGAAATTGGAAACTGTTGACTGAAGAAGCTGGATCTTGGAGTAAACTCTTTCCTTTGTCTTCCTTTCTCAGGGTGCTTCATTCTTCTATCTTTTTCTATCTTGGAACATAGAATGAGGAGGGCTCCCTCATGTTAGGAGTGTACCAAATCAGATCATCTTCTCCCCCTGCACAGTGGCGTCTGTCCCAGTTCCGCTCCCGGGCTTCTGAGGCTCTTTTGGGGAGGTGCTTAGACAGCTGCTTCCCAGGGTCCACCTTCCTACCTGACCTCACTGAGAGGCTATTTTAGGACATTCTCAAAACATTTAGATGCGTATTTTCTCAGTCGTCTTGGCCATATGTTTGTAGCTGCTTTATCTTACCATGTAGGATAAATCTGTTCTGCTTAGTTTTATTAATTTGCAACAGTGTTTAACAATAATTCTGTTTTGTCTTTTCAGGTGCCATTTGGACAGTCCTTTAGCGGCACGATGTACTCTGAGTGGAGGTCACTGCATTTGGTGATTCAGAATGATCAGGGCCACACCAGTGTGCTGCACAGCTATCCGGAGAGCGTTGGGCGAGAGGTGGCAAATGCGGTGGTCCATCCTCTTGGGCAGGCCTTAGGTACCCCTTCAGTGGCTGGTAGTGAGAGCTTGTTAAAAACTGACAAAGAAGTAAGTGTTTTCTTCGTTTCGTTTTACTATGTGAAAACATAATCTCGTCACTGAGGAATTTATTTAACATTGTCTTTTTAATGGCTTTCTGTCTAATGGAGTAGTACATCTTTCTTAATTGTGACCTTTGTTTGGGTTGAAGGCTGGGCTGACTGAGAGTTTGTGGGGGTCATAAGGAATACGTTGTGCCATTGTGCTGCTGGCTCCCTACCGGCCAGACCCAATTCTCCACTTGAGCTGTGGGCGCGAGACAGAGACTTGAGTGTCAGGCCCCTTCCCCTAAGCTCTGGGCCCAGTCTTCAGATTTCTATTCAGAGGTGTGTTTGGAAGGTCTTCGCTGCTACCCCCATATGGCCTCTGACTGAAGGCCTGTCTTCTGTCAACTTTTCAGGCTACACATATGTGTTGAACCTGAGGTCCTCCTTTGTCTCCGTGTCTGCCTGCCCTTACTGACTCCCAGGTTTAAGAGTGCTACAGAGCAGCTAAGCCTATATGGTTGTGAGCCCAAGTGTTTGGAATTGGAGTTGTGTTTGCTGTCCCTAAAGATAAGGGCTCTTGGAGTAGCTTGGCCTGAAGTTGGTCCTGTTCTTGGATTCAGGAGATTGGGTTGAGGTAAAGTTTTCAGAGGGAGGTCATGAAGGGACCCTGAAAATGGAGGGATACAGGAACTTGCTAGTATGAGGTCTGGCTAAGATATGGGATTAGAACTGTGTGCTGGAGGAAGTTTATACAACCTTCAGGCTTTGGGTTAACTTATTTCTCAGACTCACCTTTTTTTCTCCCTCTTTTTGATTTCTTTCTAATGAAGGAGAGACGAGACTTAATCTAGACATAAAGCTAGTCTAGATATAAAACTAGTCTAGATATAAGATTTGTGACTCTAAAGGCAGTTTATTTACTCTCTATAGGCCATGGGTTGCAGGAGGGTGAAGCTCCTCCGTTTGAGGAGTGTTTTTCTCTCTTCACAGGACCTTAGCAGAGACTAACCCCTGAGGACTGGCACTTGGCCCTGGTGTACTCTCCTCTTGGTGGGTCTGGAATATTCTCCTGGGAAGAGATGCCACATGGGTGGATAGAGGCGCTCTGGTGCCTGCCTTGTTTGTTTTCCTTTCCTACCTTCTAAAAGATAGGAGACAACAGTCCTTGAATCCAGTGTCCTCTAGAATTATACAATTAAACTATTATGAAGGTGACACCTAAGATGTTTTCTCGTTTAGGTTTCATCTGACAATTAGGGACTTGCAGCCCCTTTTAAAATCCCTTCCTAGGCGCGGTTCCGTTCCTCCCACCCTCCTGTGTTTGTCACAGCTTCACTGTGCTGTCGCAGGCTTAATCCTTATTGCTCTTGTAGATTATATTATATTAGATAAATTCTAGTGCTGTACATATTTTTACCCTTAGCTCTTGTAGTTGTTTTTGAGCTTGAAATTTTCAGGACCTGTGTTTAATCTTGTTAGATTCAACTTGAAGTCTTTTGGGATCCTGAATTTCTATCTAACAAGTTAGCTATCCATTTTAGCTTTGTGGATATCTACAGATGGTCAGCATGTGATCTGTTCTTCTCTCTTTTCCTAAGTTAAAATCTCAGCAGGGCCTTTGGTGTGCCACTGGGCACCGTCTTCCTAAATGATCTTGGTACATTAGCCCATTGCTAGTCTCTCATCTTGTGTCTTATAAATCCAGCCATTCTGCCTTCCTATGGGTCCTATGTCTCCATCTTGTCCACAAGGATATCCTGCCTCTGACCACATTTCTTGCTAGAGCCCAGATCTCCCTGAGCCAGAGAAGGGTGTTAATGGTATGGTGAGAGTAGCTTTAGATATCTAGCTGGAAGACTAGGGCTCAAGTTTTCAGTTCTACCATTTCCAAACCAGTGACTTGTGCCAAATTGCTTAATCTTAATAAGTGTCAGTTTTCTTATCGATAAAGTGAGGATAGTTTACCTTCTCACACAGGGTTATTTTGATGGTTAGAAGCTGCTTATGAAAGTGCTTTGTAAACTGCCAGGATTGCACAATTGTCTGCTGCCTTCATAGTAACCTTGTTAATAAAGGAATGATGCTTGTCTGGCATGATTTGTTCGTTTTGAGTATGTTGGTTCCTAGTGATCATGCTTTCCTTTTATAAGTGCTCATGAATCATCTGCTTAGTAATTTGTCCCAGAGTTTAGTGTGGAATTCCCTGAAACTTTCCAGTCTGTAGTATCTGGAATATCATTTTATCTTCTTTTGCAAATTGTGCCGTTTTTCCTTTGTCGCCACATCATGTTCATTCTTCATGGGCAGGTTCTCTCAACCCTTATCATGTGATTCAGTTAAGTAAAGAGGCTGGAATTCATTTAGTGCAGGTAAGTGCCTTGTTAAGATCTTACCCAGCTTGGGGTGCCTGGGTGGCTCAGTTGGTTGAGCGTCTGACTCTTGATCTTGGCTCAGGTCATGATCTCACAGTTTGTGGGATCAACCACCGCCACCCCTGTGGTCCACCCCTGCCTGCCCCATGTCAGTGTGGAGCCTGCTTGGGATATTCTCTCTCTCTTTCTCTCCCCCCCCCACCCCCATCCCCCATTCGTTCACATGTGTGCTCTCTCAAAAGAAATAAACATTAAAAAAAAAGATCTGGGGCACTTGGGTGACTCCGTTGGTTAAGCATCCAGTCTTGGCTCAGGTCATGACCTCATGGTTTGTGAATTCAGGCCCCCCCCCAGAGCCTCTCCTGGCAGCACAGAGCTTGCTTCGGATCCTCTGTCCCCTTCTTTCTCTGCCCCTCCCCACTTGATCCTGCACACGCTCTCTCTCAAAAATAAACAAACATTAAAAAAAAATTAAAAAAATCTTGCCCATCTTTAGTCCCTTCTCACTTGTGTTTGTTCTTACCTTCCCATGTTCATTATGTTCTTTGGCAGAAAAAAATAGTCACAAAATAAAGAGTTGAGCAGTTCATCTTCCTTCCTGTTGTTTGTTAATATTGCATAATCTGGAAATGGAATATAATTGAATGTATGTATATGATTTCCTAAATGACACACATACCTGTATATAAATTAAAAGGAGAAAAGTAGCTAAAATTTTCTATTTTTTTGTCCCAGTCTCTATGGAAAATCAGGATGACCCATATTTGCTTTTTATTTCATACTGCAAATAATAATAATGTCTAATGGGTAAAGCCAACATGGAAGTGATATTTAGAAAGAAGTAGTTTATTGTTTTCTTAAATATTTTGCTTAGGAAATGTTGTCTGAGTATGTTTTATCCATGGAAAGTACATTCTCAAGAATAAATCTGGCATATAGTTGAGATGAATATACTGTCAATTGAGAGATTTTTGGTAATAAAAGAGGTAAACATTTTAAATCAGTCTGCTGAGATACAGTAGGGATGTGTGATAATTCTGAATGTATATTTTCTTTTGTTTAGGTGAAATGGACCATGGAAGTAATTTGCTATGGATTGACCCTTCCCTTGGATGGAGAGACTGTAAAATATTGTGTTGATGTATATACAGACTGGATTATGGCTTTAGTGTTGCCGAAAGATTCTATCCCATTGCCAGTTATTAAAGAGCCTAACCTATATGTTCAAAGTATATTAAAACACCTGCAAAATCTTTTTGTACCAAGGTAAGCTATACCATCTGTCTGACCTGTTACCAGGATTATAATAAAATATTCATAAATGTTACTTTTTTCTATTATAGGAGCTGATTTCATTGTTAGTCTTTTGAAAAGTAACTTTCATTACTGTTTAATTAAAGAATGTATTAATATGAATGATAAGAGAGATGGGCTTATATAATATTTACTAGGAGTTTTTATCAAGTGTGTACTCATTTTAAAGGCTTTGGTTTTGTAAGATCTGATAGCTTTTAGATATTAAAATACTGTGACCCCTTTCCCTTCCATTCAAAAAACATACTTTTGCCTGTCATAATTCTTTCCTCCACTTAAGCTAAAGGCACCTAAGCCTTCTACCTTAAAATGAACCTTTCCTATGAGAGAATGAAGACATCAAAGTAAGCAGACTTGAAATTATTATGGACAAATTCATAGTTGGCCAAAAGATGATCTTAATAGTTTGGTACTGATTTTTTCCCCTACCTTCTGAGACAGTGACCTTAAATATTATAATATGGGATATGTACTTTATTTGGGCTTAATTTTTTTTTTTTTCCCTAATTCTAAAAGATTATATGTCATTGTAAGGAGTTTGGGAAATACAGAAAATAATGGAGAAGAAAGCATTAATTAGGGTTTCCTTTAAGAAAAATCTGTTTTCGGGGCGCCTGGGTGGCGCAGTCGGTTAGGCGTCCGACTTCGGCCAGGTCACGATCTCGCGGTCCGGGAGTTCGAGCCCCGCGTCAGGCTCTGGGCTGATGGCTCAGAGCCTGGAGCCTGTTTCCGATTCTGTGTCTCCCTCTCTCTCTGCCCCTCCCCCGTTCATGCTCTGTCTCTCTCTGTCCCAAAAATAAATAAACGTTGAAAAAAAAAAAAATTTTAAGAAAAATCTGTTTTCAGCTATTTTTTTAATGTGTTTGAAAGAGAAAAAGGGGCTTGCTTCCTTTTGGGAAAGTTCTCATTAAAGCTTTTTTACTATCAGGTGGTAAGGGACTTTGGGTCTTCCAAAAACCACTCTGCACATTTTAGCTTTTTAAATTTAGAAGGAAGATTACTTTGGGGTGCCTTGCTGGCTCAGTCGGTAGAGCATGCCACTATTGATCTCAGGGTCGTGAGTTCGAGCCCCACATATGTTGTAGAGTTTACTTAAAAAAAATGTTTTCTTAGGGGCGCCTGGGTGGCGCAGTCGGTTAAGCGTCCGACTTCAGCCAGGTCACGATCTCGCGGTCCGGGAGTTCGAGCCCCGCGTCGGGCTCTGGGCTGATGGCTCAGAGCCTGGAGCCTGTTTCCGATTCTGTGTCTCCCTCTCTCTCTGCCCCTCCCCCGTTCATGCTCTGTCTCTCTGTGTCCCAAAAATAAATAAACGCTGAAAAAAAAAAATTAAAAAAAAAATGTTTTCTTAAAGAGTTTTAGAAGGAAGATCACTTTGCAGAATTTGAATAAAAAAGTCTCTGTTAAGAACTCTGATGTGTAGGATCAAGTATAAACTCCTTGCCTTGTGTGAAATGCTGGCTGTCATCTGGCCCCTAGCCAGATTAGCTGCTGCTAATTCTGCATGAGCCCTGCTCACTGGTCAGACTCATAAATTAAACATTTCCTTAAGACTCCATCATGATCTTCCCCATCTTCACCTACCCTTTTGTTTTCTTCCTCTTCCTCTCTCTCTCTCTCTCTCTCTCTCTCTCTCTCTCAGCTGTCCACATCTTACTCTTGTTGGTTCATTTTAAATTCTGCCTTGTAAAGAGGAACCTTACTTTACCATCCAGGCCCACAGTGATCATACCTTTTCTGAACCTGTGTGGTTCCGGTACTTCCTGTGTCACTCTTTTATCTCTTCACTGTTTTTTTTGCTCTTAAAACGTGTGTGTCTCATTTCCCCGTCTAACGAACTTGAAGGCAGGATCTAGGTCGTATATATATTTTGGGCTTTCGCAGTACTTGGTGCGGTACTGATATTACCTTAGGTGTGAATTAAATGCTTGTTGCTTGATTTATTGTTTTCAAATAGAAGTAATAACAGGAGGTGGTTGGCAGTGATTAGCATATTATTTGTGTCTAAGGCTCTTCTTTTTTTTTTTTTAAAGTTTATTTTGAGAGAGAGAGAGAGTGTGTGTGAGTGAGAGAGGGGCAGAGAGAGAGAGAGGGAGAGAGAGAATCCCAGGCAGGCTCTGTGCTGTCAATGAGGAGCCTGATATGGGGTTTCATCCCATGAACTGTGAGATCATGACCTGAGCCAAAATCAAGAGTCAGACGCTTAACTGAGCCACCCAGGCACCCTTCTAAGCAGGTTCTTCTAAAATGGTATAATAGTTCTGGTGCTTTCTTGTCATTCCATGTAGGAGACTAGTTCACTGGGCTTTTTCTTTGGCCATGGGACAGTCTCATGGGTAGTATTGTCACTGTTTCTTTCCTATTTGTACCCTTACCACTTCTTAGTGCTCAATTCATTTGTATTGATGAAAAATACCAATGGCATTTGAATTAATTGGGCTTTTTCTTTTTTTTGCCTTTTGAGAACCTGAGTAGCTTGTTCATTTTACTGTTTGTAATTAACTTGTTTTCTCAAGAGTGTTTGCATGTTTCTGAGAGGATACTGAACTGAGTACTAGAATTTTCCTGGCCAACAGTGTCTTAGGGAGCTGAATATTTTCAGTGCTAAATATTGGGAGTTAGGATCTCATCTTCCTTTTTTTTTCCCCTTAAGTTTATTTATTTATTCTGAGAGAGAGAGCGCGGGAGACAGAGCAAGCACAAGCTGAGGAGGGGCAGAGAGAGGGAGAGACAGAATCCCAAGCAGGTTCCACACCATCAGCATAGAGCGCGATGCAGAGCTCGAACTCAAACCGTGAAATCACGACCTGAGCTGAGCTCAAGAGTCAGACACTTAACTGACTGTACCACCCAGGTGCCCAGATCTCATCTTTCTTTATTGGAAGTATCAGGTTTTTTTAATCCATATCACAAAATTGTCATCAAGTTTACTTAGTTGTTGTTATAAAAGTGATACCCAAAGTGTTTTTACCACTTTGCTAGAGATAAGTCAGAGTGGGGATAACCTTTCTCTTTTTGCCTATCAGTTTGATCTCTTTTTTGTTTGCATAATTGAGTGAACAGTGAACCATCTTTTAAAATCGATTAGGGTTTTCATTGCACAAATATATTGTAGTTTAAAAATGTAATATTCGGGGCGCCTGGGTGGCGCAGCCGGTTAAGCGTCCGACTTCAGCCAGGTCACGATCTCGCGGTCCGTGAGTTCGAGCCCCACGTCGGGCTCTGGGCTGATGGCTCAGAGCCTGGAGCCTGTTTCCGATTCTGTGTCTCCCTCTCTCTCTGCGCCTCCCCCGTTCATGCTCTGTCTCTCTCTGTCCCAAAAATAAATAAACGTTGAAAAAAAAATTAAAAAAAAAAATAAATAAAAATGTAATATTCTTCTAAAGCAGTGGTTGGCCAACTTTTTTGATAAAGAGCCAGATAGTAAATATTTTAGGCTTTGTGGGCTATATGGTGTCTGTTGTAACTAGTCAATTCTGCTGATGTAGAGAAAACAGCCATAGATAATACATAAATGAATGAGCATGGCAGTGTTCCAGTAAAATTTTATTAATAAAAAAAAACAGATGGCAGACAAGATTTGACCATGGGCTATAGTTCACCAGCCCCTGTTCTCAGAACAGGTTTTCTGAAGATCATAAGTTGTTTTGGAAAATATTGAGGGGAACAGAAAATCTCTGGTATTTAGACTTTTCTACTTATTTTTTAGTAAAGATGACCTTATTTCCCTTAGCCATAGAAACCTGGACACTGCTTATGAGTTTAGGCCTTCTTAATGAGGGGACAGTACCTACAGAGCAGATGTCTCCTTTTGTACCACTGGGCAGATAATTGGAATTGGTCGGTAGGCCTAGGTTACCACTTGGGATGCTTAAAGTACTATCACTAAGTTGGAGAGTGTCAGCCCCAGTGCTGTTTTGATTCTTACACTGGACTTTTTCTTGTATGGCCAGAAGAAATTTATATAGCTATTATATAGTTTCTTACTGTTGTTCAAGTAGCTAGAGTTACAGACACAAACTGGAGCCTCATGGCTTCACGTGAACTGGATTCACCTCCAGCTGAACATGGCCATCTCCCTGCTCTTGGGGGCTCTTGCCTTTTCCTAGGTGAATGTCTCATTTTGCTCTAGGTCTGACTTCTTTAGGAAAAACTTAGGAATGTCATTTGTTTGCAACTGTAAGGTAAGTGTCTGGTTTTCTGTGCCATGGCCCAGAATCTGAGAATCTTCTATCTTAAGGTTGAGGTGGGAGTGCTAAGGCCACTCACTTTATTTTCTGGATTTCTTGAGGAAGCTCTGAGATTGTCTTCTCTGATTTACTCATGTTTTATCTGTTCTTTGTGACGTGAGTCATAATATAGAAACTTGTCCTCAAGATTCATTTCAATAATATTAGTTACTTGTCTTGGGTTGTACATAGGAGGTCTGGAGGCCAACTCACCACTCACTTATGCAGTGAGTTTTCTGCTACTCTTGAAATTCTCAGGTAGTCTGCTTTGGAAAGCAGGGATCAGGGGCTGGGGCCTGGACCTCTGTCTTCAACTCTAGCCCCAATACTTTGATCTGTTTTATTCTCTTGGGAAAAAAAATGCACTTGTGGACTAAAGAGTTATAAAACTTTTCTAGGGTATCTTGGGAACCACCATCTTAGGTTAAGTTGCTTTTTTTTTTTTTTTTTTTTTTTTAATTAGAACAGCAGTAGCAGGTGCTCATTTCTGAGGCAATTGCCTCCATACCTCATCGGTTTTAGTGACCTGTGAGAGTATTTCATTGGGTCTGTAGGTTCTTGTCTAGCAGGCATTAGTTTCAGAGGGACTGTGAGCACTATGAATGCACATTCTGAATTCTTGTGAATGTGTATTTGAAAAGGATACAAAGGCCATTCTGCTTCAGTGTGAGCAACAGAAGTGGCTGTGGATATTAACGCATTCACTCATCAGAAAATGGTGTGCCTGTTACGTGCCAGGCACATTTTAGACTTAGAAAATCCAGAGGGGAAGCTTACATTCCAGTGTTCCCCTCCTTCCCCAGGAGCTATTCAAGCTTTCAGAGAAGTGGTTGGTTGAGATCCCGGAGTGACAGACTGTGTGACGGTGAAAAAGCTTTGAACCGAGGAGGGTGCACCTGGCCCTGTCTTCTGATGCTCTTAGGGAGTGCCGTTGGACCATTGCTTGCTGTGTACATAAGTTGCCTGTCCTTAAGTTGTTGCTCTCTTTCCTCAAGGCTTGTCAGTGATATCTGTCTGTCTTCTTCAGACAGGAACAGGGCTCCAGTCAGATCCGACTATGCTTACAGGTCCTGAGAGCCATTCAGAAACTGGCCCGTGAGTCATCCATCATGGCACGAGAAACGTGGGAAGTCTTACTGTTGTTTCTTCTGCAGATTAATGACATTCTTCTAGCCCCGCCAACTGTTCAAGGTCTGTTTATTATTATTTTTTTTCTAGTTTATTTCCAAGCTCCAGATACAGTTTGCTTTAAACTCAACGATGTGTAGACTCAGCGGGGATTTACATTTTGGCATGGCATTTGGCAAACCAAGGTTAAATAACAGTTCTTAGAATTGGAAGCCCTCACAGGCATAATATGAAGTTACTTTACCTTCAGTGATGATTTTGCTAACGTGGGGGGAGCCTCTTCATTAATGCGTATTTGATAATGATAGTAGTAGCTTGTTTAGTATATTAGGATAGAGCCTATATAAAGAACAACTAACTAAAGTAGAACCTGTAAGCACTGTACCTGATTACAAAGTAGTTATCAAAGTAGACACTAAAAGCTTGACAGCTACAGAAGATACTTTGTTCAGCAAGTGAAATCTACAAAATCTTCAGTGTTCTGTCTGGAAGTATGACAGTTTGCCATTCATTACCTGGAAATCAAGAAGCCTCCCGTTTTATACCTTCAAATTGTATTTTAGAAGCCCTGCCGTGTATGTTGTAGCAAGCTTACCCAGATTGGAAGTTGATATCCTAGTACTGGGTTCCCTTGTTGCCTGTTCATCTGTGTGGTCTCTTTGCTAACAGACATGCACATGTGCTTGTGATCTCACCCAAATACAGTCCAGGAAAGTACCTAAAGGAAACCACAGAATTCCACTATTGACCCCATAATAGGAATACTTTGTTACTGATAGTAGCTGGCCAGTCATTGACTCATTGGCTCTTTGCTGCAGAGTCCTGGTGCCAGGGGTCTCAGCAACTCAAAGCGGGCAGTTCCTCCCCTTCTGGGGCTTATTGTTGAAATTTAATTTTTCATTTGAAATACACATTCTTGTAACTTTTCCTGCTAATCCCAAGTTTGCCTTGTGGAGTTATACAGAGTACAGACCCCTGTTTTTCTCCCTAGTTCCAGGGCTCAGGACAGAGGGACAGGTCTGGTTTTGTGGTTGAGGCTCTGTTCTGCCCAGCATCGGTCCTGTTGCTCCCTTCTTTGTCCCTCTCTCCCTTGAAGAGTAGCTTTCAAACACCTGAAAGTTTTATAACAAAGTTTGGAGGTAGAAAGACCTGGGTGTTTATTTGCTCTGATTCCTTCACTTACTGACTGTGTAAACTTGGACAGGATACTTAAGTTTTCTCATCTAAGTTTTCTCCTCTTCAAAATGGGTATAACTAACAATTGGTAAAAGTTAGAAATACCTATCCTGCAGGATTAATGTGAGGAATATGTGAGGTCGTATACATGAACCAGTCGGCACAGAAACGGACCCAGTATTCACACATCATAGACATTTGTCCTTTCCCTTCTCCTCTGTGTCCTGTCCACTTGCTGGAAGACTAAGATCTTTGATAAGAAAGGAGCAGGGTGACTCGAAAACTTTTTTAATGCTTTATTTATTTTTGAGAGAGAGAGAGAGAGAGAGAGAGAGAGAGAGAGAGTTAATGAGGGAGGGGCAGAGAGAGAGAGAGACACAGAATCTGAAGCAGGCTCCTGGCTCCGAGCTGTCAGCACAGAGCCCGACACGGGGCTCGAACCCACGAACCGTGAGATCATGATCTGAGCCGAAGTCGGACTCTTAACCGACTGAGCCACCCAGGTGCCCTGCGACTTGAAAACTTAATAAATGATAATTGGTTGATGTCGTTATGATTTTCTTCATAGGCGTTCCTAAGAATAGTTTCTCATTCTTACTAATTAAATGGCTATTTGAAAGTCAGAACTTAACATTGTAGTTATTTTAATTTTTTGACCACTTATCTCAAATCATTGAATTAAAGATTTTTCTTTAAAAATGAGTGTGCCAAAGTTGTTTTCTTTTTGTTGGTAAGGTGGCATTGCTGAGAATCTAGCAGAGAAGTTGATTGGTGTTCTCTTTGAGGTTTGGTTACTAGCTTGTACTCGGTGCTTCCCAACACCTCCTTATTGGAAAACAGCCAAGGAGATGGTGGCAAACTGGAGGCACCACCCAGCAGTGGTGGAGCAGTGGAGCAAGGTCACCTGTGCACTCACATCAAGGTAGGTTGTCTTCATTGACTTGCCTTCCTCCATCCGCCTGGCCTGAGACAGCTTTCCCCTAGTTCTGTCTTACTGGGATTCATGGAATATGTTGCAAAAGCCTGTATCCTGTCTCTGTTATTGTATTTTAGATACAGAATCGAGCCGCCTTTTAAAAATAGATACAGCAGGGGTGCCTGGGTGGCTCAGTCGGTTAAGTGCCTGACTTTGGCTCAGGTCGTGATCTCACGGTTCGCCCGCGTTGGGCTCTGTGCTGACAGCTCAGAGCCTAGAGCCTGCTTCAGATTCTGTGTCTCCTTCTGTCTCTGCCCCTCCCCCGCTCATGCTCTGTCTCTCAAAAAGGAATAAACGTTAAAAACATTTGAAAATAAAAATAGAGGGGCGCCTGGGTGGCTCAGTCGGTTAAGCGGCCAACTTCGGCTCAGGTCATGATCTCGCGGTCCGTGAGTTCGAGCCCTGTGTTGGGCTCTGTGCTGACAGCTCAGAGCCTGGAGCCTGCTTCGGATTCTGTGTCTCCCTCTCTCTGATCCTCCCCCGTTCATGCTCTGTCTCTCTCTGTCTCAAAAATAAATGTTAAAAAAAATTTTTTTTAAAAAAGAAAATAAAAATAGATATAGCACTTTGACTAGTGCCTATTAAATTACAACCTTTCAGATTAAGCAAATATAGAGAAGCAGATAAATTCTGCACCTTACCTCCCTTGCCAGACTCCCACTCTTAATCTTACTACTAAAATATTCATGATTATTACTTAAACCAAACTATAGAAAGGTATAAAAGTTTTAAGTTCACTAGAAATCCTATTATATGTGTTTATACATAGTTTTACAGAAATGGGACCATACTATAATGTGCTGTACTATAACCAAAGTAGTTTGTTATAATAATTTTACTTTTCTTACCATTTATATACAATATTATCACTGTTCTGTGAGTAATAAGGCTTTATTTTTTTTTCAGGCTTGATTTTTCAGTTCAACTCTGCATATTTTAATATGTAACTCTAAAAGATGAGGATTCTTTTTTAAACACAATCACAGTACTATTATCACCCCTAAAAAAACGTTAACAGTTGTTTAATATCAGTTAGCCATTCGATGTTTAAATTTCCCTTGAATGCCTTAATTTTTTTCTTTCTGTGGTTGATTCCGTTGAATCCCAACTAAGAGCTCACTTATTACATTTAGGTGACATGTTTCTTAAGCCTATCTTAAACTATAGGTTCCTACTCTCTCATTTTTATTTCTTTGCAGTTTTTGTTATTGAAAAACTTGGGTTTTTAGAATGTTTCACATTCTGAATTTTTTTGATTATGTCTTAGTTGTGTTAATATGTTCCTCTGTCCTCTGTATTTCCTGTCAACTGGTAGTTAGATCTAGAGACTTGGTTTGATTTAGGTTTGGTGTCGGGGGAGGCAGTGTGGAGGCAGGAACAAATTTAATTAATTAATTATTTATTTATTTTAAATGTTTTAAAATGTTTATTCTTGAGAGAGAGAGAGAGAAAGAGAAAGAGACAGACAGGGTGTGAGTGGGCGAGGAGCAGAGAAAGAGGGAGACACAGAATCCAAAGCAGGCTCCAGGCTCTGAGCAGTCAGCACAGAGCCTGATGTGGGGCTCAAACTCAAAAACTGTGAGATCATGATTTGAGCTGAAGTCAGATGCTTAACTGACCGAGCCACCCAGTTGCCCCAGAAACAAATAATTTATAGGTAGCATTATGTATCAGAAGGTAGATTGGTCTTTTTCTGAGTTAATAAAGTGTTTATACATTTATCATTATTTAAATTAAAAGATGGAGGTTTTGGAATATTCTTTTGATTCTGGTATATCCTAGTGAATGTCAAAATTATAAATCTATGTTTAAATAATACTTCTTATCTTGATTATAAAAGTAATACATGGGGGGGGGGGGCACCTGGGTGGCTCAGTCGGTTAAACACTGGACTCTTGATTTCGGTTCAGGTCATGATGTCACAGTTCGTGGGATTGAGCCCTGCGTCAGGCTCCTCGCTGATAACACGGGGCCTGCTTGGTATTCTCTCTCCCTCCCCCCTCTCTCTGCCTCTCTTCTGCTTGTGCTCTTTCTCTCCCTCTCAAAATAAACAAACAAACAAACATAAAAACACTAAAAGCAATACATTCTCAAAATAGAAAACTTGGAAGACAGAAAAGTACCCGTCACTTACAGGCAACCAGTGTTAACATTTTAATGTATTTTTTCCATTTCTCTTTATAAAAAAAAGATTATTCTATGTAGTATTGTTACCTGCTTTTTTTAAATGGTTTTTTTTTGTTGTTGTTGGTTTTTTTTGAGAGAGAGAATGGGTATGCACACACAAGCAAGCAGGAGAGAGAGAGAGAGTGGGAGACGAGAATCTTAAGCAAGCTTCATTAGCACAGAGCCTGATGTGGGGCTTGGTCTCCAGTGTGAGATCATGACCTGAGCTGAAATTAAGAGTTGGATGCTTAACCGACTGAGCCACCCAGGTGCCCCATTATTTGCTTTTTTTTTTTAATGTGATTCTTAACCACATTAATTACATGTGCCTTTTTCATTCTTTAATCTCAAGATATTTTACTTTTGCAATAGTAGAAAAAATTTATATTATCTTTGTGTTTTGTTACTGTTTTCATTGGTTTTTTTCTTAATATAATTTGTTGTCAAATTGGTTTTCATACAACACCCAGTGCTCATCCCAGTAAGTGCCCTCTTTAAGGCCCATCACCCACTTTCCCTCCCCACCCCCGTTCAACCCTCAGTTTATTCTCTGTATTTAAGAGTCTCTTATGGTTTGCCTCCCTTCCTCTTTGTAACTTTTTTTTCCCCATTCCCTTCCCCCATGGTCTTCTGTTAATATTCTCAAGATCCACATATGAATGAAAACATATGGTATCTGTCTTTCTCTGACTGACTTATTTCACTTAAGTATATTCAAGGTCATATTTTTAATGGCTTTGTAGTTTTTCATTATGTAAATGGAATTATAATTTATTTAACCATTTCATTGTTGTTTAGATATTTATGTTGTTCCCAGTATTTTACTTTAAACATATTGTTGTGGTGCCTGGGTGGCTCAGTGGGTTAAATGTCTGACTTCACCTCAGGTCATGATCTCGTAGTCATGAGTTTGAGCCCGGCATCGGGCTCTGTGCTGACAGCTCAGAGCCTGGAGCCTGCTTCGGATTTTGTGTCTCCCTCTCTCTCTCCCCCTCCCCCGCTTGTGTATGCTTGCTCTCTCTCTCTCTCTGTCTCAAAAATAAAAATAAAAAACATGAAAAATATTGCTGATGTGAATATACATTGTGTGTGTGTATTCTGGTTATTTCTAGACATAACTTCTAGATATAAGGTATAATTTCTAGATAGAAGACAATTGAGTCAAAGGGCTTTGAACCATTTAAATACATTTGGAATAGTACTAATAAATTAAGTAACTGAATTGTTGAATTACTTTTAAGGTACACTATAAATTCTGAACTTCATGTAAGTTATATAGCAGTTGTTATTATGGATAAATTACAGCTTAGTTGTGGGGCGCCTGGGTGGCTCAGTTGGTTAGCGTCTGACTTCAGCTCTGGTCATGATCTCAGAGTTGTTGAGTTTGAGCCCCCACATTAGGCCCTCTGCTGTCATTGCAGAGCCCACTTCAGATCCTGTGTCCCAACCCCCCGCCCCTCCCCTGCTCTCACACTCTTGCGCATGTCTGTGCACTTGCTCTCTCTCAAAAATGAATAAACATTAAAAAAATTATAGCTTAGTTGTATTGAAGGAGTTTGCAGCGGGATGAACCTTTTAAAAATAATTTAAATAACAATTTATTTATCTTATAATTCTGTAACAAATTATATAACATAAGTTGAATATTATATGACTATATAATTATTTGCAATTAGTTATAAACATTTAAAAATAATTCATGATTTTATAAATTGATAATATATGATTTGTAATTTTATGTATTATAAAATTAACATAAAATTAGCGTATCATATACAATTTTTTTTAATTTTTTTTTTTTTTTTTTTTACCATTTATTTATTTTTGAGACAGAGAGACAGAGTATGAACAGGGGAGGGGCAGAGAAAGAGGGAGACACAGAATCTGAAATGGGCTCCAGGCTCTGAGCTGTCAGCACAGAGCCCGACGCGGGGCTCGAACTCACAAGACTGTGAGATCATGACCTGAGCCGAAGTCGGACGCTTAACCAACTGAGCCACCCAGGCGCCCCTCATACATAATTTTATATATTGCATACTGTATATTATAAAGCTACATATATAAAATTAGATTTTTTTTTAATATGAAATTTATTGTCAAATTGGTTTCCTTACAACACCCGGTGCTCATCCCAACAGGTGCCCTCCTCAATGCCCATCACCCACTTTCCCCTCCCTCCCACCCCCCATCAACCCTCAGTTTGTTCTCAGTTTTTAAGAGTCTCTTATGGTTTGGCTCCCTCCCTCTCTTCCCCCCCACCCCCTTCCCCTCCACCATGGTCTTCTGTTAAGTTTCTCAGGATCCACATAAGAGTGAAAACATATGGTATCTGTGTTTCTCTGTATGACTTATTTCATTTAGCATAACACTCTCCAATTCCATCCATGTTGTTACAAAAGGCCATATTTCATTCTTTCTCATTGCCAAGTAGTATTCCATTGTGTATATAAACCACAACTTCTGTATCCATTCATCAGTTGATGGACATTTACGCTCTTTCCATAAGTTGGCTATTATTGTACAATTTTATATATTGCATACTATATATTATAAAGCTACATATATAAAATTAGATTTTAATGATACATAATGTTAATGTGTAACATGTATATGTGGTTTTATAAATTATAGGTACATAACCTAAACTATAAATTAAATATATAAATTATAAGTAATAATTTTAAAAACAAATTATTCAAATATTTGAAAAAGTTTTTTAATCTTTTACAAAATTGGAAATCCCCTTTTAATTTCTCTCTTGTCAGTAAGGGTTTTCATCGATCTTACTTTTGTTACGTATGATACACATTTCATCTGTTTTCTCTTACCTCTTTTTTTTAATGTTTGTTTATTTTTGAGAGAGAGGGAAACAGAACGTGAGTCAGGGAGGGGCAGAGAGAGAGAGGGAAACACAGAATCCAAAGCAGCCTCCAGGCTCTGAGCTGTCAGCACAGAGCCCGACGCAGGGATCGAATTCACACACTTGTGAGATCATGACCTGAGCGTATGTCGGACTCTTAATCAACTGAGCCACCCAGGCGCCCCTCTTTTATCATATTTTAATTCTTGAATATGTTTTTCACTCTGTTAAGAAACGAACTTGGTGGTGTGCAATTTTTTTCTATTCTAGATTGCTACGCTTTACGTATGGTCCTTCATTTCCTCCATTTAAAGTTCCTGATGAAGATGCCAGTCTGATCCCTCCTGAAATGGATAACGAGTGTGTAGCACAGACGTGGTTTCGCTTCTTACATATGTTAAGGTACTATTATTTAGTCTCGCGTTTGCTCTTCATCCAGTGTCTCAGGGCAGAAGCCGTGCTGTAGCTCTCATGTTGGCGCTCAGTGTGTGGCTCCTAAGTACAGGCCTCAGGTGGAGCCACATGGGACAGCAGGCGTATCTGCATCACGTGGCTCCTGCTGTCCCTGTCTCAGCAGAGGCAGGCTGCCCTCGGCCGTGCTCGGTCTGCACTCTCCGGAAGCTTGTCCCCTGTGGTACATATGACATTTGTTCTCTTGCCTACTGCTGCAGCCTAGATCATAGCTCTCCCAGGACTTCGTTGCATTCTGTGGGGACTGGAGACTGCCTTGCTTCTGTGTGTGACCAGTGCTGTGTCTGGTCAGCTTGGCTAGGAGGGCCTCTCTAGTGTCCTTGCTTGAAATGTCACTGAGGCATACACTAAAACTGCACAGAAGGATAAATTGCTGCTTCCTGCTCTCTCCTTCTTTCTGATAATTCTATTCAGTTCAGTTTCATTGCTTCCTATTTTTTTCTCTACTGGCCACATCCTTGTGTTGTGTGTAACTTCTGTTCTGTTGCATACTGCCTTAATTCTCATTTCCTCTCATTCTGGTTCGACTGGCCTCACTTTTCTGTTTGTGTATTGGTGATTCTAAATTACTCTGTGACCTTTTTATAAATTAGGGTTGTGAACCATTCTCTTTTTTCCCAGTTCTTAGTTTGCATTTTTCATCTTTCAGTTTTCCTAAAAATGTCTTTTTCTGGGATCATTTTCTATTTCCTTTAAAATTGGAAAGTTTTTCTGTGTAATTAATTCCTTTTCTCTTTTTTGATAGTAATCCCGTGGATTTGAGTAACCCGGCCATTATAAGCTCTACTCCCAAATTTCAGGAACAGTTCTTAAATGTGAGCGGAATGCCACAAGAATTGAATCAGTATCCCTGCCTTAAACATCTGCCTCAAATATTTTTTCGTGCCATGCGTGGAATCAGCTGTCTGGTGGATGCATTCTTAGGTGAATTTTGTGTATGTTGCTAAATGTTTGGAGAGCTACATGTAGATAACTTTAGAGTCTAGATTTAGAAACTATTATGGAAAGCCAAAAAGGAAAAAAACAACACACCAGATTTGATGACAAATAACAAAGTAGGAAAAATTATTTGCAATAAATGTAATAGCTAGAAAGCTTTTGTTATCTTTATATAAACAGATCAGACAATGCTAAGAAAAAGAATAAGACTTAGTAGATAAATGGACAAAGAATATGAATAAATGATTTGCAGAAAAGTTCATTCTCACTGGTAATCTAAGAAAATACAGATTAAAATTCATTAGGTATCATTCTTCTGTGTGTCGTAAGCAAGTTATGCCTTTTGTGAGCCATTATTTTAAACTGTTTCACATTTTAAGAGTATGAAAACTCAATTTTTTTAACCTATCGAAAGGCAGTAATATTTAATATCTATTATTTTCTAAAACATCTGTTACACGCATTTGTTAATATGTTTCATAGGTAATAGTTCAAATTAAGTTTGTCTGCCACATAGCAACCCAAAATACCAGTGATTTAAACAAGATAGTTTATTTTTGCATATGTTAAGGCCAGGGCTAGGTAGTATAGGGCCACTGTAGCTGTTCCATCGTTACCAAGGACCCAAGGCTTTGGTCTTTTGGCTCCCCATTCTTTGTGTACTCTCTCGTGGTCCATGATGGTTGAATGAGTTCCAACCATCCTGTTCAGGAATTAGGAAGGGAGGAGAGTCTACATTTGATTGGTCCTTTTAAGGAGATTTCTTGGAAGACGCACCCAACAATCACCCACTTCTCTGTGGTCAGAACATAGCCACATCTTATTCTAAGGGAGGCTTGAAAATGTCGTCATGTATTTTGGGTAGCCGTGTCCAGCTGAAACTTGTATTCTGTAATCAGGAAGAAAGAGTGAATGGGTATTGGGAGGCAACTAATGGTGTCTGCTGTAGTCTTGTCCTGAGTCTTCGCTGGTGTTGCTTGAGGAAGATTTTTCTGACCACGTGTTTGGAACTGTGAAAAATAACTCCGTTGGTCTTTGTTTAAAAGGCATTTCTAGACCCCGATCGGACAGTGCTCCTCCAACACCCGTGAATAGATTAAGTATGCCTCAAAGCACTGCTGTCAATACCACCCCACCACATAACCGGAGGCACCGGGCTGTTACTGTGAATAAGGCCACCATGAAGACAAGCACAGTAAGAGTTTTCATCTCTGTTACTATGCTGTGTAAAGTTGACTTGTTAAGCTGCTATCCGTTTAAAAAAGTCCTGGTGTTTTCTCACATTTTTCTTGAGTGTGGATATATTCTTACACTCCTGTAACAGGTTAGTACTGCTCATGCCTCGAAAGTTCAGCACCAGACATCCTCCACTTCTCCTCTGTCAAGTCCCAATCAGACAAGTTCTGAACCCCGGCCACTGCCTGCCCCTCGGAGACCAAAGGTTAACAGCATCTTGAATCTCTTTGGATCATGGTTATTTGATGCAGCGTTTGTTCACTGTAAACTTCATAATGGGATAAACAGAGACAGCAGCATGACTGGTAAATATTGCTCAAGAAATATGTTATCACTTTTTTCTTTTCTTTTTTTTTCTTTTTAATCTTTCCTACCTGCAAGATTAATATGTATCTTAAAAAGCTTTCTGTCTCTGACCAAGCAGTGTCTTTGTGTTTAACCCCTTCCAGCTGCAGTAACAGAATTTAGGAAGTTTTCCTACCTGTCCTTTTTATGTATGTTCTATGAGGTTTGGCATTTGTCTGGTTTTATTAGACACACTTCAGGTTAGCCACTTTTTGTTGAATCAAATTCCTTTCAGTAGGTGGCCTGGAAGTTCCCTTCATGTCAGCCAGGGTAATAATATTGAGAGAAAGAATTGAAGATTTTGACCAGAAATTTATTCACAAGAAGTGTTTTCTTAGATTCTGACAGCCATTCACTTATTAGTACATATCAGTATCAGAAAATTTCTGCTTCATGAAAGACTCTTACTTCTCAGGTTTTAGTTGAGAGAACTTTATTTCAGGGCCCACTTTCAAAAATACCATTTGCTTTGGAACTAAATAAGGCTGGTGGAGAATTAATAACTCAACCCTGATATCTTCATTTAGATTTTATGACAAATTAAACTATTTAGATAAAATCTGATTTATTTTTGTCATCCTACTGTTGTACTTGGAAGTCGTGGCATAGTGTGCAGGATGGGAGCGTAGGGAAGTGCAGAATGTGCTGGATATTTCTGATAGGTCTTACAGAGAACGATAATAATGGCTAGCGTTTACTGAGCTGTTACAGTTACTATGTGCCCAGGCACCGTGTTATATGCATTAATGAGTGTATTGGTTGTTTGGTAAGAAAGCACTTTTCTGACTGGGGTTGGAAGTAGCTTGAGAGAAAAGGATGCCTAATTTATGCATGTCTAGGGAGAATGTTGGTTCCAAGGATTAAAACTAATATACTGATCATAAAGGTCTCTGCTTTCTCTCAGAAATGCATTCTTAGCTGTTATGAATCATCTCAGAACTAAGGTCTAAGTGAGCATTATACACGTATAATTATTTTAGATGTTCTTACAAATTTTTTAAATGATTTAAAAAGTGAATATGAAGATATTTTCAGGAATATGATTTGAGATCGCATGTTTGAGTTTACAGATTCCCTTGTTCATTTTCTTCGAATTCAAACCCTTTATATTCTGCCATTTCCATATTTTGTTTACAAGCTTGAAAGTAATGCTTACTTGTGGATAAGTAAATGTACTTACTAATGACTCAATGAAAACTTAGAAAACCATTTTTGGCTTATATTTTCTTATGTTCATGTGCCATATATTTTGAGTTTTCCGAATCATGTTTATTAATTTGTATTGTATTTGCTAGAACGAATCAGTCATATTTTTAATTTTTTTATTAAGGTGCAATTCTTATGCTGTAACTTTTGGGTATCAAGCTGTTGACTCTAAAGTCCCTGAATCCAGAATGGCTCCACCTCCTGCCTCCTTGGTGGGCTTGCTTAAAGGGAATATGCAAATCTTCTCACTCTCTAGGGAGTTTGTAACAGCTTTGCTCACCCTCTTGTGCCAAAAGATAGAAACCAGAATTCAGATCATATGTGGGCAACAAATTCTTACTTTGAACTCTTAACATTTTCCTTGGTGTGGAAAAGATAGAAGCTCCTCTTCCCCCTGTTGTGTTCAGAGATGAGAAAGGCTGTTACATTACCCAGGAGATAGGAGGTGTCCGGGTATTTCCCTGGATTGGAGTGCTAATGGGTGCTGCTCTTGAAGTTGTGGGGATGGTTTGGGAATACAAACACTGTTAGTCTGTTTCTAAGTACTGGCTGCCATCAAGGAATTCTGCCATGCAGTTCACCTCTAACTTAAAGTGTTTGCTTCTATGAACTGGTTAGCTTTAGATTGATGTGACATTACACTGTAGTTTGTAAAAGTAACATTGAGCTGGGAAGGGTTAATGAACTAAAATTTTAATGCACGTTATTGGCAGTTCAAAACCTCAATTCTTTGTAGTTGTGTAATTTTCTTCGTTCATTGTTTTGCATGATACAAAACTCATAATTTTGGATCTGAATGCACAATTTCCTGTTTTTGAACTAGCTTGTGGTATCATAAAGCTTTTAATCTAACTTTTAAAAAGCTAAAAAGCTTCTTAACTTATTGTAAAATTTCACCATCTTTAAAGTATTTTATAATTACTGCTGTCCTTTGATTTGTTTCCATTTATTTCTATTATCTTGCAGCATCTTTTATCCAAATTCTTCTTTCTTATAAATCTTGTAAGTAGGAACCAGAAGCTTCTCCTTAATTGCAGTCATGTTTTTATTTTTTTCATAATTCCATTAAAAAATTTGATTGTCATTGTCTCTTGTAGTTTTTGCACTTGGGAAGAAAAATACTTTTCTGTGTTTTGAATGGGGAAGATTGTTGGCAAAAGCAAATTAATCTGCCTGAATCAGTCCCATTATTTCTGTACACTAGTCTGGTCATGTCATGAATTCCAGGACTTTGCACTAACTGTGTTTTGGCTTTTTTTTTTTTTTTTTTTTAAAGCTTTAAGCTTATTTTTATACAGATTTAGTGTTTGATTTGTATGCATTCTGCATGTAGTGTTTTTCAATTGTATTATTGCTGGATAGCTTATTCAGGACTAAAAATGGCTCATGGGAAGTTGCATAAAGATTTATGCTTGACTCTGCACTCTATTAAAACTATTATTACAAAATAATTTAAACATTTCACGTAGAGTGATAAAAGATTTCAGAGTGATTTTCAATACACTATGAAATCTTTTGTTAAAAGTAAAAGCAACTTTCAAAGGGCTTCTGTTTCAGTGACAACGAATGACCATGATAATCTTTCTTGCCAATCCAATTTTCTGATTTATCAACCTCAAGTTAGCTGCTGTCTGTGGTTGTTAAAATTCATTCTCATTTTGCTTGGTTGGGCGATTCTTTGGTGTGTGTTTTGGAGTTGGGTGGGTGGTGGGAATGCTCTCTCTTCCTCCCTACCCATTTCTCATCCTTACTTTGCCCTCTCCCTAAAATATACGAACTGGCATGGGCTTGCCCATTTAATTATAATGTCTGTCTGGGGTAATATGTAAATTGCAGTAGCTGTTTTTCTTAATGTTTAAGCATCAATCTACAGGGAGAGGAAAAAGAATTAATAATAGAAAAGCCAAATTCTTTATCATATACCTGAGACTCTGAGTACACATATATACAAATGTACTCTGCTGATCAAAAGTTCAGTTGAAAAATGCTTCTAGTAGAATCTGTGAAACTGTTAATATCACTGTAAATTAATTGTTACTATTTTCAAAGAAGATTTCCCAGAGCCCCTTAAAAAAAAAATTAAGACATAGTTGCCAAACAAACATTATTGAATTCTATTTCAATAACTATTTAATGAAACCAACACTTGATCTTTGTGTCCAGGGTCCCATGAGCCTAATTGCGTATTGACAAATGTAATAACACCCTCCTTTTCTCTCCTCAGCCATTACAACACAAGCTAGCATGGAGTTTCGACGGAAAGGGTCACAAATGTCCACAGACACCATGGTTTCCAATCCTATGTTTGATGCAAGTGAATTTCCTGATAACTATGAAGCAGGAAGAGCTGAGGCTTGTGGGACACTGTGTAGGATTTTTTGTAGCAAGAAGACTGGAGAAGAGATTCTGCCAGCTTATTTATCCAGGTCTTAGAATTTTCTTTTTGTTTCTTTTTCCATTTATATCGTTTTGATAGCGAAACTATTGTAGCATGGCTTGGTAGGCTGAATTGATGAGTAAACATTGGTCTGAAAAACTTGCAAATGTCTGTAAGTAATTGAAACTTTTGCTTGCCTTCCATTTTGCCTGCCTCATCAAATTTGGTAAATATCCTTAAGATGCTTTTTATTTTAGAAGTATTACTTATTTCATCATATTTGACTTTTATTAATTATGGAGAGATTTGGAAGGATCACGCTAGTTAAATAAACTTTCAGCACAGTATTAGCCATATACACAGTCCAGAAATGTTAGCTGTGAATCTGGCCTCTGAGGAGCTTATTTTCTCAAGTGAGCAAAGAAAGCCATGGACACAAGTGACAGTGATCCATTAGTAATAGAAGTTGGTAGGAGAGAGGCAGAGGTAAAGTGCTGTGGGCATTCAGAAGAAGAAGCAGTATGTACTTACCCAGGGATTCAGGAAAGAGTTCTAGAGGATGGGATGATTGTGCTGGACTTAAAAAGGATGGGTAGTATTTAGAGGATGTTAGCAGGTTGGGTAGGGTCCTCTCACTCAAATCTGTGACTCCAGCCATCTGTGTGAATGGCTCTGCCAGCCATTTAGCTGCTCAGGGCAGAAACTAAGAGTCCTTTTAGACTCTTCTTCCACTGTGTCTTTAGATGGTGAACCAACTCCTGCCTTTCTGCTACTTAACCCTCTTTGGAATCTCTCTACTCTGTCCTAACCATGACGCTTCAGACCTTGCCACCTTTTTCCTAAATTAACTTGTAGTGGCCTCCTATTTTTCTTGACTACATTTTGCTTTCCTCCACTGACCTTTAGCCTAGCTGCTAAAGTGATCAACGATACCGTTTAGGTGGCTTTGTACCTGCTATAGGTTCTTGGGAGAGAGGATTACACTGAATCAGAGGGAACCAAGTGCAGAATCATATAGGCCTGAAACAGGGAACTAATCAGGGAAATCTTAATAATAGGCTCTTGGCTTTTGTTTTCGTTTTAATTTTTTAAAATGTTTATTTTTGAGAGGGAGAGAGACACAGCAGGAGTGGGGGAGAGACAAAGAGAGAGAGACACAGAATCCGAAGTAAGCTCCAGGCTCTGAGCTGTCAGTGCAGAGCCTGATGCGGGGCTCGAACTCATGAACCGTGAGATCATAACCTGAGCTGCAGGCGGGCGCTTAACCGACAGAGCCACCAGGCTTTGACTTTAAGTAACGGGAAACTCCTCTGCTGATCAAAAGTGTGATTTAAGCAAAATAGAAACATGTTATGAGAAATTGTGCCATTTAATACATTCTAAGGTCAGGACATGCAGCAGGGCCGCACAAAGGGCAGGGACCAGCAACTAGAAAGTGTTCAAGGAACAAAACAACTTTCTTCCTATTTCTCTGTCTTCTTGGTCTCCCAGAACTTCTTCATTCTTCTCTTCTCTGCAGATTATTTTCTTACGTTTCAGTGTGCTTCTGAGTTCCCAAATTCCATTGCTTTGGTCTAGGTGATCAGGAGGGCCAGTTAGCATCTCTGAAGCCTAATTTCAGATTCCTGGGAAAAAAGATCTGATTGATCGGGCGTCTACCTCTGGCCTAGTCAGCTATGGCTGTGAGGGTGGGTCACATGGAGTGCTGGAGCTCATCCTTTGTGGTGGGAACATAGTCTCAGGAGGGAGACTATGGGTTGGGGAGATACCCTGAACAGTACCAATAGTGATAAGGTGGAAGGTTGTTATCGTGAGCTTTCTGTCTGGCCCATAAGACTGGATGGATGGTAGTATGACCAACCAAAAGGGCAGATTTGTGAGAGGGCAGATGATGAACTTAGTTATGAACCTGTTGAGTGTGAGATGCCTGTGGGATATTAACAAATAATTAAGTTCCTACTATGTTCCAGACACTTTGCAAATACTGGAGTAATCAGTACATGTTGTCAGTAATCGATAATTGGACATGACCTGCCTTTAGGTATCCACACACTTTTGGCTGACAGATCTGGGCTCAGTTGAGAGGCATGGACTAAAGACTGATTTGATTATATTCTGTGGCTTAAAACCAGGCTAGTACAAGAGAGAGCTTAAGAGAATGGATGGAGCTTAGCAGCCTGATGGACACCAGTATAGGAGGCAAGCGGAGTAAGAGGTCTGTTAGAGGAAACAGCTACAGCAGTCAGAGAGGGAAAAGAAGAAGGGAGTATATTAAAGTGGTGAATGAATACTTTAAAAAGGCAGAGTAAGTTGAGACTTGGACATGTCTTTTGGATTTAGCACGTGGGACACTGTTGGTTATTTGCAAATATGGTTTTAACTGAATTCTAGGAAGAGAAGCTGGACTGAAATGTGTTGAGTAGTGACCAGGAGGTGAGGAAGCTGTTTCCAAAGAGTTTTGCAGAGAAAAGAAGTACCTCACGGTAGTAGAAGAGTTTACCAGTATAGTCGCTCTGAATTATAGAAGATTGAATACCTAGTTGATTGGGGGTTAGGGGAGGGGACTAAACGAAGGTAGATGCAGGTATATTCCTAAAAGGAGTTTTATTTCAGACTCCCCTCCATGTCACGGTGAATGCAGGGCTGCATGAGGTTTCTTTCTTTCATCGTCCCCCTGGAAAAGAGGGGGAAGGGAAAAAAGACACAATGCACCCTTTTTTTTTTCTTTAGGAATTGGAAGATGTTGCAAAACTTTACTGGCATGGAATTCAGCTCACTAATTCCTCTGGTTTATTAATAATTGCTGTAGCCATTTGTTTTGTTTTGGTTGCTTCATTTGCAGGCACCTATAACTTTGAGTTGCAAGGCTTAAAACTTCAAGAAGGTGTAAGAGACATGAATCTTTTTTTTCTTTTAATTAGGAAAGATATTTTGGTTCTTAGTGTATTTGCTTTTGAGTTGTTCTAACTCCAGTAATACCTTTTAAGGATAGAAGTAATGAAGAGTGGAAATAGACTTTCAGATGACTATGTAGAAAATATTAATGATTATGAAAATAATTGATCGGCAGTTTGTTTAAAATTTTTTTCTTGCTTTCCTAGATTTTACATGCTTTTAATTCAAGGTTTGCAGATAAATGATTATGTGTGCCATCCTGTCTTGGCCAGCGTTATTCTAAACTCCCCTCCTTTGTTCTGCTGTGACTTGAAAGGGATTGATGTTGTGGTTCCTTACTTTATTTCAGCTCTTGAAACCATTTTGCCTGACAGGTAAGCTATCATTCTGCACTAGTATGTCACTTGTTGGGTTTGGCCTGGTCTGTTTTGGTGCTTCCTCCCCAGTTGCCTAATTTATCCTGTGCTATTGTCTTCATAGCCCAGAGGAACTCAGGTCACATTACATGGGCATAGAACATCCAGATCCATCCACCTCATCCCTGAATTCAATCAGTTCTGATTTGTCCGTGGGCATGTTGAATTCTTTTTGGCCTGATCTGGAGGGCTAAGAACAACCCCAGCCCAGAGGTCCTACTTTTATAGAGTAGGTCATACATTTAAAATCAGTCAGATTCTAGTTTAATTCTGTAACACCTTAACATAGAAATTCACACACACACACTGCAGAGAATAAACTCAGTAGAAAGTAGTTACTGCATTCTTTATGAAACCAAACCCAGTACTTCTATTGTGAAAAATTGACATAATGTATATTTGGCAATAGCTAAAAACATACTTTGGTTTGGAAATACCAAAAGCTTTTTTTTTTTTTTTTGTTTCTTTTTTTTTTTTGGCAGAGAACTCTCAAAATTCAAAAGCTATGTAAACCCAACAGAATTGAGAAGATCTTCCATTAATATCCTACTTTCTTTGTTGCCCCTCCCTCATCATTTTGGCACAGTCAAATCTGAGGTAATGTTTCATTAAAGTTTTTTATATTCTGCATTCTGTTTTGTGTGCTTATTCAAGTCAAATTGTATTTTAAAAATGGAACATGAGCTTTTTAAGATTTTTCTCAGGGACTCCTGGCTAGCTCAGTCAGTGGAGCATGCAACTCTTGATCTTGGGGTTGCAAGTTAGAACCCCACATTGGATGTAGAGATTACCTAAAATAAATAAATCAATAAAATCTTTAAAAAAAAAAAAAAAGAACCAACTTAGATTATTTCAGTTGAACTGGCAAAGTTGATTTGTTGTGGTATTTCTTCTGTCAGTCAACCAGCATGCCTTGGTCTACTATTTCAGATGGCACTAACACATGCTGTGTGAGTTAGTGCCACATTAGCCAGCACAGTGGCTAATATTAGTCAGATTGAAAGCCTTTCTTGTTAGACCGACCTCTTTGTCCACTGTAGTGGTTGTCACATGGGCATAGTGCACCACAACTATGTTGAATATTATTTGTTTCTTCCATAGGTGGTCCTGGAAGGAAAGTTTAGTAATGATGACAGCTCTTCATATGATAAACCGATCACTTTTTTGTCCCTGAAGTTGAGACTTGTGAATATACTAATAGGTGCCTTGCAAACGGAGACGGACCCCAACAACACTCAAATGATACTAGGTTTGTGTTCACAAAAGTTTTTTTAAGTGAACCCGTAGGCTATTGACACCAGGCATGCTGAGACAGCAGGGGTCAGTGATGGGAACCTAAGCCTAATACAGCTCTACTTATTCTGAATCAGAGGCAGAATTGTTTGCTTTTATATATGAAAAAGTTTAAAGGGGGGAGATGAGGGAAGGGGGAAGAATTACAGTTGTCTTAGTGCATCATTTTTGTTTAGTTTTATTTGTGATACTTTTCTCTTTCCCTCTTGCCTTTCCTCTCTCCTCCTCTCTCCCTTAACCCACTTCCTCCCCTGCCCTCTCTTGTCTTTCCTTCCCTCCCTTCTTACATCTGTGTTTTCCTGTTCCTCCTGCCCATTACATCCATATGGAAAAAATTTGAGTTGGGTGTAATTCTAGAAGCCATGTAAGAACGCTGCCAGGAGAAAACTGAGGAGGAGCCGTTGCTGTGCTTCCCTTCTTTTTCCTTAATGTTTTCTTTTGGTCCCCTGATCATACTGATTCTCTTTTAAATGGCCCCTCATTGTTACGGCCAGTGACATATTATAAGCGCTCAACTTGATTACTACAACTGTCTCTTTCTGTCTTTCATCGAAGCCAAGAGCATGGTCCTAAGTACAGGCATTCTGAGGACAACACTAAAGAACTGATGGCATGGCTTTTATCCTTGAGCAAGTCCTATTGCAGAAATTAGGATATCCTCAAGGCAGAGCTGATTGCCTGCCTTGTTCAGTGTCTTCAGTGTTGAGCGAAGAAACCAAAAGGGCAAGAAAGACTTCAGAGGGGGAAGTGGGAGTTAAATTTGATCTTGTAGGGCAGAATTTGAATAGGCAGAAATGAGGTTAGGATTTCATTTCAGGAGAGGAAGTGTCATGACCAAAGAATTGGTGATTGCAGTCGTAGTTGGAGTGAGTGTTCAGAATGTAGTATGTTTTGCAGTGAGAAAGTAGAATAAATAGGGAAGAATAAATTGTTTCCTTTTGGAAAAGACTTGAAGGAACAGAGCTTAAATCTCACCCTAAGAGGGCCTCCAAGTTGTAGGGTTTTAGGTTATTCAAATAACATATCACTTGAAATCAGATAACTTTCTACAGAGTTGATATTTAGTTTTGCCTTAACCCTTGTTCTGAAGAGTTCCCTATGTATATTTCAAGAAAGAGTCAATTGTCACTCTTCCTATAGGTTGGGAAAACTATGTCTGTCCCCTCTTTAACCAGGTGGACAAGAGCACTCCCACACTGGGATGAGAAGCATTGTGTTAGGCTCACCATCTTGTTTCTGTCGTAGCCTTTTCTAGAGCTGTAAGTTCCCTGATGGTAAATACATGCAGCTTGCCTTCAGAATGTGCAGCCATGGTCAAGCCCTGAACCATGTGGCTTTAATCATTCTGAAAAAGCAGTCTGGTATGTGTATGTATATACCCACATACACACACACACACACACACACACACACACACACACAATGGAGTATTACTCGGCAATCAAAAAGAACAAAATCTTGCCATTTGCAACAACATGGATGGAACTAGAGGGTATTATGCAAAGCAAAATTAGCCAGTCAGAGAAAGACAAATATATGACTTCACTCATTTGTGGAATTTAAGATACAAAACAGATGAACATAGGGGAAGGGAAGCAAAAATAATATAAAAACAGGGAGGGGACGAAAACATGAGAGACTCTTAAATATAGAAAACAAACTGAGGGTTGCTAGAGGAGTTATGGGTTGGGGGGTGGCTAAATGGGCAAGGGGCATTGAGGAAGACACTTGGAATGAGCACTGGGTGTTATACGTACGGGATGAGTCACTGGAATCTACTCCTGAAATCATTATTGCACTATATGCTAATTAGCTTGGATGTAAATTAAAAAATTAAAAAGCAGTCTGGTCAGAAAGATATAGCTGTGATTTTTATTTTGTTGTTTTTCTTTTATTTCTAAAAGAACAGAATGTGATTTTAAAGTATTCCATATCTTTCTTAGTTTGTATTACCCTTGAAATTGACATGTTTACATAGTCAGCTAAAATCATATTCCTGTCTCTGCTGTTAATTGAGATATTTCAGCCATTTTAGTATTCTTGTCATATATTTAAATAAAATGCACTTTTTTTTTTTTTTTTTGCTGTTACAGGGGCAATGTTAAATATTGTTCAAGATTCAGCACTTTTAGAAGCCATTGGTTGCCAAATGGAGATGGTAAGAAGCATACCACGTGTAATCTGTCAGGAGAATATCAACATCTGATTTTATGTTAATTGCATTCCAAAATGTCTGTCTTTGTGATTTTTAAAGGCATTTGTAAATTCAGCTCATTGATTCTGAAGGATCCTGTTTTAAAATGTGTATTTCGAGGTTTCTTACCTTTTAGTGCTTCCTCAGCCATTAATCAGGTCTTTGAGAGATTCTGCATGAGAGAAATTTCAGATAGATACAGTCTTTATTCCTGGACAGTGTCTACTTGAAGCTCTTGACTTCTTTTGCTGTGCTGGTGAACTGGCTTAAATAATCTAGGAAAAGCCCTCTATTCTATTATTCCTTCTATGCCTAGTAGATCTAATGCTGGCTGGAAACAAGCATGAGTTTATTCTTTTCCATCTTATCAGCTCTTTTTTTTTTTTTAAGTTTATTTATTTTGAGAGAGCGAGAGAATGGGCAGGCGCATATGAGTGGGGGAGGGGCAGAGAGAGAATCCCAAATGGGCTTTGTGCTGTGACCCTAAAAAACAGTGAGATAGTGACCTGAGCCAAAATCAACAAATGGACACTTAACCGACTGAGCCACACAGGCGCCTCCATCAGCTCTTTTATACCCAAAGTTTGAAGGTCCCCCAAAGCATCAATGCTTCCAAATTAAAAATGTTTCCCACTGCCCCCCTACTTCTGGCTTCAGGATATGTGATCCTTGTACCTGGAGTAAAGACAGGAGAGTGGAGAAATTAATAGAGTATACTAGAATGAGATAGGTATATGTAAGATGGGTGATCAAATTATTATTAAGGAAATTAGATTCATATCCCAGTAGGTAGCTAAAATAATCAACTGTTCTGGATATAATGAATTTTGTTTATATGGGGGAAATGAGAGAAATCTTTAACAGATACTTTTGTCAGCCCCTGTACATATGGAAATACTAACTGTAATATTTCATTGTTTGTGTTCTATGATGTAACTACATTTGAAAGTTACTGTTGTTTATTTGTGTTTTGTTTTTTTTTAAGATTGTATAAATCTTAAAGCGTTCTGAAGTTTTGCTTAGAGGCACTAGGGTGTTTCTTTAAGGACCCAGAGTTATTAGCTCGTGAAATCTAGTGAAGATGGGAAAGGTCCTGAGCTGGCCCTTTGTAAACAGTGGCAAAGAAGACTCCAGAGTGGGCAACCATAATCATCAGACCTTTCATACCCTTCAATAGATGGTGTCTGTGCAAAAACACGATAGTTTTAATCCCTTGTCAGTTTTTATCTGTATCAGTTTGTGCTGCTTAAACGGCTACTTAGCCATTCCATTTTATCAACGTGGCTTTTAATGACTGACCTCTGTTTATACTTGTCAACTTGGGATGTAGACCTCAGATATTTGACTCGTTTTTATTTGACTAGGGTGGTGGAGAAAATCACCTGAAGAGTCATAGTCGCACTAATAGTGGTATTAGTTCAGCAAGTGGTGGAAGCACAGAGCCCACAACTCCTGACAGTGAAAGACCTGCTCAGGCCCTCCTAAGGGATTATGGTAAGCCATGTCTGGTTTTTTGAAATCCAAATTTTATTGAATAACTTTTAATGCCCAGATATGTAAGACAAGCAAAATCTTTTTAAACAAAATTTTAATGTTATGATTTTTTAAGGTATTTAAGTATAATAGACTATTAGTCTAAGAGATTTTTATTATTTTTTAATTTTTATTTTATTTTAGAGAGTGTGAGCAGGGTAGAGGGGCCAAGGGAGGGAGAGAAATTTAAGCAGGCTCCATGCTCAGTGTGGAGCCCGATGTGGAGCTTGATCTCATGACCCTGGGATCATGACCTGAGCTGAAATCAAGAGTCGGATGCTCAACTGCCTGAGCCACCCAGGCTCCTCTAAAAGATTTTTTAAAAGAAAGCAAATCTTTTAAAATTAGCTCTATAGCTTCTAATAGCTAATTTTGGGTAATTTATTAGATTTTGTAAATGATTATAGTGGGTTGTCAGGGAAACATTTCTGGATTCTGTACCAAGTGTTGGTAATACAGAGTCAAATAGGATGTGCTGTCCCTCAGCCTCTAATGACAGAGACAGCCAGCACGTCAGTTATTGCAGTGTGATAAGGGGAGTGATGAAATATACATTAGATGGGAACTCACAGGAGAGTGTCTTTGTGTTTAAAAACTATATATCTTACCATAACTGGTTAGATTCTTCAGTCACAAATTTTAAGCAAGAGTAAGGCAGCATTTGCTAGTTGAGCATTCTATTCAATGATATCCTTTACCCTTGGCAGTTACTTTATGGGTTCTGTGAATTTGTGGGTGCCTTTGTGTTTTTATACATAATTATTCATATTGTATTGAATCCGTGAGTGCCAGTCCAACTTGACTGGAATGAAATCTAGATCCTTAGATGTGAATTTAATTTTTTAAACATCTGGAAAATTCATGAGCTTAGGAGTCCAGGCATGTTTTAAGTATCCTCGAGCATGTCACATATATCAGGTCATTGTGAGGTTATTCAACAAATTTAAATACAACATTTATAAAGAAGTTACTTAAAATTGTTATCTTCATTATGTTCATGGATTTAAGTATACTATAGGTGAAAATTTGTTTTTTATGCTTTCTAAAACACTTTTAAACTAAAGAATTTTCTGAATTATTGTATGTGTTCTAATATAAATGTTGGAAGTGATTATTGTTTGTTTCAGCATTTTGAACTGGTGTTAGTGAGTTCTGCTTGTAATGTTGTAGTTTTTACTAAGAAATCCAGATTTGTGTTAGTGTCGCATGAATGTCTCTCTTTAATGATCATTCCTTTTTCTGTTGTCACTGCCCTCTTTCTGATAGGATCGACAGGTATAATGTCCCTAAAGCTTCCTTTATAATAAAATTCAATTTAGTTTGTCCTAATTTATTATTAGCTAAGTAGTAATTACTTTACATTTTTTAAAAGTTTTTATTTATTTATTTTGAGAGAGGATGAGAGAGAACAAGTGGGGGAGGGACAGAGAGAAAGGGGGACAGAGGATCCAAAGTGGGCTCTGTGCTGACAGCCGGGAGCCCAATGTGGGGCTTGAACTCGAGAACTGAGAGATCATGACCTGAGCCGAAGTCGGACGCTTAACCGACTGAGCCACCCAGGCGCCCCAGTAGAACTGGAGGCCAAATAAAAAACATGGTGACTTGGTTAATTTCTTTTTTAGAAGTCCTAAAGTGGTCTTAGAGAATTAAATGTTAAAATGTGTTTAGAAAGACATTGAATGTGACTTTTGATAGTTTAAACCCTGAAAATAATTTCAACAGATGCTTTATTCCTAGCATCTGAGGGGCTTCTAAAATGTGAATTCTTTTTTCTATAAAATTCCAAGGAAATAATGATAGCCTTTTCACTGTTTTTTTTTTTTTAAATGTAACTCTCTATGAGTTTAGAAATTTTAAGATTTACATTATTATAAGAATGATATCGAACTGCCAGATCCCGGTGGATGTCTGTGTAAAAAGTAGCTGAGCTGGGAACTAGAAGCTGCTTTGGTCCAGTGTGTGTGCCCTGTGCACTGTTGTTGAGTCAGGCTTGGTGCTCAGGCCGTTGGGTTGGGGAGTGTAGCCCTGTGCGGGTGCCCATTGTGCTCACTGTGGCTGCTGTGGTCTGTGCCTGGTGGAATGCTGTGCTTCTTGTTACTAATGCTTAGTTGTTTTCCCTCCCTGTGGGATGTGGCATTGGGGTTATATCCTAGCTCTTAATACAGATTCAGCTGCTGGGCTCCTGATCCGCAGCATTCATCTCGTCACCCAAAGACTCAACTCCCAGTGGCGGCAAGACATGAGCATATCACTGGCAGCTCTAGAGCTCCTCTCTGGCCTGGCAAAGGTGAGGGGAACAGTCGTCGTATTTTAGCCTGGCAGCTTTGGACCGTCACTCTTTTTCCCGTATCTCCTGACAGTGGTGGTTATACTCAAACATAGTTTATGTCTAGAGTGTGCAAAAAGGAGCCTTCAAATGAAATTTTACAAAGTGAACTTTATTTGTTTTTAATAAGTTCAAAGAGTGCATTATATTTTTGTTGTTAGTTTACAGGAAACATCTCAGTACTTCCTATTTATTTGCAAATGATAATAGAATGCCTGTTGATTTTGTATATGCTATATAATACCCTTAAATTTTCAGCGTGACATTTTATGCCATTGTAGGATCATCAGATTTTAATAAGTACGTGGAAAAATGTGCACAAATCTCAAAATATTTATGCTGAGTACAAGAAGCCAGACCCTCTCCCCTCAAAAAAAGAGTACAATACTATATGATTTTATTTGTATAAAACTCTAGAAAATGCAGGCTAACCTGTAGTGACAGAAGGTAGATCAGTAGTAACCTAGGGAAGGGGCATAAAGGAGTGGGAGAAAGGATTAGCAAGGTGCATGAGGATATTTTGGGGGGTGATTGATATGTCCACTACTTTGATTGTGCTGATAGTTCACAGGTATATACTTTGGCCACAATTTATCAAATTTTTCACTTTCAATATGTGTAGTATCCTCTATGTTAATTGTACCTCTGAGCAGGTACATAGAACTTCGTAGCCCATAGAGCCTCACTGTAGGGTTGGGTTAGGGGCTTCAGAGGCTTCAGAAATGGGCACACGTTCCATTGCCAGCTCTCCTTCTGATATCTGGCAATGATGAAGTTTAGGTTTTAGGCAGTGAAGAAATATGCTAAAATGAAATACTGTTTTAGGGTTTGAAAAATACCTTCTTTATAGAGTATTATGTGATACATCTGAAATATTCTGTTCCTCTGTAGAAATACCATTTTTTTTAATACCATTTTAAAAAATAAGGCTTTCTATGGTGTATCACAGCGTCAGAAAGGCTGGGCTTCGGCGCAGATACTTTGAAATTGGTACGGTGGTTCCTGGCTAACTGTGTTCCCCGTGTGACTGTGTTCAGGTGAAGGTGATGGTGGACTCTGGAGACCGGAAGCGAGCCATCAGCTCCGTGTGCAGCTACATTGTGTACCAGTGTAGTCGGCCAGCTCCTCTTCACTCCCGGGATCTGCACTCCATGATAGTAGCGGCTTTCCAGTGTCTCTGTGTCTGGCTGACAGAGCACCCTGATATGCTTGATGAAAAGGTTAGTTTACTAGATCTGTTGTTTGTTTGTTTGTTTTTGAGAGAGAGCAGGTGCATGTACACTGCTCGCACATGAGCCAGGGAGGGGGAAAGGGAGAGGGAAAGAAGAGAATCTTAAGCAGGCTCCACACCTAGCACCGAGCCTGACACAGGGCTTGAGCTCATGACATGAGCCAGACACTTAACTGACTGAACCACCCAGGCGCCCCAAGTTTACTAGATCTTAAAACAGGGAGAAGAAACAAAAATGTATGCGGGGAAAATCCCTCTTAAAAGAGAATCTTTAAGGTGGGGGAGATGGGAAAATGGGTGATGGTCATTGAGGAGGGCACTTGTTGGGAGGAGCACTGGGTGTCGTATGTAAATGTCGAACCATGGGAATCTACCCCAAAAACCAAGGGCACACTTTACACACTGTATGTTAGCCGATTTAACAATAAGTTATGTTAAAAAAAAGAATCTTTAAATACAATATTGCATACTTACACCGAATATAGTTGTAATATTTTAGGAGAACACTTGTTCTTTTGAGCACAACTCAATAATTGTCATCATGCTTATATTTGGTTGCAAATTAACCCATAGAAAAGTTCTTTTTTATTATTATTTTAAAAAATATTTTTTTTTAACATTTATTTATTATTGAGAGACAGAGAGAGACAGAGCATGAGCAGGGGAGGGGCAGAGAGAAAGTGAGACCCAGAATGTGAAGCAGGCTCCAGGCTCTGAGCTCTCAGCACAGAACCCAATGCGGGGCTTGAACTCACGAACCACAAGATTATGACCTGAGCTGAAGTCTGATGCTTTAACTGACTGAGCCACCCCAGGCACCCCGAAAAGTTCTTTTGAAAAATGTAGCTTTCACCTCTTTGACCGTGGCTGCAGCAACTTCTTACTTGACATGTCTCCAAAGGCAGGAGAAATAAAAGCAGAAATGAACTATTGGGACCTCGTGAAGATAAAAAGTTTCTGCACAGCAAAGGAAACAATCAACAAAACTAAAAGACAACCAGTGGAATGGGAGAAGATATTTGCAAATGACACACCAGATGAGGGGTTAGTATCCAAAATCTGTAAAGACCTTAGCAAACTAAAATTTAAAAAAAAAAAAAAAAAAAAAAAAAAAAAAAGAACTTACCAAACTCAACACCTGAAAAACAATAATCCAGTGAAGAAATGGGCAGAAGACATGAATGGACACTTTTCCAAAGAAGACATCCAGATGGCTAACAGACACATGAAAAGGTGCTTAACATAGCTCATCATCAAGGAAATACAAATCAAAACCATTGAGATACCACCTGACATTGGTCAGAATGGCTAAAATTAACAACTCAGGAAACAATAGATGTTGACAAGGATGTGGAGAAAGGGGAACCCTCTTGCACTGTTGGTGGGAATGCAAACTGATGCAGCCACTCTGGAAAACAGTGTGGAAGTTCCTCAAAAAATTAAAAATAGAACTACCCTACAACCCAGCAATAACACTACTAGGAATTTATCCAAAGGATACAGGAGTGCCGATTCGAAGGGGCACATGTACCCCAGTGTTTATAGCAGTGCTATTGACAATAGCCAAAGTATGGAAAGAGCCCAAATATCCATCAACTAATGAATGGATAAAGAAGATGTGGTGTGATGGAATACTACTTGGTGACGAAAAAGAATGAAATCCTGCCATTTGCAACAACGTGGATGGAACTGGAGGGTATTATGCTAAGTGAAATAAGTCAGAGACAGATACAGGTTTTCACTCATGTGGAATTTGAGAAACTTAACAGAAAACCATAGGGGAAGGGAAGGGGAAAAAAAGTTACAAACAGGGAACCAAACCATAAGAGACTCTTAAATACAGAGAACAAACTGAGGGTTGTTGGGGGGGGGGGCAGGGAAAATGGGTGATGGGCATTGAGGAGGGCACTTGGTGGGGTGAGCATAGGCATTGTATGTAAGTGATGAATCACGGGAATCTACTCCGGAAGCCAAGATTATACTGTATACACTGTATGTTAGTTAACTTGACAATAAATTACAAAATAAATATTAAAAAAAAAAGTTGTAACCTTTCCTCTCTCTGCCCTTCCCCCCACTCGCGTGCACATGTACTTTCTCTCTTAAATGAAAATAAAAGGAAAGAAAGTTGGAATCTTGACTAATTTATCTGAAGTATTAGGAATATTATTTTTTTGAAAGGATGTGGTAGCCTCAAGATGACCAGTGGGCACTTTGGTCACCCATTGCCAAATTCCGAAGGACAGTTGGTATCCCGGCTGCAAAACTAGAGCATAAATTGCCATAAAGTTTGCCTGTATATAAAAATTGCATTTCGGGCCCCTAGATGGCTCAGTCAATTAAGTGTCCCAACTCTTGATCTCAGCTCAGGTCTTGATCTCAGGGTCTTGAGTTCAAGCCCTGTGTTGGGCTCTAAGCTGGGCATGAAGCCTGCTTAAAAAAAATTCATTTCACACATGTGTTCCATTTTCAAGTAGGCACAGGTATCTAGGCTGATTTCTCTTGCCATTGTTCCATGTTATATCTTCCTTATAGGGAGACAGGCAGTTATCAAGAATTCATAGTATAAATAAGAGATTATCAGGCTCATTGAATATTTATGGGGAGCTTTATATAGTTCTTAAAATAATACTGTTGATTAAATCTTCACTTTTTTTTTTTAAACGTTTATTTTTGCAAGAGAGAGTATGAGTGAGGTAGGAGCAGAGAGAGGGGGCAGAGGATCCGAAGCAGGCTCTGTGCTGACAGCAGTAAGCCTGATGCAGGGCTTGAACTCATGAACCATGAGATCATGACCTGAGCTGAAGTCAGACAGATGCTCAACCTACTGAGCCACCCAAATATTAGTGCCCCAAATCTTAGTTATTTTCATTATGGCTTCTAAAATTATGATACCAGGAATTGCTTAAAAATGTCAGTAACTGATAAATTTCCCTTTGGATAATCTAATGTACCTTTTTTTAATTAAAAAAATTTTTTTTTAGTGTTGATTAACTTGAGAGAGAGAGACAGACAGGGTCTGAGAGGGCAAGGGACAGATAGAGGGAGACACAGATTCCGAAGCAGGCTCCAGGCTCCGAGCTGTCAGCACAGAGCCCAACGTGGGGCTCGAACCCACAAACCGTGAGATCATGACCTGAGCCAAACACTTAACCTACTGAGCCACCCAGGCGTCCCTGGATAATCTAATGTATCTTAAACCACTCTAGGTTTAACTGAATTACTGTTGTGTCTCTTTAACTTGGGCTTTCATAATTTTATTGTCTGTGGTAATTTTATAAGAATTGTGACTGATAAAATAGTATGGAATTTATCATTACTTATTTAATTCTGAACACTCAAATTCAGTTCTTTAAAGAGAAATTGGGGTGGGGGCAAAGTTTATTATTGTGAAATTAATATCCACCTATGAAAGTGAGAAAGAAACTGGAGCCTGTCAGCAAAATACCACCACTATTAGTATTTTGATGTATTTCCCTGTCTTCTCAGGTGTATTACAAAAACTGATCTGCCTTTCCTGCTTCTAGGATTGTCTTAAGGAAGTATTGGAGATTGTGGAACTGGGAATTTCAGGAAGTAAGTCCAAGAACAGTGAGCAAGAGGTCAAGTACAAAGGAGATAAGGAGCCAAACCCCGCATCTATGAGGGTAAAGGATGCTGCGGAAGCCACCCTAACATGGTATGAAAGTGACTGCACAGGGATTGTGCCTAGGAATTAGGATGGGGTTAGCTGTCATCCCTGTTGTTTCTTCTCCTCCCCAGTTGTTCAGCATTAAGCGATGCAACCTCTCAAGATACTTTTTCTCTAGAAAAAAATGGAAAAGAAAAACTTGTCTTGGGGACCTTTTAAAAGAAGCCAGGGACGTGGGGCTGAGAGTTTGGGTCCTTATTTTTCTGGGCTAGTTGGCATTGATCGAAGTCCTACCATGTTAGAGCTAGAAAGGATCTTGGAGAGCCTTACTTATCTCTTCACTTTGGTGTCTGAGTCCCGAGAAGGGATCCGCCTGTGGTCTCCTGCTTCTTCGCTTAGTGGTCTGTACTCTGTTACATTTATAGTATGTATTAGACGTTCATTCAGTCAGGACTTAAGAGCTCCCTCTCATGAACTTATAATAAGATTGTAAAGATAAATCAGATTCAGCCACCATCCTCAAAGAGCTTCTTGTCCAAAAGGGCAGATAAGACATGAACACAATAGCTATAATATTAGGTGGAGAATAAGTGCTGCAAGAGAAGAGGTATAATAACATGCTGGCAGGAGGAAATGAATACTTCCAGATAGAGGGAAATCAAGATGACACTGGACCTGACTTCTACAGGATGGATGAAGAAGTTTCACCAAAGGCTAGATACAGAGTGGTTAAGAAGGCGGCAAGAGATTTCTTTTCTAATCATTTTGGTTGTGAAGGGATAGAGACAGGTCAGAACCTTAGAGAAATAGCAGAAAGAGCTGAGAGAGTTTACATTTGGCTGGTAAGTGAGGACGGTGGAAGAAGGGACGGAAGGCACTTTAGGCACATTATGGACTGAAGGGAAGAGTTAAGTGGGGAAGATCGGAATCACATACAGATGGAAAGATGGAGCCTATGAAAAGGTAAGTGTGGATGAAGACCCAGAAAACATAATAGAGGGAAGGAGGATGTCCAGTCAGTCTGGGTTGGCTCATCTTGGTCTTCTTAATAAAGTGGTAGGCCTTCGTTAGCCTCTACTTTTGTGATAGTCTAATAAAAGTTTCATTTTTATTTTTAAAAACTTGATGTTTACATTGAGCCGAAATCTCTCCCACTTTAGCTTCGACCCATTGGTGGAAGACTCCTTGCAGATTTGTACGTAGATCAGCCCTTACCAAGATTCCAGAATCTTTTTGGTGATCTGTTCATAACTTGGGGCAGGCACAGTCAAGTTGGATTTATTTCTCTTCTTCACGGGCTTTGGTCATTTAGTACATTTTTAGAAGCACGCATGCTTTATTTTAGTCCTCCTCACTGCACTAACTGGGCTTCCAGTGCACCTCTGGAGGTTTGGCTCTTGGCTAGAAAATCAGAAAAATGGGCATGCAGCTGTTTAAGCACGTACTTACACAGACGGTTGAGTACTAGAAATAATAAAAGTTCAGAAGGAAGACCATATGAGAGGTGGGCTAGACTGAAAAGCTTTATGAAAAAACTGAGCCTTGATGTGTGCCTGAAAGAGTAAGAAGGATATGGAGAGAAAGAAAAGGGGAGAGCATTTCTTACTGGGAACTCTGTATCATACAAAAGTCAGTTTGCTGCAATCCTAGCCTGGGTAGGGCATTCCTAGGAGAGTATGCCGGAGAGCGAGCATTGGATATGTACTCAAAATGAGGAGTGAACCTGGGATGCTTCTGGGCAGCCTAGCCAGTGGTTATCTAGGTGACTCATCTGTTTTATCTGCAGCTGTCCTGTCACTGCTGGCAACTCCACAAATGGTATTTCCAGTTACCAGTCTTGAAGAGTGCCCTGAAGGGTACTGTCATCATGAAACCTGTCCCAAACCAGAGCTCTTCGTTCCCTCAAAATTACTGCTTTATGTCAGTATCACTGCTGGTTTTCGGCTATACAAACACAGACCTTTAGCTTTTTTCCTGATTTATCTCTGCTTTATCTGTCACTCCCCATGTGAAGCCAGTGACTGAGTCCAGTGGACTTTATTTTTGGAAGTATTTCTTCTGTCCCCTCTAACCTCAGCATCCTAGTCTAGACTCTTCTCACTTCTTGCCTAATTTCTATGTTTTTAATCTCACCCTTTCTGTTCATCTTGCATTCCATTTTTGAACTCATCCTTGGGCACTTTTTTTTTTTGCTGCTCGAGTGGTGGAAAACTGAATAGATCTGTTTCCTGCCATGTTGTCTGAACTCCTTGTCTGATTGTCAAGGCCCTCCTTATCCTGTCCCCACTCACACTGATCTTTCTCAGCACATCCTTTCTGCCATCATAGAACCTGGCAGGCCATTTGTGGCTGTGAACCGGGCATGTTCTTACCTGTCTCTGTGTATTCCCTGGGTTTCAGGACTTCTATCTTTTCCCCTCGGTCACATCCTTCACTGCTCAGTGCTCATATCAAATGTAGCTACCTCCATGGCACCTTCTTTGGTTATTCTGCTTCTGAATGATGACTCTGTTCTGTGCTTTTGTGCTCAGTCAGACCTGATTGCACAGCACGGAATTCTATACTGTCATGATCGTATCTGGTTATATTTGATACATGCTAGTGTCGTCTCTCCAACTTGGGTAGAGTCCACATTTCCTTCTTTAACACTTCTCACAGTGCTCAGAATAGTAGGCAGTTATGAAGTGTAGACTGGCTAGTTGGGTGTTTTCTCCTTAGTGTACTATACAAATTCAGAATTAGGACTCTTGCAAGTCGTTTTGGCAGCCCCTCTGCTTAAGCAACTCGTAAGGCCTTCCAGGTTATTCGGCCTCTAATTTGGTGATAGTCTAACCCCTAAGGCTCCCGTTTCATTTTTATTTTTAAAAACCCGATGTTTACATTGAGCTGAACTCTCCCACTTTAGCTTCCACCCATTCGTTCTAATTCAGACTTTTGATAGTGGAATCCTCTTTCCAGGCAGTAATGACATCTGAAGGTAATGCTTATGAAGATGGTGATTTGTTTCTGCCAGTACCTTAAGCTGTTTGTCATATGACAGAGATTCAAGTACCTTTATCGTCCTGGTCATTCTTCTCTCAATGGTGTGGGTTTGGGTTTGACTAAGTACCTCTTAAAGGTGGTTTGCTGAGTAAAATATTCTCTGTGAGGGTGGATGATCTTTACACTCTCTAGGATATTGTATTTTCATTAAAATGTACTCGGCGACCGCATTGGGTTTTTGAGAACTTGATAGTTTGCGTCAAGTCAACTAAAAGTGGAGTCTTTCACACGTTTATTTTTTGTCTGCTTTTCTCATCCTGTACTTCCTTGTTTGGGGGTATTTGTATCTATAGAACTTTACATTTAAACCTGAGATCTCTTCACGTAAGATTTACCTCATTATTTGGATCCCAACTTTTCCTCTGCCATATTAACTCTGCAGCTCAACTTTTGGTCAATGAGCCTGTTCTGTGTGTCCTAGTCAAAGACACTGATGAAAACATTGAAAAGAGACTCACAAAGCACATTATCAGAGATTTTCATTCAGGTTGACCGGGATTTTTTAATGTTGTCTGTAAGTTTATCCTGGTATGCTGTCAAATACTTGCATGTCTTGATTTCAGACATAGTTCTCCCCCTTTCCAGTCTGGTCACTGTCAAGAAGAGAAAATGTGGTTAGGCTGGTATGATTTGATCTTAGTAACCTGTTCCTTGCCAGCAGCCCATTTGATAACTGTCTGTGAATCTTGCATGGAACACCACAAACTCCCATGGTCCGTATATTTTGCGACATCTGTCTCTGCCCCATTTTAGAAAAACAAAGTCAAGTTTCCCTGTTTCTAGTCTGCTGGTATTTCACCCGTTTTCGACAATTCCTTAAAGGCTTGAACTCACCATCAGATTCTCCTGGTCTTTGAAATTTTTGGACAGTTCTCCTAAGAGAAGAGAAAATGGATGGAAAACATCTGCTGAGCAGTGTTGCCTTCCATTATCAGAGATATTTGGGTTTCGGTACTAGAATGAAAGGGAAAGGGAGAGGCTACTACTCAAGGATCGAGATGACAAAAATGGTGTTGGCGAGTATTCGTTTTCCAAATGAAGTGCATATGAAGGGTCAGGTGATATTAGGACCACAAGGTAAAATTTTTATGTTTTCATTAAAAGAGACTTTCTCTCTGTGCTTCAATTGTTTCATTTTAAAATGGGAATAATGTACTTATCTGTACTTATCTGTTGTTTTGATAGCTCAATAAAAGAATGTGTGTAAAGAATGTATGTAGACCAGTGCCTCATGGTGAGTGCCATATAGAGGTTATTAATTGAATGGATGCAGAAATCTCTATGGACATAAACATTTCTGAATGTTAAGGCTTGTTAAGTTGAATTCTAATTTATGAGGCATTTTTTTCTTATACATTCGAATTTAATAATTACAGTAGTTCTTTGAGATGTACTATTAGTGCCTCCAGTCTTACCTGTAAAACGAGGATAATGTCTACTCAGGACCGCACAGTGAGAAGGCAGCAGGCCCTGGTTTCTGGTTACTTAAAGATCACGTGTCATGTCTGAGCCTGAATTTCCTCATCTGAAAAGTGGAGGTTTGGTGGGTCTTTGGGTCCTTTTCTAGGTCTAGAATGCTTTGGCTAGCATAACCCTGAAACCTGGAACACAGAACATTTTTTAAATATATCTTTAGGAGCTCCATCATTTGGAAGTATGGTTGTCAGGTTCCCTGGGTAGGAAGCTCTGAGAGAAATTTCCTTGCAAGAATCTTATTGGAAAATGCTTTTAGGATCAGTCCCTAGAGGGGGTGAAGGAAGCGGGACTGAGCAGAGGCAAGGACGAATGCGTGCAGGTGCAGCGAAGAGCTCTGGGGCTGGGTTAGCCCTTCAGAGTTCTCTCCGGTTAGGGCCCAGGGGCTGGGGCTTTGGACGCCCACACTGCCCTTGCCCTTTCGCTGGCTGTGGGCTGTCCCAGGATGAAGCTGTGATTCTGGGTGAGCTGGTTCTTGTTGGCTGAGAGCAAGTCCTGGAGAGGGACTCTCACCTGCAAGCTGTGGCCACCATGTCTGCATGGGGTGGGGGGGGGGGGGGGGGAATGGATCTTTCAGTCTTGGGAGGCAGGACAGCACACCAAGCCATCCGCCCCAGGGAGTAAATCTGACTTGCAAAGAGGAAGTGTGGCTGTGGTCACCTAAAAGAGCAGAAGGGCACATTGATGCATGAGGTAAACTTAAGATTTTGCTTTGGGGATTAACTGTTATCTTTTGCATTCTCCATAGTATTATGCAGTTGCTCGGCGCATTTCCTTCACCCAGTGGTCCCGCTTCTCCTTGTAGTCTGGTGAATGAGACCACTTTGATCAAGTACTCCAGGCTGCCAACCATAAATAAACATAGTTTCCGGTACTTTGTCTTGGATAATAGTGTCATCCTGGCAATGCTGGAGCAACCTCTTGGAAATGAACAGAGTAAGTTCCAGCACTTTGGGTCTTCTCCACTGCGAAATCACCGTGTTTTAGCTCCCTGCTAGCAGGCTGCTTCCAGGGTCAGGGACCTGTAGCTATAGGAACAACTGCAGATTCACAGCAACTTCGCATTTGTCAGAGGGTCTTCTAGCTACAGTGACTGGAAAATAGAGGGTCAGAAAATAGAGTATACATAGTAAATAGACTCTTTTAGAGGCTCTTTTATGTATCTGAAATACTAGAACTAAAGTAGTTCTACAAAAAGTTTGTTTTAATGGGGTATTTTCTCTTGTTTACCATGTATAAAAATTACTGTTATTCTTCTTGAACTTTGGTCCTGGTCCCCACTCCACATTGTTCTTTTTCAGTTAATGGTGCCACCCAAACAGACTGGAAATTTGAGGAGTCCTCTTGGCCTGCCCCTTCCTGTTTCTCCCTTACATAATTGGTGTCCAATTGCTCAGTGACTCTTGAATCTTTTTTTTTCTCTGCCTCCCTCCCAATACATCCAAATGTAGGGTCTTATTATTTCTTACTGAGATTATTGCAGTTGCTTCCTACCTGGTCTCATCCCTCTCCTTCCTGTTCTGAAATGTGTTACCCTTCCCTCCATCCTACTTTCTGCCACCATTGTATTCTTCCTCAAATATGGATCTGACCATACCAGTGCCCTCATGAAAACCCTTTGATGATTTTCCACTGATACAACATGCACTGTTTCCCTCCTCAACTTTCTCTCAATTATAAGCTGTCTCAAGGTAGATTACCACTGCAACCCAGGCTACTCAAAGTACGTATATATTTTTTTAAGTTTATTTATTTATTTTGAGAGAGAGAGAGCCAGCAGGAGATGGGGCAGAGATGGAGAGAGAAAGAATCCCAAGCAGGCTCTGCACTGTCAGCACAAAGCCTAACGCAGGGCTCGAACTCACGAACCGTGAGATCGTAACCTGAGCCGAAAGCAAGAGTCGGATGCTTAACCAGCTGACCACCCAGGTGCCCCAAAGTACATTTTTTTCCTGTTGGTAATCAGAATCAGCCAGTATGTAAAGGAAGCATCTTCTCATGCTTATGAGAAAGTGACGGTTATAGAATTTTGGGGCATAGAGAATCCAGGGAATCACCTCATGTTCAGTTCCCTGATTTACAGGTGAAGAAACAGAGGCTCGGAGAGGGCCTGTGACTTATTCAAGGTTATTTGAAAAGTACATGGTATGACTAGGACTAGTGTCCAAATTTCCTGAGCCTCATTCTGTCCCTTTATATTGTCCTTATCGCACAGTATAGGATTTTGCCAGTAAAGACTTGTTACCTTTACAGAGGTGAACAGACTCTTACGGTCCCGTGCAAATTCTGTTGAGGCTATATGAGTAGGATCTCATGAATCTATAAAATGAAAGTGAGACATTTCCCTATCATTCAGAGATTTGTGAATACCATCACAAGTTTCCACTGTGTGGTGGTAAGATACAGTGACTTTAATGTCAAATAGATGGGGCCTTTAATCATTGCCCAGTTCCAGAAGTGCCGATTCCAGCTCTTTCCTGCATGCACTTCTTTCTTCTCTATTCCAGACGTAGGGCTTGCTTGACTTTCTTCCCTGGCTTGTGCCTATTATTCATGATTCCTTCAGCCTCCTACTCCCAAGCCAACTGCTAAGGAGTCTAAAATCCCAGTGTCCCCTCTGGGTTTCCTGGCCGGAGGGGTAAGTGTCAGCCCTCTTCGAGATTCTTTAGGACTCTCCTATGTACTCTCATTCCCAGTCATTTCACTGCATTGGAAGTCTACTAAAAATACAAACAATTGGGATTTTATAGATTTACAAGGACATTTTAATAGTTTATTGTAACAGTGTAACAGAAGAAGTGAGAAAGTAAAGTTTGAAAAAGTTTAACTCCACATCAGGACAAAAGGAGGGACTAAGAAGGAGGACCTGGGTCCCTCAGGAAGCCCATCCTGAGTTCTCCCCACCCCCCACCCCCCATTTCCTTCCCCTGAACTTCTGCTGGGATGGGGCAGTGCCTGCCTGTGGCGGACACGAGTGCATAAGGTGTGGGTGAATGCAACATCAGCACTTCAAATACCCATCTGTCTGCACTTAGGTTGTTCTCAATACTGGAAGTTAAGAGTATTGGCTAGTATTTGTTTCCCAAAAATGGATTTATGTGAGGTAACGTTAGTCAACATGTTGGTGAACGTTATTTTATGTATTGTTAAACACGTGGTTCAAAACTACATTATTGGCACACCAAAATTCAGTTTTTCATTTAGAGTAAAGACACACAATTTCCTTTTGAAACAGACTTAAGTTTAAAAAAGAAAGTGGTCGATAGAAAGTAAGATAAGTACTTATAGTTTGAGAATATGGCAGAAACCACAGAGGTGGTACACAAAGGATGAGAGTTTGGGAAACACTGTGCCAGGGCTTTGATTATTAGAGGCTTTATGGTTGATAACAGGTGTATTTTAAGTAGTCGTCATCTGAAATAAAAACTTTTTACACCAATATTTTATTCTAGATGATTTTTTCCCCTCTGTCACTGTGCTGGTCCGGGGAATGTCTGGAAGACTTGCTTGGGCACAACAACTTTGCCTTTTACCCAGAGGAGCAAAAGCAAATCAGAAGGTATCCGTTAGAAGTTACAGGGAAGTGACTAGGAGTGAGCGAGTGTGTGCATGCGAGTGCGCATGTGTGTGTTATGATTTAAAGGTTAAATAACATTCCAACAAATTCATTAATAAAATAAATATTTTCGATCCTAGCCAGGGTCTCAGTCAGTGGTTCATATCAGAATCATCTTAGGAGCCCGTAATTCCCAGATCCACTGAATTACTCTTTAAAGACATCTTCAAAGCAGGTGTATTTTCAGAAAGCTTTCCAGGTGATTCTCACATCCATTTATGATTAAGAACTACTGTTCTGAGCTGTGGCCTCATTTTTTTATGCAGTGTTAAATATAACAAAACTCAGGTACATGCCATAAATGAAAAAAAAATTGGCCAGACTCTTGATCTCTCAGATAATGGGACTTAGTTTCAAATTATTTTTATGTGACTTATTCCTGTATAGTTGGTAATGTGCTCTGTAATTTTTTTAAATATGCTGTGTAATTTAAATCTTATTTGGGGTGGCATAGTTTATTTTATTTGTAACATTTGTAATTCGGTGAGTAGAATTTGCTCATGGGAGAAAGTTGGAAAATTCAGATAGTAAGAAATTGTAAAGCATCTGTACTCCCACTTTCCAGAAGTAGTCACTCTTAATATTTTAGTAGATTTCCTTGCAATCTTTTTTTCCTTTCTGTGCATGATAACATTAAATAGAATTTGAGTCATTTTTGTATACTGTTCTTTTCACTTAGTGCTTTTACTTATGTTACTAAAAATTCTTTAAAACATCACTTCATAAAGTGTCCCCGGTATTTAAGAGAGACAGTCACAAAATTGGAGCACGGGTCTAAAATCATTTAACATCCTAGGTGTCGCTTTTGGATGTGTTGTCACCCTGTGAGGAGCACACCTCTGTTTTCGCTTGGTGCATCATGCAGATCACATTCTGGCAGCGGCACTGTAGGCCACTGGGTCAGCATCCAAGACGGGAGGAAGGAGGAGATCAAGACAGGAACTAAAACTTATAGGTGCTTTAATGTGTACCGTATACATTTTTATTTCATCATTACCACAGCCTTATGATGGATGATTTCCACTTTTCAGATGTGAAAACAGAAGCTGCACAGCTAATACACATTTTAATACGTATTACAATTTGGAGGGATTCGGAGCCATTAGGATCTAGATTTGGTGTTCAGTTGAACTCACTGTCTAGAGAGGCCCAGAGGACGTAAACTTACACTTTGTTATATGGGGTGATTTGAGAACTCTTGGGACAGAGGGAAGTTTGAGCCTTGATCCCTGAACTGTCTCATCCATTGGTTTACCACTTATTAAGAGAGAGTCAGGCCTGGGGCAGTTAGAGGTATACAGCCCATTTGTCAGTCAGAAAATCTCAGTTGATGAACATTTTTATAAAAGTGAAAGAGTACACTGGTATGCAAGCTATTTACCGTTAGTGTTAGCAGTGGTATTTGCAGATCCTCACTGAGTGCCAGCGAAACAGGCATCTAAGAGACCAGGGAAATACACGTCATTACAGATGGCACCAAATGTAATACGCATAACATTATCTGTTTTATTTTAACAGCTTTTTGTACCTGAACCTCGTCCAATTCCTAAAAATGATGTTGGATTTAAATATACCGTCAAACATCGACCATTTCCTGAAGAGGTGGATAAGATTCCTTTTGTGAAAGCAGATCTGAGCATTCCAGATTTGCATGAAATTGTCACTGAAGAAGTAAGATATTGTCAGCTGTTGTTAAGCGAATGACTATAAACATTCTTGAACAACCGCCACGGTCTAGACACTGGTTTTTTTGGTGTTATTGGAGATGATTCCTAAGATGACCTAGATCTCTGTCATCCAGGTTACCATGTAGTAAGACAGGTGTAGTTTGTGGCCGATTGAAAGGACCTGGACTCTCTTAGGAGTCACCGGGCTGTCTGGGCTGGCCTATGGTAGGCGTCCACAGGATGGGGCCATGATCAGACTGCAGTGAAGGCTATTGGAGAAGGGAGACCCAATTTAGAGACTTTGATGACAGTCCAGGCAGGGGAGAAGAAGGACTAGCTAGCTGACTGATAGCGGAAGTTGAAGCAGATGGAATGTATGGTGGAGGCAGAGCCAAGCAGTCTTTGATTGATGAGGGAAGGAAAAGAGCTGAAGAACTTAGATTCCAAACCTCAGTGACAAAGGAGATATCAGTGCTATTTACAGAAATATGGATTCGGTAGGAAAAGGGCAGGTTTGGGAGGACAGGAAAAAATTTATGTGATTTTAGATTAATTTAGACAGTTATATTAAGTAATTGGTATCTTAGGTCAAAGGAAAAGAATTTTAAGAAGTGGGGACAGAAGTCTGTCAGGGCATGAGAGAACAGAAGGGCAGGAATGGAGGCTGCTTATACCAGCCAGAGAGCTCAGGGAGAAGGTGCCCTGAGCAGGGGCCCCTGGATTTTGGCATGAATGTGCAGGTGACCTTTGAGAGCATGTCCAAAGAAGTGTTAAAGTTGGGGACAGAGTATAGAGGTCTGCGTGGTGAATGGTTACTGAGACACAGTGAACATAAACTACACTGTTAGTAGTTAAGGAGAGTATACAGAGTGGATGATAGCATGAGGAAATGGCCTAGCTAAGGCAAGGCAAGGCTAGTTTTTACTTTTCTTTTTTCTTTCTTTTTTTTTTGAAACTCACGGATGGGGGGAATGTGAACATGTTTAGAGGTGGAAAGGAAGGAAGCAGTGGAGAAGGGCCTATGTCTGCTACCACTGGAAGATGGGCTGGGAACATTATAAGTAATAGAGTAAAGCCCTGGAGGCAGTAGGGTCAAGAGTCTCAATGTGACTGTGTCTAGGAAAGCGGTATTTCTGGCAAGACGGGAGAGAAGGAGATAGCAGGTGGAGGTTCAGAGACATTTAAAGGTGAAAAGGAGGGAAAATGAAGGAGCTTCTGTAAATTTTAATTTTAGTTCTCAGCAGTGATATAAGGAATAAAAGATGGCTCTTAAAATTGCCAGGCAGCCCAGCCCAGGTTAAGTAGCATCGTCTGTAGTGAAATTACTTAACTCACTCTGCTGACTTTACTCAGAAGTCCTTGGGATCTGGAGGCATAAGCAAAAAATTGGAGTGGTGTGGAGATTGATAGAGGTAAGAATGTGGAAGAGTAAGAAACAAGACAGCCATTTATATGTTTAGAAGAGGGTATTAAGATGTTTGATTTGGGATTTAGGCTTGGGTGGGAGGTAGATGAAGCCAGGATGCTAATGGCCTGGGAAAACGGGAGAAGGGATTGAATGCTCACAGTGATGAAAAAGCACAGCTCAGGGAGTGAAGGTGTGGGAGAGCTGCAGGAAGGAGGCTTATGGTTGGAGAAGGGAATTTCAGAATTCTAGCTCTTTAAAGTACAGCATGGCTGAGGTACAAAGTGTGCTTATGGATGGCCAAAGTTGTGAAGGTTGACAAGAGGTGGTGGAAATACAAGCTAGGTTGTTGGAAGGAGCATTGCCCGTCAGAGAGGAGTTTAAACTCGGATTGATGGGAAGGGAGGCAGCGGTGTCAGGGAGCATCTCAGAGGAGGGTGGGGTAATCCATATGGACGAAGACTTTAAAACATGAGGGGGCCGCCACTGCAGGACTAAGGTGGACAGGGATCTGTAAGAGGGGGTGACAGCAACAGCGCTGCCCCCTTTCTTGCCTGTTTGAGGGGAAGCAGAAACAGAATGATTTCATTTACAGCGAGGAGCTGAAGGACATAATTTCTGAGGCTATAGGGGAGTTTTTTTGGTATTTGTTGCAACTTTGAAACCGTGTTTGCTTGGTTGCGTACTCTATTGAATTAAAATTCAATGTTGATCACTGAAAAGTATTTCATTGCCTTTGTTGCTTAAACCTTTGTTTTCACTTTTAAATTAAGATTAATCCGATTACTTTTATGGTAGCTCCAAAAAAAAGTGAAAAACTTGGTTTATTTCAGTTAGAAGAGAGACATGAAAAATTAAGGAATGGCATGGCTCAGCAGATTGCTTACGAAACGCACCTTGAACAGCAAAGTGAGGAAGAATTGCAGAAGAGAAGTTTCCCTGATCCGATTACAGATTGTAAGCCTCCACCTCCTGCCCAGGAATTCCAAACGGCACGCCTCTTCCTTTCGCACTTTGGATTTTTGTCCTTAGAAGCATTGAAGGTAATTTTCCTAAACTTCTATGAGTAAATATATTCATAGATTAACACTGAGTCGATTATTGCTAAAACATTTTAGTGAGGATAGGAGGAATTAAATAAATGTTACTCTGCATGTAAGTAAATGAAATTCTGTGGTGCTGTATGTAGTTTTTACTATACAAGTCCCAGAATGTGTATCCCATGAATCCTTCCAGAGTTCTGACTGAGGGGGCTGCTTTGATAATACATCCAGCTCTGAAATTTCCTGAGTAATGTGCGACCCGTGTCACATATATAAATGAAATCTACAGGTAATGAGGAAAAGAATGTTAAAAATCTTCCCCTGTCAACGTTTATTACTAAAGGTATGGGCTAGAACGGACTCTGCTCTTTCACGCCGCTTTTAAAAAATAACAAGTATTTGTGAGCCAGGAACTTAAGTTGTACAGGTTCTGCCATCAGACTGGTTAGATTGCTTGCCAGCTGCGTGGTCATGGGCAGTTGCCCAGCTTTTCCAAGTCTTAGTTCCTCGTCTATAAAACGGAGATGATAAAAGTGCCTGTCTCATTGTGGTTGTGTAAGATGCTTCATGTTGTACTTAGCACAAAGCCAAAGCCAGCCTGTAAGGTAAATATCGCCCTTCTTCTTCTTCTTCTTCTTCTTCTTCTTCTTCTTCTTCTTCCTCTTCCTCTTCCTCTTCCTCTTCCTCTTCCTCTTCCTCTTTCTCTTCTCCTCCCCCTTCTCCTCCTCCCCCCTCTCCTCCTCCTCCCTCTCCTTCTCCCTCTCCTTCTCCCTCTCCTCCTCCTCCTCCCTCTCCTGCTCCTCCCTCTCCTCCTCCTCCCTCTCCTGCTCCTCCCTCTCCTCCTGCTTCTCCTTCTCCTTTTTTTTTTTTTAAAGTAGGCTTCACACCCAACACGAGGCTCGAATTCACAGCCCTGAGATCAAGAGTCAAGAGTCACATTCTCTATCAACTAAGCCAGCCAGGCGCCCCAATATTGCCATTATTCTTAATTCCATTATCCTTAAAACGGTTTTACAAGGAAAGTGGTACTGTCCCTACTTTGCAACTATGGAAACAGGCTCAAAAATGTGAAATAGCTCACCTGAGGTGGAGTTGGGGTTAGTACTAAGGCCTCTTTGTTTTGAAAAACACAGCTCAAGATTGCCAGGCAAGAGATTGCTTATTGCACAAGTTGTCCCCTGCCCTCACTCCCTAGCAGCTACTTGGTTGAAGGCCGTGTAACTTTTTAGGAAAGCAGGGACAACGTTGCTGATTTTGGATTTCAGCACGTAGATGGGAAACATTCTGTGTTGTAGAAAAGTGAGTTGGTGATGGGGAGTATGAACATTAAAAACTTTTAAAATGCAGAAGAAAAGAGAAGAGAGAGGAAAATAATGAGAAATACAGTGGCAAATATGGAAGGCAAGGAACAAAGATACAACCTGCAAATGATTAGTGATATTCCTAATGGAGAAAATTGAACAGAGTAGAAGCAGTAAATAAGAATATACTAGAAGAAAATTATTACATTCTGTGGACTAAAAGGAGGTAAGAACCCTGATGGCACTGTCTTGAAGTTCTAATTTTCCATTCATATTATCTATTCTAGTTGATGTCTTAAGCTGTCAAGAAAATAATTCTCATGCTTTCTTATCTGTGTCAGGACATAGGAAAAAGAAAGTTACCTGGTATGTTTTATGAATCTTAGCCTATAACTCTAATAACTTAAACTTGACAGCACACACATACAAAAAAGCTGTAAACTAATCTTACTTACGCATATATGTGTAGAAGTATTAAGGAGAGTGCTAGTAAAACTGAATTCAACAGCGTATCAAGCAGATTACCTTCCACAACCACGTAAGGTTTATCCTACAGACTCAAGGAGACGTAGTTATTACTGGGAAATATTAGTATAGTGAAGCTATTAAGAAAATAATTTGATCCTATTAGGTCAATAAATAAAACAAGTCAATATTCAGTAGGACAGTATTCATTAGGATTTTCAAAAACAAACAAAAACTAAACCAGGACTAGTAGTGTAGATCTGTAAATGGCAGCCTATGAGAAATTAGAAGCACCCTTTGTTAAAATCAGAGGCAGAGGATATCTATTTTGACAACTATTGAATACTGAGAATTTTTTAGTCCAGAAAATTTTTTATTTTACCATAGTCACAGGTTAACAGAAAGTTGCCCCCAAAAATGTACAGGGAGGTTTCCCCCTGCAGCAACATCTTACGTAGCTATAGAACAATATCAAAACCGAGTAAGTCAGTGAAATACTAAACGAAATAAGTAAAAACTATTGGAAAGAAGACAGTTTACAGGTAATATGACTTCCATTAGACAATCACTAAGGAATCAATAAAACGTTTAAAATAGAGTTTGAGATCACGACACAGAAAAGTACAAAAATCAATGACTGTTGCTATAATACCCAGTTAAAACTGTAGTACAAAAGTACTCTGTTTACAGTTGTGATATGGATGAAAGTTACCCAAATGGTGTACAAGATCTTCAGGGAAAAACTTTAAAAAATTAGTAAGAGATGCAAAATGCGTGTATGTTATGTTGCTGCATTAGAAGATCATCTAAAAGAACAAACTGATGAGATAGCTTCAAAAAAAGAAAAATTGGAAGGCTTTGCCACATGCTACAGGTTCACGGTTCCTTATATAAGATTTCAGAGTAAAGTAACAGTGAAAACCAGAAGGTTTTTTTGTATGTTTGTAGCAAATCCATTTAAGTAGCAAAATCTGGCCTGAATTGACAACATGGCTATTTGTAGTCTTTAATTATTTCACGTGGTGTGAATACACTTCTGTTTGACTACAGAAATATTAATAGTGTCCTTGGTTACAGGGTGTTGCCCCAGCCCTTGCTAGAAGTGTTGTGGTATAGACAAGAAGACCAGGCTCACCGTCCTTGCTAATGTAGAAAGGAGTGATCTTTGCCATTCTGGGGGATGCGTTCCTGAAAAATAACCGTGGATGACAAAACCTTGGGCAAGGTCAAGATCTCCAAGAAGAAAAGGGATTAGGGGGGGAAACAAAAAAATTTAATTTAAAAAGTTAGTAGACTTTATTTAGTAGAGCGGTTTTAGGTTTGCGGAACAGTTGAGTAGAAAGGACAGAGAGCTCCTACATACCCCAACTGTCCCTCTCCTCCCCAGTTTCTCCCTGTTATTAACATTTGGCATTGGTGTGGTATATTTGTTGAAATTGATGCGCCAGTATCTGTGCATTATTAACTAAAGTCCGTAGTTTACAGTAGAGTTCACTCTGTGTTGGACAATTGCACAGGTTTTGACAAATGTTATAGTGTGTACCCACCATTACAGTATGCCCTAAGAATCCACCGTACCCTGCCTCTCACCATCCTCCCCTCCCTGCTTCCCTCAACCCCTGTCAACCACTGATTTCTTTACTGTCTCCACAGTTTTGCCTTTTCCAGAACATCATATAGTTAGAACCATACAGTAGGTAGCCTTTCCAGGTTGGCTTCTTTCACTTAGCAATATGCATTTAAGGTTTCTCCATGTCTTCTTATGACTTGATGGCTCATTTCATTTTTTTGCCAAGTAATATTCCATTGTGTGGATGTATCGTAGTTTATCCATTCGCTTACAGAAAGATATCTTGGTTGCTTCTAATTTTTGACAATTATAAATAAAGCTGCTACAAATGTTTGTGTACAGACGTTTGCTAGACATAAGTTTTTAGTTCATTTGGATAAATACCAACGTGTGTCATTGCTGTGTTGTGTGGTGAAACTATGTTTGGCTTTGCAAGAAACCACCAAACGGTCTTCCACAGTGGCTGTACCATTTTGCATTTCCACCAGCAATAAAATGAGGAAAAAAAATGCATTAAAAATTTTTTCTAGACAGCATGATATATTACAGAGAAAATAGGATCGAAAACTATATACATAGTATGATTGCAGTTGTTTTTAACAAAAAAAGACAAAAGCATTGGAAAGAAGTACAAAAGAATTCTAAATAGTTTCTTTAGGATTATGGTTGTACTTATTCCTGCTACTTTAAAATTTTTAAATAATTTTTTAACTTAATGTTTATCAACTATGAGCAGGTATTGCTTTTATAATTAGAATAGTGAAAAGGGATAATAATTTTTCCTTTCTCCTTTCTTCCTTTGGTGGTAGGAACCTGCAAATAGTCGCCTACCTCCTCACCTTATTGCACTTGACTCCACGATACCTGGATTTTTTGATGACATTGGGTATCTGGATCTCTTGCCGTGTCGTCCCTTTGACACAGTTTTTATTTTCTATATGAAACCAGGTCAGAAAACAAACCAGGAGGTAAGATTTCTGAATTTGTGGGTAATTTTTTTATGCTGTAAATAACTACTTGCCTTGTGCTTATCCATAGTAGGAGATTGGTTACTATTGATGCTTAAAGACTTGTTGTGAACCAGTTCAGAAATGGAATTAATGAAAATCGTGTTGCTCAGAGTCCTGAGTCCTTTGACTCTTAAAAAATTGTAATCGGAGAGGAGCCATAGTATGTCTTTCTCCCCCTTAAGGAATTCAGATTGATAGGACAAAAGAAACTGAAATACAGAAGATTAGCCACAAACAAATTAAAGCTAGGCCCAGTTGCTTAAGAGTAGAACAGCAGCAACAAATACTTGCTGAACATCTTCTGTGTGACGCACCATGCCAGGGTATTGAAGTGAGTAACAGTCTTTCCTCTTGAGGAGCTCACCTGCGAGGTAAGTTCACAAGCACGTAATGTCAGTTGGGGCATGGTAATGTACAGTGGGGAAAAGAACACCCGAGATAAAGTAAGAGATCAAAGCGGAAGATGTAAGTAAAACCTAAGTTAAATAAAAGACTTACATTGGATGCATGTATCAAAGAGACTAGGAAAAGGATGAAGAAAAATACAAGGTGGGAAAATGGAAAACTGAGAGTAAGTGACAAGAGATTTGAAGTGTCTATTGGAAATGAATAGTGGAAACATGGAACAGGCTGGCAGTTGCCAGCTTTTGACTAGGAAGAAGCTAAAGGAAGATTTATCAAATACAGTATTAGATGTGTAGGACACTAGGACTACATGATTTTGGAATTTTACTGTAATCCTTATAAGACTGTTAGCTGATCAAATTGGACACACCTTAAGAAATTTACCAAAGTCACAAAATGTTGATTTATATTAGAAGCACTATTTCAAATTATTAGTGAGCTACTAGAAAATGAGATTGATTTGTGAGAAAGTTCTTCTCATTTCAGGTTATTGATTCAATAAATATTTATTAAGTGTCCACTGTCAGGTGCCAGGGTTATAGTAGTAAGCAAGATCTACAAGGTTTCTGACGTCCCAGAACTACTGTCTAAGGGGGAAGACAGATGATTACGTAAATAACCGTAGTGAAGTGTGCTAATTAGAAGCATGGTGTAGGAGCCATAAACAGGAAAACCTAACCTCATTTTAAGAACGTGTCCTGGAGGAAAAGACATTTTAGCTGATACTTGAGGTTATGTTGACTGTAGATAAAAAGGCAGGCTGTTACTAACAAAGTAGTAGCATGTGTAACGGCCCCGGAGGTAAAAGAGAATTCCATCTTCAGAAAATTGCAGAGTCCAGTATACTTGGAACTTGGGAGAATGTGGGCTTACGGTAGGCAGAGGTGAGACTTTTGAAAGAACCTCAGAATGGGATTGAAGGGGTTAGGAACTTGTTTGGAAGAAGTCTGCTGCATGGTTCATAGGAGAATAATAGGGCCATTTTTCTCTTTCCTGTAAAAGAAGACACAAACCATTGCTGTTGAGGTAACTCTTCAACTAATTCAGTTTCCTTAGCTTTCTAGGAGCTGAGAATGATTGGAACAGTGCACATTCTCTGCGGCCTCCTAGAGAATGTCTGAACCCTGCCTTCCCTGGCCACAGGGTAGATTTAGATTAATTTCTAGCTGCCAGCCAGTGGCCTGCAGGTTGATTTGACTCATGTATTGCATCTTGACTAACTTTTCAGAAATTGTTTACTTAAGTTTCACTTCTGAATAAAAATTAAAAAAAATTTTTTTTAAATGTATGTTTATTTTTGAGAGAGACAGAGACAGAATGCAAGTGGGTTAGGGGTAGAGAGAGAGGGAGACATAGAATCTGAAGCAGGCTCCAGGCTCCGAGCTGTCAGCATAGAGCCCGACATGGGGCTCAAACTCACGAGCTGTGAGATCATGACCTGAGCCGAAGTCGGATGCTCAACTGACTGAGCCACCCAGGCGTCCCTCTGAATAAAAATTTTAATTGGAAGAAAACAGGAAGTGGTTGTCAAATCAATTTCCTGGCACTTCTGTGAATATGAAGGGCTATGGGTGAACTAAATAGGTGTACTTCTATCGAGGGCATTTAAGAGAAGATGACCTGGCTGGCGATTTTTTGCCCAGTGGATTGACAAGTAATAGATGTAACAATGCATATTTTGACTTGATCGGGCCTCTGTATGGTCTTGACATAGATTAGCATTGATATACCACATTCGGGAGCTTTTAAAAATAGTGATTCCAGGATCCCACCTCTGCTGATGCTGATGTAGGAGGTCCACAGTGCTCTAAGAAGAAACTTATGTTTAAGAAATTCCGCAGGTGACAGATTTATGTATCCCTGCTCCTATAGAATCCGTGTCAGCTCACCTGTCTCTGATTAAAGGATGGTTCAAATCTCTATATGCTGATTTTGAGTGCTATAAATAGTGATACCTGTTGATGTGTTCAGTGTCATGTGATTCTTAAGCTTTTTGCTTTTCTGTTGTATGATTTGTGTTTTATATACATAGTTCATATGTTCATACTTTTAATATTCAATTATAGGTATTAAATTATGAGTTGAATGATCTTAGATTAAGAACGATAGATCAAATAAATGAATTAATAATTTTAGTCATTTATGCTCACACAGGAATAATGTTTAATACAAAATTAAAGTTAAATGTTCTAAAAATATTATTTTCTTAAATGTTCATTTATTTATTCGTTTTGATAGAGACACAGCGTGGGTGGGGAGGAGCAGAGATGGAGGAAGAGAGAGAATCCTAAGCAGACTCTGTCCGTGCAGAGCCCAATATGAGGCTCGAACTCCCAAACCAAACTGTGAGGTCATGACCTGAGCCGAAATCAAGAGTCCGGCACTTAACCAACTGAGCCCCCAGACTCCTCTATAAATATTATTAAACCAAAGGTTTAATGAAATGTTCAAAAAAAAATATTCCCCGAGTGATTTTGATACATGCCCCCGCCTGGCTTTTCATTTATAATTTCTAGAGGATTTCTTGCTTTCCTTCCTTTAGCATAGGGTTTTCAACAGCAGCACTATTGCTATTTTGGGCCACATAGTTCTTTGTTAGGGGAGCTGTCCTATAAATCAGACATTTAGCAGCATCTTTGGCTTCTACTCAATAAATACCAGTAGCACCCCACAAGTTGTGATAACAAAAATGTCTTCAGACATTGCAGCTGCCCCCTGGCGAGTGAAAACATGCCTGTGAGCACCACTGTTGTAGAACAAGTACTTTTCTTCTTGAGGCCAGTAAGAAGGTATTAAACTAGTATTTAGCGAAGAGGGGAGAACCTTCTGGTCACTTATTGTTTTCTGGAATGGCTTCATTCTCTTCTTAGGACTAAGAGGAGGATGTTTTCATGCTTGTTTGTTAATTATACCTAATCTTCATGGGCTATTTAATAGATTTGTACTTTTTATATTGTTTGTCATGATTTGTAATAAAATAATCACATACCTATGTAATGTAGCTCACGAACCAGACAGTAAACTCTGTGAAGACAGGGACATAGCACTTTTTATTTACTTTGAGTAAACGTGTCTGGCTCAGTAATTGTTTAGCTGGAGAGGGAGCTAAGGGCTTTACTCGCATTATCTCAATCTTCTCAGCCATCATTAGCATCCCTACCTTATAGATGAAGAAACTGAAACAGTGAGGTTAAGGGACTCTCCCAAGGCCCAGCCAGGATTTGAATGCAAATCTGTCTTAACTAGAAGCATCATTTTTAACTATAGTGATGAATTCCCAAGTTTATTCTGAACTTAGATTTGATTTGTCAGGCACTTCAAAGCTAACCGATTTTTATGGAGGTTTATTTTGATGTGCTCTTTTGTTTCCTTCATTGTAGCTGATGATTGGTATGTATTTCAGATTTTAAAGAATGTGGAATCTTCCAGAAATGTTCAGCCACATTTCCTAGAATTTTTGCTCTCCCTTGGTTGGTCGGTAGATGTGGGCAGACACCCCGGTTGGACTGGGCATGTTTCCACCAGTTGGTCTATTAACAGTTGTGATGATGGTGAAGGACCTGAACAAGGTAAAAACCCGTAACGGTCATGTGTTTTTTCTTGTTTTGTTATCCTTGATTTCTCCCCCTTCACTAGAAGTTTGTAGTCTTATTATAAAAAGAAAGAAAGAAAGAAACCAGAGGTATATGAAGGAAAAGTTTGCTTCCCCTAATTCTAGTCCTCATAAGAGGTCACTGAACAGTAGTTTGTATATTGTTAGGTGAGAAATTTTCTGTTTTTAATGATGATTGAGTTTTAGCATTTTTCCATATTTTTATTTCTTTCCTGAGAGCCACTTGTTCATTTATTTCCTCTTCCCAGTTTTTTGTTGGTGGCCTTTTATGTATTACCGGTAGGACATTGTGTTCATTTTTTTTTTTTTTAATGTTTATTTATTTTGGGAGGGGCAGAGAAAGAGAGAATCCCAAACAAGCTCTATGCTGTCAGCACAGAGCCTGACATGGGGCTTGATCCCATGAACTGTGAGATCATGACCTGAGTCAAAATCAAGAGTTGAATACTTCAGGGCACCTGGATGGCTCAGTTGGTTAAGCATCCAACCTTCAGCTCAGGTCATGATCTCATGGCTCATGAATTCAAACCCTGAGTTGGGCTCTGTGCTGACAGCTCAGAGCCTGGGGCCTGCTTTGGATTCTGTGTCTCCCTCTCTCTCTGCCCCTCCCCCACTGACGCTCTGTTTCTCTCTCTCTCAAAAATAAATAAACATTAAAAAAAAAAAAGAAAAAGATTCGGATGCTTAACTGACTGAGCCACCAGGCACCCCCATTGTGTTCATTTTAATTGAGCACTATACTAGCTCTCAGGAATGTTACTTTCGTTAATTCATTCTTGTTGGCTTAACTGCCTGTGCATTTTACATTCTGTCACTGACGATTGGGGAAGGGAGAGCAGAAGCAGAGCTGAGGAGCAGTAGAGAGAGACCAGGGACAGAAATGCCTTGAAAGCAAGAGTGTAAAAGTCACAGACACCTGCCCTAACTCCTTTCAGAGGTCTGTGGTGGTCTTCTTCCTTTGGATTATTAGTTCTTCCCACGAGACTGTTTTCATAATCTGCTCCATACAGATGAGTTCATGTCTGCTAATCAGAAGTGGCCTAATTTAGAATACTTTCAGAAACTGTGAAATTAAGGTTTTATTATTTAAAGTTAGTGTAAAGACATTTAATGAATATTTATAGTCTTGTTCTTATACACTAATTGGTTCTTGCTGGAAACATGCCTTCTATTGATTACCACTTTATTTGACCATTTAAAATTTCATGAAGTAGGATAAAACTGATTTTCCCCACTGTTTAGAGCAGTAATGTAGTGTTTCTCATTCCTAGATGAAGTGATTTCCTCTGAAGACATTGGGGCTAGCATTTTCAATGGACAGAAGAAGGTGCTGTATTATGCCGATGCCCTTACGGAAATAGCTTTTGTAGTTCCTTCTCCTGTGGAATCCTTAAGTAAGAACATTTTTTGTTTGGTGTTTTAAAATCTATTTTTGTATTCACTGGTTTGTGCATTGGGAGAGATTCTGAAGTCATCTAAGTCATCTGAGGTCATCATTGTTCAGCTTCTAAGGCATGATAGCTTTTAGATTATGCAGAGGTATAGGATGTTAGCTCCTCTTAACTTTCTTAAGGACACCAGTTAAAGACAGGCAGACTGACCCTCTCATAGTAATCTTAAACGAACTGCAACCCATTTTTTTTGGTCTTTCTTTAATCAATACATAGAAGGCTTGTTTTCCAGTTTATTCATTTCTTTCTCTGGCATCGTTATGAATGAGCCCCCACTTACTTGCCTGTTTCATGTAACAGCCTTATATGGCCAGAGAATCCTACAGTTGGAGGGCTCTCGTGATAGCATTTGGCTGATCTGACACCAAGTGGGAGAAACTCCACAGCCTAGAAAAGGTGGCAATTAAGCCTGTTCTTCTTAACGATCAGGAGTGATTATGACTTCTCAGTCTGAATCCGTAGTCTTATCTTGCCTAGGACCTTTGCTTCTTGCAAATTAAGCCCCCTTCTTTGTGCCTGACCAGGCAATAGATGGAAAACTTCACCTTCTTCATTGAGACCATCTGTAAGATGGGCTGCTACACATCACACTTTCATGGTCTCATCTCCAGGCTAATGAGTACTTGTGCCCTGCTCTGGCAGCCTCCTGACCTTTGTACTTAGATCCCTGACTTCCCCCACTAGCGCCCCATCTTATATTTTGGGGCCAGTTATATCCCTGGCAAGAGGGGCCTCCCACGGTCTAGGTAAGTATCCTAGCAGCTCTTTGCCTTCATGTCCAGGCTTTGACATACCACCTTGATTTCAGATGCCAGACTCCATCTGTCCTATGTGGGTTGAGGCCCTCCCTGGTGGTGTCTCTAGTCCAGCCTGTTTGCACCGACACAGCTCGATCCTTGTCTTTGCACTTCAGTTGCCACAGTTGGGTCTTCACTTGTGTCATGAAACATCCCGTGTGGCACCTGTGCCCCTGCTCCAACTCAGCCTCCTCCTGTTTCTGGAGACTTGTCTTTTTTTTTCTTTATAACTCTCTATATGCTTGTCTCCAACCAGATCACTTCTTAATCACAGAGACTAGGTCCTCTGCAGCTTTGGAATGCCCCGCTGCTACTTGGTACCACGCTCCATGATTGAATGTATAATCGGAATAACTCAGAGAATAACAGATGGCTTATATTCTACGTCTGAAAAGTCAAAAATATTTTCTAGTCTTACCTCGGTTATCCTGTAGTACAGGAACTGGAAAACTATGGCACACAGACCAAAATCAGAACACTAAGTACAGTTTTTACATTTTTGAAGTGTTCTAAATAAAATACAAAGAAGAATATGCAGTTGAGACCTACATAGCCAGCACTATGACCCTTTACAGAAGAAGTTTACCAACCCTTTGTCTAGAGGCAGTGACTTCTCTTAAGTGACTTAAGTCAGCCTATTAGCGTAAATAGTTTAAAAACTTCTCCAAAGAAGTAGATATAATTGACTTTATTTTTTACTTCATAGCCGATTCATTGGAAAGTAACATCTCGGACCAAGATAGTGATTCAAATATGGATCTTATGCCTGGGATCCTGAAACAGCCATCCCTGACACTTGAGCTTTTTCCTAATCACACTGACAATCTTAATTCCTCACAGCGGGTAAGTCGTTTTGTTTACAGCTCTAAAAATTTGTTATGAAATGGGGGTGATTATAGAATCATGCCTGAAAAGCTGTTAACCGTAACCCAGAGAGCAATTTCAGCAGTACTGATTCATTAGTATCTTAATTTTTAAAATTCAAACTCTCACGATTTTCTTTTTTTTCAGCTTGCAACAAATAGGTCATTCTAAGACAGCTTCTGTTGTATTCCATGATTTGGCCATTCTGGCACCATGCTTGGTTCTCTCACCCGTTCCTTCCCAGCCTACGTTTTTATTGGGTCCCTGAAATATCCATGAAAGGTACAATAGTGGCTATACGTTCCACGTCAAATTAATCATGCAGCATTCCACTTAAACAAGTCTGCTATGTACAAATGGTAGCATTTTGGAGACTAACCCAGTGTATGAATAGATACACTGAGTGAGGCACCCAGCCGCCACTACGAGAAGGGAGCATTTTACTTTTATACTTTCTTCCTTACCATATCAGGAGATGTTATGTCTTTATTTTTGTTTTCTCCTCATGTTACCTCTTCATCCTTACACTTGGAAAGTGGACAAGTAAGGGATAGCAAGTGTATTGGATCATTTCATAAATCAGTTGGAAGATTGATTTATAACAAATAGTAAGAAAGACAAAAGAAGTGTAAACTTGATTGAACCATTGTTTGATTTTACAGGATTTTAATTTGGCTCCTTCCATAGTGAAAGTTGTGTTTAACATAAGTACAGTTGACTCTTGAACAACACAGGTTTAAACTGCATGGGTCTACTTATATGTAGTTTTTTTTTTTCCAATAAATATAGTGCAATACTGTAAATGTATTTTCTCTTCATTATTTTTATTTTATTTTATTTTTTTATTTTATTTTATTTTATTTTATTTTATTTTATTTTATTTTATTTTATTTTATTTTATTTTATTTTATTTTAGAGCATGAGCTGGGGAGAGGGGTAGAGGGGGTGGGAGAGAGAGAGAGAGAGACAGAGACAGAGACAGAGAGAGACAGAGAGAGACAGACAGACTCTTAAGCAGGCTTCATGCTCAGTGCAGAGTCCAGTACAGGGCTTGATCCCATGATCTCGGGATCATGACCTGAGGTGAAATTGACAGTTGGATGCTCAATTGACTGAGCCACGTAGGTGCCCCTTCCTTATGATTTTCTTAATAACATTTTATTTTCTTTAGCTTTATAGTGTATAATTCATCTAATGTATAAAATATGTGTTAATCAACTATTTATATTATTGGTAAGATTTCTGGTCAACGTAGGCTATTTAAGTAGTTAAATTTTTGGAGACTCAAAAGTTACACTTTTTGACTGCATGGGGGGATCAGCAGCCCAACCCCTGCATGGTTCAAGGGTCAACTATATATATATACATATATATATATATAGATATATAGATACAGATATAGATATATATGCATGCTTGAAAGAGAATACAAGAGAAGTATTCACCTTTAAAATTGATTTAGGAAAAATAGTTAAGTTGTGTAAGACTCTGAAGTAGATCAATTTTGAAAATCAGGAGTTGCTGTATTTAACGTTTATTTATTTTTGGGACAGAGAGAGACAGAGCATGAACGGGGGAGGGGCAGAGAGAGAGGGAGACACAGAATCTGAAACAGGCTCCAGGCTCTGAGCCATCAGCCCAGAGCCTGACGCGGGGCTCAAACTCCCGGACGGCGAGATCGTGACCTGGCTGAAGTCGGACGCTTAACCAACTGCGCCACCCAGGCGCCCCGAGTTGCTGTATTTAAAAGGTTTCATAGAATAGTTTGTAGATGAACATGTCTGTGTCAGGTGATAATGTAGGATTTCAGCCAGATCTAATATTCAGTGATTGGCAGCCCTTGTACTCATTTTCTGAATGCTAGCATAGGTATCCCTTAAAATCCAAAATCTATAAAGCACCATGTTTTTATTATTTATACTTTGCAGACTACTACTACCTTAAAAATAGAACTTATTTTACCAGGGGGCACCTGGGTGGCTCAGTCGGTTGGGGATCCAACTCTTAATTTCGGCTCAGGTCATGATCCCAGATCATGGGGATCAAGCCTCATGTTGGGCTCCGTGCTGAACATGGAGCCTGCTTAAGATCCTCTCTTTGCCTCTGACCCTCTCCCGGCTTGTGCTTTCTCTCTCCAAAAAAAAAAAAAAAAAAAAAAGAACTTATTTTACCAGCAAAAATGGATTTACTCGAGAATAGCAGAGAATTTCAGTTTGGGACATGCAACTTACGGTAAAACTATAGGCAAGCCCAGCAAACAGAGGAGAGGAACGTCATTTTATGGAGAAGGAGGATGTTGGGAGGGGTCATTTTGAGTGAAAGTGCATTGGAGAAAAGCAAGAGTTAGGGATGAGAGGGACCAAGGTTTTTCATTGGCTGAGTTGCAGGGGTAGTCAATTTCTTGGCAGAAGATTCCATGTATATCTTTTCCTGGTGGAACCTACAATTGATGATTCTTTCCTGTTGATGATTCTGTTGGGGATCTGTAAGTGACAGTTCTAACTATAATTGCTTTTGGGTGGTACAGCTCCCTTTTCTAGCCTCCCTACTCCACTTGAGTGGAGTTTCCCTTAATTAATTTTCACACTGCTAACTAAAAAAAGAAAAATCATGCTATCTCAATAGATGCAGAAAAAGCAGTTGCCATAAAACTCAACATTCGTCCATGAGAAAAACTTTCAGCAAACTATAAACAGAAGAGAATTCTCTTAACCTGAGACAGAGCTCTCCTGGAAGCCTATCGCTAACATTATACTGCACACTATTCTGTGACTGCTTTCCCCCCAAATGGAGGACACAGCAAGGATGTCTGCTCTCACCACTTCTGTTTAACATGGAGTCCTATACAGGGAAATATGGCAAGAAAAAGAAATAAAATACAAAGGACTGGAAAGGAGAAATAATACTGTAGATATTTGCAGATGACATGATCGTATATATAGAAACCCTGAGGAATCTTTTTTAAAAAATCTACTAGATCTACTGAGTACGTTTATTTTTTATTATTATTATTATTTTAATGTTTATTTTTGAGACAGAGAGAGACACAGCATGAGTAAGGAAGGGGCAGAGAGAGAGGAAGACACAGAATGTGAAGCAGGCTCCAGGCTCTGAGCTATCGGCACAGAGCCCGACGGGGCTCGAAATCACAAACTGTGAGATCATGACCTGAGCCGAAGTCGGACGCTTAACCGACTGAGCCACCCAGGCGCCCCCTGAGTGCGTTTATTAAGGTTATAGGAGAAGAGGTCACTGTGTTAGGCAGATGACCCTCAGAGACTCTTGCCTCTGTATGATGTCCTCTGTGTGTGGGTAGAACCTGTGAATATGAGAAGATATCTTATGATTATGTTAGATTATATAGCAAAAAGGGACTTTGTAGATACAGTTGTTAAGGTTGCTTTGAGCTGATCAAAAGGGAGATGATCCAGGTAGGCCTGACCTGATCACAGGAGCCCTTTAAATCTAGGGCTAGAAGTCAGAGATGCAAAGTTGGTGAGGAGCCATGCTAAGAAAATAGTCTCTGAGTGGGGCAGGTGTCTGCCACCAATTTGGGGATGATCTCTCAGCCACAATCATTTTCTGTGAATGCCAGGACAGAAATAAAAATGGAAACAAGAATCTAGGGGAAGTGCCATGATTTCTGGTCATCTGCTAAAGACAGGTATATTTCTGTGCTAATAAAGCAGTTTTATTTTTAAAATTCAACTTAGATGTGAGATTCTGCCTTCTGTACACATAGCTTTGTCTGGGGCTTTAGCATAAACTCACCCCTGCTGCATGCCCTCAAGGGTGGGGCTAAGAGTGCCGCCAGTTTGCTGAAGGGGAACCACGTAGGCCTGCCAGCCTTTCAGGGAAACTTAAAGTCGATTGGGTGGGCAGGGAAGCCAGAAGCAAGCTGTGCATGACAGCAATGACAGAAGCAACTCTTTTTTTCTTTCTTTTTCTGCTGACAGGAAAAAGGCCTTCTTTTTGGCCTAGATTGCAGTAGGAAAGTTCTGGCCTAGAAACGAGAACTAGAAGTAACTTGCTGGTGGACATTTTAGAGATTAGGATCCCCAAGCAAGCCAGTGATGTCACTGTGATGAGGAAAGCATCTTGCTTGCTGGCCGTAGGGATAGACTCAAATCCTTTGAAGCCCTCATTAAAACATTGCCCACAGATTTTACTTGTGTTGACGTAAGTTATAATTGCTCAGTATTCCTTAACTTTTTTCCTTTAAGAATTTAAGACCTTCATTTCTTTGTTCTAGGTTGAGACTTGATAAACAGAGGAGCCAAAGAAGAACGTTTTTGCAAATATGTTTCACTTTTTTCCTAAAGTGATTTCCCATGACTGATTTTTACATCACTGGGTAGCTTGATGAATATGTGATTGGGTGGTTTTATTAAGTCACTTTTTTTCCCCCTTCCCCTTTTCCATTTCTGCTTCTCTCTACCTCATATAGCTTAGTCCCAGTTCCAGAATGAAGAAGTTGCCTCAGGGTCGTCCTGTGCCTCCTCTTGGACCTGAGACCAGAGTTTCTGTAGTCTGGGTGGAACGCTATGATGATATAGGTACTGTGTAAGGACTTTGTCCATATGTAAAATTATTGTAGGATGACGGTGACTTGCTGAATGTCTGTAGGAAGAGGCAGCACAGGTGTGGTCTGGTGGCCGAAGCTGGGGCCGGAGTTCAGGAAGCCTGGGTTGGCATCCCGACTCCGCCCCTCACTCAGTTTCTTTAAGCCTTAGATTACTCACCTGTTCAATGGAGATATCCATTTACTTCTGGTTGTGACGATTTGGTGAGACTAGGGGATATAAACTTGTAGCTATTCTTGATGTCACAGTTAGTAGCCTATTGCCAGTTGGTCCCATTGCCTGTAGCCCCCAGTCATCCCAGGACCTGTGGAAAGAGAAAGGAGGGAACTTCCCTCACCCTCTGCACAAACCCTGCTGTCTAGTTCTGGTGTAAATATTAATTTGTCCTCAGGAACTCTGCTGTGGATAAAGTGTCTCATGGTTTTTATGTAAGCAACGTAAGAGCATTAGAAATGTATACTTAGCCTAGAATGTCATCTAGCTCAGGGTTTGTGGGAAAGTGAGGTAGTTGCTTTTTAACCAAGCCCCCAAAGACCACAGATCATGTTCTATAAAAACTCTGCTTTAGAAGAACTTAGCTAAAATATGTCTTGGGTGTGTTGGGGGAGATTTTCTTTTTTCTTTTTCTTTTTTTTTGGGGGGGGTGGGTAGGGGAAGGAATAGTTAGGATTATGTATTTTAGGATAGCACAATCCATATATTTTTTGCACACTTGTATAAAGAGACTAAGAAATTAGATTTCATGCTATTTATTTTGGAAATATGAGGGAGATATTAATTGTCCTGCTGTTACTTTTTTCCAGAAAACTTTCCCCTTTCAGACCTACTGACGGAGATCAGTACTGGTGTGGAGACCACTGCAAATAGTAGCACTTCTCTGAGGTACAGTCTTGATTTGCCTGAGGTTCACCAGCAAGTCTTTAAGCACAGAGAAACCTATTTGTTAGTGTATTGATTGTGGTTTCATAAAGAAGACATAATGAAGCAAAAAGGATGAAGACAATAAGAAATAGACGTAATTAGGGGGAAAGAATCAAAGAAAGAAGTTGGTGGATAAATGCACAAGGTGATAAATTAGCATGCATTTTGAAGTGGCATAATTCATTGCTAGTTGACATTTATCTGCAGCAAAGAGAAAAATGAACAGTTGGAAGCAGCTAAGTAGTAACCATAATAACAGACTAGCAATATTAGGTAGAAGTAAAATTGGTTACATTGGTTGAGACATTCTGGATAGTTAACATATCCTAATTCAACGAGCTCTTTAATGGAAAAATATTTCTAAGTAAAGTGTAATACTTTATTATAGTGGTAAGATTTCTGTTTTTAGCCGCCCGTGCACAAAAAGGATAGAAAGAAAATAATAGGATTCCAAGATTAGTAACAGTGTATTTGTATAGGCTTTTTGTTTGCTTGTGTTGGGTTTAAACAAATACATTAAAACAACTCCACGAGGTGCAGTTATCATCTCTGTTTTACAAATGGAATAAAATAGGTTCATAGAGGTGATTCCTCAGTATCACGCATCCAGTTAATGAAGGAGAAAGTGATCTGAACCCAGACGTCTGACCCCAAATGCTAACCTTATCCGGTACGGCAGGGACCTACCCTTGATTCCAAGCTACATGATCCGTTCATATTGCATGTAAGATGAATTTATTCTGACAGCATTTGATTATTGTTATATCATTGAAGTGAGTAAAAATGATTTATTTTAACATCCTGTTTTTAAATTTCCAGAAGAGGACGTATCATTCTTAAAACTTTTTTTTTTATAGACTAAAGTATTTTAAAGCAAATTATAGATATTCTGACATTCTAAATATATCAGTCTGCATTTCTAAAAAGTAAAGAACACTTTTCAAATGAAGATAACGTTATCACAATCCTAAAGTTAGTAATAGTTCCTTAATTTTATCTAATAACCAGCTCCTATTGAAATGTCTACATTTCCTCTAAAATATCCTTTATACCGGTCTTTTCAAACAAGAATCCACTCTAGAACCTTGTGTCTGATGGTAATATGCCTTCAGTCTCTTTTACTCCAGGACAGCCCTTTTTGTCTCCATGATGCTGACTTACTAAAGAGACTAGAGTAGTTCATGAGGTGGACTGTTCCAGAACTAGTTTGGAAGAGAACTTTTAAGTGTCTTGTATTGGTAGTGCTGTTACTGTTTCAATCTTCTTTTTTTAATGTTTACTTTTGAGAAAGCGTGAGCAGGAGGGGGGCAGAGAGAGGGAGAGAGAAGTTCTGAAGCATTCTCTGTGCTGCTGACAGCAGCAAGCCCGATGGAGGACTCGAACTCACAAACCAAGAGATCCTGACCTGAGCCGAAGTCGGATGCTCAACCGACTGAGCCACCCAGGCGCCCGCCCCTGTTTTAATCTTTTTAGGTCAAAAGTTCTATGACTAGACTGTAAAAATTGTATTTTGTTGGTAGACTGGCAAAACCAACAGCTTGTCTTGCTGACAGAAGTAACTATAGGGTTGACTTTTATATGACATATTGAAAATTGACTTAATGTTGCTTTGGCTAGAATCACTTTATCTATATAGAAAGAAAGCTCATTGTATTGAAAACAGAAAACAGGCCAGCATGTAGCAAGTATCACAGAGTAATAACATGGAAACCTCTAGATGCAATGACATAACCCCGAGCATGATGTGTATCTCTGTCTTCTAAAGGTGAAATTGTGACATTAGCACCTGTCACCTACTCAGAGGCTTTGAGGGCTTTGGCCCTGCCAAGATACAGCCATTTATCACCTCTGCTAAGGAGGACACTTGTAGCTGGCCCAGACTAATGGTCCTTCCAACCTCCTCCCCCCCAACCCCTGAAAAAAAGATTGGAGATCCCCATAGTGGCCCTAACCTACATTCCCTCTTCTGCTCTGAGATGCCAGCATTGACTGGAGGAGTTCTCTGCACTCTGGCTACCCCTGCTTTTGTTCCCTACAAGAAGGAGGAACTAAGCGAAAGTCCCACAGCCGGTTGCTAGATTCACAGCTTCCCACCAGACATTTCTCTGCCTTTTCTTCCACCCTGTGTCCCTAGTGGTTTTAAAACACATTTTTTAGCCCCTCCCCCCTTTTTTGTCAGTGTGAAAAGCCCAAGCCCAGTAATGGGTGTTTAGGGCTACATGTTAGTGGGAGGGGGGCAACAATATGGGCTCCCAGAAGGAGGATCCGAGCGGACTGACCTGTTGGCTGTTCAGACTGCATCAAGCCTGGCATTAGGGCGCCTGGGTGGCTCAGTTTGTTAAGCTTCTCTTGATTTCGACTCAGGTCACGATCTCACGGTTCACGAAATCAAGCCCCGCATCGGGCTCTGCGCTACGTGCGCAGAGCCTGCTTGGGATTCTCTCTCCCTCTCTCTCTGCCCCTCCCCTGAACATGTGCATGCACGCCCTCTCTCTCGCTCTCTCTCTCAAAATATATGAACAAACAAAAACCTGGCATCAAGTCTTCTTAAAATTCTTACATTGCAGATGGGGGACTTCAACTTTTATATGTCTGGGGTAAAAGGAGTGTTCTTTTCCTTTCTTAAGATCTACGACTCTTGAAAAAGAAGTTCCTGTCATCTTTATCCACCCTTTAAACACTGGATTATTCCGGATAAAAATTCAAGGAGCCACTGGAAAATTTAACATGGTCATCCCTCTTGTGGATGGGATGATTGTCAGCAGACGAGCCCTTGGTAAGGTCTTCATATATGGCTGAAGAGTTAAGGTTTCTCTCATTTATTTACTGAAACATTTTGTGTGAGCCAAGAAGAAGTGGAAATAAGGAAACGGTGATATTAATAGATCCCTTATGTAGAAAATGCTGTGGTTCTTGTGTTCTGTCATGTGTTAACTGTGCTTAATCTCCTTAAGTACAAGTAGAGCTACAGTTCGTAAACTGTCAGTCCTGGAAAATGCAGATAGCTGTTTTATAATCCAGGGCAGGAAATGGGGTGTCAGACCAGATTTTTGCTTTTCTTCCCCCCCTTGTCATTATGTAGTTGTTCTAGCAGCTTTGTCTTAGTCGACTTTTGTCTCTTCAGGGATGGGGAGTTTCCCAAATGGAATGAAGTAAGTTTGACTTTGCAGAAGGTAGTTCACTTGAATACTGATGGCTGTTATCAGTATTCAGATGGCTGGTTATTCATGCTGATTTTGATACCCTCTGTTTTCAAGGTTTTCTGGTGAGGCAGACTGTAATTAATATTTGTAGAAGAAAGAGACTGGAGAGTGACTCCTACAGCCCACCACACGTCCGCCGGAAACAGAAAATCACTGACATTGTCAACAAGTACCGGAACAAGCAGTTGGAGCCAGAGTTTTATACTTCACTTTTCCAGGAGGTTGGACTCAAGAACTGCACTTCTTAGACACTCTCTGTCTAGGACTGTTGAACTCCAGTTTGGGGCTATGATACCAGAGCAAAACAATTGGATAGGTGATCACTGTAAAAAGAAAAATCACTCCCCAAGAGCTTACTGTTTAATCACCAGAATAGAAGAAACACATTATAAACCCATTTGGTAGAAGACTTCCGGCTTTCTAGTGAAATGGGCACCCAGACACAATCATATTCCTCCTGGTAATGATTGATGATATACATTTTAGCCATAAACTTTCTTTTAAAAGTGACAATTTTAGTTAAACATAAGCCTTTTGCGGAGAAGGGCTTTATGCATCTCAGTTAAACACGTGCATTGGTAGTATCAAATTTGCCAATTAGAAGTTGAAGATAGTTTTATACTTCGCTTTTTAGGAGGTTGTGTTCAGAATTAAAAGCTGTCTCAGAATCTTCCAGGACATTTAAAGACTCATGTTGATGATAGCATGGAGGAGAAGGAAAGAAATCTCAGCTTTCTGCTCACTCGTAAGTCCATTTGTCGTCCAGATGTCCCAACTGACAGAAACGAGCGTAAATGTGTTTGTTTAGATAAGAAGCCTGACATTAAAATATTCCACGTTTCCTCGCCACATTTCACAAAGTTATCGTCCTCATTACTGCACAGGTCTGTCTGAAGGCCGCAGTTTCTGGGCAGCCTAGGAGCAGATCTAAAATGGAGGCATGGCCCCGTCCCTTAACGGGGACGCAGGTGGCATTTGTGGGGTTAAGAGTTGTAAGACAGCAGTGATGCCTCCACTCTCTCCACTGTTGTGCGACTTGGGGACAAAATGACAGGCTAAGCATTCGTGATCCTTTGGTAATTTCTTGGTTCAGTTTTGAGAAATGTAAATTCGTAGCAAGGGTGGAAAATTACTTCGTTTCATCCATTGTCTCTTATTTCAGGACCAAGCAGGAAACTGCAGTAGTTTATGAAGGATTCTAATTTGGGGTTCAGGAGATAGCCTCTCAACGCTACTAATTCAGATCTCTCCCAGAGAACTGCTGGATTTCATCATAATTGACAAACATTAGTGACCGCCCCCTCAGGTGGCCGCTGTTAGAAATGGCTGTTGTTGTCATATTTTCCGGACTTCTGCCAACTGAAGGCACAACAAAACCCTGCCCAGGTTTTGGAAATACTTCTGTTACCTCGCTGCTACTTTTCTGCCAGGGATAAATGTTTTGAGGTGGCCAGACCCAGAACATCCTTCCAAGGATTCCTGTTACAGAGCTAGAGTGTGCACTGCTCATTTCTCCTATTCCTCTGTGCTTTCCTCTTTATTAAGATTATCTTATGTTAAGAAAGTAAGTGACACGTAAAGTCCAAAGAGGAGTGATCACAGCTGTGTTAGGGGCGGCTTCCCACTTGAACTCTGGTGTCAGTAGACTCTACAGGTCAGGGCTGCAGCGGTGTGTTTGGCGTGACGTTTGGGGAGCTAATTAAATGGTGGGGGATAGCGGAGGGCCTAATTCCCCGTGATAGTTCTGTTCCAAAAGTATGTATTTTGTCATCTGTGAGCAAGAAATGTGGGTGTCCTAGCAGCTCTTGGTCTTAAGTTTGCTGCACCTTTTTCTTCATGTTTGTTTTAAGCTCAGGTAAAGGTTACCTCCTCCTTCTATGACTCCAGTTTCCATTCAGGGTATTATATTATTGAAGAACTGATTTTCTTTTTAATCTGGGCAATAAATCAATGTTTCCAGATGGTGGCATGGTGGGTGGGGGGGGGTTGTATGATTAAGATGAATAAACTCTACCCTAAAAATGTTTTATTAACTCAGCAGATATAAGGTGAGGTTTAACAACTTCCATGGAAATTCCAGATTGGCGTTTCAAGGGAAAAATGGGCCCTTTTCCTAGTGGACATGAACAAAGAAGGCTTAAATTGATATGCAACTTGTAACATTCCAGAGGTTAAAAATAACTGATTGTAGGTGTGCTTCCTTGGTGTGATTCTTCAGATAAAACTCCTGCCTTTAGCATAGTTTCACTGTCGGCAAAACACACGGTGACGTGTGTGCTGGGGTAGGCTGCCTGATCCTTCGGTTTGCTCTGGCTTCTGGCAACTCTTTGTAATTCTCATGGCTTTGGTAAGTGAATAACTGTGTGGAATGCGGTTTGTAGTCTGGAAGACTCTTTGATCGGTCTCTCCCAGGGAAGGAGGGATAGTTTCAGAGCTGTGCAGCCCCTGAAGGCATGAAACCCCATTGTGTACAGCACAAACAAAACATAGGGTACATATACCTCGTGAGGTGCTCTTTCCTTCTGCTCAAGATAACATTTACCTAAAAAAAGGGAGTGTGGTCAGAACCCTTGGAACCTTCCACTAGTATGGGTTTGAGTTCATGGCGACTAAGTTCACCCAACTGCCTTTGTTAAAAATCACTTTGAGTTGAATGATGCCAGAGGAGCAGATCCAGTCCCTAGTAATAACCTTGAGTAGTCCACTTGATAAAGTTGCCCGCATGTATTCATAACCTTCGAAGGGAAGCCAGCCAGGACCACTTTGGTCTGTGGCTTAAACAGTGTAGTTGCTGCATTGACAGGTGTTGGGGGGGGGGGGAGGGGTGAGCGTGCCATTTGGTGACAAGGACAGCATTAATTACCCAAGGGACAGAGACACGTAGCCCCTCATAGTACTTTTTCCCATTAGGGAGATGGGGGCTTTCCCCCTCTTTTCTGGTTGAGAGCACTGATGACAGGAGGCTTTGCCTTTTCTTGTTCAGCCAACTCCTGCTTTTGTCCTGTGCTTCCCCCTAAGACCTCCTCCCACCTAGCCTTGGCCTTGTGAAAGGAATAGCTGCGTGGTGGGTTGCCCTACCACGTACACCCATGCTCCTTGTTGCCCTCCATTCCCAGGCCCTCGATTTCAGGGCAGCCCATTCTCCCCTGGACTCACTTAAAATACAAAAAAACCCAACCCCACATCTTTGGCCAGTAATGTCAGTTGTCCATGGGTTGCGTGTATGAAGCCTTTATAAATGGTTACTTTCTACATGCTCTGGGGAAGCATTTATCAGACTCTGCACAGTGATTTTGAGAGGGACGGAGTCTTCGAGAGTATTTCTGTTGGAAGGTGGAGCTTTACCCAAAGTGGGAACCAGCCTTGCTCAAAGCTAGGTGGTTGACGGGACACTCCTAGCAGTGGTTCTCCATTCAGCGTTTTTAAACCCGTTCAGGTTGTATCGTCCTAAAAAGAATTGGTTTCTGTGTTTACATGAAACAGTAGGTTGAATTTCGATGATCTGTTTTAAGGATTTTCATGACAGCCTCTTTTCCTGAGACGGAGAGATTGGAGGTAATCCACCCGCTAAATGTGGAATCTAACTGTGGGTTCTCGGTAGCTGAAGAAGCCATGTACTGTATAGTGTGTTTCTCAGAGTATCAGCTCACACTCTTCAGATGCTTTTCTTTTTTTAATGGTGAGGGAAAAGGTGTGATTTGGGATTCCACAGTGCCTTGCATATGGTAGGCGCCCAATAATTATTTGTTGAAGCAAACCAAGTTTCCCAAGTCCTTGCCTCTTGCAGTGACCAAGAACATCTTTCTCCTCTGAAGGGCTTGGCAGTTGTGGCTAAAAAATAAGCAGTATCATTATTTGCTTGAAATCATATATACGATTTGTATGAATTTCTGTATGTTGCCAAGACATGATCTTTTTCTTATTGTATTTTCTGTAAATATTTCTGGCACTGAACTGTAAAGTAAAGGCAAAATGTAAATACGAAGGTGTACCCGTGTCCCCTCGCCTCCTGTGTTTTCTCTTCGTCAGTTAGGGAAGAAGGCCCAGAGGCTTGTTTGTATTTATGCCGATCCTTTGTCCAGAAGAAACCCATGGAATATTGAATGTAATACATTTAGTCAATTAAATTTTAAGGAGATTCTTATCTAATAATGTTTTGTGTGCTTTTGGTTACAGGCTGAAGTTTGACTCCTGCAGTGGGTGTTTCTAATTTACTGTTTCCAGGGCGTGCGTGCTCTGCTTTGGCTGACCGTCGTGATTTAGATCTGTGCGTTTTTACTCTGGTTTTGTAGAAGTTACACAGAATACTCAAAATTAGATTAATTCTTTAAAAAATTTTTAGTTGGATTATAATTCACATACCGTCTTAGTTTCAGGGCATACCATAATGAGTCGCTGTTTTCACACACTATGAATTGATCACCTCGATGGGTGTAGTTACTCTCTGTCACTGTACAGAGTTACCACAGAGCTTGTGCAGCGGAAGCCCGGCCGACAGAAGCCCCACCGAACAGGGGCTGGTGTTCACCGAGGGCCTGGCCGGCTGTGTTGTAGGAACACGGATATGCCGGCCACGCCCTCTGACTGCCGAAGATCTGGGCTCTGCCAGGGCTAGCAGTCAGGAAAGGGGAGAGACGCAGAGGAAGTCACCCGCCCCCCCACCCCGCCGTCACCCACTGTCCCTGTGAGGAGGGTTGGTTACAGAGGGTTCCATGCAGCCCGATTAGCACCTTCCCGCCTAGCTCCGTGTGGGGGGTTGTACCACTTGAAGAACCAGTGATGAGAATGGTTAGGGTGTACCGCCTCTGCCAAGAGCCGCCCTTCCAGCCTGGCACTGACTCGACCGGATATGAACATGACCACCCCCCCCCCCCCCCCCGAACTGTTCCTGGAAGCCAGGGCTGGGAGCTGCCTCCCCTGCAGTTGTGTGTCCATGCTTGCTCTGCCCTCAGGACTCCAGCTGGTCCTTGGTGGCCAGGGAAGTGTCTCCTTGGGCTGATGGCACAGTGGTCCTATTTTGGGCTCTGGCAAGAAAATGTGCTGCTGCTCAGCCCTTGGTGACCCCAGTCCCTTCAGGACCCAGTGCCAAGAGATTTCCCCCCCCAACCCCCACCCCCAACCTCAACCCAGACCACTCCTGGTCTTGGCCTCTGGACTCTGAGTGGCACAGCCTGCCAAGGCACTGTTTTTCTTAGACACACATTCTAATGCCATCCACCCAGGCCTCCCCCTCTGGGGACTCCAGTCATCCCAACACTGGGCTAAAACGGTCTCTCAACCACTGGCTTCCGAGCTCCAGCTCTCCCGTCCCCTGCCCTGCCTTGCCACCCGTTCCCTATTTTTCTGTGGCTGGCTCCGCTTGCCTTTCTCCCTGAGCCGGTGTCTTCCTTCCTCTTAGGGGCATCCTTCCACCCCGTATCTCTCCCAGGTCTACCACCCACTTCTCGCATCTGCTCTCCCAGCCTGGAACTGGGTCTGCCTGACCTTCCAACCCGTGCTCCGTGAGTTGCTGTGATGCCAAAATCCGGGCCGCATCAGACTGGTTGCTCCTGAACATGTTGCGTCCTGGGCCTCACCTGGAGTTTCTGACTCAGAGCAAGGGGAGCGTAGGAATTGGTGTGTTTCACAGGCACTTGCCCATAGTAACTGGGGCAGCTGGCCCAGGACCCTCTTGGACAGGGCAATGCTTGTGCCTCCCTCCCCTCCACAGGCAGCAGCCATTCTGCCTGTGAACTTGCCATACACGTCAGGCACCCCGTCTGGCCAGTCTTGCTCCAGTGCCGGGATTTGGGGCCCTGGAGGTCCAGAGCCTCCTTCCTGCCACAGGGCTTTGCACAGGGAGGCGTACGAACTACTTCCCGAATGAATGAATGACAGAAGAGGTGGGAAGAGAGAAGAATGACTTCTGAGAGTCCTCTGTGCACCTGGGACACGAAGGAGCAAGGCCGACGTCTTAGAAGCCCCTCACTGAAAACTCTAATGAGAGGTGCAGAAGCTTCTAGATTAGTCATTTATTTATTTATTTATTTATTTATTTTTTTTTTTAAATTTTTTTTTTCAACGTTTATTTATTTTTGGGACAGAGAGAGACAGAGCATGAACAGGGGAGGGGCAGAGAGAGAGGGAGACACAGAATCGGAAACAGGCTCCAGGCTCCGAGCCATCAGCCCAGAGCCTGACGCGGGGCTCGAACTCACGGACTGTGAGATCGTGACCTGGCTGAAGTCGGACGCCTAACCGACTGCGCCACCCAGGCGCCCCTAGATTAGTCATTTATTGAGGACCTATTGTGTGTTAGAATGTTTTTAAATGGCAGCCCAGTGACCCAGGCTGGCTCGGCAGACTTGTTTGGTTTAGCCAACCGTGTTTTAAATGCTTGATGCAACATTTTGAAGTTGGGAGAGTTCACATAAAAATGCAGATTTGGGGGGCTCTCTTGGAATAGATGTGGCAATACTGGACCTGCCTTTCCCACACAGCACTTAACTGCCTGAAGCTGTGACAGCTGCCTGCTTTAGATGCACCACGTTCCACCCAGTCTGCCACCCCACCCCCCCACCCCCCCACACACACACACACTGCCAGCAGGTGCAGATGTGGGCACCTGTAGCCCGGATGACAGGGCCTGGGATCTGGCTGGCTCCTGAAGGAACCTGTGACCTCAAAATACATGAACACCCACCCGAGGGCGATGCTCATCCCATCGTTTATTCTGATTTTTAGCAGCCTGGTGAGATGAGAATTGTTTCCATCTTCTAAGAGGATGCAAGGAGGTGTCCCATGAACCCCTAGGATCTCAGCAGGAATTCAAACCCAAGTCGGCCTGCCTGGAAGCCTGGGCTTTTGTTCTTAGCCAGACCGTCTCCACTGCCACTGACTGCCAAGCTCTCCTTGTGTCTGAAGGACGTTGTGACTTCCTTGTTACGTCACCCACTCAGTCACAGTTGGGCTGAGAGCAGAGTGTGGCCCGGCCCCCCAGGTCCCCAGGGCAGCCCTGCCAGCCCGGCACAGGCAGGCCCGGCTTAGCCACACGCGCACCATGAAGTACCCGCTGGTGCCACTGGTGGACGACCTCACGTTTTCTTTCCTGGTGTTCTGGCTCTGCCTGCCCGTGGGCTTGCTGTTGGTCTTGCTGATCGTCTGGCTACACTTCTTACTTAGCCAAGGTGAGCTGCTCTGCAGGGGCCCTGATCCTGGAGCCTGGTAGGGGGTCCCGAAGCAACCGCAGAGACCAGTTTCCTTCTTGTGCTTTAACTGCTGGGCTGGCTGAGACGAGCAGTCGCCTGTAGGGGAAAAGGATTAATCGAGTAGTTTGGTTTCTCGACCTAGAGGCCAAGAGTGAGTCCCCAAGTTTGGAAGCAGTATGTGCGTGTGCACACCTGTGTCCCCTCAGGGCCACTACTAGCACAGAAGGTCTTTGGTACAAATCAGAAATAGGTGGCCCCTATGGGCAGATGAAGTAGGGAAAGGGGCCCTCTCCTGCGGGTATAGCCAGGGCACAAGGCTGGGGGAAGATTTCAGCCCCTGCTGCTCCCTCAGCTGGGTGCTTTTGTGCAGTAAACAACTTAGACAATGGGACATGGCAGCCCTAAGCCTTTATTAGGTGCCCAGGGACCACTCACACTGCTTTCTGCCCGGACTGTACCTCAGGGAGGATCTGGATTCTCTGGGACGCCAGATCACGGAGGCTGACACTTTGCCCTGAGCTCAGTATGTCACCAAGAGGAACAGAAGGCGGGGTGAAGCTGGCCATGAGGGAAGTTGGGGGCCAGTGGCAGGGGTCACCCTCTGCTCCTCAGGTGTCCTGGCTCCCTGGGCACTCCCTTCTCCAGGGGGCCTCTTCCTAGGGAACTCTTGCCCTCCCACCTCCTGCTCCAGAGTTCCATGACCTTTGGCCCGCTGAGGAGGGAGGGTACTGATTGGCTGCCAGCTCTGGTCAGACGGCATTGAGACCGGGGAAGCAGTTCACCCCCAAACCCTCCCCAGGAGCTCAGATGTGGGGTGCTGGTAATGGTGTAATTATTGGGAGTTCCTGGCAAGAGCTTCCAGAAAATGTCTATTTACATTCTCATATTCCCAGGGCGGACCGCAGCCCGCCCTGAGGGATGAAACGTCAGGCAGCGGGCTGGTGGCTGGTGGGAGTCAGAGCACTTGTCTGTGTGGCTAGAAATGCCGTCTCTCTGGAGTCGAGGAAACGTGGGCTCAGATTTTAGCCTTGCCCCTGAATAGTTCATCATAATTGCTAACCTTTTCTCTACCCTGTGCAAAGGCTTGTGGTAAACACTGATGTGCATAATTTCATTTAATCCTCAGAATAACCCTGTGAAGTAATCCTTATCATACAAATGAGGAAACTGAGGCGTGGGGAGAGAAGCAACGTGCCCAGGTCACACACCTGTGAAGTACTCACGAGTGCCGGTTATCTGGCGTCACCTCCTGCCTCTGCTGCCTACCAGCTCTGTGACTTGGGGCAAGTCCTCTCAGCCTTGGGTTCCTCATCGACAGAATGGAGATAATAAGGGCCCCTTCCATTTGGGGCTGTGGAGAGAGCATGTCGAGGGTAGGGGATCCAGTACACACGTGGCACATAGTAGGTGCTTATAGGCTGAGAAATTATCCAGTCAGTGTTTGCTTTTCGTCATGGTAGGAGGACGTATAGGCACGGCTTTGGATGGCTCCTCCGAGGAGAGTCATCTGCCTAAGGTCTCCGAGGAGAGTGCTCCTGTCTAAGGTCTAGGGCACTAATCTCCAGCACTCCATTCTCCTTGAAGGCCCTGCTCTAAAACCATCCACAGCCTTCCCTGTCCTCAGACTCTCTCCGACATCTCACACGGCCCCTTGCAATAAGGCCTTTGGTCATTTGCAATGACCGGAATGTGGGGCGAGCAGTCTTCCCGCAGGGTCCCAGTCTTCTTGGAACTCTTAGGGTTACTGCGTCGGTCCTGTCCTTGTGCCAGGGTCTGGGCCTGCCAAGAATTGAGGGACCTGTTCTCAGGACACCCTGGCCTGTGCTCTTCTATTCTGCTGTGGATCTTGTTATTGGAACTCGTTTGGCCTGGCATCCAGTGTGAAAAGCAGACAGGACTGGCTCTGATTCCTCCTTCCCACCCCCATCCGGCCTGGCTCAGCAGGGCAGTGCCAGGGCCCAGAAGGCAGACGGTTTGAGCAGGGAGTGCCACGTGGCCCGTGAGGACGTGCCTTCTCAAGTAGACAGGGGAGCAAGGGGAGGAGAAGGGAACCGCCTGGCAAGATGGCCGTTGAGGCGAGAAAAGGTTGTGGGTGGCTGAGCCCTGCAGAAGCTGGCCAGTGGGGACAACACTAATCCTGGACCATGACATTAAGGAGAGGATGAAGCCACATGGTGCCCTTCGAGCGGAAGGTGCTCTGCTGAGGACGTTTCCTTTGTGATTGGAAAGGACTTTGCAGAAGGAAGAAGAGAAACCTCCAAAGAGATGGATTTAAGGCCGAAATGCGCCTATTGAGGGTCCTGCCCACCCTCGTGGTGGTCCTCGGAGCGAGGTGTTAAATCCAAAGCTACCTTTGAATTCCCTGACCTCAAACAAGTGCACCTGCTGGAACTGCGGAGGGCTCTCTTCAGCCTCCTTTCCTTTTCTGCAACCAGCGAAACATCTTACAAGTACAGGAAGAGAAAGAATCTCCCCCATCTCCTCTCCTTTCTCCTCGACCTCACCTTCTCGAGACAAGCCGTGTTCACAAGCTCATGCTCCTATTTAATAACACACGTAGGTTTTCCAAAAAATTGGAGAGGGGGCAGGATTGTTAGCTTGGTTTTCAGAAAAAGGGAGGAGATCCTCCTATATACATTTCTCTGAAACTTGCTTGTAATGTATCCTAGACCTCCTGCAAGTCGAAAGCTACAGATTTCATGCAATTGTTTTAACAGCTTCTGACTTGCTATTGGATAGATGGGCCAGCTCTTTATGCGGTGCAATGTACTACACTTCAGTCAACCAGATCTCTCATGATAGACACACACACACACACACACACACACACACACACACACAGTTTCCAGGGTGTTTTATTGCTTGTGCATGCTTCACCACAAAACAGTGCTGCAGTGGAAATCATTGCAGGTACACACTCAGATATTTGTTAATAAATGGACTGGTGGACAAATGGATGGATGGGTCGTTGTTGGATTTGTGTCTCCTCAGTGCCGTTCTTGGACCACACCCAATACAGGTAGGTCATTTGCTCGCCTCTAGGGCCCTTCCCTATTTATTAGGTAGATCTAGCCACCTTCTGAGTCATAGACAACTTTTTTGGTCCCTGGTCACCTACAAGGTCCTGAAGTCTTCCTGAGATCTCTGGGCTGTCCCATATGTCATGATTCTGCCTTGGCCCCTCGGTCTCAGGGATGCCCGGGCCTGGCAAGGGGCTCCTTTTGGGTCAGGGGTAGGAGATAGGATGTAACCACCCAAGAGGCCTTGTCTTGTACCTCCACAGATTCAGAGGAAGATGACTCAGATTTATGCTTTAGTGGGAGCCCTGGAGCAAAGGCCCAGCCCAGTTTTGCTGGGAGGGGACACTGTATAGCCAAGAGGAGGAGGAGCCCTGCCGGTGAGCCTTTTCAGCCAGGTGAGACCTTTCTGGGGGCAGGTAGGGGGAGCCTCAGGTCCTACCCAAAGCCTAGGGCAGCTGCTGTGTTGGAGGTCTGTTCCCTCCACCACACTGGAGAGCTGATTTTCTCCTCCATGTTGGGGAGCCCTCTGCGTCATTCTCTTGGAGACCTGTTTTTGCCATGTTGGAGGACCAGCCTCTTCTGCCATGAAGAGTTCCTTTACAAAGATCCCCTACCCTTTACCTCTGTGACCTCACCCCCCACCACCCTCCTTAGGGTCTTTGCACTGGCTATTCCCTCTGCCTGGAACTCTTTTCCCCCACATCCACTTGGTGCACTCCCTCATCTCTGAGGTTGAGCTCAAATGTCCCCCTTACTCCACTCTAGATTGTCTTCTGTGATAGCACTTATCACCTTCTGACCTGCTCAATAATTGATGCATCCAAATCCAGAGCACTCCCGGCCACACCTGACACACAATGGGGATCACTAGATACTGGTAGAAGGAATGACACGACAGTGATGATGATGATGGCTGATACTCAGTGGATGCCTTCATAGCTATCAGGGCCTTTGCCAAGCATTTCCCTTTCACAAGCTCATTAATGAAATCCTATGAGGAGGATATTATTCTTGCCTCCATTTTGCAAATGACCCTAATCGGCAGTGGAGTTGAGCGATTTGCCTGAAGTACCAGGGCTCTGGCACCTGGAAGCCCGGAAAGGTCTCATCCATTCCAGTGGAGTTCAATGCCATCCCTGTGCCCACGACGCTGACGCTCTCATCTTCCTTCTCAGCTCTATTAGCTGCTTGACACATTTTCCTGGCTAGAATGGGAGTCTTGATTCCCTTGGCTACCCAACAAAACAAAACACAGCACCCGCTCTTCTTCCAGCTCCTCTCCATCTCCATGAACAGCCAGCGCCTCCATGGATTGGTCTCATTCCTTGAGCCGTAAATGCAGGGGCCAGCTTTTACACCTTCTTTTCTTTTCAGCCCATATCCAGTCCATCAGTAAGTCCTAGACTCTGTCTCTCACACATCCACTTCTCTCCGTTCCCACAGCCACGTGGCCTACCCTATTCCCAAATCAGCTGATGCAACCTGTCACTAATCCACAACATAGGTCACAATGTGGAGCCCCTGGCTGTCTGAGTAGAGAACGGAGGTGGGGTGAGAAGCAGCGACCCTTGCTTAACCTCAGTTATGCCGATTCTTAGCTTTTGTGGGTCATGACCTTGACAATTGAGCGTGCTTTCCCTGGAAACACACACACACACACACACATGTGCATGCACTCGAGTTTTGTGTTCAGGGCCAGCTTCACGGGTGGCAACCTGTGTAGTCCCATGAAGTCCCATGTTCAGAAGAGCCTCATGCTTGGTTTAATGTTCTGCTGTTACTTGTCTTAAAATTCTTAACTTTTGAATGAGGGTCCCCACAGGTTCATTTTTTAGTGGGCCCACAAATAATGTAGCCTGACCTCTTTGTGTATAATTAGTGGGGTAAGAAAAGGAGTTTTTTTTTGGGGGGGGGGACTCTGCTCAAGAATTCATTTATATAGAGCCCACCCCACTGGGTATCTGTTGTTCTCTCTCACTCTTTCGTTCCATTGTCACCCCTAGAGCCAACCTTCCATGTTTCTCCAGCCTGGTTTTCCTGGAGTCAGCAGGGCGGTGGCAGTGGCCAAGGTGGATGGGAGAGACCCACCGGGGAGGGAAGAAGACTGCCAAGGGAGGCTCTTCCCTGGGATCCCCGACTCATCTCCTCCATCAGTGGACACACAAAAGCCTCCAAAGGACCCTGCTCTTCGCCCACTACAGACGACTTCCCAGGGTCCCCGGGGAGGAGCCCGAGTCCGTGAAGACGGTATAAGCAGGCACAAGGGGAGAAGTTGGCCAACTGAATTTAGAGGAAGTCCTAGGACAGGGCCGGGCCAGAAGGTGTAGGTCCGTGTTAAAGAAACAAGGAAGGTTCTTGTGCTCAGGAGACCCCCTGACAAACCTGCTGGGCCTGGTCAAATCCATTCACTTAACAAGCCATGGGGCCTGGGCCTAACCCCTGGCACTGACTTAAACTGTCCTTGATCTTCTTCGGGACTCCCTGACTCTCTCCCATCTGGTCAAGGGACTGGGGGAATCTTGCTTTCAACTTCCTTTCTCTAATTTCAAACTCACTCCTTGATTCGCCTTTAGGTTGATTTTAATAACAAATAATTCGGGGCGCCTGGGTGGCACAGTCGGTTAAGCGTCCGACTTCAGCCAGGTCACGATCTCGCGGTCCGTGAGTTCGAGCCCCGCGTCAGGCTCTGGGCTGATGGCTCGGAGCCTGGAGCCTGTTTCCGATTCTATGTCTCCCTCTCTCTCTGCCCCTCCCCCGTTCATGCTCTGTCTCTCTCTGTCTCAAAAATAAATAAACGTTAAAAAAAAATTAAAAAAAAAAATAACAAATAATTCATTTTATGAATATCTACAAAGTATTTACCATATGCCTGGTTATGATAAAAAAAAATAGCTCACATTTTAACAAGCACTCACTGTGTACCCGGTGCTTTTCTGTGTATTTATAACAGAGTTTTTAACCCTCACAACAATTCTATGAGATCGGGTGTTTGGTTATCCCTATTTCACAGATGGGGAAAATGAGGCAAGAGTGGCTTTGGGGGCTGCGGGGCTCGGTGTTCTGTGGTTCGAAGAAATCCCCTGACTTCAAACCCTCACTGGCTGCCCAGGGGCAGCAGAGTTAGTGGGAGAAGGGGACAGGCCCTCCAGGTGTCCCCTCCTCTGCCCCCACACATCCCACCAGTCACCACAAGGCTCTTGAACTACCCAGACGAGAGACAATGGAGCCTGAATTATGATCTCGTCTAGATGGTCTCACCAGTTCTGCTTTTTCTGCTCTGTCAGAAGGATCCATCCAAAGCAAAAATTGCAGCAAGCCCTTTCCCCTGCTTAAAGCCCTCTATGGCTCCCTATTGCCCTAGGGCTAAAGTCTGAGTTCCTTACGTGGTGTAGAGAGCTGCCCTTGGAGAGCTGAGCCCCACCGAATTTGCGGGACAAGGTTTCTGTTCTTAGCAACAAGGCTTCAGTAAATACCCTTGAACTCTTGTCTCCATATGCAAGTGTGCTTCTATCTAGAAGATAAATTCCAGGAGGGGAGATTACTGAATTTAAGAATTTAAATGTGAATTTAATTCACATTTTGCAGGTTTTACTGACTGGCCCCACCATACGGTAGCCTGTTTCCCCCAGGCCTTAGCCCTACTGTCCATGTAGGGCCACACACACACACACACACTCTCTTATATATTCTCCCCCAGCCCCGTAACGCCCCCACCCCCACGCACATAGCTCTTCCTCCACTCGTGCTCTGTTCTAGCCGAGGAGATTCTGGCAACCCATGTTTTCCTGGGAGCTTCCCTGACTTTGAATAAACACTTTTGGTAACGTCCCCTGTGGCTGAAGCTTCTCTCAGGCTCTGTCCGGCATTTTCCCCAGCTGCTGCTTTGTGGGGTCCCGTGAACTGCTTCGTCGCCTCTGCTCCCAGCGCTGCCGGGGGGAGCCGGGGTTCAGCCTCTGTGCTGACAGAGGAACCAGGCAAGCCACGAGCCCCACTGTCCTGCCCCTGGCCACTCCGGAGGAACCAGAGGATCCTCCTGGGGGCAGCGCAGCCCTTGAGGGACAGTGAGCAGCTGCCCAGCACAGCAGGGAGGACATCTGGTCATGGTCTTGGGAGCATCTGGAGCAGAAGGCGGGGGAGACAATTCCTTGGGGCCCCTGACAGCTAAGCAGCGATCGTGGTAGCTGGTGGGGGGCTGTGGGAAGATACCTTCCCTGCTCTGGGTGGGAGGCTGAGGCCCCGGGCCTCTGAGGGTACGGAGTGAGGCCCCCTTTTTAGTATTTTGTTCTATAAGGCAGATTGTGTGTGTGTGTGTGTGTGTGTGTGTGTGTGTGTGTGTCTGTGGTAAACATACCCTGTGATCCTCTAATAATAGGCTCCCCGAGAGATGCCCACCTCTAAGCAGAAGCTCTGGAACCCTGAGTGCGTGTCCTTCCCTCGTCCGTCTCCGAGGCCAGTCCTCTCTGCCGTAGTTGCCTGTGGCCTGCCACCGCAGAGTATCACAACCTGGGTGGCTGAGAATGACAGACATTTGTTGTTTCACAGTCTGGAGGCAAGGAGTCCCGAAGGTGCTGGCGGGGCATGCTCCCTCTGAGCCTTCGGGAAGAATCCTTTTCCTGCCTCTTCCAGCTCCTGGCAGCTCCAGATGTACCCTGGCCTGTGGCCGCCTTACTCCTGTCTCTGCCTCCCTGTTCACATGGCCTTTCTCCCTGTGTGTCTTCACATCCGCTTCCCTCTGCGTGTGTCTGTCTCTGTGTCCAAAGTTCTCCTTTTTATAAGGACACCCGTTCACTGGTGAGGGCTCACCCTAACGACTGCGTTTTTTTAACTTGATTACCTCCATCGAGACCCTATGTCCAAAAAAGGTCATATTCTGAGATCCTGGGGGTTAGGACTTCCATGCATATTTTTAACGGGACACCACAATCCCTAACACCCTCTTCTGTGAGAATTGAATCTGGTCACGCGTGTAAAGCTCTGGGCACGATTCCCAGCTGGCACTTGCTAAACACTCCTGGAATTGCTGCCGAAAGAAAAAACCTGAGCACCTGGAAATAAGGTGCTTGGTGTACATTGTGTGCCAGGTACATTTTGGGTCCTTGACATGTATGGTCCCACTGAATCTTCACAACGACCCCTTGAGACAGGCAAGACTTCTCATTTAAATGATGAGGAAGTGGGGCGCCTGGGTGGCTCCGTCGGTTAAGCGTCCGACTTCGGCTCAGGTCATGATCTCGCGGTCCGTGAGTTCGAGCCCCGCGTCGGGCTCTGTGCTGACAGCTCAGAGCCTGGAGCCTGTTTCAGATTCTGTGTCTCCCTCTCTCTGACCCTCCCCCATTCATGCTCTGTCTCTCTCTGTCTCAAAAAATAAATAAACGTTAAAAAAAATAATAAATGATGAGGAAGCTGTGACTCAGAGAAGTTAAGGCACTTGTCTGAAGTCAAACAGCCCAAGTGGCAGAGCTGAGGATCAACCCCATGTGGCTCCACCTGTCACGCTGGGTAGGACGCCTGTGTGGAGGGGAGCGGGAGATGCTCAGAGCAGGGAGAAAAGCAGGGAGGGAATTCTGAGCACAGAGCCCACAACCCTGGGAAACTTCCTGGATCTGAGGGGCATGGAACACCTCTCAATAATAGTGAGTGGGTGGGCTGGATCACAGGCTCCCCTGGGGAGGTGCTGGCAGGTGCCAGGATCTGAGTCATTCCACTGTGGCCTAACATGCCTGCCCAGTACTCCAGGGCTGGGACCAGGCCCAACTGGGGCTGAAGACGTTGCCCGGAGTGTAGACGCACTTCACCCTATTCTGAGTACACGCGGCTCCCCGGGAAGCTGAGGGATGATACTTCCTTTAAGAAACTTGAAAGTGCAGTTTACTCAAGATTCAGGATACTCTCTCTTCCTCTTGCATTCTTTCCAGGGTTTCCCTACACCTAAGCAAAGTGATAGCAAATTAGGTTTTCTGTTCTAAACTTCTGAACCAGAAGTTCATTTACTTAGATACTAACTTGTTTACTCATTCAAACATTTATTTATTCCTTCACTCATTTGGTTTTCCACCCATTCACCTAATGGCTCACTGGTTTATTCATGCTCTCACACATTCATATACACAGCTATCCATTCATCATCTATCCTTCCATCCATCCATCCATCATCCATCCATCATCTATCCTTCCATCCATCCATCCATCCATCCATTAATCCATCATCCGTCCATCATCTATCCTTCCATCCATCCATCCATCCTTCCATCCATCCATCCATCCTTCCGTCCATCCATCATCTATCCTTCCATCCATCCATCCATCCATCCATCCATCATCTGTCCATCATCTATCCTTCCATCCATCCATCATCTGTCCTTCCATCCATCCATTCATCCATCATCTGTCCATCATCTATCCTTCCATCCATCCATCCATCCATCACCTATCCTTCCATCCATCCATCCATCCATCCTTCCGTCCACCCATCATCTATCCTTCCATCATTCCATCCATCATCCATTCTTCCGTCCATCCAGCCATCCATACATCTATCCATCCATCCATCCTTCCATCCACCCATCCAACACTTATTAAACACCTACTATGTTCTACACACAAAGCTCCCAAGGCTCCCAAAATACTTTTTCATCCACTTTCACTGCTACTTCACTTTCATATTGGGAAAAAGAGCCTCTGCACCAATGACACCCCCAAAATACTTGGCCTTCTGGTGGCATGGCTCTAGAGTCTCCTCCCTAAGAGGACGTTGGGAGGGTCCTCTGGGTCCCTGCACAGTCCTAGTCTCTGTGTGAGAGCCAGTGACAGCCATCCTAGACTTGAGGGTCCCAAAGGCCCTTTGTCCTGTGGGACACTTCCCATCTTTTGATGTGAAGGCCATATATAGTTCTGGGTACTATGGCTCCCCTAGAGTATTATTTCCAGTTATTGGGCTCCATTTCTTGCTTCCCGCAGGCCAGAGCAGGCTATGGTGACCTGTGGACTTGGGCACCATCCTTGAGTTGTTCCTTGGGGCCACTTTTCACAGCGTAAAGGCAACCATGCCCCCTGAGAGGGTCACTGACACTCAGAGACTTTGAGGAGGGCAGCACAGGAGTGCAGAGCAACCTGGGGAAAGACCATAGCATTCTGTCCCAGCCAGAGAGCAAGAGGAGGCCCTCCTGGTCCATAACAGATATGGGGACACAAGCCAGGGAAACTGGCAGGAATATCCCTCCCTTGTCCCTAAGTGCCCTGCTTCCATGCCTTTGCATGTGCCGAGCTCTCGCTCCTTCACACCCCGGGCAAGATGTCAGTTCCCAGAGCAGCCCTTCTGGACCCCCACTTTCTGCCACTCCCCTTTCCTGCTCCCTTAGCCTCCTCTCCCTCCCAGGCCCTGCCCTTTACACACCCTCGGCACAATCCCCACTTGCCTGCTTCCCTACTTCCTGGCAAATGTTACCACCCCCATTTCATAGAGGAGGAAATCAAGATTTAGAGCAGGCACAGAGGGAGTGGCCAGACCCGGGTGAAGATCCCTGAGTCATGGTAGCTTTTTTCTAGCCACATTAGCCAGGTACTTTATTAATTCAGTTTAACTTAAAATTGGATGGGTCGTGTGTGTGTGTGTGTGTATGTGTGTGTGTGTGTGTGCCTGTGGGTGGCCCCAGCTGAGCCAGCCCCGCCCCGGGAGAGGAGGTTGGACATTTGGAGGTGTCTGGGAACTGGCTGTGTCACAGAGCCCTGCAGCCGTCCTCCGGGTTGCATTGGTAACAGCCACTGTCACAGCGGCTGCGGCCACCAGCCGTCGAACTGGGAGCCGTGAGGGCACCTGCCAATGCCAGGGCCCGGTACCCCCGGCCTCACCATGTCCCCGGATCCCGTGGGCCTGCACCGCCAGGCAGCTGGGGCGCTATGCAGAGCTGGGCTGAAGGTGCAGGCATCATGGGAGGGGAGCAGGGAGGTTTGGGCCACTGGTGTCTCAGGGCCAGGTCCGAGGGGTAAGGAGACTGAGGTGAGGACCTGCTATGTCGTAGGGGTGTATGTCCTCTCTGTCAGTCCTCACAACAGCCCCGTGAGGGAAGAATTCTCCTCCTCTCCTACAAATGAGGAAACAGAAACTCGGAGAGGTTAAGTAAATGGCCCAGATGCCAAGTGGTGGGGGTGTATTTCAAACCTCGGTCGGTGGACTCCAAACCCAGACCCTTGTGGGACACACACCGCCCCAGACTCCTGCTGCCCGCCCCCTGCAGGGGTCACTGACTTCTATATTCTAAGGGATGTGAGTGACGACCCCACCCTGCCCATAGGTGCCATTTTCCCTTCCTCTGAATATAGAGAGTATTAGGGACCCCTGCATTTATTCGGGACCTTAAGCGATGGTTTTTTTATATGGACAGTCTTGACCGGACAGTTTTGCTTTTTGGTCTATGCTACTTTTATCTCGTTTTAACTCACCTTTCTTATATTAGTGCAGTTGAGCACCTTTTCACAGGCTGAGTGTCCGACAGATCACGGAGGCAGGAAGACCATTTTGAGTCTAGTGCATCAGGTCCTGTTAACACAGTGCATTCAGCGACGTGCCCAGCTGCACGCAGGTAACTTGCGGAAGAAGTCATTTTTACAAAGTCTGCCGAAAAACTCACGCTCACGGGTAGCTCTGAGGTCTCTGCCGTGGGTTAACGTCACCTATCTCTCCAGCTACCGTGTTTCCTTAAACCCCCAGGTGCGCGCCCCTGTGTGTGAACCCACGCACCAAAGGATCACCCACACCCAGTTTCAATGCATGGGTTTCCTCAATGCAACGGGCTCCATGTTTCCTCTCTCGCCTCACAGTGGGGCGAAAGGAGAAGGCTGCCCTCACCCTGAGGGGTTGGGTTGGGGCCCCTCACACACAGCTTCGGGATTCTGCACAAGCCCTCCCATCACGCATTGCCAGCCCCACCCAGGTCGGCCAGCAGAGGCTCCTAGAACGTGAAGGTGTCTCTTTCTTGGCACTTGCCGGCCCTGGGTGTTGGCGAACTTTTTGGCGTTTCCCAGGCCAGGGGGTGGAAATATTGCATTGTTTTTATTTGTGTTACCCTAATCACATCTTTTCACATGGAGCATTTACATCTTCTCTTCAGAGGGTGTTAATTCCTCTCTGCTGTGTACTTTTCTAACAGATGTTTTTTTGGAGGTCTTTTTTTTCCTTATTGATTTCTAGGAACTCTTTTTAAATTTTTTTTTTCAACGTTTATTTATTTTTGGGACAGAGAGAGACAGAGCATGAACGGGGGAGGGGCAGAGAGAGAGGGAGACACAGAATCGGAAACAGGCTCCAGGCTCTGAGCCATCAGCCCAGAGCCTGACGTGGGGCTCGAACTCACGGACCGCGAGATCATGACCTGGCTGAAGTCGGATGCTTAACCGACTGCGCCACCCAGGCGCCCCATAGGAACTCTTTATATAGACTGGAGAGGAACACTTGATCATTTGTTGCAGACATCCTGTCAGGTGGCCACTCACTTTGTTTATAGTGTCTTTGTTATACAGGAATTTTGAAGGTTGATGTAATGAAACCGCAGGTGTTTCTGGTTCATGGCTTCTGGATTTTATTTTGCTTGGGAAGATGTTCCCTACCACCTTTGATTTCTTCCCAACTGCATTCCCATCCGACCCTAATGTAGGCTCCCACCCACCAGGGGAAGCTCCTTTGTACTTGGCACAGAATAATAACTTGCTCCCCTTCCTGTGAGCTCTGCATATCTCACTCCTTCCCTAATGTTTACTGACCCTTTAAAACTGAGTCCCGGGACGCCCATGTGGCTCAGTCGGTTAAGCGTCCGACTTCGGCTCAGGGCACGATCTCACGGTCCGTGAGTTCGAGCCCCGCGTCGGGCTCTGTGCTGACCGCTCGGAGCCTGGAGCCTGCTTGGGATTCTGTGTCTCCCTCTCTCTGTCCCTCCCATGCTCATGCTCTGTCTCTGTCTCTCAGTAACAAATAAACGTCAAAAACAAATTTTAACACTAAGTCCCAACACTGCCTCCTCCGGGAAGCCTCCTCTCCTCAGCCCCATCACACCCTGGTTACTCTTCTGTCCCTCCAGGCTTTTTGCCCCATCTTAGCTGTTGTGTGTGCTGTGTTGAACCACAGTTTTCCACGTTTGTCAGAGCACTTAGTGTGGGCCAATTTGTATGCATTGCTTGACTCCCTTCTCAGGACCCTGTGCATATTATTATCAGCATCATCACCCCCACTTTGCAGGGGGAGCTGGGAGACTAAGGTATTTTCCCACGGTCACACGTCAAGAGGACAGACCCAGGCCCAGGCGGTCTGACTCCAGGGCCTGGGCCCTAAGCCACTGTGCTGAATGTCTCCTATTGCCACTGTAGCCAACGGTCACAAATTAAGTGACTTAAGCAATACAGATTTATTATCTTAGAGTTCTGGAGCTCAGAGGTCCAAAGTGGGTCACCCCGGGCTAAAATCATGTATTGGCAAGTCTATGGTCCTTTCTAGAGGCTCTGGGAGAGAGCCCACTTTCCGGCTTCTAGAGGCCGCCCTGCCTTCCTCAGCTCACGGCCCCCTTTCGCCTCCAAAGTGCGTGCAGTGGCCCTCCAGTCGTCAAGCTCCCACGTGTCTGGTTTTCGCTCTTCTGGCTCCCTCTTCCCCGTTTAGGACCCTCGTGATCATGCGGGGCCCGCCCAGATAATCCGGGATAGTCTCCCCATCTCAAGGCGGGCTGAGAGCCGCCTAAATTCCATCAGCAATCTTAATCCCCGCCTTACCATGGATCAGAACATATTCACCGATTCCAGGATCAGGACCTGGGTGCCTTTTTTGTGGGGAGGGCGGTATCCTGCATCCCACAGACAAGCCTCCCTGCTGCTTCTCCGGACAGGAATCACCTGCCTCTACCCCCCGGGGCTTCATTCCTGCCTCCCCCCTCAGACTCACCCTCGGGATTAAAACCCAGATGGCTGTGCCCACCTCAGGGCATCGAATTCAGGAGTTCTTGGGCAAGGGCTGAGAACTGGCGAAGCGATTCACACATCCAAGTTTTCTGGTCACTGAATCAAACAACCAGTTTTAAATTTAAGTTGGCTAAAATCAAATACAATTAAAAAATCAGTTCTGTGATCATACGGACATTTCAAGTGCTCAGTAGGCGCACGTGACCGACACAATATGTATCTTGTCCAGCATATAAAATCATCTGATTAAGTGGCTCAGGCAGGGACAAGCTAGTGTCCATGCCTTTGCTTAAAGGAAGGATCCAGGCAAGCCTCAAAGCAGGGGGGTGGGGGGGAGCTTTCAGAACCTTTCTGGAAAGCTCGGCAGGAATGATCTTGAAGGGACAGCCACCACCAGCTTCTTCCAGGTGCCGGCACTTAGGGTGGGGGCCTCCGGATTATCATCTCCTGTTCGTTTTTGAGAGAGATTGTAACGAGAGGTTTTAAAATTTTTTTTTAAGTTTTATTTTTGAGAGAGTGAGCAGGGGAGGGGCACAGAGAGGGAGAGAGAATCCCAAGCAGGCTCTGTGCTATCAGCGGGCAGCCCAACGCAGGGCTTGAACTCCCAAACTGTGAGATCATGACCTGAGCCGAAACCAAGAATTGAACCCTTAACCAACTGAATCACCCAGGCACCCCCGTAACTAGAGGATTTATTTATTTATTTATTTAAAAAAATTCTTTTAATGTTTATTTTTGAGAGAGAGAGAGACAAAGCGTGAGCGGGGGAGGGGCAGAGAGAGAGACACACACACACAGAATCCGAAGCAGGCTCCAGGCTCTGAGCTGTCAGCACAGAGCCCGATGCGGGGCTCGAACCCACGAACCGTGAGATCATGACCTGAGCCGAAGTCGGACGCTTAACCGACTGAGCCTCCCAAGCACCTCCAGCAGGTCATCGATTTTTCTGGCTCTCGCCCACCTTGACCAGCTGACGGGAGCACCCACAGATGTGCTTTTCTCTGTCTCCCAGCCAAGCCTCAGCTCTCATTCAGGACGCTCAATGATATTGATTTTATTTCAAGATGTTTTTATTCTTATTATCTATAATACAAAATAGTCACGCTCGAAAATTCTGCAGCCCAGAGAGGCGCTATAGCAGAATTATTAAGTGGAAGAAATGTGGCGAACACTGCCAGACCAGTCTAAGAATGAGTATACCGGTGGAGTGAGCCAATCTTGTCTTAAGGGGAAAGTTATTGCCTTACAGGAAGCTTAGGAGTCAATAAAGACGATACTCAAAAATGTAAACACAGGATTTGCCTTTTATAATATGTCATCCCTGCCCCACCCCATCCTCCCAGGGATTGCCTCATAGATAGCAGTATGGCTGTGTACTGATGTTCAGGTTGTGCACTGCGTAAAGATATTACGTCTAAAGGGGCACCGTCCACATGGTAGCCATTTACTAAGTTATATGATGATACCTGTGTGGGCATGGGGAATCCAGACTTCCATGCGAGTTCTAAAGCAGCAGAAGAGAGACTCTCTTTCATAAGCCCACGTTGTCGCACATGGCCACGTACATGTTCACAGGAAAGTATGGACCTACACGTTCCCCAATGTACCTATGGGCACATGGCTATGCCCCAAGATTGCCTTTCAACCTGTGCTCTCAGAGACCTGATTCCTCCCCTTCGCTTGACTCGGAGCCTAATGTGTCATTTCACCTGGGGGTTGGGGATAGGGTGGGACGTGGACTGTGCCCATGGCATGTGCACCTAGCATCTGGAAACATGTAAGTGGGAGAGAGTGGGCCCACTAGTCCTCTAGCCAGGCTGTTTAGGTTGTTCAATAATACACCGTCTCTGTCAGCTATGGCTGTGTAACAAATGGTTCCAAATTCAATGGCGATCATTCACTAAAGCAACACTCGTTATTTGTGCTGTGTGTCTGCTGGCTGGCTGAGGGGCCGCTGATCTGGCCTAGGCTCTGCTGGGTGGCTCCATTTCGAGCTGTGGGTCTGGCTGAAGTTGCCCCTCCTGCTGGTCGGGCTCTGGTCTGTGCCATATGTGTTCATTCTGGGACTCGGGCTTCAGCCATCCAGGAACAACTCCTCCCGTGGTGATGGGAGGTGCAAGAGGGCCATTGCCACCACACGGGCACATTTCATGCCTTGGCTTGTCTCGTGTCTGCTAACGTTTCATTGGCCAGAGGACGTCTTGTGCCCAAAGCCCAAGTCAATGGAAAGGTGGGGTTGGGGGTGGGGTGGGGATGAGGGCCACAAGTAGAGGGAGGGATAATGAATTGAGAATAATAATCCAATCTGTCCAATATGAACTTAAATGACATAGGGACAACACTAGTTTTGCACATTAGTACCAAAAATAACTGAGTTCCTACCAAAATCCTTCTCCCGCAGCCCAGGGATCAAACCATGGAAATGCCAAATGCCTGTGGCTTTTCCCGTCTTTACTTCTGCCTGTGCCCCTGTTGAAATCGGGAGCGGTTATGACCGGGTGTGACCAGGCACTTTTGAGCATCCAGCATTTGTCTGTCCTCATTCCACCCTGAACTAGAGACTGATGTCGGCACTTTTTCTTTTTTTAATATTTATTTTTGAGAGAGAGAGAGAAAGAGAGCAGGGCTCTGAGCTGTCAGCACAAAGCCCAGTGTGGGGCTCGAACTCACGAACCGTGAGATCATGACCTGAGCCGAAGTCGGACGCCTAACCAACTGAGCCACCCAGGCGCCCCATCAGCAGTTTTTCAACTGGCTCTAAAACAACCCAATTCTTAAAGCATTGGGTGGTCAGTTTGATTCCCTGAATGTTCGGAGAGGACCTACAAGGGTCACATCACACGCCAGACAGCCATTCCTCCCGCGATGGCCGTGTCTGAGGATCTACTCGTGGCCTCTGTCCCTCCTTTGTCTTCTCCCCGGCTTCTTAGCGGCCCCTGGGTTTTCCACTTGGCCAAGGGAAGTTTGGCATTTCCCTGACTGTGAGCACGTGTTGTTCCTTGGGGACCCCGTGGGGGTCTATCTCAATCCACCTTGCTATAATACATCACTATCCATCACTAATTATGAGTCAGAAGGAATCTCCAAAAGAGAGCAGCTGGTAAGACGCAAAGCTGGCTGAGTCCAGGCTGGTGGTATTGCCTCCTCAACCACATGTGGCGTCTGGCCAGTGGGGAGAAAGAAAGAGAAGGAAAAGTCACAATTAAGAAAAAAAAAAAAAAGGTACACCAACGGCTTATTGCATAGCGGTTGAGAACATGGCCTATGAAGCCAGGTTCTTGGGGTCCAAGTCCAGGCCTGCCATTTACTAGCCAGGTAACGTTGGACAAGTTAATTTCTGTGCGCCTCTGTCTTCTCATCTGTAAAATGGGAGACTGCCAATAATAGGCATCTGTGGGGATTACATGAATTAATCCACGTAAAATGGTGGTTCTTAACGGGGGGCAATTTTGTCCCCCAGGAGGCATCTGCAATGTCTGGAGACACAACCTGGTCACAACCGGGAGGGGTGCTTTTGGCATCTGGTGGATGGAGGGCAGGGAGGCTGCTGGCACCCCGCGATGCACCGGGCGGCCCCCGGGACACAGTTATCTGACCTGAAAGTCCAGGGCGCAGGCTGAGGACCCTAGCTGCCGCGTTAGCACGTGGCACGTATCCAGTGGCTCCGGGGCCTGTGTTGGGCTTCCTTTTGTCACTGTGGCCACACAGCCTGTGCTTGTGACCAGAGCTTCTCCTTAACTTCCTGTAGCCTCTGATGTTCATAACGAGGAGAGTGGCCATGCTAGAAATAAAAATGATAATTATTGCAACGGTTCCTATTTTCTGTGCACATACGATAGGCCAGCTACTCTGCCTGGCTTCATATTTACAGGGCTTGTGATACTCACCGTGACAGCAGCTCTGATTAGTTCCACTCCGCAGGGGAACCGAGGCTCAGGGAAGTGACCCGTCTCAGCTGGGACGCAACAGCACAGTTTGGGAAACTGAGGCCCGGAGAGAGAAAGGGACCCATCCGCGGTCACACAGAGAGTGAGTAAGGGGCAGGGACTGGAGCTGAGGACTTCCAGGACGCTGCCTCCTCCCACAGGTCACCCGGAGGGACAAGCAACTGATGTGTGAGAGGGAGGCTTTGTTTTCTGTTTGTGTGTTTGTTTTATATTGCTTTGTTTTGTTTTTTAATTTTATTATTACTTTTTTAATATAATTGATTGTCAAATTGGCCAACATACAGTCTATGCAGTGTGCTCTTGATTTTGGGGGTAGATTCCCGTGGTTCCTCGCTTACACACAACACCCAATGCTCATCCCAACAAGTGCCTTCCTCAGTGCCCATCACCCACTTTCCCCTCTCCGCCATTCCCCCACCAACCTTCAGTTCGTCCTCTGTATTTAAAGGTCACTTATGGTTTGGCTCCCTCTCTGTTTAAAACTATTTTTTCCCCTTCCCTTTCCCCACGGTCTTCTGTTAAGTTTCTCAAGTTCCACACATGAGTGAAATCATAGGATGTCTGTCCTTCCCTGACTGACTTGTTTCACTCAGCATAATACCTTCCAGTTCCATCCGCGTTGCTGCAAATGGCGTGATTTCCACTGTTGTTTAACCTAGTGATGGATGTCTTAGCATCAGCAATCAGACAGCAAAATGAAGTAAAAGGCATCAAAATTGGCAAAGAAGAAGTCAAACATTCACTTTCCACAGACAACACGATACTCTACGTGGAAAACCCGGAAGACTCCACCAAAAGTCTGCTAGAACTGATAGATGAATTTAGCAAAGTCGCAGGGTACAAAATCGATGTACAGAAATCGGTTGCATTTTTAGACACCAATAACGAAGCAACAGAAAGAGAAATGAAGAAACTGATCCCATTCACAATTGCACCAAGAACCATAAAATATCTAGGAATAAACCTAACGGAAAATGTGAAAGATCTATATGCTGAAAACTATAGAAAGCTTATGAAGGAAATTGAAGAAGACACAAAGAAATGGAAAAACATTCCCTGCTCATGGATTGGAAGAATGAATATTGTTAAAATGTCAATACTACCCAAAGCAATCTACACATTCAACGCAATCCCAATCCAAATGGCACCAGCATTCTTCTCGAAGCTAGAACAAGCAATCCTAAAATTTGTATAGAACCACAGAAGACGCCGAATAGTCAACGTAATATTGAAAAAGAAAACCAAAGCGGGAGGCATCACAATCCCAGACTCTAGCCTCTACTACAAAGGTGTCATCATCAAGACGGTGTGGTAGTGGCACAAGAACAGGCACATAGACCGATGGAACAGAACAGAGACCCCAGAATTGGACCCACAGATGTATGGCCAACTAATCTTTGACCAAGCAGGAAAGACTATCCAATGGAAAAAAGACAGTCTCTTTGGCAACTGGGAGAACTAGACACGTAGACAGAATGAAACTAGACCACTTTCTTACACCATACACAAAAATAAACTCAAAATGGGTTTGTCTTTAATGTTTATGTTTTTTGAAAGAGAGAGATAAAGCATATGTGGGGGAGGGGCAGAGAGAGAGGGAGACACAGAATCGGAAGCAGGCTCCAGGCTCTGAACTGTCGGCACAGAGCCCGACACGGCGCTCGAACCCATGAACCGCGAGATCATGACCTGAGCCGAAGTTGGCTGCTTAACCGGCTGAGCCACCCAGGTGCCCTGAAGGGGCGGCTTTGCATTCGGGAGAGCTCTGAGCAGCTGTGAGCACTGACCCGATGGCGTGTTTTGTCCACAGGCTGGGCTTGTAAGCCTCTGGCCCCTGGCTGCGGGACAGGAGCTAGAAGCTGCTTATCGGCTGGGCAGCAGCAGGTAAGTCACTTGTCCTCTCTGAATGTCAGGTGGGAAGCACCCAGAAGCAACTTGTATTTATCGAACTGACGATTACTGAGGACTTCCTGTTCCAGCCGCGTAGGTACATCAGCTTTCCAGTAACTAGTTATAGCAGGAGCTCAATAAACTTCTGCTGACTGAATGGAGTAGCTCTTAAAAACCACACTAGGTGGTCTCCATATGAAGATGAGGAAGCTGAGGCTTACCAGGTTCACAGGCTCCCCAAGGTCACTCCACTAAAAATGACAGATCCAGGGGCGCCTGGGTGGCTCAGTCGGTTGAGCGTCCAACTTCAGCTCAGGTCACGATCTCCTGGTTCATGGGTTCGAGCCCCACGTCGGGCTCTGTGCCGACAGCTCGGAGCCTGGAGCCTGCTTCCGGTTCTGTGTCTCCCTCTCTCCCTGCCCCTCCCCCGCTCACACTCTCTCTCTCAAAAAAAAAAAAAAAAGCATTAAAAAGTTAAAAAAAAAATGACGGATCTAGGAGTCAAAATCAGATCCGTCTGACACTTGAGCCAAAGTTCTTAACTTCTAAACTTACAGAAATGGTTAGCTATTGCTTAGTGGTTGTGTAGCAAATGCTCAGGAAATGCCTTAAAAACAAAATTACAACGAGAGACAATCAATTGTGCTTTTCCGCCTACGCTATACATCAGTGAGATGCTGACAACGAAACCAAAAAAGCCGTCTGTATCTGTGAAGCTCGGAACGAATTTTGTGGATGCGCTGGGCGCCCATTGTCCTGCGGAAGACTGGTTGTCGCACTGCGCGCCGTCGTCTCGGGACAAGGACACCTTTAGAACTGTCGGGATTTTGTTTCGTGTCTCTTCCGTCCTGTGCCCCTGTCTGACCTCCCTAGAAAGCCCACCCAAAGGAATGATGCCTCTCCCTCGCTGCTAAGCTGTCAGGGCGGGGACGCAGTTGACTCCTGTTTGGGTTTAGCCACAGCAGTTTCCAGATTGTCACGAAAACACACAGATGCTGGTAATTTTCAAGCGAATCGCAAAACAGCTACAGAAACCAAACTGTGTGCCAGCATGGGGGACCAAACAGATTCGCGGGAGGTGCGCTGACTAGCAGCTTTCTCAAAAAGCATAAATAGAGCGGAACAGCCAATTTTATAATTAACTGGGAATCGGTCTCCAGTTAAGCTGCTGCTCAGTGAAGATGGCCAAGCCGTTCCCCGGGGAGAGCTGGTGCCCTGCCTCTTCCTTTGGGCCCTGGCGGACTTGAGCTGCCTCTGCTTTACCACCTTTGAGTATATTTTGGGATGCCAATGTGTATCGCTTGGAGTCGCGCTCAGTGTGGGGGCAGGACACTTGGGAGAAAGGCACAAGCCAGGGCCTGTGGGTTAGGACGGGCCATGGGCCAAACGAACACAGAGGCCCTTGTTCAAACGTTAAGAATTTCAGGGTGATGATTAAACCAAGCAGGAGGCCCTTCTAAGCATCGGTGACGCTAAGTTGGGGGGACGTTGATGGGTGGGATCTCAAGTTGTGGGTGAGGCACCGCCTCAGGGGCTCCAGGGCAGCGGACCCCACAAGAGGGAGGCCAGGGAGGCAGAAGGAACAAAATCAGCACCCTATTCTGGGCTGTAGTAACAACAAACAAATCCAGTAGAACGATCCCTTTCGGAAGGCAATTCGGCAAGAAGTGTCACAATTTCGCAAACCTTTTGATTCGGCAAACCCACTTCTAGCACTCTGTTTTATTGTTTCCTCTGCTCAAGGGAACACGATAATAAATATGATGCTTTCGTCGTGTTACTTGTGATACTGACAGGTGGAAAGAACCCAAGCCTCTGTCCAAGGGGACGGATTAAAAACCATGCTACCTCCCCAATGAGGATCTTTCAAGTAAAATGTGCTGTGTAAGTGACCCTCTTGTGACTCAAGCTACTCTGTGACAACAGACCCAGTTTTAAAATTTTCTATTTATTGGGGCGCCTGGGTGGCTCAGTCGGTTGAGCATCCGGCTTCAGCTCAGGTCACAATCTCACGGTTTGTGAGTTCGAGCCCCGCGTCGGGCTCTGTGCTGAGAGCTCAGAGCCTGGAACCTGTTTCAGATTCTGTGCCTCCCTCTCTCTCTGCTCCTCCCCTGCTCATGCTCTGTCTCTCTCTCTCAAAAATAAATAAACATTAAAATTTTTTTAAAATTTTCTATTTATTGCTGAGTGTGGGATCCCCTTTGTTCTAAGCCTGGATCCCCACTGTGTGCCCGCCAGTTCCTTGAGGCCACTCGCTTTGCCTCCATGTCAAGAGCGGATGCTCCTATCCCAGAACTCCCAGCAAGAGTCCTGCGTGTTACCTTCCTTGAATCAATTTCTGTGGCTGGATGAATGCACACCATCTTCTTTTCTTTTCTGGTTGGTTGTTTGTTTTCGGGAGAGCTTGTCCATGAATGGCTTTTGGATGCAGGTAGAGTGGATCCAACAGAAGGTTGGGCTGCAGGAGGAGGATGGCAGCAGGGGCATAGACCTGCTCCCACAGGGTGAGGAGCCTGCTGGCTGCCAGGGGGGCCCTCCGACAAGGGGAGATGTGGCAGGGGCCAGTCAGGAACCGGAAAAGGAAGGGGCCCTCCCTCACATCTGGACTGGTGCACTATCTTCTTCACCGATTTCCCTGCCCCACCCTTGATCCCAGCTGTCCTGTCTCTATCTCTTCCACCCAATAGTCAAAATGGTCTTTTTATAATGTAAATTAGATTATGCCCTCCTTAGATTAAGTCAGTTAGCAAATATTGATGAGTGCCTATTACATGCCAGGTACTGTTTTAGGCACTGGGGATACAACAGTGAACACAAAGGAAAGTCTGTCCCCTGGTGGAGCTAACATTCGAATGCAATTCTAAGTACTCTGCTCAAAATTTGGATGTCTCCCCATCTCTCTCAGAGTGACAGACAACCACGGGGCCCTGTTATCTCTTACTACATAAGCACCCCAAATTTAGCAGTGTAGAGCAGCAGTCACTGTCATGATGGTGATGATGGTAATGGTGGTGATGATGGTGATGATGGTGATGATGGTGATGATGATGGTGATGGTGATGATGATGATGATGGTGATGGTGATGATGGTGATGGTGATGATGGTGATGGTGATGATGATGATGGTGATGGTGATGATGGTGATGGTGATAATGATGATGGTGATGGTGATGATGATGATGATGGTGATGATAATGATGATGGTGATGATGATGATGATGGTGATGATGATGATGGTGATGATGATGATGGTGATGGTGATGGTGATGATGATGGTGATGATGGTGATGGTGATGATGGTGATGATGATGGTGATGGTGATGATGATGATGATGGTGATGGTGATGATGGTGATGGTGATGATGGTGATGGTGATGATGATGATGGTGATGGTGATGATGGTGATGGTGATGGTGATGATGGTGATGGTGATGATGATGATGATGGTGATGATAATGATGATGGTGATGATGATGATGATGGTGATGATGATGATGATGGTGATGATGATGATGGTGATGGTGATGGTGATGATGATGGTGATGATGGTGATGGTGATGATGGTGATGATGATGATGATGGTGATGATGATGATGATGGTAGTGATGATGATGATGATGGTGATGATGATGATGATGGTGATGATGATGGTAGTGATGATGATGATGATGGTGATGATGATGATGATGGTGATGGTGATGATGGTGATGATGGTGATGATGATGGTGGTGGTGATGATGGTGATGGTGATGATGGTGATGAAGATGATGATGATGGTGATGGTGATGATGGTGATGGTGATGATGGTGATGATGATGGTGATGATGATGATGGTGATGATGGTGATGATGATGATGATGGTGATGATGGTGATGGTGATGATGGTGATGGTGATGATGGTGATGATGATGATGGTGATGATGGTGATGATGATGATGGTGATGATGATGATGTCTAACTGCTCTGGAGGTTAACAGGGCTCAGCGAGGCAGTTATACCTACAACAGAAGCTCCACAAAGCCACGGACATTGTCCGTCATTTTCACTGCTGCATCCTCAGTGCCAAGCACATTCTCATACTCTGTCCTTATTGGTTCAGTGGATGAGGTCATTGAAAGAGCATCCACATGGAAACCTCCTTGGTTTGGCACACATTTCAGCCCCCGGTTTCCAAAACATGTGGCTGTATGGGACACACTGATCCCCCCTTGGAGAGAGGCCTGAGGGTCTGCCGTGGCATCTCAAGCGCAGAGCACACATGGGGGCTGGAAGAAGTGGGAGATGCCCCCACTGCAGGAAACCAACCTGCCACCATGACCTGGCCAGCAATCTCATTTCAAACAAAACAGAAAGACTGGGGCCAGGGTGGATAAAGGAGAAGTCTGTGTGAACAACTAAATAAAAACAGGAGCTATTTTAGACCCGCAAGGCAGCAGGAGCTTCTGGGTGGCCCGGGCCAAAAATGTGAATATAGTCACCGTTTCTCCTTAACTTCTGCTTCTGGCAAGTGGTGGTGGATGCTCCTTCTAATGGGTGGGATATCAACTTTTTTGTTGTTTTGGCTTTTTTTGAAATAGGCTCCATACCCACAGGGGAGCCCAATGCAGGGCTTGAACTCAGGACTACGAGATCAAGACCCAAGAGTTGGACACTTAACCGACTGAGCCACCCAGACGCCCCTGGTATTGACTTTTTTAAAGAATAGATTTAACTGAGGGGCGCCTGGGTGGCTCAGTCGGTGAAGCGTCTGACTTCAGCTCAGGTCACGATCTCACGGACCGTGAGTTCGAGCCCCGCGTCGGGCTCTGGGCTGATGGCTCGGAGCCTGGAGCCTGCTTCCGGTTCTGTGTCTCCCTCTCTCTCTGCCCCTCCCCCGTTCATGCTCTGTCTCTCTCTGTCTCAAAAATAAATAAACGTTAAAAAAAAAATTAAAAAAAAACAAAGCAATCTTGGGTTTTGTGAGCCACCAGGGCCTGGTTGACTAACTTGGTTAACGCTGGGCACAACCCTGCGCACACCCGTAGGTCTGCTCACACACGTGTGTGCCACTTCTTCCTTGAGCTCTTGCACCACAATGAGGAAGGAACGCACCAGGCTGACGTTTCCTTATTTCCCGGCTGTGATCTGAAGGCCCTACTGCCTTAGAGTAACCTGGGGAGGCTGTCCCAAGGGCAGATTCCCAGGCCCTGGGCTTGAACTCCTGGGTGGAATCTCTGGAGGCGGGACGCAGGAACCTGCGGTCTCAACATATCCCCACGATTTGGATGGCTGGTTTTGCTGTTGGGACCACAGTGAAGCCTGTGGGGGGATCTATTCCATCATGAATAAGGTCTTGCCTAGAGAGGGACTTTCCAAGGGGACACCGACGGCTCGCCCACACTCGACATGGCTGGGCCCACGTGATTCTGTGGGGGTCTCCGCCAGATCTGGGAGGAGTGAATTCATTGCTGCATTCCAGAACCAGAAGATACCAGGGGCCACCTCAGCCTGCTCTGTTCCCCAGGGGTCGCAGTGGTACAGGCTTAAATCTAGACAGTGGTTCATCCCATTGGTGTCCCCCATATTCTCAGGTGTCTTGCTAGATTTCCCCCATTGAAAAGCGTGGTTGGTGTTAGGGGGTCTCATGGTCAGATATGTGGATGTCCCTTGTGTCCATGTGGGTGTTTTTATATGAGGCTTCGGTGAGTGCCCGTGGCTGAGCGTGTAGCTGGGTGTGTTCATCTCGGTGTTCACTGTCGGCCGAAGGAGAAGTCGGATCACCGTGGCTGCAGGATACGGGCCTGCCAGGCCTCCTTGGAGGCCAGGGCTTGGACGGTGACCACCAGGGCTCCTGTCCACCCTGACGCAGACCCAGAGGGCTGCTGTGCGCCGGCTGGACGTCTACACCCGCTCAACCCAAAGACGGCACGAAGCACCTGCCGGAGGTGTCAGGGACATCTTTGGGGGCTTCAGTTCAACGGTGAGTGAATGGCATAAGAGTTACTGCAGGACGTGTCTGCCCGGGGCCTCTGCGAGGCCACCACATCCTAAGTGCGACAGTGATTCTGTTGCAGGGCTGTGTTGGGGTGTGTGTGTGTGTGTGTGTACAGTGGGAATGCTTGCCTGTGCACCTGCAGGCCACTATGTTCCCACTTTCCATGCAGGTCTTTAGCGGCTATGGGATCTTGGGCAAGATTTCGGCACCTCAGCTGCTGCACCTGTGAAGGGGTTGGGACTGGCTCCTAAGTCCCGGGGCCATGTGTCATCGGCTGCCCGCGGGGCTAACTGGGAGCCATCTGTAATTCGCAGAGGAAGTGTTTTCAGAGGATGGGGACTCGGTTAGGAAACAGACCCAGCTCAGTTCCGGGGCTTCTAAGTCTCCTCCGGGTAAGTGGCCCGCGTTCTCCAGGCGTGGGCATTCTCCAGCTACGCCACGGGCTGCTCTGTGAAGAGAAATTTCACACCCCTGAGCATTTCACTCTTCCGGCAGGTGCTCGGGTAAAGGCCTGAATCCACAGCCTAAGAGCTTGCTTCCTGGAGTCATGACCTCAGCCCCTGATCTTAGACAGTTGCTGCTGGGTTTAGTGAGCCCGTGCCCTTGCACGGGAAATTGCTTCCTAGAGCTCTGGGCTGGGAATCGATGGGGAGGTGGCCGGTCCTGACTGCCTCTCTGTTCTGTTTCCAGCCCCAGAATCTGGGCGGAGGCAGGCAGGGAGGGGAGGAGGGAGGAAGCCTTCCACGTGGACGCTGCCTGCTCGGGACAGGCTGTTTGGCTCCTGCAGAGGCCCCGCCACCCCTCACCCCCTCCCCGGAGGCACCTGTTCAAAGTGTTCCCTGCTGGTGAGCACACTGCCCAGAGGGCTGGTGGCGGGCCCCATCCTCGGGCACCAGCACACCCCGCCTCGCCCTCCTCACCCCTCCGTGCTGCCGGGCACCCAGCGCTCCGTTGTTGATTCCTCAGCCACCTACCCAGTAACTGCCCGCGTCGGGGACCGGGGAGCAGGGAGCTACGGGCACGTATGTTCTTCTTCATGTCCATTTACGTTCTTTGCCTTTATGCTTAGAAAGTCCTCCTTCGTCCAGCAAACTGGTCACTGTCCACCTACCTGCATGTGTTTTTCTGGTTCTTTTTTGAATGAGTTTCGGTGTCTGGTGTGAAAGAGAGAGACCCAACTTCTGCTCTCCTTTGTTTTATTTCCAAAAGGCTCAACTGCCTCAGCACATTTCCTTCCAAATGAGAATGTAATCGTTTATATTTAGGTTTTTAAGACCGAAATAAAGTGCATGGTAAGGTGCGCCCATATTTACCGTGCGCAGCTTGATGTGTGCACTGGGTGACTCCCGCCAGATCCAGATCTACCCCTGAAGGCTCCCCCGTGCCTCCCCACTCGATCCCCGCCCCCCCCCCCACCCCCTCAGGGAAGCCACTATTCTGACCCCTCTCATCATGTGGAGGTTTCCCAGGTCCTGCTGTTACTAAAAGGAAAAGGTTCTCCACGGACCATACCTTGATGTGGTTGGATAGGTAACCCCGGGTAGCCGACCCTGGGCCTTGGTCCAGAAGCTTCCCATGCACTGGCTCGTTTCCTTACCTCACCCTGGAAGGTGGGTGCTGTCACCACACCCCAACTTCACCGGCAGGAAAGGGGCCGGGAAGCCCAGAGCGAGATGACAGAGCTGACGGATCCTGAGGTCCGAATGGACCCCCCAGCCCACAGCCTTCCCCGGACGCCCGTTACTCCCCACTGTGTAGGAAGTACGCCCCCTCCCGCAGGAACCCCTACTCCACCGTGAAAGCACTTTCATTCACCCAAATAGAAGGTTTCCTTTTCATTCTGAGATACTTTTAGACTCACAACAAGTTGCAAAATTAGTACAGAGTTCCCGTGGACTCTTTACCCAGTTTCTCCCCCGGGGGAAAATATCTTGCGTAAGCACAGTGCCTCAGGCAAAAGTTTTAAGCAATGCCTTTCAACTTCTAAAGCCTCAGGGACAATTAATGCTCAACATTATCTTACCTTCTAGACTTGATCACTGGATTGCCCCCATTAAACTGGGAACGATAGATAATGTTCAGTGATCTAAAGACACCACTCGTTGACTTTTATGATGGACGAGGCTTTATGCCGAGTACTTCGCATGCACGATTTCACTTCATTCTCCTATGCTGGCAGTAATTCCCTGAACAAGTAAAAAATACTTGTTAACAATTGTTGACCACTACACTGTGTGTTAGGTACTGTGTTGTATATGCTGTATCTAATCTAATCTCCCCAAGTTCTGTGAAGCCGATACTGTCATTAGCCCCACTTTACAAGTGAGACCCGTGACACACAGAAAGCTAAAATGGTTTACCCAAACTCACAGGGACCGTCAGACTTTGAGCCGAGAAGGTGTGATTCCACAGCCTAGGCTGCGAGCCCTAAGCTGTAGGACAGCCATAACATTATTACATACCACCTCAGCATGCTTCCTGTCCCTTCTTAGAGCCCTCGACTGGGCCACTGGGGAGTCACCTGGTGGAGTCATCCAGGCCAGGCGAAACAAAACAAACCCCTCAGTCCCTCTCCCTCCCCTTTTTCATCTCTGGCGGCAGGAAGGCCCCGGGGCTGCCTGCAGAACCCCACTGTGGCCTCTAGATGGCGGAGCCGAGCACAATTTATTTTTCAATTACTATTCCATCATTACTCAGAGTAATCCCAGGAGGAGCGTTGTAGCTGTGGGTGGCACTGCTAAGGGTAAAGACAGACGGGGCGAGGGAGAGCAACAAAGGACCAGAATAGAAGCAATGATAAGAGGTCCGTGGGGCGTTCCCTCCCCTTCAGCCCTTCCTGTTGGAATACAAGTCATAAAAACAGCTTCCATTTATTGGGGCCTCGCTTAGGTTGGACCCTAAGCATTTTATACCCCTTAGGCCATTTTACAAAACCCTATGAGTCGGGCACTATGTCACGATCGGAGATGGGGATTTAGAGGCTCAGAATGTGATCCAGTCAGTCAGCGATAGAGTTTGAACTTGAACCTGGGATGGAATCCTGAGCCCCTGCTCTCTCCTCATAACCTCCTGCAGGGGGTGGGAAAGCCTCAACACAAGTCAAGGCACCTGACCTGAGCCATTGTCTTCACTCCCCTCCCTAGGAGTTTAGGATCCCCAAAGGCAGATTTGGGGATAGGAGACTTGTCCCTACAGGACATCCCTGCTCTGGCCCCTGACCCCACCGCTGTACCTGGCGCCCTCCTTGGCTTGGTCCTGAAGAGGAGTAAGACCGGGAAGCAGGAGGCACAGGTCTGTGGTCCTGGTGCTTCAGAAACTCTCATCGAGGGAGCTGTGTGGAGAATCTTCCACGAACACATACTTAGCTGCCGTATTTCTTTCTGTTATTTATATACATATACGTGTATTTTTGCACATGAAAACAATCCCTACTCATTGTAGGAAATTTGGAAAGTAGAGCAAAACACAATAAGGAAAAATATAATTCAGATATAAGTGTTATTAACTTTCAGTGCATCATCTTCCTCTGTGTGTGTGTGTGTGTGTATCTTTTTTTCACTAAATATAGAATTATGGACATTTCCCAGCGCATCATTCAGTTATTGCCACAATAATGCATCATCACAAACAACCCAAACTCACGACTTAAAACAATTAGTTACTTTTGTTTGCATGTTTTTGGGTGAACTGGGGTTGGCTGGCTGATCTTGGCTGGCCTTGACTCAAGCTATTGGCTGGGTCTGGGTCTGCTTCTAATGTCTCTCATCCTTCTGGGCCCAGCAGGCCATCTGAGGCCTGTCCTCATGGCATCAGTGGCAGAGCGAACCCTGCCACACAAAGTATTTTAAACCTCTGCCTGCATCATGGGGATCATTGGTCCATTGGTCCAAGCTATCACCTGGTTGACTAGCGAAGGAATGGCGAAGTATCTTCTGTTTCTTTTTTTTTTTTTTTAACGTTTATTTATTTTTGAGACAGAGAGAGACAGAGCATGAACGGGCAAGGGGCAGAGAGAGAGGGAGACACAGAATCGGAAACAGGCTCCAGGCTCTGAGCCATCAGCCCAGAGCCCGACGCGGGGCTCGAACTCACGGACCGCGAGATCGTGACCTGGCTGAAGTCGGACGCTTAACCGACTGCGCCACCCAGGCGCCCCTCTTCTGTTTCTTTAATGGGAAGAATTCCAAATTCATATGGCAAAGGGTGTGGATACAAGGAGGGGTAACGAACTGGGAACAATATTATTATCACAACTATCGATAGCATTCTTTGAAAACATGGTGTTTACTCAGGGTAGTTATTTTCTTCCTTAGGGATATATTCTAATTTATTTAACCATTTCCTTATTACTGGACATTTATTATTTCCTTGTTTCTCTTATTGAAAAACACGATCTCAATTCTTCTACATGAAACTTTGTGTCTTAGATTATCTGGAACTTACCTACTAAGTTCTTGGTGTTAGTTACCCTTCAGTGGTGCGGTTGGTTCAGAGAGTATTCATTTCACTGCATCATTGTCAACATGATACATTGTGATTTTTTGTTTGTTTCTTTAAAGACAAGAAGATGGTGGGTAAGACAGACCAGGGGTAGGGGGTTTGCAGAGGGGTAGACAGTTGAAGAGAGAAGGAGGGTCGAGTAGATTTGGAAGGAAGAGCTTGCCCCGGAAGACTGCCAAGACAGAATGAAGAAGACCTGGGAATAGGTCTTGGGAACTTGGCCCCTGCCTGCAGGGCTAGACCCTCCACCCCAGACCACTGGTACACACCTTACCCAACGCTCCCTGGGGCCGCAGCACATTTTCCTTTCAACGCCTCTTTACCAGCTCAGAGTTTTTTGGTCTGTGATGCAGCTAATGTTTTCATCACTGCCGAGACCAAGGGCTCTGCTCGAGAGATGTGAGGTTTGAGCTCAACCATTCTCCAGAGAGCTCGGTCCTCACGCAGGGAAAGAAGTCTGGCTCCAGTCGCCCAGATCTTGCCGGTTGGAGCCCAAACGTCATTCCAGGATGTGAAATGCCCCTTCGGCTCTTGACGTCCCACAGAAACACGCCGAGGCGTGCCCCTCGACTCCCTGCTGGAAGCTGACTGCAAAGCCCTCCCCAGCACCCCGGGCCCGCTGATCCTTCAGGCTGTAAGTTGTCCCCAGCTTAGGCTCGTTTAGCGCAGGAGAGGCTGCATCTGGGGCCACTGTTGGGAGATGTCTAGTCTGGGGGGGGGGGTAAGAGCGTGGACCTTAGAATAGGGAATCCTGGTTTCAAATTCTGGCTCTGACATTTGCTAGCTCGGAGACTAGGGGTGAATTTTTGGACCTCTGTCAGTATCTGTGAAGTGAGTTTATCGTAACAGTATCCCCTTTTTGTTAAGGGCTAAATGAGAAAAAGGGATATAAAGCCCTCAGAGCACCCGTGGGCCCTGGAAGCAGCCAAGAAGGCCATTGTCCTATTCCTAGCTCTCTCTCCTTCCCAGTTTTCGTGGGAGACAAACACACCCCTTTGAATCCCACTTTGCAAGGTGCTGGTTGAAACGTTGGCTTCCTTCTCTCATAGCTGCTGTCCTGTTCTGGAAAAGAGAGGACTGGGGCACCTGCATGGCTCAGTTGCTTAAGCGTCCGACTCCTGGTTTAGGCTCAGGTCATGATCTCACGGTTCCGTTCATGGGTTCGACCCCCGTGTCGGGCTCTGCCCCGTGTTGGGCTCTGTGCTGACAATGTGGAGCCTGCTTGGGGGTCCTCTTTCTTCCTCTCCCCGCCCCCCCCCATAAATAAATAAACTTTAAGAAGAAAACAGAGAGAGGGCTGGACACACAGGCATTCTCAGGGTGCCTGGATCCCAGGCCAGGGTCAAGGTAATGGTCTGGCTTCCCCCACGTCATCCAGGCTGCATCTCTCCCCTTGAGCCAGGAGAGAATCCAGTTCCCAGCTTGTTAGCGTTCTGTGTTTGGGTGAGGGCATTCTAGGAGGGTGAAAGCAAGGAGACGGCGCAGAATGGCAGGCCGGGGAGGCTGCGGGCCCTGGAGGCAGCCTGCCGACGGGTATTGAGCGAAACCCTGTGCCATGTGATTTACCCAATTAGACCGTTTAATCCGCGAAGACTGTTATGGCCACCTTCTCTACTGTACTAAACGTTCAAGTGGCCGCGTTTTTTGCTTCAGCCGGTTGTCATGTAAAATGCTACGAATGAGGTGTGTGTTAAAAGAGAAACTTTCGGAAGGGACCTATGCCTCAAGTTTTCGTACATTTAAAGGCTTAGCCTTATTTTTCTGTCAAGTGCGGCATATTCCCACAATTGTGCATAGTCCTATTGATCAGACGTTTAAAGGTATTTCCGATACTTCATTAAAATAATTATTACAGGGGCGCCTGGGTGGCTCTGTCGGTTAGGCGGCCGACTTCCGCTCAGGTCATGATCTCGCGGTCCGTGAGTTCGAGCCCGGCGTCGGGCTCTGGGCTGACGGCTCAGAGCCTGGAGCCTGTTTCTGATTCTGTGTCTCCCTCTCTCTCTGCCCCTCCCCTGTTCATGCTCTGTCTCTCTCTGTCCCAAAAATAAATAAACGTTGAAAAAAAAATTTTTTTTTAAGTTTATTTATTTATTTTGACAGAGACAGAGACAGGGTGAGTAGGGGAGGGGCAGAGAGAGAGGGAGAGAGAGAAAATCCCAAGCAGCCTCCGCACTGCTGGAGCAGAGCCCCGCACGGGTTCGAACTCAGGAAACCACGAGGTCATGACCCAAGCTGAAACCGAGAGAGTCGGACGCTTTACCTACGGAGCCCCCCCAGGCGCCCCTGTACGCTGGCCTTTTCAGCGGGGATGAGTGTCCCCACAACGACGCGTCCAAGTTGCTCAAGAGGTTCCTCCGGGAGCTGCCCAGCACCTCCCCGCCTCCGCCGCGCTGCCCAGTGAAGATGCCCCAGCCCTTTCCCTTTGGGGAGAAGAGCATTTGATGTCAGTGGCCTTGGTTGGGCAGGGGGCATGGTGGGAAGACAACCTGGTCCCTGTGATCTGACGCCGATGGGGGAGGAGCTGTGTGTGTGAGGGTACACGTGCGTGTGTGTGCATGTGTCTGGTGTGTGCTGTGTGTGTGTGTGTGTGTGACGAAACACACACCTCCAGCCTCTGTCTGGGAAACCACTGTCCACTAAGCCTGAAGGTGGGCTCTAACTCTGGGTCCCCTGCTCCCTGGCTCCCTCTAGGGGCTAAATGCCCCTACACACACACACACACACACACACACACACGCACACAGTACCAAATCAGGGCTGCAGCCCCAAGTTCAACAAATAAGTATTGCCCTGTGTGCGGTGCTGGGACGGGGAAGAGGCCACGGTGACCCTCGCGGGCTCTGCCTGTCTCCTAAGCCGTGATTCTTTGCGGCCAGGTCGCCTGTTTCTTGGTCTCTCAGGTGCGAGAACTGAATAACAGCAGTGGCCGCGCCCCCAGCTCTGCGACGGGGGCCTCGAGACCTGGCTGCGAAGATTACACGCAGAGAGGGACCAGGTGAGTGTCCCCCACGCCACGGGGACAAGCGCCGCTCACAACCTGGCTGCCGGGACCGGCGCTGCTGTTTCGGCCACCAGGGGGCGCTCCGGCCCCGTCGGAGCGAAAGAGGAGGTGATGTCTCCGGAAACCCGGGGGGAGAGACCTGGCTGAACAAGGAGGACACTGGCGCGCTGTGGGGACTTCGAGTAGCGCTCTCCCCTGCCCCACGTTCAGGCAGCCTTTTGTGTGCCTGATCGAGAGTTAGGGAAGTGGGGGTTGCTTGGTGAACTGTGGGGTGATTGGGGTGAGGAGAGGAGTGGTAGAAAAGAAAGGCCTTCCGAGAATATCCAGTGCTCCTGGGAGGAGTCCTGAGCAAGGTTCCGTATTCAAGTCCTGAACAGAGAAATGGACCAGTGTCCCGTTGTGCATGAGGTGCGTTTATATAAACCCACACGCTTGTGTCTGTCGATGCATTACATGCACTCCTGTTGCGTGTACGAGAACAAAGGCATGTGCACACGTATGTTTCCGTGCCTGTTTGTGTATGCACGCTTTGGGGACATCACGTATGTGAACATGACATGCTCTGTGCGCACACCGCTGGCGTGCATGTGTATGTGCGCATCTTGTATTTCTAGCGTGGGTGTTTGTGCAAGGGCACAGGTATGTGTGTTTGTGCTCACAAATTTGAATTCCAGGCATGCATGTGTGTGCCTCTGTGGATGGATCTTTTTTCTCTGCAGACTCCCAAAGTGGCAAAGGTCCAGGTGACCCGGCCTATCACAGATCCCCTGGGGCTCTGACCCCCAGCACCAAAGTAGCCCATATCCTCAGGCAGTCACAGAGCGCCTCAGTCCTGGTTCACAGGGTCAAGAAGGCAGTAAGAACGCAGACAGCCTCCTTCCTCGATAAGGGTCACTTCCTTGAGACAGGAGACTTTCCCCTGCAGGGGGCAGATGCAAAGAGAGGTCAGCCCCTCAGAACTGAAGGTCACGGAGGCCAGTTGCCCATGCCATTGGCTTTTCCCTTTCTGGGGTGGTCAGAACTGGGTTCTGCAACCTTTTTAGAGAGCTTCTTGGCTCCCAATAATAATGATAATAGCCACCATTCATTCATTCATTTAACAGATTTTTTTTTTAATTTTTTTTCTCAACGTTTATTTATTTTTGGGACAGAGAGAGACAGAGCATGAACAGGGGAGGGGCAGAGAGAGAGGGAGACACAGAATCGGAAACAGGCTCCAGGCTCTGAGCCATCAGCCCAGAGCCCGACGCGGGGCTCGAACTCACGGACCGCGAGATCGTGACCTGGCTGAAGTCGGACGCTTAACCAACTGCGCCACCCAGGCGCCCCATCATTTAACAGATATTTAATGAATGTCCACTATAGGTCAGGTGCCATGTGGAATGCTAGAATCGCAATGAAAAGGGCAGAGGCCCTGGACTTACAAGCTCACGGTCCTGTGGAAGAGAGAGACAGAAGCCAAAAGCCACAAAGTAAATATCAAGTTACAAATGGTATTAGGTCTTACAAGACATACAAGGAGCAATGTGAATGCAAAACAAAGAGCCTGGTATCGTTAGTATCGTTTGAGGACGGTGGTAGGGCTTCCAGGCACAGAAAACTGCATGTGCAAAGGTCCTGAGGAAGCTGAATATGGGGCTGATATGCAACTGTTGTTCCAGGATGCAAGAAACAGCTTGAGCTCTCAGGAGTGTCAATGATGGAGTTGGCATAAAGGACTCTTGGATTGCCAGTCCTTAGCAAGTGTCTAGTCCACTTCCTCCTTGTGTGGATGGGAAAACTATGGATCAGAGAGGGAAAGGGACTTGCCCAGGGCCACACAGCAAACTGTGGACAGACTCTGGAATTGAACTCAGGATGTCCATCATTATAATATGATCATTATATAATAATTATATGATAATTTAAGTATCATATGTAATTACACAATATCCATCATCCACCTTGACTCAGAATTTGCCGCTCACAGCAGACTCCTATCCCTGTCTGTCACCCACTGTCCCAACTTTCTCACAGGCTCCATCCCGATGCTCTTGTGACAGGGGGACCCATGGCTGGCCGCCCGAGTGCTTGTCCAACTGTCTCTTCCCTGCCTTTGGGCCCTGGGCTCTTGCATGGGCTCTACCTCTTGGAAGGCTCTGTTTATTTATTTATTTTGAGAGAGAGCGTGTACATGCGCATATGTGTGTGCATGCACAAGTGGGGGAGGAGCAGAGAGAGAAAGAGAGAGAGAGAGAGAGAGAGAGAGAATCCCCAGCAGGCTCTGTGCCATCAGCGTGGAGTTGGACGCGGGGCCCCATCTCACAACTGCGAGATCACGACCTGAGCCAATATCAAGAGTCTGATGCCCACCGACTGAGTCACCCACACACCCCGCTCTCAGGAGGGTCCTTAGGTCTCATCTCCCACCTGGCACCCAAAATCCGTGAGGACGGGCCCTTCCAGGCTTGGGGGCCATAAGCAGTTGATCTCGCTGTCTCTGGAAGAAAAGGTCAAGGGTTTGGTCTGTCTTGTGGCAGGAGGTCCGTGAAGCCAGCCGACATCCTCCTCTCTGAAGGTGGAGGGAATATCTGTAAGTCCTGGGTGGGGAATGGGTCCAAGCCCAGGTCCCCTTGAGCTCTTGACCTTGAGGGATCACTGGGCCCTTCTGGCTGGCCCTTCTCACTTCCATTTTGGGGTGAGCCTTCCCCTCAGGGCTCTGTCTCCCAGGAAACCAGCCAAAGCCCTGCTGGGAGGTCGAGGGTCAGCCTGTGCCATGCCTCGGATTCTGTTCAGGAGTGTGGAGCTCTGCCTGGAGCTGGCCTCCGGCGTGGGGAGGGCAGAATTTTTTGTTTAGTGGGACAGTTGTCAGTATCACCAGTGAAATTGATGCCTCTGGGGCACCCGAGCTGAAGTGGCTCCTCCTGGACCGGTGGCCATGGATTCCTTAAGGAATTCTGCTCTGGGGTCCCCAGGGCTTTGTGGGAGCCAAGGATGGGCAGCTGTTCTCAGCTGCATGCTCTGGAGCAGTGAGTCTCAAACCACACCGCTGCCTCAGAATCACCTGGAGGGCTATGAGGACACGGTGGCTGGGCCCCCGAGCACCTGCATTTCTGACAAGTTCCCAGGTGACGCTGATGCTGCTGGGGCAGGGACCGCACTTTGGGAGCCACGGGCTAAGGAGCAGAGGCTAAGACAAAGCTTCAGCTGTCGTGATGCATCGAGGGAAGTCTCCTCAAAGACAAGGGAGGGTGGGAAGAATGGGGAGGAAGAGAGAAGTCCCGCCTTGGCTGCATGGGGGCTCTCAAGTGCAAATTGCATCGTGGTGGTTCCTTATAGAGACCTGGAAGTTGGGTCTTTGCTCCCTCTGTATCCGGATGCCCTGGGGAGGCAGTGTAACTCCCCCTGCAAGGCGTCTGACATCTGCAGAGGTCTATTCCCCAGAGAGAGGGGTAGCTGTGAGCCACAGCAGCCAAGGCTCACATAGGTAGGGGTGGGGGGGGGGGGTGTACTGGCCTGATGAGGCTCCGGGCAGACCAGCAGCAGACCCACAGGTGAACATCGCCTGGACCCACATGACCTACCTCTTAGATCTGTATGGCGCATTAATGGGTCATTAAACCGAGCCCCACCTAAGCCCTGGGACTCTAAGGAGCAGCCCCAGATGCCACCCCCCTGCCCCTACAGCCTGTGTGTCCGGTTTGGGAGCACAGCTGCTTGAGGGGAAAGGTCTAGACCTTCCTCCAAGGCAGCGTCCTCTGAAATTCCTCTCAGATCCCCCAGAAGACCTGGGGCTGGGGCTGTCTCCTCCCCGCACGACCAGCACACACAGCCCCCTCGCCCATGCGCTCCCCAGCCCTCAGGACGGTGGCTCCCCCACCATGCTTGCCATATGGCACCAGCTTCCGGGGACTTGGATCTCCACGGAGTGCTGTCCGTGATTTCCAACCTGAGGAGAAGAAAAAACGAAGCACCTCTCCCAAGAGGCAGTTTTTTTTTTTTTTTTTTTGTTTTTTTTTCCGGGAAAAATTACTTTGGAAGTGGCTGGGGACAAAGTCAGAAGAGCTCTGTGGCCTTGGGCAAGCCCCTTGCCTTCTCTGAGCCCCCTTGGAAGAGGAGGAGTTGGGCCTCAGGGAGGCTGTGGCCCTGAACAGACGGCAGAGAACTGGAGAGACAGAGGCCTCCCTCCGCAGCGCCCACGATCGAGCTGTTGCTGGGTACAATCTTGTCATTTTGTGATATCATATTTAAACGCCGCGTGAAGATTAAAGGCACAAGTGAAATGTCGCTTTTACTTCAGTTACGGGTTTTTTTTTTCTCCCCAGTCCGGCTCTTGGTGGGGGCTGCCCTTTCAGTGAGTTAACCTGCAAGCTTGGTGATGAGAAGGCCTTGCCGTGTTTGTTTCTCAACGGGCTCTGGCGATACCTTGAACCTGCTGCAGCTGCCCAGAGGGCCAGGGAGAGGACCCAGGACTCAGGAGAGGGAGGGATGAGTGATCACAGCAGCTGCTGAAGGTGGTGGGGGTGCTGTAGGGACAGATCTTCTCCGTCTCATCTCCTAGGGTCCCAGGCTTCTCCCTTCCTCCTGCCCCTTTCTGGGTCTGTCTCCTCAGAGCAGGGGAAGCCTCATTCATTCATTCATTCATCTATTCAGCAATGAATTTCTTAGCCACTTAACATATGCTGAGCGCTTTACAAGTTTAACCTCCACAATAATCCAGTGTCTCCATTTGGATTCCTCCAGAAGCCTACTTGAGACTAGTCGCATTGGCTGCCCCATTCTCTCATTAATAGGGCTGGGATGACAGAGAGCTGTGGGGATGGAGGGACAGCCCTGTAACCTGGGCAGGAGGAGGGGCAGGTGCCTCAGTGGATGCTGGGAGCCCAGGCCCAGCTGTGCTAACTTGGCACCCAGGGTGGGCCATCAGCCACCAGTAGAGGATCCCAATTTAATCACATGTCAGTGTCCCCATTCATCTTCGGCTCTATCTGAGGACTCATCTTTTTCCACCCTGTGGCATCATGGTGATTGATGATCCTGCACCAGCCCTGCCGCTGGGTTAGCACAGCTCACAGTGGGTACCCAGCTTCTCCGGGTGCTTTGCAGTTGGGGCTGGCTTGGGCTGGGATCATATTTCTTTTAAGGAGCCCTGTTATGGACTGGATTATGTCCTCCCCCGCCAACTGTCTGTTTTTTATATGTTGGAACCCTAAGCCCCACCTTGACTGTTTTTGGAAATACGGCTTTTAAGGAGGTAATTAAGGTTAGTTGAGGTCAGAGGGTGGGCCCCAAAATCATAAGACTGGTGTCTTTATATGAAGAAGAGACGCCAGAACCCTCTTCAGGCACACAGAGGAGAGGTCATGTGAAGGCACAATTAAAAGGCAGCTAGCCACAAGCCAGGAAGATAGTTCTCCCCAGGAACCAGATTTTTCTGGCACCTTGACCTTGGACTTCTAGCCTGCGGAGCTGTGAGAAAATAAATGTCTGTTGTTGAAGCCCCTTAGCCTGTGGTGTTTTTGTTATGCAGCCTGAGCAGACTGAGACAAGCTTCCAGCTTCTTGGAGGAAGGAGGATGGAGTTTGGAAAGATGCCTTCAGGCGGGAGTGTTTTCCTGGGCAAAGACAGAAATGACCCCTGAGCAGAGGAAGCGTCTCACTTGGCATTCCCGTGAGTGCCTCTCTGGGAGAGGCAGTGTTTAGTGGTGGCCAGACGGGGGCCGGAGGGCAGCCCTGAGCTCCAGTCTCCCCATGTGAGGCTGCGGATAACTTGCCCAACCTCTCTGTGCTCCTAGAGGTTCGACTTGCTGCTCCTACGTCACCACAGGGGATGGAAGGATGACATGACCGAATCTGCAGCCACTCCGCAATGACATTCGGTGCCCAGCACTGGACTAGGCCGGGGCCACAGTGATAAACAAGACAAGGAAGGTCTCAACTCTCGTGGAACTCATAGACTAGAGAGACACGCTAATTCAGAAACAAAATTACTTCACCTCGTGATAAAACTTTGTCGGAGAAAGAGGGTGAAGAGAATGTGGGTGAGTCTCTGTTTTGGGTGGCCAGCAAAGGGCCTGAGACTGGGAGCCCCCAGGAGCCGACCTTGAACCGAAAATTGGAGGATAAGCAGTTTATTTGGGAGGCGGTCCCAGGAAGACCCCGTCAGGAGTAGAGACGTGAGATGGGAAGGCTGGAGTCAGGGTGGGGTGTGCTAATGAGCAGGGTTCAATGGAGGGCAGGTGGGGCTTGACGCTGCAAGGATTTCTGGGTAAGGGTGCTTTAGCCACGTGTCAACTAGGGAGTAAAGAAGGTACAGTAGCATCCACCGACTCCTCCTGCACTGGTTGAGGTCGCTTCCAGAGGGGTTAATTCCCTGGCACATCTGGTCCAGTTCACAAATACAAGGGTGACCATCTTCCTGTGTCACAGAAGGACCCTGGGCAGGGGGTCGCAGATACTTGTGACAGGAAGTCACCAGTGAGGTCAGAATCGGTGTGAGTGCCGAGGGGATGTGGGCCAGGGCAGATGTGAGTGTAGCACCTGCTACGGAAGGCCTGAGAGGTGGCACTCGAACTGACATCAAAAGGAGGAGAAGGGGCCAGCCCCCGGAAGAGCCAGGAGGAGGGGTCTGCAGGTACAGGTCAGCCAAGGTCATTGTTGCTGGAGCAGCACGTGCAGGGGAAGAGAGAGGGTGTGAGGCAGGCCGGCTAAGGGACGGGTCCGCCCACCCCCCCACCAAGCTTTCCCATCCTGCCCTCCCCACCGCCTACCTCAGGACCCCTCCCACCCTTGTCCCACCTACAGCGGCGTCAGTGATTGGCTGGCCGGGAGAGGGTGGGCGGGGCCTTGGGGGGCTCCCGAACTCAGGAGGCCCCATCCCTTCCTTGGCCCCGCAGGGACGTGGGAGGGGTGGAGAGACCCTGCTCCCCAGACGGAGGCCGAATAGAAGTTCTGCAGCCACCACTGCCCTCCTTCCCCAGTGCCAGGAAAGACCGTGACGAGCCTCCCTGGCCCTTCAGTGATGCTCTCAGGTCACAGGAGCAGACCCCCTTCTGGCTCTAAGTAGTCCCCACATCCAGCGACCCGGGTAGCCCCAGTCTAGGGGCCAGATCAGGGGGAACTGAAGAGCAGTGAGGTGACCCAGTAGGGCTGACTGGGGTATGGGTCCCCCTAAGGCGGTGGCCCAACTGCGAGCTCTGCCAGAACATCCCCTCAGGCGTCCCCTGGCTCGGGCAGTGTTGCAGTGCGGGTCCCCAGAAGCAGGCCGGACACAGGGATTTGAGTGACCACAGCGTATATGGGAGGGGAAGGGCATAGCAGGACAGCGGGGACGTGGGACGGGGAGGGACAGAAGCCACTGAACAGTGTGTCCTCACATCAGCCTCACATCAGCCACCACTGGAAGCCCGCCGAGGGAGGAAGGAGTTCAGGGACTCAGAGCTCAGGGTGACTCACCCCTGAGGGGCGAGGAAGAGGCGTGTTTAAAGGCCCACCCTCATCAGTCATTGGCTGAGGGCTGTTTTGAGGCCGTCAGTTCCCCTGCGCTTCCTGCCTGTGTACCTCAGGGGGGAGCCCCGTGTCCCTGGAACATGCTGGAACGTCCTGGAGCACACTGAAGCCATAAAGCCTGAGGAATATGGACGGGGTGCAAACAGCGTTACCTCACTGATTCATAATCCGATTAATCAGAGTTCCAGTCCTCAGTAATTCCTGAGGCTAACCTAGGGTACTATGTCCCTCCTTTGACCTTTGCTCCCCCAACCCTTCTCCCAGCCCCCAGCTCCCCAACTCAAGGTGTCCAGGAGGGGCCTTCCTGGGGCGGGAGGATTCCACACCCACCAGTGTTTCTTCCTGGTGGCCCAACTGCACCCCAGCCCTGACTCCCAAGCCCTTCCCCACTCACTCCACACCTGTCTCCTTGCCCACCCCCCCCCACCCCCCCCCCCCCCGCTTCTCCTCTTTGGCCCCAACGTGCTCTGAACTTACTCTGTCCTCCCTGACCTCAGAGCCCCAGCTGGCGCTGTTCCCTCTTCTGAGAATGCACCCCCACCGGATTCCAGCCGGCTGACAATTCCAACCTGCAATCCACAAAATGTCAACACCCGCCTTCCTTTCAGGGTTTACGGTCTAGGGAAGGAAGAAAGACATTAAATTAACTCAGCACACAGAATGTGCTATGACCTCACGGGCCGTGAGCGAGGCAGGCAAGTGGACCACGTCTGGACCTTCCCAGGGGCCTTGCGGGGGGGGGGGGGGGGGGGGGCGAGGGCGAGGCGGGGGAGGGATTTTTAAGCTGAACTTGAAAGATGACCAGGTGAGAATGGAAGGGCATTCGGGGGCAGGAGGAACAGTGTGTGTTAGGCCCGGGAGCAAAGAAGGAACTGGAGGGGAGGAGACGCTGAAAGGTGGTGTGGCCCACGTTGAAAGAGGACAAACGCGCAGTGGGCAGACTGCGCGGGGACTGCAAATGGGTCCTAAGAGGTTTGGGAAGACGAGAAGGGTTTAAATCTACGGACCACACAGCCTGGGAACTCTGAGACTGCCCCCAGCTTTGCCCTTAACAGCCCTAAATACGGCTCCCAATGCGCCTGCAGGAGACCGCCCTGCTGGTCGGGCTGGGGTCTAGGGTGCTGCACTGCTCCAGACCCGCCCACGGGGTCTCACACGCTCTCTGAGGCCTTGCAGTAGAAGTCCCTCCTAACCTTGAAACCCGAGGAGCTCCGCCTGCCGGCGCTTTGGTCTCTGAGATCTGAGGGGCCCCGAGATGAAGGTGAAATTCCTCGGGCGGCCGCTGGGGGCAGGAAGCACCGGCTTGGGCTGGGTCAGGGTGCCAGGCGCTGCAGGGACCCGGCGGTGGGCCCAGGACTCTCCCCGCCTTGTCCCCCGGTCCTTTACTCCTCCCTGCCTCTCACGGAAGGAGACCACAGGATACGTGCAGTTGGGGCTTTAAGGGATCTATAAGAGACTTCATCCTCAGACCTGGGTGGGGAGGAGGCGGGGATCCCCTGTCTTGATTTTCAGGTCTGGACGGGGAACAAGTGAATGTCGTGCTTTGCTGTGCAAGTCCTGGAACCAAGGTTGGGGGGGGGGGGGCGGCGGTGGAAAGAAATGATTCCTGGCAAATCCATCCCGCTGTCTTCTGCCCCTCTGGGGGCCTGAGGGGCGGCGAGGAGGGGGAAGGAGATGCCTTCTATTGAGAGCCCTCATCCCACCCCAGACACTTTGCATTCTGGGGGAGGGGGATGGGAGCCACTTGTCATTTTCCCTGCACACTGGCTGGCAGGAGGCCCAGGGAGGGGGGCTCCCAATAGGGAATCTGCAGCTGCCGGTCTTTAAGGTAAAATTACCGTAATTACTCCAATTACCAAATCCATCAAGCGCTCCGGACTGCGGAGGCTCGGAGAACAATTGGATCTAAGGAGTGGCAGTCACGGGGAGGGGGCGCAAAGGTGGGGGGGGGGTGGCAATGATGTTAGACCAGGCTCTTGATTGGGGTGGGGGTGGGGAAATGCAGAAAAATCATGATTAGCCAAGACCCCACTTTGCCCCCTCAGTGAGATTTTCCTTCTCATACTGGGTAGATATTCTCCAGTGTATTTCTCCTATACTTAAAATAAGTAAATAACTCTCTCACCTTGTCCTTTCACAGAATCCCGCACACGGTAGCCAACTGATTTGGACCCTCTTTACCCCCTACAAGAGTGAAAAGTAAAAGGAAACAAAACACGAGAACTATGGCGGCATCTCCTATGAGGCTCTTGCTCTGGGCCAGGCTCTGCGCAGAGCTTCTCAAGCTTCCTGCCTTCCAAGGCCAGGGAGCAGGCTTCATCCCATTTTGCAGACCGGGGTGCCTTTCCTCTTGGCCTGGATGCTCCAGAGACCAGAGCCAGGCTTGGTCTCCCCTCCCCCGAGCCCACCCTCCTGGTAACCTGCACTTGACATACACATTCGGTGTAAGAAATAAACACAAGACCGGCAGATTTTGTGGGTTGCTGGAAAAAATCACCTCACCAGACGTGTCCCCTTAAATCACCCCATTTCCTCCTTCTGGGCCTTCTCCATCCGACTGCAGTGTGGACATTGGTACCTGGAGCTTCCGATGGGACTCAGCCTGCATGGAAGGTGGCCACAACCATGTGCCCGAGACAGAAGGGTGGCCCCGATCCCCGGTGAGAATGATTTTAGTGTTGGTGGGGTTATGCCTGTTTTACCGGTATTAAAAATGTATGCATTGGGGCGCCTGGGTGGCTCAGTCGGTTAAGCGTCCGACTTCAGCTCAGGTCATGATCTCGCGGTCCGTGAGTTCAAGCCCCACATCGGGCTCTGTGCTGACAGCTCAGAGCCTGGAGCCTGTTTCCGATTCTGTGTCTCCCTCTCTCTCTGACCCTCCCCTGTTCGTGCTCTGTCTCTCTCTGTCTCAAAAATAAATAAATGTTAAAAAAAATAAAAAAAAAATAAAAATGTATGGATAACACAAAGTTTACCATTTTAACCATTTTTAGGCACAGAGTTCAGTGGCATTGAGTACACTCACCTGGTTGTACATCCATCACCATCATCCATCTCCAGAATTCTTTCATCTTCCCTAACAGAACCTGTCTTCCCATTAAACACCAACTCCCCACTCCCCTCCCTCCCCAGCCCCTACCGGCAGGCAAGGTTCTTTCTGTCTCTGAGAATTTGACTACTCGAGGGACCTCATGTAGGTGAAATCATACAACGTTGGTCATTTTGTGGCTGGCTTTATTTCACTCGGCATCATGTCGTCAAGGTTCGTCCATGTTGTAACCTGTCTCAGATTGTCCTCCCTTTTTATTTTTTTTTTTATTTTTTTTTTTTTTAAATTTTTTTTTTTTTCAACGTTTATTTATTTTTGGGACAGAGAGAGACAGAGCATGAACGGGGGAGGGGCAGAGAGAGAGGGAGACACAGAATCGGAAGCAGGCTCCAGGCTCTGAGCCATCAGCCCAGAGCCCGACGCGGGGCTCGAACTCACGGACCGCGAGATCGTGACCTGGCTGAAGCCGGACACCCAACCGACTGCGCCACCCAGGCGCCCCTGTCCTCCCTTTTTAAAGCTGAATAATATTCCACTGTATGGGCATGCACACAATTTTGTTTACCCGTTTGTTCATCGATGGACATTTGGTTGTCTCCACCGTTCGGCTATTGTGACTAACACTGCACTAAGTTTTGGTGCACAAGTATTTGTTCAAGGTCCGGCTTTCACTTCTTTATTTTTTTTTTTAAGTTTTTGGTAACATTTTTATTTATTTTTGAGAGACAGAGAGAGACAGAGTGTGAGCAGGGGAGGGGCAGAGACAGAGGGAGACACAGAATCCGAAATAGGCTCCAGGCTCTGAGCTGTCAGCACAGAGCCGGAAGCAGGGCTCAGACCCATGAACTGTGAGATCATGACCTGAGCCGAAGTCAGACTCAAATGACTGAGCCACCCAGGAGCCCCCGGCTTTCACTTCTTTTTGGGTATAAACCCAGGAGTGGAATTGCTAAATCATGTGGTTAATCTGTGTTTAATTTTTTTTATTTGAGATGGGGAGGGCAGAGGGAGGGAGGGAGAGAGAGAGAGAGAAAGAGAGAGAGAGAGAGAGAGAGAGAGAGAGAGAATCCCAGGTAGGCTCCATATCCATTGTGGAGCCCAACAAAGGGCTCGATTCCATGACCTGGGATCACAACTCAAGCTGAAAAGCAAGAGTCAGATGCTCAAGGGACTGAGCCACCCAGGCGTCCCATGTTTAGTTTTTTAAGAGACAGCCATACTGATATATATATATGACCACAATTTAAAAAAAAATGACATTAGCCAATTACATGGTTATTTCCCCACTTTCTGAATTTAATGGGCATTCCAAGAAGGGGTGCCCCCAGCAGGGATACTTCTTGGTTGGCTGGCCAGACTCCCGAGTCCCTGCTCTTCCCTGGGCCTCAGGCTTCTCATCTGTGAGAGGAGTGATCACTCCTCGCCCATATGGCAGGATAGGGCTCTATTCCTCTCACGGTCTCTTTTCTTCCTCCTCAGAGAGATCAGCAAAGGAGAATTATTGTGCCCATTTTGCCGACGTGCAGACTGAGGCTTGGCAGGGCAGGGCCGGTGTCACGCTTGCTCCGCTGAGGCCTCACCAGGGCCTTTCACTGGACAGCCTCCATCCACGGATCTGCTCTCCTGCCCGACGTCCTCCTCAGCCTGCGAGGCACTGACCGCTGCTGCACGTGGGGTCTGATGGCACAGGCAAGGGGCTCAAAGGACTGTCCCAGGGCTCCTCTCTTTCACTCGCTGCCTTCTACCTGGCACGGCCGGCCCCTGGCCTCCAGCTGCGGCAGGCCTGACTCTGGGTCACAGCGCCCTGTGCTGGCTTTCCTGTGAGCACCTGTTTTGTGCCGCGTTCCGCCCCACCCGGGGCGCACGGTCTCCACAGTCCTGCGGGCTTGGCTTTTCTTCCTAACTGATGGGTGATCGGTGGGGCCTCAGGCGAGTTGCTGGGTGCTTCTAGGTTTCAGTTTCCTCATCCAGAAGACTGCCACCACTGATGGGAGATGTACGGGGCCCACTTGATGAGATGCTATTGTATTTGTCAGCTCCCCCGCCATAACAAAACACCCCAGGCTGGAGCTTGTAACAACAGACAAGTATCTCTCACAGCTCTGGAGTCTGGAAGTGCAAGATCAAGAAATCACGGGGCTCCCTTTCTCCTGGGGCCTCTCTCCTTGCCTTCCAGACAGCTCGCTCCTCTTTGTGTCCTCACCAGGCCTTTCCTCTGTGGGTGCACATCTCTGGGGTCTCCTCCTCTTCTGATAAGGACATCAGTCCAGTAGGATTAGGGTCCCCCTTATGACCTCATTTAACTTTAATTGCCTCCTTAAAGGCCCTACCCCACATACAGTCACACTGGGGGTGAGGGCTTCAAACTATGAAGGGTTTTTTTTTGTTGTTGTTGGGGGGAGGGATGCTACAATTGAGTCACAGCAACTACTCAGCAATTAAAAGGAAGACATCAATGATGGACAAGAGAAGCCAGATGTAAGGTGTATTCACTATATGATTCCAATTACCTGTAGAAAAGTCAGAGTGAATCGATAGTGACAGAAAGCGTGTCTGTGGCGCCTGGGCTGGGGGAGGATGGGTGGGAGAATCCGTAGGGGGATTGACTGCAAAGGGGCACAAGGGAACTTTCTGGGGTGATGAAAACGCCTTATCACGCTGGTTTGCATGGATGTATACTTTTACCAAAACTTGTTGGACTATGAAAGCAGGTGCATTTTGTTGGGTGCAAATCATACCTCAACGGCCCCTAACTCAAAGGGTTAAAAAGGAGGTTCTAGGGAGGTTGCTGTTAGGAGTAAAGGAGTCAATGCCTGCAAAGTGCGTAGAGTAGACCCTGGCACAGAGTAAGTGTGCAAGTAAATGGTAACCATGGTGAAATGAAAACAAGACTTTGGCTCAGTAAATGGGGCAAGAGGCAGAAATAAACACAGAGGGTACACTCAGAGAAGGGGACAGGGGATGAGGAGAGGAGGAGCGGACAGGCTGGGGCTGTGAACTTGGCTTCTTGGCTCAGGGGAGGGGCCCCCATCGTGGCAGTGGCTTCTGGGCCCAGGAAGCAGCCACCTGCAGTCTGACCAGGCTCAGTCCTGATCCTGGTTTTCTTCATCCGTTCATTCAGTGAAGGTGCATGCTGGATGACCACCGGGGACAACAGAGACATCAATAGCTGCTTCTGTTTACTGAGCACCTTTTGTATGCAGGACACCGCTCAGATCGACATGTGAGGTTGCACCAAATGAAAGAGGTGATATTGAAGCAATTGACACTCACCTGAACAGTAGTTGCCTATGGTTCAAGCAAATATGTGATCACTCTCATCCTAATGACAAGTCTGTAGGGATCTTCTTCTTTCTATGGCAGAGAAGAGCGATGTCCGGGAAGGTGAAGTGATGAGCCCAAGGTCACGCAGCTATAAGAGGCTGGACCAGAATGCAGGTCTGACTCTGAAACCCACAAGTCACTTGTTTCTTGCCTTAAAGAGGCAGTCTAGTGGGGAGACAGGAACATTAAATGTGTCTCCCTGGGTTTCCCCTGAGCGTCCCCTCAGTCCCCAGACAGGCTGCCCTCGGTCTTCAGACTCTGGATAAGGGAGTCTCGGCCTTTCTGGGATGCTAAGGTCCTGCCACCCCTGCACGCAGCTCCCCTGCCCACCAGGACATCCTACCCTTCCCTGGCTTGCTTCTCCCTGGGACTTGAGGGGCTTGTGGTAGGGCTCTGGTCAGGGCTGTCTTTGTGCCTGCCTCATTCTGCCCATCTTGTCCTCACTCTGTACCAGCCCCTCACCAGCCTCGCCTCCTGAAAGCCTCCCTCCAGTTCAGGTTCGTCTTTAATTCGCAGCTCATTAGCAGATCAAAGAAGATGGAGATGCCTGGGTCCAAGATACCCCCAGGCAGCCCTCTCCTCCCACTCACAAGGCACCCCCGTTGGCTCCAGGCAAGGGACTCCCCCTCCGTTGCTCTGCGAAGGCCGAGCCGGGACCTGGCTCTAGACTCCTCCCTCTGTAACTGGGCCAGAGATTCAGCTGGTGGCGGGGGAGGGGAGGGGTGGTTGCTGAGGCCAAGGCACTGGGAAGCAGCATCGGCCCCCTCCTCCGGAGCAGGAGCAGGACAAGGACAGTTAATTCCTCTGGTGTTATCAGCTGGGCACAGGCGCTGGTTGCATAGCAACCCAGATTGCTCTCTGTCTCCAGTGCTCCAAAAAAAAAAAAAAAAAAAATCAGCATTTCCTCCAACTCCACATCAATGAGACGGAAATGGACCCCGGGGCAGCCCAGACTCCCCACCTCCAAGCAAGAGCGTGGCTCTTTGCAGGAAGCCTCTACCCAACCCCCTTGGTGGGGGTCCCCGCTCTTAAAGTCCACACCCACCTCACACCCACCTCTTCCCTCCTGGATGCCAGACTGAGGTAGGAATTCACCCATCACCTACAACTGCCATATGGGGCTGGGGCTGGGGCTCTGTCTGGGTTTGTGGGAGGGAATGGTGGGCAGGTCTGGGGTCTGGATGACAGACAGGGCATGAACTGGGTGAGCCCCAGCCAGACCTGGCAATGGAATTGATGGAGAAATACATATGGAGGGGCCCCTGGGTGGCCCAACTGAGCGTCTGACCTTGGCTCAGGTTATGATCTCACGGGGTCATAAATTTGAGTCCCACATCGGACTCTGAGCTGACAGAGAGCTTCAGATCCCCCATCCCCCTCAAAATAAATAAACAAACTTAAAAAACCTTACTGAGCACCTACTGGGTGCCATGACCCTAACCTCAGAAGATTTGTCAAGCTAAGGGTGGCTGCAAGTTCTCCGTGGTAAGCCTGTTTTCCGGAAGGATCAGGGCTGGCCCTGTGGCCTTTTTGAGCAGTAGAAAGTGACAGCAGTGACTCTGCAACCCTGGGACTGGGTCTTAATAGATCAGCAGCTTCTGCCTCTGCCACTTGAAATGCCCCTTCGTGGAGCCCAAGCAGCCATGTGGAAAGGCCCCCCTGAAGTCTGTGTCATTTGCCAGCCACGTGAGAAAGCCACACGATGCCACATAAGCGGAAGAATCATCCAGCTGAACCCCGACCAAATCCTTGACCCACAGAATCACAAGCATAAAACGACTCTTGCTTTAAGCTAATAAACATTGGACTCTCTTGTGACGCAGTAATGACTGAGACCCCAGGAGAGCTTTTCATTTCTTTAAAAAAAAAATTTTTTTTTAATCTTTATTTATTTTTGAGAGAGAGAGAGAGATAGAGAGAGAGAGAGAGAGCAGGGAAGGAACAGAGAGAGAGGGAGACACAGAATCCAAAGCAGGCTCCAGGCTCTGAGCTGTCAGCGCAGGGCCCGACGCAGGGCTCGAACCCACGAACCACGAGATCATGACCTGGGCCAGTCAGATGCTCCACCGACTGAGCCATCCAGGCACCCCCAGGAGAGCTTACTTTTCACTCACAGACTGTCAGATCCCCACTAACATGGCTTGAGTACCAGTTGTCGCCACGTCCTGTGCTCAGCTCTGGGGCAAAGTGCCACTTGAGAGAGCGGAAGTCCAAAATGCTGGGGGTCTGGGGGTACCAGCAGATGGCACGGAGGCAGGAGAATGGAAGCTAGAGCTCCGAGACAGGAGCGAATGATGAAATACAAGCTATCTGCAATTAGAGGGGTCAGGAGAGCAGATGGGGAAGGCAGTCTCCGTTCCTGACCAGACCACACAGTTTTGAATTTGGGCACAAGCAGTGCTTATTTGGAAATGGGTGCCTGGACCATACTGGAATATATCCTGAGGCTAAGTCAGACCCGAGGGTAAAGAGAACTGGGATCGATTAGTGATGTCTGCAGTGAGTGAGGTGAGGAGACTAGACATACAAGAGTCAGACAGGTGCCCACATGGCTGCAGGCCTCTGTGACTAAGTCTTCTGGGCCACCTTGGATGTGGAGAGAGGCTGCAAAACAGGTTGTTCGGGCAGCTTTTGGGGGAGGGGAGGGCCGCTGGAGCAGAGAGGACCCTGGGCAGACCCTCAGTACTTTGAGATCTGGAGTTACTGGCTTCCCTAGAAGCCAGCAGGGCAGCTTCAGAGGGCTTGTCGTTTTGTTTAGTTTCTGTTTTGTTTTATTTTGTTTTCTTCGCGGCTCCTAGTCAATTCAGTTCCAAATCCCATTGTCACATTCTGTGCGCCCGGGTCAGACTTGCTTGACCCTTAGCGCGCATCAAAACCCACGTGGCTTTTTAAAATACTGGTCATGGGCCATAGAGGTGGGGTCGGGCAGCGACGTGGTATGTCGAGGACATGGGGCAGAAGGAGACAGGATGGGAAGCCGTGAGGCTGGAGAATGGAGTTCTCAAAGTGTGGTCCGCAGACCAGCAATGCGGGCAACCTGGAAACTTGTTAGAAATGCAAATTCTCAGGCCTCCCCATGCAACGCAACAGACTCAGAAACTCCGCAGAATTTGTTTTAACAAGTCCTCAGGTGGTTTGTGCTCAAGTTTGAGAAGCACTGGGCTAGCAGGAGCAGAGGGAGCCATGGAGGGTCTGGTGTGGGACAAGGAGGCATTCCGGGCAGTCTGCAGGTCCAGGACTCCCCCTTGCCGCCTCCAAAGACTTCCTCCTTGTTGGAGACGCCTTGACAAACCGTGGGAGGAGGCGGGGCTGTCCCCTCCCTCTCTTTGGGCAGCAACTGACCGTGATGTCCGTCCTTCTCTCTCTCTCCCCCTTGAGGTCACTTAAGCTCGCCCAGTAGGTATTATAGCATCAGTCACAATGGCATAATCAGGGGTAATCATGGGCCATTCCCTTATTCATGTGCCCGTGCTGTGTTACATCATCTATGTGTGCGGTTCAGTCCCCAGGTTCTGATTTCTGAGAGACACTGCCGGCCAGTTTCCCGTGTGTGATGATTGGAGAAGGTTCTGCCATGCACCCGTGGATTCGCTAATGGGACAGTTATGGAGAAGGAATCCCCCGGAAGCATCCTCCACCCCTTCACCTTACTCTTTGTCTGATGGACTCCCACAAGCTCCGGGCCTCGCTGGGATGCCACTTCTCCCATGAAGCCCTCCCTGACTGTCACTCCCCTCCCCTTCCCCCCCCCCCCCCCCCCCCCCCCGCCCATGCGTATGGTGCTCCCTCCCCCATCTCCGTGAACCCCCAGCCCCCTCAAACATCCCCCCTGCAGTACCTTTGCGCTGTTCTCTAATCCTTTAACGGTCTCTTTCTCCACCACAGGCAGGGCTGGTGTGCACCTTGCTCGGCAATGCACCCCCAGCACCCTGCCCAGCGTCACCCCCGTTCTAGCAGTGTGTCACTCCAGGATCGTGCCAAAGGCTGCACAGTCACCTGATAATGCCCTACTGAGGTGGGCGCTATTGTTCCCATCATGACTTTGTAGATGAGGATCTAGGCACAGGAAGTCAGATACAGCTACCACTCAGCCCGCCTCCAACAGTAAACACATTTTGTTTTGTTAGTACCGTGATTCTTATTGTTCTGGGGAGGGAGGGAAAACGAGCGATTTTCCTGAGCGCCTTCATCACCCTTTGGAGGCTGCAGCCCCCTCCTGACCGCGGGTCCGAAGTCCCGGCCCCACGCCTTTTTTGCATCTTGTCCGGGACCAGGGGCCACTAGGTTTGGGGGCAAGGAACGCTCGGATCTCAAGGGAACAGGGGAACGGTCCCTGCAGGCCCTGGCTGGCAGCTGTCCCCACAGTTTCATCCCCCCCCCCCAAGCTGTAGCCATTAGCGCTGCAAATTTGCAAATTAGCATCCGAATTGCCTTTTTTACCTATGGGGGAGGGGGGGGCTAAGACGGAGGCCAGGCTGGCCCTGCTTCCCCTCCCCCCAACCCCAGATACTGGTTTTCCATTTATGGCAATGATATGATTTCTCATTTAAATAAATGTAAAAGCGGTAAGTAGTAATAGTGAGATTTAGGAAAGCAGTGGAAAATAGTAAAACAGCGCAGTCAATTTAAAGAACAATATTAAGTCATTACTAGCGTGGGCGGCACATGGATGAAGCATACATTTTAATGGTGAGTTGCAAATCATTAGAATAGGGAACACTGCCTGAGTCCAGAGGGTAAGAAGGTTGAGCTTCCAGAGAGAAGCCTGGAGCTTGGGGCTGGGGGTGGCCCTCGGAGCCATGTAACGCAGGACCAGGGTCGGCCAGACAACGCCTACTTCCCCAGGGTGTCCTCTGTCATAGATGAACAAAGCCGGACACTGGTTCAAGTGGAAAGGGCCAATTTTAATCAGTAATGTACTATCACAAAAGGGAAGGGTCCAGTGTGACCTGAACGCAACTTTGGTTTGGGCAGAGTGACTGGGTGTTTTAAAGGGAGAATGAGGGGTCGGGGACGGGGTGGGGGGGGGGGGACGGGGGGGGGGGCTGAGCAGGGGCTCAGGACAGTCAGGGCAGTGAAAATTTACAGAAAGCGGGAGGGGGGTTGATCCATGTGAAACCCATCTTGCTTTGCGCCCCCCTTCCCACCAACGCCGGAGACCAGAGCCCTGTCCTCAGGTGTCCTTTGGAAGAAACAGTCAATTCTTTTGGAAGCCTTGCATTTTCTCAGGCAGGCACTTTAAGGGGAGGCTAGAGTCATCTTAGGGAGGTGGCCTTGAGTGTGTTAGTGTTTGTTCAAGTCTTTATAGACCAAGCTGGGGGTGTCACTGAGACCAGGGCTCAGAGGAATCTGGCTAGAGTTTGGTCAAGGAGAGAACGTTTCACCTCCGAGAGGGTCTCAGGCTAGCCAAGCCACCACCCGTGCCCTGCTTGGGGCACGTGGGTGCAGGCATCGTCTCCAGCTCCCACCCCTCCTCATTTCCCACTGGGTTTAAGTTCCCCTGGGAGCCTACAAATTGAGGGTGGGGTAGGGATGGAGGGGTGGCGGTCTTCCCCCGGGATGACCTTTAGATGGTTTTAAATAATATAATGATGCCACAGCAACTATCTACAAGGGCTCACTCTGTTGAGAGTCACCCACACATCATTTAATCCTGCAAACAATTCCGTGAGGCATGTAATATTACCCATTTTTCACAGATGGGGAAACTGAGGCTCAGAGAGGTAAACTGACCTGCCCAGGGGCACACAGTGGGTACATGGTAGAGCCAGTTGGGACCCAAATTCCAGCGTGGCTTTTGAAACTTTTTTTAACGTTTGTTCAGTTTTGAGACGGGGGCGCGCGCGCGCACACACACACACACACACACACACACACACACACGGTGTGTGTGTGGGGGGGGGGGGAGGGCAGAGAGAGAGGGAGACAGATTCCAAAGCAGGCTCCTAGATTTGCGCTGTCAACACAGAGCCCGATGAGGGGCTCGAACCCATGAAATGTGGGATCATGACCTGAGCTGAAGTTGGAGGTTCAACCGCCAGAGCCACCCAGGCTCCTCCAGAGTGTTTTTAATTGGCTGGCAGAGAACCAAGGATACGGCGGTGACTTTAAAACTTGCCCCCCAATTCTTTGACACTGATGAAAAGAACCTAAGATATGCCAGACAATCACCTGGGTACTTGAGAAAGAGGCTTAAAGAAATGTCTAATTACAAAATTTGAGAAATGCCTTAAAAGAGAAGGGAATGAACAAGGCAATACGGGGACTAACAGAGGGGTGAGAATTCTACTTCTGAAAGGAGGGGCAGGGAGGGTTTCTTGGAGGAGGTGATATTTAAGCTGAGATGGAAGGAGCCAGTCATGTAGAGGAGGTCAACAGCATTCCTTGCAGGGAGCAACATCCAAAGACCCGGGGACAGGACCGCGATTGGCTTGTCCCAGGAAAAGAAAGGGCACTGAACGTGTGGGGCACATTCAAGGGCACCACGGCAGGGATGGGCCGGAGCAGTGGCAGGGTCCCATCGGCCACGGTGAGGAGTCGGGGTTTCATTCAACCCCGGGGGTCAGAAAGGACGGCCCACGCCCAGGGCCCTGGTAAGACCCTGTGTGTCCGCAAACACTCGAAGCTGCGCCCAGGCCCGCAGGGCCCTGCAGCCTCTGGGGGCCCCAAGCTGCGTCCCCTCCTCCGGTCGCGGGTCCCTGAGCTCCTCTCCCGCTTCCCAGCTCACCGAGCGCGGGGAGGGTGGGGACGCTAGTGGCGGCTCCGGGGCCGCACGGCTTCGTCCCCGGGGCTCCCCTTTTCTTGGGAACAGCCAGTTTCCTGTTCAGCTCCGCGGCGGCAGAGGCAGAACGGGGCTGTTACTCGTCGGAGCACCGCGCGGGGTGGGCGCCGCCAGGCTGGGAGATCGCGGCCCCAGGAGGGGGGCGGTCACCCCTGCCTTTCCCCCGACCCCCCTTCCCCACCCCCGAGGCTCTGCTCGGGCCCCTCCCCGCGCAGGCGCAGAGTGCGTGGCGGGGGTGAAAGCGAGGAGGGGGACAGCGGCCGGGGGACTGGAAGGAGCTGGGGTGGGGGGGCGCCCCGGCATCTGCAGCTGGTCAATGCCCTTTGTTCTGCGGCTCCGCGCCGCGCGGGGCGTGCACGTGGTCGCGGACGGCGAGCCCTGGCCCTGGCCCCTTCCCTGTCCAGAGTGCCCGGTTCGGAAAGGGAGTTTTAAGTTGAGTTCGGGTCGGTCCTGCACCAAACCCCGGACCCGGGTCTCCCAGCCTTCAGCCTAGGGCTGGCCTGCTCCGTCTGTACCTTCCTTCAGTGGGGACATCCGTATTTAAGATGGGGAAGGTGGTCTCAGGCAGTCTGGGAGCCCCAGAGCAGGGCCCCTAAATCCAGCCTGTGGGATCCGGGAGGCTTTCTGCTGGAGCCAGGGTGGGTGGGGTTAGGTCTTGGAAGGCCCCGATTCCCTGGCAAAGGACCTGGGTGGGGCCATCCCTGATGGCAGCAGGGATCTGCAAAGAGACTGGGGTGGAGGTGGGGGGGGGGGGGGTCTTTATTTGTGTTCTAGAAAGATCCCTCTGGCTTTAGGGGCTGAATGGAGCCGGGAGGTGACACAGGAAGCCAAAGAACCAGGGAGGAGGCCACTGCTGTTGTCCAGGTGGGAGAGGATGGGTCTGGGGGGTCTGGGGGGCAGAGAACAGGTGGAGACTTGAGGGCTGTTGGGGAAATAAAGTCTACAGAACTAGGGCTGGTTCGGTTTAACGAGAAGGGGAGGAGGGGTTGAGGACACCTGGGGATTGTGAACTCCTCCACCAGGTGGAAGGTACTGCGGAGAAGGGGGAAGGAGCTGAGGTTGTTTTAGCAGGACCTTCCCCATCCTCCTCATGCCCTCTTCCTGCCTGCTCTTTCTTCACAGTAATGACCACCGAAACTTGTATTTGGATTTGTTCATTGGCTTCTTGTCTGTGTCCCTCACCTGACTGTGGGCTCCTGGATAGCTCTGTGTTCGGTGGTATCTCCAGGTCCTGGAGCAGTACTGACTGGTATTTGATGAATGAATGAGTGAATGAATGAATGAGGCAGTGCAGGAACCAGGCTTAACTTGCCCGTGTCTCTCAGGCCCAGCACGACATAGCAATTTGTTCTATAGAAGCAGGAATGTATGGATGGTTGCTTCCACCCTGAGTGTGGGAAGGGGTGCCATGAGATACCATTGGGATGATCGATGAATAGAGCCGGTGTTTTTGGAGCCCCTCCTTTACCCCCAGAGCGGTGCCACCTGCTGCAACGAGTTCTTGAATTTAATCCTCGCATCCACCCTGTGCAGTAAGGATTGTTGGTAGCCTCATCACACAGATGAGGAAACTGAGGCTCGGAGACGTGGAATAATGTGCCCAAAGTCAAAAACTAGTAAGGGGCAGGGCCAAGATCTGAACCCAAGAAGTTGACTCCAGGGCTGTGCTCTTACCAAGTTACAGCACAGTTGAGGGCCATGGCTTTGGAAGGGTCAAAGGCATCCTCACAGCCACATACGAGGCTCCTCCCAGGTAAGATGATCCCTTCTCGAGGGACCAGAGGCCCCGCGTTGCCTCCAGCCAGGTCCAGAAAGGCAGCCCAGGCCTGAGTGAGTGAAAATACTGCCTCCAAGCCAGCTGGCCTTGGCCTCCACTGGGACCATCACTCTATTTCACGTGTGTTACATTTATTTTTTTTTTATTATTATTTTTTTTAATTTTTTTTTCAACGTTTATTTATTTTTGGGACAGAGAGAGACAGAGCATGAACGGGGAGGGGCAGAGAGAGAGGGAGACACAGAATCGGAAACAGGCTCCAGGCTCTGAGCCATCAGCCCAGAGCCTGACGCGGGGCTTGAACTCACGGACCGCGAGATCGTGACCTGGCTGAAGTCGGACGCTTAACCGACTGCGCCACCCAGGCGCCCCATCACGTGTGTTACATTTAATCCTCATAGCAATTTGGTGAAACCCCCGCACTTACCACTATTCCCATTCTCCGGAAGGAGGAAGCGGGGCCTAGTGCTGTTAACTAGCTTACCTAAAGCCACACGGCTATCACACGGGAGAGATGACATCCAAACCCAGGTAGGCTGACTCCCGACCCATGTCCCGCGCATGCTCTGCACCGACCACAGCGGGAGGCTGGATGCTGCCAGATGTGTGCCAGATGTCCTAGATGTGGCTGGGGCAGCATTTACATTGGCCATCCTGCCTCTGCTCAGTGAGGGGGCAGCCCCTTGGGAGCATCGGAAATCCAGCTGAGGCTGAATCGAGATAATAGTCTGGGTCCTCCACCCCCTGTCACTGGACATCCTGTATTCAATCACCCACATATTCATTTCTTTTCATCATTTTCTTCTTGACTGTGATAGAGTCATTTTTATAGCTCTGAGAACGTGCATTTCATTTAAATTAAGTGGGCTGGAGTCAATCAGTTTTGTTGGAGAATCAGGCTGATAAAGGAAGACATATTGCAGTGGTCCCTTCCTTCTAACTGATTGTTCTCCAGCACACTGTTCTAAGACCCTCGTCTAGGGAGTGTGTGCATGTGACAATCTGCACACCCTCTTCTAGAACTCTGGGGTGCTAAGGAAGGCCCCCTGGAGGCCTATCTGTAGGAAGGGCATCAGTGTTTTCAGACCCTAAAAGGGTCCCTGGGTCCATGCTTGGCATTCAGGCCTCAGACTCACCCGTCTTCAAGAACTATATGAGTTGGGACAATGAGCATTTCAAAAGTGCCCAGTAGGAACAGAAAACAAGAGGATTATCCCCAAACGACCTGCTCTGAGTAAACCCTTGTGACCTTAATTCGGTTGGCCGAGGCGGAGGTGGTTCGGGGAAGCTCAATAATGACTACTTACATTTCCTTCTTGGCCGGCCCGATGGGGACCTTAAAGTGATCCCATTTGGTTTAAGGAAATAAGTGATGTGACAATTCTGCCTCCTGAAAGTGTGCAGTTAATCCAACTTACGTCGGGGATGTTCAGTGGGGTTGTACAAGTCCCGCCTGTCCTAGGGGAACTGTTTTAAGCTCCTCCACCTGTCAAGCTGATTGCTTTATCATAAAGGCTGGAATCTCCAAGAGTCCAGGTCTGCCGGACACTGATGCTGCAATGGCAGCATGTGGTTGAAGAGAGAGGCCTCCTAAAGCAGCTGGCTTGGGCCAGAGGTGCCATGGGATGGCATGTTACCACGTCCCATGGCTCACTCTGCTTCGGCACCCTTCCTTATCTCCTTCCATTTACCTCCTCCCCTCTCCTTCCAGGGAAGGACTCAGCATGAAGTCCCCCAGAGTGAGGGGTGGCTGTCCGGTTTGTGATTGTGTATATGTGTGCAAACCCCCATGTGCGCACCTCTGTAGGTGTGTTCTGTGTGGGCATGCGTTTTTGTGCCCTGTCACGGATGTGCGTGTGAGTGTGCATATGTGGTTGAGGCTCTGTGTACGCGTTTGTTCATGTGTCTGTGTCTGTGTGCATCGTTGTATGTGTGTGTGCTTGTGTGACCTCACCTATTTCCACAGCAAGGAGTTGTGTGTTGACTAAGGACCACTCGGTGGTCCAAGAGGCCATGGTCACAGCCTTGGGCCAGCTGATTCTGTGCCTCAGAATTCTCCTACGTGGTCAAACCACCGAGAAGCATTTCATGCCCACATCAGAAGGAAACAGTGACAACCTCAGCTTACTGTTTGAAGGAGAGGGGTGGCCCTGGCCCCAGGCTATCCAGGATTCTAGTGTGTAGATGGGTGGTGTCCTCTGGGCCACCCACTGCTTCTGTCTCCTCCACCAGTGAGCAGGAGAGGGGGTTCCATCATGTAAGGCTCTGATAAGACCTTAGGAAAGTCTTTTTACCTCTATGAGCCTCAGGTCTCTTATGAGATAGAAAATCACATAAGATTGTTGAGAATTACATAAAATTAAATCCTGTGCAAAATAAGAAAATGCCCTCTGACGGGGCATTCCCCACAGGCATGGGCCAAGTCTCCCTATCTTTGTTCCCTAGTACTTTATAGGGGACCCGATGAGTGACAACCTCTTAGTTCATGTTTCCTGAAGTTGTGATTGAATGAATGAATGAATGAATGAATGAATAATGAATGGTTGTCTGAAACACCATGGCCACACAACAGAAGTTTGATGTAATTTTCATGTACTCCAAGGCTGAACTTCTCAGTTGTGTTCCACAGCACATTATTGTTCCTTGATGGATCAATAGGGGAAAAAAGTCACGGTAAAGGACTATTCTATTGTTAAATATTTTCAGAATGTGGGAGACCTTGGAGCTTCTCAATATTAATTGATTCAGTACACTTTTATTGAACATCTACTATGTGTTTGGCGCCAGTTTGGGTGTTGGGGATAGATAGAGCTGTCAATAAAAGAGACAAAAACCCCTGCGCTCATGGAGCTTACTTTCTAGTGCATATTAGTGTCTCACGTTAGGCTCTGCGGAGAAGTCCGGCAATAAAGAGACATGATAACATTTGTTCAATCTGACATTTCCCATATTTATATTAATTATGGAATTCCCCCATTTTTTTCTGAAATGCAAATTTTTTTTTTCAACGTTTATTTTATTTTTGGGACAGAGAGAGACAGAGCATGAACGGGGGAGGGGCAGAGAGAGAGGGAGACACAGAATCGGAAGCAGGCTCCAGGCTCTGAGCCATCAGCCCAGAGCCTGACGCGGGGCTCGAACTCACGGACCGTGAGATCGTGACCTGGCTGAAGTCGGACGCTTAACAGACTGCACCACCCAGGCGCCCCCTGAAATGCAAATTTAATCCTGCCTCATTTCTCATTAATTGTCCTACTCCCAGCTCAACCCCTGACCAAAGTGACGATGGACTATAGTAGCTAAAATAACCAGTTCTAAAGCCAGACTACCTGGGTTCTGAATCACCTCCTTGGCACTTACTAGCTATGCAACTCTGGGTATGCCTCAGTTTCTTCATGTGTAAACTGGTGGTAATAGCAAGGATTAGATGAAATAATGCTGTATCTTCCAACGCTCAGCAACATGCCTGGTATGTAGTAATTATTCTTTTAAATATTATTTATCACTTCAGCTCTCCTCAAAATATACAGAATAATGGCAAAGTCCCCTACATAGCACCTAATGCTCTACTTACCTCCCCAGAGTCATCTGAACTCATTCTTCCTCCTACAATCTGGGCATTCAGAACCGCTTGCCAATCTCCATGGCAAACACCTCCCAGTCAGTTCATATGTTTGTTCACATACTGCTTCTTCTTCCGAAAATATTCTTCTCAGTCATGCCCACCTGGAAGACATATATTCCAGATTCATCCCTGGCATCATCTCCTTAAATTCATTTCTCACTGCCTGACCCTTCAGCCCCTACAGATCCACTGTAGTTGGTTGCAGTTGCCTGAGTTGCCCAGGCAAGGGCAGTAGAAGAATCACCCAAACAGCAGAATCACAGCAAATAATTGTTGTTTTATGCCTCTAAGTTTTGTGGGTGGCTAATTATGCAGTAATAGACAACTAACAGAAGCTCCTTGATGTCAACAACTGGCTTCAATTCATCTTCATCTTGACCGTTGTCATGCAAAGGAGTACATAGGGATCCCTAGAACCACTGATGAAGCCAGGAGACAGAGAATACCCTGGATTATCCACACTCCAGGTATAGCTAGGATAAATGAGGGACCTTCCCTAGATCATCCATGGAAGGACCCTAGTAAGAACTGTCTGACGGTGTAACTTACCAACACATCAATGGCAGACGCCATGAGCTGTCCAGGGTGCTGACTCTTATTCTAGGGGGCCCAGTGCTATTCTCTGTACTTGGCCCCTTCTGCCTCATGGTCACCTACTAACCCCCTACCCTAGGTTTGACAACATCAGCTGAAATCAGCTTTAAGTAGAACGTTTGTCTCTTCACCTTCCCTTCTCCCTCCCACCCTCCCTCTCGGGAACCATCTGACCATTATAATAAAAATCCAGCTTTATGTAAATACCCTATCCTCCAAGTAATAAATGCCATTAGCTGAGCCTGTTTGAGCAACCGCAGGCTTTTAAACATTCATTTGAAGATCTTTGAAAGCTCTCTCGGGGCTCTTGCTCATAATTCACTAAGTGGGACTTGGTAATAACTGTGTTAAATGGCCAGGCCGTGCAACTTGCAGGAGGTGTGTCTGTTTGTGTGTTACTGGTGGTGATGGGGGGAGGGGGGGGAGGAGCGGGGGGTGTGCTGGGAAGAGGATGCCCTTCATTCCATGCTGATCAGTTACTTATTTTTAAGAGTCCCCCTGGGGGCTCACAGTCCTTTGATGAGCCACTAATGAAAGAGCCAGATCTGACAATTAATTTCCCCAGAGTTATTATTTGTTGTTTTGGCAACAATTCTCTGAAAAGCCTTAATACTCACCTGGCTTCCCAATGGTTTAAGGGAGCCATAAGTTGAGGGAAGAAATGGATTCTACTTGTTTGTTCAGTAGTCATGTATTGAGTACCACCTGTGGGCCAGGCACTGCATTAGATCAAGATATACCCCCTGCCTTCAAGGATCCCTCAGTCTGGTGGGGCAGGGGGTGGACAGGAAAGTGAGTAAGAAGTTATAATACAGTGTGATACATGCTATGGAAGGGATTATTGGAGTATGGGGTGGCACATAACCCAGATTTAAGGAGCCAAGGAAGACTGCCAGGAAGGAGAGTCCCTTCTCCTGTTGGCCTCTAAGGCCACCTTAGAGTTACCAAGACAAATAAGAAAATAGGAAAAGAGAATGCTCTAGGAAGAAGGATTACCATGTTCAAAGACTCTGAGAGAAAGAAAAGCATCCATAAAATAATGGTGAGAAGGTGGAGTACTAAGAAGTCTCAGTCACTTCTAGTGGGAATGTAAATTGGTACATTTTAGAAAACAGTTGGGCATTATCTAGCAAAGTTGGAAATACATAAGCCCTGTGACCCAGAAATTCCATTTCTTTTTAGAGACACTTGTGCATATGGCATTAAGAGACACATACATAACAACATAGCAGTGTGGTTTGTAATAGCCCATAACTGGTAATAACCCAAATACCCATCAGAGTAGAATGATTAATTGTAGTGTAATCATGCAACAGAATACTATATGACAATGAAAACGAGTGAACTATAGCTAAACGTAGCAACACAAATAAGTCTTCTTTATATTGACATCAAAGAATACATACAACAACATTAAGTCCATTTATATTAAATTCAAAGTAGGCAAAGCCAAAACATTGTTTTGGGATGAATGTAAAAGTGGTAAAGGTATATAAAAAAAAACAAAGGATGACACCTGGCTGACTCAGTCAGTGGAGCATGTGACCCTTGATCTCAGGGTTGTGAGTTAGAGCCCAACATTGAGTGTAGAGATTACTTAAAAATAAAATCTTTAAAAAAAAATAAAAGGAATGGAATGATTACCACAGCAGGTGGAATAGTGCTCTGTTCTAATGGGAGGATGACAGCATGATTGGAAAGGATCAAATGGGGAGTCTCAAGCAATGTTCTATTTCTTGATTTGAGTGGTAGTTACACAGGTGTTTATGTCAGGGTTATTAAATTACTACACATTTATATCATAAATTTTTGTGTGATATATTTCATAATTTATGTTAAAGGAGAAAAAGAGACAACATCAGTGTGACATCAGTCCCTTGGTCTCTACTGTCTTCACATCCATGCCCTGGCATGCCAATGGGAGGTCTGGAGGTGGCTCTCAGAGACTAGATCCAGCATCCAGCTTCTATGTGTGTGTGTGTGTGTGTGTGTGTGTGTCCCATAGATGACTCTCCCAATGGTGGTACTGGGGGTTTCCTGGGATCTGAAGTCCTTGGGAGACCCCTTAAATTATCTCCATGGTATATAGTGTGGTTCTGTCTTCAGAGAATCTCAGGTGCACTTGGGTGAGTTTTACAGGTTTGAAAGAAGAGGATTCTCTGGGTGAACCAGGGGAGATATAGGGCATTGCTTTGTCTTTTCACCTACGTCCCCAGCTAGACTAGGGTCTGAAGGTCTGGTCATGAAATTCAACTTCAGAAGCCTGGGTCTCTCCCACATGGGCTCTGAGGTGGGTGCACTAGAATGTATATCACTTATGAAGATATGGTGTGGTTCTGAGCAACTCTGCAGTAAATGGGCCTTGATGAAGGGTAGGAGAAGGAAATGAGTGTCCCAAGGTGATCAGAGTTAGCAGGGGTCTAAGTAGTCCCTTGAGTACAGCCCTTGATATTTTTTGGTTCTTGATTAAGTCTAAAGTCAACTTTATGGTTATTCACTTATAAGATTAATACATGCTTTTGGAACAAGTTGAATATGGAAGTGAATAAAGGAAGCATTACAGTTTCCCCAAATCGCCTTATAATCTCATCCCATGAAGAAATATAGCTTGGTATATTTCCTTCTACATGACATGCCAAACTCATATACATAAATACAGACTTTATTCTTTTTCAAAAAATGGGATCATATTATAGCATTCCTCTGTAGCTTGACATTCCACAATTTGCTATATCATGGACATCATTTAAAATCAGCCCTTCCGGATTTAATAGACTGTTTCAATAATTGTGGAATATTCCCCAGTTTGGATATAGCATAATTTACTCAAACAGTCCCTTGTTGATAGACCTTTAAGTAATTTCCTATGTTGGCTACTAACAATACTATTCAACAAATATCCATTATATCCATATGTCCTGATACATTTTTTTTTCTGTAGGATAGATTCTCAAAGCAAAATGTTTGAATGAAACATGAACTTGTTAATTTTTTAATGAATCCCTACAGGTTATTTTTCTCTAAATGTTGTAGTGATTCTCACTTTTATCAATGATATAGAGGAATTCTCATTTCTCCATTCCCTTTCTAACAGTGGCTATTATCAATTCATGGAGTTTCCTTCCACCAATATGATGAACAAATGAACAAAAGGAAAAAATCAAAACAAAGAAACAGTACCCCCCTCCCCCAAAAAACCCAGCACCCACCCCTATTGTTATTTAGATTTGCACTTACCTGGACATTACTGAGGTTGATTATCTTCTCAAATGTTTGTTCATCATTTGTATTTTCTTAAAGAAATGCTTGTTTGGATCACTTATCTACCTATCAGATGGTTACTCTTTTCATTGTGGGTTTTCAGTAGATTCTTGCATATTAAGAGTATTAATCTGTTGTCTACTGCATGATCCTTCATTTATAAATATAGAGGAGTTGTAACACAAGGGAGAAGTGAGTTGTCTGAGGACACCAGAATGCAAATATCAGAGCTGGACAAGGTCACACTTCCAGATTCCCTGCACAGGATTTCTTCCCTGGCCCATTCAATAGCTTAGACCCTTGTGGTAAATTTTCTGGGACTTGCTAGAACAAATTTTCTCAGAGTATGATCTTCCTTCATCAGAATCATGTTATACTTCATTAAAATGCAGATTCTGGAGCCATACCCAAAACCCTAATCAGAGTCTCTAGAAGTGGAGCCAAAGAATCTTCTAAGACAGATTTTTATATTTTTGTTGTATTCACCAAAACTAGAGAGCCATTACCCTAAAAGCTCAAAGTCCTTGCATAGGCATAAAGGGCACTGCCTGGGGTGGAGAAATCAGTGGGAAAATGGCATAATAACTCTCCCCCACCCCCCCCCCCCCATCACCAGCAGCTGGGGAGAGAGCCCTTAAGGCTGAAGCATCGAAACAGAGCTATCACAGGGGACCTGTTGGCCTCATGCTGCCCTTAAGCCAAAAGCAAGCTTTTGTGGCAATAGAGGTGAATCTAATATATCACTTTCTTGCTGGTATAAAGGTGTAAATGTCAATGTCTCCTCGTTTTTGTGAAGATTTGACAAAGCACTTAAAGCAGCACCCATTTTAATCAACAAAGCATCTAGAAAGATCACAGGGTGGCAAGTGTGCAGTATCCTATCTGAGCTTTAGGTGGATTTGAAAATTGCACTTTTAATTAAAATTGGCATTTCTGAAGCTTGGCTGGAGCTGGCCGTTTTACTGGGGAATTGCAGATTGTGAAGCAAACAATCTGAGGGGAGGGCTTAAATGAGCTTGTGAGAAGGCTTGTGTATGAACAAGAAGCGCTTGTTTAAATAATGAAGTGGAGAAAAGATAATGTAAAAATGCCTTTGTGTTTAGATAGGTTTCCTCAGAGACCCGCGTCATTGTAGCTGAGCTGTCCGAGGTGCTGACTCTTGGGTGAGAGGAAAGCTTGCCGGAGGTGAAAGCCTGGCTTGTAGTTCTCAGTCCATCAGGTTTGGCCTTTCTCATCAGTTTCTTTCCAACCAATGACAAATGCATTGCCAGATGTTATACCACAATACCATTCATTCATTCAATCCACAAAAATTACTGATTACCTACTGTGCATACTGGGTAGTGCTTTGAAGAATGGGAAAAAATGTCAAGCCAGAATCATTGGATTCTATTCTGCAGATGTTACAGTGGACTTCCAAGTTGATATTATCCCAAGATTTAAAGATTTTGAGTAAAATTTTAAAACAATCAGGGACAATTCAAAGTAAAGACATTTAAGGACATCAATTATCACTCACTCTTTCCGTCTTCTGATGGAAAACAGGAGATTTTAAAACGGGAAAAGTAGGAAAGCCATAATCAGAATAAAAAGCAACCGTTTAAAGTGGCTCTGTAAACTCTCATTTCATTGTCCTTATTCTTCTCATTTAACCAAGAGCCACAGAAAATTTCACCATACATTGGTATCAGTTTCAAGACTGGCATTTGAGAGTAATTGATCCATCATGTAGGCCCTCAGGAAATAAATAGAATCTCTACAAACATCCTAATCAAGGTCATCTAATGTAACAGATGGGTGCACATCCGACCTCCAGGGTCAGGATAGTCTTGTTAGAAAGTTCTTCCTCTTTCCATGGTTATAGTGTAATTATGGATGAAGTGAGTGCCTATGGAAGTGGGTGGAAAGGTTGGAATTAGCACTTGTTGAGAACCTACTATGTGTCAGAACTGTGTCTGTGACAGATGCTATACTTCCTTTATCCTTCATAATCTAATGTTCATTCTCATTTTGTGATGTGGGCATCATTAGTATCCAGATTTGAGTATGAGAAATGTGTTACATATGATAATTTAGTTTACAAAACAAAACAAAACTCAGAGTGCCTGGGTGGCTCAGTTGGCTGGGCAACTGACTCTTGATTTCAGCTCAGGTCATGATCTCGTGGTTGTGGGATCGAGCCCCATGTTAGGTTCTGTGCTGAGTGTCGAGCCTGCTTGGGATTCTCTGTCTCCATTTCTCTCTGCCCCTCCACCAAAATAAAAAAAAAAACAAACTTAAAAAAATAAAGTCAGTTAAAAAGAGAATAAAAAAAATTTCAAGAACTCTCAAAGATCAATTTAGAGGGGAGCAGTTAGTCAATAAATAGTATAAGGACAATTGGTTAGAAAAAAATCTATTTTGACTTTCATATCAGAGCAGTCATCAGATAAATTCCAAATGAATCGAATATTTAAATATAAATGTTACAAACATATAAAGTATTTTTAAAACAGAAAACATGAAATTGAAAAGTTATCAAATCTCAGAAAGAAAATGGATTTCCAAAGCTTAGGAACAATTGAGAAAAAGGAAAAGTTGAACAATTTTAATTTCCAGGATGGAAAGATCCTACTACACTTCTAAATCTCATTGTGCAAAAGTTGGTAATTTGTTATAGTGGATACTTAAAGTTAAAAAGTGAGACCCATAGAGATCACTTCTGGGGTAGAGGATTTGACTGGGAATCTTACAGGGGAAACATTATCTATTTTGATCTGGCTGGAAATTAATTGAGCTGGATATATAATTGAGATTAGTGCACTTTATTATGTGTTAGTTATACCTTGATTTAACAAACAAAAAGCAGGTGCACCTGGGTGGCTCAGTAGGTTAAGCATCTGACTTTGGCTCAGGTCATGATCTCAGGTCATGAGTTTAAGCCCCATATTGGGCTTTGTGTTGACAGCTCAGAGGCTGGAGCCTGGTTCAGATTCTGTGTCTCCCTCTCTCTCTGCCCCTCCCCCACTTGCATTCTCTCTCTCTCTCTCTCTCTCTCTCTCTCTCTCTCTCAAAAATAAAAAAAAACATTTAAAAATTTTTAAAAAGCAGAAAGAAAATGAAACCCAACAAAATGCAATAACTGTTTTAGACTACTTAAGGGGAGGGATGCCAAGTTCCTATTCATGAGATCAAGCTCCTTGTTTGGGCTCTGCACTGGCATGGAGCCTACTTGAGATTCTCTCTCTCTCTCTCTCTCTCTCTCTCTCTCTCTCCACTTTACCAGCTCATTCTCTCTCCCTCTGTCTCTCTCTCTTTCTCTCAAAAAATAAAAATAAAATAAAAATAAAATATTTGAAGTTTCTAGTTTACCACAAATGCAAGAATGTCAACTATGTGACTCAGCTAGCACCAAGAAAAGGCACAACCCAAGTCTTTACTAGTAAAAACATAGTGCCAACAAGGGAAAAAAATTGACACCTAGCTTAGTGACCATTACCCCACCAGGCTGGCCAATGTTTGAATAAATTAATGAAACTTGGTCATTGTCTTACAATGCAAACTATAAGGAGGAAGGAAATCCAGCCTGGACTTTGGAGTAATACTGGCCTGGGTTTGAATCCCAAATGTACCAAATACATGTTGTATGACCTTAGGGAAATAATATCACTTCTCTGAGCTCAGTCTCCTCGTCTATAAAATGGGAACACTAATAGCAGCATTGGAAGGCCACTGCAAAGACTAAAGGAGGTACTGTATGTAATACATTTGGTGTGCTGCCTGACAAAATAACCCCACACATCCGTTAGTTGTTGTTAGTGGTATTATTAACCATGAGTTCCAGGGACTCTCCTTGTATGTCATCTCCACAGTATTCCTGAGGAAGTTTCTTTTTTTGAGGGGCTAGGAAAGTTGCACAATCATTTGCCAAAACAACCAAGGTGCCTCCCCCTGTTCCAGCTCCTTGCCACTGACCTAGAGATGCTCCAGAGCAGGCATGGTCTCTTTTCACTGCACGAGCTGCTGCAATCAGTGCACAAGGCAGTGAGCAAGGCAGGGAGGGGACTCCGCTGGAGTGAGAAGATGAAGAAATCGAGAAGCCAGCACAGCAGTAGCGAGAGCTCATTGACTCCTTCTCCCCAAGGGCCAGGCCGGCCAGCTGGGGAGGTCTGTCATTAACTCTCTTTATTGTCTACATTTTCTGCCTCACTGGCTCATCTGAGAAGGCAAATGGGACTCCTTGCATGGACATTGCTTCGTTGGCTTCTGGAACTGGGAAGAGCTGGAATCACTGAAAACATTTGCTTCCCAGGAGGCGTTCAAACATGTGCGATGGGGAGCTGGGTGTACACATAACTTGGGGTTTCCCTGAGAGCTTATCCATAAAGGAGCGTGGTAGTTTCTGTCTAACCACGCCTTGTTTTGAGCCCAAAGTCTCTTACCACCACCATTTGGAGAGTCAGCCATGTCCTTTATAACCAGACTCATACATCTCCCCCCTTGAATTTTTTTTTAATTTTTTTTCTTAATGTTTTTTATTTACTTTTGAGACAGAGAGAGACAGAGCATGAGCAGAGAAGGGGCAGAGAGAGAGGGAGACAGAATCGGAAGCAGGCTCCAGGCTCTGAGCCATCAACACAGAGCCCGATGTGGGGCTCGAACTCACAGACCGTGAGATCATGACCTGAACCGAAGTCGGACGCTCAACTGACTGAGCCACCCAGGCGCCCCTCCCCCCTTGAATTTTAAAAGATGTGTTCATATGGTATTCCTCCACAAGGGTAGAAGCAGTATGGTATGGGCTTTGCATGTAGATACTGATGTGCTGCTTATTAGCCATAAAACCTTAGACTCTCTGAGACCCAGTCTCCCTGTCTGTAAAATGCGAAGGATTACACCTACCTTGAAGTGCCGAGTGAAGATTAATAGTATTATTTTCCATATTGAGCATTTACCAGATCTTAAGTGTTAGAATAGGTGTTATTTCAATCCAACGCTCCAAACAATCCAATGAAGTAGGTACTGTTAACACCCCTATTTTGAGGACGAAGAAACTGAGACACAGATAAATTAAGCAACTTATCCAAAGTAATACATCTGTCTCTCTCAACCTCCCCCGTGGAACTCATTCATTCCCATGGCTTCTATGTTTATTTTTCTAGCCCCATTCTCATTTCTGAGGTCTATCTTTGTACATCCTATGGCATACTTGACTTGCCAACTTGGGGGTTAAACAGACCTCTCAAACTCAACTGTCCCCAGACAGAAGACACTGAAGCAACTTGTCCAAGGTCAGAGAAACAACTAGGGAGTCATTGAGCCAGAATCTGAACCTGGGTCTCTGACTGCAAAGCTTGCACTCTTGGGCACACACTACCTATGAATTGATTTTTCTCTTCAAAATATCCCTCTACATTTTCTGGCTTATTAAGCCAGATCTTAGATAAGACTGTATATCTTATCTGATCTAAGTCAGAATGACCAGATCACCAGGAATTATGTTCTTGAGGATTTCAATGTGCATGAAGTATTAGGGAGGATCTCTGAGCTTTCCCCAAAGACTCATAGTATGTGACAACTCTCACTTATCCAAACTTTCTCTTATTCGCCATACACCTATCCCCATCTTGCCCAGTGTCAAGGTCCCTGTAACAGATGCTCTGTTATCTCCATCTGTAGTCCCATATTCAGTGTAGAACTCAGGCTCAGGCACTCAGATGGGAGTAGGCTATAAGACAGGGAAGCCGTTCTTGACTTTGCAAAGACAATTAGATAGCGAAAACTCCATCATATTCTGTTCCGTCATGGTTTGTAGTATGAGGATGTGATAGCTGGGTGGATTATGTGAGTTGTAGCATATAAAGAACTTAGCACAGAACAAGGCACAGTAAACTAACTTGCTTATCATTGTCATCCCTTCCTTCAAGTTCCTTCTCTGGCTGCTATTGGTGTATCTAGTTGTCCCAAGTCCTTCTTGTCCATGGTCAGAGAATTTTTATTCTCACTCACCTTGCCTTGGTGTTTTCTTCAACCACGGGGCAAGTTGAAAAGTACAGACCCAGAAATAATGCACCATTATTTGCCCTGCAAAAGAATTCTCCTTCCTCTTCCTTCATCATATTCTTTCCCCTTTTCCTCCCTCACTTCTCCTCCCTCTTTTCTTTTCTCCCTCCCTCCTCCCTCCCTCCTTCCCTCCTTCCTTCCTTCCTTCCTTCCTAGCTTCCTTCTTTCCTTCCCTCCACCTCTTAGTGGAAAACCTCACAACATGCTGTCCTTGGTACTGACTCATTTTTTCTCCCTTGTTTAGCCAAGGAAGGAAACTGTATACAAATGAAAATATGTGTAATGCCACACAGCTAGTGCAGATTGAACATTTCCCAAGCTAAGTTCTGTATTTTTTGGTGTGGCCAGGGCTGCCACAGTACCTTCAGAGAGATGCCCAGAGATGCCGTCTGACCTGGACTGGAGATGCCTGCCTGGGTGTTGCCCTTCCCCACGGCCATTGACTTCAGAGCTCAGAGCACAGACAGCGCCTTATCTGGGTACCCTAGAGACTGCTTTGGCACAGTGATGGCTCCACTGGGACTGTGAACGTGGAGCCCAAGCAGGATACACAGACCGGAGATAAGGCCAAGAACAGATTCCCTTTGGCGCTCAGGTGCTGTTCATCAGAAATCGACAGTCTCACAGCCCTGGCTGATGACAGGCACAGGGTGATAACAATGCCATGTGACCAGCAGCCTTGGAGGACGGCTGTCACTGTTTCTCAGAGATAAAGGAACAATGAGCAACACTTTTACCTAGGGAGGGGCCTGCACGGAGCCTACAGGGTAAATCAGCAAGAGCTGAAGCTTGCCTGGGCTCTCTCTTCCCAGCAGGCCCCCGGAGCTCCCTCCTGTCACTCAGGAACCCCAGTCCCTATTATGCACCCACCCTTCCGACCCCTGTTCTCTGGAGTTAATCATGTTATCTCTAGAGCACAGGCATTAGCGGATAACGGACAAGAGGTTTCTTTCCCACCTCTCTGCCCCACAGAGCCTGCTGAGAGAGTAAAGCATTGGCGGGGGTGTGGAGGGGTGTTGCTGGAAAATACATCTTCCTCCAAATGGTTTATCCAGGCCACAGACTCCACACTAACAACCCTCTCCACGATCAGACCCCTCAAGTCAGCCTCGGAGGCCAACCTGAGGCCAACCTAGGACTCTTAAGGAATCAGGAGGGTAGGCATGGAGGGGCTGCAAGCAGCAGTGTTTGGTATCTTCCCATCCCACCTCCAATGGAGCAAAGCTGCTGACCTCACGCCCAGGTCTTAGTTTTGGAACAGATTCTGCTCCCTAGTTCCTCTCTACCCTTCCCCCATTTCTGCACACCCCTTTCCCTCTCAGGTCACAATAGCCATGAAGTGGAGAGTCAGGATGGCTGGGTTCTGGTCCCTTCTCTGGCCCAACTTTGATGAGTGATCTTAAGGATCATGGGTGAGTCACTTCACTGCCCAGTCTCAGTTTCTTCACCTGTAAATTGGGTTACTAATGTGTGACTATCAGATCTACCAGGTGGTAAGAATCTCCAGTGGAGGAGGGAGGTCTGAGATTCGCCCTCCACAAAACAGGCCCACTGAGCAGGGCTGGGTCTCAGCCTGGGTGTCGTCTCTGCCTGACTCCCAGGGGGTGAGCTCACCCTCCCTCAGTGTCCCCTTTATATTCTTTCTGCTCCTCTTCTTACATGCCTATGCTGTGATTGCTCACAGCAATTGTGCAATTTCCCTCCATATCTGTCATCCAGTTGATGCCCCTTTGCTGATTGTTTATGCACATCTCTAAACCTCACACTGCTTTTTCACTTGCTGCCTGTGAGGGATGTAGGCAAAGGACTATTTACCTAGCCCATATTTTAATACTATTATGGGTGCCTTGGATGTTGTTATGGATGGTCATACAACATCCTGGAGTTGGGTACTTCGACCTCCTTTACCCTTTCTGTTTGTAATCACGGACAATTTTCTAGACTTTGTCATCACCCTTAATCTTCCCAACTTTGAAATATTAAACCTTCTGACGACAGCCTCCCATGTTCTTGGTTCTCTAATTCCACTCTGCCTTCTCTCTGACATTATTAAGATCTCCAGTTTCTTACCACTTCCATTTTTACCAACATACGTGCCTCCTGCTTGCACTATAGCCCAAGACTCCTGGATTCATCATATGAAATGTCTTTCTGTCACTAGCTCTCTTGTCCTTATGCTGTCCTCATTTTTCACCCACTCATTCATTTGTTTATTTATCCAATACATTGTTATTGAGCATCTAATACGCTCAGGCACAGTGCTAGTTTCTAGAGAGACTATGGTCAGCAAAATAGACATTAACTCTCTTCCAGAGTCCCAGAATTTAATCCATTCCAATTCACTCTTGGATCTTATGTTTGGGATACTGAATGTTCCTAAAAATGTCTGGTTTCCAACATTCTCTGGACCCTCATTGTTGCCAGAGTTCCTTCTATATGCTTTCTACACTCCTTCTCCCATTCCTCAGGGACCGTCTCAAACATTAACTCATTTTTAAGCTTCCACTATGAAAACTGTCCTGAATCTTTCTGGTCTGATGACCTTGTTTTCCGAATCTCTGCAAAAAACAGAGGCTATTAATTCTGAACAATGAGGTTATACTATATGTGGTATAAAAACAGGAGCGACCATCCTCTGCAATGTGTAGGCTCTAATCTTGCCTCTGGTATAGTCTTGCTGGGCAACCTCAGATGCTGCTACATTGGGTCAGTGGTTCTAGATATCTCACAGTCCTGACACCTTCAGAAATTGTACTGAAGCTATGAACACTCTCCCCAGAGGAGTACCCTTGCAAATACCAACAATTTCAGAAAGTTCACAGACTCTGTGAAGCCCAGCTAAGAGCTTGTGGATTAGATGAACACCATGAACCTTTCAACTTTCTAGCCTAAGAGTTGCTGATCATACGTTGCCTTCAACCCCGACACCAGTGTGGTCCCACATCAGGGTGCAGAGGGTAAGGGGTGAGTTCAGGAATCTGCTCGAAGGAGCAGATATGAAGGAAGATGGAGCAGGGCTTGTTCATTCCCTCCAATGGGCATAATAGTATAAAAGAACCTCTCTTCCTTTGTCAGTTTCCAAGAATGCCACATTGGGAAATGTGAATGTATTACCTATTTCTGAGTAAAAATAAATTGCCCCAACTTAGCAGTTTAAAACAACAATAAATATTTATTACCTCTCATAGTTTCTGTGAGTTAAGAATTCAGGATTAACTTATTCAAATGGTTTTGGTTTGAGTCTCTCAAGAGACTGTAGTCAAGAATCAGCTGTCACCTGATGGCTTGAATGGGCCTGAAGATCCACTTCCAAGAGGGTTTACTCACTTGGGCAACAGATGGGTCCTGGCTGTTAGTGAAAGGCCCCAGTGCCTCCCCACGTGAGCCTCTCCTTAGGCCCAAGTGTCCTCAGGACATGGTGACTGGCTTCCTCCAGATTGAGTGATCCAAGAGAAAGTAAGGTGGCACCTGTGACGTCCTTTCTGACCTAGTATGTGTCACCATTTCTGCAATACCCCATTGGTCATGCAGATCAGTACAATCCAATGTGAAAGAGACCTTCACCAGGGCACGAATTCTGGGAGGTGATCATCATTGGAAGCCATCTTGAGGGCTGGTTACCACAGTGGGAGATGTTCCCAGTGGGGAAGCCACCATGCTTGCTCAGAAGCTGGGAGTTTCTCAGGCACATGTGCCTGTACTTTGGGGGATGTCTGTTAGTCTTTGTTCATTTCCCTTTGTGTTCCAACTCCATGAGGCTAGCTAGCAAAGCACATTTTTCTTTTGTTACAAATGCAGTAAGTTACCACCATGTTGGGTCCAATGATAACAGCCACCCCCTTGTGCAGCAGTCACTTCATGCCGTGCACTGTCCTAAGCACCATACATATATGAACTCATTTAACCATTAAAAAGACCTACGAGGCAGAAGTCATCATTGCCCCCAGTTTACAAATGAGAAAATCGAGGCACACAAAATCAAAGTAACTTCCCCAAGGCAACACAGTTAGCAAGTGTCAAAGCAAGGGTTTGAACCAAGGCAATCTAGGGAGTATGTGCTCTTAACCATCACACGTGACCACCTGCAGAAGGTGGTATAGGTGGCATGGGGTATGGGAGTTCCCAAGTTCTGTGGGAGCAGAGCAGATCAAAGACTGGGAGCTGGGGGGCACAGGCATGTAAGGGCAAAGGAAGCACTTGGGAAGGGGATGGGAAGGGGCAAGCTAAGAGGCAGGAAAAGAAGCCGGAGCTGTGGATGGGAGGGGTGGGGATCAGACAAGACAGGAGAGAATTTGACCAAAAGCTTCACAGGCCACCAAGTGGTTGAGGAGAATGAGGATGACATTGGGGCTCTTGGAGGAAGCAGTTCGGGAGAGTGGGGAGTGGCAGCCAGATTACAGTGGGCTGGGGGCATGTGAGTGGGAGGCAGCAGGTGTAGACCAGTCTTAGGAGAGGCTGGCTGTGAGTGAAAGGGAGGCAGCCTGAGGAGTGGGGGGTGGGGGAGGGTGCAGGGCCATCCCAGGGCGACATGAGGGGTCCAGGACAGACTCCAGCCTGAGTCCCCACCTACTGCCCAGGCCAAGAAGCACAGAATCTGCCTGGCAAAGGCTTGTTCCCAACCCCAGAAGGAAACCCCCATCACAGGGAGTGCCAAGTGAGGCCTGAAGACATAAATATTTGCTCGGCTTCTGCCCTTCTTGTTCAAATAGGGCATTGCTTTGGGGATGGAGGCTGGCTGCATAGCAAGGAAGTGAGAAATCAGTGAGGGTGGAAGAGTGTGAAGGAGCAATGATTGCTCTTGGGGCCACTAATGAATCCCCCAGGCTCTGGAGCTACTGGAATCCATTAGCTCATCAAAGCAGCTAAATAACACCCCTGCTCCTTTATGAGACATCTGTTCAAACAAAGCCAACCTTTCCCCTCCCGGCCAGTCTCCACCCGCACCCTGTGCCTGCTCTGCTCTGTCTGCCTGTGGCTGAATCAGTCAGGTTGGGCTGTAGTTCTGCCTGTCTCCTTGGCTGTAACATGGTGTGCTATTTCAACAGGGTCTATTGTTATGTTATGACCCTGACCATGGGCTTCTCTGGGGCTGTGCCCTGCATGGGTTTCTTTATGCCAGTATTTAAGAATCTCTGTGTGCTAGCTACTGTGAACTGAGCTTATTGTGTGTGTGTGTGCGTGTGTGTGTCTGTGTCTGTGTATGTTTGCAACACTGTCTTGCTGTGCAACCATTTGTGTGATGTGTGGCTCTATCACCATAAGACTCAAATGTTGTTTTTTTTACATGCGGTGACAATCTGTGCAGTGTGTGTTGTGATGGTATGTTCCTGTGTATGACTTGGTGGGGTGCTGTGAGACATCTCCTCTGTATGTGTGTGTTGGTGTGCACATGGGCTGTAAAACTGTCCCTGAGCCTGTACATAGCTATGTTATGCCTCCTGGTCATATACAAGGGTACTTGAACAAAGTTGTGACCGTGTGTAACTCTTTGAAGTGGGCGTTGGGCTACGTCCAGTGAAGTCATGTTGTCACCATGAGACGCTGTTTTAGTAGGATGCTTTATTATGATTTAGGAAGGACCTAAATCCCTAATTTGTCTTCCCAGGAGACCAGGGCTACCCTGAGGAGCATCTGGCCAGATGTGGCAAATCTGGATGGATGGTAGATGGGGCAGGGCACCACTTCTCCTCAACTGTTGGATGTAAGTCCAAGCCCTGAATCCTAGGAAACATCAGGCCGAAGCAAAGGCAACACCCAAGAGGAAATCAGCCCAGTATTCAGATGAGGGGAAGAACCTGGAGAGAAGTGAGGCAGTCAGACAAGCCTGAGGAATCCGTGGCCAAGTGGGGGCAAGGACAGGGGCTAAAGATTCTGGAACTGGCCAGTGAATCCGTTGCCACCACGGTGTAGTGGGGTTAGACTAGCAGCTTCCACATGTATCAGAACCAACTGAGATATTTGTTTCAATGCAGGTTCCTAGACCCATAACCAAAGGTTCTGAGTTAGTAGGGCTGGGCAGGGCCCTGGTGTCTACATTTTTAACAAGAATCCTGGGTACTCAGGACCACAGTTTAAGAAAGCCTGGATTCCAGGAACCCTAGGAAAAGATGCTGAGAACATGAGGTACAGCAAGAATCTAGAAGGGAGGAGGAAAGCAAGTTGAGAAAAGGAGGGAGGGGAGGAAAGCTAGAGACCAGGGCATGGCTGTTGTCCTCGGTCCCCGCCCGTATCTCCCAGGTACACCCCATTCCAGACCGTGCCAGTCCTCTGGGCGCTTCATTGGAGCCTGTGCATAGGGCAGCCTGAGTGCCTGGGACTTAATCCACCACCCCCCACCCCACCCTCTGCACTGGGCAGCCTTCAGCCCAGATGCATGGGAGTGGAGAATAAACACCTGGCTCTCTCATTCTTCAGGGGGTACAATCAGTATAATTGGAGATGAGTTCTGCTGTGTCTCCCAGAGGGCCCCAGTGGGACCGAACCCCACTTGTCCACAGCAAAACCTGCTCAATAATTACCCATCCCACTTACTTGGGGCTTTTTCCCCTTCCTGCTCCCTCTTGCTCTCCTGCTGATGCTCCCTGGAATCCCTTGCCATCTAAACTACTAGCACCTACATCCATGTCTCAGGGTTGGCTTCTTGGGGGATTTCAACCTAAGACAGGGGAGGGAGAGAAATCCCCAAGCTCCTGAGCATGAAGAATCAAGGGATGCTGGATGGAGCAAGAACAGCTGGGGAGGGGAGTCCCAGGCTTCTTCCTCCTCCACTGGCTGTTTGAGACCTTCCCCTGCTTTTGGAGAGGGCTAGAGCGGCCTGCTCACGGCCCCTGAAGAATGAGTGAAGGTTCTCTCAATGTACCTGCTTCCCCTCTAGTCTTTGATGTGCCGGATCAACGCGATGGATCGTTGGGAGTCTCCACTTCCAGCATGTTGTTCTTGAGGCCACAGCTTGTGGCCCCCAGCAGTTCCACCCAAGGGCACCTTCTAGGGCCACCTTCTTAACCCTTGGCCTGGGGTGGTGGGGGGGGAGGCAGCTGTGGGCCTGGCAGGATCTGCTGAAACCTCCAGCAGCTCCAGTTCTGGAGGCTTCTTTCCAGCTCCATTTGGATTGAATTCCTCCGGTCAGCCTGCTTGGAAGCGGTCTCTGCACGGTCAGATGCTGCTGCTCTTTGGTAAGCCCAGCCTGGCTCCCTTGGGCAGCTCCACCATCTGCCTTGGCAATTTCCTGCAGGAATGTACTGCATGAAAAAAGACCCCTCTATGAGGAGACCCAGCTGCCCAAAGGTCAGCCCCTCTGAGTAGAGCGTTTGGGCTTTGTTCTGGGGTCATTTCAATGCCCAGAACTTCTTAGTATACACAGTACCGTCCCAGCCTTGCCCTCCAGTGCTGGGAAGTGGGGGCTCTGGGTGTGATCCGTGGGCCCATGGGTCTTCACTAGAAAAGCAAGTACGTGTCTTTGTGAATGTCACCCCGGTGAATGGCTGGCTGTCCAGGGCACCACAGTGAGACAGATTCTGAAGCTGTGTCTGGGCCCAGAGGAGGGTTGTGGAGTGGCTTGTTGATGGCCTGGAGTGGGGAATGGTAGCAGGCTGCTGACGCCCCACTCCACATTCCCTTGGCCACCTCCAAGCTCATCTCCAGCTTTGGTGGACAGTGTCTGGGCCTGCTGGCAGCTTCCCATGTCAGATGTCAGATTCCGTACTCTTCTCGGCTTTCTCTGGGGCCATGACAGTTAGTTCAACCCACTCTACGTGCAGCCGGAAGTGCTGGGGGGCAACAGACATGAGGGGTTGGGAGGGTGGGCAACCCTCAGCCTGCGAGGCTGGGAGTCAGTGGATCCATGCTCCAGGCTCCTCATCTGATGGAGGGACAATTCTGAGACACATTCTGCATGATTCCTCAGAGTCTCTCCAATGGATTGAGCCCTAATTGTCCCTACGGCACCCACTCATTCACACACCTTTCCTTCACTGGCTTTCTCCCTCCCCTGCTTCCAGGGACCACTCCCAAATACTCCACTTTCTCCCAAGTTCTTGTTTTTGGTGGGAACCCCGACTAAGACAAGCATGACAGCAAATGTGTCCATCCTCAATCTGTAATGTGGCCGTGATAACACTTTGTGTTAACAGCTTCTTACTGCCAGCAGGAGCTGGGGGCTTGGGGGAGGAGGACAAAGGCAAAAAATGGGCCAGAGCCAGAGCCTTGGAAAGGCCCAGTGTGCTGGGGCTGGTGGACACCTAAATAAATAACACAAGTGATGTCCTAAGTAACACAACACAGGGGGAGCACAGAGAAGGAAGCATTTGCTTCTGCACAAAGAGGCCAGCGAAGGCTTTCTTTGGAGGAGCTAACACATGAGCTGAGCCTTAGGAACGAACATTATTCCCTGTACTCCATGTCCACGATATCGTGTCCGCTCTTCTTCAAGAAGAGCTTTCCTGCTATCTCCTACCTCCTCGCCTGGGTCACATCCCCCTGGCATCGGCCTCTCCTGCAGAGCACTCCATGGCACAGGGCTATTTGTTGGATTATTTGACCAGACCTCTGGCTCCACTAGATTAGAAGCTCCATGAGGGCAGGGACTAGGCCTGGTTTTGGTGACTTGGCAGTCCCCAGCATGGAGGGCACCTCCTGCCCCTCCCTTCTGCTGTCACCTTCAGTCTGATTTCATCGCTTCCCACCTGGATGATGGTACCTGCCTCCTCATTGGTCTCTCTTCTCTTCAAAGTCACCCTGCACGACTGCTGGTGTCAGCATCTGCTTCCCCAGCTCCCGGAGGCTATAGTCAGTCCCCCCCTCCCAGGAGAGGAGCCAATTCAGACCTAGAAGGAGAGGGTTGGCAGCCCCTGCCCCCCTCCAGCAGGACCAGAATGTAGGCGCTGGGATTATTTCTGCCAGTTGAATCCTTCACAGGCCCCGAGTAAGTCCTGGACACCTACCCACTGAGCCAAGCCTTACCCCTAGCGTGTACAAGGTGATAAACTGAGGTAGATCCCCATTTTAATCCCTCAGAGCTCCTGGATTTCTCCTCCTCCAGGAAGTCTACCCTGGCCTGCTCCCTGAGCCAAGTCAAGTGCCTGCTTGTTATGCCCGTAGTCCCCATGCTTCCCTCTAGCATAGGTCCTATTGTGTAGCATATTTCATTCATTCATTCATTCATTCATTCACTCATTCCACAAATATTTACTGAGCCCGTACTATGTGAAAGACTCTGTTCTAGAAGCTGGGATATACCAGTGCACAACATAGAAAAAAAAAAATCTCTGCTTCATGGTGTTTCATTCTTGCGGGCAGATTGATACTAAAGAAGATAAACAACTTCAATATGCAGTAGATCAGATGACGGGAAGTGCCATGGAGAAAAAGAAATCCAAGACAAGTGACAGAAAGTGTGTACCTACAGCAATTTTAAAAGGGTGGGGACAGAGAGCGCTGCATCAAGACGGTGGCATTGAGGACAGACTGAAGGAGGAGGAGGAGGAAGCCATGTGGATACTGGAGGAGAGGGTTTCAGGAGAAAGGGACAGCCAGGGCAAGCTCCTGGGGCAGAAGAGAACCTGGCTGACCCAGCCAGTCCTCCAAGTACAATGGGAGCCCCTGGGCTTTGAGCAGAGAGGACAGGATGGGACCTAAGTTGGGACAGCCTCATCTGGGCATTCGTGTTGAGTGGAGACTCCAGGAGGGACAAAGACCAAAGCAGGCAGATAGGAGACTTCTGCAATAATCCAGCTGAGAGATGCTGGTGGTTTGGACTGGGCTGTGGTACATGCAGTGACCAATCTCTGGAGAGCAGACTCATTGAGTAGGAAAGCTGGTTTTCCAAATTTGCCTTCCAGGACCCTACTGGGTCTGGACCCCTGCCACAAGCCCGGCCTTCTCCAGACCCCCTCTTTCCCTGGGAACTGCTTCCTTTGCCCCCCCAGCCCTGGCCCACCCCATATGCTGGGATCGCAGTGCTGTTACTCCTCACAGACTCCTGCTGTCATCCCCACCCTGGGGTCCTGAGCACTGGTCCATCAGGTCCCTCTGACGGGGGGTGTCTGTCTCTGCCTCAGACCAGATCTCCAGTGCCAGCCCTTCCTACTCTTCAGCAGCCCACGTGGCTTGACCCTCCCTTTTGTACCAAAGTCTCTGCTTCCCTCTCTATGTCTGTCCCCTGCTACAGCCATGGAAATGCTTGCACATTCCCAAATGCACCAGGCCTTTTCCCATCCTGGGACCTATTAGAAAGCCCTTTCCCCACCCTCTTCACCTGGGTTGAACTCCCTCAGGGCTCAACTAAGGTGTCACCTCTTCCAGGAACCCTTCTGAGAGCCCTCAAGCTAAGACACACGTTCCCCCCATTCTTCTGGTCACACACTCTTTCTTTGGGGGCAGGCTCTCCCTCACAATACTCTAAATCTAAGCTCCCTCAAGTGAGCCCAGTTCTATAGCCTTGCTGCTGAACAGTCCATGGCTCCCTGATGCCTGATGCTTAAAAGACCATGTGGCCTCATTCATCCTTACAGCTCTATCTTTTGGACTTGCTTTCTCTGTTCCCCAGCTCCCCCCACACCTGACATTCCCATTTCTGGACCTTGCCCTGAGACTTTTCAGGTCAGCGGCAAGAGGTGGTTCAGCACACCCCCAGGACCGCCTCAACAGATACGCTATATGATGCCTAGACATTTGGAGCTGGGGGATGAGAACAGAGGCCTGCCCAGGGGAGCGAGGTGAGGCTGCAAATGCCCCTGTGTTCCTAAGAGTGTGGGATCAGACAGGCTGGGGGTTGAAACTTGGACTTGCCACATCCTAGCTGTGTCTCCTTGGACAAGCCACTTCAACTTTCTGAGGTGTGGCTTCCTCTTTGTAAGCGGAAACATTAATACCCTCTTTGCAGGCTTGCTGTGAGTCCCGTGAAATAATGAACATAGAATCCTTAGCCCATGCCTGTGGTAAATAGTCAGCATCACCAGATTGTAAAAATAATTGTCATGGGACAAGTCAATTGGAAAACCTCTGCCACTTTTCCAGCCACAGCGGTGACCGGAAGTGGCCATTTTGCTCACGCCTGGCCGTGCCCGGCTGGTGAAGGTTTGGGGTCCTCCGCAAGAACCAGCTCTGGGGGGTTCGAGACAAGCCAATGCAGTTTGGGAATCTGCATTGAGGAGCTGGGTCATGGAACTCTGCGAGTGAGGAGACTGGTCTCCTCTGTGGCCCAAGATGGGACCATGGGCATCCCGGCTGCAGGGAGTTTTTTTGGGGGGAGGGCGGGGGGATCCAGCTGCAGCCTTTCTCTTGGGCATCTTCATCAGATCTGTCCCGACTGGCAGAATTTTTTGGCCATGAGTCTTGACCAAACTGTAAACCCCAAGCTGAGGATTGAAGATGAGCTATGGGTCAACCAGCAATGGCTGGATAGGTGGGCTACCAACCGGGCCAGAGGGGGGCCTCAACTACAGACCCCCACACTACATAACTCTGCTCATCTGCTTTGAGCCTCCTACCAATTCTTCTGCCCAGGAACACTCCAGGGCTTGAGAACATAGCAGCTTTTTTGTTGCGGGGGGGGGGGGGGGGGGGAGGGGGGGAGGGCAGGGGGAGAGGTCTTTAATTCTCCTCTCATGTCCAAGCCAAGCTCTCAATCATTGGTGCAGGAAGCGCTCCCATAGCTCTGGCTTTGGCTAGATAAATTCACCTCTGTATCCTATGGGGCCATATCTGGTTTCTAGTTTGAGGTCTGTGAGAAATAAGGCCACTGTCCCAGTCAAAGGAGGACGCCGGAGGCTCGGAGCACAGTGAAGCGAGGCTTTAAACAACGTTCTTGCAAGAGCCGGTATCTGATGGACAGGCACACCCCGGGCAATCACAGCAGACAGTTTATCTCCTAGCGTACAAGTCCCTCCCCTAGTTCCTCATTGGCTAAGTACTTCAGAGGCAAGTCCCTCCCCTGGTTCCTCATTGGCTAAGGACTACAGAGGTCACAGCCTTATCTGGACGTTGCCTATGCCCACGTAAGGCAAAAAATAGTCTGACTGGAACAAACGTACATTCCCTGAGGTGATGCAGAGACTTTCAGTCCCTCCTCCCTTTATTCTATGGCGCATGCTCATTGCAAAGCCTGTGAAACTAAGCCCACGAAAAGGAGGGGGGAAGAAGGGTCTAAGGGTCCAGTGTGGGGATGTGGGGAGGGTTATACCTATTTCCAATAGGTTGTAAACCTATTGTTAACTAGACAGCACAGCTTTTATTTGGTATTTCTGGAAATGAATCATCTCACTCTTTTCTCACAAGGTCCTGCGTTTGCTCATAGTATCAGAGGCGTCACTTAACCTTGAACCTCCACCTCCAACCGGGGAGTGGTGAATAAAGCATGACCAGTACGTACACGGTCCCCTCCTACCCCCCAGGGCAAACATCACTAACTAATCGGATAACCCTTCCCACTGAGGATACACCTAGCCTCAGAATCCAGGGCTTCTGCAAAACACTGCCAAATGATTGGAAAACTCATCTGCATTTGAGCAAAAGTCTTTGGGCCCAGGCCACAACCGTGATAATGATGATGATAATGATGATGCTGGCGATGGTGTTGGTGAAGAGAGTGGTGATGACGATCGTATTCACAGATGTCCATTGTGATTTGAGGCTTGCAAAGTACTATCAGCAACCTCACTTCCATAGCTTTACCCCTTCAACCTTCAAAGATAGGTCGTTGCTTTATTCAGGCCTCATTGGGTTGTAACTAACAGAAGATTTTTCCCCCCTTCAAACATGCTTGAATAAAGCCCCATGGAGAATGCCGATGTCTAGGCCTGGGTCACAACTCTGTCCCTGGGATCCACAGAAGGATGATTATGAAATGGACAGGGAGCAAGTGATTCTCGGAGGGAATGGATTCTGGAGGTCCAAACGCACGAGTCCATGGGAGCATGATTGCCCATGCCCACCCTGTTTTCCAGAGGGGGGAATGGATGCTCAGAGATGGCAGATGCCTTACCCAAAGTCACACAGCCGGCAGGTGGGAGTGCCAGTATGAAAACCCAGGGTCCTAAATCTCTGAGTCCGGGATGCTTTTCCCTTCATTAAGGCTGCCCCTCAGAGGCTAAAACCAAGTGACCCTTACTACCTTCCATAAATTCCCCAGACCGAGCACTCTGCGGCCATCTCTAGTCCCCCTGGCCAGGACCACAAGGCCTTTTTATCGAAGTGGACAGAAGGGACCTCTGCTCTGTCATGATCCCTCCCCAAAGGGCTGGGCATGGGTTCAGAGGGGGTGGCGTGGGCAGGATGAGTAAGGACACTCCCAGCACTCCCACCCAGGCAGACCCATCCTGCATCCCCCATCCAGGAGACAGCAGGCGGCCAAATAGGCAATTAATTACTGCCTGGCGGGCTGCTGGCTCCCCTGCCCCCTCTGTTCAGCCAAGTGTGTAATGGAAATGAGACTCAAACAGACTCCCCTGCCCAGAGGGACCCTGGCCTGCTCAACAGAGGATCAGCCCCAGGGAGCCAGGGAAAGGGCTGTGACGCAGAGGTGAATTTATTAAAACAATGAGCTTCTTCTGGCTCCTTGTCCTGCCTTTTCTCTGACTCCTGGTGACAGGCACAGTCTTCTTGGGGGTGGGCTCTGCTCAGAAGTGGCCCTTTCTTGGCAGCCGGAGTAGAGGAGTATTGTTAGTATTAGTCTTCTGTAATATTAACCGCCGTGTATTGAGTGATGTCCTGCATTCTTTACAAGCATTATCTCTGCAAATGTTCAAGAAAGTCCTTTGATGTGATTGTTTTATCCCTCTTTTACAGCTGGAATATCCCTCTTTTACAGCTAAGAAAGACTAAGGCCCAGAGCAGTGACCCGGGCTCTCAGGGGATGGGAAAATGGAATGGTTGGAGCACAGACTCTCCCTCGCTACTCATTTGCCCTGAGCCAGATACTTACCTTCCCTGTGCCTCAGTTTCCTCATCTACGAAGGGGTGACGATGGTCACACCCACCTCATAGGGTTGCTCGGACAGTGTTTGGGTTGAATGTGAAGCATTCAATAAACGGCAGTTGTGTGGCTTTAGAAGGTAGACGGGGTGTTGTTGTTTTTTTTTTTAAGTTTATTTATTTTAAGAGAGAGTGCGTGTGTGGGAGGGGCAGAGAGAGGGGAAGACAGAGAATCCCAAGAAGGCTCCGCACCATCAGTGTGGAGACCAATGCGGGACTCAAATGTACGAACTGGGAGCTCATGACCTGAGCTGAAATCGAGAGTTGGACGCTCAGCTGACAGCCACCCAGGCGTCCAGAAGGAAAATGCTTCCATACCGTGTTGCACAACAACTTTAACACAGTAAATGCATTAGGTGCGCAACGTGGACCATAATACATGCTATTTGCACCCTACGCACATGATAAACACAAGTAACTCAAGAACGTTTCATTCACAAAATGCCGGGCATGTTCTGAATCTTCTCTCTCTACCTTCTTGATCCCTCAGCAGCCCACGCCTCAGGGGGCTAGCATTTTCCGTCCTTTGTATGAAGACTGTCGGGGGAATTTTTGTCTGTTCCCAGGTGAGTCATGTAAATTCTGCGGATGGATTTGTTTTTATTAAGCTTACACAGACACTCCCGCTACAGATTCTTAGGAATCGCCCAGCCTCGTTTGAAAAAGTATCGCCCCAGAAGAAAGGAAATTGGCTCTCCTGGACATCCAGATGGACAGACTGGCAAGCGTGCGGCCAGGGTGCAGTAAAGGGAAGAAAAGAGAAAGACCCGGTCCAGATCAAGGCACACAAAGAGAAGTCACACGCTGCCAAAGTCAGCCAGGGATTGTCCCCTCCCCCACTCATGGCTTGCTGGTGTCCTGGCGCCCCTGATCCTCTGAGCCCTGGGGAAAGGGCCTGGGAGAATTCACTGATGTCACCCCAGCACCCAGCATGAGACCCAGCCCTGAACAGGGCGTCTGGGAAGGCTGAAGAAAGAAACAAATGAACGAACGAAAGAATGAATGAATGGCATGTCTATTTGGAGGAAGCTGTAAAGAATAAAGAAAAGAGGGAAGGAGAAATAATTAGTGCTATTTTCGGTGCCTTTAGAATACTGAACAATCTCTATATTCTGATGTGAAAGATCTCCAAAGACAAATTAGGTAAAAAAAAACAAAAAACAAAAAACAAAAACCAAAAAACCCAAACAAACCAATGCACACAACTGAACGTAGAATATGCTACCTTTTTGTATTTAAAAAGGGGAAGGGGACAACAAGAACACATTTGTATTTACTTATATCCTTGTACATGTTGTATAGGCAAATGGAAGGGTCCTTAGGAAACCAGCAACAGTGGTTTTGGAGAAATGGAAGGTGGGTAGGCCGATGGATGACAGGAGCTACAGGGCCACTTTTCATTATATTTTATATAATATATAATAATACACATATTTTTTTTCTGAGCCACGTGGGAAAAAAATCAAGAAAAGGAAAAAAAAAAAAGAAAAAAAGAAAATTTCCCCTCCAAGAACACACACAAGAGTCACCCTTTGCTTGATGCTGGGGAAAGGAAAGGCTGCTTAGTTATCTTCTCAAGGACTTAGTTTAATTAAGGCCTTAGAGATCTCCTAACCTATTGATCTCGGACCAGAAAGCATTAGGTGAGTTCCCAGGAGCTCCAGGCTTTCAGAAATCATTCCCCTAAACTCCACATCTCTTTTGTAGCCTCTGCACCATTCCCTGGGGTGGTGGCCACTGGGACAACAGGCAGCAGGAGAGAATTCTTGGGGGGTCCGGAAGCTGTCCTGGAGGAGGAGAAGGGGAGAAGCCCAAAGGCCTGGGTACAAGAGGCCCAGGAGCAAAAAGAAGGAAACTTTGTCTCTGGCTTCACTGCACCCCTCCCCACACCCACCTGCTGAAAGGGCAGGAAAGATCCACCAGCCTTGGAATTAGGGCGGGGGCTGTCCTGGGTGGGGACCCTCTCCCGGATGTCCAGGGACAGAGAGCACCCGCTGACATCAGGGCTCCATTTATAACAGTCCAGTGTGGAAATCGCACAAGTGTTTTTATGCCACGCTGGGCACTGAGGGGCCCAGGAGCTGAGCCCCAGCACCGTGAACTGGGAGAATGGGGAAAGGGTGCCTGTAGTACCCACATCTGGGGTCAGATTGATTCAGGAGCCAGCGGCTGGGTCTCGCTGTCCAGGCACCGGGATCTTTCCATGTTTATGGGATCTAGACTCAGGGAGCCTGCAGAGAGCCCCTGCCTCAAGCAGGCCTATGGCCTTTGAATTTCTGACACTGAGGGGTGCCCTCTACCAGAGGCTCTTTGGTAAGTGCATTCATTTGGTTTTAATATCTTTGCTTGGAGGAGGCCTCCTAACCCTTCAGTGACCTTCACATTGACAATGTAGCCCAGGCCGTGAGGAAAACCCCAGCCTTGGTCTGCAGCGGGAAGGATCAAGGCCAGCGGGAGGACTCCTGCAGGCTCATAGAGAGCCCCATCCTTTGAACCTGCCCCGAAGCCCGGTCAAATCCCTGGCTGCCGTGACAGGCTGGGTCCAGGGCACGGTCTTCAGAACAGGGTTTGTTCATCCTCAGAACAGACCCACACGTCGTGGGCACCAGCCTCACATGCCTACCTGTGAGTGCAGCATCCTCTCAGGCTGAGCGTGGTCCACTCTGGTGATACCACCACTGTTAATAACAACAAAAGCGATGTTAATCCCAGCTGCCATTTACTGAGCCCTTCCCAAGAGGCACAGGACTTTGTGCACGTTATCTCCCTTGATCCTCACATCAGCCTCACCGGGGAGGTAGACCCTTATTTCCAGCTGCCTGGGACTTTTCAAACAGCCGGTCCCACTCTGGTGGTGACGACTTAGGATACGGGAGGCTCGAGAGCTGTAGGCAGTCATGTTTCCCTCAACCTGGAAGGCCAGGCAGAAAACAAAAGTTCCGTGCTGAGGGCACAGCCGCAGACGTGGGAAACGGAGAGGGATCCCCGGTCCCAGCTTTCCCGAGGCCGTGCCCCTGTCCGCCTTCCATAGTTACCTGAGACTGCAGCATGCTTCCAGCAATGCCCATCTGGACCTAAGCTAGGGGCTGAGGGTGAGGATAAATGAGATAACACATTTAGCTCTTTAGACGGAAAAAATGTCTTCCATAAGTGATAGCTGTTATCGCTCTAATTAAGAGGACACAGACTCGGGGCGCCTGGGTGGCGCAGTCGGTTAAGCGTCCGACTTCAACCAGGTCACGATCTCGCCGTCCGTGAGTTCGAGCCCCGCGTCAGGCTCTGGGCTGATGGCTCAGAGCCTGGAGCCTGTCTCCGATTCTGTGTCTGCCTCTCTCTCTGCCCCTCCCCCGTTCATGCTCTGTCTCTCTCTGTCCCAAAAATAAATAAACGTTGAAAAAAAAAATTTAAAAAAGAGGACACAGACTCAGCTCAATGCACACCCTGAGAGGCGGCCTCGGCGGGGCACAGGAGCACGATCTATTTTCCACGTGCTACCGCGAGTGGTCCTGGAAAGCCCCATAGACAGACTTGTGGGAGGGGAGGCTTGGGGGTTCACCTTCCTGGGTCCAGCCTCTTGGGGGCCAGGGGTGCTGGGCATCCCCATCTGCCCCTGGCGGTCAGCGCGATGGTTTGTCCAGAGGTTAGTAAGGAGCGTCCTCCAGGGCAGACTCTGTGCCCTGAGTGCCAGGCTACACGGACAAGTAAGACACAGGCCACACCTGTGTGTGCATGCAGCAGGCCAGGGCAAAGTATGAGAGGGTTGTAGGAATACTTGGGAGAGGTGAACCCAATCTTGGGGAATCGAAGAGGGCTTCCAAGAGGAGGTAACCTCGAAACAGCCACCTAAGAATGCTTAAGAATACTAGCTAATATCCACAAAGGGTGTATTATTATGAGATCTTTCAGATCCTTTACATCCTTTGATGTAATCCTTTCGGCCACCCTGGGAGGGAGGTCTGATTATCCCCATTGAACAGGTGAGACTCCTGGTCCCGCGTCTACAAAGTGGCGGAGATTGGATTTGAATTCGGCCCTTCCTGGTTTAAGTGTGGGTTCTGAGCCGCAGAAACGAGAGTGGATGGGAGCAGGGGTGGGCAGCAGGTCCCTCCTTGCAGGGGGAGCAAAGAGATCTCCCTGAGCTGCTGGATAGGAGGCTGCTGAGGCAGGCCTGGGGTCAGAACTCACGGGGCCTTGCCCACTGGGAGTGCTGGGGAGGGAGTTTGGACTTTGTCGTGAGGGCAGCTGGATGATGGAGAAGGCCAGATGTGACGTTAGAACCCTGCAAGTTAATGGGGCGCCTGGGTGGCTCAGTCGGTTAAGCGGCCGACTTCGGCTCAGGTCATGATCTCACGGTCCGTGAGTTCGAGCCCCGCATCGGGCTCTGTGCTGACAGCTCAGAGCCTGGAGCCTGTTTCAGATTCTGTGTCTCCCTCTCTCTGACCCTCCCCCGTTCATGCTCTGTGTCTCTCTGTCTCAAAAATAAAGAAACGTTAAAAAAAAAAAATTAAAAAAAGAACCCTACCAGTTAAGCGTCTGGCCACAGATGAAGCCTTAGGTGGCTGGGGATGGCGGGCCTGAGTGGGGCTCAGAGCCTCCTTCTGAGCCCTGCCTTCAGAGCCCTTCTGCCTGGCCTGGGGCCAGGGGCTGGAGGGAGGGGGCTGAGGGACTGGGTTTCCAGCCGCCAGGCTCAGACCCTCTTCCTCCAAGTGGGGAGCGAGCTGGTGCATCTCAGCCAATCACCAAGCCCACCCTAAATGAGCCATAATGACTCCTGATTGCTCCTTTGTCGCTGGGCTTTCAATGCCACTTCCATCTGAGGCTGTGGGGAGGAGGAAATAGGGGCCCTGTAGACCAACGCAGGCACGCTGCTTGGTTTTCTATTTTAGGATAAATGCACGTGGGGAGGGGGTTGAGCCTCCCCAGGCTCTCAGATCCACGTGCCAGGCACAGATGAGTGGGGGTGAAGGTGGAGACGAACGGAACCAGTTGCCACAGTTTACAAGGCAGATCTCTGACCGACTGACCGTGGGGTAGGATTGTATCCTTATTTGACTAATGGGTAATCAGGGCCCAGGGAGGGGTTAGTATACAATCACGGATGGTGAAGAGTGGAACCAAGTCAGCCGACATTTATTGAGCACCTACTCTGTGTCAGGCGCCACGCTACGTGTCAACTATAAACCCAGAGCTTTTCCAATGGTGACGACAATGATAATAGCTAGCTTTTATTGAGCATTTACTAGGTGCCAGGTACTCGTCATGGTACAGTTCGCCATTCTTGCCACCCACACCGTAAAGGAGAGTGAAACGGGCACTTGGATGGGGCAGGAAGTGTTTCTCTCTGTCTCCACAGACCTGAGATGGTTCACAAACAGGAGCATTCGGAGACAAGGAGGACTAGAGCCTAAGGACATAAGAGAGAGGGCCCAAAGGGGAGGGCTCATCGCAAGGTGGATGGCCACATGGACAATTCCAGAAGATCTGATCCAAGAACCCACAGCCTGCAGAGCCTGGGTGGGCTAATTAGAACAGAACACACACACACACACACACACACACACACACAGCCACAGATTGTGCTGAATTGAAAGATCCCGATGAACACAAAGTGATTCTTTCAATTTTTTAAAATTTTATTTTAAAGAGGCTCCACGCCCAACATGGCCCTTGAACTGAGGACCCTGAGATCAAGAGTCGCATGCTCAGGGTGCCTGGGTGGCTCAGTCGGTTGAGTGTCCGACTCTTGATTTCAGCTCAGGTCATGGTCTTACCCTTTTGTGGGTTCAAGCCCCGTGTCGGGCTCTGCACTGACTGACTGCACAGAGCGTGCTTGGGATTCTCTCTCTCCCCCCCTCTCTCTGCCCCTCCCACGCTCGTGTTCTTTCTCTCAAAATGAATACAAATTAATTAATTAGTTTTTGAAAAATCCCATGCTCTACCGACGGAGCCAGCCAGGCGCCCCTCCGTGTGCATTTCTGAGCACTGACCAGTTTAACAGTGAATGCCTCATCCCTCCTTCCTACTGCCTTCGTTCTAGGACAATCCTTTTTGTCCCTTTTTAATAGATGGGTAATTTGAAGCTGAGAGACCCTGAGCCACCTGCCCAGGGTCACTCGACCAACAGTGGCAGAGGGGACTTCCAGAACTGAGCTCTGAACCAGCATTCCCCTCAGGCTGTCCCTGGACCCACTAGTCGTGAGGCTGGCCTGGGTGCCCTGGGTACCTAGTGGGCAGCGGGACGATCAGCCTCTGCGCCCACTGTAGAGCAGCAAACCCCTCCCCCTCTTTCTGCCCCTCCTCCCCGCAGCCCGTCTGGGCTCAGAGCTATTAACCAGGTCACGCTGGCTTGTCCCAGTCCAATAGTTCCCTTAATTGCCTTTTTATAGCACGTCGTACAACTGTTCATTACGCTGTCATATTTCCCCTCGAAGGCAGCAGTGGGGGAGCCAAACTGAGGATGGGGACCCGTCCAGGTGGCAGGGGCTGTGTGTGGGGCACCAATGTGTGAAGCTTATTTTCTACTTGGTCAGAATGAATTAAACGCATGCTTCTCACACTTGAGCGATACACAAACCACTTTTAAAGGGGGAAAAAAATTACAGCCCCTTGCCAACAATTGATGGATTATCTTTATTACAATTTTACCGAAATATGTACAAACATAAAGCTAAGTATAAAGCTTTATCCTTTTAGCTCTATACAACAGGAAAAGCTAGGACGATGTGCTAGTGGGATACAAACAAAGCTACACACACACACACACACACACACACACACACATCAAAATAACACGATTAATTTAATGTGATGGATGATGTACTGCTGAAATTAAATCGCCACTTGCATAGTGAGTATGGTTCTGTGTGCTTTAGCATTTAGCCCCCCTCTGTTCTTTTGTCGTGAGACCTATGACAATTAAAGCAGTCTGGTCATCCAGGAGACCTAGAATCTGCTGGTAGACTTTTTAGATATAAAATAATATCATAAAGGGGCGCCTGGCTGGTTCAGTGGGTGGAGCATATGACTCGATCTCAGGATTGTGAGTTCAAGCCCCACATGGGGTGTAGAGATTACTTAAAAATAAAATCTTAAACAATAATAATAATATAGAGGCACCTGGGTGGCTCTGTCAGTTGAGGGTCCGACTCCGGCTTAGGTTATGATCTCACAGTTCATGAGTTCCAGCCCCACAGTTCATGAGCTGTCAGCTCAGAGCCCAGAGCCTGCTTCAGATTCTGTGTCTCCCTCTCTCTCTGCCCCTCCTCTGCTCATGCTCTGTCTCCCTCTCTCTCTCAAAAATAAATACACATTAAAGAATAATAATATAAAAAGAACCAATTCTGGGTGAGAGCTCACACATCACAGGTGAGGAAACAACTGATTTCCCAGGAGCCTTTATCAACTCTGCTGGGCTAAGCCATCCTGTGGGGGAAGAGCCACAAGACTCTTGAGGCTGGAAAGCCCAAGACACAGGACGCAGCTCCCCGGGACCAGAGTTTAGTGAAATCCACAAGCTCTCCTGAGCACCAACTGTGTGCCCACCCTGTGCCTCCCCACCTCCCTGTCCCAGAGGAGTCACCTGAATAGTTGGAAGAAGAAGGTGCCAGAGTGGACATAGACACCAGTCAGTGCATGGAGATCTATCTGGTCATTGGGAGCCAGATCCGGATTGTAGCCCCTCCCTGGAGCCCAGGGTCCAAGTCCTTCCAGGCGAGCTCACCTAGGGCACTAAGGTTGTAAGGACAGCTCTCAACCTGGGTTTGAATCCTGGATCTACCACAACCTATCTGTGAGACCTTAGGCAAGTTATTGAACCTCTCTGTGCTCCAGGGTCCTCATCTGTCAATGGACACGAAACCAATCCAAGCTCACAGGGACGCCGTAAGGCAATCACATACGAATACACGCACAGAATAAACACTTGTTAAATATTAACATTGGCATCTCACCCGGGGCCAGCTCTCAGCACGACTGGGAGGGAGACAAACTTAACAGATTGGGCTCTTAAGCTGAAGGCCATGGAGTCATCACGCGCAGGCTATAGAGAATTGGAAAGTCTGTGTGACGTGTGTGTGACCTAGAAAAATCTTTGCCCGCTAAGCTAGTGCTGGTCAGGGGCTGGCAGAGGCCCTCAGTGTCTTAGTCAGCTGGAGTGCCGTAACAAAACACCACAGGCTGGGTGGCTTACACAACCGGCATTAATTCTCTCACAGTTCGGAGGCTGGAACTTCCAGATCAAGATCTGGCAGGGTCTGTTTCTGAGGATTCTTCCTGGCCTGCAGAGGGCCACCTTGTCACTTTGTCCTTCCTTACCCGGCAGAGAGAACAAGCAAGGTTTGAGGGTCCAGGAGCCCCGTTGCACTCCTGGAGCCCGGGGTCCTCGAGGCAGGGCTCACCAGACTCAGAGCCTCCTCCGTGGCTGTCTCTCCCAGTCGCTATAACCAGTGACCCACAGATTCCTAAGGGTGCTGAGTGGTCTGGAAAGGAGTCCCTGAATCTGTGTGTGCACCCCAAGCCCATTCTGAACAAAGATCCCACCTTACATGCGTATTGCATGACTAGCTTTCAACTCTGCAGAAGGTGATGTGGGCATAAAAGACGGATCCATTTAGAGGGGCTACAGAACCCAGAATTCAGGGCTGGATTTTGGCCATTGTGTATGTGTGTTTCTTCAACCAATTATACTGAACGTTCATGGGTGCAAATGGTTTTATGACATCAATTTAACACAACCCCGCCTACGTTTATTGAGTGTCTACTGTGCACTGGGTACCCAGCGGGGAGTGAGGTCGCTGTGTTCCCTGTTTTCCAGCATAACAGGAGGCTGTGCTCCCAGAAAAAGGCAAAAATCACTGATCTAACCCATCAAGTCTGGTCCAGCACTCCTCCTTCACTTCCAGGCGGCTTCTTCTGGTTTCAAAGGCTGCTGAGGGCCAGGCCTGGGTCCCCACGGGCCCTGGCCCTGGACTCTTCTCAGAGCCACCTTCACAGAAGGCTTGGCCCTAGAAGCCCAGAAGTTATGAAATCCTGGAGCGCGTGGGTGGCTCAGTCAGTTGAGCGTTCACCTCTTGATTTCAGCTCAGGTCATGATCCCAGGGTTGTGTGATCCAGCCTCAATGGGGCTCCATGCTGACAGCATGGAGCCTGCTTAAGATTCTCTTTCTCGTTCTCTCTCTCTCTCTCTCTCCCTCTGCCCTTTTCCCCTGCTCTCTCTCTAAAATAAAATAAAATAAAATAAAATAAAATAAAGTAAAGTAAAGTAAAGTAAAATAAAATAAAATAAAATAAAATAAAATAAAATAAAATAAAACAAAAAGTTGTGAAATCCAGCCTCCCTTGCCCTGAGACAAGACTCCCTTGGACATTGTCCCTGATAGGAATCCAGCCTCTGCCTGCATACCCCCAGAGATGGGATGCTAATTCAGCAAGGAAAACCACTAATATTTAGTCATTAATGTATTTTAATATCTTTTACCCTGAGCTATCAGAGGCAGCACTGATACCCTCCATGGTCCCACCTGATTTGTCACACCAAAGCAGGGGAAGAATCGGGGTCTTTGTTCCACTCGGAACCGTCAGCCTTGCTGGTCCCTCTCCTCCTTTGTGCCCATAGACACAGCATCAGGAAATTGAGTTCCGGTTTCGGGCAAGGTAGCCGTGGCTTTCTCCAACCGTAGGAAAACCTCACCAATGCCCCAGCTTGAGGGAGGGGGCCTGATGTATAGAGCCAGCTTCTGTCCCTTCAGCAGGAAAAGGCTCACAGACAGAACTTGCTCTGGAAAAGGAAGAGGAGGAGGGGGGTCTGTCTGTGATCATTCAGCCCCGAAATGATGCTCATGATGTTGGCTTTCCAGGCCATTAATTCAAGGGCTTCCTGCCCCATCCCCCATGTTGCTGCCTGCTCTGGCAGATAAGCCCAGTTCTATTTAACCCTATTTATTCCCCCCAAAAGTGGCCTCCAACTCCATCAGCCAGGCATTTAACCCCTTGGGTACTGAAGGCATCAAAAAGAGAGAGACCGGATCTCATGTTGGGAGAGGGATACGTTTTCCCCCTGGGCTCAGGCTTCAGGACTGATCCAGAGTACTGTCCTTGTATCATGGGGCTTGGCAGGAGTCCTGGGGTCCCCTCACACTCCCTCTTATGTGGCCCAAGCCCCTCAAGACTTTAGGACCTTGTGTGGCCCTGAGAGGAGAGCCCCTGCCCCCACTCCCAGGGTGGGCTGCAGGGACAGGTCCTCCTCCCCCTCCACAAGCCCTCCCAGCTGCCATTTTCTTAGTCAGCATTGGTTCTGGGTTCTGGCATTGGCCAAAAGGAGGCAGTGGCACCTCTCTCTTTTGTGCTCCTGCCTGGAAGGTCCTCTTCCCTCTGTCTTCCTCTTCCCTCTTCCAGCACGTTCCTTTTTGTGTCTCCTCCACCCTGTTCCTCCTATTCCTCCCTTTTTTTCTCCCCTATTTTCCCCTTCAGTAATCAGATAGGGGTATTCTTTCGTTCGGGGGTGCCTATCGGTCTCAGTATGAACCTGCATGTGTGTTCCCATGTCTGGGCGTCTGTCAGTGTGTGCACAACTCTCCACGTCCATGCCTGTCCTGTGCTGCTGTTGTGTCTAAGTCTATTATCCGGGTGCCGGTGCGCATGGGGATCCATCTGTGGGTGTCTGTCCTGGCTTCTTTGTGTGGCAGGCAGTGTCAGTTCAAATCTTGTGTCTGTGTGCTGGCCTGTCCTTGACCTGTGTGCGTTGCCCAGTGTAAATCTGCAGGTGTACTTGAAGCTATGTGCCGGCCCTCGTTTCTTTGTGCATCTGTTGGTTGGCTTGTCCTTCTCTGTTGTGTGAGTGTATGTGTATATGTGTGTGTTGTTTCAACGCAGGGGGCCACGTTGCTGCAAATTCCTCTCTCGAGGGTGCCCCGAGAGGAGCTATCAGAAGAATCTGGAGGTTGATGGCTTCACTAGAGCGGGCCCAGCTCATTACCAGCTAGGCAGGTTGTCCGGTTTGCCTCCTGGGGCTGCCTGCCAGGTCCCCCGCCCTCCGTCCAACTCCTGACCTCCATTCCTTTCCTTGGAAGGGGTGAGGACAGGGAGGTGAGACAAAGACAGAAGACTGCACATGCCAACTCACTCTGACTTTCACACCCAATCACAGACTTTCTCTTGTACACTCACTTTTTCCTAAACAATGAGACCTGGCTATTTGGTATGGCAACAACAACAGGATGATAAAGTAATTGCTACCAAGCATCGGGCACTGAGCGTCCATTGCTCGGCATTTTATATACAGGACTCACTGAATCCTTTCAAGAACCGAATGAGGCAGTTATTATTTTCACATTTTAGTGTTGAGGAAGTAGAAGCTAAGGGAGGTTAAGTGAGTAGGCCAATGTCACACAGCTAATACATGATGGAGCAGAATTTTCTAGTAAAGGAAGGCTGCTTGGGAGCATGCCACCCTGGCCTGGGAAGAGGCATTTATTGCAAATAGCAAGAAAGAGGGATAAAGGGGCACCTGGGTGGCTCAATCGGTTAAGCATCCGGCTCTTAATTTCAGCTCAGGTCATGATCTCATGGTTCATGAGTTCGAGCCCCAAGTCAGGCTCTGTGGTAGCAAAGCCTGGTTGGGATTCTCTCTCTCCCTCTCTCTCTGCCCCTTCCCTGCTCACTCTTTCTCTCAAAAATAAATAAACATTAAAAAAAAAAAGAGGGATACAGAGGCTTTCCTCCTCCAACGTTGGCATCTAATTACTGCCAAAAGAACTAATGTCTGCTCGAAATGTCATCCCTTTTGACGGTGAGGTGACCGAATACCATACAACCAGGGAGAGGAGATGGGAGGACAGACAAGGTCATGGAAGAGAAGGCACAGGAGGGGCATCAGGATTCCTGCGGCCTAGACTGCCTCTACCCTGGGCTCTGAATGACCTTGAGCAGGACACCTCACTGCCAGGCCTGAGTGTGCCTATCTGTAAATGTGAGGCTCTGTTGAGATGTTTTAGGGACGGTGTAAGCATCGCAGAAAGGATGATTGGACTGAATATTCTCCAGTGTCCCCACCGACCCAAGAATTGCCACGGGAGCCCAGACAGGGGTCATGCTTGCATTGTCTTGGTGGTTCCCACAACAGTGGGAAGAGAGTCACATGCACAGTAGGGTGCTGAGAAGGTTTGCTGAATGCATGAATGATGAATGACACCATTTCTCACTAATGAAAGAACTTCCCAGTCCACCTTGGGTCTTAGGGCAGCAAACATCATAAGGGAAAAGGAAAGAGAGGATAAGCATTTTGGACCATCGTAAATCAACCCATAAATCAGGAATGACCAACTGATACATAGTTGTCAAAAGGCATCCATGGCCACCCCCAGGTGTATGGGGTGTATGGGGTAGAGGAAGACACTAGGGACCCCTCGTCTCTGCCTGGACCACCTCGTGTGGAACTAAAGAATTTCACCAGGAACAGAAAAGCTGGGATAAGGATGAGGAGGTGAAGATCTTTGCCTGTAGGAGTCTGTAGGGAGAGGGGATCTCTCTCCCCAGCCTTTGGGGATGGAGTGGAAGATGATCTCTGGGATGGGAGATCAGTTCTATTTCAAGTCTCCTTGGACGAGACAATCTGTGTTTGGGGAGGAAGGATTTCTGTTCTTTGTTCTAGGTCATATCGTGACTTGGGGGGTCTGTGTTTGGAGCTGGGCTCTATGGGGGGGGGTTTCTTGGCAGTATCTTCTCCTCATAGTGCAGGGGAGTGGATTGCTCAGGTTAGGGGGTGGGCTTCTGTCTTGGCTTCTGGTAAGCAGGCTTTTGGGAGAATATAAGAGAGTACCTGGGGAGGGATCAAGGGAGCATCTCCGTCCAATGTGGCAGAGGTTCCTATCTGGAGAAGAGCTTCAGGGAGACCGGAAGGCACTGGCAGTGGGGGGTAGGGAGTAGGGGGGAAGCCTGTCTTGTCCAGGAAGCTCCAACTCGCTGGTCAAAGCCCTCAGGCCGCCCTACTTGTGCGCTGACGTGAGCTAATCTAGGAATACTACAGGGGCGGGGGGCAGGGGGGCGCGGGAGAGACTGGGGTTCTCAGAGAGACAGAGCCTTGAGAGGGGGAGATTGGGGATCGCTTTCTTTTCCTTTCCTTCAGTTTCTCCCTCCCCCCACTCCCACCCCAGTCACAGCCGCTAGACCTCCTCCACCGAAGCCAGGTCGCCAAGCTGCTGTTTACTGCTCAGGAGTCGTTCCCGGCGGGAGCCCAGCTGGGAACACACGCAGGGACCCTTACCGAGCTGTGGACCCTCACGGAGACACAACTACAAAAGGGTTCACACAGGCAGAAACGCAGGCAAGCCAGTCGGCAACACTTATCCACACAATCCAGCACACAAGCTCTGCGCACGCACAGGCTGAAATGCGCACGAAACCACACATGTACAGAATAAACACAGTTACCAAATCTCACCCTCGGAGTCCTTTCAGATTCAGCCCGTAGCAGTATCTGATACAGTATCGGTCTTTGTCTCGGGGTCGCTCTCTGACTCGAGCACCCCACTCATCAGCAACGATCTAGGTTTTCACGGCCTCCGCGAGCGCACCGCGCACCTCTGCGCCCCGGGCCCGCGGCGAGCCCTTCTTCCCTCCGGGCCGGACACCGGCTGAGCCCCTGTGCGGCGTGTGCATTCGCAGACCCGCCAAGAGGCTGTCGAGAAAGGCCCTCACGAAGTCCTGCTCCTTCCAGACTCCTCAACGAAAAGAAAGTGAGAGCGGTTGGTGGCGGTTGGAGCGGATGGAGAGCGGCTGGTGGCGACCGAGGCGCAGAATCGCTTCCATCGCGGCGTCCCTGGACGGGTTGAGACAGCCCGGTGACCGAGGCCCGGCTGAGCATTCTTGAAACTGGACCAGGACGGACACTGTCTGCCTCCGAAGGGGGCTTGCGGCCAGGTTTCAGTGTGAGTAATTGGTACAGATAGACGCCCAGACGGCCGGCGCCGCCCGAGACAGGTAACTGCCCCGCTGCCTTTCTGGACGTCTAGACTGGTCCTTGGCCAGAAGCTTTGGGGCCGAAAGCCTCCCAGGCTCTGGAGGGTGTAGTCGCCGCCGCGGGACCGCTAGAATCAGCAGGCTCCGGCCCCCTCCCTCCTTGCGGCGGCGAGGTGGGAAGGGCTAGGATCCGAGCTTAGCACCTCCCCCAGAAATGCAGCACTCCAGCCCCCCCACCGTGCCCTCCGAGCCCCCTCCCCGGTGCGCTCCCTGTCGGTGCCCTCCCGCGGGCGCCCTTCTCCGGCCCCCATTCAGTTCTCCCGAGTCCCTTCGCGACCCTGTTTCTTCTCGCTGCCCTCCTCCCCACGCACCCCCTGCCTCCGGGTGTTTCCCCTTCCCCAGCGCCCGCCCCCCGCCTGATTCCGAGGGGCGGGAGCGCATTGGGCTGCGCACGGGTGGGGGCGCCGCGCCAGCCTCGCGTAGCTGCTCTGACGCCGCCGCCGCCGCCGCCGCCGCCCTCCGCAGCCCAGCGCGCGCCCCGCGGCAGCTCCGCAGTGCACTCGCCGCCGCCGCTCCGCCAGCCCCGCCGCCCGCCCGCGGGGTGGGCTTCGAGCGAGCCTCAAACGCCAGCCGAAGGGGTCATGAGCCAGAGCGCCCTGGGACGCCGCGGGGAAAGCGAGCGAAGATAGCGGCCTCGCGCCCCCCTGGCCCTCGCCGCCTTGCCGCGCGTCCCCCGCGCCCCCAGCCCCTTGTGTCCTTTCCACGGACCCCGCCGCAGCCATGGCCACCCTTTTACGCAGCAAGCTGTCCAACGTGGCCACAACAGTGTCCAACAAGTCCCAGGCCAAGGTGAGCGGCATGTTCGCCAGGATGGGTTTTCAGGCGGCCACCGACGAGGAGGCGGTGGGTTTTGCTCACTGCGACGACCTCGACTTTGAGCACCGTCAGGGCCTGCAGATGGACATCCTGAAAACCGAGGGCGAGCCCTGCGGGGACGAGGGCGCCGAGCCGCCCGTCGAGGGAGACATCCATTACCAGCGCGGCGGAGGCGCGCCCCTGCCGCCCTCGGGCTCCAAGGACCAGGCTCTGGGGGCCGGTGGCGAGTTCGGGGGCCACGACAAACCCAAGATCACGGCGTGGGAGGCGGGCTGGAACGTGACCAACGCTATCCAGGTGAGCGCGGGATTCCCTGCTCTGCCTGCCCCCACCCTCCACCTCCTTTAGCTCAGAGAACCAGGCCCTACCCCCAGCTGAGTCCCCGGGGGATCTCGGGCCGAGAGACCCCCCTCCCCTCCTCAGGACGTCGCCTTCCCCCTTCCCACCCGGCCCTGCGGGCGGGGGGGAGGGGGGGGGATCTGCAACCCTATAAGCGGCGGCTCCCGCCCAGATCCGCGCTCCCTCCAGCGGCGCCAGCCGCTGGACAGCCGGGCTGCTGTTTGGTCCGAGGCACTTGCCCTGAGACCCTGCAAAAGGGAGGGAAACAGGAGGAGGGGGATCGGGGAGTGGTGAGGGAGAAGGAAAATCAGGATTGGAGGGAACGGTGTCTCCCGGGACTCCGGAATGGATTCACAGCTGCATGTTGGGGAGGAAAAGAGAAGGGGGAACTGCTGAGCTGGGAGTCTCCTGCTCTGACACCGGCACCGACACACAGGCTCCCATTCCCCCTCCCGCACGAACAAACTCCCCGCACAGGTGCGCACGACATGCGTCTATATATAGACCACGGGGTTATCCTCAAACGCACCTTCATACGCCCCCACACAAGCACATACCTGGACATACCAAGCACACACACGAACCTATTGGAACATTCACAGGCACACAAGCGCAGACTCATGCAAACAGGATTCAGCCCACTTTCTCAAGTGCAGCCCTACTGGGGACATACAGGTGTACCCAAACCTAAGCACACATATTATGTGCCCACACAAGCACAAATGGCCCGTGGTACCTCAGTGCTTCTGCGCACAGACTCACCCCTTTCGCCCGAAATTCCGGCTACACCGCAAAGAGGCGACCAGCTTCTCCGCATGTGACCCTGGAGAAGCCGCCTCTGGATGCTCTGAACTGCCTCTACCCTCCAGGCCGGCCACCCCTTCAGGCTACTCGCAACGCCCCACTCCCCACCAGGAGGCGCCGGACTCTTCTGGGACCGGGTTTGGAATGCGCGCACAACGACCCCCGGAACTGGCGGAGGCGGGCAGGCCGCGGCACGCGGAGCGGAGGAGGCCTCAGCCCTAGGTGCCCCCGGGCCCTGTGGCTTGGTCCCCCTCGCGTCCCCGGAGCGCACGGTCGTTGGGACGCACAACGTGGGCCTCCCGGGAGCGGGAGGGCCGCGGCGGGTTTGCTCGGGGACCCGGGCTGAGCAGGGCCCTGCGCACTAAGTGGTCGGGCCCGAGGCGCCTCCCGCTCCCGGGGCCCTGCGAGACGGCCGTGCGGAACCGGGGGCAGGAGACCGCGACCGCCTCCTTGCCACCCCCGCCTTCTCCAGGGGCGTCTTTGAAGGCCCCGTTCCATAGGCCCGGAGCGAGGCCAGGGTGGGAGCCGGGAGGCCTGGAGGCCTCGGAAACCCTGGATTTCGTTAGCTTTTCTTCTCTTTGTGGATTCTAAACCTTCCTTCCACAGTCCGCCCGCCTGAGTCCACAGCTTGATTCCTGCTTGATTTAGCCTCTCAGTCACTGCTCGCGCTTCTCCTCCCCCCCCCACCCCGCCATTACCCTTCTGGCCTCTCCCCCCTAGAGCCTTCTGGCCACTCTCACATTTCCTCCGTTCTGGCCTCCCTCTGCTTCGCTCACCTGTAGCCCCTCTTCCGCCCTACCCCAGCTCTCTTCCCGGCCCCTGCTGTTACAAGGCTCCCTTCTCCAATCGGCCTTAGGCCCTCGTTAGCTTCCCTGTACCCCATTGGAGCCGCACCTAAAATCCCTCACCCCCTCTTCCTAGTGGCTCAGGCCCAGTTCTCTACCTTTCTCGCCGCCCTTTTCTGGCCCTGACCCCTCCAGCCCCTTCTTATCGACTTCCAAAATATCTCCATATACCTCTTCCCTCCTTGTGGCTTGACCCCACGCTCAGCCTCCTCCCCACCTCCCGGCCCTTAGCGCACCTTTCCCTCTCAGTTCCGTCCTTGAACACCTCCCTCTCCATCTGACTCGACGCCCGGGCTTCCCCCGGTGAGGCCGCGGGACGCCCCCATTGCAGCCGCCCGTTAACCTCCTTTTCCCGGGGTTGAAGCCCCGTTCTCACTCCGCGTAGCGCCCCCTCGCGGCCCCAGTTTTAAGCCACGCCTCTAGGCCCCCTCTGACGAGGCTGCTGCCGCTGAGCCCCGGCGTCTGGTTCCCTTTTCCGCTCCGCAGGGCATGTTCGTGCTGGGCCTGCCCTACGCCATCCTGCACGGCGGCTACCTAGGGTTGTTCCTCATCATCTTCGCCGCCGTGGTGTGCTGCTACACCGGCAAGATCCTCATCGCGTGCCTGTACGAGGAGAACGAGGACGGCGAGGTGGTGCGCGTGCGGGACTCGTACGTGGCCATCGCCAACGCGTGCTGCGCGCCGCGCTTCCCGACGCTGGGAGGCCGCGTGGTGAACGTGGCGCAGATCATCGAGCTGGTGATGACTTGCATCCTGTACGTGGTGGTCAGCGGCAACCTCATGTACAACAGCTTCCCGGGGCTGCCCGTGTCGCAGAAGTCCTGGGCCATTATCGCCACCGCCGTGCTGCTGCCCTGCGCCTTCCTTAAGAACCTCAAGGCGGTGTCCAAGTTCAGCCTGCTGTGCACTCTGGCCCACTTCGTCATCAACATCCTGGTCATCGCCTACTGCCTGTCACGGGCACGCGACTGGGCCTGGGAGAAGGTCAAGTTCTACATCGACGTCAAGAAGTTTCCCATCTCCATTGGCATCATCGTGTTCAGCTACACGTCCCAGATCTTCCTGCCTTCGCTGGAGGGCAACATGCAGCAGCCCAGCGAGTTCCACTGCATGATGAACTGGACTCACATCGCCGCCTGCGTGCTCAAGGGCCTCTTCGCGCTGGTCGCCTACCTCACCTGGGCCGACGAGACCAAGGAGGTCATCACGGATAACCTGCCCGGTTCCATCCGTGCCGTGGTCAACATCTTCCTGGTGGCCAAGGCGCTGTTGTCTTACCCGCTGCCCTTCTTCGCTGCTGTGGAGGTGCTGGAGAAGTCGCTCTTCCAGGAAGGCAGCCGCGCCTTCTTCCCGGCCTGCTACGGCGGCGACGGGCGCCTCAAATCGTGGGGGCTGACGCTGCGCTGTGCGCTGGTCGTCTTCACGCTGCTCATGGCCATCTACGTGCCGCACTTCGCGCTGCTCATGGGCCTCACCGGCAGTCTCACGGGCGCCGGCCTCTGCTTCCTGCTGCCCAGCCTCTTCCACCTGCGCCTGCTCTGGCGCAAGCTGCTGTGGCACCAAGTCTTCTTCGATGTCGCCATCTTCGTCATCGGTGGCATCTGCAGTGTGTCCGGCTTCGTGCACTCGCTTGAGGGCCTCATCGAGGCCTACCGAACCAACGCGGAGGACTAGGGCGGGAGGGCTCCCGCGCTCCCGCGCCCTTCCCACCCTCCCCACCCACCCCCACCAGCCCTGTGCGCCCTGCCGCCGCGCTTGGGAAGCCAAGCTTTAAACATCTCTGGTTCCTAGTTTCTGATTATTGGGGACGGGGGTGGGGTGGGGTGGGAGGGATAGGAATCCACAATCCATCGCGTCTGCGTTTCTGTTGTCCTTTCTTTCCCACAACACCCTAGTTTCTGGGGAGGCAGGGGGGCGAATTTGTGGGCAGGGCTTTCTGTCCTTCCCGGAGGGCCCCCTACTCTTTGGTCCCTGTCACCGAGCGGGTGGGAAGGGAGGGAGAAGGGGCTCAGCTCGCAGGCGCAGAAACTTGACCTTGGGGGGACATTTCACAGCCATCCAGTGCTCGGAATCTGCAGCGTCCAGCCATTTCCAGCAAGAGCGCTTCCCATTCCAGAGACATTTCAACCCTGCAGAGGGAAAGGCTGGCCAGGAAATCCGTTTCGGGTGGGCGATTTCCTTCCACGAAGCGGGGAGGCGAGAAGCCAAGGCAGGGCCGGCTTGCCTGCCGGCTTTCAGGAATCCAAACTCATCTTGTGCAATTTATCAGGTCGTGGAACTGTTCTACTGTGCGTGTGGTGTGCTCGTGGTGAATAAGACGAAATGTATATCAGAAAAAAAAAATCTATCTCTAATTTAGAGTGCGGTACATTAATTATATCCGTAAATAAAGAAGAAACAAAGGTGTGCGGGCTTCTTGTCGGTTCTGCATTTTTGCGCCCGCGGGGATCCCAAAGCGTTGGAGCGCCGGGAATGACTCTGGCCCGACCGGGTGAAGCAGGTGTGGATGGAAGAGCGCCTGTAGGAGAGCCTGGGGGGAGTGAGAAGCACTAAGAGGAGGCTCTCCAGGTGTTTGGGGGGAGGCAGGGGAAGGAGCCTGTGGGGCTTGCAGCAGTCTCAGTGTGGCCAGGGCCCTGCCGCCACCAAGATAAGATTTGTTCCGAATCCATCTGAGAGCATTCCAGAGACTCTCAACCTCCAATCCTGAAAGGAAAAAAAAAAAAAAAAGAAAAAAGACAATAAACAAAGGCATGCAGAAATTCACACTTGATTGTGGACTGTGAAGATACTATACAAAGGAAATCAGCCGCAGGTTGTGTATTTCCCAGGGTTCCCAGGGCCAGGGGCCAACCCGGCCTCCCAGGCATCTCTCACCCAAGAAATCCCCCCTCAAGTCCAAGCTGAGGTTTACACAGCCACAGCGAAGAGATCTAGCTGTTTAGAATCAACAGCCTGAGCTATCTGGATCCCAGTCTCCCCTCTCCTTGAGCAGCCTGTTGGATTTTTTTTTTTTTTTAATTACCTAGAGGGTCCAGTCCTTTGTGTGTGTGTGCAGATCCAACTGCGGGGTGCCAGTCCTGGGCATGGTTGCCGAGGGTCACAGTCAGAATTACCATATGGGATCCAGGAATGCAGGAAGGCTGGGCCATTCCTGGGGTCCTCTCTCACTTTGAGAGTAGCCGTGCGGGAGGTTTTTTGTCACCGCCACCAAGGCAGAGAGGACTAGTTTGGAACGAATTCTCTTGGTGTGATCTCTGCACCAGAAAGCACTGGGAGATTGCCTAAGAACAATGTCCATCCTCCCTGCCCTCAGCGACGGCTGTGGAGGCCTGTATGCGCATGTGTAGGAGATATAAAGATCTGCGTGTGGAGTGGACGGAAGTCTTGTGAGAGCCTTGATGAATGTGTGTGTGTGTGTGTGCGCGTGCGTGTGTGCAGAGCATTGAGTGGGCGTGCCTGTGGTAGAGGTGACCTCGCACCATCCTGATTCTGCAGCTATGGAGCAGAACAGGGATAAGATCTGCCCTCTGCTGCCCGGGGTTCTGACTATTTAAACGGGCTATTTGGGATGTCCGCTGTCTCCTAATCCCGCTTGTCACTATTGTCGCGCATTCAGGATCCAGAGCTGAGCAGAGGGTCCTGTTTGCTGAGCTCTCTGATGTCTCTCAGTCCCGAAGCTGACCACCCCTCCCTTCCCTACCCGCCACTTCCCAGTGGGTCCACAGACCCTGGGGTGCACTCTGAGTCGCAGGGAGGTGTGCAGTCTTCAGAAAAAGCCCGGGCTGCTGCAGTGGATGGGAAGGTGGGAGCGTCAGGCTGCACCAGCTCCATCCTTCCCGTCTTTAGAAGGACAAATGAGACAGCAGGCAGGTTCTGGACAGTGGCTGCCACCTCCGCGGACTTGCCCAGATCCACTCCCTTGCGTCCTGCTCCGGGCTTTGTGCTCAGCTTGCAGGAGAGCCTGGGTTCCCCCCTCCCCCACAGCGAGTCCGGAGGGTGAGGGTCAGGAGACCCAGCCTTCTAGGCGCCCCAGAAGAAACCCTGCACCCTCGTGGGTAGGACATCCATCCCAGACTCGCATTCAGGCAACTGGAAGAAATAGGGAGCCTGGGTAGCTGAGGCCCATCTCCGAACTCCTGCCGCCAACACCAAAGTGTGTGGGTAGAAGTTCAAAGAAAACATTCCGATTTTGCTTCGGGTACGAGTCCGAGGGAGCGGATAGGCCCGGTCAGATTCATCAGGGGGTCGAACTGAAGAGGAGAGGCGGAATCCACCTCCGGGTCCCAGGGTGCCCATCATTTCCCAGCACGGATCCAGATAAGCGGTCCCTTCCGGCGGCAGCCTTGCGACGGTGTTATTGGCGTACCTGGCTCAAGGCTTGGGAACCAAGACACTTGTCCCCGGAGGAACCCAGGAGTCGCCGCCTGCTCCAGAGCGATGTCCTACCTCGCCCCCCAGCGGTGAGAGCGCAAGCTGCCGGCCCTCACAGAAGGCTCTCCACCGTTAGATTTTGGGTAATCTCTTTCCTGCATACCCCAGATTCCTAACTGCTTCTTCCCACCCTGCCATCCCCCGCCCTGCCCCATTGATAATCACTGCTTACCTCTAGTGCTTTATTTTCAGGTCCTTCGTATTTCAAAAGTGGGCTTTTGATCGTTTTCCCCTCAAACAGAAGGAGGAGAAGGAGGCTATGTTGTCCAAGTGTTTCATTGAATGACATGTCCTGCCCCAGGGACTGATCTGTTCCCTTTATCCATGTGGATGGATGGAGGGAGCCAAATAGGCTCGTAGGGACCAGTCAGGAAGTTGAGAAGGATCCTCGACTTTCTGTTGGTGGGGATGAAAGATCTCAAGGGCAAGGGCCAGAGAGAGGCTGCAGTCAAGGAGGGGGCAGATCAGCTAGAGGGCTTAGTCGTCACTGCCAGTGAAGGTGTGGTGGGAAACCCAGGCCTGGACGTGCAGGGATTCAGGAGGTGGAGCTGGTTTGACCCCAGAGAACCAACCTTGGGTGTTTTTCCCACGGCTTTTATTTATTTATTTTTCTTCCTCTTCAAAGAACACTTGCGAGCTTACAGAAAAGGTGGAAGAATTCTACACTGACAGTGCATACGCCGGCCACCTAGACTGAACAATCGACAGTTTTACAGTGTTGGATGATCTACCCTATAGCTATCCATCTATCCAGGTAGCGATCCACCTTTTTAAAAAGTGTCCTTCCAAGTTGCAGCCGTCAGTGTATTTCCCTGTTATGGAAGCATGCAGGATCGGTACCAGTGACATTCAGATAGCACAGGACCAGTGGCAGTGCTATCTCTGCTCAGCCATCCCGAGTCCAAAGCAAAAGCAAAATATCAGCGATAAGGATCCTGTCTTGATTTCACATTTTATTATTTTGTTCATGTTATTTTGAACATTATGGTGCAGGCTTAAATCTTGATATTGATTTATTATGTATTTGTGTGTGTGTGTGTGTGTGTGTGTGTGTGTGTGTGTGTGTTGGCTCCATGCCCAATGTGAGGCTTGAGCTCAAGACCCCGAGATTGAGGGTCACATGCTCTACTGACTAAGCCAGCCAGGTGCCCCTGAATTTTGATCTTTAAAATAGTGCATCAAGGGGTGCCTGGGTGGCTCAGTCGATCGAGCCTCCAATCCTTGATGTCGGCTGAGGTCATGATCTCGTGCTTTGTGAGATCGAGCCCTGCGTGGAACTTTGTGCTGATGGCATGGAGCCTGCTTGTGATTCTCTCTCTCCCACTGTCTCTTGTCCCTCACCAGCCCACCCATGCATGCGCTCTCTCTAAATAAATAAACATTAAAAAGTAAAAAAAAAAATCGTGCATCAAATATCTCATTGAATTTTTTTTGCACTGTCTTAAACTTTGCTCTCTGAGCAAATGCTTCACTTGCCTCATGCTCATCCCAGTCCTAAGTGTGAGGTAGGGCTTGGGAGAGGAGTTCTACTTCCTTCCTAGAGGTTTGGAGTGAATCTGTTCAAGAGCCTGGCTATGACTCCTCCCACAGTGATGCTGTGGGTACCATCTCTGCCAGTTGTGGGGTCAAAGAGGGCCCAGGAGGGGAGAGACCTCTAGCCACAAATGCCCAGCAGGGTGGTCCAGCAGTGTTAAGGGTCAAGCTCTGGAAGGGGATGGGGAGGGGAGGAGCTTTACACCTGCCGGCAGCTCCAAATAACACTCCGTGGGTGGGATGGAAACAGGGCATACAGATGTAATTGTTAAGATAAGGTCAGGATGGGCCCTTCATTCAATATGACTGGTGTCCTTACAAGAAGAGGAAAAGAGATACAAACACAGGGAGAATTCCATGTGACAGTGGAGGTGGAGAGTGGAGTGATGTGTGTACAGGCAAGGACTACAAGCGACACCCAAATATAAGATAAAGGCGTGGAACGAATTCTTCCTTAAAGCCGTCAGAAAGAGCATGGCTCGGTCCACACCTTCTTTGGGACTTCTGGCATCCAGAACTACGAGAGAATAAATTTCTTCTGTTTTCAGCCATTCCTAGTGGTACTTTATTATGCCGACCCTAGGAAATGAATATAGTAGGCTTCTAATCTATTTTCTTCTAGTCATTTCTACGGGCAAATAATTACCACCATAGATTTTGTCTAGTGCTGTGTTGTACAACAGAGTAGCCACCAGCTACACGGGGCTATTGAAATGCAAACGTAAATTTAAATTAAATTAAAAATCAGCTCCTCTGTTGCACTACGCACATGTGGCGCATGCATTAGACATTGCAGACTGTAGAACACTTCCATCATGGCAGAAAGTACTATTGGATAGCATTAGTCTAGTGTGTCCATTTTCTCCTGCAGTAATGCTGCGTGGCAACCCAGAATTTCAGTGGAGAACAAACATTTTGTTGCTGTTCATGGATCCACGGGGCAGCCCACCTGTAGATTATGGGTCAACTTGGACTTGGCTCTAGGCTGCAGTTCGGGTTTGAGTCTGCTCCATGTATTTTCCATCCTCTTCACACTCCGGGCATGTTCTTCTTATGACTAACAGCAGGAGTGCAAAAGAGGGCAGTCTAAACCACAAAGCACACTTAAAGCCTCTGCTCAGATCACATTTGTTTAGCGCTGGCTGAACGCAAGCCACGTGGCCAAGCCCAGTATCAATGTTTATAGCGAGAGGCCCTACAAAGTTACATGGCAGGTGGTATGGATTCTAATCTTATTATATGGGAGTGGAGAACCAGAAACGAGAATCCAGTCTACCTAACTTATACACAGTGCTTTTTTTTTCCCCTGAAAAAGTAATACATTCACATGGCTAAAAATGTTTTAAAGTATGCTGTGAACATTTTCCCCATACCTGACCCTCCCACCTTGGCTCCTCTCTTTATAAGTATATTCTTATATTAGTTTCTTGTCTATCTGTATGAAAATACAAGCAAATCCATATATATTTGTCCCCACCCTTTCTTCAAGGTAGTTTACTATACACTGTGCTGCTTTCACTTACTTCTTTTAAAAATAAATCTTGAAGTTTTTCCCATGTTAGTATACATAAATGTAGCTCTTTTTTTTTAAATTTTTTTAACGTTTATTTATTTTTGAGACAGAGAGACAGAGCATGAACAGAGGAGGGGCAGAGAGAGAGGGAGACACAGAATCTGAAATGGGCTCCAGGCTCTGAGCCGTCAGCACAGAGCCTGACGCGGGGCTTGAACTCACGAACCGTGAGATCATGACCTGAGCCGAAGTCGGATGCTTAACCGACTGAGCCACCCAGGCGCCCCATAAATGTAGCTCTTGAACTTACATTCACTTATATTTACTGTTCTCTGTGTTCTGCTTATCCCTGCTTTCTCAGTTTAATGACTGATGAGATACTTTCAGATACTTTCAGACGAGATAATGGGTTTGCTTTGGAAGGCAACACGCTTAATCTGACTTTGCCACTAGGCTGGGTCTCAGTTTGGCCTAGAAGAGTTCACAGAGATTTTGAGAAAAGTTTAAGGTTTCATCTCTTGCTGAAAATGTTACCATTAAAAAAATTTTTTTTAATGTTTATTTATTTTTGAGAGAGAGAGAGAGAGAGAAAGGGGACAGAGGATCCAAAGTGGGCTCTGCACTGACAGCAGTGAGACCCATGCGGGGCTCAAATTCACAAACTGTGAGATTAGACCTGAGCCGAATCTGGACACTCAACCAACTGAGCCACCCAGGTGCCCCAAAACGTTACCATCTTTTATAACTAACTTGCTTTTTTCAATTTCTTTTTTTTTTTTTAATGTTTGTTTATTTTTGAGACCGAGAGAGACATAGCATGAATGGGGGAGGGCCAGAGAGAGGGAGACACAAAATCCGAAGCAGGCTGCAGGCTCCGAGCTGTCAGCACAGAGCCCGATGCGGGGCTTGAACTCAGGACTGCGAGATCATGACCTGAGCCAAAGTCGGCCGCTCGACCGACTGAGCCACCCAGGCGCCCCTAACTTGCTTTTTTCTCTCAAAGTTGCAGGTTCCAGACCTGAAAGCGTACAGTCAAGGGATGTGCTTTTAAACCTTTTTATACCCCTAGCTGGGAGAAATGGGGCAGGGGAGAGCTTGCCCAATCCTTTTAGAGCTAAACTGGAAAGGAGGTGTCACATTATCTCCACTCCCACCCCACTGGCCAGAATTTAGTCACAAAATCACACTAGATGAAATTTTGAGGGAGTTATACCGCTAAAAGGAAGAGAGAATGTATATATTGAGAATCAATTAGTCCTTTTCTCAGTCTTTGAGGTCTCAGTGAGAGGGCTGTGGGAGTTACTAAATAATAAATAATTGAATTATTTAATAATGAATCTATTAAAAGAGTTCATATTGTATTACAAAAGACTACACACAGGAAAGTGCACAAATCGTTAAGTGGACAGTTTGATGAATTTTCACAAACTGAAAGTGTGTACGTAGCGAGCTCCCTGGTCAAGAAATTGAACACTGTCAATACCCCCGAGTTTGTTTCCCTGACGGCCGGGCTAAGGGCTTCGTAACTCTGTGGAGGCGGAGCCAAGGGCGATTGAAGGTGAGTTACCCGGGAAATGGGGGTGTGACTAGGAGAAAAGGCGGGGCCTGAAGTAGTTTAGGGACAGGTTCTGGAGGCCCGGAAGGGGCGGGACCTGGTGGCGTTATGCATCCGGGGCGGGGCTAACTGTCCGGCGTCCCGGCTGGAGCGAAGGGGCGTGGCCAGATCGGATGTTGGGGGCGAGGTTAAGCAAAGGCGGGACTTCGAGGCCAGGATGGGCGAGGCCTAGCGATCCCAAAGGCCGCCCGGGTCGCTAGGGGCGAGTCAGGCGAAAAGACTGGCGGGGTTTCGTGAGGGGAGGAAGCTCGGGAGCAATCGTCACGCACGGGGCGGAGTCTCGTGTCGTCTGGGCGGGCATTGCGGTGAGGGGCGGGGCTTCGCGTCGTTTGGGCGGGCGTTGCGGCAAGGGGCGGGCACAGCGCGCGCGCTCCAAGATGGCCGCGGCCAGTGCGGCCGGACCGGTGGCGAATGTGTTCCCGTTCCGCGATGCCCGCGCCGCACCAGACCCAGTGCTGGAGGCCGGCCCGGAGGCACACGGGCCACTGCCAGTGCCACTGGTGCTGGACAACGGGTCGTTCCAGGCCCGAGCCGGCTGGGCATGCCCCGGGCCGGACCCGGGCCCCGAGCCGCGCCTGCAGTTCCGCGCTGTGTGCGCCCGCGGGCGTGGCGGGGCTCGGGGCGGAGCGGGCCCGCAGGTGGGCAACGCGCTTGGCAGCCTGGAGCCGCTGCGCTGGATGCTGCGCTCGCCCTTCGACCGCAACGTACCGGTCAACCTGGAGCTGCAGGAGCTGCTGCTTGACTACAGCTTCCAGCACCTGGGTGTCTCCTCACAGGTGAAGCGACGGGGAGGTGGGTTGGGCTGGAAGGGAGGGGTGAGGTCTTGTGCCCGCGCATTTCGCTCAGAGGTCGTAGTCACTACAGTAACTCTAGCTCTCATTGTCATTTAGCCATTCCTTTCGTCTGTCGAGCAAATCTTAAGCGCCCAACGTGTTTAAGCCCTGTGCTGGGCTCTTGGGAAATAGCAGTGGACTAAACAACGGTCCTTTTCTCTTGCAGCATACCTTCGGGCATAGGTGCTCATTCGTTGATAAATTCATTCATTGAGCACCTACCTACTCTGTGTCAGGCACTTTTCCAGGCGTTTGGAATACATCCATGAATGTAACACAAAATTACTTACGCTATGGAGCTAGAATGGAAAGACATTCTAGTATGAAAAGGCAGCCAATAAACAATAGAATTAAGTAGTAGATTCTGCGGCATGGTGGGGGGGGGGGGCGGTTCACGTCTTTTCGGATGGTCCGGGTAGGACTCGGGGAGAAGGGGATGTTCAAGCAAGGATTGAAGGAGGTGATTGAGGGAGCAAGCCATGGGAATATCTGAGGGAACAGTATTCCAAACAGAGGGAACAGCCGGTGAAAAGGCCCTGAGGGAGAAGTGTGCCCTAATCCTAAGTGAGAGCAGCGAGAGTGAGAGGAGAGTAGTAAGTGGAGAGGAAGTCACAAGTGATGAGGGGCAAATCACACACCTTATAGGCTCTTACTCGGAGTGTAACGAGGAGTCATTGCAGAGTGTTGCGCGGAGGAGGGACATGACTTATGCTCCAGAAGGCCCGCCGTGGCTGCTGTATGAAGAATGGACTGGCATGGGTCATAGGGTAGAATCAGGAGGCCAGTTAGGAGACCATTGCAGTCACCCAAGTGAGTGATGATGGTGACTAAGGTGAAGGTCAGGGGAGGGGGATGTGGCAAGAAGCAGTTCGATTCTGGAGGTATTTTGAAGATCGAGCCAATATGATTTGCTGACAGTCTGGTTGGGGCTTCACTTAATAACTTTCGATTGACCGTACTTTCATATTCTCCCAAAACAACCTCCAGTAGAGATGAGATGAGCGTTTTACAGTTGCTTCTGGCCAGGTGTTTGAAGACCGAAAGCAAATTCAGTCTTTACAGTAGGCCTTTGGTTTCTTTTATTCTTTAGGAAGAGTATTCTTTTATTAGTGGTCTGTTCTCTCTTTTCTTTCAAAGTAGGGCTGTGTCGATCATCCCATAGTTTTGACGGAAGCTGTGTGCAACCCGCTGTATTCTCGACAAATGATGTCCGAGCTTCTTTTCGAGTGCTATGGGATTCCTAAGGTTGCCTATGGAATAGACAGCCTCTTCAGCTTCTACCACAATAAGCCAAAGAACTTGATTTCCAGCGGGCTCATCATTTCATCTGGTTACCAGTGTACCCATATTTTACCCATCTTAGATGGGAGGTGAGTAGCACTTAGGGCACTGGAGAAGCATTCAGGAAACATTTGTTGGGTGCCCACCTTAAAGGTGGGGTGGAAAGAACAAGTATTGGACTGGGAACTAGCCTCTGGCCTTGGCTCTGACATACTTCACTATGTGACTTCAGGTAAGTCACTTCACCTTCCATCCTTTGTGACCTGGAGGGAGTTGTTGTAGATGGTCTTCGAAGTCCAACTCTATAATTGTAGAATTTTACTGTTTTGATTATGGCAAGATAATCACCTGCAAGTAGCAGGTGCCCATAAAAAAACGTTTTGAAGAAATTATTTGAATAATTTAAATGGCCTTTCTGTTCTGGAGTCACTTTTTTATTGAGGGGTTATTTTTTTAGGGGGGGAGGTTCTGGGTTTTCAGGTCAGTCACGACCCCAGGGTTGTAGGACTAAGCCCCACATCAGGTTTCACACTGAGTGTGGGGCCTGCTTAAGATTCTTTGTCTCTCTCTCCCCCCCCGCAGCTCTCCTCCACTCATGCTCTCTCTAAAATTTAAAAAAAAAGAGAAAAAGGTTATTTTTTAATTTAAAGCTCTTTAATCACAGTTGGTTAGTACTTTTCAGATACAGTGCCTGGCACATAATATAGATACTTATTAAATATTTCCAAGTTGGATAAAAGGTGAGGGTAGTTTCTCTCATTAAAAAAAAATATATATGTATTTATTTATTTATTTTGAGGTGGAGAGAGGGGCAGAGAGAGAGGGAGAGACAAATCCAAAGCAGACTCCATGCTATCAGTGCAGAGCCTGATGTGGGGCTCGAACCCATGAACTGTGAGATCATGCCCTAAGCCGAAGTCAGACCTTAACCCACTAAACCACCCAGGTGCCCCAGTTTCTGTCATTTTTAGACCAGTTTTCATTTTATAGTTGGGCCTTCATTGTTGGAGAAGAGACTAGGCCAGCATCGTGCTCTCGGGAGAAGGTTTCTTATTGCATACAGAGGGGAAGTAGGGAGCAGAGCCCTGGCTTTGGAGTTAAATGCCTGGGTTTGTGGCCCTGCTGAGGATGAGGTTATTTACCCTCTCCACTTAGCCTCTTCTTAACATGTAAAATTGGGAAAAACTAATTTTTCAGGGTTACTCTGAGGATGAAGTGAGATAAATGTAGGTGATGGCACTTCGGGAACTGTAAAAGAGTCTGAGTATTTAAGTCAAAATAAATGTTGAATTTATTGAGACCTATAGTGGTAATTTCTCTTGAAGGTTCTACAAACATTTATGAAGATAGAAGTATTTATTTTACACGTTACCAAACACTCCTTATATTTGGAATTTTTTTTTTATTTTATGTAAACAGAATGTACAGAAAAGTATTGAGAGAAAAGTGTTTTACCTGAAAGTTAAGACATGATCACATTGGAGCCTGTCCTGTTCTATGCTGGCATCTGCTGGTGATGCGTGATATAGCAAAAACTTTGCAATTGCGGCAAGATCCTAGTGTCCTGCTACCCTTTCTCACATTAAGAAAGAGGCTATTCTGATTTCTCTTCCCCTTCACAAGATGTGGAGGGGACCTGGTCCTTTCAGGAGGTTACAGTAAGCCAGAATGTGTGTGGTTACTTAATGTGTATGCATCAGCAGAAGTGGAGTGGCCAGGGGAGGGTTCTCAAACTCTAGCCTATGTTAGACTTACCTAGAGAGCTTGTTAAATAAAATGCATACTCCCAGCCCTACCCCAAAGCAAATGAGTTCCGGGAATTGGCACGTTTAACATTTCCCCCAGCTAACTCTACCAGGACCGCAGTTTGAGAAATGCATGACGAGCTACATAAGGGTCTGACTTCAGAGTACATATTCTTCCCGTTGAACCTTGTTTCCTTGTGACACCCTTGCCAGAAGTTAGATGCCACGTGTCTGTATGTGGACTAGGAATTCCTGCACTGAGTCAGAGGCTGAATCGAGGGAACTTCAGAGTCCCTTCATCTCTAAAGTTTTCTGTTCCCCGGGCTGCTCTGTCTCTTCCTCGTTCGTCTGCGTTGTCACCCTCCCCCCGAGCCCCCCACGAAGTGTTCCCTGTCCTTTCTCCCATGTTGCCACAAATTTCAGTGCTCTTTTCCATTCCTTGCTTATAGGTTAGATGCTAAAAACTGCAAACGCATCAATCTGGGGGGAAGCCAAGCAGCTGGCTACCTCCAGCGTCTCCTGCAGCTGAAATACCCTGGGCATCTGGCAGCCATCACTCTCAGCCGCATGGAGGAGATCCTGCACGAGCACAGCTACGTTGCTGAAGATTATGTGGCAGGTAATGGAGACGGCCTCTGTTTGTGGCATTTATTTATTTGTAATTTTTTCAAAGAGTTTTTAAAAACTGTTGATTATTTTTCAGAGAGAATGTGTGAGCAAGCATGAGTTGGGGTGGGGCAAAGAGAGAGGGGGAGAGAATCCCAAGCAGGCTCCACGCTGTTGGCGCAGAGCCAGGTGCAGGGCTCGGACCTCGCGAACCGTGAGATCATGACCTGGTGAAATCAAGAGTCAGATGCTTAACCCACCGAGCCACCCAGGCGTCCCTGCTTGAGGCTTTTAGATATTGTCTGTGTTCAGGGTGTTCCTTAAATCGTTTCCAGGATGACTCTCTTGCTCACTTTTTACTCTCATTAGCATCCCCTTTTCTTTTTGGTATTTACTTAAACTATTCAATAAACTGCTAACTTACATCTGTAGGTTTTGTTTTTTTTTTCCAAAATGGTTTTGGCTATTTTAGTTCCTTTGCCTTCCCATATCCCACATTAGGATTATGGGGGTGCCTGGGTGGCTCAGTCAGTTGAGTGTCCGACCCTTGATCCCAGAGTCGTGAGTTTCAAGCCCCAAGTTGGGCTCCCGTGAAGCCTACTTAAAAAAAAAAAAAAAAAAAAAAGTTAGGATTAGCTTCTTCATGTCTACAAAAATGTTCTGTTGGGATTTTGATTGAAAGTATATGAAATCTATAGATCAGGTGGGATATGAAACAACAGCATTTTTAATATAAACCCAAACATAATATTAAGTTGAGATGTAACATTAAAGGTAGATTGGGGAGAAGTGACATTTTGTACCATGCTGGATCTTCTACTCCGTGAACATAGTAGGTCTTTCCATTGACCTCGGCCTTCATTGATTTCTTTCATCAGCATTTTGTAGTTTCTGACATACAGATCCTATACATGTTCGGTTAGATCTGTGTCTAAGTTTTTGCTTTTTTATTTCACTTTCCGGCGGCTCATTGTTCATGTTTAGAAGTGCAATTAATTTTTATGTGTTGACCTTGTTACGTTTATTTATTTTTAGTCTTTTGTAGATTCCTTGGGACTTTCCACATAGACATGTCACCTGTGAATAGGAACGGTTTTGTCTCTTCCTTTGCAATCTGTTTGCCTTTCTTTCTCTTTTTATTATTTTACTGGCTGGGACTTCCAGTACAGTGTTGAATAGGAGTGGTGATAGTGGGCATCCTTTTCTTGTTCCCAGTTCCTATTTTTGGCATGGTGGGGGGACATAGTCTTTCACTATTAAGTATATGATGTTGGCTTGAAGTGTTTTACAGGTGTCCTTTATCAAGCTGAGGAAATTGCCTTCTGTTCCTAGTTTTAGTGAGCATTTTTATCATGAGTGAATTTTCAATGTTTTCTTTTTCTGCACCAGTTGATATGATCCTATGGTGTTTCTGCTTTGGACTGTTCATATGGGAGATTATAATGATTGCTTTTTGGATATTGAACTGGGATTGATTTGGGGGCGGTAGATGCCACTTGTTCATGTATATTTGTCTTTTTATATGTTGCTGGATTTGACTTGGTAATATTTTGTGGGCTTTTATGTCTATATTCATGAGGGATGTTGATCTGTAGTTTTTCTGTTTTCTTTTTTTTTTTTTTTTAATGTTTATTTTTGAGAGAGAGACAGAGTGCGAGTGGGGGAGAGGGAGAGGGAGACACAGATTCAGAAGCAGGCTCCAGGCTCTGAGCTGTCAGCCCAGAGCCCGATGCGGGGCTTGAACTCACAAACTGAGATCATGACCTGAGCTGAAGTTGGATGCTTAACTGATTGAGCCACCCAGGTGCCCCTAAAAAAATTTTTTTTTAATGTTTATTCTTGAGAGAGAGAGAGAGAGAGAGAGAAAGAGAGAGAGAGAGAGAGCTCAAGTGGGGGAGGGGCAGAGAGAGAGGGAGACACAGAATCCCAAACAGGCTCCAGGCTCTGAGCTGTCAGCACAGAGCCTGATGAGGGGCTCGAACTCAGGAACCATGAGATCATGACGTGAGCTAAAGTCAAATGTTTAACAGACTGAGCCACACAGGTGCCCCCAAGATCATTCTTCTTGTAATATAAGCATTTAATACTGCAAAATTTCCCTTTCAGCATTGCTTTGTCTACATTCTACAGATTTTGTTATATTTTCATTTTTACTGAGTTCAGGTATTTTCTTTCTTTTTTTTAATTTGAGAGAGAAAGGACAACTAGGGGAGAGGGGCAGAAGGAGAGAGAGAGAGAGGGAGAGAGAGAGAGAGAGAGAGAGAGAGAGAGAATCTTCAGCAGGCTCCACGCTCAGTACTCGGCCCAGTGCACAGCTCGATCCCATGATGCTGGGATCTTGACCTGAGCCACGGTGAAGAGTCAGATGCTCAACTGACTGAGCCACCCAAGCGCCCCGAGTTCAGATATTTTCTTATTCCCCTCAAGACTTCTTTTTATGAACCATAGATTATTTGGAAATGTATTGTTTTATTGGGAGTACATCAAAATAAAAAGCTTCTGCACAGAGAAGAAAACAATCAACAAAACTAAAAAGCCACCCACCGAATGGGAGAAGATATTTGCAAATGACATATCTGAAAAAGGGTTAGTATCCAAATTATATAAAGAACTGATAACAAGGCAACACCCAAAGCACAAATAATCCAATTTAAAAATGGGCAGAATTTTCTTAAGTATTTAATGAAGATGAATTTTTTTAAGTTTACTTATTTTGAGAGAAAGAGAGTGCAAGTTGGGAGAGAGGCAGAGAGAGAGAGAGAGAGAGGGAGAGAGAATCCCAAGCAGGCTCCACACTGTCAGCATGGAGCCCAACGCAGGGCTCAATCCCACAAACATAAGATCATAACCTGAGCTGAGATCAAGAGTCAGACGCTGAACCAACTGAGCCACCCAGGCGCCACGGAAGTTGAATGATTTCTATAATGTTAACTCAAATGAATATAACTTAAAATAATTGTTTCTCAGGGTTCCTGGGTGGCTCATTTGGTTAAACGTCTGACTCTTGATCTCGGCTCAGGTCATGATCTCCTGGTCGTGGGATCCAGTCACATGTGGAGTGGCTCAGCATGGAGCCTACTTAAGATTCTCTCTCTCCTTCTCCCTCTGCCCCTTCCCCCATTCACATGACTCTCTATAATAAAAAAATAAATAAAATAAAATAGTTGCTTTTCATGTTTAAGTCTATTTTACAAAGTGAGTAATGTCTTACGTTACTCACACAGGATTCTTTAGAAGCGATTTCAGTTTGTTCATTTCTGTTAAAATGAAAAGATTTATATAATTTTTGTTTGATTGTATATATTTGAATGAGAAGGGTGACTTGTATAAGGTTTTTAAAATGAAGAAGAGGGCAGAAGACATGAACAGACCTTTCTCCACAAGAAGACATCCAGAGGGCCAACTGACACGTGAAAGATGCTCAACATCACTCATCCTCGGGGAAATGCAAATCAAAACCACAGAGAGATAACACCTCGTACCTGTCAGAATGGCCAACATCAACAACACGAGAACAAGTGTTGGTGAGGATGTGGAGAGAAAGGAAGCCTCTTACACTGTTGGTGGGAATGCAAACTGGTGCAGCCACTGTGGAAAACAGTATGGAGGTTCCTCAGGAAGCTAAAAATAGAACTACCCCGTGATCCAGCAGTTACACTACTAGGTATTTACCCCAAAAATAGAAAAACATTAATTCAAAGGGATACATACACCCCTGTGTTTATAGCAGCATTATTTAACAATAGCCAAATTTATGGAAGCAGCCCAAATGTCCACTGATAGATGGATGGATCAAGAAGATGTGGCATACATAGAAACTTTTAGCCATAAAAGTGAATGAAATCTTGTCATTTGCAACGACATGGATGGAGCTACAGAGTAGAGTGCTGAGTGAAATAAGTCAATCGGGGAAAGACAAATATTGTGTGATTTTACTCATATGTGGAAATTAAGAAAGCAGATGAGCAAAGGGAAAAAAGAGAGGAGGGCAAACCGAGACACAGACTCTTAACTATAGAGAACAAATTGATTGTTTCCAGAGGGGAGGGGGTGGGGGATGGGTGAAATAGGTGATGGTATGAAGGCGTGCACTTGGGCTGAGCACCGGGTGATGTGTGGATGTGCTGAATCACTATATCGGACGCCTGAAACCAGTGTGACACTGTATATTAACTCTGGTAGAATTAGAATAAAAACAGTCTTCAGGTTTTAGGGGTTAAGTCCAATTTGATATTTTAAAAAATAGTTGATGTGGAAAGCAGAAAGTAAAACAAAAAACAAATGTGTTGTTATATATCCAAGTATTTGGGGATATTCCTGTTACATTTTTGCGATTTATTTCCGGCTTAGTTTCATTATGGTCGAATATCAGGGAAGCTCGTGAAGGTTTGTTTCATGGCCCAGGCACGGTCTCTTTGGGGAATGTCCCATTCGTGCTTGGAAAGAACATGGACTCTGCTGTTGGGCGGAGTGTTCTGTGACGTCGCTTGGGCACGCTAGTTCGTGGTGCTGCTCGGCTCTTCGGTGTCCCTGTTCCTTTTCCATCCGCTAGCTCTGTTGTGTATTAAGAGTTTCGAAGTCTCAAGGGATGATTTGTAGATTTCTCCTTTCATTTCTGTCAGCTTATGCTTTCAAGTATCTAAAGCACTTTGGTTAGGTACATATTTAGGTTTCTTACGTCATCTTGACAAATTTACCTTTTATCAACAGTATCTTTTTTTATGCCTTGCAATTTTCTTGGCTTTGAAGTCCACTCGGACATTAATGTAGCCACTCCAACTTTCTTTTGATGCGTGCTTGCATGGAATGGTCTTCCCATCGTTTAGTCTACTTATACCATTATACCCAAAGTGAGTTCAGTAGCTGTCTTTTTAAAATCTGTTATGTCAGTCTCTATCTTTTAATTAGTATGTTAAGACCTTTTTTTTTTTTTTTTTTTAAATTTTTTTTTCAACGTTTTTATTTTATTTTTGGGACAGAGAGAGACAGAGCATGAACGGGGGAGGGGCAGAGAGAGAGGGAGACACAGAATCGGAAGCAGGCTCCAGGCTCTGAGCCATCAGCCCAGAGCCCGACGCGGGGCTCGAACTCACGGACCGCGAGATCGTGACCTGGCTGAAGTCGGACGCTTAACCGACTGTGCCACCCAGGCGCCCCAGACCTTTTTTTTTTTTTAATTTTTTGAGAGAGCCTGTGTGCTCACCCACACTTGGGGGAGGGACTTAGAAGGGGGGAGGGAATCCCAAGCAGGCTCCACACTGAGTGTGGACGCAGAACTTGATCTCATGACCTGAGATGGGGGCCCGAGCCCAAGTCAAGAGTCAGACACTTTTACTGACTAAGCCACCCAGGCACCCCAAGATCATTTAAAATTAATTCTATGTTGAATTTAGTTGTACCATTGTATTATTTGTTTTCTGGTGTTCCTTCTCTTTGTTGTTCCTGTTTCTTTCTCCTGCCCTCTTTTGGGTTAGAGTATTTAAAACTTTTTTTGGTACTGGCATTTTAATTTATCCGTTGTGTTTTTACTGTATCGTTCTGTGTAGTTTTTTAATGGTTGTCCTGGGGTTACAGTAGACAGACTTTTCACAGTGTTCTTAGAATCTGTGTTTTGCGACTTCAGGTGGAACGTGGAAATGTTAGCACCCCAGAGGCCCCTTTAGCCTTCCTCTTTTATGTTGGGTTGTCCTATGTATCACATCTACACACAAGGGAAACCCAGCGGACCTGTGATGGTTTTTTACTTGGAATTGTCAAACATACTTTAAAGAACTCAGGAGGAGGTTAGCCTATCATGTTGAACCAGATTTTCGTCCTTTCTATTGCTCTTCCTTCATTCCCAATGTTCTGAATTTCCTTCTGGTGTCATTTCTGTCTGGCGAACTGTATTCGACAGTTTTTTTTTTTTTGTTTGTTTTTTTAATGTGTATTTATTTTTGAGACAGACACAGAGTGTGAGTGCGGGACGGGGAGTATCAGAGAGAGAGGGAGACACAGGACCCCAACCAGGCTCCAGGCTCTGAGCTGTCAGCACAGAGCCCGACATGGGGCTCGAACTCACCAACTGCAAGATCGTGACCTGAGCCAAAGTCAGCCACTTAACCGACTGAGCCACCCAGGCTCCCCCTTTACTCGACAGTTCTTTGAGAAGGATCGGTGGGCCTTATGTTCAGGTGTTACAGCTGCATTTTGTTGACCGGGTGGATTCAGAAATTGGGTGGATTGTGCCTTCTCCATCTTCCCCGGATCCAGAACCCTGGTATCGCCTTTCTGATTTCTCTGCTAATACTGTTTCCATTTCATAACTTCAAAATGATTTCTCCGAAGAACTGCAGAAATGGCGGTGCCCTGATTACTACGAGAACAACGTCCACAAGATGCAGCTCCCATTTTCCAGCAAGCTCCTGGGCAGCACTCTGAGCTCTGAGGAGAAGCAGGAACGGCGGCAGCAGCAGCTGCGGCGCCTGCAGGAGCTCAATGCCCGCCGGCGGGAGGAGAAGCTACAGCTGGACCAGGAGCGGCTGGACAGACTGCTCTGCGTGCAGGTGCTGGCGGGTCCCGCGAGGGGCTCCGGTGTAGGCTCAGCATGGGGGGCCTCTACCCGGTACACAGCAGCAGGTGTCTCTGGACTTGGCCTCACTCATTTACTTTGGCCTTATAATCGCCTTTGTTTCATAACTTCTTTTTAAAGTTTATTTATTTTTTGGAGAGAGAGAGCGCGCGTGAATGTGCAGGCGAGTTGGGGAGGGACAGAGAGAAAGGGAGACTGAGAATCCCAGGCGGGCTCCACGCCGTCAGCACGGGGCCCAATGCGGGGCTTGAACTCATGAACCCGCGACATCATGACCTGAAACCAGGAGTCGGATGCTTAACTGACTGGGCCAAGCAGGCATCCTGTTTTACAACTTTTTGATTGAAACGTAGCACACATACTACAAAGTGCACAAGTCTTAAGCGTGTGTATATAGCTCGATGGATTTTCACAACGTGGAACACACCATGTGTCTGCCATCCAGAGCACCTCCAGCATGTCCCCTCTTAGCCAGTTACCTTCCCACCCTGCTCAAAAGGTAACATTTCTGACCTCTGTCACCATAGATTAGTTTTTCCGAATCAGGTGGTGCTGAGGCCCTGACGCGATGCAGCCTAGAGACAGCTGGGGAGGAGGGTGGGGTGTGGAGCTCCGGTGGGAGGTGAGATTTTGTGGAGGCGCAGGCTCTGAGTGTTCTGGGAGCCCCCTCCTGCTGTAGTTTCTCTCTGTTCGGCTTCTAAGCTACTTCTCTCTCCTTCCTGTTTGTGAGCGCACTGACATCTTTGAAGTGAATTGTGACCGCTCTGGTTTCAGGAACTTCTAGAGGATGGCCAGATGGATCAGTTTCACAAGGCTCTGATAGAGCTGAACATGGACTCCCCAGAAGAGCTGCAGTCCTACATACAGAAGCTCAGCTCGGCCGTGGAGCAGGCTAAGCAGAAAATCCTTCAAGCAGAAGTCACCCTCGAGGTGGATGTGGTGGACAGCAAGCCAGAGGTACCAAGGGCCTTGGGAGGAGGGTCCCGTAGGGTCATTTAGAGAGGACAGCCCTTCCTGGGGACGGAGGAGTGTCTTGAGGAGGCTGGCATAAAGAGGTGTGACCAGACTTGGGAAAGCGATGTGGGGAGTACCGTCTGTGGGGACACGCGTGCCGACTGAAGTTCTGACCTGAGAGATTTCACCCTGTGGACCTCTGGCCCCCTTGGGCGGGAGAACTCTGTATGTAGGGTAGGAAGAGCCTTCGCGGACGGGTCGTGTGGTGCCCTCTTGAACCTGAACCTTCTCCTCCAATGGTTATTTGCGGTCCCTTCCACTTTTTTCTGATGTTTACTTAAATATATTGTGGTTGATACTTCACTTACTTCCTTTCTGTCTTGACGCCCCCTACTGTCGGAGATCGTGCTTCGTAATAGTTGATGGATTTTTTACAGCAACTGGTAGACGTGGTTGGGTGGTATCTGTGGGTTGATTTAAGATCAGCCTTTTATTACTAAAACTGAATAAGCCGTTTGATCTCTGTCTTACGCTTTTTGTGTCCCTGCCAGTGGACTCTTAGTGTTGAGGTGGCCTAAGGTCAGGTGGCAGGGCTGAGATGGGGCCCTGGGTGCTGCACAGTAGCACCGAAATCAGTAGCTGGTTGCCTGTCTTTAGAACTGGAGGAGAGTAGGGGCACCTGGGTGGCTCAGTTGGTTAAGCGTCCAACTTTGGCTCAGGTCGTGATCTCGCGGTTTGTGAGTTCGAGCCCCACGTCGGGCTCTGTGCTGCCAGCTCACAGCCTGGAGCCTGCTTCAGATTCTATGTTTCCCTCTCTCTCTGCCCCTCTCCCACTCACACTCTGTCTCTCTCTCCTTCAAAAATAAACGTTAAAAAAATTTTTTTTAAAGAAAAAAAAAACTGGAGGAGAGTGTTAATAAGTGTGTGCATTGTTCCTGAATCTGTCAGCTCTAGAGTTCTAAAACAAAGGACTTGTTCATTGCCTTGTGACACTTCTGGACCAGGATTAACCAGGCTAGCTTGGTGGGTTTTGTTTTAGTTTTAATATTTATTTATTTATTTATTTTTAATTTTTTTTTTTCCGATGTTTATTTATTTTTGGGACAGAGAGAGACAGAGCATGAACGGGGGAGGGGTAGAGAGAGAGGGAGACACAGAATCGGAAACAGGCTCCAGGCTCTGAGCCATCAGCCCGGAGCCCGACGCGGGGCTCGAACTCACGGACCGCGAGATCGTGACCTGGCTGAAGTCGGACGCTTAACCGACTGCACCACCCAGGCGCCCCTATATTTATTTATTTTTGAGAGAGAACGAGAAAGGGAGAGAGAGAGAGAACAAGCAGGGGAGGGGCAGAGAGAGAGGGAGACATAGAATCCAAAGCAGGCTCCAGGCTCTGAGGGTCAGCACAGAGGCCAACATGGGGCCTGAACTCATGAACTGTGAGATCATGACCTGAGCCGAAGTCAGGCTTAATTGACTGAGCCACTTGGGTGCCCTGGTGGTTTTTGTTTTTAAATCGACTTTCTTTAAATTCTAAAACCTATACTTGTAGATATGGAAAAATCCAGTTTGGTGCAGGGTGGTGTGGTTACTTGCCAGTGACTTGGGAGCTGTCTTTGGCTCAGCGGGGAGCCTGTTCTTGAGATTCCAGCTCTCAGCTGGAGGCTCACTCACACACTTGCTGCGCTCAGCCTCCAGCTCCAGCTCTCCCACAGCTGAGATTCCCGGAGGCCAGCAGCTGGCCAGGGCATGTGTATCAGATAGAGCAGACCCCACGTCAACCTTCGTAGACATGGTTCCCCGGATGGCTGAGGTCCTACTCTGGCATGGCGTCCCAGGTCAGCCTCACAGCACCCAATGGGGCCTTCCTAGTTCCCCTCTCTGAGAGTTTTCGGTTGTGCTTCAGATCTCAGCTATTTATTGGGATCCAGACCCGTGTTGCCTTTGTTGTTTATTCCCCCATATTCAGTTTTTGTCATGCCCGACAGGACATCAGCATCTTTATACCACAGATGTGTTGCTGAGCCACTGGCAGGTGGGCAAGGGATTTCAAATTTAAAATGAAAAGCCTGGGTGGTTCAGTCCATTAAGCATCTGACTTCAGCTCAGGTCATGATCTCATGGTTTGTGAGTTTGTGAGTTTGAGCCCCATGTTGGGCTCTGTGCTAACAGCTGGGAGCCTGGAGCCTGCTTTGGATTCTGTGTCTCTCTTTCTGTCCGCCCCTCCCCTGCTCGTGCTGTCTGTCAAAAATAAAAAACACACATTAAAAAAAAAAATTATAAGATGAAAAGCCCAAGTGACTGTAAAATGTGATTCCTGAGCAGTTGGAGACCTAGTTTTTCCTTCTGTTTGTTGATTTTTCTGCATTTGTTACATGCTGTGATTCAGCCCCTCTTTCATGCATTTAGCAGGTATTAATTAAGTCCCTACTTTGTTCTGTGCTCTGGGGATATGCATTCTCGTTCTCTCTGGGCTTGGGGAGATTTTGAGATGTTGGACTTTAGTTTCTCTGTATACAACAAATTTGATGAGTTGATCTGTACCCAAAGCTATGAGGGTCAGTCAGCATTTATTGAAGGTGATTGTTAGTGATCAGGGTCGATTACGTAACTTTCGTGGGCTATATGTCCCGTGTGACCGCATCACTGACTGGCTGGTTCTCAAAAAGTATTTGTAGTGTTTTCCAACCATGTAATTCTTTTAGAATGGAGAGAATGGATTTATGTGGAATCAGAGCTCATATTGAAATGCCATCCGAGCAGTAATGCTGTATTGGATTAATTCAGCAAAATTTTTAACTTACAGTGTTTTCTAAAATCCATTTGTCCCCACAGACCAGTCCATTCCAGCCCTTGCTGTTCTGCAGATATTCTGATGAGGGTGTTGTAAAGGAGTAGGCTTTGTCAGCATTCCTAATGAAGTATTTGAAGTAGAGGATGTTGGCTTTCCGTCAGGAGGGGGAGCACAGTTCTAGAGCACATCGCTTGTTGGAGAGCACAATGAGCTTAATATAGAAGGTTCTCTTGCCTGATTAGCCAAGATGAGAGCTGGCCCCTGCTTGTTCCTATGCCACGCAATCAAGACTGTTCCAGGGAACATGCTGCATCTTCTGTGATGTGCTTTGGCAAACTGTCGTTCAGTTCAGTTCCAAAAGAATGCCTATTTGTGTTCCTGAACGCCACACAATACGTGTGGAGACCCTGGCAAACCCTAGAGGGAGAGGAGCCAGCCACAGTGGAGAAATCTGTTCTCTGTTGGAGGCCCGTCGTCCGCTCTGAAATCACTAGCTTTGTTTCTCCGTGAATCGTATGAATTTGGATAAGTAAAATATCTTCGTATCGTTTTATTTTTTTAATTATTTATCTTGGAGAGAGCACAAGCGAGGGAGGGGCAGACGGAGGATCTGAAGCGGGCTCTGTGCTCCTGGCTGACAGCAGCGAGCCTGATGTGGGGCTCAAACCCACGGAACGTGAGATCATGGCCTGAGCTGAAGTCAGATGCTCAACCAGCTGAGCCACCCAGGCGCCCCTCTTTTTATCATTTTTAGTGAAGCTTAGAAGTTATCTTTAAGGTAGCATGCTTTTGAATGTAGCTAGGTGAAGGTGGATGATGCTATCTTTGCTGTAGCTGGAGAAGCCTTTTGAAAGTCAAACATTTGATAATCCTCTGTTCCAGGAAAATTTGAGGGTAGCTCCCAGGGGCTGACCGCTCAGTGGTAGGCATGGTATGCCAGGGACTAGTGATGCAGATGCACGGTTCTTGCATTCTTTGGTACCTAAAAAAATAGGGCCATCGCATCACACTTAGTTGACTGTAATAAAGCTTATCTGGTGTGCTGGCAGATGGTGTGGGAATTTAGGTGAAGTTTTTTTTGTTTTGTTTTGTTTTTTAAATATTTATTTATTTATTTTGAGAGAGAGAGGGAGAGAGAGAGAAAGAGGGAGAATCCCAGGCAGGCAGCGCGCTGTCAGCACAGAGCCCAGTGTGGAGCTTGATCTCATGAACGATGAGATCATGACCTGAGCCGAAATCAAGAGTCCGACACTTAACCGACTGAGCCACCCAGGTGCCCCTGATGAAGTTTTAAGAAAGTCTTGGGATATTTGAGCTGGGGCCTGGAAGATGATAGGATTTCAGTAGGTAGCAGATGAGGAGGGCAGGACATTATAGACGGAGACAGTTCGATGCCAGGAAGCACGTGTGCAAGGGAGCCCGGTAGGTTTGGTGTGCGGTGTGGGTGATGAAGCAGGGAAGTGGGGGCGGGGGGGCAGCCTACAGAGGTCCTTATCAGTCAGCCTGGGTATTATCCTTCTGACGGAGCCGTCGGAGGATGTCCGGCAAGGAACTAATACAAGGAGACTTGATGTTAGGAAGATAACTGCTGGCAGTTAGGATGATGGGTTTGGAGAGAGGTGAGGCTGGAGGCGGGAAGCAGGGTAGAAATGTGTGTGGTAATCCGGGAGAAAGCTCATGGGGGGTGGGAGAGTAGCCATGGGCATGGCGGGTGCAGGAGACACTTCAAGGGTAGCGTCCGGGTGCCTGGGGGGCTCAGTCGGTTAAGCGTCCAATTCTTGATTTCGGCTCAGGTCATGATCTCATGGGTTCATGAGATCGAGCCCCACGACAGGCTCTGTGCTGCCAGCAGGGAGCCTGCTTGAGATTCTCTCTCCCTCTTTTTCTGCCCCTCCCCGCTCACGCACGCACGTGCGTGTTCTCTCTCTCTCTCTCTCTCTCTCTCTCTCTCTCTTTCAAAATAAATAAACCTAAAAAGGTAGCATCCAGGGATCTTGGTGCCATGTAGGGGCAGTGGTGACAGGAGTGGCAGTTGCTGATAATAGAACGTGTGACGTGTGCCAGACCATGAGCACTTCTGCCGGTGCGGTCTTGATGAATCTTCGCGGTTGGGTAAGTACTATCGTATTTCCGCTTGACAGATGAGGCAGCTGGGGCGCAGGGGTGAAGGAGTCTGCCCGAGGCTGCGCAGCCGGAGGTAGTGCCGCCCATCTTCAGACCCAAGCAGTCCGGTTGCAGGTTCGCTCTGGTCACACAGAGGCCATCCTGAAAGGCGGTGGGTGGAGGCAGCCTTGGGGTTGAGCACCTTGTCTTTAAAGTCTCAGGGGGACTTCAGGTGGAACTTGCCGGGATCCAGCCACGGAAGGACCTGGAATCGCATGGGGAGTGAGAGAAGAAGGATGCCCGGGTCCACTGCTTAGGGGCCCTGGGGTGGAGGAAAAGCTGGGGGAAGAGACAGAGGAAGAGCAGTTAGAAGAGAGCAGCGGGGGGGGGACGGGAGACATGTCAGGCGGCGGGTGGTAGGCTCCACCTGGGAGGGCGCAGGAGCGTGAAAGGGCCGGGGAAGAGGTGAAGGGGTGGGATGGAGGTAGGTGGGCAGTAGGCTTTCTGAAGCGCGGGAGGCCATCTGCCGAGGACCGCGAGTGGTGGCCAGAGGGGCCGAGGAGAAGTGCTGGGAGAGGCTGAAGACCCTGCCCCGGGGGACGCACGGGGAAGCTCAAGAGGACGACAGGCCCGCCCGTGGCGGCCTGCGGCTTTCTCTCTCCTGCCCACTAGGAGCGCGTTTCCCTCACCTGCCGTCGTGTGGAAAACCACTCCACACTTAGCAGCGTGAAATGATGACCATTGTGTCGTGCTTCCAAGTTTGACGGGTCAGGGGTCCAGAGAGAGCGTAGCAGGGATCTCTGCTCCGTGACGCCCACCTGGGGCCTCCGCTGCGAAGGCTTGGATAGCTGGGGACTGGGACCCCACAGGGTTTTTCACGTCACTGGCACCTGGGCTAGGGATGTGCTGTGTCAGCGGGAGGGTGGACCTGAGCACCTACACGTGGCCTGAACGTGTGCCTTGGGCTTTTCAGCATGGCAGCCGGCTTCCAGGAGGGAGCTCCCCAAGGGAGAGCAGCCAGAGCGCGAATGTTTCAAGATGGTCAAGGGGAAGGAGGCTGTGTGGCCTTTTATGACATCACATTGGAATGCACGTGACACCGCTTCCACCATACTGTGTTGGTTGGAGCCTCACGGGTCCCTAATAAGATTCGAGGGGAGGAAATAGAACCCACCTCTTCATGGGGAGTGTCGAAGTCCCATTAAGGAAGAGCATGTGGGATGGAAAATACCGTGAGCGTCTTCGAGAAGTACGGTCTACCCCGGAGCAGAAGTGGAAGGACCACCGGGTGGTGACCTTTAGGCTTCGAGCGTGGCCGCTGGAGCAGCAGAGCGGATAGAGTAGGGGTGGGGGTGGCAGTTGTGATCGGGCTCCAGGTGGGTGGAGGGAGATGCGCGTGCACTGGGGAGCTCGTCACTGGGAGGCCAGAGAGGTCAGAGGAGTGGAGGTTGGGATGGAGAAGAGGACGACGGAGGTGTGGGGAGTAGAGCGGGGGGTAGGTGAGAGCTCCCTGGAGCTCATTCACTCGTCATTTGGGGGCCGGGGTCCATAGGTTTTGCCTGTAGTTATTTTAAATACACAGGTGCCATCTGTGTGTCTCCAGCCTGGTATAACAGTTATTTAAGGGGCCAAAGTGAGTGCCTGGCTAAAAGAGAAGGACGAACTAACTGTTCTCGGCCCACCGTCGCCCTAGGGTCGTGCCCTGCTTACAGAGGAGGACGAGGCCTCAGACTGCGCCGCTGTGACCTTAAGTAAATCTTTGCCATTCAGAGCGGGATCCGTGTGATCTCAAAGCCTCATCTCTTTTCTGCAACAGGCCACTGCTCCTGGTGGCTCATCATCCACGAGCCACCCAGTGAGAGGGAATTTTCACGATCTGCATCTGACCCTCTGTTGGGACCCCTGAGCTTAGTGCCGAGCCGGAACAGGCACAGGTGCTCCCGGGGTTGGGGCTCCTTTCTGGAAGATGAGAGTCTTGCAGATTCGAGACCGCAGACCTGCGGGGGGAGCGTTCCTTCACACACGCTCTGCAGCCCCCGCTGGTGCAGAGAAGCCTGTCTGTCATTCACTCCGCTGGCCTTGCTGCCGCATGTAAAATCTTGGGTTCTCATTCATTCACCATGACCTCAGGTAGATGTTTCCCGTACTCCTCGAGCCCGGCTGTCCCGTCACACTCAGATTCATGATGTATGGAATTTCAGCTGGAGGCAGAGCGAGGACTTTGGAGTGAGCCATCTGTCTTAGGCCAAGTTTCCCCCACTTCCTAGTGTCACGTGATCCTGGGCAAGTCATTTCACCTGCTGAGCCCGTTTCCCCACCCGGGAAGGGTAGTAGTCGTCTCTGCAGGGGGATCGTGCAAGGAGCAGGTTCCCTGCTCCCGGATTGGATGCAGTATTCGGATGGCTCTTGCCTCCTTCACTGAGGGTGAGGTGCTTAGATTCTTGCCTCCCAGCCCACCCTCTTTCCTCCTTAAATCACCTATTTCCAAACCAGTCCCTCTCTTCCTGTTCTCTAATCTCAAGGGAAGAAGTGTCCTCGTCCTTTCCAAGGTTTACCCTCCCCTTAAGTATGGTAGAATCATCTATATTGAATAGAACTTAGGATTCATCGTACCTCGTTCTAGAAGCTATATATGCACGTGACTGTTCTGGTATGTGTTTGCTGGATGAGTGTTGAAGAGCGTTGTTTAAGAGTGAATTTGGATGCTAGTGTACGTTTGAGTATATGTGGCCGTGTTCTAGAGAAGTTTGTGTAAGTGTTGTGAGTTGCGTCGCTAGTTTACATACGTTGCAGACTCCAAGGGTAAGGACAGGCTCACAGGACACTTACTCAACGCAGGGACCTCCCCTCAGGCATGCCAGGCGGGCAGTATTGAGTCAGCTTGCACCCTCCCAAGACACCTTGTGAGACAGTCCTTTCTATAGCAGCTGTCACTGTTAGAACCCTTTTTCAAGGAAGGCGACGCAGCATTTTTTCCTGTAACTTCTCCCCCTTGAGTCCAGAGGTAAAACTCCTCTGCCTTTCACATGGCAGAACCACAGATGGCTAGAGATGTCATCTAGAACCGCACTACCGCTGCCCAGATTCCTTGTCCGGGTCCAAGTTACGGCGGGCCCTGAACCTTCTGTTGGGAGCGGTGCCAGCATGCGTAGGCTCCACCCAGGTTCCCTGTGGCTGAAGAGGAAAGCCTGTTGTGTGGGGCGCCACAGTTCCGAAGCTGTCACCTCGGGGGCTCTTAGTCACGGCTCCAGCCCGGTGGACTGGCTGTTAAGGGACTGGCTGTTAAGCCCATTAGTGTTGGCAGTTGTATTTGTTAAGCAGATAAGAGATTTATTTAATTTTGCTGGTGTCTGGGCCACTTTGTGGGACGCCAGCTCTTGCACCCTGGCCCCCCGAACTGTGCGTGCGGTGTGTGCCTGCCCTCCCCTGGGTCCCGTTTGAGCAGCCCCACCGCAGGGCTTCAGAGAGAAGGTGGGGTCGGGGGGCTGTTGAGGTTTGTGTGAGGTAGGGGACAGGAGCAAAGCCTGTTCCTGGCTTTTTAGGGTTTTAATCCTTGTGTTCACTTGTCTTCCTCTTTTTTTTTTTAACAGTTTAGAAAATTTTCATCGTTTTTATATCAACTTTTAGGACATGGAGCGAAACACCAATTCTTGTCCGTGACGGTGAACTGGTAGAGTGAAGGCCTGAAGTTACAGGTGCTGTTTCGTCCTGTTTGTTCTGTCCTTAGACCCCTGACCTGGAGCAGCTCGAGCCGACTCTGGAAGACGTGGAAAGCATCAATGATTTTGAACCCTTGTTTTCAGAGGAAACCCCTGAGGTGGAGAAGCCAGTCGCTACTGTCCAGGTTGGGCTCCGATAACCTGCACCATGTTTCTGCTTTGAAACTGTTGACATAAATGACCAGTCTGGTCTAGTCTGCTTGTTTAGGAATGTTTAAAAAAAAAAAAATTCCTGGTGTATTTTCTAGGAAGGCGGGAGGTGGGGGTACTAATGCTTATAGCTTCTGCAGTCAAAACTTTTCCTGCTGGTTAATGGGGTTCCCGCCCTAAGATCTGTGAACCTGTGGGAAACAGTCTGCTTGGCAGAAACATTTAGGCAAGTAATTGAGAAGTTTAGACTTAAAGACTAGCTTTAGTGGTTTCATTTATTTTATTTTTGTTTTGAAGTCTATTTATTTTGAGAGAGAGAGAGAGTGAGCATGAGTAGGGGAGGGGCAGAGAGAGGGGCGGAGAGAGAGAGAGAAAGAGAGAGAGAAAGAATCCCCAGCAGGCCCCGCGCTGTTAGCACGGAGCCTGACACAGGGCTCGAACTCACGAACCTCGAGATCATGACCTGAGCCGAAACCAAGGGTCAGACGCTTAACCACTTAACGACTGAGTCATCCAGGTGCCCTGTGGTTTCATATACATTTAAGCCAGTGTCATTGTGCTTAATCCTCATTTGGGCCCATGTTTCTGTCATTGCAACGGCAACCAGACAGACTGATCCGGGTCTGAGGCTCACCTGGGAGAAAACTTTCCGCTGCTGCTCTTCTTGAGGTCTCTTTTCTTGCAACGCAGGGACCATTTCATGATGCAAAGTTGTAGGCATTTGTGACTCAGAAGTGGAAGAAAGGTAGAAAATGGAATTAGTGTATCAGGAGAGCTGGGGAGAGGTTGTTCTGGCACGAACAAAGGACAGAAGCTATGTTGGAATAAGAAGTGCGGTTTGAGGGAACTGGCAACTGGAATGTTTGTCACTGTGGCCTAAAAATATCTTCTCAACCTTGGGTTTTTAAAGCCCGTGTTTAACTTGGCAGCCTATCATCAGCTGTTTATTGGGACAGAAAGAATTCGGGCTCCAGAAATTATCTTCCAGCCGTCTCTCATCGGGGAAGAGCAGGCGGGGGTCGCAGAGACCCTTCAGTACATCCTGGACAGGTGAGGCTGGTCCTTCTTTGCCTTAGATTTACCAGAACCGTTTCCTTGGATTTTGCACTGAATGATAGATGAGATGGGTCAGGCATTTGAAAATGTGCCTCATGTCCTCCTTTTCATTGACTTGCTGTGCTCAGATGGTATTCTTTTCTCTCTCCCCAGCCCTGGCACAGAGGAAGGACTCTGTAATTCTTTTCTGAACATGTAAATGCTCAGTTGATTTGAGGAGCTTTAAGAAATTCTTTTATGTTTCAGCAACAATAACATATGTGCGTTGGTTTTCGTATAAACCTTGACGTTATTGAAGATGAGCGATTTTTAAGTGCCCTAAATATGTGCAGAGCCTATAAAAGTTTTTTCCTCCTTGCAGACATTGTATTTAAGAGTTTGCAGTTCTGTAAAATGCTCCTCCCCATCCCATTTCTACAGGTGTTTTCCTGCAGTGCGAGTTTTCATAGTTCAAGCTGGACAAGCCAAGAGCATGATTTGTAGTCCTCTGGCCACCCTTGGTTGAAACAGGGTGAAAACTGTCACTGGCAAGGAAGGAGACTATGGCAGCCACTTTGTTGGAGTGGCTTTAAGCTTTGTCATAACAAGAAAGTGCTCGAACATGTATAAGATGAAGCTATTATATATATATATATATATTTTTTTTAAATAAGCACATAGGTAGAAAGATGGGCTTTTTGGGGTGATGGAACTGTTCTGTATCTTGTGATAGTTACTAGGATGTATAGGTTTATCAGACCTCGTCGAAACGTTTGTAAATCAGTCCTCCATAAAGTCACTTTTTAAAAAACGTGTCAAGGCACAAAACTTCTAATCCTGCTACGGAAATGAATTCTATAAAGTTGTAAGTGAAAAATGCCGGGTGTTTTTTTGTTTTTTTAAACACTTTCTGTGCAGATGTTTTCTTTTTTGTGCCAAGGGTTTTTATTTCTACGTCTGCATTCTCCCCTGAGCTTCAAGTTGGTAGGAGTATACTGGAAGGAACTGTCTCTCTCCTAGGTACTCCAAGGACGTTCAGGACATGCTGGTTCAGAACGTTTTCCTCACCGGTGGGAACATGATGTACCCTGGGATGAAAGGTAGAGTCGAGAAGGAGCTGTTGGAGATGAGGCCCTTTCAGTCTTCTTTTAAGGTACTGGTTGTTCATGTAACCGGCTGTTTCGTAAATAGCATTAGTGTTTTCTGATAGCAGAAGTAATAAACAGTAGTTTAGAGGAGGAAAATTACTTTCTAATTCCATCATCCACAAATATCCACTGTTAACATTTTTGTGGCTTTCCTTCTGGTCTTTGATATCCGTTGAATTGTTAAAGCAGAATGGGAATCATGTTTTTAATATTTCTCTCTCTTTTTTTTTTTTTTTAACTGAAAAAAGACATACAATCTAATAAAATTCAGAGAATACAGTCAGTACCCACTAAGAATAGTCATTCTCTTCACCCATCCCTTATTCTACAGGCAAAGCTTCTCTTTCACAGATTCTCTATACTTGAGGGTAACCTGTCTGGTAACCGACGTTTCTTTAACCCACCATGAGCGTTTCCTGATGTCATTCTTCCAGAGTACTATTTTTTTTTTTAATTTTTATTCTATGGTGTGGATGTCCCATAACGTATCTAGTGAATCTCTGATCGTTGAGAAACATGGTCTGAGCCCCCATCGAGGACCAGGCACCTTGCAGATGCCGACATGTCCTAGACACGGCCCTTAGCTGCAAGGAACTTGCTACCAGAGGGACAGCAGCTGACTAAATAGGCCATGATAGCCCAGAACGTGATGGACGTTCAGGTATGGGCACCTGTCAGTCTTGGAGGTCAGGAAAGGCTCCGTGGAAATGAGTTCTTCCTAGGATGAGGAGGTGTTCTCCATATAGACACTGGAGAGGGGTGGGATGGAGGGAGCATTGCAGACCGCGATCAGCATGAGCAAAGGCTCAGGGGCCCGAGGCCGGCTGAGGGCGTAAGCTGCAGCTGAGTGTGGCTGGAGCATTGGGCTGCTAAAGAGGAGTGGAGAGGGGTGTGGTGGAGAGCCATGCAGAGCCCACGCGTCCTGCTGAGAGGTGGCCTTGGTCCCCTGTGCTGCATGATGTATTACACAGTCACGGCGTGGGTTTTGGGCTTTGGTCCCTACTCCATCATCTCCATTACTGGATTTTGCCACGCCTTTGTTTTCTCCCTGGTACAAAGAGGTAATCCTGCCTCCGGTTTGCAGGATTCAGTGTGCTGGTGCAGGTCAAGTGCTCAGCATAGGGCCTGCACAAAACGAACACTCAGACCTTGACTGTTGTAGGGGGCAGCGGGGTAGGGGAGGGCTCCCTGGGATCATTCCAGGTTCCATGATTGGCTAGGGCTCACAGGAATCCACATATAATCATACTCCTGGCTATGACTGGAAAGGAAACAAAGCAAAATCAGTAAGGAGAAAAGGTGCATGGGGGGAAGTGCAGGGGAACGAACGCAGGTGCAAGCTCCCAGAGTCCTCACCCGGTGAAGTCGCACAGGGCACATTGAATTCTCCCCAGCAACGAGCTGTGACAACTTACGTGGAATGTCACCAACCAGCGAAGTTCGTGAGAGACTCAGTGTCCAAGGTTTTCACCGGGGGCTGATCGTGTAGGCACCCCCGCGGGGCACGTACCCAAATTTCCAGACTCACAGAAGGAAGCAGGTGTTCAGCATAAAGCACATTCAGACATCGGGAGCACTGAGCTGCTTTCTCGAGTCTCCTGAAATCCAGGTCCCCGGGTGCCAGCCAGGGGCGGCCTCGTAAGCAGTCAGGCCTGCGGGCCAACTTTCCTGCATAGCTGTTGTTACTGTTAGGCCACGTGGGACCGAGAAGGAGTCTAAGCATGGGAGTTGTTTCCTTCGGTTTGAATTTAGGAAGATACTGTTGACCAATGCGGAAAATGGGAGAATCAGGAGAAATATCGGAAGCAGGGGAACAGTTAGGCAGCAACTCCTGGGCTTTACGGTGGAGTCCTCACTCCTCACCACAGTCTGCAGTGTCTCCTGTGATCTGACCTTGAATCACTCTCCCTGCCACCCTCTACTTTGTTCCCCAGTAAGCCATGTTTTCTTGCCTCAGGGCGTTTGCACTTGCTCAGTCCCTTTGCCTGGAACACTCCATCTCAGTCCAGTGTCCCACGGCTGGCTTACATGTCACTTCCTCCAGAAGCCTTCCCTGTCCTTAACTGTACTCCTTACTAGGCCCGCCTGCATTAGGGAAGAACGGACTGTCCTGTGAACTGTCGAGTGCCGGGCCTTGGCTCGGTGTCATTGGTAGCTGTGCAGGAAACATGCAGCAGGCATCAGGAGAGAGCAGGGGGACGTTGATGTGGCAGAGGTGAGGGGGGTGAGCTGAGTAACAGGCCAGATTTGGGGAGAGAAGGGTGGGACCCAAGACAACCCCCAGGTTCTGAGTTGGGTAGCTGATGGGATACAGATGACCTCCGCTGGACTGGGGAATGGGAGAGGGAGAGCAGGCCAGAGGGTGGATAAGGAGTTCCACTCCTGCGGCGGGTAGAGTGGAGTTTCCGGGGGAATGTCCAGGAAGCAGTGACTCCTAGCCAGCTGCCGAGTGCTCGAGAGAGCGGCGGGAGGGTGGACGCAGAGCCCCTAGCGTAACCGTGTCTTTAGAGGGCGCTGTTGGGAGGCTGGGTGATGTCCATGGTTAGGCTTACATGACACCAGCATTTAAGGGCCTCGGAAGGGTGGAGGTGCCGAGACCGTGGGGGTGATGGCGCAGAGGGTGGGGGTGGGGGTGGGTGTGCGCCAGTGGCCGTGACTTGTGATGACAGAACTGAGCACACGTCGTATTACTGGATTTTTAAGCTCTATATCTTGATCTTCGTGAAAGCCTTTCCCGTGAATTACTCTGAACATTCGTTGTAGGAATGCTGCCAGGGCTCCCTTCCAGCTGTCCGTCAGCTGGTTCGGTCTCCTGTGGCACAACCCCATCTTCCGTCTCTTCCTCCTGTCCTGCTCCTTTGCAGCTGCTGATGTAACAAGTGTGCGTCATGTCAGAACTACCCCTGATCTTCAAAATTTAGGTTATGTATTCAGCAGTGGCTCAAACATGAACCATTTAAGACCCTAAATGTGTACTTTTGCATACTTTACGTTTCTTTTGGTTCTTTCTCCTCCCTCCTCCTCCCTCCCCGTCCCTCCTCCTCCCTCCTCCTCCCTCTTCCCCGCTCTTCCCCCCTCTTCCCTTCTTTTCCCTTCTCTTCCTTCCTCCTCCCTTCTTTCTCTCTCCTTCCTCCCTCTTTCCTCCCTCCTCCTTTCTTCTTTTGAGAGAGAGAGAAAGAGTGTAAAAGGAGGGGGGGGGGGGAGAGTGAGGGAATCTTAATTAGGCTCCGTGTCCATCGCCAGGCCCGACCTCACGACCCTGAGATTATGACCTGAGCTGAAATCAAGAGTCGGATGCTTAACTGACAGAGCCATCTGGGCGCCCCAGTTTTTTCTTATTTAACAGCAAAACATTTTAAATCCAACTGTAGTAGTGTTTTAAAAGTTACATGAACTTTTAAACGTGTATGATTTTAACTAAAAAAAGAGAATGTCGATGGCTTATTTTGTGACCTGTATTTTTTTTTTTTAACTTCTTAAATTACTGTTTTGCTGTGTCAGTAGGTACACGTTTGAAGCCTCTTTTGTATGGCTGTATCATATTCCATTGTTATATTCGTGTATCTGACTGCTTTTTCACTGGTAATAACAAAAGCCACCGGTTGTCACTCACTACTCAGCCGGTGCCAGGAGTGTCCCCCTGCTAGCGCTTGTCTCTCAGTGAGTTTCTGGCCAGAGCGCAGGGTCCTTGTTACCCGCGTTTATTCGCGGTCTCTTATCGCAAGTCCCTCCCACGGCAGCCCTGTCCATCAGCCTCCTGACTTTGGTGTTTATGTGCTTCATCCGCCTCCATCTGTGCCCGCCGATCGCATGCCGTGTCGCCTGCCTGTTACTTCAGAAAGTTCTGAACCCACCATCCCAACCCCGGGCTCCTGGGTTGGGGGAGGGAGGGGGGAAGGAGGCGGGAAGTCAGGTAGAGACTCCGGGAAGCAGGAAGCCCGATTCGAGCTACAGAGGCTGTTCCCCACTCTGGTCGGGTCAGCCTCGTCGAGGGGCCCCCACGGGGCCGCTGACCTCAGCCTCGCTGTGACACTAGGCCGCGGAAAGAGCACTGGCCGCGTCCTGGAGAACGCGCCAGGTGCTGCTGTTCGGTCTCCGCTCCAAGGCTTGTCTGCTGCCCAGGCTGGAGCCGCCTCGCATCAGCCTCCGCTGCCCTCCGCTTGTGGACAGCGCGGGAGCAGGGGCGGGGCAGCTGGGCCCTCTCTGACCCAGCGCGGGCCTGGCGTTTGCAAAATAGCTGCCGACCGTGGATTCAGGTCGAGTCTGGTGTGCCCTGCGCTCCTGTGTGCTCTCTCGGAACGTCCGCGGCGTCTCCGCTCGGCCGTGTTTGGAGGGTGGGGGCCGTCCCGCGCGTGTGTTTCCGGGGATGCCACGGAGGGGGCTGCAGCCGCGCCTGTGCACCCTCACTCCTCAAGCCCTCTGCTGAGCGCTGTTTGTGTTTCAGGTTCAGCTTGCCTCCAACCCGGTGCTGGACGCTTGGTACGGCGCTCGGGACTGGGCCTTGGATCACCTGGATGATGACGAGGTCTGGATCACCAGGAAGGAATATGAAGAGAAGGGAGGAGAGTACCTCAAGGAGCACTGCGCATCCAACATCTATGTCCCCATCCGCCTGCCCAAGCAGGCCTCACGCTTCTCAGACGCCCAGGCCCCCGGCAAAGGCTCGGGGGCCAGTGGAGGTGGCGCTGGCGAACAGGCGTAGCAGGGCCCCTCTGGGACCCGGGGCCGTGTCGGCCAGCATGACGGACGGTGGCTGTGCCAGCTGTTGTCCACTCTGAGCCCTCTGGTAGCGCTGGGGTGCGAGCACGGGGGAGAGCAGTGAAGGGACCCTGGGAGTTACTCTTGGAACTGCATTCACTTGGGGCTCCTGCAACGAAGAGACTTTATGTGACCCTCTGGTGTCTTCGCTGAACCACGGATGAGCTGTGGCATCGGCTTTCCGCAGCAGTAAATGAAGACCGGGTGGAGGACAGGGATGTACAAAATGTAAAAATTGTATTTCTTCATTTCAAAAACATCTTTTTTAAAGAAAATCCCTTAAAAAAATCCTTTAAAATTTATACTATCAGTGTAGACGTTTTTCTGGCTTCATTCAGAATTGTGTGAACGCCCAGCAGGTGGAGGCCTTTCGCACGTGTACAAAAAATGGTGATGTTGGTGTGACAAAAGCAGTCACCCACAAAATCTCAGGAGCCTGGATTTGGGGTGGACCCTCCATCCAGTGACTGGTGTCCTTGTATAAGAAATGACACAGGGGAGAAGGCCATGCGAAGACAGAGACAGAGACTGGAGTAAGGTGGCCACAAGCCAGGGAACGCCAGAAGCCACCAGAAGCTGGAAGAGGCAAGGAAGGATTCTCCCCTTTCATAGGGCGTATGGCCCGGATGACCCCTTGATCTGGGTGTCACCAGTGCAGAACTGGGAAAGGATAAATTTCTGTTGCTTTAGCCACCACGTTTGTGATCATTGGTTACAGAAACAGATGTCCAGGTTGAGTCTGGGAAGGAATCTGAATATGGGTGGGAAGTTTTTAAGCCATAAGGAAGCAGATAAGTTGCCCACAAGATAGAAGATTCCTAGAAGGAAGGGTTTGGAAAGGGCACAAGACCAGAGCTGACAGTCCTGGAGAGGATCCCCTTCTGGGGATGAGGGAGGCCCCGAGGCTGCCTGAGATGGTGTAGGGGGAAGCACAGAAGGGGCTGGCGCTCCGAGACTTACTACAGCCAACAGAGGATCAGAGGAAGCTTGACCACGCAGCCGTGCCGAGTACTGCAGAATGCCTCTCTGCAGCGCCTGGAGGGGGAGCCCCCGAGAGACTTGGAGACCCGCCCAGACCCTCTCCCTGCCCTGCTCCTTACCCGTATCCTCCAGCTGAGAGTTGTTCAGGTAAACCTAACACGCTCAACTATGAACATTAGTAACACTGTAGCATCCTAATGGGGATCTGCGAGAAAAGACCAAATCCAGAAAATTCAAAGTCAAGCTTGTTAGCAGAAAACACTGAGGGAAAAAAAGCCAGAGGAAGATTGCAATGTGTCATTCAGACATGAATTAAATAGGCAAGCACATATAGTCGGGAGGGTACCACAACAGAAATGGAAAGCTTTGGGTAGAAATGACCAGATGGATGTGAAATGGGAACTGACAGGACCCAGGAAAGAAACTGAATAAAACCGAAAAACGATCTCAGAAACCTAAATCCAAGATGCTCAAGGGGGAAGGTACTCACCCGGAAAGAAAGAAAACGAAATAACCAAATGAGAGAGAATTAAGAGAAAGTTACAGATAAGGCAAAGGAACCTGAATCAAGCTGAACATCGTTGAAGAAAATTTGACTGTGTTGAATTTTATATTGTAAAGGAAGAAGAGAAACAATGGAACGAAATTCATGTTTAAAGGGTAATTGAATAATACTTTACCCCTTAAGAGAAAATGTTCTGAATAGAAGTACTGCAGAGACATGCTGTGTACATGCTTGGGAAAACTGGCTCAGAAGTGCCAACTCTAAGAAAATCCTAGCCAAATAAGTCCTCTGGGCCTTCAGGAGAAAAGACAAAGTGATTTGCACTATAAAGGAAAATTAGGTGTCATCAGACTTTCTAAAGGCACCGTATAACACTAGGGAGTTGGCAAAAGAAATTGAATAATGATAAACGAAAATGGTAAAATATGCTTATTTGAAAAAAAACCACAATAACATTTAAGAAATACTACAAAACCTGCTAGCAAAAGACCAACAAAAATTTAGTGGAACGAATAGAGAAAGAACAAATACATGAAATAAGGACATAATACTAAAACAAGAAAAATCAGAACTGTGGGACAAGTCTTTGCAAATACATTTGAAAATATAGATAAAATCATCATGTTTTAGGCAAATATTTACCAAGACTGACCCTGATAGAGATCTATAAAGTTTGGAAAGGCCCATTTCCATACAGAAACGACCATTGTCACAGAGCTGCCCCCTCAAAAAGGCTCCTGATCCAGTTATGTTCACAGAATTCTATTAGCCTTTAAAGACCAGATCCTTCCAATGTTCCTTATTTTCAGAGCATAGAAAACAAAAGAAATTCTCTACATTATTTTTAGGCATAACTTCTATCCAAATCCGATTGCATGCACATGCACACAGACCCACCATAGCCCAGCCTCCCTTAAAAATATCAGTGAAGTAAACACAAGTCAGTTACTTACAAACGGAATCCATCAGCACATGAAAGGATAATACGTGGTGACCAGGTGGTTTTTACTCCGGGAATGCAAGCGTAGCCACCAAATACCGAAAACCTCAGAGTCTTCACACAAGGTGTATTTCGTATGCTGTGTGTCCAGTGAATGTCAGCATGTGCGTGTGGGCTGGGGGTGGGGGGCATGCACTGTCCCACAGAATCATTGCACGCCATCTTAGGATTCTGCCATCTCAATGCAAAGGAAGGAACCAGGAACATCAGGAGTCCGGTCCTGGCTCCGAAATGCTTCCACCAAGAACTGACGTTATATATAGCACACCTACTCAAGATTTCTTTCATTGGCCAGAGCACATAATTTAGCCTTGTGTGATTTAGCATTCCATTTTATCTCCTCTGGCTACTTATGTCTCTGTCATTCTTGAAAGGTGATGTAGAAGTTACAGTGTACATGCTTAGCTTATCATAGTCTGCCATTACTTAATTCTAGAACACTTCACCTACAGTGTAAGAATGTTGTCACATAGAACTCCATTTTTCACATTGGAGAGTTGCTGTTGGTATCATGTGCTTTGCTATTCACTTATGGTGTAAACCCTGTAACACATTTTTAATTTTTTAAATTTAGTCGGTAGTCTTGGAGAAATCTAGAAAGATAGGGTTTTACCTGCATGTTGACTCTTACTGGTCAAGAAAGTGATGGGGGGGGGGAGGGGAGGCTTCCTTGGCTAGAGTACTCGCACATTCTTCTCAGGAAATGCCACAGGACAGGCGGAGGCTTCCTTCTGGAAGGAAGATTTTGGAAACCATCTAGAAGAAGTGTACTGGGATTCTCCCCATAGCCATTCCCCAACCTGGACAACAAGAGTTGTCTGGAAGATGCATTCACCTGCTTGGTTCTTTCCAGCCTGAGTAACATTTTGTTGAACACTTGGCTGGGAGGGGGCTGTATTGGATCCTGCCAGCCCTCTCCCAGCCTGGACAACCATCTGGGGATTGCCCGGGAGCCAAGTTGATGGGCATTCCTCAGTCTAGACGAACCTCTGGAAACTCTTCAACTTTAGTTTGGGAGGAGGAGTTTACTTGATGATCATTCCCCACCTTGGAACACCAGCAGTTCTTTGGACTGGGTCAAATAGAAGTGTTGTTAAATCTAGAAGGCGTTATCCTTGCCAGCAAATGTCCATGCCCTCGTCAGTATTCACAGTAAAGGATGTTCCAAGAGTATGAACTGAGGAAGTCTTTTTTTTTTTTTTTTTAATTTTTTTTTTTCAACGTTTTTTTAATTTATTTTTGGGACAGAGAGAGACAGAGCATGAACAGGGGAGGGGCAGAGAGAGAGGGAGACACAGAATCGGAAACAGGCTCCAGGCTCTGAGCCATCAGCCCAGAGCCCGACGCGGGGCTCGAACCCACGGACCGCGAGATCGTGACCTGGCTGAAGTCGGACGCTTAACCGACTGCGCCACCCAGGTGCCCCTGAGGAAGTCTTTTTGTTGATAGCGGTCCTGTCAGGCTTTGTCATAGGCCTTCCTGTCAGCCATTGTGAAAAGGCACACCTAGTTGCTAAAGTACACAAATAAGAATCTGAATAAAACCAAAACATTTACAAAGACCCCCCCCCCCCGCCCCGAGGAGGAGGAGAATCTAGCCTCTTCTTGGCAGCTCTCCCCACATTCTGGGTCTGACAGTAGGGAAGCTCTTCCAAGATTATTGAGGTAGCTGGGAAGTCTGGGGACCTGCCAATTACACCCAGTTCATCCTGGCATCCCCTCTGTGTGGTGAGGCTTGGGTTTTGGACATAGGATGAGCAAACAGACCTGTGGTGCCCCCACTTTGGGGGTGCACCAAAGGTGACGTGGATGCAGAATATCCCGAAGCCTCTTTTCTGAATTTGGGACTGATGTTGGAGAAGGACCAGAATGAAAAGAGCTTCCAGAGAGTCTGCTTGGGTGAAGAAGATAAAAGCAGGGGGTGGCCGGGGAAGGTGAAGTTCCTGGGCCTTGGCCCCTTGTGAGCTCTGGGAGCAGAGTTGGCAAACTCCCCAAAGTTCTTTTCCTTTCCATCTTCTGAGTTTCCAGGCCTGCTCAAGGCTCGACCTTGGGAATGAAGATCTTCCTCATTGGCAATTTCTAGGGAAGAGACTCTCAGAAAGAAGGAGGCGGTCCCTCTTCCCCCTGAGAGTTTGGAAAAGCAGGCACTCTCCTGAGAGCAGCAGAAAGCTGTTTCAAAGAGCCCGTTCGGATAAAATGCGGGACTCTCATCCTGCTCTGATTTTGGCTGCAAATGTTATTTGTAACAAAGGACTCTCTTAAGTCATCTGGGTTTCAGAGAAATGTAATCGTGCTGTAAAAATAAATCTTCAAAAAGGTTGGTATCTTTAAAAATTAAAAAAAAAAATGTGATTGGTAGCTTTGCTTAATTATATATTGCCCAAATAATAGCATTTCATTTGACATATCTCTGCTTAAAAATGAAGGTAAAACTATTTGTCCGTTGTCTGTATTTGCAATTTCCCTCTTCTTCTTTCTCCTCTGACTATGACTTTGAATTAACAATACACGCTTTGTATATTTGGCTTTGGAACTGTGTATATGTTACATGCAGTTATAAAACAAACCAACTTTTTATTCACAATGTGAGCACAATCCTTAAAAATCAAAAGCAGAGTGGCACAAGTGAACCTCATTATCAAGTTGGCAGCTTACTTACACAGAGGGGTCTTAGTTTATGTCTTGAATGAGGTGACTTTAATTAGGTGATTTTATTTTAAGTGACTTTTTTCACAGCAATGAAGAAAAAAAGTCCAGTAAGTGAATGTACATCTTTAGTGGGATATAGTCTAAGAACAAAACAACTGTAAGCAAATCTTGCTGTTTTCAGCAATTATGTTGTTAGTAATGGCATTGGTATGGCTATTCTGAAGATATGAATATATATATATACACACATATGTATACATATATACACACATATATGTGTATATATACATATATACATATGTGTATATATATGTATACATATATATGCAAATAATTATGTTAATGTTGTTAGAAACCAACATTTCCAGCCTAACAGACCAGAGATAAAAATATAAAATCAAAAATTAAAAGTCCTATAATCCTGAATTTGGATCACAAGTATCAGAGCACATGATGTATTTTCTCTCTGAACATAGTACCGTCTTACTTGAAATAGGATCTAGAAATAATGAACAACTCAGTATCAAGGAACACCCCCAGTGTGGCTTCCCATTAAAAGGAACCAGGGCTCATTAAAAGGCACTGTTTCTTATTAAAAGGAACCAGGGCTCCTTGGAGAAATGACGGCTTCCTGTTCTGGGGCAGGAATTATACAAGATGAACCTGGAAAATCTTGTTGCATCAGAAAGCAAGGAAACTATCAAAGATTCCCAAAGACTCCCGGGTCGTCTTGAAAGAACCCAGGAGCTAACTTGAAGTGGCTCCCACTGGCCAAGGAATGAGATCGTTGGAGCATCAGAAAGAATACAGATGAAGGGTTAAAGCACATCAGATGTCGAAATCCATGAATTCATCATTGGTAATCTTTGGAGGAATCAGCTCATAATTTTGAAAAGGATATAAAGTGAAAGAAGCAGGTATTCATCTTGCCTTTCCCGTACCAAATGTACCCCATGGTAAACAGATACATGACAGGGGAATTTTTCTTTATAGAGGATTCCCAGCTAATAGAAGAAGAAGGAATGATAGAATACCACCATTTTCCAGGGCGCCCGGGTGGCTCAGTCAAACGTCCAACTCTAGATTTCAGCTCCGGTCACGATCTCATGGTTCACGGGTTTGAGCCCCGCATCGGGCTCTGCGCTGACCGCACGGAGCCTGCTTGGGATTCTCTCTCTCCGTGTCCCTCCTCCACTCTCACGCTGTCTCTCGGTCTCTCTCAACAATAAATAAACATTAAAAAAATAAAATTAAAGGGGCACCCGGGTGGTTCAGTCGGTTGAGCGTCCGACTTCGGCTCAGGTCATGATCTCGCAGTGTGTGAGTTCGAGCTCCGCGTCGGGCTCTGTGCTGACAGCTCGGAGCCTGGAGCCTGCTTCGGATTCTGTCTCCCTCTCTCTCTGCCCCTCCCCTGCTCACGTTCTGTCTCTCTCTCTCTCTCTCTCTCTGTGAAAAATAAATAAACATTAAAAAATTAAATTAAAAAGCATTAGTACTCTCATTTAGCCTTGTTTTGTTTGTCACATAGCGATATGTCTTAGATGTCATTCCACGTCGTTGCATACGGAGTGGCTTCTTTCTCATCTTTGAAAAACGTATGTATGTGTATATGTGTCACAAACATGACAACTCCATGAGAATGTGATCAGCATGTCCATGACCTATATATGCTTTCCCCACAAACAGTAGCGTGTTATGCACAGTATAACAGTATATCTTGGAAATCATACCACATCAGTACAAAGAGAACCTCCGTGTTCTTTCTTTCATCTTTGTTTTTATGTTATGTTCCATGGATAACTCATTCACAGCCTTCTGAAAAACTGCCCCCCGACCCTTTGCCCTTTTATACTAAGAACTGTGGTAAGAATTGCAAACATTTTCCTGTAATGGGTGTTTGTCATTTGACTTTTGTTGAGGTATTTTTCCATGCATAATTCTTTATGGTCTCAAATCAAGCAGTCTTTTAAAATTGCTTTTGGGGGGCGCCTGGGTGGCGCAGTCGGTTAAGCGTCCGACTTCAGCCAGGTCACGATCTCGCGGTGCGTGAGTTCGAGCCCCGCGTCGGGCTCTGGGCTGATGGCTCGGAGCCTGGAGTCTGTTTCCGATTCTGTGTCTCCCTCTCTCTCTGCCCCTCCCCTGCTCATGCTCTGTCTCTCTCTGTCCCAAAAATAAATAAACGTTGAAAAAAAAAATTAAAAAAATAAATAAATAAAATTGTTTTTGGGTTTTTTTTTTAATTTTTTTTTCCAACGTTTATTTATTTTTGGGACAGAGAGAGACAGAGCATGAACGGGGAAGGGGCAGAGAGAGAGGGAGACACAGAATCGGAAACAGGCTCCAGGCTCCGAGCCATCAGCCCAGAGCCCGATGCGGGGCTCGAACTCACGGACCGCGAGATCATGACCTGGCTGAAGTCGGACGCTTAACCGACTGTGCCACCCAGGCGCCCCTTGCTTTTGGGTTTTATCTCATCTTTAGAAAAGCTTTACTCTGAGATCATGAAAAAAAATCTTATGTGTTCTTTCCATGTATTTAGTTCTTTTAAACCTTTTAATGTAAAAAAACATAATGGCATACAATATAAATGCATATAACTTAACAACTTGTTAGAAAATGAGCACCTGTGTAATCATGGTGGTCAAGAAACTGAACATTGGCGTCCATGCCCCTCCCCGGAAACCCCCAATATGACCTTTCCTGATCAAAATCTGTCCTTTTCCCTTGTTAAGAAGCCACTGTATCAACTTCTAACATATTCTTTTTTGTGCTCTCTATAGTTTTGCCACCTAATTGTGCATCCCTAACCGTGGTCTTTAAGACGCATCCCTGTTGTGGGGCACCTGGGTGGCTCAGTCAGTTGAGTGTCGGGCTTCGGCTTAGGACACGATCTCACGGTTCGTGTGTTCGAGCCCCGCATCGGGCTCACGGCTGTCGGCACGGAGCCTGCTTCAGAACTTCTGTCCCCTTCTCTTTCTGCCCCTCCCCGGCTCATACTCTCTCAAAAATAAGCATTAAAGAAAAATTTGAGACCCATCCCTGTCGCATGTAGCCGTGGTTCGCTCATGCCCGTTGCTCTGGCGTATTTCACTGCGCGCATGCATCATGATTTATCTATCCAGTTGGAGTTGCTGTTGGGAGGTTTATGGTAGGACTCCAGCTGAATTACTTTTCGGATAACTAGCCAATTGTACCAACAATATTTATTAAGTAATCTGTCTTTTCTCCACTGATTTAAATGCCACCTTCATTATTTATTAAATGACCTTATATTTTGTGGTTTACTTCCAGACTCACTCATCTGCTCTATCCGTCTCTCTGTCTGTTCCTGAATTCATAATGAACTCTTACCTTGTTGCACCCTTTAGAACGCAGAATTCTCTCTCTTCTTTTAAGGACTTCAACATTTTTTTTTCCTGCATGATCCTTGGAATCAGTTTGTGAAGTTCCAGAAAAATCCTGTTGGAATATTTATTTGCATCCCATTAAAATTACGGCTCGAGAAATGAGAGATGGTATCTTTCCTTTATTGACTCTTCCAGCCCCAAATGGAAAAGTGCCTTTTTCCTTTGTTCAGGTCTTCATGTCATGCAGTAGGACTAGACCAGGTTTATTCATATATTTCCTGCACATTGTTTGTGAAGTCAGCTCATTCATTCGAACATTTGAATGGCATTCCATGATAGTTCATGTCACGATTTATTCAACGATTCTGCTTTTAAATAGCGTTTGAATAGCTCTGTTTCTAAACTTATTTTTTTTCATCTTTGTTTATTTTTGAGAGACAGAAAGACCCAGAGTGTGAGCGGGGGAGGGGCAGAGAGAGAGGGAGACATAGAATCCGCAGCAGGCTCCTGGCTCTGAGCCGTCAGCACAGAGCCCGATGTGGGGCTCGAACTCACGAACACGAGATCATGCATGACCTGAGCCCAAGGCAGACGCTTAACTGACTGAGCCACCCAGGCGCCCCTAAATAGCTCTGTTTCTGAATTTATTCCCTTACGGATCACGCTGCAGTGAATATCCCCGCACACGCGCATATTCGGAAAGGATACACTCTGCAAATGAAGTTGCTGGATGAGAGGATGTTTTAAATGTCGACTGGTCGGTCGGGGCGCCTGGGTGGCGCAGTCGGTTAAGCGTCCGACTTCAGCCAGGTCACGATCTCGCGGTCCGGGAGCCCAGAGCTCCGCGTCAGGCTCTGGGCTGATGGCTTGGAGCCTGTTTCCGATTCTGTGTCTCCCTCTCTCTCTGCCCCTCCCCCGTTCAAGCTCTGTCTCTCTCTGTCCCAAAAATAAATAAACGTTGAAAAAAAAATTTTTTTTTAATGTCGACTGGTACTTCAAAGCAATGTCCCAAATGATACAATTTATACTCTTTCTACAGGTAGCCACCCATTTTCCAGACTTCAACAGATCCTGCATATTTATAACTTTAAAATCTTTTTCTAATGCTCAGTACATTATATCTCACTGTGGTTTTAGTGAATAGCTCTTTGATTTCTGCTTACCTATATTTCTTCTGAGCATTCCCCATTTATATCCTTTACCTAGTTTGACATGGGACATACATATCTTTTCCGTACGGGTTTTGTATATGCTATTTATTTCACGTACGAATCTTTTATTAAAGTCTGGAACATTTAATTCTTCACTGTCCGGAGTTACAGTGTTCTAATTTTCTCCATAAAGATCTTATGTGGGTTTATTATTCCTAGACACCTCCTAGATTTCATTGCTATCGTATATGGCATCTTTTTTTTTAAAAAGTCTATTTCCTAATTGTTTGTTGCCAGCATGTAGGAATGGAATTGATTCGTATCAGTGATGCTGTGTCCACCAGCCCCACAACGCTCCCCTGTTAGTCCTCAGGACCTGAGTGAGAATCTGTTGGACTTTACTTCTATTTAAAAACACATTTTTTAAGTTTTTATTAATTTCTTTGGAGAGAAAGAGAAAGCACGAATGGGATAGAGGCAGCGAGAGAGGGGAGACAGAGAATCCCAAGCAGGCTCCGTGCTGTCAGTGCGCGGCTCGAACCCACAAACCGTGAGATCATGACCAGAGCCAAAACCGAGAGTCAGATGCTTAACTGACTGAGCCAACCCAGGCGCCCCTGGATTTTTAAACGTAAAAAATCAGACATTTCTAGTGTCATGTGAGCAACAGGTAGTTAAGCCTTGTGATGTAGAATCCAGGAAGCAGGGAGAGGGAGACAGAACTGCAGAGGCTGGGAGAAAGTGAGGAAGCAGGACAGGAAAGAGACGGTCGAGAGAGACAGGGGAACTGGGAAGACTGCAGGTGTGGGGGTAGTGGCCAGGGGGGAAACAAGGCGTTGAGTTAAGTGTTCCTGGGAAGTTCGGGTCTGCATTTCCTTTCATGGCATTTGAAAAACAAAAGCTGGGTTATTTGTAACATTTTGGGGCCTGTACTGTGCTTGTGTTAACTCCAGCAGTGCTTTGGGATTGGCTGTCACGGATCCTGGCTTATACCTGCTACGGTCATGCACGGACCGAGCCCAAGACTGTGTGCCTGGAGCAAAGGAACTAAAGAAGAAAGGAAACAGGAAGAATACTGTATGAATATAATGGAACAAACAAATGGACTGCAAGGTGGCAACATCGTGGCTATTTTTTTTAATGTTTTATTTATTTTTGAGAGAGAGACAGACAGACCGTGCGCAGGGAAGGGGCAGGGAGAGAGGGAGACACAGAATCCGAAGCAGGCCCCTGGCTCTGAGCTGTCAGCAAAGAGCCCGATGCGGGGCTTGAACTCAGGAACAGTGAGATCATGTCCTGAGCCAAAGCCGGACACTTAACCGACTGAGCCACCCAGGTGCCCCAACATCATGGCTATTCTAATTAAAGAGCAGTGTGCTATCCTGAAAATCTAAACAAGAATATGGAGATAAAAATATACCAAATAAGGTTCAAATCTATAATGTCCTTGATACTAAGCAGAGGACTATAGCAAAAAAGTAAAATTATAATAATAACATATTTATTATTATACTCCTTATCTATTTTTATGATTTTTAATTTAAATTTTATTTTACTTATTTTGTATTTTGTTATGATATTTATTAATTATTGTTATTCTTGCTGCTATTGTTGTAGCTTTCTAGATGGCCAGACCTGGGCTGGAATTCTGGGTCCTCCACTCACAGGCTGTATGAACTTGGGGAAAGAAAGTCAGTCCCTGGGGTTGAGAGGTCAGTGAAGAAGGCAAATCTGAGACGAAAACATGCACGCTGGCTATGACCATGGGCAATCCAGGCCCCAGCTGGGATTCCTGGGACAGGTAGGGCGACAGGGTCATTCTCTGCCCAAGGTCTCCCATCCTCAGGTATACTCCAGTTTTGTGCACAAGGTGGCAGTGTTCCAAGCTTGTGCAGGCGTGCTTCTGGAGCGCCTGCTCGCATCACATTTGCTGATGTCCCCCTGGCCACAACAAGTCACTGGGACAAGTCCCAAGTCCACGTGGGAGGGGGTACACAAAGGCGTCAATACTGAGAGACGTGGTTCATGGTGAACCGTCAATGTGACCGCATTACAACGTAATGGACAATGTAATGTGCAAGGCGTGCTGGGCCCTCGGCCTCCTCACAGTCTCAGGTGAGACCGTCCCTGGAGCAGCCAGAGCATAAGCCGGTAAGACCAGCAGATGGGACCAGAGCTGGTGCAGTCTGAATCATTGCAGGGGTTGATGCTTTGATAGGAGGGTTGAACCAAAGTGGGGGTGGCACAGAGGAGGCCATCAGAGGCCCCGGAGGGTAAGAAGTGACAAACACAGGCTCCGGAGCAGGCAGACCTGAGTTCAAGTCTTGACTTTGCCATTTACTTGTTCATAGCTCTGGGTTGCTGACTTCTCCGCTTTGGCCTCTTCATCTACAAAACTGACCTCGAGGGTTAAGGATTAAATGAGACCAGTAGAACTTAGCTTGGCACAAAGAAGCGGCCCATGAGTGGCAGTGGTTGTGGCCAGGCTGGCAAGAGTGGTGGTGAAGATAATGATGGTCAGCGATGACCCGGGACAGAGGTCAGGAATGCTCTGGACGAGCAGTGACTCTGGACGGGTGAATGAGGGTGGCCTATTAGAGCAGAGCGGGTGAGGGCATCCCGGGCAGGCAGAACAGTGTGTTCAAAGGCACGGGGGTAGGCTGGGTCTGATGTGCTTAACAAACTGTGATGCCTTTGGAGCCTTTGGTGCAACAAGAGGAGGCGGGGCCGTGCAGCTTGTGTTTTCCCAAGATGGCCGTAGGACTGTCTCCCATCCCACATGCTCTTCTGACAGTGTGGCTGTTATAGGCTGAATTGAGTCCCCCCAAGTTCATATGTTGAAGCCCTAACCCTAGTATCTCACAATGTGGAGATAAGGTCTTTAAAAATGTGATTAAGGGGGTGCCTAGGTGGCTCGGTTAAGCGTTGGATTTCAGCTCGGGTCATGATCTCACAGTCTGTTGAGTTCGAGCCCCACGTCGGGCCCTGTGCTGCCAGCTCAGCGCCTGGAGCCTGCTTCAGATTCTGGGTCTCCTCCTCTCTCTGCCCCTCCCCCACTCACACTCTGTCGCTCTTTCCGTCCAAAATAAATAAGCATCAGGGTGGCCCTAATCCAGTTTGACTGGTGCGCTTATAAGAGGAAATGTCGACACACAGAGACACAGGGGTGGGCACACAGAGGAAAGACCATGTGAGAACAGAGCAAGAGGGCCGCCATCTGCAAGCTAGGAAGAGAAGCCTCAGGAGAAACCAAACCCACTGACACCTCCATCTTGGACTTTTAGCCTCCCGAGGTATGGGAAGTAGATTTTTATTGTTTAAGCTGTTCAGTCTGTGGCATTTTGTTATGGCAGCCCTAGCAAATGACCACAGTGACCTTGACATTCCTCCCATCCTGTGGCAGTCCTGTTCTCTCCCCTTGAGGCTGGGTGGAGACATTCACGCTTGAAGCAAGCTGCCATGTTGCGAGGAATCCCACGCTCACATGGAAAGACCCCACGTAGATGTTCCTGTTGCGGACCTAGCTGAGGTCCCAGCTGACACCCAGCAAGGACATCACACACTGAATGACGACACCTCCAGGTGATTCCCGCTCTGAGCTGTTGAGTCACCCCCAGCCCCTGAGTCTTCCCAGCTGACACCCCAGACATGTGGAACGGAGACAAACTGTCCCTACTGTGCCCTTTTCAAATTTGAGATCCACAATTTATGAGCATAATAAAATGGTTGTCTGCCCCATTAAGGTTTTGGGGTGGGTACATAGCACCATGAATTCCCAAAGGCTCTTCTAGAGCAGCTACCGTGAGCCTGGCTCTCTCACGGAAAGGCACAGACCGCCCCTCTCCATCCAACGTTCTCCCCAGCCTTGAGGCAGAGCTGCTGCTGCCACCTGGTGGCCAATAGAGAGAATGCGAGACCTACTGTTCTCCCTCACGAGCAGCTTATTCTCACTCATTCATTCAGACATTCACAATCCCTGATGGCGGCGGGTCAAGTGTAGTTTTAAAAAGCATAATCTGGGGGCGCCTGGGTGGCGCAGTCGGTTAAGCGTCCGACTTCAGCCAGGTCACGATCTCGCGGTCCGTGAGTTCGAGCCCCACGTCAGGCTCTGGGCTGATGGCTCGGAGCCTGGAGCCTGTTTCCGATTCTGTGTCTCCCTCTCTCTCTGCCCCTCCCCCGTTCATGCTCTGTCTCTCTTTCTGTCCCAAAAATAAATAAAAAACGTTGAAAATAAATAAATAAATAAAAAGCATAATCTGGGGTGCCTGGGTGGCTCAGTCGGTTAACCATCCGACTTTGGTTTAGGTCATAATCTCACGGTCTCACGGTTTGTGACTTCGGGCCCCGCATCTGGCTCGTTGCTGTCGGCGCAGAGCCCGCTTTGGAACCTCTGTCCCCCTCTCTCTCTGCCCCTCCCCAGCTCGCCCTCTCTCTCTCAAAAATAAATTAAAAAAAAAAAAAAACATGAAAAAGCATAATCTAACACTACTGTTTCTTGTATGCGTTTGTCTTTGGTCATGAGATTTCATTTACGAGTCCCCAATCCCTTAAACTTTCCTTTAAAATCCAAAATTCTCTGAAAAGTGAAAGGTTTTCATCAGTTTGCAAAACTCGCTCAATAGCTAGACCTAATCTGAACTGACATGAGGCCATGCATCGTCTCTCACTGACATTTCACAGCAGAAATATCAGTGTTTGATTATGGGGTGCTGCCCTAGATTCCCTCTAGGGGTATTATATAATAGCCCTGGTTCTCAAGTGTGGTCCCCAGACCAGCGGCATCAGTATCGACTGGGATCTTGTCAAACATGGAACTTCTCAGGCCCCACCCCGGACCTGAATCAAAAACTCTGGGATGGAGTCCGGCCATCTGTGCTTTAACGACCCCGAAGGGTAATTCTGATTCATGTTCAAGTATGAGAATCACCGATACAGAGTATATGCACCACATTATATTTATGAAACCCCAGAGCCTGAATTCCAGAGCACATTTGGTTCCCATGGTTTCAGAGAAGAGATTCCTTGCAGACTTGTATTTTGAAACTTCAAGTCACGTTAAAGGAAGCCAGGAAACTTTTATGTGTAGGAAAGAGGGCGGGGCTTCCTTGTAGGCCTAGAGAAAGGATGATTGATAATAATAAAAGCTAACTTTCTGAGTGTTTATAACCTGGCGGGCACTGTGCCAAGTACCCGGGCTCACCAGGTCCACACAATGAACTTAGAAAGTAGGCATCGTTATCATCCCCATTTTATGAATGGGAAAACTGAGGCGAGGGGCGTGAGCAATTACCAAAGCACGGAGAGGACCCCCAAAGGAGGCCCTGGGCTTCAGCGGAGGGATACCGGCAAATCACAGGGCCTTGTTTCTTCAGTGTTCCGAAACCTGCTGGTGCCTCCCTTTGGCTAAGCTCTACGAGAAGCCAGAGAACAAGGGAATCCCTACGGCTTAGCCCACGGTGGTGCAGAGCAGAATAGATCTACGGGGGCCACTGTTTCACACTTCTGCGGCGAGTGTATGTTATCATAACTGGCTGCTGCTGTGTGTTTAAATATAAAAGTATCACATTGCAAGGATCCATTTGCAACTTGCTTTCGTTTTCACTCACATTTTTGTTTTCTGGATTTGTCTGTGTTGACACAGGTAGCTCTGTTTTAGTTCATTTTCTCTGTTGTCTAGAATTCCATCGTCATAAAAGAGCCCTTCGTAGGGGCGCCTGGGTGGCCCAGTCGGTTGAGCGACCGACTTCAGCTCAGGTCATGATCTCACGGTTTGCGAGTTCGAGCCCCGCGTCGGGCTCTGTGCTGACAGCTCAGAGCCTGCAGCCTGCTTCGGATTCTGTGTCTCCGTCTCTCTCTGTCCTCCCCTGCTCATGCTCTGTCTCTGTCTCAGAAATAAATAAACATAAAAAAAAATTTTTTTTAAATAAATAAAATAGCCCTTTGCTTATTGATCTCCAGTCCCCTGTCGGTAGATATTCAGAATGTTGCCCATCTTTTACCATTACAAATCAAACTACAATAAATATTCTTAGACCCCTCTTTTCCTACACCGGTGGGAGCCTTGCTCCAGGCCAGGTCCTCCTAAAAGTGGAGTTTCTGGGTCACAGGACACGCATATCCAACTTTTCCAAACAAGTGCAAAAGTCCTCTTCAAAGTGGCTGTACCGGTGTTGGGTTCCCCCTCACTCCAAGGGATTCCTGTGTCGTATCCCTGGCCTGTTCCTCCCTTGAGAGGAAGGACTTGCCTTGCCTTTCTGCCGGCCGGCAACCTTTCTCGCCTGGGTGTTTTGCTTGCCTTCGCTCAAGAACGCAGAAGCCGAGCCTCCTGTGTGGGGATGAGCGCTGCTTCATCTGCGGAGCCTGGATTTCTAGCATTCCGCCAGACCCTTCCTCTCTTGTCCCAGGCGTAACCCAGGACGAGCGCTTTGGCTTTCCAGCGTGGGTGTTACCACTCAGGAGTGGAGAACGACTTTGTTTGCTCCGGGTGGTCTCTGTCCTCCCCCAGAGGCAAAGAGTGCCAGCGGCCAGATGGACACAGAGCTGAGGGCCACCACGGCGACCACAAAAACACAAACCTGAAGCTGCCCGCTGTCCAAAATGTTGCCGCATCCGGGAGCTGTTTCTTGAACCCCGGAGCGAGCTGGGACCGGCGGCAGGGCCTCCGTAAACCCTTCCCACACCTTGTGAAGCAGGATCCCTTCATCTTCCCTGTGCTCCTCCTGCAGACAAAACAGACCTGGCGCCTGCTGGGGGACGCACCCCACCCATCTGTCCGCTGGGAGAGGACAGGACAGGACAGGAGACACACACTGGGGACTTAAACTGCAGAAACTCCTTTTCCCACAGTGCTGAAGGATGGAAGTCCGGGATCAAGGTGTCAGCCGGGTCCTGTCTCCAAACGCAGTCACATTCCGAGGTCCTGAGGGTCCTCCCCACATTTGAAGGGAGGGTGGGGGGGGGGGTGGAGCGGGAAACACCATTCAACCCCTCACACTGTCCAAACGGGAGAGGCAGACATGAATCCAATGGTGACAAAGAGATGTGAAATGATAGCTGTGGTCCCGGGGACCATGAGAGCCAAGGCCAGGGGGTTAAACTGAGACGCTTCCGGGAAGCCTTCACTGAGGAAGTGACATTGGGGCTGAGACCCGAAAGACGCGTGGGGTTTCAGCAGAGAACGAGGGAACAGGATGTTCCAGGAGATGGGAGTACCGTATCTGCAAGGTGTTGGGGAACTGGAGGGCAGCCAGTGGGGGGCGGGGGGGTGCTGTTAGTTGGGGGGGGGACCTCCAGGGATGGCGAGGCCCTGCGTCAGGGAAAAATCACCTGGGCACCCCTTAAAACCACAGACCCTGGGCCTCACTCCAGGCCCACGGAATCCGAACCTTCAAGGGACGGGGCTCCGGGATCTGCATTCCTTCCCAGTGTCCAGATTTTGTTATTTCGAAAAATATCAAACTCGCAGAGAAATCGAAAGCGAAGTACAAGGAACCTTTGAATACCCTTCACCTAGATTCACCGATGGTGAACACTTTGGCACATTTAGGCTTTTCTTTCTTCCTCATTCACCCTCCCCTTGGCAGGCATCCCCGAAGAATGAGGGAAGGAGCCGTCCTCCATGACCACAACACCGTGATCGCATCTCAGAGTATTAACGTTGCTTCGGTAATGGCATCTCATATACACACAAGAGCTAAATTCTCTATCGTCTACAAAATTCTTTTGTAGCCCTTCACTTCCTCAATCCAGGATCCGACCAAGGTCCACGCTTTATGTACTTTTGGTTGATGCCCCTTTACTCCCTCTTAATCTAGAATAGCTCCCCACCTTTAAATAAAAAAATTAACTTTGTAAAAGAGAGTCCAGGCTGGTGGAATGCCCCACATTCTAGATTTGTCTAAATTTTCCTCATGATTAAAATCAGGTTAAGTATTTTTGGCAAGACTATGCCATAGAAGGTGATGCGTACGTCATATTGCATCACATCAGGGCACACACACAATGTCAGGCTGTCCCATTCTTGGCGAGGCTGGGTTCCATCACTGGGCTGAGGTGGGGCCTTCTGGATCTCTCTATTGTAAAGGTGCATGTCCCCCTTTTTGAATCAGTACATAATTTGGGACGTGGTCATTTGAGCCACGTGAACATTCTGTCATCCAGCAACTTTTTACTCAGTGGCTCTAGCATCCGTTGATGACCCTTGCTTCCTCAGTTGTCATTATAGTGGTGACCGCGCGGTGACATCTGCATTTTTTTTTTAATTTTTTTTCAACGTTTTTTATTTATTTTTGGGACAGAGAGAGACAGAGCATGAACGGGGGAGGGGCAGAGAGAGGGAGACACAGAATCAGAAACAGGCTCCAGGCTCTGAGCCATCAGCCCAGAGCCTGACGCGGGGCTCGAACTCACGGACCGCGAGATCGTGACCTGGCTGAAGTCGGACGCCTAACCGACTGCGCCACCCAGGCGCCCCGACATCTGCATTTTTAATAAGTGCCCCAGGTGATTCTTTTACTCAGGAAATTTGGGAAACCCTGCTTAAGTCAAGGTAAGAGTTGCAGGAGAAGATCACTATGGCATTGGCAGCTGGAGGCATTAGCTAAGACCTGTTGTTCTTAGGGGATCAGTTAAAATGCATATTCCTAGGACTGTATTACACCAAACAACGAAAAAGCATTGCCAAAGAGAGGCCTGGGGAGCAGTGTATTAACACCCTCTTCCTCCCTGTGCCCTAGGTAATTCTGTGCTCTGTGAACTTTGAGAAACACAGACTTAGGTGGTGATCCTTAGCCTGGATGCACATTACATTAAAAAACATTTTTTTTTAATGTTTATTTATTTTTGAAAGAGACAGAGCATGAGCGGGGGAGGAGCAGAAAGAGGGAGACACGGAATCCGAAGCAGTCTCCAGGCTCTGAGCTGTCAGCACAGAGCCCGACGCACGTCTTGAACTCACAAACTGTGAGATCATGACCTGACCCAAAGTCGAACACTTAACCGACTGAACCACCCAGGCGCCCCAAGGATGCACATTGCATTTTCAAATCACCTGGGGAGTTTTTGTGATCCCTGTGTATACGTGTGTGTGTTTATTATTTTTTTTAATGTTTATTTTTGAAGAGAGAGAGAGAGCATGAGTGGGGGAGGGATAGAGAGACACACATACACACACAGAATCTGAAGCAAGCTCCAGGCTCTGAGCTGTCAGCACAGAGCCTAATGCGGGGCTCGAACTCACAAACTGTGAGATCATGATCTGAGCTGAAGTTGGACCCTTAACCACCCAGCCACCCCGATAAGTGTGTGTTTAAAAGTAGGAGCCCCATCTCCAGACTCCGATTCAAATGGCCTGGGGCATCCATCCTTTCCAGCGCTCCCTCAGTGATTCCAACGTACCGCCAAGATCGAAAGGCACCGCGTTACGAGAATTCTCTGTAAACGGAATATAAAAATGAAATCCCGCCCGCCCCCTCCCCCAGTCACCCTGAAACTCACAGTATCCCCAGCACGGAGCTCACCTGCTAGCCGAGAACATCTAGTGTTCCCTCCGCACCTCTATGGGGCTCCCACTGTGTGCAAACATTTCTGACCGTGCTCTTTGGGAAGCTTACAAAAGAGGTCGAAGAAAGGTCACTTCCCTCAAAAGCACGAGGACGTGGGAAAACACACACACACACAAACCCGTGCGAGTATCGTACAAAAGGAGTTTTACCGACCAGGAAACTGACACCCTGGAAGGGGAAATGACCACCCAGCAGGTTCACAGTGGAGCCAGGACGCTTACCCAGCATGCCTTTCTACCGCCCTGGCTCATTTTCCCCGGAGCCCACGCTGCACCCTCTGCACTCCCTGCACTCCTGCCGACACCTTCGCCAGCAGCACCTGCCTCCCAGCAAGGCTCACGGGGGGCCAGCCATCGCAGGACGTATTTGTTGAATGAATGAATGTAGCCAGCCCGGCACCTGCCCACCGGCGGGCATTAAGAACCAGTGGCTCAAATAACCTCGAAAATGAATCCCTGTGAGTGGGATGAGCTCATTCTTCCCACAGACTCAGGAGCCTCTGGGCCTTTCTTCTCCTGGACCCCTTGCTTTACCTCATAACAACCATATAATGAACGCCCGTTCTACCTCCTGTGTAATTATGTAACTGTGAGTTCACTTGAGCTGCACTTGACTAGTGGGAAGTTACGTAGATATTTAATTCTGTATTTGTAAACACCGATGTGTCAGATTTCATATGTTGGGGCCAATCCGTTTATTTTTAGGTCCTCAAAGATTTCCCGCCATCTATTAGAATGTTCCTTGGCCTTGGACTGTATCCTAATGTCTCATAGACCATAGGTGAGCTCAAAATATAAAGCAGGGCTTTCGTGCCTGGGGACAGGGGACAGGCTGGGAGACACCGTCCTCTGGTTGCTTTCAAGGGACCAGTTTAAGTTTTTTTTTTTTTTTTTGGTGAAAACTTTATTGCGATCCATATACTGCACAATTCACCCACTTAAAGTATACAATCCAGGGGTGCCTGGATGGCTCAGTCGGTTAAGCATCCGACCGGCTCAGGTCATGATCTCACGGTGCGTGAGTTCGAGCCCCGCATCAGGTTCTGTGTTGACAGCTCAGAGCCTGGAGCCTGCTTCAGATTCTGTGTCTTTCTCTCTCTCTCTCTGCCCTTCCCCTGCACACACTCTGTCTCTCTCTCAAACATTAAAAAGATTTAAAAAAAAATAAAGTGTGCAATCCAGCGGGCTCTGGTATATTCATAGTCGGGCAGCCATCACCGCATCGGTTTTAGTATTTTAATCACCCCCAAAAGAATCTAGTGCCTTTGATCAATCACGCTTCCCTTGCCCCCCAAACCCTCTCCCAATTCCAGACAACCACTGATCTACTTTCTGTCTCTATACATTTGCCTGTTCTGGACATTACCTACCGGTAGAATCGTACAACCTGTGGTCTCGTGTCTGGCTTCTTTCGAGGTGCATCCGTGTTGTGGTATGTATTGGTACCTCACTCCTCTTGATTGCCAAGTAATACTGCACTGTGTGGACATATATCGCATTTTATTTACCCATCCAACAGACGATGGACATTTGGGCTGTTTCCACTTTGGTGCTGTCGTGCGGAATGCTCTGTGAAGGTTCGTGCACAGGTTTGTGTGGAGGCATGCCTTTATTTCTCCCGGCTGTGTACCGACCAGTCGAATTTCTGGATCATCTGGTAACTCTATGTTTAACATTTTGAGCAACTGGAGGGCCGTTTTTGAAAGCAATGACCCCATCTTACATTTCTACAAGCAATGTATGAGGTGTCTAATTTCTTCACTTCCTTGCCAGCCCTTGTCGTTTTGATTACAGCCTTCCTATTAAGTTTGAAATGGGATCACATCCTAGGTTTGATTTGCATTTCCTTGATGGCTAATGACGTTGAGCGTGTCTTCGTGCACTTACGGGCCACTTATGTATCTTCTTTGCAGAACTTGTTCTGGAAGCATGCTTGTATTCCAAAGCACTTGTATATCAAAGCAAATTTCCCTGGAAGAAATAAGGGACACTCAGATGATTCATTCCACAACCCAAAAATATTCATATAAAAATGATTAAAATACAGTAATGTAAAACAAAATAATAAAGAAAATACAAAATGTGAAGAAAAATAAACAAATTAACCCGTACTTACCTTTGAAAACCTTCCTGGCTGGTGTGCGGGAGACAAGAGAGAGGAGGGTTATTGTGTAGGACGACTGTCACTATCACTAATGGAGTCACTGCTATCTGTTGGCTCAACGGAATCTTCTGCACGGGGGCCATCGTAGACACTCGCATGGATGTTGACCACAGTCATATACTGTATGTAATGTAACTGGCAATAAGGCAGCAGAGGAAAGGGTTTCTATCTGCAGGCAGCCTGACCTCGGATGAAGCAAAGCATTCCTAAGCTTACTCTTGTATGGGAAAGCAAAGGACTGTCCCTAGATGCTTTGAAGTGACAAAAAATACAGTAGTGCCTGTTGTGGGCACCTTCCAACGTTCTGAAAACTCACTGATTTCTGCCAAGCACTGAGGCGTTAAGACCAAGCATCTGAGCATGAGAGACAATCACCCAGAATCCCTCGGGGAGGGAGGGAGAGGGAGAGAAGAACCATTGGCTCAGTTGTGATCATGTGACTTTTGGCATCAGGTACTACTTGTATTGCAAGACATCGATTGTTTAATCAAGTTAAAATTTATTAGAAATGTTGGCCCATCTGGAAGAACACTCGTAGAACGAGTTACTCGCAGACCAAGGTTTTTACTGTTTGCCTTTTTATTATTGAGTTGTAAGAGCTCCTTACATATTCTAGATACAAGACCTTATCAGATGTATGATTTGCAAATCTTTCCTCCCATCTGGTGAGCTATTGTATTAGTTTGCTAGGGCTGCTGTGACAAAATGCCACATTCTGGGTGGCTTAAACAACAGAAGTTTATTTCTCACAGCTCTGGACGCTAGAAGTCCAAGATCAAGGTGTTTGCAGATTTGGTTTCTCCCAAGGTTTCTCTCCTTGGCTTGTAGATAGCCATCCGTTCCCTGTCTATGTCTTCACAAGGTCTCCCCTCTATGGGTGCATCCCAGATGTCCTTTTCTCCATTTATAAGGACACTAGTCACACTGGATTCAGGCCCTATCCTAAGGGCCTCAGTTTGACTTAATCACCTCTTTAAAGGCTTGTTTCCAAATACAGTTAATTCTGAGGTACTGGGGGTTGGGACTTAGACATGTGAATTTCGCGGGGACACAATTCGGCCCATAACAGTTACTTTCTCTTCACTTTCTTGATGGTGTCCCAAATTAAAAAAAAATTTTAATGTTTTTATTTATTTTTGAGAGAGAGAGAGAGACAGAGCGTGAGCAGGGAGAGAGAGAGGGAAACACAGAATCCGAAGCAGGCTCCAGGCTCTGAGCTTTCAGCACAGAGCCCGACGCGGGGCTCGAACTCATGAGTTGTGAGATCATGACCCGAGCCGAGCGGGACGCTCAATGAACTGAGCCACCCAGGTAGGTACCCTGATGATGTCCCAACTTTTTTTTTTTTTAATTTTTTTTAACATTTATTTTTGAGACAGAGAGAGACAGAGCATGAACGGGGGAGGGTCAGGGAGAGAGGGAGACACAGAATCGGAAGCATGTCCCAACTTTGGAAGCACAAACTTTTTTTTTTTGGTAGGACCTGACTTCTCTGTTTTTTTTTCTTTGTTGCTTGCGCTTTAGGTGCCACATCTAAGAAGCCATTACTCTGATGAGGGTTTTGCACCTTTAGCTCTTACGCGTCAGTCTGGTCTGTTTTGAGTTAATTTCTGTACACGGTGTGAGGTAGGGGTCCAGCCTCATTCTTCTGCACAAGGAAATCCATTTGTCCCAGCGTGACATCCAGTTGTGCATGAAAAGATTTGTTGAGAAGATTATCGGTTCCTCGTTAAATCGCGGTGTCACTCTTGTTGAAAATTAATTGGTCGTAGGTGGAAGGGTTTATATTTGGACTCTCAGTTTTATCCCATTGTCTGCATATCTATCCTCATACCCATACTTCACTGCCTCGATTACTGTAGCTGTGTTTTGAAATCAGGAAGCGTGAGTCCTCTACGTTATTCCAAGTGCACCGGAACTTTTGGCATCAGATACGGTGAAAGGTGTGAATGAACAATACAACATGGGAATTTGGGCCCATCCTCAAGGCTTCATGTCAGGAACTTAGGCTCCAAGTTCAATACCTGCCTTAGATGGATTCCCGCCCTCTGAGCCGACAGCTCTTCTCGACAAATCAACGGAAACATTCTGTGGAGAACAATGATCCCCTTGGGTTATTTTAAACATCGCTTTATGTCTTCTCCCCCACCTGCTCTGCTCTCTAATTGCTCCTTCTGAAACAGTGTCATTCACCACTGGATTATTAATGAACTAAGAGGGAGCAGGGGGGTGGGGTGTGAATGAGGGAGGGGGCTTTCAGAGGACTTGAGGGGCCCCAGGGCCTGGAACAAGCCCAGCCCTGAGTTTTTCACCTTCCCCAAGGAAGGTTACTGAGTTGCCTTAGCAAACAGGAAATCCCTAAACTCAGGTTCTACCCGCCACCGCAAAAGGACATTGCTAGTGTGATGGCCAAGAGGAATTCTTCCTTCAAACTGGATTGCTGGGACGTGAAAAACTGTGCATCACCCCCAAACTCCCCAAACTTAAACTTTGTCTGCACCATCACTGACTGGCCCTGGGCTGCCTGGGGCTCTAAGCTGAGGCGGAGAAAGCTCAGGAAACAAGGCCCTTTGTGGACAAGAGAATTCTATTGTTCTAAAGCCAGTGTTCAGGGAGTGTGGATTCCAGAGAATGTTTTGGTATGGGTTTTTTCCCTTTGTTAACTTTCTCTTCTCTTCCTGGGGGGTGAGGTGGGGAGTAGGGCCCTCTCAACAGCCACGTAAAAATAGTTAGATCCTGTAAAGAAAAAAAAAAAGAAAAAAAAAAGATGGTGTTCAGAGTGCTGAGGCCTTCAGCCCCGGAAAGAGGCTCGAATTCGATGATCGAAACCTCCTCGGTGTGTTTTGCTTTTCGTTTTTTCATTGTTACCACTAGATCTCCGGAGGGCAGCCCCTTTCTGGAGGCTGCACACCTCAGACAGTGACGGACGTCAGCGGAGGTACGACCACTTCCTTCCTCCTTCGCTTAGCCTCCTTTCTTTACACAAAGAGGAAATGATGAGAGTCCGTGTCGCAGGCCACAACCCCCAAGCTCCCACCGATCTCTCCTCACCCCCCACCCCCGCCCCGTCTGGGGAACCTGCCCCCACAAACCTGTCCCCAGGGCAAGGCCTAGTTGGGCTTCTTGAGGTCCCGGAAAGGCTTCAGACTCAGGCTGCGCAGGCCTTCGAGGTAGGAGACCTGGGTTTCTGGCACTGGTACTGATTCTGTATGACCTCGGGCAGGTTACTGCTCCCCTCTGGGCTTCATGATGCCCTTCCACGAAATGGGAGCAGGAATGCAGTCCTGGGCTTCCCCCTTTCCGCGTTTGGTGATGGTGAGGAGAGGGCGTGGAAAGGGGGGAAGACTGTAAGGACCACTGTTCCGAAGCCTGGCAACGTCCATGGCCCTCGACTTCCGCTGCTCAGCGGAGGGGCCCGCACCCCCAGGGTGCCGGGACCCTTCTGCGAGCTCCCAGGGCGGCGGGAGGAGCGGGGTGAGCGTGCCCACCCACTTCCCCGGAGCTCAGGCCCCGCCTAGGGGGAGGAGCCGAGGGGCGGCGCGGAGGCTGGCGGCCGGGCTCAGCCAGCTTCTGTCGCCGCACGGGCAGCTGCGGCTCGGGGACCGACTGACAGAGCCAGGGCCGGAGCCGCTCGGGGCCGGGCTAGGGAGAGCGGGTGAGTTCCCCGGCGACGCCGCCCCTCCCTGGCTGGAGCCGGCGGGGATGAGGATCGCGGCGGGGAGGTGGTCCCAGCCGCGGAAGGTCTGGTTGGGGGTGTGTGGGGCGCGTGGGCCAAGGGCCGGCGGCTGGAGGTAATTGGGGGAGGGGGCGCTGGAACGGCGGGTGCGGGGAGCGCAGGCCGGGGAGTCGGGCTAGGGTGGGGGCGTTCTACGGGTCTGGCGCGCCTACGACGAGGCTGGGGTAGGGGGCGCATCGGCAGGCTGTTGGCCGGGGCCACCCGGGCCCGCTCTTGGGGCAGCCTGTGGGATTTCGGCTGCTTCTGCAGGGGGTGGCAGTGCCGCGAAGCGGGAGCCACAACCAGCATCAAACGGCCGGGGCGCCCAGCCTCGGGGCCCGCCGTGGGGGCGCCGCCCCCTCGCGTGGCGGCGCCAGATCCCCGCAGGGAGCGCTTCTGCCCGGGCGGGAAAGGTCCCCAGGGCGGGCGCCCCCGCGTGCGGACCCGCCCCGCCGCTGGCTCCAGCTGACAGCGCCCGCCGGCCCCGGGAGACCCCGCGCGCTCCTTCCCCGCGGGAGGTGCTCCCGGCCTCTCCAAAGGGCCGCCGTGCGCGGGCTGCCGGGTCCCCGCGCCAGGAGCGCGCCTCTCCTCCCGAGTCCCGCGCCCCGACTCCGGCCCGAGGAGCGCCCCCGAGAGCCTGGGATGGGCAGAACCCGTGCAACCCGCCCCAAAGAGGTCGCGCGGAGGGGTCTGCCCAAGGTCACCCGGAGCGCCCAGGCTGAGCTGCCCAGACGGCCCGAGTGGAACGCAGGGAGGGGGAGGCGCCCGCTGCCAGCCTCCTTTCCCTGATGCAGACTCCCTCCCTCCCTCCTCCTCCCCCAGTCTGGACCCGGCTCCTCGGGAGCCGCTGCTGATGCAGCTCCCAGCCCCGAGCGGATGATTGAGCCGAGGCGAGCTTTGAATCCGGTGTTCCCGGGAGGGCCGCGCTCAAAGCCTGGGACCCGGGACTCCCGGGCACTCGGGAGCGGGGAGAGAGGTGGCTGCATAAGCGCTTCTCAGAACCGAAAGCCGAGCTGCTTGCGCGCCCATGTGATTGGATTCCACATAATGGGCCCCTGTTCTCGCTGTCAGAAGCGCTCACCAGCTCCCCGCGGCCGCGGGCACCAGGTGCCGCCTCTGAATCGCCCTCTGTGGAGGACCCAGGGCCCCGAGGTACCAGGCTCCCTTTCCCGCAGGGCTGTCTCTGGAAGGGGCCTGTCATTAGCCGCCTGAGCCCACGGGGTACTTTCCTGAGTGCCCTGCCATTTCCTGCGGCTGGTGAAACAGCGAGGGGGAAAACCCTCCATCTGGGAGGCTTCCCCCTAGGTTGGTAATAAAGCTTCTTAGCTCAGCCAGTGACTGGCGCTGGGCTGGAAGGCAAGGCACTTGGTCTCCAGGAGCCTCAGTTGCCTCTAAGACAATGGGGCTAATACTCAGGCTGTGGGCAGGGGTGGCGAGGGGACCCACGTGAAGTGCTTGGTGCAGTGGAGCCGGTTGGGAGGAATGCTCTTAGGTAAATACTGGCGCCCTTCCTAGTGGTTTTGAGTGGGGTGTGTCTCTTTTAGGCAGGAGCAGCCCGTGGAGTCCTGGAGGGTGGTTCTGCAGGGGCCGGGGGAGTTTCCACATCTTCCCCCAGCTTGGTCACAAAGCTCCAGCCTGCAGGCGGCTTGTGGGCCCTGGTGAGCGAGTCCTTTCAGCTCGCCGCCTGCTCACAGAGCCATCCCACGCAGATTTCCCCGGCCCCTTCTCTCCCCCCTGCCAGCAAGATGCTGGAGACAAGATGTCACCCAGGCCACTCTGGACGTTCGACTTTGAACCCTCTGGTCAACTGGAGCGTACCCAACAGTGTCGCCCACCCTGCAACCTTCCTGACCCGTTTCCTGGTCCCAGCCTCTGCAGTGGCTCCTTCGGGAAGACCAGTTGACCCTCCCTGTCCCTCTGTCAACCTCCTCCCACTGGGACATTCACCTGCACATTCTCTGGTTGGCGTGCGGAGGCTCCTTGCCTCCTGGAAGGACACGCGGGCGAGGCCAACGTATGCTCAGACTTCATTCTGGTCACTGGTGCTGGAGGGAAGGTTAAATCCTAATCTAGCCGCTAAGTCTGTTTGGGAGCCTGAGGGACAGGGGGAAGGGGATGCTGACACAGGAAGGTGGGATTTTCCCCAAGGCCAGAACCTTTCGGCTGAGCCCATTTGGACTCATTGGAAACTAGGGCCTCAGTTTCTTTTCAAAACCAGTCCCATCCCCAGAGGGACCTTTCTCTGGCCAACAGAGGTTGCAGCTAGCCTGGTTTTGCAGCTGGCGGAAGGCACATTCCTGGATTCCCGTGCCGTACTTGGACCCTCAAGAACCCCACCCAACCTCGCTGCCTTCCCCCAACTAGCTGCCCCAGCCTGTACCCTGCCTGCACCTCGGACTTGAACCATTTGGCGTATAGTGGGTCCCACAGGGCATTCTGCCAGCAGAGATCAGGACGACTCTTCTTTAGCCCGAGCACATCTTAGAGGCTGGGCTCAGGGAGGGCTTGGACCAGCCTGCCTCCTGCAGAAAGCTACAAAGTTTGCAGACCACGAGCACCAGGCAGGTTTAGTTCAAATGATAGCTCGATACTTAAAAGCTGTGTGATGACAGGTAAATTACTGCTCTCTCTGAGTCCTGGTTTTCTCATCTGTAACATGGGAGCAAATAGTACTGCCTACTTCGTGGGGTTGTGAGCATTCTGTGAGATAATAATGCACAGAAAGTGCTTAGTGCAGCACCTGGTGTGGGCAGGAATGCAGGAAATGATTATCGTCACCATCACCACCATTTCCTCCTCTGCCTTGGGCTGTCAAAGGTCCCACCGCCTCCAGTCTGGGGGAGTCAGACCTCTTCTGCCTCTAGCTCTCAGGACAGGGAAAGCCTCTTGGCTGGGGAGGCCTGACTCCTGGGAACTGGAGTCCAGCATGGGCCTGTCCCCAGGAAGTCTGTGAGTTAGCCTCTCACATCTGGCTGCCATTTTCCAGGATTTGTGGGTTCATTCGATAGATGTTTACTCCATTGTAGACCTTGTGCTTAGCGAGGGATTTCAAGATGAATCAAGCAGCAATCAGGGCTCCCCTCTGCGGGGGAGACGCAGGCCTGGAAACAGATAGCGAGGACACCGTGGATTAACAGCTTCACTGGTGAGAAGGGGAGGGGAGAGCCGAGCGGCGGGTGGACAGGTGGCCGGGGCTAACCAACCCAGGTTTCCCTCCTGAAGCTGCCACCTTGCTGCTGGCTGGTGATGGACAGATGCCTGGGTAAGAAACTCAGCGCAGGGCCTTTTAGATATTAATCAGAGCTTTGCACATGTTAGTTGCTATTATTACTAGTCTGTGATGACCGATGACAGGTGGGCAAGCTGCTGTGGGAGCGCGTCGCGGGTCTTCGGAGACAGTTTTCCAGGTGGCGGGTACTAGAGGGGCGGGCAGGCTGAGCAGAGGGAGCGGCTTGCGCAACAGCACAGGGGCTTGAAAGCGCTTGGTGTCTCTGGGAGCAGTGGGCAGAGGCCGCGGCTGGAGTGCCATCACCATAGGGCGTGACGGACGCTGGGGCGGCAGGCGAGGCCAGGGAGGTGGGCAGAGGCCATCCTTCCGAGGGGTCCCAAATGATTAAACACTCGCTGACCCGAAGCAGGCACCCTGCGGCCTGTGGAGGGCTGTCCGGTTGCACACCCAAGAAAGTCTAGGATTAACTTCTGCACGGGAGGGAGGGCTGGCCCCGGGCTCATCGGCCAGTATGTTAGCTGTCCCTTCCTCTTCCTTCTACTAGGAAAGCACGGAGATCCCCTCCTTCTTCCCGAGATGCTTTTACTACTTCTTCATCTGTTTCTCTCTTCCTGGGACTCAGTAGCTCATTTGAAGGAAGGGGATGTACGTGGAGGAAGTGCCGTGATCTGGCTCCTTGTTGATTATAACATCGTACCAGGGGCCGGTACGCTTCCTGGAGGCTGGTCACTGTCCAAGGTCTTTGCTTTGCATTGCCATGGAATGCTCATACTGACTTGAAGTGGATGCATTTATCCCTGTTGTACAGAAGGGGACACTGAGGCACCAAGGGTGAGGCGATTTGCTAAGGGGCCTGGGGCTCCTAAGTGGCGGGAACTCATGTCGGGGGTCTCCAAAGCTTCCACGTGCTGTCCTGTACCACTTCACTCATGCTCCTTGTAAATCGCTAAATGTTTCACTCATGCAGAACGTCTGGTTTCTTCCCCTGTGTACCCTTGGATGCTGGGCAGTAGGCACTTTGGGGATGGGTCACGGTGGGGGGTGCTCTGGCTTCCTGGACACTGCTCCCTTCTCTCCCTGCCTTGATTTTTGGGGAGGCCCCGTGGGCAGGCATTTGGCAAAGGGGAGGAGGTGTTCTTGGATGTCTCGGAATTCAGGGCCGCATCCCTTGGCCCGTAGGGTCCCACGAATGTGCCTTGAGGCAGGCAGTTTGTAACCTCATTGATGTGGCAGGTGGTGGTTGAGTTCTACCGGGACCCCCTAGGAAGGAATGAGTCTTTTAGGAGGGCTAGTCAGCACGTCGCGTGACCTTACCTGTTTTCAGAAGGCAAAGGCTCAAATTTCCTTTTCCGTAGGAGGTGGAGTTTAGGGCTGGGGTTCAAATCCAGGTTCTGCCTTCCACTGGCTTTGGGGCCTTGGGCAATTTCTTCGCTTCCTTGAGCCTCAATTTCTCCACCTGGAAATACAGATCATATATACTATATACATAATATGTATAATTCGGAGTTGTAATAAAGACTTGTAATCATACAAAGAAAACCTGGCTTCCACGTCGTAGATAACGTCGGTATAATATCCACAACATTGACCTGTGTGGTACTTATCGTAGTTGTGATCATATGGTTATTTGTGGTCATTACTTTTTGAGTCTGTCTTACTCGCTAGACCAGTGGTTCTCAGCCGGTAACCGTTCGGCCCCCAGGAGTCCTTTGGGAATGTCTGGAGACATTTTTGGTTGTCACAACTGGGGAGGTGCGGGGTGGGGGGGGTGCTACTGGCGTCTAGCGGGTACAGGCCAGGGATGCTGCTGAATTTCTTACATCACACAGGACAGCCTTTCATAGCAAAGAGTCACCCAAATGTCAACAGTGCCGAGGCTGAGAAAAGTTGCACTGGGCTATGAGCCTCATAAGGTCAGTGACTGTGTCTAATTCATTCAGCTCTGTGTCCCCGGTTGCCCAGCATGGAGCCCGGTACATGGGAGACAATCAATATGCATTAAAAGGATGAATGAGGACTTGGAAGGCCTTGTGTCCCCTGGAGTCCCAGAGGTTTGGCTTGTAGGACATTTTGAATGGGCAGGAGAGATTTAGATGAAACTGAATGATAAATGGCCAGTTGGTGATGCAGGCCAAGGAAATTCAGACCAAGCTATTTTCCTTCGCCAGCAGGTGCTGGGGGGCCCAACTGATCTGAACCATTGCTGCAGTGACCAGTGCATTTTGGTCACGTGCCCGTAGGACTCACCTTTATCTGGACGAGCCGGCCGGGGCAGGCGAACTAGGTGCCGACAAGGAACGCCCTGTCAGCGGGGCCCTTGGGATTTGCCAAGCTGGGCCACAGCTGCTGTTGCCTTCCTGTTTTTTCCCTTTCTGGTGGAATGAAGGAAACCCACTGAATGGCTATTTTTCCACTGACATTTACAGCAATGTGATAGGCTTTGGATTAATGAGGTCAAGCTCCAGTGTGAAATCTGCCCGATAACTTGAAGCTGGGCCAACAGGAAGACACGGCTTGTTTTCTTTGGGCTATTTGATGTCTTTGGATGGCTTTGGCCAGGGAAGCAGGGGTCACAACTCCGTACAAAAGAAGGGAATGTTTTTACGCCCCAGAATTCTAGAGGCTGGAGTTGTTGTCTCTTTTTCAGTTCATTGGGAAGGCTGATTTTAAATTTTTTAAAATGTTTTTATTTATTTTTGAGACAGAGAGAGACAGAGCATGAGCAGGGGAGGGGCAGAGAGAGAGGGAGACACAGAATCCGAAGCAGGCTCCAGGCTCTGAGCTGTCAGCACAGAGCCTGATGCGGGGCCCGAACTCACTGACCGTGAGATCATGACCCGAGCTGAAGTCGGACGCTTAACCGACTGAGCCACCCAGGCACACCGGGAAGGCTTATTTTAATGCCGACTTAGAAATAAGTAACTCATTTGAGCAGAGGTTCACTGTGAGCCCTAGGCTGGCTGCCGAGCATGGATCTGGGCTATGCAAAGCTGTTTTTCTGGGGCTCTCTGGGAGTCCAAAGGAAAAGATCGGCCCCAGAGGGTGCTTGGACAGGTTAGAGGTGCGCACGAGTTAGAACTTATTCTGATGGGGGACGCCTTCTTGGACAATGTGCCTCAAACTTGCTCACGAGTCATCTGGGGGTTCCTGTAAAACGCACAACCTAATTTAGTAGGTCTGGGTCCTGAGTGTCTGCATTTCTCACAGGTTCCCAAGGGGGAGCCATTCTGCTGGTTTGCCAGCTGTACTTCGAGTGGCAAGGGTCTGGGGAAGCCCACGTCTCCAGGGGAAGGGTCTCTGGTGTCACTCGCGCAAACACAGCAGCATTCAGCTCGTCACTCCTGTTGGCCCAGCCATCTGCTCTGCCGGCTGGCTTGCAGGGGCACCTGTTTCTTGCTCCCCCTTCTCCGTGTGTCCAGGCCTGGGACCAAACATGAAAACGAGGCCGCTTGCTCCCAAGGGCAGGAACAGGTGGGGACGTCTGGTGCTTCCAGAGATGTGTGTCCAGGGACATGCCGTTCCCGCGTCACTGATCACCTGGGGCTTGTTGAACATACACATCCTCAGGCCCTGCTTAGCCCAACCCGCCTGTATCAGAACTGGCCCGGCCCTGGGAATCTGTGTTTGTAAAAAGTGGGCCAGGAGATTCTGATCCACAGCCAGGCCGGCAGAGGGGAAGCCGGGAGGAAAGATGTGGAAGTGAATCGCGCAGCAGGCGTGATATGTGAGGTTGTGGACTTGTGCACTGCCCGATGGCACAGGGAGGGGGCAGAAACCTCGCCGGCCCCACTTGCTAAGCTCTGCACCCTGCAGGGTTGCATCTGCCTGGAAGGAAGGACACCTTTTTCTTAATCGTAATAATAATCGTCAACATCTGGTACGTATCACGAGGCAAGCACTGTTTATTTAACCCCTTTAGTCTCATCCTCGCAAACTGTAGAGGGGGCATTACGGCGACCTTGATTTTACTGCTGAGGAAAGCGAGGCACAGAGAGGTGCAATGACTTACGTCAGGTCACATGGCCATTAAGTGCGGGAGTCAGGATTTGAATACAGGACGTCTGGCTTCAATGTGCTGGCTTCAACGAAGCTAACGTTTGCTCGATAAACTCTATCCGCATAAATCATTATGTTCTCTGGCTTTTCTCTGGGCAAAAATGCCGTTGCGCTTCGGGGCTGTCCCGACTCCGAGGAAGTGCCTTTTTCTATTTCTTTCCCAGGTAGGGGAAAGGCTAGCGGTGGCCTTGGCCGTCCCTGGAGTCAGGGACATCAGCATCCGTCACGTCTGCCCTGGGAGCATCCCTTCAGAACAGAGGGGATAGGTGTGCAGAGTCCTGGGTCATTTACGTCCCTGGGGCCTGAGCTCACCCAGATGACTTATTTACGTCTATTACTTACTTAGGCATCCCTAGCCTTTACTTCTTGGCACTGGTCAGAGGCCCCATGTACCTTCCAGCTTGGTGAGTTCTCAGAATTTCTTGGCTCCCAGACTGATTCAGAGTCTCAATCAAAACTGGCTTTATTTTCTGTCATCCAAGAGCAACTAAAGGCACACATTCCCATATTTATTTCCTTCAGGGCTCTTGGCCCTTCTCGGTGTCTGTCCCTGTTTCCAGGTTCCTTTCTGGAACTCTGTAGACATCATTGGCGCCCCATGAACTGGACAGAGAGCCAATGTTGCTTTACAGACGTTGCCTATTGCTGTATAAAGAAATAGGGAAGATTTTCTCCAAAATTTCATTAGTTATCTTTTTTTTTTTTTAATGTTTTTATTTGTTTTTGAGACAGAGAGAGACAGAGCATGAGCAGGGGAGGAGCAGAGAGAGAGGGAGACACAGAATCCGAAGCAGGCTCCAGGCTCCGAGCTGTCAGCACAGAGCCCGATGCGGGGCTCGAACTCACGGACCACGAGATCATGACCTGAGCCGAAGTCGGACGCTTCACCGACTGACTGAGCCACCCAGGCGCCCCAGTTATCTTCTTTTACATATAAAGCCAAGCTTTCGTTTTCTTATTGCGGCATTTGATCCTGTTTAGTTATAAAAAGAATCCAAAATCATTGTTAACATCCGAATAGTACAGAAATGTGGAAAACAGAAAGTGAAATGTCCCCACCCATCATCTCCAGCCCCTCATTTCTTTTCCCCAGAAGAAATCCCTGGATGTTTTTGAAACTTTCCATAAATGTCTTATATACATATGTACAAACCCCTATTCATTTATGTGTCTGTCCTTTTCTCTTAACACACCTCTGCAGCATGCTTCTGAAACTCCCCCTTTCAGCTCATTTATCTTAGCACATGTCAACCTACCTCTGTCGCTAGGGCTATGTGGTACTCCAGGAATAAGCATTTATCGTAATGGACTTTCTAGTTCCTTGTGACAGTGAAGGTTGTTTCCAGTTTTTCTCCTACTAGAGCTGTGAAGTCACAGCATCCTTGCCGGTGCAGCATATCTCTTTGTACCCTGGCGCGATGTGATCCCTGTGGAAATTTCCCCGCAGTTTGAACTATGCTGGGCATCATCAAACTCTCCTCCCAAGAGGCCAGACCACTTTCTATCCCCTCAGCCGTGTGTGCAGATGCCTCTTCCCCACCCTCTTCCCGCAACTATGGTTTTGCCAGTCCAATAGGAATAAACTGGAACGAATGTTTCAGGGGCCACGTTAATTCTGGTTTTATAACCTTTTAGACTCTGCCTACATAAGCATTGTTAAATATTCAAGAACTACATTTTACCTGGCCTTAAGCTTGGGATTAGCGATCTAAAATTAAACGAAGCCAGTTTCTGCCCTCAGGTTGATCCCTGTCTTCTGGGGGAAGCAGACACGTGGAAAGATAAAAACCGAGCAGTGTGGTCCAAGCGTGCCAGAGGGATGCGTAAACGAAGCTAACGTTTGCTCGATAAACTCTATCCGCATGAACATCACAGACGAACTTGTAAAATACAAGTTCATTGTCCTGAGGGAAAAAGGGGTACTTGAAATCCTCAGAAGAAAATGACTTGGTTAGAAGCAGAAAAATCCTCCAGCTTACCCCCAGTGGGGGCAGCAGAAGAGGCAGGCAGCTAGGAAGGGGGGGAGATAGGAAATTTTCAGAGAGTCGTTTTGGTGGTTTCCGGGTTTGCTCATGGAAACCCATCAGTCCGGAGGAGGTGGTGCAGACTCCCCACGGAGTCTGTAGCACTCATTACTGATCACTCATGCCCCGGTAAACGAAACGTGCACATTAGTCCAGAAAGAGTGAGAGCAAAGGAGCAGAAAGCTGGATCCGAATACCCACGACCCTGGCCCTCGCAGAGGCTGGCCGTGGGTGGCAGGAATGGGCGGTTTCCCCAGGGGTTAGGAGGAGGCGAACTCCGGATGGTACCTGCCGTGGGGCAGATGCACAGAAAGGGTATTCAGTGAATGAGAGGACATCAGAGATGCCTCTGTTTTGTAAGCGGGCCTCCTACTTGAAAGGAACAGGACCATTTAGAAAGGGGTATGATCACCTAGTCTGCCCACCTGTGGGGAGCCAGGCCATAGCTGTACATTTGCTTTGGGCCACGGTCCCGATGTCTCTTCATTCACTTGGGATGGTTTAACTACGACACAAGGTGGGGAGCAGTTGAGAATATCTGAAACCACGCTGTGGGGATGAACATAAGCATCACTTTACAGCAAATCACCTAAGCGGGGGCACACAGAGCCCATGAAGCTAGGGGCAATCTTATCCCACCCTTCTGTGGCAGGGGCCCCGGGAGGGGTGTCCTGGGTCGACTCCTCAGTGTTCCCCCATTCCCCCCACCAGCCAGATCTATTTTGTCTGGTTTGATTCTCCAGCGCTGGTTCCAAACCAGGATAACTCCTTGTGACGCATGGATGGAATAATCTCTGAATTTTCAGCCTCTCGGTCTCCTGACTTCCTGTCCACTGTCCTCCCATGGAACACCTACCGCGTGCTGGGGTGGCTGTGTGGTGGGACATAAAGGGGAATGATATGTATCCCTTGTCTTTGGAGGGCATCTCGTCCAAGGGAAGAGGCAGATCTGAAACTAACAATTACTACAGAGGGTTGAGCGCCACAGGGGAGATGTGGTCACGTGCCTTGGAACTGGAGAGGAGGAGAATGAAACCCATTTGGCCCAGGGCAGATAAAGAACAATCCAGAGGGAAGAAAAGGAGCATTGAGACAATACTGTGTAAAGGAGACAAAGCGGGTGTTGAGCTTGGTGCCTGGAAAGCACTTCAGGGATGATGGATATGATCCCAGTGCTTGTAGCCGCTCTCAGAGAATGGGGAGTCTGCCAGGTGGAGGGACAGAAGGGTGATGCCACCCTGTGGAACAGAATGAAGGAAGGTGAGGAGGGGGGGTGTGGTGTAGTGAAAACTGTGCGGGCCGTGGAGCGGAGAAACCCGAGTCTGTGTTCAGATCCTAGTTCTGCCCCTTTCGAAGTGTGGCTCGGGCCATTCAAGAGTAGCCTCCATTTCCCAATTTGTCCGTTGGGGACAATCGTGTCTGTCTTTCAAGGCTGGCTGTGTGGATTGCAGTGAATCCGTGTGCGGCAGAGTCTCGAGAAGCAGAGTCTCGGCCCCTGGGGGCTACCATTGCTGAGGCATGAGGCCATCGGTGTGGTTCTGGTAGCTGGAAAATTAAGCGTTAGCAGGTTGCGGCTGGGGAGGGAGGTTGGGCTGGCCCGAGATAAATCTAAAATGCCCGGGCCAGACACCAGATGGGCTGTGAGACTGAGGCGTCTACCCAGGACTCTGGAAGCCATGGGGAGCCATGAAATGCTTCCTTACGAGGGAAGCGCTGTGGCATCGGACTTGGTTTCAGAATGACCACTCTGCCAGTGGTGTCTGTGGTGGGCCGGAGGTAAGGGAACCACTTTGGGAGATGCTGCCTTCCCCGATCCTGTCTTGGCAACCCACAGCTCACATTAGCCTGGTGAAAGTTCTGGTGAGTTCTGCAGTCAGGCACTTCCTGGAGAGACAGTCTAGAGTAGCGGTTCAGAGCATGGGCTTTGGTGTCAAGGCCAATGTGGATGTGGATCCTAGCCCTGTTGCTTTCCTGGCTGTGTAAACTTGGCAATCTCTTAACCCCCCTGAGCTGTGGTCAACCCTTCTATAAAAGGAGGGCTCACAGTACCTTCCTCATAGACTTGTTGTGATGATTACTTTTTTTTTTTAAGTAGGCTCCATGCCCAGCGTGGGGCTTGAACTCACTATATCAAGACCTGAGCTGAGACCAAGAGCCAGAAGCTCAACCCACGGAACCACCTGGGCACCCCTTGTTGTGCTAACTGAATGTGACAGTGGGGACGAAGCAAGAAAGCTAGCTCTAGGAGTTCACTAAGTGCCCAATAAAAGCTGATCATCAGAATTTTTAAAATCACATCTTTGACCATGAAACCCCGTTCCCCACGTGACACCTATTAACCATCTCTGGAGCTGCTGGTGTTACGACAGAAAACATCTTGCTTTAGACTTTTCTGGAGAAGCAGCAGCACTGTTTGCTCCAAGAAGTAGTAAGGAGGGTTGCCAAGTTCTAACACAGTGGTTCTTGGATGTACATTAGCCCAACTGGGGAGCTTTTCAAAATGTCAATGCCTGGCCGAGACCAATTAAACCAGAATCTCTCGAGGTGGGACCCACACACATCGGTATTTTTTTTTTTTTTTTTTAGTTTTAATGATTTATTTGAAGATTTTTTTTTTCAACGTTTATTTATTTTTGGGACAGAGAGAGACAGAGCATGAACAGGGGAGGGGCAGAGAGAGAGGGAGACACAGAATCGGAAACAGGCTCCAGGCTCTGAGCCATCAGCCCAGAGCCCAACGCGGGGCTCGAACTCACGGACCGCGAGATCGTGACCTGAGCTGAAGTCGGACGCTTAACCGACTGCGCCACCCAGGCGCCCCTTTAATGATTTATTAAGGTAAAACAAATATAGGAAAGTACACAACCCTGAAGTGAATGAATCGTTCACTGGCTGCCGATGCCCAGATCCTGCTCAAAAACCAGAATGTTACCAGTATTCCTGCAGCCCCTTTTAGGCCCCTTTCCAGAAGCTCCTCCACCCCAAAACCACTATGCCGATCAATTGCCTGCTGCTGAATTTCACCTAAATGGAATCGTATAGCGTGCACCGTTGTGTGTGTTTGGCTTATTTTGGTTAACGCCGTGAGAATCTTCCATACTGACGGGTGTAATTGCGGATTGCCCCCTCTCCTCACTCTACAATGGTTCCTAGGGTGACTGAGCCATTCTTCTCTAGACTACCGAGGGTGGGCATTTTGGATAGTTTACATACCTTAGGACAATCACAAGCCGCGCTATTGACATTCTTATACGTGCCTTTTGGGGAACGTATGCAGAAATTTCTGTTTGGGTATACTTCTAGGAATGAAACTGCTAGATTAAAACTGCCGAGCAGTTTTTAAAAGTGGTGGTACCAATTTATATCCCCAGTGTATAAGAATTCTTGCCAAGAGCTGCTATTTTCTGTCTTAAAAATTTTTTTGGCCGTGCTCGTGGATGTATAGCAGTCTTGCTCTGCGGTCTTAACATAAGTTCCTAGCACCTCCAGGTGATTCCAACGTGTAGCCGAGTTTGAGAACTTCTTTCCTAACAGGTTTTGAAAAAGCAGGGAGCGCCTGGGAGGCCCAGTTGGTTAAACGTCTGACTCTTGGTTTCAGCTCAGGTGATCATGATCTCACGGTTCGTGAGTTTGGGCCCCACATTGGGCTCCACAATGACAGTGCAGAGCCTGCTTGGGATTCTTTCCCTCCCTCTCTCTCTCTCTGCCCTTTGCCCGCTCACATGCTCTCTCTCTGTCTCTCTGTCTCTCAAAATAAACAGAGAAAAAGGAAAAAACCTCTTAACACAACAGGATGAAGAAGGGCCTCCCCGTCAGCTCCCTCTGATGTCTGTACGTAGAGTTTTTTACGGACCCACTGAGTGTAATCAGCCACTGGGCCATGCTTTTGCTGTGGAAGGAGACTGCGGAGGTCTGACAGCCTGCCCCTCATTCCTGTGTGTGCTTTTTGTCGGGCACATGGTGCCGTCAGGAATGATCTGGAAGCTGGAAAGAGGCCACAGTGGGACTTTACTCTCTTTTCCTACTTGAAGACCTGAAAGAGAAGGAAAAAGGAGCTGAGAAGGGGCTAGTGGTCTAAACAGATGTTGTCAGATGACCGATCTGGTCTTTGGGACCAGGGTTTAAGATTCTGTGTTGTGTTTTTGCCCCTCAAAGCTTGCCCAATACCTGGCACTTGGAAGGTACTCAAAAAAGGGTCACTGCACTCAGTATGAGAGAGAACTTCGTGATCGTCCTTAGTGGAAAGCACGAGTCAGGATGCCGAGGAAGGCGTTGGTGGGGCTTTAGCTGATCTCATGAAGAGTTTGGGTTTTCTTCTTTGCTGTGTTGATAGTTTCTATTTGCTCATGTCCTTTTACACCCTCGAGCAAAGTTACAGGTAGCTGCTTTAAATCCTTATCTGTTGACTTCCAACATCTGAGGCATCTTGGGGTAGATCTCTGTTGATTGCCTTTCCTCTTGACTTTGGGCCACATTTTCCTGTTTGTTTTTAATTTTTTTTTCTAGTAATTTTGGATGACATTCTGAACCATTGTGAGTGAGACTTGAAGAGACCGTTGATTTTATTATGTTCCCCAGAACGGTAATGATTTCCTTCGTTTGTTTTATCAGGCAGTTAACTTGACCAAACTCAAACTCTGAACTCAGTTTCCCCTGTGTGGACAACAGCTGGAATCTTTTGTCCTGTTCCTTTGGTCTTAGCTGAGCTGCTTGGAACCTCCCCCCATACGTGCGTCATTCAGAGAAACCTGGGTGGAATTTATAGTCAGAATTCGGGGCTACTGTCCTGTGGCTATTTTCTGAGACCTGTCTCCTCACTTTCCAGGTGTAGTTACTTGAATTCTGCCCTCTAATTGCTCAGACAATAAGAGCAAAGGTCTCCATCCACGTTGTAGCCACCATGAACGTTAACTGGGTTCTGTCCTTGGGGAAAACCCTATGAAAACACGGAAGTCACCATTTCCTTCTTTCGGATGTTGATTCCCCTCTATTTTCTGTATGCTTGTAATTGAACAAACCGAGTGCCTTCTGATAGATGTGTGTGTGTGTGTGTGTGTGTGTGTGCGCGCGCGCGCGCGTGTGTGGTTTATAATAATTATATGTGAGAGGCTACTCTGCCATTACCTAAAGCAGAACCTTTCTGATCAACAGTTTGGTTCATTCAGGGACTCTCAGAGCCCCCTTATTTTACTGCCTAGCACATGGCAATAAATACTTATTAATTTATTGAGTATATGCATGAGGTCTTAAGTTAAAAAACAAAAAATGAAAGTGAATCACGGGAGAAAAACCGCCAGAAGAAAATCCTGAAACCAGCTCCCCCCGGGTGACACCAGGTATAAGATGGGGAGGGTTTTCGGTAATTTGCTGGGGGCAATGTCAAGTGCAGGGTTGTGATTAGGGCCCCAGACGTCTGAGGATAGACCGAAGTGGCTCACGAAGCGAACCTGTGTTTTCATCGCGAGGAGACAGATTCAGCTGTGACAGTAACATCACTTTCAGGGCATCGCGTCTGTGGCTCACTGAGAACTGACCGTGTTCGGTGGAAATACAGCTGGTCAGAGGGGAAGCAGAGGTCTGCCTGGAGTGCTGCACGCTCCAGAGGAGCCAAGGGGAGAGAATCAGAGGGGAGGCTGGCTGGCGATCAAAGAGCAGAGGAAGGAAAGTAATGAAAGGCAGTCCAATGCGGCTTGTTCCTCGCCGCGTGCTGACCTGGGAGGTCACAGACCCAGGACAGAGGGACTTCAAAGGCTACCTAATGCACAGAAGTGTCATTTAGTGAAACCCCGGGCATCTGGAAACTTCCTGGCTAACTCTACTGAATTTCATCTCGTGGAGAGGAGAGGAGAGGGGAGGAGAGGGGAGGAGAGGAGACAGGACAGTTGCTGGTGGGAATCTGGCCCAGGAGCTGTTGGGGGAAGTAAAAATGAGAAAGTGCTCACCAAGAAAGGGAAGGCTGGGCCCACAGGGGTTTAGGAAGGCAGTTTTATGAAACTTAGGGTGAGTTTACAGTTGACCCTTGAACAGCACAGGTTTGAACTGCATGGGTCTACATAGCCGTGGATTTTTTTTCGATACAGTACAGTCCCAGAAGTGTATTTTCTCCTATGAATTTCTTTCTTTTTTTTTTTTAACCTTTATTCATTTTTGAGAGAGAGAGAGGGAGAGAGAGAGAGAGAGAGAGAGAGAGAGCATGAGCAGGGGAGGGACAGAGAGAGAGGGAGACACAGAATCTGAAGCAGGCTCCAGGCTCTGAGCTGTCAGCACAGAGCCCGACGTGGGGCTTGAACTCACAAACCGAGGGACCATGACCTGAGCCAAAGTCGGACGCCTAACCAACTGAGCCATTCAGGTGCCCCTCTTATGAGTTTCTTAATAACATTTTCTTCTCTCTAGCTTCCTTTATTGCAAGGATACGGAATATAGTACATATAACATACAAAGATGCATTAATCCATTGTTTATGTTATATTATGTTAACAGTAAGGCTTCTGGTCGACAGTGGGCTATTATTTTTTCTTTTCAAGCAGGGGAGATATTAAAATTACCTAACCATCATGGCACAGGCATAGACCAGTCAGAAGAGAGGCTAGCCACCAACAACCAGAATATCAGCCCTCCTTCCAAGTTCCTTACCTCTGAGTCTCAGTCTTCCGGTCTTTGAAATGGGAACAATACCTCCACTGCAGGGTTGGTGCAGTGGTTCCAAGGGCCATTACATGGAGAGAGCCTGATATGTGGGGAGTGCACTGTGGACAGACGCTGCCCTTGTCACTTTCCATTGTTTATCCCTGGGTTAATTTCTTCTACACATCTTATAGCTTCTCTGATGTGATACCTTAGTTTCATTAAGTCATTACATTTTACTTTCTACTGACTTCACTAAATATTTGTTTTAGTACAAACTCAGCTGTTCGTTTTCTTAGTCAAAGCGTCCTCCTGTCTCCTTGATCACTAACACTGTGGATTCTCTGAAATCTTGCATTTCATGAGGAAGGTCTTTTAAAGTTTATTTATTTATTTTTGAGAGAGAGGGGGAGAAGGGAGAGAGAGAGAGTGCGTGGGTGGAACAGAGAGAGAGAGGGAGACACAGAATCCCAAGCAGGCCTCATATTGTCAGTGCAGAGCTCGATGCAGGGCTCGAACTTTTGAACTGTGAGATCATGGCCTGAACTGAAATCAAGAGTCAGAAGCTTAACCAAGTGAGCCACCCAGGGGCCCCATGAGGAAGGTCTTTTAAGGCAGTTCAGGTTCTTGTAGGGTTTTCCCTAGTTCCTTCCTCCTCTTCTTCCTCTGCTTCTCCTCCTCTTCTTCTTCTCCCTTTATGTACATAGACTTTGGAATTAAGCAGACCTGGGTTCACATCCCAGCTCGACCACTTATTGGTTGCATGGTCAAGGTGGCCACTCTCCGCCTTGACCTTCCCTCCTCTTTCTTCCTTCCTCCATTGTGGGACTTTCTCTCTCTCTCTCTCTCTCTCTTTTGCTGTCCTCACTTCCTCGGCATCTTCTCTAAACCTCAGTGAACAAACAATATGAAAAACTCCTTAAAATTTCCATCTCTGCTACTTCCAATTGGCCGAGAACATCCCTGGCCCAAAGGGGAGGAGAGAGCTTGCTAGTTTCTGAAGTGGAACAAGAGGTCTTGTTAGGAAGCAGACCACAGTCCCCTTCTTCCTTTATGTTGGCAGTGGTGTTGGACCCGCGATGTTTGGAACGGACGAGAAAGTGATCCCGGGCTTGTAGTAGTGACTCTGCCCCTCCCCCTTCAAGAATGGACCCCATCCCGTCACCAGAATGTGTATCTCCTACTCTCCAGGGGCAGAGCTGAGAGAGGTGGCGGTCAGCTCGCAAGCTGCCCTCCTTTGCTTGAGCTGGCTCAGCATACCCTTCCTAGAATCCGGATCCAGCCAGTTTAAGGGGTTGGTTCTTCATTCTACCCCCTTGAAGTGATTAGAGAATAGAGTGAATTATTAGAGAGATTCCTACTAGAACCTAAACTGCGATTTGAGGGGCCCTTCCACTCAATCTGATAACTTTCTAGATGTTTGTGTTTAAGGATTTTGAACAACGGGGCAAAGGCGAGTGTTGAAATCCAAGGTTAGGCAAGCATGCTCCCAGGTGTGTGCTCAGTAAGCATGCAAGCCACTCCCCACTGCTTTATCCGTGGCAGACATTACTAATCGATCCCACCACTCATTTCCTCCTGTTGTCACACATGGCCCCATAAACCCTGCCTTCACAGCGCTCCAAGTAGCCATCACTAACCTGAGAGCTGGTGCAACAGAGAAAAGCTTAGCCTGGGCTGTCAAGAGAGAAAGCTTTACCGGGCAGAAAGAGGCAGGCGGAGAAGACAGAGGCCACTCTAGGCTTAGCCAGTGTGAATGGCCATCCCCTGTTGAATAAATGTGTAACCCAGGAGGGCATTTTGTGGCCACAGGTGGCCTCCTTTGGAAAAGGATCCTTCCAGCTGCAAAGGGAGCTTTTTCTCTCCCTGCAAAGAGAGGGGGTGGACCACACTCCCTGAAGCCTGGAGAAGCAGTATGTGTAATTTGACTCCTGTTTCCCCGTGCTTAGCTCTTACATAAGCTTCTTTAGAAGCCTGGCTGTTTGGTGCAGCACTGTCACTGTGACTGACTAATGTTCGTAGACATCATGTCAGCTTTGTGTGTGCCCCATCCTTGGCACCTTCCCTCTGGCCCCTGCAGCCTCCCCCACACTTGACATTCTTATCCAAAAGTACGTGGGCCTCTCTGTGGGTTCAGGTTCGCGGGGAGAAACTCAGCATGAAAGACTGATGTGTGCATGGGTTTTCCTTCACCTGTTCGAGCTGTGGTTTCCTGTGAAGCTTTCTTGGAGCTGAGCCTGTGTGAGCTGCCTCACCATCATGGGCAGGATGAATCCGAAACATCGTCAGTCAGTGTCTACTTGGAATAGTCCTTACAGACTATCTAGCCTGGTGGTTACCAAGTTCTGGGCTGCGAATGTGCATGATGGAGTACTTGCTCCTAACACAGATGATCTGCCTGCCGGGCCAGGATGGGGGCTCCCTGGGACCGTCCCACCTACCAGCCCGCATGGGTGGTGGGACCTTCCCTCTCAGCAGCCTCGTGAGTGGCCTTGGAGGGGACCCCAGCATTGTGCCATGGCTGGGCTTTGTTCAGTTGTCAACGTGAGACGATTTTTCCCCATGCCAGGCTGATCCTGCTTCTTCATTTTGCTGGTCCATGATCCCAACCCTGTCCTCTAGAGACCTGGAAAATAGCTCATGGCTTTTGTTAAGGCCTGGTCTTTTCCTGCCAATATGGCCCAGCCAGTTCAGTCAGAGGTCCACTGGGCTATTATTATCCCCGGTGCTGGGTAAGACTCTTCTCCCAAGAAAGTTCAAGCTGTGCAAGTTACTTGATCCCTCCTTGTTCTTGCTGAACTTGTGGGCTTTTGAATCCTGCCACCCTCCCTCGCCCTGGTTCCCCTCAAAGTCTTGCCAAATCGGGTCATGGTAAACGGGCTTCAAGAGACAGTGACAAGTCAGGGCCGAGCCCACGGCCGTCACTCAGAGGTCCGAATGAAGGAGCCCAGCTGGGAGAGGCAGACTTGAGGAGCAGGCCGTTGGGGACCCGAGTCCCCAGACTTAAAACCAGGATGTCTGTCTAGGATGACTGTGCTTGAAGTCTAGAAGGTACCTCCCAGCAGGGATAGGAGAGTGAGTCCATCACATCCCATGAGGATGGGGTTGAGGGTGACCAGGCTCATTTCTTTTTTTTTTTTTTTTTTTTTTTATTTTTTTTTTCAACGTTTTTTATTTATTTTTGGGACAGAGAGAGACAGAGCAAGAATGGGGGAGGGGCAGAGAGAGAGGGAGACACAGAATCGGAAACAGGCTCCAGGCTCCGAGCCATCAGCCCAGAGCCTGACGCGGGGCTCGAACTCACGGACCGCGAGATCGTGACCTGGCTGAAGTCGGACGCTTAACCGACTGCGCCACCCAGGCGCCCCGACCAGGCTCATTTCTAACTCAGGTAGTTGGAGCACCAAGGGTGCCGGAAGTCTCTTTGCTCATGAGTAAGGCATTTTTATACTGGGGCAGGGGAGCGGGGTGGGGGTGGGGTGGGGAGGGTGGGGTGGCGATGCTGTTATTCAAAGATGCGTGTTGCGGAAGGGTGGGGGCGTACATCCTTTAGGAGAGAAAGTGGGTCCCAAGTGAGATCCAAGGAGGAGGGCAAGCCAGTGCTGTTTGTTTTGTTTCCCCCTTTCCCTTGTGCTCGACAGCACAGGAAGCGCCAGGAGAAAGCACGCATGGTCTTCCTCTAGGATCCCGCCAATATTGTGTGCAGGAGAATAGCCGAAGAACAAGGAAAAGAAAAAAAAATCTTCACATTTTAACGGCGTGAACTTTGAGACGCCGTCTGACTCATGTTTTGAAGGCTCTTCAATTTGAATTCACCTGCCTCCGTGTTGTTTTTCTCAAGCGCGACTAGGCTCGGGTCCAAACAGGGGTCAGCCAGTTTCTCCCCTGGGATTAAGGACTCCCAAGGCCCGGGCCCCCTGCTCCCATCTTGGGGCGGGGGGCGGGGGGTGGGGCTGCCGATAGAACCTGATAGAACGTGGCTTTGGCCTTCCCCCTCTTCCTCGAGGCCGGCCTTCAGCGTGGGGCCCCAAGTTGAGGCCGCTGTGTCGGGCAGTGTGCCCCAGCAAGAGGCCACTCATCTTGCTTCAGACAACAGTGCCTTCTGGAAGTCCAGAAGCCCCTAAGTTAAAGGACCCTCTTTTCCCTCTTCCTACTCCCAAGTATTGGTTCCTTCCAAAGGCTGGCTTCCGGCGGCCACTGGGGTTCATGTTTCCACTTCAGGGGCAAGAGGAAAACAGAGCTCCTGACTGGGGCAGTTCAGGTCACGTGCCTACCCCCAGCCAATCACACCTGGCTGGGCTTTGGCCCTCGCTGACAGGCTCTGGCCAATCAGGGCCCAGCACAGAGTAACCCTGAGGAAGCTACAAGGACCACGAGCAAGCACACTGTGCCTTTCAAGGGACCCATGCCTTTCTTCCTTGTCTGGTTTCCCCAGAGACCCATCATTCCCCAAACGACGCTCCTGTAACGGCCGTCTTCTTATTTTCAAGGAGGAAGGGGTTCTGTAGAGTGTCCTCCCCAGCCCCCCTTCCAGCTTGCCTCCAAGCCCCAGCAAACTTCCTCACCCTTTTCCCCTCAAGGCTCAGCTTTCTGGAGTGCAGCCCCTGTTCCCGCAGGTGTATACCGACTCAGTTTCCCCCTTAGCAGACAGCAAGGGTTAGTAGAGGCTCCAAGAGAAATCAAGTTCAGATTTTGTCAGACAGGAATCAGAGGCGGAATCGAGGCTCACCCCGGATGCCTGTCCTGCCCCGCCGAGGTCAAGTGGCTTGGCCTCAGACTTCCGGCTGCCCACCCTCAGCCTCTTTTGTTTCATCCGCCCAGACCTCATACAGACACCTGTGGGAGAATTAAGTGCCTGCCCTATTTCCCCCTGCTTCTGATTTCTCTCCTTATATCACACACACACTTCCTGGGTGATCTCACCCCAACCTGGCCTCTGCAGACCGCTTCCACACCTGCCTCCCTCGCCAGCCTGGCCACGCCACTGACTTTCGGCCGCATGTGCCCAGCTCTCTGCAGGATGGCCCTTGTGGACGTTCCCGCAAAACACTGGGCTTCATATATCTCCGTGGGGCTCGTGTTCCTACAAATGAGGGCCTCCTTGGGGATCCCTTTTAAGCGCTGATGATGCCGTTGGTCTCCCAGGTCCTGACGGTTTGGGCTGCGTCCCCATCACCATCCAGGGCTTCCTCTGAGAGTGCGGACAGGTGCGCCCAGGTCTCGGAGGGGGCCGGTCCACAGCCCATAGGAGCCGGGACTTCTGTGGGCTGCCCCAGCACCCAGGCAAGTGCCCTGCCTTGGGGGCCGCCCAGCTGCTGTGTTAGCAGCACGATGGCAATTCTTTAATTAGACCAAGCAGGGTTTTCTCGGACGGGGGTGGGAGGAGGTGTGTGGGTCTATTGGGGGAAACTGGGTCACCTGAAAACCAGCAGTCAAGAGGGAGCTGTCCTGGAGCTCCAGCTCCAGGGAACCTGGAGGGGTGAGGCAGGAGGGGCTGGCAGGGAGAGCAAAGTCAGAGGAAAATGTGCTCTGGCCCCTTTTATTGGCCCTTGGGAGGCACCGTCCTCACCTTGCTGCAGGGGGCTGGGCAATTGCCCTTAATTCTGTCCTCCCGAGCACACTGCCCTAGCCAGGGAGGACACTGCAGTGAGTGCCTTCTGTCTGCCTGGGGCCTGATGCCATCTATCCAGTGGCTAAGGACTGTGCCTGTCTTTGGCCCTGCTGTACCCCTAGCCATCAGCACAGTCCTGGCACGCGATAGATACCGATACCCAGGAAATATTTGTCAGATGAAATCATGAGTTCACATGAGTGCTTCCCTTATAAAATTGTCATTGGCCATCAATAGCCCGCTGGATATCCCAAACGCCAATCACTTACGATTTTTGTCAGCATTGAGTGCCATCATTATTTCATACTTTTGGCAGCCACCTTGCTAGTTTTCCACGGAAGTGGATTCATTTCAAAAGGAAATTTTGTTTATTTATTTTATCACCACCATAAATAAACAGTAACTGCGAAAACAAATCCACAGAAAACAAAACAATGTTTTCGCGTTCTATCCCCAACGCTCTGAGCCTGAGGCCCGCCTTCTCTTTGTTTACAAGGGAGATTGACAGGGTTATAAGGATGTTTAAGGTCTATGAGTACCCCACGGACACTGTCTCCTGGAGAAAATCTGATGGATTAAAAAAGAGGCGAAGAAGAGAAGTTGCTCTTTCTCTGAGTTCCCGTGATGTTAAATCTTGTCCCATACTTTTGAAAATTTTCTTGGGGTGGATTCTCTTTCCACACTTAGGGAAACACTTGGCTAAGAAGATGGCTGGGGGTCCTTAGAAAAGGATTAAGTGCTTTAATGAACAGGATAAGTGATTGGTATGCTTCTTATCTTTAGTCTTGGCAGGCTTTGGGTACCTCTCACTTAGTGGGTGATCAGTAAACACTCAATATTGCAAAAAGGAATAAGTGTGTACAGAATGTGAGGGCCAAAAGCAATCTTGTGGAATACTCAGGCCGATCTGACCGAAGGGGAAACGGCGTTCTCCAGTGAGTGATGGAGAATCTGCCGCCTCCTGAGACCACAAGCCCCTCGCTGAATTGTTTGTTGGGCTGCTCTGAGGACAGGTGCACAGCACTGCGCCCCTGTGCCCAGTCCTGTTCTTCCCTGGGGAGATACATAGACTCTCTTTTCTTTCTTTCTGGGTATTTGGAGACTGCTGTCTCATTCTGCCTCAGACGGGGCTCGCGAACTCAGATGACCACAGGAGCCGGCAAAGTGATGCCAATTAGTGAAGGAGGTCAGGTGGGGTAATGGGTGGGAGGGTAGTGTCCCTACCTGCATGGGACAGTCCTCCTCCGCATCTGCGGGTTGTTGCCGCGTGAGCCCCGTGTGGCCGATGCTGAGATGGTCTAAGAAAACCTGAAGATCTGATTTTGGATGTTAAAGGTTCAAGTTGTAAACATTAGCAATACATTACAGCGTGATAAAACACGGTGTGGTCCAACACCCAACCAGCTGGCCAGCCAGATGCGACGTGGACCAGGGGGCTTCCCAGTGAAGTCTGGCCTCTCGCCACAAATTGCCCCCCCCCCCCGCCCCCCCCTTTCTTCTTTTTGGGCTGAGCAGCCCATTCTCCTCAAGCCGTGACTGTGGGTGTTGGTCCCTAGAAGTCCCTCCATGGTGGTCAGCCCCCCTGCATGCCTTTAAACACCGCCCAGCTTCCTCTCTGCCTGTGTCTGTCCTTTTCATCTGGCAAACTACTGTTCCTCATCATTCCCTTTTTTATTTTTTAATTTTAACGTTTATTTATTTTTGAGAGAGAAAGAGAGAGAGTGTGAAAGGGAGAGGGGCAGAGAGAGAGGGAGACACAGAGTCCGAAGCAGGCTCCAGGCTCCGAGCTGGCGGCACACAGACCGACGCGGGGCTCGAACTCATGAACCCCAAGATCATGACCTGAGCCAAAGTCGGATGCTTAACCGACTGAGCCACCCAGGTGCCCCCCCCCCCTCCTCCTTAATGGTTGTCCCCTGCTCTGGAGAGCCTTCCTCATAACCCCAGGCGGACTGGCTCTTCCATTTTTTAGCTAGGATGTGACGCTAGGTAAATTACTTAATCTCTCTGTGCCTCAATTTCCCTCTCTGTGAAACGGGGATGATGATAGTACCTACCTCATTAGATTGCCAGGAGGATGAAAAGAATCTGTAGATACACTGGTAGACAGACAGAAGACAGACAGACTGGGGTTTCCTAGAAGGTAGAGCTAGTCCGTGTTCCATCTCTGAAGCAGGGCTTGTCACAGAGCAGGTATGCGTTCAGCGTTTGATCACTTGAGGAAGTGGGGAGACGTGAATATGTGGTCCGCCAGCTCTGGCCATCACGATGAGATGATGTGGTTGTGAATACAGCGCTTCCGAACTCCCCGCTTTTGAAAAAGGCAACCAAAATATCTATCTAAATGGCTAAAATACGACACAGTGACAGCACCAAATGCTGGTGGAGGAACCGGAAGGCTCATACGTCGCTGGCGGGAATGAACAATGGTACCGTCACTCTGGGAAACAGTTTGACAGTTTTGTTTTGTTTTCACATAGAACTAATCATGTCATTACCACATGGGCCAGCAGTTGTTCTCTTGGGCATTGGCTCCAAAGAAGTGAAAACTTGTATTCACACAAAGCTCGCACATGAATGTGATAGCCCCAAGCTGGAAAGAGCCCAGACATTCTTCGGTGAGTAAAGGGTTAACACACCGCGGTACATCCGCACAATGGAACCCTACTCATTTTCGAAGTGACAAAATTCTGGAGATGGGGACCAGGTTAGTGACTGCCAAGGGCAAGGACGGGAGTGCTTTGAGAGAAGGGAGGTTAGGGATCCTCGGGTGATGGAGCTGTTCGTACCTCGACTGTGGTGGTGGACACACAAACCTACACGTCGGATGACGTTGTGTAAAACTAAACACACAAATGAGTTCATGTAAAACCAGGGATTTAAAAAAAATTTTTTTTTTAACCTTTATTTATTTTTGAGACAGAGAGAGACAGCATGAACCGGGGAGGGTCAGAGAGAGAGGGAGACACAGAATCTGAAGCAGGCTCCAGGCTCTGAGCCATCAGCCCAGAGCCCGACGCGGGGCTTGAACCCACGGACCGCAAGATCGTGACCTGAGCTGAAGTCGGACGCTTAACCGACTGAGCCACCCAGGCGCCCCTTTTTAATTTTTTTAATGTTTGTTTATGTTTTGAGAGAGACAGAGACAGAGTGTGGGAGGGTCAGAGAAAGAGGGAGACACAGAATCTGAAACAGGCTCCAGGCTCTGAGCTGTCAGCACAGAACCCGACGCGGGGCTCAAACTCACGGACTGCGAGATCACGACCTGAGCCGAAGTCGGACGCTTAACCGATTGAGCCACCCAGGCGCCCCCACGGATTTTTTTTTTAAGTTTATTTATTTATTTTGAGAGAGACAGAGAGAGCACAAACGGGGGAGGGGCAGAGAGAGTGGGAGAGAGAGAATCCCAAGCAGGCTCTGTGCTGTCAGCGTGCGGAACCTGACCCGGGGCTTGAACTCATGAAACCGTGAGCTCATGACCTGAGCAGATATCAAGAGTAGGACGGTTAACCGACTGAGGCACCCAGGCGCCCCAAGCCTATTCTGAATGGATTGCTAGGTTGTGTCAATGTCAGGGTCCCTGGTGGTGATCTTGTACTACAGTTTGGCAGGATGCTATCATAGGGATAAACTAGGTAAACGTTGCCTATTATTTGCCACAACTGCATGTGCATCTACAACATCTCAAAATAAAAATTTTAATAAATTAAAAAGCATTGCATGGGGGCCGCCTGGGGGGCTCAGCCGTTAAGCATCTGACTTCCGCTCAGGTCACGATCTCGCAGTTGGTGAGTTTGAGCCCCACATCAGGTGAGCACGAGCCCCGCGTGGGGTGGGCTCGTGCCTCCCTTCTGGTGAGCTCCAGCCCCGATTCAGGTAAAACACAAGCCCTAGGTGAGCCCCACTTCTCTCTCTCCACCCCCGCACTCCCCTCCCCTCATTCATTTGCATCTCTCTCTCTCTCTCTCTCTCTCTCTCTCTCTCTCAATAAAGAAATAAAGCATTGCATGGTATTCAAAGCAAAACGAAACAAAAAGTAACCAAAGGCTGTAGGCCTGCTGTTTGTTTTTGTTTTTTTGTTTTGTTTTGTTTTGTTTTTTTGCTGAGTCTTACCTTCAGCTTCTGTTTACATTTGAATCAAGTTTACTCGGACCCTTAGGGCTTTTGCCCTCCAACCTGGCCAAGCCAGCCCCTTCCCCATTTGCTTGTCTGCCCTCCAGACTGGGAGCTGGAAGGGACCGGAAGAACAACCTGGCCCAACCTGAGCTCCCAAGGGTCCAGGCTAAGGCTGAAGCCTGGTCTTTAGCATCTGGAGGATGGACAGTCTGGGAGCAGAGCAGGGAACCCAGAAGACCAGTGATCACTTCCTGAAGCCCAAGGCTATCCTGACCCCTTGGGACCAGCAGGCATTAAGGCATTATGCAAATGCAGACCTGCGCCAGTCTCCAGTCTAATTACCCAACAGCCCACAATCATCCACCAGCCTTGCTGTGGCTTCCCGGATGGGCTGCATTTACATGTCCCTGATCTTCTTCCTCCAAGCTGTTTCTGCTGTTAGTTGTATAACCCTTTTTGATCAGCTCTCTTTATTCCTATCAGTTCTGGGAGGTGGCTACAACATTATAAAGGCGGGAAAACAGGCTTAAAGAGGTGCGAGTGATTGTGCCAAGACCCTTTCCCTGTGTGTGAGAACCCATAGGGTCTGTGCTGAATGAGGGACAGGGACCCGCTGGAATGAGATTGAAATTTTGTCGACTTCGTGTTGTCCAGGAATCTATGAGAGCAAGAGATGTGATTTGTTTATTTATTCTTTAAAAAAAAATTTTCTTTAACCCTTATTTATTATTGAGAGACAGAGAGACAGAGCATGAGCAGGGGAGGGGCAGAGAGAGGAGGAGACACAGACTCCGAAGCAGGCTCCCAGCTGTCAGCGCAGAGCCCTACGCGGGGCTTGAACTCACAAACCGCAAGATCATGACCTGAGCGGAAGTCAGATGCTCAACTGACTGAGCCACCCAGGCGCCCCTATTGTTTATTTATTCTGAGAGAGAGAGAGAGAGCACAAGTAGGAGGAGGGCAGAGAGTGAGGGAGAGAGAGAATCTCAAGCAGGCTCCTAGCTGTTAGCATGGAGCCCAATGTGGGGCTCAAACCCACAAACTGTGAGATCGTGACCTGAGCTGAAACCAGGAGTCGAGGCATAACCGACTGGGCCACCTAGGCGACCCACAAAAGGCATGATTTAAAAGAAAAATTTAAGGTCACCCAAGGAAGAAAACTTGAACTAAGATGTTCTAGACTCCTGTAGGTAGGCAATTACCAAACTTGCCGAAAGGGGTCTTAGGACCCCTTTATGCTCTTAAAATTAAGGATCTCCAAGAGATTTTGTTTTTGTGGATTATATCTGTCAGTATTTACCATATTATAAATTAATACCGAGAAATGTAAAATATGGTATTAATTCCTTTAAAAATGACCAAAACCCTTTATGTGTTATAGCAGTATAACAAGCTCCTTATATGTTATAACACTATAACAACCTTCTGTGAAATAACAATGCAACCCCAAAAAAGCAGTAATTATGCGGCGCGACGGAGTAATCACGCAGCTAAGGCTGCAAGGGTCACCATATTGCCAATAGATAAGTGTATCAAATCAACGCTTTGCGCCCTAGACTTCCTCAGCGTTATAGGCCAATTATATCTCAATTTAAAAAAAGGAGTAAAAGAGAAAAAGCAAGTGTTCTCAACACGGGGCGAGCGACACCCTCTGATCGGTGTTTTGAGCCTGACCGGCGTGTCCATCTGTGTCTCTCTCCCCGCACAGGCCCCACCATGAGGCCCCAGTCCCGCAGGAGCCCCCGCGCTCCGCTGGCACCCGGCGCCCCGCGCTAGCGCCCCGCCGGGGAGTGGGGAGGCGCCAAGGCCATGGCCAGCCACGTGGACCTGTTGACGGAGCTGCAGCTGTTGGAGAAGGTGCCCACGCTGGAGCGGCTGCGCGCCGCCCAGAAGCGCCGGGCCCAGCAGCTCAAGAAGTGGGCGCAGTACGAGCAGGACTTGCAGCACCGCAAGCGGAAGCACGAGCGGAAGCGCAGCACGGGCGGCCGGCGGAAGAAGGTGTCCTTCGAGGCCAGCGTGGCCCTGCTGGAGGCCTCCCTGAGGAACGACGCCGAGGAAGGTAGGCCGCTCCGCCCTCGGCCCCGGGCGCCCCCCCCCACCCCCCCCCCGGGGCTGGCCTCCAGGGGCTGCGTGGCGGAGGGGTGCCGGCGGGGGTCTGGCCCCCTCCCAGGTTTGGGCAGCCCCCCGCAGGTGCTAGCAAGGGCGCTTACTTCGCGGGGCCTGAATTATCGGAGACTTTTTTTTTTTTTTTTAGCCTTTGGCTGATGAATTTCATGCTGATTTCCCTTCCTTCCGTGAATGTTTAGGCCCCCCCCCCCCCCTTGCGCATTTCTATTCCAAGTGTGGTGAACAAATTCGATCTGGTCTTGCCCCTCCAAGAGCGCCATACTCGAGGATCTTGCATTTAAGGCCCTGTTGGGCGCCCCACCAGCGCCCAGGGCGCTCTGTGTGCGGTTGAGTTTTGCCTGGCCTTGGCTGCAGAGCCGGGCGGGTGTAGAGCGGTGGTTAATAGCACAGGCCGGAAGTTAGATTGCCCTCCCTTCTGAAGCTGGCTTTGTCTTTTAGACCCGGGGTGACTCTGGCAAGTAGGCGGCTCACTTCGGCTCCCTGTGCCTTAGTTTGCCCCTCTGTAAAGTGGGGATAAATGCTAGTATCCGCTGCAAGGCCTTGCTGTGAGCATGAAATGAGGGAATACCCCCGAGTTCTTGGGCATGGATAGTCCCTCATACTGTGTGAGGAGTTATTAGTATGTTTTATTTTATTATGTTATGACTATAGTTTATTTCATTATATTTATATAATGAATATGTATATATATAACGTTTGTCTAATATACTATTTATATGTGTAATTATGTTTATACATAGAGTGTTCATAAAGTCTGGAAACGGACAAATATATACAATGTTGTCTAGGACACTTTCACTCTATAAAGCGAACAAATAAATGAGCACGAACACACATAGAACAAACAAATGAACACGAGCACATATAGATACACTCATAGAATCCGTTTCCAGATTTTATGGATACCCTGTACTTGTTACAGGCCTAAAGACACGTGTAATAGGCACCCATGTTACAGATAGGGAAACTGAGACCCAGAGAGGTTCAGAGCCTTGACCGAGGTGGCAAAGCTGGGACCAGAAAGCTCAGGATGCCAGCTGTTGTCGCTGGTCTCATGGCCTCGTGGGTTTGTTTCCCGTTATATGAATGACTGGAGGATCCATGATTTGACCAAAGCTCTCTTCTCTGAACGTGCCTGGTCCTTGTGCAGCTGAGGTTTGCGTATGTGTCCTGTGCCCCCTCCAGTCCCCTCCTTCTGTACAGGAGTCCTTTCTGGCTGTCCCTGGAGAGGCCTAGCCATGCTTCCTGGGTCCCTCTGGCCTCCTGCCTCTGCACACCCTCAGACACGTGGTGCTAAAATAGTTGTTGAAAGAGGGACGGCACTTTCTGCACTAGAGGGTGTTGGGTTTTTCGCACATTGCTCCTCAGGTTCTAGCACCTTCTGAGAAGCACAGTTCTACTGCCCCGGCTATGGTGTTCTGGGAACTGAGCAGAAGCATTCCCGGAACTACTCAGCTGGAAACCGCGCAGCTGAGAGCCTGGGGTGAGCAGCCTGGGGGGGGTGGGGGGGGAGAGAGAGAGAGAGAGAGAGAGAGGGAGAGGCTTGAAATGTCAGGCTCGGGGGACCGGCCCTGCGAGGCTCCTTCCCACACGAGATTTGCTGGGTGACTCGGCAGACCCATCCCACTCAGTGGGCGACACATCAATGATGTCTGATTTTTGTCGTGGGTGGCGGTTCATCATCTCTTCTTTTGCCGCTCGTCTTTTCCTCCCTCTTTCCCTGACAAAGCCCCACTCCCCTCCCTGAAGGGGCTCTGTGAGCTGGCTGACAGCTCAGAACAGGGGCGCCTGCCCGGCCCCAGCGTGGGCCCCACACCCTCATAGGCGCCCACGTGCCGCTGAGAAGGAGCCCTGGGCTCGGGGCCAGGACCGCGAGCCCCCTTGGCCTTGCGTGCGATCTTGAGCGGCTTGTTTCACCTCTCTGGTCCAGTTTCTGGGTCTGTAAAATGGAGTTTTGAACCTTGTCCTCAAGGGGGGGGTGTGGCAAGAATTAGACAAGATGCTGAATGTGACAGCTGTCTGAAAAGTGACGCTGAACGCAGCCCCAGGGTGGTGGGCATTTTAACCCACTTTTCCCCTCTGTGTGTGTGTGTGTGTGTGTGTGTGTGTGTGTGTGTGTTTTAACACACTTTTTAAAGAATCCAAATATCCATAAACACATTCTTCTTCTAAAACTTAACACGGAGGCATACACAGGGTCCCTCCCTCCACCCCTTCTTTCTTTCTGTTACTTTGATGTGCTTCCTTCCAGGCGTTTTTCTCATTTACCTGTGTGTTTGTAGACTTGGAGAACTCGAGAGGCCAGTTGGGGTTTTTTGTTTTTCTTTTCTTTTTTTTTAATGTTCCTATATTTTTGAGAGAAAGAGAGAGACAGAGTGCGAGTGGGGGAGGGGCAGGGAAAGAGGGAGACACAGAATCTGAAACAGGCTCCAGGCTCCGAGCCGTCAGCCCAGAGCCCGACGCGGGGCTCGAACTCATGGACCATGCGATCGTGACCGAAGTCAGACGCATTACCGACTGAGCCACCCAGGCGCCCCTGTTTTTGTTTTGTTTTTACCCAAGTGATGATACACTGGATACGTTACTCTGCAATTTGTTTTTCCACCCACGTTTTCCCAACGTGTCTTGGAGGTGTTTTCATGCTGGTACCCCGGGATAATAGATCTGTATTATTCTTTTTTTTTTTTTTTTAATTTTTTTTTTTAATGTTTATTTATTTTTGAGACAGAGAGAGACAGAGCATGAACGGGGGAGGGGCAGAGAGAGAGGGAGACACAGAATCCGAAGCAGGCTCCAGGCTCCGAGCTGTCAGCCCAGAGCCCGACGCGGGGCTCGAACTCCCGAACCGCGAGATCATGACCTGAGCCGAAGTCAGACGCTCAACCGACTGAGCCACTCAGGCGCCCCATCAGCAGAGTTTTTGAACTGGTTCCTCACTGATAGGCATGGAGGCTTCCTCAGTAGTTTTGCTTTGGCCCAAGTGAACGTTCCGTGCACACAGGCAGCTGTGTCTCAAGGACGGATGTGGGAAAATGGAAGAGCCGGAGGCAAGGACATGTGTATTCAATTTGAATGAGCAAAGTGCTGGCCCCTGGGGCCAGCCGAGCGAGGGTGGACGGCCAGCATACTGGGCGCTGTGGTGGGCCGTGGGGTGGGGTGAGCGGTCCCCCCGGGGTCCTCAGGCGGCTGGGTTTGGGCAGGGGCGTGAAGCTTCCATCAGGCAGCCGGCAGTCTGGCCGGGCTACGCTCAGCTCCCTGGCAGCATGACAGAGCCCGCTGCTCCCAGCTGGCTGCGATGGTTTCTATGTGCCGGTGGAGCTGGTGTTGGGGAGGCTGCAGGGGCGTCAGCTCGCGGCGGGATGGGAATGGGGGTGGCAGCTCCCCCGCTCCCTTCAGCTCACAGCAGTGGCTGAGTCAACCTTCTCCACCTGCCAGGGCAATGTGAGTCGACCCAGAGAAAGGCAGCGTTGGGGAGGGACTCTCTGTATTTCCTTCTCTGGCTCTGCATCGCCTTCAGGCTAACGTCCGGGCACCTCCTTGGCCTTGGACCTGCCTGAACCCCACCCTCAGGCGCCCTCTGCCCAGCATCACCCCGTCCTCTAGCCATCTCCTGCTCTTCCCATACGCCCTGCGTTCTCTTACCTCCCCGCCTTTGTATATGCAGACCCCTCTGTCTGGAACACTCTTTCCCCTGACTCCTGTAACCCTAGGGGTTGGGTCTTGAGTCTTGGGGAGCTGTCTGTGAGCCTTCTCTGTTACTAAGCAGTAACTGAATAGACAAGCTGGCGTTTACTGAGAGGCTGTGCAGTGTCGTGGCCAAGAGTAGGCACTCCAGAGCCATTTCTCCAGGATTCAGATCCCACCTCTGCTGTGTCCCAGCTGTGCAACCGTGGGAAGGTTACTAAACTTCTTGGGGCCTCAGTTTCCCCGTCTGTGAAAATGAAGATGATATAATACAGCTGCCTCAGAAAGTTGTCCTGGAGCTGGGGAGCCGGGGTGGCTCAGTTGGTTAAGCGTCCGACTTCGGCTCAGGCCATGATCTTATGGTTCGTGGATTTGAGCCCCGCGTCGGGCTCTGTGCTGGCCGCTCAGAGCCTGGAGCCTGCTTCGGATTCTGTGTCTCCCTCTCTCTTTGCCTCTTTCCTGCTTGAGCTCTGTCTCTCAAAAATAAATAAAACGTTAAAAAAAAGAAAAAAAAAGTTGTCCTGGGGTTAAATCGACTTTACAGATGTTGGGGTGGCATGCTAAGGAGTAGATAAGTGCTATAAATTGTTGCAATTCTGCATTATGCGTGGTCTCCACTTACATAATCCATTACTAGTATATACACCGATTGTCATCATTACTATTATTTATCGAGTGCTTACTTTGTATCAGACATCATCTCAGTTCATCCTCACAACAACCCTCTGAGGTAGAGAGTCAAATCCCATTGTTTAAAAACAGCTCTATTGAGTTTTAATTTACATATCGCAGAATGTGCCCATTTTAAGGGTGCGATTCAATGATTTTCAGGACGTTTACAGAGTTGTGCGCCCATCACCACAACCCGAGTTTTGAACATTTCGTCACCCCAAAAAGGCACTTTGTGCCCATTTGTAGTCACTCCTGTCCCCAGCCCCAGGCAACCACTAGTCTGTTTTCTGCCTCTGTATCTTTGCCTTTTCTGGAATGTTCCACGTACATGGACTCAGCTAATATGCGATCTTTTGCGATTGGCTTGTTTCATTTAGAGTAATGTTTTCAGGGTGCGTTCAGGTTGTGGCATGTATCAGGACTTTCTTCCTTTTATCGCCCTTTAGTATTCCATCGTGTGGATATGCCGCATTTTGTTTCTCCGTTCACCGGTTGAGGAACATTTGGATCGCTTCCACCTTGAGTTATGATGAATAATGCTGCTAAGAACAGTTGTGTGCAAGTCTTTGTGCGGATGTATGTTTTTATTTCTCTTGGGTGGTTACCTGGGAATGGAATTGCTGGGTCACATGGCAAATTTCTGTTTAGGAAACCGCTAACCTGTTTTCCAAAATGGCTGTACCATTTTGCGTTCTCCAACTTCAGTTTGGCTATGTCACTTGCCAAAGATCTCTTAAGTTTTTAGTGTCAGACCTGGAACTTGAACCCAGATCTGGTGTCTCCGAAGTCCGTGCTTTTAGCATCTCCTGCTTTGGATTTTCTTGAGAAAGGGAGAGAGCCACTCACCTGTGGTTCTGATCTGTCTCTCCCGGGGCCTTAAAGCCCTGCTGCTTCTGCTGGCCTCTTGGGCCCTTTGGATCGGAGGGGTCCCCGGATAAGCTCTTCATCCCTAGCTGTCACCTTTTCCATGGCCACATGAGCAAGCCTCTGTGGAAACCACCGAACATTTGTTAAGTTGTCAGGGCTTCTGTTCTCTCAGAATGTGCAGGATTTTCTTTATGGAAACTCTGTTCACATTCCCAAAAAAAGTTTGAGTGGTTCTTCTATAGCCTAATTTTAACTCTTCAACTGTTATTCATTCTCACGGTAAAGGTTTTCAAACTTTTTTTTTTTTTTCAAGCAGTGGAAACTTTTATGTGAAATTATGCAGAAACTCAATGTGTAACATGCGCGAAAGAGCCAGTCTGGCTGAGGTTGTTGGGGGGGGCAGGTGTTGTGGCTACTGGCCCCTCATCCACCATCTGCCCTTCGGACCTCTCCCCAGCACGCAGGTGCACCGGCAGACGTCTGGCCTCCGCATGTTGTGCTTAAACGGTCAACTCATCCAAAGGAAATACAGGTCTGACTTTCACTTTTGATGATTTTCAAAAGGCAAGTTTCTCTTCTCTTAATTATAAAGATCATTCATCCTTGTAGGAAATTGTTAAAGTACAGAAAAAAAAAAAAACCATTAAGACAGTAACATCAAGATACCCAAAACAGCAACAACTATCAGTAACATTTTGGTATTTTCCTATTACTCAGGGTCCCGATAGGAAAGAAATGGTGCCCTGACATGAGGTAGTTTGAGAAAAGTTTAATAAAGGGGCAATGGCCAAAAAGCTTAGGGCAATAGTTCTCAACCTTTTTGGTCTCAGGGCCCCTTTATATTATTAAAAACTGAGCACTCTTAAGAGCTTTTGTTTACCTGGGTTCTGTATTGATATTTACCACTAGAAATGAAAGCTGAGTAATTTAAATAAACATGTGCTCATTAAACCATAAACACCAAGTTATCTATTGTTATCTAGACGCTAGTTATTAGTTATCTATTGCTACATAGTACAGGAGCTCAAAATTTAGCAGCTTAAAACAATAAACACTTACTGTCTCACACAATTTCTGTGGATCAAGAATCTGGGGCCAACCGAGCTTGGGTGGTTCTAGCTTAGGGTCTCTCATAAGGTTGCAGACACCCCAAGGCCTAATGGAGCTGGAATAGCTGTGTCCAAGATGGCGCACTCGCATGGCTCTTGGCAGGAGGCCTCCGATTCTTGCCATATAACCCTCTTCACAGGGCTGCTTGAGTGTCTTCGGAACATGGCGGCTGGCCTTCTTCAGAGTGAGTGATCCGAGAGAGCAAGGAGGAAACCACAATGCCTTTCATGATCTAGACTTTTAAGTCACATATCATCCCTTCTGCCATATTGTGTTCATTAGAGATGAGTCACTAAATCGTTCAAAGGTAGGGGGATTAGGCTTCCCCTCTTGAAGGGAGGAGAAATGGTGGGCATGTTCCAAAACTACCACACATGTTAACATAAATGTTTTTATGAAAAATACTGATAGTTCTCAAAACAAAAAACATAGAGTAGCCTTGTTTTATGCTTTTGCAAATCTTTGTAAGGTCTGGCTTAAAAGAAGGTGGCTGGATTCTTTTTTACTCTGCTTTTGCTTCTCTCTGTTGTGATATATTATTTTGGTTAAAGTGAATGGACAAAATCTTACTTCACACAGATATGTTGGAAAATAGAGGAAATATTTTAATTGCCTTTTCAGATAATTGTGGACATTCTTTAATACTCAACTAAACTCAACAGGTGGTAGTTTTTTCTTATTTTATTTTATTTTATTTTTTATTTTTTAGTTTATTTTTATTTGAGAGAAGGATAGAGAGCAAGCAGGAGAGGGACAGAGAAGGAGACAGAATCCCAAGCAGGCTCTGCACTGCCAGCACAGAGCCCGATGTGGGGCTCGAACTCACGAATTGTGAGATCATGACCTGAGCTGAGGTCGAGTCAGACGCTTAACTGACTGAGCCACCCAGGCGTCCCAACAGGTGATAGTTTCTTGATGATTAATCTCAATGTGGAACCTGAAACCATATGAAGTTTTAGCTTTTCTTAATTTTGTTATGTTAAAATCCATTGGTGGCTTTGCGTTTTGAATGTCTCTTTTATCCATACCTATTTTTTTTTAATGTAATGTATTATCTGTTAGAAAATATTAGCTCATTTCTTGGGGGATATTACACCAAAAGTACAAGCAACAAAAGGAAAAAATAAGCAGGTGGGCCTATATCAAACCCAAAAGCTTATCCACAGCAAAAGAAACAGTCAACAAAAGAAGAAGCAAATTACGGAGTGGGAGAAAGTGTTTGCAAACTATGTATTAGATAGGGGTTAATATCCAACATATATAAAGAACTCATACAACTCAATAGCAGAAGGCCCAAACGATCCAATGAAAAACGGGCAGAGGACCTGAATAGACATTTTCCCAAAGAAGACATGTAGACGGCCAACAGACACATGATAAGATGCTCAACATCACTCCTCATTAGGCAGATGAAGATCAAAGCCACAATGAGGTATCACGTCATTTAAGACACAGAAGAACTATAATGACTTTGTGCCCATAGTAATAGCAAGGTAGATGGAGCAAAGAACCAAACCAAGAGAAAGCCCTGGGACACCTCAGATGCTATGTGCTGAGCCAAGAAGAGAAGGAAGGGGACCAGTAGTCATCTGCCAGGTGGAAGAAAGACACCTAGGGTGGTGTGGCATCTCAGAAGCCTGGGGAGGGAGGCATTTTTATTTTATTTTATATTTTATTTTATTTTATTTTAATTTTTTATTTTTATTTATTTTTTTCTTGAGGGAGGCATTTTTAGAAGAAAGGTCTGTCGGTTGACTCAGATGTTGCTTAGAGGTCGACAGTTTTTTATTGTCTTAATACGGTCTTTGCAAAGGAGATTTTTAATGACGCCCTCAATCTCCCTCATCTGAATGTACCAAAATGTACGTAACCACTCCCTATGATTGGATTTTCAGGTTGTTTCCAATTTTTGCTACTATAAATGATGCCATAGCGATTATCATTGTTTATCTTCGTATGAAAGTATCTGGTCACGAGTTTGGTTATTTACTTTGGGTAGATTCGAGGTTCATAGACTTGCGATATAAACATCTGCAAGGCTTTGGTATAAATTGCTTATTTGGTTAGTTTGCACCTCCCTCAGCCTGTGTCCAGCCTTGCCTCCCCTCTGCCTTGCTCATCGACACTGCTGGATGAACAGAAAGCTGACAGATTCAATATAGGGAAAATAGTCCTGTTGTCTTAATTTGTATATAACTAAGAAGTTTAATGTTTATTTATTTTTGAGAGTGAGAGAGAGAGAGCACGAGCAGGGGAGGGGCAGAGAGAGACACACACACACACACACAGAATCTGAAACAGGCTCCAGACTTTGAGCTATCAGCACAGAGTCTGATGTGGGGCTCGAACTCACGAAACCTGAGATCATGACCTGAGCCAAAGTCAGATGGTTAACCGACTGAGCCACCCAGGTGCCCTGAGAAGTTTAAGGTTGAATACCTATTCATAGGCTTACTGGGCATTCATTTCTTTATTTCTCCGAGTTGTCTATTTTTTTGTGTCTCCATTTGTTCTACTAGCTTGTTTCTTTTTCTTAATTGATTTCAATGACGGGGTAATGTTTGTGGGTGACAGAGGAGAGAAAGGGAGGAGAGACAGCATGAAAATGGTGGGGAGGATGTCAACCCTGTGCTGTCATGTATGATGCACACACTTTCTCAGAGTGTGTGTGTGTGTGTGTGTGTGTGTGTGTTTGCTTTAACATTTTGTGTATAGATCGTTTTTATGTAGTTAAATCTAATGATATTGGCTTTTTTTCTTCATTATTTTGTTCTTTGCTTTTATCCTTTTAAAGCAGGGGTGACAAAACTATGGCTTGAATGCCACCGTCTGTTTTTGTAAATAAAATGTTATTGGAACACGGCCACACCCAGCCATTTACATATTGTCTATGGCTGCTTTCACACGACAATGACAGTGTTAGGTGATGGCAACAGAGACCACGGGACCTGTAAAGATGAAAATATGCCCTTTACAGAAAAACGTTTGCTGACTCTTGCTGTAAAGTGTTTCTTCATCCAGTGTTGTATATTAACCTACATGCTCTTCTAGATTTTCGTGGCCTTTTGTAAATAAATTAAACACTTAATTCTTTTGGGACTCGTTACAGCGTAAAGTAGTAAATGAAAATCTGTCTATATCCATTTTGTTTCCAAGGCATTATCAATTGTCCGGCTTCCTTCCCTTGCCGGGGAGTATGTGATGCCACGCTCGTACTCTGAGCCTCGTCGGTGAAGAAGGGTGACTTTCCAAGCTGTTTATTGCGTTCCAGCAATCTGATTCTGTGCCAGTTACGCAATGTTTTGATCCTAGCTTTCTAGTGTGGCTTCATATACGAGAGAACAAGTCCTTCCTCAAATTGCTCGTCTTTTGCAAAATGTTCTCGGTTATTTTCAGTCGTACACGTCACATTTAAGAACTTTTGGTCAAGCTTTCCCACTAGAGCTCAAAAATAGATTCCTCCAACATTGATTAATATCGTAGATCGGTAGAGAGTTCCGGTTTCACGAGATGCAGAGAATTCTGGAGATCGATGGCGGTGATGGTTGTACGACATTGTGAATGTATTTAATACCACGGAACCGGACACTTGAAAATAATGAAGCCGGTAGATTTTGTGTGTATTTTACCACAATTAAACAAATGAAAAACATTAAAAAACAACCCCCCCCCCAAAATTTAGCCAGGGGCTGGAGGGAAGGGAGAAGGGGGAAGTCATTGTCTAATGGGTCCAGAGCTTCGGTTGGGGAGATGGAAAAAGTCATAGGGATGGATGGTGGTTTCGGGTGCACGGTAATGTGAATGTGATTAATGTCACTGAACCATACACTAAAAAGTGGCTGATATGATGAGTTGTATCTTCTGTATATTTTACCACAATTGAAAAAAATTCATTTGGGCCAAACTGATTCCCTTGTCATGAGTTTTGTCTAAGCAGACCAATGGCACCTGTCTCTACTGGGCAAGTATTCTTTTTTTTTTTTTTTTAATGTTTTTTTTGATGTTTATTTTTGACAGAGGAAAACAGAGCATGAGTGGGAGAGGGGCAGAGAGAGAGACACAGAACCGGAAGCAGGCTCCAGGTTCTGAGATGTCAGCACAGAGCCCGACGCGGGGCTTGAACTCAAGAGCCGTGAGGTCATGACTTGAGCTAAAGCCAGACGCTTAACCGAATGAGCCGCCCAGGCACCCCTGGGCAAGTATTCTTTTATGCCCTTTAGGAAAGCTACAGATTTTTTTTTTCTGTTACCATATAAGTCCTGCTTATTTCTTGAAAGGATGGCTTTAAGTTTTTATGTATTAATTTTGTGGAAAGCCCTTTTACGGTCTCATTTTTTTCAGTCGGTGCTTTTAGGGCTTTCGCGTAGAAAATAACCTTATTTGCAGATGATGAGGTTATCTGTTCATTCTGGTGTTTCACTGAGGCTGTCATGCCTATAACCTCTGCTCCCACCTCTTCTCTCTAGGCTAACAACCCCCTGTTCCTTTTACGGATTTTTATAAGATGTGACTTTGAGATTTGTGAACATGCTCTCCTTTGTCTATAGCTTTCCCGAGTCTGATCTGGCTCACCCTCAGGTGGATGGAACTGTCAGTTTCCTCATTCTGGTTGAGTGTGTCTATTCGTATGGCCCAAATTTCCATTGGCTTTTTGGCCAGCTGTCAACTCATATGGTGTTTATAAGAAACTAAAACCCTCAAGTGGGTGTCCCATTAGTGAAGTTACATCTTCCCCATCCTGTTGTTATGCAAGTGACTTTATTTCTGTCTTTAAAAAATGTTTATTTTATTTATTTTGAGACAGAGAGCATAAGCGGGGGGAGAGGCGTAGAGAGAGAGGAGAGGGAGAGAGAATCCCAAGCAGCCTCCACACCTCAGCACAGAGCCCAAGGAGGGACTCCGTCCCATGAACTGCAAGATCATGGTCTGAGCCGAAATCAAGGGCCACTTAACCAACTGAGCTAACACTGAGTGCTTTTTTTTAAAAAAAACTGTTTGTCGAGGTATATTTTTCATACAGAAAATGACAAAATTGGTTCCATTTTCATAAGTTGTGCGTGCCTATGTAACTCGTCCTCTCTCTGAGCAGTGGAACATCGCTGGCACTCTAGAAGCCTTGTAGGACACACAGGTGATTTTCAACACTGAAGTCGAGACTCTAAATTTATCTTGTTGAATTTTGAGCCCATTATCCACCTGCTCAAAAATTTGGACTTTGAATGATATAGTAAGACTTCTGTGCTACCAGTGACAGGAAATCCAACTCAAACTAATTTAAGCCTATGTGGCTACAGGGGGCCACCAAAAAGTGTCTCTGAATAGATCACTGTCAGCAGCTCAAAGTGTGTGTTTTGTCCTTACGGTAACCTCCTTAGGAGTAATTTCTTTTTCCAACAGTCTCCCAGGTTCAGCAAGTCCCAGAATTGAATCTCATTGGCCAAGATGCCTACCTCGGAGCCAATCACAGAGACTAGAGCACAGATACAATGCTGTGATTGGTCTGATCTAAGTCACGTGCCCACCCCTGAAGTCAGCTCCTCCCAAAACACATGGCCTGACACTTGGAGTTACGTTATACCTGCCCCAGGGAAAATTGGGATGCTGTTGCCAGCAGGAGGGAGGATGGATGATGGGCAGGCCGTAATTAAGTATGTCCACCTTAGATGAAATATTCAATGGCACTTTCTATTCCGTGCCATTCACAAACACAAGGAAATCAGCATTTGCCTTCTACCCCAGAGTTAGTTGTTCAGTAGAACTTTTTCTGATGATGAAAATGCACTGTCTGTTACGGTAGCTGCTGGTCACACGTGGCTCTTGAGCACTTAAAATGTGACTAGGAGCCTGAGGAACTGAAGTTTTGATTTTATATAATTTAAAATCATTTTAGGAGTCCGCTGTGGCTAGGCTACAGGTTACTCTGTCAGACAACACAGTCCTGGACCCGATCTAAATCCTTGTTAAAAATGTTAAGCAGGCTACAGCCAAGGAGAGCCTGGGACGCAACCAAAGACCCTGCTCCTTATTCATGTTTGGGAGCCAATCATTACCCATCAGGGATAGTTGTTTATCTGAAATGAATTTAACTATACTGTTTTTGTAGTTGGTATGTGGGAACAATAGCAGAGTCTCTACTATAAAAAAAAAAAGAGAGAGAGAGAGAGACTTCTTGTCCTATATAAACTTGGAAGAAATTTTCCTCGGAGGATTGAATTATAACAAAACATGCAATGGATCGGGGTAGAATTTCACGCACAGACATTCATGAAACACAGTCTGGACATCTCCAGACTGGCAACAGTGGTTCAGTAGTGAACAGGAGGCTGGGTCAGGCCATAATGGAGCTCAGAGTCTAGCAAAGTCAGCATTTGAAGAGTGGATTGTGTTAGAGAGCCTTGTGAAGAACAGATGCCTAGATAGAGGGGGCTAGGAGATCACCGATGAGCAAGGTGATACTGTCCAGGGGTCGGGACAATGTGACCAACAACTTTTGAAGGTCACCGCCCGTTGGGAGGGCATTGTGATTATGAAAAAGGAGACTTCAACCCGTCTGGACACAATGCCGTTAAACGTGATGATCATGTACTTCCTTGCGGCCCTCTGATTATAACTTGGCTTCGCAGCCAGGTCTGCCTACAGGCGCAGAATGAGTTGCCCATGCTTCAGTGAATTTCTGGAGTGCAAGACAATTCCTATCCTCAAGGGAGACTGTATTGTGGTTTTATTCAGCAGCCTCCTCTACTCAGATGGTAGGAGGCCACTCTTGGGCGAAAAAACCACTTGTGGTAGGCTGGTACACGTGGTCGGTCACCAAGATGAGGCCAACCCTGGGGCGCTCAGCCAACTGGCACTCTCCTGGAACCTCCTCAGACCCCAAACACTGTGACACCCGATGAGTATTTCCCCTGGATATTGACAAGGAGCTACGTGAGAGGCCGTCCGCTGCTCGCTGGAGACTAGACGCACCCTCTCTTTAACATTTCTCAGTCCAAACTGACCCTGTTGAGAAGACAGAGGAGCTATTTGGGGCATGGTTTATTCTTGTCTGGCTTCTCGGAACCACTGGTGCCTTCACAATGGAGTGAGAAAACGGTCAGTATTTCTGCCAGAGGAGCTCAGGGGCTCTTTAAGTGAGCAAATCCTAAGCCTTTCTACAACATTCACCAGAGCCAAAGTCATTCAGTAACCGTGTGGAGGAAGGCTGGGGTTTAGCAAATAGAAGAAGGTTCTAGAATCTGCTCCAAGTATTGAATCGTCCTAGTACATCCGTCCCGTGTTTGTGCCAGCAAGCAGAGCTGATCCCACCGCCCCGTCCTCTGCCCGTCCCGTTTGGTGGAGACAGTTGTGTCCGGGGCAGAGGTGAAATCTAAATGAAGAGGTAGGAAGGTTGCTACCTCGGGGAGAGGGAGGTGCTACCTTCATCACCTACACGCGGAAAGCTACCTGAAGCCCAATCTTGATGGAGGAGCCAGTGTTCCCGGTCCTTCAAGAGAAACCCGAGGACACCGGCTTTTTGGCTTAAGGATCCCCATTTCCCGGGGATCACAGAGGTAGTCGTGGCAGCTCTCCCGGTGAGTCATCAGCAAGAACTCTGCCGTCTCGGCTGCCTGTTGTTACGTAACAAACCACCCTGAAACACTCAGTGGCTTGAAACAACTTCTCAACGATCCTTTGGATCGACTGGGCGTTTCTGCCGCTCTTACCTGGGCTCCGTATGAGGTTGCAGCTGTTGGCTGGGTCGGCCAGTGTCTGGGCGCAGCTGGGATGACTGGGATTCTCTCTCCCTGCGGTCTTTATGCTGGGCTTCCCGCAGGACTCCAAGAAGGCAAGCTCCAGTGCACAAGCATGTGTCTGGCCTTTGCCTGCATCATGTTTGCTGATGTCTCGTTGGCCAAAGTAAGTCACATGGCCAAGCTCAGAGTCCGTGTGGGAGGAGTCTGTACATGTGCATAGGTACTGAAAGGCGTGATTCATTGGGGCTGTGATTGTTACAATCAACCACACACTCTAGACTTTGCTTTGCTCTACACCAGAATCCCAGCAACCCCGTGTGATAACCCTGGGCATATTGTTTTGGTCAAATGCTGTGATTGGTTGTTGATATACTGCAATGTCCGGGATGTACCAGGTGAACCAGACACTGTGCCATCCTGGACCCTGGGTTGAGCATGCCAAGTATGTGATATACATTGACTCTAAAACCATGTGGCAGTCAGGATTCAGCGCTGGGGAATGGTTCTCGTGTTTATTTAATTTTATTGCTTATTAACTACATAGCCATGACAATGATTTATGTGATTTCATAATATTATGGTGAACCCTCAGTAATTGGGGTTAAAGTCTGGATCAATGTTGAAACAGAAGCAGGAACAGAAAAATAATCATCAGCCAGATGGAACGAATTATTAGTTCACAAACGCAGCGTGCCCGAGAGATAGAATCTTTAAAAACATGGATGGCGTAGGGAAAACCGAATCGGAGGGGCTTTCGGTGGAAAGGTGGGGAAGCCTTGCAGAGATGGTAATAGGCCTTGGGAGTTATCACGGAGTCAGACAAAACTAGGTTTTAATCTCTATTTTGTGGCCTCGGGTGAATGCCTTGATCTCTTTGCGCTTGGATTCCTCATCTGTGAAATAGAGAGAATAGTGACTGTAGAGAGAATCTGTGAAGTAGAGAGAATAGTAGAGAATAGAGATGCAGTCTGGACAGTACACACAGCCACTTAGCTATTGCTGTCGTCTGCCGTTAGCCTTGGTTATCATGGGCCAGAGGCAAGGTTAACACCTCTTCTGTTTTCTTTCGGATCCTTCTTCTGCTCACCCCTACTGCCATAACTACTCCGTTGCCCCTGTCTGCACTTACTCAGTGCCAACCTCCCATTAGTCATTCATATAAGAGTATTCCGATTGTAGTCATTTACACTTTAGTGTGAAAATTAAGCCATTTTACAGCAATTCTTGTCCCAAGCCAGTGGGAAATGAAAGGTTTGGGCCACCCCACATGATGTAACACTTAAAGGATGCTTGCATCAGGGGGTCCTTTCAGACTCCCTAGAGTGGAAGGGCCTGCCCCCTGGAGAGCTTCTGTCAGACTGTTGACTGAGACTGTAGAGCCCAAGGTGCCTGGAATCTCCTGGTTTCTGTGTGTCACCTCTTAAGGCGGCCGCAGATACCTGTGTTGCTCAGCCTGAGCCATTTGAATGTTCAAAACCCGGCTGTAATTATAAAAGCTCTTTGGAGGGACCCTAATTAGCTTCTATAAACGGCTTTCTCTGACCTTTTGAAGTTAATACGATCCCTTCCCTTGTCATTAAAAAAAAAATACCCTAGATTATTTTGCAAAACTTCTCCCAAGTTCCTTGGCCCCTAACGTTTTGTCAAAGAGACATGGCGGCCAACCTTCCTGTGGATGGGCAAGGTTTCTACACAGTCATTCCTTCCGGCTCATGACTTTCTTCTTCCTTTGCTGCCCACGGATGCTGAAAATAACTTGTTTTCTGGCAAGTTTGGGATGAGATTCCTTATGATTTAATCAGATCCATAATGAAGCTCTCCTGGCTTTTAGGAGAGAGCATCTCAACCTGCAGGGAGGGTATGGGCAGGGCTCTGGTGGGGGTGGGAGCCTCTGGGCTTGCCGTCACATCTGGAACCAGGAGAGCTGCTACAGGGCCGTGCTACCCAAGCTGCCAGGGTCCCTCCCCCCTCGCTGGGACTCCTGGCTCTGCCTGGCAGCGTTCCATGCCCTGCACCATGTGGGCTTTGCCTTCCCACTCCCAGTAGCCCAGACCAAAGGCCTCACAGATAATAAGCAGGAAACATTCTGTCTCTAAACATCAGCTGCTTGGTCCAGGAAGACATAATTTCCTGCAGAGATGGGTATATATAGACCAGGACAGATTTGTCCTGACTAAAGCCAAGATTCCCTTGATTGTTCCAAACTGATGTTAACTCTAGATCATGCAAAGATGGGAGAGAAGCTGGGGAATCTGGCAGGGTAGCTGGGCGCTGAGTGATCCTCTGAGTGGCTGACGCGGAGTTGGATAGCGAAGGAACGGCTAAAGTAATGGGAAAGTAGCTGGAGAGAGGGAGTAGCTGGAGGGAGAGGGAGAGGGGGAGTAGCTGGGCCGTCAAGGGCTGGTTGGAGAACGGAAAAGTAACTGGCTAATGACGGTAAGACACAAGGTGGGAGTTCCTGCCGTGGGACCGTAGAAGAGTCCCCGACCTGGAGAAGGGACCACGCTGCCCTGCTCCAGGCACCTCCATTCTGCCACTTTCATAGGTCTTGCCGGTGAGAAACGAACTCTGTCTGAGGGTATGTCGGTTGGCTCCGATCCAGTCTGCAGTATGCTAGTGGGGCAAAGCTCTCCGGGATTCAGGCTGGTGTTCTGGCAGTGGGGTGTGGGTGCAGTGTGGAAGAAAGTACGTTTCTTCCCTTCGGGGAGGGGCTCTCTCTTCTCTCGGCCCCTCAGAGGATGGGTGAAACCGCCTGCCAAGAGGCCTCAGCAGAGCCCACGTCTGAACCCCCACTGCCCCACTGTCACCTTCGTCATTCTCTCCGCCAGTTGTCATTGGCCGCTTGAGTGTCGGGCACTGTGGTATGTCTTCGCATGCGTTATCTCGTTTCATCCTTTTGACAACTCCGTAAGATAAGTATGACCGGTAGCCCCATTTTACAGGGGGATAAACTGAGGCTTCGTAAGGTCTAGTTGCTTGCCCAGCTAAGCAGCAGAGCAAGCATTGTCTGTGCTCTGAGTCTTATGCCACAGTCACGGATTACACCCATAAGGAGCACAGTCCCTCTTCAAAAGCCCAGTTCTCCCCATTCACGTTAAAAAATTTTTTTTAATGTTTCTTTATTATTATTATTTTATTTTTGAGAGAAAGAGACAGGGTGCAAGCAGGGAAGGGGCAGAGAGAGAGGGAGACACAGAATCTGAAGCAGGCTCCGGGCTCTGACCTGGAGCCCAAGGCGGGGCTCGAACCCACGAACCGCGAGATGACGACCTGCGCTAAAGTCAGACGCTTAACCAAATGAGCCACCCAGGCGCCTCTCTCCCCATTCACTCCTTAAGAGGACTTAGCAAGGTCTGGTCCAGAAGTGAGGGCTCAGGTAGAGTGTCCTACTTGAGTGAGGAGCCTGAGAGAGAAGCCAAGCGCCCGGGGCCCCCACCTGTGGGTGGATGCAGCTGCCTGTTAGCCGTGTTCCAAAGCCATTCCCAACGAGGTCTGTTGGTTAAAGTCACAATTTAGAACCTGACTTCCCCAGGGTGTACCCACCACTGGCAATCAGACCTCATTTGCACTTAGACATTTATAGTCCATGGTGAATTTCCATCATCTGCACAGGCTGAGGCATAGGAGTAGAAAGCTCCTGGGCTTGGGAAGTTTCTCCTTCCGTCCTCTTGGGACGCATGTCTTGGGACAGATGCCATGTCAAGGGTCGTGCCCAGCTGACGTTTTCAAAAACATGTTCTGACACCAGGTGCTTGCAAAACATAGGGTGGAAATAACTTCAGGCTTCGGGAGATTGTTTTAATTCAAAAAAAAAAAAAAAAATTTACATTTGGGTCCCGAAGAGCCTGACTGTATCTCATGAAAGCAGTGCAGTCTCGTTGTCATATGTGACGTGATCCCTTATTTAATAAGCTGCGGGTTCCGAGATAAGCCGTTCACTCCCGAGGCTCTTGGTTGGCAAAACTGTTTTTCGCTAAGAGAAGCTTAAGGTTAAGCTCTAATTAATGGAGGGGGTTGGATTTTATACAGATAGATGGGTAAGTAGGTTTGAGGACATGTCAAATACACCATCGTTGTCTCTGCAGCTGAAAATATATTCATAAAGCCCACACAACGCTGTAGATTTCTTAAAACTCCATTTTTGGCAAATGTATTCTGGTCTCGGTGTGCTCTGGCTAATAAACAGCCTGTGACTCATGACACTCAATGACTGGTGATTGCATTGACCTGGGTGTCTCTCAGGGCTTAGCTCTTGCGAGCCAAAATCCCCTGAGTCTTTCCTGGGTGGCCATGGCCTGGGGACCTCAACCAGGCACTAAGATTCTGTCTTAGCTTGGGCTGTCCGAGAAAAATACTGTAGACCAGGTGGCTTAGACAATAAACATGTATTTTCTCATATTTCTGGAGGCCGAGAGTCCAAGATCAAGGTGGCAGCGTAATCAGTTTCTGGTGAGAATCATCTTCCTGGTTTTTAGATGGACGCCTTCTTACTGTGTCCTTATATGGCAGAGAGAGAGAGAGAGAGAGAGAGAGAGAGAGAGAGGAAGCTCTCCAGTGTCTCTTATGAAGCCACTAATCTCATCACAAAGGCCCCATCCTCATGACCTCATCTAAACCTAATTCCCTCCTAAAGGCACCATCTCCAAATGCCATTGCCATTGGAGGTTAGGGCTTCAGCGTATAAATTTGAGGGGGACACAGTTCAGTCCATAGCCGGCACTTTGTGTTGTCGGGCCAGAGGGCCAACTTCTTTGATATTGCGGGGGGTTCCTTGCGATCGGGAGAAGCTGGTAGGGAGTCGCCAAGGAGGACACAAAGGCAGCCTGAAGTTAGGAGGTTATTCCCAAGGGGTGGTTGTGCTGAAGCGAAGTCCACTGTTGATTGGCAGAGCTCGGGGGTCCCAGGTCCTGGCAGACCCAGAGTGTATCATTTTTGGAGGAGAATCCTGGTCTAAGAGAACTTTCAGGCAGAGAGGAAAAGAAAGGGAGGCAGAGGGAACGATCAAACCTGATTTGCTGGGTAAATGGATGGACCTACTAGCTGACATCCTGTTTGGACAATACGATTTGAGCACGGGACTACGATCCAGGTCTGCAAAACCATGCAGGGGGCAGTGAGCTTATTAACCAAATCCCTGAAGTTACTCAGAAAAGCGTAAGGAAGTAGGGATGGGGAGGGGAGCTATATTACCAGAGAGGGGTCCTGATTCTCTGTTGCCATATAAAAAAACACTCCAAAACTTAGTGGTTTATTTTATTTATTTATTTTTGTATCTATTTTATTTCTGAGAGAGAGACAGAGACAGAATGCGAGCGGACGAGGGGCAGAGAGAGAGGGAGACAGAATCCGAAGCAGGCTCCAGGCTCCAAGCTGTCAGCACAGAGCATGACGCGGGGCTCGAACTCACAGATCTTGAGAGATGATGACCTGAGCCGAAGTCGGACGCTTAACCGACTGAGCCACCCTGGTGCCCCCCACAGCTTAGTGGTTTGAAACAACCACCATTTTATCATGATCTTCCATGGGTCAGGAATTCAGATCGAGCACAGCAGGGAAATTTTGTCTCCGCTGAGACCTTAGCTAGGGTGACTTATGTAGTGGGGGTGGGGCCTCTTGGAGGTGGCTGGGCACCTCTCTGTCTCCATGTAGTCCGAGGGCTTCTCCACATGGCCTGTCCAACATGGCAGCCTTGGTATAGTCAGACTTCTTATGTGGTAGCTCAGCGCTCTCGGAGCACACGTTCTGGGATTCAGGAAGTCAGAGCTGCCTATATCTTGAGGCCTGGAACAGTTACAAAGCCCACCCAGATTTAAGGAGAAGGGGTGAAGACCCCCCCTCCTGAAGGCAGGAGTTTGATGCGCACAATTTGTGGCCATCTTTTTAATCTGCAACAAGGTGCTAATTGCTGTGACATTTTGAAGTTTATGTCTTCCTCACGTAACCATCCAGCATGGGTGTTCATGGGTTACCTAGGGCTGGAGTTGCCTAGCGAACGGGGAATGACTGCTAATGGGCATAGGGTTCCTTTTTGGGTTCTGGAATGTTCTAAAATGGATTGTGGTGATGGTTGCCCCACTCTGAAAGGCCCTCTTAGGTAACTCTCCTCCATGCCGTGACCCTGTGCCAGGATCCTTCTATCCTTAAGCTCGGCCCTCCAGGTCTGCACCATCCAGTAGAGACATAATGCAAGCCACATATGTCGTTTTAGTTTTTTTGTTATTTTTTAAATATGAAATTGTCAAGTTGGTTTCCATACAACACCCAGTGCTCATCCCAACAGGTGCCCTCCTCAATGCCCATCACCCACTTTCCCCTCCCTCCCACCCCCCATCAACCGTCAGTTTATTCTCAGTTTTTAAGAGTCTCTCTTTTTTTTTTTATTTTTTTTAACTGTTTATTTTTTATTTTTGAGACAGAAACAGAGCATGAACAGGGGAGGGGCAGAGAGAGAGAGGGAGACACAGAATCTGAAACAGGCTCCAGGCTCCGAGCTGTCAGCACAGAGCCCAAGGCAGAGCTCGAACTTGTGAACCGTGAGATCATCACCTGAGCCCAAGTCGGTCGCTTAACCACCCAGGTGGCTGGGTGCTCAGCCACCCAGGCGCCCTCATTCGGGTTTGTTTTTATAGAAGTCTTTGAAATCTGGTGAATGTGTTGACACTATATGTCAATTCAGATTGGACACATTTCAAGTGTTCGTGACTGTATGTGGCTTGTAACACCATCTTGGGCCGTAGACCCCCAGGTCCTGTCCATTCAGGCCAGGAATGGAGAACGTGTGGGGATGGCAAGGGAGGGTTCTGCGGGGTTCCACCGACGCCGTTGGTGCCCACATTCCATTGACCGGGACCCAGAGTGTGGTCCTGCCTTTACAAGGGAAATGGGGGCAGGTACTCTAGCCATATGCTCAGGAAGAGAAGGAACAGAGTTTGGGGAACACACAGCAGATTCTGCCCTAGCAGCCGAGAGTTTTCGGAGCACCTACTGTGTGCTCGTGGGCCTGGTCAGCATGCTTTGCTTAGGTTTGGAGCAGGTGGGAGGAAGCTTTGCTTTATATACTGTTTGCCCTTGACTCAGTTCATACAGCTTAAAGGGGCATCCAACGTACTGGCACCTGCTATGTGGCAGGCACTTCGAGTGCTTCATAAATATTCACCCATTGAATCCTCCTGACAGCCTTATGAGAGGTTCTGTTAATTACCCTGTTTCTGGGTAGCGGGGACATATGCACAGAGAGATAAAGTAACTTGCCCAAAGTCACACAGCTAGTTAGTGGCAGACCTGGGAACCGAACTCAGGCCTTCTGGCTTATGCCCCGGTCTCCACACTAAGCTGCCCCCCTCTGCAGCAATCAGAGGTCATGGGACAGAGGGGGTCATAAGACTTCCTCAGCCCGTAAGGACCTCCTACACCCGTCATGGGAGATCTTCTGGGACCCGGTCGGGCTGTGGGCCCGGAGCCGTGTCAGGGTTGCTGCTGCTTTTGTGGTTTCTCTGTGGGAAGGTTGCACTGACGGCTCTGTGGGGAGACAGAGGAGAGGATTATCACACAGCAGCACCTGGTCAGAGCGCCCCGTTGCCCGGCTTGGTTCCCTGTGCCAGTCTCCTGGCCTTCTCTGTCAGTCCTCGATTTCATACTCACCCTGCACCGACAGTCTCTTCGCATCTCCCCAGTTGTCCACGGGGAGCCAGCCCTACCCTTAGTTTGCCAATCCCTCAGCAAAAAGGGAGGCTTGGCCAGACAGCAGCCTCTGCCCCCAGGGCCTCCCTCCGCTGGAAGTTCCAGGGTTCCTTCAGCCAAGTTGCTCTGACTTACGAAGCCCTCCACGTCCTCCTGGGGCCTGACTCCTCTCTGTCTCCTCTGGACACATCCGTGAGGCTCACCCTCGCTGCATCCCCATTGGTCAGGCCCCTGAGTCTTGGGGTATCCATAGGTCACAGGCAGCCAGCTCTGGCAGCATGACGGTGTTGGGCACTGACCCCAGGGAGCTCGTAGGCCGGTGTGATTGGATCACATCCGAATCTAAGGCTCAGTGAAGCCCCAGCAGCTTGGCGGGCCACCACGGGTGCGCTGTGACATTTTCCCCTGAGTCAGGAAGCGGATTAGCAAATGGTGGAGGGCAAGGACTTGGCAGTCGGCCGGGTCTGGGGTCTAGCCCTGACTCTGCCGTGGCCTTGGGCAAGTCACTCCATCCCTCCGAGCCTCAGTTTTACTATCTGTAAAATGGGTACACCAACAGGATGTTGCAAAGGTTTCAATAAAGAAATGTGTCACCCGCATGGGCATACTTCCTGGCACATAGCAAGCCCCTGATAATCAAAATCTTTCATTTTTGTTAGGATATCCCCAGCATATAACTGGGTCCCGGCCGACGACTTCCGTTGAAGGCCTTGTCTGAGTTCTGCCCCTCAGCCTGGGCCTTTCGGCTGGTAATCTTTAACCCCCAAGATGCCCCTTTGCCTTTGTTTGGACTTTGTTTGGGCTGGTTCCTTCTGTTCTCATTGTGAACTCAGCGAGTTCTGCTAGGCCTTGCCCATGAGCTGGCCTTGCAGCCCCAGAGACCTTGACCCTGAACCAGCCATGATGCCTGGCCATGTCTCCCCTCTCCCCACCCCGCCACCAAGTATGACTTCAAGTTCACTCTGGACCTCCGAGCCCCGCATTGTGGAGTAGCCCGGGGACCCGCCTCTCCAGGGAGGAGTGCGGTGCCCATTAGGGTGGACAAGGCAGTGGGAGGTTAAGACCTTGGTCAGTGACCCGAACGTAGGCACCAGGGTGGGGGGTGTGTGGGGCCTAGATGCACCAGCAGAGGTGCAGGTAAGAAGTCACTGCTTCTGAATGACTCTGAGGGACTAGCAGTCTCTGACCCAGTTTGGGAGCCACCGGCCCCTCTCAGAGCTGGAACTGCAGAAATCGATTTGCAGACGGGCATACACCACTTAATTAGCGTGGCCTCCTTCTGGCTGGGAAAACACCGTTAAGTGGGCTGGGTTGGCCTGAAATCATACCAGTGGCCCCAGCCCCAGTCCCATCGGCCTCTCTGTCCCTTGGGCTCTGTCCTCTTAGCCAGGCTGGATTCAGAATGGCCCGAGTTTCTGGTTTGGAGCTGAGACAAATACTACTCTTGTCCAGGCCCGGGAAGCACCTGGCTCCCACATGGCAAGGTGAAGTTGGCCCTGGGGCCTGGGGTGTGCGGGGACCAGAAGGAGGAGAAGTAGGGGCTTCCCCCAGCGCACTCTGCCTCCCTGCGCCTTTCTGCCCGTGTGCTGCCCTGCCCCAGCTCTGACTGCTTCCTGCGTGGCGCCGGCTCCTTTCTTTGCGTCACCTGTGTGCCCCTAGCGTGGGCTCGACGTCACAGCTGAGGGGACAGGCTCAGAGAAGTTGTCCCTTGCCCAGAGTTTGCACAGCCAGGAAGTAGCGGGCAGGATTTGGTCCAGCTCTGCCAGGATCCTGTGTCTGTATCCTGGCTTCTGTGCAAACTTGGTCAGCCCCTTGCAGAGCCTGCCTCTGATTTGAGGACAGCTTTCAGCACCTGTGTTTCAGAAGCCTGTGAGGTTCGATCCCTGCCTCTGGTTTGGAGGGAGAGTCGTCACACATGCTGTGGAACAGAGGAGCCCCCATGCCCTAGGTGTTGGGTCTTCTGCGGGCTGCGTGTGTGTGTAGCCGGAAGAGGGGGGCGCCTGTGAGTTCTACCGTGGGCTTGCTAGGTGAACTTCAGCCGTGAACTTGATCTCGGAGCCTCTTTGCCTTGTCTGCGAAATGGGAGTAACAGCAGCATGTATCTCACGGTTGTCCTGAGGGCGAAATAGGGCAACATACAACGAGGGCACCTAGTGAGTATCCCACCCGAACTCCTGTTGTGGGCAGCCCCTCGGACCCGGCACAAAGGAGGCTGCTTGCTTTCCCCTCACACTGTGGACGTCTGGGGTGTGAGGCAAAGGAAGTCCTTTCCCACAGTGAGGGCACAGCTGGGCATGCTGGGGCAGCCCGGGGTGGAGGGCAGGCCTCCCTGGCCCAGACACAGCTCTCCATGCCTATGTCAGGAATCGGGGTACACCTGGGGAGTTAAAGTGCTCCGCGGTCTGGAAACTACTGGGTTTTTAAAATTTGAAAATGCGGATGGAACTAGAGTGTATTCACGCGAAGCAAAATAAGTCAGTGAAAGGAAGACAAGTATCGTCTGATTTCACTCCTATGTGAACTTTAAGAAACAAAACAGCTGAACAGGGACGGAAAGGAAAAATAAGATAAAGACAGAGAGGGAGGCAAACCAAAAGAGACTCTTAAATACAGAAAACAAACTGATCGAGGGGAGGTCGGGGGAAGGGATGGGTTATGTGGGTGACGGGCATTCAGGAGGGCACTTGTTGGGATGCACACCGGGTGTTATACGTAAGAGATGAATCACTGGGTTCTGCTCCTGAAATCAATACTACACCATATGTTAACTACCGTGAATTTAGATAAAATAAATAAATAAAAATTTGAAGTGCCATTCACATAACATAAAATTAACTGTTTCCGAGTGTATAAGTCACTGGTATTTAGTACCTTCATAGTGTTGTGCAACCATCACCCCTACCTTCTTCCAGAACCTTTTCATCATCCCCAGAGGAACCCTTGTTCTCATTAGCAGTCACTCCCCAGCGCCCTCCCCTCAACCCCTGGTAAACACCAACCTGCCTTTTTTTAAAAAATTTTTTTTTTAACGTTTATTTATTTTTGAGACAGAGCATGAAGGGGGGAGGGGCAGAGAGAGAAGGAGACACAGAATCGGAAGCAGGCTCCAGGCTCTGAGCCATCAGCCCAGAGCCCGACGCGGGGCTCGAACTCATGGACCGCGAGATCATGACCTGAGCTGAAGTCGGACGCTTAACTGACTGCGCCACCCAGGCGCCCCTAACCTGCCTTCTTAATCTAAGGATTTACCTACTCCGGACATTCCCTGTAAATGGAGTCATACAATATGTGACTTTGATGTCTGACTTCATTCGCTTAGAATAATCTTTTCAAGGTGTATCCATGTTGCAGCGTGTATCAGCATTTCTTTCCTTTTTATGGTTGGATAACAGCCCTATGAATGGATGTGCCACGTTTTGTCTATCTGTTCATTGGTTGATGGAGAACGGCTGTTTTTTCGGGTTTTTTGAAATGGCTTTTTTCTAAAAAAAATAAAAATAAAAAAAACCTGCTGGGTTGCTTTTAAAGTTTATGTATTTATTTTGAGAGAGAGAGAGTGAGCAGGAGAGGGGCAGCAAGAGCGAGGGACAGAGAATCCCAAGCAAACTCCGTGCTGTCAGCACAAAGCCCAACACAGGGCTCCGACCCGCAATCTGTGAGATCATGACCTGAGCTGAAATCAAGAGTTGGACCAACTGAACCACCCAGGCTCGCCTAAAACTGCTGTTTTTTTTTTTTTTCAGCGTTTTTATTTTATTTTTGGGACAGAGAGAGACAGAGCATGAACGGGGGAGGGGCAGAGAGAGAGGGAGACACAGAATCGGAAACAGGCTCCAGGCTCTGAGCCATCAGCCCAGAGCCTGACGTGGGGCTCGAACTCACGGACCGCGAGATCGTGACCTGGCTGAAGTCGGACGCTTAACCGACTGCGCCACCCAGGCGCCCCAAAACTGCTGTTTTTAAAAGGGGCTTGAGGAGAGGGCAAGTCTGAGCCCAGAGGGACACACACACACACACATACACACACACTCCACACACACACACTGCAGTCCAACGGAAGCCCCCCTCCCAACCCCCTCCCCCCCCCCCCCCCCGCAATGATGGGCAAAGGGCACTGCAGACGTGGTCCCTCCGGCCTCGTCAGCGCATTACTGCTCTAATATTCAACCTGGTGCTGATGGGAGTGATGGAGGGGCGGTGGTTCCAGGGGTGGGGATGGTTAAAGATCTACCAGGTACCCAGCCTGTGAGGCACCAGAGTGCACGGGGCAGCCCTAGGGCTTTGGAGTGACACCGTCTGGGCTCAAATCTGTGCTCTGCTGCTTGTTGGGTAATCTTGGGTGATTTGCATCACTCAACCTCTCTGTGCCTCGGTTTCTCTTTTGGCCAAATAGAAATACTATCACCTTCTCAAAAGGGTGGCACCAAGGACTAGATGAAGCCTTGCTTTGTTCAGCACACTGTCCAGCATAGCGGAAGGTTCCAAAGTACGTTAGCTATCGGCTGTCCTTATTCTTTGACTATATGAGTTGGCATTTGCAGGCTTGTGGCGGGTGCCGAGCCCCTGACTGCGCCTGGTCCCTGCCCGGCATCCTCATGGCATGGTTCCGTCTATTTGAGTGGTCTTCTTGTTACCATGCATCCCTGTGACCGACCCCCACCAAGGCAAGGGCTGGGTCTGGTTTGGCTCAGCCCAGTATATATGCCTGGGAAATCTGTATGAAGGCTGCATACCCACATTGCTTCTGCCTTCTGCGTCAGGAGTTCAAGTCCCTGCTCCCGTGAGCAAAACTTATGCCTTTTTATTGTGAGACAATTTTAGATTCATTTTAGATAAAAAAAATAATAGATCCCCTTTACTCTTTGCCCAGTTTACTCCAATGGTAACATCTTATAAAACTATAATATAGTATCTCAACTAGGAAATTGACATTGATACAATCCATCAACGCTACTCAGTTTGGTTTTTTTTTTTTTTTGGCCAATTTTCATACGTGTGTGTGTGTGTGCGCGCGTGTGTGTGTGTGTGTTTAGCTCTGCAGTTGTCTAAATCACAGATGGAGATTTGTGTGACGAACACCACAGTCAAGATACAGGATTTAAAAATATTTATGACATACATATTGAAATAATAATATTTTGGATATAGTGGGTTAAATAAAATGTATTATTACAATTAAAATAATACTATGATTAAAATATAGTATTAAGATTAAAATATATTATTATTAAGGGGCACCTGGGTGACTCAGTTGGGGAAGCATCCAGCTCTTGATTTCAGCTCAGGTCGTGATCTTGAGGTTTGTGAGATCGAGCCCCGTACTGGGTTCTGTGCTGACAGTGCAGAGCCTGCTTGGGATTCTCTCTCTCCTATCCCTCTTCCCTCTCCCCTCGAATTAAATAAGTAAATTTAAAAAACGTTAAAAATATATATTATTAAGACCTATCTATTTTTTTAAATATGAAATTTATTGTCAAATTGAAAACCTATCTATTTTTTAATGTTGCCACCAGAAAAAAAAAAAAATATGTGGCCCACATTGTATGTCTGTGACAGTGCCGGTCTTGAACATTACCATCCCTCCAGAAAGTTCCCTTGTGCACCTTCCTAGCCTGTCCTCTACCCGCCTCCTGGCAAGTACTGTTTTGATGGCTTTTTTTTTTTTTTTTTAACCACTACAGGTTAGATGTTTTGTTTGTTTGTCTGTTCGGGGTGAAATCCACATCACGTAAAATTAACCATTTTCAAGTATACACGCCAGTGACATTCCGTACATTCACACTGTTGTGCAACCACCACTACCACCTAGTCCCCAAGCATTTTCACGCCCCCAAAAGGAAATTCTGTACCCGGTAAACAGTCACTTCCCATGCTGTCCTCCGTCCAGCCCCTGGCAACCACCGATCTGTTTCTGTTTCTCTGGCCGTACCTTACTTATAAATGGAGTCCTGTGATATGTAACCTTTCGAGTGTGGCTTCTTTCACTTAGCATGATGTTTTCAAGGTTCACCCAGACTGAATGAATTAGTACTTCATTCCCTTTCATGACTAAAGATATGTACACACTTGGATTGTTTTACTCGTGAGCTGTTTTGTGCCTGTTGTGAATGATGCTGCTACGAACACGAGTGTGCGTGCGTTTGAGTTCCTCTTTCCGGCGATTTGGAGGCACGTACCTAGGAGCGGAATTGCTGGGTCGTACGGTAATTCTGTTTCAGCGTTTAGGGAGCTGTCAGATTGTTTTCCAAAGCAGCTTGCACCGTATTGCATTTCCCACCAGCAGTACGGGCGCGTTCCAGTTTCTCCACATCCTCGCCAACCCTTGTTTTGTCTGCTTTTTGATTGTGGCCACCCTAGTGGGTGTGAAGAGTACCGTTAGTTATGCTTGTTCTAGAACTCATTCAAAAGGAATAACGGCGTCGACTCCTGGGGGGGGGGGGGGCTTCTTCCAGCCTACCCGTGAAGATATTTGAGGTGTGTGGTTGAATGCCTGAAACACTGTGTCATGGACCATGGAGGACTTTAAAGAGGAAGAGAAGACTCTTTTAAGGCATAGGTGACAGCTCACTCCCCCCTCCCCCGAGATCACCTGCTGTGCCTTGGTCGGGACAAGAGGATGGTGGGTAGTGAAGAAGGCCAGTTGGGGAAGTTCTCTCCGAGGACTTCGGGACACCTGAAGGATGAGAGAGGAGCCAGCTGTGTAGAAAGTCAGAAGAGGGTGGGCTAGAGGAGAGCGTTCTAGCAGAAACGGTGACATAAACAAAGGCCCTGAGGCAGGGAAAGGGGGTTCAGCGCTAAGTTGGGAAGGGTGTAGAACCGGTGGGAGCATGAGGGATGTTACTGCTGGTGATGCGCCATGGGGTGGGGGCCACAACCTTGCGTTAGCTGCGAGTGGGTCCCAGGGCACGAAGGGCCACACCCCCATGCCAGCCTTCTTGCTGCCTTCCCAGCCCCAAGGGGCAGCTCATCTGAGATATTGTGGCTCATCCCAGTGTCTTGCAGCCTCTCGAACTGGAGGGCGGGGTGGTGGCGATGGGGAAGGGCGCCGTCAGGGGCACCAAGTCCGAGATTCCAGGACGCAGGCCTGGAATCCCCACAGGGACTCTTGCGCGGTTCCCAAGGCAGGCTTGTAAGCTTGAGTCTTGCCGACACACCCACACCCTCGTCCTCTCAAGTTCATAGGGGACAAGGTTGCGGGCAGTGCATGGCTCAGCCCGGTGCTCTCCCCTCCCTGGGGAGCTGGGCACTAACGAGCTCTGGCCAGCCTTCCGGAGCTTCGAGAACAATTTGTCCTGCACACAGAGCCCTGGCCCCAGGCCCCGAGTGTACCTGAGCCCCATCTACAAGAGGAAAACTGACCCCAGGTCTGCGTTACGTAAGGACATCTTTGGAATTTGGCTCCCGTTGAAATGAAATGGGAAAACTACACTCAAACAAGCAGGTGTGGGAGTTCAATAGGAGGGAAACTCCCTTGGGGTCATCTCTGGGTCGGTCTGCTTCGAGTGTTGGTTTATTCATTTAGCAAATGGTGCCGGCACCTACTTTGTGCCAGGTCTCATGGTGGCAGTGAAAGAACAGATGGCCAATAAATGCTTGTGGGGAGAAGGAGGGGAGGGGCAAAGAGAGAGAAAGCCAGCAAGGGAGGGATGGAGGGAAGGAGGAAGGAAGGAAGGAGGGACGGAGGGAAAGAGAAAGGAAGGAGGGAGGGAAGAAGGAAGGAGGGAGGGAAGGAGGGGGGAGAGGAAGGAAGGAGGGAGGGACGGAGGGAAAGAGAAAGGAAGGAGGGAGGGAGGGAGGGGGAGAGGAAGGAAGGAAGGAGGGAAGGAGGGAGGGAGGGTAGGAGGGAGGGACGGTAGGTGGGAAGGAAGGCAGGAGGGAAGGGAAGGAAGGAAAGAAAAGAAGGGGTAAGGAAGGGAGGGTAGGAAGGGAGGGAGGGAAGGAGGAAGCATAGATGGACAGAAATACCCTTGCAGAGCTCACATCTGTCCCATAGTCATGTGACTAAGTACAGTCTAGCTCAGTGTTGGTCAACAGAAGAATCATGTGAGCCACATACTTAATCTTAAATTTTGTAGTAGCCACATTCAAGTGGAAAAGAAACAGGCGAAATGAACTTGTATAACGTGTTTTCCTTCACTCACTATCTCCTTTCAACGTGCAATCAGTACAAAAAGTTACTGAGACATTTTCTGTGTCTTTTTTTGGTATAAATCTTCAAAGCCCAGTGCCTTTTACACTTACAGTGTGTCTCAGTCTGGGTGATGCTCATACGAAGTGCTCCCCAGCCCCAAAGGGCTCACGGCACCTTATGGGCCACGGTGTAGGGGGACAGGTGCCGCGGACGAGGTGCACACTGTCCACTGTGGTGGGCACGTGAATCAAGGTCAAGGAAGACTCAGCCGAGGTGGTACATTCAGTCTTGTATTCGTTCACTCATTTAGTCTTCGTCTGGTGATCGCCGAATGTCTCCTACAGTGGTGTGAGGCTGGGCAGGGATTTAGCTGGTGGGAAAAAGGGAAGAATATTCCAGACCGAGGAGAGGGCAGACTGCAAGCTGGAAGAGAATGGAGCTCTTGTCTGTCTTGTTCACTGCTGGACGCCCACACCTGCCCAGAGTTGGTGCCTGGTGAGTATTTGCGGAGGGGACGCGGGGGTGGAGGAGTAGGGTGTTTCTAGAGCCCGGGAGACACAGGAAGGAATGATGACAGAGGAGGCTGGAACATCCGCATCACCGGGAGGGCTTGTCAAACTGTGGATCACTGGGCCCTCCCCTGAGGTTCCTGATTCGGTAGGTCTGAGGGAGAATCACAGGATTTATGTGTCCAACGAATTCCCCAGTCCTGCTGTTGCTGCTGGTTCACACTGTGAGGACCTTGGGGCTAGTCCACCGACAGTGTGAAGGCAATGGGGAGCCATAGGAGGTTTTTGAGCAGGAGAGGAGCACCTTCAGGTCTGCGATTTAGGGGACGGTGGGTGGCCGCTGGGGGCAGGGGATGGCGGTGTCCTTTCCACTTGTCTCCAGCCAGGTCAGCGGCACCTTAGCTCAAGAAGGTGCCTCAGGACCCATTCCATTCTCACACAGCACGGGAGCCTGGGTTGGGCCCCTACAACAAGAAAGAGACGACTTGTTTTCGGCACTGAGGGCGGTGGGGAACCGAAGCCCTTAGTCAGCTGCAGGATTCAGCGCAGACTTTCCCTGGTCAACAGAGATCTGACTGTGCGGGAGGGCGGGGGTCAGGTTGGGGCGCTGGGGGCCTGGGCTGGTAGCTGGATGGTTCTGGCTCAGGGTTTCTCTGGAAGTTGTGGTCGGTACGTGACCCGGGCTCCCGTCATCTGAGGGTGTGAGTGGGGCTGGAGGTTCTCATTCACTGTGGCTCTCTGACTGTGGCTCTCCCACACGGCTGGTGGCAGAAGGTCTCCGTTCCTCATGACGTGGTCTTTCCACAAGGCTGCTTACGTGTCGTCCCGACATGGCAGCTGCTTCCCTGCAAGTGAGTGATCGGAGGAGCAAGACCGAGCCTTTTGCGACCCAGCCTCGGAAGCCACACTCCGTCCCATGGTGCCACACGCCGGTCAGCTCTGGTCAGTGGGAGGCCTGGGAGGAAGGGAGGCGTAAGCAGCGTTTGGAGACGGGATGCCACACCCAGGCTGCCCTTTGCTTCTATCCCGGGGTCATCCCACAAGATTGCCAAAGATGCTTTACGCCTGGAGCCACCATTAGGTGACTTAGAGCGTGAGCACTGGGTTCCACATTCCTGTGGGTGGCTTGTGTGTGTGTGTGGGGGGGGAGGGCCAACTAAATCATGTTGTCATTGCTGTTATTACTGTCATCCTCATCAATACCTTATAATCTCCCTCTCAGGTAACCCGATGAGGTTATAACTCCTCTTTTACAGATGGGGGAAACTGAGGCTCAGATAGAGGAGAAGACATGCCTGGGATCAGGTCACTGGCTGAAGGGGTCTGAATTCTTAGCCACTACCCCTGTGTTTGCATGCCAGGTGCCATGCTTGGGTGGCTTGCCTGTCCCCCCGACGGTGCATTCTGGTGTCCCCTCTCCAGGGTGCGAATGACCGTAGCAAAGGTCAGACTGGCCCTTTCATGCCTCTCAGAGCCTGGTGCCGGACGTGCTGGCAGAACAGGAAACGGGAAGGTTCCGGGCTGCAGATCCCCTGGCTCTGGAGACCTGGGGTCCAGCTTAGCTCTAAGACCTGTGTTGAAATTGTTATGGCAGAGCAAGCATGGAGTTCAAGTGTGGGGCTACTGGAGTCTCTTACCACCTGAGTGGCTCGATTAGCAAGTTGATTAGATGTGCTGTGACTCAGTATCCCTAGCTGTAAAATAGGAGTGATCAGAGAGGCTGCCCCCTTCCAGCCCGGGGCCCTGGTGGGGATCCGGTGAGCTAATTCCTACTCTGTGCCAGGCACACAAGGCAGTGCCCGGCACATGTGTGTTCTTGCTGTCGCTGGCTTGTTAGATGCTGATGTGTGTGCTCTCTGTTTCCGCATCTGGCTGAGTCCTGGGGACAGGACCGTTGGGGACAGTCCATTTTCGTCTGCTGCTGGGAGCATCAGCAAATGATCCCCAGGTCCCGGGGCTGAGGACATTCCCAAGTTCTGTATTTAACTCTGCTCCAGCAGCAGGCCGGCCCTCCCCAAGCCAGGCCTTGCTAAGAGCAGTGGGTTCCAGAAGCTCTGGAAAACCTGCAGACTTGCTCCCCTCCTGGCCCAGCCTGCTCCTCTCTGATAAAAGAGCGGGTTTTTCCATCCTGTAGCAGAAACGCGTCTGTCTCCCCCTGCCCAGCCAGGCTCTCTCGTTTCTACACGTTTCACTGGTGGTCCTGCAGCAGCCAGGGGGCGTGGGTGGGGGACAAAGGACAGGGGCCTTGGGCGGTGGGCCTGGGTGGCAGGCAGCTATCCTGTTAGGAGACGCCTCTGTTCCGCTGTGGCAAGGGTGCTGAGTCTGTACCAGAAATGACAAAACCGAACGCCAGCACACGAAACCCCCCAGCCGTCAAACAGGAAGCAGGGCCCGGATAAAAATACCCTCCTTCCTGCAGCTGCAGCCTCCACCACACCGGTTTCAGAAGGTCACGCTCTGAACAGGAAACTCGGCTGCGCTGCGTGGCTGAGTTGGGGCTCCGGGGGCTGAGCTGGTGGGGAGAGAGACGACAGCAGGCTCTCGGGGCTTTGTGCCCCCGTGTTTCTCGGCAGGTGCAGACATTGAGCCCCATCTGCCCATGGCCCGCCTGGCCACGATGCAACGGCCTACCTTCGATGTGTGTTGATTTCTTCCTCTCCTACCTGGCACCACGAGGCTTTTATTGTGGGAGGGAAATGACTGTGGTTTTCAACATGCTTTGTGAGCTAAAAAGCCCTGCACCAGGGATCAGCAAACTTTTTCTGTAAAGGGCCAGATAAGAAACACCGTCGGCCGCGTGGGCCACCCAGTCTCTGTTCTGACAGAGGAAGCAGCCAAAGGCAATGCATAAACAAACGAGCCTGTGTTCCAGTTAAACTTCATTTACGGGCACTGATTTTTGGCTTTCATGTAATTTTCCTGTGTCATAAAATATGATGCTTCTTTGATTTTATTCCCCCAACTGCCAAAAATATATATATAGAGAGAATCATTCTTAAGTTGTAAGCAGTTCAGAATTGCACGATGTTAGCCATTGGACCATAGTCTGCCGACCCCTGCACAATGCAAACAAAGGGGTTATTATTATTATTGTTTCTATTTAACATCCTACCCAACACAGGAATTTCAGCTTCAGCATTTGCTTCAAGGGGTCAGCCAGCGTGAGACCTCATTTCTGCCCTAGAAATTTCGCAGAAATGTGGTTCTTACCGCTTGGCTCTCATGGTGTGTGGAATGTATCATTTTGTGTTTTAGTGAAATTGGAACATTCTGGTTACTGGGGCGCCTGGGTGGCTCACTTGGTTGAGTCTGACTTTGGCTCAGGTCATGGTCTCACGGTTTGTGGGTTTGAGCCTCGCGTCAGGCTCTGGGCTGACAGCTCAGAGCCTGGAGCCTGCTTTGGATTCTGTGTCCCCCCTCTCTCTCTGCTCCTCCCCACTCACGCTCTGTCTCAAACACATTTTTTTTTTGAAAAGAAAATTCTGGTTATGAAAGTAGTGCATATGTACTTTCAAATGCTAGGACAATTCTGGCCACCATAAAATAAAAGTCACTGATAACCACCGTTCGTATCTTAATTGTTTTTCCAATAAGCAGCGTGTGCCTGTGTGGAAGGCATTTTTCCTTTCTAATTGAGATTGCATTGAATGTACAGTTTTGGTCTCTCACTATATATCAAGCAATTTCCCACATCCTTAAAAATTCCTCAAAGATACGAGCTGCAGAATATTCCATCATATGAATGTTCCATAATTTACCTAATCAGTCTCTAATTGTTTAGATGTTGGGTTGCTTCCGGTAATTCTTTATTATAAACAATGTATATAAACAGTGCTGCTGTGAACGTCCTTGTCCATAAATCTTTTTCCGCCACCCCTCCTCTTATCTTTAGCATGTGTATGTGCTGGAGATTCCTCGCAAAAAAACCACATCGTTTTGACTTATATATGGACGATTTTTGTTTTACTGGATTTTGCTTGGTATGTTATGCGATTCACAGGCTTTCTTAACTGATAATTGCTTCGTTCTCCCCACCCCACCGCTGACCCAGGCAGCCACTAATCTGCTTTCTGTTTATGATTTCATTTTGAAATATCTTTTTAAAAAACCACCCTAAGGGGCGCCTGGGTGGCTCTGTCAGTTAAGCGACCGACTCTTGGTTTTATGGACCGACTCAGGTCCATGATCTCACGGCTCGTGAGTTCAAGTCCCACATCCAGCTCTGCACTGACACCACAGAGCCTGCCTCGGATTTTCTCTCTTGCTGTCTCTCCGCCCCTCCCCTGCTCTCTCTGTCTCTCTCTCTCTCTCAAAAAAAAAAAAAAATAAATAAACTGAAAAAAAAAATTAAATCCATTCTGCACCATAGTAATGTTGCCACCCCCACTTTCTTTGTTTTCGCATTTGGTGGTTTATTTTTGAGCATTCCTTTATTTTTACGCTCTCTGTTATTTTGTTGGGATGTATCTCTTGTAAGCAACACACAGATGAATGGTTTTTTTTTTTCTCTTTTTGACAACCAAATCTTCACTGCTTTATAGGGGAGGGTAGATGATTTCAACTAGTAGATAGTTGGTTTTTGGTCATCTTGCCTTAGGCCTTGTGACATTTATGTTTCTATGTTCTTTCATTCTGTGACTTTAATGAATACTATGTTTTCTTTTATCTTTCCCATTGGTATAGAAGACAAAATCCCAGTTTTAGTTTCTCTGGTGGTTCCCTTTACAATTTCAAAAGTCTTGTTTAATTTCCTCAGCAAGACAGGTGGAAGCCCAGAGTGGGATTTGCTGGTGTTCTGTGTGACACAGCACTGAGAGACAGACGCAAGATGCATCGTCTTTAGGAGAAAATTGAGAGCCAGGCAGACAGACGGGGGGTGGGAAGGATGTGGTTATGGGACAGGAGAGTGGAACCAGGGAAAACAGACAGAAGGTTCCAAGTGGACGGGTGGGAGCTGGAGGAATATCCCCCTTCATAGGCAACTTGTTTCCTCTTACTAAATATCGATAGGAATGGGTTTTATTCTTAGTTATATATGGGTGAGTCTCTCCTGTCACTAGTTACGCCTGAAACACCAGCTGTACCTGGAATCAACCACACTAATATTGGTTCTCAACACTTATTAGCTAAGTGAGTTTGAGCAAATCATGGACGTTCCCTGTTGAACGAGCTGATGATAGCACCTAAGTCATAGGATTGTTGTCATAGTTAACTGGGATGAGACATGTAACATTTGGGTATTCTTCTGGGTATTCTTCACGCTTGGAAAATATTCAGTAAACGTTAGATATTATTATGATGGCTGTGAAGCCATTTTCGTTTTTATGTATATGCAGCTCCTGCGTGTAGAGCTGGGAATATTTTTATCTGTTACTTGCATGGAGATATGAAATAATTATTTTTTTTAAATTTTTAACGTTTATTTATTTTTGAGACAGGGAGAGACAGAGCATGAACGGGGGAGGGTCAGAGAGAGAGAGAGGGAGACACAGAATCAGAACCAGGCTCCAGGCTCTGAGCTGTCAGCACAGAGCCCGACGCAGGGCTCGAACGCACAGACAGTGAGATCATGACCTGAGCCAAAGTCGGACGCTTAACCAACTGAGCCACCCAGGCGCCCCTGAAATAATTACTTTTAAAAATGAGGAACAATAAGTAGACAGAGAAGAGAGGTGATAGAGCGATGGGATTGGGGCAGCAGCAGGGGGAAGTCCCGAAGAGGAGTGCAGGGAGTTTGGGGAGAGAGGGCGGTTGGGGAAAAAAAAAAAGAACAGGTACCTTGGAGAGTTCCCAGGAGGCCAAGGCTCTGGAGGGCAGAAGGGAGATCAGGTTCCCAGATCCCCAGAGAAGCTGCAGGGAGAGGTACCGGGAAAATTCTGGAAGCAGAATTAGTGAAGAACAGGGACCTGGCACAGTTGGGGTCCAGGATGTTCATGAATGGAATGGGGGAAGTTCCAGGGTCACGTTTCCGGACTGGCGGTACCCTCACTTTGAGTCTGAGGTGTTAACAGGCACAGGTGCACCTGGGTGGCTCAGTTGGTTAAGCGTCCAACTCTTGATTTCAGCTCAGGTCATGATCTCACGGCTTTGTGAGTTCGAGCCCTACATCGGGCTCTGCGCTTTAAGCTGCGGAGCCTGCTTAGGATTCTGTCCCCATCTTTCTCTCTGCCCCACCCCCACTTGCTCTCTCTCTCTCTCTCTCTCTCTCTCTCTCAAAATAAATAAAAAATAAATAAACATTGAAAAGAAAACAGTAAATCGGCACAGCCTTTATAGCTTTGGTGGAGAAACCTTACAGACCCACGTCTTCTCTTATGAGTTAAATTCAGTTCTTTCTCCCTTTGAGGAAATCTAGTAAAATATCCGCTGCTACATTAGGAAGTTATTCTTCTCCCACCCCCACGTTTCAGAAAGACTCTGCGTTTGTCACGAGCATTGACTGTAGCTTATTTTGCATCAAGGTTTCCCTGGTTGCCTTCTGTTTATTTATTTATTTGGACTGAATTTTCCGAGAACAGTTGTAGGCGCACAGCAAAAATGAGGAGGGTAGGTACAGAGATTTTCCATATACCCCTTGGAACTACACATGCGTAGTCTCCTCCATCATCAACAACCCCCACCAGTGTGCTACTTTGGTTACCATTGATGAGCCTACACTGACCTATCATTAGCCCACAAAGACCCCGGTTTACATTAGGGTTCACTCTTGGTGTTGTGCATTCTGTGGGTTTGGACAAATGTATAATGTATAATGATGTGTATCCATCATTATGGTAGCATACAGACTGTTTTCAGTGTCCTGAAAATCCCCTGTGTTTTGCCTATTCATCCCTCCCCCCTCCCCAACTCCTAGCAACCACTGATTTTTTTTTTTTTTTTTGCTGTCTCCATAGTTCTGTCTTTTCTAGAACATCATATAGTTGGAATCATACAGTATGCAGCCTTTTCACATTGGCTTCTTTCACTTAGCGATATGCATTTAAGGTTCTCCCATGTCTTGTCACGACTGGACAGCTCATTTCTTCTTAGCACTGGATAAATATTCCATTGTCTGGATGTACCATGGTTTGCCCGCTTACCTGCTGAAGGACCTCTGGGTTACTTCCAAGTGTTGGTGATTATGACTAAAGCCGTTATAAATTTTTGTGTGCAGGCTTTTGTGGATATAGTTTTCAACTTCTTAGAGTAGATACTAGGGAGTGTGACTACTGGATTATGCGGTAAGGGTATGTTTAGTTTTGTAAGAAACCGTCAAAAGTTGCTGTACCATTTTGCATTCCCACCAGCAATGGATGAACGTTGACTATCTTCATGTGGGTCTATTTCTGGGCCCTCTATTCTGTTCCGTTGATCTGTCTGTCTCTTCTTCCACCAATACCACACTTTCTTGATTACGGTAGCTTTAGGGGTAAGTCTTGAGGTCAACTGGTGCCAGTACACCAACTTTGTTCTTCTTCAACATAGTGTCGGGGCTTTTGTCTTTTTCTATAAATCTTAGAATCGATGTGTCAGTATTAATAAAATCACTGACTGAGATTTTGGTTGGCATTGAATCTATAGATCAAGTTGGAAAGAACTAACATTTTGACAATATTGAATCTTCCTGTCCGTGACCATAGACTATTTCTCCATCTATTTTTCTTTGATTTCATTCATTAGAGTTTTGTAGTTTTGCTCATATGGATCATATACATATTTTTCTTAGATTTTCCTGGTATCTTTAGTTTTATTTTCTTAGGAGAATTTTTTTTATTTGTTAATTCTCTCAACAACTACTTGTTGAGCTCTTACTCTAAGTGCTGGATATTCCAGATAAGAAGACAGACAGGATTTGCCTGCACAGAGTTGGCATTCTAAAGGGTCTGCAATCCCTTTTCCTGCGCACATCTAATACTAGATACAAGTGACACATGTGCAGAGGCTTCTGGGTAGCTGATGCGAGTCCCTGTCAACAACTTCTGTCCAGCATGACCATGTGTCTTGGGCATGGAGGTTCTAGAAAAGAAAATATTATAGCTACATGCCTGACATGCCCTTGGCCATCTTGCCTTCCTAGTTTTGAAGGTATCGGGGATGCTAAGAGAGAAACCAGCCTCTTTGTATAAGTCAAGGAATGAAGATTCTCTCTGAGATTAAAATGTCTACGGCCTGGCCTGGGAGCATTTTTGTTCAGAGCACGAAGTATAGACCAGCCCAGGAGAGGATGCTCTGGCCAGTTCTGAGGCTTGGGTAGAGACCGAGCAGGCTCTCTTTACCACCGCAGTCATCAGATACTGACTGGGATCCCAAACCATCTCATAGTAGCTAAAAAGTTTACGGTTCCTACTCTCCTACCCCGCCAGCCCTTTCACTAGACCTCCTGGTCTAGTAAAAACACAGACAAATTGGGGCGCCTGGGTGGCGCAGTCGGTTAAGCGTCCGACTTCAGCCAGGTCACGATCTCGCGGTCCGGGAGTTCGAGCCTCGCGTCGGGCTCTGGGCTGATGGCTCAGAGCCTGGAGCCTGTTTCCGATTCTGTGTCTCCCTCTCTCTCTGCCCCTCCCCCGTTCATGCTCTGTCTCTCTCTGTCCCCAAAATAAATAAACGTTGAAAAAAAATTAAAAAAAAAAAAACACAGACAAATGCATGCACAAATACATCATAGTGTTAAGTGTTTGGGCGAGGGAACAGGAAGCGCATGAGAAGGTGCCTCCCCTAGCCTCGGTGTCAGCTTCACAGAGGAAGTGACATTTAAGCTGAGACATTTAACCTGAAACCCGGTTAAGAATTAACCATGAAGTGAAGGCTGAGAAAGTCAGGCAGAGGGATAGCCCATGAGAAGGGCACGAGAGTCAAGAGAGAGGGTGGTACATGGTGGTCCTGGAAGGGTCCGGGTGGTTAGGAGGGAAGATGCGAGCAGAGGTGGGCAGAGGCCAGATCATGCAGGGCCCTGGAGGGATCAAGTGGCCAGTGGCCTCCTTCTTTCTTTCCCTGTTTTAAGTAAGAATCAAACACCTATTGTTTACCAGGTACTGTCCTAGGCACCGTGGGTACAGTAATGGATGAGGCAGATACTGTCCTCACCTCGGGGAACCCCCAGGCTGGCAGGGGAACGAGCTCTCAGCAGGGTGCTTAAGGCCACCGTAGAGCCCCTTCCTCTTTTTTTTTTTTAATGTTTATTTATTTTTGAGAGAGAGAGAGAGAGAGAGAGAGAGAGAGAGAACATGAGCAGGGGAGGGCAGAGAGAGAGAGGGAGACACAGAATCTGAAACAGGCTCCGGGCTCTGAGCCATCAGCAGAGAGCCCGACGTGGGGCTCGAACTCACGAACCATGAGATCATGACCTGAGCTGAAGTCGGGCGCTTAACCGACTGAGCCACCCAGGCGCCCCCTCTCCCTATTTTTTTTTTTAATTGAAATATCACTCACATACCACAAAACTTACCTGTTTAAAGTGTGCAAAGGATGCCTGGGCGGCTCAGTCGGCTAAACGTCTGACTCTTGATTTTGGCTCGGGTCATGATCTGTGGTTCGTGAGATCGAGCCCCGCGTCGGGCTCTGTGGTGATAACTTGGGATTCTGTCTCTCTCCCTCTCTCTCTTCCCCTCCCCTGCTCACGCTCCCCCCCGCCACCCGCCCAATTCAAAATAAATAAATAAACATTAAAGTGTGCAATCTGTGGTCTTTAGTATATTCATAAGGTTGTGCAACCATTACCACTGTCTAATTCCAGAAAATTGTTATCATCCCAAATGAAACCCCGTACCATTAGCCGGTCACATCCCAGGGCCCCTTGCCCTCAGCCCTTGGCAGCCACTGATCTATTTTCTGTCGTTATGGGTTTGCCTACTCTGAAAATCTCATACAAATGGATTCATACAACACGCGGCCTTTTGCGTCTGGCTTCCTTCCCTTGGTGTGATGTTCTCAGGATTCATCCATGCTGTGGCATGTGTCAGCATTTCATTCTTTTTCATAGCCGCGTAATATTCCACTATGAACAAACCCATTTTACTTATTTCCTTATCCATTGCTGGACATCTGCGTGTTTTCACTCTTGGGCAATTATAAATACTGTTCCTAATAAACGTTTGTGGGCAAGTTTTTGTGGGGACACTTGTGTTTATTGCTCCTGGGTCTATACCCAGGATTGGAATCACTGGATCACTTGGCGACTCTGTATTTACTTTCTGAGCCACTGCCAGACTTCTCGGCGGCCGCCCCATTTCACATTCCCACCAGCAACATACAAGGGTTCCGGAGTCCCTTCCTCCTTGCCAACCCTGTTATCGTCTGCCCTTTTTTCTTCCCAGATGGGTCCTGGAGAGAGGCTCCCTGGGGAAGAACAAGGCCTGGCTCCTGGGGCCTGCACTTGGGGATGTGGCTTTGAGGGAAGCCCGGGTCTGCCTTGCCCACCCTCCACTGCGGCTGAGTCACCGTCCGGCATCTTGGGGTGAACCGGCCAGCAATGGGACGGGCTGCACCAGCCCCTGCAGAAGCCACCATTAAACTTGACTGAATCTCTACCCCCAGCCTTGGGGCGGCTGGGCTTCCCTGGAAGCATCTATCTCTGGCTGTTTCTGCACCAGGGAGAGGGGGCAGTGGTGGGTGGAGAGGTTGCAGTCGAGTGATTTTGGAGGCGTGGCGCATTGAGGGCCCAGGACAACCTTTCTGAGAGCGCTGGTCCTCCTGGCAGTGTCTGAGCAGCAGGCTGGGCGCCCGGCCACCCCAACAGCACCCTGGGAAGGGGGGGACCGGGAGGGCAGGTGGAGGAGCTGGTTGGACCAGGCTGCACGTGCTGGACCCGGGAGACTCTGTGGAGGGGGAGCAGCCCAGTGGGTTGGCGTCGCAGCTGGCCGTGTGCCTCCCGCGTGCCTGGCATCGGGTGGGGAGGTCTGCCTAGAACGGAGGTGCACAGAGAGATGGACAGAGGATGCATTGGAGCTCAGGCTTCTGTGTCTACCCCAGAGCTGCCACTCACCTGTCACGGGACCTCAGGCTAAGTGTTAACCTCTGTGCCACCGCGTCCCCGTCTGCAGGCTGCACTAAGAGAGTCGCTGTGATGACTATCACGGATCACTGTCTTCATTAACCAGAGTACTGAACACTGAATGATCGGCGATGGTCCCGGCCCTTCTGGCTTTTCATCCTGTCTGTGGCTCTCTGTTGCCTTCACCCTGCTCCTCTCTCTGCTGTCCACGATCCTGCCCGGGCCCTTGTGTGGCCACAATTTTAGCCAAGCGGTGAAGTGTTCAGATTTTGGAGGCAGCCAGCCGAGGTCAGAAGTCCGAGCTCTGCCGTTCCCAGACACGTGCCCTTGGACAAGTCCTTTCCCTTGCTCAAGACTGAGCCTCAGTTTTCCCATCTGTGAATTGGGGGCAATAATAGCAGGCAGGTGATACTAGCCGGTCGTTAATCCTCATACTGGATCAGGAGGACTAACGGATTGAAAGACAAAGTGCTTAACGCCGTGTCCGGCACGGTTAGGGCTGGCTGCACAAAGAGCAACGGAAGGTGTCAGGCAGAGGGCGTGAGGTCTGGGACCCTGGGCAGGAGGGGACTGATGGGTGTCCGTGCCCGGCCTGGGAGTGGCCTGAAGGACGCCTGCAGTCAGCTGCCGGGTCCGGCTGCATTGCCAGTGGAGGCTCAGGGAGGGATATTTGCTGCTTCATTTCTGTATAAAATCCGTATTGTGACTTTTCAGTTCCTGAGTCACACGCCCTGTGGTGTGTGCAGGGCTGTACGCATGTCCCCAGGGTTCCCTGGTCCCAGGGGCAAGCAGCTCTGTGGGCCCTCCCCTCCCCCCCTCCCCCCTCCCCCCCGAGCAATCTTCCCTTCCTCCCTCTCTTCCTTCCTTCGTCCATTCACACAATAGACTTGCTTTTTAAAATTTTTATTTTTAAATAAAAATTGAATATATGTAAGATATACCACAGGATGTTGATCTAGAGAGAGAAATGATTAATAGAGTGAAGCTAATTCACATACCCATCTCCCTATATAGTTACCTTTTTTTTTTTTTTTTTTTAGATATTGGCCAAAGGGCACAAAGTTTCAGTTCGTTATATGGGATCTAATGCACAGCATAGCGACTATAGTGAATGCTTTATTGGGGCGCCTGGGTGGCTGAGTTGGTTGAGTGTCCGACTCTTGATTTCAGCTCAGGTCATGATCTCACGGTTCCTGAGATCGAGCCCTCCGTCGGGCTCTGTGCTGACAGCATGGAGCCTGCTTGGGATTCTCTCTGCCTCCCCCTCTCTCTCCGCCCCCCGCCTGCTCTCTCTTTCTCTCTCTCTCTCAAGATAAATAAATAAACATTTAAAAAATAATAATCGAAAACTAGAAATTTGCTGAGGGAGCGGATTTCTGGTGCTTTTGCTACAATAATTTCTGGAGCCCCTGCTAGGAGCCGGGCTCCCTCGCAGAGCCCAAAAAACTAAAGAAAGAGTTGTATAATCATTGTAGACTAATCAGCCTGTATTCACAAACCGGGAGAGGCACTGCTGTGGAGCTGAAATGCAGAAATGCAAGGTACTATGGGAGTGGGTAACTCAGGCAACTTGCCCGAGACTGGGGTGATCAGGGAAGGCCTCTCAGAGGAGGTGACGTTTCAGCTGGAATCTGAGGTTTGAAGAAGAGTTCGCTGGCCCAAGAGTGAGAAGAAGGAGGGCTCCAGCCACAGGAACCTGCACGTGTAAAAGCCGGGAGGAGCTCTGTTTTTGTTTTCTTTCATTTTGATTTGGTAAATGAAAGAAGCCAGCGGCCACTGAATCGGTCACCGAGGGATTCGGGGAGGGGCAGAGACTGCATCACGCGGTGCCTCGGAGGCCGTGGAAGGATGTGGCCTCGTTGCTGGGCGCTGGGTGGAAAAGGAGGTGAGAGGGGGCGGGGAAGGGGGAGGAGGGCCGGTGAGTGGGTGCCCCACAGACATGACTGTGCAAGTCACATGGCCGGGCGGCAGCTGCTCAGCCCCAGAGCGCCCCCCCGCAAGTGTGGATTGCCCAAGGTCCGCCTCGGTGGACAGACACCTCTGTCCTTCCGTCCAGGGCCGGGAGCAGGTGCCACACAGACCAGCTCGAGGTCAGGCCGTCTGCTCTGTGGGGTAGAGTGGGTCAGGTGGCAGAAAAACCACCAGCTCATCAGCAGTGATTTCTCCCGGCAAAGGCGGCCGCCACCAGCTTCCTGCCGAGATGGGTCCCTTCAGCCTCACTCGCTACAGCTGGAGATGGAGGGGAGCAGACGGCCCTGCTTGGCCCAGATTCCAGCCAGATTGCCAGGGAGGTGTGGGCGGAGCAACAGGGTGGATGCCAGGAGCAGGAATACAGGAGAGGAGGGTGGGAGCCACCTCCTTGCCATCTCAGGGGGACCTTGCTTGCATGGGGGGCGGTGGGGACCACCTCACTGTGGTCCTTGAGCCAGCAGAGGCTTGGAGCTCCCTCGAGAGAGATGCTTCTGTCTTTTACAGCCAGGCCAGGAGCTTTTGAGAAATGCGAGATGTTGACGGTTTCATCCCCAGCGCCCGGCGCCTGGCGGGACCAGGCGGGAGCTTAGTGGTTGTTTTTTATTTGTGTTTTAAAAATAAGGGGCGCCTGGGTGGCTCAGCCGGTTGAGCGTCCGACTTGGGCTCAGGTCATGATCTCACGTCCCGTGAGTTCTAGCCCCGCGTTGGGCTCTGTGCTGACAGCTCGGAGCCTAGAGCCTGCTTCAGATTCTATGTCTCCTTCTCTCTCTGCACCTCCCCTGCTCACCCTCTGTCTCTCTCTCTCTCAAAAATAAATAAACATTAAAAAAATTTAAAAAAATGGTGGTAGTAGCTTTCGGGAGATGAGCCTGGAGGGGTAGGGAGACAGGACTGCCGGGTACAGCTGAGCAAGCTGCACACTGCACAACTCCAGAGGAAGCCATTCCCATAGACCGTGATGAGAGGAATGCAGCCTGGGAATTGTGCAAGGTGGTAGCCCTGTAGGCGGGACCCCACCATGCAGGACCTTGAAGCCCAGCAAACATTTTCTGCAAAGGGCTAGAGAGTAAATATTTTAGACTGTGTGGTCCATACAGTCTCCGCTCTGCGACTCAACTGTGCTGTTTCAGGATGAAAGCAGTCATTGGCGATATGCAGATAAATGTTTCTTGTTCCAATAAACAACCTGATCTACAGAAACAGGCTGCCTGCCAGATTTGGCCCGTGTGCCCACCCCGGTGAAGGCCACGAAAGGATTTTGAACTTCATTCTAAGAGCCGTGGGGAGCCATGAGAGGGTTTAAACAGGAAGTGAGAGGTGCAAGTTCGCAGTTAACATGGTTCTGAAAGACCTGACTGTGCCCCCAGGACCTGCAGTGTTTCTTCCGTCCTGTGTGTGGATCACTCTGTTAGTGCTGGTTCCCACTGGCCTCAGGGGCAGAGGGGAGCAGCCCCGTGGTCAACAGTCAGGGCCTCGGAGTCGGAGGACCTGCTTTCCTCTGCTTGGTCTCCTGTGACTATGACCCTTTGTCTCTTCTTCTCCACGAGGGGAATCGTTACAGACAGGAGCCCCATGAAGGAAGGTGGTTCTGCACGGACCTGGGGGCACAGGAAGAGCTCAGTAAGGAGGCACTGTGGATGTAAGAATCCTTTTTCTTGCTGAACCGGAGGCAGGACAGCCCGGTCGCGCCCTGGGCGCGGGCCGTGGGCTCTTTGCTCCCGTGAGCTGTGCCCAGAGCCAGGCTCCCAGCTGGGGCAGAGCACACTTCCAAGGACACCGTGGCTCATACATGCGAAGGGCTCCGTGGAGATGGGGGTGATGCTTCGTACCTCTTGGGCTGAAAATAACTGCCCGCCATGGGAGTGATTCCTCATCTTGGGTTCCCAATAATTCCTCCACACGGACGCTGTTTTTGGTAGCTGGTGTTTCATTTCTGTCTCCAAGAGTGTCTTCTGGACAGGGAGCCTGGTCCCCCCCACCCCCACCCCGGCGCTCCCCGCGGGACTTGATGGCTTGCCTCGTATAAGCAGAACCTTCCCAGAATCCGTCCTGTACAGGGGCACCATGGCCACTTCTGCTCTCCCAAAGGCCACCAGCCAGCCCCACGGGCTCTCCACTGGCCCCTGGATCGGCAGGCTGGGCCTCGGTGATCAGTGATCTTGCCGTAACTCTTACCTGCCCCGAGGCTGTGGGGGTCACCACTGCAGGGTGGTCTGATTTGCTCAGAGCCGGAGAGGCTGTGTCCTTGGGCTGAGCTAGGGGGCTGCCGATTAGGCCACGGTCCAGGAAGAGTGGCTGAGGACTTACCGTGTGCCAGGCCTCGGGGAAGGAACAGTAAGTGCCAGGTCACCGTCCTGCCCTTTTGGGGCTTAGTGTCCTACGGCAGACAGACCCAAAGCCCCTAATGACCCAGATAGTTATGTAATTTCGGTCGTGAAAGGCTATAAACTAGATTCAGAGGAATGTGGGTGTATGTTAACAGGGGAGTGCCTCGTCTGGGGAGTTTGAGCTGAGACCTGAAGGTTGAGGAGTGAGGCAGATTGTGTGTGTGTGTGTGTGTGTGTGTGTGTGTGTGTGTGTGTGGGCGTGCGTGTTAGGGGCAGATGTATGAATGAAGCTGGATGGATGGATAGCGGATGGGTGGATGAATGAAGGGACGCGTGGATGGATGAGTGAGTGTTCCAGGCAGTGGGAACAGGCTATGCAGAAGCTCAGAGACCAGAGGATGCAAGGTGACCCTGTAACTGATGAGAGACCATTGTGGAAGGTGTTTGGAGTTTAAGGAATGAGACTGGAGAGGTAGGTAGGTAGGAGCACCATGTACCGCTGAGCAAGTTGCGCACTGCTCCAGGGGGTGCCGGTCTTATAGATGGCGGTATGAACGGTGCCCCCTGGGCTGTGCAAGATGGAGGCCTGCAGGAGGGAGCCCATCATGCGAACACCGTATGTCTTAGGAGGGGTTTTGGACTTTGTTCCCAGAGCACTGGGGAGCTACGGAAGGCTTTTAACAGTTGGCGATGGGGCTCATTTCCATTTATAGTGCCCCAAACCGGCGCTGTCCAGTAGAACTTTCTGTGAGGATGGAAACGTTCTATTTCGGCACTTTCTAATACGGTAGCCACGTGTGGCTTTTGAGCACTTGAAATGTGGCCAGAGTGACCAAGGACGTGACTTTTGAATCCTTACGAGTGTAAGTTTAAAAGGCTGTAATAGCCAGATGCGGCTGCTGGCTCCATAGTGGACAGGCAGCTCCAGAGACTGAGACCATATCCCCCCCCAGACTCCTGCCCTGCTGGAGACGTCGCCGCTTGCCAGAAGGCTGGGCGGAGGCCTCAGACTCCCCCCTTCTGTGGACCTCAGTTCACCCTCGGGCCAGGGAGGCCACAGGCCTGTGGTTCTAGGAACTGGGCCTGGTGAGCGTAGAGCTGAGGGGCCGCGTCCATCCCCTCTGCGCCTGAGACCTCGTCTCTTCCCCTGCTCCCACCCCCCCGGGGGTGCTGAGCCGGTATCCGTCCTGCAGAAGCAGCGGCCGTGTCCCTGCCCTTCCCGGATCCCCCCTAGGTTCCCCACAGCAGCTCCTCATCTGTATGGTGGAGAGCTGGTCACACTTGCGTCCTGTGCCCAGGATGTTCGCATCAGGACCTGGGCGCGGTGGGTCTTACCTGGGCCCCCCGCACACCTGCTCACTCCTCTGCCCTCCGTTGCAGTGCGCTATTTCCTGAAGAACAAGGTCAGCCCTGATCTGTGCAATGAGGATGGTCTCACAGCCCTGCACCAGGTAAGGCCAGGTCCTTGGACCTGGGGTCCCTGGATCCCTGCGCCCCAGCGGAACGGTCACGCCATCTCCCGGCCTTTTCCTGCCCAGAACCCCCAGGGCGGAGGGGAGGAAGGGCAGCCTCAGCTGTCTCGTCTGAAAGGCTCTTGTCTACTTGGGAGATGTGCGTGTCTGTCACCGCCACGCCCACGGAGCCCCTGGGCACACGTGCGTGCGGCACACGCACAGCCTCCCGGCACAGGGAGCCTTTGTCACCGCGTCCTCTCTGCCCAGCGAAGGGCTCGACAGACAAAGCAAGTTTGTTCTGAGCTTGAGGTTTACGGAGCATGTTTGTTCGCACCCACCGAGGCCTCCGTCCACCCTGGTGGGAAGGGTGATTGACAGGAGGCCACGTGAGCCGCCTGGGGTCGCACAGCCGTGGTCCATGGCCGTGAACCAGGTGCCCTCGTGGCCCACATCCTTTCCGGGGCGGCGCGATGGGCCAGCCCCCCCTTGGCCCGAGAGGGGCCGTTCTCGCTGTCATCACTCAGCTGGGTGCTGCCAGAGCCTCCTAGCTGGGCCCCGGCATTCAGTTGCCCTGCCGTGTTTCGTTCTTCCCGCGGTGGCCTCGGGGACGCTCGGGCCAAAAGTCTGATGTTACTCAAAGCACTCTTGGTGTCCTCCCACATGGTGCCTCGAGGCCTGGCCCCTGACCAGTGCTCCATGCTCCCTGCCTCTCCTGGCTCCAGCCGCATGGCTTTTCTGTTCCTTCCACACACTGGCTCCTCCCACCACGTTTCCCATGGCGTGTGGGGGTGTGCCCTGATTAGCCCCCGTGTGCAGCAAGAGCCTGAGAGCTGTGCTATCGTATAGTGTCCTTTTCTTCTGAGCACCTGCTCCGGTAGCCATTTTAGCCATTCGATGCTGGCCTCCCTCTATCCAGACAGAGCCCGTGTCTCCTGCCCATTGGTACGTCCTACCATCTTTCCCCGTGCTGGTATACAGTCAGTGCTCGATATGTGCGTGCTGACTTGAACACACGGAAGTCTCCCGGTGCTCTGGCCCAAGTTTCTGAGCAGGTGGACTTGCACGCAGTCTGGCAGGTGGGAGCCCAGGCTGCCTGAACCCCAAGCTCTCTCCCCGAGAGCGTCTCCATGAGCTCACGAGGGCAGGCAGGGATGGACGGAGACTGGCCGCTGCCCTACCCGTGAGCCCCAGGGGCAAGCCCCACCCCCAGCCATCAGCCCAGTGGCTTCCTATCTGTCCTTTTGGCTTCTCTTCCGCTCCGCAGGGCTTCATTCACCCACTAATTCTAGCTGTGTGATCTTGGGCAAGTTACATAAGCTCTCTGTGCCTCACTTTCCTCATCCGTAAAATAGTAAGTACCCACCTCACTGGGCCGTTGCGAGGATTAAACGAATACGCATGACAGCCCTTCAAGCGTCTCCTGACGCTGCATAAATATTAGACGGCATTATCGTTATTGAAATTTGTCACCTCGTTCGCTTCTGTACAGAGCCACTTATGTGAAGTGTAGTTGATCCTCTCAACAGCCCTTTGAAATATTATGGTTCCCATTTTATAGCCCAGGAAGCCGAGGCTCAGGGCCGGCACTGTCTAGTAGAATTTTCTAGGGTGATGGGATGTCCTGTGCATCTGCACTGTGCAGGACGCTAGCCTCGCGGGGCTGTGCGGCACTCGGAGTATTGCTCTGAGGATTGAATGAGGTCGTCTGTGGCCAAAAGTTAGCGAGGTGGCCCTAGCGGCACCTCAGAAAGCACCAGCCGGGGTTATTTGATAACGTGACAGGCTGTTATTGCCACTGCCCGGCTGTCATTGCTGTGTCACTGCGGCTGCATCCAACACAGGCTGGAAGCGCCTTCGCACGCCTGGTAAAGGCGTGTGGCTCTCCTCCCCTTGGCAACAGGGAACCTTCGAGGCTTGTAAACTGGGACTCATGGATTGACGAGGAGGAGCTCTGTGGGTTGAGGGTGTGGGAAGGGGGGCGACGGGGAGGCAGGGAGAGATGATGAAGCCGCATCAGGGCAGTGGGGCTGGGGGCAGTGATTTAGAAGGCGGCATCCACACCCCATGAGAGATTGGATGTGGGCAGTGAGGGGGCGGGAGGAGTCATCCAACCGCAGGTGCCATTTCCCACCTTGGGGAATGTAGGGGAGGAGGCCTGCCCACCCCACCACCTACCGCCCCAGCGTGCACCCCAAACCCAGCCCTTCGTCTGGCCGAGCCTCGGAGGTGCAGGCTGGTCCAGTCCCTGGGCATCCCCCTCGTAAGGCTGCAATTCTGGGTGCGCAGTCCCTTCCCCTTTCAACCTGAGCTCCTCCGCTACCCCGTCCTCACGTTTTCTGTAGCCCTAAGGGCGGGTTCTCTGGCCCGGCTGTCCCCAGACACCAGGGGCTGACCTGCTCCTGCTGTGGACAGGAACTCCCCAGACCCAGCTCCCAGCGACAGGGGCCCCTTGTAGGTCCCCACTGCCTCCCTCCAGTGCCTTTGGCTCCCTCTGCTGGCCGTGCTGTGCCACTGCATGGTTCTCTCCACCACCTGAGGCACACCCCTCTGGGGTCACACCTCTGCCCCACTTGTCTGGAGAGATGCCCTCAGACCCAGCCAACTCTAGACAGGCTGGAAAGAGATCTCTGGCATTAATCTGCACAAACGGTTGCTCTTTTCCCACACGTCCTTCTGGCACTGAACCCTGGCTCTGCCGGGGATGGGGTGGGGGGCCATGGTACCACCCTATCCCCAGCCCCATCGCCACGTAGGGCCATGGGCTCCCAAAAGTGCCCCTGATTCTTCTGCTGGCATCCAGTCACTTCTCCCCATGTCCACAGATAGTCCTGTCGGCCCAGCCACCATCGTCTCTTAACTGGATGATTTTGCCATAGCTTCTCCCTGTCCCTCTCCTCCTCAAAAAGTGCTCACATGCAGTCTGTTCTCCACATGCACCGAGAGGAAGGGTTTTTTTTTTTAAAACAAGTCTGATTATGTTGCTCCTCTGAGTATAACTCTGCCACGTCTCCCATTGCACGGGGACCAAGCCCTTCCCTGGATGGGGCAGCACTGAGCACAGATGCCTGCTTTGTCCCCTGCTGGCTTCTCCATCCCGGTCTATAGAGTGACTCCCTGTCTTCTTCCTCCTCTATCCTCGCCTCTGTCCTCTCAGGGCCCTGGCTTGAGGCCCCCCCTGTCCCCTTGGAATCGTTCACTCTCTGTCCCTGGAGTTTGAGGGCTCTGGTGGCTGTCAGAGGTCTTTGTCTCCCTGGGGGGCTACGGGTTCCTGAGCCTTCCCTGTCCCCAGGGCTGACCTAAACGTGGACAGGCCAGAGCATAAACCTGGCTGTGTCCTTTCAGGGACTCTGTCAGGGTCCACAGAGCCCTGATGTGGAGGAGGGTTCTTTGCGGGGGTGGGGGGAAGGCTTGGTTACTTGGGGCTTAAAAAAGAACAAGATTTTGAAGCCTCATTCAAAATTTTGTTTCGTTTCCACCACTCACAAAATATTGTCTCGCTGCCCCTTGGATTTTTTATATTTCACTTATATTTTTATCTTGAATGTTATTAACTTTCTCGTGGGGAAACCGAGGCTCAGAGAGGCTATGTGGCTTGCCCAACGTCACACAGTGTGTGAGTAATGCAACTTGATTCAAATGCAGACAGTTTGGCTGTACTGTCCTTCTTGTGGCCTCTCGAGGGGAACCCCGCAAGGGCCGGGGCCCCGCTGAAGCTGACCCCGTGTCCCCCCTCACCCCCCGCAGTGCTGCATCGACAACTTTGAGGAAATTGTCAAGCTGCTCCTTTCCCATGGTGCCAACGTGAATGCCAAGGACAACGAGCTGTGGACGCCCCTGCATGCCGCGGCCACCTGCGGTCACATCAACCTGGTGAAGATCCTCGTTCAGTAGTACGTGACCCTCTCTTCCCCAGGGACAGCCTCCCCTCTGCCTTTGGTGGTTTTCTATTTGTTTTGTTTCTGCCTTCCACCCCTTCCCCCCCCCCCCCCCCCCCCGCCTCTCCATCTTTCCTTTTCCTCCTGCGGTGCCATTTTCTCTGTCTCTTGTGGTGCCTCGTGTATCTCTCTTTCTCCCCATGCCCTCCCTTCACCTCTGTCTCTGTTTCTCTCTCTCTTCCTCTGGCCCCCAGTTCCCTTCCTCCCTCCACCTCTGTGTTCCTTTCCCACTCTTGTCTCTCTCTCTCTCTCTTTTTAATATAATTTATTGTCACATGGGTTTCCATACAACACCCAGTGCTCATCCCAACAAGTGCCCTCCTCCCTGCCCGTCACCCACTGTCCCCTCTCCCCCACCTGCTCTTGTCCCTTTTCAATCTGTCTCTCCCTGCGGTTTCCCCCCCAAAACATTAGCACACGACATAAAAGCTCACCTTTCTTGCATTGTAGGAACAATCCCGATCAGTCTTGGTGTGAATCCTTTTAACAGGCTGCTGAGTGGGGGTTGCTAGTATTTTGTTGAGGATTTTTGCATCCGTGTTCACAAGGGATATGGGTCTGTAGTTTCCATTTCCTGGAGGGTCTTGGTCTGGCTTTGTATCAGGGTAGCATTCTCTTTTTTTAAATCTCTTTTTTTTCTGTCTCTGTGGGTCCATGAGTTTACATTCATCTCCTCTACTCTCTTTGGGTTTCGTTGCCGTTTTTGGTTTCTTTTGCTATTAAAAAAAAAAAAGCATACTTGCTTCCTTGGCCCTGCCTCTCAACTGTTATTTACATGCTTTTCTTCAGGACAGAACCTGCTTTGAGGGGCACCACGTGGCCGTGTTTTTCCTAGGAATATGGCCATTTCTCTATATGCTCTTCTGAGGGTTCTTTCCTGCCCTGGAAGGCTTTCCAGTCCGCTCAGGTTCTGTAGACACACAGAAAAGACAACGTTCAATTTTAAATTATCGCACATCTGACTGAGCCGCGGGGAACATCGAGTGGCCACAGCCTGATCAGTGATGGTGCCCAGAGGAGAAGGGAGTGCCAGCCGAGTACAGTGGGTCCCCAGCGCTGATCTGTACCAGAATCACATGGGGCGTGGGTTCAGAATACATAATCCAAAGCCGCACGCCCAGAGACTGTGTTTCAGGAGGTCTGGAGCGGAGCCCAGGAAGCTGCAATGTATGTCGGTGATTCCCCGGGTAATTCTGCAGGGCATCTCAAGATCGCGTGTGGGAACCACTGGGCCAAAAACCAGATTCTGCCAGAGAGCCCCAGGGCTCTGTCCTGCCCCTGTCCTGTCAGCCTTTCGGGCCAGGACTTGGGAGAAGGTCGGGGGGAGCCGGTGGACAAGGACTGAAATAGAGCCGGGGTTTGAACCTTGACTCTCCCGCATGCTTGCTGGGTGACCTTGGACAAGTGACTGTTTCCCCTTGAGTGAGATGGGTCCACAATAACAACTCAAAAGGACTAGCACGAAGAGTCACTCAGACGATGTGTGTATAGGGCTTAGATCAAGCCTGGCTCTAAGCAGATGTGTGATAATTTGTGCCGTTAGTGTTATTTGTACTATCGTCACCAAGGAAGACTTTGACATCTGTCCTCAAGCGCCTGTCTGCTGGCCCAACAGAGCAGCAAGCTGGGGGTGGTCTGCTTGGGACGGCTTTCCTGGGAGCTCCCGTCAGAGGCCCCCGGGGATCCTGAAGCTGCTGTCCTGGCTGGGGTGCCCCAGCGAGGCGGAGGGGTAGTGGGTGCTGGGGTGCCCAGTGGGGTTGCGGGGGAGAGGCTGGGGGCGGCGGGGGCGAGGCAGCCAGACCAGCCCTAGCCACCCCTCCCCGGCCCTCACACTCACTCTTTTTCTGCAGTGGGGCCGACTTGCTCGCCGTCAACTCGGATGGAAACATGCCCTACGACCTCTGTGAGGATGAGCCCACCCTGGATGTCATCGAGACGTGCATGGCGTACCAGGGTAAGGGCGGAGTACCAGGGATGGGCACAGGTGAACGCGTTAGCTGGCTGCAGGCCCGCCTCATGCTCCCCGCTCAGGAAGTAAGATAGGTCCTCGTCGTGGTTGTTATCCGGGTGACTAACAGGACGAGGCCACAAGAGGCCCCTGGAAAACGTGCTGTGCAGGAGGGAGGCACTGTTCTCATCACGTCACCCACACGCGCGGGCGGCCTCAGCTGGCCTCGTCTCCTCTTCGTCAGCTGTGACAATTCAATTCAATAAACACTCACAATAAAGATATATTCCCCTTTGGAAACATAATCGAGAGTCAAGAACATTCGCGGGTGCCCGCTCTGTGCCAGGCACCACGCTGGCTGCCAGGGGCCGGGATAAACAAGATGTGGGCTGTTCTCAGCTCACAAATGAGCCGCAGAGAGGAAACAAATGTGGCAATCAGAGACCTGCCCGCCCCCACCACCCCGCACGCATATTTCTGAAGGCCTCCTTGCAAAGAAGTCTCAAATCCAGACCCTTGACTGCAGTCTGAGGTCCGGCCGGGACCCTGCCGTTGAGTCTCCTTCCGGGTTGGGGCAGTAGCCACCGATGTGGTCGCTGGCCCGGGCTCTCCCTATTCCTCTGCTGCAGGGGTCCTTCACTTTTGTACAGTCTGGTGAATCCGGGGGCACCTCTTCAGGAATAGTGCTTTTAAATGCGGTTCTCAAATTCCCAGCATCATAGCGGAGATCAGTCATGTGAAAACATGGCTACCAAAACATTTTTAAATGTGTTACGTAGAAACTTCGTTAATTCACGAAACAGTATGAAAATACCTGCAGGTTTCTGTTGGTGACGGTCACGGGCACCTGCTAATTCTGTGGGTTTTCCCCACGTCCCCGGTGGAAGGAAATAACTGTATTTCACTTCGTGGTTGGTGATAATAAACGTGTAATTTTTTTCCCCTCCTTTCGAGTTTATAGACCTCCCCTCAGTTCTGCCCAAGAATGTTTGATTTGAGGGACATTTCTGTGGAACACGTCACTTTCGCCTTTTTTAAACACCATGAAGTAACTGTCGGTAACGCTTAGACTTTTAGTCGGAGATGCAGGCTATCGAATGTTTTTGTCCGGGTCCTTCCACTCCAGTTTATTCAGCTTGCCATTCAGAAGTTACATGGTCGCTAATTCATCCATGCCCGTAACAGAAATTCATTAAGCATTGAGCCCTCGTGCTACAGAAACAGACATGGGAGAGATGAAGGGAACTAACAGAGAGACTCTGGTCAGACAGGTGGTCGAGGCGGGGGGGGGGGGGGGGGTGCGTCAGCAAGGGAGGTGATCCCGGCCAGACCTGCAGGATAAGACAGGGCCAGCCGACTGAGCGGTTGCAGGCAGGCAGGTGGATGTAGGGATTTCTGGTGTAGAGAGACGGAATATGTTGCAGTAACCAGTCCTATTTAAGTGCCTCCTGGGCTCCAGGCAGGCATGGCCCTTGATCTTTGGGCCAGTGCACGGTGTGCGTGTTCACTGGGCCTGGGAGACAATGACCCATGGGCATGTCTGTCTTCTCCCTTGCCCGGCAGACCTCGGGGAGCAGGAGCCGTGCCTCGCCCTTGTGCCCCGCCACCCCTCCCCGCTCGGGGCCTAGGCCCGGGGTGCTGACTCAGTCCCCCCCACCCCCATGCAGGCATCACCCAAGAGAAAATCAACGAGATGCGGGCAGCCCCTGAGCAGCAGATGATTGCGGACATCCACTGTATGATCGCAGCGGGCCAGGACCTTGACTGGATAGATGCCCAGGGTGCCACACTGGTGAGCAGATGGGCCCCGCGGGTTTGGGCTGGGGCGGGGGGCGTCAGCACCGGAACCAAGACCAGCTGTGGCCGAAGTGGGCCAGCACCTGGTGGAGGTTAAGCTTATACAGTTGGGGCCTTGAACCTCTTCCAGACGGCTTTGGGGCCAGAGTTGGCTCTGGAATATGGAGCGTCAGCAGAGCGGGGGGCTCACCCCCTTTGAGAATCTGGCCACTTTCAGCTGGGGCTGGGAGTCAGGAGCCCTGCTGTCCGCCCGTTCTGTGTCCAAGTTCCTCCTCTACTTCGAGCTCCAGGTGTCCATCCTGAGCTCATGATTTCCCCCTCCTCCAGGGGTGGCTGGTGCCATCATTCATCCATCTAGTCGACACAGACCTCCGTGCCACGTGCTTTACTAGACTTTGGAGAGCTAGAACAGTGAACCTACTCTCTCAGATCTGCCTGATTGGCTCCATTCATCCTTTTGGCTCGAGTGTCACCTTGACCTCTCTCCATAGGCTTTCATAGGACGATGCAGCCTAGTACTGGGGAGGGCCTGCTTCTGAGGCTCTAAACTGAAAACAAGAGCAGGGCCTGGGAAGCCCGGATGCCCCCCTGCCGCCCCGCAACCCTTGCTGATGGCTGGGCCCTGGCCTGGGCTTGGGGTCCTTGCTGGTCGTAAGCACTCAGGAGTCCCAGAATCTTCAGCTGACCAGCTGGGGTTCACCAGCAAGACCCCTCAGTGCCCCTCAGGCCTGACCTGGTGGCCCAGGTGTGGTTACTGGGCTTCCCCCACCCGGTTCCTGAGCCCCACCCTCTGCCTTATGCCTTTTCCTGTTCACTGGGTCCCTGCTCAGCCCAGCGCTAAAAGATAGAGTTAGGTAGTGAGACCAAACACGGCAGTATGAAATCAAAGCTAAGCTGTCCCAGGGCATGGCCCACCCTGGCTGGAGCTCCTTTGGGTGTGTGGCTGGGCCCTTTAGACACATGGGTCTTCTCTTGGGCTGAGGGCTGGCCTCAGGGTGGCCCAGACCACATGGGCCAGGCCCCTACTGGGTCTCAGGTCGTCCCAGTAAAGTGGGGATATGAATAGCACCTTCCTCACCAGGTTGTTGGGAGGAATAAGTGAGATTCTGCATGTAGGTGCTTAGCACAGAGTCTATAAACTCGCAGTGGATGTTAGTGATTAACATCTTTTTAAGTTTATTTACGTGTGTGTGTGCGCACGTGTGTGTCTGTGACAGACAGAGAGAGAGAGAGTGAGCGAGCTCAGGGGACAGGGGGAGAGAGGGAGAGAGAATCCAAAGCAGGCCCACGCTGTCAGCGTGGAGCCTGATGTGGGGCTCGAACCCACGAACTGTGAGATCATGACCTGAGCTGAGAGCAAGAGTCAGACACCTAACCAGCCGAGCCGCCCAGGCGCCCCAGTGTTATGGTTATTCTAGCAATATCACTCTCCCGGTCGTGCCGTTTTCTTCCCAGCCAAGTATGAGGCCCCACGGTTTGTAATGTCTGGCTGGCCTGCTCGGTGTCCTTCTCCACAGCTGGCAAACCACGCGTTTGTAAATCAGATGATTGTTCTAATTTTCATGTATGCCTGTACCGGATCACACCCCGGGTTTATTCTGAAAATTAAAAAAATAAAGGAAAACCTCTATTTGCCGGAACCTCATAGCAACCTTACCCCGGGATGGGGCAGCGTCTGACCATCAGGGCTGTGTTCTGAAGGGCCACTTCCTGGGTTCATGCCTTCTCTGTCCCACTGACCGGAGCTCTGTGGCTGCAGACCTCAGCCCCGCCAGAGCTCTGGTGTCCTTGGGATCTCAGCTCTATCTCTCACCTTGGCTGGGCAGTTGGTTTCTCTTTGCCTCATCTCCTTACTCCTTCCTTTCTTCCCAGGGTGCACCTTACCATCACTCACGGCCCTCCAAGACAATCACTTATTGTTTGTCATGCGCTAAGCACTTTATATATTTTCTGGAGGTCAAGCAGATGGGATATTTGTGGTCTGCAAGGCGGCATCCGTCCCCAGAGGCCTTGAATGGTGCTGGGTAGAAGAGTTGTGGCCTCAACATGAAGCTTTCCCTTGTTGGATGTGTTGGTTACCTATCGTTGTGTGACAAGTGACCCCAACACTTAGCATCTTAGAACAACAGTAAATATTTGTTATCTCACATGGTTTCTGTGGGTAGGGAATTGGGAACAGCTTAGCTGGGTAGCTCTGGTTGGGGCCTCTCACGAGGTTGTGGCCATCTGAAGGCTTGACTGGGGCTGGAAGATCCACTTCCAAGATGGCGCACTCACATGGCTAAGAAGTTAGTGCTGGCTGTTGGCCGGAGGCCTCAGTTTTTCACCTCCTTACAACCTCTCCTTGTGGCTGCTTAAGGGTCTGCACTACACGATGGCTGATTCCTAGAGTGATTGATCCAAGAGAGCCTAAGGTAGAACCAGCAATGCCTCGTATGACCTCACCTCAAATCACACACCACCACCTCACAATGTCTTGTTTGTTAGAAGCGGGTCACTTGTTCTGGCCCACATTCGAGGGGAGAGGAATGAAACTTCATCTCTCAAGGGAGGTGTGTCAAAGAATTTGTAGACATTTTAAAACCACCATGTTGGGCCTCTGAAACCCCTTCCTCAGAGCTCAGCACGTAGTAGGGACTCAGTAAGTGCTGTTGCCTTAACCATAGGGGCTCTCAGACCCACCACAGGATGGAGAGTGGCCTTAAGAATGCTTTGTAATGTGGCTGGATTTCCGACTCATTCTCTTCCATTCACTGCCCCCCGGAATGAGCTGGGATTTGGGAAGAAGTGGGACTGATGGCCGTAGGGAATGCTCACTTTCCTTCTCTCCTTCAGCTGCACATAGCTGGAGCCAACGGGTACCTGCGGGCAGCCGAGCTCCTCCTGGACCATGGAGTGCGTGTGGACGTGAAGGACTGGGATGGCTGGGAGCCCCTGCACGCGGCCGCCTTCTGGGGACAGGTAACTCTCCGCCGTCGGGCTGGGAGGGAGGGCACGCAGGACCAGCCCGCTGTCCTTTGGGCTGGCAGAGGGTTCACAAGACCCCCCGAAGGGGTTGACCACAGCTAGTTTGTGGGATAGGAAAGGACCTTGAGAGTTTGCAAAACCATTTGACAGGTTGTGTCCTGAGAAGATGATGATCACATTTGCCAAATTAGAAAATTCCTCACATTTTTGATTTGAGTAGTTTCTCCTTTTGTTTCCCAGATACAAAACTCTGATTACAGCTGTTGCCGTCCCTCCTTGGATTCCTGACAGCTCTAGATTTACAGCTGACTCCTTCTTCTTCTGTCCCTTGGCATGGCCCAGGCATGCTGGAGGAGGTGTCAAGCCCATTGTGTGGACAGGATTCCTGGCTCCAGGGTGCAGAGCCTTCCCTGCGAACCCGCTCTGCCCCATCATTTTTTATGTCATATCCTGAGAAACATTGGGCACTCTTACTGCCTCCCAGGCTTTTTGAGCCGAAGGGGAACGTGGGCTTCTTCCTGTTTCAGATGCAGATGGCAGAGCTATTGGTGTCCCATGGGGCCAGTCTCAGTGCTAGGACATCCATGGATGAGATGCCAATAGGTGAGTCCAGCATAAAAACTAATATACACATAGGTACTCATTAATTATTTGATGGATAGTGGAATAATTGGATAAATATATAGTTGGCTAGATGGTGGATTCGTGTGTGGATGGATAGGATGAATGAATAAATTAATGAAGGGTAGTTTAATGTGCAGATGCACAGCTGGATAGGTGGATAGATACGTGTATGGGTAAGTGGATGAATGTATGGATGGAAGGTTGGATGGACAGATGGATGGGTGGATGGACGGATGGCTAGATGGCTGGCTGGCTGGCCGGATGGATGGATGGACAGCTGGATGGCTGGATGGTTGGATAGATGGATGAATAAGTGGATGAGAGGGTAGGGGATGAATCTGTGGATGGATGGCTGGGTCAGTGAACAAGAAGACAGATGAATGAAATGATTAGGTGGATTGAATGGGTAGGTATATATGGATGGATGGATGGATGGATGGATGGATGGATGTGAGGATGGGTGGATGGACAGCTGGATGGATGGATGGATGGATGGATGGATGGATGGACGGATGGCTAGATGGCTGGCTGGCTGGCCGGATGGATGGATGGACAACTGGATGGCTGGATGGTTGGATAGATGGATGAATAAGTGGATGGGAGGGTAGGGGATGAATCTGTGGATGGATGGCTGGGTCAGTGAACAAGAAGACAGATGAATGAAATGATTAGGTGGATTGAATGGGTAGGTATATATGATTTGATATACATGTAATTTGGGGCTTGGACTACATAGAGTACTTGCTTGTTTCTCTTGATGTGTCTTATATCGCTGGAGAGTTGATGACTCCTGTTGGAAACTACCAAAGGGGGATGGCTCTTCCCATAGCTGGGAACCTTAGGAGCTGTGACTGTACAGATCCTGGGGTTCCTGTTCTTATCCTCTAAGGATTGGGGTGTAGCCCAGGAAGTAAGGCTGGCATTGTTTTTTTTCCTCCCTGGATGATGCCCCAAAAGATGCTGGGAGTTCTCAGGGTGTTGGGATGGCAGCTGCCGTGGCCTGGAGGGCCCTCAGGGGCCACTGGCCCCTGTACTGCTCCCCACAACAGTCTCCTTTGCCCCTTCAGACCTGTGTGAGGAGGAGGAGTTCAAAGTCCTGCTGCTGGAGCTAAAACACAAGCATGACGTGATCATGAAGTCACAGCTGAGACACAAATCGTCCTTGAGCCGGAGGACATCCAGCGCCGGGAGCCGTGGGTGAGCCAGGGCCGGCCAGCCTTGGCCCCTGGGGATGCTCCTGCCCGTGGCACCTGGGCACAGCCCTCTAGCACCTCCTCTCTCCCCTCAGGAAGGTGGTGCGGCGAGCCAGCCTGTCGGACAGGACCAACCTGTACCGGAAGGAATATGAGGGAGAGGCCATACTGTGGCAGCAGCGGAGTGCGGCCGAGGATCAGCGGACCTCCGCCTACAACGGGGACATCAGGGAGACCAGAACAGACCAAGAGAATAAGGACCCGGTGAGTGGCTTCATGCCCCTGCCTCGGTGTCAGCCCCGACTTGGGAGGTGGCCAGGACCCCAGCCCGGTCTTGCCTCTTCTTCTCGGGGCCTTCCAAGGGAGGGTGGCCGGGCAGTGCCCTTCAACCAGCAGGACCCCATCTGATGCTGGTGGCTCCTGTGGTTAATGAGGCGATCCTGGGGGTTGTGAGAGTCAGAGCCAGGAGCTTCGGCACACAGTAGGGTCTCATAACAGACAGGAGGTAACTGCCATGCGCCTGCCTGTGCTCCCGCAAACCTAGTTCTGGGCTTCCCAGAAGGGAGGTCCAGTGCAGCAGCCACCCTGGGAGCTAAAGGCACTAAAACTTTTTGGCCGTGGGAGGGGGGGGAATAACAAGATGCTGACCATTGTGTTTGCAGAACACGTCGGTTGGAAGACATTTTTTCAAAAACTGAGGAGGGTAGTGAGAGGACCTCCAAGAAGCCTGCTCGAGGAGTAGCCAGGGGTCTGGGCATTAAACTTTCTTTCTTTTTTTTAGTATCTATCTATCTATCTATCTATCTATGTATTTATTTAGAGAGTGAGCAGGGGAGGAGCAGAGAGAGAGAGGGAGACAGAGGATCTGAAGTGGCCTCTATGCTGACAGCAGAGATCCCAATGCGGGGCTCAAACTCACGAACCGTGAGATCGTGACCTAAGCCGAAGCTGGAGGCCTAACTGACTGAGCCACCCAGGTGCCCCATGGGCGTTCAACTTTCTTAAGGGAATGATGCTGTGTTGGTTTCCTAGGATTGCTGTATGTATCACATTACCGTCAACTTGGTGGCTCAGAGCAGTAGAGATTTATTCTCTCATGGTTCCGGAGGCCAGAAGTCTACTATCAAAGTGTCCACGGGGTTGGTTTCTTCTGGGGGTTCTGAAAGGGTATCTTTCCACGCCTCTCTCCTAGCTTCCGGTGGCTCGGGCATTCCATGACTCCAGTCTCTGCTTCTGTCTTCACATGGCCTTCTTCCTTGTGTGTGTCTGTGTTTCTGTTTTCTCTTCGTAGAAAGACGGCAGTTGTTGGATTAGGGCCCAGCCTAACTCAGTGTGACTTCACCTTATTTTAATGTATTACATCTGCAAAGACCCTACCTCCAACTAAGGTCACATTCGGAGGTGTGGGTAGGCCATGACTTTTGGGAGGACACTACTGGACTCAGGTTCCATGCATGGCTGCTGTCTCGCTTCGTGGGGCCAGCAAGTTTGGGGCCAGAGCAGAATTGCTGGGGACAAAAAAGGGAGGGGCTGACCATCCCAGCAGTGGTCTGCCTTTTTTGGTTCTTCTACCGACCATGAGCAGCTGAACACATCTCTAGACGGTGTGGCTTTGGTGGGATGCGAAATGATTAGCTGCCCAGAGTGCCCACCTGTCGCAGTGGGACCCTGCTTCCCAGCTGGAGCAGAGAGGTCATGTGCAGCCTTGTCTCACCCGCAGGGGAAGGTGCCCACTGAAGGGAATCCAGTGGAGCCTTGGCTGGGGACAGAGAGGGCACCTCGGAGGCTTTGTTCTGCCTGGTCCCTAAGCTTGGGGGTTGGGGAGAAAACAGCTCTAGACTGAAATCAAATCACATTTCAGATGTCTTCCACTACACATTATTTACTTTTCCTTCGTGAGTTGGATTTACGTATGGTAAAGTACACAAATCTTTTTTTTTAATTTTTTTTAACATTTATTTATTTTTGAGACAGAGAGAGACAGAGCATGAATGGGGGAGGGGCAGAGAGAGAGGGAGACACAGAACCCGAAGCAGGCTCCAGGCTCTGAGCTGTCAGCACAGAGCCCGACGCAGGGCTCGAACTCACGGACCGCGAGATCATGACCTGAGCCGAAGTCAGACACTCAACCGACTGAGCCACCCAGATGCCCCAGTACACAAATCTTAAATGGATTTTTCAATGGACTTTTATAAATGCGTACCCTCAGGCGAATGCATAGAACGTTTCAATCACCCCCAGGAAGTTCCCATGTTCTCTCTTCCAGTGGTCCTTCCTCCCCACCTCCCCAAAGAGAGACGCTACTTAACTTGGACCGGTAGAGGTTAGTTTTGTGTACACATCTGCATACGAATGGATCCAGGTAGTAGGTGGTCTTTTGCATCTGACTTCATTCTTGACTATGAGACTCGTCCATGTACAGGCACGTAGCGGCAGAGTTCATTCGTTTTCATTGCTCTGGAAAGTTCTGTCGTTTAGCTAGGCTACGACGCACGAGTCCATTCTCCTGCTGGTGGAGGAGCAGGTTGTTCCTGCTTTGGGTTGTTTCAAGTTTGGGGCTATTTTGAATAAAGCTGCTCAAAACATTCTCATCCATGTCTTTTGGTGGGCATCAGCACTATTTTCTGTAGGCTCTATACCCAGAAATGCAGGATGAGTCATGGGGAGGCTACGCAAGATACCGCCAAGCACTTTGCCAGGGTGATAATACCCGTCTACTCTCCCAACAGTGCTCAAGAAATGTGAGAGCTTCTTGCCAATCCTTGGCGTACCCATTCCTTTCCATCCGAGCCATCCTGGTGGGGTTACTGTGGTAGCTCGCATTTTATTTTATTTTATTTTATTTTATTTTATTTTATTTTATTTTATTTTATTTTATTTCGTTTCACTTTATTTTATTTTATTTCATTTCATTTCATTTCATTTTGTTATTTTCTATTTTAGTTATTTCATTTCATTTCATTTTTAAATGTTTATTTTGAGAGAGAGAGAGAGTTGGAGAGAGAGAGAGAGACAGAGACAGAGAGTGGGGGAGGGACAGAGGGAGACAGAGAGAGAATCCCAAACAGTCTCCACTCTGTCAGTGCAGAGCCTGATGTGGGGCTTGAACTCACGAACCAGGGGATCATGACCTGGGCCGAAATCAAGGGTTGGATGCTTGACCGACTGAGCCACCCAGGCGTCCCTTGCATTTTAAATTGGTATTTGCCTGATGGTGGTTGGTGGTGAACACATTTTCATGTGCTTATTGGCCGTCTGGTTATCTTTTTTTGTGCCACGTCTGTTCTTCTGCCCCCCCCTTTTTTTTTTTTTTAATTTTTTTTTTTTAACGTTTATTTATTTTTGAGACAGAGAGAGGCAGAGCATGAACGGGGGAGGGTCAGAGAGAGAGGGAGACACAGAATCGGAAGCAGGCTCCAGGCTCTGGGCCATCATCAGCCCAGAGCCCGACGCGGGGCTCGAACTCACGGACCGTGAGATCGTGACCTGAGCTGAAGTCGGACGCCTAAACGACTGAGCCACCCAGGCGCCCCTCTTCTGCCCCTTTTTGTTGGGCTGCTTATCTTTTCCTTATTGATGGGTGGGAGAGAGACCGAGATTCTTAAATCCTCATGGAAGTGGCTCCTCCTTCACACCTACTGTGTTTGTTCAGATCTCCCAGGCCAGGGACTCTGCCACAAGTGCTCAGTTGGCGTGGAGCTGTGTAAATCATTAGCCCTGCAGGGAATTAGGGTGGGAGGGGGGTGGCCCGAGTCTGTTGATAATTTCTACGGCTTCCTCGTCAGACTGCAGTTTATTTAGGGGTTTGTTGAAGGCAAAAGAATGGGCCATTTTGCCTCTGGGGCTGGGGTTTCAGGCCTGGGGAGAGATGGCAGCTTGAATTTTTGTATTTGTTTTCTTTACTTCCAGAATGGTCCTGGAAAGAGACCATTCCGAAGATGGCTGTCTTCCCGCCAGTTGCCCAGCCATCCAGCGTCAAGGGCAGCTGTCAGGGTCCAGGGCCCCAGATATCAGTCCCAGCCCCCGGGGTAAACCAAGGAGATGGCAGGGCACAGCTACAAAGCCCACAGCTCCTTCCTTTTTCTTACCTCCCCCTTTCAAGGCTGTAGGTACTGACAGGGCTGCGATGGTCTCTAAGACAGACATTCTCCAAGTGTGGTCCCTGGACCAGCAGCAGCGGCATCACCTGGGAACTTGTTGGAAATACAGATTCCCAGGGGCGCCTGGCTGGCTTAGTCAGTTAAGCATCTGACTTCGGCTCAGGTCACCATCTTGCAGTCTGTGAACTCGAGCCCCACGTCGGGCTCTGTGCTGACAGCTCAGAGCCTGGAGCCTGCTTCACATTCTGTGTCTCCCTCCCTCTCTGCACCTCCTCAGCTCGTGTTCTGTTTGTATCTCTCTCAAAAAGTAAATACACATTAAAAAAAAATTTAGAAATGCAAATTCTCTGGCCTCGCCCCAGAGGTACTGAATCATAAACACTGGGCTCTGGGTTTAACTAGCAATCTGTGTTTTCACCAGGCCTCCAGGGGATTCTGGGGCACACAAGAGTTTGAGGACCATGCATCTGGGGGGGAGTATTTGCTCAGCTTGACCCGCAAGTCAGGTTTCTGCCAAGACTCTATCCGGTTAACCCCCAGGGCTGGCTTTGGCACACGCTTTTGGCAGAGCTGAATCCCTGGAACTCAGGAGTGATGGGACAATCCCATCTCTTAAGTTCACAAACTTAACTGTTTGTTAAGTTAAGTTCACAAACTTAACTGTACGAGAAAATCACCTGGGGCGGTGTTTTTGGGTTTGTTTTCAAAAAATTCTGATGTCTAGGTTGCAACCCAGACAAATGAAATCTGAATCTTTGGGCCTGGTGTCCAGGCATTGTATTGATGTATTTAAAAATTTTTTTAATGTTTATTTATTATTGAGAGACCCAGAGAGGGACAGAGCATGGGCATGGGAGGGGCAGAGACAGGAGAAGACACAGAATCTGAAGCAGGCTTCAGGCTCTGAGCTGTCAGCACAGAACCCGACGTGGGGCTCGACCTCACGAACTGTGAGATCCTGAACGGTGCTGAAGTCGGACGCTCAACTGACTGAGCCACCCAGGCGCCCCTGTACTGATGTATTTAAAAAGAAACTAATAGACTTGATTTTTTGGAGCAGTTGTAGTTTATAGAAAACATATGTAGAAAGTACATAAAGTTTCCACACACACCCCTCATCATGTCCCCTGATATCCACTGGTATTAACATCTTATATTAGTGTAGTAGGTACGTTATCCTTGATGAGCCAATATGGATATATGATGATTAGCTGAAGTCTATTGTTTATGTTAGGGTTTACCCTGGATGTTGTACATTCTGTGGATTTTGACAAATGTGTAATGTCACATATCCATCGTTAAACTTTTATACAGAATACTTTCACTGCCCTAAAAATCCCTGGTGTACCTGTTCGTCCCTCCCCAACCCCCTGGCGACCACTGATCTTTTTACCATCTCCGTGGTTTTGCCTTTTCCAGAATGTCATAAAGTTGGAATCACACTATGTAGCCTTTTCAGGTTGGCATGGATATGTGTTTTTAACTCCCCAGGTGATGCCATTGTGCATCCCGGTTTTAGATCCCTGCTACTCAAAGCGTCAGTCTGGAATTTTCTTAGAAAAATGCTGAAATTCAAGTCCCAACCCGGATCTGGTGACTCAGCATGTGCATTTTAACGAGAGCCCCAGGTGACTCATATGCACATGAAGTTAGAGAAGCACTTATTTAGACAATGAAGAATGGTCTTTTTCCAGGACCATTCCGGAAGCAAAGAAAATAGATACAAAAATTCAAGCTGCAAAAAAAAAAAAAACCGCCTCAAATGTGGCTTCAATCTGCCTGTGTAGCTCGGAAGGAGCCGTTAAAAACAAAAAGAATATACACACATTCGTGGAAGCTGACTGTAGAAAAGGCCCCTCCCCTTACCATGATTTAGCCCAATTGTATATTTCTTGGAGGTCTTTCCAAGAAATGGAAATTCTTGGAATCACAAGTCAGCGCATGAAGATTGCTTTCATTCTTTTTACCAGATGCAGAACGTTCCAGCACAGCTACTTGCCAGAATTTCCCCACTGCCTAATGGTGACTTCCAGGCTTTTCTCCCCTAAGGGAGCATACATCTGTGAAATGAAGTCCTAGAAATGGGCTTGCTGGTGTAGAGTATGCATTCTTCCTTAAAAACCAATTTTTTTGGTGGGGTGCATGTGGGGGGGGGGGGTGATGTGATATTATCCCCCAAAGAGGTGTGGTGGCAGAGTTTATATACCTGCCAGTTTTCCCACACTCTTGCCGACCCTGAGGCATAACAGAGTTTTAAAATATTTGTTGGGGCGCCTGGGTGGCTCAGTCGGTTAAGCCTCCGACTTCAGCTCAGGTCACGATCTCGCGGTCCGTGAGTTTGAGCCCCGTGTCGGGCTCTGGGCTGATGGCCTGGAGCCTGGAGCCTGCTTCCGATTCTGTGTCTCCCTCTCTCTCTGCCCCTCCCCCATTCATGCTCTGTCTCTCTCTGTCTCAAAAATAAATAAACGTTAAAAAAAAAATTTAAAAAAATATTTGTTAATGTGATAGGTAAAAATATTCTGTTGCTTTTATTTTTATGTCATTAGTTGTTAGTGAGACTGAATATTGTCTCCTGTGTTTATATGCTATGAATATTATTATTATTGTTGGGAGCTGCACATTAGTGTCCTTTGTTGTTGTTTTTCTGTTGTTTTTCTGTTGGCCTTATATATATATATTTTTCAATTTTTAAAGTTTTTAAAAGTTTTTATTTATTTTGAGAGAGAGATAGACAGCAAGTGGGGAGGGTCATTGAGAGAGAGAGAGAGAGAGGGGTGCCTGGGTGGCTCAGTCGGTTAAGCGTCCGACTTCAGCTCAGGTCACGATCTCGCGGTCCGTGAGTTCGAGCCCCGCGTCGGGCTCTGGGCTGATGGCTCAGAGCCTGGAGCCTGCTTCCGATTCTGTGTCTCCCTCTCTCTCTGCCCCTCCCCCGTTCATGCTCTGTCTCTCTCTGTCTCAAAAATAAACATTAAAAAGAGAGAGAGAGAGAGAGAGAGAGAGAGAGAGAGAGAGGAGGCAGAATCCCAAGCAGGCTCTGCCCTGACAGCAGATGCAAGGCTTGAACTCACAAACTATGAGATCATGACCTGAGCCGGAATCAAGAGTCGGACGCTTAACCAGCGGAGCCACCCAGGTGCCCCTGGGTAGTTGGGCTTTTTAAAATGGGCTTTTAAGAGCTCTTATTTATATGGGAAATTAGTCCCTTTTCTGTCATATGCGTTGCAAATATTTTTATGTGCCTTTTGACTTTATTTATGGTGAGTTTTGCTCTGCTTTTTGTTGTCACCAAATACAGCCACCTTTTAGTTTCTAGTTTATAGGCAGCAGCTTCTTTCAAAGCTCTCGCTATCCAGGGGTTTCTGGGTTAGAATTTCTGCTGTTTGGAGTGGATACTTGCTGGGAATACAGAAGGAAGATGACAAGTGGCCAAAAACTCAGCTAGAAATGGCTTACACAAAACAAGACTTCGTGTCACCGCAAAGTCTGGGGCCGACTGGACACTGGGGCTGAAGGTGCACCCCTTCAGCCTCCCTTTATGTCAGCGGCACTGTCGAGTGGACCCTTTGACATGCCGTCTCCCCCAGGCCCCCAGCTTCCGTCACTGTGGCCACCCTCGAGTTCTGCATAAACAGAACTTCTGTTTCCCAGTTGTTCTGACACAGATCCCAGGGATGAGTTTTGTGCGACCAGTTTCAGCCAAGAACCAATTCCTGCAGTGAATCTGCCGACTGGCCATGCCTGGGGTCATGGTCCAGTCCTCACGGCAAGGATGGGGATTGGCCAGCTCTGTCAAAACGCATAGATCGGCGAGTCCCCTGAAGCAGAACGGAGGTCCTGTGAGCTCGGTTGGGAACATGGAGTGAGGACAGGTCCAGGCAATAGGCCCTCAGCAGAGGTGCAAGCAGGGAGTGGGTTTGGATCCTCTACCCGGCTGGTAATGTTGTCCTTCTCCCCCTCAGAACCCCCGGCTGGAGAAGCCCGTGCTGCTCTCCGAGTTTTCTACCAAGATCCCACGAAGTGAAATGGACGGGCCTGTTGAGAATGGCCTCCGGGCTCCAGTCAGCACCTACCAGTATGCACTGTCCAACGGGGATGTCTGGAAAGTGCACGAGGTGCCTGACTACAACATGGCCTATGGCAGCCCCGGCGTGGCCGATGCCACCTCGCCCTGGAGTGGCTACAAGGAACAGAGTCCCCAGACGCTTCTGGAGCTGAAGCGGCAGCGGGCTGCGGCCAAGCTGCTCAGCCACCCCTTCCTGAGCACTCACCTGGGCAGCAGCATGGGCAGGACGGGCGAGAGCAGCAGCGAAGGCAAGGCCCCCTTGATCGGAGGCAGAACTTCACCCTACAGCAGCAATGGAACCTCGGTATATTACACGGTCACCAGCGGAGATCCCCCGCTCTTGAAGTTCAAGGCCCCCATGGAGGAGATGGAGGAGAAGGTCCACGGCTGCTGCCGCATCTCCTAGTCTCTGTGTGACGGAGGAGAGAGATGCTTCGGGGAGGGGTCTCTGGAATCCACCCACCCGGCAGCCCTGGCTGGGGAGACATCAGAGGGCAGCTTGCGGGGAGGTGGGCTTTGCTTTCCAGAGCTGAGCTCACCTCTCACCCAGCGGCCCATAGCATCACCACTTCCCACGGCTCTGCTTCCGCTGCATTGTCTGCCGTCAGAAACAAGGCCCCATCGTGGCTTCCTGACTCACCTCGCTGTCAGATTTTGGGGGGGGGGCGCTGGGATTCCATTCCAGTTCTGTTGTCGGTTAAGGCTTCTCTGGACCGGGACTCGCATATCCCATATCGGTGCGCACGTGCACGCGCACACACACACACACACACACACACGCTCAACCCTGTGTAGGAATGACACAGCTGGGCTCATGGGAAGCAGGTGGGACTGAGAATTTGTGGGTTCTTCCCAAGAGGATTGAGGCTAAGACTCCGTTTCATCACCACTGCCAACGTGGCTTTAGTAGGGGAGGGGGGCTGCGAAGCTGAGACCCACGGTCCTGCCCAGGGTCACGTGGGGGGGGGGGCTGGGCTACCATCCACATCTAGCAGGAGAGGAGGTCCACTCTGTTCAGAGGAAGCTCTGAATCCACGTGGGGTCAATGAGACGGGCAATGGCCTTCTCCCCACAGCCTTGCCCATGCCGGAGGCCAGCTGTGTGACCACCCAGAGGCCGAGGTAGAAAACCAGGCTAATGCCTGGGATATTCCATGCCTGGGATAATCCAAATCCTATTCTACTTTTGGATGGAAGTGTCAAAAATTGGAGGCAAGGGGGAATAAGGTTAGTGTTTCCGAAAGTGCGTTGGATAAAAGGATTCTTTTAGGCTGTAAGACTACAGGTGGGAGAGAACTGAATTTGCTTTCTTGCTTTCTTTCGTGGATAGCATCATGCTCACTGGGTTTTACTGACTGGTGTTGGAAGAATGAAGCTAAGTGAGGAGCTTCGGTTGCAAGGGCTTTCCAGGGCGAGGAGTGAGTTTGTGTTGTTAATTTCTACAACCCTCTCTGGTGACCTGAGAGAGCCCAGTGCCCTGGCCAATCTTTGTGAATATCCAGGTGATTTCGGTCCAGCCTCTGTCAACCAGACTCCCTCAGGCTGAGTGAGCCATCGGAGTGAACAGTGAGAAACTGCTGGGAGCCCCCACCCCTCCCGGGGTAAATGCCCAGGACCCCCAGCCCAGATTTGCCTTTTCTGAAATGCTCGTTGAGACAAGTTTTCCAGTTGGCCCTTGTGAGGTCCTGCTTGGCCCAGGGTCTCCCAGCCTGCTCTCGTGGGAGTGGTGACACCCCAGGGCTGCAAATCCAAGGCGTCCATGGCCAACACCCTGCACTGCATTCAGGACAGCGGTGATGGGGCTAGAGAGGGGCCTCACTGCAGCCCAACAGTCTCAAAGCCCTGATCTCCCTGATGCTGGGGAGGGAAAACCAAGCTGCCCACCGTCTCTCGACTGCATTTTCTTAAGAGCCCCTTTGAAATTGCTGCCCACGAGTTGGGTACTATTCACAGGCTCAGCCAAAACCTACTGGTGTACTTCATAAGCCGCAGGTTTGTTCCCTGCTCTGTGCGCCTTTTATTTATCCTACAACTACCTCCTTAGAGCTCTGAAGGGGCTCCCTAGGTCCAAATTCTGGGATTTGGGGGACAAATCTGGGTTCCCTTTAAACTTCTTTCTGAGCCTGTGAGAAATTCTCCCTGAGGGGCCCCTGGGCCAGGGAGCCGGGGCTGGAGGAGCCCCCCTGTGCCACAATTTCAGTAAGGGGGTCTGCTGTTTATCAGCCCCAGTCCCCACTGTGGCCTCCATGGCCCCATAGCCCAGAGAGGGAGCTGGATCCCAGGGGCCTGGCTGATGCTTTTCCAGGAGCAGGGCAGCTGGACCAGAGAGCAGAGGGCTCAGTGGAGTCACTGTGCACCTGGTGGCTCCTGGGAGCAGGGAGGGTCACAGCAGCAGGCCAGCCCCACCCCAAGTCCAGGATAGATCCAGTGGAGGGTGGAGGGGCAGCTCAGGAGACTGCAGGCAGGGATGTGTGATGCCTCGCGTGCTCCTGGCCTCTGCTGCGGTCTCTCCGTCACGTCAGCCCATGGCTGGAGCGGGGCAAGAATGATCAGAACACACATACCTTTGACTTTAAAACAGTGTTCAGATTAGACTGACCCTGAACTCCTTTTGAGCCAACTTAAGCTGCAAGCAGAAGAATGCCAAGGGAAGCCACACCCTCCCAGGAGAGGGCTGTGCAGGTTTTCGGATCTGCTGGCTCAGGGGCCAGAGACTGAAGGCATTCGTTGCCCACTCCGAGCCCTTCTGGCTGCTCCCTCTGTCCCCTCACTTCCTGCCTCCTGGGCCACTCCTCTCCCAGCTGGAAAGAAGGCCGGGAATCCCAGCTGATTCCCCGACAGCAGCCAAGCGCAGACTCATGGGCATTTTAGCTCTTGTTTTCAGTCCGGGTAAGCCGTTCCTTGCTAGGGCTTCGAGTACCTGGGAACTCAACCTACGGGTCTCCGTGGTGTTGAGGGACAAGGCGGGGTCAGGGTCATTCATTTATTCGCTCATGTTGTTTATTGAGTAGCTGAGACTTGCCAGGCACTAGGGTTAGGCTCTGGGGGTAAAGGAGGAGCAAGACAAGGCGAGGAGACTTCGTTTTACAGTTTTTATCCCTTGACGACCAGCATCTGATACCTTGAGGTCTCAGGAGCCCCTCTGAAGTTCACCTGAGACAGAGGGACAGCATCCTGGTGTAGCTTCACCTTGGTTTCTAGCTCTGGAGTCTCTAGAGTGGGAAACCCATCCGCAGCCAAACTGCCGTCCTGGCCATCCCCGGATAACATTTGCCACTAAACGCAGATGCTGGCTCTTGAGTTCCACGGAGACAGCATTCCAAGTCTGTCTGGGACTTTCAGGGAGAGCTGCCTTCAGGCCAGCATCTTTGGGGCATCGTAGACTGGCAGATTTGAGGTCAGTATGTGGAAGAACAGAGAGTCTGGAATTTGCTGCTGCTTGCGCCTCGGGTTCTGAAACTCACTGTCTCTTCTCATTTTTGCTCCTTTGTTATGGAGTCCCCCTGCCCCACCAATGGATAATGGGAGGTGAGGAACTTCTCCTTTAACACTGAAGCCTTTCCTCATGCATCTGCCTCCTCCTGGCAGGTGTGGATCAAGGAGCGGGGAGAACGCTAGCAAGGTATACCAGATGCTCAGCTCACTCCTGAGCCCCAGGTCCGGTGGTAGTTCCTGGCTGATTAAAGGAGGCTACTCACAAATCACGTGCCACGTGGCTCACTGTGAGCTCTGGCCTTTGCTCCCACCCTGTGCCCCCGGACCACTGAAAACTGTGGCTGTCACCAGATAGTTCCTGGCCAGGAGCTCAGGGAAGTGGAATAAACCTTAGACCCAGGTTCAGGATGTTAATTCGCCACCAAATATGCAGCTGCGATTGAACTGCTCCACACTGTTGGATCAGGGTCAGTGGGCTTAGGAAAGCAAACAAGGGGGTAACCCTGTTCTACACCGCCATGGTTTGCTGGCTCTGTAATAACGAGACCGTTTTCGGCAATTGGTACCAGATACCTTTTGGTGTTGAGCTCTCTCTCCCACTTGCCTTCCCAGAGTAGGTTTTGCTGGGGCACTTTCCAGAAGGGCAGTTTTTACAAGATGCTCAGAGGGACTGCATTTAACTCTTGCTATTGTAGCCTGGGGACAGCCTCCGCCATCCCAGTGCATGTAAGAGCGAAGGGTCATGCGGTCAGTGGTTGACTCTCCAGAAGTGACCCCCTTTGCCAGAAGCTGTAGACCTCTCCTTGATAGGAGTCTCTTGTTGGCCAGTCGGCCAGAGGGCCTGCTTCCCGTGAACATTGCAAGTGCCACAGTGCGGGGCCTGGCTCTGTGCACCGAGGAAAAGTCTGCAGACACCCAGCCCTCCGCAATAATTCACCAGACCAGAAGCCACTGATGTACAGAGAACACTGAAGAAAAATGTATTTTATGTGAAAAAACGTTAAAACTCTGTATACTGTATCAGCAGCTTTGTGTAAAAAATGGCAATCAAGAGAGTCTAATATATTTAAAACTTTTTTTAAAAAAAAATCCTCGCGGATCTTTGATATTGTATTGAAGTAACTTCCGGGTAGCTCCTCGCCACGTGGCAGTGGTGGGCCTCGATCCAAGACCGTGGCTCGACCACACCCCGAAGGGGCGTGACCCTGGGGTTGCTTCCAGCTGCCGAGGCCTGTGACAGAATTCACTGTTGAGAGTTTTTAATTAAGATTATTAAAATTCCTTTTAATAACACCTGCTAGTGTGGCTGTGGTCATTGCGGCGAGCTCACTTGGATTATGCTGAGTTGAATTCACAAAGAGATGCTCTCTGGGATGGAGGGCAGGGGAGGGCTCCTGGTCCCCATCCCCACGAGGGCTCAGACACGGAGTAGATGTCTTTCTAGATTGGGGGATGGTGAAATCCAATGCATCGGGGGATGGTGAAATCCAAGGAAGGGTGGTTGGGAATGACCTTCACTTTGTCATATGTTCCCTTTGGAATAACATGGAACCCTGTAATAACTCATAAGTATATGAGGTTTTCCCCCCCTACTTTCAAAGGTTTATCTGGTACATGTATAAATAACGGGGCTGCCTTTCTAGTTTTGGAGTGCACCTGCCGACCTGCCTTACCGTCTTTCACCCCTCCACCCTGGTCCTTCTGCTGGTAAAATACTCTATACTACTTTACATTACTACAACACGACAGCAGGGGAGACCCTGGTTATTCTCACTTTTTATTTCCAGCAATAGGGGCATTGACGAGCTATGTGGCTGCACAGCCCCAGACTGTGGTCCTTGTCTTTGTCATCAGCAGAAGTTTGTTGGTGTCTTGAAAGAGGGTAGAGAACCGTGCTCTCTTGGATCCTCCTGGGTCACATTTATGAAGAAGCACTTTACAGTTGTGTACTTACTTTCTCATTTACACAAAGAAAATGTGGCCTGAGAGCTGACTATTGGATTTAGTGCTGTGGAGCTCCTCATGACCTTGACAAGAGGCTTTGGTCGAGCAGGGGAGGCACAGCCCCTTCGACTAGTTCAAGAAAGAATGGGAGGAAAACCGGAGACGGCAAGTAGAGACAACTGATTTCAGGTTTTATGCTATAAAAATAAGCAGAGAAATGGAGAGGAAACTCTAGAGGAAGGTCAAGAGAAGGTTGATTTAAGATGAAAAATACTCCAATATCAGTATGCTGAGAGGCATGAAGCAGTAAAAGAAGGGAAATTGATGATCCGGGAAAGAGCATTGCTGTAGGGATATAGGTTAGTAGCAGAGGGGCTGGAAGCTAATGCCCCAATGGAAGGATCGGTGTTAGGCTCAGGGACAGTTCATTGGTAGTAACAGAAGTCCCAGCAAGTGGGAGGAGATGTAGACGGGTAGGTAGATGTGGTGGCAGCATGTGGAAGAAGTTCTCTCTGGTTGCTTCTATTTTCTCAGTGAAATACGAAGCAAACGCTAAGAGTAAGAACGAAAGGAAAAGGTAGGGTGACTGAGGGAAATGTAGGCTAGCAGTCAATCTTAAGGATCCACTTGAGACTGAATTTAAGGCACAGACAGCTTGGGTAAGTAGTCTTTCCCCCAGGACCGTAGGGCTGCCCAGGTGCGGGGGGAAAGTAGGTGAAGAGTGGGGTTGAACCAGGGTTGGGATTTTGCCAGGACAATAACTTGATGGGCCGAGAAAAGGAAAAGCTACCTGAAGGTGTAATCAAAGCCAGTATTTTTTGAACGGATTTACGAATGATTTAAATGCAGGGGATTACGGAGACAGGACTGGTCAGTCACACCCAAGCCCGGCGTGAGAGCCCGGGAGCAGCGCGGCCAGCAGGGGGCGCGCTAGGATGGAGGGGGCCGGACTCTCAGGCTTCAGTTCGGGATCCGCTACCTGCGCCGCGGCCGGGTCCCTGGGGCTCGTTACTCCCTCTCTCTAGCTGACCCTTAAGAGCTCGGCTACCCGCAGGCCCGGAGCAGGAGCAACTCATCAGCGCAGCCGTGGAGCCGCCACGTTGAAACTCCACGGAGCGACCCCAGAGTTTGGACTCGGCCGCCGCCGGCAGCCAATGCGGAGGCGCGGGGCGGGGCCGGGCCGCGGAGCAGCCAATAGCACATCAGGGGGAGGGGCCGTGGTGGCGTTCGCAGCGCCTGGATTCCGCCGTTAGAGGTGGCAGCCAATGAGAGGGCCGGGACGCGGGCCGGTTAGATTCAAAGGTGCGTATAAAGCTGCCGGCACGCCCGCGCTTCGCCGACTCTGCAGCGGTCCTGTTCTGTCCGGACTTCGCAATGGCTCTGCGCCTCGAGGGTCCGGACGAGCTGCTCGCCGCCTGCCTGTCGCCGTGCGGGCCGCCCAACCCGGCCGAACTGTACAGCGAGGCACGGCGCCTGGCGCTCGAGGAGCTGGTGGCGGGCGGCCCCTGTGCCTTCGAGGCCTTCCTGCGAAGAGAGCGCCTGGGCCGCTTCCTGAACCCGGACGAGGTGCGCGCCATCCTGCGGGCGGCCCAGAGGCCCGGTCAGGAGGGCGCGGCGGCAGGGGCCGAGGACTCCTTCGGCTCGTCGCACGACTGCTCGTCCGGCACCTACTTCCCCGAGCAGTCGGACCTGGAGCCGCCGCTGCTGGAGCTCGGCTGGCCCGCCTTCTACCAGGGCGCCTACCGCGGCGCCACGCGCGTCGAGGCGCACTTCCAGCCCCGCGGCGCGGGCGCCGGCGGCCCCTACGGCTGCAAGGACGCGCTGCGCCAGCAGCTCCGCTCCGCGCGGGAGGTGAGCGCCCCGCCTCGGGGCCCGGGGCGGACGGGAGGCCCTCGGAAGAATGGAGCGCGGGGCCGGGTGGTCCCGGGGGCCCCCGACTCGCCCCTTCTGCGTGGCTTCGCTCGGATCACTGATCACTCGGCCGCTCGTTGTGTCAGGGACGTGGGGGGAAGCTGCAGTCCTCAAGGAGGAGCATTGTGGCCGAGGTCCAACTCCTGACATTCACATCCCCTGGGGGAGGGGACCAGAAATACTTCTAGTTCCACATTTTAGTTAAAAGCAAACGAGAGTGCTAATTTTCCTGGCTGCCAGCCAACACTGGATCCCATCTCCTAAGAAGTAAGTGCGTTACCTAGGGAAAAATTCCAGAAAGATTGTACCCAGCGACAACTTTGGGGCTTAGGAGTCTGTTAATTGCTAGTCACCGCCGCGTGTCTTATCTTGTAGAAAGCCAATACATTCCAGTGGTAAACTGAGAATCCTGCCTCTTTCCGTCCTGCCATTGACCAGAGAAATTGCTCTCTCTCTCTCTCTCTTTTTAATGCTTATTTGTGTGTGTGTGTGTGTGTGTGTGAGAGAGAGAGAGAGAGAGACAGCGACAGCGAGTTGGGGGAGGGGCAGAGAGAGAGGGAGACAACAGAATCCAAGCAGGCTGCGCCGGCTCTGAGCTGCCGGCACAGAGCCTGATGGTGCTGGAACCCTCCGACCGGGAGATCATGGACCTGAGCGGAAGTCAGACACCCAACCTCCTGAGCCACCTAGGGCGCCCCAGGAAATTGCTCTTTCTGTGAATGAGACGGGCAGATACCCCTGCTTTGGGTCATCTCTCTTCCCAGTGGGTTTTGGTGCTGTTGTCTTGACTCTTAGAATGGGTGGGGTGGGAAATCTCGACTGCAGCAGGGTGCTGGGTACCTAGGGGTCTGCGAGAACGTAGCACCAGGTGAGTGGGGTCGGAGCCGTAGTTAGCTGCCTTAGTCTAGAGCCGTAGTTAGCTGCCACCTTGCTTGCTGACTGGCATAGTGCCCATCTTCCTAGCGGCCACCCGTGCCAGGAACATGGCAGGTGAAACCCCAGGCCATGGTTAGACTCAGGAGGGCTGGTACCTGAGTGTGTCTGTGGCTTATGATATCTGCATCATTCTGGCGGAGACAGTCAAGCCCAGGAACAAGCCCGGATTCTCACCAGTGTTCTTGATGCTGCCTGTTCCTTTCCTGCTGGTGGGGTTGCAGTGGGTAGAGGGTAGTGTGGGCTAGGGCTTTGCTTTTGGGGGAGTAGGTGCAGGCTCCAGCTATGCTGGTATCAGCCGTGCAGTGCTTTGGGTGTGCTGACGGTCCTTTTGAGGGAGCAGACACTCGAGGAGAGTAAGAGGATGGAAAAAGGCCTGATGGTGGGGTGCATTTCCAGGCTTGCCTCCAGGAGGGAATTTGGGCACTTGCAACTTGAGAAAAAGCAACGAATAGGTCTCCGTGAAAGAGAGGAGAATTGCCCTAACCTCTTGCCCAGCTCCACTTCTTAGTGGTAGTGAAGGGATTCTGGAGCTAAGGCCAGAGGGAAAGCTGCCTGTCGACTCATGTGCTGGCCTTAGAAGGGGCTCGAGGCTGGCCCTCAGCCACCCTTTTGTCCTGGGGGCATTCTGTAATACTGGCATTCCAGGGTAGAATGTCCTGCCCTGTTCTGTGCCCCAGTCCAGCCACACACTCACATCTTTGAGATGCTGTATTTGGAACCTGGGTGATTTTAATGGTGAAAGGTGGTACATTACCTTTAGATCGGATTAATATTTTCAGTGTCTCTGCCGGATGCCAGATTGCTCGCTCATTTGGCACCTACCACGTATTGGATGCTGTGCCAGGGGCTAGGGGCCACAGGTGAAGGGCATGATGCTTGCCGGACACTTGAGCGTTGACAGTCTGCTGGTGGAATGGGTGGGGAGGTTGCTACAGATAGAGACATTGGAGGAAGAAAGAAAGCAAGCCTCAGGAGAGGTGGTGACCTTGGATCTGGGTCCAGGAGAATGCGTGGGACTTGCCAGGCCAGAGGGTAGAGACTGGCCCAGAAGTGTGAAAGAACGTGGCATGTTTGGAGGCAACCAAGTTCCTCACAGCTTGAACAACGAGTAGGCAGGGTTAGTGGTAGAAGAGGAGGCTGAAGGGGAGGCTGGAGCCGTGCTTTGCCCGCTAAAGAGCACTGGGGAGCCATTGAAGGTTTTGAAGGAGGAGCATGATCAAATTGGCATTCCTGAGCAGTCATTCTGGTGGGAGCACAAGGGAGCCCGGGTTAGAGAGGGCCGAGGCTGGTGTGTGGGGTGCTTGTAAGGAGGATGCCATAGGGATCTAGCGACCAGAAGAGGGTGTGTGCTAAGGCAGTGCTGGGGAGTTGGGCAGGGGAAGTTTTAATGGCAGGACTCGGTCATTCGTTGGCCTGGGAGGGAACAGGAGAATGAGCAAGGCCAAGGAGAACACGGGAGAGGCAGGGTTGGGGAGGACAGAGGTTTTTTTTTTTTTAGCTTGGTGGGCAGTGAAGCTACCAAATTAGGAGGAAGAACAAGGCCGAGAGTGGGGACCCGGAGATGGGTTGGATTTGAGACATGCTGACCTTGAGGCCTCATCCCCTTTACTTTAAAGAATACGATAATGCTCTGCGAAGCAGGTAGTCCCGAGGTAGGTGCGGTTATCCCCACTCCGCAGGTGATGGAGCTGAGGCACAGAGAAGTTAAGTTGCCCCGAGGTCACATAGCTGGGGAAAGACAGAGCCAGGACTCCCAACTGAAGTACGGCGGCCCTCAGCCCCCGACAGCCCCAGCGCTCGGCCTGGTGCCGTGTAAGGATAAGGCTCTGTCTCCGTCCTCAGGTGGACAGGGCCTTATGGGGGTGATATCATAGGGAGCTCACCGGGTGGCCCCACCAGAGCTGCGGCTCGGGGTAGAGTTGCGCCTTGTGTGCACAGGAGTGGCTGCGTCACTCTGGCTGCGTCCTTTGAAGTTCAGTCCCTGTGACAGCAAGGACGCTGACGGTGCCGGTCCCGGGCTGTCTCAGGATGAGATGAAAAGCTCTTACGCATCTGTGTCCTGATGGTATGCTTGAGCCCCTGCAGTGGGTCAATTTCTGTGCTGCACCCTTTACCTGGAGTCTCCCATTGAACCCTCCCACTGTTAGGAGGAGGCCACAGGTAAGAAAAGACCAGGCCCAGAGAGGTTAAGTAACTTGCCCAAGATCACAGAGGTAGCCCGTCTGCCTAGCTTCCAAGCCCATGCTCGCAATCTCTGCTTCCCGTGGATTCCCTGGCATGAGGGAGGATTGGCACCTTGGCAGTTTTCAGCGACAGGCTGAAGGTTTTTAACAGTTTCTGAAGATTGGGACTTTTTATTTCCTCCTTGCATAGCCTATAAACAGGAAAATGACTAGGACGGGACGAATACTTCCTGTCCGTTTCGGGAAGATTGGAGTGGTCAGGATACAGGCCCAAGAAACCGGGGTCACCTGGGAAATGGAGGTGTCTGATCCTAGCTTCGCAGCCTGGATGGAGGGTTTTCGGACAGGTTTCATCCTCACCTGGGACCTGGGCCGCATGCAGGGTGTCTGGTGCGGTTGGCCGGGAGAGGAGAGGCGGGGCAGAAGTGACAAAATGGTCTGAGCGATTCCGCCTGCCTTTCCAGCGAGTTCTTGTCCCAGAGTAGGTGTGACTGGGGCTGTGAGTCTGTCAGGCCCTCCGCTGGCTCAGTTTCTGAGCGCCTTTCAAAGCGTGGGCATCCTGCCTCGTGAGTGAGGGACGGCGTTGAAAACACACATGATGTATGTGCGGCCTGGCTTCTGAATGCAGGCTGACTGCTGACCTGGTCGAGCTCCACCAAAGCTGGAGGAAATACTGCTTTGGACCCGAGAGCCAAGATGTTGGCTTCCCGAGGGAATTCTAGAATAATTTTGAACCGAACAGGATTTTTCCCTGACACACCTACTCTGGAGTCTTTCCCTACATTACTGAATTTGTCGAGGAGTCATTTTTCTCTTTGCCTCTGCTGCCCTGTGAATCAGCGTGTGGCTGGGCCCCGCCTCCCCAGGGGTCCGGTGGGAGTGGAGACCTTCCCTGGACGTGCTGCGTGCCCTCACTGGTGATGGGTTTTTGTGCTGGCCCTTGGGGTATCTCTGGGTTTTGAATGGGAGTTCATGGGCAGAGCCCATTCTGGAGGTTCCACACTCCTCAGGCATCCTTCTTACCAGCTGCCCGTGTTCCAGAGAGATACCTGCGCTATGACGCGCCCTGGGGCATCCATTTGATAACCTGAGCATTGGGAGAAGCGTCACTGTGTTGACGAAGAGTCCTGCCAGGAGTGGCTGCGGAGAAATCTGGCCGAGGCCCCTGATGTGCATGTGGATGCATCAAGAGAACTAAGGTGCTCCTGATCTTGTTTAACGCTCCTCTGGGTTTCAGTAGAATCTGTGCAGTGATCAGTTCCTGCTCCGGATGCCCCAGTCAGCCCCGGGGCGGGCTTTCTCAGCATCACTCTGCCGTGGATGTTTTGGACCAGATCACGCTCTGTCTTGGAGGGCTGTCCTGTGCCTTGGGTGCCCAGCAGCCTCCCCGGGCCCCGCCCACCAGACGCCAGAAACACCATCCTCGGCCAAGAGTCATGATGTTCAAAAAAGTCTCCCGAGAGGGGTTGGGGAGGATAGGGAGCTATCGCTTAAAGGTTATAGAGTTTCTATTTGGGGTGATGAAAACCTCTTGGAAACAGATAGTGGTGATGATCGCACAACGCGGTGAACGTAATTCATGCCGCTGAAAATACACTTGAAAATGATGAAGATGGCAGGTTTATTATCTATTTTACCACAATTTAAAGAAATTGCCAGATGTCCCCTGGGGAAGAAAATTGAGAAGCGCTGGCCTAGAAAGCCTGTCTGATGCACAACTTTTAGGCTGTGCCTCACCAGACAGGGTGGCTGCTTTTTATCTCTTCCTTTTGGTTTTATGAGTCAGGTGAAGGAGTTTGGAATTGTTAGCCACTTCATTTCTTTCTTTCTTTTTATTTATTTTTTATTTTTTTTAAGTTTACTTATTTTGAGAGAGAGAGAGAGAGCATGAGCAGGGGAGGAGGAGGAGGAGGAAGAGAGAGAGAGGGAGAGAGAGATTCCCAAGCAGGCTCTGCACTGTCAGTGCACAGCCCAATGTGGGGCTCAAACTCACGAACTGTGAGATCCGACCTGAGTGGAAACCAAAAGTCAGCTTAACCCATTAGGCCGCCCAGGTGCCCCTATTTTTTATTTTATATTTTTTCAAGTAGGCTCCACGCCCAGTGTGGAGCCCAGTGTGGGGCTTGAACTCGTGACCCTGAGATCAAGACCTGAGTTGAGATCAAGAGTCAGACACTTAACTGACTGAGTCGCCCAGGTGCCCCTCTTTTTTTTTTTTTTTTTAAATTACAGTAAAATACACGCAAGTCGATTTGCCATTTTATTTTATTTATTTATTTTTTTTCAACGTTTATTTATTTTTGGGACAGAGAGAGACAGAGCATGAACGGGGGAGGGGCAGAGGCAGAGGGAGACACAGAATCGGAAACAGGCTCCAGGCTCCGAGCCATCAGCCCAGAGCCTGACGCGGGGCTCGAACTCCCGGACCGCGAGATCGTGACCTGGCTGAAGTCGGACGCTTAACCGACTGCGCCACCCAGGCGCCCCTCGATTTGCCATTTTAACCATTAACTGGCCTTGAGCACATTCACATCGTGTATCCGTCTCCACCATCTGTCCGCAGAATGGTTTCGTGTTCCCTGACTGAAGCTCTGCCCCCGGGGAACAGCCACTCCCACTCCCTCCTGCTCCCGGTCCTGTAGCCACCTTCTCTGTCGGCCTGTTCCTTCCTTCACTGTTTCCAGCTGGCGTCCATCAGGCAGCAGGGAAGCCACAGGATCGTCCGGATTCCTTTACAGATACAGGATTATCCGGATTCCTTTACAGATACAGGATCCGTTTGCTCGCCAAAAAAGTACTGGGTATGCGGGCTTTCTAAAGACACTGATGCAAACGATGTAGCCTCTGGAGGGGAATTTGGCCATATGGGGCAACACTTCAGTTGTATTTACGCATCAGCCTAGCAACTCCACGTGCGTGTGTCTGTCCCAACGATAACACTGGCAAAAACACGCATAGACTCGTGTAGCAGGCTGTTTGCGGCACTACTTACCATAGCGAGAGGCTGGGGGAGCTGAGATGTCCTTCAGTAGAACGGATGCGTCCCCAGAGTGGAGTCCTCTGAGGCTCTGAGAAAGCAGTGACTAAGTGTCTAGGGCCGCACCGACCAGTGAAGTCACCGTTAGCCACCAGTGGCAATTTCAATTTATATGCATTCAAATGAAATGTGAAAAACTCAGTTCCTCTGCCTCACGAGCTACATTTCAGGTGTTCAGTCTCCACTGGTGGCTAGCGGCTGCTGTGTGGATGGCACAGACCTAGCACGTTTTCCTTCCTCTCAGAAGCTTGCATTGATGAGCACTGCTCTAGAACAGCGTGCATCACATTCTGCCTTGTAATCTACAGGGGGATGTGAACACACACACACACACACACACACACACGTACATAATACACATTCTTGTTTATAGCAAACAAGTATGTACATACATGGGCCTAAGGCAGATTTCTTTATATTCAAGAAAATGGAAGAGGAACCAAAAATGGATTGAAATGATTGTAATGCAGAAGGAGGAAGGGAAAGGAGAAAAAGGGAAGGGACAAGGACGGAAGCTAGGTGTCTCTGAAAGCACCTGTTTTGTAAATCGGACGTCGGAGCCAGGTAAATGTTTTACGTAATTATCAATAACTCAGAATGATAGCCCCCTAAGTCCCCCAAGCCCCTCTGGATGCTTTTCTTTTTCTTTCTGAAAGCCCAGCAGGCATGCGTACTTCACGCTGGAACACGACAGCAGCCATGTGGCTGCCACCGTGGCCCGCGAGCTGTTGGCGCGCCTTCCCGCCTCCCGGGAGAGCCGCTGTGCCAGGCTGCGGACGGAGGCCACGCCAGCACCTTAGTCCGGCACTTAAATGGTTAATCGTACACTGACAGCCCATGAAACCGAGAGAAACCAACTCACACAGGCAAGATTAGGATTAACTGTGGACATTTGCTTTGTTTCTAAATCCGGAAGATAATGCCAAGTTAACTTAAAATTTTTTTAAGACATTTCAAGGAGATCGTTTCTGTTCTATTTAAAACCTGTAATGAATGGGGACAAAAGAGGTCTCTTGTTTTTGAGCGAGACCATCTCCAGAAGAGTAGGTGGGAGAGCACGGGGGACCTGGAGGAAATGGGTTTGAGAGCCATGTGGTCCGTGCGAAGAATCCAGTTGCTGGGCTGGCACTGGCCAACCACCCCCCCCCCCCCCCCCCGGGCAGGTTGACGCATCATTGAATGTGCGCAGACCTCTGGCAGAATTCCAAGCGTGTTGCACACGTGTCCTTGCTTTGTGGCTGTGGGCGGGAAGGGAGGGAGACCGTGGCGGACTTGGGGCTAAGACACACAGGCTGCCTTGTGAGGGCTTCCTGTGTGCCAGGAGCCGTCGGGTGCCCTCTCTGGACTGAACCCACTGCAGCCACTACTGGATCGGCAGTAGTATTTGCAGGCGACAGGAGGCAGCGACACTTAGGTACCGCGCCAGCGGGCACGGGGTGTTCGAAAGCGGAGGAGCTGGCTTCCGCATCAGGTCCACCTCTACGGCCTGTGCTCCCAAGGTTTCCCGATTTAGTCCGTTCTGGGTTAGTCGGCGGGACCACCTGCAGAGAGAAGGTGCCCATGTGCTACGGCACTCCAAACTTCCTGAACGTTCGTTCTGTGAGCTGTTTCGTGTTATTAGTAATCATCCTCTGACGGGCTCCATCCCATGTCCTTTGCGAAATATTCCACTGGTCCCTTCAGGATGTATTCCAAGCTCTGTCCCTTGAACACTGAACCTCAGGCTTGTTTGGAATAATATTTAACCCTCTTCTAATAGGTGGCTCTAGAGTCGCTCAGGCCGGGGTTGAGACACCAGCTCCTGCATTTGTTTAAGAATATCCCTACGAATGAGTCACCTAGCCCCTCCAAGCTTTATTTTCCTTATCCGTAAATCAGAGATAACAATTACTGGTGTTTTGAAATCTCTAGATCTCTCTTTAGAGCTTTTGTGCAAGAAAGCAAATGGAAAAGCTCCTAGGTCACGTAAAAAATGAACGTGAGTAGAGTCTCTGCTTGTCCCCAATACACAATAGTGCAGTGGTTGCTACTGTGTAACTGTGTGTGTCATTCGGTCCCTTGGTTTAAATCATCAAGGAGTAGTTGCAGTGACTGTGGCGGTGGTGGGGGGCACCTGTGAGGATGGTGTGGGGCTTGACACAGTCACGGCTGCTCTAGATGTGGCTGGAGGTGTGCAGGAACTATGGGGTACCGGGCTGGCCAGAAGCCAGCTGGGCTTCTGGAGGCTAGATGTTTCCTCCTGTAATGACTGATTTGCACAGAGTTGCAGATGGGGGTTGACCTGGAATAGACTCTCAAAAGTCACCTCTTGCAGAGCTTTCTAGCCCTTAGAGATCGGGCAGGCTCTTTGCAGCACAAGCTGGGGTAGGCAGTGCCCACAGTGGCCGTGTGGGGGCTTGATGGGCACAGGATGCCCGCTTTCCAGATGCGTCTCTCCTTTGTCCATCCCGCATGATATCTCAGGGAGTGACAGCAGGGACCGGTTCCAAGTCTGGGCATCCTTGCAGGGCCCGGAGACCTGTAGCAGGAGCCCCAGCACCTGGGAGACGGGTCCGGCCTTGGAAAGCAGACACTTGGCTGGCCAGCGAATGAGTCCAGGCCATTGCTGAGCTCAGTGAGGAGACTGTCCCTTGAGAGATTGGAGAAGCCCCAGGTCTCGTTGAGTCTGCAGGACTTGGTTGCACGGGGCTGGAGTGGGGAGAGTACAGGAAAGCGGGGTAGGGTCTTGAAGGAGGGAAGGTCTTTGTGCTCCTTGCTTTCCTGCGCAGGGCTGTGCCTCCGTCACAAACCTTTCAAGAGTCCCGCTCTAGTAAGAGAGGGAGGGGATGTTGGGTACAGGGGGAAGTTAGGGAGGGAAGCACTTGCACCCACCTTCTTAACACCTCGCGTTCAGATCCAGTTATTTTCAACACCCACAGGAAAGGCTGGGGCTTTAACACCAACTAGTGAAACCAATAACAAATTAGAGACTTACTCACCACCTAACAAAGGTGGCGTTTGTATTGTTTGGTTCAGTGGTGAATCAAAGCCCAGTTTGGCAGGCCCTGCTCCTGGGTCCCTGCCTCCAGCAACCCTCCAGCCCTCTCTAAGCCAGCCAGCTGGGCAGGGTTTTCTGTCCCTCCCACGGGGAGTCTGGGTGCACGTCCATGCGCCGCCTCTGCCCCCATTGGCCTGGGTTTCTTGAGGACAGGGACGGACCCTGGATGTGTCTTCCTCCAGCTTTCTCTCGTGAGCGCTGCACTCATTCCTACACGAGTGTGTTCAAAACCTCTGTGGAGGTGTCACCGCCTGGTTTCACCGCCTGGCTCACCCGTCTGTCTCTCAGTCCTGTCCCGCTGCTCCCCGTCACGCACACTCTCCGTTCCGGCCACACTGGCCCCTGCCCCATCATTCCCTGTCTCTTCTGCCGCCACGTGGCTTCAAGACCCTCCCCATCACTTCTCCCCTGTCAAGACTGCGCCCTTCTTCGTGACTCAGCTCAAAGGCCCTCCCCGCCAGGAATCCTTCTCTGCTCTTGTAAACATTTGAGTGCCTGGAGCGCGTCTACCGCAGCTTGACCGTCTCCTGCCTACCTCCAAGTTCCCGTGATGTGATTGCCTCGTCCGGTGTGTATCATTCGGCCCCCCTGCGTGCGTGTCTTCCTTTTGAGGACAAGTCCGGTGTCTGTCACATTCTGTAGAGCTGTCTTTTCTGCCTGGCCCAGGCTTCGGCCCGCCATAGACTCTGAAGAGGCGTGCCGGCCGCAAAATGGAACGCCCGTTTCATGCCCGAGCTAGGCCCTTTCTGTCTTTGTCCCCTGCAATCCTGACAGCAGCCCCTTATGTAGATGCTGTTACTGTCCATCTCTTCCAGAGAAGGAAACTGAGGCTCCGCAGCATGCCTCGGGTCACACGGTGGTGAGCTGCAGAGCTGACATCTGTGACCAGGCCTCTCTGCCTTTTGCCTACGATGCTGTGTGACCTGGGGGTGGATACAACTCCAAATAAGATGCATAAAAGCACGTGGGAGGCCGTGAACTTCTCGAGGTGCACCAGTTCAGAAAAATCACGTGTCTGGGGGGGTTGAGGCAAACCCTTCCCCGGGGAATAGCTCGACAGCTGGGGCTTCATCAACACTGGGGGTGGGGGGCGGGGATAAGTAGCCAGAGAGAAATGGATCTTCCCAGACTCCTCATAGCAGTGACTTACCAGGAGCTGGCCTTTCAAGGTCTCTCCAAGGTCGCCTCCTGGTAGGCGAGACTTGGGGTGTTGGAGACAGAGCACGGGATCTCCTGTTTGTCTCCGTTTGCTTCTTGAACACCCACGTCCTTGAGGGGTCATGACTGTCGGGTACCGTCTTGAGTCCTCTAGGGTCACAGAGATGAGTCTATCCCATTCCAGGGCCTCCGTCCCCATAGAGGAAGTGAGACCCATAAATAAATTACCTTAATGTTCGAAAAGGAGTTAATGTGGTCCTAAGAGACACTAGTTTTCACTGTTGAAGTGAGGAGGAGGGAGACCCCCTTCCGGCCCAGGCTGCTGCAAACCGTGGCCCAGGGAGCCGTGGCCTTAGCTCGGGGCCTCAGCTCTGGCTTGGTGTGCAGGGACTTGTACTGAGCCTGCACATTCTGACACCCCACATCCTTGGAGGGATTTCGCTGAGGGCCCCACTCTTAAACTTGCAAAGGGTGTCATGAGAGGCTTGGCGGCTGGAGCGGTGCCTCCCTGTGGTGAGCTGTCTGGACTGGCGAAGGGAACCCGCGAACAGACACTTGAGGGAGTTTTGTACCTTGTGCTTCATGTAACGTAGTCACTCAGTTCTGACCACATGCCTATTTTGCAGACGCAGGACCAGACCTTGGGAACGACTGTAATTTGCTTAGGGCCGCATGGCTGAGGCATCTCGGAACTGTAGTCTGATGCCGAGTGTGGAAGATTGAGCAGCAGGCATGAATGGAGTGCTGCCGGGGAGGAAAAAGGACTGGTCCGAGGAAGCGTGGAGGACAGTGGCTAGGAGGCGATCGGGAGGGTCAGCTGGGCCAAACCAGATGTGGCCTGAGTGTCTTTGGAGAAGGAGGTGTCTGCGGCTGGGGGCAAACCGATAGTGCAGAAGGAGAAGGGAGGAAGGATCCCGTAGGGTGGGGATCCTTTCCCGGCTCGGAGATGGGCTCCAGAGTCTGGACGGTGCACCGTAAACTGGTGTTCCCGTGAGCCAACGGCTTGCTCTTCCCTCTGCCTCACGCCATAGGTGATCGCGGTGGTGATGGATGTTTTCACGGACATCGACATCTTCAGGGACCTACAGGAAATATGTCGGAAACAGGGAGTCGCCGTCTACATCCTCCTGGACCAGGCTCTGCTCTCGCAGTTTTTGGATATGTGCATGGACCTGAAAGTGCATCCTGAAAAGGAGGAGGTTTGTGTTCCATGTTTCCAGTTTCTCCTTAATCAGCAGTAAGACTGAGCATCTGTAACCTACATGATCTACATGATGGTGCGGGGTGGGGCGGGGGTTGGATCCCCATGACACGAGAGGCAGCGGAGGCTGTGGCCAAAGCCATTTGTCTGAAATCTCACAGAAAAGAAACCACACAGCCAGGTTTCAAACCTTGGCCTCCCCTGAACAGCCGGGAGGTCGGCTGTTGGCCGCACGGGGCTGCCTTGGAGGCGCTGCTTTTGACAGTAGCGCCGGCCCGGCCACCGTTGACGGAGCCCCTGCTCCGTCCTTGGCACTGTCCTGGGCTCCTGACAAGTGTTAGGCAACTCCGTCCTCACCGCAGCCCTGCCGGGTAAGTACCTGTTTCAGCGCAGACGTGGTGGCACAGAGAGCCCGGGGTCTGCTGCTGGAAAGGAGCGGGGGTGTGCCTCCCTCGCGGTGGGCCTGCCTCCAGCCCCGTGTTCCTGATCACTGTCACATGCTGCCTCTCTGTTCTCGCTGCTGTAAAATTAGGCTTTTCATGTCCTTTGCTCTGAGCATGACAGTAATGCAAACTGAAGTCTTTAAATGTACGGTTACATAACTCAGCCAGCTTGTTCTCTGTAGCAGAAAGAGGCAAGCAGCATCGTCGTATTTGTTTTTCATCTTTTTCAATTAAGCAGCTTAATGTGAGCTGTGAGCTTTGGAACTTAATTCATCCACTTGGCTCATCACCTATGTGAGCACCTTCTCTGAGCCACTTAACTGTTCCAGGCGCTGGAAATAAAGCAGTCAGCAAACCGAACAATGCATTGGGCTTCGGTACTATAGGCTGCTTGCAGAGTGGACATCAGCGCATCCCCCCCCCCTCCCCCCCCCGTTGTCAAGTAATTTGGTTTACAAAATTTGGCTATTCGACTTCCCCCACAGAGTTCTTGGTGGTCGTTTTCCCGAATGGGGAAACCGAGGATCAGGTTGTTGCTAACTTATCACAGCCGCTACAAAGCAAATTCCTGGTGGAGGTAGAATCGGAGGTTGGAGCCAGGATGAAATGAGCCAGCCGTGTGACCCGCACTCGGTTAAAGTACGAGGTCAGGGGGACCCAAGGCAAATGCATGTTAGGCGTGGAAAAGCACGTTGTCACCTGAGCAGACATTCAGCCTGTGACTGCTTTTACACAGAGCCAGGGGAAGCGATGGAAGATGTGCTGTTTGACTCTGAGGCTCTCTCTGCAACGAGGGCTGTGTGCCAGCAGCAGGAGAATCACAGAGTGGCTCTGGCCACAGCTCTGATCGTGAGATTGGCTTAGAGACGATCCAGTTATCGAATCCAGCATTATTTACCGACTCGCTTGCACAGTGTTGGTTGTTGCCTCGAGGAGGAGTCGAAAGGAAGTCTGTACCTTTGGCCTCAGCAGTTCTTGTAGTGTCTTTTTTTTTTAAGATTTTAGTTTTTTTTAAGTAATCTCTGCACCCAACACGGGGCTCGAACTCATAACCCTGAGATGAAGAGTCGCATGCTGTACTGACGGAGCCAGCCAGGCGCCCCAATTTTTGTAGTGCCTTGACTTCTTCCTAGAGCAGCACCGTCTTCCCTGGCGGCTTCTCTCACCAGGACGTGTCTGTTGGTGAGTCTGTACCCTCCCCCAGTGGGGGCTGACATCTGCCATGCCCTCGCTCTGTGGCTAGTTCTGGACGCTGGGTGTCCTGTCTGTGGGCACTTGGTCATGTGTTTGTGCGTAGGCCCTCAAAAGCCCTTTGACTGCAGTCACAGAGGCCTGTACGACATTTGGGTAAGCACCGACGGAAAAGATGCAGAAAACTACACCTAAATGTGCCCACAGTGACATTTTTGAATGCTTGCTATTATATGTGGATCCTTTGAAACCTGGGTCAGGAATCTGTATCTCCTCCAGGAACCCCCTGCCCCACCTTGCTCCGGGTGCACCTCTATGGAAGGTCCTAGTTTCTTTGTTTGTTTAATTTTATTTTGAAATAGTGGGATTCTCAAAGGAATTAGCGGTATAATATAAGGAGTTCCTGAATACTCTGCCCAAATTATCTAAATGTTAACGTCTTATAAACCTCTGTGCAAATTTCAAAATTGAAAAATAAATTTGATATAATACCATAATCTACAGACCTTCTAAGTCTCACTGATCATTCCACGAATGCCCTTTTTCTTATTCAGGATCCAACCCAGGACCGAATCTTGCATTGAGTTGTCCTATCTCCTTAGCGTCTTCTCATTTGGAGCTGCTCCTCTGTCTTTGTCTTTTAGGGTGTTGGTGCTTGGAAGAACATTAGCCAGTTTTCTGTAGGATTTGGGTTGGTCTGATGCTTCCTCATGGCTAAATTCAGATCATGTTTTGGTAAGACCACGGAAGTGATGTTATGTCATGCCATGGTGTTTTTGTTTTGTTTTATGTTTTTATTTTAAAGGAACAGTAGGTTCAGGGCGCCTGGGTGGCTCAGTCGGTTAAGCGTCCGACTTCGGCTCAGGTCATGATCTCGTGGTTTGTGAGTTCGAGCCTTGCGTCGGGCTCTGCTGACAGCTCAGAGCCTGGATCCTGCTTTGGATTCTGTGTCTCCTTCTCTCTCTCCCCTCCCCGCTCATGCTCCGTCTCTCTCTCAATTCTTTTTTTTTTTTTTTTTTTAAATAAAAAGGGAACAACAGATTCACAGAAGTTGCAAAGGTCATACATAGAGGTTTCCATGTGTCCCTCGCCCGGTTTCCCCAATGGTTACATCCTATGTGACTTCTAGTACAAAATCACAGCCTGGAATCTGGGGTTGGCACAACATGTGTTGACAGTTCTATGCCATTTTATCACATGTGTACACCTATGGAACCCCCCCTGCCATCAGGATCCAGAACTGTCCCACCACTGTCGGGATACAGGACTATTCTATCACCACAACCATCTCCTTGCTCCCATTATGGTCCCATCTATGCTCCTCTCTGTGCCCTCCTCCTCGTTTTTAACCCCTGGAAACCAGTAATTTATTCCCCATCTCTATAATTTTGTCATCTAGAGAACGTTCTATAAATGGAATCATATAGTATATGACCTATTGAGATTGGCTTTTTTTCATTCTGCATAACGCGCTTGAGATCCATCCAAATTATTGTATCAATTGTTAGTTCTTTTTTGCTGCTAAGGAGTGTCATGTGGTGTGGTTGTGCCACAGTTGAACTGTTCACCCGCTGAAGGACTTTAGGATAGTTTCCAGTTTCTTACTATGATGAATAAAGTTGCTGTATTTGTGCACAGGTTTTTGTGTGGATGTAGGTTTTCACTTCTCTGGATGATGTCATACCTTGTTTTTTGAATCACGCATTACTTTTCTCTCCCTTAGTCCCTAAAGGTAAGGAACATGCCTGATCCCCCTATTGTCTCAAGGCTCAGCACACGGTAGGGACTTTCTTTGCTTATGGAATGAATGAGAGAATCAAACAAAAATCTTAAGCATTTAATTTGAATTGTGTAAGGTTTCTAAAGGCATAAAGCTGACGCTGTCCTGATTTGCTCCAAATAATGCAGATCGTCTTAGTGTTTTACATACCATCGGATATACATTTATGCGGGTCATTTTACAAGGATGATTACGCACTGTGGGGCCCCAGCGTATTACCGGAGTACCTTTTTGATAAATTCGTAGGAGATGTGACATTGTTGGTGAAGCCACATGTGATGTGTGCCAGCCTCAGAAGTCCCGTGTTAGAGAAGGCTCGTCCTGTTCCCCATACTGAGGATGGCATGGGGGTAAGTGAGGGTGGGCTGTTAGTCATTACTGATGCAGTCAAATAAGAAAGTAGGAGAAATATCAGCTTAGCTTCCTTAAGCCTTCGTTAAAATGCTATTTATTATTAGTGTGTTTTCTTTGCTGATTTTATCCCCCACATTCTGTTTCAATGTCATTTCTTGGATTCTGTCCTGTCAAAGAACGAGTGGCTCTTCTTTGAGAGCACATGTACCCGTGAACCAAGAGTCTCACAAGTCCGTGTGAGAACAGGGCACACGAGAAGATGGACCAAGTGAAGTGACATTCGTCGAGTTCCGAGAACTGCTGGCTAGTGTGCGTGTGTGCCGTTACCGAAGGGGACGGGGGACCGCTCCTTTGCCACCTAGTGCGTCTTTTCGGGAACTGTAGATCAAGCCCTCTGTCGTTTGCTCACTGGCCTGTGTGTTTCTTTTTCCCCCATTCCCCGCCGACAGCTGATGACCGTCCGGACTATTACCGGAAACACTTACTATGCGAGGTCGGGGACTAAGATAGTTGGGCAGGTTCACGAGAAGTTCACACTGATTGATGGCATTCGCGTGGCTACAGGCTCCTATAGGTAAGTCTCTAGCCTGCCCGTGCTTGTGACTCTGAACTTTGCAGTGGGTGCATGCTGGATAAAGGAAAAGCTGCTTTTCCTCTCAACGTGAGCCTCCGTGGCCGGGCGTTCTGGTAGGTGTGCATCTGTGCGTGTGAGGATGTCAGTCCGAGTGGCCTTTTGCAGGAGGTGGTTGGGGGGCGGGTCACCTCCCCTGCCCTGGGGGGCCACGAAACTAAGGCGTGGATGTTGAAACTTGCCTGGAGCCCCTGCCAGGCCTGCGGTGGCCAAACTGGGGTTACCGGTGACAGGAGCAGTCTCAATTCCTGTTCCTTGGTCCCCCCCGCCCCTTGTCCCTGTTCACTTGCAGGTAAGGGTCATCACAGGTCTCAGCGTCAGTGTGGAGGGCAGAGCCGAAGCTGTTACCTTATGCTTAAATCCTTCACCTTCCGTCAAGCCTTGTAACTTAGTGCTTTAGTCTAGAAAGTACTGATCCAGGTTTCTAGCCCCACCTTTGAAGTCTTAACTTGGCAGTGGTATCTTACAGTAGAGTGTCGTCGAATAGAGGGTGCAGATGATTGGATCATTGATTTTCACGAATCTCCAGAAGTTAAGATGCACCGTGTTTACTTACGTGGCTCCAATGGCAGTGTGTCTGTGCATTCGATCGTCTGACGGTGTGCGTGAGGCATGTCTTGAGTTTAAAAAAGAAAAACTCATTTTTGGAGAAACGCGCATTCCCGAGTGATGATTGTGTCAGCCCTGGCAGATGTGCAAAAGGTTGTGGAAGCTGAGGGGGTCAGATCAAGAAACTCTTGGTGCCTTTCTTTTCGGACAGTACCATCATTGCTCAGAACAAAATTCACACTTCCTCGAGACTTCCTTTCATAAGACGTTTATAAATAACAGGAGGAGACTAGATTTTCACCCGAAGCAAGCTTTATCTGCGTAAACAAACTTAGTCCCAAATGGTTTTTGGCCATCCTGAAATATCAAATATAAAAATTACCCTCTGCAAATGAGGATGATGATGATGATAGGTTGTTTTTTTTTTAAGTCTATTTATTTATTTTGAGTGAGTGAGACAGAGAGACAGAGAGATTAAGTGGGGGGAGGGGCAGAGAGAGAGGGAGACAGAATCCCAAGCAGGCTCCGCATTGTCCGCATGGAGCTTGATGCAGGGCTCGAACTCACAAACCATGAGATCGTGACTTGAGATGAACCCAAGAGCTGGTTAACCAACTGAGTCACCCAGATGCCCCGAGGATTATAGCTTCTATTTGTTGACGGTATTTCATACTCCTGGTGTTGGATAGGTGTCTTGTTTGCATGATCTCATTGAAGGTTTTCAGAATCTTTCTTCTGGGGCTTTGAAGGCAGTTCTCAAGGTAGAGACAGAGCTGACACTATGTTTCATGATCTCTCATTTAAAACATACTATTCCTTTTTAAAAATTTATTTAATGTTTATTAGTTATTTTTGAGAGAGAGGGAGATGGAGTGTAAGCGGAGGGGGGGGGGGGTAGAGAGAGGGAGTTACAGAATGCGAAGCAGGCTCCAGGCTCTGAGCTGTCAGCCCAGAGCCTGACACGGGGCTCGAACCCACAGATGGGAGATCACGACCTGAGCTGAAGTCGGGCTAAAGTCGGATGCTTAACCCACTGAGCCACCCAGGTGCCCATAAAACATCCTATTCCTGATACAAACTTCTTTATCAGTGGGGTGATCGGGAGTGCAGAAAGCTAGCTCAAACTACTTTATGCAAAATAGAATTTATTGAGTTCCATAACTTGGGAGTGTAGTAAGGTGCAGTTGGTTTTCAGTTCAACTTGACCTGGAGGGCATACATTGATCAGAATATTGTCCCCTGGTCCTGCTTTTTTTCTAGTTGATCTTTATTCTCAGTCACACTCTCCCTTTGAAGGCAAGGTCCAGGCTTATTTACGTAGCCTTTAGTATCTCTCCCAAGGAGAGAGACTTTCTTTCTGCCTGCACTGGCATTAGTCCTTGAAGAATTACTTGGTCCTAGCTAGGTCACGTGCCCATCCTGGGTAGGTCCCCGACCCAAGTGGGTGGGATACTCTGGTCAGCTTGGGTCATATGTCCACCCCATTGTGATTGCAGGAAGTGCCTAAGAAGAAGGCTGGGGTGGATGGGGTTCTATTACTAGAGGAAGAAGGATGCCTGACAGGCAGGGCACATGGCCACTAATCAGCCCTGAATGTGCTACTGTCCCCCATTGAAAATGGCAGCACTGGCAGCACCTGGGTGGCTCGGTTAAGTGTCTGACTTTGGCTCAGGTCACGATCTCACTGTTTGTGAGTTGGAGCCTCGCGTCAGGCTCGCCGCTGTCAGCACAGAACCCACTTCGAATCCTCTGCCTCCCTCTCTCTCTGCCCCTCCCCCGTTTGCTCTTTCTCTCTCAAAAATAAATAAATAAACATTAAAAAAAAAGGAAAAGAAAAAGAAGGGGCACCTGGGTGGCTCATTTGGTTGAGCTTTCAACTTCAGCTCAGGTCACGATCTCACGGTTCCTGAGTTCAAGCCCCACATTGGGCTCCGTGCTGGCAGTGCAGACCCTGCTTCGCATTCTGTCTCTGCCCTTCCCCTGCTTGCATTTTCTCTCTCAAAGTAAATAAATAAAAATCTTAAAAAAGAAAGGAAGAAAATGGCAGCATGGGAGCAGGTAGTAAGGAGCACTGCACTAACAGTCCTTACGTCCTGGGGTCTAGTCTGCAGTCTAGACCAGCTTCCCGCTGGGACATCACTAGCTAGTTTCATCACTTCTAAAATCAGGGTGCTTGCCTAAATCTTTTTGAAGCCCTTTCTAGTTTGTAGAAACGCTGAGGCTGTGGATGTCTAAGTCTCAGTGTGTTGGTTAAACAGTTGGCCTTTTTCTTTCTGTTACCGCATACATACGTTATGTATGGGGTTGGGGTGTTGAATTTACACTGAATGGTGGGTATGCTGTCACCAGAGTTGTGACTCCTGGAGCAGGATATCTAGGCTTTATTGTTCATTTTGACAGTGAGTAAACTAAGAGTGCTCATGCTTACCAGCTTCTCTTTGTTTGTTTGTTTTTAATCCTTAAGTTTTACGTGGACAGATGGCAAATTAAATAGCAGTAACTTGGTCATTCTGTCTGGCCAAGTGGTTGAACACTTTGATCTGGAGTTCCGAATCCTGTATGCACAGTCGAAGCCCATCAGCTCCAAGCTGCTGTCTGACTTCCAGATCAGCGGCAAGTTTGACCATCTAGTGGACAGTAAACCCCTGTCTAAGGAGCTCACGTTGGGCGGCCTGCTGCGCCTGCGGCTGTCCCGGCTCTCGAGCACCCCCAAGAAGGCTGAGCTGGGGTGTGAGGCTCCCGCTGAGGGCAGGGCAGAGGCCAGGCACCAGAACTGCGAGTCCTCCACCGTCGGCGATGAGGACGATGTCATCAGCTGCCAGGACAGACCACAGGGCGGGAGGAGGACGACCAATGCGGCCACCCAGACGGAGCCAGGAGAGGAGGTTCCAGCAGTGAGCACGAGCGACGCGGGGACACAAGCCAGCGTCACCACGGCATGTGCCGGGACCCAGACCGCGGTCACCACCAGGGTCGCGAGCTCCCAAGCTGCGGTTCGGTCCACGTCGGCCACCACCCAGACTGACGTGGACGAGAATGTTCTCTTTTCTCAGGGCACCCAGTCTAAAGAAGGGTCACCAGTGTCCAGGATGTCTGTGTCCAGTTCTCCCAGTTTGAGGTCTTCCTCCTCTCTGTCTTCCCAGGGCTCTGTGGCGAGCTCCCTGGGCTCCCAGACGTCCAGCAGAGCCCCTGACTTTGTCCCCGCTGGACACGCCAAGTACTGGGGCGCCCCCCACTTGGATCTGTGCTTGCGAGACTCCTTTAGGAACTTGAATCAAGAGCGCCAGTTTCACTTTGCTGGTATCAGGTCCCGGCTCAACCACATGCTGGCCATGCTCTCCAGGAGAACATTCCTTGCTGAGAACTACCTCGGTTTTCATTCCGGAAACGTTGCCAGAGCATCAGTGAATCTCCTGGCTGTGAGAGACACCGCGCTGTATCCCTCCTACCAGTGACTGCTCGGCGTTCAGCGCCTCCTGGTTCCATCAGGCGCGTGGTGCTGATCCACCGAGCACCCTGCTTTACAGTTTGTTCACCTGATCTTTGGTCCCCTGCTCGTCTCTGAATTCTATAAACTGCACATTATTTTATGTGCTTTTATCCTGTTCTTGTCATGTATAAACCAGGTGTTGGTTTTATGGTCGAAACACTATGGGTACAATTTCTTTGCACGACTTTAACATTGATATCTCTTAAAGAGAGTGTTTAGGGGTTCTCAGGTTCATTCAGGTAAGAGATAAAATGGGTGCTGTGCTTTTTTAGATTTGTGTGCTCTTCTGTTTTAGAGATTTGAACACTAGGTCTTATCAAAATCCTGTTTAGAAAAAACTTTCTTATTGTCTGTCTCTTCTTCAGGGTATCTGTGTTCTTAGGATTAAATAAATACAACCAACTTGTGTTTGGTGATGGCTTGAGTGTTATTTTTCCCCGCTGACACTTTTCTTTTTAACCCTAGGAGTGTGTCACAAGTAAATGCACATAACAGCAATTTCTGCAGAATTTTTTAATAGTGTTGGGGTGGGGAAGAAGTAGATGACCCAGATTGTTAAGAGAAAATACCCACTTAAAAGTTAGAAGACCTAAAATAAGTTTCAGGGTCATGCCTTCCTTAGGGATAGGAATGTTGGTGTTACTAGCCGTATAGTTTGAATGAGGGAACTTGCCAGGACCTGCAGGTCTTTTCATGTGCTCTGCTTGTCTTTTCTTGAAAGAAAAAGCTTGAGCCCTTTAGACAAGGACCTTGGTTCTTTGCTTCTCTGCCAAAGGCGGCCTTAGTGTGCATTCCCGGATTCATCCCTGATAATAACTCTAGTGGCCCCATGGGCCCCATTTCATCAGATGGGTGTACTGACATTGATTTAGCAATCTAATATCCTGGAGTAGGGGCAGAAGAGGACACTGACAATTATCCCAGATTCCTAGTTCAGTGGCAGGCGATGCAACTGGTTTCTACACCCTGCTAATCAGGATTGGTATGGCTGTGGAATCCTGTTTTTGTCCAGTCTCATTTGTGTGGACAGACCAGAGGAAGAGAATTCAGAGGTGGCTTCCTCCTTCTGATTTGGTCAAAGCAGCAGAGATCTGTAATAAGGGAGGGCGTTGTCTGCCACGTCGGCACGTTGCCGATGCAGCCGGTCATGAGCGTTCCTGCAGGTTTTCATGCATGCACCAGGCCTCCCTTATGCTCACCAGGTTATTTGCTGGATTCGTGCCTTAATCTGGGCCGTGAAGCCAGCCAGACAACCGGTTCCCGTCTGATTGTAAACAACTCGGGCCCGAGCCTCACACAGACATAGTGCTGGTTGAAACCATTTGCAGATTGAGAGAATTTCCTATATGCTTTGACCCTCGCAACCAAGTCGTGGCTGGACAGCTGTTATTCCCAATAAACAGGCAAAGAAACTGAAGCTCAGGTAAAGTGGCGTATTCTAGGTCACAAGGCTGATAAAGGCAATGAACACAGGTTTTCAGATTCTGAGTCTGGTATTCGGTTGTACCACTGTCTGCAGGGAGCGTAGAGGCATTACAGGGTGTACCTTGGGAAATGCAGTTAATACCCTGATGAGTTCAGAGTTAAAATTTAACCTGAGTAACAAATGTAGGCACATTTGAAATTTCAACTCAGTGTGTTCTAAGGAACTGCTGATAGGCGTTCATAAAAAAGGCTGTGCATCGGGATAATTGATGATAACTGAGTTTGGGAAATGATGGATCAAATAAATTTACATGGGATGACTCGAGAGTTTTGAGAGAGGTGATGATCCCAGTGATTTTCTCAGAGGAGGGCAGGTATGTGGCCCATGACAAACTTATTTGCCCACAGAGTCCTCTTTCTGTGGAGTCGGACCCCAAACCATTATTCTCTGGAGGTGTTGCCAATGATTAGAAATTAGAACAAGAGAAATATGGGATCCCAAGAAAATGGCCAGGTTTCTTGGAGTAAAGCTTTTCTGGCACTTGAGCGTGGAAAGATCATTCCAGGGCAGAGCGTGTCAGGGTGAGGTCTGAGGACCACCTGCATCAGAGTGAGCTGGGTCCTTGTTCCCAATGTCCATTATTGGCCCTGCTCCCAGGGGAGGGGAGGGTGACTAGGGCAGACTTTTGGTACAAAATATTTGTTGCCCCTTCTGTTGAAAGAATTATTTCCTCATCTAATGGCAGACTTAGCCATTGCAAATTTGGCTGTAAATATTTCAGAATATCTGTCTAAAAGGTCAAAACAAAAAACAGCTCCCTTTTAAAAACCACAATACCATCAAGATCGTACCTGAACAACTTTAAAAATTTCCCGGTATCATCAAACGGTGTTGAAATTCAGTTGTCTTATTTTCTCCTTGCTGATTTGTTTGAAATTAGAGATCCATACAATTTTAAGGTCAACCCAATTGGATTGCAGGGTCGACATTTCTTTTGAAAAACTTAAGCAGTCAACTGGAGAGCTGGCCACCCCACCCCTGTAGGCAGTTGGGTTGGGGAGTATTTATCTTTTACTAAGGGAACTTGAGGTTACTCAGAAGAAAACCTAGGGTACAGATCATGTAAAAGAAAAATTACATGAAGAAGCCCCAGGGTGGATGGGAATGAGGTTACATGTGCGTGCCATAATGACCAGCACACTCCCTTTGGCAGGCCACATGTTTACCTTTAAGCTTCTCGATAGCTGAGGCAGAGAGAGAAACCTGGTCAGATCCACCATTCACAGCGTCCGTAAGATTAAATTCGAGTTCAGGAATAATTCTTGCGACTAAGATAAGGTAAGAATTTTTCACAAGGACACTTCTATAAAGATGATACTGGGGGAGGCACCTGGCTGGTCCCGGGCTCATGATCTTAGGGTCGTGAGTGAAGTCCCACGTTGGATATAGAGATTACTTAAATAAATAAGTAAACTTAAGAAAAATGATACTGTGGGGACACCTGGATGGCTCAAGTCAGTTAAGTGTCTGACTTCAGCTCGGGTCATGATCTCACGGTCTGTTGAGTTCGAGCCCCATGTCGGGCTCTGTGCTGACAGCTCAGAGCCTGGAGCCCGCTTCGGATTCTGTGTCTCCCTCTCTCTCTGCCCCTCCCCCACTCACACTCTGTCTTTCTCAAAAATAAAAAAAAAACATTAAAAAAATTTTTTCTAAATGATACTGTGAAGAATTTGGATAATAATGCCCCGATGATAAACCCCACGACAGTACTTTTGAGGCGTGCCCAGACACTGAACGCACCAGGGCAGTTGCCAAAAGCTTTAGTGACTTGAATGTATTCAGACACACTCTATGAGAATATGCCCCAGTTTGCTTGGCAGAGTTCCAGTTTATGTCTGTAGATCCCCATCCCCTTTCAGTCCCAGAAGTGTCCCAGCTTGTACAATAAAGCATACGCTCTTCCTATCTTGAAAGCACCTGGTAGGTCTAAGGAGGCCTTCCCCAGCGCATCCAACTGCATAGATGTGCACCGTCCCTCAGGCCAATGTGACAGTCACTCCCCTGATAGCTGAATCTCTTTCCTAGTGGATCTCCACACCTCTGTACCCAAATCCTCGGAGCTAAGTAGCACTTTTGCTTATGCTAATATGTGTGTGAACTCGTTCATTTGTGTGCAAGCCAACAAACCAGACAGATTTACATAAGTTACAAATTGCAGAGGGCTGCACTGAGACCCAGGGGGAAATCCCAGTACCATGCAATTCTGCAAAGAACCTCTTTTCGGGCTGGAGCAAAGCTCTTTCTGATCTGGCTTTGGGGAGGAGACCCAGGGCAGTTAGGACTTTTTCTCAGAAGCCAAGAGTTCTAACACACGAATGCATGGATGGTGTAATGGACATCTGTTATTTTTGCTTCCTTCAATCCACCTCTGATAATTTCATCCTGAGATTTCCCTCTGAGGAACCATTCTGCTTCCAACTCTCAGTCCATGTGGTTCTGGTGAAGCTGACCACAGCCATAGCTGACTTGGGGTGGAGCTAATGACCGAGGTTCAAGCCACTCAGAACATCATATTCCGTGGTCCTGGTGATTGGTTCAGGGATGGAAACACAGTCAGATAATATTTTTTTATTTGAGAGAGCGGGGGAGAGAGAGACAGTGCAAGCAGGAAGGGGGAAAGGGGACAGAGGAAGGGAGGAACAGAATCGTTAGCTGGCTCTATGCTAAGCATGGAGCCCAACTGAGGGATTGATTCTAGGACCTGGAATCATGACCTGAGCCAAAATCAACAGTCGGATACTTAACGGGCTGAGCCATCCAGGCGCCCTGGCACAGAGAAACTTCTTAACATATCCATGACATGTGGTTTTGAAGAATATTATCTTTCTGGAAAAGCAATTATTCACAAGTTACACAATATACTATGTAACAAAATGACCAACTTTCATGGAATTGTTGGCAATGAACTAAATTCTGGATGCCATCTCAAGAAGCAAGTTTTAATTTTAGAGTGGTTATTTTAAGGCCAATCTTTCTGAAAATAGTTAAGAAGAATAAGATAGTCTATTAAAACACTCCTAGTTTGTGACAATAAAACCACACCATCGGCATCTAGGTTATTACTTAGAGGTGTTTCCTCTAAAAGAAGTTTGTGAAAGCAAAACAACCCATTAGGGACAGTCGGGCTTTGAGAACTTTCTGAGGCCGATGAACTAATTCTCACCTAGGAGAGCTAAGCTCTAATGGTTTTAAATGGCCCATGTGGGTGAAAAACCACTGGCTTGGGAATTAGAAAGCCTGAATTCTAGTTTCAGTTCTGATGCTAAAATTAGCTCATTGGGTCTGACCAAGTCCTTTTAATCTCCAAGAGCCAAGGTTTTTTTTTTCTTCAATAAAACAAAGAATTTAGGCTAGATGTCTCCTCTAGCTTTAAGATTATGATCCAGTAATTTGGGAATGGCCAATCCACTGCCTCTTTGTAAACAGAAGACTTCTTCATGTAAGTCAGAGTGATTTCTAAAATATAGAAATAATAAAAAGTGGCTTTTATTTCATTTTCCCTTGTATTCACGTATAAACCCCTCCTTCTATACTTTGGCCCTTAGTGAAAATAAAAGAAGGAAGGATCAATGACATGAAGAATTAAAACTAAGTATAAATGTGACAGGATCTTTATGAAGCTCTCCATGTTAATAGTGGAGGCAAATTATAGTTCAACTAAATAAGTGTTAACACAATAGCGAACACACTGGTTCTGAGTCCAGAGGAGGAAGGCTTAAGCCAGTGAATTTATTCTTAGAGCTGGCCTGTATATTTTTATTTTATTTTTTAAAAGTTTGTTTATTTAGAGAGAGAGAGAGAGAGAGAGAGACGGAAGAGGCAGGGAGACAGAGAGAACCCCAGGCGGGCTCTGCACTGTCAGCACAGAGCCTGATGCAGGGCTCAAACTCAGAAACAATGAGATCCAAACCAAGAGACTGATGCTCAAACTCAGAAACCAGGAGACTGATGCTCAATTGACTGAACCATCCAGGTGCCCGTATATTTTAAAGATGAATAAAGAGTTCTTGGCAGAGAGATTATCATGTATTGAACCCTATTTTTATTACTGTGGAAATAAATCAAAGGGGATATTTGGAAAATGAATATAGGTATGTAAATTCTGATGTATTTTCTCCCCCTGGTGGATTTGCTCTATTTGAGTTAATGAGAACCAACATTGAATGCTTATGTCTTACACTGTTAGGTATTTTACATGTTATGTCATTTAGCAGAACCTTTAAATAACTCATTTTACATGATTAGATTATATTACAGCTAGGCTGGAGCAAATGGCAAAATTAGGATTCCAAATCATATCTACTATCTCCAAAGCTCTTGGTCTTTCCATGACTCTGCCATTTCTCATAAATGCAGAATTTTCTTCACAGCTCTAAAAATGCATAAATTCTGAGGCCTATCCCTTCCTATTAGTTGCCAACCCATAAAATATTTCTTCTCTTCTTTGGGCTAGCGGAATCCTTTTCAAGCTTGTTGACTGAAAGAATCATCTGGGGGGGTTCCTAAAATTCAGGTTCCCAGGGCATACCCCTGAGATTCTGACTCAGGATTGGATCAGGGCCTACAATCTGTATTTTTATTTAAAAAAATTTTTTTTAATGTTTTATTTATTTTTGAGATAGAGAGAGACAGTGTGAGCAGGGGAGGGGCAGAGAGAGAGAGAGGGAGACATAGAATCCAAAGCAGGCTCCAGGCTCCGAGCTGTCAGCACAGAGCCCCACGCGGGGGCTCGAACTCACACACCGGGAGATCATGACCTGAGCCGAAGTCGGACGCTCAACCGACTGAGCCACCCAGGCACGCCTAACGCTCAACCGACTGAGCCACCCAGGCACGCCTACAATCTGTATTTTTAACCAGCGCTGGAATCCTATGAGCAGTCAAATTGGAGGAAGTACTGGGTTAGTACCCTAGCCTAACTTATCTGCCCATTTCTAAGGCTCTTATTTCAACCCATTTCCCCCCCACTGTTTTTCGAGCATTACTTAAGAGCATTACTCTTAAGGCTCCGGAAAATTTCCATACCATTTCCGATGGCTTTATTCACTAATAATAAGTACTACGGTTTATCGAGCATTTTTTTCATTCACTATTCACCCTCCCCACCGCCTTGGACAGAAACTGCAAACAAGGGGCGGAAACCGCAGTACCTGGGCGTACAGTGGGTTCCCAAGAATTATTTACTAGACCGGCAAACTCACGAGGTAGTTACTATGAACCTTCATTTGAAACTACGGAGGAAACTTAAAAAAACCCAGTAGGTCTGGGACGGCTTGTAACATAATCAGCACGTAACACCTAATTCGGGATGGATTATCTCCGTGCCCACCGCGTGCCGCCGGTAGCCGCAAGACTCTCGTGCCGGCGGTTTTCTCCCAAAGCTCGTCCTTCCGGAGGGTACGGCGGCCACGCAGTCCACGCCAAGCTCATGGGCAGGGCATCCAGAATCTTCACACATCGCACTAAAGAGCACGGAAAACGGCGTCCTTTCCCTCAATATGGCGGGCCCGGTCACGTGGGCCAGGGGGCGGGCCGGGGCGGTCTTAGAGAACCGCTGTAGGTCACGTGGCTCGTGGGTGGTGGTGACCACGGGGGCGTGGCCGTAACTCCGCCGGCCCCTCCTGGGCCGAGGCTCCTCGCGGGCCACGCCCCCCGGCCCCTCCGGGGGCTCACGCGCAACGGAGGGGTGGAGTCTCCCTCGTGACCTTTCACCCCAGCATGGCTGCGCCCGTGGGACCGGTGAAGTTCTGGCGACCCGGTAAGGCCCTTGGAGGAACGCTGGGCAGATGCGGCGGCCTGACTTTGGTCTTGGCTCCGCAGACGGCGTCCTGGGGCCTGCGGACCTGCTCGCGGGCCTGACCTCGGTGGGCTGGCCACCGCCGCCGCGGAGCTGGTGGGTTCTGTGGCTCTGGCGCTCACCGTGGTCCGGACGGATTCGGGGGTCCGCCCCCAGGCTGGGCAGAAAGTCTCTGTGTCACCTTGTTCGAGTCTCAGCTTCCCCGGGCCTCGTTTTCCTCGCTCCTGATGCGTGTCTTGCCCAACGCTGGAAAAGCGCTGAAGCGCCCACGCGTGTCCTGTTACCGTCCTGGGGCTACGCTGGGGCGGGACGGGCGGTGCTGCTCAGGGCTTAGGAGCTCAAGCTTTGGAGTCGCGCTGCCGGGGTCAGACTTCTCGGCTCTGCCCTGGGGTAGCAGAGTTCCTTGGGGCAAGTCACTTAAATTTTTTGAGTCGCCTTGACCTCTTCACCTGCAAAATGGGTAGAATAATAACTATCCTGTGGGATTGAATAATGAGCACAGCGCCTTGCCTGACGTAGAGTAAGTCCTCATAAAAAGGGAACGAAGCCTTGTTTTGTTTTAGGGTAATTCTTGCCCATCCCGAGTGGCTACCAGAAAGTGACCATCGTCCTTCGTATTGGCGACCACCGCTTTCTCTCTTGCAGGCAAACACGAATCTTAGTCACAAAATGCGTGGCCTGATTTGGTTTCATTTCTTCATTAATCAGGATTTTATAGAATGTGTACTTGCCAGATCCTGCTAGATACATTAGTTCCTCCCCTTCCATCAATTTCTTGTAAAAAGCAAAAGTTTCTTAACAATTACCAGTTTGGTTTTTTTCCGCCACTTGCACCTCTGCATGTCCGGATGTGCAAAGTAGATTGCGGCAAAAAATGAAATGAGACAGAGTTAGATGGAATTCTAACCTTGCATACAAGTGATGTAGGAGAGAAGCCCAAGCAAGGGATGTGTTAATTCTTTTTTAAAAAATATGTAGTTTGTCACTTAGCGACAGTTTTATTCAGTATTTAAAATCGTCAGCCAGTTATCCATCATGAATTTTATTTGTAGCCAGAAATTAGATCTCATTAGGTAATGAGAGAGCCTGCATTTTATTTATTCAAGCCTTTATTAACAGGTCAAAGTGTTAAGTATGATAAAGGCCTGAATGAAAGGTTGAAAATCAGAACAGGATACTATTTTGGCTAAAGAACATGTGGTTATTCCAAGCATTCTATACTGTTATTTAGCTCATTTGTTGAGGGTATACTTATTGAACACCTAACCTTGTGGTCAGGAGACAGGTGACCAGGCTGCTGCTCTGCTCTCAAGATTTATTCTTTTTCTCTCAGTTAGAATATGAAGTTGGGTATCCTTTAATTTTTTTTTATTAGTTTGTTTATTTTTTGAGGTGGGGGAGGGGCAGAGAGAGAGAGGGAGAGAGAGAATCCTAAGTAGTCTCCACACTGTCAGCGCAGAGCCCGATGCAGGGCTTGAACTCACTAACTGTGAGATTATGACCTGAGCTGAAATCCAGAGTCGGATGCTCATTCGGCTGAGCCACCCAGGCGCCTCTAGGAGAGATACTAAAATGAGGCAGAAAAAGGTGATGGTAAGGAAGATAGTCTCCACAAGTCAGTCTGTAGAGCTATCCTTGACTGCCATATACTAAACTGGTGATTTGGCAAAGTCACTTAAGTGCTCTGAGTCTCAGTGAGCCTCATCTGTAAATTGGGCATAACACCTACCAAAGGATTCTTTTGAGGATTAAATGAGAATACATGTAAAGCTTTTAGCACTAGATACACATTAAGTATTATAATTACATAAAAGTATAGAAGAGAGGGAAAGATTGGGTGGATAGGAAGTACTTCATAAAGATAGTGACATTTTTGAGGTGAACATTGAAGCACAAATAAGGTTTATTTCATGGAGAGGTAGGAGTACAGAGCTGGGCAAAGGGCGCACCATGAACAAGGCAAAATGGGATGTGTGCCTCAAGCGTGTCCTAAAAACCAAGAAAATTGAGTAGCAAGATGATGTTGTGATAGGATAGGTTATATTTGGGGTCGAGGCAGGAGATGATGGTATTCTATTTCTAGTTCGTTATTGGAAAAAAATGCTGGGACGCCTGGGTGGCTCGGTCGGTTGAGCGTCCGACTTCGGCTCAGGTCATGATCTCACAGCTCTTGAGTTCGAGCCCCGTGTCGGGCTCTGTGCTGACAGCTCGGAGCCTGGAGCCTGCTTTGGATTCTGTGTCTCCCTCCCTCTCTGCCCCTAACCCACGCACATTCTGTCTCTGTCTCTCTCAAAAATAAATAAACATTAAAAAAAAAAAAATTAAGAAAAAAAATGCTGGTCGTGACCCACTACATGCTTTCCATAATCCACTAATTGGGCACCACTCAAATTAAAAAACTGGTTTAGAGGGAATGCCAGATGGGAGGGTGTGGGTGCTGTTGTCATCCTTGTTTTGTAGATGGAGAAATGAAGGCATGTGTGGTTTGCAGGATTACAGACGTGTACTCTTGTAAGTAAAGAGAATGCTCCCAAGGGAAAGGCAGCCATAGGCGGTCAGAATGGGAGGTGGAATATACATAGAAGGAAGCAGTTCTGATTTGGTCAAATGAAGTCTGTCTGTCTTTCTTTCTTTCTTTCTTTCTTTCTTTCTTTCTTTCTTTCTTTCTTTCTTTCTTTTTTTAAGTTTATTTATTTTGAGAGAGACAGAGAGAACTCCAGCCAGGGAGGGGCAGAGAGAGAGGGAGAATCCCAGGCAAGGCTCCACAAGGTCAGTATGCAGAACCCAACGCAGAGCTCAGGCTCCCGAAACTCTGAGATCATGACCTGAGCCAAAAATCAAGAGCCAGGTGTTTAACCAGCTGAGCCACCCAGACTCCCCTGAATGAAGTCTTTTGTCAGGAGGAGACATGTTCCTTATTGATTGGCAGTAGCTCTTGTAAAACATCTCATAACAATATACTTGGATGTACGTTAGAGACAGGGAGGGGTGGGGTAGTGAAGATACCTGGGTGGATTGGACCCTGGGGGGGGGGGGGAGGAAGAGACCTTGCGGGAGCAATGCTAGCATGTTCTAGACATGCTGTAAAAGTTTTAAATGTGTTCTGAAAAGGAGGGAATTTGCGACAAAAACAGAGCTGGTGAGGCTAAGGTATTCTTGGCAGATTTTTCGTGGGTAAAGTCTACAAGAAGTTATTAAGATGTAGCGGTAATAAGAGACAAAAGGAAAGGAAACCTGCTTCTTTGAGCCCAGGCTTTGTTCCAGGTCCTTTTCTATCTTTTATCTTGTTGAAAGGAAGGTCAGCGTTTTGGCAAAAAACAATACAGCAGTGCCCCACTTACCCGATTGTTGGCAATCTTGGACCTCTGGAACACAACTGTGTTCCTCGAAATAAATGGAAAAGGGATTAAAGATCTGTGGCAATGATTCTAAACTTAGCTCTAGGGGGCTTATGGACCACGAGCATTTCGTCTCCTGACCAATTACATGCTGGTGTATTTTTCAGGAGAGAGAGTCCATAGCCTTTTCTAGATTGTCGAAGGGATATGGGACCTCCAAAAAATGTAAAAATAAATCGGTGGCTAAATGTGCTTGTCACAAAGCCCCTGTGTTTCCACATAGCATTATCATCTCCATGAGTTCAGAAGGCCTGGGGGATGATAGTTTTGGATAAGCATCTCTGTAGCGCCCCCCAACAGAAGGCGGTGGGGCACGTCGTTGAACTTCCAGGGAGGGTTTTTATGACTCCCAAAGACATTGCACCCCAGTGCTGACCAGCTCTAGCTTTTGAAAATTGCTTCCTTATGTCGCGTTATGTGTCACTTACCACTTCCAGTTTCTGTTCGAGGGCTACACAAATGAATCCCCGTGAAAAGTTACAGAAGCTGATCATAAAAATTGGACCCATGTTCCTTGTAAGGCATTTTCCTTCTCAGGCTAAAATCCACGGTACCTTGAACAGTGTTTCATGGTGGGATATGGCTTCCCTACTCTTCACCATCCTGAGCACCAGTTTGTCATTGTTCTTACCAAGCAGCTGTCGTGGGAAGCTGTTGTTTAATCTGCTGAGCACAGTGGTTTCTTGGAACAGCGCTTTGCACCCAGCCACCCCGGTTCTGTGATTCACAACGGGGGCTGCCGTCTAGCGCATCCCGCCCCACTGGCCTTGGTTGATCGGATCAGGCTGGGCTTTGGACCTGACCTGGGAGGAGAGGCTCCCCACCCTCCAGACCACACACACCTGGGACTCCCGATCCCCTTTACCTAGTCTCTTATTTTCTCCTTAGCACTTAGAACCACTTCGTGCACTAAGTTACATTCTCTTGGGAGGCAGAATAAAAGAAGCAAGCAAGCTGCAGAGGGGAGGGCCTGCCTCTGTAGTGTTCGCTGCGGTATCTCTTGCCCTCCTGTCCTTGTCGGGTGAGCGAACGGGTGATCGGTGAGGGAGGGTGAGCCTGAGCTCTGGCCCTGTCAGCAGCCTTGATTCCAGCTGGTACAAGAAGCCAAACTTAGCGACAGAAAGGAGCTGATTGAGAGGCTCTGAGATGAGAGAAAGAAAGCCAGCGCAGCTTTGGAGTACCCGGTCCCTGGCGTCCCCAGGCCTTGCTGCTGGAGTCCTGCGGTAGTGCCGCCCCTCCTTCGCCTCTGCCAATTCCCATTGGGTTTCTGCCACTTTCAGTAATTAGTAGTAATATGTGGAGGCCGGGCCTGAAAGCATATTGTCCTCTGTGACATACAGTTACGTGCGGCCAGTTTGGAGCCCAGTGGGACTCTCATCTCTGTTCTTGACGCTTTTAGGGAAGATTTTTGTATTTTCCTAGGTCCTTTCCTAGATGCTTTCCTCAAGTTAAAGTTGATTCTCTTTTAGTAGTTTGAGATAAAGCGCATTGCTGGTGTTGTTTACCTTCGTCTTTGAATTTGCAACGTCTGCACATTTTTCTGTTCGTTGGTTGCATCAGAGCATCTGAAAAAAGCATTTCTGTTGCAGGTACAGAGGGACCCGGCGTCAGCATCTCTGAAGAGAGACAGAGTCTAGCCGAAAATTCTGCAACAACCGTTGTTTACAATCCTTACGCTGCCCTTTCCATAGAGCAGCAGAGGCAGAAGCTGCCAGTGTTCAAGGTACACTGAATAAGAATGCGCAGTCTGTTGGTCCAAAGCAGCGTGCAGTGGCTCCGTACTTGGTACTGAAGTGGACTCCTAATGATTCTTTAGAGGGGCGACTCTTAATGATTCTTTAGAGGGGCGCCTGGGTGGCTCAGTCAGTTGAGCGTCCGACTTCGGCTCAGGTCATGATCTCACGGTTCGTGAGTCCGAGCCCCGCGTCGGGCTCTGTGCTGACAGCTCGGAGCCTGGAGCCTGCTTCGGATTCTGTGTCTCCTTCTCCCTCTGCCCCTTCCCCACTCATGTGCTCTGTCTCTCAAAAATGAGTAAACATTAAAAAAAAAATTAAAAAAAAAAAAGATTCTTCAGAACACAGTGAGCTCAGAGCTACCCTTATGTAAGGGGACTAGCTTTTCAAAATATGTGTGTGTTAGTTAACCATATCAATCTTGAAAGTCCTTAAGGTTTTTTTTAGTTAAATCTTATGTATTGAAAAACTTTGCTTTCAGTCGTGGACAAATTAAAATATAAAGAAGAGTAGAGAAAATAGCACAACGAACTTCTATGCCTCCAGCTTCAACAAATTAACCAACGTATGGCCAGTTTTAGCTTCATTAAAACATTTTTTTTTAATGTTTATTTATTGTTGAGAGAGACATAGACAGAATGCAAGTGGGTTAGGGGTAGAGAGGGAGGGAGACATAGAATCCGAAGGAGACTCCAGGCTCCGAGCTGTCAGCACAGAGCTCGACGTGGGGCTCAAACTCACGAACCGCGAGATCATAACCTCAGCCAGTCAGATGCTCAACCAACTGAGCCACCCGGGCGCCCCTTAGCTTTATTTTTAAAGGCAAATTAAAAAAAATTTTTTTTTTCAACATTTATTTATTTTTGGGACAGAGAGAGACAGAGCATGATCGGGGGAGGGGCAGAGAGAGAGGGAGACACAGAATCGGAAATAGGCTCCAGGCTCTGAGCCATCAGCCCAGAGCCCGACGCGGGGCTCGAACTCACAGGCCGCGAGATCGTGACCTGGCTGAAGTCGGACGCTTAACCGACTGCGCCACCCAGGCGCCCCTTAAAGGCAAATTTTAAACAAGACTAGTTGGGAATGTGAGGTTGTTTCGGTGGAAGAGGTCAACTCCAACTGACCCAGTGACAGGATGTGGGTGGTTGTTATGGGCTGTGTGCACATCCAGACACTTGATTTTATTGGTCTCATGAAGTGGACATATTTATCTCAAGAGGCCAGAGCATAAACTAGAATTCAGAATATGTTCATTTAGGGGCACCTGGGTGGCGCAGTCGGTTAAGCGTCCGACTTCAGCCAGGTCACGATCTCGCGGTCCGTGAGTTCGAGCCCCGCGTCAGGCTCTGGGCTGACGGCTCGGAGCCTGGAGCCTGTTTCCGATTCTGTGTCTCCCTCTCTCTCTGCCCCTCCCCCGTTCATGCTCTGTCTCTCTCTGTCCCAAAAATAAATAATAAAACGTTGAAAAAAAAAAAATTTAAAATTGACTTGCCTTTGGCCGACAGCTCATTTCATAATGTTTAAAAGTCTTTGTTTCGTTCTTTTGAGGAAATGTATGGCTTTTTACAACGTAGGGTTGTGTTTTTCAGCTTCGGAATCATATATTATACTTGGTCGAAAACTATCAGACAGTGGTGATTGTCGGAGAGACGGGATGTGGAAAGAGCACACAGATCCCACAAGTGAGTATACGCTTCGCTGTGTCTTTGCACTTATATTTGGCTGCAAGGGTTTTGCAACTTGAGAACTCTCTTTACTATGTTTCGCATTTTTAAGATCTGCCATCAGAGAGAAAATATCAACCCAACTGGATGTTTTTTATTCAACTTCTGGCTCTTGTGGTTTCTTTGATTAGTGTCAAAGTAACACTCGTCTTGGATTTGATATAATTCCACGGTAACGATTGAATAGCCATACTCTGAAAGGAACGGTGGGGGCTCCTTCAAAGAGGTGTAATGTGTAGTTTTGGCCTTCGAATAGTTACAGGTGAAGAGGAAAGTAAAAGGAATACTGCTATCGTTGTAAATAAAAATGGACGACTAAAGAAATACCCCCCGTGGGAGTGGAAGGAACCCCCCGTGCAGGGCAAAGCCCTATCTAGCGTGGACACAAGTTGACAGAAGGATCGGGAAAGGCCTTATAAGAGAAATGGCATTTAGAGTAGACATTGAACACCCATGGCAGCTGGTGGGAAGACGTTCTCCTCCAGGGAATATTGTGCTCAGCGCTGCTGGGGTGTGAGAAGTGTTTGGGACTCAGCAAGAGTTCCCAGTTAGGGTGAGATCAAAGTATGTCTTATGAGAGTGAAGACTGATGTGTAAGTAAGTGGTCAGGGATGGGGGTTGTTGCAGGTCTTTCTTTCCTTTTTAATGTAGATTTTTATTGAAGTATAAAACGCATGTTGAGAAGTTCTAATGTCATAATTGTACAGCTTGATAAATTTTCACAAGTGAATACACCTGTGTTACTAGCACCCAGATCAAGAAGCAGAACACTATTACCAGAGCCCCAGAAGTCCCCTTGTGTCCCCTTCTGGTCTCCTGGCCTCTCCTCCTGTTCCTGCAACACAAGGGTATTTCTTATTCTGGCTTCTCATACCACAGATTTGTTCTGCCTTTTTTATTTTAAATTAAAAAAAATTATGTATTTTTGATAGAGAGAGGCAGAACACAAGTGGGGGAGGGGAGGAGACACAGAATCTGAAGCGGCCTCCAGGCTCCGAGCTGTCAAGACAGAGCCCGACGCGGGGCACGAACTCACAAACTGCGAGAGCATGCCCTGAGCCAAAGTCGGCCGCTTAACCGACTGAGCCACCCAGGCGCCCCTGTTCTGCCTATTTTTGAACTTGTATAAAGAGATAATATAACTTCTTTTACCCGACCCAATAATGGGTTTAGGATGTGACCCAGACATAGGTATTTCTTAAAAGGTCCCCCGGTGATTAACGTGTAGCCCGGGAAAGACAGGCGGAAGGGAATGGACAGCAGTAGAGGAAGGACGGCAGGGCACGTGGCGAGCTGCAAGGAAGACAGGTGCACGTGGTATCAAGCCCTTAGCAAATTACTTGCTTCCTGCAGAGAGCCACGGGAGAAGGGCCACGCCAGGTTACCAAGAGACTACCAGAGAGTCGTGATAATCCCAGCCATCATCATCATGAAACAAGTAATGAGTGGTAAACAAGTGCTACATAAAGTGGTCACTTTGCACACGTTACTCTGTTTAATTCCCAGTGACCCTGCCAGGCAGGTACTGTTATTATTACCTTCATGTTACAGATGAGGACATTAGCAGTGATGTGGAGGAGGGAGCAAGGGTGAAAGATGGGCCACGTGAGTTGAGGTGGTCTCAGTTTGTTTTGGAATCAGTCTGTATGCTTCTTTAGTCATCTCAGCGTAACTGTGCTATGTTAACAAAGAACCTGAAAATCTCGGTGGCTTAAGAACACAAAGGTGTATTTCTTCTTTACGCCGTGTGGTCTTGGGTCGATAACCCAAGATGGCTGCTCCACATGGTCAGTGGGACCTAGGATGCTGGCCCAGTTCTTGTCTGGGCCTTGGGAGTCTTCACAGTAGATGGCGGAATTGTGAGATGGCTCAGGTGTCAGGACTCGTGACTGGTTGTGGCACTCCTCACGTTGCCTTGGAGAAAGCAAGTTTCACGGCCAGGCCCGATAGCAGTAGGGTGGCGGTATATGTAATCCTCCTATCAGGTGGGTGGCAGATATTTGGATCCATAGTACAGTACAGCACAACGATCCGGTCATTTCCCCCAGCAAGGCTTGGCTGCCAGGTAACAGAGAGAGGGCCTGCTGAGCAGCGAGTCCAGGGAAAGAGTGGCCTGGAGGCCAGAGAGCGGGGTCTGAGGATCCAGCCTGGGCAGTGTGGCAGCGAACGAAGGTAATTGGTTTTAAATTTTAAGGTTTATTTTAACGTTTACTTTATTTTCATCTTTTTAATTTTGGAGGAATATTTAATAGGTTCACGTCGTTTAAAATTCAAAGGCATGGAAGAACATCAAAAGAAAGGATTTCTCTTTTGCCCTATCTTCTGATCCTCCTTTCCTTTATACAGATACAACGGATGTTAGTAGTTTCGCAGATAGAGATTTTCTTATTGTGTTTACAGAAAAGTGTGCGTGTACCTCTTTTTAAAGCACAAATGGTGGCACGTATCCATGCTTTAATATACCTGGTCCTTTTTTCCACTTAATGTGTCATTTTTCAGTTGCATAGATTCTCCATAATTTATTTTACCAGTTCCCGGTTGAGAGGCATTTAGGTTGTTTCCAGTTTTGTATTATCGCAGTGATGAAGTGAGTCAATTTTCATATGTATCATTTTGTACGCATATGGGTATACTTACAGAATAAATAGAGGAGTTATGGAGGTAATGGATCCAAGGGCACGTACATGTGAATTTAATTACTTTTAAGGAACTGTATTTTCTTACAGGCACTGTGTTTTTTTAATGCATTCTTCTGGTACACAGTTGAAAAAAGCACAAAAGAGTAAATGGTAAAGCGTGAGTCTCCTAAGCTTTGCTGGTGAAATTGGCTAGGTCATTGTGATAGATGATTATATTGTTGGTCCGAATATCTGCTACCCCTCGTGTGGACGGATCATCTCCCTTTCCTCACCACGGAGTTTCTCTTCTCCGAGATTACCACAACTTCTTCTTGGGGCCTAGGAAAATTGGACAGTGAGGAGCTGAAGGTCATGGCAAGAATATGGAGCAGGTTTTCTTAACAAACCGTCTTGCTGGATTTATATAATATCTTTCTTTGGAAAAGTACTGAATGCTGAAGCACCAAACACCAGTTTTGAAATTTCACAAACTATATGTAGAACCCAGATGATATTTTTTCCCAGAGCTCTGTCAAAACAATGGATTATGCAAACAAGCTTCCTTACTACAATTTTTATTAGTGCTGTTTCTGATGGAGTGCTTCCTAATCCCACTCCTTAACAAGGGGACCGGATTTGGTGACCCTTAAAAAGAGCGGAGATGGAATTCAGCGTGACATAACACTGCCTTTTGATAGCAACACTATACCTGCTTTCGCAGCAGCTTTTCATTTCCATCTGTCAGTGGTCATTAGCATGCAGAAGTCTGAATCACAGGTGTATTGAGGAGACTGGCTTCGTGGACAGGTTGTTTGTTATTATGGAAATTCTTTTTCTTTCGCTTACCACTGTTATTAAGAGATTGACTACACTTATGTATGTTTTATTTTGGATGGGAGAATTGTGTCCCAGTTTTGTGACAGGGCTGTGGTTTGCAGAGCTTAAATTCCAGGGCTTAGATTTTTAATCTGTCTCGGGACAAGTTATGTGATCTCTGTTTGCTTATCTCTACATTGTTGATGATGATGCTGTTAACCTTCCTTACAGGATTTGTTGCGAGGATTAAATGGGCTTGTGTGTGCAAGGTGCTCAGCACGGTTCTGGCACTTAATAATGTAGTCCTTGAATCTTGGCTGTTGTTTCATTTTTTTCTTAAGTTTTTTTTTTTTTTCTTTATTTTAGAGAGAGCATGCAGGGGAGAGTGGCAGAGGGGGAGAGAGAGAGAGAGATGGGGGGGCAGAGAGGGAGGGAAAATCTCAAGCAGGCTTCACACCCAGTGAGAAGCCCGACGCAGGACTTGATCCCATGACTCTGGGATCATGACCTGAGCCAAAATCAAGAGTCAGATGCTCCATGGACCGAGCCACCCAGGCGCCCTGTAGCTATTGTTTCTTGTGGCTCTGGTTTTGCGTTTGTGTTGTTTGGTGTGGTTGGTAGTGTCTTGTGTATGTATTTAATGTTTAATACAAGAGAGAGAAACTTGACAGTTTTTATAGCAAAAAACCTACATTTGTTGTTCCTTAGTCATTTTTTTTTTTTTAAACTGTTATTTCCAGCTAATTCTGGACGAATGGAACGGTTGCAAAAACAATGCAGAATTCCCTTAAACCTCTCACCCCACCTCCCCTAGTACAGTAATCAAAAGCGGGACATCACTGTTGGTATGGTGCAACAGCTGGGCTGGAAATCGTACCCAGTCTCTTCAGTTTTCTCACCAGTGTCCTTTTCCAGTTCCAAGATCCAGGACCCCAGGTTGCAGTTAGTTGTTATTTCTGCCTAGTCTTCTCTAGGCTGGCACAGTGTCCTAGCCTGGAGTCTCTTTCTCATCTTTCGTGACCTTGACATTTTTGAAGAGTACTGAGCATTTATTTTCTGGAATCCCTCTCAGTTTGGATTTGCATGATGTTTTCCCATGATTAGAATGGGCTGATGCATTGATGCATTTTGGGAAAGAATACCACAGAATTGCTGTATCCTTCTCAGTGCGTCATATCACGGGGTTTGAGATGCTAATGTCTGATCACTGGCGAGGTTCATCTTGGTTAAGGTGCCAGGGTTTGCGTATAAAGTTACTGTCTTTCCCTTTGTAGTTGGTAAATATCCTTGGGGGGAGGTATTTTTAGACTGCAGATACTCCCCTTCCCTTCAGGATTTGCCTCCTAATGTTAGCATCCTTCAGTGGATCTTTTGTTTTTTTCTTTTAATTAATTAATTAATTTTGAGAGAGAGAGAGAGAGCGAGCACAAGCAGGAGAAGGGCAGAGAGAGAGGGAGAGAGAGAGAGAATCCCAAGCCAGCTCCACACTGTCAGTGCGAGGAGCCCGATGCAAGGCTCGAACTCACGAACTGCAGGACCATGTGTGACCTGAACTGGAATCAAACATTTAACTGACTGGGCCACTCAGATGCCCCTCGCTCAGTGGATCTTGTCTGCAGCAGTTACTCAGGTGTTTGCTTAATACTTTTCTCTTTTCTCTTTTTTTTCCTTCATTAAATGGAATCTTCTGTAAGGAAGAACTGTCTTTTCTCGCTCATTTATTTATTTATTCAATTATTTATGTACATCAGTGTGGATTCATGGCTCTATATTTTGTTCTGTGGGTTAAAATCCAGTGCTATCCTTTTTAGTTTGTTAGTTTGATCATCAGGAGCTCCTTTACTTAGGCCCTGTGTTCTTTCTAAAAGCCTCCGTCCTTTTTTTTTGAACCTTTCCTTACCTTCTGGTACCGTAGGATGTTCCAGGCTTGTCTAAGGTTTTCCCTGCACTAGACCTGGAATCCAACACTCTGCAAGGAGCCCTGGTTCCTTTATTGGAGAACGGTGTTTAGAAATCAAGATTTGGGTGCTAGGGTGCCCATTGCTACTGAGGTGACATTGCTGTGAGTCTTCAGTGGGTCGATTTAGGAAATCTTTATGTGACTACCACTCCCCACATACAAGAGCATCTGTATATCTATGTCAATCTGTATATGTATTAAAAACCTTGAACTTATGCCGATACTTCTGATTCCAGTCCCACACCACAGGGCTCATTTTAGCCTTTCTTGATTTGTAACTTTTCCCCAACAGGGAGAAACTCAGACCTCATTGTTTACAGTATGTTAACTTATGTGTTAGATTCTAGTATAAACATAAAGCACTTTTAGAATTGCTAACCCATATGCCCATTTGCTTATTTACTAACATTTACTAACTGGGTCACAGTCCTCTTTGTCTTTGGCTTTACAGCATCCAGTCCAGACATTGTTCTCCAGTTGCTTAGGTCAGGTCTTTTCCACTGGCTTCGTTGTGATCGCGTTGTTCATTTGCACTACAGAAAGGGCCATGTGTTAGCGTTTGTATTTCCTTCTGATTTCTCTTCACTTACATCTCGGTCAGTTTGTTTATTTTTTGGGTACTTGAAGAGCACGTGAAACATGACTGGCTCTAAGAGTCAGAGCTCCACAAAATCATCTACTCAGAACATTGTCACTCCCTCTTCGTCCCCTGCTGCCCTGTTTCTATTTCTCCCTTTTTCCTGCCAATCCTTCGTAGACCAGCATTCTCTCTAGTTCCTTCCCTTATTTCTTTTGAACAAGTGAGCAGGTACGTTTTTATGTGGTGGCATTTTTGTTCTTTTTTTCCTACTGTAGAATATGTACTCCTGGTGAAACAATGTCGATGTTATAAAAATATATAACTGATAACCACTGTTATCCACCTTAGGCTTTAAAAATGTAAACGATAAAATAAATATATAACAAATGAATACATAAAGCAAATAAATGTGTAAATAAATCAGATAAGTACACATAATCAAATTTTTTGTGTACTGATGTAATGGCATATGTACACGGACAAAACTCAGTTATTTTTATTTAATCTGACTAAATATGTTTTGTATGGTTGATATTTACATTGAGTTGGCTCGGCGTGTACTTTAAAATTCTTTGTTCTGTGGATTCAGCAGCGTTCTGTGTGACTCACGGATAGCTGTTTATTCCTCCAGGCAGCACTGGTACCTGGAAATTAGTAAGATCGGAGCGTCAGAATGTTGACCGTGTGCCTTGGTTCTTCTGATTATTAGCTCTGATGTGAACGCAGGCAAATTACCTAACATTTCCAAGCCTCAGATCCCTCATTTGTGAAATAATTTCCAAAATGTCTGCTGGGATAAGAACCCTCTGTTACTAACTTTGTCAGCGATTTTGACACAAGACGAGGTTACCTTGGGGGAAGCGGGTTCTGGAGAAGTGGTGTCGCGTGCAAACTGAGGTGTGCTTTTTTCTGCAGTACCTTGCAGAAGCTGGCTGGACGGCCGAAGGAAGAGTCGTGGGAGTGACCCAGCCCCGAAGAGTGGCAGCTGTCACAGTGAGTCTCTTTTCCGTGTTGCAAAAACTCCATCTGCATCTTCTGTTTTCAGTGGCTTATTTTGTTTTCTTGTTTCCTGAGAGCTCCAAGTGAATACGAAGTGGCTCCTTAAGTATTTTAATTCTTCAGTTTAAAAAGAGCTGTGACCTGCTTATTTTTGCAAAGTTGGTGCTTGTATGAGCTTGACGAATTTTTAAAGTAGTAATAAAGTACAGAGGAAATCACAACAAACAAAAAATAATGAAAAAACGAAAGTCTCATCGCCCAGTGAAAACCTTTTGAACATTTGTGAACATCGTTCCAAGCTCTGCTTTTATGTTCACGTAAAGATGAATCGGTTGGATGGACGGGAGTAGTTCTGCAAACATGGGGTCCCGGCTGTGCATTTGCCTTTGTTGGATTTAACAAAAGGGGAAACTGGAGTGAAGCAGGAGTCGGTGCTGAACGCGGGAGAGGTGGGTGTTCGCCACAGGAAAACGTATGAGAGCTTAAAAACTAAGAGAAAAGATCCCAAAGAGCTTGACGATGTTACTTGTTTTTGAAACCACGTTCGGTAGTTTCCTGTGACAGACGAACAAATGCACACTTACTCTCTGTATATTTTCTCCCTCCGTTTGTTATAGATGCAGTGCTAGGATTTTTAATTTCAAGGGTTATAAATACATGTTCTTTTCCTGTAATCACCAATCGCTCCCACAGCTGATGAACTTTAATTCTAGTTTAAATAGAGCCAGTGTTCATCGCCAGTTCTCTTCCGTGGTTTTGCTAACCTCGAATGGTTCATTTTGCCTTATTTCTTCATTGGCTGAATTTTCTGTGCCTGAGAACGTTTGATTGTGGTCTTTGTTACGAAATTCTTGGTTCACACTCTCTTTCCCTAGGAACTGTGCAGACACTGTGCACTGCCCTTGGCCTGGAGGATCACTGTGTAGATGCCTGAGTTCCAGCGGGTTCTCTCCGCTGCCCTCCTGGCTCACTTTCCCTGCTTGTAAGCCTGTTTTTGTGCCGGGATACGTCTCGATGCTGATTGTTCTGTCTCATTTTTTCTTAAATGTGGAAGAACTTTCCGCCTTCAGGTTCAAATCTCAGGTTTTCTTCTGTTAGATGTTGGCAAACTTCCGTTCCATATATGTTTTCTTTTGTGTAAGGGCATCAATTCAGTGATATTAGATATCCTTTGTTTGCTTTTAGTGTTTATCACCATCTCTGGAATCATCTGCTCTTTTGCGGTTTCTTTTGTAAGATTTCTCCAAGCCTGTCCGCAATGTTTGTGATTGTTTTTAGTCAAATGTATTCTGTTTGGGTTCCTTTATATCTCTACTTGGGTCTCATAATCACTTCTTTGAAGGTTTTTTTCATTTTGTTTTGTTTTGTTATTTGTTTTGCTTTAAAAGAGAACTGAGGGGCGCCTGGGTAGCCCAGTTGTCTGACTCTTGGTTTCAGCTCAGGTGGTGATCTCATGGTTCACGAGTTTGAGCCCTGCATTGGGATTCTCTCTCTCCCCTCCCCCGCCTGTGCACGCACACTGTCTCTCTCTCTCTCTCTCTCTCTCTCTCTCTCTCTCTCTCTCTCTCTTTCTCCCTCAAAATAAATGTCTAAAATGGGAGGAGATATTACAATACATTACAAATTTTAAAGGTGATAATATTACAATTTTTTTTAAAAATCCAGAAAAATAACACAGTGTTATTATTAACTGCCTGACACATTTCTGTAAATCCTTTTGGCCGGCAGTTGTTGACTGCCTTGCCATGGATCGCCTCTTCACACCACAGTGATTTCCTATTCTTTTTTTTACAGAGGGAGTAGAGCAACATTTTCGTGTTTCCCTGGAACAGTCGATTCACATTTGCTTTTTATTATTGCCACTGTGGAAAAGTTTCTTTAATTTTGTAAGTGGTTGTTTGTAGCATTGTATACGTTTGGGGAATTGTTCTCAAATTTGAGAAAAGCCTCTCAAGAGTCTGTCCTATGGAAGCTGTGAGATTTGGGGACCTCCACAGACTGACTTGTGACCTGCCCGTTTAAAACCTTAATCCTGCTTGTTTCTTGGGAAGATCCCTTTTTCGTGTGTGCCAGAACCTAGGATTGAACCGTGGAAAAGACTTTTAGAATTTCTTTTTAATTGCTTTTTTGCTTGTGTTCCTGCCTTTCTTTCCTTCCTGGTCGGCTTCGCTGCGGCGGGCTGGCGTTAGTACTTTGATGATAATTGCTCATCCTTGCAGTGGGCCACCGACGGCCGCAGAATGTTGAGGCTCCGCTGGGCTGGATAACGCACAGCCTCCCCCCACATCTCTTCTCCTCCTTTGCTGGGCCAAGGTGGGGCTGCGGAGCTCGAGGCGCACGCCGTAGGGATTGCAGAGGTCTGTCAAGGCTCATGACAAAATTCTTTGGGCTCTCTGGCTTAGGATTCGATACTTGCTGCCTGACTGCATGCCTCTCCTTCAGTCCTCTCCCCCTTGTGATTGTCTGCTATCAAAATGGATTTCCACTGAGACATGTCCTAGGTCTTCTGGACCCGAACACGCTGCTGTTTCTTGTCTTCCTAAAATAAGGATTGTCCGTCCTGACTGTTGGGGCCGTGGCACCACATTAAGCCGTAGTCGGCCATGGTTGACCTTGGAGCCTCTCTAGAGTCAGGCCTCAGGGCATCTGGCAGCTGTGCTTCCCAGTTTGTTGTCTGGCCTTGTGGCTCTTTCCTCCTGTATCATCGGAGATACAGGTTGTGGCTGATAATATGTTTTATTTCTTTTATTGTTTTAAATTAGCTCTTCAGAGGAGTGCCTCTATTTTGCCATCTTTACCTGGACAAGAAACTAATCCTGTTGCCTTGAGTTACTTGTGCTCTGTACTGCGTTTTAATTATTGTGTCATCCTTTTTTTCCCCAAAGTCCATTTTATGATTGTCTTCAAGGCAGAAATTATTGATAAACATTTTTTCTGAGCCTGTGTAAGTAAAAACAAGAGATAACAGTTGGGAAACCACTAGACTTAGTAACCTTCTATGTCACTGAAAGATGACTCAGTTACTTAGGAATTAGAGCAATTTTTCCTGTATGTAGTTCGGACTCCCAGCTCTTAATCACTCCGCGTTTTGCTCCAAATTTGTAGCTATGGATAATTTCCACGAAGCCCCATGCCTTCTCTTGAAAGGGCAAAGAATGTATAAATCAACGGGGTAGTGTTAACAGAGCTGTGAAGTTGGGAATGCTACATCTCAAAAAGTACTTTGTGTGCAGACTAAACTCTGAAAACCATCTCAGAGCCTGAGAACAGATCGCGCAAGCCTTTGCTCGATCTCCGTGAGAGGCGGTCCGCCTAATGAGGATATCTGTTGGACTGCTAGGGTCTGGGTTCGCCTTCAAGACCAGGCCCTGCCTTGACCTGTGATTCAGGACAAGCCCTAACCCTGTCCTACTTCGGTTTCTTCCTCTGGGAAAACAAGGGTACCTCGCCCACCTCGTGGGCCGTGCGCGTATTTAGCGAGATACAGTTTTTGGAAACTTGGAGCACAGCACGGGCCGGTGGTTAGTGCTCGGTGACTGGGTTCTCCTTTTTGTTTCCTTTTCCCTGTGTTTGTTTGCCTGTGTCAAAAACATAGTATTTACCCAGTCCGGTTGATGCAGTCATTGGGAGTGAAACTTAAATAGTAGAGGTAAAAATCTGTCAGAAAGCCTTTTCAATGTCCAGTGATGTGATCATACATGAAAGACTAAAATAAAAAGTTTGAAAATAAAATATCTTGGATAGCAGATGCGTCCGAATCATGAAGTAATAAGGCTTGGCCCGAGGGCTGAGTGCAGGGAGGCTCCGGGCTCCTGCCCCTGGGGCCGCCGCAGCCCAGCGGCACTGGCAGGAAGCCCTGCCTGCAGACACCTCCTGTGCCGGCCCACGTCCCCGACCCAGGACTCGGAGACTCCGTGGAGAGGTCGCCTCACCTGTGGGAGCGGGCGCCCGGCTGCCTGCCTCGCGTGGGGGGCGGTGTGCCAGGTCCCCGGGAAGCCTCTCTACTACCGTTTGCCTGTAGTTCTTTTCAGTTAGGTAGTTTATACGGTGAACATTAAACTCTTTATTTTCTTTTTATTGCTCTCCCACTTTGATATTTATCTATTATTTCAAATATTCTCCATTAATAAGTTGACGGCCTTTGCCTTCGAGGGGTGGTGGGAGTTCTTGCCGTTGGGTTTTGTCTTCTCTTTCCTGTGTTCACCTCTCATTTGTCATGTGTTGGTAAGTGAAGAAGAAATCTATAGATTGGGGTCTTTCTTTTTTTTTTTAACTTTTTTTTCAACGTTTATTTATTTTTGGGACAGAGAGAGACAGAGCATGAACAGGGGAGGGGCAGAGAGAGAGGGAGACACAGCATCGGAAACAGGCTCCAGGCTCCGAGCCGTCAGCCCAGAGCCCGACGCGGGGCTCGAACTCACGGACCGCGAGATCGTGACCTGGCTGAAGTCGGACGCTTAACCGACTGCGCCACCCAGGCGCCCCTAGATTGGGGTCTTTCTAATATATTGTTATGTGTCTTGTTTTCTACTCTTACTTTATTAAGGTAACTTGGATCCTTCATTAACCTTCTCACCTGCTTATCCACCCTGTTCCTTTTTTTCATCTTTTAACCTACGTTCTTCTTTTTTGTTTCCCCTTTTACTGCTTTTTTGGTAGCTGGGGCACTGTTGCAAATTGTTTTAGGTTATCTGCCCCTGGAAACGTCATTGCTTTGCCTCCAAAGGGAAAATGAACTTGGCCCAGTGTTGAATGGGATCATTCCCGTTCTCCTGCCTTCACGGTCCAGTGGAAGGTACTTTATTTCGAGGCGTGAAGACGTGAAAATTTGTCCTTAGTCCGTGTGCTAAAGAAAGCTTTACTAGGGTGTAATCTTGTCACTTCTTCAACTTTTTGCTTCGGCCGCCAGGAAATGCCGAGCCGAATTTGTGGCTCAACTGAAATCATGTTGGCACATCCATGTTTTAAAATTCTCTCATTGGCTTTGGTCTTTTGAAATTTATCTGCCATTTCTTTGCTCTGTAACACCTTTATGCGATTCCATTGTGCGGCTTATTGTTACACGGTAGTTAATTATAAGCTGCCTCAAGTTGGGTGTAGAATAAATCACATGCTTGCTCTCTGATGACCTGCCCCTTTTCTTCTCATTCTCCATGGTGTTCACGTACTATTCAAAAAATAAGGGACCTTTAGATTTTCCACAGGATGTGCTCTGTGCAGTAATTTCTGCGTCTCTGTTTTCAGCATGATCTTTCTTCCCAAAGGTTGCAGGGAGAGTAGCTGAGGAAAGGGGTGCGCTGCTGGGCCACGAGGTGGGCTACTGCATCCGCTTTGATGACTGCACCGACCCACTGGCCACGAGAATTAAGGTGAAGTGCTCACACTGCTTTTCGTGCTGTGAACCAAGAAGATTATTGGGGGGAAATTACGAACGTGCAGCCTCACTGCTGACGGGGACCTTGATGCCATGGCAGAAAGTGTATGAAATCACCCTGCCCTCAGGGAGATGAGTCCGCGGGAGGTGCGGCGCTCTCCCAGAGAGTCCTTGAATCATAGCCCAGAAGGGACCTTGGAAGGAAGGTTAAGCCCTTGGTTCGACAGATGAAGAGGTTGAGGGTCCGGGAGGTTGAATGGCTTGTCTGAGGTCTGTGCCCGTTGGTGATGGAACCAGGACTCGAGGCTGTCCTTTCTTCCGTGTGTTTTATTGTTTTTCCACCAATTCACACAGCTGTCAAAACAAAGAGACTTGCCTGCGAAAGACTTAACAACAGGGACAAGGCAGTATCAGTTGATACGCATGGAATTCCCAAAGTTAGAACTTGGCCATTTTTACAGGATGACAGATTTTACTTGTGTGTTCTTTGACTAGTTGCTACTGTTGAAACAATCAGCATCCGTGGTAATCAGTATACAGTCACCGGGGCGTCTGCTCCTCAGGGCAGTGCTGGAGTCGTTCTCATCAGACAGTACTGCAGAACAATGAAAATGCCCTGATGAAATGGAAATTGGTTATAAGAATCTCCATTACCTCTCAATTTGCAGCAGAGGAAAGTTGAAAATAATCAGATGAACCAAACAAGGTGGTGATTTATAAAAATAGGGATCTTATTTTCTAGATTTCTGTATTTTGTTACCTTTGAGATTTTGCCAGGTCAAGGGGACATTCTTCTGTACCATCAAATATATTTAAAGTAGGTAATTTAGCAAATTGTTCAATTAAAACGGTCGTTTCTGAGTCTTTGACGAGAAGCTTCTGTATTCCATTTGGCCATCATTTTTAAGGTGCTCTGCTCCTACCTGCTGCCTGTCGTCGGTGGTGGGTCCTCCTCCTCACTGCTCTGCGTATTTGTGGCAGAGCCTGTACCAGGCTCAGGATGGAAGCGCATCCTGTTCTTAAACACGAAACAAAAAGTAGAAACACTAAGCTATAGCATGCGAGGGAGATGGTTAGCCTGGTTAAAGTACTGAGCTGTTTTAGACGACATTAATAACGTAGTTACTACTGCATGTTTTTGAAGCATTTTAGAAACATTCGTTAATCCGAAATAATAATAGCTGATATTCTTGAACACTGTGTGCCAGGTCCCGTGCTGAACACTTTACGTGTACTGTCTCTCTTAGTTATACCACAGTAACCCTCCGAGGTACATCCCTTTATTATCTCCGTTTTACAAATGAGGAATCAGGCTCAGAGAGGGTAGGTGACTTGCCCAAGGTTCACACAGCTCGTGAGAGGCGGAAAGAGGATCCGGGCTCCCAGCCCACGGACACCACAGCCTTTCTTAACCACCGCCCTATCCGGCCTCCCTAAGATAATAGCAGGCGAAGCCCAAGTTAGCAACCTCAGAGCTGCAAGTCTGAGTTGGAACATTTTTTAAAAAATTCTTTTAATGTTTATTTATTTTTGAGAGAGGGAGAGACAGAGTGCAAGCTGGGGAGGGACAGAGAGAGAGAGGGAGACCCAGAATCCGAAGCAGGCCCCGGGCTCCGAGCTGTCCGCACAGAGCCCAACGCAGGGCTCAAACTCGGGGACCGTGAGATCATGACCTGAGCCGAAGTCAGACGCTCAACCGACTGAGCCACCCAGGGGCCCCTGGAACATCTTAAGAACAACGGCCTCAGATTCATGGCCTTCCTTTGCGCAGACAGGGTTTGTCTTCACGGCCATTCATCCACAGTACCGGGAGTGCAGGCCCGGAGGAAGCGGGGTTGAGCCGATGTCAGATAGTAAATGCGGGTGGGATTCTGCTGGAAGATTTGCAGGCCCCAGCCGCGGACCCCGTGATTGAAGTCTTGTTTGTGAACAGTCCCATGGCTTGATAACAAAAATGTCGGGGCATTTCCTCAGTCCTCTGTGGGAATTACCTTGTACGCATACTGGCAAAGAGGCTGTGTGCATTTGGTTACACTTGAGCTTTGAAAAAAAATCATGAACGTACAGCGTAAATGAATTATTTCTAAAACTTTGTGTCTCTGTTTTTTAGTTTCTGACTGATGGAATGTTGGTCAGGGAAATGATGGTTGATCCGTTGTTAACAAAATATAGGTAAATGTGTTTTTCCTATGATAACTTCCCTGAAGTTTGAAAGGCACACAAGTAGATTGAGAAGCAGTTGTGTCAATAGCTGGGATTTGCAACTGCCTTCAGTTGGCCCAAAGCTTTCCCTCCTTACCTGGGCTGTTTTGACCTTTGACGCTTTCTCAGAGTTTACTGACAGTAAAAAATGGGCACTTTAAAAGCCCTAGCATTATTTGAATAATCTGTTGACTCGTCATACTTATCTTGGCCACTGTTACATCCCCGGCTTGATGGTGACTGTGGATGCCAGCACAGAAATGGGCGATGTTGGTTGGATGTTATATGCAGAGTCCAAATAATTACTTACACTCTGTGTGTCTTTGTCCATTACTCATTAACGTGCCAACGTTGTCCTACACAGGCTCTGGGGTATGTTGGGGAAGGATGTCGCATTTGACACCCGTGTATACATGTGACCCATCTGTGCTCACGTGTCTCTGTGCTGTTATCTGCAGCCTAACAGTCTTCGGGTAGTGGGGCCTTGCTCTTAATTCTATGTGCTTTGTGGGGTTATGTGTTATATTGTGATTTAAAAGTCAGGTATTAGGTCCTATGAGAATCCAGTGTGGGTTATACAACTCTTTAAAGATAGCAAAAAAATATGCACCGTTCTTCACCAAGATATGTCAGTGTCACCATTCTTGTTAGCTGAATAGTCGTCTCCTTGACAAAGACGAGTTACTTAGCTCTCCTTTCGATACAAGGTGATTGCATGGGGACTAGATACCCAGAAGTCCCTTGGATGGTCTGGGTGGGATTATGCAGGTGGTTTGTTTGATGCTCACTGAGGTCTTCCCTTTGATCCTTAGTGCCATCATGCTGGATGAAGCCCACGAGAGGACCTTGTACACAGACATTGCCATTGGCTTGCTGAAAAAGGTGTGATTTCGCCGCCAGACTTTTGTTTTTCTGTTTCTGTTTTATTTTATTGCTTGGTTAGGAAAGTAATTGTAGCAATTTGGGAAATCCAGTAAAATATGAAGGAAAGACATTCAAATGATCCATACTTCTGCTCACTCAGAGAAAATTACTGGTAGAATGTTGATACGGTTCTTTCTATCCTTGTGTGTATCTGTGTGTGTACCTGAATCTGTGTTGGCATCAGAGGCATTGGATTGTATGTGCTAACTTGTATCTCGCACATCTCTCTTAATATCACATCGAGATCGTTTCTCTGTGTCATTAAATAGTCCCCGAAGACATTATTTTTAATAATGGCTATATAATCACATGTCTCTCTCTTGCCTTACTGTTAGGCATTTGAATGGCTTCCAGATTTGAAGTATTTTCAACAATACTGCAGTGAGCACCTTTGTAATGAAATCTGTTGCATTTGTTTCTTTTCCTTTTTTAACTTTTTACTGTAGCAGGTTTCAGGTATACCACGGAGTAAAGAGAGGGGTTTAATGACCCCTCTGTGCCCATCATCCGGATTCACCTATTACAACCCATTGCCAGTCTTGTTTCAGTTTTACCTCGCCTCCCTTCCCCGTACTTTCCGATTGTTGTCTTTGGACGCAGTCCTAATCGCAGGAGTCTAGAGAGAGGTAGGTGGTAGAACAGGGTGATTAAAAGCATGGACTCCGGGTCAGACCGCCTGGGTTCAGATTCTGACTCTGCTGGGTTTACGTATCTCTCAAACGGGGATAGTAGAAGTCTCCATCTGTGCTAGTACGCTTTCCCATATGGCCACTAGCCACCCGTGGCTAGTCGGATTTAAATTAGCGAAAGTAGAATTAAAAATTTAAACGCAGTTCCTCTGTCACATTGACTACATTTCAAGAGCTCTGCAAGCATGCGTGGCCAGGGGCTACTGCACTGGACGGAACCTCTCTGTCACTGGAGAGAGCTCTCTGGGACAGAGCTGCTCTGTATCATAATTTATTGTGAGGCTCAAGTAAGATCGTGTACAATTCGTAGGACGGTACCCGGCACGGAGTCACAAATAGACTGTGAGGTCCCACCTTTGTGCAAATTAGAAAAAGATGCCCACCCTAAGAGTCTGTCCACAGGTAGGTGCGGGGAGGGTGGTCTGGACTTCAGATGCCCCTAGCCGCCTCAGCCAGGCATCTCTGTGCAGCACATAGGCCACACGGCTGTACGCAGGGACCCTGGAATAGCGCGTGACTTAGTTTACGTTAGTTCTGTTAGTTGCCATTGTTCCTGTTATCTTTGTTATTTTTATTCTTTGGCCAGAGATTTATACTTCTGATACTTATGAGGGATTATCCCACCTGCTTGTATCCTCTTGGGAACAGTCTAATAAGAGGCTTATGTCACTGCATCTTTGCCAATCCTGAGTAATTAGCCTTAAATAGATTTTTGCCAGTGTGGTAGATGAAAGAAATGTCATTGTTACTGTGTATTTTTGCGACAGTTTATATGATCGTTGCTTCTCTGCCTGTTGACCGTTTCTTTCTCTGAAGACCTTAAGATCTTTTGTCCATATTTCTGTCTTGGTGTTAATGTTTATTGTTTGTTTGCTTTTAATGAATTTTTTTATGCTTTAACTGTGTATACTCTCTGGCTATCCAGAGACCCAAGTATCAGGAAAAAATGGTTTTACCTTTGGTAAATTCAAATTCAGTTCTTAAAGCTCCTTTATGCTTTTCTATAGACATTTTTTTTAGCTTTTTATTTTGGAAAATTTTACTACTTACACAGTTAGCGTAGTATATTGAGCCACCTTTTTACCTGTCACTCTAACACCAACTTATAACTGTAAGCTCCCCCCAGGCCCCCCCCAAAATAGACGCACTGAATTATTCTGAAGTAAATTTCAGGGACCAGAGTATTGCACTGTATCATTGTTTCTTAATGCCTTCTTTTTTAGATTCAGAGAAAGCGAGGGGATCTTCGATTGATTGTGGCTTCAGCCACTCTGGATGCAGAGGTACAAGCATTTCCCCCACCCCCCGCTGTCCCCTGTAAGCCCTGGGATTGTTGGACGTGTCCATGGGAAGTTACCTGTAACGAGAGCTGATCTCTGGTGGAATGGCCTACCTTCCCTGTGGGGCCCTCCGATGTCCTAGATTCCGTTTGATCAGAGGATACTCCTTTTTCGCTTGTGGGTGGAAATTAGCCTGTAATCAAGTGAGTTCATAATTACCTACTTGTCTTGTTTCTCTACATACTGTGTTTCTCCCCACGCAGGCAGTTTCTTTGTTACTTTTCTCGGGATGAGGTTATATTTCTTGGATTTATTTATGACTGCGGCACTTATGTTTAGATTTTTTTTGCACGTGCAGTTGAAGTTTTCCCTGTATGTATAACAATTTCCACGTTATTGCTTTGACAGCTCAGCTTACATTATTTTTCTCTCTTACCAAGTAATATTTTAGTTCTAACAGCAGTTCAACTTAGATAATTGTGATCACTTCCTATATGTAAATATGTAAATAAATATAAGTATAAATATATACTAATAAAGTAAGTATATAAGTATATACTAATATACTGTGCTAAATAAGCACAGTGCTGACTACGGGTGATTGATACCCTCCCTGAACTTCTTGGGAAGCTGACACATAAATAGATGTTTACAGATCAGTATGTCAAGGTGCTGAGACGGCTAAAGCGAGGGCTGCTTAAGTCTAGCTGGCTGGAGGACGTCCAGAAGCTTTCACAGAAGTCAGACATCCCATTTGGGTTCAAAAGATGCGCAGAAGTCTGCCAGATGGGCAGGGGTGGGGAAGGACATTCTAAGCAAGCATAGAACCATGGGCGCATGATGCCATGTGTCCAGGGGGCTGTGAGGCAAGTGGAGGTGGGAGTCTTCCCTTGCCTCCAGGGCCTATGGGGTACGATCTGCCCCCAGTCCCCTCTCTTGTCACCTCTTTGACTTCCTCTCCGTCCACAGTCTCTCCTATGCACCTCACACCCGGCCTCATCTTGCCCAGATCAGACAAACCCAAGGATGCTTTTACTCTGGTGGGACCCTCTCTCTAGACGGTGCTCCCACACGTTCTCGTGGCTCCCTCACTTCATCCCGGGTTTGACCGTGTATTAGTCTCTCTGAGAGGCCTTTTCTCACTACCCTGACTGAAACCGCGCCTTGCTGCTCTCCATTATCGTACTCTGCTCAGTTCTTCTGTTTAGCATTTGTTAGTACCCAGCATTGTATGCATAGCCAAGTGTTCGTTTATTGCGTGTCTCCCGTCAGTGAAATAAAAGTTCCGCGAAGATTGGGACTTGGAATGTCTTAGTATTTTATCCCTTTCACCTGAAACAGTGTCTGGCACAGAGTAGATGCTTTTAGGTTTAGGGAATTTTGACAGAATGGGAAGCCCTGGGAATTAAAATGGAGAGGTTGGGAGGGGTCAGATGATGGAAGGTCTTATAGGCCAAGCAGAGGAGGAAGGATCCACCCCATACCTGGTTGGGAGCCCTGGGATAGTGTGAGGAGGGGCAGTGCCTTGATCACATTTAAGTTCTAGAAAGATCACTCTGGGTGCCCTGTAGAAGAGGCAGGAGTAGATGTGGAGAGAGATACCAGTCAGCAGGCCAGTTCTTTCATCCAGCTGAGATGTGAAAGGGGCCTGGCCCCTGGCTCCTGGCCTCCCCGTGGCTTCAGGGATTCAGAGAAACTTGGAGAGAGAAAAAACTCAGTGTGTCTAAGAGGGGTGTCTGCGTGTGTAGCCTGGCTGATTTCTCGGACCTTCTCAAGGCCGTCTCTTGTCTTTAGTTGGCTCTTGATAACCTTTGGGTCAAAGCTCTTTGTTGCCCTCTTGAATTACTTCTCACCCCATGGCCTATGGCTCCTGCCGGCACACGGGTTAGAGGGCTCTGCCCCACCTCACCTCCCGTCACTGCCTCCGTGCCCACGTTGCACAGAGCATCTGCTTCTGTTTGACCTCTTAGCTTCGTCTCCCCTTCTCTTTTAAAAATGATTGCCAACAGTTTTTATTGTGTTTGAAAATGATGACGTCCCAGTGTTTTCTTAGAATTGTTGTGGAAATTTATTGCTTCCAGTATCCTTTCCTTGTCTTTTGGTGTGGCCCAGAGACTTAAAAAAAACGCCGCCTTTCCATTCTGCCTATAGTAGTTGATATAGGTGGACTTTCTGGAAGTAGGTTTTTTTAAGTGGGAGAGTGGAGTGTAGGAAGCTTGGCGTGGCCTGGGGGTGCTTTATGATGCAAGGCATGCTGGGCCTTCGCTCCTTCACCCACCCTTGCTCAGCTTCTCCCCTGCCAGGGGGAGGAGCCTGTGTGTGTGTGAGCGGAGATCTCGCGGGCAGGAGTCAGTCCTATGTGACTGAGGGCGTCGGAGGGTGGGAGTGGGTGCGCGTGGGGCGTGGGGTGGGAGTCCCTACGTGAGAGGAAGAGGGTGAGAGAAATCAGTGTACTGGAGTGAGGGAGTGGGGAGAGTGAGGGTCGAGGTGGCAGGATGTGGCTATAACAGCGTTTGCCCTGGAGGCCCAGGCGTGCCAGACCCTCTCCCCTGGCTTCTCAGCTCCTGGCTCTGTGGGCGACGGACTAATTCCAGGCCCCACTGTCTGGAGGGGTAGATGCCATCTGCTCTGGTTTCAGGGCCTGGGGACACCTAGCCTGGCAGCGAAGACACCGGTGACTGCGGCCTGGGGGGGCAGAGGCAGGCGGAGTACGATTGGGCCCATCGGATCGTGGCTTTGATTGGGTTAGCTGCTTTGTTAATGGAAGCTTAATTGTGCGAGCAATTCTAGAACATGACCAGGTATAATTAGGAAGTATTAATTGACCATTGTATCACAGGCTATTGTTTTTCTTTTATGTGCTTCCATCCACATGGCAGGAAATCTGGTTGCTGGCAATGCCGAGGTTTTTTGTCACTGGTCCAGCTGCTTGCAGAAGACTGATTTGTCTTTCCAGATTCCTAGAGAAGGAACTGAGGGTCAGCTGGGGTCAGGTACCCCCTCGGGACCAATCTGCATTGACCAAGGGCTGTGGGCGTGTGGTGTAGCCATGGCCGCTGGGAGCCCACTTCTGTGGGTCAGGTCTGGGCAGCTGTCGGGGAGGGGCATGTGGTGAGCTGGGAAGACAGCCCAGCAGATGTCCTCGTCATTTACACTCTGTTCCAGAGACCGTCCTCTTTTTGTCATTTGATGTTCCGGGCCGTGTGTCTGTGTTGGTCCGAGCCCACCTCTTTGAGACCTGACTCACACGCTCCTTTTCCTGGAGCTCCTTCCTCACCTCCTCGCTCTCGCCGCTCCTTCATTCGGCCTCACGCTGTATTTATTTGCTCTCTAGCCTGTAGCTCTATGTAGTATACTTATGTGTGTATACTATGTAGTAACTTTATGTCTCCAGATGAAGATGAAAGGTAATTATCCTGAGGCTAAAAATCTTGTGCCTCCTCAGTAACACTGAGTTTCATTTCCTGAAAGAGCAAGTCCCTGTCCGTTCTCTTCGGCACCACATGTTCGGAATGAGGTGTAGCCATCCTCCTTGTTCTGCTTGCCTTTTCGGTAACATTCGGTTCTCTTCACCAGGCCCCCCCCCCCCCGCTTTTTTTTTTCTAATGTTTATTGATTTATTTTGAGAGAGAGCATGAGCAGGGGAGGGGCCGAGAGAGTGAGAGAGAGAGAATCCCAAGCAGGCACCTCACTGTCTGCGCAGAGCCATCAGCTCAGAGCCCAACGTGGGGCTTGAACTCCCAAACCGTGAGGCCTTGACCCGAGCCGAAGTCAGGAGTCAGCCGCTTGACCCACTGAGCCACCCAGGCACCCCCACCAAACCCTTCTTAAAATCTTCCTTCTCAGTCTGCTACTTCCGGATCCCCGCCGTCTCCCCTCTCTCCTGCCTCCCTGCGGCTTCCCCTCAGACTCCTTTGCCGGCTGCTGTTCCTCCCCAGGGCTGCCCGCCTCCGCGGCCTCTGGTTCAGCCGACACTTTGTGCTTGTGGCCGTCTCGACCGCCGTTCCTGTGCTCCCGCTGAGTTGTTCGCAGCTGGCTGGTCACCGGCCACCTGAACTCACAGCCCCGTGACTGTTGGCTTCTCTGTGGTACTCTCTCATCGTAGTTGTTCAGGCTCAAGACTTGCATTGCTTCAGGGAGTGTTATCCCTGACCAAGAAGTAATTCCGTCCTCTCCACTCCCCGGCTGCCGGGCCCCGTCAGTCTTACCTCTGGCATATGCTTCGCTTTCACCCGGCCCCTGCCCAGCGTACGCCTCATTCTCTCCTCTGAGCTCTTCCGATAGCTTCCTGAATTCGTCGGCTGGCCTCCAACCTCTTCTTGCCCCTGCCCGCCTTCACAATGGCCACCGGAGCCAGGCATCCAGAAGGCAGGTCTGACGACGTCACGCCTGTCCTCACCGCTCTCGCCTTGTGCCTCAGGTGAAGTGCCTGTGCGGCCTGACGTTTGGCCTTTCAGAGCGGTAATCCGATCGCTTACAGATGATACATACTTTAGGCCAGATCTGTGGACTATAGTCACGTACACGTACAGTCACGACTACAGTCATGTATGCTTTATGTGGCCTGTGTGGCGGCCTTGCAGGGGAGATAGCAGTTTGTCTCTTTTGTAGACAAGAGGACTAGTTCCGAACAGGGCTGGCCTGCCCTAGACCTTGGGCCCTCTCCTCTGTCGGGGGCCCCTTTATGTCTTAGTCTGCACTCTGCTCTCATCCTGGGGGCGGGGGGGGGGGGTGGTGTCTGATCTCCTTCGCAGCCAGTGATCACCTTCCTCATCCGTTCAGGCTCAGCCAGGGGTGCTGCTGCCTCTCTGAAGCCTTCCCTGAAAGCCACTCAGCGTTGACCTTTCGTTCTCTCCCAGTCGCTGGCAGCTTTGTTCTGGTCGCGTAGTCATTCTGCCTCGCTTTGTGTTGTGACTGGTTCTCTGCGCGCCCGTCCCCTGGAGTATTCAGTCTTTCTAGTGTGGAGGAGCCGTCCCTGCTCGGTTGTTTGGGCGTCGCTTGCAGCCTGCCTGTGCTACATGCACATCAACGGACACAGGAGGGCTGAAGTCCCTTGAAGGGAATTTATCCAAAAGGGGAGCGAAGAATGGTGCCCTGTGGTTCTTCATAGCAAAACATGGTCCTTTGCTGGCATGAGGCACTTGTATGTCTGTGCCGACTCTTCTCAGACACAACTTTGAGGTCAGCGTATAGCATCCCATTTTCTGTAGTTCAGTCCGGTCGACTGTAGAAGTATTCCTCCACGTCCATTCACTCGGTACTCGATGCCGTCCTCCATGCGCCCCCGGCTCCCGGGCACCAGGAGCGGGCCGCGGCATGGTTGGCAAAGATAGGTGGGGAAGTAAAGGAGGCAGGACTTGTGATCACGTAGGCAGACCTCCCAGGATAATAGAAAGGGATGCCCAGCCAGGCCTCGGGGGGACTGGGATATCACCGGCGGGAATCAGATGACACACTCCACCCAGCAGGGTTTCCGTGTTCCTCTGCCGTCGGCACAGCCACTTCCTGTCTGGCACTCGCTCCCCTGCCAGCTTCTCTGTGTATCTTGGGTCGTGTTCTCCGAGGGGGGATCTTCAGTGGTGCCTCCCTGCTGCATCTTTGGCCAGAGCTCTCGGGCCAGTCCTCCCTATAGACTGCCGGTCTGGTGGTCAAGTGCCCCCAAGGAGGACATAGCCGCTTTTCCCAGAGAAACTGCCAGGAGCTACTTCTGTCCGCTGGGTGCTGTGGGAGGGCTCAGGTGTGTAGCGCGTGACCTCCCCCGTACGCAGTGTTGTGCCCGCTCCCACGGGGCATGGAAAGACGGAGGAGACACCGTCCCTGCTTAAAGTCTGAGAAGGTTATCGTAAATAGGTATCCGTAACCATGGTGCCAGGACCATACCTGGTGTTCACGGAAGTGTAAGTTTCCTCTATTAATTGATAACCTGTGTGATCACATATGTGCTTTCCAGATCGGCCCGACTTAATCTGTGTTTAATTTGCATCACACCTTTTGACCCAGTTTTCTGTTAAATAAAATACAGAGGATGAAAATAAGATAAGTAATATCATAGCTACATGTTGACCCAGATCCATTAGTGAATAGTTTTGAAATCTTCATTATTTTTTATCAAACCTTAGTAGAGTCAGTCCGTCATTGAAATGTCACTCCTCAAAATTGCAGTAATAAAAACACAATTTTTAGTAGTTATTTTATAACCCATAGGCCATGTAATATATATCCAGTCTCTTCTACCCAGCCCCTGCTCTTCCAGTTTTATATTATTTTCTTTCTTTCTGTGAGTTACTGTGAATCATTTTTTTTTTTTTTTAGAGAAATTAAGTTTTGTTTTGTTTTGTTTTGTTTTGTTTTGTTGTTTTAATAGAAATTCCGGGATTTCTTTAATCAAAATGAGACCAGTGACCCAACGAGGGATACGTGCGTGATCCTTACAGTAGAAGGGCGAACATTTCCAGTGGACATCTTTTATCTACAAAGGTTTGATGACCCTTGCCTTTTTAATGATGGTCGTCAGCAGACCTGGCCTGTGTTGTGGAACGAGAAGCAATTGCATCCGCTCCCAGCCCCAAGGGCAGTATGCCAGGCCGGGGAGAGGGGCATGTTTCGTGTCTCCTGTCACTGGCAGGATGTCCTGGAGCCCTGCTCGGTGTCGCTGCTCGATGCGTTTGAACTCTTGACACCGGTGGGCGGATTTCTGGGCGTCTGTGGTCACGGTCTCAGTGGGAAAGAGCCAAGGGGTAACGAGATTACAGGGAGGAGGCCTGGTGGTCTTCAGAACGGGGGTTTCCCAGGCTGCCTGTCTGCGAGAGCAGCAGTAATGATTTGAATCATTTGCTTCTTCGCTCTCTTCATCTTTGCAAGAAGGCCTGGTTGACATGGTTGGGAGGAGCCCCCTTGGATAGGAAGGGTCCATCCTAATTCCTACACCTAGTCACTGCACAGACGAACACCAGGAGCCTGCCGCAGTGGTTGATAAGGCCAGAGCTGGGAGTCCGACTTCTGAGTTGTTCTCGCCGGACAGCACATCCATTAGCTTCGAGTACCCCACTCAGACTTGCTGCCAGTGATCAGGAGGGAAAATAGAAAGAGTGTGGAATTTAGCACCGGAACCATAGCCCTCAGTTTTCACTGACCAGCCATCTTTGCATGCTAAAGATAGCACATTTATTTGCATGAGTTTTTATTTCTTTGCAGGTAAAGCTAAGAATCATGGTATACATGTAATTATGGGTTACTTTTTTTTTTTAATGTTTATTTTGAGAGAGTGAGAGCATGCATGTGTGTGTGGGGGGGGGGGGAGAGAGGGAAGGAGGGAGGGAGGGAGAATCCCAAGCAGGCACCACACTGTCAGCACAGAGCCGACACGGGGCTGGATTTTAGGAACCGTGAGATCATGACCTGAGCTGAAATAATGAGAGTTGGGCACTTTACCTGACGAGCCACCCAGGCGCCCCTATGGATTACTTTTGAATGCTGCCTTTAAAAAAAAAAAAGGAAAAAAGTGAATGACTATTTTATTTATTCACATACTGTTCACCTGCCAGGCAGGCCCAAACTAACTTTCATGAGGCTTTGCTGCTGGATTATTAGGCTAATTAATCTGTAATTGATGAGCGTGTCCTAGCGATGAATTCATCTCCTACGTCTTTTCAGTCCTGTTCCAGATTATATCAAATCAACTGTAGAGACTGTGATGAAAATTCACCAGACAGAGGGAGATGGAGACATACTAGCATTTCTTACTGGCCAGGTAATTCCACTGGAATTTTCTCTGATAAACAGACATGTTAAGGCAACACCAAAATTAACACAGGGGCGTGTTCCTTTACTTAACTATTCATTTCAGATTTTATTGTATCTTGTGATTAATTAATTGCATATAAAATTGTTTGGATTGATGTCATTCATCTACCGACTGGATTGTCAGGGAATCATTAGCTCCCGCCTGTTCTATCTGCAGAGGGTTCAGTGTATTTTAAATTTATTAGTTGGTTCCAAAGTAAACGAGGCAGTCAGCGGGCTGTTGTGCTAACCGTGGTGAAATGCTGTGTTAGGGACCCTTTGTGCATGTGCTTTGGCTGCTGTATGCCTCTTTCCCGGCGACACCACCCCTCCTGGGGTGGTGAGCGGGCACATCCCTGGAAAATCACCTGAACAAGCCCCACTGCTCACTCAGGGTTGGAGCACTGTTCAGAACCACCCTCCAGCCGTCGTCTTTTCCACTGTCGAACACTTTCCACAGTACGGTAGTCCTTTCTGGGGAAAGCCTGTAGTGATTTTATGTGTCACAGCTTGTCCACAGGTAGGACGTGCTTTGTTTACCACAGTACGTGAAAGCTGAGTAAAATAGTCATTGTTTTTGTTGATTGGGAGCTCTTGTATTCACTGCAGATAGTATAGATGTCAGTAATGAACCTGACAGTTGCAAATTTTCACCCCATAGGCACCACTGTTCAGTAGCATTTGATTAAAAACCGCCCCAGAGCAGAGTGTGCTCGCCCTGGGAATCGTGAATCCTACCACAGTTAAAATTCTGGTCCTGAATTAACATTTTCTTTCAAAAATGACGTGCTTCAAACTGATCTCGGGTTCTTTGGTTCCTGGTTCGATGTTTTTAGGAAGAGGTGGAAACGGTCGTGTCTATGCTAATCGAGCAGGCTCGGGCGCTAGGGCGAACTGGGATGAAGAGACACCTCCGAGTCCTGCCCATGTACGCAGGACTGCCTTCCTTTGAGCAAATGAAAGTGTTTGAAAGGGTGTCACGCAGCGTCAGAAAGGTGAGACTAACCCGCTGACCAGGGCCTTGGCAGCCATCTGTGATGGCTGGGAAGGTTTTTTGTTTGTTTGTTTGCTTGTTTTTTAATGGAAGTGAAACTTGGTAAGACTTTTAGGTCCAGGTTTCTGTGCAGTAGATCTAAACGCACACAATAAATCACAATGAATACGGTGTTCAGAAATCTCTAAAGCTGCCCCACAGAAGGATCACTGTGACAGCAGTGATCAGAACAAGTGACTCCTCTCTGCCTCTTTTCTGTCTGCTTAATATTGTTCCCTATGGCACGATACTGGCTTGCCTGACGTGAGTGTCTTAGTGAATTGTGTAGATGAGTTACTACAAATGGTTTCTAAACCATTTTAGGCATCAGTTAGCCTATGGAGCCAAGTTCAGATCAGTTAATTCAAAGTGTGGTTTTAAAAATATTTAGCCTGGAAATTGGGGTGGGGAAGGGTGTGGTGAGAAACATGAGTTGGAAGGAATGAGCAGGCGGCCAGCCTGTGTCCCGCTCGTTGTCCCCGGGCCTGGCTCAGCTTTCCTTCCCAGAGGACGAGGAAGGCCCAGACCTGGCCTGAAGCTGGCTTGTTGTAGCTGTTTATCAGCAAGCGGATGGTAGAGAACACGGTGGGTGAGGGCCGGTCTGAGGATCCACTCCCGATTCTGATCACTTGGGAGAAGTTGCCCAGCCTCCTGGTCGTTGGGGTGGAGCACCTCAAGCCTGTGAGTCCGTGGACTGTGGCCAACCAGTCAGGAGACCTGGACTCTGTGCCTGAGCTACTCGGAGCCTGGATGGGTTTCTCAACCTCAAGGCCCAGTTTTCTTAGCTGCGAAGCATAAATAACAAGTTTGGATAGGTGGGTCTCTAGTATAAACTAGTAAATGTGTATTTTTACAAAATGATAGATGGAGAAGTGCCTTTGAAAGGTTCTGAGTGCTGTTTTGCATGCTCCTTGCTGCTTCACGTCTTCCAGGGGCAGTGCCTGGTGCACTTAGAATAAAATGCCAGGCCTCCTGGTGGCCCAGAGACCGTACGCGATCTGGTCCTGGCTGTCCTCCACCCTCCTCTTGTACTTACCCTGGATTCTAGCCTCCCTGGCGGTTTCCGCTTCGAACTGTTTCTTCTGCCTGCGTCTCTAGCAGGTTGACTGTTTCTCGTTACTCAGGCCTCAGCCCAAAATCTTCTAGAGAGACTTTCCTTGGCCATCCACAGTAGCGTACCACATTATTCTTATTTAACACATAATGAGCACTGCACCCAGTAATGTTGTGTTATTACTCTGTTGCATTTTCTTCATAGTATTTGTCACTCTCTGAGGTTGTCTGCTTGTTCATGCTCACTGCTTCTTCACCCAGACTCTCACATGAGGATGCAGACTCTGGGAGAACAGGGGCCCTGACTTTCTTGTTCCCCGTACATCCCTGGCACCTTGAGCAGTACCTGCAAAGCACAGACAGATTCTCAGAAATGGTTCGAATGTGAGCAAATAAATGAATAGGGATGTACAAGGTGGTCATTTCCTTCAGTTGTGCAAAAGGCAAAAACTAACATTCGTTGAGTATTTATTATGGGCCGGGCGCCAGGCTGTAAGTACTTTATGTATATAGTTCACACTTGATCCCCTCCACAGCCCAGGAGGGGTGGATATTACATAGGTGAGGGACTGTGCAGGAGGTTAAGTAACTTGTCCAAAGTCACACCTTAGGCAGATTTCAAGCCCAGGGCACACTGACCCTAAAACTCATGTCCTTTCCAGTCTATTAAACTGCCGCGTACAGATTCTACACTGTTGGAAATATCTTCAGTAAATCTTGTAGGATTTTGAGTAGTTTCTTAACAGTGAAAAGATCTAAGCAGCTCTTTTTGACTCTTCTTCCTGTGGGGACCCAGGTGATCGTAGCCACCAATGTGGCTGAAACCTCCATTACAATCAGCGGGATTGTGTATGTGATCGACTGTGGCTTTGTGAAACTCCGAGCCTACAATCCCAGGACAGCCATCGAGTGCTTGGTGGTGGTCCCAGTGTCCCAGGCATCAGCCAACCAACGCGCAGGACGTGGCGGCCGCAGCCGTTCGGGAAAATGTTACCGCCTTTATACAGGTTAGTGTGGCTTTTCTTAAGGGTTTTTGACTTTCTCATAGTGAAGCCTGAGCACTAAGAGAAGATCACGCGTTTTCCCTAATGGGCAGAACTTCGCGTAAAATCCAGACCCCCCTCACAAGGCCCTCTGCCCTCGGCCCCTGCTGCTTTCTTGACTCCCCCTTGTTCAGTCCTTGATGTTATGCTTTCTTGTAGCGAATGTTTACGGGGGACCTGCTGTATGCCAGCCATCGTGCCAGGGTATGGAGATCCAGGCCTAGACGAGTCGTGGGCTGCGGGCACGTGGCGGACAGCCAGGGGGTAGAGGCAGCCCCCGACACAGATTGGCACGTCGCGGTGTGATAGGGCTGCCGTAACGGGATGAGCCTTGGAAGCAGAGAGCAGGGAGTTATCCCGCTGGGGAGGGCTTCACGACTGAGTATTTGCACCTGATCTCACTGGCTGCCCAGTGGTTATCCAGGTGAAGGGATAAGCACCAGGCAGAGGGAATGGAAGGTGCAGGTACTTGGTGTGGAGGAAGCGAGTAAGGAGTGTTCATGGGACGTGGGGAGGCAGAGCCTGAGGCCAAAGTGGAGGGGTCTTCCACCACTGAAGGCACGAAGGAGAGGTTGGAGAGGAGAGCACTGAGCCTGAAAGGATCTGGAAAGTTAGGAGAAGAGAAAGTTCCAAGATACTTGAAAATAAATGTATTGAGGTGGAATTCATATTACATAAAATTAAGCATTTTAAATCGAACGGTTCAGTGGGATTTGTTACATTTATAGTGTGCCCCACTGACTCTGTCTGATGTCCGAATATGTCCATCGCTCCATACCCATCAAGCACTTTCTTCTCATTCCTCCCTGCCTGCTGGCAACCACCAGTCTGTTCTGTCTCAGTGGATATTTCTGTGCGGGATATTTCATATAAAAGGGGTCATACGATATTGACCTTTTGTGTCTGGCTTCTTTCAGTTTAGCATAATGAATGCTAAATGTTTTCTGGGTTCATCTCTGTTGTATTCATACTTCATTCTTCTTCTTTTTTTTTTTTAATTTTTATTTATTTTTGAGAGAGAGAGAGAGAGAGAGAGAGGGAGAGCGCACGCGCATAAGTGGGAGAGGGGCAGAGAGAGAGGGAGACAAAGAATCCGAAGCAGGCTCCAGGCTCTGAGCTGACAGCTCAGTGTGGGGCTTGAACTTACAAACCGTGAGATCGTGACCTGAGCTGAAGTTGGACCCTTAACTGACTGAGCCACCCAGGCGCCCCAGCACTTCCCTCTTTTTTGATGGCTGAATAATATTCCATTGGATGGATATATCACAGTTTGTTTATCCATTCATCAGTTGATTATTTCTGCCTTTTGGCTTTTGTGAATAGTTGCTGCTATGAAAATGTGTGTTTTGAGTACCTGTTTTTAATTCTTTTGGACATAAACCTGGGAGTGGAATTGTGGGGTCATATGATAATTCTATGTTGAACTTTTTGAGGAACTCTTGTTATTTTTAAAGAAGAAATGGCCCGCATTATCTCGTGCTCCAAAGAAGTGAAATCGTAGAATGCGGACTGAAGATAGGCAGGTAGATTTGGTTGAAAGGTCACTGACTTCCTTAGCAGGAACAGTTTCAGTGGAGTGGGGTTGGGTAGGGTTCACCCGACAGAAATGGGGTGCGTTAGCATCCAGCCTCTAGGCTTTTTTGGCTAACCGGCTTCCAGATGCGAGCTTTCACAGAATGTAGCCCCGAGCAGAGTGCTCTCTGCTGAGACCCTTCACTGTTTCCCAGAGCCCTCCAGAACTTGCCCTCACTTATGTTCTGCCACGACCCACGTACCCTGCTCTGCCCTGCATCCGAGCTGAACCGTGCTCTTCCCGAACATACCTTCTGTCTGTCCACACCCATTTCTCATACTTTTGATACCTTCCTTGGGTTGTTTCCTCTGCCCGGCAGATCCCCCTTATCCTTCAGATCCTTTCTCAAGTGGCAGCTTCCTCATGAAGTGACCTCAGATGCTTCCTCTAATGACCGTGCTTCCTCCTTCCCTGAGCCTCCATTTTCCTTCAGGAGGACCATTCACTGGGACCCAGCCTTGGAGTTTACTGTTTCCGGTCTCGGTGCCAGCCCTTTCATATCAATGAAGCGTCTCACAGCTGCTCCCGCAGCTCCTGGCCCACGGCCTTGTGTAGTCGAGTCCTCAGTGGAATTTGATTGAGTGTCCTTGAACTCTTGGGAAGCACTGCTTCCTGAGAGTGGTATCTCAGCAGGGCTGTCTCGTATCTGATAACTTTGCTCTCCCTTGGCCAGCAGTGTGCTTGGAAAATGTGGTTATCCTACCAAAAGCTGTCCCCAAATACTCTTGAAACCCAGAGGGAGGATCCCATTTGGAACTTCCCGTTGTCGCCTGTTATTCTGAACCTTCCAGCTAGACCTGTGCATTTGGCAATCTGCATCCATCAGTCCTCAGAATATTGGTTGTTTCTGAAAACATTTTTGAAGTTCTTCAGGGATAGTGCTGTTTCTTCATGATACCTTTTGTTGTTTTCTTTCCTTAGTTAACCAAAACCTTATGATCTGCATGGAGGTTGGGTGAGCCTTGTGTTAAAGAGGGTGTGCATAGTTAAAATGTAGACTGATTAGAGGGATTTGTGGGTGGAGCATGCTGTGTATAATCCAGAAGCTTACTGAATATATACAGAAGTGATTTAATCCCTTCCTCCCTCTTTTTCCTCCACCCTGTTTGTCAGGCTTTTATTAAAAGGCCTCCCAAAGTCTCTTCCTCACTACCCCTCTCCTGTGGCCTCCCATCTTGGCATCACCTTGTGGTGCTTTTTCCTGTCGGTCACCTTTTGTCCCTGATGGGGCGTGTCAGCATTCCTTGATCTGTTTGGGGCAGCATCAGATTCTGAGTGTGACGCATGCCTGGCCCGTTGGTTTTAAAAGATAGATTTGGACGATTTTTGCCCTTTGTAAGATTTGGTCATTTGCTCTATTGTGGTTACCGTTTTGGTGATTTGCATTGAGATTGTTCTTGGCTGATATGTACAGTTCTTGCTTTCTAGACTTGATGCAGCCCAGGCAGAGGGTAATGGTGCCTGGGCACCAGTAGGGATTCAGCAAGTACTTGTTGCTTTGATTAATGTTTTACTGGCAAAAAGCACATTAAAAAAGGCTCTTAAAGTAAAAGGACAGACTTTTATAAAGATACTCTCTCTCTCTCAAAAATAAGAAAGAGGGAGGGGGTCTCCTGGGTGGCTCAGTCGGTTAAGCATCCAACTTTGGCTCAGGTCAGGATCTCACGGTTTGTGAGTTTGAGCCCCGCATCGGACTCTGCTGTCAGCACAGAGCCTGCTTCGGATCCTCTGTCCCTCTCTCTCCCTCTGCCCCTCCCCAACTCGTGTTCACACATTCTCTCTCTCTCTCTCTCCCTCTCCCCCCCTCCCTCCCTCTCCCCCTTTCTCTCTCTTTCAATAAAAGGTATATTGTTTATAAAGATATAAACAGCTAAGGTATTTTTATATAGAGTGGTCTTTTCTAAATGTGAAACAACTTTGTTGTGTGACATCCTAGGCATCCGATCCTAGAATCTTAAAGCCTCTTGTCAGAGACGAAAACCTGTGCCTTGGGCACAACGATTGCATTTGACTGTGGCATTTGACCCCAAACAGTTCTGATTTCCTATCCTCAGAGGAAGCCTTTGACAAGCTGCCTCAATGCACTGTCCCTGAGATGCAGCGTAGCAACTTGGCACCTGTCATCCTCCAGCTGAAAGCACTAGGGATCGACAACGTCCTCAGGTTCCACTTCATGTCGGTAAGTCCTGCTCTCTGTCTGCATGCCCACTGGTGAATGTCAGGACATCAGATAGAGCAGAGCACGTCACTTTTCTTTTTTATTTCCACTTAGCTCATGTGTCGTGTGTCACTTTGCACCAGGCCCTCGCAGGGTATGGGGGAGTGGAGGCAGACAGCAGACGCAACGTCCTGTACTTGTCTGCCGGGGGGGAGACAAGTAACTGATTGCAGTGCGTGGGCCCGGTGCTCTGAGAGACCAAGGAAGGCCCCCACCCTGGTTAGTCGTGTGTGAAGTGAGACCTGAAAGGCAAGAAGGATCTCAGCACGTGGGAGGGGCGGGAGAGCCAGGACAGCCAGCGTGTGTGGGCCTGCGTGAGGGAGCTTGACAGCTGGGGGAGAGCTGCAGGGACGTCCTTGTGGCCGATCTCATTCCGGATTATTTCCTGAGACAGGTTTCCAGGAGTGAAATTATTGCGTCCAACGGCCATAGCCATTTTGTACATCCTTGACGTGTGGCCAGATTGCTTTTAAATGCTTGAAGTCTGGTATTGCACGATGCCCACTCGTGGTGCCTTCATCACGCCGTTTTGTTTTCTGGTAGAGCTTTGCTGATTGCATTGGTGGCAGGGAGGGAGGAAGGAAAAATAGCTGTACCTTAATATTTGATTTCTTAAAAGACAGTTAAAAAAAATTTATTGTCCGCTCTATATTTCTTCCAAATCGTTAAGGCGTTTCTCTGTTAGAATTAGTGTCTGTGGTGATTTTTAGGAGTCCTTTAATAAAGACATTAACCTTTGTCTGTTGCATTTCTTGGAAATGGTTTTTCCAGTTATTTGTATTTTACTCTTTTTTTTAATTTGTTTCTTAAATGTGCAGACATTATAAATATTTCCACAGTCAAGTCTTTCTGTCTTTGTCTCTATGATTTGTTTTGTCGTTCCCTTGCTTATGACACACTTCCCCGTATCTAGGTCAGTTAATAAACATTCAGTCATGTTTTCTTCCTGAATTTTTATGATTTGAAGACTTGAATTTTAACTCTGTTCTGCCCCGACTGCATTGTTGTGTGACAAGCCTGGGTTCCCGGATGATAAAGTCCCTGATGGCATATGCATGTCATGATGAACTAGGTGAATGAAGGAATAGAAAACGTCAGCCTGTGTCCAAAGAAAACAATTGTGTGTTCACCATAAATATGGAAAAAACGCACGCTTTGATTACTGGTGTGTGCAAGAAGTTATAAAGAAAAGATAACAGTACATGCAAATTAGAAGCTTAAGAAGAACCTCACATCTAGGATGAAAGGAATATGTATTATGGCAGAAATGACCTATCAGCACTTGAGAAAGTGCAAAGAGTTTTCAGGCGTCCTTTGGAACTTGTGAGCTACCTGCTGGGGAAGGAGCCGAAGGAAAGGAGGCAGCAGAGTGCGTGGACAGTGGAAGCTTACCCATGCTTCTGTGGGAGACAGATATGTGCGGACTGAAAGAGCTATAAGGCACCGCTTTACGTTAGTTAAATGATCCCATGAAGCAAAATGGTAAAATCCAAAGCTGGCACGGTTTGGGACGGCAGTTATATTCTCCCGTTTGAGCCCCTGAGGGCTCTCCGACATTATCTAAGGAGCCGTAGAAATGCCTGGTATTTCTTCTCAGGGAAATTTCTCCTGAAAAAATAATTCAGAAGAAGAAAAAGCACTTCGGTGTATGATCATGTTTATAGTATCATTGTGTATCAAATTTTTAAGTAGAATAATGAAAATCATAAACTTGTGGACAGTTGAAGAATGAGGAACATACGTATAAATTCATCTTTGTTGATTTCCCTCTGGTTGTTTTCTCCTGAAACTGTGTTGTTCTTTTTTTTTTTTTTTTTTTTTTTTAACAATTGAAATCACAGGGTACATGTAACTTTGTATATTTAGCAGTGTTAATTATGTAGCAAAGAACTGGAAACAAGTCAGTTGCGCAGGACTAAGACAATTGCTTACTTTACAGAGTATGACCTTGTTGGAATATTATGCAGCCATCCAAATAATCACGGTGAAGTTTCTATGGGTGAAAAAACACAAAATCATACAGTGAGAAAAACAAACTAAAATTATACATAAGCAGTCCTTCCAGCTATCTTAAAACATAGTGTTCACATACGGTCCCAAATCAGATGAGGCCAGAGAGAAATACTAGGTGTGTGTGGTTAGGTGAAAATACTAGGGACGTGATTTGGATTCAGAGAATCAGACTGAAGGTCACAATAGCAGCTTTGCTTAACTTCAGATTGCCTCGCATTCTCTGTTGTTTTCAGCAATTCAGATCCCACCTCTGTCATTTGCCCTCTGTAGGCAAGGCCTGGAGCCGGGCTCTGGGTGGTCCGGGGTCGGCCACCGGGGCTGCTGGAATGGAAGGTGGAGACTATGAAGTAAAAACATCAGAAATGTCCGATGGGAGTGGAGAAAAACAGGGAGGTTGTTCAAGATAGGGAGCCATCACTCCTGATGGAGGGGAGAGTGGGGAGCGCTTCAAGGGGCAATGTTTAATCAAGCTGAGGTTGAAGACCGATTAGCACTAAGGATGCTGAGGAGAGAAAGGACACCTCAGGGGGCGCTGACATGAATAGAGGCCCGGAGGCCGGGAAGTATGGGGCACGTAAGAGGGAAGAGTGGCTTTGAGCAGGAAATAGTCACATTTTGTGTCTGGTACCCGAAAAAATTAACTTAGGAGGATTTTTATGTTTTTACAGCCCCCTCCAGCACAGTCGATGGTTCAAGCATTGGAGTTACTCTATGCTCTGGGAGGTATGCCTGTCTCATCCGTGTTCTGTAATCTGTTTACTAATAGATGATATTAGGTAGGTTGTATTCACACTAGGGCTCTTGGTGTCTTTAGGAGTGGGATTGGTTCTCCCCACATATACAATCCTTTTAATAACCCTTAAGCTTTATTGAAATAAAAAAGGTGGGATCATAATTAATAGATGAAGTCCACTTATGACAATGAATACCTAAAGCATGTCAGTACATCAGAAGCTATTAGTAACCATCATTGGAGCCACACTCCTGAAAGACATCTAGAAGATTGCCTACCAGTATTTCAGGTGTTACCTCTCCAGACCTTTTTCTCAGTCCCTCCACTGCATCCTGAAATCTCAGGCTCACTATTGTCTCCCTCTTCCCCATCATTCCATTCTTGGAGTTCCCCGTGGAGAATTGGGTTGATGACCAGCCTGTGGAATTCTTTGGGGGCAAGGAAACACCAGGTTATCGAGAAACCTCTATTCTCTTCGTTTAAAAATGTAGTGTTGGAGCCCGAATGGCTCAGTTGGTTAAGCTCTTCGTCTCGGCTCAGGTCTTGATCTCAGGGTCGTGAGTTCAAGCCCCATGTTGGGCTCTGCGCTGGATGGGAAGCCTGCTTTAAAAAAATTAATGAAAAATAAATAAATAAAAAGGTAGTGTTTATCTTAAGATAGAGAAAACTGTAGCCTGAATTCATCTGTTCAGGAAGTACCTATCTTTTCTATGAATGTTGCCCCAAGTGAGCATAATGTCTGGTGTGGTAGTGAGTTTCAGTAGAGGTTTTGTCCTTTGAGATTGTTTTGTTTTTAACATCTTTATTGAAGTATAATTCACATACTGTGGAATTTACCCATTTAAAATGTCCAGTTCTGTGGTTTTAGTATATTCACAGGGTTGTGCAGCCATCACCCCACGTTTAGAACATTTGGAACAGTTTTATCACCTAAGAAAGAAACCCTGTACCCGCTCGTGCTCACTCCCACTCCCTGTCCCCTCCTCCTCGCAACCGTCCTAGGCAACTGCTAATCGAATCTCTGTCTCTGTAGATTTGCCTGTTCTGGACATTTCACAGAAGTGGAGTCACATATATGTGGTCTTTTGCGATTGGCTTCTTTCATTCAGCACGATGTTTTCACGGTTCGTGTATGTTGTAGTGTGTGTTGATAATTCATTCCCTTTTACGGCTGAATAACAGCATCGTGTGGGTTGGATATACCAGATAGTATCCTTATCCACTGAGCAGTGGATTTGGGTTGTTTCCCCTTTTTGGCTAATACAAATAATGCTGCTGTAAACATTTGTGTGCTAGTTTTTGGTGGACATTCCTACCGGCTGTGTATGAAGATTCCACTTGCTTCACATAACATTCGAGCAAGTTGCCAACACCTGTTAGCTGTGTTTTGTGTTATAGTCATCCTCGTGGATATGAAGTGGTATCTTGTGGTTTTGATTTGCATTTCCCTAGTGACTAATGACGTTAAGCACTTTTTCCTGTGCTTATTGGCCATTCGTAGAACTTTGGAGAAATGTCCATTCAAATCCTTTGCCCATTTTCCCTTGGGTTGTTGTCTTTTTATTATTGAGTTGGAGGAGTTCTTTATGTATTCTGGGTATACGTTTCTTATCAGATCTGTGATTTGTAAATACTTCTCCCACTCAGTGGGTTAGCTTTTCACTTTTCTTGATGGTATCATTGGTAATACAAAAGCTTTAAGTTTTCACGCAGTTCAGTATACGTATTTCTAATTCTGTTGCTTGTGCTTTTGGTGTGTTAACCTAAGAAACCATTGCCCGACCCATGGGCATGGGTATCTCTTGGGTTTTCTTTGAAAGGTTTTTATAGTTTCTAGCTCTTACATTTAGTACATCTGTGACCCCCCCCTTTTTTTTTAATGTTTATTTATTTTTTTGAGAGAGATAGCGCAAGCCGGGGAGGGGCAGAGAGAGGGGAGGACAGAGGATCTGAAGTCGGCTCCGTGCTGACAGCAGAGAGCCCGATGCGGGGCTCGAACTCACCAACTGCGAGATCGTGACCTGAGCAGAACAACCGACTGAGCCACTGCGGTGACCCTGTGATCCGTTTATGGGTTAATTTTTTTGTATGGGGTCCATCTGTATCCATTACCTTTATGATACTTCTCTGGGAAGGAATAGCCAATGACTGATTTAAAAGATCGTCGGTGATTTAAAAGGCCTTCGGGTTGGTCTTCCTCGCGTCAGCCCAGGGAGAGTGTGAGCTGGAGCGGGTTTCCATCCCTTGTTCTCAGGCGTGTAGTAGGAACCCGAGAGTCGGCTTTCCTGGGATGGTCTGTAACGAGTATAAGGGAACACTGACTACATAGTTTTTCATTTGGCTTGATTTTCCTCCAGTCCAACAGAATGGAAGTTAAAGTTATTTTCTCTTTCTTCACCTCCCTGAATAAGCTGGAGAAGGCAGGGGGAACCACCTGACTTAATTAACAGTTACCAGCCGAATTACCACCTTTCAAGAGATGATTACATGGGAACAGAAGAGAAATTGCCTTTTCTGTCTTAACTCTGAGCTCTGCAGCTCACTCTCTCTCTGGGCCGGCACACCTCGGGAACAGTCTAAACGGTAGTAAAATAAAAGTCACCGTCTCAGGAATCCAGTCCCTGTATATTGGCTAGTGGTGAAGAGGCAAGGAGGGATGCGGGGAACTGGGACCCGCCCAATTCAGTAGACTGCCCAGGAGGCAGTTGGATAAACACTTCCGGCGCTGGCATCCAAGAGAGATGTGGGCAAGTGTTCAGCTTCGGAGGCGCTGGCCTTGTACTGGCCCTCTTACCGCGGGAGGAACAGAGGGTGCAGGATGCCATTCTGGGACATCTGCACTTGAAAAGAGCAGGCTCTGGGGTGGGTGAGGGGAGCGGGAAGGAGGGGAGGCTGCAGGGCCCTTTCCTTGTAATTCAGTCCTTGAATAGAAGCTGTTAGAAGTCTCCCTTTTTCAAAATTGGGTATTCAGGAGCCCAGAGGGGATCTTTTCTTCTTTTACTGTAACAGCCCCCCCCGGTGTCAGATGGAGTTCGGTAGCATGATTCATCCTTTGGGTATCTTTTTTAGCATATATTGCCTTTTATTCTCTCGATAACTACATCTTCCAACACAATGGTACGTGCCTTCTGATTTTCCTTGTTGTTCTTCTTCTGGCAGGTCTGGACAAAGACTGTCGCCTCACTGAACCGCTCGGCATGAGAATAGCCGAGTTTCCTTTGAATCCCATGTTTGCAAAAATGCTGCTTGAATCAGGTAGGTGGAGATGGACAGTTCTCATTGATTTTGTCACCAACTTCTTCGACTTTTGTGCACCCTGGGGAAGAGGGCACGGAATCTTCTGAGGAGCGAAGGAGCTTTCCCATAATGCTGTGTGATGTGGGGCCTGTTGTTAACCTGGGATTCAGTGTCCGTCATCATTAATTCGGCAAAAACTTTTGTTTCTTTTCTGGGAGCCTAGACCTAACACCTGACCTGTTTAAAAAAAAAAAAAAAAAAAAAAGAACAAAAACAGGGAAGTTTTTTTCCTTTTTTTTTTCATTATGGTAAAAAATGCATAAAATTTACCATTTTAACCATTTTTAAGTGTGCAGTTTTGAGGCATTGAGTACGTTCACATTGTTGCTCAGCCCCTATCACATTCCGCTTCCAGACCTGCCAGAAGAAGTTTTTCATCTTTTCAGACCGAAACTCTGTACCCCTTAAATACCAACTCCCTATTCCCTCCCCTCCAGCCCCTGCAACCACCTTTCTCCTCTCTGTCTCTATGAATTTGACTATTCTGGGAACCTCACTTCCGTGGAACCCTACAGCGTCCGTCCTTCTGTGACTGATTTAGTTCACTTGATGTACTGTCTTCCAAGGTTCATTCATGTTGTAGCATCTGTCAGAATGTCCTCCTTCAAGGCTGAATAATATTCCATTGTGTGTATGTACCATTCATCTGCAGAGGGACACTTAGATGGCTTCCACCTTTTGGCTGTTGTGAATAGTGCTGCTGTGAACACGGGCACGCGAGCGTCTGTTTGAGTCCCTGCTTTCACTTTTTTGGGGTATATACTTTACAGTGGAATTGCTGGGCCATCCAGTAACTCTGTAATTTTTTTGAGGAGGCACCATACCGTTTTCCCCAGAGGCTCCACCGTTTTGTATTCCCTCTCCCAGCACACGAGGGCCCCAACTTCTCTGACGCCTTCAGATTTTTGTGAGATTATGAGTTGAGTTCATAAGTCAGAGATCTTCTCATTGTACGTCAGAATCTTCTGGAGACTATAGTTTATGTGTTTCTCCCCCCAGCCACCACCCCTGGTGGGAAAGGAAGTAAGAATTTTTTCTTGCCTTTGGCTAGCTTGTGTACTCTCTAGGAATTTGCAAAGCTGTATTTCAGACTAAGCCAGACTAAGCATGGTGGGAGTTAGCTATACTTGTGTTTAGGAGTGCCCGGATGACCTCGGGCTTACACTGAGAAGCGGGACTCTTAAGTTTGGGGTGGCGGGGGGCATATCAGTCGTGAGGTAGGGAGCTGTGGGAAGGGGGCCGGGCAGTGCAGTTTGCTCTCACTGTCCAGTGCCCTGAGGCATTGATTGCCACAGACCCAGTTTCCAGGGCAGGGTGCTGCCCTGGTCTACGTGTGCCTTGAGCTTGCCAGATGGGGTGGGCCCTAGCGAGAGGGAGGCCACCCCAGAGGAGGGTACAGGAGGAGAGAAATCACAGAGGGGACACAGCCCACACACTCCCTGCTGCCCCTCTGTTCCCTCTTGGGTTTTGGCCAGGATCCTCTGTCCACATGGGAGTAGGGAACCGGTGTGGAGCGGACCTGCCCCGAGTGATGCGGCCCCCTGCCCTCCCGCCCCCGTCAGCTGCCGAGCCCGGAGGCTATGCTTTCTCAGAATCCTCCCAGGCCTGCGTTCACCAGGGCCACATATGGGGACGTTACGTTCAGCAGGGGAAAGTGTTCCTGTGGTAATCAGACGATTTACAAATGTATGACTTTGGTGACACTGTGGTGTAAGGAAAATAACAAGATGTCTTTCACTTCTCAACGACACAATATGTGTTTGAAATCAAACGTGCTTTTTTTGTTTTATAGGAAATTTTGGCTGTTCTCAGGAAATTCTAAGCATTGCAGCCATGATGCAAATCCAGAATATCTTTGTGGTCCCCTCAAACCAGAAGTCTCAGGCAGTAAGTTCAGCCTTTTCCCCAAGCCATTCCTACCTAAGTCTTTATTCTGGGCTTTCCCTGTTGAAAGGACCCGGGAGCCACCGATGACAGGGCTGTGCAGATGGAGTCTGTGTGCATCCTCAGTGTTTGCCTGACATTGTGCCTCATTCCGTCGTATCTTCGTAAACCTGGAAGGTAGACACCGTCCTCACCATTTTTAGAGGTGGAGGCCCAGAAAGGTTAGGTAACAACTCGTCTGTGATTGCACAGCCATGGGGCAGTTGCCTTTCACAGTCCAGAGACCCAGGTCTTACCTGTGTCCCGCTGACTTCCCCATAAGGGAGACGGGCCTTCAGGCTGCTCCGGGACAAGCTGGGTGGCACACACTAGTGACATAATGAGTCGTGCCTAGGCACAGCAGGCTGCTTTTGGTGGAGGGGCGCTCCGAGCCCAGGAGGCGGCAGGACCCCCCGCCTGAGGCCCCGGCACCAGACAGCACTGCAGGAGTGGGTGCTGGGGAGACTGGAGAAGTCAGCCCCTGGGGGTGAGGCGGGCCAGGTGAGGTTGGGATGGTTCCTGCGGGAAGAGGCCGAGAAGCGGCCGCCCTGCACACACGGGAACTCAGCTTGGGTGTGTGCCGGGGAGGAGAGACTTTCTTACGGGCTGGTGTCCCCTTCCCTGACAGTCGTGTCATATGTTGCAAAGTTTGCCTGTCCCTGTGCCTGGTGGTTATGTCCATTTCCTCCATTGTTTTTTTGTTTGTTTGTTTGCTTTTCTATTATCTTTTTTTTCCTTTTTTTCTTTTTATTTATTTTTTTAATGTTAATTTCAAAGGACAGAGAGACAGAGCGTGAGCAGGGGAGGGGCAGAGAGAGGGAGACACAGAATCCCAAGCAGGCTCCAGGCTCTGAGCTGTCAGGATAGAGCCCGATGCGGGGCTCAAACCCACAGACCACGAGATCATGACCTGAGCTGAAGTCGGATGCTTAACCGACTGAGCCACCCAGGCTCAGGCTCCCCTGTTTGCTTTTCTGTTAATCTAACGCTCCTCCTTCAGAACAGGCAGACTCATTTCCAAGGTGAGGAACCTGAGGTCCTGACCGCCATATGTCTGAAATGGCAGCACGTCCCCGTGGCCGTGCACCCCCTCCGCGGCCCTGCTCTCCTCCAACGCTTCTTACCACCTGCTCTACTATATGTTTGGCTCGTTAACCTGTTGGGTTTTTGCTCCCACCCCTGTTTTATTCACTGTTACATTCCAAGTGCTTAGAACAGTGCCTGACCTCTGGTCATGCTCAGGAAATACCAGTTAATGAAGGAATGGATGGAAGGCAGGCGGGTAGGTAGGTCGGTTAATTATGTGGTATTTGAGGCAAGGAGAAAATTGTGCCGATAAGTGTATTTGCGAACTCAAATCTGTATCGTACGTGCTGCTTGAACTCCCGGGAGCAGGGTGGTGTTGCCCAGGAGGTAACAGAAAGGAAAATTGAGAGATGGGGTCTGAAAGGATCGTGCAGCTGGTGATAGCCCACGAATACAGTGTCTACCACGCGCCAGACAGCTGCCCCCGCCCAGCCCCCTAGAATTTACGCTCTACTGGGGGCTGGAGGGGTTCTTCTGGAAGAGGTGGTGTTGACTGCACAGAGGAGGAGAGAGACGAGAACGTTGACATCTGTCTGACATCTGTGGCCGGTGTTACAGTAAATCACCTTAATCCTACAACAGTCTCGATGGGTTTGATGCCCTGATTTGACAGATGAGGAAGTTGAGGAAGAGAAAGGTTACGTCACTAGGCAGGTTTTCAGGGAAGGCAGAGCTAGCGTCGGTGCAGGCCAGGTCTTTCTGACTACGCAGGCCATGAGCTGCTCACCGCGTGATGTTAGCTCCCGGTACAGGAGGCTCACAGGAGTCAATTCTGTTCTTTCCAGATGCGAGTGCACCGAAAATTTGCTGTGGAGGAGGGTGATCATCTCACTATGCTCAACGTGTATGAAGCGTTTATCAAAGTAAGCAGAGCTCCCACCCGAAAGGCCCCTCCACCCCACTCGAGGTGAGCTAGGAGTGGGGAGTCCAGAGGTTCAGTTTATAAAGGAATGACCGAGAGACCTCCTATCTTCCTATTAGATTATTGCCAGGACTTCTGATCCATGGGCGGGGCCCCTGCCAGAGTCCGTGGTGCGCTTTTGCCTGGAAGAACGCACGAGTCGCCCTGGCTTTCCCCTGCCTAGAGACGTGGCCGGCCGGCCGTGCCCCTCCAGGGCCCGCGCTCTCCCTACCGCCTCACACCCGCCAGTGATGCTGGTTCGCACTAGCCGGCATCTGAATACCAAGCCCTGTTCTATTTTCTGCCAAATAAGCGAGGCCCTGAGTGGCATCTCCAGAGCTGTCTCTGGGCGTGTGAGATGGCGTGACAGGCCGTGGGAGGGGCGTGTGGTGAGGACCCGTGTCTGTTCACACGCCGTACCCATATTTAGCCGTAGGTACTGTTCATTTTTATTGTGTTTTTCTGGAATATTCTTAACATTTTGTAAAACTCAGCAAATAATGCGGCTTGAAATTGTCACTAAAAACCGCTGAAAAGCTGTCCTGACAGCTCTAAAGCTGATGAAAACCATAAGAAACCTCTTATGTATAGGAATGGGTGGGAGGGGGAAATTAGATGCTTCAGGTTTTCAGTATCTTGTATCATTTTCTTTTTAAAAAAATTTTTTTTTTCAACATTTATTTATTTTTGGGACAGAGAGAGACAGGGCATGAATGGGGGAGGGGCAGAGAGAGAGGGAGACACAGAATCGGAAACAGGCTCCAGGCTCTGAGCCATCAGCCCAGAGCCTGACGCGGGGCTCGAACTCGCGGACCGCGAGATCGTGACCTGGCTGAAGTCTGACGCTTAACCGACTGCGCCACCCAGGCGCCCCCCTTGTATCATTTTCTTAAATACTTTCTTAGAAGAGGAGAAGTACTGAATTTTTATTTTGCCAGGGATCTAAGGGAGATTATTCAGTTAATGAACAGTCTTCAGAAAAGCCCCATCTCTTAACTGAGATCACGAATTAGGAGTTACTTCAGTTAGAATTCGTTTGTACCGGCACAGCATGCCGTCTGCAGTCTGAGGCTCCCTCCTCCAGGGGAGGGCGGGCACAGGTCTACACCACCGTTGTGCGGAGTTGCCTCCGAAAGTCTGTGAATTACATCTTCTTACGTGAAACATCGTCCTTTCTGGCTTACGGCATAATTTCAGACATAACATGCCCACGGCAGTAACTCAGTGTAAGACATAATGATCACGCTTAGGAATGTAGAATAAAATTAAGCACTGTTGATAGAAAAATCATACTTTGGGGATAAATAATAATAACTTGCACATTATTTCTAGATTGGCAAGTGCTGCTCACCTGTAGTCTTGCAGATTGATAAACTCGGAGAAAGTTGACTTACAAAGTTAATTGACAAAGACCCACAGGGAAGTGGTTCTTTCTGATAATTCGCCACCCGGGTGGGTATTTCAGATAGGAAACAACTGCTTGTCAGCACGTTCTCCTTTGCCCTTAAGCACAGGGACTGAGCTGGAAGAGCAGTCACACGGTGCACGGTGGTCAGCGCCCGTTTAGGGAGGTGGGGTCGAAAGGGGCCCATCGGCACCGGAAGCTCTTGTCCCCATGAGGAAGCGGTGCGCCTCGCAGCTTAGCCGTGGTCGAGAACTTGTCTGTGTGTCTCTCACTCACCCTCTGTCTCGGTCACCCTGCAGCACAATAAAAACTCTCAGTGGTGCCAGGAGCATTTCCTGAATTACAAGGGTCTTGTCAGAGCTGCGACAGTGCGCGAGCAGTTGAAGAAGCTTCTTGTCAAGTTTCAAGTGCCCAAGAAATCTAGCGAAGGTAAGAGCAGGCCACCTCGCCCGGGGACGCCCCCTTCTCTGCTGCTCACTCACACCCCTGGACATGCCGGTGTGGTGCTGATGTGCGGCACCGGGCTCACAGGCATGTGTCGGTGAAAGGCTGAGCGTGTAAAAGTAGCCTGTTTTTTCTAAGAAGGTCCATTTTTATTTCTGAGGGTTATTCTTTTTTTTTTTTTTTTTTTAAGTTTATTTATTTGTTTTGAGAGAGAGAGAGAGAGAGAGAGAGGGAGAGAACATGAACGGGGGAGGGGCAGAGAGAGAGGGAAAGAGAGAGAATCCCAAGCAGGCTCCGCACTTGTCACACTCAGGGCTTGAACCCACAAACCGTGAAATCATTACCTGAGCTGAAACCAAGAGCCGCCTGAAGTTAGTTGATCTAGCGCCTGTCACTTAGCAGACAGAGGACAGCCTTACTTCTACATCTGTGTTTCCTAACCTGTTTTTCATTATCAACCCCTCGGTCAGGAGAAAAGTTACATTAAATTAAAACTCTTCCTGGTGGCGCCTGGGTGGCTCAGTCGGTTGGGTGTCCGACTTCGGCCCAGGTCATGATCTCACAGTTCGTGAGTTTGAGCCCCACATCGGGCTCTGTGCTGACAGCTTGGAGCCTGGAGCCTGCTTCAAGTTCTGTGTCTCCCTCTCTCTCTCTGCCCCTCCCCAGCTCCTGCTCACACTCTGTCTCTGTCAAAAATAAACAAACTTAAAAAAAAAAATTTTTTTTTTTTAAATAAAATAAAATTCTTCCTAACGAGAGAAGTTAAATACGAAGGAGAATAAGATTCTGTAAGGTAGGGTTGAGCCTTGGTGGGCCATAGCCATTGTAATATCTAAGATTTTCCCCCTTCCCTGCCCCCAAGAGCCCATTTTCATCCCTTTGGAAGTGACGTCACCCTAATAATGATAAGAGTGTATGGTCTACATAGAAATTTCTTTTGGGCAGCAGTTGGAGAGAAGAGACTGAATCTTGGGTCAGATTGTGGTTAGAAATGTCGATTTGAGATTTATCAGTTCTGTGCTGAGGAACAATAGAGAAAATCATGGAAACACAGTAAATTACACATTTGAAACTTCTAGATGTTAAAGAAAATGCAAATAATGAAAATATTTTCAGCAGATCTAAGAGGTAAAAAATTAAAAAGCTTATCATAGAATGAGTTCCTTTAACATGCTCCAAAAAAACGCTAGTTTCCAAGTTGATAAATGGGCACAAGAACAGAAAACTCACAAAAGAAGAACTACGGATAGTAATTGATAAACATACAATAAAAGAAGGGGTGCCTTTTTGCCAAAACATTGCCGGTAAGAATGCAGTGAAACTGACATTGTTCTGCACCGTTGATGGCTCTGTAAATTATACCACCTTTTGGGAACTTATTTACGGACATACTGTATTTCATTGGCTCTAAGATGCCGTCATTTGTAAGGCATGCTGTTATTTTATGTACCACTAAGAAAGAAAAAAGTACTGTCACTTATAATTACAAAATGCTGTCCTGATTTCAGTGAGTTAAAGGGGAAAAAAAGAGTGAACCTTAGAATGAATGAAATACCATATGTCATAAGCCACCTCCGTGACCTTATGCTTTGCATAATAATTTGGAATGCGTCCCGTGGATATCATCTCGTAAATGGTCAGGCTGTATCCTTGGAAGATGATCACTGTAGCGATACAGATACAATCAAAATGGAACATTTGAAAACTTGCAAAGAATTACGTGCAGTAGCTCATAACCACAGAAATAACGTTGTGTCCTACGGAAGAAACGTTATTCGCACAAGATTGTCTCCTAAAAAGGAGTTTTTGGTCACTGGCCAGCCTGTGGTGTGCTCTCTTGGGTTCTGGTGCCCAGACTTGGTTGGGTCATCCTGTGGCCTAGGAAGGTTGGGGCATCCCAAGTTAAAGGGACAGTTCAGCGTGCTTCCCTCAACAGCCAGTTGTGGGCGGGTGGGGCCTCCATGGATACTGCCAGGGCAGGCATCCAGCACCGGGAGGCACGGGGCTGGGGCTGGTTCAGGACGGGGTTTCAAGGAGGCTCGAAACAGCCTTGGGCGGAGCCTCACAGCCCAGGCCTGAGCGCGCAGAGTATAGGGCAGGCCGGGGGCTCACGCGTCACTCTGTTTGCCACCTTGTACAGGTGATCCGGATCCCGTCCTGAGGTGCCTTGTTTCGGGATTCTTTGCCAATGCAGCAAGGTTTCATTCCACCGGAGCTTATAGGTAACTGGTACCTTGCAAAGTCATTTGTTAAAGGAGAAATCTTAAAAATGACCCAGCCCCCTTAGAAAGCTGACGTGCCGGGAAAGTACAGAAATTAAGTTAAATAAGTTGTCTTTATCTGCCTGCTTCCAGAGGTCAGTTGAGATTAACTACATAGCTTTAAGCATAATATCTTAACTTCACGGAAATAATTAAATATTTAGCCCATCCATATGTTGTAGAAGGATGATAATTACAAGCCTGGAGGCTGGAAATGTTTCCATTCTAATAACAGAATAATACAACCAGAAGGGACTATTAGAGACTGTCTTTCCAGGAGAAGCTCCCTTGGCCGTCGGCACTTGGTCTCTAGCGATCTGGGGGACCGAGACCCCGGCCTGCCCTGATGTGCCGTAACTTTGGTCTGTGGGTGTTGGCAGGTGTTTCTTCCGGCGCTGGATCTGCCTGTTGCCCCGGATCACATCCCGTTGCTTGCAGTTCCCCTTTCTGGGCAGAAAATCACTGGTCACCGACACCCTCCTAATAACCTCAGAACCTCGGCCCTTCTGCTCCAGAACTTCACCGGAGCCTGTTCAAAGTGCATCTGTTCTTTCAAACGGGAGCAATCCAAAGGCTTTCTCTCCGACTTTTCTTTGCATTTCCTCCTCATACTATTTTGTCATTATCCTTCTTCCCTCAGAAAATACTCTGTTCCCATTCCCTGGGGGGAGGTCAGCCACGATGTTCCCTCCCACACACCGGGCTTTGTGAGCGAGCCCAGAGTTGCTCTGAGCTCTGGCAGCCAGGTCTCTTACATCTGCTTTCCTAGTAGCTGACTGAGCCCCTGCCCTTGACATTTACCTCTGGTATGTTCTATACCAGTTCCATACTGGTATGGCCAAGTTTTCTAGCCCGTGATCAGTGTCCTGATTCTGTTGCCCGTCATGATGAGCTCCCCCTCCCGGCACTGAGTTGTCCATGTTGGAGGCAACTCTGGGGAGGCCTGTGAGCTTCTCCAGTGAGGCCTGTCATTTTGTTGTCATTTTGATTGTCCCACCTGCCTCAAGGGTATTAATAAGCAATTTCTACCAGTATTGAAAAAATTCTTGCACTGGAGTCCTCAACTAAGGGCTTCATAACAGGGTTTAGTGGTCAGTCAGTTCCTCTGAGACAAAAGTTCAGTGTCAGTGAGCTCAGGCCACCTGGTGGCACAGCCAGGACCCCAGCATGTTGGTTTATTACAGATCTGGAGAGGAGCTCACCCATGGTGCTCGAACTGCTTGCCTGGCACCCACAGAAACACTCCATAATTAGGGTTTGGGTGGCAGCATTCTAACGTGTTCATGCTCTCTTGTGATCGGATCTTACTGTTGTGTTTCTGTCGTTATTTTTTTAGTTAAATTGAATCAAATCCGAGTTGGAATTTGAAATACTGTCTCAGAGAAATGGATGGTCCCATACTTAACCTTCTTCTTCCCCTATTTTTATGTCCCCCATGGTCTTTATCTTTACTGCTTTGTGGAATAGAAAAGTTTATAGAGGTAACCATGTATGTTATTTCTCTCCCTGAGGAGATTGTTGTGAAAAAGAACGTGTGTAAGATGAACATAAACGTGGGCAGAGCAGTATGATTCTCATGTTTTTCCCCGAATGGCCACATGCTGTTTTTTTCTCCTCTTCCCTTTTTTGCGTGATTTCTTCCTGACTTCCGGGGGGCAGTGGGCAAGGGGTCAGTCAGGGCTCTAGAGAAGATACAGAGAACAATCGGCCGAGTCAAGTATGATCTGCATACATTTGTTGATAATATGAACCATCTGTGGGAGAGTCCTGCTGTAAGTATTTCAAACTGACTTCCGATTACATTCTTCTGTTCGCAAGGACTATCCGTGACGACCATGAATTACATATCCACCCTGCCTCGGTCCTCTACGCAGAGAAGCCGCCTCGCTGGTGAGCACCCCCCTACTCCTTAGCCTAGTAACGGCTCAGAAGGCCAGGCCTGGTTCCCGTTCACCCCTGGGCCCCCGGGCCTGGCACTGTGCCAGGAGTACACATTTGTTGACTTTGTTTTGCTGAGTCGTCCACAGGATTCTGCCCTGTCACAGATTTCCTTATGCAAATGGTGATGTTCCTCTGCTCATTCGTGGACTCAGCAAATGTTCATTTTCACCCACAGACTAGATGCCAAACCCTGCACTGGGCACAGCAGTGTGGAGGCGAATTTGGGTTCTGGGCCACAGGCCTGAGCATCCAGCACCTCAGGACAAGGGCCCGGGGGAGGGGTAGAAAGCACGGAGGTTGGCACCTCATGTGCCAGGGAGAGTGACGGCCGGTTTCGTGGAGGAATCGACATTTGCTCTGGGGCCTGCAGATAGGAGTTGTTGGGCAGAAAAGGATGAGAAGGGAATACAGACTGAGGAAGCAAAGTCATGGGAACGTGAAAGAACCCCCTTTCTGAGAAGTGGGGAGTCATCGGGGCGGCCTGCCCCAAAGTGGTCTGGGAGGCGGTGCGAGTCTGCGACGTGTCTGGAGGAAGAGACACACGCTCGAGTTAAAAGGAGGCAGTTAGACTTTTTTTTTTTAACGTGTATTTATTTTTGAGAGAGAGGCAGCGTGTGAGCAGAGGAGGGGCAGAGAGAGAGGGAGACACAGGATCCGAAGCAGGCTCTAGGCTCCGAGCTGGCAGCGCAGAGCCCGACGCGGGGCTCAAACCCACGAACCGTGAGATCGTGACCTGAGCCGAAGTCGGATGCTTAACCGACTGAGCCATCTAGGCGCTTCACGTTTAGGTTAAGTTTTTGTCTGCCCAATTTAATAATAGAGAACTGGAGCCTACCTTTCGTATGTCTTTTTCAAATCTCATTTTTCTAGTAATTCATTTGTATTGTGTTTTACAAAAATATTTCTCTCCCAACGGATGGGAAAATTTTACAATAACAGCTGGTTCTTCACCACAGCTAGGTGGAGAAGCCTAGGCAAGAGCGTGCCATGTGTGGAGAGGGGAGAGGGGATCACGGCAGGAGAAAGTAGAGGGTAAGAAGGCCCATTGTAAGGTACTTGGCACCCCAGAGTAGTGGTTTCCAAAGTCTCATCTCCAGGTAAGCATCCGATTCACCTGGAAGCCTGTTAGAAAGGAAGATTTTCAGGCCTTGCCCAGCCTTTCTGAATCAGAAGCTGGGGCGGGGGGGGGGGGGAGGGTGTCCAGCAGCCAGTTTTAACAAGCCCTCCAGGTGATCTGATGAGGGGTCAAGTTTGAGATCCTATCCCCAAGACCAAGGAATCAGACTCTGTCCTGTAACCAGTGCAGGTCCAAAAGCTGCTGAGCCAGCACAGGGCTTGGTCAGTCAGTTCGGGGTTTAGAGTTGTTACCCGAAGTCGAGGCGCCAGGGTGGCTCAGATGATTGGGCATCTGACTTGGTCTCACGTCATGATCTTGCAGTTCGTGGGTTCAAGCCCCACATCGGGTTGTCTGCTGTCAGCATAGGGCCTACTTCAGATCTTCTCTTTGTCTCTCTCTTGCTCGCTCGCTCTCTCAAAAATAAACAAACATTAAAAAAAATTTTTTTTTTAATGGATTAAAATACTCTGTCCATTAGCGTGCAGGATGAGTTGAAGAGGGAAGCGAATCTCCGTTCTAGATCCTTCCCCAAGGGTCTGCTGACTTCGGGATGACTAATTTGGGAGTTGCTTAATTTGGGAGACTTCTTTTTCCTGCTTCATTCCCAAGGAGCCCTGAAGGGCAAAGGGAGCGTGGCTGAATAGGGCCCGTCCTGAGGCAGCCCCGTAACCTTAGGGTGGCCGAGGAAGCACCCCTCCCCTCCTGCTTCTGCAGACGGCCCCCCTTCACTGGATCCGCCCTTCAACAGCCGATTATTTGCCGGCTTCAAAGGGCGCACGGTGGCAGTGTGGCTGGGTGATTATAGTTGTTAGGGGAGCCCTGAATCAGCAGTTCGGGTGCTCAGAAACGGTATCTTATCTAAAAATGCATTCTAAAATCTGGGGATTTGAAGTGATCTTCTTGGCTCTTGGTGTCTTTTACCTCAGCCTCAGGCCAACCCACCCCCCCCACCTCCTTTTTTCTCTTAAGTAGAGGTGTAATTTATGTACAGTGAGCTCATTGGCACCTGTGCACACCCATGTAAGCCACACTCCAAATAGGATGGAGAATGTTTTCATCTCTAAGAACCTCCCTGTGTCTCTTTACAGTTAATTTCCATCCCCTTCAGAATCAGGTAGGTCTTTGCTTCTATTTCTACATCTTCTGATAGAGTCAGGTGTTCTGTTGAGAGTTCTGTAAATGCAGACCTGGAATCCGGAAAGGTCCTGTGCTGATAACAGATGCTCAGACATGAGTCTGAGCAGACTTGATGTGTCGGACAACAGTCATGTCAGACCGAGTCTCACCTGTAAAGTGGACGCACTTACCCACCCCTCGGGTCATGAGGCGCGAGCGAGCAGCGCGGACGCGTCTGTGTGTGGTCTCTGGTGCACGTGATGGGTCCCTGGTAAACGGGAGGGAACCCGCCGTCTCTGATTGCCGTGGTGCTTGATTTTCATTGTAAGACACAGGAAATCCATGTTTTCTGCTGGTTGCAGGGTCATCTACAATGAAGTCATACAGACCTCCAAGTACTACATGAGGGACGTGACCGCCATTGAGTCTGCTTGGCTGTTGGAGCTGGCTCCGCACTTCTATCAACAAGGAACGGTAGGGGTGAATAGAGACCGTCCCTCAAAACCACCCGTTAGCTGCCTCTCCATATGTTGAAGTACAGATCGGTGCTCCGCGCCCGTTTAGTGCCCTGAGTTTGTTCCCCCTCAAAAGTGCATGGGGTGAAAAGGTCACTACCATATCTCTGCCCCATCCTGGGTAAAAGCACTGTACCATTTGCTCATCGTGAAGTGCACTTAGAGGTATTTCCTTAGAAATAATCCCTCCAACCTAAAAGACAACAAAGAGAACGTATCTTCAGCTCTTCCTCTCCCCCTCTGCTTTTTTTCTTCGAAAAATTATATCACACTTTGGACCATGTTCACAAGGAGTGGCACAAATATTCTCTGGTGGAGATTGCCTCACAAAGAACACAAACAGGTGTGCGAGCTTAAACCCGGCGTGGTTCACACAGTGGTGGGTGATGCTGAGCGCTGGCATTACCGTGAACGTCTGTCCTTCTTCCCTGCCAGGCCCACGCGCAGGGCCCGCAGGGTGGTGAGCCTTGCAGAGGGGACCCATGGTGCTGTTTTCTTTATTTTCACCAAAAAACGGTCTGTTTGTCGGGCGAGGGGGGAAGGCCATACATTCTTCTAATAAGATCTTTAATTGAGTGGTGGTTCTGTCTGGAAGGCTGGCGTGAAAACAGGTAAACCAGCGTCCACAAACTTCCGTTGACTCATGCTGTTTGGTCTGCGTCCTGTATTTCACTGGATGGTTCAGCGTAATCACACGTCGTGCAGTTATCGGAATGGTTAGAGTGAAGTCCGCCATCTTGCTGGTGGTTTTCTGTCGTCTGAATTAGTTTGGTTTTGTTTTTCGTTTTCTCTTTTTTCCTGCCTTGCTATCTGTTGCCCAGTGCCCAAAGACAGTTGCTTCGGATACTTTTTCAGTTTTACCACTGTGTGCCCCAGAAAGGAAAGTCCAAAACCTGTTATGTCATCAGGGTTGTAACCAGACTGCAGTGTCCTCAACCCAAAACTTGGATTGACGGGCGCATCTAAAAATGGGGAGATTTCACGATGAATATGGATTTCAAGTTTCTCTCGAAATGTTAAGTCTGCCGGCACTGGGCCCGCATGACCCGTCGGCAGCAATCAGCAGGGGTGAGGAGCGGCTGCGCGCTGTGACTGTCACTGTCCCAGGGCCGCAGTCCTGCTTCACTTGTGTATTAATTCACTTGCTCAACTCTGGGACACATTTGAGTTGTGGCCCCATAAATGGAAAGCTCTTCTCATCCCTTCCCCTCCAGCAATGTCAGGGGACATTGTTCTTCCAGAACTTTCTTACACTATTTAAATCTTATCCAGTCAAAGGAAAACTATCTCAAGCCTGTATAGTTCTTCACATGTCCTCATACGGATACTTCAGCTGGGAACGAGATCAGCCGCAGGCACTGATCAGAATTCAGAGTGTGTTGCCCGTGCTGGGTCCGGCTGGCAAGAACACACCTGGAGTGAGGGAGTGTCTGCCCCTGAGAACCTTTCGGGTGGGAAACAGCAGAGTTCCGAGGTCCAGGAGACGTGGGCAGAGCCGCCGGCTGGGAGCTGAGAGCGACACGCTAGGGAAGGGCTGATTCAGGTCGTAGCGTGCGGGGGCTCGAGGGGAGAACCCGGAGCCGTCTTGGACTCGTTCTTTGAGGAGCAGGATTGACCTAGAGGCTGGGTCCTTTTCCCCCTCTCAACTCAGAACCACAGTTGGAGCCCAGCAGGTTAAAGGGCAGAGAGCCCCCAGGAGTTTGAAGACAATGACAATCGCAGGTTTCTGCACTGGCCTCTTCTCTCCAGATGCCTGTGGTCCACTCATCAGTCCGTTCAGATCACTGCCTGCGATCGGAGTATCTTTAGAGATGCCTGGGCCTCTACAGGTCATCCGGTGCCACACCTTCACTGTACAGGCAAAGGCCCTGAAACCCCCCAAGAACCTCGGTCCCTTCTTACCCAGACGGTTCAGAGGTCCTTCTGTATGAACTTGCCTGGAATGAACGGACTTCTCCAGGAGCCCCGCAGGTCCCAGTGGCTGCCCATGTGTGGTGGATGCTCCTTCGTGGAACACAGCGCCCTGCGCCCCCCCCCCCCCCCCACCTGTGATCCCCGGCTCTATTCCTGGCACCTGTGGTGACTTTCCATCGCTGTTGTCTTCAGAGTGTCACTCTCACCCTGTGTAGGGGCCTGAAATGGTCCAGAGTCGGCTGTGTTCATACTCAGCATTCTTGTCGGAAAAGAGCACCAAAAATGGTCCCACAGGCGTGATGACGTCATCCTCACCCCCAAGCTAAGGGCTGTGAGCGTCTCATGTTAGTTGGAGGGGTCACACTGGGTAAAGTGCGAGGAGGAGAGAAATGATTCCCAGCTGGAGGCAGCAGGGTGACCCGTTCAGAGATTCGCCTTCTTGTCCTTAAATTGTATGTCCTGATTCTCAGAGATGCCCTTGGGATCTAGGAAGAACCCTAACCAGGGCCTTTGCAAGAGCCCGTATGGGTCCTTTCTCCAGCTTACGCGGTTAGGAGGAGACTTCTTGTGACTCCCTTAGACTTGTGTCCCACTCCGTCAACTGGTGCATCGTGCTCGGTGGTGTGTGGCGTCTTTTGCACCCCGCGCTCTTCCAGGGCCTGCAACTCCCCTTCAGCAGTGGCGCGGCCGCCTCCGCCCACGTGGGTGTGCGGCCATCGGGTGCTGGGCGTGAGCGTGCTGGGGACTGGTGGTCCGATTGGGAGTTGCTCGTGTGAAGGTCCCTTGGCTGCTTGTTTGTGACTGTCGAGGGGGTAACCAGGGATACCTCAGATGGTAAATAGAGGTCCTTTATCAAAAGCGTATGTTTACATACTCTGCCTTAAACGCATATTTCACAGTTTCCGGCACTTCTGACTTTACTTTAGAACATCAAGTCTGATGGAAACCCTAAATCTATCATCCGAAGCCCATGATGATGTCGTACATCGTACGTTGTACTGGTGGGGAGCAACGTTTCTGAAAGGAAGAAAAGGTGTCCTTTTCCTGTGTGCCTTTCCTGCACGCACACTTGCAAGGGGGTGCACGGGGGTCAGTGCCCCGAGCACACGCACTTGCACACGGAGATGCTTGGTGAAATGATGGATCTCCTTGTTCCTGAGGGGAGGAGGAATGGTTCCTCCATTTCCTGGTTCCTTGACCATTTGCAAGAAATTCCTGGAAACGTGAAGTGACCTGCAGCCTGAGCCCAGTCCCCTGAGCACGGAAGGTGTGGCTGCAGTGCTGTCCCAGGGGCTGGGGCAGAGGGGGAGCGTGTTCCATCGACACCTTCCCGCAGAGCCCTCGGTGAGCAGGCTCGGCCGTGGCGGGCTGGGCCTCGGGCTGCTGTGCCTTCCCAAAGCCGGTCCATCGCCTTTGTCCGTCACTTGGGCTTTTCCCCTCCAGACTGTTGCCCGAGGGGCATGGCGTCTGCTGAGAAGGTGTGAGCCAGAGGGTGGCTTTGGTTGTGTATGTGGGCGTTGTGAAGTCCGGTCTCTGAGCACCCCTAACTCTGGTGTTTCTTTTCTCTTGCAGCACCTGTCCCTGAAAGCCAAAAGGGCCAAGGTCCAGGACCAGTGAGCAGAGCTCAGCCGCAGGGGCCTCGGTGCCCTCTCCTCCACACTGTGGTCCCCCAGCCCTGGGTAGTGAGCAGGCCCCGGCTCACATGGAATCTTCCGCTGTCCTGCAGTGGGCCGCAGCCCGTCCGTTAGCTCCTTCCTTCCCGCTGCCCTCCACGTTTGCGTTCCTTGCTGGGATCCCGGGGGAGTCTGTGCATGAGCAGGCATCCCGCTGTGCCGCACCCAGGCCGAGTGGGGGTGGGAGGGCCGTGCTCTCTGCTCACTCAGCACCCTCGCTGACCCAGCATGCCATTTCCAGCAGGCACAGAGTTCTGGCCCAGCTTCCTGGGGAACCAGGAGGAAAGCTAGCCACCACAGGCAGAAGTGCTGTGCAGGGTGGATGAGGGTTGCTGGGCTGGCTTCGCTTTCCCTGGCGGGGCCACGGCTGTGCTGACCAACGAAGTCCGCTGCCAGGTGTGACAAGCATGCATCTACAAAGGGAGGAGACCGCACTGCAGTTTCTGCTGGAGTCACTGAGGCGCGTGTCTGGAAGGCACAGGGGCTCCCCAGGTGAGCAGCTTCTGTTCTCCCTCTGTGCCGTGTCCCTGTCTGTATGCGGCAGGAGATGCGCAAGGCTTGGTGATCGGCAGGCGGGACTCGTGCGCACTGTCCTTTGTTAGCAGAGAAGATTTCTCTCTCTCACAAGTGGGCTTAGCTTTCTGTCTGCGTACAACACCACGTCCTGATGCCATCAGCTGAGCACCGGTGAGCTCGTCAGCTCAAACCCCGTCGGGAACCCTCTGTCGCAGAAATTCACAACCGTTTAGAGGCTCTAAGCTTCTGTAGCTCAGGAATACAACTTGTATATTTGGTTTTTGTTTGCTTGGGTTCTGTGAGAACACCGGGGCAGTCCCTCCAGCAGGCCCTGGTCTCGGTGCTGCCCCGGGGCTTCTTTGCCGTGATGACGTTTGCGTTTCAGCACATGCCGATGCAGGTGTTTTTCCCCTTACTGTTTCAATGACCTTTATTTTAAAAACATGTAGCTTGAAAATTTATTTTTGTACCGATCTTAGTTTGGATGTGCCACTTTTGGCACCAAATATGTATGTCATTTTTATTTCCATTTTGTAAACATGTAAATAATAGTGATAACTTGTTAATAACAGTAAACCTTTCTACCTAAAGTAAACATGTTCCCTCCCGCCCATGGTACTCGTGGTCTGTATTTTAACGAGGGGCTGACATTCGCTAAGACACCTGATGATCTGGTGCACAGTAGCCTTTGAGGCCCCGTGGACACGGGAAGCCTCATAAAACGAGGTCGATGCAGCCATGTGCCCTCAGGAGCTCATTAGAGCAAACCATGAGATGTTGTTTAAATAAAGCGTGAAAGAGGTGCTAATTTTTGCCAGTTTCTGATTGGGATCATTCCGTAGAAAGGTCAGTAAGGTCTGAATTTAGGACCAGGGCTGATCGCAACAAACCGCTGTGTGAGGCGGGAGGAAGAAAAGGCACCAGATCCGAACCCTCTGGGGTGAGGCTGGGGATCCAGAATGGGAGAGTGAATAGGTAGTGGGGGTGGGGCAGTGCACAGACTGGTTGGAGCACGGCGTCACTGGCCACCTCTCCCTGGGTGTCACTGGCTCCGGACACATCTGCCCCTGTACCTCCGCCTCTCAGGGCAGCCCTCAGCAGGGCGGCTGTTACAGGCGGAGAGGGATCGTCACTGTCCGGGGCACAGCCACAAAGGCCCGACCTGGCTGAAGGCCCCCTTCCTGTGTATGAACAAGAATGTAGCCTGTCTGTCAGCCACGTCCCTGCCTGAAGGAGAAAGTGGGGACTGTGGCCCTCGTGGCCGCATTGCCTGGCACCCCAAGACTGTCCCCGTGTAGTTTCACGACAGCCAGTTCCCTGGGGCTCATCAGAGGTTTTCAGGTGTTTTTAGTGACGTTTCTACGGCACTGAGTGTCTCCCTTTGAAGGCAGGTGCTCAGGTGAGAGGGTGGAGGGGAGTTTGTGCTGGAAGCATCATAGAGGCGGTGGTGTCCTGTACCCCCGAGATGGAGTTTTCTTTGCTGGTGGCTCTTTTCCTGTCGCCGGTCTCCCCGAGGGTGCCGTCACAGGAGCCCTGGCCCAGCGCCGCTCACCCAGTCCATCAGCACAGCCTGGGCACGTGGGCTGTGTGCTGTTGACAAGCGACTGGGCCGGTGGGCGGGCGAGAGCTACCCCGTGGGAGGGACCGCAGAGGCCAAGGTGGCACTTAGAGGCCAGGGCAGCACCCAGAAGAGGCTTCCCCACGACAAGACCCTTTCCTTGTGAACGTAGATCGTGCTCGTGTCCCGCCCTGTCTGTGCCGTCCCAGCTGAACGTTTCACTTCGACTGTGAACTTGGCGGATGCAGGGCCCCAGCTCCGTGCTCGTCTACTGTTGTCCGACGTCGGGGCAGCCTGTGACCGGCGCTGCTTGCTCTCGGTGGCCCCGGGTGCTGCCATTCAGTCGGGGCCCCCTCGGGCCTTCTGCCCTGTTCTCAGCTGCGCTTTGCGGGCCCCAGTGCCGATGGGCTGGCTGGTCCTTCGGGGGGTCACGTGGTGCCGGCCCCACACTTTTACCAGCTGCCCTTCCAGAATGAGGGGCATGGAGTAATGAGCATTCTGAAAAGCTGAAGTGAGTCTGTAAGAGACCTTTTAGTCTTTTTTTTTCTTTTCTTTTTCGGTGCTACACGTTCCTTTTAGAGAATGATGGCGACAATTACATGGTAGTTTGAAAGTCTGTTCCTTGGAAAAGTAAAATCCCAACAGCCTTACATCGGTCTCCCCGTTCAAAACGAATTCAAAACAAACACGAAAACTGGTTGATGAAATCCGCAAGGCAGGGACCCCTTGGATTGTGGGCCAAGCAGATTTGGGGCCCTATGGTGACATCAGCACTGGGCAGCGCAGCCCTGGGAGAGCAACCTTCCTGGCGAGCAGCTGACTCTCCGGTGAATCTTGGGAGCCGCTGGGAGGTTCCCTTGTCTTGATGTAATTGGAAGGATTCGAATTAGCGGGACTCGGCCCCCACATCCCTTACCTCATCTTTAGATAAGATCAGATATTTTCCACTCTCATGACTCACCTGGAATCTTCCTCAGGCTTCTAACTCGTGCTGAAACAGGATGGTGGAACTCTGCATTTCAGTTTAATCCTTCTGTCTTTGAAACTGGAAATAGCCAATCAAATCATTTTCCACACCGCTGGCCACTTCGGATAAGTAGCTGGACCCTGCATGGCAGGGCTCCTAAAGACGGTCCTCAAGGTCATTGCTCCCTCTGGCAAGCCAAGATGACGTTCCACTGTCTCTGGCGGATCACGGAGGTGCTACCTTGTGCTCTTGGGTGGTATTGAGCTTGTTCCAACAGGCCGTCTCCCCGCTCACAGCAATGATCCCAGTGTGGCACCTGCCCCCGGCCCTGGAGCATACGCGGCCTCAGCCTCCGCCTGGGTTCTGCTGAAGGCAGTGAGCCAGCCAAGGAGGCCGGGAGGTTCGCAAGGGAGCCAGTGTGGTGGTGCCCAAGACTTGTCTGTTAACCGTGGCCCTGAATCCGGAGGTCCAGGCTGGGCTCTTCGCTGGCCCCGGACTCGGGACAAACACTTACATGATCCAAAAGGAGCGCAGGCTCCCTGCCTCCGGCCCTCACCCCTGGACCCCAGGAGCCCTGAGGGCAGGATTGGCTGATAAGGGCTTACCTGTCTGCCCTCAACTGGTTTATTTTAGCCTTTTCTTTCCGTCCTGCTTGCTTTCGGTTCTGTTCTGTTGTTACTGTGTTTACTCTTAGCACCTGTTGCTTGACTTCCACTGGGGCAGATGCTTTGTCCCTTTAGTGTTTACCTCTCTGACTTCTGCATTGTTTCCCTTTTTACCATGAAACTTGAAAGTGAATATGGATGTGTGGGATTTGCTTCATTTGTCTACTTTTTTCAAGAAGTATTTTTACCTTGGGGCGCCTGGGTGGCTCAGTCGGTTAAGCGTCCAACTTCGGCTCAGGTCATGATCTCGCGGTTTGTGAACTTGAGCCCCATGTCGGGCTCTGTGCCGACAGCTCAGAGCCTAGAGCCTCCTTTGGATTCCGTGTCTCCCTCTTTGCCCCTTCCCCGCTCGCACTCTGTCTGTGTCTCTCAAAAAATGAATAAACATTAAAAAAAAAAAAGAAGAAAAAAAGTATTTTTACCTTAGCCTATATTCTAACTTTTTAAAAAAGTTTTTAATGTTTATTTTTGAGAGACAGCATGAGCTGAAGTCCGATTCTCAACCAGCTGAGCCACGCAGGCGTCCCTAACTTCTTGATCTTGTTTTTATACTTTATTTGTTTCTAACTTTTATTTTGTACTTTTAGGTACAAAAAGAAATCTCATTTACTTAGGTTTTTGTTTTTGTTCTGTAAATATTTCCTAACATTATTTTCATTTTAATATTACCAGTTATTTTTTTTAAACACTCATTTAAATATTTAAATGGGGCTGGAGCCCACGAACTGCGAGATCATGACCTCAGACCCTTAACCGACGGAGCCACCCAGGCGCCCCTGTTACTAGTTATTTTTAATGTTTGTTGTTTTTTTTTTTAATTTTTTTTTTCAACGTTTATTTATTTTTGGGACAGAGAGAGACAGAGCATGAACGGGGGAGGGGCAGAGAGAGAGGGAGACACAGAATCGGAAACAGGCTCCAGGCTCTGAGCCATCAGCCCAGAGCCTGATGCGGGGCTCGAACTCACAGACCGCGAGATCGTGACCTGGCTGAAGTCGGACGCTTAACCGACTGCGCCACCCAGGCGCCCCTAATGTTTGTTTTGAGAGAGAGAGAGATGGAGCACAAGCAGGGGAGCAGCAGAGAGAGAGAGAGAGAGAAAATTCCAAGCAGGTGCCATGCTCAGCACAGAGCCTCACGCTGGGCTCAAACTCACAGGCGGAAACTCACGATCATGACCTGAGCTGAAACCAAGAGTCGGACGCTCAACCAACTGAGCCACCCAAGCGCCCCTTAATATTACTATTTTTTGAAGTCACCTGTACAACTTACTTTCCATTTCATTTCCCCTCCATTACCCGCCTTCTGCTATATCTTAGTCAGCTTCGTTTGTTTTCATGGTTGGCGACAGGCCTAACTGGTAGGTGTGGGAGCTGAGCGAAGAGGTTTGCAGTGGTTGAAATGGGCAAAGGATTCACTGCCAAGAGTAGACAAGGAACTCCTAGAAATCAACCATCAAAAGACAATAGAAAAAACAGAAAAATAGCATGGGCAAGGGGAACGAACAGTTGAGAAAAACAGACCCTAAAGTCTACCCCGCCTATGGAGAGATGTTTCAATCATCTAAACCAAAGCAACTATTAGCTCTTTGCACCTGTTGGATTAGTAAAAAGTGCAAAGGTGGGTAATGCCAAGCATTGGCAGAGATGTGGGGACCCCAGTGGAATGTTGGTGTGGCCATGCTAGAGGGCACCGTGCCCCACAGTCCAGAAATTCCACATCTGGGTAAACGTTCCCAACAAAATGATCACCTGGGCGCATAAGGAGGCACGCGGGAGGCTGCTTAACCCAATGGGAGTGTGGTAGGAGGGACCGTAGTAGTTGGGAGGGGATGAGTCACGTCCATCGGCAGGAGGACGTTTAGGGAAAAGTCTGGATGACACCGACTACAGAGTACTACAGAGCAGTCTCAAGGCACAGACAGCATACAACACGTGCCTCAAGAATAGCTGAGCGAGAAAGTAAGAAATAGACACGACAGTATCATTTACAGACGCTAAAAACAATGTGCAAAAGATACAATACAGCATTTGCAGAACGTACAGATGTGCATTGTAAGGGTTGCCTGTTGGAGGCGGGAGAAGGATGGGGGTGAGAGGAAATTGACACACAGGACAGGACGGAAGAAGGAGCCTCAGATATTCAAGAGACTTGGCTCTTAGGGCATATATGCTTTCCCTATTCAGGGTTTTAGACAGGTTTACCTGTGGCCCAGACAGGCGGGGGTTACGTGAGGTTGATCTCGGTGAGCCTGGGGCTGGCCTGCCGGCTCACATCCCTGCAGGAGCCACTTCTGTCCCGGATGTGATGTTCTGATGAACACCATGGAAGGTCTTAATGCTTACATTCCTCATCACAGCGTGTTTCTGCTCAGACATCTGCTCTCATGATGCCTGTGTAGCTAATACTAACCCTCCCCCCACCCCCGCACGCGGAGCTCACTGGCAATCGAAAAACCAGCAACAGCCACAGGCCTTGTATGGCCACCGAGGGGTGAGAAGCATGCGGCCCCGTGGTCCCTTTCAGTAGCGGGGAACGAATTCGCTGGAAAAGCCCTCCCCAGACTTATGCACGGACAGACTGTGGCAGTGGATGGTAGCTTGTGTGATTTATCTGGGCAAAGGGCATCCGTATGTCTGAGACAGGAACCCGTAGAATGCATGACATCATTGTGAGGCCTTCCTGCTGGTCTGCATCCTTAAGATGAAATTTATGCCTTCAACCCCCGGGGCCTCTTGTCCCTCCACTGCAGCTCTTGTCCCTCCTTGCTCTCAGAGCTGGCCTCGATCATGATGAGGCTGACAAGAACAGGATATGCCATGGCTCTGAAGATCCCTTGACGATCCTTTATCATCCAAGCAGTGTGTAAACTTGAGCCGTGTTTGCTGCCCCGAGGTGTGGCTCCTCTCCCCTTGCCATCGGCTTGCTCGTCATTTAGGACCAGTTCAATTATCGCTGGCGTCTGGTTTTCCAAGAATTGCCTTGGAAGAGAAATCTGGGCCAGGTTAGAGAGGCAACATGCAAACTGGAAGAGGCCACTGGGGAACTTATTAAATTTAAGTCTTACTCTAAACTTTTTATTGCTTGGCGAAAGGGTGTTAGAAATCATCCTGGCCTGGACTGCAGACTCAGAAGGAGGGCAGATTCTGGAACAGCTGCCTGTCCCAGCGGTGAGTGGGGTCATGGAAACCCAGCTTCTAGGGGAACGGGGAATGGAAAGGTTTCCCGTTCCGGGATTTATAAATCAAGGTCAGCTCTCCTGAACTGTGACGATGCCTGGCCCAGTTCTGAGTGGGTTCAGATGGGATAAAATTTTAAATTTGGTTTTTGCCAATTGATTAGTGCATCGTTGCAGCCAGAATTGGGGTTAAAGGCTCTGCTTCCTGGTGACCTCTCCTGAGGGCTCTCCTGCCTCCTGTGCAGGTTGGGGGGGGTGGTCTGACAGCCATTGGGTGCGGGGATAACTCATGCTGGCCTCAAGGACACACACCAGTGAGCACCACTGGACGCCTCCCGAGCGATGGGGGTGAGAGCACTGAAACCTGAGTCAGGAGACCCGGATTTAAAGAGCAAAGGCCAGAAATCTTTATTAAAGTATAATTTACATTTGATGAATGCACTCATCTTAATTGGATAGTTCAATGAGTTTTGACAAATATACGCACCACAACTGACCACCTCCATCAAGTGTACAACATTTCCATCCAAAAACCTTCCTCGTGACCCACAATCTTCTGTCGTCATCTCCCATCCCCAGCCCCCGGCTTAAGGCATTGCTATTCTGCATTCTATCACTACGAATTACTTTTTTTTTTATTATTTATTTTGAGAGAGAGAGAGAGAGAACAGGGGAGGGGCAGAGAGAGAGGGAGGAAGAGAGAAATCCCGAGCAGTTTCCTCACTGTCAGCACAGACCCCTCCAGACTCCATACCACCAACTGTGAGATCATGACCTGAGCTGAAATCAAGAGTCAGACGTTTAACGGACTGCGGCACCCAGGGGGCCCCACTATTAATTACTTTTGCCTTTTCTAGAATTTCATATCGATGGAATCAATCGTGTCTGGAGAAGACCCGGGTTGAAGCCTCAGTCCCACAAAAAGATAACTACGGGGCCCTTGGCAGGATGGGGTTTCTGTCTTGAGCTCAGTTTCCTTACCTGTAAATTGATAACAGTAACTTACAACATTCACTCGCTCACATGCGCACTGGTGCCGAGGTAGTTCTGGGCTGGGGGCCACTGGATGATGGGGCTTCCGCTCTTTCAGTCCCACTGGATCCCTGCCCCATCCTGCCACACCTATCACAGCCTCCCACGATCTCAGGTCCTGCCCCCCCCAAAGGAGGATCATTTTATTTAAGTAAGAGGTACATGGGGTGGTGCAGTTGGTTAAGCATCCAACTCTTGATCTCAGCTCGGGCCGTGATGTCACAGTTTGTGAGTTCGAACCCCACATCGAGCATTGTGCTGACAATACGGAGTCTGCTTAGGATTCTCTCTCTCCTTCTCTCTGCCCCTCCCCTGCTTGTGTGCTATTTCTCTCTCTCTCTCTCTCAAAATAAATACATTTAAGAATAAATAAACGAGAGGTATGGGGACACCTCAGGAAGACTGGGATGAAGGGATGAGGCCCCCAGATGGGCAGGGGTGGCCAGGCATGAGTGGGGGAGAAGGATATGTCTGGAGGCATCTACAGAGGCCTGGACTGGGGCCTCCCTGGCCTTGGGGACACCGGGCCTTCCCTGGGAGAGTGAGCAAAGGCATGAGGGGCTTCAGGACATTCCAGGTGAGCGGTGGCTAGTGGAATCCCCCCCCCCCCCAGACCCTACATGATAAGACACACTCACATCTGACACACCCAGACAAACTTTGCGATCGGAGACCTGCACACACGCAGGCACACCCCTACATTCAAATACGGATTGATCATCTGCGTCCCAGGCTCCGGGAGATGCAGCCCCGAACACGGCCAAGCCCGTGCTTCCCTGAAGCTCACACTGAGAGACTAGGATCCCACGTTTAGGCTGCACTTCCTTAGCCAGGAGTATGGAAGGTCCTCAGTGTGGCCTTGAGTTCCATCTGGTAAAAATCCGTCTTGCGCCTCTGCTCAGCTTTGGAAGCCGCAGAATGGGGCTGCACCGCCCTCTGCTGGCCATATGGTGGTAGTGACTCAAGACTGGGCGGGCCGTTCCCGACAATGGGCTGCGGGAAAGGGGATGGTGCTTTTGGTCCCTTGCTTCTGGCACCCGGCAGAGCAACTGGAGGGGGCAGGGGCAGTGAAGACCTCTTCCCCTGTGGCCTGAGCTCCTTGTTATTTCCTGCATTACCCACATCCCCCTGTGAGTACTGTAGCCAGGGCGCAGGGGTGCAAGGGCACTGGCTCTGGCGGGGGGGGGGGGGGGGGGGGGGTCCCAAACAGACCAGGTTCAGCCCCTCGCCGCTCACAAAGTCCAAAGGCCGAGAAATGAGTGGAGGTGAAACAAGAAAGGAATTTCGGTGAGGCCGACACCAGGAAGACGGTGCACTAATGTCTCAAAGACTGCAAAGTGCCAAAAATACTTCCAGGGACCTGCTGGACCCCTGTTTATTCTAATGGGGAAGCCATGCTTTGTGCGACAAGCATTTTGCCTGCAGGGTCTTAAGCACAGGAATGGGCACACTGCGACCGGGAATGATACAGTGTCAGGCACATAGCGGAGTAATGGTGGGATTGGAGATGGACCCGAGGAAAGGCAGGGACCCCGACGAGGATGAGGTGTCAGGAACACTGAGGAGGAGGCAGCTCGCCGGGGGCGCACTCCAGGGGCTTGCCTTGGCTCCCAGGGGAGCCGAGTCCTGGCGGAAGATGCCAGAGCGCAGCGTCCCGCGCGCCCACAGCGCAGGTAGAGGCGGTGCTGCGCACAGCAGCCGGCAGGGGGCGCTGGCGCCCTGCGTTTGCGCCGCCAGGACAAACCGACCTGGCCCTGGGTCCTGCGTGCGCGCTGGTGCCCAGAGCCGCCCAGACCCGTGTCCCTACCCGGCGCGCGCTCGCCACCCGGCCACCCGGCACGCTCCCCGCTGCCCTGGTCCCGGTGTGAGCGCCTGGGAATGGAGGACACCGCCCAGGACAGTCCCTTGCTCTGCCCACCCTGCTTAGGGCTGGACATGACCCACCAGATCCTTCAATCGCGACAACCTCCTGGAGGAAGGCATGAATCTTCCCAGTTTACAGGTCTGGCTTATGATAACAATGATCAACAACAGAAATCAAATTATACCAGCTAAGCTTTATGGAGTTCTGATTACTCACTTGGCTGGCCAGGCACCTTCAGAGTGGAGTCAGGGCAGGCAGGGGAGGGGTGTAAAGCCGGCCCCCAGGAAGTGGCCATCCTCATAGACCCCTGCTCTACCGCCAGGGTCCTTGCGGACCTGAGGACCTGGCAAGAGGAACAGATGTGCCAGAGTAAATCTGAAGGTCCGGGGGGATGTCCGAACCATCCAAGGCCCCCCTGTATCTGGATTTCTGTCCATTGCAACCATCTTTCCTGTGGCCTTGAGTGGCCAGAACGCCCGGGTCACCGCCCAGGAACAGGAGGCCTAGCACCTACTAGGAAGCAAAGGCCAAGGTCATGGTTCTCAGAGCTAAAGCCTGATCCCAGAGCTGTGTCCTTCTGTGCCAAGGCCATGTGGTTGAGGTCACGGCCATGGCTTGGCCTCACCCCAGTCCAGGCCCTGGGCTATTGGACACCAGCCAGCGAGCAGCCCCCTATGTGGGGGGAAAGTCCCCGGCAGAAGGTAGGGTGGCAACAGGGTTAAGTGCCTGGTTTTTGTAGCCGCGAGGCTTGGGTTCAAGTCCTGTGTCACCAACCTATCAGCTGTGGGCCTCGGGCAGGCTTCTTAACACTCCTGCCTCGATTTCCTCATCTTTAAAATGAAAATGAGAGTCATAGTACGCCGTATCTGTGTCAATCACGCTTTAGCCTGGCGCCTGCAAAATTCTTCAGACTAACCAATCCTGACCTGCTTACCTTGCCTTGCCCGTGCCTCCTGTGAAAACTACAACCGCGCCTCTGGGCTGGGCTCTCCCCCGGTGCCCGCCGCCTGTGGATCTGCTCTTCCCCCCACCAGGGCCCTGCCAGGTGTCCTCTGCCCACCCCCCTTGGGGACTGTCACAGGTTCTTCTTTCAAGGCCCTTGTCTTCGTCATCTTATCCCGCCGGATGCCGACAAAGTCCCAGGTACGTTTTAGAACAACGGCGTAGGACTGTTGCAGGAATTAAAAGACTTTCCTAAGCCGCTAAGCAAGAGGTACCTTTTATTATTGCATAATAATAAAGTAAGATGTGCTGTTTGTAGCAAGAGCGTCCCTCTGGGTGACTCGGAGGGTGAATGCGGCGCGAGGAGTGGCCAGTGGCGGGGGGGGGGGGGGGGGGTGGGGGGAGGGCGGCCAGGTGCTCACTTCCCTTGACAATGGCACTGAACGCCCAGGCCGCCAGTGAGTGCCGGGCGAGGAGGGCTCTAGAAGTCAGTAGAGGGAACGGCCCCCACCCCATTTGGCTGCAGGGACTAAATCCCCAGTCAGGGGCCCTGGCAACTCCCCCCACCCCAGAACCCTCTGCCCAAGTGGGGAAATCGCCCATCGATGGTTCTGTTTAATGCGAATTTACTGAGTCCTTTCAGTGACCAGGCACTGTGTGGTTAGCCTCTTCTATCAGCAACGCTCAAACATTTTAGTCTCAAGAGCTCCTCATACTCTTAAAAATTACCGGGGAGCTCTAAGAACTCTGGCTAGTAGGGGTCGAATGTGTCACTACGGAGTTAAAACTGAGAAGTTATAACCACATTTGCCTATTTGTTTAAGACGGCAATAATAAACGCATTACTTGTTAATGTGAATACTTTATGAGAAGTAACTACATTTCCTAACACAAAAAACTTAGGGAGAAGGCAGCGTGGTGGTGGTGTTTTACCGTTTTGCAAATCTCTATCGGGTCAAGCTTCACAGAAAACAGCTGGGCTTTCATAGCTGTGTCTGCATTCAGGTTTCTGAGACATCACATGCCATGTAGTCTCTGGAACCCTCCGCTGAGAGTTAAAAGAAATCTTTAATTGGGAGCAGAAAAAAAACACATAGCATCTTCGTATTATGAGCATAGGTTTCATGATAATGGGCACGCTGGAAGGGTCTCAGGGAACCACAGAGGTCCCCAGATCATACTTTGGAAACTGCTGCCTTATATACTCAGGGGTAGGTTCTAATATGTCACACAAATGATGGAACTGAGGCACAGGGGGTTGACGCAAGGTCACACAGCTGGGGTTCAAAGCCAGGCCGCCCGGAGAAGGGAAAGACCTTGACTTTGGTGTCTGTGGCCCTAGCGCTCAGCCCCGAGAGTCGAGAGTTGGGGCAGGGGCTGGACACAGACAAATGGAGACAGGCAGGATGAGCCAGCGGAAAGGGGAGCTGGGTCTGTAGTTGAGGGGAAGGGGGTTGGGAGGGGCCCGGAGGGATCAGTTAGTCACCAAGTGGTCTCGGTGACAGGGCTGGAGACGGCAGCTGGCCGCGGATGCAGCCTCGGGCTGGAAAAATCAATAGGTGATCAGCGGTCCAGGGGCACCGCTGTTCATCAGGTGCGTGGAGAGGCGGGGGCGGGGGTGGGGGGCCTGGAGGAAATATCACTGACCCCCGGCAGGATTGATCAAACAGCCAGACACCCAAGGCCAAACTCACTAATAAAGTGAGACGTTCAGCTCAGCCAGGCGACTGCTGGCTGAAGGTCTTAAAAAAACCGCTTAGCTGGGGAGTTCTTGCTAAACTGTCTTTGTTTCTTGAGGCCAGTGGGAGGGAGGACTGGCTGGGGGCAGGGTGGGGGGGAGGTGCGGCGTGGCCGGGCTGCTGTGGGGCCAGCGTTTTGCGGCTTGAGGCAGGGCCCGGACCGCAGACCCCGGGAGCCCGCGTGGCCCGTGTGCATGGGCATGTGCGGCCACTGCAACGCGCACCGTTTACACGCAGCTTGTGTGTGCACGCAGGTGCACGTGCTGCAGCCAGCACGGTAAGCACCTACCGTGCTCTCACGACACGCTCACACATGCCTGCACGGTCCGCACAAGGGTGCCTTGCAAGTGCACACGCAGATGCACGTGCTACATACAGCACACACTCCGTTTGCATTTGACCGATGAGCACGTGTGCTTGTGGCTTAAACCCTTTCTTCTTTTTTTCACCAATATCACCACTTCCTCCAAGGTGCCAGGTTTGTTTGTTTGTGTTTTGAGAGAGGGAGAGGGAGGGTGCTAGTGAAGGAGGGGCAGAGAGAGGGAGGGAGAGAAAGGGCGGGGTGGGGGGGGGGGAGAGCGAACTGGGAGATCATGACCTGAGCCGAAGTCAGATGCGTAACACCCGAGCCACCCACGTTTGTAATGACAGTCATGGTCATTACCGGGCGACTGGAGGGACAAGTAGAGATGGGAAAGCAGTATCTAAACAGCTTAGATGTACCGTAGAGACTGTGGATGTGAAATGGGAGTTAAGGAATGTTTTGGCCAGGAGTTGAGAGAGAAGAACCTGGGGAGGGGGAGAGGGGCCAGGGTCGCTGGGATGGGAGAGAAAGTCGAAGAAGAAGAAAAGGACGTGTCAAGAAGTGGTGTGATGGGTGATGACTTTGGCATCCTCGTCTCCCTCTGAGGGATCCGGGCAGAGAAAGAGTAGACGGGTCCTTAGTAACTTTCTGAGCGTTCGACTGTGTGACTTGTTAAATGTGCCGCCATACAGAGCCTGGGCTTATGGGCACACCGAATTTATTTGGGTTAAATAATGGAGTTATTCACATTATGGGTTACGTTTTACGGCATGCTCTTGTGGACCAGAGACTGTGCCAAGAGCTTTCCGTGTCTCATCTCCTACTAGCCCTCGGGGGCAGGTATTACTTTTATTTCCATTTTGGATGGGTTCTTTGGAGCTCAGAGGAGTAATCGCTTGCTTAAGTCATGTGGCCAATAAGGGACCTGCAGCCCTGGTCATTATTTCAGAGTCCTTGAGGGGTGCAGTGTGGGTGCTGGGGGACCCGGTAGGTAGACCGAGCCTACATCTGGATGGAGGAGGGGACATTTCCCATCATTGTACCTTGCCCTGAATTTGGGGAGCAGTGCCCTGGTGTGAGGGGCTGAGCATCTGACCTGCACACCTTTCAGATCCTTCCCCCCACCAGCAATTACAGCCTCTCCCATCCTCCGCCCCCTCACCCAAGAGCCCCCGACGGGCCCCATGTTCTGTCGGTATTGACGAAGGCCGTGTGGGTGCGTAGGAAGGTGTTGGGCGGATCCTCTGTGCTCTGGTCGCTGACTTTAACTAGAGTGTGTAGGTCTGAAACGCTGAAGCTGTTGGGGTTTTATAAAAGCATAGGACAGGGGCGCCTGGGTGGCGCAGTCGGTTAAGCGTCCGACTTCAGCCAGGTCACGATCTCGCGGCCCGTGAGTTCGAGCCCCGCGTCAGGCTCTGGGCTGATGGCTCAGAGCCTGGAGCCTGCTTCCGATTCTGTGTCTCCCTCTCTCTCTGCCCCTCCCCGTTCATGCTGTCTCTCTCTGTCTTAAAAATAAATAAACGATGAAAAAAAAAAAAATAAAGTCTTAAAAAAAAAAGCATAGGACAGATTCACTGAGAATGATTGAGGATCTCAACCAGGGGAGAAATGTAAAACCATGTTTCTCAAAATATGGTCCTTGGACCACCCGTATTGATGAAAATGGGGGTAACTGGGTCCCTCCCAGTCTTACTAAGCCAGAATTTCTGTGGCGGGGACCAGGGATCTGCATTTAAAAGACCGTCTTGAGTAATTGCTCTGAACATGCTCATTTGGCCCTTTGTATTTGCTGTTCCCTCAGTGCGGCGTGCCCTGCCCCGGGTCCCCTGTGGTCATGGACTCCTTCAGATCTCTGTGTGATGTGATCTTCTCAGAGACGTCTCCCCTGCCCTCCTTACCTAAAATAACACCGTTCATTCTCAACCCCCTTCCCCTGCTTTATGATTTCTTATTTATTTTCACTGCATGGATCACTAGCTAAATATATATATATATGTATATATATATAAGCTAAAAATATATATAAAATATAAATTTAAAAATATATAATATATAATATAAATATATAAAAATATAATATAAAAAATAAAATATATATATATAAATATAAATATATTTTATTAGCTAAAAATACATATATATAGCTATATATTAGCTAAAATGTATATATATATATATATATAATATGAATTACACACAGCAGTATGTGTCATGCATTATGTTCTATATATCATGTGCTATATATCACATATATGATCTTTTCATCCGTCCTCACTTGTCAAGGTTTGGGGAATGGGAAGGGCTACAAATGAACTACGTGTGACCACATTTTCCAAAGGCAAATCTCACGGAATTCTAAAATGGTAAAACAGACTTAGTTCAGAGTCTCAGGTTTTGGCTTGCTTAAGGCCAGGGTATACAGAAATGGAGAGGTAAAGAAAGAAAACCGTGTTCTGCCTGTTTGTCTGGTTTTCTGACATTTGTCTGTGTTTGTTTGTTTTTGTTTTTGTAGGTTTTGACTGGATCATGATTTCCAAATATAACTATAGATACAGATTATGAATTCAGAGAGAAAACGATAGTGACAATTTTGTGAAAAACGTGTATGCATATACACATATGTACATACAGGTTTCACCTCATCTTATTCCAAAGGGAATAGAATAGGCTTGACCTTCTGCCGTCTGAAGAATGTCAGGGAGACAGGCTGTTTTGTCTGCAGAATGAAGAGCTGAGAGGGTGTATTGGCTTGAGTAATGGAGCCCCCAAAGATATGTGTGCCTGGAACCTGGGAATGTGATCTGCTATGGTCTAAATGTTTATATCTGCCCCCCTATTCATGTTGAAGTCCTAACCCCCAAAGGTGATCGCATGAGGAGGTGGGGCCCTTGGGAGGTGATTCAGGTGTAGCCTTCTAGAACAAGGTCAGTGCCCTTATAAAAGAGCCTGCACAGAGCTCCCCAGCCCCTCCTACCGCGTGAGGACCCAGCAAAAAGATGCTGGCTATGAACTCGGGGAGAGGGCCCTCACATGGCTTTGCTTAGCACCCTGATCTCGGACTTTCAGTCTCCCAAACTGTGGCAAACAAATTTCTGTTGTGTATAAGCTACTCGGTCTGTAGTATTGTGTTAATGGCAGCATGAACGGAAGAAGGGTCTTTGGCGATGTAGGATCTTAAAGTAAGATCATTCTGGATTATCTGCATGTGCCCGAAATCCCATGACCAGTGTCTTTAGAAGAAGGGGAAAACAGAGGAGAAGAAACACAGAGAAGAAGGGGACGTGAAAACAGTGCTGCAGATTGTAATGCTGCCTCCAGAAGCCAACGAATGCTGCAGATTCCCGGCAGCTGCTAGAAGCTTGGACAGAGGTATGGAACAAATTCTCCCTCAGACCCTCCAGAAGGAGCCAATCCTGCTGACATCTTGATTTTGGACTCGCCTCCAGAACTGAGAGAGAATGCTTTTCTGTAGTTTTAAGCCATCACGTTTTGGGGAATTTGTTATGCCAGCACTAGGAAACTGACATAGTGGGGTGGGAGGGGGGCTGGTAAGATGCCCTTCTGGAGAAGATGAGCCTTGGCGTGTGAAAGGGGGTTGCGTTCACTCTGTGTGTTCCTGCAGGAGCATGGAAATCACAGGTACCCAGCTCCCAATGGCGAGGACTTTCTACAGGCAGGGTATTCAGGATGGAATGGATGCTGTTGGGAAGGAAGGAGCTCTCCATCACTGATGGGGCCATGGGAGAGTTAAGGCATCTGTTATGTAGTTGAACTTGACAACTTTGAGGCCTCCCCCAGCCTTAAGAACCTATGCACTAGTGCAAAGAAAGAGGTAAAAGTCTGATGGATGACAGAGGACTGAGACTGGATGCCCAGGTTGGTGCCCAGAGGCCTGGGAGATGGTGACGGTGGCTGGGAGAGAAATGGGTCTGTGGCAGGGGAAAATGCTGAGCTTGGCTGCTGGGCGGGCAGGGGCATCTCCCGGGCTCTGGAGCGTCTGCAGGGCTCTGTCCTCGGTGAGCCTCGTAGACCATCCCACAATGCTCCCTCCCGGCTATCTTCTGATAAGCTTGTCTCCATGTGGATGCTGCCTTGGACGCGATGTTCACAAGCCCTCGAGGAACAACATCTCTCAACAAGCCCCAGTATTTCCCAGCCAAGAACTCGTTTCCAAGTTCATTAACACTGGTTTGGTATTCTCTTCCCATTGTGTGCCAGGAGCTGGTGTGGACAGATTTGGTAACATCACGGACCGGTGCGTGTTAATGACTGATTGTTCCGTCAGAAAGGAGTGAACTTAATTTTGTTTTTAAGTGTACCTTTTGGATTGGCAGTGGATGTTGGCATGGGCCCAGCTCTTACGGAGAATGGTTTGAAAATGCCATTGAGATACAAACTGTGAGCGGTGGTTTGGGGTTCTCAGCCTTCAAAACTCAGCTGGGCAAGAAAAGCAGGTGTTTAGATTATTTCGTGGTTGCATTTGGTTTCTGTCTCAGTACCGCCCCCTCCCTTCCGAATGCACGTACCCTTTCACCATCTGGCAGATAATGAAATCTAGTTAATTCGAGATAAACTCACTGCTTATGGGGTTTCTCTTACCCCCTTCTTCCTGAGGGCTCACTGTCTTTGGGGGTGGTGGGTGCTTATGTAGTAGGTCCTCGCTGGGTGGTGAGCCCTCACCCCCAAGATGGCATCCATGGGGGTGTCTGCGGACCAGCCCTGGATTGGTTGGTGACATTTGCTCATTGCCACAGGACGCTGAGACTCCCTGTAGGGTCTCAGTTCACTTCTCTGACGTTCTCAGAAGCACAGAGACAGTGAAATGTTGCAGACTGAGGCTGTGTATCCCCCTCGGCCATCGCGGCTGACATGACGAGGACTATAGACAGGAAGTGGGTCCAGGTCACTGCCACCTTCAGATGCCAGTCTCATCCAAGGCACTACTGCTCCTTCCCCATCCTGTACTTAGCACTAACCCTGAGCAGGTGCCCCGTGAGACCTTTCCCTGGAGGCCATCAGGATCAGCTTCTTACTCCCCACCTTCCTTACTCCTCTAAGTTTTCTTGGTTTCAATTCTTTCTTTGCAGGAAGCAAAGCTCCTTCAGGATGCTTCCAAATATTACGTCCTAAACCCCAAAGCCAGAATTTCCTGCTCTGTTCTCTTCTGCTGCACTCGCCCCTGATGGCAGGCTGGTGCCTGAATGGGGAGAGCCTCCGGGGGCAAAAAGCAACAGGGCTGACGTGACGTTTGTCCTGTGTATTCCACTGTTCGGCGACATCCAGAAGAGGCACAATCACAGAGACAAAAGGTGGACTAGGGGTTGGGGCTGGGGGAGGGGAATGGGGAGTTCCTGCTTAATGGGTACAGAATGCTGTTTGGGGGGCAAAAAACACTTTTGGGGATGGATATTGGTGATAGTGACACGGCGATGCCAATGTTCTTAACACGACTGACCTGTAACTTAGAAACGGTCCGCATGGTACATGTTACCTGATACATATTTCTTTCCTTTTTTTAAATATAATTTATTGTCAAATCAGCTAACATACGGTGTATACACAGTGTGCTCTTAGTTTCGGGGGTAGATTCCTGTGACCTGATACATATTTCACAATAAAAATAAGTAAAACAAACAAACAAAGAAAGAAACAGGGCAGGAAAATCCCATCTTGATGAATGCTGGACAACAGCTTTCTGACATTGCCCAGAGAGATGCTCCACTTGGGGAAACGGAGGCTATGGAAACCCCTTGCTGAGGTGTACAGGGTTGTGGGCGAGGAGGCGGTTGCAGCCTGGTCTGTGACAGTGGGACCCTGGGGGACAGCTTGCGTATCCATCGGGGGGGTGTGGGGACTGAATCATGGTGGAGCCACACTCGGAGAGGAACGAGCCCGGCTCTGAGCAGGTGTCCGAGTGGAAGATGTCCACGGCAGAGTGTCTCGGGAGCAGAAGAGTCGGGCTCGTGCAGAAACACCTCTGTGTATGGGACGGGATGAACTTGCTGGATGTTTGAGGTAAAGGGGGTGTTATCTCCCCGCTGCTCTCTCTTTCCTCTCTCTTTACCAGATAAATGTTTTATTTTGCCTGCAGTAAAGAGGCGTTTTCCTCTTTCACTAAGCTGGGAGGCTTCTATTCTCCATCTCTGCTGTGCATGGTGATCTCTTGTCTTTTTTTTTTTTTTTTTTAACATTTAACAACTTGCGAGAAATAGCTAATATACAGAAAAGTGCATAAAGTGTAAATGTCCAGCTTAAAGCAAACAGCCTGGGACCCAACACCCAGAATTAAGAAATCGAGCCTTGCTAACACCCCCGTGTTCTTCTCTTGAGTCAGTTCCTCCAGGAGGTAACTGTTATGCCTAATGTTATAGTAATCATCATTGCTTTTTTATCTAAGTGTTTATTTATTTTTGAGAGAGAGAGAGAGAGTGTGTGTGTGCCAGTGGGGGAGGGGCAGAGAGAGGAAAAGATATTGTGCCGACAGTAGAGAGCCCGATGCAGGGCTCGAGCCCATGAACCTTGAGCTCATGACCTGAGCTGAGGTCAGACGCTTAACCCACTGAGCCACCCAGGCGCCCCTCATCATTGCTTTTTGAAAAAAAAAAAATCTTTTTTGGGGAATGATTTTATTTTGATTATTATATATTTTCAAAGTTTAATTTAAATTCCCGTTGGTTAAAATATTGTGTAATATTAGTTTCAGGTGCACAATCTAGCGATTCAGCACTTCTGTACGTCACCTGGTTCTCGTCACGACAGGGGCACTCCTTAATCCCCATCACGTGTTTCCCCACCCACCCCCCCTTCCAGGTTGTTCTCTATAGTTAAGAGTCTGTTTCTTGGTTTGCCTTTCTCTCTCTCTCTTTTTCTTCCCCCCTTTCCTTGTTTGTTTTTTGTTTCTTAAATTCCACATATGAGTTAAATTATATGATATTTGTCTTTCTCTGACATTTTGCTCTCTGGCTCCATCCACGCTGCTGCAAATGGCAAGATTTCATTTTCTTTTATGGCTGAGTATTATTCCACTGTGTGTGTGTGTGTGTGCGTGTGTGTGTGTACCACATCTTCCTTATCCATTTATTATCGATGGATATTTGGGCTACTTCCGTATCTTGGCCATTGGAGATAATGCTGCAATAAACATAGGGGTGCATGTGCCCCCCCCCCATTTTTAAAGTAGGCTTCACGATCAGTGCAGAGCCCAGCTCAGGGCATGAATCACAACCCTGAGATCAAGACCTGAGCTGAGATCAAAGGTAGAGGCTCAACCAACCGATTGAGACGCCCAGGCGTCCCCCATGTGCCCCTCTGAATTAGTATTTTTGTATTCTTTGGGTAAATACCTAGTACTGCCATTGCTGGATCGTAGCGTGGTCCTATTTTTAACTTTTCGAGGCACCTCCTTACTGTTTCCCGCAGTGGCTGCCCCGGTTTGCATTCCCACCAACAGTGCCAAGAGGGTTTGGGCAATAATTTTAGATTGACAAAATCATTGCCAAAAGAATATCGAGAGTTCCTTCACACCCTCTCCCAGCTTCCTCTGTTGAAAACATCTTCCATAGCCACAGCACGTCGACCCAACGGAGAGATTCACATCCGTACAATGCTGTTAACTGAGTTAACTGAGCTACAGATGTTATGTGGGTTTTATCGGTTTTTCCACCAACGCTCTTTTTTCGGTTCCAGGATTCAGCCTAGGATCCTGCGTTTGTCCAGTGGTGGTGTTCCCTCGGTCTCCTCCAGTCTGTGACAGATTCTCGGTCTTTCCTTGTGCTTCGTGACCTTGACCCTTGTGAAGAGAACTGGTCAGAAATTTTGTAGGACCCTTGCTTTTCTTTATAGCCTTCCTCTCCTGAGTAGGTATCCTTGAACATCGTAGTTGAGTTTTGGCTTTTTTTGAATTTTATGTGAGTGGAATTGCATCATAGGTATTCTGTGTCCTACCTTTTTTATTTAACAGTATGTTTGGGGGGACTACTCATCCATGCTTTTGATGCACAGTCAGGGTTCGTTTTCTGTGCTGAATATTCTTCCGTTGTCTGGCCATACCGTATTATGATCGTAACAATACAATGGCTCTATTTGAACCTTTTACATTTTATAGGCCTGCTTGATAGGGTTATTTCCAGTCCCAGGCTATCGCAAACAATTCTACGAGGAACCTTGTTATTACAGGTACCTCCTGAGGTACCCAGACCACACTTCTCTGGGGCAAATTTCCAGGGCGGAAAGGACTCCCGGATCACACTGTCTAACGTATCTTCCACTTGACGAGGCGAAGCCACACCGTTTTCCAAAGTGGTCGCACACCTTCCAGCCCCGCCTGCAGTCTCTGAGGGTTCCCTATGCGCCACACGGCTGGTTTCTGAAACTGAATTGAGTGAGTCAAGGCCCTGGCAGGAACGAGTGTACATCCGGAGCTTAGAAGAGCGGCAGGGTTTGATTTCAGAGAAGTTAATGAAGAGACCAGAGGTGCGTGGGCCGGATTAAAGGGGCCATAAAGGCTGTCGAGGTGCCAGGCACCAGAGACAACAGGGAGCTGTCACGCCTGGGGCTGATGCCCCCCCGGGAGACAGGAGAGGAAACGGGCCCCCCACCCCCGCCCCAGGAGCTGTGGGCACAGAGCCTCGCTTCTCAGCTGGTTTCCTCACTGCCCGGTTGTAGGTTGATTTGTGTCCCTCTGCTCCCCCAGATCTGTCCAAGCCCACCTTATTGGAAATAAGTGTGACCTTATTTGGAAATAGGGTCTTTGGCAGATGCAACCCAGTTAAGATGGGAGCTGTCTGAGTCAGCTCGGGCTGCTGTCACAAAATACCACAGACATGGGGCTTAAACATCCATTTCTCACAGTAATGGAGGTTAAGAGCCCAAGATCAAGGCGCTGGAAGATGTGGTGCGTGGTGAGGAACCACTTCTGGGTTGTAGACGGCAGGCTTCTTGCTGTGTGCACACACGGCCTTTCCTTGTGGAGAGACAGGGAGAGATTGCTCAGGCTTCCTCGTCTGGTACGGGACACTAACCCCATGGTGACCTAATCCAGACCCAAATAGTCCCCAGAGGCCTCGCTGCCTGCCACCATCACGTTGAAGGTGGGGCTTCCGTGTGCGAATTGTTGGGCGACGCAAACATTCGGTCCATGCCCAGGCACGTTGGATTCGAGTGGGTCCTTGTCCAGTGACTGGGTGACTGGTGTCCTATTGAGTGATTGATTGATTGATTGGTAGGTTGATTCCTTTATTTATTTATTATTCTGAATCGTATTTAAACCCAAGTTAGTTAACGTGTAATGGTTTCAGGAGCGGAATTTAGTGGTTCGTTACGCACCCATAACACCCAGTGCTCATCCCAACAGTGTCCTCTTTAATGCCCACTCACCCACTTAGCCCATCCCCCCACCACCTCCCCTCCAGCAGCCCTCAGTTTGTTCTTTTATGGTTTGTTTCCCCTCTCAGTTTTTGTCTTATTTTTCCTTCCCTGCCCCCTGTTCATCTGTTTTGTTTCTTCAATTCCACATGAGTGAAACCATATGGTATCTGTCTTTCTCCGCCTGCCCCATTTCACTTAGCATAATACCCTCTAGTTCCATCCGTGTTGTTGCAAAGGGCAACATTTCATTCTTTTTGATGGCCGAGTAACACTCCATTGCATATATATATATGCCACATCTTCTTTATCCATTCATCCATCGATGGACATTTGGGCTCTTTCCATCCTTTGGCAGTAGTCGGTAGGGCTGCCATGAACGTGGGGGTGCACGTGTCCCTTCGAATCAGCACGCCTGTATCCTTTGGATAAATACCTAGTAGTGCAATTGCTGGGTCGTAGGGTAATTCTGTTTTTCATTTTTTGAGGAACCTGCATACGGCTTTGCAGAGTGGCTGAATTCCCACCAGCACGACGACTGGTGTCCTTATAAGGCTACAGGGACAAAGGCAAGGAGGCCTCGTGATGATGGACCAGGGGCTGGAGGGGTCTCGCCACCAGCCAAGGAGCGCCAGGAGAGGCAAGGAGGGAGCCTTCCCTAGAGCCCTCAGAGGGAGCACGGCCCTGCCGACACCTCGATTCGAGACTCCCGGCCTCCAGAACTGAGAGAGTTGTTCCAAGCCACCCTGTTTATGCTGCTGTTATAGCAACCCTGGGAAATAAGTCCACCCCCTCCCAGCAAGGAGACTTTTGAGACATACCCCCACCCCCACCCCGTTACTCCCTCCTTGCCCCTGGGACATGTCAATGCCATGGATGTACCATATGTCTGTTTTTGTGCTGTGGCTCTTTGTGGGGGCCACAGTCCATTGTCACATGTCAGGTTTGTACTCCCTGAGTGTGGTCAGTTCTATCACGGCAAGGATTGCATACAGAAATGCAGAGAACAGGTTGGAGGTTGGTGTCTTAGGGATTACACGGGGCAGTAGGGTATCGTAGATGAAAGTTTGGATTCTGGGCCAGACTTCCCGGGTTCTGATCCTGGTTGTGCTACTCACTGGACTCTGTGCCTCAACTTTCTTATCGGAAAAGTGGGGATACAATAGTATCTACCTTATAGGGTTATTGGGAGTATTAAGTGAGTTCATGGACACAGAGTGCTTAGAACACTGTGTGGCATGTTGTAAGTGCAGTGTGAGGTCTGTTATTACTCTGTAGGGTGTATCTAGATTTGTATGTGCCCACAGAAAGTTCTAGAGTACCCGTGCTACCCCAGGGGAGTAGAGCTGGGCTTACAGGAGAAACGCGTTATATTTCATATTCTTTCATGTACTTTCTGTTTTTAAAAACAAGCGTCCAGCCCATGTACTCGTCGGTTAAAATACTTTTCTCAAAAATTTTAACTCCTTGGAAGGAAAAGATAAGCTTTTGGAAAAAATGATAAGATTTGCACCATTTAATGTGGAATATAAGACGTGACAGACCTTCATCAATCTCTTTTTCACTGCATGTGTGGCTTCAAAAGAAAAATTTATGAGCGTGCCTGGGATTGGAGTTTGACACGCCTCGTCCCCTAGAGTCAGGGTTCTCCAAAGTTCTGCTGGATAGGTGCAGGGACTGAGCTCTGGCCCGCAGCTCCCCACACCCACCCCTTGTGGGCCTCCTAGGCCGCCCCCCCCCCCCCCACTCCCCACCTCCCAGCACCTGCCCTGGTTGCCAGGGAAACGGTCCTTTATTGAGTGGAGCCATCCCCAACTCAGCCCAGTGATTTGTCCTTGTCTAATTATTATTACTCTCTGCATTTTGCCTTTGGATGAGTAATGGGGGAGGGTCGGGGGGTGGGAGGGCACAGGAGCCGAGGAGCAGTGATTTGTGGGGTCAGCAGCTCATCTTTGAGAGGAGGATATTTATCTTTCTGGGAGCAGAAAACAGCCCAGTGGAGACCAATTCAACAGTTCCCGTGTGGGTCTGTTTGTGCGTTCACGCGCGCCGGTGGGGAGTCCCCCACCCGGAACGTGTGTGCACGTGAACCCGTGCAGGAAGGTGTGCACGGTGCGTGCCGAGCCAGCAGACCCCCGATAGCCACGAAGCCTGTGTACGTCCACATGTGTGTGCACACCGCATCCGTGCTTTCCAACCTGGGTGTGGCTGCTTGCGTGCATTCGCGGGGTAGCCTGCGGGGGTGCGCGCTGTAGACGAAGCAAGGGCAGCCCGCCTATGTGTGTCCATCCGCGTGCATACACGTGGGCTACGTCGCTATCAAACCTGTGTGCTTCTGTGTGTACACGACTACCTTCTGTTTTCAAGCAGGGCGTGTCCTCGTAGACGAGGGCTGGGTGCTTGTCTGTGTGTGAACACATTGCAGACGTCGTTACGAAAACCAGAGAACCGACCCTGAAGTCGGAGTGCCCCCCCCCCCCCCCCCCCGGAGTCACAGACCCCTGAGATGCAGACCTAGAGGTTAAATAGCTTTGCACACCTCACAGAGTGGCGGCTGGGATAGATTGCAAAAATGTTCTGACTCCTTCGCTTCTGCTTGAACGCATGCCCTTCGGACGTGACTTTGCAATAGAAGGCGAAATGTAGGGGCACCCGGGTGGCTCAGTCGGTTAAGCGTCTGACTTCCGCCCGGGGTCATGATCTCATGGTTTGTGAGTTCGAGCCCTGCGCTGACGGTGTGGAACCTGCTTGGGATTCTCTCCCTCCCTTTCGCTGTCTGCCCCTCCCCTATTCTTTCTCTCTCAAAATAAATAAATAACTTAAAAAAAAAAAAAAGGTGAGGTGTATTTCCTCACCCCCTTGAACTGGGCTGGACTTGAGACTCTTGGAGCGATTTGTTATGTAGCCTCGTTGTGGCAAAATACACACCCGATGCTGCATAAAACCCTGCCTGGGCACGGAGATGCCTACACACAGTGAAAGCGTGCACAACACATGTGCACGTAGGAAGGGGTAGCTCAGGGTACTAGGGTTACTAGTCAGGTCTCTCTTGCTGCGCAAAAAATTATCCCCTGATTAGGAAATTTAACTCAACAGTTATCTCAGAGTCCCCGTGGGTCAGAAATCAGGGAGGGGCTCAGCCGCCGCCTCTGGCTTAAGATCTCTCCTGAGCTCACCGTCAAGCTCCTGGGGCTTCGTCTGCGCTAAACCCTCCTCCTCTCCGGGAAGCTGAGGATTCCTGTCCCTCCTCAAGCTTCAGGATCCCCTGCCTGGAACCCTAGTTCAGAGGTCCAAATGGAGGGCTTCCTTTCCAGGCCAAATAGCCCCAGCCCAGTGCCAGGACCAGGGCTCGGGAGAAATGAACGCGTCCGTCTGTCAAAAGCAGACACGTACGCGGGGGTGTCCACAGCAGCTTTATTCACAATAACCCAAACTGGAAAACGTCCTCTCGTGTCTGTCAGCCGTAGAATGGAGACACTGGGGCCTGTTCCTTCACTGGAATGCGCTGTGGCAGTGAAAAAAATAAAGTACTGCCCCGCACAACACGGTGAGTCTCCTGGGCATAATGTTGAGCCAAATAGGCCTATACCGCACGAGTCCCTTTATATCAGCTTCCAGAAGCAGGCGACGTAATCTGCGGCCAGAAGGTGGGAGAGCGTTCACTCTGGAGGGGTAGGGCTGGAAGAGGATGTGAAGGGTTTGGGGTACGGATACTGTTCTGTCTCCCCGCCCCCCTCTCCCCCCCACTCTTAAATCTGGCTGCTGGTTTCAAGGACGGGTCAGTTTGTGAAACTCCACACAGAGCTTTTGCCTTTTTCCATGCATACGCTGTGCTGGAATAAAAAGTGCACTGAACAAAAAGCCACACTACGGAAAATAAAACAGCGGGGTGCTGGGTGCCGGGGCGTGGTGGGGGAGGGGAAGGTGAGTTACTCCAGGTTGCTCTGGAGCATCAGCAGGGACTAGGTCATGCTGGGACTGTCAAGGCAAATTCAAGATGCCGAATGTTCCCCGGGGAGCCCTGGGGGTGGGGGTGGGGTGTAACAAGCAAATACCGTGTTTCGACTTTTGTTTCAGAAAGCTCGCCCTGGAGCTGGGGCGCCCAAAGATACCAGGGGCCGGAGTGGAAGCTGGAGGCGGGTTAGGTCCTTGACATGGTCCCGGGGCAGATGGCAGAGGCTTGGGCTCCCGGGAGGCAGGCGGGGACCCGGAGAAGCGCGGGAGTCTGGGAGACATCTGGGAAGTTGAGGGGACAGAGCTGGAGGACGTGACGTGGGGGCTGGGCGAGGGGACAGCGCAGGAGGAATTAAGAGACGGCATCTCTTGTGCAGAGTTTACTGAGGATAACGAGCACCGCTGGCATTTGACTAACGAGCGTAGTGGCTTTAGTGCCGGGTCTGGGGTTGGAGGCTGGCTCCCAGGCGCTATTGATGGGCGCAAGCTGAGCTTCCAGAAGGGCAGGCTTGGAGAGGAGGCTTTTGGGAAGAGTGGTGGGGTGCGTGCCCTGCACGCTGTCTCTGGGAAGTTGGATGCCGCGCATCCTGAGACTCGGGGGGTGGGGGGAACTGTCCGGGTTCCACCCTTCTCCCCAAGTCCTTACCCATTCAGATCGTCTCTCAGGACTGACCGCCTCCTCTGTGCCCCTCACCTCTACCCTTTGCTTCATTCCTGTTCCCGCTTCGCTCCCCGAGCTCTGAACTCTGTTATTTGTGAGGATTTTGGTGACTTGCATAAATGAGATATCCAGCATCTGCCTTCGGGAAGAGCCGGATCCAGGGATGTGACCAGCGACACCAGGGATCTGCTCTGCTTCACCTCTCAGCGCGTCTTTCCTGTTCTTAATTCTCAAAGCGGCTACTACAGCCCTCGACTCACACCTTCGCTGTTCGGGAACCCAGAGCTGAGGAGGGTTTTAAATTTTCAGGGGTGCCTGGGTGGCTCAGTCGGTTGGGCGTCCGACTTCGGCTCAGGTCATGATCTCACGGTCCATGAGTTCGAGCCCCGCGTCGGGCTCTGTGCCGACAGCTCAGAGCCTGGAGCCTGCTTCTGCTTCTGTGTCTCCCTCTCTCTCTGACCCTCCCCCGTTCATGCTCTGTCTCTCTCTGTCTCAAAAATAAATAAACATTTAAAAAAAATTAAAAATAAATAAATAAATAAATTTTCAAGGTGGTTCCAGCAACTATCCCAGGACTGACTCCCAACTCTCATTGCTGTGAACCAGCCACAGGTCGGGCAGAATGGGCATTTTGCCTGGCCGGGCAGGTATGGGTGTTCACTAGGAGGGCAGGCTGGGTCGGCCTAACTCAAACCACATGACACGGAGCCAGAGTGAAGAAGAATGGACATGGGCAGGCGGGACCTGTAGACACGGACCCCAGACCTCGCCTCATCCCTGCCTCCCGCTGGATCCCTGACTTCCAGGATTGGAAACTTGCCTTCTTACACGGCCTCATGGTTGGCCCTGACACCTTCCTTTGGTTGTTTGGAGCAGGAAACTTTGCACTAACCTTATCAAGCCCTGTTCCCATCCTGATTACCCAGGAGCACTGTATGAGGGTTCGCTCCGGGGAAACAGGGGTGGGATGCATGGGTATGACTGATTTACAGAGAATAAATATACACATGCAATATGTAAAGAGATATATTATAAGGAATTGGTTCACGCTGTCGTGGAGGCTGACAAGTTTTAAGATCTGCAAGGTGAATTTGTAAGCTGGAGCCCCGGGAGAGCCCACGGTGTAGTTTCAGTCTGAAGATTAGCAGACTCAACCTCCAGGAAGAGCCAATATTTCAGTTTGAGTCTGAAGGCCAGGGTTGGGGGTGGGCGGGGACAGGCAACTGATGCCCCAGTCCGGAGGCCATCAGGCAGGAAGAATTCTCTCTTACTTAGGGGAAAGTTATCCTTTTGGCTCTGTTCAGGCCTTCACCTGATTGCACGAGACCCACCCACATTAGGGAGGTCAATCAGCTCTACTGGGCTCACCAGTGCAAATGTTAATCTCATTGAAAAACATCCAGAATACTATTTGGCCAGGTGTCTGGGCACTCTGTGGCTCAGTCCGGTTAACACGTAGAATTAACCGCTGAGGGTACCGAAAGGGTTAGCTCTGACTCTACAAGGCTAGGTCAGAGAGCTGACCAGAGGGCTGGGCTGAGGTGGGGCCCTGGCAGAACATCCTCTCCGTGCCCAGAACAACCTTTACACCCACCTCTGAGCAGGCTGTGTGGCTCGTCTGCCTGTAGCTCACCCCTAAATATCGTCTCTATTTTCATCAAGGCCTAGGTGGAGAGCTGGGAGCCCCAGGGAAGGCCTGTTTCCAGATTTTCTGCACAGACCCCAGCCCTGTCATCCATTCCCACCCTGTTCTGTGCTCCACGGAGGGCTGATCCCCGTGAGCTGTGACTCCGGGGCTCCGTGTGCCCTGACGTCGAGGAGATGGTAGGAGCCCCGGCAGGGTGGGAGGGCCTCACCTCCTCGTGGAGGTATGCACCGGTCCCTGCTCTGACCGCTTCTCACCCTGCAGGCCCAGGGGCGGGAATGGCTCCTGCAGGCTCCTCTGTCCTGCCGACAGGCCCCTCATTATGTCTCCTCAGAATCCCAGCGGGGTGTGCAGGTGACCGCCCAGCCCTGAGAGTCTTCAGCCAGCTGTTCCCTTCCTGCCCCCTCCCCCCGCCCCCAGGCACAGGCAAGAGTGTGTGTTAGTGCCCTGTGTTCTTCTTGTTTAATGTTTATTTATTTATTTTAAAAGAGAGAGAGAGTGTGTGGACGAGGGTCAGAGAGAGAAGGAGAGAGAGAATCGCAAGCGGGCTCCACGCTGTCGGTGCAGAGTCCGAGGTGGGGGCTCGAACTCATGAACTGCGAGATCATGACCTGAGCTGACATCGAGAGTCGCCCTGAGTGCTTTGTGTTCTGAGAAGGCTCCAATCGGCCCCGCTTAGCTTGGTTTGCTCTAAACTAATCTCCTCCCTACTTCATTGTGACAATGAATTGGGGCGCTTGGCTGAGCCAGGGTCGCTTTCGTTCACTGCCTCTTATTAGTTGCGTGACCTGTGGCAAGTCAAGGGGGGCGGATCTTTCTGAGCCTCAGCTGCCTCGTCGGTGACGTGGCTGTAACAAAACCTTCCCAGAGGCCCCGCTCCACAGCTTACTTTCTCTTGAACAGTAGACTCTGTTTGGGGGGAGAATTAAGTTTGGCCCCTCATTCATTCATTCATTCATTCACTCATTCAGTGGACTCTCCGGGCTTCACAATGTGCCACAAGGTGTGTTTGACCATATTATCCATCAGGTTAGAAGCAATTTCCTTCCCTTTTCCCTGTCTTCCAGTCTAAGGGCTTAAAAAAAACCCAACAACTCTGTTGAGGTATGGTGAACATATAATAAAACTCATGCATTTTATGTTTATAGGTCAATGACTTTTTTATTTTTTTAAATTTTTTTTTCAACGTTTTTTATTTAGTTTTGGGACAGAGAGAGACAGAGCATGAACGGGGGAGGGGCAGAGAGAGAGGGAGACACAGAATCGGAAACAGGCTCCAGGCTCCGAGCCATCAGCCCAGAGCCTGACGCGGGGCTCGAACTCACGGAGCGCGAGATCGTGACCTGGCTGAAGTCGGACGCTTAACCGACTGCGCCACCCAGGCGCCCCTCAATGACTTTTTTAAAGTTTATTTTGACAGAGAGAGAGAAAGAGGGAGAGCATGATGGGGGGAAGGGCAGAGAGAGAGAGGGAGAGAGAGAATCCCAAGCAGGGTTCACACCGTCAGCAAAGAGCCTGATGTGGGGCTGGAACTCATGAACTGTGAGATCATGAACAGAGTCAAAACCAAGATTTAGACACTTACCCACTGAGCCACCCAGGCTCCCCTAGGTCAGGGACCTTTGACAAACATATACACCTGTGTAACTCCCACCCCAGTCACGACAGAGAACATCTCCGGGACTCTGGCAGGTTCCCTCCACCCCTTTGTGCAATCCCACCCACCCCCTCGCCCTCAAACAACCACTGATCCGATTTCAATCACTTTCCCTCAGCTTTAAGTTTTCCATTTGCTTTCACTGTTGCTAGTATGTTTCTTTTCCCTTTTTCTTTAGGGCGCATATCTCCTTGGTAAAAACAATATTCTTTTTTCTACCATCTACCTTTTCAAACCGTGGCCGATCACGGGCAGATACAACAACATTGTACACAGACACACATCCATGGTATACCTTCACACACACATACATGCAATACACACATCCACACATATACACGTATATTTTAGACTCAGGAAATTTTTTGAGGCTCGGAGAGACATATACCAAGCTAAGGCAAAAACCACAGTTTTGTTTTTATCGAAACCCCTCACGTTAGTGCACGCGCGCACACACACACACACACACACACACACACACACTCACAGCCCCTGAAGCCAAGGACCATTTGCTACCACCTTCTGCTCCCCTGTCAGAGTCAGAGCAAGAAGAGAAAAATCGGAATTCTTGCCCTGTCTCAAAAGTAAAAGGGACAAATTAGTTTCTTGTCAGTGCACTGCAATAAATACGTTGTCATTTTTATCCCCCAGTGAATCATAGTCTCCATTTCTCCCGTAACTATTATACAGTCTGCTGGCACTATATCATTTTTTGGTAATTTTATTTTCACCAATTGTTTTATGAAATTTTTGAGTTTTATGGACACTAAAACAAATCTAGCCTGCGAGTGTTATAGCCCTTTAAATCATCGGCAGGAAATCTCAAGGTTCCTCCAGACTGTGGCGGAAGGAGGCTTTAGGGAAGAAAGATTGCCCCTAGCTTATAAACTGAGCAAAAACCCAGAGATAAGTTTGTAAAAGGGACATAGATCACGACGGGTGAGAACTGGGGTGTAAAACATCTCCCTGCTCAGCTCCTGGAAGAATAAAAATGGACTTTTATTTAGCAGAAACGCTAAAGTAGGTAGGAGGGAAGGAACACACAGTTCTGCCCCTGTTTCTCGGCCATGATGGCCGAGTGTGAGCCCCACATCACCTCTTCACTGCGGGCTGGGGGGGAGAACGGCCAAGTTAGGGACCCCCTAGGGGGACGCCGAGTGCGTCCCTGCCACTCTCCCCTTGCAAATCTCAAAGTCACATCCCCGTGGTGACCAGTGAGAAAAGCGATGGAAGCAGATTCTAAAACGAGTGGTGAAAAAGAAAAAAAAAAAAACCTCCACGAGAGGAGAATAGCTAAATCGATTTGGAAAAAGGCTTGCCTTACCAAGTATTAAAATGCATTATAAAGCTACAATAATAAAACCAGTATGTTACCGGCATAAGACTAGACGGACAGGGGCGCCTGGGTGGCGCAGTCGGTTAAGCGTCCGACTTCAGCCAGGTCACGATCTCGAGGTCCGTGAGTTCGAGGCCCGCGTCGGGCTCTGGGCTGATGGCTCAGAGCCTGGAGCCTGTTTCCGATTCTGTGTCTCCCTCTCTCTCTGCCCCTCCCCCGTTCATGCTCTGTCTCTCTCTGTCCCAAAAATAAATAAACGTTGAAAAAAAAGACTAGACGGACAAATCAATGGAGTGAAATTGACAGCCCTGACTGAGAATTGGGTCCGTGAAAAATGAAGGATCGCGTATCAGCAGAGGAGGGATGGATTATTCAGTAAATGCTACCCGTAAATCTGGTTATTTGGAAGGCAGTCCATTTAGATCTTCATCTCCTTGCAGAGCCCCCCCAAAATAAAAACTAGGTGGGTGAGATGGTTAAAAGTAAAAAATAAAACAATAAAAGTCTAGAAGAAAGTATAAAAAGAGAATTATTTGATCTCTAGCTGAAGAGTGTTTTATCCTTGACCTTGGATAGAACTGCCAAGGGAAATGATGGACGCGTTTATCTTTGCAGATGCTTACACGCCTGTATTTTCAAGACATATGCCCCAAATAAGGTCAAAAGTCAAAGTTACAAGATTAATTTTTGACATACGTGACAGCAAAGGTTAATGTCCATAAGTTCATAGAGAATCACTGGCGTTTAATAGAATGGACAAAGGATAAAACCGTATAATTCATTGAACAACGTATATAAATACCTCTCAAGCATAGGAAAACATTTCCAACCACACTTGTTGTAACGGTTCATTTTAGGTGTCAACTTGACTGGGCCAGGGGGTGCCCGGACATGGTCAGACATTATTCTGGAATGTGTCTGTGACGGTGTTTCTGGATGAGATTGCCTTTCCCCAATGTGGGTGGGCCTCATCCAATCAGTTGAAGGCCTGGCTAGAACGAAAAGCCTGACCCTCCCATGAGTAGGAGAGAACTCCTGCCTGACAGCCTTTGAGCTGGGAAATATCGGCGCTTCTTAGCTCTTGAGCCTGCTGGCTTTCAGACTAGAACTACCCTATCTGTTCTCCGCACATCCTGGGACCTGTCAGCCTCCATAATCACGTGAGCCAATCCCTTATAATAAATCTTGTGTTATATATGTCTCTCCATATCCCATTGGCTCCATGGTTCTCTGGACAACGCTGCCCAGTAAACTAGTCGTCAAAGAAGTCCAAACTAAAATCCCCATGATTTGCTAGTTTTTCTCGCGCCTCTGGATTTATCAAGGATTCGCTGGGATCCTCCCCTTCAGCATCTAGACATTCTCAAGACCCTCGCGACGTAACGAAAGCCTCTCTTGAGTCTCTCTCCAGCCCTCCCCAGCCACTAGGCTCTCCCTCGGGTCCCTCTCACAATCCACTGTCTTTAGCTGCTCTCAAGGTGTGAACTCCCCCCTGTGCCGTCCAGTTGTCCAGTCGTGACGCATGTAGGCCTGGCTTCCCTGCCCCCTTCTTCCACTGGAACTGGCCTTACCGGCAGCTCTGGGTCCAGCCACGCAACTCCAGGGGGCGCCATCCGCGTGGGCTTCCCTGAGAATGATGTGCCGGGAGGCGGGGCAGAGATGAGATTCTGCAGGAGAGATGAGAAGAGCCCCCGGAGACAAAGACCCTTCAGGCGGGTTTGGAAGCAGCCGTTCTGCTCCTCGGTTTGTAGGTAAATGAGCACCTGTCTTCAAAAAGGCTATTTCTGGCAGCCTCGTCTCAGGTGGGAAACAGAGCCTCCAAGGAGTCAGGCTTTTCGATTTCGTTTAACTTTGCATTTAAAAAAACGTGGCAGATAGTCCGGGGAGCCTTTGAAAACGCAAACACAGGGCGCCTGGGTGGCGCAGTCGGTTAAGCGTCCGACTTCAGCCAAGTCACGATCTCGCGGTCCGTGAGTTCGAGCCCGGCGTCGGGCTCTGGGCTGATGGCTCGGAGCCTGGAGCCTGTTTCCGATTCTGTGTCTCCCTCTCTCTCTGCCCCTCCCCCGTTCATGCTCTGTCTCTCTCTGTCCCAAAAATAAATAAACGTTGAAAAAAAAAATTAAAAAAAAAAAAAAGAAAACGCAAACACATTGGCCCCCCTTCTCCTCCACCGCCTGCTGGGCTCGGCCCCGATGCGCGCATCACTGCATCCTGCGCACTGGAAGGCCACCCGCACCCAGGTGGTCTCCCTCTAAAGTTTGCCACTTCTCCCCTGCTCGGTGCCTGCCTCCAGCCCCCTCCCCGCCCCCCCTTCTCTCCCCCACGGCAGCCGAAAGGAGCTTTCTGAGACATTACTTAGTAAAGCCCAAGGGCTCCCCCAAATGTAAGCCTTCAGAGGCTTCCATTTGCATTTATGATAAAATCTTGACTCCTCCCAGGCCTTGTTTCTTGCCCCGGTCTCCAATCTTGCCGTCCCCTGCCCCCATGGATCACTCCGGGTCAGCCTCCTTGGCCTTGTTCATGTTTCCAGAACACCCCACGCTGTCCCTGCCCCCCTGCCTCCACTGCTCGTCCCCTGTGCTCCATAGGCTGGTTCCTGCTCGTGGTGGGGTTACGCAGGACCTTCCCTCACCTCCCCAGAGCCACCCCAGCCGGCCGCTGTCTCAGGGGCTGCGAGTGCCCTTTCTGGTCATTAAAAATGTACTTCTCCGAACTTGTGATTTTTTTTTTAATTTTTTTTCAACGTTTTTTATTTTTGGGACAGAGAGAGACAGAGCATGAACGGGGGAGGGGCAGAGAGAGAGGGAGACACAGAGTCGGAAACAGGCTCCAGGCTCCGAGCCATCAGCCCAGAGCCCGACGCGGGGCTCGAACTCACGCACCGCGAGATCGTGACCTGGCTGAAGTCGGACGCTTAACCGACTGCGCCACCCAGGCGCCCCTCCGAACTTGTGATTTTTAAACAGTCGATTTGATTGCTCACCTGTTTTGCCTCAGTGTCCATGGGAGGGTAAGCACCTTGAGGACAGGCGTATCTGTCCGTGGCGCACCCAGCACCTAGCACAGCACTTGGTAGGTAGAAGACACTCTTTACAGATTTCTGGACAAACTGAGGGAGAGTAAATGATGGAGATACAATGGCTAGAGAATGCCATAGCTTTTGGAAAGCACACCTCCTCCCCACCCCCAAGTTTCTATGACTCGTGGTCCCCAAACAGCACATTTCCAGGATGCAGTCGGGGAGGATGACAAGTGGAGAACTTGAACTGGCAGGAGCTGTTGGTGGCCGGAGGTCTGCGGAGAAGGGGGGAGATGTGTCTTTTCTAACCAGCTCCTCCGGTGATACTGATGCCGTTAGCCCAGGGGCCACACTTAAAACAGCACCTTCTTGAATGTGGACCTACCCTGAGTCATCTGAAGTGGCTTTAACAATACCTAGGGGTTCTGATGCATTGATCTGGCAGGTGGCCTGGGTGCCAGGGTCTTCTTAAAACCAGGTGATGCTCGGGGCGCCTGGGTGGCGCAGTCGGTTAAGCGTCCGACTTCAGCCAGGTCACGATCTCGCGGCCCGTGAGTTCGAGCCCCGCGTCGGGCTCTGGGCTGATGGCTCAGAGCCTGGAGCCTGTTTCCGATTCTGTGTCTCCCTCTCTCTCTGCCCCTCCCCCGTTCATGCTCTATCTCTCTCTGTCCCAAAAATAAATAAACGTTGAAAAAAAAAATTTAAAAAAAACACCAGGTGATGCTCAAGTGCAACCAAGTTTGAGGACCTCCGTTCTGCACAGTGTTTTACTGTAGAAGTAATTGTGACAAAATGAAGAAGTTTGACTTGTCAGAACTCTTTTCAGGAAGAGCACTGCCTTTTTATGGAAAAAGAAACCTCCCTGACAAGCCTGTGACAGACCCTGGGTCTGGGAGGGGTGAACACTTCGGCAGGATGAGGCGCAGCGGACATCTTCCTTCCCCGGGGGGAGAAGGGGAGGTGGAAACAGGTGTGAGCCTGTGGATTCCAGAGATGGAGGAAGATTCCTGCTCCTGTTCGTGAACAAATTTTTTTTGTTCAGAAAAATTAATCAAGTAGTGAAATGCTTGGAAAGAATGGCATTTATTTCAAAGGATGCCAGTGAAGGCTTACCTGCTCATTGAAATCTCTTGGCGATCTTTGAGACACTCCAGATTAACTCATTGGGATGGGACGCAGGCACCAGAACTTTCTGAAGCTCCCCGGGGTATTCCAACATGCAGACACATTTGGGAACCACCGGGTTCAGGTGATGAGTCTCCACCAACCCTTCACCAGGGCACAAAGGCAGGGAGAAACCAAGCTGGGTCAGCTCTGGGGGGGAGGGGATCCCCCAAAGGCTGGGAGGTTTCTGGACTCTCAGAATTTGCGGGGGGCTCAAATGCAACCAGGATTTCAAGTCCAGGAACGCTCCAGCCCTTGGTTTGAGAAGAAAACTACTCCTTTAAGCCTCAGTTTCCTCCTCTGTACAATGGGAGTAATAACTCCCGCACATTGGAAATGTCAAAGAAACATAGGAGAGGACGGGGGAGGATGGTGTAATATGCTGTATGAAGAGGAAACTCCACATAGGTAATTTTGAGTATGGTTTGCTATTTTACAAGGCATGGCTTTTGATAGAAAAGCATAACGGAGAAGAATTTAATTTAGGCTCAGAATTATCCACCAGTATAGAGACGTGCTAGCTCAAGCGCCACCTTGTGGTATAAACTTGAATTGCAGGAGTGGGAGCTGGAGGCTTCTTTTGGTAGATGGACCAGTTTAAATAGTCTCAACTCCAGAAGTTTTTCAACCTCTGCACTACTGACATTTTAGGCCTATCATTCTTTTGAGGGGAGGGGATATCTTTTGCAAACTAGGATGTTGAGCGACATCCATGGCCTCTGCTCGCTAGGTAGCACCCCTCCCTGCAGGCATGACAACCACAAATGTCTCCAGACTTTGCCAAATGTCCCTCGAGGGGCTGAACGGCCCCCGGTTGGAAACCACTGAGCTACGGCAAAAGGCAAACGACAAGGTAACAATAATAATATCCGCTAACGGTATTTCCAGCAGGTTGCCTAAATGTGGGCGAAGGCAGCAGCCTTGTGGGGAGGGGACACTGACCTCTCCACCCCAGCCACAGGGAAGGCACCTGAGTCCTGCAGCTGGCAGGACGGCGCCCCTGGTGGCTGGCGGGCTGTGCACGTGCGCGTGAGGGTCTGCCCTCGCCTAGCCAGGGTCCCTGTGCCTGAAGGAGCACGACATTAAATAGCAAATCACAACACCACGACAGATGGAGGCACAAAAAGAGACCACGGGAGACCACGGAAGAAAGGAAAAAAAAATTTCTTAATGTTTATTTATTTTTCAGACAGAAACAGAGCATGAACGGGGGGGGGGGGGGGGAGGGTCAGAGAGAGCGAGACACAGAATCTGAAACAGGCTCCAGGGGGTCAGCACAGAGCCTGACTCGGGACTCGAACTCGTGACCACAAGATCATGACCTGAGCCGAAGCCGGACGCCTAACCGACTGAGCCACCCAGGCGCCCCGGGAGGAGAAAATTTTATGTTCTAGTTCTTCAGTGGCACATTTTTCATGCTTTTTGAACCAGGGCCACATATTTTCATTTTGCGCCGGGCTCCGCGGAGTCCGTAGCTGGCCCTGGTGACAGAGACGGGTGAAGGGTCGCAAGCGTGCGGGGACGTTGACATGACGGCGGAGGAGTGGTAGAGCTCGGGAGCAGCTTTGCGGGCTAAGGAGGAGGTTGGCCCAACCAATGACCCTGGACAGGCCGACTCTGTAGGGCCTGGGGCAAGAGGACACATGGAACCGTGAAAGTGTTATTTGCATGTGGAGGCCCCAGCTCCAAATCTGACCTCCGTCTCAACCCCGACTGCTGCTCAGGGGCCACCCCCAGGCGAGTGGCCTGTTCGTCTTGGGACAATGGACCTGGGACACCCTGGAAGTGAGCTTGAAACCACTTGGGCGGAGGGACAGGAACCGGGAGCATGGGAGGCCCGGGGGTCCTAGCGGCGCGTGCACTACCCTCCGTGGTCTGGAGAAGAGGGGGAGGGGGTCCGTTGCAGGGGGTGGGGAGGCAGCAGGTTCCGCCGCAGCGCCCCCTTCCGTTCCCGACGGGACTGTCCTCTCTCCTTCCCAGCAAAATCTTTTCTTCCTTAGCAGCTCCTTTTCTAACGCGGCCAGGCATACTTTTATACCTACTGCAAGGTGGGGCAGGCGTGCCGAGCGGAGGGCAGGGCAGAGCAAAGGCCCCGGGGCAGGAGAACGTGTGGGCAAAAAAGGAGAGGCGGTACAGAGAAGGGCGGAGGGGCGTGGGCCGCCTGGAGAAGGTCTCTCCGTGTGGGTGAGAAGGGACACGCGCTGTGTGGGTGTCAGGGCAGTGCTGCAGCAGATGGGGTGGTGGCTGAACGTGGGGCTGCGTGGGGGCACAGGGGAGGGGTGCTGGAACTTGGGGAGCGGCCTTGAGAAGGGGGACAGGTGGAGAACGAAGGCGTGGGGAGGAGATGGGGGGATTGGAGTGGAGGGTGGGGGAGGGAGCGTCCGGGAGCAGCCCCGGGTTTGGGGTTAAGAGAGAGCAAAGGGTAGGTGTAGGAATCGCTCTGCCCAGGACCCCGAGGCATTTTCACACCAGTTAGCAGAGAGCAGTTTGATGAACGGGCCATTTGCATGCAGGCTGAGGGAGCCATGGGGTAGTTTGGTGCCCATCCCCAGCCTGGGAGGGAGCCAGGGGAAGTGGTTATGGCGGGGGAGCTCCATGGAGAGGGCTCCTTGGCCTTGGGTGGACCCACGGTTACCCGCAGGGATCCTGCAGGGCAGGGGCCTGGGAATAAATACCCCAACCTCTTTCCTCTTTCATCTCCCAGTCCGAATCCAGCCAGAAGCCAGAGGGCAGGAGTCCCTACAGTTCACACTCCTTGGTTACCTAGTGGGGGAAGTGGGGGCTGGTGAGAGGACCTGGGGATCCAGGGGGCTTCTGGAAGGAATCCCAAGGAGGGTCAGGTGGCCAGGGTGAACCATGTTGAGATCGCGGCTTGCCATTTAAGGCAGATGGAGAAGCCCGGGAAGAGCTGGACTGGGGAGGGGAGGGCTCTCAACACTTTGGGTCCCCCCACCCCACCCCCACCCCCGACTGGCAGACCCAGATGCGGAAGGGGAGGCAGGGGCCTCTGCAAGCCCGACCCGTGGAACCGACATTCCACTTCACCCTGGCGGTCTCTGAATAGCAGCGTCTGGCTGGGGAGGGCTTACCCAGACCCTCCGGCCTGCCCCTCCCAGCTGGGCCCTGGCCTTAGCCCCAGTCTGGGGTTGGGGGGGGGGGCGCAGTCTCATCGCTCCCTTGGCCTCAGGCTGGCCCGGCCAGCAACAGCTCTGTCTCCTGCTGTCAGGGCTGCCGTCATGTGACAAGCGGCAGATGGGCCTCTGATCAATGGAGCCCGTCCCTGAGCAAGGACGGTGGGGCTGGGGGCAAGACGGGGGAGCGGCCGCTAATGGATGGGCCCGGGAGCAGTGATGGATGGGCAGGAAGAAGCTGCCATTTGTCTTGGGAAGTGAGTGGCTCCAGGGAGGAGGAGAAGGGAGGGTGGCCAGTGGGCTGGAGGGTGGGTGGGGGGTGGTGGCTGGGAGCCCAGTGGGACTGGGGAGGTGGGCGCTCTCTCCTGTCTTAGCACCCCCCCCACCCCGCCCAGCCCTGGCCAGGGGGACCCGCACACAGCATGGAAGGACCAGAAGAGTCCTGTGAAGATGGAAGTCAGATCATGCCCTCACCTTGCTCGTTCAGGGTAAGTCAAGTCCCCGCAAGGCTTTCCTTGAAGACCCTCGTGATTTTCCCCGCCTCCGCCGTCTCCCCTCTGACCTCGCCCCCCACCAGGGCCCCTGCTCATGCTCCCCTCTAGCCAACTTGCTTGCTCTTTCTCAGAGGCCTCTGGGCCTTTGCCCCGGCTGGACAACCCCCCCCCCCCCCCCCGGACCGCCCTTTCCCAGATACCCGCTCGACAGACTCCCTCCCTGCGGGTCAGATATCAGAGAGGCCTCCCCTGGGCACTTGTAAAACAGTAACGCCCCTGCGCGCATGTCTGTGCCCCTGCCCAGCACACGCGGTCACCCTTACTCTGCCTTATTATTATTGTTTTTTCCGTACCAGTCACCTTCTGACAACCCATTTATTTGTTTACTTGCTGCGGTCTGTCTCCCTCACTGGACTGTGGCCACCACGAGGGCAGGGAGTTGTCACTTCTGTTCGCCCCTGCAGTGCCAGTGCCTAAAACGGCACTCCGGAGGGGCTCAACGAATACTTCTTCTCGGTCTAAGCGAAAGGGTTCAAACCCCAGCTCTGGTGCCTGCCGGCTTTGTGAGCTTGGACCATCTCGCTGAGCCTCAGCGTCCTCCCCTGCACAATGAGGGTGACTGACTGTCCCTCTTCCAGAAGCCCCGTGGAGATTCCACCGGACAGGTGCATCCGCGGGGGGCTGGCAGTGGCCAATGCCTCTAACGCGGAGCTGGACGTTACCAGCATCCTCCCAGGACCCTGATCACGGGGTCGTCCCTCTGTTCAACCCAAGTCTCCGCCCCTCACTTTGGATCCCCCCCTGGAAAGCTGGCCTCCCCTGCTCCCCCAGCCATCTCTGAAGGAGATGCTGTGACCTCGTTCCTCAAACCACCGTCTCCCCTGAGGGTCAGCCCTGGTCCTGGTGGCTCCCAGCCCTCCCCTGCCAGACTAGAAACTTCCATGTCCCAATAGCGTGGTCCAGATGGAGCACTTTGAAGGCCGGAAGAGCCAGGTTCGGATCCTTGGTCCACCCTAGCTGATCGATGCGTGCAAGTCACTTTGTGAGTGCAGTAGATGGTCCTGACCCCTCTCCTATTCTCTCCTAATAATATTTACCTTTATAGATCAAAGGCTGCTTTCTGCAAACACCTGATACAGCCTGCGGGCATTTTTCTGGCCTTGGGGTGCTCGGGGTACAGGAGAAGCCAAAAGTAGCCTATAAGACTACTATAGGACTAGCCCCCCAGCCCCCCCCCCCCCGGCCTTCTGGGTGGGTCGCGTCTTTGAGGTGTGGCAAGACTCAGTGGTCCACACTGCAATCTGCTCAATAATTCTCTTTCCCGGTTTCCTTTCCTTCTCTCGTTCACCTCCTCCCTCGCCCGGTAGTGTTTCCAGGAATCACCGCCCACGTCAGTCAGTCACCTGCACTTGGATCCTGTTTCGTGGTCTGCTTCGGGGGGACCCCAAACCGGGAAGATGTGGCGCCTCGGTCTTTTCACCCTTCACAAGAAGGTAACAGAGTTCCAACCTCCTAAGCTTGTGGTTAATTTTGTGCTGGCTTGATTGGCCCCCGGGGCCCGGATTAAACGTTCCTTCTGGGTGTGTCTGTGGGGAGGTCTCTGGATGAGGTGAGCTTTGGAACTGGGGGACCGAGCAAAGCGGAGGGCTGTCCCCAGTGTAGACGGGTGCAGGCCAATCCACTGAAGGGCTGAGCAGAACAAAAGGTAGAGGAAGAAGGAATTTCCCTCTTTTCTTCCTGCCTCGCTGTCGGGGCCTGGAGATCCCGCCTCATTTTCTCCTGCCCTTGGACTGGGGTTCACACCATCAGCCCCGCTGGCCCTCAGGCCTTCAGATGCAGACTGAATTAGGCCATTGCCCCCAGCTTGCAGATTATAGATTGTGAGATTTCTCAGTTTCCATAATTGAGCCTGTACCTCACACTAAATCTCCATAGGGATACGCATCCTACTGGTTGTGTTTCTCCGCAGAACCCTTATAACCTCCCAACCAATCTCTGCCATTTGGTCCTCCCTGGATGGCATTCTCTCTCCTCTCCAGTCCCTAGTCCTCAGATATGGCCAAGTACTTCTTCAAGTTTGGGGTCTAAGTTCTAGGTGAGGCCAAGAGGAGCATAGAGCCAGCCTGTCACCTCCTTGCCTTATACCTCTGTTGATGAGTCCCTCTGTTAATGAATCTCCCAACATCAGATTCCGTTAGCCCCAGTGGTTCTTACTGCATTAATGAGGGAACTTAGAGCGCTTGTCTTTTTTTTTTTTTTTTTTTTCTTGCTGTGCTATATTTAGTCCCAGGGGCCAAGTTTCTCTTGTCCCCGGGCACATTGGTAGACTGATGGTGAGGCTTAGAGCTCCAGGCTGCCAGGGTTCTTACAGAGTCAGAGTCTATCAGCCCAGACAAGACCACCAGCCAAAGAATCTGTCAAGCTGTAGAACTGTGAGAAATAATAAGTCATTATTATTTTAGACCACTCAGTTTTTTTTTTTTTTTTAAATTTTCTTTTTCAACGTTTTTTTTTTATTTTTGGGACAGAGAGAGACAGAGCATGAACGGGGGAGGGGCAGAGAGAGAGGGAGACACAGAATCGGAAACAGGCTCCAGGCTCTGAGCCATCAGCCCAGAGCCCGATGCGGGGCTCGAACTCCCGGACCGCGAGATCGTGACCTGGTTGAAGTCGGATGCTTAACCGACTGCGCCACCCAGGCGCCCCTAGACCACTCAGTTTTGAGATGACTCGTCACACGGCATTGGATAATGGGCACGGAAGTTGATATGGGGAGTAAAGCGTTGCTGTAACGAAACCCCCGAATCTCTGGGGCCTTGACTTAGGGACTGGGTGGCGGGCAGACTTTGTGGAGTTAGTGAGGGGCTGTTAGAGGCTCTGGGGAAAGGGCAGCGTGTGTTGTCGCGGGTGGGGGACAACAGGCAGATCTGGTGCCCGTGGAGCTTGGGAGGTAGAAAACGTACTTGCGCACTTGTGGGTCTGCCCAAGGAGACCTCTGGATCTGTCCGCGAAGATCGCGCAGGGTTGACGGCCTTCTCCCAGCGGTATCTGATAAAGCGTGAGAAGAGAGACGAGAACTCAATAGGGAGCAATTTGGTTCGCAAGCAGGTTTTAGGGAAATACGGAAGGTCGGGGACTTGTTAGGGTTGAAAGCCCCCTGGTCTCCCCAGTGGGTAAAAAAATTCTTTAAGCGAGACGAGAGCTGACCTAGAGATAGAGTCAATGATGTTATTGTAAGACCCCTCGTGAAGGTGTCTGGGAGATTGAAGGTGGTGCTGATAAACCCTCTTGGCGAGACGAAACGGCTTCTAAGAATCTTCAGGACCCCAAAGGAGAGGGAAGGAGAGAGGGGAGGAGAGAGAGGAAGGACGGGAGGGAGGGTGAGAGAGAGGGGAGAGAAACTGGTCTCAGCTGGAGCGAACCCCAGCAGATACACGGGGAAACCCATCAAGGTTTCAAGAGAGCGGATCTGGATCCGTGAAAACACCGCATGCTTGAACTTCAAGGGGCTACCGTTGTTCCAAGAGAAAATAGCCCACCTTTCTATGAGCATGCTGAGAAAACTATTCAGAGGCAAACACCAGCCATTTCTAGAGGGATGATAAGGAGGGAGAGCCTCCAGAGTTCAGAGAGGAAAGCCAAGAGCCATGGAGATTTCTTGATTCTCCCAACTCTTGGTTTTGGCTCAGGTCGTGATCTCGTGGTTCACGAGTTCAAGCCCCACATCGGGCTCTGTGCTGACGATGCGGAGCCTGCTTGGGATTCTGTCTCTCTCCCTCTCTCTCTGCCCCTCCCCTGCTCATGCTTTCTCTCTCTCTCAAAATAAATTTAAAAACTTTATAAAAAAAAATCACACAAAAAAGTTAAAAGCTAAGGAAAAAATTATCCAATAACAACCCAGAATCTGGCCCAGGATAAGACGCGTTTGTCCCCGGCCCGTGGTTAGTGGAAAGCACAGTGTCTCTTGGAGGGCACTTCTCGGGGGCTTGGAACATTCCTTCTCTGACCCTGGGGACTGTCATCCACCCTTCCCGCCATCCTGGCTGTCGGTTCCCTCCCCCCAGCACCCGTGTCCCCTCTGCAGCGGGAAGATCACTATCTCGCACAGAAGGCACAGAAGCTCCCAGGCTGGGCTGAGCTCCTGGTGCCTGCCATCCATCATTGGCACGGCTTCGGCCCCAGCCCTGGCCTCCCCCTTCCCCTGGAGCTTCTTGCCCTCCTGTCACTAAAACATCGTATTGTGTCGTCCTGAGCAGAGTTTATGGGGCACCGGAGTGATGAGGGGGGAACCAGAATAATGGGGGCTGGCTTTTCACAAGGCCCCAACAGCTAGTTGTGCAACCTTGGGCCAGCCACTTAAAACCTCCCTGCGGAATGTGCCTTTTGTGAAATGGGGCGACGGGAGTGTCTCGCTCCTGGGACGGGCAAAAGGGGTGATGCGGGTAAAGGGCCCCATGCCATGGCTGGCACAGTCCGCGTGCTTATTAAGGACTTGCCCGAATTCTAGCCCTGGTTGTGAATCCCTCCGCAGCTGTGTGACTTTAGGCAAACCCCTTAACCTCTCTGAGCCATTCCTTTCAACGTTTATTTATTTTTGGGACAGAGAGAGACAGAGCATGAACGGGGGAGGGGCAGAGAGAGAGAAGGAGACACAGAATCGGAAACAGGCTCCAGGCTCTGAGCCATCCGCCCAGAGCCCGACGCGGGGCTCGAACTCACGGACCGCGAGATCGTGACCTGGCTGAAGTCGGACGCTTAACCGACTGCGCCACCCAGGCGCCCCACTGAGCCATTCCTTTCAAATGGCAATAGTAACACCTACCCCAGAGGGTTTGTTCCTTGATTTAGCAAATGTTTATCCCAGACCTTCTATAGGTCCTGCACTTTGCTAAGTATTGGGGATACAGTGACGGGCAGGACAAAGTCTATGGTCTTATGTTGTCGATTGTCTATCGGCAAAGACAGAAATAAAATGCATAACTGGGCTGATAGTTGTCATGAGAAGCAAGAAAATCCCTGGCACCTAGAAGGTTCTTAAGGGAGGCAGCCTCCCATGACCCACAGCCCCCCCGGCCACGTCTGAGCCTCAGTCTGAGCCTCATGAAACGGTTACCTGCCTCCGTCCGAGTACAAAGCTAACTCCCACCATCTAGGTGCTGGCTCATCACTGCCCCGGGGAATCTTCTGTATTGTCCTGAGTGACCTTTTGGAAGCTGTGGCTTCTCCCCTGGGCCAGAGCACTGCTGTTCTGAGCCACCAAGATCCTGAGCCTTCATCCCAGACTTTCATTGCCCTTTGCTGTGGGCTGTCTGGTTTCTTGTGACACAGTCCCTCTATTCTCTAGGAAAATTTCCCCTTCTTTGCTGATGCGGAGCGTGGTGAGGTCCCCAAGGACCCCTTCTCCTTGTCTACGGAGTAATAACCATCCATTGAGCATTGTGGCATGCTAGGGCACTTAATATTCATTATCTCTAATCTCACAGCAACCCTGGGTGATATCATAATTCTCTTTTTACAGAGGAGGAAATGGAAGCTCAGAAGGGTTGAGTAAATTGCCTGTGGTCACACAGCTGGTTAGTGGCTGTGTTGAACTCAAACCCAGTCACTCTGTGCCAGTCTGAGGATGATCAGGAAAAATATGATGGGATCAGAGTTGGAGAGGGTCAGGATGGGGTCAGGACACAGGAGAGAAAAGTCCAGAAGCTGGGTAGGAAGTCTGGAGGTGGGATCCTGGCATTCATGTCCTCTGTCCCTTTGGGAAGGTATCTTCATGCCCTGGGAAGGACAGGAGGGGATGGAGAGGAGAACAAATGAGACATTCTTTAAACACGTTGGTTCCAAGACAGCATCTGAACAGTTGCAAAGGTTGTACACTGCACAACTCTAGATAGCAGCATTCACACTAGTCCATGAGAATGGTATCACGTAGGGATATGTGGCTCACATCCTATGTTATAGGAGGACTTCTAGGCAGTCCTGGTTATGAAGCCATGGAGGCAGAGAGAGTCTTTCTCTCCCTGGAACAGCACCCCTGGGCTCCTGCAGAAGAGAGAGATCAGAGAGGGTCAGCTCATAGCAGCCATTGAGCATCTCAGGAAGAATGAGATGGAGGTGTGGGCCCTTTCTCCCCCAGCAAGCTGTCTTGGGTCTCTCCTTCACCACAGTTACCTGCTCGTAAGGACCTGGTAGTCTCACCCTCAGCTACCCAGAGTCTGAGGTCCCCACATGCCCGACCCTCCCTGCAGGGTTGCTGGCTTTCTGGGCCTTGTCCCCAACCCAGCGGGATCTCTCCAGGCAAATTCTCCACAGCTACAGAGTCTACCTCCCCTTTGCCCCAGGATAGCCTCGGGGGCTAACCTGCCTTTTTTTTTTTTTTTTTTTTTTTTTCCAGAAACCCTTCCTGCAGCCAACCTGGGAGTTCGGGAGGCCAGGGCGGGTTGAGGGAGGGACTGAGGTGTCAGCCCAGCCATTCATCTGCCTCCCATCGACTCAGCTCTAAGAGTTTACCTCTTTAAAATGCAGGGGAGGCTTGAGGCAGTCTCACTGCCCTGTGGCCTCACCCACCCATTCCCCCTGCTGTGTAAATCCCCAGGCCCCCTCCCCTCCCTGTCAGGGACTGATTTCAGCCCACAATGGTGATGCTTTATTACAGCTCACTTCCTGCTGTGAGTAAATAAGTTTGTCTCCTTTATATTCCCTGGGCAATTAGGAGAATGAAAGACTGAGCTTTGGATTAGCATTTATTTCCTCCAAACGTTTATATGAGGCCATTTTCCCACTGACAAATTGTGGGGCAAATTGTTCTCGAGAAAGTCTGTCTGCGGCAAAGGTGCTATGATTAAACGGCTGGTGTAAATTTGGGGCCATAAATCCTTTCCCTGGGTTAACGGGATTTATTTGCAGCAACTGCCATTATGGGCTCAAAGAAATAATAATAAACGAGGTTGATTTTGCACCTGTTTCAAGGTAATTAATATGCACACTAAAGGGAAAAGAGATTATTTTTACAAACTGCCCGGTTTGTGGCTCAAAATCTGGAGTCGTTCTGGGTCCCCCAGCTCGGCGGACAGCCTCTTTCAGGACGACTGGGCTTTCAGGACCGACGGCTGGAGCTCCGAGGTGAGTGGGGGGGGCATCTGGATCTGACCCAGAGCTCTTGTGTTGTAGGTAGGAGAGCCCTCGAGTCAGCCTGAGGCGTGGGGGGTTGTTGGAAGGCCCAGGGCCAGAGCAGGACATCTGCGAAACTCGAGTGCGGAGTGCTGGACCCAGCTCAGTGGCTGCAAGTGACAGAACCTCATGGTAACATCTCCCAGGACTGGAGGAGGCTGCAGGACGCCGGGCCCTAGGGATGGAGATGGAGACTCAGGACCAGTGGGTCTCTCTCTCTCTCTCTCTCTGCCACTCTGCTCTGTGGACATTCAGGGACCTTGTCCATCATGCATTGACCTCCCCCCGGCACCACTGTCATGCCTGTCCCCATGCCTAAGTGCCCTGCCTTTTGCTTACAGACCTCATCCTGCTCTCCAGCCCAGGCCTGCTCAGATCCCTCCCCGGGAACTCTGAGCCTACACTCCAGCCACTGCCTGCATTACTGCTCCCGACAGACTCATCCCGAATCCTGCGATCTGAGCCCCTCCCAGGTGGGGGCTTCCTTGGGGGGGAGTCTGGACCCCGGACTTCGGGCTGGGAACAGGAGCAGCTCTGATTGCCTCTGGCTGTTCAGGTCCCGGCTGGTCCCCAACTCTCCTCCCACCTCCCAGGTGAGGTCCCAGGGGACTCACTGGATGCCCAGAGGAAAAGGCTTGGAGCGATCTGTCCAAACGCAGATACAATGGTGGCATTTTCCAGATGGGCCGGGAACGTGTAACAGGCGTGGGCCCGGGTCTGCGTCCTAGCTCCCCGCGTCCCAGCTGTGTCTTCCTCGCTAAGCCCTTTCACCTCTCTGACCCGTGGTCCCCTCCTCTGGGAAGTATGACAGCGATGTCCAGCTTGCCCGTCTTCCCCCCGCCCCCAACGTATAAATAAGATGGATTTTGTGCCTGTGCCTGGGAAGGTGGAGAAGCGAAAGGTGAGCCAGTGGAACTTGGGGGTGGGGGAAGGGTTCGCTGCCCCTTAAATTCTTCCTGGAAAGGCAGGATACCTGTGTATCTTGAACTCAGCCCTACCTTCTAGAAGCCCCTTGGAAAATCTGGAGAGTGACTCGCACAGCCTGGGGCAGCTGGAGAAGCATTCACAGAAAGAGGACACCGGAGATGGGGCTTCACGGGTGAATAGGAGTTCTTCAAGCAGAACCAAGGGGAAAGGACATATTTCAGGCAGAGAGAGCTCCCTGCACCATGGAGGAAAGAGCCAACTGTGTTTGCGGGGAATGACGAGCAGTGGGGGTGAGTCCCTACAGGGGTGTGTTGTTTTCAAGGTTGTGGCAGAAACTCAGATGGGGAGAAAACATCCAGTGAAATATTTTCTTTAAATCAATATAAGTTGACTCTAATCCCTACCCTCTGGCTCCCTGAACTGGCAGGAGATTCCATTTCAGTCAGAGCCCAGCCCCTGCCCCTTCTGGGGTTCTACCAGAAGAATCTAGAAGAATCTAGCCGTTCTTCAGATCTGCTCTCTGTGTGGCCACCTCACGGACATCCGCCTGGTCTGGGTTCACAGAGGTCCCTGAAGCCCCGTGACTCTCTCCCACCGGGGATTCCCACTGTGTCCAAGGCCACAGGGCCTGGGGTTTTTGCTCGGTGAATGACACGGCTGTCCCCTTGGTTGTGTATGGAGGGTGGCAGCTGTGAGGAGTCCTCCCACCCCCCTCCCGCTCCTCCTCCTAGTCTGGAAGGAAACTCCCTCTTCTCTCCCAGGCTAGGGTCACCTCTCCAATGGCTCTGAGCTTGTAAAAGCCAGGGCGACAATGGGCAGGGCCTATTTTTTCATTCTACAGAATCCCAGGCTCAGAGACATGTAAAGGGCTCTGGATACAGGCTCAAAATGCACAGAAACAAAAAGAGGAAGGAAGGAAGGGAGAGAGGGAGGAAGGGAAGGGAGGGAGGGAGGAAGGGAGGGAGGAAGGGAAGGAAGGAAGGGAGGAAGTCAAGAAGGAAGGAACGCAAGAGAGAGAGAAAAGAGGAATCGTGCATAAAAATTAATTTCTCAAGTACTGGTCCCTCCACCGTATGATGCAGGAGGGAGAGTGGAGGACCGCAGCCGGTCAGGGTCGCCAAAGCCTGAACCTGAAGCGGCTTCACCCGGCGCTCCTTACCAGTGAGGACGTGACGCGGGGAGGGGCACTTGTGGAGAGGGGCGGGGCTCAGCCGTGAGCTGGGAGAAGGTCCAAGAGGGGCCACTGTAGTAGCCAAGGGGGCATCAGGCTCCCGAGACTCTTTGGTCCTGGGGACAAAGGCGAAGCCAGGTGTTCAGGAGGAATCTCTTGACGCTAAGTCCCCAGTCCAATTCGGGGCAGGGGGAGCACCATTTAACCCCTGACACTTCCAGACGAGCCCACAGAAGGGCAGACATGGTTGTTATTTTACAAACGAGGAACTGGAGGTTGAGAGAGGCCAAGCGGCTTATTCTGGGTTGCAGGGCCAGCAAAGGAGCAGACTGGCCTGAAAGGCTGCCTTTTACGTGGCCCTGGGGCGGGTCCCAGGGGCCCCTGGAGGGCAGAGAGCTGGACTCCTGGGGGGCAGGAAGGAGGCAGGGAGGAGAGAGAAGAAAGTCCACTCTGAGAGCCACTTTGCTGGCCTTTTGTCTCTCTGCTCGTCGCTGGCCAAGTGCTTGCCTCTTATTACCCAAGCTAGGTAGATTTTTGCTTGGCTGAGCTGAGATCAAAAAGTAATTTTTCTTTTTGCAACAGCCAATTAGAAATTCATTTATTTTCACATTACGGACATTTGGCAAAAATTTCTTTGGCAATTTAGTTCCATTTATATAGTCTGCATAAAGGGAGACAGTGAGGCTGGGAAAAAAAAAAAAGGCAAGGCCCCGGGCAAAAATTAAATGCAGAATCATGTATTAGAAATGAGATGTATTTACTATTGTTTTTGAAAATTAATGGTGCATTTTTAGCTTTTATAATGTAATTTAATGATGCAATTCATCTAATAAAAAAAAAAAAGAATGCATTTTAACTCAGTCACACAGACCTACTGGGGCACAGCACACAACACCTTTTTCGTGGAAAGGGTTCGGAATGGAATGCTTGGGGCCTTTCTCTTTCTCTGGGAGACAAAAAAAGAAAAATGTGTGTGTGTGTGTGTGTGTGTGTGTGTGCGTGTGCGTGTGCGCTCCCATCTGGGGTATCAGCAGGAATCCAATAAAAAGGACATTTTTCTTTTTCCATATTGGTGTTTGTGTTATGTTTCCACAGTGTAGGTGCGTAGGTGCGGCCGTTGATTCTGGGATGTTGGAGGGTGTTGACCGCCCCAGCCTGGGAAGTAAGCCCTGGGGCTGAGATCCTGGTGGGCGGGCTGGAGGAGGTGGCCCTGGTCGCTCTATGGGGCTCCATCCCTCTAGGGTTCTGAGTGGAGGCGGGCAGAGTAAGGTCTGGCCATCCATCCTGAAGGGTTGACCACACTTGTGAGTTTGGGGTCCTGTTGGCTTCCTGACTCCAACACGTCTCTCTCGAGTTCTTGTCAAAGAGCCTGATTTCCACTTTTGCCGTTGGTCCTATTTGGACTTGAGGCAATGGAGGTCCATCCTGTGATGCACAGGGTGTCTGGGTGACAATCAGGGCAGGGGAGGGAGGAGGGACAGAATGGGCGGGCACTGACCTTCCTATCCCGTAGACTTCCCCCTCCCTGCCCCCAGAACCTTTGACTGGCAGGCTGATGGATGGACCCCGGGGCTAAAAGCATGATGCGGAGCATCAGATTTAACCCTCGCTCCCATGCAGTGAGGATGTAGGTCTCCCTGTTTTATAGGAGAGGACACACTGGCCCAGAGAGGTTAGGGAACTTTCTCAAGTTCACCCAGCTAGGAAGCGGCATAGCAGGGACCAAACTGGGGCCGTCTCCCGCCAGAGCACTTGCTCTTAGCCATGTGAATGTATGCAGTGAATGAATGAATGAATGAATGAAAGCATGAAGGCATGATTGGAGGGATGGATGGCTTTTCCCAAGGCTGCCCAACCAAGGAGCTGGGATTTGAGTTCAGATTTTCTGATTCCCGGTTGAGAACTTCTTTCTTCCACCCCCTTTACCCTTAGGAGGGAGGAGGGGTATAGACAGAAAAAGGGGCTTGGGGGCTCCTTGTGATCATGGGGTAGGGATGAAGGTCATTACTGTAGAGGAGGTCCAGGTGTCCTCTGGATGCCCGGGTCCCTGGGGAGGTGACCAGGGATGGGGCACAGCATTGTCCCAAGGGGTCAAGCAAGTGTCCAGGTCATTTTTGCTCATCAGTTCCGCGTTTACTGAGCATTTACCTGTGCCCGGAGCTCACCTGCCCTCTTCGGGCCCCAGTCCCGTAAAATGAAGCCAACCCATCCCCGTCACAGCGTCGCTAAGCAGGGTGCATGTGCCGTCGGCGTCATGAGCGGGACGGTGGGTCTGGTTCCTTCGGCAGGATGCGTCCCCAGCCTCCCATGCAGGTGATGTCCTCCGGTCGCGGGGAGACCCCAAACGGGCCCCAACACCCCCCTGAGTTGCAAATGGCAGACTCATGGAGATGCTGGGGGAGCAGATGAGGTAGGCTGGATGCAGCCGGGCCCTCGGTAGGTTTTTACCTTTTCCTGAACGTCTCCCTTCCCCACACCTCTCCCTCCTCTTCCTCCTTCCAGCCCCACAAATGCCGCCTCAGGCACTGGATTCTGCAGCTGTCTGGTCCCGGCGGTCAGCTCTCCCCTCCTGCCCGCTGTCCTCCCCTGCCCTTGCCCACCAGGCCTCTGGCCGCAGCCGCCAGCCCTGATGCTCTGCTGCTCCACCCGCTGCCCCGGCACTGAGGCTTGAACTTGGGTCTTGCCTGGCTGCTGCAGCCTCGGCAGGAGGGAAGGAGAGGTATGTGCCCCCTTTCCGGGAGGGCAGCTCGGTCCGCCCTTACCCCTGGGTGGTGCCAACTCCCCACGTTGGCGCGTGGCACTTTGGGGCGGCCTAGAGAAGTTGCCGGGGACCATGGCAGATAGGCCTCGGCGTTTTTGGAAGTCTAGAGTTGCGCTGTCCAATATGGTAGCCGTTGGCCACACGTGGCTACTGAGCACTTGAAATGGGAATTGAAGTGTGCTGTCGGTACGCAATCGGCGACAGGTTTTACGGACTCTGTGCCCCTGAGGGCAGCCGTCGAATGCCACACGTCTTCACCTTCCTGGGTTGAACTGGACTGGCTCCTCACCGGACTGATGAGAAACCCATCGCCAGTTATGTAGATTGAATCTTCCTCCTCCTTTCTGGGCCGCGTACATCTCGACACTCAGACATATCCTCAACCAGACTCCCTAAGTTGGGATTCTCACCACCTGCCCTTGAGGGCCCAGAATCCGCTCACCTTCAAGGGGGCAGAGAGGGCTTTGAGGGGGACACCCAAGCCCCTCCTCCCTGGGCTCCTAGGGTTTCCCTGCTTTCGTTCCCCGAGGCCCACCTGGAGAGCCAGCACTTGACCAAAGGTATTGCATTCCTGATGTGGGGTTAAGACTTCTTCCGTGGGACCTCAGGGCACCTTAGGGACCATGCGTATTTCATTCTAGACCTTTCACCCACCATGCCCTTCTAGGCTAAAGCTCCTGGGCAGAGGCACGCTGTCTGATTCACCTTTGCACCCCTCCACAGACCGGGGGCGTGTCCCACACCCAGCAGTACGGTTGAAAGCAAACTAAAGCAAACTAAGGACGTCGGCTCCACCGAAGTCCCTTTGCAGAGGCCCTGCGTGGAGGTTCCAGGCATGACACGGGTTCAGACGGCAACCTGGAGCTCAGGCAGGTTAAGAGCCGGTAGTAGGACTTTCCATTTCTTGGTGTGGGGCCACCACGTCTGACACATACTGAAAGTCGCCGTGTAATGACCCGCGTGGACTGAGCTGGGCTCAGGGGGCTCCGTGCTGCACGCTTTATTCACACCAGCCCACGTAATCCTCCTGATAGCTCTGTTCCTTAAGGCTATAGTATCCTCACTTTGCAGATGAGGAATTGAGACCCGGAGAGGTTAGGAAAACGGCCCGCGGTCACACAACGCGGGGGGCAAAGCTAGTATGGGTCCCCGGGCTTTGTGACCCTGGAACCCGGGTTCTCACCAACAGGGCAATTCTGCTTCTCACCAACGCATGTGGAGACCCAAGGGCCGGCGGGGACACAAAGACACGTCTACATATATGAACACGCATGGGAAGACGGGTTCACACAGATATGTAGACAGACACACGGACACACCCACTTTCACGCGGCTGCGCGGATGGAAAGATACATGGACACACGCACCCACATACGTGTCTACCTGTATGTATCCCCAGCCACACACCTGCACACGCTCCTGCACCTATACGGGCACATACACAAATATCCGCGTGGCTACTCGGGTATGAGGCCATCTCTCCCCGGTGCACAGAAGCCCCGCTCCCCAGGCGCACGGCTCACCGACCCTCGCGCAGGCACAGTGACCCGATTTCCACCGAAAAGGGAAAAAACTGAGTTGAAAATGAGAGGGGGGAGGAAAAAAAAGTCCTTCAGAAAGTATAAAGCTAATAAGCTGGAAGCGGTGAGCCCGCTGCCTTCGCGATATCAATAACTCAGTATTGGGTTTCCAAAAAGACATCACATAATTTTTCAATGAGAAATCCATGAGCCCTGGAGATGCTGTTATGGTGTGAATTACAATGCACACGGCTTGTCAGCCGCCCCCGTCAGCACTTTCTCGGACGCCTTAACGGGCGGGAAATGCTGTGGCTGCAGCACGGATGGTTATTGTTGTTATTATTTCTCTTTTGGAGGCTCAAATTAAGAACCCGGGAAGCCAGCAGGTCCATTCCTCCGCTGTCCCCTCCTCCCTTTGTACCCAAATGGAGAAGTTTCCCACCTGATGTTTTCTTGAGTGGCTTCTTGGCTCTCTGCACCCCCCTCCCCTGTCCCGGAGCCCTAATTCTGGGAAGGACTGACTCTTGGGGCTTGGGAACCAGGGTCAGGATGTGTGGGTGGGGCCAGCCTACGGTTCAGAGTTTGGGATGCTGGAGACAGCCTTGGGTGCTGTGTGATGCATAAAACGGTATTTTCTTGGGGCGCCTGGGTGGCTCAGTCGGTTAGGCGTTCCGATTCTTGGTTTCGGCTCAGGTCATGAGCTCACGGTTTGTGGGTTCGATCTCTGCATCGGGCCCTGTGCTGACAGTGCAGAGCCCGCTTGGGATTCTCTCTCTCTCGCCCTCCCTCTCTGCCCGTCCCCCACTTGCGCTGTCTCTGTCTCTCTCAAAATGAATAAACTGAAATAAAAAAAAAAAATAAAAATTAAACTGTGTTCTCTTGTTTCTGTCACCCGGACCTGGGATTTCATTTAGCAGAGCCAGCCTCCTGGGCAGTGGTTTCTCCTGAGGTTGCCTTTGGGGCAGGATTTTAGTTTAGGGAGAAGGGTGGGGTCGGTGGGAGGGGCAAGAGGGGACGATCTGGGTTAAGGATGTAGATGGTCTTTGCAGAGCACTGAGCATATTAGGAGGAATTGGGCGGCTACGGGGAAGTCGCTGAGTAGACAAAGCGCCTGGGAGTAGGGAAAGGGGACCGTGGGCACTCGAGATGGAGCTGAGCTTCAGGACTGTGGTACGGACTATCCTGCTTACCCCTTGTGTGCACCTGCTGTTTGCCATGAGAGGAGGATGCTCCAGTTTTTCACTGGTCCCAGACTGTGAGCCTCAAGGAGCCTGTAGTCAGGAGCAAAGCCGACCTCGCTGACCGCAGATCTCTGAGTGTTGTTATGTGCCACGGACATACGGGGCTGTGTCTTACACGGCGTCGATGCAGCAGAGATGTGACTGACACAGGGGCCTCTCCTCCGTATTTCCATGACCCCCGGGGCTCAGTCCACCATAGCACTCGTTGTAATGGCGGCTCAGGGTCGAGAACCACCCCTGTTGCTAACCAGTATGATGCTTAGGGTTAAGAGTGAGACACCCTCCCCACCCCCCTGCCCCCCAAGTGTCTGGGTTCAAACCCTGGCTCTTCCACTTGCTGCCTGCGATGTCTTGGGAGGTCATTTAACCTTTTTGTGTGCCTCAAGACCCATTTCGTAAGGTCAGTCCCTCCTTCCTCCGCACTTCACTCAGATGGCCTCCGGGCCTGAGAATCAGGAGAGGCCCAACTCCTTCCCTGGCAGCCAGCCTAGCCTGGCCAGCAGTGGGACACCAACTCCACATGGTTTTTTGTGCCTCTACGCCACTGCTAAGGTTGTTCCCTCTTCCTAGAACTCCCTGCTTACCCGGACATGCTTCTACAGAACCCTCGGGGGCTGGGCTCAGGTATTACCTCCTTCCCCCGAGCATCCTGAAGCAGTTGCTACGTCCTCCAACACCTCTCTGCCACTCCTGGACCATGCTGTGGTATGGTTACTCGGTCATTGCTTTCTGGCACCTCTCTACAGTTTTTAGCAGGAGACGCAGCACCCTGTGCCCTCTCTTCCCCCCATTCTTAGATTGGATGTGTGGCTCGTTAAGGGAAGATGCACCGATTCTGCCCCCGGAGCTACCCAGCACATAAGCACGGGCCTGTCACAGCGCAGGGCTTTCCAGGCTGGGAGTACCGGACAGAGGTGGGTGACCTGTGCTGGACCTGTGCTGTGGTGGGTGACGCTGTGGGAGCGCCAAGAAGGGAAAGGCCCTGAGGCAGAGGAGGGGAGTATCATTATCATTATCGGTTTATAAACGAAAGGATATTTTAATAGCAAGAACTGGGAAAGGATATGATCTCAGAGTTAAGCGGAATCCTCTCAAGAGAAGAGAGAGAGCCATGGTTCACAAATGTGAATATCTTTTCTATTGTGGGGAACGACAGAGAAACATCAAATGCCCCCAAAGAGAACTTAGGGAGAGAGAAATTTGCATTGACTGCAGAAACAAGGACGACCATGTTGACACTGAAAATGGTGACGATGGTGAGGGTGATGAGGGGGATGAGGGTGATGGGGAGGATGGGGATGATGGAGATGATGAGGATGATGGGGATGATGGGGATGATGGGGATGATGGAGATGATGAGGATGATGGGGATGATGGGGATGATGGGGATGATGGAGATGATGAGGATGATGGGGATGATGGGGATGATGGGGATGATGGAGATGATGAGGATGATGGGGATGATGGGGATGATGGAGATGATGGGGATGATGGGGATGATGGGGATGATGAGGATGATGGGGATGATGGGGATGATGGGAATGATGGAGATGATGAGGATGATGGGGATGATGGGGATGATGGGGATGATGGAGATGATGAGGATGATGGAGATGATGGGGATGATGGGGATGATGGGGATGATGGTGATGGGGATGATGGCAAGGATAGTAAAGAACTATGAATTTAGTATTTTGTTGTCCTGTGGGCCATTCTGCTTTATTCACAGTAGCTTCTTGCAAATTCTGCCCTTCTGAGATCCAGTGAGGGTAAGAGTGGGCACAGTGGCCTAGGACATGCTGGAGGCAACGCAAGCCTTTGGCCTCTGGGGTTGGCTTGGGGAGGGGAGGAGAGGGCTGGGTGCATCAGGTCTGGGAGTGGTCTGAGAAGGAGTTCCTGCTTCCTGTCTTGTGCCCAAGGCAGGGATGGTCTCCTCTTAGGGTCTCCAGACACCCAACCCAGCATGTGGAGAAACGAGGTATGTGCCCTGTCCATGGTACCTCGCTTCCTTTCGCCTCACCCTCAAGTGTTCTGAAGTCCACCGGGGCAGGCTTGGCAGACTATTCTATTCAGCAGGAGCAGCTTCATCTTTATGAGTTGGTTTTCATGGAAGATTCTATTTGAGGAAAGGGGTGAACAAAGATTTCCGGAGCACTGCGTGTCAGTGATCTGTCTGGGAGTATCTACTCGCGCTGCCTGGCCCCAGCTGGAGCTGGGGGTTACATAGGCTGTGCCCTGTGTGGCCCCAGGGGCACCTTCGCATGGTCAGTGATGTTACCTTCACTCCCCAGAGATGTGCGCTGCACTGGTCCTGGGTCTGCCTCGGCTCTAAAACCTTGCTTCTGGCCTTGGTGCCTTCTCCAGTGGGGGGTTGGCTGTGGTCTTGATCTCGTAGCTTCATCGGGAGTTCCAGAACTGGGAGCAGGCATTGCAAAGCCTGAATCCCTAGGCTGACTTTGGGACATTCATTTAATAAGTAGTTATCGACCACGTTACTCTATGCCAGGCACTGTGCTTGTCACAAGAGGAAAAGATCTCTCCCTTTTTTTCTCCCTCCTTGAGGACAGTCTAGTCTATTGGGAAAGGTAGGCTGTGAGCAAGAAAACAAAGAAATGTGTGATTAGAGGCTGAGATCAGTGTCCTAAAGAAAATAAATATGGTGCTGATATACAGATAAAGGAGTGGGGGTGTCAGCTGAGACAAGATGGGAGAGGAGGCCTCTCTAAGGAGGTGGCATTGAGCTGACACCTGAGGCATGAGGTGGCAGCCATGGGAAGAGTGTGGATAAGAGAGTCCTAAGTAGAAGGAACAGTGTGTGCAAAGGCCCTGGGGCATGAGAGAACTTGAGTCCAGGGAGCCAGGGGAGTGCCATTGTGGTTGGAAGGTCATGGGTAGGAGGGGCCGGAAGCTTCAGAAAGCATCTGAAAGGTGGTCCAGGCCGGTGGATGCAGGTGTCCAGGCCAGCCCTCATGCTCCACGTCTGAGTTCCCACTAATGGAGCAGAGTGTCGGGATGAGAATCTAGAGATGTAGGCTCTGAACCCAGCCAAGGAGCTTCCAAATATCTCCCACTGAGCCAATGACAATCCGGGCCCAGTCCCCTAGCACATACTCCAGACAGGAAATTACCTTAACATGAATGAAAGTAATTCCAGATCCCGTAACAGAGAACCTTCCCGATGTCAGGCACTTACCAGCACAGACGCTTAATTCTCCCATGGATCCCACCTGGGTGTGGGCAGGTGGCTTTCCACGAGGTGATGGGGGGGGGGGACCCAGGCCTCCCGCACAGTAGGGCCGTCATCTCTGAGGACCTTGGCAAACAGTGACACTGTAGAGGGTGTAGAGCATTGCGCAGAGGTTTTTATGGGCCAGGTTTGGATGTGCGGGTCTTTTCCATTCCCATTGCACCAGGATTCAGTGACTTGGCCAATTGCAAGGGTGACGGGAAAAGGCGGTCTACTTGGATGCCCTCCAGTCAGAGGCACCGGGTTCTGGGGCACGCAAAGCCATCTCCGCCACGGCCCTCTGGCTTTGAGTGACAATGACAGTGTGGAGCCAAGGCTCTCCGCTGTGACTTCGCAGGCGGCACCCAGGCCAGGTCCCCACCCTAAGCACTCGAATCAGGATCTCTGGGAACGGGGCCCAGGCATCCGCACTATGTAAAGCACTCTGAGTACACTGTGGAGAGAGGAGATTTGGGGACAGGGGTCACCTCTGGGCCACCTTCCCCATGCTCAGTAATCAGAATACTTACGATTGGCGATCGGGGGACAGGCTAGTGTGGCAGGCAGGAAAGAGGAAGCTGTCCAGAAATAACACAGCTGCACTTCCGTGTTCTAGGGAAGGGGGCGCCTGCACCTCAATCGTGAGCCTCTTTTGCGGTGGACAGAGCACTGAATGGGTCCTTGTGGTGGAGACAAGTGAGGGCCTCACCTGGGCGGGTCCGGAGGGGTGAGAGAAAAGAGGATTATCTGCTCAGCACGGGTAGAACCCTGAGCTTCTCAGGAAGCCACACGGGGAAGAGAAGGGAGATGTTCCATGTAGCAGAGTCGAAGGCCGACGTGAGCAGGAGGGAATCTGCTCTCAGCAAGCATCATGTCCAGCAGCAGGTTTGAAATTGTTCCTTGTTCTACAGGGGTTCCCTTACCCATAGACCCTTAATAAGACCCCCTCATCTGGCTGCCTGTGTTCTTGTGATGACGGGGTCCTGAAGGTGTGAAGGAAGCTGGCAGTGCGTGTTAGAGTTCAGGCAGGGGAAAATGAATTTTTTTAAATGTTTATTCATTTTTGAGAGACAGAGAGAGACAGAGACAGAGCACGAGCAGGGGAGGGACAGAGAGAGAGGGAGACACAGAATCCGAAACAGGCTCCAGGCTCCGAGCTGTCAGCACAGAGCCCGACGCGGGGCTCGAACCCACGAACCGTGAGATCATGACCTGAGCCGAAGTCGGACGCTTCAGCGACTCAGCCACCCAGGCGCCCTGGAAAAATGAATTCTGACTGTTTTTAAACAGCAAAGGATTCTGTGAAGGGACTATTGGGCACGCCAGTGACACTATGACACAGGGACTCAGGAGTCACGCTTCAGCCACCGCGTGGCTCTGGCTGGTCATAGACACCTTCCTGCTCCGTCTGTCCAGAGCGCCCCTCCCCTTCCTTCCCTCTGATAAGTTAACGGACAAGAGCAGACTGACACCGGGCTGGCCATTGTCTGGTCCTCCTCTCTGTCCCTGGCAGACCTCACTAATTGATGGGCGGCTCCCTCGGCCCTTTCTGGTCCCTGCTCTAGGCAGTCATTACCAATAGATCACTGATGACACAGGAAATCAAATTTATTTCTATTCTGGGGTTATTATGACACCCCGTTCCAGGCAACATGTATACAATGTAAAGGAAATTGTCATTGTCTTAGCCCAAACGTGCCAGGATTTCATGGGGGAAGAGTGGCCCAGCTGGGACCCATGGCTGCTGACCCTGCTGAGGTCTGGAGGCGGCCAGTTGTCCACACTACCACTGAATCTTGAGTGGCCCACCTAAGGAAATCTGAGAAGACAGTTCCTGGTGGCTGTCGCACCCTCCTCCTGACCCTGCGTCCATTTGGGGAGGCCTGAGCTGGTCTCTTGCCCTACCGCGGTCCCCGGGTCCTGCTTCGCTCTGACTTTACGTGGGTCCTGACCTCATGGGTTCTGGTCCACAGACAGTTATTGGCTAGCTTTGTGCCCACCCCCATTTCCCAATCAGGCCCAGGGCGGCTGACAGTCACAGGGCTATGATTTGGCGAGGTCCAGAGGGAGCTGGGATCAGACACATAGGAAGGCAGTGATCACCTTGATCGTCCCAACCCGGCCTCCGGTTCGTTTCTTTTTCCACCTGGTTTTCCCCCCAGCCTTCCTAACTACTGTTACGCCTTATCCCTAGACTTATCTTGGACAATGCCCAACAACGGACTGTTTACAGAGGGAAAGTGAACAAGACAACAACACTCCGAATCCGGGCGTGGGCTGAGTTTACATCCTGAGTCATCTCTTACTCGCCGTGTGACCTTGGGCAGGTTAGTTCACTTCTCTGAGCTGCCCTCTGTAAAATGAGACTAAGAGCCTCCTGCTGGGATAGTGGGGGGGGGGGATGGGATCAATGACTGAAGTGTCTGGCTCTTGCCTCTGGCAGGTTCTAACTGCTCAGTAAGTAAGGGCTGCTATGGCTCCCTGTTACTCTCATCCTTGTTGATTGGGGTTGAGGTTTGAAGGTCTGGCAGGGCATGCTGGCTGGAGACTTGTAGTTCTTTTTCTTTTTTTCCTCCCAGAGCCGCTGGAACTAAGCTTTCTCTCATCTCTTCAAGGAAGATATGACACCAACTTTGCTTTAGCAGAAACAAAACCCAAATAAATCATCCACAGAGGGACCGGCAGGCTAATAGAATGTTCTTAAAAGGGCATTTTATTTTGTCAAATTGTTCTAGTGCTGCTGATTTTTGCTTGCCTTTTTTTTTTTTTTGGTGTGTGTGCAGATTTCTGGAAGGTCCGTTTGCAGGGTTTGGGGAAAGGGGCTGTCCTGCTGTCTGTCCAGGGCAGGGGGCCCAGGGCTTCTTTCCTGTGCACCCCGTCACTCTGTCCGCCTGTTCCTGCCAGCGCCCGTGTCCCCAACATCTGCACCCCCTTCCGTGGGCCCGAGGGGCAGGGGGAGACGTGGGGGTAGATGGGGGCCGCTGGAGAAGAGCCCCCGAGTCCTCAGTGGGGGCCACCGTCAGTGCAACGCCAGAGCCCCCGTCCCCGGCCGCATCCCGGCTTGTTTTGTGTTCTTTGCTGAAAAGCCATGTGTCAGCACAGGCGCTGCAGGTGTGCTGGCTCCCCGGACTGCGCCTGTGCCCCAGCCTGGGAAGGAAAATGCCGACTCGGGGAGAATCTGGAGTCAGGCGTGGTGCTCGCCTTGGGGGCAGGAGGGGGTCGGTGGGGAGGAAGCGCGGGAAGGGCGGGGGGGGGGGGGTACTGGCATCCAGGGGTGCGGGGGTGAGAGCTGCCTCCTGCCCAGCTGGCCCGGGGCCTCCTCCGGGCTGAGGAAAGAGGCCCCCACAAGGTGACTGCGGGGAGAGGAGCAGCTGGCTGTCTCCCTCCCTCCATCTTTCCTCCTCTTCCTCCCTCCCTCCCCCCTCCTTCCTTCCTGCTTCTCTCCCTCCCTTCCTCTTTCTTCCTCTCTTCCTGCCCTCCCCCCTTCCTCTTTTCCTCCCCCATCCGCCCTCCTCCTCTCCTCTCCCCTCCCTTCTTCCCTCCCTCCCTCTTTACCCCATCTCCTCTCTCCCCTCTCCTTTCCCCAGCCTCCCTCCCACACCCACTAAGGACCTACTGTGCTGCTCAGCTCCAGGCTGGGCCCAGCTGCAAGGAGAGAGCACTGCCTGGTGCAGATCCTGGGGGTTTCGGGGGTGGGGGGTGGGGGGTGCGATCCACGCCCTACTGAAGGCCTGGGCTGTTCTCCTGGGATCCTCAATGGCCTGGAGGGAGAAAAGACCCTTGAAGAGCAGGGAAAATTCGGTCTGGGTCTCAGTTTTCAGGGAGAAGGGTGTTCTCAGCAGAGGGAACAGCTGGTACGAAAGGCTGGGAGACAGGACAGGGTTTGGTGTATTTGAGGAGGCTGGGAGGTTCAGGGAAGCCTGAGCGAGCACGACTATGTCAGGAAAATGGGGTTGCACAGACCTGGCAGAGGCATGAGGGTTACATGCAGGGGTGATGAGCTGTGAAGGGCCATGGGGATACTCTTTCTTCTCCATGGCTTCTTACCATCCCATCGGTTGTACTCTCCTAGACTGTGGGGTTGGTGGGAGAGAAATGTGGCTCGTGGAGGGAGGGAGGGAGGGAGGGAGGGGCAGGTGGGTGGCAAGTGGGAAGGAGGGGTCCCCAGAGGGGTCTGCCCTCGTCCCCCATCTGGCTCTCCCTTTCACCAGATCCTCTGTACCAAAGTGTCTCGGGGGCCCAGTGCTCCAGCAGGGGCCGTGTGGGTTTCCATCATCCTAGCTGTGCTTTTTCTGTTCACCGGGACTTTCGTGATCCGGATGCCCTTTCTTCTGGGAGCTTTTTAGCTTTTCAGATCAGTCCTGTCTAGGGGGCCTCCCATACTCCCGGGGCACACCTTCTGAGCCTGTGCTGTGACTTCTGCCTTCTGTTTCTCGTCTCGGCGCTGCCTCTATTCCCATCCCTCCCAGAGGGTGGAAAGCGGGGCTCTTGAGGTCTAAGGAAGCGCTCGGGCACAGCTTTATTCCCGGGTCAGGGATCAGGTCCCTTAGAAGGAGTCCACACTACAGGGTCCCTGGAAGAAAGCCCCGGTCATGACAAGAACTGGCCACATGATGGCGCCCTGGGACCACCAAGCACGGGCCTGTCTCTCCAATGGGCTACTGTCATCCTGGGGCTGGTCTCTCCCTTAAACGTTCCGCTGGCACCAAATGGTCTGTGCTTTATCTCATCATTGTCATCCTCCCCTGCCTCCGCTCCCTCCTTTCCTCGTCTCTGTTCCTCCGGGTCTCCTGCTTACCCTGGGCAGACAGCTCTCAGACTTGGCCTCTGCTGGCTGAGCTAGGGAGGAGGGGAGAGGAGAGAGAAGGGAGGGGAGAGGAGAGGGGGAGAAGGGGGGAGGAAGGGAGGGGACCGAGGGGCTGGCAAGGGCCTCATGGCTGCAGTGATGAGGAGGGAGTATTTGGAGTTACTTACAGGCTCAGCCCTGGAGCTGGGCTCTGGGAAATGTTTATGATTGGGAAACACAGTATGTCCATCCCGGGGGACATCCGGCTGCCTGGCTTGGGGGCCCCAATACAGGTCTCTCCTCCTGGAAGTCTGAGGACCAGGGGTGACACAGAAAACGAGGCCATCAGGGACACCTGGGTGGCTCGGTCGGTTGAGGGTCCGACTCTTGATTTCGGCTCAGGTTTCTTGCGGTTCTAGAAGTTCGAGTTGCACGTCGGGCTCTGCGCTGACAGCACGGAGCCTGCTTGGGATTCCCTCTCTCTCCTGTCTCTGCCCCTTCCCAGAATGCCATCAAATTGTGGGAGTTCACGGCTCCAGCTGGTGGCAGCTTCCCTGGCAGGCACGGCGGTGGCCGGCGGTGGCCCTTTCCGGGGCACGGCTGCAGCTGATTGAACTACTGGCTGCATGGCAGGGTGTGGCCTGACCTGGGCACCGAAAACCGAGGCTTATCTATATGGAAGAAAAAAAAAAAAGCCTCAGGTGCGGTGGCTGAGAGTGAATGTCACACGTGCCCAGAGAGCAGGGACAAGTTGGGATTATAATGGTGGGAACCATTTGTGGTGCCCTCACTACATGCCAGGCACTGCTCTAAGCACTTTACGAGGATTATTTTATTTGCGTGGACTACCCCCAAGATAGGTGACACCCGAGGGTTTCTAATGAAAGTCGGGCCTGGGAAGGAGATAGACTTGGTTTTCCTGCCGTGAAGCCCAGGACGCTTGCAGGGCGGGCGTGAGCGCCTTCTGCTTGTGGCGGTACAGAGAGAAAAGCCTCTCCTTTTAGCTCACATCGTACGCTGGGACCTGCTGCTTTAGCCTCTTCCGTTCCTGTTTTCTTTCCAGTGGAAGGAACCGTCTGCGGCTGGAGTTGGATCCTGATTTAATAAGGCAATAACCAGAGAAATGCATTTCAATTGATTATTAAGCGTTTGTTTATCAGGGCTCAGTAGCTCTGACCCAAATAGCGGCTAAGCAGTCATTAAACATCAGCGATGTTTCTGTGTATACATTTTGTTTATTTACCATCATGAACAAACATTACTGCATCAATTAAATGTCGATTAGGGCCCATGATTTGGATGAGATTATATCCATAGCGTCCGGCCATTTTTGTGTCTCTTTTGGAGATATAATCTGTTTCTGTTTTAATGTTCAAACATGGTTCAATCCAAGTGTTAGAAGCTGTGGCTGGTGGGAGGGACAGGGTCGTTTCTGTGCAGTTTGATGGCTGGTCTTTGCTTTTTGGGTGTTTGCAGCCCAGAGCCATGTGACGGTGATAGTCAATCATCCTCGATGATTTGTGGAAGGAGGGCCTTTTCTCCAGTATGATTCTTGGATTTTTGGAGGGGTTAATTTCTTTTCTTTTTTTTAGTGTCTTAAAAGTTTACTTATTTATTTTTTTTAATCTTTTAAAAGTTTATTTATTTGTGTTGAGAAAAGAAATAATTATTATTTATTAATATTTTGCAAGCCGATGACAGCGAAGCTTGAACTCATGAACTGTGAGATCACGACCTGAACCCAAATCAAGAGTCAGACGCTTAGCGATTGAACCACTCAGGCGCCCCTGGCGGAGTTAATGTCTTGAACCACAATGCAACCCAGCACAAAGCAATAACCACCACCCCCCCCATCGCCAAGCCCTTAGATATTTATCCCCAGGTTTGCACGGGTGAGCTGCCGAAATGAAACTAAGTTCCCTGAAATCAGCGTTGAAATCAGCAGTATTGAAATCAGGAAGGGTGTGCTGAAAGGGTGTATACGGTTTTCCTAGTCACTTAATTCACAAGGACTGAAATAACAGATCTCAACAGCTTTTTAAAAATAATTCAAGGAAAACTTGGGGGAAATCTCTAAATTTATGAGAAAAATGCTTTTTAGAAAATGAGATCACGTGTAAACCTTCTTGCCTTTTTGAGTCAGAGGAGGGACTTGAAGGAGGTTATCCTGGCTGGGTCGGGCCTCGTTGGGCTTAGAATGGGAACTTCCTAGTCTCTAGATCTACCCTTCTTCTCCTGTAACCCCTGGTTTGGCTGAAGAAGGACTTTCCATGGGAACACGGGGTGGGGCGGGGGACTCAGATCTTCCGGGGGGGGGGGGGCAAAGTTGAGGCTGACTGAGGCTTCTCCTCACCCTGACCTCCAGCCCAGGGAGGCCACCGAACGAGGCCAGCCCCGGGGAGGCTGCGTTCAGGGGGTCCTGGGTCAGGCGGAGGGGAGGCGTGCAGGGTGGGGGGCAGCGGGGCCAGTGGGGAGGTGCTCCAGCCTCGTGGAGCTGGGAGGGCCAGCCCTGCAGCTGCAGGGTGGGGTTTATTCTGGGGTAAAGGAGAGAAAGAAAGGCTGGAGGGTGGGGGACAGTGGCAGGGAATGTGTGACCTGCCTGGAGAGGCTGGTCTGCTGGTTGAAAGGCTTTTCCTCCTCTTCCAGCTCAGACGTTTTCAAACATTTGTTTGTTTGTTTGTTTTTAAAGCAGTGGAACTCTCTCAGCAAAGGACATCCTAGACCAAAGCCTGATATGTAAACATTTAAAGTCGTTGAGGTGTGGCCAGGGTCCATCTCACCGGCCCCCTTGGCCCTCCGCCCCATGACACCCTCCAGCATCTCTGCCGAAATCTTGCTCTGCAAACCCCCACATCAGCACACGGGACTGCCTTAGTCTCAAAGCCGGTCCCCAGCCAAGGTCTGGGCTGTCAGCAGAGGGATCACTGGGATGGGACCTTCTTCTCCAAGTCCCAGGCTGCCCGTGAATATTCTGCTTCTTTTTGTTTTTCTTTTTTGAGAGAGAGAGAGAGAGAGCGCGGGCGTGAGAGCAGGCAAGCGTGAGCAGGGGAGGGGCAGAGGGAGAGGGAGAGAGAGAATCCCAAGTGGGCTTGACTGGCTGAGCCACCCAGGCACCCTTGGATATTCTGATTCTGGAGGGCTGGATTAGGCCCAAGAATAAACTGTTAACACGATGCCCAAGTGATCGTAATGCAGTAGACATCACTGGGATGAGAGTGTGGGCACAGTCTGAGGGACTGACTCTAGAGCTGCGGGTCCCTGAGAGTGACGCCTCCCGAAATGTGACACCCTGTGGGGTTGCTTGCACACAGAGTTGCTCAGAGAGGGCTTGGATGATTGAAAGCTAGTCAGCCTGCAGTGGAAAGCCACCTGCCGGTTCTCCGCGGGGCAGACGGTACGGAGATCAGGCCGGTGGCAGTGTCCGTAAGAGTTTCAATCACTGTCGTTCTAAATTTAAGTTTTGATGCTTACAAGACACAAGATACCGCGCGAAACAATATGGAAACATTCCCATATTCTACCCTCATACCAACCCTGTGATATGAAACCCATTTTGTAAATGGGGAAACTGAGGCTTTGAAAATTAAGGTCTTGGACAAGTTCACACTCTAGTTGGTGGTGGAGCCTCACACTCACGTCTAATGTTCCCCCAAAGCTTGGAATCTTGACTTTTATGTTGTATTGAGAACCTGAGCCTACGGACTCTTCTCAGCAGTGGGGATGGTGGCCCCAAATGACCCTCGTTCTGAAATAATAGCCCCCAATACGGACAGTGGAAAGAGTGTATGTCTGCCCAGAAAGTGTCCCCATCTGCCTTCCCTGAAGCAAATCCCACCCCAGCCCTGGTCACAAAGGTCACATGCCCCAGAGTGGGCCAGTCAGAACACCCCGTCTCCCTCAATGCCACGGTGAGTCTGGGGGGGAGGTCACTGCACCCAAGTCAAACCAATCACATGCCTCCCCCAGCTTTTTCCATTAGGAGCTGGAGGAGGGGGCTATCTTCCCGAGACACTGCGCTGGAGGGAGGTGAGGGACCGCTCACAGCCAGGGCTCTAGGGGAAGGTCAAGGTAAACAGAGATTAGAGGAGAGGGAGCCACACCTGGGGACCGGATCTTGCTGGCAACGTCCTCCTGGGACTTTGGAATTGCCCAAGCACGTCTCCTTCTCGGTTAGGTCACAAGACTTCATTTTCTGCTTTAGCCTCGTGCGCGTTAGTTTTCTGTCACTTGCAACCAAAAGAATCCGGTCTAATTCAGCATCCCACGTCAACATCCCAGTGACGGCGTCCTGAGCCCCCTCTGAACCACCCACTTCCAGGCTATTTGTGCCTCTTTCCCTGATCCTCCCTGCAGACCATGCTTTTTCTCAGAGTGGCAAGGGTTCTCTGAATACGAGTTACTCTCAGCAAGACCCCAGCCCCGCCCTAATGTATTTAGTTACAATTTTAATTGTGGTAAAAAAGGCATAGCATAGCATTTACCATCTTAATTGTTTTAATTAATTTTTTTAAGTTTTTTTTTTGAGAGAGAGAGAGAGACAGAGTGCGAGCGGGGGAGGGGCAGAGCGAGAGGGAGACACAGCGTCGGAAGCAGGCTCCAGGCTCTGAGCTGTCAGCACAGAGCCCGACGTGGGGCTCGAACCCACGAACTGTAGATCACGACTTGAGCCAAAGTCGGACGCTTAACCTAGTGAGTCACGTCGGTGCCCCATCTTGATTTTTAAGGGTACAGTTCAGTGGCATTAAGTACAGTCACATTATTCTGCTGTCCCTCTCCAGGACGCTTTTCATCCCCCACAGTGGAAACTCGGAGCCATTGGAGACTGACCCCCTCCTCCCCCACTGTCCCTAGCAACCGACAACCACTGTTCTCTGTCTCTACCGATTTGGCGACTCTAGGGACCTTATATATATGGAATCACGTAGTAATTTGTCTTTTTGCGACTGGCTTATTTCATTCAATAAATGTCCTCAAGGTTCATCCACGTTGTAAGCATGTGTCAGAATTTCCTTCCTTTTTAAGGCTGACTAATATCCCATTGTATGTCTATATATACACTTTGGCTTATCCATTCATCTGTACATGGGCTATTTTGACTAATGCTGCTATTAACATAAATGTCTAAATCTCTCTTCTACACCTTGCTTCTAATTCTCTCGCTGAATCAAAAAAGTGATATTGCTGAATCATATGGTAATTTGTATCTCTAATTTTTACGGAGGAACCACCATACCGTTTTCCACGGTGGCCGCACCATTTTGCATCCCCACCAGCGGTACACGAACGTCCCAATTTTTCCACATCCTCACCAACGTTTGTTATTCTCTACTTTTCTCCTGCACTCGCTCTCCTGATGGGGGTAAATTGGTCTTAGTTAATCCTTAATGATGACCGCTGTATCAGTTTGCTTCGTAAATACCACTCCAAAATCGGTGGCTTAAAACAGCCTCCGTTTGTTCAGCTCATGATTCCCCGACTTGGCAAAATGGGCTGAGCTCAGCTACATGGCTCTTCTGGTCTTGGCGAGGCTCACTCATGTGTTTAGGGCTAACTTCAGGGTTGACCGGTCTAGGGTGATTTCAGCTGGGATGACTCCTTGGTGCTTTGTGTCACATCTCCTGGTCATGTGTGGTCACGTGAGCCCTGGACGGGGCTCCCAGAGAACAAACCGAAGCATGCAATGTTTCTTGTCACCTCCCATTAGAAGTGGTACAAAATGACTTCCTTTGCATTCCATTGGTCGGAGCAAATCACACCGGGCCAGTCCAGAGTCCAGGGGTGGGGAAATTTACTCTACCTCTTGGTGAGAGGACCTGCCATGCCTAATTGCAAATGGATATGGATACAAGGAAGTGAATAATTACCACCATTTCCCAAAAAGCTATCATAACTTTTCAACACGTTTTATCAGGCAGCAAAGAGTTGCGTTTAAGATTCACTCCGATGGGCTCACCCAATTCATGTTTCTGAGCCTCTGGTTCACCTCCAAGACTGGACTCTGCTGGGAATCATGGGACTGAGGCCATTAATTCCTCATCCGTTTTTCAAAAGCAGTTGACTCAAGGTTAGCTTTGGCCGTGGAGCCCAGCACGGTTAGTGGCAGCCATGGTACAAGGGGCTTTGTCATCATCTTTAGAAGATGCCAAGTCATACTGCCTCCTCAAAGCCTATAGAGACCAAGGGAGCCTCCACTGGGCTCCACATGCTGCTTAAAGGCTCAGAAAGCCAAACCTAAATGAAGTCTAAAGGCTTCCAAAGCTCACAGCCTCCCCAGAAACGAGATAAATACCGAGGTAGATTCCAGTGGAATCCAGTGGAGCTGTTGATGGCAAGCATGGGGGAGCAGGTACCCCCAAGCATTCTCTTCAATGCTTAGTCCCTGGAGGCTAAGTTTCCTGCTCCATTATTTCAGTTCCTGCTACAGTAATGCTGCATGACAAAACTCTCCAAACTCAGTGGCAAACAACGATCAGCATTTATGGGCACGTGGGTCGGCTAGGGTTCGGCTGACCTTGGCTGGGCCAGGCTGGGCTCCAGGAAGTGGGCCGGGTTCAGGTCTGCTTCATTCTTGCACCCAAGCACGGTCTTCTAACGGAGGGTGGGAGGAGCACAGAGGACCGACGAACCATCCAGCACATTTGAGGCTTCTGTTTGGTTCGTGGGCCTAAGTGAGTCACGTGGCCAAGCCAAACCTCAGCCAGGTAGAGACATAAATTCTCCCTTAGGAGGGAGAGTCCTGAAAGTTACACGGCGAAGGGTGGGATGTACGATCTTAACACGGACTGAGGCCCACGGTGCGCTCTCCTATATTTACTCAGAGGGGTTTGGAGGTTGAGATCCTGGGGTTAAAGCTAAGGTCTGTGCAAGTGAAGCTTCATGCTTGTTGGGAAATGTCTCACAAAGGGCAGGCCTGGAGCAGCAGAAGGCAATTTACAGGGTGGGTGGACGACTCTCATGAAAACGAGCTCCTTTGGGGGTTCACACGGAGCTGGGCCAAGGAGCTTACCCAAGTTAACCAAACTCCATATTTGAAGGAAGGGGTAGCCCCGATTACTGTATGGGGGAGTTCTCTGCCCTCTTGGGGGTCTAGCCTTGGAGACAGCGCGTGACTAGTCTTAATTGGCATGCTCTCCAGGACGTGCAACGGTCCCAGCCACACTCAGGTTAACACCGAATGTCTAGGCAGCTGTCCCCAGACTTTAGGGATAAGAAGGGTTAATTCAGTCCTATCAGGAGATGAAGGGGCTTGGAAACACTGTTTTCAACACCATGCCTTTGTTCATTAAGTATCCAGTATGTTCTCTGTGCCAGGCACATGGTGGGAACACTGAATAAAGAAACAGTTCCTTAGTTTCAGGTGTTGTTGATAATGCGGAAGGTGAGGCATAGGGACAGGGGTGCCATTTACACGTTGTCTACAGCTGCTTTAGCACTATAAGGGCAGAGTTGAGTGGTTACGACAGAGACTGTAGGACCTCTGATGAATAAACTATTGACTGTTGGTTCTTTTCAGAAAACAACTTGCCAATTTGTTGTCTAGTAAAAGACAAACCGGCCGTGACAGTATAGCATGGTAATCCTGCGACAGAAGGAAGTACGTGGCTTTGGGGGTGAGGGTGGGTCACGGAAGGCTTCCTGGAGGAGGCAGTGTCTAATCCGAGACCTATAGGGGAGAGACTGCAGGCAGAGAAAAGCATGAACACAGGCCAGAGGTATGAGCGAAGGTTGGTTTGGGTCCTTCCCTGGGGGGCCAGTGGGATGGGGCTCCCTGAGCTGTGGGCTTACCTCTTCCCTCCCATTAAAACTGTGCCCTTTGTCCTCAGGCCCTGCCTCTTCTGGGGCCAATATGGTCTTCAAATCTCCACTCAGGAAAAAGCCCTGTGACTCAAAGCAGCCACCCTTCAGTGCTTGACTGGGAGCCACAAACGTCATCACTCTCTGTCTTGTGCCCAGAACCGACTTGCTACGGGATCTCCAAACTCTCCCACCGAGTCCAGACAGCCTCAGGATCCTGCTCAACACAGGATCCTGACCCCGTGGGTCAGCCAACGTCCTTCCCAGCCCTTCGTTAATCCGGAGGAGAAGGGTTGGCTCACGCAGTTCCTTCAGCACAAACGTACTCGCCTCCCGCAGGGAGCCAGCCTTCCCATCAACTCTGCTTCTGACTCAGAATTTAACACAAGTCAACAAATGTTCACCGAGAATCCACTAGGTGTCAAAGAGCAGGGATGAATAAACATGGTCTCTGTGCCCTAAGGAGCTCACATTCTGATGAGAGAAGTTACTGACTTCAGCTACCTCTGAGGTGGCAGCCGCCTTCCGCTATTGTTTGTGCTGGCACGGGGCACACTCTGGGTACAAGTGTTTCAGCCTTTCCTCCTGAGACGGGGCCGTCCCTGCATGTGGCTGTGTGGCTGGGAACTCAACATCTTGGACCCAGGTGGGGAAGGATTCCAGGGGAACAGCAGCAGCTCAAGGTAAATGATGCAGTCAGGTTTGGGCCAGGCTGGGATTAACGAACAGAGCATCTGGCCGGAGCAATGGGTACAGCAGCAGGGTCTCTGGAACGTTCTGATTAGGAAGCGTACTCTGGGGCTCCGATCACTGATCTGCTGAAGACAGAGGGGGGCAAGAGTGGGCAAGCAAAGAGCTAAAGTGTCAGGGTCTCAGACCCCCAAATAGGAACACGGCAAGAAAGAAACCGAGGCAGGGGAGCAGCCAGTCCAGTGCTGTGCAAGGGTGGACACACACGCGTCAGGACCCCTGCAGATTGGTTTTTAATGTGCATTTATTTTTGAGAAAGAGAGAGACAGAGTGCGAGCAGGGGAGGGGCAGGGAGAGAGGGAGACACAGAATCCGAAGCAGGCTCCAGGCTCTGAGCTGTTGGCACAGAGCCCGACGCGGGGCTCGAACTCACAAACCACGAGATCGTGACCTGAGCCGAAGTCAGACGCTCAACCGACTGAGCCATCCGCGTGCCCTAGGATGCCTGCAGATTTGCCAGGCTTTAGAAAGACGCCAGTTCTAAGGCGCTTGGAGGCTGATTCCTCTGGTCTAGCCCCACACTGCCCAGACCTGGTTCAAGGATCCTGGGCAGCGGGGTCTCCCTGTGTTAGAAGCCCCATGTGAACCTCTTGTGACTTGCCAGGTTTTCTCTCCTTCAAAATGCAGTGGCTGTTTCCACAGCCCCCTGAGAGCCAGCAGTCACATCATCCCCCCGAAGGAGCACCCAGTGCTTCTCAGACTCTGTCATAGCCTTTGACTACTTGCCTTTCCATGGAAATTTCCAGAATCTACTAAGTAGATGCCATAAATAGACAGAGAAGGGAGTGTGTGTGTGTGTGTGTGTGTCTGTGTGTGTGTCTGTCTGTCCTTGTCTCTACTTACTTACACCGCAGACACAGACACACATACACACACACACAGAATCAGATCTACTTCTCAGAATCAGTTTGCAAACTTCATTTCTTTAGGATGAAGGGAAGAGGAAATTATTATTAACATATCAATGGCACCTCCATGCTGGGAACAAGATTACTCTCAGGCACACACAAGCGCCCGGGGAGGCACAGACGCTGTATTTTAAATGTGCTCGGCTCCGCATCGCGCTCTCCTCCACCCTGCCCCCACTGCCTTCTTATTTTTATTTATTTATTTTTTATTCCTCCAAGCTTGTTTCTCTTGAAATTTCCACCTTGTGGTTGTGTACTGCTGACTTCACATTTGCTGTGGTGTGAACTCCACATCTGTGAATGGATGACAGGAAAGATTAATGGCCCTGCTCCCTTCTCCTTGACTGTGGGCCCAGCTAATGAATAAATAAATAAATAAATAAACAGAGCTCCAATCCCCTAAATAGAGACCCAGAGCCGGGGAGAAAACAGCCTTTTGCTGAATCCATTCTTTAAGGAAAAACCCAACCTCTAATGATCTCTGATTTACATAGTCGGCAGTTTTTCGCTAAACATTTTACAAAGACACAAAAGTTTGGGGTGGAGGGATTGCCCCCACGCTCTTGGCAGACGGAGGCTGGGGGCCCCCCGAGAAGCCCACAAGCCAAGCCGAGCTGGCGCAGAGCTTGGGCTGGTGATTAGAAGGAGCTGATTTCTCACCCAGGCCGTGTCAGGCCAGGGACAGCGGAGCCAACTGATGGCAATGAGGGTGGCCGAATGAGCCCACGGGGGTCCCAGCCGCTGTGCTCACTTCCCAGCCAGGGGGAAGCTCCCGAGGCCCCGTCAGTCAGCTCAGCAAGCCTCTGCATACAATGAGGGGGAGATGATTCTCTCCTTTCTGCCTCCTTCTTGCTCCCAATTCCTGCGAAAGAGAAGCTTAGGTGTTCAAGGAAACTGCTTCCCAAACCTTGAACTTCATCATTTCCAGCCAGCTCCCAGGGGATGCCGACGCTGCCGGTCCAGGGACCACAGGGAGAGAAGCCGGACCCTGAGGAGGCCGTGTCCCCTCCTCGGTGGCTCTCGTCATCCCCTGCCCACCATCCCTGGGGCTTGGCCCTTATCTGGTTCTTCAACCTAGGCTAACTCTTTGGCTTGGGGTTCCAGGCAACCTCAGCCCAAACTGGCCGGTCCTCTCTAGAGCGGGCGTGGAGAGTTCTGGCCTTCACTGGCTGTGTTTTAGAGTCATGCTGCCTCTCATCTGCTCACTGAATCTCAGACAAGATCAGTTGTTTGATATCGGAGGATATGCTGCGGCTGGGTGACCGGGTCGAGGGGCGGGCGGGTCCCCAGGCAGCGAAGGCGTCCGCCTGCCCCGGGTTGCGCTGACCAAGAGGCTGGGGGTCGAAGGCAGTGGATGTTGGAGGGGCAGCGAGAGGGTCTTCTCCGCACAGCCCGGAATCTGGGGAGCCAGACTGCAGGTGCTTTCTGCTGTTTACCAGCTCACTTCACCGTCTTCCATGACAAAGCAGGGATGAGAACGTTGCTGCAGTTAGGAGGGACCGGAAGCCCCCAGTGCCGGACGCTCTCTCACATTCATGGTCCCTCTGACTCCAGCAGATTTGCTCCCAGGAAACCAGGTAACACTCAGGTGGGCCGACTGGCCCACGCGGTGGTGAACGGAGCAGACCCGGCTGACTTTCTGTTCTGTCTCGATGCTCAGCCAGGACGTCTGGTACCTCCCGGTCCTGGATCCCCAGCTGTGAGTCAGCTTGTGAAAGCCTTAAGCTTTGGGTTATGAATCACCCCAGTGAGCTCACCCTCTGACGGCCTGGATCGTCCTCAGATGACCCCCATCCAGCCAGGGGTGCTGATGCCCCTCCCGTTCCGTCCTGGAGCCCCTGCCCTGTCGGCTCTGCCTTCACCCCCTGCATGTCCCACCACGGCTCACTTCTCAGAACCTCAGTTTGCTGGTCCGTGCCACACCTCCAAGCAGGGCAGCGACCGTGCCTTTGGCCTTTGCCGGGCCTCGCCTTTCTACCCCTCTGGCCACGCCCCCTTGCCCTGGAGCCTCCCGTGTCCTGTCCCATCAGCTAACTGGGCAGCATTTCCCCCAGGGGTGTTTCATGAAACGAATCCCATGGGATACTTTGCAAAAAAAAAAAAAAAAATCCACAGTGAAAAATAAACTTTTTGCGGGGGCGGGGGGGGGGGCTGGTGGAGGGGAAATTGTATAACATTCCTCTCTTGAGGAGTAAATCTGTTTAACCTGGCTTGATTCTGCCTTACCCAGACTTGTTTGACCGTGGAGCGGTTTCAGTGTAACACTTACTAACAACTGAGGTGTCAGGGGATGGGGGATGGGAGCAGCTGACACTGTCCTCTTCCAAAGCCTCAACCTGAAGGTGTGGCTGGCAGCACCCAGGGCAAGCCTGGCACCTGCAGAGGCTGTGTTTTGTGGGTGCAGGTCCCTGCCCCTGTTCTAAGTTGCAAGCATTCCTCTCCTGCTTTTGTCCCCTGGGCTTTCTGACCCCGTGATTCTCCGGAGCTTCTGCCTCCAACGCCGGGCGTCTTAGGCTGTCCCCTGGCCGAGAAAGGTGGGACTTAACCTTGCAACCACCCAGAGGGCCCTGCTCTGTTCAGCGCCAGGGTTAACGCAGTGATACAGCCCAACCCAGATCCTGAGTCTGAGTCCGATGTTGTCTGTGACCTGCCCATATCCCCTTGACGTTCCTTGGTCTGGGAGCTGCTCACTGACATCTGGCCTTCCTCCAGCCAGGGGGATTCATCTCTGCTGGCCGCGGGAAGGCCATGAGTGCTGACAGTTAATGCCCCTGGGAGGTGCCCTCAGCTAGTGCCTGATGGGGCGTATTAGTTTCCTGTGGCTGCTGTAACAAATTTCCACAAGCTCTTGATGGAGGAAGAGGAAGTGTTCTCTTTCGGTTCTGGAAGCCAGAAGTCCAAAACCAACATCCCTGGGCTGGGCTGAAATCAGGGTGTCGGAGGACCAAGGTCCCTCTGGAAGCTCTCGGGAAGAGTCCATTCCTAGTGTCCCTCCAGTTCTGGCTGAGGCTGGCATTGGCCACTGAAATCTCCGCCTCTGTGGTCATATTGCCTTCTCCTCCTCTGTTTGTGTGAAATCTCCCTCTCGTTTTGATTGTATTTAAGCCTCCCCCCCCCCAATAATCCAGGATAATCTCTCTTATCTCAAGATCCTTAATTTAATCGTATCTGCAAAAGTCCTTCCCCACCCCCATCCCCCCTCACCCCCATACAAGGTAACATTTGCAGGTTCCAGGGATTGGGATCTGATCCCTTCCGGGGCCATTATTTAGCCTACCACGTGGGGGCTGGAGGATAAACAACCAGCCTCTTGCCCCCTGGGTAAAATGATGCCGAGACTCCGTTTCCTGTTGTCTCCTAGTGTTCCCGGAAGGCACAGAGGGTTTGTGCCTCTGTTGCCCATAGCAACACAGGGCTCAGCAACACACTGTGTTGGTTTTTTCCTTTCCTTCCCTTCCCTTCCCTTCCCTTCCCTTCCCTCCCCCTCCCACCCCTCCCTCCCCCTGCCCCTCCCCTCCACTCCCCTCTCCTTCCCTTCCCTTCCCTCCCTCTCCCACCCCTCCCTCCCCCTGCCCCTCCCCTCCACTCCCCTCTCCTTCCCTCCCCTCCCTCCCCCTCCCTCCCCTCCCTCCTCCTCCCCTCCCCTCTCCTTCCCTTCCCCATCTCGCTTCTCTTCTCCTCTAACGGGTGGCTCCTGGGATCCCTGCCTCAATAAACTACTTGGCCTTGAATCTTCCTCTCCAGGTTTGCTTCTGGGGGACCCAGCCTAAGAAACCCATCTATCACCAGTCATCCGCAGCAAAGGCAATAACTCGTCAATTATCTTTCAAACTCCAAGAATCTAGGCGTAGACACCCTGGGGACACGGTGTTTGGAGTCATGAATGCAGTGGCTGGGTCAGCAGCCAACAGTGTGGCTGCACTGCTTCCTGTCCAAGCGGACTTCATTCGGCAGCCGGATGGCATCTCTGCGTATGTACCTTGACATTCACCCCGGAGCAGAAATCTTGGTGGGACGTAAAAAGCACAGGTTCCACCGTAGCCGCCATCATCTGTTTGATGCAGAGATTTGACCTGCTCCAGACGCTGGGGTAGCAGAAGCCCTCATTAAGCCAAGCAGCTTGCAAGGGACATGAAATCTGATAGCTGCTTAGAAGAGACGAGTATCACACGGGCATAGACCTGCATGGGGCTCAGGGAACCAGGAAGAACGACACTGTCTCCACCGGCTCCTGAGGAGAACGGGTCCATCCAATTCTATTCTGGTAAATGCTTTACAACTGGCTCTCTGGGCTCTCTTGGTTTATAACATTTGCCAGTTTCTGTGGTGTAAATATTCCCACAATGGCCAATTTCAAGCTACCAATTTGTCCACTGGTTTGAAAAGTTCCCGATACTTAAAAAAATTTGTTTAATGTTTATTTATCTTGAGAGAGAGAGAGACAGAGACAGAGAGAGAGAGAATCTGAAGCAGGCTCCAGGCTCCGAGCTGTCAGCACAGAGCCTGATGCAGGGCTCGAACTCACAAACCGTGAGATCGTGATCTGAGTCGAAGTCAGATGCTTAACCGACCGAGCCACCCGGGTGTCCCCCAAAATTCCTGAAACTTTAACAGTGAACTCTTGCAAGCCAGCATGAGCTAACTCCAGCGTGTTATGACCTCTGCCCTTTATTTCATTGTATTTTTAAAAATTGTTTTTATATTTTATTTCTTGGAAAGATTCTTATTAAATTTTATTGAAGTTCAGACTTATAGAAAAATTCCCAAAACAGTAAATGAGACCCCTGTAGACCCTTTAACTTGATCCATCAAATGTCAGTATTTTGCCATTGTTGCTTTATTTCTCTTTCCAAACGTATATATTTGTTATTGTTGTTTTATGATCGTTGGCCCATTAGAATAAGTTTCAGGCACACGACTCTTGTTCCTAGGTACTTACTCATCTTTTTCTCCTGGACCCCACACCTCCCCAAACCACATTATCATCTGATCCGCAGCTGGTATTTAAATTTTATCTATTGTCTTAGTAATGTCTTTTATTACAATATAATGCTTTCTTCAGATCCAAAATCTGATCCGGGGTCCTGTGTTGCCTTTCTTTGTCAAGTGTCTTTTCTCTTCTTTAACCTGGAACGATTTCCTCACACTTTGATGTCTTTTGTGAAACTGACATTTTTGGGAAACATCCAGAAAAGTTTTGTCGGATGTTCTTTAATTTGGGTTTAGTCTAGCACAGAGGTACTGTGTTTTTTTTTTTTTTTTTAAATTTTGGTAAAGAAATACGCTAGATTAGTTACTGTTCATTTAAGTTGTTTGAGGAATATATAAAGAAAAACAGGTAGGAGTAAAAATATAAATACCATTCATTAGCACGCTACTCAGAAAGGGCCACTCCTGACATTTCACTGTGTATCCTCTATGTTTTGTCTATGTGCACACACTTACTTGTTTTCCCAAATCCAAAGAGGGAATCGTAGGTACACGCAAACATCAAGCTTTTACTAGTTAACATCATGGACGTCTCTCCGTATCATTCAATATCTCTCTACACCGTCTTCTATGGCTACAGAATATTGATCTACATTTATATCGTTTCTAATTTTTCTTTTGAAAGAGATTTTTTAAAAATTAAAAAAAAATGCTTTTATTTATTTTTGAGAGCGGGACAGAGAGAGCAAGTGGGGGAGGGCAGAGGGAGAGAGGGGACAGAGGATCCAAAGCGGTCTCTGTGCTGACCGCAGAAAGCCTGATGCGGGACCTGAACTCACGACCCGTGAGGTCATAACCTGGGCCAGAGTTGGATGCTTCACCGACTGAGCCACCCAGGCGCTCCTTTTTTCTTAGAAAGCTCAACGCTGGGGTACACTCATGGTAACTTCCTTGGGAAAAAAAAAATTCCCAGTGGTGGAATGGATACATCAAAAGGTTCAAAAACATTCAACAGTTATTGCTGAATTGTCTTTCGGAAATTTCCTAATTTCTATTTTATCAGCAGGACAGGAAACTTGCCACTGCCGCACATCTCCCACATCACTAGGAGTCATTTCACTTTAACTTTTTGGTGTGGAAAGTGAATCCTTTTTTGTTTTAGAAATATTTTATTATGAAGTATTGCATGCAGAAAGATAATGGAGATTAATAAAAGGACGGCTTATAAACCTTCACACGTGGCCAACTTTATCAGATCTTAACATTTTCTGGTCTTACTTCAGATTTCTTTTAGTAATAAAACACCACGGACACGGTTGAAGGCCCCCAAACGCTTGCTTCCTGATACGTGTCCCTTCCCTTTTTCTCCCCCAGAGTGGACGTTGGCACGGGGTTGGTGCTTGTCCCTCCAATGCGGTTTTTGTCCTATTACTAGGTACATATGGTTGTTTCATTCACAATTCTGTGATGACTAATGACATCGAGTATGTCTTCAGATGCGTATTAAACGCTCGTACTCTGTGCGTTGACTGTTCAAGTCCCTCTCCTATTTTTGTTTCGGTTGCTACTTATTTGTAGGATGTTGCGATGCTGGAGGAGGCCTCATTTTTCTTCCCTGGACTGTTTCTCTGCACTTCTAGTCCCCTTTCTTCTGAGCTTCTTATAACACAGGTCTGGCCATGACACCTCCCTCATGAATTTCTTATTTAATTTTTCTTTTAACGTTTATTTACTTTTGAGACAGAGAGAGACAGAGCATGAACGGGGGAGGGTCAGAGAGAGAGGAAGACACAGAATCGGAGACAGGCTCCAGGCTCTGAGCTATCAGCACAGACTCACGGACCACGAGATCGTGACCTAAGCCGAAGTTGGATGCTTAACTGACTGAGCCACCCAGGCGCCCCATGGATTTCTTTAAGGATTCCCTGCTTTCTTTCAGACAGAGTCCTGACTCCTCAGTGAGGCCTGTGCTGATGTGACCTGGCCTGTCTTTTACCACTCCATATTCAACTCTACCCTGTGTATTCTGCCAGCCTTCCAGGTTCCCTGCACCAGCTGGCATTCTCAAACATGCGCCTTGCTCATGACTGCGCTTTTGAACATGCCATTTCTTCCTCCCGGAATAAATGGCCTTACAGACTGAAAACTTACATCTATCTGCCACGGCCCACATGGGCAGTCATCTTTTCCTTCCTTGGTGGTCCCATTTGACCTTGTACAGATTGTAGGGCTACACTCTGGATGGAGATGACTTGTGGACCCTGGATGCCAGCTGGCACCTCCTGGTCCTTAGAGTTCTAGTGAAGATTGTTTGGAGCCTCTATTTGTTTGTTTGTTTGTTTTTTTAATATATGAAATTTATTGTCAAATTGGTTTCCATACAACACCCAGTGCTCATCCCAAAAGATGCCCTCCTCAATACCCATCCCCACCCTCTCCTCCCTCCCACCCCCATCAACCCTCAGTTTGTTCTCAGTTTTTGAGTCTCTTATGCTTTGGCTGTCTCCCCCTCTAACCTCTTTTTTTTTTTTCCTTCCCCTCCCCCATGGGTTTCTGTTAAGTTTCTCAGGATCCACATAAGAGTGAAACCATATGGTATCTGTCTTTCTCTGTATGGCTTATTTCACTTAGCATCCCACTCTCCAGTTCCATCCATGTTGCTACAAAGGGCCATATTCAATTTTTTCTCATTGCCACGTAGTACTCCATTGTGTATATAAACCACAATTTCTTTATCCATTCATCAGTGGATGGACATTTAGGCTCTTTCCATAATTTGGCTATTGTTGAGAGTGCTGCTGTAAACATTGGGGTACAAGTGCCCCTATGCATCAGTACTCCTGTATCCCTTGGGTAAATTCCTAGCAGTGCTATTGCTGGGTCACAGGGTAGGTCTATTTTTAATTTTCTGAGGAACCTCCACACTGCTTTCCAGAGCGGCTGCACCAATTTGCATTCCCACCAACAGTGCAAGAGGGTTCCCGTTTCTCCACATCCTCTCCAGCATCTATAGTCTCCTGATTTGTTCATTTTGGCCACTCTGACTGGCGTGAGGTCATATCTGAGTGTGGTTTTGATTTGTATTTCCCTGATGAGGAGCGACGTTGAACATCTTTTCATGTGCCCGTTGGCCATCCGGATGTCTTCTTTAGAGAAGTGTCTATTCATGTTTTCTGCCCATTTCTTCACTGGGTTATTTGTTTTTCGGGTGTGGAGTTTGGTGAGCTCTTTATAGATTTTGGATACTAGCCCTTTGTCCGATATGTCATTTGCAAATATCTTTTCCCATTCCGTTGGTTGCCTTTTAGTTTTGTTGGTTGTTTCCTTTGCTGTGCAGAGGCTTTTTATCTTCATAAGGTCCCAGTAATTCACTTTTGCTTTTAATTCCCTTGCCTTTGGGGATGTGTCGAGTAAGAGATTGCTACGGCTGAGGTCAGAGAGGTCTTTTCCTGCTTTCTCCTCTAAGGTTTTGATGGTTTCCTGTCTCACATTCAGGTCCTTTATCCATTTTGAGTTTATTTTTGTGAATGGTGTGAGAAAGTGGTCTAGTTTCAACCTTCTGCATGTTGCTGTCCAGTTCTCCCAGCACCATTTGTTAAAGAGACTGTCTTTTTTCCATTGGATGTTCTTTCCTGCTTTGTCAAAGATGAGTTGGCCATACGTTTGTGGGTCTAGTTCTGGGGTCTCTATTCTATTCCATTGGGAGCCTCTATTTTGTATCTGACGTTTATCCCAAACTCTCCCAAGTTCTCTGCCTCGACACCTTGGCCCTGGGCCTTCTGTCTTCAGGGGTGAAATCCATGGTTAATGCTTACAGACCCAACTGGGAAACACAGTCCCTGCCTCGAGGCCCACGAAGGACCCCACTTCTTCCAAGCATTCATGAGTGTGCCAAGCGAGCAGAATTTAAGTAGAGCTGTATTTTGGGAGCGAGGGGTTAACGACCGGAATACATCCTCTTCTTAAATAACTTCAAGCCACTTAATCAACAGGGCTTCACCAGATGTTACACGGTGCCATTTCCCCCAGCTTTCCCTCTTTTCCTTTCTCAACTGTTTTCCCTTTTTCCGCTCTCCCGCCCTGTCCTCCCAGGAGTGAGGGACATTATCTTGCTTGTCGTGTGCAGAGAAGTTCAGTTCTTTTCCTTTGTGGACTCCCTGCCATGCCTTTGGGTCCTCACTGTCCATCTCAGGTGGCTCGTTGAGGCCTTTGCACAAAGACGGTCTGCCCCCTGCTCCCAGAGGGGCTGGCTGTTAAGAGGTGCTAACCTCTGTCACCCTTGGATGCTTGTCTGTCACCACCAAGGCACTGGGGACAAGCAGGATGAAAAGAACCAGCTTCGTTGTGGCAGCGATGGTTATAAGGATGAAATGAGATGTTTTCCTCCATCTGTTTCTTACTAGATATTGCTTTTCACTTCTCCTTATTTTGACTGAATTGACCACCCTGGTCGTCACGTAGACCCAGCTGTCTCTGTGTCTCAGGGCTTCTCTGGCCCTCGTGGCCTTGTCCACTGACAGCCGGCCCTCGGAGAAGGAGGTCGGTGAGCCCAGAGGCCAGTGTATTTGGGAGCAGAAAGCTGGTCGTGGCACTCCTTGGCATTGCGGGGTTTGGAAAACGCCCACCAGCAAAGGTGCTCCCTGGAGCTGTTTTGCCCTGGCCTGACCCAGCCCATACTTGGCATCTACCTCTCTATTCCATTTTTTTTTTTTTTTTTTGGTCTGGCATTTCTGAGCTCCACCTCGGTGTCGCACTTCTCCTCATCTTCCTCTCCAGCACCTCTGCCCTAGATCAGTCATCACCATCTCTTTGAGGTGGGTAGTATCTTTATGCCCGTTTTCGTGATGGAGAAATTGAGGTGTAGAGATGTTAGAGCAGAGCTAGGACTCAAATTCAGGCAGTTCAGTTCTGTACCCTCTGCATAAAAAGTAGGACAGGGTCGGGGCACCTGGATGGCTCAGTCGGTTAAGCGTCCCACTTAGGCTCAGGTCGTGATCTCACAGTTTGTGAGTTCGAGCCCCACGTCCGGCTCTGTGCTGACAGCTTGGAGCCCGGAGCCTGCTTCGGAATCCGTGTCTCCGTCTCTCTCTCTCTCTCTCTCCCCCCTCCCCCACTCATGTTCTTTCTCTCTCAACAATAAATAGACATTAAAAAAGAAAAGGCAGGACAGGGTGTAGTAAGATGGGCTGGACCCTCAGCCCCAAGGACAAGGGACAGTTGCACACTGACCATTGGGATCAAGTGTGTATGAGCAGAGGACGGCCCAGGTGTTTAGGCCAATAGGTTAGTCAGTGGTCAAGCCAGGGCGTGAGCCCGATTCTCTCCACTTGTCCTATGCCCCTTCTAATACCTTATGCAGTTTTATTAGGCCACACCAGGTAAGGCTGAGTATTTGCCTTCGGTCGTACAATTTCACCGTGGGAGGTGGGCTCAGGGTCCAGGCCTCCTGGGTCCTGGTCTAGGATTTTCCCACCACTCCGAGCGACCCTCTGCCCACGACCGTCCACTTCTTTGCCTGGTTTTCTGTCTCTGCTTCTCCCTCCTCTGTGGGGCAGCCGGGCAAAGACACATGAAGACTCCTCCAATTCAGCGGCCGGCAGCCTGACGGTATGGTCCATCCGCCGATGCCACAATCCAGCTTTCAGAGACGCCAGTGTTTACGTGAGCTCTGGGCTGAGGAGGGCATCGGTGCTACGTGTGGGGGCCCTCACCCGCTCATTGCCTGCTTGCTTGCCTCATCTTGCCAGCATGTCATCACGTGACGGGTCAGGCGGCGTTTCTGACTGTTCCGTGAGACCCGGGTAATGATGTCAGCTTCCTCCCCCCACCTTAACATGCACTCACATGCACACACACACACACACACACCCTCACTTCTAGGCACCAAATGGCAGAGGTCGGTTCCAGGGCAGACCAGCCCTTTAGTTCTGGGCCTTCCAATATGATCTGGGGTTTGGGGGGCAGGTGACGGGGAGGCTGAGCTGTCACTTTGAATTGCAAAGGCTCTATCCATAATGCATAAAGGGGCCTCTGCGAGTGGCCACAGCCTCCTGTCGTCCTGCGGCTCAGGGAAATTAGACAGCTTCAGAGCCCCTTATGAAAATGCAATGTATTACCGCTGCTTTTTGACTAGTGAATTATGCATTCAAGAGTGACAAATTCCAAGATACCGCCTTTATTAGGAACTCAGTGGCGGGTGGGGTGGACAGTGCTGTCTTCCAAGCTTGTGACAGAATGTTTAATAACTTCTCCTGACTACGCTTCCCGGAGGTGGTGTTTATAATACGTATTCCTTCCCCCCCGCCTTTCATTTTATCAAAACACTGATGCTGGAGATTATTGCTCTATTTATGCATTTGGAAACTCTTCCTGGGTCAAAGGGCAGCATCGTTTGAAATGACAAAGGCAACGACAGAAATGGCTTTTTTTAACCAGTCTGTCTCCTGTGCCTGCGGCCTTCGACTCCTGGGTTTTTTAAAGACCCATCCGTTTGGAAGAGTCAGCACCTTCCTGAACTTCAGGCCCGGAGACGGGAGACAGGGTATCTTACCTCCTGCCATTCTTTGGGCAAGCGGAGACCTGTGATGGCCTCCGGGATACCAGAGTGGGCTTCCTGGGGGGCGGGGGCAGGGGATGCTCGTGGAAAAAACCGCTTAGGGATAGTCTGCGCCCCCCACTCCTTACTTAGGCCCAGTTCTGGCTGTCGTGCTGGATAGGGCCAGGTGCCGGGGCGGCCCCATCTGGCCACGTGTGGGGCCTGTTTTAGGTTCATCTCTAATAAAGAAGTTTGGTAACCTGTGCTTCCTCATGAAGTGCTGCTGCCGTGTCCAGAGGTCCCAGGGTTCGTGCTTTCCTGTCTCTTCTAAGACAGTCCTTGCCCGGCTCCCCGAGGGACCATCCTAGCAAACGAATCTGACCGCATCACTCGTCTGGTTTGAGGTCTTCCAGGGCTCCCCATGGCTTCTGGGGTGAACATTAAGTTCCTCAGCCAGGCCTAAAAGGTGCTTGATGACCTTGACCTGCTGACCCCGCCAGCCTTCTTGTCACCCGCCTCTGCCGCTGTGACTTGCATGCTTCCCTTTGTGACTCCGGGCATCTGGGGGGCTCTGACCCTTTGACAACTTTGCCCATGCTGGGCTCTCTGCCTGGAATGCCTTCCTCTGCCTGTCTGTCCGGCAAATTCTTATTCATCTGTTAGGACCCAGCTCCAGTTTTGCCTCCTATGGGAAGCCTTCCTTGATTTCCTGGGCCGAGTCCATGCCCTTGTACTCACTGTGTTTGTACCTACCTTGAGAGCCTGTTTGGAGGTTCTAGCAGGGGAGCGCAGCTACTCGTATACCCTTGACCGAAGAACGGTCCTCCTCTATCAGGGAAGGTCGTCCTCTTCGACCGAGCGCACAGCTTCGGGAGGGACGCACATGGAGCGGTGAGGGAGGAAGGGGACACACGCCTAGCCAGCCCGGTCAGCCGAATCAACCCTGGCGATCAATGGGGTGACAGATGCCGCGGCCAGATCGCCCTCACATCCGTACCTACCTTCATTAGAGCAATGATCATCTCAGATGTCAATGGTTGGCTGATCTTTTCTCCTCGCTTTGTTCTTAGTACCAGGCCTGGATTTCTAGTGGGGGCTAACTAAATATTTGCTGTTGTTTGCACGGCATCTGATGTTGCCTGACGTGGAATCTTGACCAGATACATTCAGGCGTTCAACACGTGTGCACTGAGCACCGTGGGAGCCGGACCCTTCAGTTCTGCCGTCTACTGGTAGTGTCACTTTGAACAGGTTCCTTAATCTCTCTGTGCCTCAGTTTCCTCCTCTGTAAATGGGGGCAATGGGAGCACTTGTTCCATGGCAAGTTAAACGGATGTTACATATCCAGTGTATCAGGGACAGTCCCCGTTAGCACCGGGGCTGGCACGCCGTACTCACATGATGTTAGCTGTAACGATGTTATTGTCATAATTATATTGTTTTATAACATGTGAATACTATATATTTATTATTATATTACTATTATTATTATTATTAGTGTTATTATTATTATTCGCATTACTTGCTCTCCTTGAACTGACTGGGTCTCCATCCTTCTCTGGCTGCTTTGCCCTGCACTTGGCAGATGGGATGTGGATCATTTTAATTAGGTTTTATTGGGCTGTTATACGGGTCATAATTGCGGCCATTATTCATTTTCATGGGGCCGCTGACAGAGCCTCGGTTTAGACATGATGATATCTTGACAAGACGAATCCCCGTATCAAAAGGATCCCTGTTCGAGGGGCCGGAGCCATGGCAGGAAAAGAGTCCTTCTGGGGCCCCAAATGCAGCTTCGGAGGAGATGAATACCGGGAGCATTCATCAGAGAGAAGAGAGATGATGGCAGCCGATGGTACCGTCCGTGTGGACGGTGGGGCCGCCCCTGGGGGGGGGGGGGTGGGGTCATTCGCCCCTCTTGGCCGTGTGCTCCAGGATCCCCACTGGATCCCTAGTGCTCTGGACAGAGGAGGCTCTGGAAAAATACTTGCTGAATGAAAGCCGCACCTCTAGGTGCTCAGGAGAGCCAGAGCGAGGAGGGTGGCTGAGTGCGCAGACGCGTGATCCGGAGCTGGTGGACCGAGCCTGGCTTCAGGGCCTTGTGATGCTCTTGGGATCCCGAGCGGAGGCTCAGCGAGGCGTCGGGGAGGAGTCAGCGCAGGCCGGTGGATTGGCCCTGTCCGTGAGTCCCGACTGTCTGGACCGGCGTGTTCTTAGGTTTAGGGAGGCTGGAGTATGGAGAAGCAAATGTTCACCAACCTCCCTCAGGGACGGAGTTGTATTTCCCCACCAGGGATGTCAGTTTTGCCCCGGGGGACAATGGCATGTTTGCCGACCTGACACCGGAGGAGACAGGCACACGTGCCTGCGTGATCTGGCTTAACGCCCTTCTGCGTTGTCGGTGATCTGCTGTTGCAAAGAGCGTGTCTGTGTTACCCTGGGATCAACATGGCTGGAATAAGCCTGAACCCAATTTGCAACCTAAAGCCAGGCGTAGCCACCTTTCAGCTGGCAGCAAGCTGCCCCGCCGTGCCCAGCCGAGACCAGCTGAACCCAGGCTACCTGCAGACCCAGCTCATGACAACAGATGCCTGTTGCTGGAAGCCTTTGAGTTTTGGGACATCCATTACGCGGAGTTAGTGAGGTGCTAGCTGACAGATACAGAGACCCGGGGCTGCTCCCCTGTGATGTGTCTCATATATTGGGGCTCCATATCAAATTAGGTTTGAAGCAAGTGTTCAGTTGTCACAAACAGATGGAACACCTCTGGTTTTTTAAAATTTATTTATTTATTTTTGAGAGGGAGCGAGAGAGAGAGCGGGAACGAAAGCAAATCAGTGGGGGAGGGGCAGAGAAAGAGGGGGACAGAGGATCCGAAGCGGGCTCTGCACTGACAGCATTAAGCCCGATGTGGGGCTCCAACTCACGGACCGTGAGATCATGACCTGAACCAAAGCTGGGCGCTTAACCAACCGAACCACCCAGGTTGAACACCTGTAGACCTTGGTTCTCATCCAGAGGCGACTTTACCCTCCAGGGGACATTTGGCAATGTCCGGAGGGATTTTGGGTGGTGACAACTCAGGGGGAGTGGTGCCTGGTGGGTAGAGACCAAGGATGCTGCTAAACATTGTACAGTGCCCCAGACAGTCCCCACAACAAGGAATTAATTCGTCTCAAATGGCAATCGTGCTGAGGTTAAGAAAACCTGCTTTAGATTCTATGAATCTCGAGCCCCAAATATCCACCCTCCCTCCCTTTCTCCTTTCCTTCCCTCCCCACTTCCTCCCTCCCTTCTTTCTTTTCCTGCTCCCTTCCTCCCCCTCTCCTCCTCCTAAACAAGATAGATACATGACCAGCCCTCGGGGAATTTGTAGTGAATGGGGGAATGCAGACCTAGTTATGAAGCCCTGAAATCATTACAACCGACGAGACGCAGGCTGCTTTGGCTGAGAAATCCAGAAGGGACCACCTTCAGACGGGTGATCAGGGAAGGGCCCTTGGAGTGGTTGACATTTCAGTGAAAGCCTGAAGGAGGAGGAAGAACCAGCTGTGGGAGAGGCGAAGGAAGAGTGTTTCTGGCTTTAGGAACGGCAAGCGTGGAGGGACCAAGGTGGGAAAAAGCTTGTGTGTTCCGGGAACTGGGAGGGGGTCCCCATCTGATGCGGGAAAGGCGTGGGGCCCCCTGCCCTCTCCAGCCTTGCGTCTGGAGTTTGCTCACTGATTTGCATACCCCACATCTGCACCGTGGAACTCTCAGAAATTCCTGGGGAATCCAGGGTCTCAGGGGCGCATGAGGGTCCAAGCTTAAGTCTGGAAAGCTGCCTCGAGGCCATGTTCAATCCATTTCCTACAGGTACAGAGCTGAAAGTTGATCAGCATTTGAAGTGTTGAAGTTGGAATGTTTTCCTATGAGCACCAAACTCCCTGGCAGCTTCTGGTTAAAATGCACTGGGCAATGTGGCGGGTGGCCTCACCAGGACACATGCACCTGCTCAGGTGGGCTCAGACGGGTGGAGCTGCTGGGGCCGCTCAAAATGATTGTGTTTTCCTCGCTTTCACCCTGGCTCCTTCCAATGCAGCCTCCACGGGAAAGCCAGGGCACAGTGGGGTCACGTGGACCCATTCTGCTCCCAGGATGAAATTCCAACTCCTCACTGTGGCCCAAGCGGCCCCTTGTGATCCCGTCCTTGCTGGGCCTCCCACCTTATCCCGTCCATAGGCTCTGAGGACCTCAGGGGTTGCTCACATCTTTCCTGCATCAGAAGGGGGGCTCCCTCTGGTTCTCAGGACACGGCAGTCATCTGGCCTCCTTTCTCTTCCCAGGACATGATGAGCTCTCTTGGGACTCCTCGTCTTCAGGCTTGCTGTCCCCTTGGCCTGGAATGTTCTCCCTTGAACATGTTTGCACAGTGGTCTCCCTTCCATCCTTCAGGCTGAAACATCTCCTCCCTGGGAAAACCTTCTCTGATGACCCAGTCCTAAATCACTCTCCTCGTACCCATTATTCTCCATCCTGTCCTGTTCATATCCTCCGCGGCATTCGACCCATGCTGGGATTTTCTCCCTATGTGCTCACTTGTTTATTGTCGTTGCTTATCTTGGCCACCCGGGAGAGTGCCGGGCACATAGGAGATGCTCAGTAAATACCCACTGAGTGAGGGAATGAAAAGGGGATAACGCATTAACCCACCGCTGGCCAGAACAGCTCACATGGGAATTAGAGCTAGCAGCAGTATGAGGCTGGCTCACAAGGTGTGAGCATGTATGGCTAACAACCGTGCAGCGTTATGGGCGAACTGTGCCCCCCACCCCCGCACCTCCATAGGTTGAAACCCTAGGGGCCGCTTCAGCATGAAGCATGACCTTATGTGGAGACAGGGGCTTTACAGAGGCAACCAAATTAAAATGAAGTCATTAGGATGGGTCCTAATCCAGTGTGCCCAGGGTCCTCAGAAAAAGGGGAAATTTGGGGAGACCGCACGCACACAGGGAAAGTGAATGGCAAACGAAGATGGAGGCAAAGATCGGGGTGATTCACCTACAAGGAGTCCAGGGAGCGTCGAATATGCGGGCGAGCCACCGGCAGCCAGGGGAGAGACGGGTTCTCCGAAGGAACCAGCCCCGCTGACGCCTTGATCTTGGACTTTTGGTCTCCAGAATGGTGAGCCATCACATTTCTGCTGCTTAAGCCACTTAGTGTGGGAGACTTTGCTGTGGCAGTCAAAGCAAACCCACAGGCACAGGTGGAGGCTAAGGGCCTGGCCCTGCCCACGGAGGGGGGAGGGGCCGTGCTGGGGGCTCAGTCTGGGGAGGGGCCTGGGGTCCCGGACGACTGGGGAGTGGCTGCGGGTGGGGCTGACTTAGGCTGGTTCCCATTTTGGCTGTGGGCCAAGCAGGGTGGGGGGTCGGGGTGGAAGCTGCAGGCCTGCACCAGCCGGGGGCCCTCACCCCCAGCCTTCCAGGCTGTGTGTGTGTGTGTGTGTGTGTGTGTTGGGGATGTGGGGTGTGGCAGGGTGCAGAAGGAGCCGGAGCGTAATTAGGGCATGGAGAGGAAGAGCCGGGGAGCTGGCAGGACCTTCTCTGTTGGAAGAGAAGAATGGACCCGTTGGTTGGCCGGTGAGTCCTTCAGCTGGGTCCCCGTCCCTAATTACCACCCAGACCGAGCCTCTGGGCCCCGGCCGCCCGGCCCATCTGCAGCCGCCGAGATGCCCAGGATCCAAGCCAGGTGCTGGTGCGCGGGTCCTCGGGGCCGGCGAGTGGCAAGAGGGCTTTAATTCCAGAGCTAATTGCTGCGGCTCTCCACTGACCCCTGGCGGCCTCCCGGCCGTTCTGGACCAGAGCTCTGTTAACGTGGGGTTTCCGCGCGGCGCTCGCGTGTGGGTGCGTATTGCGTGCCCAGGACGTGTGCCTGTGTGCGCTCGCACATGTGTATTGTGTGTCTGCGTGTGCCCCCGCGGGCGTGCGCGTGCACCTCCCGGGTGTTACCACAAGCATCCTGCGTTTCTGTTTGTGTGTCTCCCTTTGCGCAGGCGGGTCTCTGGACACACGCACGCGCGTATGGTGGTGTAAACATACGTGGGTGAGGTGGTCAGTACACACGTGTGTGTCAGGGGCGTGTACGTGTGCGGGCCCGTATAATTCTTTTCCCTCACTTAGTAGTAGAGCGTTGGTGATCGGGAGGGTGGTTGTGCGTGTGTCTGGTGCACCGTGTGTGCAGAGCGTGTGAGCCTGTGTGTGCAGACAGCCTCCCGCATCTGCGCTCGAACCTGGCTCTCTGAGGCTCTGCCAGTGGGAGGGGAGATGTGGAAAGCTCACAGGCAAGCTCGCGGGGTGGGTGGAGGCGGGCTGGTCCGTGTGGTGGGTGGCTTGCCGTCAACGGCTGGGCCCTGCCCCGATGCCCGGTTTGGCTGTGCTGGGCTGAGGAGGGAGGCTGTTCTTGCCAGCTTGCCAGGGACAGGAAGATCTGACTTAGGACAGGGGCGAGTGGGTGATTCCCAGAGGACAGCACGGGTCCTCCCAGGGCGAGCGCTGTGCTTCCCACTTTCCGCCGTGATCCCCCGGGTGATGAGGGGCTGGGTGCTGGACCTGGAGGGATGCTTATCTCCGTGGAAGGGAGCTCCAGGAAGCTCCCACAATGGGATTTCAGGGCCACGGTTTTATGAAGACTTTCGGGGATTGGGGCAAGAAAACGGAAAAGCTCTCTCTCAACTGCAGAACAGCATTCGTAAGTTTTAGATTCCAGAGGAGCTCGGGGCCTCGGGCTGGCAAAAAGGAAATTTGTGATGTTTGCAGAGGTAGTGTGGTCTGTTTGAACCCCTGAACAATGCATCCCTGGACAAAAAGGGATTGGAGGAGCGGAGAGGAGCCCCAAGGGCTGTGGGAGAGGACTGAGCCCTTAATGGGCTGGGCGGGGTTCTCACAGGGTGCGCACGGGTATAGACACAGCATCTGGATGGCGAGCTGGGGTCGGGGAGAAGTTGGCGCAGGGACAATGCTGATCCACTCAATCTGTGTCCTCCTTTCTCTCTTCCCTTGAACAGATCACGTCCTAGGCAGTCTGTAGGACCCACTCTAGTCCCTGCCGGGGACCAAGGACGCAAGGTCAGCGAAGAACTGATATGTCCCCAGAAGTTCTGGATAAACTATTTCCTTGGCAGCTCATTAAATAACCTTTTCCTTTGTCCAGCTGGTATGTTGGGAGTTGTGGATGGCACACAGCTCACAGACCCAAGTGCTCCCGGACACCTGTCCCCTCAGCTCCTTCTGGGCCCAGAAGCAGGTGGGTCTGCCCTGATCCTTGCCGTGTAGAGGGCTGGAGGGTCCTTGACCAGAGTGATTTCCTAAGTCGTCCTAGCCTACTTGAGAAATGCTTCTGCTCGGGCAAGGCAGTGACTGAAACACTGGCCTGGGTTTCCTGTGCTTTAAGGGACACCACCTATGAATTAATTAGCTTGCAACAATATGATAACAATAATGATAATCGGAGCCACTGGTGGCCCACACAGCACCTCTGGGAGAGTTTAGAAAAAGGCACCACCTCGGGGTAAAACAGGTGACTAAGAGATGTTCCCCTCTGGGTGGCCGGTGGGAAAGAGGCCCTCCTCTGTCTGAGCCGAGGTGCGTGGCCCAGGGAGCGGAGCCCAGGCTGGAGATTCCAGCTGCACTTGGGTGCCCTCCTGGGTAGGTGCCCCGGTGCAGGGGCCGACCCACAGAGCGGTGCGTGACCGCCCTGAGTGGTGGGGAACATTGTTCAAGTGTGAGGTGTCTTCTGAAAGCAGTGAGCCGTTATTGTACCCAAACCTCACAGCAATGGCGTGCCCGGGCACCACCATGCCCATGCTGCAGGAAGGGAACGGAAGCTTCCGGAGGTTCCGCATGCGGCTGGGGCCATACAGCCTTTAAGTGGGACAGTGTGATTCTGAGTCCAAGCTCTTAGCCACCAAGTTAAAGGTAGCGCCTCCAGTGGCTTAAGAGGGTGGGGCTGGATGGTCTCAGGGAATCCCGGGATGGCTCAGCAGGGAGGCTGTCAGTGCCCTGCCTGTGTGTCTGCCCCTAAGTGCTGTGTGACCTTAGGGAGGTGCCTGCCCCTCTCTGAGTCTCCTCTGCCTCTGAGACCCTGGCCCCTTTGAGTTCCACCTCTGCTCTTAAACACAGACCCCTTGCCATGAAAGTCAGAAAGTCAGTCCCTTCTTTGGCACGCATACCAAGAATTGAGGAGATTTGGGGGCGCCTGGGTGGCTCAGTCGGTTAAGCGTCTGACCCTTGGTTTCGGCTCAGGTCATGATCTCATGGGTTCGTGGGTTCGAGCCCTGCATCTGGCTCTACACCGGCAGGGCGGAGCTTGCTTGGGATTCTCCCTCTCCCTCTCTCTCTGCCCCTCCCCCGCTTGCGCTGTCTGTGTCTCTCTCAAAATAAATACATAAACTCAAAAAAAAAAAAGAAATGAGATTTTTACTGAAGTTTTGGGGTTCCAGTGTATTAGTCAGGGTTCACGAGAGAAGAAGAACCAAGAGAATATACATAGATATATAGAAAGAGACTTATTCTGGGGAAATGGATCATAGGACTGCGGAGGCTGAGAAGTCCCATGACCTGCTGTCTGCAAGCTGGAGGCCCAGGAAAGCGGGTGGTGGAACAGTCCAAGCCGGAGGACCTGAGGACCAGGCAGGGCAGCCGATCGGGCAGTCTGAGTCTGAAGGCCTGAGAGACAGGAGCTCCGGTGTCCGAGGGCGGGAGATGACGGATGTCCCAGCTCAAGCGGGGAGCAAATAGCCCTCCCCCACCTTTTTTGTCCTATTTGGGGTCATCTGCATTGGTGAGGGTGATCTTTACTCAGTCTGTAAGCTTCAAGGCTAATTTCCTCCAGGAACACCCTTCCAGACACCGGGTTTACCAGCGCCCTGGGTGTCCCTCAGTCCAGTGACATTGACATATAGAATTCACCATCGCAGCCAGGGAGGGACAGGGTCAGCCCGCGGTGCACAGCCTTTGACGAATCGCAGGCTTCTCTCTTTCTACCTCTTTGCTCTCAGTTCCTGTGTCCTGTCCTGGAATGGGGCGAGCAGTCCTGCTCTCCCAGACGTGCAGGCCCCACCCCAGCGCACAACTTGGCACAAAGCTGGACAAGGCTGTCTCTTGAGCCAACCTCCTTAGGAACCTCCTGGGCTTAGAAATTGCAAAACTGTCATCCTGTTCCATCCACATGGGATATGGGGCTTTGGAATATCATTTCATGTAATCAGAGAGTTTGGTGTCTATGGTGAGTACCATAAGAATAAAATAAAGCCTCTGGACACTGGGCAGTCCTGTCGGGAGACAAGTAGCTTCGAAATTTTCTGGAACACGAACGGCTCAGGTAGCACAGGCTCAAGGGGTCCCCACAACAGTCTGGCAAGGTGGGTGTGATTATTACGAATGTCCTATTAGCAGAAATCTTCAGTCAAAAAAAAAAAAAAAAGAACGATGTTCCCATTTTACAGGTGGGGAAATAGAAGCACAGAGGTTAGAAGTGTTTTGCTTTATAGATGAGTCAGAATGCCTTTTGCTACAAGCCACAGCTCGATTAGAATTGTCTTAAACAATGAGGGCCACTTACTTACCAGCTTGGATACTGAGAAGTCCGAACAGGAAGTGGTTCTGGGATTGGGCGATTCAGCAGCTCAACAGCTCGTCCCAGAGGCAGGTTCCTCTTCTGCACGTCCTTTCCACTCAGGACTACTTGCTGCCCACGGGTAGGTTTGTAGCTTGTTGTCATTCATGGGTCAGACATTGTGACGAGGCCCTTTCATGTGCCCTCTTTATGGAGGAGGGAGTTGGGGCCCGAGCCACGCCCCCACGGTATCCCCAGGACGCGTCCCGGGTGTTTTCCCTCTATTTCCAGGGCTCCTTGCTGTCGTGCTGCCCAACTGCAGTGTTGGGGAGGACGAGAAGGGCAGGGGTGTCTCAGGGCTGGTTCACAGTGAGGTTGATGGAGACCCTGCACTTCAACACCTAGCCCCTCCCAAGGTCACCCCAGATTTCATCAGCCAGAGCCTGGAGGACAGCTTACGGGAGGTTTGGCAGGGGCCACCCCCGGGACCGGTGCACATCACTCCTCTTATTCCGTGGGCTGGGACTCAGCTGTGGGGCTGTGTGTGACCCCAAGGGACGCCAGCTGGGTGTCAGGGGAAGAGGACACGAGTTTGGGAAGCCACACTTGATTTTGAATTGGGACCCTCGACTCCCTCAGTCTGTTTTGTCCCTCGAGGTGCAAAAGGCAGTGACCTGCTGTCGGATCTGTGGGGAGGGACCACCGAATCCTTTCATCACTCCCGGAGCCATGGTCTCCTCCTGCGAAGCGCTTGCCTCTACTTACTATGGTCCCCGTACTTGCTAATGACCCTTCCCCGAGAGCTCCAGGACACGGCCATGCTTCTCTTCGCCAGCATGCAGCCACACGGACCAACCCGGAGCCCAGCACTTAGTAGGTGTTCAGTAAGTGCGTGTCGGGGGAGGGGTGAATGTTTGGATGAATTAATATGAACGTGTACGTGCTCAGATTTATTTACTTTCTAAAGAATTCTTCCTCCATACATATTCCACCTCCAGGTTCCATCACGGTGTGCTGGTGGGGGGGGGGGGGAAGGTGAGGAGGAGGGAGCACACCTTCCCCCCAACCCTAGCAGAGTCCGGACTATAAATAGCTCCAGTTGGAATCTGACTGCAGATTCCTCCAGCAAAGTCAGCATTCCCAGGACCTCTCATCCTAGATGGGGACCAGGAGCGCTTCCTCATTAATCACGGCTCTTTAATTAACAGCTCTGAGCCTGGAACGAAAGGTGCTTACCGGGAGAACGCCAGCGGGCCCTGAACTCTGGCCGCCTGCTTGGATTTGGAGGACGTGGCGCCTCGGGGAGCAGGCCTGGCATGGCTCGGCGCTGAGCCCGGCGGGGGTTGGGTTTGGAGGGCGGGCAGCTGGCAGGCCGGCCGCCTGTCTCCGCCTCGGACATCACCTCGCAGAGCTGACTCGACTCCGAGCAAGTTGCAGGCAGCTCTGTCCTCCCCGGGCACAGGGAGGGGAGGTGCCCGGAGCAGGAGAGTCGAGGACAGCCATCTCCCAACTTGCGCGCCTACTAGATAGAATCACTTCACAGAGCTTTGGAAACATCGAGGCAGGGTCCCCTGAGATTCTGCTGTAATCGATCTGGGAGGGGGGCCAGGCAGTGGGAGCTCAGTTTGAGAACCAGTACTCAGAGATGGCAGGCTTGGGAAGGCACTGAGGCTTGACCGAGAGCCTGGCGGGAATAACAAAGGCCCGGGCAGGCCAAAGTCCCTTCTTTTCCGCCTTGGCTGGATGTCGCAGGAATGGGACCTCCAGTTTCCTTCTCATTCCCTGCCTTCCAAAGATGCTCAGAGGAGTATCCGCCCAGAGAAGCAGGGAGTCAGGACAGAGGCTGGAGAGGGGAGGGGGCACAGGCTGGCACAGGAGGCCGTGGCAGAGCCACAGCGGAGATTCGCCCCAGGGATCTCTGACATGCTTTGAAGGCTCGTCCTTTGCGGGCTGTGGGATACAGGGAGTGGCTGGTTAAAGAGTATCAACTTGCAGCTAGAAACCGAATGCGGGGCGCAGATCTAAAGATCTAAAGGAAAACGTGGTGGCCTAGTTGGTAACACTGTATCGTACGGCTGAAATTTGCTAAGAAAGTAGAACTCAAGTGCTCTTATCAAAAAAAGAAACACCGCTGAGGGGCTACATATGTCAATTACGTGGCAGAGACCCTTGCACAATGGATACAAGTATCTTACAATTTCATTTGTCAGTTATACCTCAATAAAGCTGACCCCGCCTAGCTCTCCCCACCGCACCCCTGCTCCCGTACTCCGAGCCCTGCCGTAGGGGCCCCGTACAGCCCAACCGGGTCGTTACAGAGTCCTGTCAGCCCGGGCAGTGGCCTCCTCATCTGTAACATGGGGGTCACGCTCTACAAATCCCCAGCACATGTGACAAGCAGGAGGTGCTCAGAAAATCCTCGGCCGATCCCTAACGCCCGCACCAGGGATGGCAGGAGTTTTCATCCCTCAGGCCCGCCTGCAGCTGACAGCAGGCACCTGGAAAGGGAATTGGGGCCAAACGGGAGATCAGAGAAAGGGTGTGGGGGTTGATTAGTGATGTCTGTCAGGAGTGCAGAAAGGGCAGGTGAGGGTGTAAATGTCATGAATTTGTCATCCGGGTCTAGATGGAACTGTACGAAGTTAGGGACTGTGTTTTTCTTGTTCCCATTTGTGGCCTTGTTGTTTGGGAGAGAGTGGCGTGGGAGTAAGCCCTCAAGTGTTTGTGGAAGGAAAAGTCTGTTCCATTGCCTTGACGTTTTCTATCCCATCCTTCCCTGGGTCTTTTCTTCTCTTGAGTTCTTTTCATGGAGTTCAGTTTCCTTGTCTCCTTCTCCGTAGTGGTGGCGACAAAGTCCCTCAGGTTTTTTTTTGGGGGGGGGAGGGAGGGGCTGGTGTGATGTACGAGAGCCTGTCAGGGACCTGGGGGCTCCCATCTTCCGGCCCCTTCCCTGCCCTGGCATTAGGCAAGCCAGTTCCCCTCTCTGAGCCTCTCATCTGTCCTTTATGTCGTATGGGAATCACGCTCATTTCCTCGCACGTTGTCCCAGTGATTGCATGATTAAATGCATTTAAAATGCCCAGGGGGCGCCTGGGTGGCGCAGTCGGTTGAGCGTCCGACTTCAGCCAGGTCACGATCTCGCAGTCCGTGAGTTCACGATCTCGCGAGATCTCGAGTGATCTCGCGTGAGTTCGAGCCCCGCGCCGGGCTCTGGGCTGATGGCTCAGAGCCTGGAGCCTGTTTCCGATTCTGTGTCTCCCTCTCTCTCTGCCCCTCCCCCGTTCATCCTCTGTCTCTCTCTGTCCCAAAAATAAATAAACGTTGAATAAAATGCCCAGAAAACGTAAGGGCTCAGTCGCTTGTGAATTTCAATGTCCAGCCTTTCTCCCTCCCCTTTCACGTGCCCCTGCAATGGGGTGGATGCAGGAACGCTCGTATCCTCCTCTTGACCTCACTTCTTTGCTGGTAAGTCCTCACGCTCTGCCTTCCAGACCGTTCATGCCCCCTTCACCCTTCCCTACCCACCAGGCCTCCATTGTTTTCCAGCCTCTCCTCAATCTAGCCATCCTGTTCTATCCACGTGATTTTATTTTCCCACACCGGAGGTTCCAGGAGGGTGCCCGCCCCACTGTTCCCTCTGCCCAGAGGCTGATGCCCCCAAACTCTCAAGTGGGAGTCAAAGTGTTGGAGGCGATCCACCCCCTTCCCCAAAGGTGTTTTCCCCACTCCCGTTGTTGTTCCTTAATCCATTTGAGAGCTCATTTCTTTTTTTCAACGTTTATTTATTTTTGGGACAGAGAGAGACAGAGCATGAACGGGGGAGGGGCAGAGAGAGAGGGAGACACAGAATCGGAAACAGGCTCCAGGCTCTGAGCCATCAGCCCAGAGCCCGACGCGGGGCTCAAACTCACGAACCGTGAGATCGTGACCTGGCTGAAGTCGGACGCTTAACCGACTGCGCCACCCAGGCGCCCCGAGAGCTCATTTCATATGCAGATTCCTAGACCGGTTTGGAGTGGAGGTTTCCAATCTATGAATTTCAAGCACCCAGGTGATTCTGATTCATTCTCAAGTTTGCCAATAACTTGGAGAGTGTTCCTTCAGTGAGACCCCTGTTCGAACGGTCCCTTGGGATGCCTTGGTCTTTCTGTTTGCTGGCTTTAGCCTTTTCCACTCTTTGTAGCTGGGGCTGTTGGTCTGGACTGCACATGAGATCCCAGATCGATTACACCAGGATTTTGGGGGTGAGACCCTGGCATTGGTCCTTCCAAAGGGTCTTCCAAGTGGTTTGAATGGGTGTCCAGAACCACTGGATGGATCCCTGTGATTCCAGCTTTGGAGGAAGAAGGGAATCCTTGGTCCTTTCCTTATTTCAAGAGAAGCAGAATCTCCCTGCTCTTCCCTCTTACGTCTTAGGGAGCGGGGCAGATTCTAGATACCGGACCGCCCCTTGTAGGCAGTGGACAGAGTTACTGTGTGTTTCAACCCCTTTTTCCTCATGGACTCATCATTCCTTCCTCTCACCCCCACGGAACTGGCATAGAATGGCAGTGATTTTGGCCATCTTCTGCCACGCACAGGTTAGTACTCCTGTATCTCTGTTTTTCTGCCCACGTGGCTGGCAGGGGTGTTAGGTATTGTGCCAAGATTCAGGTTGGGCACCAGAGGGCTGGGGACACCCGCTCAGGACGGGCCGGCTCTGGCACACCACCAGTCCTGCCCCTTCTCCAGGAGACGAAACCTTGTACCCGGGAACCCTGCAGCCTGTCTAGTAAGTATGTCTGAGGAAGCTTGCCAGCTCCCCGGGCGGCTTATTCCAGACTGGAGAAGTTTGGGGAGCCAGATTCACCCCCGCCGCCTTGCTCCTGGATCACATCAGATGAGCACAGCTCTTCACTCAGGTAATTCTCGTCCCAAGTCCACAGGGGCCTCCGAGACCGCTGTGTCATTCGGTGCTGTCCCCCCAGTTGCTTATCATGCCTTATCTCTATGAACTTACTTCAGTTGGTCATTATGTTTTCTTGTTTCCTTGTGTATAAGCTCCACCAGGGCAGGGACCAAGCCCGTAAGACGTAGATATCACACTTGCCTCTTGCAGTTTGAGTTGAATAAGGGGACTGTCCATATCTACAAGGGTGTGGGCAGGTGTACCCCAGGGCTTAGCAGCATTAAGAAGCCGTTACCGGGATGCCTGGCGGGCTGTGTCGGTATGGCGTGCGACTTTTGATCTCAGGGTCGTGAGTTCGAGCCCCATGCCGGGTGTGGATCCCACTTAAAAAGAATAAATAAATAAATGATAAAAAAATAAGTAATAAAAAAAAAGCTGTTATTAACCCAGTGGCTGATGGGCAGAGAAAGGCACTGGAACCAGAGGAAGCGGTGGGGAGAGGGCCACCTAGCAGGAACAGAGGCTGTCTGTTGCTCTCGAGTCCCCGGAAGCACCTTGGCAAATACTGTGGCCTCACTCTCCTCCTACCTTCTGGGCTCTCATTGGCTGAGCCTGACTGGAAGCCAGAGAGGAGGAGAGTGTGGATGCATTTCACTAAGGTCACCCTCTAGGGCTGCAGGGCAGAGCGGAGAAGGGCACAAGGGGACCTGGAGGGGCCTGTGGAAGGTACGCCGCGTTCAATGTTGTGTGCCCGGAGGCTGGCACTTAGTAGCAGCTTATTAAATGCTGAGCTAGTCGAGTCTGACTCTGTATTGAAGAGGTCGGTCATGCTGCCTGGTCCAGGGACCAGGTCATGCTATCGACCCTCACATAATGCAGTCCTGTGACCCCTGTCCAAGCTGCTCGTGCTTTTCTGAGCGTACCCATGGCAGTTATGTCCCTCTAAAGCGTGTAGTCTAGGTGTGGTCCCATTGGCCTGGAGCAGCGGGACTCTCCCCCCACCCCCTCCCCTCCCGTAACCTCTCTGAATACAGCCTGAGATTCTGGTATATTCTGGGGGGATATGTTGTGATGCCTCCTTGCTGTCACGTGAAATCCCTACACACTCCCATGAGCTGCTGAGCATATAATCAATTCCATTCCAGGATGTAGGTCTGCTCTGGGCACCGTCTCACTGGAGAGTATGATCTCCACCTAGATCCAGAATAGCAATCACCACACAGAGCATGCTTCTGTGGCAGACATGATGAATCACCCATGGTTTCTCCTCTGTTGCGCCTCTGAATCCTCCTCAACACGGTGGTTTAGACAGTCACTCCCAATCTACGGGAGGAGGTATATGAAATAAAACGTATTTGGCACTTTTGTCCTAGGTGTTGTTCGTTACTTAGGAAAGGAAAGACGGAAGTAGGAACCCTCGTGTCTCAACGGGCAAGGAATTGTTTCTATCAGAGCGCAATGCCAGACTCACGGAAGCTCAGAAGGCTGGAGCCGAAAGGTAGGGGGGAACTGAGGCAGAACCCTTCAGTGGGATCTGGAGTGAATTGTGCAGCCGGAGACCCACTATCCCAGCGGGGGCGTCAGGGACCGGCTCACCCACTGGGTTTACAGCCTTCTCGAGATGTGCAACGGGCTTGTGCAACCTGGCAGAGGGGTTTCTGCCTCGGTTTCTCCGCCTGGAGCCCGAGTTATTTGTCGGATCCAGACTTCTGACTCTCTTTTAGTAGGGTGGATTCTGGTGCCGAACCTTCAGTTTGCTGGTCTACACTCAGTCACCCTCGCTTGGCTAATCCGTATTCACCCTTTAGATTATGCCGTCCAGTAGAAATACGATGCCGGCCACAGACGGGAGTTAGCTCCGTACCTTTAAATGTTCCAGTAGTCGCGTTAAGAGAGAGTAAAAAGAAACGGGTGAAATTAATTTTGAAAATACGGTTTACTTAACCCAGTATGTCCCCAATCTTATCATTTTGACGTGGAATCAATAAAAAAATGGCCGATGAGCCATTTTGCATGGTTTCTTTTGCACTTTGAAGTGCGCATTTTATCCTCGCAGCTCCTTCCAATTTGTACGAACCACGCTGCAGGCGCCCAGGGGCACACGTGGTGAGCGGCCACCATAGGGGATAGCACAGGTTTACGTCTCAGGGCAATCCCCTGTCCTCAGGCATGGCCCTGAGTTTGGATATATTTGCTCCCACACTGGGCTCTCCTTATCAAAAGAATTGTCATAGTTTACTGTTGTTGCTAGTTCACTATTTCTCTTTCCCTCCAGGTCACACGTTTCATAAGGGCAAGGAGCTCCCCTCTACCCAGCTTGCCTGGCATACAGGAGGGGCTCAATAAATGCATGTTGCAGGAACAAGTTAACATGGCCCTCTATCCTCCAGGAACCCCGAATACCTCTGTGTTCTATGCTCTACCCCCGTCCCTGCCTCAGTTTCTCAGATCCCTGCACATCTCACGGCCGTCTGTTGGGACGGGCTTTTATCTGGCCTGGTCCTGAGGCACCTGACAGCTGGGATTATTAGTAGGCAGCCCAGGCAAGGGCCTAATGGACTTGGGCAGGGCCCGTGGGGGAGCCGGCACCGTGCAGAGGGCAGGCAGAACTGCCTGGGATGAAGGATGGGCCTGCCTGCTGGCCCGGGGAGGCGCCACACACGCACTTCCCACCAATCGGTGCCAGCAAATGTTCCAGGGACGCTGCTAAATGCCTGCTGTAAATCTTGCTTAAAGGGCCATCAAGAGCAGCTTTTGGCTGCGAGCATCTTTGCCATTATTCTTTACTAGGCCCTTTTAACGTAACTGGGAACAGGGCAATATTTTGTTCATGTGTAGCTGTTGGAAAGAAGCTCGGTGAAGTTTAATGGCCGAGACCCGGACAGCAGGCTTACCCTGGGAGGGACCTGGGGCCAGCTGCAGCCAGCTCTGGGGCCTGCGGGTGGGAGGGGTGGGGTGGGGTGCTTCCTCTCCTGGCTCTGAGGGGCCCTGGAGCCTGTGAGGACACAGGAGGACCGCACTTCCTCCCCAGGGCCACTCCACACGCCTTAGGCGGGGTGAAGGGCTTGAGACTTCCAGAGGCCCCCGCTGACCCCTGGGTCCTGGAGCAACCAGGGAACGCAGAGCAGGAGGCTCCCAGCAGAGGCGCCCCGCGGCCAGGCAGCCCTCTGTCCCCAAGTCAAATGCCCTTTCAGCTTCAACAGGAATAGCCTTGCCTTAGTCCCCATAGTTCTCCACAGGGGGTGATCCATTCCCTCCAGGGGCCTTCCGGCCCCAGCCCCCTTCAACCTCAAACTGTCCGTGCAGTGTGCCAGTCCCCGTCAGACTGTTTCCAAACATGCAGTAAGTAGCTCATAATTATTTTGGAGGAGACACCTCCGTCATTCAAATATTGGAACTAGTTAAATCGTAGCCAAGACTCCATGTGGTCCCCTACCAGTGATTTTTTTTTCTCTCACAAATGTGGCGCTCCTTGGTGACCCTCAGGCAGGGTTGACACATTGCCCAACTCAAGGAGGGAACCACTCATATCACCGTCCATGTGAATGGCACCTCCTTGATTTGTGCAGTGCACACCCTGGACAACCAGACACGACAGCCCGGTCTTCAGCCTCCAGCAGGTCTCCGCCTTGGCATCGTGTGGAATGTTGCCGTAGGGTCTGACCGTGTGGTTCTCAGAAGGGGTGTTCGTGGGTTAGGTCCTCTTGATAACCAGAGGCCTCTGCCGTCACCGGCGGGTCTGAGCCTGTCGTCCCTCCGCTTCAGCATGCTAGACCAGAGGCTGGCCAATTATGCAGTTTTATTGGACTGTAGCCATGCTCATCTGTTCATGCATTGTCTGTGACTGCTTCCAAATGGCAGAGCTGAGTAGGAGCCGCAGGGATCATGCAGCCCTCAAAGCCAAGCCCATTTACTATCTGGCCTTTCAGGAGACCGTTTGCCACCCCCCACCCCAGACTGTGCGGAAGGAAGAATGGCTTCTAATGCTTACCTGCTTGCTGTCTCTGGAGGCCCCAGGGGCTTTTAGTGACTGCTTTGATCACGCAAGCCCAGACATAGCTACGTCTTTTCTTGGTGCCGCTGACGTAGAGGAATTAAGAGCGTCTAAATGTCTTTGTTTTGCCCCGTCGCTGGCATCTGATTCAAGAACAGCGGCCCCGGTGCCGCGAGGGCCAGGATTCAAGAGCTCATTCTGCGAATGTTTATTCTACCCGCTGAGTGTCAGTAGCCAGGTGCTGCGGTAGAGACAGAAACAAGACCCAGGCCCACAGGCTCTGACCTGAAGGACGTCGTGGACTAGTGAGGAGGAAACGTATGCGCACAGATAACTGGAATGTGCTGTGAAGAATGTCCTGGAACACTGGGCCTGTGATAGGCTCCTCCATGCAGGCTTTTTAGGGAGGAGGGGGATACATGGATTAGGCCCTAAAGTAAGAATAGAAGCTTTCTAGGTATACGAAGGAGGGATATTCTGAGCACACGGTCTCAGTCCGGAGGTGGAGTCAGTCCCTCTGGGACTGAATGTAGGAATCCGGAAAGCATTCATTAAAGTTAGTGCCCTGGGCCTGATGTCCAATATTATAACCCTGCACATACATACAGAGACTCCTGTCTCCAGTGCCTGTGGAGGCACACTTGCCCTTGTGTAGACAGACGATCACGTGGACATGCTGGGACGGGGTGATCGGTGACTCTCTCATGTCAACCTCACTCCCCTCCCCCCCCCCACCACACGTGTTTGGTGCACAGCTTTGTGCACACAACTGCGGATACCTCGAGGCTGGAGTATAAGCACACGCACCCATACACTCCCGCACGGTGGACCTCGTCCTTGGTCTTCTGTCCTCAGTGTATGTGACCATCCACGCTTCATTCTCTACTATCAGCGGTAACCTGGCCCTGGAGCCCAGAATGCAGGACTGGGGGACGTACTCAGATGTGGGGGCCCTTCCACAGTTTCCTCTTCCTCCCACTCTGGCCCCTCTTCTAGTCAAGCTGCCCTTCTCGGCGAGGACGCATGGGCTGTGCTGTGATCTGGGGACAGAGAAGTGGGTGCTCCATCCAGGTTGGAGCCAGACGTGAACTCTCAGAGGGCTTCCTTACTCGTGTCAAGGCCAGGACCCAGGAGGCTGGTTATTCAAGTCATCACGTGTCCCTGCATCTGAGCACGATTTCTGTCACTGCCTGTCCGCTTCCTGGAAGTCAGGCCGCCGGGAAACTTGGCATCCACTTAGCGAAGGGGCAGGTGGACAGGAGACCAGAGACACGGAGGTGATAGATTTTAGGGGTGTCTCCGCCACAGGTCGGAAGATGACCTCCTTCTCCTCCTGTTTGTGTGAGTCTTGGGCAGTCGGCTGGTGTCCCACGCTGGGAGAGTGCCTGTGTCCACAGATTCTATTTATCTTGTGTACATCCTTATTGTAGATTTCATCATGGGCAAATGATGAAATGAGCATGGCACGGAAGACCTGAAAAATTTGCACGTGGCAAAGGAGCAATATTCCCAATAACTAAACAGCTCCTGCAAGTGGATAAGAAAGAGACAGATACTCCAATTTAAAAAATGGATAAGAAAGAGACAAACACTCTAATTACAAAAAACAAGCAAAGGCTCAGAGCAGGCAATTCACAAGACACATCTGAATGTCCTGTACGCAGAAAAACACACCCAACTTCAGGGGTAATCCAAGAGGTGCAAGGAGAAGCCGTTCACGTGTTACTGGCAATGGTTACAAATTAAAAATAACTGACTTCTTCAAGGTTGCACGGAAGCGAAACGCTCACGCACTGTGGGGGGGTCAATGTAAATGCACACACCTTTTCTGGAGACGCGACGTGAGAAAGTTTATCTAAATTTTAAATGTATGCGCCGTTGAAGCGGGTGCTTCTACCTCTAGTCCTCTATCCTCAGGTAATAAGTGGACAAGTTCATAGAGGTGTAGGAAGAGGGCTACGCATCATCGCCTCGTGGCTAGGGGAAAAAAGGAAACAGCTTAAACATCTATCTATGTGGGAGTAGTTAGATACATTCTGATACAACGGCTAACAAGCGTGAGAGGGGTAGGCTTTCAGAGGCACAGAAAGAGCTCCTTGACATGGGAGCTAAAAATCAAGGCAGGGGGTGCATAGCATGATCCGCTGGTAAAATCACACCCACGGTGTGGGGGGTTGTAAATCACAGAAGGGCTGAATGTTGGTGGTGGCCGTCTCTGAGCGCGGAGACCCCGGAAGGATGTTTGGTTCCTTCTTTGGACCTTTCTGAAGGTGTAGATTTGTGTAACAGCCAGCGTGCATGATCTCTGTCCGCTTAAACGTAAAAAACATCGCTCTGCCACGGCACTGACTTGGTTGCTGTGGCTGGTTGGGCTGCAGTGAGATCTACCCTAGGGAAGTGCCCGAGAGCAACAGAACCTGTGGACGCGTTCACTCTGCCCAGCGTGGGACGCCAGCCGACCGCCCAGGACTCATACGCACCAGCCAGGATGGAGAAGGAGGTCATTTGTAGACTCCTGGGTGAGTGACGCAGCCACCTCCCTTTGTAGATGGGAAAGCTGGTTCATCTCAGAGAAGGGAGCGTGCCTTCGTTCCCCTTTGCTCGCCACTGGAGCCTTTTCCACTTTTGCCTTTGCCTCTCCGATGGGCCTCTGAACCCATTGGGCTCATCTATCACGATCTGTAATCAGCTAGCCCACAACGCCGCCTCTCCATCATTGGGGCCTTTGGCGGGAGCTGGAGAGCCGTTGAAGGAGCAGGCGGTGTGGCCGGCCCAGGTGATAGGGAGAGTCAGTCCTGGCTGGGAAGTCCTGTCCCGGAGCATTCTTCTGCGCCATTATCTTGGACATCAAGGCTCAGAGTGAGACCAAAAGGGAGGCAGAGTCTCCCCTGTGACACAGGGAGGGTCTGGAAGGGGGAGCCCAGGCTGGAGGGCCGATGGGCTGGGCTTGCTAACCCCTTGAGGTCCTGCTTGGTTAGAATGGCTTCAGATACAATATGTACCTGTAGGCGTGTATCTGGCGTGTAGACCGCTGCCCCGTGGTCCAACCTTCGACCCCGTCGTCGGACACGTGTCTGGATTTTGTTTGGGGAAATCTGGTGCCTGCACCTTTAAATGTTTAATCTCCTGCAGCCGTGGTGAGAAAAAGAAAGGGGAGGAAGTTGGTATTTAGGTGGGAGTACGAGTGAGTGGCTGTGCGAAGGAGGAAGGAGTCGGGGGGAGGGTGCATGCTGGGGGACCCCGAGATGTTTCCTTTCTCGCCTGTTTTTTCCACCCTATTTCTTTTTCCTCCACGTCAACACCAAATAAGACAGGACTAAAATTAATGGGGAAAGCAGCAATTAGCAAATTAGGTTAGCGGCGTGCTGCCGAGTGGCCCGGCTGCCAGGTGCGGGGTCTCTGGCAGGATATTTATTAGGGGCTGTCAGAGAAGTGGCACTTTGATAAATGGAGTTGGGTAATCAGCCCCTCGATGACAGCAAGCATTGTGAGGCCTCAGCACGCGCCCCCACGGAAGCCAACCTTTGTTATGATTTTTTAAAGTCGCAACGTGCACAGAAGTAACACAACAGCGACGTCCGCGGCCACAGAGAGCGGCCTGGGCCCCAAATCCTGATGACCGACGGCAGTCGCGGGTCTTCGGGCTTTTCCCTTTGGAACGAGCAACCTGGAAAACTTGGTCAAAGGCAAGCCACGCGGAGAAGTCTGGCCGACTTTGAGAAATGCCCTGCGGTTGAGATACGGAAAATAGGAGCGGGTTTTAAGGAACAAGCGGCGTTGAGAGCTGTTCTCACCGGGGCTCGTCTGCAAAGGGGACCATTTGCGGGAGCGCGGGGGCTGGGCCGGGGCGGGGACGCTGGGATCGGAGTAGGGTGGCTCTGGCCTGTGGTGGAAGGCTGCTGAGCACGGCTTTCCCAAGATTCCTGCTGCGTGAGTTCCTCCCCCTGGCAGATGCGTGCTGCTTGGCCATTTCTCTGCGAGGGCCAGCTGCCTGGAGGGAGGTCCCTGACCTGGACTGGGTCCCTTCCGTGCCCAGAAGCCCTGTCAGACCTAGCAGGTCCCGTCGAGGCCCTGGGTCCATGTGAACAGAGCCCCTGCCTCTGCTCCCTGGCCTTAATCCTGCCGCCCTCAGTACCGGGGTGATCTTACATGCGCCAAGTCCTAGCCTTCCTTGGCTCCCCGCTGAGCATGATTTCTCTGGCTTTGGGCCTGTGGCAGCGCTCCCAACTTCTAGCTGACAGAGTGACCCGCTCGTATGGAGTCTCAGGTGCTGGAGTCCTACTCTAACTTCATCTGCGTGACGTTGGGCCCATGTACGCCTGGGCCTCTCTTAACACTTCCCCATCCCGCTGGACCCCGTCACTCTGGCCCCAGCCGTCGTCTCGTGTCCCGCTCTGGATTGGGCCCATCTGGGTGTTGATCTAGGCTGAGTGGAACTAAATGTGTTCCATCACTTTGGACACTGGATCCTGGACTGCTGACCTCCCCACCTGAAAGCCAGGGCCAGGGCCACGGCCAGGTGGTCAGCCTCCAGCCGGCCCAGAGCCAGCTACCTCTTCCTCCCCGTCTGCCCCCTGCTGAGATACAGTGAGCTGCAAGCCTGAACCCGCCCCCCTTGGGACTCATGTGGGTGCCTGGGTCTGGGTTAACCTCTAGCAGATGTGTCCCAAAGGCAGAGTTGGTCTCACCTTTCCCTAACAACACGGCTGTGAGTGAAAATGGCGATGTATGTGGTCCGAGGGAGGGGGTGAGGGTTGTGACAGCTCGTTCCCAGTATTGGCCGCCAATGTCTCCTGCCTTGCCCCCATGTTGGCCCTGAGTCTTTTCTTGGACTTTTCCTGGAACTGGAACCAGAGACTGATGATAGAGCCAACCCCCTTCCCAGTCTGCCCTGGGGCTCACCGCGGTCCCATCTCGCTGAAGGAAACGGAGGCATTGGTGATGGGTTTCTGGGGTCTCACGCTGAGGGGAAGGAGGGAATCCTGGCGCCCTCATCACCACCTACTGATGGCGGGTGACCTTCTGCCAAACACGGTTCCTGTCACCATCGGTTGGGGCTGGGACAGGGAAAGGCAGACCCCTGGACCGGACACAGAGCTCCAGGTATGCTCCGTGTGGTATGGAAGGACTGAAGAAGAATCCCTTCCCATGACCCACGTTCCTGTTTCTGTCCAAACAATCCTATATTTTACAGGATCCCAAATGCTCTTTCCCTGAGCTGGGGCCCATGCTTCTGCAAGGTGTATTTTGCGCCTCAATGGGTCGCACTAGAATTAGCCTGTTGGTTGCCTCCCACCCTTCCAGTTTGTTGGGATCATTTTGATTCTGTCAACTCAGTTACTTTTCATCCTTTGGAAAGGAGGCGTATACCTTCTAAGTCTTCCCCCAAGTGGTTTATAAAGTTATGGAGAACATGGCAAGAACTGAGTCTGTGGCCCATCTCCAGCCACTCTTGTGATCCCCGCGCACTCCCGAGGTGAGGTTCTGTTAGCAACAATTAACGTCAGTATCGTGGAAATTATTTTCTGAAGGGCTTTTACGTGCATTTTCATTTGGCCCTTGATTTAGGGCCTCCCTGTTAGAGACAAGAAGACTGAGGCTATGATTGGCCCCGTTCCTCTGCTAATAAGTGCTAAACTTGAACCAACCCAGGGCTCTTTTTTTTTTTTTTTTTTAATCAGTCATGCTAGTTTATTGGCTTTGTCTCAGCTAACCTAAACGACTTATTTTTATCAGTGACTCTTGGAAAGTTAGCACACAAACAAAGCACACGGATCAGACACATGCAGCTTGATGAATTTGCAAACTGAACATTCTTATGTGACCAGCACCCAGACCAAGGACGACTCCCTCCCCCTCCCCCCCCACCTTGGTCCTGAATTCCAACAGCATGGATTGCTTTTGCCCATTTTTGAACTTGATGTGAGCAGAATCACACAGTTTAAAACTCTTGTTTCTGGTTTTTGTTCACTCGCATTATCTTTGTTATTATTCATTCTCTTTGCTGCAGGATATCTCATGGTGTGAGCACGCTACAATGTACTTATCCATTCTCCCATGGATGGACGTTTCTAGCAATTGTGAACAGTGCTGCTGTGAACATTCTAGAACATGCCTCATGGTGAACCTCGTTTGTTTCTCTGTTGGGTATATACCTAGGACTGGAATTGTTGGATCATAAGACTGTGTATCGTACCCAAGTCTTTGATTTTAAGATCTGTCTTTTATCATATTCGCCCAGTCCCTGATTTATTCCCTTAATGTTTCCAAGAAACATTTGAAACACCTCTCTCAGCCTCAGTTTCCCGGGCAAGTTCTCCTGTCTTGATTGACTTCAAGTGGCTGTGTGAAGTTGGAACCCGGCTACATGCCGTGTATAACCTCAGTTAAAGCCGAATCCTCACCAAGCCCTCCTTCTGCACCCCTACCCTCTTCTTCCCCTCCCCACCCCCCATCTCTGCTTCAGCCTCACGGGCCTGATGCTCCTCACACAACCTGGCACCCACGCCTTGGGCCTCAGCACACATTTCTTCAGCCTGGGATGCTCTCCCCCCGGCGATCTGCGTGGTTCCCTCCTACCTCCCTCCGTCTCAGCCCTGACATCTCCTTCCCCAAGCACCTACCCGATGCTCTGTCTTGCTTCCTCATCAGTCCGTCTCCTTAGCTTGCCTGGGTTTTTCTCCACGAGCTCATTGTCATCGATCCCACTGTGCCTGTCGCCTAGCTGTGTACCAGCTCCCGCCGTGCAGTCCCTGCCCCCCTGGGACACGGGCTCCGCCTGTTGTAGTCACACTGCATCCATGGTTCCAGCTCAGCGCCTGCCTACGGTGGCCCCTCCATAAATATTTGTAGAGTGAATACTTGCTGAAATACACATGGTGTCAGTCTCACGTGTAGGCCCCTTGTCAAAGAGGAAATTAGAGTGACTTCATCTGACCTTCCCTGGGGACGGGCGTTGGATCTTGGCAAATGTCTCATTCTTTGTACATCAGTTGCCAGCTGACCAGTTAAGAAGACCTAGAATTTTTCTTGGGATTGAATCCGATTGTTTCCTTTTCTTAGAAAAGCAAAACGTGATTTATCTTCTGGCCACTCTAACGTTCTTCTTGGTTTCTCAGAGGTCCTTCATGTGGCTCTGAGATGATGCCAGCGGGATGCTGCTGGCCTCACCTTGTCTGCGATGCCATTTTGAAGGACAGTTTTCCATCATCACCTACCTTTCCTGTGCACCTGCCCGGTGCAGGGCACTGTCCTGGGCCGTGAGGACACGAAGGCACAGAGGACACTTTCTCTGTTTCTGGCACAGAGGACACTTTCCCTCTTTCTGGATCTTTCTCAGGAGTCTGTGCGGGGAGAGATCAAGCAGCTAAAGTGATAGTGGCCCAGTGAAGCTGGGTGTGGTGACAGGTGTGACGGGTGGGCAGTGAGTGTGGCGGGACGGGGCTATGTCAGTGAGGGCATGAGGCCTTGCGACCCTGGTGGGAGGTCTCCTTGTCATGGATCGTGCCTTCAGCAAATATTTATCAGGCTCCTACTATGTGGCTATGCTGAGCACGGAAGATACTGTTGTGATCCAGACAAACGCAGAGCCCATCTCGGTCTTTATGGAGCTCTCAGCCTGGTGGGGGTAAGACACAGACAAGTAAACAAATAAATGAAAAGGATATGTTGCTTGGGATGAGTGCTAAGGAGGAAATAAACATAGTGCTGAGGTTCCAGGTTGGGGAGAGAAGCATTCTTTAGATGGGGCGCATCAGTGACCGTCTCTCCAAGGACTTCCAAGGAACTGGCCATAGAGAATCAGGAGGGTCATTTCAGGCACAGGCAAAAGCCCCCTGGTGGGGAGGGCTTGGTGTTTATAGGAATTGAGAGGAGACCAGTGTGTTACATGGGAAAGGGGGAGGGTGGCATTCCATGAGGTGGGCGGGGGAGGGCTCCCACCATACGGGGCCTTGCAGCGGATGTGAGGGCATCCGGGTTTCCTCTAAGAGCAGTGAGAAACATTTGGGGGGAAGAGCGTGGGGTTATTTTTATTTCGCAAAGCTCCCCATGGCTACGACACGGAGGACAGACTGTCGAGGGGCAAGACGGGAAGCACCCAGATCAGAGGGAGGTTGTTGCAGGTGTCCTGGAAGAAAGGTTGTTGCAGGTGTCCTGGGTTGGTGGGGGAGGGGGGCAGCCCCGGCTGGTGGGGGGGAGGCAGCCCGGGCTGGTGGGGGAGGCAGGGAAGGATGGAGAGAAGTGGCTGGGTGTCAGATGTGATTGGGAGTTTGCATCAACAGGACTTGCTGATGGATTGGACAAGGACTTGAAGTTGGGGGGGGTGGGGAAGCAGAGATCACTCGAGGCGCCGGTGTGAGCATCTGGAGGGGTTGTGGTACCATTTACAGGAGGAGATGCTGATCCGTGATGCTCTTAGAAGTGAGAGATGAGTTCTCAGTCTTGCAAGTCACCACAGGGCTGACCACCTTCTCCCCATCACTAGAGCCCCCAGGAGCAATTCATGTCCCTGTATTTTGCACGTGGGGGTGCTTCTGCCATGCGGGGTGAGCATCGCTCACTCCCAGGCTCTGTGCAGGCGGTGGGGTTTCAGAAACGAATCAAACACCCCTGCTTTCAAGCCGCTCGCCGTCTAATCCCGCTTTGTGACCAAGCCCCGAGCCGTTAGTAATGGCTGGTGCTCCGCGTGGGGAAGAAACTTGGGTCTGGCCTTCGTGGGAAAGAGTGTTGCACGCAGTGGGCGACGTCTGCCTTGGGCACAGGATGGGAGGCGCGGTATCACTGTGCCCACCCGGCTTAGGTTCCAAGGTAAGCCCCCACGCTCCCCGTGAACCGGACGTGGCTGGCAGAATCAGCGTCTCCTTGGGGCAGTTTCCCTGGGGCACCATTGAGAAGGCTTTTTCCATAGAGGGGGTGTGGTGTAGTAGCCGGAACACACAGACCCCAGAGTCCGCAACGGCTGGCCTGCCCTTAACATGCTCCGGTCACCCACCACCTATGTATCAGGTAGCCTGGCAATTTTGATGACATCCCTGAGCCTCACTTTCCTCATCTGAAAAATGGGAATAATGTAACCCCTGGCTCGCAGAATTATGAGGATTACTCACGGTTGTTTCTGGCACATCACAGGCTCCCAAAACATGCAGTTTGCGATCTTCTGTAGAAATCCTGATGCCGTGTCTGGAGCCGTAGACACGAGGGAGAGGTTTGTTCTGACCCCAGCAAACCCTGGGCATGTACATCATCCAACCACACTTGTCTACCAGAGTGAGCAAGGCAGCTTTGAGCTTCCCACAGCGAAAGGGGCTTTTAGGAACACCGGTTTGGGCTGTGTGGGGTGGGGAGGGAGTTAACTCTGGGTGGGGTGCGGGGAGAACGGGGACTATTCGCATGTTAACAGTGGTTCAGGGCCACGTGGAAGGGCCGGGTGACTTCTGTCCCCGAAAACCATGGGGTTCGGACAAGAGGACGCATCTCTCGGGTCCCTGCCCTGACAGGTGTCCCAAATCATAGCAGAGACCAGGACGCGGGCCCCGGGGATTGGATTCCCATGAAAACATGTTTATTTGTTTATTCTGTGAGACAGAGAGGGAGAGAGAGAGAGAGAATCCCAAGCAGGCTCTGCATTGTCAGTGTGGAGCCCAACGTGGGGCTCAAACCCATGAACCATGAGATCGTCACCGGAGTCAAAATCATGAGTCAGATGCTTAACCGGCTGAGCCACCCGGGCGTCCCTGGGTGCACGTTTTTACATTTCCCCCCAGTTTTCACCACTGCCACTGCCATAACAACAACAGCCTGCGGTGAAGAAAGCTCCGTGCCGTTCTGTTCATTGCAAATCACCAACGTCTAGAGCAGTGCCTCGTGCAACTCTCTACTCTTTGTAGATAATGATCATCACCAGTAGTAAAAACAGTAGCACCTAACATTTAAAGCAGGTCTGTGGGGGCGCCTGGGTGGCGCAGTCGGTTAAGCGTCCGACTTCAGCCAGGTCACGATCTCGCGGTCCGTGAGTTCGAGCCCCGCGTCGGGCTCTGGGCTGATGGCTCAGAGCCTGGAGCCTGTTTCCGATGCTGTGTCTCCCTCTCTCTCTGCCCCTCCCCCGTTCATGCTCTGTTTCTCTCTGTCCCAAAAATAAATAAAAAACGTTGAAAAAAAAAAATAAAGCAGGTCTGTGTCCACGTTTCACTTGACTCTCACGGCAACCTTACGATTTCTGGCGAGGAGTCGGCCAACTACGGCCCGTACGTCGAGTCCAGCCCGTGGCTTACCGTGAGCTAACAGCGGTTTTGACATTTTTCAAGAGCTGTAAACAAAGAAGAATATGAGAGGCCGTCTGGCCCACGGGACCTCGAATATTTACTCGTTGGCTCTCTGCCAGACTCTGAGACGGAGTATTTGTTAGGACAGGCCAGGTTATGCCGCGGTGACCAACAGCTCGCGACCTCAATGGCTTAGCCTAACAGAGGTTTGTCTCTTGCTGACTTCGTGGCAGCTGTGGGTCCGTGCAACCCTCCAGGGCATCCGTCTTCCAGGTGATCAGGCTGTTCTGGTCCTGCAGTTCTAATACCTCAACACGAGGCCGCTTGGTGGTTATGGCAGAAGACAGAGGCTGGGAAGCCCATGGGGACTTTCACGGCCTCACTCATGTGACTCTGGCTACTTGCGCATATAGTTCATTCACCGGAACTTGTTCCATGGCCCTGCCCCACCTATGAGGGGCTGGAACTATAAAGAAGCCCCTGGAATGACCTAGAATGAGGCGAGGAAACTCAGCTTCAGAGAGGTGAGTCTCTTGTTGAAGGTTATGCCACAAGGATATGCCGGGCAGTTGTGACTTCCAGAACCCGTGATCTTATCCATTACATTCTCCTTCTTTTATATTCTCCTTGTCCTGGCTGCAAACTCCATTAAACAGCTCCCTGCTTTGGAGTGGCTCAAGACAGTGTGCCCGTGGTTGCTGGCACATCTCCCAGAGAAGTCCTTCCAGCTCTGCACCTCCCCCACCGCCCCCCCCCCCCCGCCCCCACAGCCTCTGTCCTCCTGGCTGTGGCCCCAGTGGGGGTGGAAGGTGCCACGGCCTGAGTAACTCATGGCTCCATTGGCTCCCTGCTGTGATGAATGACACCCATCCATCGTGGGCCCTGCTGACGGTCGAGCTCATCCATCATGGCCCTGTGCTCCCAGGTGATGTATTAGTGCCTGGAGAATGGATTGCTCAATAGCTGGTCTGGTTGGGAAGGAAACTGAGCCAAGGAATGGATTCAATCTAATTACCTGCTCACCCTGGCCGGGCTGAGAGGTACTTTGGCAGCCCCTCTTGGGCTCCCTGCAGAAATATGACTTGCAGTTCCTGAGCCACTAGGTCATTCCCAACTCATGGCTGATGAACAGGGCATTATCTTGAAGGAAAAAAAAAAAAATCCAAGGAGGCTCTTGGTAGATTTGCTTCGTGTTGGAAATCCAGGAAGCCCAGGGTGAGTCCTCTGGGGATGAGTGAAATGTGGACCAAACAATAGCGGGGTGAAGGATAATTGAGATGGACCAGAGGTGCTGGGTCAGCAGACGCGTCAGTGGTCCAGGCTGTGAGCTCCGCAGTCACGGAGACTTGGGTTTGTGTCCTATTTCTGTCACTTGCGGTGTGGTCTTGGGAAAATCCTTGAACTTCTCTGAACCTCAGTTTCATCTTCTATGAAATGAAGAGTAATGGTTGTAAGGATTAAATGGGAACCTCTCTCTCTCTCTCTCTCTCTCTCTCTCTCTCTCAAGGGCCAAGCATAGTAAACCTGGTGCACAGTAAGTGATGATGAAGGCAGTGACAATAACAATGGTGACTATAATTAAAAATCTAAAATTGTTCTGTTTTTCCCGGGGCGCCTGGGTGGCTCAGTCGGTTGAGCGTCCAACTTCGGTTGGGGTCATGATCTCGCGGTTTGTGAGTTCGAGCCCCGCGTCGGGCTCTGGGCTGACAGCTCGGAGCCTGGAGCCCGCTTCGGAGTCTGTGTCTCCCTCTCTCTGCTCCTCCCCTGCTCTCTCTCTCTCTCTCAAAAATACATAAACATTAAAAAAATTTAAAACTGTTCTCCCTTCTCTTGGTCACTTAGAGTTTGCACTCTTGCCAGGGAGGCACTGGGGGACAATGACGGCTGCAGATTATTTGTGACTCCCCCACCGAGAGGTGGAAAGACAAGCTCATGACGGCTCCAGCCAGTAGAGTGTGGAGGAAGGAATGTTGTGTCCGTTCGGGGCTTCGCCGGCCTTTGAAAGAACTGGAACCTTCCACTTCTCTTCTCTCGGGACGGGGGAAACCAGCTGTGACGCAAGGGCCCCGGTTCTCCCGAGCTGTGGGGAGGCCCGGGCTGTCTACCTGGGGAGGCCACGCGGGGAGAGCTGCCCGGACCGCCCCGCCTCTTCCAGCCGTCCCGGTGGAGGTGGCAAACGTGTGGGTGACGAAGTCATCTTGCGCGTCCAGCGCAGCTGAGCCATCAGATGACAGTACCAGCCCCCGTGTCACCACGGACTAGGGACGCACGAGAGAACGGCCAGCTGACTCACGGACACGTGACAGAGCGGCGTTGTTATTCGAAGCCACTGAGTTTTGAGGGGGTTCGTTATATGCAGCCGGGTAGGTAGCATCGCGAACGTCGCGAACGGTGGCACAGTCTCCCTTAGACTAGGAGCCTCGAGGACAGAACCGGGCCGGGGCTGCCCCAGGCGACCTCGCTCACCCTCAGGAGGGGCAGCCTCCCTGCGGACACAGCCAAGAGGCGAGCAAAACCAAGACTGAAGGAGAGAGGCCGGGGCCTGGCGACGGCATCCCTTGGATTCTGCCGTGTTTCAGACCAGTTCTGTATCTTAGATTCCCAGTCATATCAGCCAATGTGTTCTTGTTTTTTTGTTTTGTTTTGTTTTGTTTTGCTTGAGCAGTTTTGAACTGGGTTCCCGTCGCTCGCAACCACAAGAGTTTGGATGCCTACAACTCATCGTTCACGGGTGACAAGGTGACGGTGCATGCGCCACCTGTCCCTACCTTCTACGGCCACGACGGGCGTGTTCAGAACCCCCAACGCTCTTCCTCCCCAAGCCTGCCTTGGCTTCGGGATCCTTCGCAATGCACTTGTCATCCTCCAAGGCGCATCAGATGACTTGGTTTCTTCCCCTCCTGACCCTGCGACAGGGGGCCTGACACCTGCTCAGAGCTGCGTCAGCTCTGTTCTTACCGGCGACTCTCTCCCTGGGAACCAGGGCCAGGTTTTCATCCCCGTCTGCTGCCTGGATCCCGCTCCAAGTTCACTGCCTTAGGAGTAAGACGCCGCTGCCTCCCCGACGGGCCTAAAGTCACCTCTGTCCTCATGCTCCCACCCGCCCAGGACTCCCACTCCCCGGAAGGTTGCAGACACAGCCCTGCTGTGCTTCTCTGTGCACTGGGGGAGCCCCTCCGCCAGGGAGGCGATCCTCCCCTGGGCCCCTTTGGTCATGCTTTCTGCCCTTTCCCCAGACTCGGTCAATGGATTTCTGACAGTGGCCGTCACCACTGTCACACAGCGTGGGTTGTCCCCTCCAGGTGTTCCATGGAAGGCTGACATAGCCCCCTTTCAGTCTGTTCTCACTTCCGTCGGAGAGCTCTTTCAACATGTAAATGTATTACCGTCTGCTTAGGGCTCTGCACTGGCCCTTCATGCACTTATTAAACTCCAACGGCTGCCCGTGTACCATGGCTTTCAGCGCTCCGTGTGCCTGGGGTCTGTCAGCACCTCCAGCCCCAGGCTGAACAACCACCTCCTGTTTGTACGGAAACCACCCGAGCCTCTCTCCCGGTTACCGGAACGGCCCCTGCTTTCTTCCTGCCACAGGGCCTTTGCACGTGACGTTCCTGTTGCCCTTTGCCGTTCATCTCCTCAATTCCTACTCATCCTTTAGCTATCACCTCAGCTGCCACGGTCATGCGGAAGCCCTTATTCATCTCTCATTTTGTTACCTCCCTCGATAAGGAAGGTCCAGCTGTAATCAAGGGCTAACAATATACGGCCTGCTCTTTGTGCCAAAGAACTGTTAAAAGTACTTCATGCATATTATTTCATTTCCTGCTCACATCAACTCTGTGAGGTTGGGATTCTTACCTGTCATACAGGTGAGGGGCCCGAGGCACACGTTCCAGCTCCGTGTACCCCTGCTTCCTGCCACTTCACCGAGCTGAAGTGTGCATTTATTCTGCTTTTAAACAGTGTGTGTCTCTTGCCTCTGCCCGCCATGGGAGGCCCCTCCCTGCAGGGACTGCCTCTGTGTCCGTGGATCACCTTCTCCTCAGTGCCTGGCATGGGGCCTGGCCCTGAGTTTTATACTTCCTCGGACCCCTCTGGCCGCTCTGGGCCCCAGGGGACTCGTCTGTCATTGACGCTGGTCCCCAAGCCACAGGAGCAGCCCCTTTCTGGGCACAGATATATGACGGGCAGGAGCACCTGAGGCAGAGAGCGGGGCTTCGGTGCCTGACTTGCGGGCAGAGTCTCTGCGGCGAGCAGTGGGCAGCAGGCCCACTTTTAATGAAGTCCGCTCCATGACATCATTCATGGATCATGCCTCTGACGTCGTACCTAATGTCTTCCCCACACGCAAGACCATCCAGGTTTTCTCGTATGTTGCCTTCTGGGAGTTCCACCATTTTGACTTCAACTATGTGATTCTAACTACATGGCCTTCTGGAAAAAGCAAGGCTTATGGAGACAGTAAAAGTGAGCAGTTTCCAGGGGGTGGGGGTGGGGGGGGGAGGTATGAACAGGTGGAGTGCAGAGGCTATTTTAGGGCAGGAAAAATGCTCTGGATGCTATTGCAATGATGGATACGTGTCATTATACATTTGTCCAAACCCACAGAATGCCCAACGCCGAGAGTGGGCCCTAGTGTAAACTATGGATTTTGGGTGATTGCGATGGGTCATTGTAGGTTCATCGATGGTAGCCAAAGTGTTACCCTAGTGGGGGAGTGTTGTTGAGGGTGGAGGGGGCATAGGTGGGGACCAGGGGTGGACAGAGGTGCAAGTCTCTGCACCTTTCTTTCATTTCATTGTGAATCTAAAACTTCTCTAAGAAATAAAGTCCACAAAAAATTTAAAATCACTTAATATGCTGCTCCCTAGAGATAACCGCCATTAGTATCCAGCCTTCCAGATTTTCTGTATACGTGCCTTAAAAATGGCGCCTGGGTGGCTCACTCGGTTGAGCTGAAGTCTTAACTCGTGATTTCGGCTCAGGTCATGGTCCCATGGTTTGTGAGATTGAGCCCCACATCAGGCTCTGCACTGACAGAGAGGAGCCCGCTTGGGAGGCTCTCTCTCCCTCTCTCTCTGCCCCTCATCCGCTCAAACCCCCTCTGCCTCTCAAAATGCATAAACGTTTAAAAATAAATAAAAATGGTGGTTTACACATATGTATATATTGTTCTGTAATTTTTTTTTATCCCAGTTATCACATCGCCAACAGCCTTCCGTTTTAAGTAAATGGAGGGCCACGTCACTATTTTAAATGGTTGCATAGTATTCCACCATAAGACACCTTTATTCGTTAGCATTTATTAATAGTCCCAGGAAGCCCAGTACTTCTGGATCTTTAGGCTGTTTGCAGGCTCTCGCTGTTGGAAACGATACCGTGACGAAACATCCTGGAAGATACATCTTCTAGCACTTACCTAATTATTTCCTTAGAATAAATTCTTTGAGGTGGGATTGCTCGCTCAAAAGAAATGTACTTCTCAAGGGCTTTCACATTGCCTCCCAGAACCACGGCATTCATTTACGGTCCCAACAGTAAATGCATAGGAATGCCCTTTTCTTGATTTCCACGTCAATACTGGATATTGTCAATCTCTTAAATCTTTGCTAATTCCAAGCAGTGAAAAATTGCACTTCGCGGTTCCAAAGCGCGTTTCTTTGATTCTTGGCGAATTTGGACTTTTTTTTTTTTCTTTCGTTAAAGGTGCATTGTTGAATATCTTCATGGCGACCCTGCTGGGATTTCAGAATTCAGAGGGCAGGGTTTGTTCATTCTTGCAGCAGGCGTGTGTATTTGCACCTAAATGTCTGGTATGGTTTTCAGTGTTGCAGTTACAGCAGCGAATAAGACCGACACGGTCCCTATTCCAGAGCCCACAGATGGTGTGCGTGTGTGTGTGTGGTGGAGGGGTGTGGCTGGGTGCACGAGACTTGGTTTCCACCCTAGGGACATCAGTCTCCGGAAGCAGCAGCAGAAAAATGACAGGAACCCGTGACTCAGCTATAGCCAGTGCTGTGCTGAGTTGTACTGGAGCCTGACATAAAAGGAAAAATCAGTACTGTCTGACGATCCTGTCTTCATTTAAGTTTTGATATTTTGTTAATCATGAATTTTTGCATTAGTGGTGAATTTAAAAAAATTTTTTTTTTTTATGATTTTCTTTATTTTTGAGACAGAGAGAGACAGAGCGTGAGCAGGGGAGGGGCACAGAGAGAGGGAGACACAGAACATGAAGCAGGCTCCAGGCTCTGAGCTGTCAGCACAGAGCCCGACGCGGGGCTCGAACTCACGGACCGTGAGATCACGACCCGAGCCGAAGTCGGACGCTTAACCGGCTGAGCCACCCAGGGGCTCCAGTGGTGAATTTTAAATATGTTGCATTATGGTGTTACCTATCTTGATCGCTGAGTTTTCTTGGCATATCTTTAGGTTTTGCTCCCGAGATGAGTACTTCGTTCATCTTGCCCTAATCCCTGGACCTCCGGGTGTATTCCTAATTTCTAAAAGTTCAGTGCACACACAGGTGAGAGCCTGCACCCTGGATTCAGGGGTCTCCTGATTTATGAATGGGTGCTGTTCTGACTACACAACTGGACATGTTTCAGGTCAGTCTAATAACCATTATTTTGAGGGATTGCTCTGCGTTAGCCCCTGTGTCAGGCACGAGGGACGTAAAGTCAGAGCACTTAGTCACTGTTCTGGAGGTGAGACGCAGAAGCACAAGTAAATCATAGGCCCTGTAATTGTCCATCGGCCACCCCTGTGCCTAGAAGAGCATGGCGGGTCACCATGCCACCTTGTTCCCATCCTGGCCACCACCTTTGGTGGATTGATTGCCACGTTCTTCAAGGTCTCGGACGGCTAAGTATTAATAACATTAATCTAAGCATAATTGCAGAGAGTACAAGCCATTCATATGCCAAACGTGACACTAAGCGCTTGTAACACGTCCAGCAAGGAAAACAGAAATCACTCTAAATATTTAAAACGGAGCGGATTTAATTAGGGAGTTGATCACACAGGTGATGGGAAGTCGAGGAGCCAGACAGGAAGTGGTTAGGCAACCCAACGTGTATGCAGTAGTAGAAAGCCACTTCAACCCCCCCCCCCCCCCACCGCCGCCCCCCATCTGTGGGGCTGGAGAGACAAAGGAGGGCGATGGGGTTATCAGAACTCAGGGGAGAAGTTGGAACCTTCAGTGGTCTGTTTCACAGGAGCTGACACCATGGAGGAAGTGCAGCTTTGCAGGAGATGTTGCCTGGGGAAGGAAGAAGTTGGTAATGGAAAAACACCTGGGTTTTACCCTTCTCCTACCTTACAACATCTCGCCAGTGCCTCCCATCGGCCCATCTCTGCCTGAAGCCGGCTGACCTTGGAGCTGAATCAGAGGTCGGATCTCTTCGTGTTCGACAACAAATCAGGGGAAGAGGGAGGAACCCACGCGATAGAAACAAGTCAAAGCACAGCCTCCTACTGCACATAAAATTCTCATTACCACCCTGAAGTTGAGGACCTGATCCCATTTTAAAAAACGAGGCACCAGAAACCCAGAGGAGCTGAGAGATTTACTACAAGGACATATAACAAGCAGTTGATGGAATTGCGTTGGAGGTGAGGCTTGCTTGGGGCCAAGGGCATACTTTTCCTGCACTGACTCTTCCTCTCTGCCCCGAATCCTACCATCATCGGGGCATCTTCAGTGTTCATGTGGGGCACCCATCCGGTGCCTTGGCTTCACAATTTTTTGGCAGCTTCCAATGACCTTCACTTACTCCTGTTCAGCACCCCGGCCACCATATTGCACACTTCACTGAATTCTAAATGAATGGTCTTCCTGGAGTTATGCAATGTGTGGCCCTGCTGACAGCCACCCAAGCTCAAGGCCATAGCTTGGACCGCCTCATGACATTTGAACTCTTGGCCTCTGAGATCTTAGGTCCTAAGAGTCCCTTCTCTGCTGTTTCCTCTTCCTTTCCCTCATTCTCATTGACTTGCCTTTTGACTTTCTTCTGACCCCATTAGTTCAGATGTTTATCAGTCCACCAGCTCTTCCTGGATCTGCCCTCCTCTATGCTCAATCTAGGTCTCATGGTCATATTCTCCTCCATCACTTTCATGCTACACTCTCTGGCCAGTCCTACTTGACCTACTTGTCCTTTGATGGACAGAACCACACAACTGCGTAAGTTGGGTTCATTATAAACTTATGATTTCCATACCTGTTTAATGTCCCTGGAGAGAGTCTCCCTTTCTCAGGTGTGGTTTGAAATTTTTCCTTTCCCCCCCATAGCTACTCCTGACCTTCTGGTTGTCTCTTGAACCCCAGGCTGCCTTTTTCTGGGAAGGGGTCTTGGGACCTACATTCAGATGACCCCAGTCATCTGGGGCTGATGTGAGTGGAATATCCCAGGACCAGTTGGAAATGCAGGAGTGAGGGAACAGGGTAAAGCACAAAGATTTGCGGTATCTTCCTAGAGGTGACGATGGGGGCATGATTTACCAAGGAGAAGCACCAGAGACACGGGCAAGGAGACTGAGCCCAGAAGTTGGCATTTTCTTTTCTTTTCTTCTTTTTTCAAAGTTTATTTATTTATTTTGAGAGAGAGAGAGAGAGAGAGAGAGAGAGAGAGAGGAGGAATCCCAAGCAGGCTCAGTGCCCTCAGTGCAGAATCTGATATGGGTCTCGAACTCACGTACTATGAGATCACGACCTGAGCTGAGATCCAGAGTTGAACACTTAACCAACCGAGCCACCCAGACGCCCTGGCCTTTGCTTTTAGTGTGTATGCAATGCTCCTTTTCCTTGAGGTTTTCCAGTTTCCTAGGAATTCTGGGCTCAGTGGCTTCACAAGGGTTAACACACTCATACTTTCTCCATCCTGTGGCCCTGCCATTAATTACTCTAGTGGCTGCAGACACTACACGGAGCCAGGTCCTTGTTGTTCCAGCTTCAGAGTGGGTTTATTGCCAAGCACGCATTATAAAGGACTAATTGTGAGGCCCTTGCACCTGCTGGTTCCCCTTGTGGCTGGGACTCAGGGAGGGAGGAGGGGTTATTAATGAGCTTGTGGCTCATTATAATAAAACAATGGGGAAATTGGCAAAGGGGCCAGAGGTCTAGGTGTGGTGTCAGAGAAGGCTGGTTGGCATTTCTGGAAACATGACTTTACAGTCTTATCACCTGCCTCCGTCCCTGGCTCGTGCTGTTGACATCGGTGATAAAAGGCCTGCCATCCTGAGGGACTCGTGCAGTCCTTGTGAGCTCCTGGCCATAGGGAGCCACCTGGATGGAGCATTTGCTGAGCCAGCACAGGGTCCCGGCTGGGATGGTGCAGGACACTGGGTGTGCTGGGACCTCAGCCCCAGCATAGAGGGAACAGACACGGCTGGGCTCCAGGTTACCTGGGCTTATTAGGTGCCAGATGTGACTCCTCCTCCTTTGGGTCCCAGGGACCAGCCTGTGCCCAGTATCCATAACGTGGATTCCCCTATATTCCTGGAGGTTTTGGGTCTGTGGACACAGAGCTGTATTTCAGATGATGAAGTATTCAAAGGAGAGGCGTCTCTTTACATCCCTGCTCATTATTTTATGATGTGAGGCCAAGAAGGTCTGGACACTGTTGATTGCCAGATACCACACTGGTAAGATGCCTTTGCTCAGGACACATGGGCAGGTAGGGAATGGGTGGGAGAAATCAGGATTTTTAGCTAGGAGTCTGGCTATCATCTTTGGCTATCATTGTTAAGGAAGATAAACTTTCACATCGAAAGGGTAAAGTTGACCTTGATGAGACAGCTCCCAAAGGTAGAGATGACGGATCGCTTGAAACTCGTTGAAATATTCTGAGTAATATGGGTGATCCCTGGGAAATTGCAGACCCTTGAATCAGAGAAGCAAACCTTCAGAAATCCTAGAGAGGGAACGAGGTGTCTGAAACCTGGAAACTGCCAAAAAACCTTTCAGTTTTCCTAAAGGGGAAGAGAATAGAGCAGTCCTGGGTAAGATTCTAGCATTGTTTGTTAAGGAAGGATTTGTAAGCACCTTGGACATCACAGGAACTAATACTGACTCACTGGGAGTAAGTTACGTGCGGCTAATCTCATTTCGTGCTTTGACAGTGTCTTTAGGCTCTCAGAGTAGGATAGTGACGGATCTGTTAGGAATTGCAGAAACCAAACCAAACCAAACCAAACCAAAAAAAGAAAAAGAAAAAAAAAAAGAAAATAAATTGGTTTACACAAGGCATTTACTTTTCTTTTGCAATAAGAAGTCTGGAGGCAGGTACTCTCTAGCATTGGTTTCAGAGACTCATGGCTTTTAGAGTTGAGAGGAGTTTGTGATTGCCTTGGCTTTTCCTTCATAGTTGCAAGATGGCTACAGCATCACATCAGTATTCTAGGCAGGAAGAGCAAAGTGTATCTGAGTCTGCCTCTTCCTTGAAGTGGCTTTTTTGGAAGGTCTGCACAAACATTTGCACTTTGCTCTCAATGTCCAGAATATGACACATGGCTGCTGCTGTTTGCGAGAGAGTCTAGGAAGTGTAGCTAGTACCTTGGCCTACTGCCTCCCCAACAAAGTCAGCAAGAGTGGGTGTTTGGTGGTAAACTAGTCATCTCGGGTGCTGTCTGTCTCACGAAGAAGGTTGCCGATCTGGGTTTCAGCAGAACTTCTAAAAGAATCTTCAGCATTCTCGGCGAGAAGACTGAGAATATGGACTGGATTTGAGAGGATCCCAGTAGATTAATAACTAGCTTATCTACTGAGAGCAGATGAAGGGGTGGATAACATTTTGCAGGGAGGTCTTTACTGGAGAGCATAAGGGCTCTGTCTCAGCCTTGATCCTGTTTAGCAATTTTAATGCATGACTTGGATGAAGTGACAGAAAATCCACTGGTATGATTCATGATGAAATAAAGGTAACAGCGTAAGTGTGAAAAGGCTGGGGAAAAGAAACGTAAAGAGATCTTGGCCACCTGTGTGGGTGGGCAGAGGAAGAATGGAGTGTCCTGCCTTGGCATGCAGAAGCGATGGCTCCAGTCCAGGATGGGGGACATCTGGCTTACACGCTGGATCTGTAAGGTCTTGGGACTTTTAAGTGACCGTTGACTTCCTATAGATAAGCAGGGTGGTGTGGACCCCCAAAACCGACTCACCCTCAGACAATGTTAACAGAAACATCACAAAAGGTGGGAGACAGGGCGGAGAAGGAGAACTCAGTGGGCGAGAGTGTCAGACCCGGAGCGATCCGGCGAAACACAAGCCTCTTCGCTTCCCTCAAAAATCTTTGAAGGTCTGGGGAAGGATGTTTGCTTTCCCATTTTATGAAATGAGGCTTAAGGAGATTAGAACTATCAGTTTCTATTAAAAAAAAAAAAACAACTCGAGGACTTGAAAGCATCCAAGAGGCTGGAATAAAACTGTCATAGAGATGGTGAGCTCCCCGTCACTAGAAGTATTCAAGCTGGAGAAGGGGATTGTTCCATCGAGTGGGAAGATGGGCTAGTTGCACGGTAACATAATCCTGTTCGGTTCACGAGGATCTTTGATTCTCTGAATTTCCTGATGACCCCTGGGGCCGCCTGGGTCAGGGGAGGCAGACCAGCTGCTGGCCTAGGGCTCCTAAGAGGTTGATGAAGCACGGATTCAAGCCCCCAGGATGGGATATGCTGTTTCCAAGCAGTCTGCGGGTTTGGCCACAGAAAGATAAATGCAGTCAGAATTGAACATTGGCTAACCCAGGTGTGGGGGCGAGGGGTCAGCAGACTATCCTCTAACCTTGAGCCTTCCTGGGTCTTGGGGAGAATGGGATCAGGGATCAGGGCTGGAGAGGACCGGGTTTATCTGTCTGCTTCATTGTGGGTTGATCAGCTGTGGCTTCATTAATCATTACTTTATGGTGTGATGGGTATGACTCTAGGGGTGTATGTGAACGTGGCACTTAAGTTTGCTAAACATTTCTGGAGCATGTATCATATGCCAGGCGTTCTGCAGGAGCCAGAGGTGTGGCGAGGAATCGAGTGTGGTGCCTGGGCTGGAGGGGCTCACTGCTCAGTGATGGAGAGGACCAAGAATCAAACAGATGTTTACAGGCAGAAGGCCTTGATGGACAGTTGTGCCGGGTGCAAGAAAGCCCGACATCACTACCCATGGGGCAGGGGCATCGGGGGACATCCCTCTAAAGTTGAGCCGTATAGGGGCAATGCTTTAGATGGATAAGACCACAGGGTGGGCTTTCCAGGTAGGGGAGCAGCATGTGCAAAGACCCAGTGTTGCCACACCCTGATGCATTCTGGGCATGCCATGCTTTTCTGGGTGGCCGGAAGGGGGAGGTTCATGGCGAGGGGGGACACTCAGCAGGTTTGGAATTGGCATTGAATGCCATGCTGGGGCAATTGTACTTCACTCCGTCAGCACTAAGGAGCCACCTGGGCTTTAAAAATAGGACAGGGGCGTGATCAGAGCTCTCTTCCAAAGTTCACCTCCTGGCGTTCTAGACAGGGCTGAGGCAGGGGCTGGGAGACCAGCTGGACCCAAGGTGCCTGCATGGGGCTGCTTCTTTCTTTGCTGCCATTAGGTTGTCCCCAGAATGGATGATTCATGGAAACCTACTGGCTGCCCCACCTTTTCCTCTTTTCTTCTGGGGTCTCATCGTCCTGGGGGAGGTGCTCTCTGCCTGGCTGGAGATCATACGTGGGGTTCGTTACAGGTCTACAGCTGAGGACAGGGGAGACAAATCACTCTCCGTTGCAAGTCGCTGTGCGTCAGGCACTTGGCCCGAGTCATTTGCAGGCCGGCTTCCTGATGTGGGAAACGAAGCCCAGAGAGGTGGCAAAACTTGTGCGAGGGCCTCCCAGCTGGTCAGTGGCAGAGCCGGGATTTGAACCTGCCTCCGGCCACGCTCAGTCCAGGGCTCTTCGCTGTACCCGGGCTCCCTGCGTTTCCTCCCCACCGAGCTGCCGGGGGAAAGGCTGGCTGGTGCATCTGGGGCCGGGCCCATCCCTCCGCGGAGGCAGACGGGGCGCGTCAGCTCTCTGGCAGCTCCCTTGTCCTGTCTTCGGCCTGTCTCCTGCTCAGATTAATTGCAGCTCGCCCGCGGTGTGATGTTTCCCCGCTCCGGAAGTGCGGGAGGGGTGGCAGCCGCCTAGCCGTGCGATCCGGAGCCTGCGCCCTCATCGGAAAGCGATCCATCAGCCGGCGGCGATCCCAGCTGCCGAGCTGGCACCTCTGGGCCTCCTCAGGTGTGACGGGCCTTCTGCTCCGGGCCTCTGGGCTGGGCCCTTGTGTCTTCCGCTTGGAGGGCTTTCCGGGGCTGGTGGGAGCCTCATGTGACTGGACCCTTCACTCTTGGGGGGGTCTTCGGGAACGTCGTAGGTTGGGGAAGGGGCACCTCTTGAACAGGGCCCCTGTTCCCCCCGTCAGCCCCCAGGAGGAGCAGGGACCCCCCCCCCCCCCAGATACAGTCCCCCTCAGCATCCCCAGTAGTTCCGGAGACAGGAGTGTCCCCCCATAACTGCTCAACAATGAGGCTGGGAGGGCCAGGCAGGGCCGGGGGCGCCGCTGTGTGAATTTGCGCGCAAGAGGAGGCCTGAGGGGGCCTCGGTACATGGAAAGGGCCCTGCCTGTCCCTGATCCGGGGACCTGCCTTCTCGAGACCTGGATGGGATTAACTTGAAGTCCCGGTGGTTCCCAGACGCGCCCACATGTCAGAATCTCCTACAGGACCTGGCAAAACAAAGATTGTGGGGCACCGCCCTCGGAATCTCTGATTCACTAGGTCCAGGGCGGGGTCTGGAATTTGCACCTGTAATGTGTTCCCAGGGGATGTCAATGCTACTGGCCTGGGGTTCACCCTGGTTTAGAGAAAGGCCAGTCCGTGTCCTGCTTCGGTCCCTAGGGATTTGTGGGACTCTAAGCTTTTCTGGTTTCTCTGGGCTGTGAGTTCCCGCTTAATTTCCAGCCTGCCCGGGGGGCCCTGCCCCTGAAATCAGGGACAGAGCTCAGTCCTTTAGGGTGACTGATGGGGACTCTTTAAGGCGTGGCCGGCTGACTTCAGGGTGGTGGGAGCTGCTGGAGCAGATTTGTACCAGAGCCATACAACTCCAGTTCCATTCGGATGCTCGCTGTTCTAATTGTTCCTGGGCCACAGGTCATTTGGGGGATGGCCTGAGACAGAGGACGATCTGGCTCACAGAGGATGTATAGTCAAGGCTAATTTCCCCGTCCATCTCTGACTCCTCAGTAGAGACAGGTTTGGCTGCAATTGAGCCCCAAAATAAGCTGTGCTGAGGGCAGCATCTTGGGAATGAGGATAAAAGAGGCTGTGTCTCCCAGGTCCTTAACCCTATGTGCCCCAGAGGCAGGGCTAGCTTCTCCTGGGTTCTGTTCCTTTCACCTTTTCTCAGTGCTAGGAGCTGACCGTGTGGTGGGTCCCAGCTGGTTGACCTTCATAAAAGACCCCAGGCTGCTCGTACGTACCACTATCTTTAGGCAAAATCCTCAACTTCATCCTTCTCTCTCATCCCACCTCCTCGGGGGTTGCACCCCTCTGTCCAGACCTGTCTGCCAGTTGCTGGGTGCCCTGAGTGGCAGAAGGGTCCCCGAATTTTGCAGGGCTCTGACCAGATGGGAAGAGTCTCAGATGCCTACCTCCTGGGGCTCTCTCACACTCACTGCAGGGTGGGCAGTTTGGCTGGAAGCGTCAGGCTGTCTCGATGATCTGAATCGTCATAACTGCCAGAGAACGTCCTACGCCTCATTCCCATCTGCTACACTCTGCAAGCCTTGTCTCCAGTACCACACACAGACACGTGTCCAGGTGTAGCTTTTGTCCTTTCGAGTTCCCAGGGGAATCGTTTACTCTTTGTCCTAATAAGCGGGACCCTGCAATTAGGGAAATGACCCCGATTCCTTCCAGAGCAAGCTTAAGAAGGCACTTCGGCAGAAGGGGCATGGTTGCATTTTCTCCTAAACTATTGTGAGGACGTGAGGTATTAACTCCCCGTCGTCGCTTCTCATGCTCGTTTCCCAGGGCTGCAGCAACAGCTGACTCACCCCTGCCCCTGCTGCAGCAACAGCTGACTCACCCCTGCCCCTCCTAATCGTTGTGATTGTCGGGGCGGGCGGAGGGGGGGGGGTTCTCGGCAGCAGGGTGCCAGCCTCTGGGATTTTGTTTCTTGGCTCTTCTAAGGGTGGGGGATGCCAGAGGCAGGGGAAAGGTCAGACAGTTGGTATAGACTGCATCAGATGAGGCCTTATCTTCAGCCAAGAGAGTATTTTTTATTTTAACAAGGATGATTTCGTCAAAAATAATTTAATTCTTACTTAAGACATGGGTGATCGAATCCATCATTTTCACTTTCTGCAACCCTCTAAAGAGGAAACATCAGGCCACAAGGCATGGAGCAGAAGGAGGTCACATTCTGCCACTTGGAGTTCATCCCCTGCTATTGGGACAGGGGAGAGAAGATCCGGGCTTTGGAGTATTGTCCTGAGTAAATGCCTCTAACGTGCCCCAGGCTTGCCCTGCCCGCAGCCTCAGGAGACAGTAGGCTCCCCAGCCTTTTCTGTGAACCTTGCCAGTTTCTCTCTGCATCAGTGCATAATGTCAAATGAGGGGCCCCCACCAAGGCGCCTGCTGCTTGCTGCCAGGCACTCCTGATGACTTCAGCTAATTTCTGAGTCTAGAAACATTGTTGACAATGTGATTTCTGAAACGTGAAAGGCGTTATCTCGTCGTGCCATCTGCAGCGTGTCTGTCTGAGCTGGGGCTTCCGCTGCCACTCTGCCCCCTCGAAGCAACTCTCGCTGCTCCGTCATCATCTCCCACAGCTAATTGCTCCAAACTGACAAGGAGCCTTTTTTCCATTTAGAGATACAGGGAAATGGAACTTTCTTGCTGATGTTTCCAAGTCAAGCGTGCCTTTTGGAATTGTAAGTTGATCTTTTGGTTCGGGAGGGGTGGAGGGGGGTTGGAGGGAGTCTGGTTTCAGCACCGGGTCAGGGACAGCTCCTGGGAAAGAAGGGACCCAGGAGTCCCGGCTGGGAAGGAAGGCCCTCCTGTGATTCTGTTACAGGAAGTCTGGCATGAAATGGAATGTGCTGCTTTGGGAGGTAGTGAATTCTCCGTCAGTAGAGGTAAGCAAATGGAGATGAATTTTTTTTTTTTTTTTTACCTGCTTGGAAAGCCGTAAATAGAGCCAAACTTTAAATGGGTGACCTCTTCTAGCTCAGAGAGTCTCCTGGAACCAGTTATTTTCAGGAGAAATGTGAGTTGGTGGGGGGGTGGTAAAAGGGTCAGGGCTAGTGTAGTGGTTATCTATCGCTGTGTAACAAATCACGCGAGCAGGTCAGTGGCTTGAAACGACAATACATTTTTTTTTTTTTCACATAGCTTTTTTGGTCATTGACTCAGACAGGGCACAGTGAGGATACCTTGTCTCTGTTCCATGATTCCTGAGACCTCAGCCTGAGGTCTTGCAGACTAGGGGGCTGGAATCATCTGAGAGCTTCACTGGGGCTAAGAATCCATTTCCAAGGTGGTTCGTTCGCATGGCTGGCAAGTTGGTGCTGGCTCTTGGCTAGGGGCCTCAATTCCTCGCCACATGGACCTTGCTAGAGGGCCGCTCGAGTCCTCGTGGTGTGATGGCTGGTCTTCTCAGAGTAAGAAATTCAAAGCAGAAGCTACAATGTCTTTTGTGGCTTATCCTCGGAAGTCATACACTATCGTTTCTGTAGTCTTCTCTTGGTCACAGAGGTCAGCCTGATTCAGTGTGGGAGGGGAATACACACAGATGTAAATACCAAGAGGCAAGGACCCTTAGGGGGAGGATCTTGGACGTTGGCCATTATGCTAGATAATCAGACGGCAGAACAAGGTAGCCAGGTTCTATTGGTTGGAAGGGGGAAGACAAGTTCTGAGCTCGGTAATATTCAGCAGCAGGGGCATCAATTCTAAGCCACTTTGGGTTTCTATGAAACGTGTTCTCTTCTCTCTTTACTCGCTCCCCCGTGGCGTCCCCTCCACTGCCATGTATCTGTGCTTCCACAACTTTGCTCCCAACATTGGCCTTTTCCTTGAGCTTCATTCAGACTTACATTTCCGTCTCACTCCAACTACTCCGGCCTTCCATCGGCTTCTCAAATACATCACAGTCTTGGACGCTGCAGAGGCCTCTGTACATGGTATTATCTCTGCCAGGAATACCGTCCCCAAACGTCCACCTTCATCCCAGCCCCGGTCAACTCACGGGTATCTCAGTCCAAACGCCGTTTTCTTGAGCAGTCTTTGCTGACCTCTCCCATGGCAGATTGTATTTCCCAAAGATGGCTTTAATTTTTTTTTTCAACATTTTTTTTTTTTTGGGACAGAGAGAGACAGAGCATGAACCGGGGAGGGGCAGAGAGAGAGGGAGACACAGAATCGGAAACAGGCTCCAGGCTCCGAGCCATCAGCCCAGAGCCTGACGCGGGGCTCGAACTCACGGACCGCGAGATCGTGACCTGGCTGAAGTCGGACGCTCAACTGACTGCGCCACCCAGGCGCCCCCCAAAGATGGCTTTAAAAACACATATCTCCTGTCCCACGTGCTCTTCTTACAATGTGATGTTGACATTACTCTGTCAAGAGGTGGATTTGTGTTTCCTCCTCTATAACTTGAGTGGACCTTTGTTACTGCCTTGGTCAATAGAATGTGGCGGAAATGATGCTGTGTGACTTTCAAGGTTAAGTCGTAAGAGGCATCACCTCTCTCTCTCTTTCTCTGTCTCTCTCTATCCCTCTCTCCACTAACTAGCCCATGCAGAAGCCACTTGGAAAGCTGACACTGCCTATGAAACATGTGGGTGATGAGCCCTTGGGTGACTCCGGCCCCCTTTGTAGAGCAGAGGCAAATTACTTCCACTGTGCTCTTTGGAACTCCTGACTTACAGAGGCTGTGAGAAATGATAAATGATTATCGTTGTTTTATGCCACCAAATTTTGGGGTTGTTGTGCAACCACAGTAACTGATATGTCCCCAGACTCCATTAGATTTCCTTATAATGTGCCATCATAACTCCTGATATTTTCCCTTCAGACCATTCTTCAAGAGTCTGTAGTTCTATATTTACAGGTTCAATTAATTTCTTCTTTTTCTTGTTCTGGGATTCTTCTTCTTCTTCTTTTTAGTATGACATTTACTGTCAAATTGGTTTCCATGCAACACCCAGTGCGCATCCCAACAGGTGCCCTCCTCAATGCCCATCACCCACTTTCCCCTCCCTCCCGCCCCCCATCAACCCTCAGTTTATTCTCAGTTTTTAAGAGTCTCTTATGGTTTGCCTCCTTCCCTCTCTGTAACTTTTTTTCCCCCTTCCCCTCCCCCCTGGTCTTCTGTTAAGTTTCTCAGGATCCACATAAGCGTGAAAACATATGGTTTTCACTATCTGCTCTTTTAAACTGTAAAATTTATGAAGGTAAGCCCTGTACCCAGTTTGCTCACCAACACCTTGCCAGAGTCCGGCATAAAACGTGTACTCAATACAAGTGTTAAAGGGATAAATTCGTGAATGAGCTTTCCCCCCTTAACGCTTCACAGCTGCTTCAAACCCTTCATATACGAGCCCAAGTTATCATGCGTATCTCCTGACTCAGTCCTCCTCTGGTATCTTGGCGAAAGCACCACTGCCTCTTCAGGTACTCAGACCACGAGCTTGGAAACCATCTTCGCCTTTTCTCATCCTCCTTTCCACAAAAGACTCCAGGTCTGTCCATTCTCCCTCTTAATACGCTCTCATTCGACCCCCTTTGCCCCACCTTGGTTCCGTCCCCCATCGTTTCTTCCCCGCATCACATCAGGAGGCTCCTGACCACTTCAGTTCCCTCCAACACGTCATCCAGCCTGGCAAGGGGGACCTTCCCACAATGCACGTCTGAGCTCGCTATGCGTTGGATGAGAATTGTTCGCTGGCTCCGGCGTTGTCTTTATAATGAAGTTCAAAGTCCTCAGTGGTCTCCTGGAATCATTTGTGGAGAAGGGCGGGATAGAAGCTAAATACAGCAAAGCTCCTTGCTGGGTCTTACCGTTAGTTCCTCGGGGATCTGTCCTGGGCTCATCCACTCTCCTTCATCTCTTACTATCCCATCCCCCACCCCCCCGCCCCCCACAGTGTGCTCTAAACTCATCACGCTCTTTGGGCTCTTCCCAAATCACCTGTATTAATTTGGTTGCAGGTGACAGGGATCTGACTTCAGCTAATTTAGGTACTAAGGAGAGTTCACTGATTCAAGGAATTGGTGCAGGGAGGGCAGGGGCAGGAGTTCCCAAACAACCAGACCAGGGACTCAGGGAGCACTGCTATCTCTCCTTCTATTCCAGCGGGCCAGCTGATCCTCCCTCACTAGAGAAGGGCTTTCGCTGTGCTTCGGATGTTGCTGCGAGCAAACCACCTTAATCTTAATGGTGTAAGATATGGACCATCATTTATTATTACCGTGTCTCGTGGCTCTGTGCCTTCCACCTGGAGCACCCTTTCTTTTCCTTTCCGCCCTGATCACTCTCCTCTGCCTTTCTTCTCTCGTCTGATGAACCACCTCCTCCGGGAAGCCTTCTCTTTCTCGAGCCCCTCCTTCCCTCCACCCACCAAAGCTAGGGTAGGGGTTTCTTCCTCTCACGCCCAAAGACCTCTGTGCTTACCTTACTTCTACTCATTACCTGAATTCGTAATTTGACTTCTTTTAAAAATCTATCTTCCCTCCCCAACTGTGAGCTTCTGTAGGGGCAAACTTGTATTCCTGATGCCTCGGTCAGGGTCTGGCACTTAGTAGGTGCTTGATGAGCGCTTGCGAAATGGGTGAGTTAAGCAGAGCACAGAGGAGGCTGCCCTCGAAATGAACTTCTCTGTCCCCTGGTGTGACCAGATGGTCCAGCTGTGATGTGCTGGAGCAGAGAGAGGCCGACTTCCCCCACAGCTGCCCAGCGGTGGAAAACCCGCAAGCCGTTTTGGGAGCCCTAAGCTGGCCCGGCAGATGGAGGAGGGCTGAAGGCCCCACGGCCCTTTTGAGCCTCCCCATCGCTGAGCGGCCACAAGAGGCCATGAAAACATCTGGGAGAGCGGATGGTTCAGGCGGAAGCATCAGATGTTGAGCCTTGGGCAGGTGAAATAACCAGTCTCGGCCTGAGGTTCCTGGCGTCTGCTTGTGGGAGGGCTCGGGGTCGGGGGGCCCTGGGAAATGGCACGGAGAGCAGGCTTGATTAATCAAGTTAGGCCAGCCGAGCCAGGAGTTTAGGGGCCAGACAAAAGAACCTCTAGAGCTGCTGTTTATTGAGTCCTTCCTACGTGCCAAGCCGGGTGCTGAACTCTGTGCTTGTCCGTTCACTGCTTTTAACCCTATGAGGCAGGAACTCCTGTTATCTCTGCACTGTCCTCCCCCACCGCATTATGATAAGGCCACAGTATTGTGGCAAAGCCAGGTGTCTGGGGTCTGAAAGCTGGATTTGAACGGTGGGGCTGTGTCTTCTTAGCAGTTTGGTCTGGTCGTACGGTTTTTACTGTTTTGCGGAGCTGGTATTTCCCTACAGATACTTGGCTTTGTAGATGGCCACCTCTCACTACGTCCTCACGTGACAGAGAGGGTTCTGGTCTCTTCCTCTTCTTACAGGGATGTTAATCGCATCACGGAGTCCCCACCCTCACGGCTCCATTTCAACCCGGTTAGTTCCGAAAGGCCCCACTTTCAAATACGATCACCTTGAAGCTTAAGGCTTCAACGGATGCATCTGGGGCGTGGGCACACAAACCTTCAGTCCGTAACACTTCTGCTCATTATGAGGAGTGTCACTGAGGAGTTTACAGATTCATTCCTTCATTCACGTAACTTATATCGATTGATTCACTACCTGCCAACTGCTAGTACTAGACTGATGGATCCACAGTGTGTCCGGTAAGTCAAGCAATGGGTGAGACAAAGGGCTCAGATAAGACAGGAAGATAGGGAGTCGGGAAGCCAGCCAGAGTTGACAGCAAGTGCTGGGTGCCCCTTTATATGGCATCTGGAATCCAAGATGGCCCTCGGTGAGCGTTGCTTCCTCATAGTCCTAGTCTGGTATTTTCACGGCGTGAGTCTACCGCACGGGGCTCATCTGTGCAGTCAATGATACACTGCGAAAATGATGGTGTGACTTCTGAGCTTGGGTTGGAAAACAAGAGCTGACTTCCATCTTGCTTACTTTGGATCATTTAGTGCCACGTTGTGAGGGCACTGAAGCAGCCCTGGGGAGAAGCCTGTGTCGTGTGGAACCAAGATATCCTGCCACCAGCCAGCACAGATGTGACAACCGTACTGGGGGAGACATCTTGGAATCTGGTCCTCCGGACTCCGTCAAGCCTTCACAAAGCCGCCGTTTGAGCCAACGTCTTGACTGAGACCTCATAAGAGACTCTGAGCCAGGACCACCCAGCTAAACCAGTCCTGCCCAGTTGGCCCACAGAAACCATGGAAGGTAATGGACGGTTGTCGTTATTTTCAGTCGCTAAGGTTTGGACGACTTTGTTATGCAGCCATGGATGACTGATATGAACTCGGCACCCGGAAGTAGGTGCTTCTACAACCCACCTACGGTGGTGGCTTTGGGAATGGTTGGTGGCAGAAGATGGAGAGCGTTCGTGGAAGCGCAAATCGTCTTGAACAGATCGCGTACCAGAAGTCTGATGGTCTAAGAGGAGGATGTTGGTGATGGCTTACGGCCAGGCCTATAGAGAGATTCATGAGGCAAGGACCTGGCCAGGTCAAAGTCAACATGGATTTTCCAGTTATATGAATGAGCTATTTTGGGAGTGGATGCTCCATTCTGGTTAAGTCTGAAGTCCTGGCCAATGTCAACTGCAATCTCATGAGAAATCTGGAGCCCCAACTGCCCAGCAGAGCCGCTTCCAAACTCCTGACCCATTGAAACTATGTGAGATAATAAGTGTTTATGGTTTTAAATTGAAGTTTCAGGGAAACTTGTGACAGCAGTAGATGATTAACGTGAGAAGAATCAATAAAGAATGGCTTCCCATTCAAGTATGATCTAGTTCAGTGTTGGCCCCGAAGGAGGTCCTCCGTGGAGGCCCATCAGACTTGGGTCTTGCCTCGTTTGATACCTTTTATTGTTTTCAGAAGGTTAGCAGTAATCATGGCAATTCACACTTACTGAACATTGATTATGTACCAGGCATATGCAGAACCGTGTACATAGCTTATCTTTTCATTCCAGCAACAACCCAGTTTTATGGAATAGGAGACTTGAGGCCCACAGAAGTTAAAAACTCTCTCCCTGGATCTCTAGCAAGGAGTTGAAAATACCGGGCTGGAGTTCACAAGAAGAGTCATAGCTGGAGTTACTGAGTAGGAGTGTGATGCCCAAAAATGAAACCGTGGATACGGTGTGATAAAACATGATAAAGACGGGACGACAGGATGTAGTCTGGAGAGAGGGGGCAGGGATGACTGTGGGCCTCGTCCGTGGGGTAGGCTACGTTCAAGGAAACGGAGGAGGAAAATCTGGTCAGAGAGAGAAAGGGGAACCGGGATTGTGGAGTATCATGGAAGACCAATGGTGTCATGATGGGCTTTTGGACTCACCAACATGGCGGGTTACAGTCCTGTTGTTTAATCAAACACTTTAATCTAGGTGTTGCTGCAAAGATATTTTGTAGATCTGATTAAAGTGAGTAATCAGGTGGCTTAAAGTAAGAGAGATCATCCTAGATAATCTGGACTGGACTGGTTCAATCTGGGAGAAGTCCTTAAGAGCAGAACTGGGAAATGAAATTTGATAGCCATCAGCAGGTTTAGTCTGTGCCCAATGGTGCCAGCATTCCCCTCTGATGGCTTGCCCTGTGGGTTTTATTTTATTTGTATTTATTTATTTAGAAAATTCTTAATGTTTATTTATTTTTGAGAGAGAGAGACAGACAGACAGAGCGTGAGTGGGGGAGGGGCAGAGAGAGAGGGAGACCCAAAATCTGAAGTTATCTCCAGGCTCCTAGCTGTCAGCACAGAGCCCGACTCGGGGCTCGAACTCACGACCCGAGAGATCGTGACCTGAGCCGAAGTCGGCCGCTCAACTGGCTGAGCCACCCAGGCGCCCGCCCCTCAGTTCCCATTCTTTTGTGGATGTTAAGCTCCTAGTCCTCACTACCTGGTAATAGTCCCAGTGCCTGGTGAAACTTCAGCCTTGGGCCCCACTCGGAATTGTGGAATTTCATTTCATTCCCAGTCGAAAGAGATTAGAATATGATCTCTGAGCCTGATTATACCTATATTTGTAACACTTTGAAGTTTTATGTGCCATTTATGTGAGTTTGGAAAAGAAGATTAGGCCGTTCTGTGACCTGGGCAGTAGTCCATTAGCACTTCATTTGCATTATCTCATTTAACTGTCACAATAACCCTGTGAAGGCACTATTATCATCTTCACTTTTCAAATGAGAAAATTGAGGCTCGAATAGATGAAGTAAGTGATCTGTCCAAAGTCATTCACCTAGTAAGCAGTAGTAGATTGAAGATTCAAATCCGGGCACTCTACCCAACCCCAGAGCCCATGTTTTTAACCGTTGCCATAACCTACAGGACTTCTCAGTGCCTTTACTACACTGATGGGCACTGTAAGTCTCCAAGAGTGGCTGTGCAGAATTTCCCAAATTGATTTTACCCGATTCTTCTTAAGCTTCTTTCATAACTGTGGCTCTGGACACATTCTTTGGGAAATGTTCTTGCAGAGACAGACCAGGATAAATGTGGGGAGACCCCACTGAGGTGCATTGTGTTACAGTCAGCTTTTGCTTAAGTAAGGCAGTGGTAACAAAGAGCCCCTCAAAAATCGGTACCTTATCAGACAACAGAAGTTCATCTCCGTCTTATGTTACATCTTAGCACCTGCAGTTTAGAGCTGCAGCTCTAACTCGGTATGACTTTCATTTTGGGACGCGTGTAGACAGAGTCACCCCAGTCCAGGACACGATAGTCTCATGGCGGAAGGGAAGTTCAAGAGATCAGGTGGAGACCTGGAACTCATCTTCACTCCCGCCTGGACATCGCATAGGTCAAACTGCTCACTGATTACGGGCCAAAGCATGTCGGATGTCCAAGCCCAAAGTCCATGAGATAGAAATGCGTGCGGTCTTTACAGGTAATGACGAAATAAATAATTCCAGGAGCGCTACAATCCACCATGGAGGGTGGAGCCATCCAGAGTGTGCACGCGGGCATGTTTGGTGGTAGAGGGACGGGAAGTTGGAAGCTGTGCCCTCGAGTTTTCGGGGCAAGCATGGGAGGCGTGAGGGCGGGAGCTAACGGGAGGCAAGGGGGCTGCTGCTGTTCGTTTCGCACAGCCTCATGGGTCAGTGACGAAGTCCACCCATCCCAGGACATCATGATGGAAGCACCACGTGAAATGTGCGCGCGGGAGGGCGGTGCCTGGATATCCTCTTTGATATCAGCTTCCCATGTTCGAAAGGTGTTGCTGGCTTGTTCATTCCTCTGTGCTTTACACGTTCAGAGAGCTCTCTCCACAGACTTGGAAAAAAAATCTATTTATGTGTCTCCTGTTACTTTCCTTCCCCCCCCCCTTTCGATTGCTCCCTAATCAGCAGCTGATCGCGCCTGCCCTATAACCTGAAGGTGATGTCATCTTTGGTATCGTTCAAGATATAGCACTTAACAGTTGTTAAATAGGGGAGTTCATTTTTAGAACCCTGCCTGCTTATCTTCCCCTGCTTTACAAAGGTGATTAAGATTTATTTTTACTTGGATGAAAACAGCCTTCATTGATTTCGGCCCTATAGAGAGATAGGAGGACACTTGCATTAGCCAGAGAGGAGGTTAACCCTTCTTTTCACTGCCATCGGGCTACACTCTGCCTCCTAGGTTAGGTTGAATGGGTAAGCAACGTCAAAATGTTCTTGCTCGGTACAAAAGCAGCATACGCTGGGGTCAGAGAATGTGACTTCTCTGTGCTCAGGGTGAGGCTATTTGGGGGATCCCAGTTCTTGGGAAGCTTTCCCAGGATAACGACCAGGGGAGAGTGCGGTTTGGGCAGCTCCAGCTGTGGCCTTCTCTTCTCTCAGGCTGGGATCTGTATTACTTTCCTCCCTTTAACCCTTCACACCCCGTGCCCCCAAACTCTGTCTTCTCGTCTTGTAACAGATACTCCCACTTTGTTAGGTATTTGTTGTATCAGCATCCCACTTCCGGGCATCAAAATCTGCCCTAGTTTCCTATTGATGCTTTAACCAATTACCACGCACTCGGTTGCCGAAAACGATACAGATTTATTGTATTACAATTCTGGAAGCCAGCAGTCTGAAACGGTCTCATGGGACCAAAAGCAAGGGACCGGCAGAGCTGTATTCCTTCTGGAGGTTCTAGAGGAGAGTCCATTTCCGGGTCTTTCGGCTTCTGGTGGCTGCCTGCATTCTTTGACTCGTGGTCCCCTTCCATCTTCAAAGCCATCAGTGAATCGTCGGTCAAGTGTGTCTCGTGATGTCTCTGTTTCTAACTCTTCCGCCTCCTTCTTCCCCCTTTAAGCAATCCTTGTGATGACCCTGAGCCCATCTAGAGAATCCAGGATAATCTTATCGTAAGGTCAGCTGGTTAGCGACTTCAATTCCACCCGCAACCTTAATTCTCTCCTGCTGGGTAACCCAACACCTTTACAGGTTCTGAGGATTAGGACTTGGGCATTTTTTGGAGGGCCACTCTTCGGCCTACCGTCCCACCCAATCTTTTGCTCTCGTCAAATGTGCACCTGGAGATGGTTTTTATTTTTTTTACCAGCCTGGAAAGCCCTGGGGGTCCGGGAGAAAAGAGGAATGTGTAGTGTATAATGTAAATGATTTCAAATTATCCCTATGATATTATTATTCTAAAAGGTTCTTTGGTCCCTGCAACAATGTGTATCTTCTTTGGCTATACCCTCCCTATAGTTTCCAGACTCTTCTTTGGTTGATGGTGAGTGTTTCCATGTCCTAGCTGTTACTCTGACCCAGCGTGCCTTGACTGTAGAGAATAAGCGAAGCTTGGTGTATGAGGCAGGGTTCTTCAGAGAAAACAGAACCAATGGGGTATACAGAGAGATGCATAGATGCGAGGAGATTGATTGTAGGAATTGGCTCATGTGATTATGGAGGCAAAGAAGTCTCCTAATCTGCTATCTGCTAGCTGGAAAAGCAGGAGAGCTGGAGATGTAATTCAATCCAAGTCCAAAGGTCAGAGAACTTGGGGCTGATGGTGTAAGTCCTGGTCTGAGTCCGAAAGCCAGAGAATCGGAGGGGAAGATGTTTGAGGATAGAAGACGGTTGTCTCAGATCAAGCAGAGAGCACAAGTTCACCTTCCTGCCATCTTTTTTGTTGTATTCAAGCCTTCAGTAGATTGGATGATGCCCACCACACTGGCAAGGGTGGTCATCTTTACTCAGTCTACTGATACAAATGCGAATCTCTTCTGGAGACGCTCTCACAGACACATCCAGAAATAATGGTATACCAGTTATCTGGGCATCCCTTAGCACTGCTAAGGTAACACATACCATTAACCATTATGCTTGGCAAGAACTGAAGTCCACGGGGAGCCGATCATGCACGGCTTTAGAAAACACGGTAGGAATTTTGGCATTTATTCTGAGATCCATGGTGTGTCCTTGGCCCCCCATCACCCCAACCCCTTCAGGGAGAAAGGGGCATTTCTATATTTCTAGCTCTAGGGAGAGTAACATTTCCACCACCGTTATTAAATGAATAAGTGAGTGAATGATTGAATATATATGCTCCATGCATGTTGAATACATGCATATAGATACACGTATACCTGTGACTATGACCTCTGGTTTCCGCCTTCCCACACGTGGCGTTTATTAACATAGGAGAATAACTGGAGTTTGACAGAAGCCAAGTTATATTTGCAAGCAAAGCAGTTAAAGCACGTTTCACCTTCTGGAAGCATGCCATGCAGGCTTCACGAGGGACAGGCCAGTTCCTAGAGAAGCATTTAGCTGTTAAAGGAACCTGACATTGGATTTAAATTGACTGATGAAATGGAACCTCATTTGCTTACTGCCAGACGGTCCTTGGTAACTTTTGGAAAGCCCAGATTTCTTATTTTGGAGGTGGTGGTGGCGTGGGGGTGTGGGGGGTAGTTAAGGACCGTTACTAGGCAGATCGATGGATGAAGAAAGGATTTCTGGAATTCCTGAACCCAGACAGATGAGCTGCTCTTATATCCCACAGCTTTCCAGTAGAAAGCTCGCAGTGCTTGATCACAATGGTCTGGAAGACTGTCCAGTGACATGAAAAATGCTTATTACCAAACACCAATACGGAATTGCGTAAATGATTTTTTTTCTGTTTATGTAAAAATATATCTAGAAAAAAAATTGGCAAGTTCTGACCTCAAGCCATGGCTGTGTGAGGATGGTGGGACTGTGGCTAATTTGTTTGCTAATAATAAATAAACAGGGCTGAACTTCATTGAGCATTTGGCATGTGCCTGGCGTTACATTCAGCAATTTTTTGTGGATCATCTTATTTAACCTTCATAATAACCCTATTAGGTAGGTGCTCAGTGGGGTATGAGGCTGAGGAAGCTGGCTTAGAGAGGTTCGGTGGTGTTCTTACAGCTACCCAGATAATGTATTAGTCAGAATAGTGTAAATTACTCTCTGGAAACAAAATCCCCGAATCTCAATGGTTTTTACAAAGTGAAATTTTCTCTCTCACTCATGTTACGGTCCGACCACGTCATGATCCGACCATGCCGAGGTCTGATGTCATTCAGGTGACTCTCCTTGGTGGTTCGACCTGAAGGGTGACTTAGGGACCTCAGAAGTTCCCATCTTGTAACTCTGCTCTCTCAAAGTTCTTATGTCGACCACGCATGCCAGATGGACAAAGCGTGGAGAAGTCACACCCTTGAGTTAAGAACACGCTTGGAGCTGAAGGGACTTCACTCACATCCCCATTGGTGAGAACTTGGCCCCCTGCCCCCACCCTAGACGCGAGAGAGTCTGGGAAAAGTAATCTTTCTGCGTGGAGAGGCAGAGGAAATAGTGTGGGAAACACATAGCATTGCCTCGGGTAGGTTCCCTAGAAAGTGGCGGAGCCTGACGTTGAACTTGAGTCAGGCATTCTGACTCCAAAGTCGAGACAAGCAATCTGGGGACAGTGCTTTCTCTCTGTTCCCCTGCCGATAACCATTTAGAGCTGTCTGAGTGGTTTTGTATCATAAGTAGACTTTTAAAAGTCTACGAATAGACTCTGTACCATAAAATAGACTTTTACATAGGCTTTCTATAGAAAAGTCTTTAGAGAATGGGATAAGAACTAGATTATGAGGTTTCCATTATGGTAAAATACAGACAGCATAAAATTTGCCATTTTTATTATTTTGAAGAGTACACTCTAGTGGCTCTTAGTACATTCAGAAAGTTCTGCAGTCATTACCACTACAAGTTCCAGAGCGTTTCTGTCATACAAAATGGAAACCCCATGCCCATAATCAGCCATTTCTTTGTTCCTCCCTCCCGTCCAGCCCCTGGCAGCCACTGCCCTGCATTCTGTCTCTGTGGCCTTGCCAGTTATGGATGTTTCATGGAAATGCAATCATACAATCTATGGTCTTCTGTGTCTGGCTCTTTTCGGTGAGCATAAGGTGTTCAGAGTTCATCCATGTCGTAGCATGGGTCAGAGTTTCATTTTTATGGTTGAATAATAGTCCCTTGTATGGATGTACCACGTGTTGTTTATCCATAAATTCATCAGTTGATGGACATTTGTATTGTTGCGCCTTCTGGCTCTTGTGAACAGAGCTGCTGTGAGCATTTGTGTACCAGTGTTTGGTTTGAACTCCTGGTCTGCATCTCCACGATGGCTAACGACACGGAACGTCTTTTCATACGCTCGTTGGGTATTTGTGCAACTTCTCTGGGAAAGGGTCTTGGCTCATTTTAATCAGATGGTTGGTCTTTTTGTTGGTGGGGTGTAAGGATTCTCATGTGTCTGGATACTAGACCCTTATCAGGTACGGTTTCCTCCCTAGTTATATGCTTTTTAAAAATCTCCTTCCTGCTCTCTCTGCCTGCCCCATTCACGCTGCGGGAAGGGCTGTCCAGGCACACCCCCGTGGGGGGTGTAGAGGACCAGTCGACAAAGAAAAGAAGGGTCATTCGCATTAATGTGCATTTGCAGGTCCATAGCAGGGACAATTGTGTTTATAGCCATGGCTTTCAGTCAAGGGCTGGGATCCAGACGGGGGAAAAGAATGTCTGAGTCTCCAAGAGCCAAAGTCTGGGCCATAGACCCTATGCCATGAAATAAGGAGAAGGGAAGACTGGAGATGACATGAGTCATTCTTCTGCCCGGAAGGAGATCAGAGTCTCCCCGGGGTCCAAGAAAGACAAGATCTCAGTGGCGAGCCCAGAGGTTTCTACACTGGTAGGTCCCTGAGGTGCCCAATGCTGTACCTCATTGATTGCATTTTGGGAAAACTTGCCACAATGAAAGAATTTTTCGTAGACGACTCAGATGAAATCTGGAGAGTCCCAGCACAGACGGGACCTTTTTCAGGCTTTCGGGGGTCCCCCTTGAGAAGTGATGAGTTTCAGAAAGGAGCTGTGTGGCCAAATGGCCCCTTGGACGTAGAGTGGGAATGTGTTTGTGGGGAGTCTGCCTGAAGGGCCTGCACAGGTGCTCTGCACACGGACGAGGCAGGAAACCATCCCCCAATCCTGCAGGGTCTAGAGAGGCATGGAAAATGAGGGAGTCTGGGCCACCTTTGTGGAGAGGATACGGAGTTAGGATGGCCCTCACGGACCCGCACCCCCTGTTGGCCTCCAGTCCCGGGCGAGCCCCTCATATCCAAGCTCTGCCCAGAGACAGGGCAAGAGGTGGAAAGTGAGTGAAATCTCAAGCCAGTGGCGTAGTTGCTCCAAAGGGGCTAAGTTTTAGGTCAGTCGGAACAGAGTTTTCTGCTAAGTAGAAAAGAGTCTCATTGGCAAAACTAACCCGTTTACAGTAGTGGTTCTCAGACTTTAGGTGCATGTGAATCACCCGGGGCGGGGTGGGGTGGGACGGGGGGCTGGTTAAGGCACAGGTGGGAGCTCCCCACCCCCAGAGTTTCTGGTTCACGGGGTCTATGGTAGAACCTGGGAATCTGTATTTCTAACACGTCCCCAGGGGAATGCTGAGGCTGGTGGTTTGAGGACCCCCCCCCCGCCCCAGAGAATTACTGATTTACGTACAGAATAAAGAAGAGAGAGTATTGACGTTTATAAAACTTCTGTGAGATAAATCTGCAGGGCGCATTGTCATGGTAAAAAATTCAGACATCGTAAAAATGAGTGTTCCTTCACTCCCTCCACCTGCCCCACCCCGTCTGCATCATACTCGTCGGAGGCAGCCTCTGGTAGCGGGTCCCGGCGTATCATTCGAGTCATGTTCTACTTAGAAAGATGTATCTGTAAACACAAGTGTTTGTGTCGTATATCAGTTTTACGTAAACATAAGCTCGCGATACGCGGTTCTGCACCCAGTGCGTTTTCCTCGTTCGTGTCTCAGATCTTCCTGAAAGATGAACGTGTAGATTGACATGCTTTTTAATACAGCGTTGAGTTCTCACTGACTTATGTTTCCCTAATCGTTTGTAATCAAGTCATATCTCTTCCGGAACAGTACTAACAGAACGTTGCAACTGGCAGGAAGAAGCATCCTAATAGCGATTTACTGAGGGACAGTTTATTAAGCGCCAACGCTCTGGAAGTCTTTATGTATTATCTGATTTAACCCTCTTGGTAACTCTGTAGCATCGGAGTCATTCTGGCCCTTTACAGGTGCAGGAACTCTGGCTCAGCGGGGTCAAGTGACTTTTATATTCAGTAGGCGGTAGAGTCCAGGCTTGAACGCAGATTGAACTGCCTTCAAAGACTCGTCCAACCATTACTCCCGGAAGTTTCTCAGTGTGTATCAGAGCCCATTCTTTGTAAAACCCGCCGAGTCACATTTAGCGATGGGAGCGACGAGGGCCTCATGTGGAAAGGTAAATGATGATGGATCAGTTTAATCACCACAGAGGACAGAGTGGCAAGAAACGCCATGGGGCAGAGACTGCCTAAGTGCCCCAGGAATGGACTGGATGATATTTGCTCCTTTCTCCAGCATGCGGGGTAGGCTCTGGGATTGGAACAGTTGGTGCCAGAGACCACACATTTCCTTTAAGTCGCTCCAGGGCGAGATTCCTTAGTACTAGCTCGATAGGGGAAGAACTAACCCAGTCTTTCTTGGTCGGTGCCTCTTTCCTTTCTATAGGATATTTAGATTCCCCATTCTTCTTCTTGGCCCAGTGCTGGACCTTGATATTAATCCCTGGCTGTCATACTTATGACACTTTTGGTTTGCGAATTAAGCATAAATACAACTTTTACAACTTGGTCTGCAAATTCAAATTAAGAAAATCCAATTTACGCTCGCTTCACTGACAAAGGAAATTCATTGGCTTACGTCACTGAACTAGTTCAGAGGTATCGGGCTTCAGGCACGGTTTGGTCAGGGGGTTGACTATGTTTCTTTGTGAGCTGTCTGAGTTGCTTTATAATGTGTCAACTTGGATCAGCCTGCATCTTCCAGAATTCCCTTCCCTAAATGTTTCATGTTAGAAGACATCCTTAGGCAAGATTTAGAGGATCGAAATGAACCAGGAACGATTTTTGTTCGGGAGTGCCTCGGATATCCTATTCCACAGTCACACGCTCTATCCCTGATCTTCAGGCTGTGTGAAGGCTCTGGGCTCAGTGGAGTTTCCAGCCTTGGTTATGTGTCCCAGAACCGTAAAACCTTCAGGCTGGGGTGAACGTGGGCCAGCAGTGCGAGCTCCCTCTCCCTTCTGGTGAATCTTTTCTCGGAGCCATTATTGTCCTTTTGTTCTGAAAATAGGCAGGGCATCCAATCACCTCAAAGATGTCTGAGGCCACACAGACACCTCAATCCTAAACTCAGGTTCAGGATTTCAATCTCTTCGTTTGCAGTAGGATTCTTGGGAAAAGTGGCTCACTTCTCCTTACCAAAACATTTCTGCCATCCTAGGAGCACTGGGAGAAGCACCTCTGTGAGGTGCGGAGAGCCCAATATTATGTTCCTTTTTTATGGCTGAGTACTATTCCACCGTGTGTATAGACCACATCTTGTTACCCATTCGTCACTCTTGGATATTTGGATTGCCTTAACCTTTTGGCTCTCATGAATAAAGCTGCTGCAGTGAACATTTGTGCACAGACTTTGTGTCGGGTATCTGTTTTCAATTCTTTTGGGGAGATTCCTGGGAGTGGACCCACTGGTCATAGGCTAACTCTGTGTTTCACTTACTGAGAAACTTACGTAAGGCATATCGAAGATAACCGTTACCTCCCGTTTTAGAGAAGAGGAAACGGAGGCCTTCCGGCGGCCGTAACGGTCACCTGCCCATCGTCACCGCTCAACTCTTTGGCTCCTGCCCAAATAATCTCCCTGGTCCTTACAGCTGATCCATTTGATGCCTGGTGGAAATTTCTCCCTGGATATTTCACGGTGCCCTGAATGCAGTGTGTCTGAAACTGAATCCATCACTTCCTGTTTCCATGTCTGTGGATGACGCCCCCATCCCATCAGCCATCAGCCGGTCATCACCCTTGGCCTCTCAAGGATAGAGGCATTATTAACTGCATGGGGCCGGGGGCACGTTATTAATCTCGCCCCACCCCGTAAATGTCTCCTCCCACTAATTTGCGTAAAAGAAAATCCTCCCCCATCTACCTCCACCCAAGTCACTCTTCCCAGAGCCCGGAGGGCAGTGTGCTTCTTTGATGCACTTTGGCAGAGATGCTCATTCGCGGCTCTTGTAAGAGAACTAAATTTCTGCCTTACCTAGCTAGCAACCGCTTGAAACCTGAATTGACCATGTGTGTCTTTAGGAGATGATTTGTCATTGCTCGCCTGGTGGATGCCCATGAAACTGCCCCGGGGGTCTTGACCACAGCCTGGAGCCCATTTCACATCCAAGCGAGTGACTGGAATGAGCTTTATTCAGTAAATACAACTTTCTGCTGGGTCCAAGTGTACTGGGGAGACACCGGGAAGAGGTGAGCGGGGAAGGATGGGCAGGATTTCGAGGGGGGAATCTGGGCCTGGGAAGGGAGGGATGCCATAGATAAAGGCAGGCGTGGGGGTGAGACCAGAGAAGGCTCCAGTCCCGCGGGAGGTGATGAATCTGGGGGTGGAGGCCTGAACTCTGGCCCCGCCCTGGTCTGTATGGCCTTGTAGCGGGCACTGTTGAGTGCTGTCCAGCATCCAACGCGGAACACATCTGGATCTGTAAGTCAGGAGAGCATCTGGTTCAGCTGATCATCGATAAGGCAAAGAATGAGAACACGGGAGACTGGCGTCTGGCCTGTCAAAGGTAAAATGGTGGCAGGGGGCCTCTGTGCATCTTACCGAAGTCTTACGGTGATGGGTGGACCTTTGTAGTTATCTGTGCCCTAGAATGCTAAAGGGCAAGGAGATTTCTTCCCCATAGTTCTCCCTGGTCAATGACTCAGATCAAGGGGCGCCTGGGTGGCTCAGTCCGTTGAGCGTCCGACTTTGGCTCAGCCCACGATCTCGCGGTCCGTGAGTTCGAGCCCCGCGTCGGGCTCTGGGCTGACGGCTCAGAGCCTGGAGCCTGTTTCCGATTCTGTGTCTCCCTCTCTCTCTGCCCCTCCCCTGTTCATGCTCTGTCTCTCTCTGTCTCAAAAATAAATAAACATTAAAAGAACAGAAACAAAACAAAAGAAAACAAAGACTCAGATCAAGTTCAGTATTGTCACCAGATTCTGGATGGTTCCTTTTACCAACTCTGCGTGCTGCCGGGGCTTTGCCACCCACTGTGACCATCTTCAGAGGGTTGCCCTCGGGCACGGGCACAGTCCCCCGCCCCACACTGTGGCCCACAGCCCCTCAAAGAGTGGCGTGCAGGTACGAAAGCCCAGCTCCTGTGCCCGAAGCTGGGTGCGATCTAAGGGGTAATTACGTCCCAGAGGAGCCTGCAGGGTCAGGCTGAGGCTGAGACTTCACCAGAAATCATACCTTTGTGCCTTCCTTTTCTATCTCACTTCCTCCACACCCTTATGGGGTCGGTCTCCTCAGAGCACCTACACTCAAACCTTCCGGGAGAGCCCAGCCTACGACAGCCTCAGTTTCTCATGTGTGCCTTGGGATCGGCCATGGCTTTTAACCCTTTGCTTTGACTGCAGATCCCTTTCTGTGCATCAGGTGCTGTGAGGAGCCCTGAAGGCGTAAGAGGCAACGAGGAATGCTGGAGTCTGTGTGGAGCAGAGGCCCTGCAGCCCCTCCACTATTCCCAGCATCTTCTCTACATGGGGAGCAGCCGCCTTCCCAGCCCCTTGGGATTCCACAGACGCAGCATGGAGCTCTGGCGTGCGTGGACAAAGCTTCCGGTCAGTCCTACAGCCTTATAGTCTCCTTTGAGACCCCAAGTTTGCAATGAGGTTCTCAGAAACTGGCCCCCCCCCCCCCAGGTTTCCTGATTATTGCTTTGAATCCGTGCCCAAGGATTCAACTCCTGTCGATCCAAAGACCACCAACTTTGGAGTGGAGCTTCGAGATCTGGTTTCCCAGGGGTGAATCGGTGGGGGCAGCCCCAGGGGGCAGAGGAAGTTCCATTCAACGGAACGAATGTGCCTTGCTCACTCCGGACACTCGTGGCGGAAACTGGAGGAAATACACAGAGGCTGAGTCAGTGTGGGCATTAAGTTGATCTACTTCCTTCTGTCGATGAAAATGGCCACAATGGCACCGATTCCTTTAGCACGTATGGAGGCCTTATTACGTGCCAGGTACTGCGCTCAAGGCATCTCATCTTTACGACAGCCCTGTGAACTGGGTTCTATTCTTATCCCCATTTGACAGATAAAGAGACTGAGGCTCAACTGTGCGTGCAAGGCCACACAGCCGATGAGTTGGAGTGGGGTTCGAACCCGGGCGGTCTGATTCCCGACGCACCCCCCCGCCCCCGCCGCAGTAGCCGTGCCCCAGCGCACCCTCAGACACGCTCAGGAGATGGCCGCAGGCATGCATGCACGTGTGCGTGTGTGCATGGGCCCGCTTGCGCACACGTGTGTGCAGGCCGTGGGCAGAGCACAAGCCGGGAGGGTGAGTCAACTCTGTCTGCTGCCTGTGGGCTCTGTGACTGCAGTCGGGCAAGGTGCTGGCCTGTTCCGGCTCACTTTTATGTTTTTATTTAGAAGCTTCCATAGCAGAGCCGATGGCAGAAAATGTGCAGTAAAACGCGGGAGGCCGCTGGGTAATGGCCCCTGTAAAGTGTTAATTGCCTATTGAGACGGCAGACTTTGTCGATGGTGGGGATCTGAGCTATTGACAGCCCCTTATTTATTTCGGGCCCACAAAGCGGGGTCCTCCTCCACACAGGCTTCCAATCAGTCACGCTTCCCTGGGCCCGCCAAGGAGCGCCAGTCAATAAGTCCGCTTGCTGCCTTAACCCTTTGAGGCTGGCAGCGTGGGCGGTGGGACTGGCTTGGCCAAAGGCCTCGTCCCAAGGGGGCCTCCGTCCACGGTGGCCAGGAAGGAAAGCCCCCGGGGATAAGTGCTGATTCTGTGCCGGGGGCCCGGTGGTGGGCTTTACTGATGCTTGTCGGTTTTCTCTGATGGCTTCCAACGTGGACAGGCGGGAGGGGGGGAGGGGGGCGTCCCTCTGTACGGACGGGGCAGCCCAGGCTCAGACACGTCGAGGGAACTGCTGATTGTCGAAGCTAGAAACGCTGCAGAGCGTTACGAGCCGGACCATGCTCCCTCCAAATCTGTATGTTGAAGTCTTAACCTCTAGTAGCTTACTTAGAGCTATTTGGAGACAGGGTCTGTACCGAGATGGTTAATGTCAAGTGAGGTGGTTAGGGGAGGTCCAACACGACCGCGTCCTTGTAAGAAGAGGCAGTTAGGACACAGAGGGGAGACCACGTGAAGAGACACAGAGAAGACAGCCGTCTGTAAACCAGGGAGAGAGGCCATGGGAGAAATCAACTCCGCTGACACCTTAATCTCAGACCTCTGGGCTTCGGAATCATGAGAACACCAACTTCCGTTGTCTGCCCAACTCGAGGTACTTTAATACAAATCGCAACTGGTTGGCCAAGCATACATATTGAGAACATCCCAGAGGAAGGGGTTCGAGACGGGCAGAGCCTGGACCCAGCAGAAGTTGTTGGGTGGCTTGACCGAGTGGTGGCAGCGGAGGCGAGGTGGGCAGCCTTGAAACGGGCTTTGGAGACGTCACTGGCAGAACCTACAATGGACTGAGCGTGGAGGTGAACGGGAGGGCGTCGACAGGACGCCGCTCTGGTCTGTGGCTTGAGCGACCCAGTCTTCACGGGAGCTGGTCACCAGGAGGGAAGACATGTTGGGTGGCAGATGGTCTCTTGCCTTCGTGGACTGTCCTCTGGAGAGGGCGACCTTACTGAATGAAGGTGGTTCGAATCTGTTCATTCCCTTATCCACTCATGCTCACATACGAGTTTTACGTATGTAAAACATACGTACGTATGTTCCCGTGAAGAAGTGGCTTCCCTGTCCCCTCACCCCTTAGCTCCTGGCCACCACGAATCTGTTTTCTGTCCCTAGAGATTTACCTGTTCTGGACATTTCGTATCAATGGAATCATGTATGACATGGCCTTTTGTGTCTGTTTTTTTGCAATTACATTAATGTTTTTAAGACTCTTCAACATGACTGGGGCGCCTGGGTGGCTCAGTCAGTTAAGCGTCCAACTTCGGCTCAGGTCATGATCTCGCGGTTCGTGGGTTCGAGCCCCGTGTTGGGTTTTTTTTTTTAAATTTTTTTTTTCAACGTTTATTTATTTTTGGGACAGAGAGAGACAGAGCATGAACGGGGGAGGGTCAGAGAAAGAGGGAGACACAGAATCGGAAGCAGGCTCCAGGCTCTGAGCCATCAGCCCAGAGCCCGACGCGGGGCTCGAACTCACGGACCGCGAGATCGTGACCTGGCTGAAGTCGGACGCTTAACCGACTGCGCCACCCAGGCGCCCCCCGTGTTGGGTTTTGTACTGATGGCTTGTAGCCTGGAGCCTGCTTTGGATCCTGTGTCTCCCTCTCTCTCTGTTCTTCTCCTGCTCGCACTCTGTCTCTCTCTCTCTTTCAAAAGTAAACAAACATTAAAACAAATTTAAGCCTCTTCAACATGACTTACAACATGTCCAGTGATGCATGTTGTAGCCTATATCAATGTTACGTTCCTTTTTTATGGCTGAGTACTATTCCACTGTATAGACCACATCTTGTTATTCATTCGTCACTCTTGGATATTTGGATTGCCTTAACCTTTTGGCTCTCATGAATAAAGCTGCTGCAGTGAACATTTGTGCACAGACTTTGGGTCGGGTAACTGTTTTCAATTCTTTTGGGGAGGTTCCTGGGAGTGGACCCACTGGTCATAGGCTAACTCTGTGTTTCACTTACTGAGAAACTTACGTAAGGCATATCGAAGATAACCGTTACCTCCCGTTTTAGAGAAGAGGAAACGGAGGCCTTCCGGCGGCCGTAACGGTCACCTGCCCATCGTCACCGCTCAACTCTTTGGCTCCTGCCCAAATAATCTCCCTGGTCCTTACAGCTGATCCATTTGATGCCTGGTGGAAATTTCTCCCTGGATATTTCACGGTGCCCTGAATGCAGCGTGTCTGGAACTGAATCCATCACTTCCTGTTTCCATGTCTGTGGATGACGCCCCCATCCCATCAGCCATCAGCCGGTCATCACCCGTGGCCTCTCAAGGATAGAGGCATTATTAACTGCAGGGGGCCGGGGGCACGTTATTAATCTCTCTATGCCTGGTCTCCTTGTCCAGCAAGTGGGAGGTGACCTCACTGGGCCGTGTGAGGATCAAGGGAGATCTCTCTCTCTCTCCCTGACTCTCTGTCTGTCTGTCTCTCTCTCCCCCCTCACTTCTCCCCTCCTCCTTCTCTCTGTCTCTCCCTTAACAAGTATGGCCCACACTGTGAGCTCCGCACACGTCATCATGAACAGGGACACTTTCTGGGTACGACGTGCTGGCATCCCGCGAAACTGGTGTGGCACCAAGTGCAGTTCAGGGAACTGGGAGGAACAGCGTCAGCAACACCTGAGTTCTGTGGAGTCCGAGCACTGGCGGGTGAAGCCCGGGTACCGGCACAAGTAACAGACGCCCCGGGGTGATTTTCAAGCTCAGCCACGTTTGGAAACAACTGCATGCAGCTAATTACCTTCTGTTATTAATACACTCCTTAAAAGCATAGACTGGCAATTTCCATCCGACAGGGGTTTCACCATTTCTCTCCCCGAATCTAATAAGAGCATCAATCAGTGCGCCCTCAGGTGGGTCTCCGTTTCTTCCCACGACTTGTGTTGAACGTGGGAGGCCTCCTGTACCTGGTCCCCACGAAGTTGTCGGCTTTAAAGTTGTGTCTTTGCCGTCATGACTGAAAGCACGCTTCGTTCGCTCAGACGTGCCACCGGCTGTAATGCTGGGCACTTTGCGACTTACCTCACCCCGTCCTTTGGAAAGGGGGCTTGGTGCCGACCTGTCCTCGGTTCTTCTGTGCAGAGCCTGGATTCAGGAAGTGCTGGCGATGGAGGGAGATGTTCACTAGTCTTTCGAGGAAACGAGTGTTCTGGGTGCAAGTGAGCTTGGAGAACATGGGGTTAAACTGAGTGACCCAGGTTCCTTTTCTGCAGGACTTCTCAGGGCCTTGAATGAGGTAATCCTAAAGTGGTATCCTAAAGTGCCAGTGAGCTGCAACTTCAAGTGACCCAGGCTGGACAAGGAAGGAGGCTTCCCAGAAGGGAAAGTTTCTAGGTGGTTGGTTTCTGACCACCCTGGTCTGTTCGGTCAGAGGCAGAAGCAAAGCTGAGACGGAGCCTTCCTGAGGCCGTGTGCTGAGGGAGGGCGCGGCACCGAATAGTGGCAGCGGTACTGGGGGGTATTAGACATCGAGTATCCGCAGCTACCCGTTGATCCACTCTGGTCAATATCCATCCACATTTCTGTGTCCCAGCTCTCTGGCCCACCCTCTGGCTCTGAAAAGCACCACTTGGGCTTCTGATCAAGGCCTGCCAGACCTTCTGATGACCTGGGCACTGGGGCTGTCACCATGTCGTCTGTCTCCAGTGCCACATGGATGTCTCAGTCATACTGCCCTTCGAGTGGAGCTGTATGTACCTCCGACCTCTCCCTTACGAGCCCCTGGAGCGCAAGTCCCGTGTCTTATTCCTCTCCCCCTTCCCACCTCGCACGGTGCCAGGCACACCACCTGGGTCGGTCGGTGTGTGCCCGCTTGCTCCATCAAGCTACAGGATGCTGTTTCGTCGGAAGGGAAGAGAGAGGAAGCAGGGAGGAAGGAAGAACGTGCGCAAGACAAGGCAGCTGGTAAATCCTCAGGGGCTGGAGGGAGAGGGCTGCGAGCCCCTGGGAACTTGCTGCCATTTCTCTCCAGACTGTCACCGCTAGAGAGCACAGCGTCCCTAGGAAGGAGGTCTGCTCAGCCCAGGCACCGGCCCAGCCCAGCTCTGCTCAGCCCCCGCCCCCGCCTTCCCCGGCAACACCCCAGCGGGCAGTGGGGATTTGGATGAGGCTCAGCCCTGCCTCAGACACTTTGCAATCTTGGGCCTAATTAAAACACCACAGACGGTTTGAACCCCGCATTAAAATTTGATGAGGAATTGATCAGCCAAGCAAACAGGAAATTTAGCTGTGAGTGAAGGTAATGTTTGCTCAAATGTGTAATGAGGCCCACGGGGAATATTTGTGGGGACCTCAGTCATGTCTGCAGCCACTCCCGCTCTTCAGTTTCATCTTCCCCGTGTGCCTGTCCCCTCAAAACACACCAGATGCTTCCAGAGGGAACAGAGAACTGGAAAAGTTTTGGCTTGACTTGATAATTTCCTCTGAAAACCCAAGGAAATCTAAAATCCCCCACAATGTGCTGGAACCACAGCGCAGGAGGGGGGCAGACGCAGGCGGGGGTCTTGGCTTCGCCATTTGCCAGCTGGGGTCCTTGGTTTGCAATAATCGATCTAGCAATTAGTCACTGAGTACCGACCATGTGCCAGCGACACTCTAGACCCTGGAGAAAGACTGGCATGCGAAATGGTCGTGGTCCCTGCCTCCACGGGGAGTGTGGTTGAGGGAGGCTACGAGCCCCCATTTCCCCATCTGCAAAATGGGGGTATTAGGATCTTATCACTGGGACTGTTGGGTGGATTAAATGAGAAAATATACACAAGACACAGAGGACAAGGCCTGCATATGTAATAAGTGTCAAATGAAGCTTCTTCTATATCCTTCTTCCCCCCAGCCTGCATGTGTGGTCTTCTAAGGGTTTTAACTCATCTTCCTATTCAGTTTCCTGCAGGTGACCTGACCTGATGCTCACTCACTTGTGTGCTCACCGCTGGGGGGGGGGGTGTAACCGAGGCCAAGGGTGAAGCAAGTCACACGACGGATATACGTGCGAGAATTGGGATTGGTTTAGAAGTTCTCTGAGAAAGATCAAAGAGAAGGAATCCTTCGGTCATCTGGGGTAGGGGAATCTATTCCTGGGCTCATAAATAAGTTGGCTGTATTCTTTAAATTTCTAGGATAATCCCCTTTCCTTGGTTCTAAGGTGCGTGTTCCCTCCCTTCATAGATTTCAATGCCTCTGCATTCAGAATGTACCCTATAAAAAGTGTCAGAAGACAAGTCCCAGCCACAGGTGGAAGAATGGACTATGCCCGTCTCAGCCTTGCTTTGACATTCTCTTAGAATAAATAGGTCATTAGAGTTTCAAAGATGGGAGGAGAGTCCGAGATGACCTCTTCCTATGTCCTGGAGAACCACTACTCGGAAACGCAGACTATCTAACTAAAGCAATGACTGATTTCCGAGCGTAGCTTGAAGTTCCATTTTCAAGTTCCATTAAGATGGAATTCTATTCAGGGAAAAGCAGAAGTTTGAGTTTAACCAAATAGGAAGGGTAGGAAAAACCCTGGTTTTCTTCAACATGCTTCAGACGGTAATCGCTCCTGAAGTCCTTAGAACGGCCAGATTTGGGAGCATAGAGTTAGAGGAATTCTATGCTAATTCTAGAGCATAGAATTAGCATGTCACTTGGATGCTATGCCCAGCTGCTGGTGGCCAGAGAGACGCGTTCAGAAGGCCCCCGGGCACTGAAAATATTATCTGTTACCTTGGTACTGTGGATTGGATATTTTTCATTTAACTTGTAAATGTTTATTGCTGATCCCCTGGAAAGCTATGGATTTATATATATTTATTTTATACTTTGCTATCTAGTGAAATGCTATTATTAGCTTCTCAAATCCTCCTATCCCTTGTCTTACGTTTTCTAAATGTACAATAATAATGTTGGCAAACAATACCTATTTTGATTCTTTCTTGTTAATAGTTAAACACTTAATTCCCATTTTTTCGCTTATTGCATTGGTAAGCACGTCCATCAAGATCAGCATATTCTGATTTTGCAATGCTTATTGCGTCCATTTTGTTCGTTAGAACAGTATAATTTTTCTACAGACTTTCTCCAAGGTCATTGGTATATCCCTGTACAGCATTTTCTCTATTAATTTTAAAATTTTGAACATGTTTATTTATTTTTGAGAAAGAGAGAGAGAGAGAAGAGAGAACGAGCAGGGGAGGGGCAGAGAGAGGGGCACAGAGAATCTGAAGTGGGCTACAAACTGATGCGAGGCTTGAACCTACAAACCGTGAGATCGTGACCTGAGCCGAAGTTGGACACGTAACCGACTGAGCCACCCAGGCGCCCCAGTTTTAAAATCTCCTTCCTATCTGCTCTCATATCCCCTTTTTCCATTCTTCAATTTGTGTAACCCAAGTGTTACTGTCTCGTGAGTATCAGATGCCATTAAGAAAGACAGTCCTTCTTGCTGCTAAGATCACTCAGAGTGGAATCTGAAGTCTTACTAATTTTCTTACCCTATGTCCCAGGGGTAAACACAATGTACACTTTGAAGTATAAAATACCAGTCCTTGGGGTGCCTGCGTGGCTCAGTTGGTCGAGCCATCCAACTCTTGGTTGTATCCTGGGATCGAGCCCCACGTTGGGCTCCGTGCTGAGTGAGGAGCCTGCTTGGGATTCTCTCTCTCTCTCCTTCTGCCCCATCCCCCCACTCACACACACTCTCTCTCAAAAATAATTTTTTTAAAATGTCAGTCCTTTATGCATATGCAATATGCATAAATAAAATTTTATTTCTACACAGTCGCGACCGTATTGTATATTGTCTTGTATCATGTTTTTTTTTTCGTGTGTTCTTTAATGACTTCCTAATATTCTACAGTATGGATGAACCATATGCTATTTATTCGTTTCCCTGTTGTTTAACTGTCAAGTTCATCCATTTGCTTGCTGCCGTAAGTAGTTTTATGATGAATGTTTTGCAAATAAATATTTGTTCACATTTCCAATTATTTCCTTAGGATGGAATCCTTAAGTGGGCATGAATAATTTCAGCATCTCTGATATGTATTGCCAAATCGCCCTTTAGGAATTTGGACTAATTTATGCTCCTACCTGCAGTATAAGCTTGTCTAACTTGCTCCACTGTCAACGGCACTGAATTTTCTTAATCTTCGGAAATGTTGTAGATTCCAAATGAAATCACATGGTGGTCTTAATTTGCGTTTCTTTGATCATGAGTGGGCTGCACCTTTTAAGTCTTCTTTATTTGCCATTGATAGTTCTCTGTGAATCTTCTCCGTCTGCCCTCGGACCACATTTCTCTATTCTGCTTAAGGGGGATCCAGCCCTTAAGAAACTCTTAATGATATCAAATCTTTTTTTTTTTTTTTTTTATTAAAAAAATTTTTTTTTTAACGTTTATTTATTTTTGAGACAGAGAGAGACAGAACATGAACAGGGGAGGGGCAGAGAGAGAGGGAGACACAGAATCGGAAACAGGCTCCAGGCTCTGAGCTGTCAGCACAGAGCCCGACGCGGGCCTCGAACTCACGGACCGCGAGATCGTGACCTGAGCCGAAGTCGGACGCTTAACTAACCGAGCCACCCAGGCGCCCCAATGATATCAAATCTTTATCACACATGTTGGAAATATTTTTCTTAATTTGTTGTTAATTCTCAAATCTCTATAGTTAGGTCCGCCATTTTTTTAAAAGCTTTAATGTTTTGCCTTTGGTCGTAGTGAGTTCAGACTTCTAACCTTAACCCACTAGCCTGCCCCTAGTCCTGCTTAGATAGTGGCCAGAAGAAAGAGGATCATTTCTTTTTGGTTTCCCACATGGGAAATGGTCCCCTGTAATTGCTCGCCAGCCAACGATGTGCACAAGAGGAGAGACAGTTACCTCAGAGGAAACTAGAAAAAAGTAACAACCCCTGGGAAGGTGCTACACTGGTCAAGGAAAGAGCTGGAACCAGCTTCATCCATCTGCATGGAACCAAGCTCTCCCCACCCCTTAGCCTGTCAAGGTTGCGCTGGCCCCCTCGGTCTAGTGTCTCTGCCTTCTCAGCATTCACTCTCCGACTCAAGGTCCTCCCCGTCACCTGGCTGTATTCCCTTTCACCCTTGTCTGTTGTACGTGTTTCTATATCCTTGAACCTCAAGGAGGGTCAGAGTCTGAGCTCCCGTCTTACTGGAGGGTAGGGTCTCTGTTTATGTCTTCTAGACACAAGGACTTGGGTGTGGGCTCCTTTATTTATCTGGAAGGTGACCCCAGAAAGCACAAGGGAGGAAGTAGGGAAAGCAGGACAGAGAAGGATGAAAAGCCCCACAGACGGCATGTTAATGAGTGTACCGTTATAGCTGCGGGGGGCTGGGACTGAATCCTGCTAGGGACCCCCTGAGATACTATATGGTGTGCCCCTTACAATCGTCCCAGGGCGGCAGGCAGGGACATCTATCCACTGACTTCCATACTCCATTGGCGGGAGATGATCACGGGCACTTGAGCTTGCAGGAGATGAGCACTCTCAAAGATTGCTAGAAAAAGTCACGAGGTGGAGAAGAAAGGACGCAAAAGCAAGCGGGGCCGCTGGGGCGTGCCGGTGGGAGTGTCTCCATCCGAGGCTGGAGGCAGGTCCCGTGGGCCGAGGGGCAGCAGCCGCATTGCAAAATGTAATAGATCATTATATTGATGATGGATTATTTTTAGCCACAGTAGCATCTGCTAAAGAGGAATCTCTCCAGCCGCTGTGCAAATTGTGGATTCATCTCTGTGGGGGGCTGCCTGAATACTGTTACAGAAAATTATTAAAGGACCCCCAATATTTTATCAGTCTCTCAGCTCCGGTGAGCTCTGCCTGCTCCACCTTGTCCCTTTTTCTTATGTCAAAATCGCTCAGAGATCAAGGTCAGAAATGGGGAACTTAAGAATTTACATTCACGCGTGTTCCTGAAGTCACACATATTCCATGCGCCTTCTTCGTCAATTCATTTTTTTTTCCTTTTCTTCAGTATTATCCACTGTGGTCACCGTGTTATACATTAGATCGTCAGATGTTATTCGTCTTATCCCTGGAAGTTTGGATGCCTTTTACCAACCTCTCCCCATTTCCTCCACCTTCCAGCCCCAGGCAACCACCACGCCTTGTTTCTATGAGTTAGATTTAAAAAAAAAAATTATTATTATTATTATTTTTAGATTCCACATACAAGAGCTATCATGCAGTATTTTCTTTCCCTGCGTGGCTTATTTCATTTAGCATGATGCCCTCTGGTTTCTTCCGTGTTGTCTCAGATAACAGGATTTCGTTAGTTTTTTTTTTAAGGCTGAATAATATTCCATTGTGTGTATGTGTGTGTATTACATTTTGTTGACCCACTCATCTATTGACAGGCACTTGGATTGTTTCCATATCTTGCCTTTTGTGCATAATTGCTGCCATGAACCGGGAGTGCAGAGATCGCTTCAAAATAATGATTTTGTTTCTCTTGGATATATACCCAGAAGTGAGATTGCGGGATCATATGGTAGTTCTATTTTTAATTTCTTGAGGAGCCTTTAGACTGTTTTCCACACCCACTCCATTCTTTAATTTATACCAGATTAATACATTGCCATAAAAGCAGCTTCCAAATGCAATGACCATCATAACAATCACTGCGAAATGTAATAGATCATTCTATTGATGATAAATTGTTTTTAGCCACATACTGATTTCCATTGTTACTGTTATCCTTACCCATGCCTCTTGCTAATGTTTAGGCTGGGGCTGATTGGCAGAATTGGTAGCTTGAAGTCCTGGGATAGACTTGGAAAGATTGCCCGAGTCCTGGCAATGAGTAGGCGCAGATGACTAATGTGAATAGTCTCTATTTTGTACCTCTATACATGTGAGCGAAGGGACTGTGATGGGAACTGCACGACATATTTTTGTCAGTGAAGGACCGCTTGACCCGCATGGTATTTTTCCCACTGTTCAAAAACCTTTGGCTTTTTCTTTGCCAACCTCTGTTGATGAGACCATGCAACAAGATGCCTCTTGCATCGCTGGGGCGCTCCAGTAGAGAACATTCCGCATTGTGCTTTGGCTAATAGGTCCGGCAATAGATGGTTTTCCACCAAGAGTCCCCGCCACGGTTTTGCTCCGCTTCTCAGCAAAGATTTAAGAGGTCGGTGGTTTCGAGACTTCTCCAAGGCATTGTTACTTTGACAAGATATACCAGGGTAATTGACTAGTCTGCACTTGGTATTATCATAAATAATTAAAACAAAGCTATGCTTATCAAAACAAATGCACTAAGCAGTGTGCCTGTTTTGCTGAATCCCATGTTCAAAGGGATTAGAAGATTTAGAAATTAACCAGGTCTGTCTTTAGACACTGCCCCCAAATGAGTGACGGAGTATTGATCTATGTCCTGGAGGAAATGACATCGTAAACAGCCACGGTTTAATGAGACATGGTAGGCAAATGGGGCAGCAAAACTGGGTTAGAATTCTGATCTTCTCTTTGTAAATGTGCCCTCAGGTAAGCTGGCGCGCTTGGGTTTCTGTGACCGCATTGATGAGATAGGCTAATCACACCCATCCTTCAGGAGAAGCGTAAAGGTGAAATGAGAGAATGTATGAGCAAACACTTTGTAAATTCAATAATGGTATGTAGATGCTACATGCTTCTGTTGTTAAATGTGATAGATAGCCCACTTCTCCTTTCCCGCTTCCTGGTTTCTCTCTAAGGCAGGGTTTCTCAGCCTCAGCACTAACTGACACTTCGGGATGGATAACTCTTTGTTGTGGGGGATGCCCCGTGCACCGTAGGATATTCAGCAGCCTCCCTGGTCTCCATTCATTAGATTCTTAGTGGCATCATCCAAGTCGTGACCACCCCCAATTTTTCTAGACGTTGCCGTATGTCCTGGGAGTGGGGGAGGGGTGCAAATTAGGACTCGGTCGAGGTCCTCTGCTTTAAGGGCAAGAGGAACAGCCAAAAGTTCCTGGAACTTCTTTGGACCTTGTTTCTTTACTAGTTGGTGGCACCTCTGGACGTTACAAGTGACTGCGGCCGTTCTCTGCAATTCTCTTTCTTCCACTCCACGTTGCTGGGTGGATGTAACAGGCAGTTCAGGACAAGTTACACTGTGGTAACAAAGACCTCCCAAACCTCAGTGGCTTAAAATAGCAAGACTTTTATTTCTGGCTCTCTTCCACAGGTCTGCACTTGGGGATCCAGGCTGATGAGGAAGCCTCCATGGGACGATGGGACCTTGCCAGTCTGTGCCAAGGAGGAAGGAAAAACATGACACGTCATGAACCTGCGCCCACAGCTTCTATTCAGAGGTGACACTGGTTACTCCGGTCCACGTTGCATTGGCCATGGGAAGTCAAATGGCCATTCTTGGTTTCAACAAGGCAGGGTTATTTAATCCTCTTCCAGGGAGGGGTAGCACGGGTCACCTGGCCATATCCAACCTACGTGGGACAGGGACATACAATTCTTCCTTCGGGAGGGCAGTGACTGTTGTGAAGAATAACACAATCTACCCCAGTGGGTAAGCTGGTCACGGAGGTCCTTTGTGTCCTACAGATATTGCCACTTTTTCCCCCCTATTCTCTTTGATTTTCTTTCTATTTTATTATTTTATTTTTATTTTCCGAAATATAATTTATTGTCAGGTTGGCTAACATACAATGTATACAAGGTGCTCTTGGTTTGGGGGGTAGATTCCCGTGGTTCCTCGCTTACATACAACACCCAGTGCTCATCCCGACAGGTGTCCCCCTCAATGCCCATCACCCATTTTCTCCTCTCCCCTGCCCTCCCGTCCCCCCACCCCATCAACATTCGGTTTGTTCTCTGTATTTAAGAGTCTCTTATGGTTTGCCTCCCCCCCCCTCTGTTTGTGACTCTTTTCCCCCTTCCCTTCCCCCATGGTCTTCTGTCAAGTGTCTCAAGATCCACATATGAGTGAAAACATAGGATAGCTGTCCTTCTCTGACTGACTTATTTCACTTAGCATAATAGCCCCCAGTTCCATCGACGTTGCTGCAAATGGCGGGATTTCGTTCTTTCTCATTGCCAAGGAGTATTGCACTGTATATATAAGCCACATCTTCTTTATCAATTCATCTCTTTGACTCTCCACTCCCATGTACTAGCCTGAGGGGGCTAAGTTGTCATGATTTATATTCCGCTCTGGACCTCTTGGACATCTCTTCTGGCCTTACTAGAGCTCCGTGTTGGGGTGTTAGGCACATGCAAAGCTGGTAACCCAGGGCCACTTTGATCCTTCTTTGCTTTGGCTCACATTTATGGCTCCTCTGGGAACTTCACCGAGGAAGCCTTCTAAAGGTTTCAAGCACGGAGGTGGCGAAATCGACCTGCAATCTACATAGTGTCACCACGTGCTTGGCTGAAAAGCCAAACAGTCGGTCAGTCATATACTTGGTGTGCTAATAGCGTAACAGTCACCTGGTCGGGCTGACTTTGTCACTTAACTGATGGAGACTGTCTTCTGCTGAACTATCCGGCACAACCTGCCTCCCTGGTGGCCCAGATGGACCACGCCAGAAATCCTGTCACTCTAGTAGTCGGTGTGTGGCAGCGAACCTCACAGTGGGGGTGAGGGTCACACCTGCATGACGGTCCTACACCCGGATGCACACGCGAAACTGACTCCCCCAAGGCAAAGTGTTGGTTGGACACTGGGGCAAACAGTCGCGTTTCACAATTTACCACTTTCCCGTCTACAGTCTTCCTTGGAAGCGCTGCTTCTGCCCCGTCGACCTGGAGAACTCCTATTCATCCTTCAAGAGCCCGCTCAGATGCGAATGCTGTGGCCTTTCTCTGACTGCCGCTCCCCAGGATAGAGCTGTCTGCTTCGTCTTCTGTGTTGATATAATCACGCCGTCCTCTACTGGTCTGTGAATTCGCGAAGGCTCTCTTTGTATCCCGGGAACCCACCAGTTTGCCTGGCATGGGGTACGCACGGAGGGATGTGGTTGCTTCCCTGAACAGCTTGCTCTAACTCCTACCATGACTGCAAGCAAGACGGGAGATGGAGATTTAGAGATTTATTCACTTGTTCCGGGTCTCACAGACGACAGGATATGCCAAGGACACAAGCCAACCTCTCCTTGTGGTCACTTCTTTCATCGGTGGGGGGGACTGATCGCTAGTTTGTGGGGTGTCTGATGCAATCTGGAGCAGTCTCAGGCCACTTGGCTTTCTGTTTGTTTTTCTAGTGAAGCACCTCTTTGGGGTGTGGATTTTAGTCTTCTACAGGCGAATGGTGGGATGCAGTTTTAGCTGTTGTGAAGTGTTGCGTGATATAACTCTGTGACCCAAAGCTCCGTCTCTGAGGTCAGAAAGATCTAGATCTGAATTCCAGCCCTCCTGTTTATGAGCTGTGTGGCTTTAGGTGAATTTTAACCTCTTGGTGCCTCAGTTTCTTTGCCTGTGAAATGGGAATCATAATCGTATCCATCTCATTGGGTTCTTTTTAAAGATTCCTAGAGATAACATATGTAAAAGATTTTAGCACATTGCCAGGCATCTATTAATCACTAAATACTTGTTATTCTTACCTCTCAAACAGTAGATTCTGTTTTCGCTGGGTGTGTCAGGCCCTTCCTTCGTTCAGCTAGGTTCGTCGAGTGTCCTCTCTACCCCTCGCTGAGGTCAAAAAGCATCCTTAACGCTATCTTGACGCTATTTTAGACGTTTAAGGAAAAGAACAAGCTACTTTCCCGAGCTGACTCTCCAGGGAAGCGGCCGGTTCTAGAGGGTCGGCGGACAAAGGCCAAGACCTTGAGGACCAGTCTGCAGAGCATAACCTGGGATGAGGGAGGGCCATTCTGAGCAACAAAGAAGTTCAGAAGCCACCCGAGGGAGCAGAATCCTGTTCTGCCTCCTCAATCAACCAGAGGACTGATCAGGTTTTAACAAAGCCCGGAGCCAGACTGACCGCCTAAGCCGCCAAAGCCTGAGCAGAGAGGAAAAACCTCAGTTGTCTGCCCTGGGGCCAGCCAAGAGACAAGGAAAAGCAAAGGCCCGTTTCGAGTGCCTGCTCCGTGCCTCGCATCTCCCCGGCCCCATTTCATGAGTTGTCTGAATAACCCTGAGCGGCAGGACCTGTGATGGTCCCCGCTGCGTGGCTTAGACAGTATTTTCATTCGTGTACCACGCATGCTTTCAGCCCTTCTGCGTTTTCAGCGCGTGCTGAGTGCCGGAGATACAGCGGTGAACAAGACGGCCAGGGCCTTGGGGCGCAGAGAGGCGAGGTCACCAGCCAAGGTCACACGGCAGCTTACGCCGTGGAGCTGGGATGTGCCCCATTACTGGGCGTGTCTCAGCTTGCCCTCCGTGGTCCTCTTTTGCTGGTGAACCACTCAGACCGGGCCCTTCCGTACCTGACTCTGTCTAAATCACCCGGATCTTGTTACTGGTGCAGATTCTGTTTCCGTGGATCGGGGAGGGGGGTCCTGCTGACCGGCTCTCTGCTGATACCCGGCCCTGGGGTCCACGCGCGACGCCCTGTGTAGCAGAGATCTAGGCCAGCATTTCCATTCTGGCTTCCACGGAAACCTAGCGTACAGCAAGGTGCTTGTCTTCGCCAAATCAAATAAGTTTGCGAAGTGGCCGGTTACACAAAATCGAAAGAGCTTCCTCGCGGCAGGATTTCCCAGAACCTGTGCTCCGTTAATGTGCACGTGTCTCTCCAAGCCTCGGATTCACATACGCAAATCCTTGTTTTTAGGAGAAAACCCCCATCTTCCAGCGACCCCTCCCAAGAGTACTTGTTTATTAGTGTCCTTTGGGGGGCTGTTTAGACACCACGGCTCTGGGCTTCCTCATTCCGGAAGCTTCTCGCGCTCTCCACGCCAGTGTGTTTTCCTCCACGCTTCGTCTTTCTCCAGTGCCCGCATACGTTTCCCTTCCCAGCCTGGAGATAATTCATTAAAGCAACTCTCCCACTCCCTGCCTCCCTCTTCTGATACACCTTTCCACCTCCTAACACCCTGACTAAAAAACACCATCAATATTTCATAAACTCACAGTGACAAATTTATTTTAATGTGGTCCACCGAGAGCCAGAGATTGATTGGTCCCTCAGAAGTGTGACATGTTTCAAAGCAGGATATTCATGGCGTGTTTTAGTGCCTACATTAGTCAGAGAGGAGCAGACTCTGGATTTATCATCGTTATGACTTTCTCGGTATCTATTCTCTCTTAGCCACTGGCAGAAACTCTCTGAATGCTCCCTATTGATTGGTTTTGTGTCTTTAAAATGTGCTGGCCAGGGAGGCGGGAGAGGGGCCGGGGGAGGGGGGATGGGTGGGGGGGGGATTGGTTTCCATCAAATCGAGCCTGGCTTGCTGGTGTTTCTGCATGTTGGTAGCCCGTGTTCGGGGGAAACCAATTGGAATATTTTGATTTTTACCTGTGAGGCCACTTCGGGGAGGAGGCTGATCTCTCGGAATCCTGAAGGATATTAGTGATTGGAAAGGGGGGGCAGCGAGGCATGGGTGCTGTTCTGCCTGCTGTCACTTTGGACGCCTGCGGCCCTGGCCGGGGAGCTCATAAGAAGACAGGTGGAGTTGAGACCTCCATATCTAGGGTCCTTGATGCCCAAAGACCTCATGAGTTTCTTCTCTGTCGTTTGGGACGTGCCCAGGGCAAGGCCAAAAAAAAAAAAAAACCAAAAAAAAAACCACTGTTCACATTCGGGAAACCCCTTCCTCCACCGACCGAAGAATGATTATGAAATTGGCAGGCAACATTTATTGAGCACTTACGATGTGCCGAGGGCATGCCAGACACGCCCTTTTCTCACAACAGCCCCGGGAGGAAAGTATTTATTATTCCCACTTTACAGACAAGTAAACCGAGGCAGCGTAGAGCGTTTAAGCAGCTGGTAAGTGGCGCAGTAAAAATAAAGCCCAGGATCAGCTGACCCCAGCTCTTAGCTGCTTAGATACAGCCGCCCAGGGAAGCTGCCGTTTTCCAGGCTACGTGCCGTATTCGACACGTTCTTACTTATTCATTAATGCAGAAGGCAAGGCCGCTCTTCAGCAAGTCTCTTGGGCTAATTTGATTTTCTGCATGATACTCCGAGTAAATAAGCTATTGTTCCTTTTATGTTACCCCCATTTCGCATTAATTCAGACCTCCCCAAATTAACATGAATTAATAAGACCCTACCGCATTGCCACATCACGAAAAGTCGCAGTAAATCGTACGGGCAGGCTTGCCTTCCGTGCTCGTTTCCTCAGCGCCCCCCAGGCACGGGCTCTCCCCGGAAGGAGTTTGTGTCCCAGCCAAAGAGACAGGTGGGTCCGCAGCTGGCCGTGCACAAGGGCGGATCGGGGTAAGACTGGGGGACATGACCGGGGCGGAGACCCGAGGACACACCACTTGCATCACCGTGGGGTCTATCTGGGCGCTTTCCCTGGTGAAGTATCGGCGGTGCTGGGCCCAGAGAGACGAAAGAGACTCCCAGAAGCAGAGATGGGTCTGAGGACGCTCCGTCCAGGGGAATGTTACGGACAGAGACGCTGTAGCGTGCAAGCCTGTTGTGTGTGCCGGGGGCATGTAACTCACATGACTGGAAAATTAGAGGGAACCCTCCTGAGTTCGTCCGTCCTTCCTTCCTGTCTGGATGAACGTGCTAAAGCGGTTTCTGCCCCTGTGTGGCTAAGGATGCACGGAGCAAGATGGCTGCAAAACAAATCCTCGTTCCCCTTGGCTTCCATTGGAAAGTCAAGGATATGTATCCGTGGGGAGGAGAAAAAAACTCCTCCAGCAGACTGAATGGAAGCATATTTATGAGAAGGGAGTGGAGGCCGCAAGCAGTTAATCCTGGCGATTGTAGACAGTCGTCATCTCTGCTCAGGGGCGTGGGTGGGTCCCCACTCAGCAGTCACCTGCCTGAGGAGTCGTGTTACAGGGATTGTGCCAAAGCCAGGATTTCCCAGGGAGGGGAAGGCCAGCCCCGCCCCCCTCCCTGGCCCGGACAATAGTCTCTTTCACATTTAGGAAACTTTTGACTTCGTACCTGCAGGGTCCAGAATTGAGCTTCACCTTTTGCCAGGATTTAATGGAAGCATATCGCTCTGGAAGCGAGCTCACTAGGGCTCCACATTCCTCGGGATGTTTTCCGTTCTCCCTTTTTTGGAGAAAGGAATGGTCAGGGATATTAGCTCCTGTCTGGGATTTACTATAAAGGCCAAAAAAACCATAGCCATTTCCAGTGGCGGGTTTCTCATTGGGTGGTCTGTGGATGGCCTGTGTCATAACCACCTTGGGTATTTATAGACAGGTGGGTCCACAGCTGGCCAGGCACAAGGGCAGAGCGGGGTAAGACTGACGGACATGATGTGGGTGGAGAACTGAGGATACACCAGTTAACGTCACCATGGGCTCCATCTGGGTGCTTTCTCTGGTGAAGTATCAGTTGTGCTGGGCCCGGAGACATGAAGAGGTTTGCAGAAGCCTAGGTAGGTCTGAGGACAGATTCCCCAGCCCCACTTAAAAACACTAGACTTCCGGGGCCCCTGGGTGGCTCAGTCGGTTGAGACTCTGACTTCGGCTCAGGTCATGATCTCACGGTTTGTGGGTTTGAGCCCCACATCAGGCTCTGTGCTGACAGCTTGCTCAGAGCCTGCAGGCTGCTTCAGATTCTGTCTCCTTCTCTCTCTCTGCCCCTCCCCCGCTCATGCTCTGTCTCTCTCTGTCTCGCAAACATAAATAAATGTTAAAAAAAAATTAAAAAAACAAAAAAACAAAAACAAACGCTAGACTTCCAATAATCAGAGGCAGGGCCCAGAAATCTGTGTTAAACACACATACGCCAGCAAAACTACTCAGAGATTCTAACATGCAGGAATGCCATCGTGCTTGGACACGTTTACCCTGTATAGCACCGGGGGTACCACTCAAATCAAGTCGATGGGACTGGCACTGCCTGGATTTGTGCAGTGTGCAACCTGCACAGCAGTTCATGGCAACTTTTCACTGTAGAATCACTGTGGTGGGGATTGGCACCTATCAAGTCCAGGCTAACTCGTCTGCCTCTCCATCTTCAGGGCAGGTCAGAGATCCCGGGGCCTAGTGTAGAGCTGCCTGAGGCCTTGTTCCAGCAGAGGAAGCCCCAGCAGCAGAAGTAGATGGAGGCATTTTTTTTTTTTTTTTTTTTTATTTTGGGACAGAGAGAGACAGAGCATGAACGGGGGAGGGGCAGAGAGAGAGGGAGACACAGAATTGGAAACAGGCTCCAGGCTCCGAGCCATCCGCCCAGAGCCCGACGCGGGGCTCGAACCCACGGACCGCGAGATCGTGACCTGGCTGAAGTCGGCCGCTTAACCGACTGCGCCACCCAGGCGCCCCGAGGCATTTTTGAAAGAGTCTTGATCACTACCTGTTCCCTTGAAATATTACCGCATAAATTAAGTGTGCTGCTGCTTATCAAACGCCATCGCTCACTGGCTGTGTAAGCTTGGACGAATGACGTCAACTCCGTGAGCCTTGGTTTTGTCGTCCGTGAAATGGAGAAGCGGTCTCACCTCACGGACCGATGGATGGAATGCAATGTGCTTACGTGTACAGAGGGATCGACACAGTGACCAGAACGTCCGCTCGCTTATTTGAAAATGTGAGGAGGGGCTGTGGTGGGTCAGGCCTGTGTTAAACACGGGGAGTATAATAGTGAGCGAGGCCCACGGGGCTGCTGTAGTCACAGATCTTAGACTTCACTGGGGGAGAGTGAAAATAAGAAGTCAACAAAAGTTGTGTCCGAGGGTAATGTGTACCGAGGGGGAAGTTGGGGCTACTGTAGGTTGGATCATCAGGAAAGCTTTGGGGAGGGAGGACCGATCAGAGACCCCAAATGGTCAGCATACGCAGAGAAGACAGACAAAGCAGAAGAGAAGCACTTCAAAGGCTGAGCAGACCAGCATGTGCAAAGGTCCTAAGGCAAGAACAAGTATGCCACATTGGAGGAAATGAAAGGATCCTGGTTTGGCTGGAATACAGAAAGGGACAAGGTGTGACATGAAATGAAGCAAGCAAATCGGGAAAGGGGTTTCCGTTGCATTCTCGGTGTAACTGGAAGCAGGCACGAAGTTAATGCTCCTTTTCCTCTTCAGTGTGAACTTAGCTGCTCGGTTCATACCAATGAAGAATGTTTCAGCGTCCAGTAACAGGAGATATAAGCAAGCATATCATTTTCTCATATCATATGTTTAGAGGTATGAAATGTTGGTTCAGCAGCTCAACAATGTCATGTCTCGGGGCTGGTCTCCCTATGATTCTCTTGGCTTTTCCCTCACGGTCACACAATAGCTGCCACAGCTCCAATCATTACGTCCTTACACCATGCTTGCAGGCGGGGAGCAGGGGACGGTAGGGGAGCAGACAGTTTTTCTTTAAGTGCCTCTTTTTCACAAGAGCAGAGGAAACTTTCCCCAGGGTCACATTGATTATCAGAGAGTGATACCCTGGGTCAAAGAATCGCTACCTGACACTTGAACAGAGTTGGGGTTTCGTCGGCCAGAAAGAAGCATGGGGTAGGACACCATAGTGATGTCCTTCATCATCATATGATGACTCTTCATATTCCCACCTGCCTTCCTGAGCGAAGACCGCAGATTTTTAAAGTTTGACCCCAGCTAGGGTCAGCCGCTGCCAGAGGGGTTTTCAGCCTTCTTGGAAGCTTCTGGATTTGTTTCATTTTCCTCCGGCGCCATCGCAGGCCACTCCTTGCGGCTCTTTAGCGAGGCGAAGGCGCAGGATTTAATTAAAAGCAAACTTGACATAAGTGTTTTTAATTGTAATCGAAAGATGCCGCCTGTTTGGTAAAGGTGACAGTTTGCAAACATGAGTGTGAACGTCTTCCTCCCTCACTTGTCAGCGGCCCCGTCCCGGGGTGGCAGGGTGACGGAGGGATAGGGCTGGTGTGAACGGCTTGTTGCAGCCGTGGAGGACACGACCTGGATCTCTCCCGAGGGCTGCCAGCCGCCGTCCGTCACCGGGTCCGCTTGGCCGATGAGATCCAAGGAGCAGCCTCGAGTACCATCACTCTGCCCAGCCTTCGGGCTTTGCCTGGAGGAGAGAGGTGGTTCCCTCTTGTCCCGGAGAAGCGGGGCACCTGCGACTCGTGGCGGAAGCCGGACTGTCTTTCCTCCCAGCCTCCGTCTAGCGGTGAAGCAAACCGTTCCTTCAGTCGCCGGGATGCTTTACGCCGATTAACTTAAAGGCCCACCGACCGGCCAGGGGCCGTATTTGCACTTCCCCTGGAGGTCGGGCCACCGTAGTCTCAGCCTTGGTGCACTCACAGGAGGCCACTGGCCCTTCCAGAGGGAAGGTTGTGTCTCTCTCGAGCTCGTTTCGCCGAGAGATGTTTTACACCGCAGACATTTAAGAGACAGCCAGCTTCAGGGAACCGAAGTCAACTCAAGCCGGCCCAGACGGAGGGTTTGCTGGAGGCCTCCAAGAACCCTGGCGGGGCCCTTCTGCTCCATTCCCCTCCAGAGACCAGCTTCCTTCGCAAGGCTTCCCCTTTCTGCTGCCGGGTGGATTCTTCCTCGGTTCTCGGAGAAGCAAGCCTCAACCCTTACCTGACCTTGCAGTTCAACTGTTCATTCATTTATGGATTCAATGACTCATTACCGCCTCAAATAATCCCGGAAGCACGTGTATATTACAAACGGAGATAGGTGACGCGGGTCCCACAATCCTGAGGGGCGAATGCGATCGGTCCAGCCCTCAAGACCTGGTCCGATCTGCGATGCCAGGCCTGGGGGGGGGGGGGGGGTGCTGTTTTCTAAGTGTGGGGGAGGGGCAAGGAGGACTGCCTGACGTCTCTCCTTAGAGAAAGACTTCTGGCTCAGACGTCCGCAAAGGTATCTTGGATGGAGTCTCGCCAACGTTAGGCTTGGTTCCTTCGCTGATAAGACCGGAAGTCTGCATCCTGGCTTCTGACACGCTGTGCCTGCCCGCGACTCGCCTACACGGAGAATCCTGGGCCCCAGGTGCAAAGTGTGGGCAGGTGTCCAGCTGCAGATGGCCCCGTGCTGATGGGTAGCTGTACTTAAAGGAACGGAAGAGTCAGATTTCCCAAGGTCTCTTTTCTACCGAGATGAGAGGGAAGGCAGAGCCACCTCGGGAGGCATGGCAGCAGTAGGCCCCAGGTGCCGTGATGGAGTCCAAGCTTCCCAACGTCCGAGGCCAAAGCTTCGAGGGTAAACGGAGCAGCATGATGAGAGCAGGTCACGGTATCGGAGCCTTTCCCCTGCTCCTTTACCCAGCAGTTGATGGAGCTCGGACCAGGCCCGACCCAGTGCAGACACGGAGCGTCACAGAGAAAGAGCTCATGACGACGGCCTCGATCCCGCCCACAGCGTCCTGCTTCTCGAAGCAGTGCGGTCACCGTGCCAGGTAACCTGGAGTCTCTGGCCACAGAGGCGGAGACAGGTAGCCGTGCAGGCCCAGGCCTGGCTGGCTCCAGCCAGGACTTGCAGGTAAGGCTGGAGAGACAGGGTGCAGGGCAGGCATTCGGGGTTCTGAGGACCCGGCTGGGGTGTCCTTCTCACACAGCCTGGGCTCGACTCCTCCCTTGACTCCACCGACCCGTGTCCTCCCTAGCTGGGAAAAGGAGCGCCTCCCTGGTTCGCGTAGCTCTGCGACGTGCTACCAGCGAATAGGCTGGGCTGTATCTCAGAAGAGTCGCTACAGGGGAAACTCAGCCTGTAAGTCAAGCGCTTTAGTTCTCCAGGCGTGAAAAGCAACACCCTTCATCTCTGGCCGTGCCTGGCTTTGCGAGCCGTGTCGAACGGCCACGGGGGGGAAATCTACACCATCACGCCGTCAGCGTGGTCCCCAGATTCCCGGCGGCCCCCCGTGTCGAGGTGCAGAAAGGGCTGCAGTCGGTCTCGACCTGAGATGTGTTTGTCTTGAAAGAAATGTCTTAAAAAAAAAAAAAATAAAAGCCATCCGATGTTAAACTGAAGCAGAAAAGCAACACACAAGAAAGGAAACAGAACCAGAAACAAAGCCCTATTGGACTTGGCGGGGGGGGGGGGGGGGGGGGGGCATTAAATCATACACTTTGAATCATGCTCACTCCATACCGAGGGCTCGGCAAATATTGGTTGTTATTATAATGATAATGATTTTGCTGCGTGAGTACTTCGGCCCTGTTCTTCTCGGCCGACGCCGATCTAAATCCATAACGATGGCACCTGTTCTGTCCCGTTTTTCTTTGCTGCCTCAGGTGTAGCCCAGGAATCCTCTGGAACTGGAGGTCACCCCCCCCCCCACGCCCTCTCCCCTGCCCGTATTTGGGGCATGCTTCCAAAGTCAGATAACCCAGATGGGTACTGCTATGGAGAGGGCTTGAATATCACCAAAGGAAAAGTGTCTCCCGGCCGATTCTTATCTATGCTCTTAGCCTCAGCTTAAGCTTCAACTGTTCCAGGCAGCCTTTCTGAGAAGCGCCCTCCTTTCTGCCTCAAGCCACTTTTTTAAAGCCCCGGTATACGGAATAGCATGTTTTCAAAAGAGGGCAGCAATGATATTTTCCATCCCATGCGCTGCTTTACAATGCGACTTTGTCAGTCTTCCCAGTGAGCGGTGGGGTCTATGTCCTTTCTTTTTAAAAAAAAAATTTTTTTTAACGTTTATTTATTTTTGAGACAGAGAATGGTGGAGGGTCAGAGAGAGGGAGACGCAGAATCCGAAACAGGCTCCAGGCTCTGAGCCGTCAGCCCAGAGCCCGACGCGGGGCTCGAACTCACGGACCGCGAGATCGTGACCGGGCTGAAGTCGGCCGCTCAACCGACTGCGCCACCCAGGCGCCCCTCTAGGTGATTCTTACCCCAGCCACCGAGTCCCCTGTCCTTCTACCATCCAGCTGAGCTCCTGTATGTGGTCCCGACCCACAGAAGCCATGTGCATAATAAAATAGTCTGCACGTAGCAATAGTCCCTGGATCCGTGCACGTCTATATTGCTTTATGATTGTATGTCAGTGCCCGTGTGTCCCCTTTTAGCTCCTGAGCCCCTCAAAGACAGGTACTGGCTATTTTCCCTTTCTCTCCTTCTCTAGCAGATCTGGTACCAAGTGCCGGGTGTCGTGTTAAATGCTTCCTATGAATTGCTGTCTTTGGCTTTCCCAACGGTTACCGTATCTCTATTTTACAGATAAACAAAAGGAGTTTCCACGAGGTTAGTAAATTACCCAAGGTCACTCAGAATCATGGCTTCCTTGATTCCAAGGCCCAGGATCTTAGCCACGATGCCATCTAGTCTCGGTGTTCATTGCATGAAGGAGAGGGGAGGGAGTTTGGGGGAGCGTCCACTAGACTGTAAGAAACCTGAGTCCAGAGGCCATGCTTGTCCGGTGTCTCCTACACCGTCAGTGCCTGGCAGAGCTCCCGGGGCTTCGTGGTAACACAGTCATTGTTGGTTGGCCAGGTAAACGGGTGAATGAAGACTTGCACATACTACGTGTCCCTTCTGGTTGATGGCGAACCCAGCTGGGCTAATAGTAGCGCACCAATAGGGTTGGTGCCCCATCGGTACCCCTCTGGTCTTCCCCAGCTTCCTGTTTCTGCTGGAGGATGTGCCTTGCCTGAGGGAGTGACTTAGCCTGCAGATGGGGCTGGTCAGAAGTACGGGGGAGTTAAGGCCCCAGGAGCAGCCCTCAACCAATGGGGGCCGGGGGTTGGTAGATAAAGACCCCCGGCTTTCCCCCCCTAGTAAGACAACCCTGAGCTGTGTTCTCAGAAGTCAGAGCCCAAATGGGACTGAGCCCCATTTCTGTCGCTCACTAACATACCCTTTATCGGCTTTTTTTTTTCTCTCTCTCTCTCAATCCTCACGGTATTTTTTGAAATCACCTCTCAGATAAATAACTTGCGCCCCAATTCTAGTCTGAAGGTTTGCTTAAAAACAAACCCAAGGGATTTTCCAGAAAGGAAAGTGAAACAAGTAAACGTGAATGGCATAAACAGTGGTCCACGTTCTAGGACACACGCGCGTGGGGCAGATCTGCATCCCAAAGTCTGACCTAGGGAAGAAACGTAATTATTGATGACATTTTCACGGATTTAGTTTTCTTACCTTTGAGTATATATAGTAACGGGAATCAGGCTAACCACGATTTGCTTATTATTTTAATCAATAAATAGGAACGATTTGTAATCAGCGTATCAATTGCATTTCAGTAATTGGTGCTTCTGAAATACTTGAGGGAGATTCAGAATGGTGCGATCTGGGCTGGTTTTAATCATCTCCCCCCAGTCTTGTTGCCACCATAAATTCATATCAGACCTCTTCTTTGTGGATCAGAGATGCGCTGGAGTCTAGCCCAACCCGGCTGCGTGAGATCCACGCTGACCGAGGGGAAGGAGGGACGCGTCCTAGACTATTTCGTGTTAGTTGGAGCTTCTGATCTCGCATGTGGGGAGTCCAAGTGTTGTCCTAGGGATCCTGTTGGGAAATTATTTTTGGAGGCTCTTTGTGGCCTAGACTACAGGTGCATCACTCCGGAGAATGTTTGTGTATAATTCTGCCTTATCCCGAAGGGTATGTGGGGTCACTGTGCACTACGTTTATGGCCTGTAGTATTTTTGCACCACTGGGAATTTTGCTCTGAGCTTCAAGGTCACTGGGGGGCTGGCTTGTGGTACCACTTCTTTAGGGCTCTAACCCATCTTTCCCTGCTTGTTGTTGAGTGACTTCTCATTCAGGTGCTCTGGGGATGGTAGGGGGTTGGCATTTGCCTTTTCACGGACAGTCTAGACCTTCGAGGCACCAGTGTGATGGAGGAGGGGCTCCTCATAGACTTAGAATCGTGAGTGAGCTTTGGGATTTGTCTTTGGTCCCCCATTTTCTAAAAGGCTGTGAAAATGGAAATTTAAATTGTCCAGGTTTGGCAAACGCCTTCAGGGCAAAGCTTCTTATGTATTCAACACCTCTCAGAGGTCTAACCTTCCTTTAGATTTTGGTCTGATAATTCCCATCATGGCTTTAGGAAGATGAACAAAATGTATTTAGCCAGTATATTTAGTTGTTAGCAGGAAGGCTCATCCCAATACTTAGTCTGCCATATTATAGGAGACGGGTTTTTGGCCCAGGGATTTTCTGTGGAGGCCGTCATGGCTGAACTGTGGGCAGGAACCATCATCTGGAGACGACTCTCGAATGTAAAGGTTAGGAGGCCCCTAAAATGTACCTCGCCTGTCATAGCTTTGGACATTAGTCTGAAGATGACCCCATTTACATGAAACCAGGGAAAGACCAGCCAGTCAGGGAATCAGATACCCATGTTCTGGGGGCCAACAGGGGTTGGACACGTCTGATCTGTTTCATAACAGAGGGCTAAGTCCTGATTCAGTGAAAATATTCTGCCATGGCTCCCTAAACTCTGCTACTGGTTAGCCTTACCTTCCTTACTCCGGTAACAAAGGAGTTTCTAATTCTTTCTTTAACCTCAGATAAGGCTGGTATGGAAAATTCTCCCCTATCTCCCAAGGGTTGGCTGGGACCTTTTCTAGTCTACCTGTACGTAGGAAGATTCCCATGGACAGCCTCGCCACACCCAATTCATTCATTCATTCATTCATTCAGCCAATCATTCACCCGTCGTCTAACAAATGGGCATAGTAGAAGACAGAATCAGAGAGGAGAGTGGAAGGGGGCAGCTCGCAGATATGTTAACAAGACTCCCCTGAAGGATTCAAGGGAACAGCGTGCCCCTCCACAAACTTCTCCCTGGGCCAAGTGTTGGATCCAACAGCCTGTCATTGTCATGAGCAAATTGCTGATGAATTTTGTTTAAAGATGAGGGTGGGAGACCAGATTGCGTGAGAAGAGGAGCAGCCTGTTCAAACAGCTAATTCTGGCCACAGCTCATTTTATAGTGGAATAGTATACAGTGGGGAAAGACACTTTTTTCCTCTCCATGTTTCTTTGTGTTTTCCACTGGAGAAAGACAGGTAGGAGCATAATGTCCTTCAGGAGTGAGACCCTGCCTGAATAGGCTGTGCTATAGGGTCAAATAGAATCCCGATCTCAATGGTGCAGTGGACGAAAAGTTTATTTCTCATTTACACAAAGTCCTATATTGGAGTTCCTGGCCTGTGTCTTTGACTCTGGGACTCAAGATCCTCCTATTCTGGGATGCTACCATTCTTAACACTCAAACCGATTTGAACCGATTGACATTTATTTACAGAATACTCCCTCCAGCAATAACAGAAATCACATTCTTCTCAAGGGCACATGGAACACTTACAGACTATATTCTGGGCCATCAAACTGATCTAAAGTCGTGATAAACTGAAAAGGATTCAAGTCATACGTAATATGTTCTCTGACCACAATGGAATTTGGTTAGAAACTCATAACGGAAAGATCTCTAGGAAATCCCCAAATATTTGGAAACATAATAAACCATAGGTCAAAGAAGGAAGTAAGAAAGTGTTTTTAACAAAGTGAAAATTAAAACAATGTATGTAAATTTATGCAAGGAGGCTAAAGCAGTCCTGAGGGGGTTACTTATAGTACAAATATCTGTATGAGGAAAGAAGAAACATCTCAAATCAATGACCTCACTTTCCACCTTAAGAAACTAGAAAAGAGGGGCACCTGCGTGGCTCCGTTGGTTAAGCGTCTGACTTCGGCTCAGGTCATGATCTTGAGGTTCGTGAGTCTGAGCCCCGCATTGGGCTCTGTGCTGACAATGCGGAGCCTGGAGCCTGCTTTGGATTCTGTGTGTGTGTGTCTCTCTCTGTGCCCCTCCCCTGCTCGCACTCTGTCTCTTTCAAAAATAAATAAACATTAAAAAAAATAATAACTAAAAAAAAAAGAAACTAGAAAAGAAAGCAAATTTAATACGAAGGTAGCAAATGAAAGGAAACAAGAAAATTCAGAGTGGAAATCAAGGAGATTAAAAAACAGAAAAACAACAGAGAAAAATCAATGAAATCTGAGTAGCTCTGTATCTGTTAAAGACACTGAATTTGTAGTTAACAACTTTTTCACGCAGAAGACTCCAGGCCCAGGTGGCTTCACTGGTGAATTTAATCGAGTGTTTAAGGAAGAAATAATACCAGTGCTACATAAGCTCCTCCAGAAAATGTAGGAATATTCCCACGGACAACCTAGCCACACCCGACTCATTAATTCATCCCTTCACCTAACAAATGGTCTATGGCAGAAGCCCATGAGGGTCAGAGGTTTCCCGAAAGATGTCAAAACGTCGGCTCTCATTAAAGTCTACTCCGCGTTGTACTGGGTGTTCTGGCCAGTGGGATTCTGCAAGACAGAATTAAAAGTATCTCGATTGGAAAGGAGGAAGTAAAATGATCTTTATTCACAGATGATTTGTCGTTTATATGGAAAGCCCCATGGTGTCTACAAAAAAGCTATGAGAGCTAACAAGTGAGTTTAGTGAGGTTGCAGGATACAAGATCCAACAATCAATATCTAAAATCTGTTGTCTGTATATATATTAGCAATGCATAATTATAAATTGAAATTAAAATGGCAATAAACTCTACAACAGGATGAAAAAATATGAAATACTCATGGATAAATCTAACAAGTGGCATGAAAGACCTATACCCTGAACTACAAAATATTGCTAAGAGAAATAAAAAAAATCGAAATAAATAAAGTGACAGACCTTGTTCAAGAGTCAGGAGTCTCAGTATTGTCGAGAAGTATGTTTCCCCCCATATAACCTGTAGATTTAGCACAATTCTGATCAAAATGGAAACACTGATTCTAAATTATGTTATGTTTATTTATTTTTGAAGGAGAGAGAGACAGAGCGTGAGTGGGGGGAGGGGCAGAGAGAGAGGGAGACACAGAATCCCAAGCAGGCTCCAGGATCCAAACTGTCAGCACAGAGCCTGACGTGGGGCTCGAGCTCACGGACTGCGAGATCATGACCTGAGCTGAAGTTGGACTCTTAACCGACTGAGCCACCCAGGCGTCCCGACACACTGATTCTAAAATTCATATGGGAATGCTAGGGATCTAGTGTAGCCAAAATAACCTTGAAAGGAGGAACAATATTTGGGGATTTACACTACCCGATTTTAAGATTTATTATAAAGCTACAGTAATGAAGCCAGTGAGTATTGTTATCAAGATATATAAATTGATAAAGGTGACGACTTATAGAGTCTGGAAATAGACTCACATATATATGGACAACTGATTTTCAACAAAAGCATAGCTAATTTGATGGAGGAAGGATAGTCTTTTTAATGAATGGTGCTAAGGTATTTGGACGTCCATATACAAAAAATATAAATATCGATTCATACCTTCTACCATACATAAAATTTTTCTTAAAATGGATCATGGTTCGAGATATAAAATATGAAACTATAAAACTTACAGAAGGAAACAGGAGAAGATATTTGTGACCTGGGGTAGGCAAAGATTTCTTAGATAGGACACCAAAAGCATGATTCCTAAAAGAATGAATGAATAACTTGCACTTCACCAAAATTTAAAATGTCTCCTCTTGAGAAGACACAGTCAAGAGAATGAAAAGACAGCCACAGATGGAAAGAAAAGTTTTGCAAACTATGTATCTGCTAAAGGACTAGTATCTAGAATACATAAAGAACTCTCAAAACCCTACACGAAGAAAAACATTAACGGGGCATAAGGGAACTTTTGGGGTTGATGGATACGGTCACTCTCTCGAGTGCCATGAGGCTTCATGGGTGTATACAGCTGTCAAAACTCAGCACATTAAATATGAACACGTGTGGTTTATTGTATGTCGATTATAGCCCAGTAAAGCTATCAAACACCGGACCTTTAGCTTGGTTGGGAAGAAACCGTGTGAGAAGCCTTTTAGGAGGCCAGAGCAGCAGTCCAGGCAAGAGATGACGGTGGCCAGGGTGATAGGAGACGATGTGGTGGGCGGAGATAGGATCCCAGAGATGTGCCGTAGGAGCTCTGCTGAGGAGGCTGGCTTTGGAGAGTAAATAATGTTCCCCAGTCATCCTGCCAACCAGGGGCTGTGCCAGGAACGAAGCCCCGATCAGCCGTGCTCCGTGGGGGGTGGGGGTGCACCTGGAGAGTGAGGGTTTCCTCCTCTTCCTCTGTCTGTGGTTCCTGGGTGAGGAGGGACACAGAGTGGATTCCAGGCCCTGCCCGAGGCATCAAGAGGGGTGTCTGGGCATGTGTGCCTGTGAGGGTGTGGTGGGCGGAGGCCCGGCTTTCCGGGACCGGGCAGGCATTTGGGAAATTCAAACTGTCTCTTGCTCTCACTATGGGTGAATCTGGGGTGCAGGGCTCCCGCTTCCTTGAAATGTGTGGGCCCGTGGCTGTGATTCGTGCCACGCTTGGATCCTGGAGGCCAGGGCAGGTCAGGAGGAGGGCAGAGCGGATGAACCAGGGAGATGAACTCAGTGCATCCTTGAAACCCTGAAGGTAGAGGCCTAAGGACCCTTTTCTCTCCATTTCCAACCTCAGATCCTCCTGCCTCCAGCCGATCTGAGATTCCTGAGTGGCCGAGCACTTAGGGGTGTGGGTGTGGTACCCAAAGAGTGTCTCTGTGCGTGTCTGTGTGCAGGCGGACCCACTCACCCCAATTTTCCTGGGACCGTCCAGGTTTTACTCCTGAAGGTCTGGGTCCCAGGAAACCCCTCAGTCTTAGAAAGTGTGGGAGGCTGGTCACCCTACCTGTGTGCATGAGTGTGTGAGTTCTTGGAACCGTACAAGTGGGTAGACACAGAGTTACACAAAACGGGATGGGCCAGGGAGCGTGTCGACACAAGGGCGTCGCTGGGAGTTTGTGGATATCTAAATGCGGGTTTGCTTGTTCCTCCCCCCATGCTGCCTTTCTAGAAAGGATCTGAGGTGGTTCTGCGTGACAGTTTCTCTGCCAGGGGGCCCCGCTCTCAGCGGTTGACAGCATGGAATTTGGAGCCGGATGGATCTGGGTTCGGATGCTGCACAGCCACTATTGGCCACGTGACCTTGGACGGGTGACTTCGCCAAGGTCTTGGAGGGCCTGCCTCGCGGTCACCACTCGGCCAATGGCGGTCGTTGCTGTCATTTCCTTGCGGGTCTGGGGAGTGTGGCGAGACGCCCTCTTATGGTGTGCACATCTGTGTGGATGTGTGTGTGCGTGTGTAGGTATGCGTAAGCACGCGCCATTCCATGTGTGTGCACGTGCATGTGTGAAGCGTTCAGGGTGGCTCCTGGTTTAGGGGGTGGGTGGGTGTGGAACAGGGGGGGGGGGTCCAGGGTGTGGGCAGAGGAGGGTCCCGAAACCACCACATTCCTCTGCACCCCGCCACGGTGCTCACGGACCCCAGAGGAGCCTCGGCCCGGTTCTCTGCCACGTGGTTTGCATAGAGTCGAGTTCTGTATTGTGCAACCTGCCTTATTAAAATATATATTGTGCCTCTATGAATCTTTAATGCGAAGCACTTAGCGAGGAGTCCATAATCCTTCAACTGAGCTATATACAGGAGGCCATTGGGGAGATGAACGCTTTCCACAGAGGCTGCAGGGAGGAGGGGCTGCTGGGGGTGGGGGTGGGGATGGAAGGTTCCCACAGACAGAGGGAGGAGGTTCCCACAGACAGAGGGAGGAGGGTCCCACAGAGAGGAAGGAGTTTCTCACAGAGAGGAAAAATGCTCCCACAGACAGGGAGGAGGCTTCCTCAGACAGGGAGAAGGGTCCTAAGACGGGAGGGAGGGTCCCTCAGACAGGAAAGAGGAAGTTCCCACAGACAGGGAGGTTTCCACAGACAGAGAGGGGGTTCCTGTCGACAGAGGGCTGCAGTTCCCACAGGACCATGGGGAGCGGGTGGTTAAGAACCATCAAGGCTCTGGTTCGGGAGCAGCTCTCGCAAAGAGGTTGACTCTAAAAAGACAGAGGATCCTTGTGTTTGACTGACATCTGGTCAGGCTGGCAGGAGGAGGAGGATGGCCTGGGAAGTGTGACACTGTGGGGCCAGGGTGTCTCTTCTCAGAGCCAGAGGCCCAAGGCTTTCCTGACTCAAGTTGCAGATGGCTCCGAGCCCTGCCAGTAGGATCCCTCCCATTGGCCGCCCGTGGTGCCCAAAGCCTCGTTCTTGCCTCTGGCCACATCGACTGCCCTGAGGGGTACCCGCTAAGGCCTGCCTGTCAGTTGTCAGACGAGGCTGTCTCCTCATGTTGGGTCCTCTCTCCAGAGTTTACCTTGGAGATGTCGAGGCAGGGGTTGGTGCCAGGCATGTGCACGGACTTTCACGTCCGGTGGGGGCTGAGTCAGTGTCCCGACAACTTCATATATTTGAATTGTCGCATGGCAGGTGGGAGGTGGGCGGGCACAGCATACAGTGGAGGAAGCCAGTCTGAAGCCGCCTGTAGGGAAAAGTGGTCAAAGGACAGAGGCAGAGACAGGGACAGAGGGGAAGCGCGATAAGGATTTCCTCCTCCCTTACCTGGAGTGGGTTTGAATGAATTCAAGCCCCACCCACCCCTGCCCAGTGCTGAGCTTCTGGGTCTTGGTACCCAGTCCTTGCGCAGGCAGGCATGGGACAGATGCCCTCTTACCGGGTCCTCCCCACGGCCCTGTGTTTCGTTCCCCATTTTACAGTTGAGGAGATGAAGGCCTGGTGATGACAAGTGCCTGGGGGTCCACACTGGGTGGCGGGGGGTGGGGCACAGAAGCAAGACTCAGGCTGCCTGCCTCGGACTTGCTGTCTCTTTGCTTTGTCCCTTTGTCACAGCGCCTCTGCCTGACGTCCGTGCTGCTTCTGCTCCTTCAGCCCTCAGCTTAGTGTCACCTTGAGACACTCTCCTGGTCGCCCTGCCTGCAGGACCCCTTCCGCCCCATTATTCCAGAGTGGAGCCCTTTCACGTGCTGTCAGTGTTATTTTTTTCACGGGTTAGTTTTTGTCCACGTTGCATTCATCCCAATCTGTCCCTTTCTTTTTTTTTTTTTTTTTTTTCAACGTTTATTTATTTTTGGGACAGAGAGAGACAGAGCATGAACGGGGGAGGGGCAGAGAGAGAGGGAGACACAGAATCGGAAACAGGCTCCAGGCTCTGAGCCATCAGCCCAGAGCCCGACGCGGGGCTCGAACTCCCGGACCGCGAGATCGTGACCTGGCTGAAGTCGGACGCTTAACCGACTGCGCCACCCAGGCGCCCCTTAATCTGTCCCTTTCTTATTCGTGCACTGATTTGATGACCCACGCCTTTCTTCTCTTCGCCACCGTAAGCTCTGTGCAGACAGGAGTGGCCCGCGTTTTCACTGTGGAACGTCCCTGCCTCGCTTGGAACTTGGCATACAGATGGTGTTCAATAAATGTTTGTTGAAGGCCTGCTGGCGTCCTTATTTTGCCCACGAGGCAATGGAAGCATGGAAAGACTGAGAAGTTTGCCAGGGTCTCTGGGAAGACAAATAGCCATGGTGGGGGTTGAACCAGTCTGATCCAACTCAAGTGTACGCTCCTGAACTGTCATGCCATGAAATTCCCCACGTTCGATTACGCCTTTGTGAGACGTGCCTTTTCCCTGGGTTGGAAGCTGTGGCACAAAGGGCTGCTTCCTGCCAGTCTGAGCGGCGGGCCCCGTGTTATGCTCCGACATGAGCCACAGTGCTGAGAACCAAGGGGGTCAGAACAACTCAGCTCAGGACCCAGCGTTGCACTAATTTGCCGTGGAAACTTAGGCAGGTCAATTTCCCGCGTGTCTCTTAACCTCCCCGGGTGACGGTTAATTTTATGTGCCAACTGGGAGGGGGTTTGGGGATGAGATAAACATTTAAATAGGTCAACTTTGGGTAAAGCAGATTGTTTTCCAGAATGTGGTGGGCCTCATCTAATCAAATGAAGGCCTGAATAGAGCACAAAGACTGGCCTCTGTGATCAAGGGGGACTTCCCCAGCAGACGGCCTTTGACTTTATCTACACCATTGGCTCTCCTGGGTCTTGCCCACCCACACTGCAGATTTGGACTTGTGATCCTCTTTGGTGGTGTAAGACAATCCCCCTATCATCTATCTATCTATCTATCAATCAATCATCTATATATCTATTTTCTATCTATCTATCATCTCCTATCAGCTGAGTTTGTCTGGGGAACCGTGCCAGCCCCATGGCTGAGAGTACCCTGTGCTAAGTTAAGACAGAGACACCATGCCAGGGGCACCCAGGAGCACGGTGTGTGTCCCTCTCCTCATGCCCCACCCCCACCCCTGCCAGATTTCACGGTCATAGCCATCAAACTTCCTTGTTTTCCAGGAGCAGGCATGTTGGAGTGCCTGGGGGTGATAGAGAGAAGGATATCAAGGTTCGAAAGGCTTTGCAGATGATCGGGACACTGCTGGCCGCACGTACTCTGGGAACGGGCTGGAGGGAGGCTTATCCCCTCCGAGGCAAGAGGCCAGGCGCTGATGTGGGGAGTGAGGGGTGGGATGGGTCCCAGCGACAGAAGGGGAGGGCACTCGTTGCCTGGGCACGGAGGGGACGTCCGAATGCCCAGTCCCTGCCACCCAAAGCCAGAGGGGAGTGTGGTGGCCATTCCCGGGCTCTGACTCCCTGAACTTCCACTCAGCAATGGTGCAGGAGGCCCCTGGGAGGGGGCTGGACGGCTGTCTGCCGCGTGTGCCTCCCCCGAAGCAGCTCGAGCACATGCAATTATAAGACAGTGGGCAGATGACAGAGTTAGTTAATGTAACAAGCCCTTTAAGCATTTAGCCACATTCGAGTGTTTAATCAGCTGTGTAAAGTGCAATATCTATCTTTCAATTTTATGCCATTAGGGGAGACAAGATTTTGATTAGGTACTTAATCTGTGCACGGAAAAAACAGGCCCACAGCAAGCCCGCGATGGGGAGGGAAGGGGACATTGGGCGCGGGATTCGATAAAGGGGAAAGACAGAAATTTAACATAAAAGAGAATTAGTGTGGCTCCTTTCAATTTAGTGCCCAGGCTTTATGGCCTAATCAATTAGAGGCCTGGCCAGGGCTGCTGGGAAGCTGCTCGGCTGGGCTGGAGGCTCGGCCATATTAATTCCCTTCATTACGTGGGGGTCAGGCGGAGGGCTTTGCGGGGGCCCTGCAAGGAGTGGGTCACTTCTCGGGCATCAGCTCAGGAAGCAGGAAGGAGATCGAAGGGTGCCAGGCTGGACGGGGGGGGGCCTGGGGCCGCTGGGGAGGCTGGGCTCCCAGGGGCGTGGGTCTGGGTGGGCCGTGGGAGTCCGGAAGTGGTGGAGAGTGGTGGGTTAGCCCTCTGGGTTTCCAGTAGGAGGGGCCTGGGTTTGCATGCCAGCTTTGTGACCTATTAGTTGCGTGATCTGGGCGCCTTGCCCTTCCCTGCAGAACGACAGTTGTGGCCACCCCAAAGGGTCGCTGCGGGGAGAAAAAGAGAAAGCAGCCTGCGAAGAGCTTAGCATAGTGCGTGGTGTAGAGTGGATGTGAAATAGTGGCCGCTGTTGGGATCATTATCTTTATTTCTAATATTCTACGTGCCACTGAAGATAAACTATAACAGAGGCACGCACTTTCACCATTACCCTGTATTCAGTCAGTGCTTACTTTGTGCACCAGGCACCGTGCTAGGTGCTGTTTCTACTACTATCAGTAATGTTGGAGGGTTGGTGCTATTGTCTGCGGAGGAGGAAACTGAGGCACGGTGAGATAAATGGCTTGCCCAACGTCGCCTAATATTGGAGGCTCCAGAATCAGGTCTTAGGCCTTCCCTATCATGGGTGTTCATTCCTTGCGGACGTGGCAGAGTTAAGTGGTGCTGAATTCCACGATGGCTGAGGTCACTAGAAAACAGGGTGACATCTCCAGAAATCCTCAGAGGACCACAGATCTCAACACACCGCCTTCCAGTCCCTGAGCAAATTCTAGAAATATGCCCAAAGCCGGCCCAGTGGTCTTCCCAGAAGACTCAAGAAAGGAGTTGCTATTCTGTAAGTTTCCTGATAGGTGAAGGAGCCCATGGTCCCCACGAGACACGGGGGAGGGGGAGACAGAAAGGCTGCCTTCTTTTTACCCCCACAGCCTCCCCAGACATCTGAGCAGGACCCGAGGGCCCTGAGAAACCCAGCTGGAAACCACAGGAGCTGAGAGCGAGCTGGCTGGTGAGTTCTAGAGCAGGGTAAAGAAAGGCTCTTATAGGAGCAGGGACCACTGGAACCGGCAGATATGTTTACGGGGAGGGTTCTCCTTCAGCAGATTTGGGGAGGAGGAGAGGGAGAGAGCCGAGGTTTATTGCACACTCAGTGGCTGGCTTCTCGCTTAGTGACCGTGGGACTTTGGCTAAGGTGCTCAGTCTTTCTCTGCTAGTTTCCTCAGTTGTAACCCGGGGGGTGATCACAGGTCCTACCTTGCAGGCTGGCTGTGGGCTTCGCGTGAGCCGACGCGTGAGCTCAGTGCAAGAACTGAGCACAGCACTGACTAGGCATTTGATGAATATTAGCCGTTATCGCCACTGGCGGTTAGCTTGGCCCTTTTTAAGTGCCAGGCCCAGTACTGGGGACGTGCTGGAGCATAGTCTCGTGGAATCCCTGTGGCTTCTCTGTGGATTGTTGGTACAGTGCACAGACAAAAGTTTTTAAGTTCAGTGAGCTCAAGTGACTCGTCTAAAGTCACAGAGCTGGTGTATAAGATGGATGAGACCGTTTCTTTGACCTCTAGTGGCTTCTAAAGGCCTTTCTGCCACACAGTGCTGCCTCGATAGGCAAACAGCATGGCCGAGTAAATCTAAATTCCGGCAGGACATCTGGGAAATAAGTTCGTTCAACCGGTATTTGTTGAGCACCTATTATGTGCCCTACATCACAAGCCCGGTGAAGGCAGGAATCACACCTGTCGTGGGCACTCCCACCGAGTAATCACCCAACAGGCATTTATGGACTGAATGAATGAGTGAATGAGTGAACGGTATGCTGTGCCCAAATCCTCAGTATCCTGGAGGGGAGGGTGAAGAAAGGTGAATTATGTGATTTTCCCGTCAGCTGGAGTCATAATTGTCCGAGTGGGAGGCCACGTAATAGGGTGGAAAGAAAAATGACAAAACTCTGGGTTGGAATCCCGGACCATCTCCTAACCGGTTGGATGGGTAAAAAGAGCAGCCCTGGCACTTTGATCCTGTTAGCCAGTTATGCAAATCCAAGCGTGGCAGAGAGAGGCAATACGCCTTTGTCTGGATTCCATTTTCATTTAGAGCACAGGTTGGCACCAGTTTTGGTAAATATCTGAGGCTTGTAGGACCCTACGGCTTCTGTTGCAGCCACTCCAGTGTATCACCGTAAAGTGACAGCAGCTGTAGACACCGTGGGAGCAAAGGAGCGTGGCCGTGTTTCAATAAAACTTTATTTGTAAAAAAGAGTCAGCCCAGGGATGTGGTCCACGGGCAGTGGTTCGCCAATTCCTGATTTAGAGGGCATATCCCCAGGAAGTAATCTTTCTATGTGCAGGTTCACATCCATTCTAGTTCATGTGGACTCAGGATCTGTGTCCCCATTTTATAGAGGAGAAGCCTGAGTTGTCGGCAGGCAAAAGGTCTGCTTTAGAGCTGGCCTTGGTAGGCTGTTGTTCCAGACATGGCCAAAAATATCAGCTACCATTTATGAAGCACTTAAAAAATTTTTTTTTAACGTTTATTTATTTTTGAGAGAGAGAGAGAGGGAGAGAGAGAGAGAGAGAGAGAGAGAGAGAGAGAGAGGGAGAGAGAGAAAGGGAACATGAGCAGGGGAGGGGCAAAGAAAGTGAGGGAGACACAGAATCCGAAGCAGGCTCCAGGCTCTGAGCTGTCAGCACAGAGCCCGATGCGGGGCTCGAACTCGTGAATCGTGAGATCGTGACCTGAATCAAAGTCAGACACTTAACCGACTGGGCCACCCTGGTGCCCCCATGAAGCGCTTATGATACGTTGCACACTTCACGTGCATCATTCCGTGGAGCATATCCTCAACGACCAGGGGGCGTAGGACCTATTGCTTTTCCCCCACTTCACAAGTTGAATAAACTGAGGCTCAAGGAATTTAAGGGACTGACTAATGATCACCTGGCTAATGATTTAACCTTTGTTTGTTTACGACTTACCGAGCATCTACTCTATTCCAGACATTTTGCGCAGCTGGGGACAGAGTAGAACCCTGACCTCAGTGTGCTTACGTTATACGTGGGCAAGGTGGACGATAAATATACTAATGTCAGATGTCAGAAGGGGAGAAGGGCCCATCATCACGATAGACTCAAAGCCACAAGTCTTCATGACTTAAAACAAGGTTTGGCGAACCATGGCTCATGGTCCAAATTCTGCCCGACGCCTCTTCTTAAAGATCAAGGTTTATTGGATCACGGTCACGTCCCTCTATCCACGCCTGCTTTGGGGCTACAACGGCAGGGCTGGGCAGTTGCAGCAGAACCCAGCTGGCTCTCAAAACTCCAAAAGGGATGTGGCCCGTTTCTTACAACAACCAAGGATTATTGCTTGCCCAGGCTTCGGTCGGTCCTTCTGGATTGGCCTGGAAGCACCACTCATCAGTCAGGGACTCAGGCCCGTGGGGCACCCACAGTCTTCAGTGTTTGTAAGGGAAAGGGGGATCCTGAAGAGTCTCATGGGGACGATGAAATGCCTGACCCGGAATTGACATGTGTCATTTCTGCTCAGGATTTATGGGCATCACCCAACAGAAGGGATCCAGCTTTGCCGCAGTTTCGGGAGGTGGAGGGCCGGAGACGCTGGGTGAGCAGTGAGCGGCTCTGATGGCCACGAGTGCTGTGGGACGTCAGCGGTCAGGGGAAGTTGCTGGGAGCCCCAGGACCTTTTCATGTCTTACATAATGCAGCCGGGAGGGCACAGAGGAGAGCTCAGCGGGGGTCTGAGCCCAGGTCTGTTCACCTTGAAAGAATGTCTTCTCCACCTCTCTGCTAGGCTGCTGTGCCCTTTACGGTCCGTGGAAAGTGGGGGCTGGGAAGGTCGCCGGATGGTCAAGTGGGGGGGAGTGCTCCTCTATGTGAACTCCCGCCTGGGTCCTGCCGGCTCTGTCCCCAGCCTGGTTTCTGCCTCTCCCGGGTCACACCCCACGGCGGCCACAGCCAGGCAGACCTGCCGGCCAGTCCTGGAAGAGACGGGCCGGGGAAGAGGGTGAGAGGCTTGTTCTGGGAGGCTGTGACTTCACGAGGCACTACATTAACGTTATTAATAACCCTCTCAGCCTTTATTGAAAAGATGCTCTCTGCGTCTGAATTTGCCACTATGGCAAGCCATTTATTAAGGCTGTAAGAGCTGGAGTTGCTCCAGACCATATTTATTGCCATGATTTGCTGAGGGAAGGCTCTGATCCCGGGGCTGGGGCACCCAGGGGAGGGGATGTGTTGTGCTCGCCGGCGAGGCCTGGGCTCACCTGGCCAGAAGGTCAGTAAAGATGCACTTCCGGTCTCTCCCACTCAGCCTAGGATTCTAGCTGCAGGCGTGGAATTTGAAGCCGATCACAGGGGCGATCCCTTCTCTGTCTGTGCGGCGTGCTGTTCGGTGCCCCTGATGCCTTCCCCAGGGGCACCCAGTGGGGCGGTGGGGCAGACAAAATGGGTCTCAATGTGTGCGCGAGGGCAGTAAGACTCGAAGAAGCCGAGGGAGGCACCAGGGTCACAGAACTAGCTGCCAAGTGGCCCCAGGAGTCATGGGCTCATTTCTCTATAAAAATCTGCACGCGGGCTCTTTGGCTCTCTCTCTCTTTGTCTTTGGCATCGGAAAAACTAACCAAAGCGATTGCACCACCAGGACCCACTAACTCCATAAGCCCCGGGCTGAGAGATTTCTGTTCGTGAGGCTGTTGGAATCCTCGCGACGTTCCCGTGTGGATGTTACCGCTGTCTTCATGTTACAGACGAGGAGACGGAGTCCTGGAGGTGTGGGTGATTTGTCTGAAGCCGCACGGCAAGTCAGTGGCACGGCTGGGGCTTGAAGCTCTTCTGTCCGATTGCGAAGTGTGCGTCCTTGTCCCTGGGACCACGACGCCCCCTTTCGTCTGCTTGCTCGGTTTCCAGAAGCCAGAGAAGGGGCAGACTCATGCACGGGGATCCCTGCTTCTGCAGTAACTCTTCCTTTGGGCCCGGATCCCTTCCTCTGGGATATTCTCAACTGTGCACTTGGCCACCTGGCTGGGATTCGTTTTCATCTGCTGGGGCGACCACAGGACGGGGAGCTTCAAGGCCAGAAACTCATTTTCTCACCGTTCTAGAGGCTGGAGGTCCAAGATCAAGGTGTTGGCAGAGGGCGGGTTTCTGCTGGGGCCTCCCTCCTTGGGGTGCAGACGGCTGCCGTCTCTTCGTTTCTTCATGTACTCCTCCCTCGGTGTGGATCTGTCTTCACCTCCCCTGCTGCTTTTTAGACTTTATTTTCTTTACTTGTAAAAACCCATTTATTTAAATTCAAATTAGCTAACATACAGTATGGTATGGGTTTCAGGAGCAGAACCCAGTGACTCATCACCTACGGATTGACGCCCGGGGCTCCTTCCCGCAAGTGCCCTCCTCAATGCCCATCTCCCGTTTAGCCCCTCCCCCCCGCCGCCCCTCCCCCTTCTTATGAGGCCACCGTCGAATGGGATGAGGACCCATAGCCTCATTTACCCTGGATCACCTCTTTAAAGACACCATCACCAGATAGGGTCGCATTCTGAGATACTGGGGATGAGGATTTCAACGTGTGAATTTTGAGCGAACACAATGCAGCCCGTAATGGGACTCAGGCAAGTTCAGCGTCCCGGCCTCTGAAGTTCTCTGGGGTCAGCCTAGATCATTGGCGTGGCTCTGCAGTCGAGGAGCCACCAGAAACCGGCTTCTGTTTTCACTGGGGTCGGTCCCTTCCCTGGGCCTCCCCCGCTGGGGTGCAGTTCAGAATGGCCCGCTCAGACGCAGGCCAGCGGCCCAGATCCCCAAGGCACGGCCTCTTCCCTGCTTCCAGGCCTGGGCGCTCTGGCTCCCCTGGCCCATTTTCGGATGTGCTCCCAGGTGTCGCTGGAATCTTCCAGCCTGGGATGCCTGCTGCTCCCGTAGCACGCGGTTTTGCTTTTCATCCCCTTCCTCCTTCCCATGACTGACGGTGTCCTTCCTTCTCGCCATCCGTCTTTTCTTTCCTTCCTATTTCCCTCTCTCTTTCTCTCTGCTCTTTTTCTGTCTTTTCCTCGCTTCTCATTGTCTGTGCACCTGCTCCATGCTGGACACGGCGCTGGTGCTGGAAATACCAAAAATCTGCAGCAAAGGGAGATACAGGAGGCTCCTGGGTGGCTCAGTCGATCGAGCATCCGGCTTCGGCTCAGGTCACGATCTCATGGTTCGTGAGTCGAGCCCCGCATGGGGCTGGCTGCTGACAGCACAGAGCCTGCTTCGGATCCTCTGTCCCCTTCTCTCTGCCCCTTCCCTGCTCATGCGCTCTCTCTCAAAAATGAAAAAAAACATTAAAAACATTTTTGAAAACGCTAGTAGATGCAAAACCGGAAGCTCCTTGAGGTAGATCTTTCCCAATGACAGTGTCTTACCGATCAATTGTACACTGATCGATTGCAACCAGGAATTTGACATGGATGCAGTCGAGGTAACAGGCCAGTCCAGGGCCCTGATCCATGCCAGCGGCAGGCAGCCTAAGGAGCCGGGCATCCTTCCCGCCTTCTCCCCCCCGCCCCACCCTCTGCTCTTGGCCTCTCTGTCTCCTACTCCCGGGGCTCTTAGGACAATAAGTACAAACCCATAAAGCTCCCTTCAGCGCATCTTGCTTACCCGCTCTTATCAGAACAGAGGAGAACTGCAAGGGCTTTCAAAAGAGCCATCTGTTAGTTTTCATAAAGACATTATCTGCTTCCCATCACAGGGCTTTTGCTGTCTCTGACATGTGTCTGCCCTCCCTCCGCTGTCTGCGGGAGCAGGAGCTCTCTCTCCACTCTCTGTCTGCGCCTGGCTGCTGGAGGTGGGTTGCAGACGGAGTATTTATCTAAAAGTGAAGAGATCGGACTTATAAGCAAGCCCGATATTAAATGTATAAATAATGCATCCTGTGGCATTATTTATAATGCAATAACATCCCTATAATATAATAAAAGTATGCAGGTTCCCAGCACTTTTCTTAACCCCTTAATGTCTTGGAGAATGCTGTGGGTCAGCCAGTCCCCTCAGTCCTCCAGGACTTTGGAACGGGGCGCCATCTGTCAAGCCCTGTCTGGGACCTGGCTTGTGCCCAGCCGAGTCTTTAGACAACCACCAGCAGGATAAACTTGGCCCCAGGGTTCGGAGTTGTGATTTCCAAACTTTGGTGGGAGGCCGAAGGCAGGTTTCCCAGCTTTAATCTACTGATTCAGAATCTTAAAGCATCAGGAGGGGAAATTTGCATGTTTAACCAGCTCTCGGGTAGATTCAAAGACAGGTGAATGAGTGCTCCGGGGCTAGCCTTGACTCGTAGCGGGATAGACCATTAAACTTCCCCAGCTCCTTGCTGTGGGACTCAGAATCACGTCGACCTGGCAAGGACTGTGCGCTGGCCTCGTGCCTTGGTTCCAGGTCTTGCCCACCTGCCCCGCAGCCTTGTCCCTCCCGCCGCTAACTGCCAGCTGTGTGTCAGGGCCCAGCTGACCTCCTTGGTGCCACCTGTCACCTACCTGGCTGTCTGAGCCTAGCCCATTCCTCTATCTCCTCAAAAATTCTGGGTAGAGCAGTGTTTGCTTGGATGCTTGGATGCCTGTGCTCGGTGCCTTGCAAACTCCTGGTCTCCAGCCTGCCCTGGGTCCCCCATGCTGCCCAGAAACCCGCCTCTCTATTTGGCTCTCTTGTGTTCTCCCAAGTGCCCATGTCCTTCGTAGCTGGTATCTTCAGACATCCAATCTCTTCTTTACAATGAACAGGCAACTTCGTATCCTGGATCACCGGAGAACGAGAAGTAGTGAGAGGAAGGATACGATCGGAACCTCCTTCTCCCTGCCTCCCCACCTTCACACGTATCTCTGCCCGCACCCATGTGTCTACCTGCCGTAATAGAAGAGGTTTACTGCCTCCAACATAACACTGATCCCTTTTACTCTGTGGACTCCAGCCCCAGGCTCCCCAGGCGACCCTCTCCTTCAACCACCTTTTCTTCTTCAAATCTCTAAACTCTCCCCCCTACCAATTTTCCCTCAGCTCCTAAACATGTTCAATATCTTTCGGCCATCCGCCATCGCTTGGCCCGATGCGGCTTCTAGATCTTACCCTGTCTCCTTCCCCATCTCAACCACGGCTCATAGTAATTGCGCTGTGTATACCCTGACTGTTGTCAGAATAGTGACAACACACAGTGAAGGTGCTAGTATTAATCGATTTAATCCTCACGGTGACCCTATGATACATTAAGACGGGGCGGGTCGACATCTAATTACAGCAGAGGGAAAGGGGGTCATGTGTCCAGAGGCACGCGGTACTTTGGGATCTGGTCCCAGGCAGTCTGCCTTCACCGTAAGCGTGACACTTGATGACCCGGTTCCTGCACCCGCAGTGACTCCTCCACAACTAGACCCCTTCTCCCAGGTCAGCAGTGACTTCTGTATTGTTACGTGGGACTTATTTCACCTGGAAGAGTGCCACATGCATGCCATTTGGGAACCCTCATCCTTCTTGGTTCTTGGGGCCCCATGCTCTGTTTTCCTTTTACCTTTTGGGTCTTTCCTCAGTCACATTTTTAGGCTTCTCTCTCGGCCCAAGATCTCACATTTTGGGGTGCCCCGGGGTTCCATGTTTTTGCCTCTTTGCACCCTACACGCTGCCCTGAGACTTCATTTACCCACTATTCCCCAAGAACCGCCGAATCTTGGTTCTGATCCCTGGGCAAGAGGTTTCTCTATTTGCTGATCTCTCAAAACAGACATTTTCCTCATTTAGTCGATTATTTTGCCCAAGTCAGTCCCTCCTTCCCCCTTTCCTGACTCAGTCAATGGCTACCAAGCCTTCATCCAGCCCCCTAGCTGAAACTCACATGGCATTTTGGTCTCTTTGTCTCTTCCTCACATTATGTAATCAGTCGTCAAGCTCTCTCAATCCCACCCGTTCAATTGCATCCCCCTTCCCCTCACCTCCTCAACTCCGTCCACTTTGCACACGCCTCCTTAGCCTGGCTCAACCCAGGCTCTCATCACCTCCTGCCCGCATCACTGCAACGGATTCCCAGCTGGCATCCTGACTCCAGTCTTGTGGCCCCTGATACATCTCTTCTTTTTTGAAAAAATTATAAACTATTTAAAATAGAGTGAAAATTACACACAGTGACAGAACGCACACCCACTTATCTACCACTCAGATTTAACAAACATTAGTATTTTGCCCTGTTTGGATAAGTTAGTTGAAAGATCCAATCAATGTCCAGATACAGTTACAGAAATGGACACCCCATTCTTTTCTCCCCTACCTTCTAAGCCAGAGGTAATTACCGACCAAAGTTGGTGTATATCCTTTCTTTCCATGTTTTTTTTTTTTTAAACGTTTATTTATTTTTGAGACAGAGAGAGACAGAGCATGAACGGGGGAGGGGCAGAGAGAGAGGGAGACACAGAATTGGAAGCAGGCTCCAGGCTCTGAGCTGTCAGCCCAGAGCCCGACGCGGGGCTCGAACTCACAGACTGCGAGATCGTGACCTGAGCTGAAGTCAGACGCTTAACTGACTGAGCCACCCAGGCGCCCCATCTTTCCATGTTTTAAAAATTGACAGGTAAATGTATATTGACAAAAGGCATAGTGTTTTGAATATTTAAAATTTACATCAGTCATATCGTACTGCATTTACGATTTTTAAAAGTTTTAATGCATGTCACGTTTTTGAGATGTATCCACAATGATACAAAGAGGTCTGGGGCGCCTGGGTGGCTCAGTCGGTTAAGCGTCCGACTTCGGCTTGGATCACGATCTCTCGGTTCGTGAGTTCGAGCCCCGCATCGGGCTCTGTGCTGACAGCTCAGAGCCTGGAGCCTGTTTCAGATTCTGTGTCCCGCCCTCTCTCTCTCTGACCCTTCCCCATTCATGCTCTGTCTCTCTCTGTCTCAAAAATAAATAAACGTTAAAAAAAATTTACAAAGAGGTCTGAGTAATTCATCTGAACTTCTACACTGAACTGTAGCTATATTCTATCCTTTCCTTATCCATTTCCCTGATCTTGGTCGTACCCAGGGTTTCACTAACATACAAAGGGCTGCAAAGAACATCTGTATTCATGGGTCCCTGTATATTTGTGTTTTTTCTCCCCTGCAAGGCACAGATCTAAAACGAGAATAGCTGAGCATCATGGCATAAGCGTCTTTACCAGATACTGCCAAATTCTTTTCACAACGGTTGTATCCACTTCCGCTTCCTCCAGGAGTTTCTCAGAATTTCCATTTCCTCACCTCCTCACTGCTACTCATAAATACTTAAAGTTTGAAGAGTGAGAGGCCGTGCCTCATTGTCGTAATTTGTGTTTCCCTGATTGCTAGCGATCTGGAAAAATTTTCACATTTGTCATTGGTGTCTTCTATAAATTGCTGGTTCTAATGATTTTCATATCGTTTGATTGATTTTTTTTAAAATTAATTTTAGGAGTTAAACCTTCCAGAAACCAGCTCTTTGTTGGCGATGTTTTGCTTTCTTGGTGGTTCTTCCAAAGTTTTAAATTTATTTATTTATTTATTTATTTATTTATCTATCTATCTATGAGAAAGAGAGAGAGAGTGAATGTGAGTGAGGGAGAGGGGCAGAGGAAGAGAGAGAGAATCCCAAGCAGGCTCCCTGTGCAGCGTGGAGCCTGATGCAGGGCTCGATCCTACGACCCTGGGATCACGACCCTAGCTGAAATCAAGAGTTGGATGCTCGACCAACTGAGCTGTGATGTTAGTGCTGTCCTATCCCAAGGTTCCTTTTACGTGAGGGGGAGCTCTGGGGGCTTTTCTGTGATTTATTTACCCTCATGCCAGCCCCCCCTATTTTAGTCGCTACAGCTTTATAATCACCATTTTTAAAAATTGAGACTATAATTAACACACCGTCTCCTCTATCAGTTTCCAGGCGTTTTTCATCACCTGAAAAGAAACCCGTTACTTTCTAAGTATCGTTGCTCAACTCATCCCATACACCTCCCCACCCACCTGGCCCTCGGCCACCACTGGTCTGCTTTCCGTCTTTATAGATTTGCCTTTTCGGAACATTTTATACCTGTGATGAAATGTTTTCAAGGTTCATTGATGCTATAGCATGTAATAGCACCGCACTGCTTTTTTATGGCTGGATAACATTCTATTGTACGGACATACCACAAGTTGTTTATCCGTTCATTAGTTGATGGACATGTGGGTTTTTTTCCCCCCATTTTTCAGCCATTATGAATAATGTTGTTATGAAATTTTGTTTTTAAATTTTTAATTCACGCCTTTTAAATTCTCTTGACTATATACCTAGAAGTGGAATTGCTGGGTCATATGGAGTTCACTTTTTGAGAAACTTCAACTTTATTTTTTAAATTGGCCTGCACCATTTTACATTCCCATCGACAGTGTATGAGGATTTTGATTTTTCTGCATTCTGATCAGTGCCTGTGAATTTTCTTTTTTTTGAGGATAGCCATCCCAGCAGGTATGAAGTGGTATTTCACTGTGGCTTGGATTTGCATTTCCAGGATGACTAATGAGGTTGAGGATTATTTTTCATGGGCTTATTGGCTATTTGGTATCTCTGGAGAAATCCGGATTCAAATCCTTTGCCTAGTTTAATTTTTTAAAAATGTTTATTTATTTTTGAGACAGAGAGAGACAGAGCATGAATGGGGGAGGGTCAGAGAGAGAGGGAGGTACAGAATCTGAAGGAGGCTCCAGGCTCCGAGCTGTCAGCACAGAGCCTGACACGGGGCTCGAACCCACAGACCATGAGATCATGACCTGAGCTGAAGTCGGATGCTCAACCGACTGAGCCACCCAGGCGCCCTGATTCTTCGCCTATTTTAAAGCTGAGTCTTTTTATTATTGAGTTGTAAGAATAATTACTATTTATATCTGGTAGTGGAAGCTTTTCCCTCCACCCTCATTCTCTTCCTTCTTTTCCTGCTCCTCCTTCTTCAGAATTATCATGGCTATTCTTTGTTTTTAACTCATCTTTATGATTTTAAGATAACTTGTATGTCACTATTTATTTACTTTGGCAGATCTTTCACTGAATTTAGACATAGATTGTTTTTGGAGAGGGCTGACATCTTCCGATCATTGTCTTCCCATCCATGAACATGGTATATCTCTCCGTTTGTTTGGATCTTCTTTTTGTCATATTTGGACAAGCTCCAGTTGCCCTCCTTTATGGAGAAATTCCCTGCTGTTCACTTACACGCACGACCTTGCAAAACTCTCAAAGGTCCACTTAGCAACACTCCCATTTTCCTTACGTTGATTTGACAGCTGCTTTTCCTTCTCCTGTGTAGCCTGATATCTTCATGTCCAGATTTTAACCTTTTAGGAAACTCCCAAGAACTCTTAGACTCCTGAGCTGGAAAGAAGTGGATAGGTAGTATCATCGTCCCTCTAGAAGTTCCAGATTTTCAGGTTGGAGCTTAGGAAAAAGAAACTGATGGGTTAAAACTTGCCTTCATAAAGTCTTGATGCCTTGAAGGAGGCAAACCTATGAACAAATAACTATCTTGTTTCTGGATAAGTGAATTATTTGGCTGTTGCTAAAAGACGCTGCTTCTTAAATGTGGAGCACTGCTTCTGTGTTATAGGGAGGGATAAAAAGTTATTGTGAAGAATATTTCAGGAAAGAGGGGCATGAGTGGACCCTTTTGTTAGGAAGATTTAAAGTGAGGAGACAGCCAGCGGCTTCGGAAAAGGTTGTAAGCAGAAAATGGTTGTGGTTTTACCAAGTCCATACTTCTTCATATTTGCGACTAGAAAGCTACAAGGTAGGGGATGAGCAGATATTCACACAGGGCTGTGGACCATCGGGAGAAACAAAGTGGTTTGACTTTCCAGGTCCCACACGAGATCTTCTTTGAAAAAGATGGACAGGCAGAAGTCAGTTGGGTAGCAAGGGCACAAAGGGAAAACATAAGTAGGATGGAGGAGTGCAGAGCAGCGTCTGGACTTTTGACCAGGACCTAGGAATGTGTGACAATGACTGGTTGCCATATCACCGAAGCTGAGACTGAGAGCCTCTTCTGACCACCGAATTCAGATGGAAGTGTGTTGGCAATAATGACCGCCGTGACCGCATTCTGCTTGCCACCCAGGAGGCTGCTTCTGGCGCCTTCCGTTTCTGAGAGTTGTTTCGCCTTTCGGCCCCTAGGTGGTGCACCTGAGTCTGAGCTGCTCCACTCTGAAAAGTGCAGGATTGATGAATAGAACTGGGAGTTATCAAAAAGCAGTGGTCCTGGGAGAGGAGAAGGACAGCCTTGGGGTACAGGATGGGGAGCCCAAGCTAGTGTTTAATCATAATAAAACCCCAAATCCCTGGGGGATGAAGCAGCTTGTGTCAGTTATGCCGATAACTTGGAGGGTCGTGCAGCATAGGAAGGACATTCATCAAGTCTTCGTTCAGCACATATTAACTGAAGGTCTATTATGTGCTAGAAACAGTTCTAGGTGCTGGGTAGGCACATAACAGTCAGCAGAGCAAAGCCCCTGCCTGCAGTCTAGTCGGGGAGATAGGCAGCAAACAAATACGCGCTTGGCTACAAAGTGCAGAGGAAGTCAAGAAGAGACACGAGGGGCTGGTTTCCCAGAGCAGGAGTTTCTGAGAGGGAGCAAAGGCCAGTCGTGCAGAGCCAGCCAGTGGGGCTGGGATGGAAAGAAGGACTTTCTCAACCAGATGGAGAATGGACTCAGGAAACCATCTGGGAGTCACTCCATAGTCATGGATGTGACGGGAGGGAGGCACTCAGGGCCCGGGGTGTGAATGGACAAGTTATTGGGCTGGAGCTTTACTCAGGGGTGGTGGATTTTAAGCTGGGAGTGGGGTGGGCATCATCTCTGGGGATGGACTGGAGTCGGCAGGGGGTGGGTGGGCCAGCCGAGGGGCAGTCTGGGTAGCTGCGCCCGGGGCTGTCGGAGGAGGGATGGGGACCCGAACCAGTGCAGGTCAGTGGAGACAGAGAGAGAGCGAGGTGGTGGGCTCGACTGAATTTGGTGACTGATTGAATGGGAGTGGGGGGAACAGACAGAAGTCAACATCCCCGCCCTGGCCCCTGGTCTGGGCGACCATCTGCATCGCCTGAGATGGCTCCCTGAGCCCCAAGCAGGCATCTTCCTGACCCCAAAGCCATTTTTATTATTTTCCAGCGTGCAGAGTAACCAGAACTGAACTAATAAAGTGCAGCAGTTCTGCTTTAATGAGCAGGAAAGAGTAATTTGTAATTAGCATATACATTATTTGTACCTAATGAGTGCTTTCCAAAATCCTTGTGGGGGTTGTTTGTCTTCCTAAGTATTTGAAACCCCCCTCCTCCCAACCATCTTGTTTATGCTGTTTATTTGTACTCTCTGTTCCTAAAAATACACACGAGTACACATGCACACATTGGCGCTTTCATTCACCTACAGCCATTTGCAGATCGTCCACGGGGATGTACGGCCACCGCGTCCACTCGTTCCTTGCGTGCATCAGCACAGGCACGCAAACCTCACGCCTACACGTAAGCGTGCGCGTGCACATACCTGGGCGTGTTCCCTTCCCTGCGCACGCGTGCCCGGGAAGTGTGGGTACACAGAGAGTGTGCACTCATACAAGGAGCCGGCGGCACGGAGCGCCTGGGTGGCTCAGTCGTTGGAGCGTCCGCCTTCGGCTCAGGTCATGATCTCTTGGTTCGTGAGTTCGAGCCCCGGATCAGGCTCGCTGCTGTCGCCTGTCAGCGCGCAGAGCCTGCTTCAGAGCCCCTGTCCACCGCCCCCCCCCCCCGCCCCTCCCCTGCTTGTGCTCTCCCCATAAATAAATACTAAAAAAAGTGAAGCCCGCAGGAGGAAACTTACATCCGATAGTGCCCAAGTACACGCACGTGGAGACACCCAGGGCTACACGCACACGTGCTCATGCAGGCTGCAAAGGGTCAGCGGTTCCTCTCCCCAAGCGGTGATGACGTCAGGCCTTTATCATTCTGGTCTTGTCTACAGATTTGAGGCTCTGAGGCTTCCCCTTCTTGCTCACAGAACCTTGCCTTTGTGTGGATTAGCTGCCTCCCCAGTCACGCTCCTGGCTACCTGGGCTCGTGAAAGATCCGGAGAACATAAGTCCTACAACACACCGTAGCAGCAAGCCGGAGGGGGACTTCTGCCTCCTCGGGCTGGGGCTCCGCTGGGGCAGAAAAGTTAACACCATGGTTTTGGCCTCCTCCAGGCAAAAATTCTGCCCCGTGATAAGGAAGACCACCAACAAACAGGTGCTAAGCACTAATTTTGCAGTAGGGACTTTCCTCCTCGCTGCCACGTAGACCCTGCCAGAATTTTGACATCGGCATTATTCTCCTTGCTTTGCAGACGTGGGCATGGACGCTCAAAGGATTGCCAGCATGTGCCAGGCTGCCCGGAGATAGGCTTGAGTCCCGAGGAGTCTCTTGCACTATTTAATCTCTGCGTCTCGACAGCAAATCGCTCCCTGCCCTGCTGGCCCCGCCAAACACAGGTCCCTGCTGGAGCAGATACGAGAGGTGGACAGAGATCCACTGCTTTGTGGTGCCTCTGACCTCCCACGAGGCGTTCCCTTGGGCAGCTGAAGAACAAAGATGAGGTTCTCTGTTCACCCATGGGCCAGAGAGATGGTCCTTTCCTGGGGAAAACACAACTCCTCTTTTCTGACCTTGATGCTTTGCTTTTGACGTGATTCCAGAAAAGGCGCTGGTAAAGTCTTCCCTCGTCTGAAGATCAGAGAGATCACCATCCATCAGGTCCTTCCTGGGTGCCACGTTCCTAAGATCAAGTAAGCTGGGTTTGCAAAAGCTTACACTAAGATATGTATCCCAAGTGAAAAGGGAAAGCACCAGAACTTTTTTTTATTATGCTAGGAAATGTCACATTCCTTGAAAGTTGCTAAGTCTTGTGGTTGGTTACCTGCCGGTCATTGGCCCCCTCCTCCCGGACAGGCATTGTGCTCAGACCCGGACACCCGTGCAGCTGAGGAAGGCACCCGGCCACTTTTGGCTTACAGTATTGGAAACATTTTAAAGAAAAAAGTAGTGCAAATGGTTTCACAACTATTCTTTCACTTTAGCTTTAAATGCCTTACGAGGGAAGTAAAGATATTAACAATCAATCGTGACAACAGCCGATGTTTACTCAACAGTTACTCTCAGCCGGTCTCACGATGGCCTCCATGTGTTAAACATTTCACATGCAACGGTCTGTGTGTTCGGTTCTCACTGGGAGCCTAGAGAGTTCTAGTCCGAGAATGGGCTATCACGGTGCCCGTTTTCCTGTTGAGAAATGAAGGATCGGGGCGGTGAAGTGACCTCAGCGATGTCTCCAGGGAGGATCCTGGTCTGCTGACTCTGAGGACTGATCTCCTGTCCCTGTAAGGATGGATGGAGTGGGGCTGGGGTCCTGGGAACCATGTGCCTGCTGTGAACTCTCAGTCGCTGTGGCCCTAAAGCTGTTGCAAGTAACGCTTTCGAGCCCAGTCATCTGGGTGTGTTGACTTCCACCCAGGGAACAGGAAAGGGGGCTATGCCCCGCCCTCCTTGCCGTGCAGCTAAAATTTGCCAATTTCTGGGGTATTACACCCTGGTCAGTTTCGGCTACCAACGGTTTAACAACGAGAGAGAAGGAGGGGGGGGACAGGGATATTTAACAACTGCATATTTAATGCTTGGCTCTCTGGCTCCAGCCCATTGTGGAACCCAAGGCCCCAGCAATTAACCTTTTGCTACCTCTGGGCTCAAAGGGGGCCAGGCCGTGGGAACAGAGCACCAGGAGGATATTCGGAGGCATTCTCCATTGCCTCAACCTGGATGGGGCTGATGGTGTTTTACTTCTTCCTTTGCCTCCCTCAGGGAGAAAACAAAGAGTGGATCCCAGAAAGGCCAGGGCCTCTAATCTCTCAGTAAAAGCCTTTGAAAGGAGGGGAAGGTAGCTAGGTCCACCGCAGAGAGCTGGCAAAGCTGGGTCTCCAGAGGCCAGGGCCGGGGGCTCCACGAGTGGAGTATGGAGCAGGGCTGGCGGGCTGGGAGGAAACGGCTGGCGGAAGGCCTCCTGGACCCTCCATCCTGTCTCCGTCACTCCCACATAGATTAACAAGCCCCAGGGTGCCCTTGGTGTTGGGCAGCCATGCTCGGGGCCTCCCCAAAATAGACAGGACGCCTGGTGCCTCTCTCCAGGGTCTCAGCTATTGTCTTTATGAGCCTGGCGGGTTCAGGGATCATATCCTAACACTTCCTCTTCATGCTTAATCACTATCCTGATGGATAGCCGCTTGCACAGATAGCCCGCGGGCTGTTGAGGGCAAGCCCTTCTCTGGGCAGCCCGGCCTCCGTCGTGTGCATATGGGGGGCGGCTGGCAGTGCTTTGGCTGCGTCTAAAAAGGGGCAAGTGGGGCCTGTTAACCTTAAAAATGAAGCCATTGTTTCACTAGCAAAAATGGGTTGATTTGGGTTTATTACAATCTGGGACACGCGAGCTATGGCAAAAACCATCGGTCACTCTAACAAACAAAGGAGAGGAACGTTATTTTTTGGAGAAGAGGGAGGAAGCGGGGAGGGGTTGTTTGAAGGAAAGTGTGTTGGAGCCAAGCAGTTCAGGGTGAGGACGGTTTCTCGTGGGCTGAGTTGCAGGGGGTGGTCGATTTCTTGCAGGAGATGTGCAGTTGATTCTTTCCTATTCAGATTCTTCTGTTGGGGTTTCTAATGGACACTTCTTTCTTTAACTGACACAGAGTGGTATGGCTACCCCTTCCGGCTTCCCCGTCTTGCCCCCCTACTGTACTTTAGTGATGGCCCCCTTCGTTATTGTTCAGAGGCTACTGTGGAGCCTTTGCGAGGACTCAGAGATTCTTTTTGGCTGAGGCTGACTGGGGGGTGGGGGGTGGGGAGTGGGGGGGGAGGCCCCAAGTTGGTGCCATGGGTGGGGGCGGTGTATGGGCCACAATCAGCCACTAGGGGGCAGGCCTTGACAGCAGGTGGACCAGACTCCCCCCCCCCCCCCCCCCCCCCACCAAAGCTCAAAATGACTGGGAGGAAGGACAGCCACACAGAGTGGCCTGCTCTAGGTCTCGACAGCTCCAGAGAGAGTCAAAAACTGGAGGTAGGGACGCTGGAGATAGGAGGCCATTTGCAGGTTCCCCTTATCTTCCTTGTCTGCGGTAATGGGATAATGATGAGCTGCTCCAGGGTCTGGACAGTGGTGGGAAGTGGCTTCCCCATGCAGTGGAAGGGGTCAGGGCCGGGACCACTATGAGAGACAGAGAAGGACAGGCCTGGGCTAGGGCCGGGAGCTGGCAGCTGCCGGTGAGGGACACCCGGCAGACAGATGTGGGAACCCTGGCTTGAGGGATCTAAGCCCCAGAGGGCCCTTCTTGATTGTGTCCTCTTGGGTCCGCCTGGCCGACTTCCTGTTGGCCTTGCAATGCTGAGCTTAGCTTTTTTTTTTTTTTTTTTTTCCCCCAGCTTCTCCAAAGAAGTCCCTGCCCTTCCTGTTCTTAGCTCTGGCTGATTCTGGCCGTTTGTGAACCCTCTGAGCCAGCTACCTGCCCAGAATGGAGTTTTCCAAGGAGGCACTAGATGGCTGGAGCTGAAAGCCAGCGGCGCTTGGAGTTCACACCGGGAGGGGGGGGGGGGGGGGGGGGAGGAAGACTGGGGAGCCCGGATGTAAGTGGGAGGGCCTGCTGCTGTCTGTCCTGCAGCCTGCAGCTGTCTGTCCTGTCCGTCCACCCATCTGTCCATCCATTTATGTATCCATTCTCCATCTCCCTATTAATCTATTCCATCAGCATATGTCATGTGCCAGGCTCTCTTCTAGGTCCTGAGAATACAGCTGTGAACGTGACCAAAAAGGCGTCTGCCCTTATGGGAACTGCATTTGAATGGCAGCATCCCAGAGGGAAGCCCAATCGCTAGTTGTGGCTTCAGAATGACAACAGATGAGCCTTCTCTTAAACTATCGAGGCAGCGAGGGCTCGTCCCCTCCTGCCCTGGTACAAGCAGACATTTACAATACGTGTAGGAGGAGCCCCAAATGCGCACACCCACGTATGCTCACGGCGCAGTCTCTCGGGCCGACGTGGCCCCAAAGTCACGGGCGCACATACACCTGCACACCTGAATGCGTCGCTGTCTGAACACCTGTGCACACGAGCACACGAATCCACACACACACACGCTTGGGTGCCCGGCCGCTGACTCAAGCACCCTGGCACATAGGCACATAAGTACCCAGAGATATGCGTGTTTGGTACAGTTTGGATCTGTGTGCATGCAACGCGCGTGTCCTCGTCCATGCACAGAGGTCGTGCGCTCACGAGCCCACACGTGTGCCTGTAAATGCCCCCTGAGACTTTGACCTTTTCCCCAGAGCCACACCCCCGACCATTTTCCCATCCTATCCTGGGGAATTATCCACATCCCTGACAAGAGAATGGGTTACTAATGCAGCCACAGAGCTGTTTTGACACTTTTGACGAATAACATTCAATACTATTAATTGGAACAATTGCTTTTCATTTAACTAAATCACGGGAATTGCTAAACTAAATTGAAACGGAATGTAATTTTGCCGCGCGCTGCTTTAATATGGGCCTCTAAATGTCTTCTCCCTGAAGGATTAGTAACTTAATCACCCACCAGTGATAACTGCTTCCCAGGCTCAGCTGGGAGGCTTCGTGCGCAGCAGCAGCCTGGCTGGGAACAGGCCGGGCTCCAGTGACAGTTCCTCCTGCCTGCCCTGTGCCCCCCCCTCCTGTATTATTCATCGCGGAGAACACGGCTCCCTCCCTGCTCTGATTCCAGCAGGACCCTGAGAGATCATTTCCATTTTCCCTCGGTTCTGTCCCCCTGTTTGTGATCTGGCCTGGGGTCTGTCACCCCTGGAGTCTGAACGTGGGCCCAGGCTCTGTCTCTGGGCCTCTCTGAGCCTTGCTGGACCCCTTCGTCCCGAAAACATTGGCCCTGGAATCGGGGGCCCCTTAGGCTCCCAGGGCAGCCCACAGGCTGGCCCAGCTTCCAGAGGCTGGTTGACATGGGCCAGAAATCCCCCCTCCACTGCCTGGGAGAAAGGCCCCAGCCTGGCGGGCTGCTGGTTTGCCCCACTGTCCTGGTATGCTTGAGACAGAGGGATTTCCAGGACATGCAACTTTCAGCGCTAAAGCTGGACAGTCCCCAGCAAATGGGGACAGCTGATCACCCCAGCCGTGAGGCCCCCTGTGCTTCCAGCTTGAAATCATCCCTCACTTTTATCGAGTGCTTACTGTATGCTAACAGCATGGCATACGTGATCTCATTTAATTTTTGGAACAATTTTTATGGGGGTAAATTCTCTTAACATACTCGTTCGTTTAGCAGCGAGAAAGCTGGGACTCAGTTTTTGTAAACTTATGTGAGATCTTAGCACCTTGCTCCGTGGGAAGCACTTGTGTTAATGGCTCAATGTGCATCTCCCCGGGAGCCTTGGAGATACACCTCGTTTCTGTCATTCCCATTTTATAGGTGAGGAAACTGAGGCTCACAGAAGTCAAGGTCACTGCTGGTCAGGGCCAGAGCTGTGATTCCAGACTCAGGAGAGGGTTCCACCTCTCCCTCCCCTCCCCGCCCTGGCGCCCACTGTAATGCCTTGTCTTTCAGGCCATATGAGGGCCTCCTGCGTTCTTTTCCCCTGGGTGTTCTGAGGAGACCGGCCGAGGGCTTCTGGAGGTGACGCTCCCAGCATATTGGAGTTACCGACTTAAGTGTGGCATCCTATACGTACAACTCCTGCCTGTGGGTGTTCAAACTAGGTGAGGCCACTCCCTGAATAAAGCTTTCTAGAAGAGCCACCCCTTTCCACTTGCAATGGCATGGAGGCTAGCATTGGGTCCTTGAATGGATGCTGTAGGGGACTGTGGGTTCTTGCTGTGAACCCCTCTTCCTGCCCACCCCGGCAGGGAGCTCAGGCCTCCCTGGGACTACAGCAACAGCTTTTTTGTACGTCTCTGTGCCCGCCTCTCCATCCCCTCCCTCTCCCTGGCCCCAAGGTTGTTGGGCAAAAATTCTAAACGTGCCTCTGAGTTGTCGCTCCAAAATACATACTCGAAGACGAAGGGGCTTGCTTCGAGAGGGAACAACATTACTGAGCCCTTCTTCAGAGCTAGATGCTGCGTACATTCTCATTTAATCCACCAGCAACCCAGGGGCCGGCATTATTCCCATTTCACGGTTCAGAGAACCGAGGCACCGAGGGGAAGGCGTTGCCTGAACTGACGCGCTTCGGAAACGGCAGGCCGAGCTTTAGGAATCAGGATTCCACGCACCCGAGTCTCTCTCCGGGCTGGGACTGCTCTTCTCCAGAGTGTATCCCTTCCCACCCCCAGCTTTCCTGTTTCCCGGCGGGGAGGCAGCGTGGCAGGGCGGCAAAGCTCGTGAGGCGTCTACACAGATGGATGTGGGCCTGGAGCCCCCGGCTGTCCCATTGCTCATGAGACCTTGGGCTGAGATCCGTTCATCTCTGCTTGGAAAATGGGGGTGCACGCTGTCCCCCCCCTCCCCCCTTGGCTGGGAGGCCGGCTCAGAGCCTGACGCGGAGCGGAGGCTTAATAAATGGTGGCTACCGTTATTATTTTTTATTATTTCTGACGGTTTGGAAGGAGGTTCTCCAGAGTTCAGCATCGCAGACTGTCAGGCCGTGCCTCCCCTGCACATTTTACGCTGCCTGTGCCCTTGAGTTTCCCATTAACTTAATAGGTCTGGACATAAAGGAGCCAGTTGTTCATGGGATCCCAGAGTCAATCAACAATCTACCCTTCACTGCTCCCATTCACTAAAATCGATATGTATTGATTGAACATCCAGGCCGCGTGGGGCCCCGAGGCTGCCCTTCAGGGGGTCTCATCCTTTTGCTGAGCCGGGAGGATGCGCCGGGGGACCGTGTCTCCAAGTGTGGCCCCCGGAGCCACAGCGGCAGCGTCGTCTGGGAGCAGGTTAAAAATGCAACCTCTTGGGCTGAGCCCAAGCCCTGCCGAATCAGAGCGGCGAAGGCGGGGCCCAGGCACTCGTGTTTCGATGAGTCCTCTGGACCTAAGGTGCGCTAAGGTCTGGGAAACGTTCTGAAGACCCGAACGCAGCTATTCTCTGAGAGGGGCCGCCTGTGGGATCCGGGGAAGGAGACTGAGAGTCAGTGGGGGGACCTCGGGAGGATGGGCTGGCGCCCTGATGTAGGAACTGGGGCCCCTCCCAGGCTTGGGCCCAGGCGGGGACCGTTGCTCACCCACATGGCGCCTCCGAGCCACACAAAGGTGCCCCTTCCTCTGGGTGGAAGCTGCCGGTAGGTGGAGCGCGGGCTCGATTTCCATCTTCATTCACTCCCCGTGTGCGCAAGGCTTAGGCAAGGTGGCTGGTGGGGCCGGGGAGTTCCAGGCCTGCCCTCCCCTGGGGATGGGGATGCTGGACAGCCACGGACTGTCCCTGGGCCTCGGGCCTCAGCAGTCCTCTACGTGAAACAGGCTGTGAAGACTGCAACCCTTGGGAGAAACACGCAGAGCACGGTTATGAAGACAGCAAGCCACGGGCCGGAGGAGGCATCCTGCCCTGAGCCAATGCTGGGCAAGATAAAATGGGCGTCTGACGTGCAGGTGCCTCCAGAGCATCGTCTTCCTGCCAATGACGCGTCAGCCGGATGTTGATGGAGAAATCGAACGGGCCGCCGAGTGTGGCCGGGGAGTAAGAAAATGCTCTGCCCTACACCCGACAGCCAGCCAGCCTTCTTCCTCCTCCCTTAGCCCCCCCACAAGGGGACCCTCTCAGGCTGCCCCCCCCCCCCAGATTCCCCCCCCCCGCCCCCCCCCCCCCCACAGACAAGGGTCTGCAAGGATCAGCCATTCCCCCTCGGAACCCTCACTGGCTGCCCGCCCCCCTGCTCTTAACACCTGCTGTACTCTCCCTTCATCCCGGAAGCCTTCCTGGGTTTCGGCTTCAGCTGGCCCTCTGGAACACCGCTCTAACTGTTCCTGGGGCTTGACGGGGGCCACGCCCCCGTCCACATTCCTCTGTCTTCCAGAAGGTGACTTCCTGGAGGTAAGGCACTACCGGCGTCTCTTTGTCGTCTGTCTTCCCAACTGGGAGGCATCTCACAGCAAGGCCGGGGCCCCCTCTGTCTGTGAAGGAGTTTCCCCTCTTCGACATCTGTGGCCGCACATTTCGGGTGAAGTGGAGGGAGCGAAAGCCCTTCTCGGTCCAGCCCCAGGGGCCCCTAGACCTGCCTCGTTGGCACGAGCTGACGTCTGGAGCCCCACTGCGGTGGGGAGTTGCTCTGGGGCTGCTACCCCTCTCTCCCGGCCCCAGCCCGCGGTCTAACACGAGTGGGAGAGCTGCTCCCTGCAAGGCCAGCTCCTGGGGGAAGTCTCGTGGCGGCTGGACCTGGTGCCCGTCCAAGAGCCCCTGGGGACTTCACACGTGTTTCTGTTGTCTCCATAGCGAGGATGCACCGATTCTCATTTTCTCTGGTCCAAAGGGGGGATAAAGCCCCCCAGTCCTACGTCCTCTTGGATGAGACCAAGAGCGGACAGACGGCTAAAAGGGACCGATGGAAGGGAAGGGAAGAAGGAAGCGGAGCTCCCAGGACAAGGGGTCTCTCAGCCAGGCTCTGGATGGGGCCCTGGCTAGTTGCAGCTACGTCAGAAACTTGTGCCTCGGAGGCTGGACGGTTCTGTGATTCTCGTGTCCGCTTTCACAGTCCTTGGCGGTCGTCTTGAATTTGCTCCTTGTTTTCCACCCTTACCCCTCTCCACACGTTTCCTCCTCTGAGGTCACAACTATCTTCCGGTTCCTAAAACCAGGGAAACGCAGGGGCCATCTTCTCTGGGTCCTGGGACCTCTGAGGCCACGCGGCACGGCTCTCCTGCCTCTGCCTGCTCTCCTTCCCCCCCTGTGGGCTTTTCCGCCAATTTCACACTGACGTGTTCCAAGTATGCCCTTCTGTGCTCCTTGACCTCTCTCCCATTTTTCTGGATCACCTCGGTTGTCCCCATCACCTCTGCACATAGCTCCCAAATTCCACTTCCTGCTTCCTGAGTGCTCCATGACCCCGCCCTCCCCAACCCGCTTCTGTACACCCCGCTTCCTGGGGACATTTCTAGATGCGGTCCCTGCCAGTACGTCAACATGCCTCAAACTAAACGCAGTCTCTTCCTTCTCACACCAGCTGTAGCTTCCGACCTCCCCCTTTCTGTTCAAAATAGTCTCACCCAGGGGCACCTGGGTGGCTCAGTCGGTTGAGCGTCCGACTTCGGCTCAGGTCACGATCTCACGGTCTGTGAGCTCGAGCCCCGCATCGGGCTCTGTGCTGACAGCTCAGAGCCTGGAGCCTGTTTCGGATTCCGTGTCTCCCTCTCTCTCTGCCCCTCCCCTGCTCATGCTCTGTCTCTCTCAAAAATAAATAAAAACATTAAAAAAAATTAAAAAAAAAATAGTCTCACCTAGACTTGAGAGTTAAAGTCGCTGAGGTTTCTTTCCTGCCTCTATCTTAATCTCTTTCAAAAATCCGATTGGCAGCTCCAGGATTTCTCTGCCAGGTCTTTCCTCTTCCCACTTGCCCTTTCTGAGGTCTGGACCCTCACTTCCTCAAATACTTGCTGCACAGACGTCTTCCTCTGTTGGAGGGTTTCTTTCCCATTCATCAGACACATTGCTGCCAAGTTCACCTGTCCATTGCCCGGGCAGGATCGTGTCACGCTCTACTTAGCAATCCTCTAGCACAAATGCCGACTTCGCCTCCCATCCTTTTGTGGGGGAGCCTCACACGAGTGGAGGGCATGTGCTACGGAGCCAGGCAGAGCTAACGTGACTAATTTATTTCTGGTAGAATACGAGCGGCAGTGAAGCATTTCCAGCCTTGGCCCATAAAATCCCCTACGTGTGTTCCCCTGCGTTCACGCCCTTTTGGGCTGGTTGGGATGGCATCAGGTCAGGTGGTCTCGGAAGCCATGTGTTGAAGCTGACGAGGCCACCCTCGTCCAAGCGAGTCCGCTTGGATACCCGAATGACCGGGTGGAACAGAATTGCACCGGCCTGGAACATTTATCCTGGACGGTTCTGCGCGAGTGAAGGTATCTTTTACTCCGTAAGCTACTGCAATTTGGGGTCTGTCACAGCTAGTTAGCTTATCCTACCAAGTATATTACCTATTGCCTGTGGCAGGCATGATTTCTAAAATAATCCCCCGAAGATGACCCACCCTAATAGCCAAAACTTGTGAGTGAGTATGGTGAACTCTTACGCCCCGTGATTACGTCACGTTACGTGGCACATTGATGTTCAGATAGGGAGATTGTCCTGGGTTATTCAAGGAGACGCGGTACACGTATATGGGCCCTTGAAAGGGGAGAACTTTCTTTGGCAGTTGGAAGTAGGGAAGGCCAGGGAGGTTCAAAGCAGGAGAAGGACTCAATGAACCACGGCTGGTTTGCAGAGGCAGGGGCCCACGTGAGAAGGAATGTGGGACGCCTCTGGCAGCAGGAGTGGTCCCTGGATGACAGTCGCAAGGACACCGGGACCTCAGATCCAGAGCAGCTGCAAAGAACCGGGTTGTACCAACAACCTGGGTGAGCTTGGGATCCTAATTTTCCCTCAGCTTCCAGAGAAGAGGTCAGTCTGGCTAACACCTTAGGTTCTGCCTTGTGAGACACTGAGCAGTCCGCTCGGACTTCTGATCTATACATGTGTGAAATAAAACACGAGCATTGTTTCGGGCACCCGGGTGGCTCAGTCGGTTAAGCCTCCGGCTTTGGCTCAGGTCATGGTCTCGTGGTTCGTTGAGTTCGATGCCCGAGTCGGGCTCTGTGCTGACAGCTCAGAGCCTGGAGCCTGCTTCGGATTCTGTGTCTCGCTCTCTCTCTCTGCCCCTCCCCCACTCGTGCTCTGTGTCTCTTTCTCTCTTTCAAAAATGTTTAAATATTAAAAAAATACAGTGAATGGGAGAAAACATTTTCAAAATACGTATCTGGTAAGTGATTACTATCCAAAATATATAAAGAACTCTTATAACTCCGTAGCAAAAAACCGCCTCCACCAAGAAAAACCAAACAACACCCCTCCCCCCCAAATAAGCAGGCAAAGGACTTGAACAGACATTTCTCCAAAACAGGCATGCTAATGGCCAGCAGGTATCAGAAAAGATGCTCAGCGTCCCTAACCATCAGGGAAATGCAAATTCAAATCACAATGAGACATCACCTCATACTTATCAGGATGGTTGCTATCAAAAAACAAAAGCTAAGTGTTGGTGAGGACGTGAAGCAATTGGAAACCTTGCACGCTGTTGGCGGGAACAGAAAATGATGCAGCCACTGCAGAGAACAGTGTTGTGATTCCGCAAAAAAATTAAAAATGGACTCACCAGATGATTAAGCAATCCTGCTTCTGAGTATTTATCTGCAAGATTTAAATCAGGATCTTGGAAGAGCTATCTGCAGTCCCATATGTGCTGCAACGCTATTCACAACAGCCAAGACGAGGAAACAACCTAAGTGTCCACCCACAGATAAATGGATAAAGAAAATGCGGTCTCTGCATAGAACGGACTATGATTCAATTTCAAGGAAGAAAGCCATCCTACCATCGTGATAACATGGGTCAACCTGGAGAACATTTTGCTAAATGGAAGAAGCCAGTCACAGAAGGACAGCAACTGCCTGAGCACGCTTACAAGAGGTATCGGAAAGAGTCCAATTCATCGAAATAGAGACTGGAATGGCGGATGCCAGGAGCTGGGGGGAGGGGCCGAATGGGATTGCTGGCCAGTGGGGGTAAAGCTTTAGTTGTGCAAGCTGAATGAGTTCTAGAGACTTGTATAGCACTGTGCCTACGGTTGACGACACCGTATGGTACACTTCAATTTTGGGTTCAGAGGGTAGGTCTCCGGGGAAGCGCTCTTACCGCCTGGGAAAGAAAGCAAATATTCGGTCAGGCTTGGGAGTCATTGTCATGCCGGAACACGTGGAGCTTCTTGGCTTGTAGGGAGGCGAATCCCATGTAAAAAAGGTCTCTTCTCTTTCTTTGGCTTTGGAGAATTCTTCCGTGCACGTGGCCTTGGTTGGGTGGCCCCTCTTTCAGCGAGGCGAGCCCGGCCTCATTGCCTGGCAGCAAAACCCAGGCTGCAGGCCCGCGGGGTGGGGGGTGGTGGGGGGTGGTGGGGGGGGTCCCTCTGCCCCCGTTCCGCCCAGCCCCCGCCTCGTGCCTGCAGCCCAGGTGAGCTCCCCCAGCCAGCCTCTGGCAGCACTGGCACATTGCTTCTGGGCCGGCCTGCCCATCCTTCATGAATTTTTATTAAACAAAACTGTAAGCAGATTGATTTTGTCCTCTTTTATTGCATTTTTATTTAATTCCCTTCCATGGTGGAGGCTCCATCATGTTACCGCAGAGTAAATCACTCCGGGGCATCAGGCCAACGCCGTGGAGAAGGGCAGGATCTGGCTTCCCAAGAGCACATTTACCGCATAAGAACCTTTATTAGCGGAGAGTCATTGATTTTTTTTTTTTTTTTTTTTTCAGGTCACAGCCCCTTCACCATCCTTTAAATAAGAGAGTATCACCAAGTTACGCTGGAAGAGAGACTCGGTGAGGCCAGGGTCATGGGGTGTAGGCTTGTCTTTAGGTCTGACAACACCCGCAGCCCCCACCAGCCTGCACCCCGTGCCTACTGGGTGTCGGTGTGGGCGAAGCATGGAGAAGGGTGGACCGGTCAGTGGTGCATGAGGGTGGGAGGAAAGAGTAAGTCCAGGAACAAAACAATTTAGCATCGTTAAAAAACAAAAAAACAACTGAGGGTAGTCTAGTTTAGCCACAGCACTTTGTATATGAAATCGACACCCTGAGAATTTACAGATCAAAGCATCTCCTTTGGTCGCTCCTGGGTCTGCATTCCAGGTAAAGGATTTGGGGGTTTTATTCTTAGGAGCTGGAGGGTCACTGAAGGTTTTGGAGCAAGGCAATAACAGAATATTTTCTTTGCTCCAGGAGGCTTAATCTGGCAGTGGAACGTAAAATGAATTTGAGAAGAGTGCAGGGGTGGGGTTGGAGGAAGCCAGGGCATCTGCTGAGGAGCTAGTGCCCAGCCTGGGCTCGAGGCAACAGGAACCTGATGTGCAACAGCGGAATGCTAGAAATGGCAAGCCGGAGGGGCGCCTGGGCGGCTCAGTCGGTTGAGCGTCCGACTCCGGCTCAGGTCACGATCTCACAGTTCGTGAGTTCGAGCCCCGCGTCGGGCTCTGCGCTGTCAGCTTGGAGCCTGGAGCCTGCTTTGGATTCTGTGTCTCCCTCTCTCTCTGCCCCTCCCCTGCTCTGTCGGGCTCTGTCTCTCTCTCCAAAATAAATAAACATTAAAAAAAAATTAAAAAAAGAAATGGCGAGCCGGAGACACATAAATGAGAAGGGAACCGTCCGAGGTGACTCGGGTGTTTTTGTCCATTGCAGACGGAAGTTAAAGCAGAGAAACAGGTTTGAGCTCAGAAAACGGGGAGCTGAGCACGCTCATTTAAAGAGCAAAAGAAATGGGGGCCCCTGGGTGGCTCAGTCGGTTAAACGTCCGACTTGGGTTAAGCGTCTGACTTCGGCTCAGGTCATGATTCTTGGATTTGAGCCCGGCGTCGGGCTCTGTGCTGTCAGGGCCGAGCCTGCTTCGGATTCTCTGTCTCCCTCTCTCTCTGCCCCTTTCCCACCTGCGCTCCCTCTCTCAAAAATAAATAAACATTTAAAAAGCAAAAGAAAATACACGCGTACTTGTCACTGCAAAGTCATGCAGGCGCATTGCAGAAAAATGTGAAAGATCAGAGGCGAGCACAATAAAGAGCATATCAACTATCTTCAATCCCTCTACTGTGATTTGCCCTTTGCGATGGTTAATACATGTTGCTATGTATCCTTCTAGGTAGATAAAGAAAATGAATCATGCTACCACAGTTTCTTCAAAAATGTGATTCTTAATGGCTGCATATTACCTTATCATCTGGACACACAAAAATTGATTTAGCTGTCCACCTGTCGCTGGACTTCCACTTGATTTATAGTTTCTCTGTACTATAAATAATGCTGTGGTGAACATCTTGGTGTATACATCTTGTCTGTATCTCTGATAAATTTCTGAAGTAAAATTATTGAGTTAAAGGTTATAATCTTTTTAAAGGCTCTTAATTCACGTTGTCAGACGCTCCGTAGACACTGATACAGTGTCCGTGTGTGTTCATTTCGTAGCACATTTATCAACCCTAAGATTATTTTGATTTTTTAAAAATCTTTGCCAATTTCGTAGTAAAAAAAAAACCAGGATATACCACTGTTTGTTTCTTAAATTATTCACTCTTTTATTACTAATAATTTTATAATAACTTTGGGTGTGCTGTTGGTCATTGGTCACTTTTTATTTCTTCCCTTTTGAGATCTGTGTCTCTTGTCTAAATTTCTATCGGAGAGTTGCTTTCTCTCCTTACCAATTTATAGCAAGTTTTAGAGATTTGTCTGTCATACATGTTGGAGATTTCTTGCTGTGTTTTGTTTTTTGTTTTTTGTTTTTTGGTTTTTGGTTTTTTTGTTTTGTTTTTGTTTTTGTTTTGCCATTTCTCATTTAGCTTTCAAATGTTCGTTTATATGGCTCTTTTGACAAGTCGAAATTCCGAAGTTGTATACTGGTCATTGCGATCAGTCTTCTTTTTGTGTTTTTTTTTTTTTCTCCTTCTGTTACACTCTGAAAATCCTCGGAACAAGACCAGGTAAACATTTACCTATAGCTTCTTCTAATTCTTTGTGATTTTACTTCTTTGTTTCTTTAGTTGACGTCAGACTGTGGTGATCACAGGTACAGGCTCTGGAGTTAGGTGGGTTTGGATTTGGATCCCGATTCCCCTACTTACTCGCTGTGTGACCTTGGGCAAACTACTTCGCCTCTCTGAAATTCATTTTCCAGACCTGAAATGGGGCTGGTATTTGTCTCACTGATCTGTTGGGAGTATCGCCAAAGAGGACGCATGTGAAGTGTCCAGTATGATGCCTGGTGGACCGCAGACGTTCAAGGGGCAGGCATTGTTAGGGCAGAGCTCTGTTAAGTGTGTATAGCTTTGATCTCTGCGAGGCTTGAGCCCGCGTTCTGTTTGTCTCCATATTCCTTGTCTCACCAAGGGCATGGCTTCAAGTACATTATCACGGAATACTTGATGAATGTATGAAATGAAATGAGCTGGTGGCATTTTTAAGTTGTAAGGGCAAATACATGCCTGCTCCTGGGAATCCGTTTTAAAGTGTTGAACCCCTTTAGACATGACCAGAATAGTGACCCGTGTGTCTAGAATGCAGAAGAAAAAAACCCCTAAACAAATGAGCATTGTGTTTTCGTTAGCCGCAGCTCACCGGTCAGGGTTGCGGGTCTGTTCGGTCACCTCTGACCCCTGACTTCTGGCCCTGACCTATGCCTACAAGCCACTGCTTCACTCCAAGTCTATACACGGAGAGTGGTAAGAGCTAGAAGGGCCCTTTGAGGTTGTGTTGTTATCTAGACTTCCAGCATTTGTTTTAGCTGCTAAACACTTTTTTCTGAAGAATGTTATCTCGAAAGCTCAATGCGTAAAACAGACCAGCGTAGAGATGGTCTGGCTGAAAGACAGGGTCAGGAGGGCATAGTCCTCCTGCTGGGGGCTTTGCACCTGCCGCTCCTTCTAACTGGAATGCAGTTCCATTCTCCCCTGTCCCAAATACCTAGTTGAGTATTCCTTTTCCTTTGGGTCCTAAGTGAAATACCTCCTCCAGGAAGCCTTCCCTGACTTTCCTCGAACTAGATCAGTCCTCTCTCCTATAGACGTGTAACCCTAAGTACCTCTATGTGCTAGCATACACCCACTTGTAAATTTACATCTGTTAATGTTCATTTCCTCCTACTAGACTCTGTATAAAATAGAGGCGAGGCTATGATGGGTTCGTTGGCCATTATACTCTGAATGCTGACTGCAAAGCTTGGCACTCAGCGGTGTTCACTTAATATTTGATGCCTTGTTGAAACTGCATCCGATCCAATCCCTTCCTTTTCCAGACAGAACCAGTATTTTCCACCTCCACCATGGGCTAGATCCTCTTGTGGGTACTGGCGGTACCTTTACGAGGAAGGCAGGCGTGTCCCCTGTCCTCAAGGAGTGTGCATCTCGTCAGCATGCGGGGCCACCGAGGCAGGTTCATTAATTTCAGTGGTGATAAATACATTGGGCTTCTATGTAAGACTTCACTGGAAGATAAAGTGCTTTTGTTTTTCAATAACGTAACTGGCAAATTTCTAGTCCAGGGCATTTTGTTGGCGATAAAGGCAGCGGTGAAGGGTGGTGCTTGGGATGCTGTCGCGGTAGTGCATTCAGGACGGGGCCCCACCACCTTGTCAGGATGGGGTTACCCTCTGATGAATACTGGATGGGGAGTCAGTGCTTCCCAGAGTTGCCCACTGGGGTGCCTACTGGGCTTGCTCTAATAAGTGCATAAGAACTCATGCTCCTTGTGAGTTCACCGGAACTACATGGTCAACCAGCTACCACATGCCCCTCTGTCCAGTGGTTACTTCCAGGAGACGGCTGGGCTCGAGGGAAGAGTGGTCCTTTAGGGAGTTTTCAGGGTGCTTGAAAGCAAATCCCAACTCCTCGCGGACCCAGGAGACCTGTGCTGATCTGGTGCCGTCTCCCCACCCGCCTCCGTTCTGTTCCATATACTCTCTCATGTGGCATCAGATGTCAAGTTCAGGTCCTATTGGAATCATTCGCAATTGCAGATCAGGGGGTCCTGCACAGCCCGTTAGGGCTGTTGGGGTCTGCGACATGGGTTCAGACAGCAGTACCTCCCCGTTTGGAGCCTGCCTCTTCTTCCGTCCCTTCTAGAAGCTGCTGGGCTGGGCCACCCTGGAACCCACTCCCGTAGGGGTACAGCTGCGGGCCTGAGAACAGCAGAAAGCTCCCAGGCTCCCTCCCTCTGCTGTGCCAGGCTGCCGGTGCCAGCCAGGGAGGAGGGCCCCCCTCCGCCTCTGCTTGTTTCCCTTGATTGTTATGTAATGTTCGGCAGCAGGAGGTAAATTCCTCTCCAATTTCCAGGCCCGTTACAGCGCATGAACCCCACCATGGGGAGCCACAGTGATTGAGCTCAGCAGCCAGGTCCCATGCTGAGTGTCATAAATCAGGCCTATTACCCGCTCGTCCTGGCAGATGTCACCACCGAGAACCTGCCCACTGTGCTCTGGAGACCCAGCCACCTCGGCACACGGTAAACCGGTAAACCGGGGCTGGCATACCCCCGGGGAGTCTGGGGGCTCCATCAGACATCCTGCCCGGGGTGTGGCCCGAATCTTCTTCTGAAGGGGTGGGAGGTTTCATCGCCCTGGCTGAGGTCCTGCAGCCTGAGGCTCAAGGAGCAAAATCAGGGCATGTTCACCTGCTACCTGGCTTTCCCGGTGTGGTGGCCTTCCGTGTGCTTCAGTACACACGAGAACCTCCAGGGGACTTGGCAAAACACACACACATTTCCCAGGCCCGTCCCCGGAGATCCCTTTTCGCGGTGGGTCCTCCCCGGGACGGGGAATCAGCAGTTTGCAACCTTCCTGGCCATTCTGCTGCAGGTCTGCTGGACCGTCCCGTGAGGAGGGCTGCTTTAAGACGAACTCTATCCCCACAGCAATGCCTGTAAAATGAATGCCTATAAATCTGATCCTTCTTTTCCATTTCCTTCTATCATTTCGCTGAAGATGTGTTTCCCTGGGGAAGAAGATGTGGGTTTCAAAAATCAATGGCAATCACGCTGAAGAATGAAGCAAATCTTTGACTATGACATATTTAACAGGCACTAATAATGCTAATAGTTGGGGGGCAAGTCCCCCGGCAGGATGTTCTGCTGGTATTTAAAGTGCTGCAGGGGAATTGCAGTGCACGTTTCCCACTGGCTCTACCTATGGCCAAGGTGACCCAGTGCTCTGCTTACACTGGCTCCGTCCCAGTTTACACAGGTTGCCTCAGTGCAGTTCTGTTTTTAATACTCCCCCTTTTGGCTCTCAAAAGTCCCAGCTCGGATGACCAGTTGTTACCCGATTGATAGCCCATGGGGATGTTCCCCTTGAGACCTCCCATTTTCTTCCAAAGGGGTCTGCCTTGTGGGTGTCTCTGAAGGGTTAGATCGGTCCCGATTCTGGACTTCCCACCAAAGGACACCGCTGCCTCTGGGCCAGGACGAATGGCAAAGGGACCTTTTTGGCCACGTATTTCTGTCTCTTTCCTGAATCACATACTGGAGAGAAGGAGAGACTTCTCATCCGGTGAGCAGGGTAACAGAGATGGGGAATGTGGGGGGCCAGGGCAGCCCTCTTTGGGGGCCCAGTCCCCGTGGTGGGTGTCTGGGATAAGGCTGCATCTTCTTGTCAAACATCAAAACTCCCAGTAAGAATAAGCTGCTCATCCCATCAAGCACTGAACGGGGGGCCAAAGCTTTGTAGCGTGAGGGCTGGATTTGATCCCAGCACTGCCTCCCAACGGATTCGTGACTTCAAGCAGGTTAACCATGGGGAGCTCCATTTTCCTGATCTGCAAAACGCAGATAGTAATCTTCAACCCGGCAGAGGACTTGAGCTAATGTATGTAAACAGTGAACATTTCATAGGTAATCAATACCCAGTGACAGTTAATATAATCGTCCTCATAATGCCCATATTACAAAATTAAGTTTAATATTCTCAAAAAGTTTTCCAACTTATTTTGGGGAAGTGATATTTTTTTTTTTTACCAATTTCTTCCCTTGGAACTTTTGCCATGAAGGCTAAGCTAGGAGGCTTCCTAAGAAAATAAAGACAAGATTCGATTAATGAGAAAGCGGTCCGAAGAGTGGGCATAAACATCCCCATGTGTGTTAGAAACAACCTTTCTAAGGGGGGGACCCAGGACTTATTTGTTCTTTAAGGATTTTAGTGTTATGAGGAGACCATCCAACCCCCTAGAGAAGTCCCCAGCGCAGTAAGGTATTAGACGCACTGCAAAGCAGGTAGGTTAGAAACCAGAGACGGAAGAATTCAGGAGGCTGTATCCAAGACAGCCACCTCCACCTGTGATGACTGGGAAATTCTGCATGCCCCATGGGGATACACATGTGCCCAGAGCACATCTGGATAGGAAGGTCTGAATCAGGACAAAGAGCCTGCAGGGTGCAGGACCTCAGGACCAGAGGTTGTGGCCGCACACCCCAGCAGTGGGTACCAATAGGAAGCCCCCAAAGAACCACGTGGGACTGGCCACCTCTTGGTGGCTGCCGGCATAGTGCCCAGGGATGGGACCGAGACCCATGTCCCACGGCAGTGATGTTAGTCTCCATCTGTCCTTTGGGAAGGAGCAGGGCCACGGGGTGTTTTAAACATGTTTGTAGCTGCTGTAAACTTTGCCCTTTAACATTTGCCCTGCGTGCACAGGCCGGATATATCTTGCTCTGCACGGCCCGATCATACGCCCAAGTCACCCTGTCTTGGCCTCCTGCCTACCTTGTCACCCGCCCACCTGCTCTCCCAGAGAGCAGTCATTCCACCAGGGATGTACTTTTTATTTTTTTATTTTCTTTCCAGGTCTTTTATTTATTTTTTTATTATTATTATTTTTATGTGTAACTTATTGTCAAATTGGCTTCCATGCAACACCCAGTGCTCATCCCAACAGGTGCCCTCCTCAATACCCATCACCCACCCTCCCCTCCCCCTCCACCCCCCATCATCCCTCAGTTTGTTCTCAGTATGTAAGAGTCTCTTATGGTTTTCCTCCTTCCCTCTCTGTAACTTTCTTTCTTTCTTTCTTTCTTTCTTTCTCTCTCTTTCTTTTTTTTTTTTAGGGATGTCCTTTTTAAATACAGACCAATCAATCCAGAACACACGCCTCCATTCTTCTTTATTGGCTTTTCACATTCTGGGCCCCCATCCACCTGCCTTCATGGCCCCAGGGCTGGGTACCACGTAACTAGGGGAAGCCCCTATGTGCCAGAGCCCAATGAAATTATTAAAATGGGCCAATTCTAAAACTGCTTGTCCTGCCTCACTCACTCCTTCCGACAGAGACCACAGTAAAGGCTCTCGTCTGTACTTCTGCATCCAGACCAGCCATGGTGCTTCGGTGTGTGTGGCCCCCATTCCCCATGGTGTGGTTGCCTCTTCCTCCTCCTGGAAACTGTAACACACACACACTCTCTCTCTCTCTGTCTTTCTCTCTCTCTCTTTAATTTAATGTTTATTTATTTTTGAGAGAGAAAGAGAGAGAGACAGAGAAGGAGCAGGGGAGAGGCACGGAGAGAGGGAGACACAGAATCGGAAGCAGGCTCCCGGCTGTTAGCACAGAGCCCAGTGCAGGGCTTGGACCCACAAACTGTGAGATCGTGACCTGAGCCGAAATTGGGCCCTCCACCCACTGAGCCACCCAGGGGTTCCAGTAACACTCTCTTCAATGACAACTGTCTCCTGATCTGTTGGCTTGACTATACCTGCACTTTTCTATTCATATGCTGTTATTTTAAAAGAGGGGGATACAGGAGGTGGCAGAGAGCCCCAGGAGGGGATTTGAATTTTGCCTTGACCAACTATGCTAAGTGAAAGAGATGTTACTTACATATTTATTTTATGTTTTGAACATTAGAGGTTTTTATCATAGTACCGGATATGATGGAAAATTGTAAACACCCCTATGTCCATCAAGAGGCAAATAGTTAAATAAATGTTGGCGTAAGCATATAACGGATAGAGGAGACATTATTATATAAATAAGACTTGGAAGGAAAGCTTATATAATGCTAACTAGTTAAGGAAGTGCCCCAGAGCTCTGAGTTGCCAGGGGCGGGAATCTCCTTCGAGCAGCCGAAGTGGGAACAGACACGATAAAGTGTCTTAGTTCAGGCTCCCTGGAAGCCTGAACCTGAGACAGGGATTCTTGAGGAAATCATGGAATGAAGGAACGCTCTCAGGAAAAGGGGGGAAGGAGAAAGGAAAGCAGGACAGGTCAGGGGAAGGAATGAAGCAAGGATGTGATTTCCAGACGGAGACTAGCTCCTGCCTGATCCCATGGGGGAGGCCCTGTGTATAAATTGCACCATAGAACTGACACCACCGTGAGGCAGGGAGGCTGGCCTTATGCAGAGCAGCCGGAGGATGGGTGCACCCAACTGGCCAAGGGGATCTGAGTGGAGTGCCAAGAGCATCAGCTACGTAAGGTTCCAGGGAGCATGCACACAACTGAGAGAACGACCGTGGCACATGTGGGCTTTACAGGAGAGGGAGGGCCTGAGAAGTCACTCGTATTGAGGTTCACGGCTGCTCTTGGCCTCTCTTCTCTGCATATCTTCTCTAGTCTCCTCTCTGATTCAAGTCACGATTCCGTTGGACCCAAACTGGATCCATGAACTCAAGGCAGTTCACACACTACGTGGTCAGCTACAGAGCCTCCCATCTGGACCATTATATCGTAAGAAGCCCAAAGATGTTGGTGGTTATGAAGACGACGATGACGAAGAAGATGCTGACCATGATGGTGATGACACAAACAGAGATAGCGGTGATGATCACTCAGAGTCAGGACTTGTCACGTGCCAAGAACAGTCCTGAGCGCCTTTCTTGTACATTATCATGTAATTCTCGCAACGGTCCCATGAAGTAAATACTGTTATTGTCCTCATATTACAGATGAAGCATCTGAGACCCAGAGAGATCGATAGATTCTTCCACGTTCATTTGGCTAGTATGTATTAAAGTCTCAATTCCGGCTGAGCCAGTCAGCCCCACTCGTGCTATGCTGGACTACAAATACACGTCACTCACGAATGCTTCCTGGATCCATACAACTCTTGGGTCAAGTCCTCTTTCTTCTTCTTCTTTTTTTAAATTTTTTAATGTTTGTTTCTTTTTGAGAGAGACAGAGACAGAATGCGAGTGGGTTAGGGGCAGAGAGAGAGGGAGACACAGAATCCGAAGCAGGCTCCAGGCTCCGAGCGGTCCGCCCAGAGCCCGACGCGGGGCTCGAACTCAACGAGCCGTGAGATCATGACCTGAGCTGAAGTCGGACGCTCAACTGACGGAGCCACCCAGGCGCCCCAAGTCCTCTTTATTCTTATTCTACCATCTGTCTTAGGCACAATCTCTTTCTCTGCAAAGGGGGTTTGGTAATTCCTAACTCACCTGGTTGTCGGGCACGATGACGGATACTGGCTGCTCAGTTGATGCCTTCTTTTTCCCGATTCTGTTTTTCATGTCTGCTGGAGTGCCAGGTACCTCCATTCCTGGAGGAGGAAGAAGGTAAGCGTTGGAGCGTTTGTACCCAGGTACAGGCAGCACGCTTCCGTGGGGGCTTCTGGAAGGCTGTTTGAACCTTGGACGGCAGCAGTGGAAGTCTGCATATAATACTTGCCCTCCAGTGGTCTACAGGAGGGGAACACAACCCTCAGTTTCCACTAGCTGTGTGCAGGGAGTCCAGGGGAGATGGAGAGATGGAGAAAGTTCCAGGGGATCAACAGCTCCCACTCTCACAGGGCTGAGTGCTAAAAATACCATCCCTGAGATGAGCAGGTGCCTCCCTTTCCTCCAGCCCATCGTTGTCGTCTTGTCTAGCCACGTCTCCCCCTCACTCTATGGTCTTCCTCCCGCTCCTCTCCCTTGCTCCGTCCTGTCTTCCATCCTTTGTGTATCTCCTTTGTTCTTTTTCCCCCCTTGCTTTCATCTTTCCATCTTTCCTCTGCCCCTTCCTTCCATCCCAAGGTGTCCCTGATTTGTCACCGGCCCACGAGGACTTTGATGATCCTTGGAACGAGTCTCCTGTCTCGCATAATTGCTTCGCCTCGGTGAAGCTCTGGTTTCATCATCTGCAAACTGGGGAGAGGTTTGGCACTGAACCAGGTCGGATTATCCAACTCGGCTTTATCCCTAGAGAGCGTGCATCTTCCACACAATGGAATACCATACAGCGACACGAACGAGCTGTTTCACAACTATACGCACAAACGTGACGCAGAGCCAAAGGTGCTCGGACACAGGAGTTCATACTGAAGGGTTACATTTATATGGGGTTAAAAACTAGGCACAATGAATCTGTGGTGTTAGAGGTCAGGTGGTTACCGTTGGTGTAAGGGGTATAGTGACAGGTGGGGGTCCTCTGGGGTGCTGATCACGTTCCATTTCTAGACCGGAATGTTGCCTACATGCATACCCTCGTATTTTTTTGTGAAAACCCACGTCAGTATTCTGCCACGATTTGCGTAGTTTTCTGTGTGTGTGTTAGAGAAAACTTACAAACTACTTTGAAGTGGACCAAAGGATTATTGGCTGTCTTGAACGGAAACTGAGGTCTTCAACACACCCGTTGTGTGATAAAGAATTTGGCTGGTGTTTGCCCCTGGTTCCTGAAAAGGAATCTTCGAGTCCTTGGAGGTCTCCAAGTGGTAAGAATGTCTTTGCTATTCATGCTTGGTCTCCTAGACCACACCCGAGCTTATGCTAACGAGGTCACTCAAGGTGGGCCCCTGGATAGTTGAGGAATGGGATCCAGGCTTGCCAGAGAGACCAACCATGTGATGAAAAGGTTGGGTCTCTGAACCACGTGATTACCAGCCTGACGTCCAAGGAGTGGAGGACGGATGAAGACTGAATTTAATCCCATGGCCAGTGGTTCATTCAGTAATGCCTACATAATGAAACGCCAAAAAACTCTGGACACAAGGCTTTGGTGTGTCTCCCCAGTTAGTGATGAACTTCAATGTGCCAGGAAGGTGATACATTTGGAGCCCTCCCAGAAGTCATCCTATGGTTTTCTTCTTTCGGCTGGTTCTAATTTGTTTCCTTTACCATAAGCTTTTGCTATGGACTAAATGTTTGTGTCCCCTAAAATTCCTCTAATAAAACCCTAATCCCCGAGGTGATGGTATTTGGCGGTGGGGCCTTTGGGAGGTGATTAGCTTATGAGGAGGGAGCCCTCGGGATTGGATTAGTGCCTTTATAGGAAGAGAGGAGAGAGAGCTTGCTTCCTTTCTACCATGTGAGGACGCGGAGAGAATTTCGACATGACGAGCCAGGAAGAGGGCTCTCATCAGACGCCAACTCTATCCACATGTTAATCTTGAACGTCCCAGCCTACAGACCAAGATCCCTGTGATAAATAAATGTTTACGGTTTAAGCTACCTAGTCTGTAACGTCTTGTGCTAGAAGCCTGAGCCACTAAGGCAGCTGTGATCTGTCATCCCAGCTTGTGGCTGGTGTCTGAAGTCAGGGCAGCCTGGGGGACTCTGCCCTTACTTAGCCTGTGAAATCTGATCTAACGCCAAGTAGGGCCAGAACTGCACCGGGGCACCCTTCTCTGGGCTATCCGATTCTGTGATTCTCAGTGCCTTTCGTTGTTTCTGAGCTCTTTCACACCCCTGTAAGTTGTAGCTAAATGATGCCAATGCAAATGATACTCGTCTGCGGACATAAAAGTCTGTCTGTTGGTGGAGGAACAATGGATCCCTCTCTCCCACCACCATAGCCAGTTTTATATCTATTTGTGAATTCATTTCAGCATGAACTGGATCAACTAAAAGAATGTAGTACTTTGAGTTCTCCCTTGCATCCACGATAACATCTTACTGGTTCCCTCATTAATTAATTAGTGAAATAAAATCTTCCACACGTCTTCACTTTCTACTTGTATGAGAGCCACGATTATATTGCCTTTTAAAATTTATTCTTGGGGCGCCTGGGTGGCTCAGTCGGTTAAGTGTCCAACTTTGGCTCAGGTCATGACCTCACGGTTCGTGGGTTCGAGTCCCACGTCGGGCTCTGTGCTGACAGCTCAGAGCCTGGAGCCTGCTTTCGGTTCTGTGTCTGCCTCTCTCTCTCTGCCCCTCCCCTGCTCATGCGCTGTCTCTAACTCTCTCAAAAGTAAAATAAAACATTAAAAAAAATAAAAAAAATAAAGTGTATTCTTTAATAATATGCTCTGCTTCAATAAAAAATGCACAATGCATTTTGCCAGGCCCCGTGTCAGCCCTTTTGGATCATTGCCTCTAGGGTCGGGGCTCTAGGAACCTACATTTTAACAGGCTTCTCTGATGATTCTGATGTCGTTGTCCGTGGCCAGGTAACTGGGACTCTGCCCTAGACAGTTGCCAGAGCCTCTTGTGGCTTTGATCCTCCAGGATTTGAGAACAGATTTTAAACCCCAGGGTTATGATTTTACACCATTAGTCTCCTTCCTGTTTGGGGTTTTCATTCACGAAGGAGTTTCTGGCCAGGATTTGCAAAGGAAAGAAAAGGTCAAACCCCTGCTAAGGCGTGTTCGGAAAACCTTCCAACCAAGACTTTTCCTACATTCTGCTCTGAAATCCAACAAAGGAGACTGGCCTTGACCTGGGCGGTGCCGGGGCCACTGCTCAGGCTGCCGTGGACAGAGCCGAAGAAGCCCTACTTATTCTCATGGCGCTTTTTTAAAAATTTTATTTTATTAAGCTACAGCCTCAGTTTGGCAATGGAATTAGTATTTTTTTTCTGTGCTCCTGCCTGCAATTCCTAATGCAAACAGCAATGCTCAGAAAAGCAACATTTATTAAATCAGGAGGATTACAATATCAATGGGAAGTTATCATGCAATAACCTTCTATTGATTTGTGTATTGCCAGTAATGAAATCAACTGGAATATTATTTATTAAACATATTGATTAGCGAAAAATAATTTGCAGGGACGGAAGCCTGACTCTGCAGGGGGTCCCCCCCCCAACCCCGAGCTCTGTGTGTACATACAATTTTTCCCTTTCGTTGGGGGGCGGGGTGGCGGCCATAGTGCGTGTCTGACGAAACATACAACTGGCCCCAAGACCGGAGTCCTCAAGAGCATCTCCTCGGGTTGGGCGGACGGGCCGCCCGTTGGGCTCCCAGCATGTGTGCTCTCTGCCGGGGAGGTCCCAGGATGAGCTGCCATTATTTCTTCACTGAAAGGTTGGATGATCTGATGAGTAGGCCATGTGGTTTCTCACTCCCACTATCTCAGAGAGAGAGGCGTGCCCTGGGGAACTGAGGGGTGGCCGGAGGTGGGGAACAACGTTTCGATGGTTCCTGAGAAATCCTCGGGGGCAAGGATTGGGCGGCAGGTAATTTATCGGCTAGTGACCCCAGAAAGCACGGTGAGTGAGCGAGAAGGACAGGGCGGCAGGGAAGGGAGGAGAGTCGTGGTGATGGGTAATTGATGGGGTGTCGCCACGGGCGAGCAGGAGACAGCAGCGCTGGGGTCGCTCTGCGAAGTGTGTGTGACACTCCTCAGAATCCCTGGCCGGACGTCAAGGAAGCTGGGGCGTTTACCAGCAGCTCTTGGGTGACGGTTGTTCCTGGGTGTCTTAGTTCTTCACCCTCTCTAGCGTTTCTGGACTGTTCCACACGCTGGCAGGGCGTGTTTTCCGGGCAGTGTGCAGCCTCCGGCAGAAAGATACAGCGTATCTTCCCAGCGTATGGGACCGGCTCACGCAGCGGTGGGATCTGGGGTTCGGGGGCTGGCAAGGGGGTGTGGAAGTTTCCCTGGCAACGTCCCCCGCAGCCGCACTGAGGGTCGAGGGATGAGGCAGGGCAGCTTCTGTCCGTAGCTGCCTTTGGCTTTTAACTTCTGCCTCATGGGATTTCCACAGCCTGAGTCCTCTCTCTCTTTCGGGGGGCAGGATCCGGAGTTTTCCCAGCCCCATCCAGGAGGGGCGGCGATGGCAGGAGCCACGCGTGGCTGACTGCTTACCAGGTGTGGCCGATCGCCTTCGTAGCCCTGGAGGGGAAGTAATTATTGTCCGCATCTTGCAGGTAAGGAGACCGAACGTGAGAACACGGAGTGGGAGAAGGATCTGGAATGCCGGTCAGTTTGTCTGATTGCAAAGCGCAGAATCTGGTTCTGAGCAGAACGGCCCCAAGCACCCACTCTGGAGCTGGATACACCGGGTCGGGGTATCTCGGCCTCATTTCTGTCAGTTCTGGTGGCAAACTCCCCCTGATGGACGCAGACACATCCACGTCACGTGACCTACGTGGCCACTGTGTTCTGAATACCTCGAGGGCAGCTGCTCGCTGCGGGCTGTGGCGTAGAGACAGAGGCTGGCGGGGCTGTGGTGTGGGAGGGCGGTGGCTGTGGGGCACGTGTCATAGCAGGAGGTGGGGTCTTTGTCCTTTCCCTTCGGAGTGGGCTGGTCCGCCAGCTGTGGGCTGGTCCTGCAGATAGCACCCCGTGGAAGTCATGCTGTGTGACTTCCGAAGACCTTAAGGGACATGCAGCTTCTCGGTGACTCTCTCGGGACGCGTGCCCTTGTGGCCCTGAACCTCTGCGTCAGAAGTCCGGCCATCTGGAAGCTGCCATCCGGAGACACCAAGTGGAGGAAGCACACGGAGGCAGGGGGGGCTGTCCGAGGAGCCCCAGATGCCCCAGCCCCCAGCTCTCTGAGTCACCTGACGCAGGCAAGCGAGTCTTCCGATGTTTCCAACTCCGTCAGAGAGAGTCAGGAGCAGCAGGAGTCCACTGGAGAATCGGAAGCCATGCTGGGCTGAGCCATATTGGAGCCCAAGGCCAAAAAAACCCCCCAAAACCCAAAAAACCAAAAAAACCCCACCAGTAATGCTGACCCTGTCATTATTGAAGATTTGATATTTTCTTCATCGTGGATTTTTTTGGCATTAATTTTTATTTTTATTTATTTCGTTCTTTTATTAAAAAAATTTTGGGGCGCCTGGGTGGCGCAGTCGGTTGAGCGTCTGACTTCAGCCAGGTCACGATCTCGTGGTCGGTGAGTTCGAGCCCCGCGTCCGGCTCTGGGCTGATGGCTAGGAGCCTGGAGCCTGTTTCTGATTCTGTGTCTCCCTCTCTCTCTGCCCCTCCCCCGTTCATGCTCTGTCTCTCTCTGTCCCAAAAATAAATAAACGTTGAAAAAAAAATTTTTAATAAAAAAAAAAAATTTTAAGTTTAGTTATTATTTTGAGGGAGAGAGAGAGAGAGAGAGAGAGAGAATCCCAAGCAGGCTCCACGCTGTCCGGGCAGAGCCCGATACGGGGCTGGAACTCATAAACTGCGAGACCATTGGCCTGAATTGAAATCAAGAGTTGGACACTCAACTGACTGAGCCAGCTGGGTACCCCTGCTTTTTTAAAAAAAAAAATACTGGTTAAAATACTGCTTCCCTCGATTACTGACTTTTTTGGCACCCCCCCTGAGAATTTGTGCCCAAGGGACTGAGTTGCTCATCTCACCATAGTCCTGGCCCGCGTGAGGCCTTCAACAGGCACAGCCTAGCTGGTCCCAGTCAGCCCGGAAGAGGCATGCGAGGCGATCGTATTGGGTGACTTGTTTTGCGGCCGTGACTAACAGATACAGAGAGCACACAAGCTCTCCGGTCAGCTCCCCTGGATTTCTTTGTTTGTTTATTTTCCTTAGGGTTTTAAGTTTGCTAATTCTGAATTAATGCGCCCAAAGCAATCTCACAGTCGACAAGTACACAGAAAGGAGGAGGGGACCGAATTGCCGTGACGAGGAAATTCTGATAAGATGGAGAAAAGTAGGGGCGCCTGGGTGGCGCCGTCGGTTAAGCGTCCGACTTCAGCCAGGTCACGATCTCGCGGTCCGTGAGTTCGAGCCCCGCGTCGGGCTCTGGGCTGATGGCTCGGAGCCTGGAGCCTGCTTCCGATTCTGTGTCTCCCTCTGTCTCTGTCCCTCCCCCGTTCATGCTCTGTCTCTCTCTGTCCCAAAAATAAATAAACGTTGAAAAAAAAAATTAAAAAAAAAAAAAGATGGAGAAAAGTAGGGGACAGCACTAAGCCCTGTGTGCATGCTGCACCTTGCTCTGTCCAACCTCGTATTTCCCTCAGTGAAGGTTAGATTGACTGGATTTAAATACCAGCTCTGCCACCAGTTAGCGGGGTGTCATTGGACAAGTCACTAGGCTTGCTGAGCTTCAGTTTTATCGCCAGTAAAATGGACACAGTACCAGCACTCTCGTAGGGCATTGTGGGCAGAGTGAAACGAAATGGTCCACGTAAAGCGTTTAGCACGCTGCCTCCCATACAGTAAGGGTTCAATGAATGTTAGCTATCGCTGTTGTTGCTTCTGCTGCTGTCGTTACGCAGAAGCTGAGAAAGTCTAGGAGAAGTGCAGGGACATCGTGTCTTTCTGTTGTGCTGCGTTACGCATCACGGAAGATATTTGCCTTTTTGCTACAACACACCACCATTCCGAGGTGGCATATCACCGCTGTATTTTACAGTTTTTCTTTTTTTTATTTGAGAGCGAGAGAGCGAGAGAGCACGAGGGAGAGCAGGAGAGGGGCAGAGAGAGAGAGAGAGAGAGAGGGAGAGAGAGATTCCCGAGCGAGCTCCGCACTGTCAGCATAGAGCTTGACTTGGGGCTCAATCTCATGAACCATGAGATCGTGACTTGAACCGAAACCGAGAGTTAACGCTTAGCTGATGGAGCCACCCAGACATATTTTTTTAAAATGTTTATTTATTTTTGAGAGAGAGAGAGAGAGAAAGAGACAGAGTGTGAGCAGATGAAGGGCAGAGAGAGAGGGAGACACGGAATCTGAAGCAGGCTCCAGGCTCCGAGCTGTCAGCACAGAGCCCAACGCGGGGCTCGAACCCACGAACCACGAGATCATGCCCTGTGCCGAAGTCAGACGCTTAACCAACGGAGCCACCCAGGTGCCCGTCCCCCCACCCCCACTGCTGTAGTTTAAACCCAGATCAGGGATATTAATAATCGAAAGTGTTCAATACAGAACCGTCGAATAGATGAACCCAAGACAAACCGAGCTCTTGGTAAGAACAACGGTCTTGGGCTGAGAACCTCTGAGTTCAGATAGGATGTGTTTTCAGAATTAAAGCAGAAGTTTATCAACTTCCGTCTGGCCGGTGTTGCCTTTTAGTTGTGAAATTGCATCAAGTGTGCGCTTGTGAGTGAGTGGAACCGGGGAGAAAGCATGGCTTTCTGGGGTCATCAGGCATGTTTATGCGTGAGTGGTCTGTGTGCTTGTGTGTGTGTCTGCGTGTGTCGTCTGCGCACACGTGTGTGTGTGTGTGTGTGTGTGCGTGCGTGAAGGTAAACCCCAAGAAGGCAGGTGCCACGTGCTTAGCACAGTCACCGCTACAGGATAAGTGCTCACTATTTGTTGAATGAATGAATGAATATGTATGAGTGTTCGTGTGCGTGTGTCCCCATGTGAGTGCAGATTCGGGCTCTGTTTCTGAGAGCGAGGCCACGAGTGTTCGAGCCAGTGCGGGGACCCTACGTCTGAAGTGTGTGTTCAGGTTTTGGTGAGTCTGGAACTCGGCTCTGCGGGGATGACGGAGTTTTCTGGCAGTCCGTGACCCCACGCAGGCTCCCACCCCCTTCTCGGGCTCCTCCTCCCTGCAGGGCCCTCCTTCCCTCCAGCCCCCCATTCGGACCTTTGCTTCTGTGTGTCTTCCGGAGGACACAGATGGCAGGAGCAGGGAATCGGAAGCACTTGGCAATGAAGCGGCAATTCACTCTGCAATCCCTTCGGTATTCATCGCAACAATGCCTGCTCTGATGGGCTGCGAGCGCTGAATGCAGCTTTCAATGTGCAATCCGGCGGGAATTACGGCGCTGTGTGGTCCTCATCACGTCCACTTATTGTCAAGTGGTGCTGAGAATTCTCCCCCTCGGGATGAGGGAACCACTTGTGTTAGCAACTGATTTCCGAAAGCCCCTCCGGCTTGGGGTTTCTGCGAAGCTCCCGGCGATGCGTTTATTGTTCCTGGTTTGCGTTTTGGACGCTCACGGGCTCTGCTGAAGTATGTAAATGGCCATAATGCGAGGAAATGAGATACAAAAATAACTCAATACAAATGCCAGAGGGGCTCTGAGATCAGCAGGGCCCTTCCTCGTTCCGCCTTGGGGCCGGGGAGCATCTCTTGGCAGAGGCGGCGGGGGGGGGGGGGGGGGGGGGCGGGACCTGAGATGCCCTGTGCGCGCGGCTCTCTGGGATGGGCTGACCGCCGCCCACGCTCCCGCTGCCACCCGGCTGGACCGCTTGAGGAGGGTGGGGTGAACCCCCTCCTCAGGATGCTGGTGAGGGGCCCATGTTGACCGTCTTCTTTCACTGTCATCCATCAGCTTGGGCGGCTGAGTCAGGGGCTCTGCTCTTGCTGGGAGAATCTGAGGCCCACCCTCAGCAGGCAACTTTGTATCCTTAGTGGCCCGTGACCCGTTCACGTTCCTTCTCCCTCTGCCCCAACCTGGGCTGTTGGCAGGGGGCTGAACGTGTGCAGGCTCCTGGGTCAGCTGGCTCCGGTTGAGTTTGGCCAGTGGGCAGCACTGTGGGGACTGGAGGGCAAAAGAAGGGAGGGGAGAGGGTGGAGAAGGGGGTCCAAGACCCCTTGGACCACCCGCTGGGTTCCCATTGCCTGTTGAGAGCCAGGATAAAAGGGGAATGAGGCACAAGGGAAATGGTCCATTTCTCTGTAAGGATGGAACTGCGGGGAGTTCACAGTAATAACGAAAATACCTAACATTTAGCGAGCCCCACATGTTGGTCCGTATGCCCAGCCCCTGATTCTCATGATCTTATTTAAGACAATGACCCTCTGAGGGAGGCGTTACTATTATTCCCTTCTATATAAGAAAACCGAGGCTCAGGGAAGCAAGGCTGATATGATACACCCAACAGCGGGCATGTGTGGTCAGGATCGGAACCCAGAAGTTTGTTTCCAGGGCCTAAGCTTCAGATCATGATGTTCTTCTGCCTTCGATCGTAGCAGCTTCCAAACTGTAGTCGGTGGCAGTGTGGTTCTGCTCAATGCTACGTGGCAGGGGCGGGAGTTGGGTGGGGGTGGGACAAAGGATTCCATGATGAAATAAGCTTGGGGGAAATGGCACGTTCCATCCCTACCTTATTTGGGAGATCTGCGGCGCCTATTGCCATATTAAAGGCTCTGACAAGTCCTGCATCGCAGAAGCACACTAATCTCGCTAAACCAAAGTGTTCCACCTTGGAATTCTTGAGTTCTCCCTTTATAGCACCTTGTGGGGGCGGGGGGGGGGGGGTCCAGGGAATACACTTTTTGGAAAAATACAGGGGGAATTCAGCTCGAGAATATCCAAGATACTTTTTCATATTTTAAGATGAATGGGCCAACAAATCTATTTGGAGAGCAGAAGCTCTTAAAATTGCAGCTCAAGAAGTGACTTAGAGACGGTTGTTTCTGATGCCTTGCCCAGTTCTTGGGTTATTAACTTCTATCCCCTCTAGATGGCCCTGGCCTTTACCCGGACTCTCTAGGGACTGAGCACCCTCCCTCCCAAGCCATGCAGCTATTGTGGGAAGTCTTGGAGGCTGACCTTCACCTTTCTGTAACTCTTATCCAGGGACCCTATTCCCCATTTTCCCACAGGGCAGTTCTTTCGCTTTTAGAAGCATCTGTCACGTACACCTTCTGTCTTACATCTTCCAGCTGAAATAGTTTCAGCTCATTGGTGGATTCAGTTGCCATCCAGAGTACCCATCTTTTTGGAGGTGGGTGCCCAAGGCTGAACCCACAGAACTGGGGTTTCCTTACCTTATTTTAAGCACGTTCATGGCTTCAATTTCCATAGGTTGCCCAAATCGCCCACATCTATCGGAGAAAACCTCCGAGTTACTCCTGAGGATGTGAATGTGGATCCCCCTCAGTCATTTCCAACATTGCTGGCCCTAAACTGGACTCAGTCCCTCCTCTCCAGACCTGTCCCTGCCCCTCCTCCTACCTTCTGTAGCTCCCTAGGGAAAGAATGGCAAGCCTCTCCCTCCAGTGCCGAGGTCACGTCTGGATATTGGGAGGCATCCAGGCAGTGGCTGGACCTGCAGATTCTTTCTGAAAACCGCTGCCTTCTCTCTCTTCCAGATACTGCTATCTGGGGCTGGCGGCTGTCCTCCTTTGCTGAGAAGATGTCAGTAGTTTCCTTTTTTTTTTTTTTAATGTTTATTTATTTTTGAGAGAGAGAGAGAGAGAGAGAGAGAGAGAGAGAATGAATGGAGGATGGGCAGAGAGAGGGAGACACGGAATTTGAAACAGGTTCCAGGCTCTGAGCTGTCAGCACAGAGCCTGATGCGGGACTCGAACTCACAAGCAGCGAGATCATGACCTGAGCCGGATTTGGATGCTCAACTGACTGAGCCACCCAGGTAACCCAGTAGTTTCCTTCATCCCTATTCTTCTAGTTTCTGCTCCCCTCCAAACCGTTCTCACAGAGCAGGCAGATACATCTTTGGAAAACTACATACTTAATCTCTGATTACTCTCTGGCTTAAGACTCTCCAGTGGCTTTAGAGCTTCTGGGTAGTGTATCTATTCCTTAGCTAAGGGGTTATAGAGAAACTTCTTGATTTGATAACTGCAGGTCCCAACAGTCTCATGTTTATCCACTATACCCTTTGTTTTCTATTCTCTATCTAAACTGAATTATTGGAGTTCCTGAACGGGTTGGGAGGTTCTTGCCCCTGGGCCTTTGCACATGCTGTTACCAGATTTATTTTGTCTTTAGGATTCTGCTCAGATCTTCCCCTCTTTAGGAGAACTTTTCTGACCTTCCAAGCCCGGCTTAGAGGCTCCTTTTTAGGAGCCTTTTTAACTCCTTAGGGGCTCGCAGGGCCGCTTATGCTCAGTAAGGATAGAAATGATACCAGAAAGACCTTGTGCCCTTTGGACTCAACAATCCGGTTTGAATACTACTGTAAAACCCAAGAAGGTTATGGGACGCTTTGGGGATTTTATGGCTTCTGTAGTGGATTTGGCTTCATTATTAATGGAGTGCTTAACGACTGCCTTCATGTTGGGTGGGATGTTGGGACGGTATAGTCCGGAGCAGAAAGAAATTCCTGTTGTTAAACCACTGACATTACACGGAGGCCAGAGAATGCTGCCAAGCAACCTTTGGCTGCTTCAGCTCAGTCTGTGATGCACGCCTATCACGTCTGTCGGGATGGGAACGTGACAGTCCCATTTTCTTTGTTTCCCCTCCCTTTATCTTTCCTCTTTGGTCATCCCGTCTATCTCTTGCCTCATTTTCACTCAGCTCCCGACATTAAGTCCCATTCATTTTATTTCAAGGATAAGGGGCTTGGAGAAGGGCTGTGATGTAGATCTGGGGTCACTTGGGTTCTCCTGGCATGAAGGAAATGACCCCATCAGGTCCGGCTTTCGAGCGTGGCCCTTACAAGACACGTAACGATTTTTTTTCCTTATGTTCACTCTGATAGTTACGCTAGCTGATGCTTTTTCCTTTTTCTTACCAGTGACTTTTTATATTTTCTTACCTTGATAAGGGTCAGGGACTCCATGCGACTTAGTAAATTCTTTAGCCGGGAAGATGAATGAAGGACTTCAGAAACTATATTCTGTCATGCTAGGGAGAAAAGACCACGTAAAGCCAAAACACTAGCTGTTAGTGCACATATGATCTAGGAAACCTTGGTAGAGATATGCCAATCTCTACTTTCCTGTGATCAAATGACATTGAGATATGTGGGGTACATTGAGATATGTAGACATTGAGATATATGTCTACAGACACCAAGGACTGTGCTTAAGGATTGCTACCCAAGGGCCATACTGAGTCCAAGGAAATGTGTCACTCCACCATTGCAATGTGCCTTACCCACCGACCAGGGCCACCGAAGACACATGGCGTCCAAGTGTTTTGTCGGCTGGGCAGAGTGACCCTCAGTAGTGCAGCGGCGGCCAAGAATTCTCAAGTCATGTTGGCTTATCTAATAGGGTGACGAGTGCTCCCGGCGTCCTCCTGTCCCCATCTTTGTGGATGGTGATGTCGTGGTCACCCGCATCTGCGGCCCCTCCACTGAGGCATTCCCCCTGCCTGAGTTTTCGTCCTGGCCGGCTCCATTCTGCCTGGGACAGGAGAGCAGGGCGTCATGGGTCGTGCCAGCATAAGCAGGTCCCACGAACACGTCCGGGACTGCATATCAGCAGATTAATGGGCAGCCTCCCCACTGAGAAGTGAGCAAAGTTAGGGCTTATTTAATTGGAAATCTAAAGGACACCACCTGCAGCAGCCGACCCGGAATTTATGCGCGTCTGTCTTGATGAGCTTGGAGGGAATGGGATGTTTCACGGTAGGACTGCTCGCTTCGTGATTTACGACCCATCACTTACATGTCGCTGAAGTCAACTGGCACCTGTGGAAGGTCATCCTCAACCGGAATTGTGCTCACTAAACCTCTGGGGGCCTGGCCTTCTAGGGAGGTTGTGCCCCATCAAAGGCCCAGGCTCCTAGGACCAGAGGAAATGGCAGACGTGAGGGTCAAGCGGTCTCTCCAAGCACAGTGGCCATCCCTGGGGGACGACGGTACATTCCTAGAAGACGGAGACCCCGGGCCGTTGCTAAGCGTGAGATCTGGATCGAGGACATCCACTTGTCAGCCCCATGACCTTGACCGAGTCGTTCAGCCTTTCCTAGCGTGGGCTTCTTCATCTATAAAATGGGAATGATCATGGCACCAGCCTCACAGGGCTGTGAAAATGGGACGAGAGACGTGAAATATTTAGAACGGGGTCTGGTACATGGAGGTGTTCGGTTACGAGACGCTGTCGCCTGGAAATTAAGTGGTCGCTTCTGGAATGAAGGTGCCTTCTTACAGGCTGCACGTTTGTACCCCACCCCCTCCGAATTCATATGTTGAAACTCTAAGTCCTAACGGGATGGTATTAGGAAGTGGGGCACCGGGCTGTGATTAGGTCACGAGGGGGGACCCCTCCGTGATGGTTTGAGTCGCCTGACAAGAGAGACGCGACGGAGCTCGCCCCCCTCCCTCTCTGCTGTCTGCCGTGGAAAGCCGCTTCGAGAAGGCAGCACCACAAGCCAGGAAGCAGGTCCTCATCAGTGCCCGACCCTCCTGCCAGACCTCCCCATCTCCAGAACTGTGAAGGAGATATTTCTGTTCTGTGCTCCCCCCCCCCCCCCCCCCCCGGCCTATGCCATCTTGTGATAGCAGCTCGAAGCGACGAAGACAGTTAACGTTCAAATCCTAGCTCTGACCTTGCAGAGCCCCAAGACCCAGCAGAACACGGTCTCCGAGTCTCAACGTTTCCACCAGCAAATCCACGGGTGACGGTGGGTAGCAACGCTCCTAATTCTTAGGGCTGTGGTGAGTTTGAGCTTAAAAAGGTGATTTAAGCAGAGTGCTCGGCACGGTGTGTGGCTTGCTGGGCATTCGTTAAATACGGGCTGCGCGGAGAAGGTGGGCCGAGACTGGTTTTGGACGTGGCCCCAGTCGGAGCAGACCTTGTTTCGCAGCTTGTTGTCCCAAGCCGTGAGCTGGCCCCTTGGCTCTCTCCACGTGTGTTTTTGACAACGCGTTTCTCGGCTACAGGATCAAAGATTCCCTCTTCTTTCTTGATGTGCCCTCGAAAACGCCCACGGTGCGGTTTGCTTCATCGCGTCCCCGTGTTTCTCCTTCAAAATTCCCTTCTTGGAACCTACCTTCAGCTCAGAAACCTCTCCTTGTTTGAGCTGGAAACGTCAAGCTGCTGGCAAGTGGCTCATTTCCGGGCTGGAGGCTGCAGTGACGTCCAGTCGGGCTTGGGCCTCCCCCCATTTCTGGGACGTGTGGTGAGGGGGGCCTATGGGTCCAAGGAGCAGCTGTGGCCCCCGCTCGTAGTGCGGAGCTCCCTGCTCTGCGGACTGATAGCGCTCGGCAGAGCCCCCAAGCCACCTGCTCTGACCACTGGGCGGCGGGACCGTGGCTGAGTCAGCAGCCGGCTCAAGGCGTGCACAGGGTAGACCCGCTCAGGAAACATGTGCTGAGTGGAGAAAATGATGAATGGGGATGCAAAAATTAGAGGGTATTTTTCCTCCTTCCTTCCTTCTCTTAAAGAGAGTTAATAAGTAATGCCTTTTTTTTTTTTTTTGAGGTATAACATGTAGAATCAGCATTTTCCTTATCAAAGTGTTATTCTCCACATTAAAAAAAAAAAAAAAACCTCAATGGGCCTGATGTCTTTTGGAAAAGTTAGGTGACTATTTCCAGGGAAGTTTCCCAATTTTCCTAAAACAAAAACCAAAAAAACAAAGAAACAAAAACCAAAACCCTCCTGAAGCACTTGTGATGCGATTTATAACCGAGTGGTCATAATGGCTAACGCGTGTTGAGTGCCTCCTGCGTGTCACGTCCTGGGCTTGGTGCCCGACATCCCGATCCCTTTTCATCCTCACAAAGACCCCAAGATGCTGGTGTTAGTATTAAGGTCATTGCTCAGCCTACACACTGCCACCTCTCGGTGGTGTAACACAGTGAGCTTTTCTTTCTCGCTCTTGCATGGAACGATGGGGGTCGGGGGACCCTCCGTGTTGTACTCACACCATCTGGAACAAGGGCCCCCGGGTCCCCACAGGGGAGGAAGGGGATGACCAGAGACTCTTCCAGAACATGCTTAAGAGTCAGGCTTGGACGCGGCCGACATCACTTCTATCCACACCCGGTTGACCTGAACGCGGTTTCACGGCCCAACTCAATTGCCGGCGAGGCTGGGAAACGTGGAGGCCCCCGTGGCCCCTCGCACTATCTGACAATGACATTTCTAGGTTATGAGCAAGGGAATGGAGGTTCAGAATTTCAGCCAGTTTCTCTGAGTCACGCAGGTGGTGCCCGGAAGACCCAGCAATTCGAGTCAGTTCTCCTGACCTGAAAGTCTATGCGCTACAGCCGGGGCCAAGAAACTAGGGCTCCTGGGCCAAATTTGGCCCACCACCTAGCTTTTTCAATAAAGCTTTATTGGAACACAACCCTTGACACGCATTTTTGTGCTGTCTGTGGCTGCTTTTGTGTTACATCAGCAGTGTTGAACAACTGAGATTAAGAATATGTGGCCCACAGAGTCTAAAATATTTACTATCTGGCCCTTTGCAGAAATGATTGCCAATTATATATATATATATATATATATATATATATATGTTCATTTTGCATCTTTCTAGCCCAATTGGTAGGAAACTGAGACCTCGGAGGCTCTGATTCTTTAGGCTTCTTCTGAGGTTGCCCCAAATGGACTCGAGTCTTTTTTCTGCCTTTTCTCTACCTTGAGGTCCTTTCAGCAAAGTCGTTATGAGAAAAACCGTCTAGACCTGGGTTTGCGAATTACCGCTTAGATGGGTTACGCCAGTGGGCATGTTGGCTTTGTCTGAAGGACAGAGCATGTATGTGTGCGTGTTTTAATCGAATAGAAGTGCCTTCAGGCTGGGCGTGCTAGAGTAACCACCATTCCCTGCTGCCTCACATAGGGATGCTTCATCCATTTATATTTCCCGGCTTGTCCCTACAGGCGTTCGAGTTGGTGGGCCCTTGACCCAGACTTTTATTTAGTCCTTCTGCTGTGAGTCCTGCCTTTTTAGAGGGAAAAGTTGCATATCGTTGGAAGCTAGAAAGGTCTGGATTTGGGATTGGCCTCAGACTCCATCTGTTTGCAGCCCAGGGCAGCTGAGAGAGGGGAATCAGGTTGGTTCCTCACTAAAATGCTGTGTGATCAAAGGCATCTAACTTAACTGCTCTGAGCCTTAAGTTCCTTATCAGCAAAGAGGCAATAAGCTGAATTCTAAGATAGCCTTCAGGATTCCTGCTTCCTGGTGTATATGTTCTATACCGTCCCCTTCCTGTGAGTGTGGGCAGGGCCCCCAAATATTATGGGATGTCACTTCCGTGATTAGGATACATTATATGCCAAAAGAAATTTTGCAGATGAAATAATGGTTCCTAATCAGTTGCTTTTGTGTTGATAAAAAAGGAGATTACCCTGGGTGGGCCTGACCTAATCCGGTGAAGCCTTGAAAAGACAAGCAGGGCAGATTCTTTCCTGCTGGCCTGGAAGAAAGCAAAAACCCCGTGGCGAACTGCCTCTGGAGGGAAGCACATGGCTAGGACCCGAGGGTGGCTTCTAGGAACTGAAAGTGTCCTATAGCTGAGAGCCGGCAAGAAAACATGACCTCAGTCATCCAACAGTAAGAGGCTGGATTCTACCAACAGCCTGAACGAGCCTGGAAGAGGACCCAGAATTCCATGTGAGGCTGATGCTCAGCTCACCTGTGCCTGAACCCCTGACCCCCAGACCCCACAAACACCTTTGTGCAGCTAAGCTGCTAAATTTGTGCTAAATTGATCATGCAGCAGTAGAAAATTATTGGGGATTAAGGCTACAGATGCTGCATTTCCCAATACAGGGCTTGGCACACGGCGGGTATCCGTGAAGCCCCGATGAACTGAACTGAACTTGCCAGAGATTTAAGGGGCCCAGAAACTTGGCTCTTGACCTCCCTAAGGAGAGTTCTTGCTTTGGCAGTGGTCAGACGCAATTCTCAATCTGCTCTCTTGAGTCAGGTGCCCTAGAGGCAGAGCCTGACATGGATATGCTCATGCAAGTGATTGGCCGAGGGAATGTTCTGGAAGAAGCAAGGGGAAGCAGGATGGGCAGAGGCGGACGCCAGGCTGAGCTGTGTGTTTGGCTGGACCGGCCTCAGCGCGATGCCACGGCGGGGTGGGGGGCGCGGGCTGCAGCATGAACGATCCCGCAGACTTTGTCTTCCCTGGGGCATGGGGGCTGGGCTCTTGTGTCCCAGGATTGGTCACTAGTGGGTGGGGACCTCCCCTCGTGGGAGAAGGAAGGAGCAAATTCCCAGGCATTTGCAGGTGAGGTGGATACTGTCCGCCAAGGGCAATTCCACAGTGAAAGGCCCCGGCTGTGCCTACTTCCTTTCTCTTTGCTGGTCGGTGGGTCAGTTTCTCAGGTTCTATTCTGGGGCCTTCTCCTCCCCTTCAGTCTTGTAGACTTAAAGCAGTCGGTAGTTTTCCGCGGTGATCGGGACCTGCCGAGAGTCTCCACAACCCCCCATCTCTACCTTTCTCAGGGGTCGACCCAGCTTGGCCCTGACTTCATGCCCAAAGCACCCCCGCTGTCCCAGCGCTCCAGGCTCCAGGCTCTAAGAGCTGTGCTGCTAAGCTAGTTAGTGAAACATTTGTTGCACGCTGTTTTGTCCCAGGCACTGTGCCCGGGGGGAAATGAGGGTATGTTAGGAAATAAGACTCTTCTGGGGGGGCCTGGCTGGCTCAGGTCATGATCTCGCAGTTCACGAGTTCGAGCCCCCGTCGGGGTCTGTGCTGACAGCTTGGAGCCTGGAACCTGCTTCGGATTCTGTGTCTCCTTCTCGCTCTCTGCCCCTGCCCCGCTCACGCTCTGTCTCTTTCTGTCTCAAAAATAAATAAAAAACATTAAAAAAATTTAAAAAAAGAAATAAAATCTTCCTTCCCAGAGTGGACAGTCCGGTAAGAAAGAGAACCACTCAAGAGTCCGTTAATAAACCGTCAGGAGGGGATATGTCAGATCTGCTTGTGCCTAACGTCGTATCTTCTTATCCCTCCTCAGCCCTCACACCCTTTACTCCAGCCACCGCTCCGTTAACCTGCTGTGCTCGGGCAGCCCTCGTCTCAGCCGGGCCCCTTGTCATCTGTCATGGCTCTGTCGTCCCAGTGACGCCTGGGAGGCCTATGTGAACCCACTCAGTTTGGAAACATGGGGATTTCTGGAAGGACAAAAGAGCTAACACCCCCCCATGAAGCACTTTTGGCCCATGGAGGGAAGGAGCTGCTACTTTTGTACTTTGGGTAGAAATTCTGAAAGGCATTCCCCCCAGCCCCTTAGAGGGTCCCCTGCAGGACTGAGCCCCGGTTATCTACAGCTCTCTAATGTATCTTTGGACTGGCTTTACCTCGAGGGAGAATGCTCTTCCAGCTCCCTGGTGCGTGGCACTCTTCTGCACCTGGCTGTCTCTTACGCAACCAACCTTCAGCGCCCGGTGTTACCTGCTCTCTAAAGGCTTCCACGAGCTTCCACGGGTGTTCTGTTTAGTCTTTATTGTGACACTTTCCACCACGCATTGTAGCAATTCTGAGACTTCAGTATACATAAGAACTCTCCGGGGAGCTAATCAAAAATTTTCTCAGGGGGCGCCTGGGAGGCTCAGTTGGTTGAGGGTCGGACTTCGGCTCAGGTCATGATCCTGAGGTTTGTGGGTTCGAGCCCCTCATCAGGCTCTCTGTTGTCAGCACGGAGCCTGCTTCAGATCCTTTCTCTCCCCCTCTCTCTGCCCCTGCCCGGTTCACCTGTGTGTGTTCTTTCTCTCTCTCTCTCTCTACCTCCCCTCCGAGAGACAGGGGGAGAGACCATGTGGAGAAGGAGAGACGAGAACCGCAAATGCATGGTTGTTGTCTCAAGCCATTACGTTTTGGGGGTGGTTTTATAGCAATTTCTGTTTCAGGTAGTCTTTCGTTTTTTTCCGACGACTCTGCAGTCTGGACTGGACTCGTCTGGGCTCGACAGTGGTCACTCGTGTGCACACGTTCGGCAGGTTGATCGGGGCTGGCTCGGCTGGGGTGCTGGGACAGCTGCACCTTTCTCTCTCTATGTAGCCTCAGAGCTCCGAAGGCTGTGAAACAGAAGCTTCTCTGTCTTTCGGAGGGCTGGGACTGGCATCGGACCCTTCCCCTGGGAGGTATGGTTCACTGGGGACACCTGACGTAACAGCCGCCACAGAAGCCGCGCCTTTCAAAGTGTCATGTGCACAGGAATCGCCTGGGGGTCATGCGAAAAAGGAGACCCTGATTCAGGAGGTCCAGGGTCAGGCCAGAGCACCTGTGCTTCTAGCAAGCTCTTGTGTGATGCTGCTGGTTCGTGTACCACTCTTTGCGAAGCGAGAGGCTAGAGGATTTCGGAACACACTTTGGGAAACAGCCCTATGTTGCAATTAACCATTTACATGTGTGTTTCTTCATCCAGAAAAATTTTAAACTTCTTCAGAGAGTTTTGCAGTAATTTCAGAGAGTTTCTGGACTTCCCCTACCAGCTGCCAGGAGGCCACCTCTGGACCCCAGAAGCTAAAGAATCCCTACATCAGACTGGGACCTTCTCAATCTGTGTTATTATTTGGCCATGACAAACAGTAGGCACTTACTACGTGTTTGCTAAAAATGAACGGATGGATCCATGATTGACTACATGGCTGATATATGGTATGTGTGTGTGTGTGTGTGTGTGTGTGTGTATGTATATACATATATATAGTTTTATATTATGCATATATTATATATACATATATAGAGAGAGTTATGAAGCATATATATATAGTATTATAGTTAGTATTATTTATACCATAACATATAGTATTATAATATAATGTATATTATAATGTATCATATAATTCTGTAATATATATTATCCATTTTTATATATAATACTATATACAAATATATTAAATACATTTATATATAATTTGTATCTATAAATCTATATTTATATATAACTTAATAATATATATAGGTATATAAAATATATCTAATATATAAATTTATAAAAATATAAAGTATGTAATTCACATTGATATATGTGATTTTGATGGAAGTTTGTGATACATGTGATTTACAATTTGATGTAAATCAAATTGATGTGTATATATATATATATATATATATATATATTTGACTGAGAGAGAAGGGCCTCCGCTGCCTGGAACCGATTGACCTTGGCTCCTCTCCTTTTTGACCTTGGCAAACTGGGAGTGCAGGCAGGGTGAGCAAGTGACGGGCCTGCCCGGCACTGAGGGGTTTCCGGGACCCACGACGTTCGGTGCCACGGCGAGGACAGTCCCAGGCAAACTGTGTGAGCTCACCCTGAGTGCAGGTGAGGGGTAAGTACTCTGCTCTCCCAAGATCTAGGCACCAGGGACACTGACTCGTGCCCTCATGGGCAGCCTTTTCTGCCACGTCAGCACTGTTGGTACATTTTCAAAGGCCCATCTGTACCCACAAAGGAGTGACTTCCTGTGTGCATGGGCGGCCCTGGGGAGGCTGGGTCTTGGAGAGCCCGTTTTGGATTAGGAGCCTTTGAAGACATCTGCAGGGAGGGGATAATTCGTTCCAGAAAAACTGCTCTCTTTGCCATGCAAACCAGGGACCAGGAATGGAAATGAGATTTCTAATTACATGGGGCATTTTCAAGGCCACCTGCTGGCTCTGGCGGCTCGCTGAGTTGCTTCCGTGTTAGAGGTGCTGGGGAGCGGGCCTGGCCTCCGAGGTTGGGCGGCTGGGAGGCCTCGGTGGGCTTCCCGGGACAGGGCAGGAGCCGCTGCCTTCAAAGCGCCTTTGCAGCTGCATCCAGCTGGGCCTGCAGGGAACTCGTGCCAGGAAGGTCTCCTCTGAACTTAGCAGTGCCTCCCGCTGCTGCTCAGAACGTCCCAGACCCAGGGCGACCCTGACATTCTCCTTCTCGGTGCTCACGAGCTCCGATCTATGCAGGCCTCCTCAGCACCGGGCTGGGGAAGAAGATTAGGTGCTGAACACTGAGAACTGAGGGGCTTTGAGGAGGGAGCTGCTCCCACCCTGTTTCTCGCAGACTCACTCATGCCGCACATTCGGACAGACTCGGGTTCAGACCTCAGCTCCCCTGTGTCTCAGGCTGGTCTCCCCGGAAGGAGATGATGAGATACAGGTCAGGATGTAAGATGTTTGCAGTCAATGCCTGGGAAAGGCAGGAGGGCCAGCAGGACTGGACAGGAGGAAAGTCAACCCGGGATGGAGGTCCAATGTAGGCTAGGCCAACCCAGGAGAAAGTTCTGGAATGAGCATTGGCCATCGGAATTGTCCTGGGTTAAGTTGAAATGGCCGAGCCTATATAACCTGTGCTCTATCTTGGGGTCTCGTGTCCCCAGGAAGGATGGGACCTTGGGTGAGGTGGCCCTGGGCTGCTGAGACAGACACGGAAGGAGCTGACTGCTGGGGTCTGTCCCTTGACTGCAGTGGGCAGCGAGTAATTCACTAGATGGGCTTTCGGGGAGCACAACTTGGCCTCTATCACAGCCTGCTTATTAGCTCTTTGATCTCAAGAATGTAATGAACCTCTGAGCCCCAGTTTGCATGCACGTAAATGGAGCTAACGTCATAAATATCTAACATGGTCTCTTTAAGAGACCATTTTTAACAGAAAATTTCAAACATATAGGAAACTTTCACAGAAGTAGTGAGCTTAGTATGATGAACCCCCAAGTACCAATGACCAAGCTTCAACAATTAGGAACTCGTGGCCCCTCTTAGTCTAATTATACCTTACCACCATACCCGGATTATGATGAAACACGTCTCAGATTCAGAAACGTTGTGTTTTGTCCATTGGCATTACATACGCATTTCTAGAAGACGGGAGCTTAAAAAAAAAAAAAAAAAAAAAGACGTAACCACAATGAGGATACCAGCGTTTGTGGTAGATTAAATAAACTAACACAGATGAAGCATTTGCCAAGGCATTTGGCACATGGGAGATGACACGCGGGGCAAGGGAGAAGGAGGCTTAATTCTATCCAGTGTGGGTTCAAACATGTGACACAGATACTATGCGTTTGCATCCTTTGCCTGAAACCTTGCTCTGTGGTCCCTGGGAAGAGTGAGCAGGTTGATGTTCCCGGCAGCCACTGCCCGTCTGTTGGGCTTGCCTGTAAGAAACCGATCGGCCCTCATTGTCCTGGAAATGTGAATGTGCCCCGCTCCACTGGACAGATGGCTAAACCAGAGCCAGCCCTCCCCGCCTCTGACTCATGTGACAGGGGCTACCCCAGCTGCACGGGGCAGGGCCTGCTCTGGCTCACAGTGCTTCTGTACAGCAGCTGCCCATAGGCCCCTCTTTTCCACTTCCGCTGGGTTCCTTAGACCCCTGACGGTCACTCAAGCCCGGCATTTCAGCGGCCGCCTCTGCAGCATTGTCCTCTTTCACTCTGGGCTTTTGTCTGCTTCCTCCGGGACTTGGTCGCATCTCCCTTGGGCTCGTGAGATGTGTGTTCTTCATCTCCGCTAGCTTTCCTCGCTTTGTCGTGCCTTCCCCAGGCAACTTCGGTGTGTTTCCAGTAGAAGAAAGTATTAGGCCAGAAGGAACCGAAGAGTCAGTGCGCGCGCGCACGCGTGGGTGAAATAACTTGGGACACGTGTACCTGACTCCACAGTCCGGGCAACGATTTCGTGCTTATTTCTTCCTGCCCGCCTCTCGTGGTGCTAGCAGTCGGTTATCATCATTCTTATTTTATGGATGTGGAAGCTGAGACCCAAGGGGGGGGGGAGGTTCGTGATATCTTTTTTTCTATTTTAATATTTTTTTAACATTTATTTATTTTTGAGACAGAGAGAGACACAGCATGAACGGGGGAGGGGCAGAGAGAGAGGGAGACACAGAATAGGAAGCAGGCTTCAGGCTCTGAGCCATCAGCCCAGAGCCTGACGCGGGGCTCGAACTCGCGGACCGCGAGATCGTGACCTGAGCTGAAAGTCGGACGCTTAACCGACTGAGCCGCCCAGGCGCCTCTTTTTTTTCTATTTTAAATGTCACTGGGGCACCTGGGCGGCTCAGTCGGTTGAGCGTCCGCCTCTTGATTCCAGCCGAGGTCACGATCTCACCGTCATGAGACTGAGCCCCGTGTTGGGCTCCACACTGGACACGGACCCTGCTTAAGATTCTCTCTCCCTCTCCCTCCGCTCCTCTCCAGCTTGCTCTGCCTCTCTATCAAAAACGGCAACAACATCATCGACAACAACATAAAACAACACCTCGTAGGCACGAGGCCAAAGGGTAGCCAGGGCTCTGAATGATGTTGATGCTTCCCCCTGCCGGGTGGGCTTTATTAAGCAGACGTGGACTCTTTCTTTAAGAGGAGATTCATATTAATGCCCATGATCTGAAATTCTGGGTGAAGTGAGAAGGAAGGGCATAGTGCTCTGTCTATATAAGTCCATGGCAGAGGCAAAGGGAAGGTTCCCTCTATGGAATCCCTGGGACTTTGGGGAGCTTGATTTAAAAACACCGTGTTAACACAAGCAGACCCAGGGTATGATTGTACCAGCCTTGGATATGATTCCACTCTTGAGAGTTTTAGCAGAGAGTCTAGGGAATCACTGGTTATAGAATTCTCTGTTTTCAAGCTTATAACTTTCTACCCGTTAGAAATGGGAGGCTTGCTACTTGCTGGGAGCAGCTGTCAGGTGAATGCGGTACAAGTAAGTCTCTTTTATCACATTTTCACAAACCAGCAGGGTGGCCAGGGCCACGGCTGGTAAGTGGTTAAGCTGGGATTTGAACCCAGGTCTCAGCTCTCGCTCCCTCACTCACCCATCCTTATTCTTCAGCCTGATTCTTCCAGGCAATCCCTACCACAGCCTTTGAGATGGGCATCCTTATTTCCATTTGCTCCCGGGAGGGGAGGGACCTGAGCACAGGTGGCTCTCCTTCTAGATCATGAGCTTGGATAGTACCAGGAGCAGGATTTGCTGCCTTTATGTGGGGCTCTGATTTACTCCCTCATGTTGGTGAGAATAGGGTCTTTCTAGAAGCAGAAGTAACCCCTGTTGTGCCATTTTTATTTGGAAGGGCATGTGTATGTATGTATGTATGCATATAGGTATGTATGTAAAAACACACTGGATTAAGAGAAAGTTTTGTTTCTCTGTTTCTCTAGACTAGCAACGTGGGTGGTCCTCTGGCAAGACTGGGCAAGAGAAAATAGAGAAGGTGGACCTAAAAATAGTGAAATGAAAGGGGTAGAGAGTTATAGCTGAAAGAGGATTATAAAGAAGAAAATTTGAAAATGTAGATAAGTTGGGCAATTTTCTAGCAAAAATGATTAATGACCCAGATTACCTCCAGAAGACATAGAGAACACGAATAAACCCGTGCTCATTAAATAAATTGTGACAGTAATAAAAATAACGTCCCACAAAAGCATTGGGTACAGATGGTTTTAGGAACATCTTTTGCCAAACCTCGAACGAACGGTCATTTCAGAGACTACAGAAGGGTGGAGAGTCCTCCAATTCACTTAATGATGCAAATGAACCTGAATGTCAGAATGGAAAAAGCTCAATAACAGAATTATAGGTCAATCTCATTTAGGAATATAAATGAGGAAAACTTAGCTAAAATATTAATGAGACTAAACAGCAAAACAAGACAATAAAACCACCCCATGACCAAGTACAGCTAATCCTAGGAATTCAGGGATGGTTTAACATGGGAAAATCTATTAATGTAACTCATACAATGGTCAGACCAAAAGAATCAAAACCATATGCTCATTAAAAGAGATGCAGAACAAGAAGCAGAGAGATGTGGTTTCATACTCCCCTGCTGGTCTTGAAAGTAGCCTCAAACAACACAGGGAAACGATACACAAAAACACAAACTATCTTACGTGAAGCTAGGAGGCGGCCATGATCTTGAACCATATGGGGTCGACAAATTGTGGGCTGAGATACAGTAACTCAGCAGGACAGAGAAAATCAACTGCAGATGCCCTCAGGAGGAAGAGACGTATAAAAAGCCAGCAGGATTGCTCTACGTTGTTTCTAGAAACATACCCATGTACTATGTTTTGTCCTGATGAGAATGCACACAGGTGTAAAGATAGAAAAACACGGCTGAGAAGGCAGAACTCCAGCTACAGAATACTGGGGAGTTTGGAGGCGAAGGGACAGGAAAGAGACAGTGGGCATGGATGGGGGAGTCTCCCATTTCTTTCTTTCTTTAAAAAAAAATTTTTTTTAAGTATATTCATTTTTGAGAGAGACAGAGTGTGAGTGGGGGGGGCGTGGAGGGAGAGCCCGATGAGGGGCTTGAACTCACAGACTGCGAGGTCGTGACCTGAGCCGAAGTCGGACGCTCAACCCACTGAGCCACCCAGGTGCCCTGGGAGTCTCCCATTTCTACTCTGGAATGTTTTCTTTGTTAAAAATTCAAAGCCAATACGATGAAATCGTGTTTGTTAAATCTGAGTGGTGGGTATGTAGTTTTGTCGTGTTAGTCCTTGTATTTGTATATAAATATCTGGAACATTTCATAATTAAAAAGCCAAATCAGTTAACTTTATTTATTTATTTATTTATTTATTTTTTTAAATTTATTTTTGGGACAGAGAGAGACAGAGCATGAACGGGGGAGGGACAGAGACAGAGGGAGACACAGAATCGGAAACAGGCTCCAGGCTCGGAGCCATCAGCCCAGAGCCTGACGCGGGGCTCGAACTCACGGACCGCGAGATCGCGACCTGGCCGAAGTCAGACGCTTAACCGACTGCGCCACCCAGGCGCCCCCAAATCAGTTAACTTTAAAGTAACACATGCTCACCATAAGAATTCAATAAGAAAAACACAGAGCTGAAAAACCTAAAATTTCCAGTACTCACAGATAGCTCATACAGCCATATACAGTATGTATACAATTTAACAAAAATACCATACTTTGTGATACACGCATCTCAATAGTAAGAAATCAACATATAATTACATATAACTTGGTGGTTAAGGGTTTGGGTTTTGGAGGCCAACGGCCTGGGCTCAAAATCTCTCTCTGCCACTTAACTACATTTGATTCCTGATCAAAACTGATCTTCAGTTTTCCCATCTGCAAAATGGGAGTAATGATAGTATTTACTATCATATAAATGCAATAATCCAATAAAGCACACAGCCTGATACCTAGTAGTATGAACTCCACGTAGGATAGTTATTACTCTCATTTCCACGCCAGCTTGGGCTGTTTTTAGGTGAAAGGCATAGTGCAGCTATTTTGGAAGAAAGTGCAGCTTTCTCCAGCGTCCGGGCAGGGGAGTATGACAGGCCACATTGAAAGAGCCCTTACGACAGAGAAATCTGTCCTGATTAGACTTGAGCCCTTCAGATCGCCCGTCAGCTCCTGTGTGTCCAACTGCTGGGGCTCGCTAAGCAAGGGGAACGCTGGTGACCTTCCATAGGACACCCATCCATCATTCCATGATTGACATTCCTTGGAGCAGGCCCTTGTGACCCAGCAGGGGAGGCTACGTTTTCTAAAAGCTGAGAACCAATCTCCTTTGCCTGTCATGCACAGGGTAAGGTTTCCTGAAGGCATTAGCATTGTCTTTCCCTGGCTTTGTGGAGAACTGGCCTGTCTCCAGTGGTGACGCTCTGTGGTTGGGTGAGAGAGACGATGAGGAAGAGGGCTTAGTGTGTATCTGCCGGGGGCCCCAGTGACTGTTTTTTTTCCTGGTAACATCGACTGAATTACCGTTTGCTACCTTCTCTTCCCTCTCTGGCTTCATGAATATCACTGTGTCTGCAGTACTCAGAGATAGAGGCAAATGCAATCTTGGGTCCTTGTGTCACGTCTGGAATGACGACAGCTCTGTGGCCAACCCCAGACCTGGTTTTTGGGGTGAGTGAGGAAGGGATTCCACAGATATTAAGAGATTCAAGAAATTCACTCTAGAAAGAAGCCAGAGCCCCGAATGTTCCAGGCCCTGCTTACCCTGGACATGATCGGAAAACGCCAAATGTTTTCAAACAAAATAGCAATTCATTTTCTTTGAAGGTGACCACGTTTTTAGTCCATAAACTTCTTTATGTTGTGTAAATTCCTTTTATACGTATTATCTCAACATTCATGCCTTCTGGGGAGGCAAGAGAGGTATTAGTAAGTCTGTTTTACCTGTTGGGAAATGGACATACACAGTAAGTCTATCACTTGCCGGGGTATAGACAACTGGTGGTGAGATTTGAGCCAGGGGTGGATTTTATCTCCTATCTCTCTTCTCCGGTGTGACTTTTCTTTTTTTTTTCAACGTTTATTTATTTTTGGGACAGAGAGAGACAGAGCCTGAACGGGGGAGGGGCAGAGAGAGAGGGAGACACAGAATCGGAAACAGGCTCCAGGCTCCGAGCCATCAGCCCAGAGCCCGACGCGGGGCTCGAACTCACGGACCGCGAGATCGTGACCTGAGCTGAAGTCGGACGCTTAACCGACTGCGCCACCCAGGCGCCCCCATTTACTTCTTTATCAAATGTGGATAATGCTGTCTTGTTCAGGGCTGATGTTGAAGTTCAAGATAATGGGGAGGCAGGGAGAAAAACTTTTCTCCCTCTTGCTGTCCCTTCCGCCTTCACCATATCTTTTGAAAATCTTGTATTCTCGGTACAGAATCTTTTCCCTGCCTCTCCTTCTGCTTTCCCTTGTGAGGCCTGCTTGGTGCGATGAATTCTTGAAGAATTCAACCATAAACAACAAAACTCTTTGATACGCCGCTTGGGATAGAGGGAGGGTAGGGAGGAGCCCCCTTCTCCCCCCTCCCCCCCAGGCACATGCTTCAAGAACAGCAGAGTTTCATTTGGTCCCTGCTGGGAGAAGTGGGGTCCACAAACTGAAGGCAGGACCGAGATTGCATGGGGTCACAGGGCGGCTTTGGAGAGGCCAAGGCTGTGGTCAGGCAGAGAAAGAAGAGAGGTGAGGCAGGAGGCATGACATGGTGAGACTGGGGTGTTGGGAGAAGAACAGGGAATTTGTTCACGTCTCTCCTGTATGAGGAACAATGTGAAACTTTCCCTCCATTTCTTTAGGAAATCTCCAGCAAGGTATCAATTGCCCATTAATGCCTTGTATATCTGGATCTTTGGTAGGAGGCTCCTGATGAAGTTCCAAGAACGGTCTTAAGGTTGGGCGGGAGGAAAGCCAAGGGCATCCAAAGAAGGCCCACTGTGTCTGGCTTTCGTCCAAGTGCAGGGCACATAGTAAGTGCTCAGTAAATAGTCGCCATGGCTATAATTCCATCCTGGTTCCTCTTTTTTCTTCTATACTAAGGTCTTCAAGAGCTCAGGGGAATGTAACGGCTTTATTCTCTTCTGCATTCTTACCACTGGCAGAATGCCTGGCCTATAACGGGGTTCCAATAAATATTATTTTTTATGATGAATAAATTCATGTAAACTCTGTGACCAGCAAAGTTCTATACTAGGCTCTCTTCTTTTTTTTTTTTTTTTTAACATTTATTTATTTTTGAGACAGAGAGAGACAGAGCATGAACGGGGGAGGGTCAGAGAGAGGGAGACACAGAATCTGAAACAGGTTTCAGGCTCTGAGCTGTCAGCACAGAGCCCATTGCGGGGCTCGAACTCACGGACCGCGAGATTGTGACCCGAGCGAAGTCGGACGCTTCACTGACGGAGCCCCCCAGGCGCCCCGGCTCTCTTCTCTTCTTACTCCACACTCTTCCACCCTCAGAGAGCTGAGCCGTTCTGGGGTGTCAGCTCTCACCTTCATCTAATGGGCTACTGAATTACTTCCAACCATTTGCCAATCACTGTGCTAAGTAATTTACATGCGTTGTTTCATTCAATCCTTACAGGTATTCTATCAGATTGCTACTGGCCACTGTTAATATTCTCCTTTTGTGGAGGAGGAAGCTGACATTCAGAGAGTTTGAGTAATTTGCCCAAGGCCACACAGCGATTAAGGGGTACGGCTGGAATGTGATTCTAATCAGCCTAACATCAAAGCCTGTGCCCTTAGCCACTATGTTATTCTGTCTCCATCATAATCAAAATACAAAAAAGCATTTCTGATTAAAGCGGAGGGAGACGGTGGGTTTATTTAGAATGAACTAATGTTTGTCGATTACCTACTGGGTGCCGGACAGAGTTCGACACTTTGATGTGTATTAACTCAGTCAGTCGTCAGTACGAGCCTTGTGGGGGGAAGGAGGTACTATCACCTCTATTTCATGAATGAGGAAGTTGAGGAGCAGAGAGGCCAAGCGACTTCCTCAAGGGTACACAGCTCTGGGGCGATAGATGTTTCTGGTACATTGAGCCAAGTCTAGTAAACAAAACTCCAATCCTGTTTCCTTGTCTTACAACAACACCTCGACTCTCAAATTGACCTTAACCCCACAGTGCGATTATTCCAGCCCCGGGTCTCTGCTGCCTTAGCTTTAGTGTCTCTTCGAAGACCGTTTCAGGACAGGCTTCTGGGAAGGTTCGTGAATGGAGCGGGAGGACGCATGTTCCTGCCCTAACCTCTCCCCCATCTGGCCCTTCCCAATGGAACTCCACAGTTAAAGACGGCCCACCGAGGCTCACTGTGGTGTTCCCAGAGAGTAATGTTCTGCTCAGAGGTGATGGAGAGCTCTGTGGCCTGCCCAGCCGAGGTATCGGAGAAAGATCCATCACCCCTGAGTGATCGGTGACCCACAGGTACCGCGCGTGGAACCTAATGACCAGTCACTCAATTACGGGCTCGGTGACATGTTTATAAGGGTGAACTTTAGAGCGCTATTAGGGAACAGACAGATGAACTATAGCTGTGCCCGCGGGGCAGAGCTCACCCAGCCCGAGTGCCTCTCTGGACCCATTACCCAGTAATTAGGGGGATTTTTAAGTAGGAAGCAAGGAGTGAAATTATTGCCCAGATTATTGCTTCACTTGTCAGGGTGGAAAGTGCCGCTGTGAAGAGAGAAGGAGAGAAGGAAGGATGGAGGAAAAACAGAAAGGGAGGAAGGAGGGAGTGAGGGAGAAGGAGGCTCCGGAAAGTCAAGCTTTGTGATGAAAGTTCCTTCCATTTCCAGTTGACAACTGCGGTATGAAGGGGCCACGGAGGACAGATGAGACAGGTGGACGGTCCGGAGTCTGGGCCACCGGGTGTGGTTTCTCTGCGTCACTGCACCCAGAGCACCTGCTTGGGCTATAGTATCTCACAGGGAAGGCGGAGAAGAATATACTAGTAATACAATAATATACGACTACAAGATCACATACGAATACAAGAATAGCTACCGCTTCTTAATTTGTGTTTTAGGAGCTAGGAGCTTTGCCTTGTATCGTCCACGTATCAGCTCACCCATTGTCTCTGGCGTGGACGAGGTGGCACCACTGTGGCCCCTGCCCATCCCATGAGGACCCTAGAGGACATCTAGGTAGCTAGAGGTGGGGAACCACCGAATGCCAAGGCCCACGCTCGCGAGTCTCCGTATGCGGCTCTGTGAGGTCCTTAGAGTCCCAGAGGCACCCAACCTGCCTTCTCCGTAGAGGCAAGGATGCTGCATCCTGGCTGTGTGCTGCAGCCTTGTCTCTGCTCAGTTCCACCCCTTCCTTCCCCTCTCGAGCAAACATGGCCACTGGTATTAAGTTTTAATGTGTGCGTGCGGGCTTGGTTTTAACTTTTATCAGGAAAAATCCCAAACAGAAATCAGGTAGAGAGGACGGGGTAACAGATCTCCAAGCACCCTTTGCCGGCACTAAAAATAATGAACTGGTGACCCATTTTGTTTTCCTGTATCCTGCACGCATCCCCCCGCCTTGCATATTTTTAAAAAGAAATCCCAAATATCATTTCATCTCTAAGTGCTCGTGCTCCAGGATGTATGTCTATAATATAGAGATTATTTTTTAAAAACGATTGAAGTCCTTTGAAAATATCCCACCATATTAATAATTACTGTTTATCTATCCAATCTGTTCAAATTTCCCAACTTTATCAAGTAATTTTTAAAAATAATGTCGTTAGGGGCCCTGGGGGGCTCAGTCGGTTAAGTGTCTGACTTCAGCTCAGGTCATGATCTCGCAGTTCGTGAGTTTGAGTCCCACGTGGGGCTCTCTGCTCTCAGCCTAAACCCCACTGCGGATCCTGTGCCTCCGTCTCTCTTTGCCCCTCTGCAGCTCACTCTCTCTCTCTCTGTCAAAAATAAGCATTAAAAAAACCTAATAATGTATTTGTTTGAATCAGGATGCAAATACCATCCATGTATCACAATTGGTTCATGAGCCTTTTTGGTCTCTTTCAATCTGCTTTTAACCTTTGAGATACACTTGTTGAAAAACTGGGTTGTTTTTCTTAAAGAATTCCCCACAGTCTGCATTTTGCTGATTGCATTTCAGTGGTGTGGTTTAACATGTTCCTCCGGCCCTGGTATTTCCTGTAAATTAGTAGTTAGATCTAGAGTTTTGATCAGACTCAGATTTAGTTGTTTGGCAAGAATACAGTTGACCCTGGAACAGCACAAGTGTCTGAACTGCAGGGGTCCGCTTAGATGCAGATTTTTAAAAATAAATACACTGCGGCGCTGTAAATGTATTTTCTCTTCCTTCTGGTTTTCCTGGCATTTGCTTTTCGCTAGCTTACTTTGTTGTAAGAAAATAGCATCTAATACACGTAACGTACAAAATATGTGTTCATCGACTGTTGATATTATGGGTAGGGTCAATAGCAGGCTACGGTAGTTGAGTGTTCGGGGAGTCAAAGTTATGAGTGGATTTTTGACTGCACGGGCCGGGGGTGGGGTGGGGTTGGCATCCCTAACCTCTGTTGTTGTTCAGGGTCAGCTGTCCTTCATACTTAACGGTAGGGTGTGCTTGTGTTCGCAAGTCTGTCTCCTCTTGGTAGCGATCACTGAGGATCATTTTGATCAATGATAGTTTAAGGCCATCATGTCTTTGTCACTCAATATCTGAGTGACTTTTTAAAGACAAGCTTCCCTGTCAGCCTGAGATACAGTTTACAGAAGTAAGAAAAATTAATGCTTGATTCTTTGCCTTTATTTGCTAGTGTGCACAGTGAGCTGGTTCTGTAGTGTTCTGGGTCGGACCCAGGTGAGTTTGTTTTGTTATCACTATCCTTTTGCGCTCATGGACAGAAAGTACGTGCTGGGTTTCAGTGCATGGTGGTTGTTCTTTTATCGAGATCCAAGTTCTCCTGTGTCTGACCTGTGGAAGACTCTTTAAGTTGACTTCTGTGTCCTTTTGACTTGACCACACAGTTATCGGTAGCTTCTGATTATCTGGTTGGATGATATGTTCCAGACCCATTGTGTACATTTTCTCTTCCAAACCTAGACTCAGCCCTTGTTTCTTCCAGTGGTGCATGGTGCTTAGATACTCACACTCTGGGTTTCGAGGTGTTCGTCGCTACTGGGTTTGTCACAGTTTCTAGGGCTTTTTTGGTGGGACAGGTAGGACATACACATTTTGTTTCAAAGGGAAACACATCTCGAGTTTGTATTGAAACTTCTGATTAAAACTGGCATCATTTTTATTTACCTCTTTGATCTTACATCTGTATTTCCCGTTTCTCCCATGCAATAATATTCCAGTTCCCCAAAGACCCGTATTTGTTTCATGCCACTGTCGTCACTCGACTGTCTCAGATTAACAACGACGCCATACCACTAATACTGTGATTACTAAAAATAGCTTAAGTTTTTTTCTCCCCCTTAAATTGATTTAGGTTGGGCATATCCCACAGAGGATGCACAGATTATTGTGTTTTAAAATAACCGAGCACAGTTCTGTCCGTGTGATAGTACTCTCAGCTCGGGGCACAGATTTATTCACTTATTTAATTTTAGTTTGATTTTTATAGGGATTGCCTTTTAACACTGTAATTTTAAAATGAGAATTTAAGGCATAAATAATACCTATTAATCTGTGCAATTAATTATAAGGTCATTTTATAATTACATTAAATGTGTACATGGTTCCAAGTCAAATATATAAAACAGCATGTTCTATGCTCAGTGTCTACACCGACTCCCAGAGCTCTCCACCAGTATTGAGCCTCAGTTACCCACCACGGAAACTTGCTGGAGAACACACACTTACTGGCTGCTTTCCCTCACCCATCTCAGTTTCTCATAGCCTTACCAGTTTTCTGGGATCACCTCAAATAAACTACTTGCACTCAAATCTTTGTCTCCTGGTCTGCTTCCAGGGTCATCCAAATCAAGGCACACACTTTCCTCCACCTTGCTTTGCACGTAAAAAGATATCCTGAAGATTGGTTCTTCCGTTATTCTGGAGACCAACATGGCAGCTGTTACTGAGGCTCCTCCAATGCCAGGGCCTTCCTCGCTGGCAGGGACGAGAGGAGCTGGAGCTTGGGCAGTCACACTGGAAGAGACCTCACCAGAGGCCAGACTGTAGATCCTGTGAAGTTTCGGTGTCATGAGGATCCCCTGTTCACTAAGAGGTAGGGCAGTGGCTAAGAGACTTGATTTTGGTGCCAATCCTTGGATTTGAACCTGGGAGATGTGTCACCTGGGAGAGTCGCTTCACATCTCCGAGCCTTGGTTCCTCCTTTGCTCAATAGGTATAATGATGGTGCTTAACCCTGTGAGGTGTACTCATATGGGGTACAAGAAATGAAGTGTTTGGCACCTTGTGTAGATGTTAGCTCTTCTCGTCATGGCTTAAAATAAAGACACTGCTCAAGTCCTTTCCTTTCTGAGCACAAACCATCTCTTTTTCAGCCTCAGAGTCCTGGGTTGTTTTGGGAAGTTCTCACAGGAAATGGATCCCAGACCCCCTCCATCTTGGGCTACAAATCTCTCCCTTTAATGGTGGCTCCAAGAAATAGAAACTACCCTCCCAGCATGATACATCTGCCAGAAAACTCTGAACTGCTGCTGAGAAAATGTTCTTAGTAGGAATTTCTGTGGAAGTCCCCTATTTCATATTCCGGTCCCACAGATCTGGCCTCCGCTAGCGGATCAGGGGAGCTTCCGTCAACTTTAGGCCTTCTACTGGTCCTTTCTCCTGGCTTCTGTCTGCTTTCCCGGCAATGTAGGTCTATCCCAGGGATCCCAACGAGTGTCTACTATGACGGGGACGCTAGGTATTTTCTCAGAATTGACCATTTTCTCTGAATTGACCACGTGGAGGTGTTTATACTGTTGAGTCTGAGGAGGACGCCTGTCCTGAGGACAAGTAATAAAAGGAGAGTAGGGTGTGATCCCCTTCTCACAACACAGGCAAACCTGAGAGGCAGCGAAGGTGAGGGAAGAAGAATATTTGCAAACGTGTGACAGTGGAATGGAGTCTTCCTGCCTTTGGCAAAGTCTCTCCCATTCCTGTGGAGACGTTGGAAGTGGCATCCTCGGTGGGGTCTGCAGCTGTGTGTGGGCCAGAGCTCTCAGAGGAAGGAGGAGACGCCTCAGGTCCAAGGTGCGACCCCTCAGGGCCTCCACAGGCCCCAAGTCCCAAGCAATATTCCCACGTGCTAGAGGTGGAAATGATGGTCTCCGGAGCCAAACATTATCGAGAGTTTTAGCTAAGATGGCTTCTGAAGGGATAAACAGGAAGCTCGAGAAGTCATGTCCGGAAGCAAGAGCTTTGTAGTACGAAGCAAATGCACAGATGTTTCTGGTACTTTTGGGAGTAGGGCCCAGGTCTTCGGGGATGGCAGGGACTAGGCAGGGTGAGGACCCATGTACAATGAGATCTACAGATTCTCTGCGCGGTGGGATACACGCACTGACAGAGAGTTGAAGGGCAGAGCTCCACTTCCTGGTGTCTCCAACTGAGAGGAGAAGATGGCTGCCACGCGGGACGCATGGCGGATGCACCCAGGGACCGGGTGACAGCAAGCTGGGCCCATAGCAGGTGGCTTACGTATGGCAAGCAGACTGGGTCTGAAGGCTTCCTGAGGACTGGCTAACTGGAATAATTACGTGGGCTTCTGGCCTTCAGGGCTGTTCCTAGCTGGTTGTTTGGCACCTGGCCCGGGAGAACGGGGCCCTGATGGGAGAGGTGTTTGGTGCAGGGACTTAGCAAACTACCCACGAAGGAGAACTGAGAGTTGTTAGCCACGATTCCAGAATCGGGGCAGGGCAGCCCTTGTGAAATATTATACTAGACTATGTCAATTGGATTCGGGGCAGACCCTCAGACTCCGGAGAAATTGAAGTTAGAGTTGGCCTAACGCCCCATCACAAGTCTCGGGCCAAATGTTAGGAATCAGGGCAGGGAAACCAAATATGCAGCCCTCATGCCATTACCGTCCTTTCTCTTGATCATAGCAGACATTGCGAATCAAACACGGGCTTGTTCCTCAGTGAGCCCGGCCTCAACTTGGAATCTTTTTCAACTACCACCCCTGACAAGCCACGAAGTTGGCGTGTGATCTCAAGCCTACTAACCATTCTTCGTTAGGAGAGGGAACGAGTTAAGAGGCATGTGGGTATCTGGGTCTCTTGTAATTTGAAACCTACGGGGAGTGCGTATCATTCTAGATCCCATTCTTTGGTAGGCTGAGCGTCTCTCTGGTCAGCATTGCTTAGGACTGAGGGGGGCTGAGTCAGGAAGGGCCCAGCCCCAGTAAGGGCGTTGCTTGGAGCTGGAGAAGGCGGGGTCTACAAATCTTACAAGTACAGTACCTAATCGAAAGCAATGCATCTCTGAAGGTGAAACCATGGGTCAATGAGACCACGGGGGCACATCTTACACAAGTCATTGTTCCCGCCACACGGACAGGCCAAGCCCCATCCACAAGGCACGGTCTGGTGTGGTTTGGGCTCGCATCCCAAGGCGGGACAAGGGACATTTGATCTTTTTGGAAAATACAGCTGCCCAGCCTCGACTTCTCCCCAAAGTTATGCCACATCTGTGTGCTTTCCTGAAGTATTTGATTAATCATTTCATGCATATTTCTTTTCACCTCAGGCTTCAAATTCTGAATGCTTCCGGTGTTTATAGCAACACCTGCGGTTTCCCAAAGTGCAAAAGGCATGTTTTAGGATGAAGATATTCTCACAGAAGCTGGCTAGACGCTGTGAGTCACCAACGGGCAGTTGACTCGGGTGAAATGGAAGCAAAGGGAAACGAAACCTTGTTTTCTTGATTTTTTTTTTTCCTGGCAGGGAGAGGGGGATCACAGATCAATTTCAATGTACGTCTCTTCTCTCTTAGTCATCCAGACTCAATCACTAAATATTTATTGAACCCCTACCATGAGCCAGACGGTGTCCTAGGTCCTGGGGACACAATGAGGGGATGAAACCAGATGAGGTCCCCACCCTCCAGGAGCTCCCTCTGGAGAGAGAAAGATTAATGAGATAGTCTTAGAACAGCATGTAAACTTCCCCTGGTGTTTTGAGAGAGAGGCTTAGCGGTAGGGGGTTTGTTGCAGTGAGGGAAGGCGCTCAGACGTGACCGACTACCGAGGCTAAAGGAAGATCTGGAATTAGCGAAATGAGGAGCCCTGTGGCAGGAAGGAAACCCCAGGCCGTGGCGCGGCCTGTGCAAAGGCCCGGCAACTGGCAGAAAGCACGAACACTAGGCGAAAATAAGGAAGGGGGAGTGAGGCAGAGGGAATGAGGGAGTGAGGGGGACAGCGAGCGAGGGAGATGCGATAGGCTATGAGTTGGCAGGGGTGCCCCGGGACCATCAAGGCACGACCTGGTAAAGCCAATCAGACGTGCGTTTGCCGAGAAACGCGTGACATTTAAACTTGGGGTCCTCTCACTCGCGCGGGGTCCTTCCGAGTCCCTGCTTCGCGACTGTGGTCAATCCAAACAGTACTTGCGTTTGCTTATTGCACAAGAAAACTTTGGCAATCCCCGAAAACCTCCCAGCTGATACGTGAAATGAGCTTGCTTACGGAGTCCTCTGATTTGTCCACCATCCTAAACATCGAGGTGGCATTTCCAAGAATGAATCTGCGAGGTTGAAAGAAATGACTTTCCCTCCATCGTGCCAGAAAGCGAGCGATTCTGAAGGGTCTGCATTGCCTTTCTTTCCTCTCTGGAAAACGATGCTGCCAGCTCATCATCATACCTGCAAGGGACCAAAGAATACGCAGCCAACGAAAGGTAGGAGGAATTATCACGGAGTTGCATCTGTGTGCGAATTCACGCAAACGTGATGTTACTGTCCGGGGTTTTGTGACGTCAGTGTTACTGTCACTTTAAAAAAAGAAAAAGTAGACTTTGTCGGGATTTCTTCTCCTACTCTCAATAAATATGCAAGCGCATGCTTACTGCTGAATTCAGAAGTTTGGAGTCTTAGCTGATCTGCCCACCGTTGGTCACTGAGCACGATTATCAACCCCCCTCCCCCCCAATTGCCAGCATTATTTTGATGCGTAAATCTTTCCCAGACGTCTCTAAAAAGTCCTTCCCTGGTGAGAGTGGGTTCAGTCAGGCCCACCCAGGGATGGTCTGCTCTCAGCTCTCAAAGACACAAGGGTTCAGTCATTTCCAGGCGGAGGGTGTGGTTTATGAGAGAGGCTGGACACAGGGTCCCCTTGCCCACCCATCCTTATTACAAGGACTTCCTGGTGTGTTTGGCTGTGGGCCGGTGACAGAGATTCCGGGTGGTGTCCGGGGGAGAACATAGACTGAAGGGCTCGGTTTGAAGTCTGGCTTTCTCACTTCCCCCGTGGTCAAGGTTGCGACGGTGTAAATCAGACTCAAAGATTCTGCGAAGCATCCTCATGAAGACAGTGACCGGCAGAAAGACAGCATCCGACTGCGTTAAGGATGCAAGATTCCCTTAAGAGCATCCGAGCGTGTCGTGTGGAAGCATCCGTGTTCCGGGGTAGGAAACACAAAGCAGGGGACAGTCTGTAAGGTCTTCCGAGGGATACACAATTTTCTTTTAATTTTTCTGGGGGCAGAACACGTCTACAATTTAACGCGTGAGCACGTACGTTCCTTCGGCAGAGAAATTGTACACAATGGTGAATGTGGCCGATGGTCACACGTCTGGGCAAATTCTTTAAAATCAAAAAACAGTAATTAGGCTAGATTCTATGCTCTCCTTGTTACATTGCAAGGTGTCCCGTGCAGTTCCATTCTGTCCTTGGGCTAACACTGTGTCCACAGTGGGAGAAAAGAAGAAGATATGAACGCCTCTCCTCTGCCAGAGTCTCCATGATTTTCTTTATCACGTGCGCAGGGGATCTGCACGCGCAGGGGGTGGCGCGCGATGAGGGTGATTTAAATGGTCATTGTCTTCTTCACATCATCTTGACCGATGTCCTCACACAGGTGCTCAGGTGATAAAGCTGCCATCGCCGACCGTCGCTCAAACCCATGGTGTCGGCGTCTGCTGATGTTCGTCCTACGTGCCATTAAGGTCCCAAGTTGCGGTTGGCAAACTAGCGACGTGAGTTTGGGTTTTCTGAGTCTGATGAGCTTCCACGGTTTTCCTTGCATTGGGTGTAGCACCACTTGTTTCCAATAAGCCATCCTCGTGGTAGGTCTTTCATATTTGCAGCTTTCCTTGCTTCTTCCACGTCTTCCTCCCCGCGTAACGTGAAGCAGACTTGGAGTTTTACACTGACCTTGTAGACTGATGATGCCTTTCCGGGACAGTGTCTCACTGCTTTGGTGATTCCCGCAACCCCCCCCCCCTCCCCATGCTGTGGTGTGTACCTACCCACCCCTGTCACCACCGCCTTCTCCAGTGACAGCTTCCCGCTCGCCCGAATGTTCCGTCTGTCTGCACCACTCGTAGCATGGCACGATTTTGGTTGCCGAAAATTGTTTGCTATTGGGAGGTATGCGTTCACTTTCCATTCTCCCCACTGGGCCACCGCCATGTTGGATGGTGGCAGACGGAGTGATCTCCGGCTGCCCCCAGCCTTTCTGGGGCAATAACATTTGTCGGCTTAACTTGCGATTCCTTGAGGAGCGGACTCAGGTTCTCAGTCGCTTCAGGGGCTCTCAGTAACAACCACTGAATGTTTAGGCCACCCGCTTTTCCAGGGATGGTTCGGACCAAACTAGAGCCTGGATGCGTGTGTTCAGAGCCCCGACCCAGTTCCCTCATGCAGTGCCAGTGGAGGGAACTTGGCTTGCACCCAGGGGTGAAGGGAGTGTGTTACTCAGTAGCCCAAGAGACCCTCCTACCTTTTGAGATGAGAGCATCCAGAAGGTCTTTGCTGTCCCCCCAAGTGCCAAGCATGCTCGTACCTCACAGCCTCTGCTTCTGTCCCTTCCTCCACCAAGAGCGGCCATCTCCCGGATTTCACAAGATGGCTTCTTCTCCTCCTCAGGTCTTTCCCCCCAAACTCTCAGGGATGCCCTCCCAGACCATCCCATCCCATATGAACTAGAAGCCTCATTGCACCCGGAATCCCTCCTTACCCCCTGATCTGCTCTGTCTTTCTTGTGCTCGGCGTCCTCTGACCGCACGTATGTACGTGTTTATTCGTGTGCGCCTGTCTTTACCTGCAGGCGTGTAAAACAAAAGTAGGGCAGAGGCTTTGTTCTCTTCACGCTGGATCCCCAGGGTTACACAGGCCATGGAAAAAGTAGCCATGGAACGAGAGAGAAAATGGGAGGCAGAGGGTCGAACCACTGATCGATTCTGACGTTGTGGCAGGAATTGTACTCAGAGGATTTCAGATGATCGTCACAGCCTTGAGAGAAAGGTGTTCTTCCCATGGAACAGATGAGAAAACTCTGGCACTAAGTTGATTTGTACAAGGGCAGACACCCAGTGGGGGGTTGAACCTGGCTCCTAACCTACGTTGCCTAGTTTTTATCTTAAGCTCCTTCTTTAATGCTATGGCTCTTCCTCCTTTTGGCCATGATGTGCCTATGAGGACCTGATGAGGACATCTCCCCACACATTCACGGGCACACGCACAAGTCCCATATGCTCACACACTCGCACACATTCGTACACACAGTGGCTGCAGATCGTTCCAGGGCTCACCTTTGATCCTGGAGGGAGAACCCTTTCCCTACACCACCAACTGGAAAGGCACCTGGTTTTTGCACCCTTGCATTTTGTGCCTTTATTTTTTTTTCAAACGACATTGGATTGTTAACTAATTACAGCTTGCGAAGTCCTCGGGAAATACCAAGCGCCTGTTCAATGCTAAACATGGTTATCAGCGAAGCTTTGATTTTTCGAGAACAGCCAGGGACCCCTGACATAAGCAAATAACAGTTGTGTGGGGAGGCTGGCAGCCGGTGGGCATGCCGTGGTGTCTGGTCAAACTCGGCACGGCTCTCACAGGTGCCTCAGCTCGCGGCTCGCTACGTCTGTCCTCGCGGGGAGTTTGCGCCTTTTCAGAAAAAAAAGGATTCATTACTAATTGATTGCTTTTCTGAAGTCCCCTGTTTCATGTTTCAGGGTCTATTTGCTTTTCCTTCCACCCCTGTCCCTTTACTCACAGCTTCACCTGAGGGGGAAGAGAGGTGCCAAGTCGCCTTCATTCCTGCCACCCCTCGATGCTTCTGTCGCAGGCCCTCTATCCCTCCTGACCTCACACCTCAGAGGAAGTGCGCCCCCTCCACACCGGGCTTCATGGGCGTGTGACCTGTGCAATCACAGAGACCCCCGCACGTTTCCCCCTTTGTCTGGTTTAATGCTCAGCTCTTATCATTTGCATGGCTGATTCTATTCCATTTGGTGAGGGGAAATTCCATCTCGATTTTGACTGGAAATTACTTGAATTCACAGATTGCTCTGGGGACCATCTCCGTCCTCACCAGCAAGTTGGGAAGAACTTGTCTGAACATGTCTGAGTGCAGATCTAGCTTGGAGAGAAGCTTGTGGACACAGGAGGAAGGGCCTCTCCAGAGCAGGCCTTGGGTGGCAGGTGCTTGCTGTCCTCAAGAAGGCCAGGGCCGTCGGAAGGGGGGAACCCACCTGTACCATCTGAGCTGGTGCGTCCCACTGAGACTGGCGGACACTGACTGGTGGCAGGATCTTCATGTGAGTGTGCCTGCAAGATACTGTGGGGCGGAAATAGATCCTGTATGTGGTTTCTGCTAATAAGCCTGGTTTGTAATGTTTACCACTTCCGTGGTGTAAATACTTTCGCCGTGGCCAATCCCAGGCTACTCATTTTATGCCTTTGGACGAAGAGCTGGGAAAAGGTGGACAGAATCACACCATCATACCCTAAATATAGCAGATGCGAATAACCCTGAAAGCATAGGCAGAAGACAGTCGTAACACATAATAAAATAATTAAGAAGTGATGGCTTTAAAAAAATTTTGTTTTTAATGTTTATTTATTTTTGAGAGAGAGATAGGGTGTGAGTGGGGGAGGAGCAGAGAGAGAGGGAGACACAGAATCCGAAGCAGGCTCCAGGCTCTGAGCTGTCAGCACAGAGCCTGACGCGGGGTTCAAACTCACGAACCAGGGGATCATGACCCGAGCCGAAGTCGGATGCTTAACTGACTGACCCATCCAGGTGCCCCAAGAAGGGATGGCTTTTTAAATGTTTATTTATTTATTTATTTATTTTGAGAAAGAGAAAGTATGAGCAGATGAGGGGGGGAGAGAGAGAGAGAGAGAGAAAGAGAGACAGAATCCCAAGTAGGCTCCAAGTGTGGAGCCCTGACACGGGGCTCGATCTCACTAACTGCAACATCATGACCTGAGCTGAAATCAAGAGTCTGACGCTCAACAGACGGAGCCACCCAGGCGCCCCAGGAAGTGATGACTTTTAAGTTTTTTTTTTTTTTTTTTACCTTTTATAGCTGTAATTTATTTGATCGCAAGTGTATATAATTTAGTTTCTCGTGGTGGCCGTGTTTAACAACTGGTTTGCAAAATTGCTGATGATGTAACTGTTAGGTCTCTCGGACTGATCTGAGCCGGCTGTAGCTCACCACCGGTCAGACACACAGCTTTCGATTCTGGTTTCAACGCAACCGCTTACCAGCAGTGTGGCCTTGGGAAAGTTCCGTAACCATTTGTCGTCTTCGGTTTCCCCTTATATTACGTAACGTTAATTGTAATAGCTCTTACGCCGGGATGCCGCGAGGATGAGAATCGACAAAGAGCACGGCGGGGGGGTGGGGGGATGGTTAGGGGTACCACCTGGTCCTCACCTGTCGCGGGGGCGGTGGTAGTTGCGGCTGCGGCAACGGTAGCAGTAGTAGGGACGAATGCCCACTTCGCAGGTTTCTTTTGACGGCTCCATGAGGGCATGCATGTGAAGTGTGCCGTGTCCCGTCTGGTCCCCACCGAGCTCTCCCTGCTGGAGTGGAAGGGGCCGCAGCGATGGTGGTGGTGACAGGAGGCGGAGTGCAAGGTGACTCGCACGGAGTTGAGTCCGGGCTCAAATTCCAGATCCTTCGCTTACTTGCCGTGTGACCTTGGGCAAGCCCCTGAACCTCTCTGAGCCTCAGTTTCACTTTCCGCGAAACAGGGAAAATAATAGTGCCCGGCTTCGTGGATGGTATGAGAATTAAATAAAGTACTAAGTGCTGTTGTGATGATGAGTCAGTCCCACCATCGTTGTCAATGTCACAGGGGTGGCTGAAGCGGGATGTCTGTCTGCGACCGGGACCCACCTCACGGTGGACTTCTGGGTTGGCCCTCAGGTGCCCAGCCTGCCGGTCGTCTCTCTCGGGCTTAGACACACGCTCCCAGTTTGTGTGACGGCCACACTTGGGAAGCTGGCCGTGTGACAAAGCTCCTCCTCCCTTCCAGCGGGCCAGCCCTGCACTTTATTTGTCCCCCGGATGCAAGTGCTGAGGGGATTTCAGCCTGGGTGTGCGGCTACTCAGGGTGTGGCTTGGCAGTCACGTGGGCCAGATAGCACATGACCACGTGAACGCTCAGTCTTTTCTTCAGGGGCCTGGTGGTGATGTTGTCTGTTAATCAGGTGATCCGATACGCATGGGGTTCTGGCAATAAAAGGTTTTTTTTTTTTTTTTTTAAATTTTTTTTTAACATTTATTTATTTTTGAGACAGAGAGAGACAGAGCATGAACGGGGGAGGGGCAGAGAGAGAGGGAGACACAGAATCGGAAACAGGCTCCAGGCTCTGAGCCATCAGCCCAGAGCCCGACGCGGGGCTCGAACTCGCCGACCGCGAGATCGTGACCTGGCTGAAGTCGGACGCTTAACCGACTGCGCCACCCAGGCGCCCCTGATAAAAGGTTCTTGATGAAGGCGTGAGTTTTCCAGAAGGCGGGCAGAGAGGGGGTGGCGAAGGAGTTCGGGCAAACGGGCTCAGCGCCTCACTCCGTAAGAAGGAGACCAGGAGCCACATGTGACTATTGAGCACCTGACATGGGGCTGGTCCAGATGAGATGTGCTCGGCGTACCGAATAGACAGTGGGCTTTGAAGACTTGGTATGAGAAAAGGTAAAATACCTCGTTACTAATTTTTATGTTGATTACATCTTTTTTCTAAATGTTTATTTTTGAGAGAGAGAGAGGCAGTGCAGGCAGGGGAGGGGCAGAGAGAGAGGGAGACACAGAATCCGAAGCAGGTTCCAGGCTCTGAGCTGTCAGCACAGAGCCCGACGTGGGACTCGAACTCCCGAACCGGGAGATCACGACCTGAGCCGAAGTCAGATGCTTCACCGACTGAGCCACCCTGGAGCCCCACAGCTAGTGTTTTTTAAAAAATATCTGCCTCTACTCACAGAGACTCGCTTGAAACCCTGCCATGGCTCCCAATCCTTTTGGAATTAAATGCAAGGTCCTTGTAAGCCCGGTCTGGAAGGTCCTGTGTGTTTCTGGCCCTTCTGCTGTTCTTCTGCCCCAACCTTCTCCATTCTCTGCTTCACTTGCGATGTTCCAGCCTTAGGAGCCCTCGAGAAGGTGCCGGCTGCTTTCCTGCCCCAGGGCCTTCGCGTACGCTGTTTCTTCTGCCAGGAAATAGCATACACCTCAGTACCTCACCTGGATAGTGAGTTCTCATGCTTCAGGCCTCGGCTTAGATATCGCTTCCTCTGAGCAAACGTCTTCATTTACCCTAATAAAAATCCCAATTTCTTCCCTGTCACCTTGTTTTTCACTCTCACCTCAATAACACCTACTGACACTCATGTGCTTATTCAATCTTTTGGTCTGTCATTGGATTTGGAGCTCTCTGTGGTGGGTCCCTATCTGTGTTCTATCTCCAGTCTTAGCATGGAGGCTGTGACAAAGGGGCCACTTAGGAGGTGTTTGTTGGAAAGAGAACAAATGAATGAAGACTGTTATCTGAATCAGGGCACAAGTTCAGAATCAGCCTTAGCCATGATGACTGATGGAGCAGGACTGAGGCTCCATGGGATGGGGCGGGAGGGATGGGCCATCCCAAGGGAGGGTGCAGAGGGGTGCAGGGGCCGGGGGCAGCGAGCAGGGCACAGCCTGAACCCGACAGGGGCGGCTCGGCTCTGCCTTCTCTCAGGCAGTGACTTCAAAGCCCTTCACGGGAAGCGAGTCAAGATGTGTCGGTCCCTGGAGGTGTCACTGGCCCTCGGAAGGCCTCTGCCAGGGTTTGATGAAGCACCTTCCGTGGCAGGTCTGGTAATTAACTGTGGCCATGCAGTGGGCTCGAGCAGATGTAAATCATCGGCAGATACTTTGGGGCTTATCTTCTAATGAAAACTCCTTGGCATTTCTGTAAGCATATTATGGTCAATTACAATTAATTCAGTTTGCATCGACTGCCTTTTTCCTTATGCAAAGATTGTGCAAATCGAGTGTGTGAGCCCAGGGCTCCGAGGCCTGTAAAATCCATAATGGTTAGCTCTCAGGGTTGGTGAGGAGAGAATAAAACCATGGGCTGTTTGAAATTTAAATCAGAGAAAGAAGCAGCAGGTCAATAGAAGCAGGTTTGCGGCACTCAAGTCAGTGGGCCAGGCCTGCGAGGGGACAGGGGGTACTTTCCCGCCACCAGTCTCTCCTCCCAGCTCCACCCCTGTATTCCCGGCTGGCGTAGCCTCTCCCAAGTCCCCGGGGACTCGACTTCCCGTTGGAGAACTCACAGCCACTTGACTCATGAGGACAGATTACTGCTGCTTGAGGAGGGACGAGGTGTTTTCCTTGGTTCTTTCCCACGGCGACAAGAACAAAGCTCTGGAGACGGCAGGTGTGCCCTCAACGCTTCACATTTTGGTCGCTGAACCAGCTGACATCCGTTGACTAGTAACCCCGTGTCACGAATCGTGCTCAGTTCCTTATGAGTGCTTTCTAAGTGCGTGCACGTCTCCCAAACCCATGAGCGAGATATTCCCACGGCACACATTTTGCAGATGAGGCTTTGAGAAGACAGGTAACCTGCCCGTGCTATGCAGCTAAAAATGTTTGGTGTGACTCTAGGTTTTTGATCACCAGCTTATGTGGTCCCTTGGGTGCTGAATCCTATAGAAGGTGATGCTCCATATGGACTCTGTTATCATCGGCAGCCGATGTCTGTATCTTTTTCTCCTTTCCTATAAGGGAAGCTGAGATCTGGGGGCTTCTTATGAAAGTCAGGGAGATTGGCTGCCTGGGGTTTTCCAGGCAGAGACGACACCCACGTGGAGTTCTAGCCGTGAGGACGGTGGGGGAACCTCTCTCTGGGTGCCTTGCCCCTGGAGAGTGGCACTCAGCTCAGATATCCTGCGAGAACGTCAGACACCCCCCGATCAGCGGGGAGTTACAGTGGGGGACAGATACAGCTTTGGTAGATGTTGCTGGTGTCTCGTCCAGATCCTTTCTTTCTTACCGCTCAAGAGCATGCCAGCCCAAATTCTAACTAGCAGCCCCTTCATTTCTTCACTTAAGGATTTGCTTTGGCTATTAGGGTCCACCTGGCCCAGCTGTGTAGCAGCCCAGAAGTTCATGCTTCCCGGGAGCAGGTTGTAACAGCGAGTGATGGAATTTGGTGTATAAATACCCCAGCTCCCTTCCTGCGCAGGTGAGAGAACCATGAGGTACAAGTTCCCTGCCAGGTTACTTCCCAATCGCCCACAGAGCAAACTTGACTGTTAACCAACTTTATTAACTGCGTCTCTCCCCTCTCTTACTTCTCCACTTTCTTGTTGGCATTTCCTGGGATTGTCTCCTAAATAGCACAACCGCACGTCAACCCTTGTCTCAGGGTCAGCATTTGGGGAAACCAAACTAAGATAATTATTTTTTTTAATGTTTATTTATTTTTGAAGGAGGGAGAGAGAGAGAGAGAGAGAGAGAGAGAGAGAGACAGAGCATGAGCAGGAAAGGGGCAGAGAGAGAGGGAGACACAGGATCTGAAGCAGGCTCTGGCCTCCGAGCTGTCAGCACAGAGCCCGACACGGGGCTCAAACCCACGAACCGTGAGATCGTGACCTGAGCCAAAGTCGGATGCTTAACTGACTGAGCCACCCAGGCACCCCCCCCTTTTTTTTTAGTTTTAATGTTTATTTATTTTTGAAGGAGAGAGAGAAGGGCATGAGTGAGGGGAGGCAAACTAACATGATTCTTGAGACATAAGCCTGTGGCAAACAAAAGGGTTTTATGACTTTAAAAATTGCTTATTTTCAACTGCATATGTGACCATGAATATATTTTCACAAACTTTGCAGTTACTTTCCAAGTCCCCTTCGACCCTCTTCTCCAGCCCCTTCCCTGCCCAGAAATGACCATTGTCATTCTTTTGGTGTTTCTTCTCTCAGACACTTTCCAGGCATTTACACACACACACACACACACACACACACACACACACACACCATCCACTCTACATATGGACCGGCAGTATACTGTTTAAAACTTCACAAGATGTTTTGGGTTTTTTTCCACGTTCGTGCACAACACTCGACCTCATTTCTTTCAAATGCTGCATAAGCTTACCCTGGACAAATTTAACATGGTTTGTTCCACTCCTCCCCCATCGGTGGATATTATGTTATCCCCACTTCGGAGGTAGATTCCACTTTGAGAGCTTCCTCCTCAGAGCACGGGCTGTCCTGACGAGGGTCAGTTCCCTCAAATTAAGGGCTCTGCTCTGCAGTCACTCTCTTGTGAACCTTGAAACAGCCACAATGCTGGTTAGCGAATGAAGACATTATGAAAAGCAGAAAGCATTTCTGGGGAATTCCATACAATGTAACATGACTTCTCCAAGTCCCTAGAGGACTCAAGCCAGACTCTGAAGAGGTGGATTGGGACGGGATGCTGGAGAGAGAAGGGGAGGGGAGAGCACAGGGGGGATAAGCACAGAGGAAGAGGAGTCTTTTCTGGCCTCAGACTCTTGAAGCTCCATTTGCTAATTTATCATAAGACCACAAAAAAATTGATCCCTCCTGCTCCATCCAGATGTTCCTTTCTTGAGTTTTGGCCTTGCCCCCATAGCTCTTACCACATCAAGGAGGTGGATAGAAATTAAAAAAAAAATAGCTTTTGCTTTAGTAGGATTGAAATCCCTTCTGTTCTACTCTACTGGACCATTTCAGTCCTGGAGCCTGATCTGGGAAGGATAAATTATTAGGTTGAACCATATGAAAGTGACATTTTGTAGGTCAAATATGGTCAAATGCCTTCGGTTTCCTGTGGCTCCACTGAATAGTTTTGGGAGCAGGTCAAGTTTATCTTTTAGGTGACGGGGATGGGGTGACAAGTGTGCCTGCAACTTCAAGAGAGACCCTGGACCAGAACCACCCAGCGAAGCAGGTTTTCTTATCTCTTGGTGCCTCAGTTTCCTCATCTCTATAGTAAGTATAATAATGCTAGGATTGCTGTAAAGGAAATTGAAGTGATATATGTCAGAGACTTAAAATCCTGCCTCTCTCATACGAAAACTTAATATAGTGTAATCACCATCATGATCAGCACTGTTGGGCAACGGGATGTGAGTACAAAAACACAAAGAGACTTAGTATTTACTGAGTGACCAGTGTCTCACAAGCTCTGGCTGTGCACTGTACCTAGTTTCATTTAAAAAAAAAAAAGACAAAAATGCTGTAGAAAACCATTAGTAACCCTTTTTCCAAACGCTGAAAATGAACCTCAGAATGAAGCAACTTACCAAAGATGGAAAATAGAGAGAACTGTAAGAGTCATATGAGATCTGGTAAATACATGTGTTTAACTGGAATTCCAGAAGATATGAGGAAAGAGAAGGGAGCAAAAGAAATATTCGACGAGACTAACAGCCCATGTTTTCCAAATACAGTAAAAGACACCACGTATAATTAACCAAGATGAACCCAAAGCAAGCTATAGTTGGTTGATCACAGACAAACTTGTGAAAATAAAAAGCTAAAGAGAAAAAGAATAAAATCTTAAAAGCAACCCAAAACCAAAAGGCATATTACCTTCGAAGGTATAAAAATAATATTTAGAGCTGACTCCTTAACAAGAATTATGCAAGTCAGAACACAATGGAACGGTAACTTTAAAATATTCATGAACACAGCTGTCAGCCTGGAGTTCTACACCCAGAAAAATATTCTTTAAAATGAAGGAGAAATAAGTATATTTTCACATAAACAGAACCCAAGATAATTTGTGCCACTAAACTTGTATTAAGGGAAATCACAAAGGATGTCCTTTAGGTAGAAAGAAAATGATCCCACATGAAAACACGGACTTTATGAAAAAGCCAGAGTAGAGCTAAGCACGGGGGCTTATCTAAATGAATATTGGCTACTGAAAGGAATGGTGATAAGGTTTGGTCATTGCAACATGGAAACAAAAAGAGACCGATATGAGTAGAGCGGAGTGAGTCTAGAATTCGCATAGTATCTGGGGAGCAGTAAAACTGCTAAATTCCATAAAATGAATAATCCAAGGATGTTGTGATCTCTAGAGTAACTTGTAACAGAGGTAAAGAAATGTACAGCGGAAAACGTAACCAAGGGGAAAACGGAATAATAATAATAAAAAAAATACTTGATTAATGTCAAAGAAGACAAGAAAGGAGAGATAAATGAGCATAGGGCAGGTAGAAAGGTTGACGACAAGTAGTAGAACGTTGGATTTAAGCCAAAATATATCAGTAATTTTATTAAATGCTTATGGCCTAAATTCTGCAATTAAAAAGGAAAGATTTTTTTTTTCATAAAAGCATATACCGCTTACGCAATATTTGCTTTAAATATAAGGACACATAAAATTTGAAAGCAAGGGGCGCCTGGGTGGCTCAGTCGGTTAAGCATCTGACTTCAGCTCAGGTCGTGATCTCATGGTTTGTGAGTTCGAGCTCCGTGTCGGGTTCTGTGCTGACAGCTCGGAGCCTGGAGCCTGCTTCGGATTCTGTGTCTCCCTCTCCCCCTGCCCCTCCTCCCCACTCGTGCTCTGTCTCTCTCTCTCTCTCTCAAAAATAAATAAACATTAAAAAATTAAAAAAAAAACATCTTGAAAGCAGAACTATTCAATAACTAACCAAAAGGTAGCTGGGATAATTATCCTTGTATGAGACAAGGTCAACTTTAAGAAAACAAGTACTACTAGAGATAATAATGATGTTCTCTAATGATGAAAGGGTCAAATCTTCAAGAAAATGTGACAACTCTAAAATCATACTTAACTAATTAACACAGTCTCACAACATTTCAAATAAATAAATACACGATCATAGTGGATGACTTTAACATTATTTTCTCACAGCCAAGAGAACAAACAGATTTAAAAAAAAAGCAAAGACAAAAAAGATCTGGTTAATACATTTGACCTAATTTACATAAATTAGCCTAATTTCCTTAATTGACTAAACCTCGCTGACTTAATTGAATGCTAGTTGAATATTAATAAAATTCTTTCTAACATCACACATGGATTATTAAGTAAAATTGATTATGTTTTGGGATAGAAATCAAGTCTCACCAAACGTATAGCATTAAAACTATTTAGCACGTGTTCTCTGGCCAGAGTGGAATTGAGCTAGAAGCAAGTAACGAGAAAATTGGAAAGGCTCAAATATTTGGAAGTTACTAAATAACCTATGAATGAACGATCGAATGAACGAATGAATAAGTACATAAATAAATACAGCAAAAATTCAGTATTATCTTGGAATGAATGATAATAAAAATTAGGATGTATAAAACATCTCGAATGTAGCTAAAGTTGTGATAGAAGGAAATGATAATGTACAACTTTATGCTGAAACATTTTAAAATGTAAATGAGCTGTGAAAATTCCAGGAAAAGACATGATTTATCAAAACTGACCTAAGAAGAGACTATCTGAATAGCCACATGTTAATAAATATGTTTATACTGTAAACTGAAATCTTCGAACACACAAAATATTCCTCAAGTGCTAATTCACTTACCAGTGAAATTTTAAAAAGATTGATGGAGGAAATAATACCAATATTGGACAAATGCTTCCAAAAACTGGAAATAGACAAATAGGGATTCGATGAGGTCAGTAAAACCTGACAGGAACATTACACAAGAGGGAAACTATAGGCCACTTTTCTAAACAGGTTTAAAAACTCCTAAACAGAGGGGCACCTGGGTGGCGCAGTCGGTTAAGCGTCCGACTTCAGCCAGGTCACGATCTCGCGGTCCGTGAGTTCGAGCCCCGCGTCGGGCTCTGGGCTGATGGCTCAGAGCCTGGAGCCTGTTTCCGATTCTGTGTCTCCCTCTCTCTCTGCCCCTCCCCCGTTCATGCTCTGTCTCTCTCTGTCCCAAAAATAAATAAACGTTGAAAAAAAAAACCAAAAAAACAAAAAAACCCAAAAAACTCCTAAACAGAATATTAGCAAATTGACCGAAGGCGTATATAAAGAGGGTGAATAATCCAAATTTGGATTCATTCCAGGAATGTAAGGTAGGCTGAACATTTAAAACCAGTCATATTATTTAGTAAATTAATAACATAAAAGAAAAAAAAATGTGATCATCTCAGCAGCTGCAATAGAAGCATTTGAAAAATTCAACATCTACTGGGTATTTACCCAAAGGAAACAAAGAAAACCACAGTAATTTGAAAAGATACGTGCACCCTTATGTTTATTGCAGTGTTATTTACAATAGCCAAGATACAGAAGCAGCCTAAGCGTCTTTCCAGAGATGAATGGATAGAGAAGGTGTAGTATGTATATTACGGATGGACCTAGAGGGTATTACGTTAAGTGAAAGAAGTCAGACAGAGAAAGACAGATACGATACCATTTCACTTATATGTGGAATCTAAAAAACAAAACAAATAAACTCAGAAGTATACCTATAAATACAGAGGATAAACTGGTGATGGGCGTAGGGCATAGGGGGCGATGGGTGAAGTAGGTAAAGAGGGTTAAAAGGTACAAAATCCTTCTTATCAAATAAATAGGTCACAGAGATTAAAAGTGCCGCACAGGGAATATAGTCAATAAAACTGTAATCACGTTGTACGGTGACAGGTGGTGACTACGCTTACCACGGTGAGCACTGAGTATAGACTTGTCAAATCACCGTGTTGTATGCCTGGAACTAATAAAACATTGGATGCCAACTATACCTCAACAAAGAAAACATTCATTCACCATCTAATCGTTATATAAACCCCCAGCAATCTAGGAATAGAAGGGAACTTGTAAAAATCGCATAAATAGTATCTACAGAAAACCCAGGGCACAAAACGCACAGCAGCTAATGGTGATACGTTGAAAAATTTCTCTCTGAAAATACTAACGAGCCGAAGATGGGGGCTAGTGCCATTTCTCGTCAAAAGTGTACCGGAGGTCCTATCTAATGCAGTAAGTCAAGTAAAAGAAATAAAAGGTATAAATGTTGGGTAGAAAGAAATAAAACTATCCCTATGTGTAGACGACACGAATGTATCTGTAGCAAATTCAAGATAATTTACGTTCAGAGTATAAAATGAATAAGTGAATATTGCAGGACCCCTTAAGAAAAAGTCAATATAAAAAATCAATGATATTTCTATTACATAAAACAAATAGAAAAGTTACGGAACAAAGTGCTATAGTTTACAGTGCCATCAAAACCCTCAAATACCCAGCTTTATAAGACCTATGCCCAGGGAATCATAAAATACTGTTCAGAAAAATTAAAGCCTGTAAATGAGGAATATAGCACGTTCATACTTTGGAAGTTTCAGTATTGTAAAGATGTCAATTATTTTCGAGTAATCGATGGGTTAAATGCAATCCCACTAAAAATCTTAGCTGGTTTTGAGCATATGTCTGTGTGTGTGTATGTATGCAGAAATGAAAAACTAATTCTAATGGAAATAGAGACAATGGAAATATAGACAAACTAATTCTATATTTGGAAATATAAAGGGTCCAGAATTGCTGAGACAATTCGGAATGAGAGTGAAGTTGGAAGACTTACTTGAATCCTGATACTAAGATTTATTTTAAAGCTACAGTAACTGAGTCTACGGCCATACCACCCTGAATGTGCCCGACCTCGTCATAAAGCTACAGTAACTGAGACAGTGGGGTATTAACACAAGGTAAAATAGAGAACAAATTGAGATCCAGTAATATCCAAACATCTATGTCCCCTGGATTCATGATAACGGTGATGCCACACGGCAGTGCAGAAAGTCTCCCCCCCGCCCCCCGCCTACCCCAAATAAATCATTTTGGGTCAACTGGACATTCATACGGAAAAAAATAAATCAGGAACTGTCACAAATCATGAATCACAAATCATGAAAATCAATTCCAGATGCATTATCGCTCTAACCCGTAAAAGGTGAAAACAAGAAAACTTTATAAAGGTAAATTCAAGAGTATTTTCATGACCTTCGGGTAAACCAATATCTCCTAAGGAAGATACAACACTACCCATAAAAGGCAAGATTGTTAAATTAGTCTTCGTTAAAATCAAGACCTTGTGTTTATTGAAATACCCCATTAAGAGAACAAACATGCAAGCCACAGGGCAAAAGATATTTAAAATACATATATTCAACAGGAGACTCAGGCAGCATATAGAAAGCACTTTTACAAATCAATTAGAAAAAAAAAATAGCACCAACCCCCGAGAATCCAAGAGGAAACGGGAATAAAACTTGAAGAGGCCTTTCGCAAGAGAGGCTATCCAGGTAGCCAGGAAGCGGATGAAAAGATGTTTGACCCAATTAGTCATTAACAAAATGCAAACTGAAATCACCATAAGCTGTCTGCACACTCCCACCAGGATGGCTAAAATGAGGAAGACAGATAGTACCAAGTGTTGGCAAGGATGCGGAGCATTTGAAACTCCCCTGCTCTTGCTGCGTTCAGTGCGTCTCTCAATTACCGTGCTGGGTAAAAGAAGACAGATACAAAGGGGGTACATACTGAGTGGTTTATTTCAGAGAAAGTATTAAAACAGGTAAAACGAATTGATGGTGGAAGCTGTAAATGGTTGATCTGCCTAGTGGCTACGTGGATTTCTGTAAACTCACTGCACGATCCGTGCACCTTTCTGTATGCTTTTATTGACATCAAATGTTTATTTAGAATAAAACCACCATGAAGTGAAGAACGTCAGACAGTGGAGCGGATTTAAAAGGCTGAGAGTTTTGCCCGGTAAGTGCAGTCCAGTGGGCCCCCAACAGTGTGTCTGGGGAGGGACAGCTCTTTTCCCCAGATGTTGCCAGCACATCTTGCGCTATGACAAAACCCGTATGACTCGCTTGTAAAGTTTCGAATAGGGAGTCCTTGCAATTTGGATAAGACCTGACTGTCCGGTTCTCCCAAGGCAACAGCATTTTCTGGAGAGAGGGATTGGAAGCGTGGAAAGTTCTGTCCATCAATCTACAGCAGTGTTTCTCCAACTTGAACACGCAACACAGTCATCCAGAGCGCTTGGCACGAAACAGGTGGCTGGGCCCCACTCCCCAAATTTCTGATTCAGTAGGTGTTATGGACTGAATGTTAGTGTCCCCCCACCCACCAAATTCATACGTTGAGACCCTCTCCCCCAATCGGATGGCGTTAGGAGAGGGGAACTCTGGGAGCTAATGCTGTCATAAGAGTGGGGCCCTCGGGAATGACATTCGTGCCCTAATAAGCACTAAGCTCTTTCTCATCACTGTGCTCTCCAAGGTGTGGGGACACGATGAGAGGATGGCCAGCTGCGACCTAGGAAGAGAGTCTCCCCAGACACTGGATCTGCTGGTGCCTCGATCCTGACTTCTAAGCCTCCAGAAGTGTAAGAAGCTAATTTCTGATACTGAAGACCACCGCCCCCACCCCACCCCCCTGCTTCTGGTATGCTCTTTTAGCAGCATGAGCTAAGATAGGGGGTATGGGGTGCCCCCACCCGAGTTCTGTGAACTGTGAAAGTTTTCAGGTGAGGCTGATGCTAATGCTGCTGGTCCAGACGCGGTACTCTGAGCACTTACTGATGAGTACTTTCCAGAGATGGCAAGGTGTTGCTGCTGGCCGTGGGCTGGTAGATACTGGATCACGGTTCGCAGACATGCAGCCCGAGGTCTAAATTTCATTGTTCACAGCAGCTTCTCAGAAGGACTCTCCTTCCCTCGGAGCTGGATTTCATGAGTTAATTACATCAGTTTTTATAAGGGAGTGCCATTACAGTACGTCACCGCCTCGTTCTTACATGTGGCAAGTCAACAACGGCCAGAGGAGCCTCTCTGAAGCGAACACCCCTCCCCGCACATGATCTCATTAGGAGTCTGGCATTTTGAACAGTTGAGTTTCTATACCCCGGGGCCATCTGCGCAGGTGACATAGTTGTTGTCTCTGGTGATGACTGGCACCCATAGTAAAATAATAGTGACCTGATTTCTATTTCTGTTAGAAGAGCTGACTTTGTACTCGGCGTTGGCCCAGGCGTTGGGGGCGGGGGTACACCAGAAACGGCCAGCGAGCAAAGAGGCAGCAGACACAGCTACCTGCTTCCGTGTCATGAGGCTGGCTGTGCAATGCGTCCTGTGTCTCAAGAAGAGAGGCTGAACTTGCTACATTTTCCATCCCCGCACGACTCTTGCTTTGCACATGTATTTCCAAGGCTTCGTGTTGTTTGCAGAACGCTGTCCCAACCACAGGATTCCCCATCCTGCAGCTGGGGAGTTTTATATTCCAAAGGGCCCCGGGTTTTCTGAGTGTGGGATGTCATATCTTTAGCAGAACGCATCTCGCCTCTCTTGGGGTTGGCTTGTCATGAGCTGTCCCTAGCTAAAAAGCAGCCACAGTGGCTGCATCTACTCGACCTGGCCACTGCCATTCTCTTCGGCACCCTAGCTGTCCCAGGCTTGGTTACTTTGGGCAGTATTCCCAGTTAAAAAATTCACCCCCCCCGTTCTTACTTCCGTTCTCAGTCACCCTTTCCCATAGACCCGATCTCGGCTCATTCTCATCAGTTGCGGTAATCTACCGTGGAGGCTGGGAGCAGAAACGATGGGTGCCCTGCCCCATCCTCACCTTTCAGTGTCCTCTTCCTGACCTGGAGTTGCCAGGATCTGTATCCCTGTGCCTAAAGGCTTTTCCCCCCAAACCATGAAAGGTTGCGCTCCCAAGAGCCCTCGATCAACGACTGTCAGGGATTGGTATCTAAACGCTCCAGGTCACTGGTTCCCAGGATGGGATAATTTGTGCCGTCTCCCAGAATCTCCCTACGGTAGTCATTGCTTATTGGCTTCTTTCCAAACAATTGTGTGTTCGGAGGCTCTTTGTGGAGCGCCCACTGTTTAACAGACACTGTGCTAGACTCAGCATAGAAACCAGACAGGGTTCTTGCAACCTCGGGGGCGAAACTGACAAGCAACAATCACGCAAAAGTGTACAATTTCAAAATTGCTATCAGTACTATTAGGACTTAGACAAGGTATATGTTGGGGAAGCTAAGAGGCCTTATCCACATGATGCTGTGGGGGGGGGGAAGGCCCCACTGAGGAGGTGATATTGAACCCGAGTCTTGAGGAACGAGAAGGGATGAACCACGTAAAGAGCTGGGGGACTAGGATGTGGGAAGGCGCTGGAACAGGAGGGCACTTAGAACGTTCTTAGAACTGAAGGAGAGCTGACAGAGGGGGGAGCGTGGTATTTGATTAAGCTGGAGAGGCAGGTGGGGACCTGGGATCTTCCCTGGCCCCGTGGGGAGCCTAGACGTGTGTGTGTGTGTGTGTGTGTGTGTGTGTGTTTTGCCTTTTTGTTTATTTTATTTTATTTTAAATATAATTTATTGTCAAGTTAGCGAACCTACCGTGTGTAGAGTGTGCTCTTGGCTTTGGGAGTAGAGTCCCATGATTCATCGCTTCCATACAACACCCAGTTGGGTTTATATGTTCATAAGGGCCTTTGCACGGATGTTTCCGAATACAGGGTTTTGAACTTACCTCTAAGTACGTGTTTACGTATTTTACCACGGTGATGTCTGAGTCAGAGGGTCTGATTACTTATGAGTGTGCTCGTGGAAATACACAGATGAGGGTGTCATTGTGCATGAATGATATAGCATGTGAGCGCCATGTTATATCTGCGCGTGAACGTATTTGTATTGTGTTGTTGTACATGTGAGTTTGTAGCTGCCTACGTGTGTGTGTTTTATGAGCGCGTGACTGTGTGGGCGTCTGCATCTCTGTGTGAAGCTCTGGAAATAGTCTTGCCCTCGACCAGACCACAAAATCCTGGAATTTTTATGGCCCACATTTGCTAGCAAGATGCAAACGTTATTTGCAGTTACAGTTATGGCTGGTTTTATTTTATATTTTCAATAGTCCTGCACTTTTAAAATCTGAATTCTAAATACATTATGTGAATATGTGTGTGTGTGTGTTTATTTCTCTTAGGTTTAGGAAGTCAGCTCTAGGAAGACCAAAATCTCAACTCCTGTCTTTATGAGTTAATATCTTTAAAAAAAATTTTTTTTAATGTTTATTTATTTTGGGGAGACAGAGAGACACTCTGGGAAGGAAGATTTTATTTCTTTTTTTAATTTTTAAAAATATTTTTAATTTATTTTTGAGACACAGAGAGAGACAGAGCGTGAGTGGGGGAGGGGCAGAGAGAGAGAGGGAGACACAGAATCCGAAGCAGGCTCCAGGCTCTGAGCCATCAGCACAGACCCTGATGCGGGGTTTGAACCCATGAAGCATGGGATCATGACCTGGGCTGAAGTCGGACGCTCAACCGACCGAGCCACCCAGGCGTCCCTATAAGTTAATATCTTGATTGAGAAATGAGTTTCAGACCTGGAACGGAGTGGTTTCCTTAGGCAGCTTACTCCTCGGTGAATATCCTAGCTGTAAGATGATCCGGCAGCTTGAGAGTCGGTCAATCAAGCACAGTGAGGCCATCTCGAAGCCCCTCGGATGCTGTCACAGATGGATGTTGTCAGGGAAATGGAGACAGGGGCTCCCAGGGAATGGAAGTGAGAAGCCAGAGACTGGACTGTTATGTCTTTAGGGAGCAGGGGGAGGGGGCAGCCCTTTGGTACATGTTTCTTTAGCTCCCGATCCTGGGGACACAGTGAACATGGTTCCTGCACAGGCAGGGAACATGGGTCTGGTCTGAATCTTCACGAAGCTTCTCACATCCCCTGTTTGGTACCCTATTTGTTCTCCCAACTACAACTGTTAAACACAATTGTCTACTTCATGTACTGTTTTGCGTGTTTCGTTTTCGGTTGTATGAAACATATATAAGACCTTCAATGGGTTTGATAATGTTCTTCCTTTCCTTAACCTTATTTTTCTCACAACGTATGATGTTCTCCTGTCATGATCTCTGACCACAGAGAATTTTCAGGAAGTCAGTCCTAGCAAATTGGAGAAAGCTACCCGTGAAATCCATCACATTTACTGAGCGCTTTGCGGTTCTCCCGGAAAAGTCTCTCGCTGCTTTATCTCATTTGAGCAAGACAATATTCCTGTGAAGTAGGTAGGGAAGACCTTAGCATTTTCATTTTACGGCTTAAATGCAATAAGACTGGCACCACATCCTTTCGGAAGTGAAGAGAGATCACCTTGGGCCAAGCACGTGGGGAACGGAGGAGAAAACTGGGGTACATTAACACTGTGCCTCACTTCCCCACGTCTTTCCAGTTAAATCACCTTGTTTCCTTTTGCTGCTACAAACTTGGCTTTGCAAGTACAGACCTGACCTGGATCTGTCCACGTTTCCGCATAGAAGGATGACCTTAATGTATCTGTAGAATCCACACGCCGCCCACAAAAGGCCACCCGGCAAATGCAAATGCAGCAAATGGAAAATGCATTTCAGGTGCAGATCAAAACCGTCCCAGCAAGATCAACAACTGCCCTGACAAGGACTTTGGTCACCCAGATACAAGCTGAAGGTCTCTTTGAATGAAAAGCTGGGTGTTTGACGATTTCGTGTCTTTCCTATCTGAAAATTTAATCTTCCGTGGGGGTGGAGGGAGTGATCTGGGTCACTGACTTGCTCGGCCAGATTCTCACCAACACAAAGGCATCATTTAGCTGAGTAGAAGTGACGGGAACCCAGGGAGAGGCGGGGGTGTGAGGCGTTAGAAACTGGGCACCGTTAGCGGACAGGAAGGTGGATTTCAAACAATTGAGGAAACGAAGTCAGCTCAGATCTGTGGGGTGAGGCTTTGAAAAGCAGGGTGACAGTGGCTGGAAAATGTCTTCACGATGCAATTCCGCCTGTGTGAATTTTTCCAGCGACGGAAGGAAAGCATGGGGAGGCAACCAGAAAACCCAGTGTGGTTAGCCAGGGAGCTCTGATGAACACCAGGGCAAAGAGGCACCAGAAAGATGGAAAGAAGAACTCAGGATCAGGAACAGAATGGAAGAGGTGGCAGGGAAACCAGAAGACTGTGTCGTGGAGGGAAAGGTCACCAGGGGTCGAGGGGTCAACTGTGCCAAGAGGAGAATAACAGTCATCTTGTTAGAGATGATCATGTGAAAAAACGATCATCGCCTCCAGCTGAGGCAGTAGGTCAAGGAGAGAGAAAATGGTTGTATGGTCCTGAAGAGGGATTGGAGAGAGAGAGAGAGACAGGGTGTTGATGAGGGGATGGGGGCACCGCCTCAAAGGAGGGGAAGGAACTAGAAGAGAGGGTCTCACTTCTCACAGCTCCGCTCGCTTGGTCTCCTCAGGGTGGGAGGGGACCTAGGAGGGAGATTCTGGAACATTTCTAATGAACGCTGAGAGAATCCCTCAAAAAAAAAAGTAAGAGATGTGGATGTCTGAGGGAAGACGAATGTCACCCCACCTTTCCGTAGGAAGAGAGTGTGGCTTCCACGAACCTTGAGGGGGTGAGGTTGTGGTTGATCCTCAAAGATCCCTGAGTGGATTCTTGAAGGAGTTAGTTATGAACACATGGAAGAAGAAAGAAGGACAGTGGGGGGGGGGGGCGCTCGACTCGTGTTCACTCAGAAGCTCTCTCAGGTCAGTTCCAACCCTTCCTCTTACACACGTACACACTCTCGACTAAGGAAGTGAGTTCGTTGTTCGAATCTGGGACATGAGCTGGACACGGAAAAAATGTCACGTAAGACCTCCTCGGACAAGATGGATAAATATAGATTAGAAGGCATGGTAACAGCAGTAATAACAAACATAGTGAGCATTTATTGAATGTTTACTAGATGTCAGACATGGTCAGGTCTTACAAATGGTTTGGTAATGTTTTGTGTTTATCAGGGTTTTCCAGAGAAACAGAAGCACTATGATAGAGATGGGTATAGATATAGATATAAAGACAAAAGATTTATGGTAGGAATTGGCTCAGTGGACTGGGTGAGGCCCATCCACACTGGTGAGGCCCATCTTCTTTACTCAATCTGCTTATTCAAATGCCCGTCTTTTCTAGAAACACCCTCACACACACATACACACACCCAGAAATAGTGTTTTGTCTGTTATCTGGGCATCCCCAGCCTAGTTAAATTGACACATAAAATTAATCACATCTTTGAATGTGTCAAACACAAAACAGGCTACGGTCGACTAGGAGAGAGGTCTCCAGTGGTGGGTCCCAGCATTGTGTCCTTGACCTTATAACCCAATCGGCATCTTGATTTCCACGCTGGAGGAAGATACAGAGGGCATATGAATGATACAAAGCTGGGAGGGAGGGAGAACAAACACACTGGATGACGGTCAGGAAGAACAAAGAACTTGACAGGCAGGAATAGTGGACTGAATCTAATACGACAGAAAGTGCCAGGAGTAACTATTTAGCTACACACACACAAAAAATCCTCCTGCTCCAGTGTAGAATAGAGATGAGGTTAAACAGTTACTCAAATAGAAAGAGTTGTCATTTCAGTAGATGGCATAGTTTGAGTAAAAAATGGGAGATTCCCTCATCAAAAATTTTTAAGAAGATTTCAGGCCATATTAATAGGAGTACAGTGTCTGTAATGTAGGAGGGTATAGTCTTATGCTTAGCACTAATTACCTCTTACCTAGAGTATCTTGTTTGGTTTTTAGTGACATTACAAATGGGGGTGGGGCTAACATCCGTTAACATCACTTCTCTGGCTCCCTTTAATGGTTTCCCTTCACACTTAAAAATCATATCCAAATTGCTTTCCATGGCACTTTGTAGTCTCTCCCCTCCCCCATCTACTACCTCATTCCCTCCAGTGTCTCCCTCGCTCTTTAACTTCTATGAGTTCTGTTTGCTAATCTTCAAACAGGCTAAGAACATTCTCATCTCACGGCATTTAAATTTACTATCTCCCCTACCTAAACACACTGTCCCCAGAAATTTCTTTGGTTTAATCCTTCAGTGAATTCAGGTCTCCGCTTAATGTTGCCTTCTCAAAAACAAACAAACAAACAAACAAACAACCTGTCTTCACCACTTTATTTAAGGAAGGACTCTATCCATTGTTCCCTTTTCACAATGTTTCATTTTTTTCACCGAAACGTGTAGTGCTATCCGCCATTATTTTATGTGTTTGTATGGTTATTATCGTCTGGCTCCCTTGTTAGAACATGTGCCAAGGGAGGATAGGGACATATGGTTTTGGTCTCTCCTAGCGCAGTGTAATGAAGGGTCATCGTAGGTGCTCAATAAAAACATTGTTGACTGATAAATGGAGTAGTGAATGAATGAACGAACGAACATTCTAGAGAACTCGCGTTTCATGCAGTGCGTTTTGGCAGATGTTGTGTGAGGTTTTTACTGCTGTCAGCTCTGGAAACAAGGTAGAGATTAATGTAGGAAAATAGCCAAGATCTGGAGATTTCTCTAGTTTATACCCACTGTTCCCGGCTTTAGTCCCTGATCCCCTTTCTTAGATATTCCTAAAATTCTTTTCTTAGGAATTCTCTTTTACTTGGACCCTAAGGGCAAATCATGACCTAGCCTTTGGATATGTCTGGGGCAGAGGCACCGTTACCAGGTATCTCTCCTTTTCTTGCAGCTCTTCTGAGCCTTGACCCTGAAAAGCCCATTGTCCCCAGCCTGGCTTCTCCTTCTTCTGAAGGATTCTTCAGGAGCGTGTTTGCTTGCTGCTCGTTCCTTGGGGGGAACTGACAGATCATTGTTTTTCTCTCCTTGTGTAAGTAATAGTCGTAAGTGTTCCAGTTTGATAATGTCAATAAGTTGTTTAAATGTGCATTTAAAAAATATAACTCCTTGTTTGCAGAAATATGCCCTGTGTGTGTGTGTGTGTGTGTGTATGTTTCCTTCCCATAACGTTTAACACAAAGCCTGGACTATAGCAAGAGTTGAGGACATTTTTGCTGGTTTTCAAGATGGTTGCGAAACGCCGTCTTGGTTAAACAGGTGACTCAAATAAACATAAGTTTGCCAGAGAGACCCATTCACGCATGGGTCCTCATTCCAGGGGCCTTTCTTCATTCGTGTAACAGATATTTACTGGATGTCCCGTGTGCTTTCGTGCCCTGGCCTCAGCATGTCCTTACTTGTGGCCTGCCCTCACTGTTTTCTTCACATCAGCTTGGCAGGAGAGGGGCCATTCTTTTTTTTTTTTTTTTAATGTTTATTTATTTTTGAGAGAGAGAGACAGACTGAGCATGAGTGAGGGAGAGGCAGAAAGAGAGGGAGACACAGAATCCGAAGCAGGCTCCAGGCTCTGAGCTGTCAGCACAGAGCCCAACACGGGGCTCGAACCCATGAACTGCGAGATCACGAAGTTGGACGCTTAACCGACTGAGCCACCCAGGCGCCCTGTAAGGGGCCATTCTTAAAGAATCACCTTACGTTTTACACACTCTTCCTTTGAACATTGTGCAGAGGTATGATTTAGAATTATAGAAAAGAGGTCATTGGACTGAGTAATTCCCAAGTATCTTTTTTGGAATCCTTTGGCCTTGACCACGGTTTCTGGGTGGTTGGTGAACGTTTGTTGTCAATCACCAGCAATGAACTTCCACGGGGCTCTGGTCGCCCTGGTGAGAACAAGGTGCCAGAGTCAGACTGAAGGGCTCAGATCCCGGTCTGACTGCTTACTAACTACGTGGCCTTACTCAAGTCACTCACCTTCTTTGCTTTCTCCGTTCCTCTGTCTGTAAGAAGCGGGGAAAGTGATAAAGCCTCCCTCAAAGGGGTGCTAGGGAAACGGAAGGGGATGACGTGGGAAGGGCTTGACCAGGGTGAGTGTAGCAGTTGAAATGGCTCTTGCCTTTTCGGAGCGATGTAGCGTATAACCTGGGGGCCGATCAGAGGCAGGGAGGAGGCTTCTGATAGAAAAAAAGACCTTCACGGTGCAGCCCCTTTGAAAGACAGTTCGACAGTGTCTTGCAAAACTAAGACATTCTTCCCACACCATCCAGCAGTTAGGCTCCTTGGTAGTTGCCCAAAGCGGTTGAAAACTTGCGTCCACACAAAAACCAGCACGTGGGCGTTGATAACAGCTTCGTTCATAATTGCCCCAACTTGGAAGCAACGAAGATGGCCTTCAAGGGGTCAGTGGATAAATAAACTGTGGCTCATCCAGACAATGGAGTGTTATTCAGAACTAAAGAGAAATGACCGCTCAAGTCATGGAGAGACAGGGAGGGAATCTTAAATGCGTCTTGCTAAGCGAAAGAAGCCAATCTGAAAAGGCTGCATGCTGTATGCTTCCAACTATATGCCAGTCTGGAAAAGGCAAAACAGTGGAGCCAGTGAAAAGATCAGTGGTTGCCAGGGGTCGGGGAGGGGCGTCAGTGGGTAGAGCTCAATAGGTAGAATTTTTAGGACGGTGAAAATACTCTGCAGGACACTTAAATGACGGATGCGTGATATTATGCATTTGTCCAACACCAAGAATGAATTGTGGTCTTCGGGTGACTCTGATGGGTCAATGCAGGTACATCAGTTGCATCAAAAGTACCCCTCCATCAGTATGACGGTCACGGGGAAGGCCATGCCCGTGAGGGATGGGGAGCGCATGTAACCTCTTCACCGTCCCCTCAGTTTTGCTGCAAAAACTGCTCAAAAAAGGTCTTTAAAAATCTCCAGCATAGGGTCGATTTAGTTTTGCATGGTCCTAAATAGAAAGGCACCCAAGGAAAGAGAATTCCTCCCCCATCAAACCCCACATGATTTGCTATTATTTTACTCCGTGTGCGTGCGTGTGCGTAATGGGACGGGGCAGGGGCGGGGGGGGGGCACTCTCCTCACCTCCTTCCTCAAAGCCCTTTCCCAACTAATCCAGAAGGTCTGTTGGTTCTGTACAACAGAGACATCGAGGAGACCAAGCCCAGGGCGTTGGAAGAAATTCCTACATACGCAATAATTTGTTCAACCCTATCTTCCTTCCTTCCCTCATTGTTTGATTCATGATTAATGGATAACAACTTGGTGGCAGGTGTGGACCCCGGGCCTGGGCTTCCCAAATGTGTCCATGTAGCTCACCGACCATCTAACACACACACACAGGACTGCTGGCTTGTCTCCTGTCATCACCCCCTGCTCAGTACCCCAGCCCTTCCAGACTCGACTTTGAACGTTATCTTGTGGGAGGGAGGAATCATTATAGACTTTAGGCAGAGGGGTGATTTTGAAAGATCACGCTGGAAAGGAAACAGCACTGAACCAGGGGGCAGGACGACAGCTTGATCTCAGTTTCAAATTCTGGTTCTTTCTCTCCCCAGATGTGGAGACTTGGAGAAGTCACTCGGTCTTACCGACTCCCAGTTGCCTTATCTTTAAAATGGGGGGGTAATCGACCCTATCTCCGATGATTATCACCTGACTTCAATGCGAAAACACACAAGACGGTGAATACAGTGCCCAGCCTGGATGGGGTGTTCAATAACGATTTCACAACTTCTTTCTTTTGCAACACTTTATGCTTTATTTAGGGTGAGTGACGAGAATTGAGACTCACCGTGGTCCAGATAAGAGCAAAATGACTGTATTGCAGGTAATCTTGCAATAAGACAGAATCAATCAATCATTTTCTCAGAGTTCACGATCCTTGATTTTTGTTGTTGTTGTCATTGGCGGTGGGGGGTGGGGGGGGATGGCGTGTGTGAAGGGATTTAGTCAGGACGCGGGATCTTGTTCATTTAGCGTTTGGAAATTCCTCAAGACGGGTGCCGCTGGCCTTCGAAGCAGCCGGAGCCCTGGAAGGAGCTGGGGACTCTGAGCCCAGCATTTCCAAGGCACGGATGCCAGCGGAAGCCCTGTTCTTGGCCTGGCCCACCTGCCCACCTATAATTAAAGTCGTGTCTATGCTGAGACAGATTATAAGGAAAGAGAAGAAGCATGTCAACAAGTCATAATTTCCAGAATCAAAGCTCCTTTTCCCTCCCTTCTTTTTTCCCCTCCCTAGTTTGGATTTGGCATCAGGTTTCCTCAAAAGTAGGCCGTGGTGTCCTTTCCTATAGTTCATTACAAATGGGCAAGAAAGGCCCCGCAGCCTGCCAGGGCCTTCATTCCGGGTTTCACGGGCGGCGGGCAGGGAGTGTTTCCCGAACGCACACCTCCAGCCAAGGAGGCAAACACTGGTCATGGAAGGCTTTTTCTTCTTCCCCAAACGAGGAGTTAGTTGTCATAAATGAGGAATCATTTGCAAACGTCTGAACAGCCAGCCCAGTTTTATTTTTAATTGTACAGTGTGGGTAGGCTGCTGAGTGTTGGATGTAGGAAACTGTTACGAGATGTCAAGTTGGAAGGATCTTTTCTCTTGGGGTCTTGGGATTTGACGGTTGCGTTGGAACTGTCCGTCACAGCCCTTTGGTTACAGAGTTCATGAACGGAGAACTTTCCAGAGACAGAGTGCGTGAGAGGGATTTGATCTAGGCTGTGACTCCGTTGTTACATCACGGTCCTAAAAACAACCACGGAGCTGACCTGTTGCTGCGGGGACCCAGGGTTATTTCCTTGACAGAAGAAGACAGAGGAAGTCTTGGACAAAGACTGAGATGTAAAAGTTATAAAACAGGTTTTGAGAGAAATTCGGGTGGGAAGGAGATGATCTACGGATTGTGGAGGTCTCCTTTGTTAAATGACGAGCCCCTTCCAAGAACTGGGCATTGAGTTTTCTCCCGTGTCCACTCTGACTGGCCAGTAATGGCCACCTGGGGGATCACCTCGCATGTCTGCTGTGGGGATGGCTGGGGGCCGAAATGGCCCATGTGCTGGGTGTCTGCCTGACAGCGTCCCACAGTGCGGGCCGGCGTGCTTCCTGATGCTCGTGGGGTCCTCCCTCCCACCAGGGGCAGCCTTCTGGCGGCCGCAAGCCCGCCATCTTCCCCTTCTCCTCTGCCTGGCCCTCCCCCCCTCTCATTCCCCTTCCTCTCCCTTGTTTGCCCTAGAAAAGAAAATGCTTTAGTCCTTTCACGTATATGATCTTATTTAATCCTCAAGCAACCCTTATAATTAGAATCCCGTTTTTAGAGGTCGGGGAACAGGAGCGCAGAGAGACCTGTCAGGGTGACGCAGTGCCAGAGCCGGGAACGGGGCCCGGGACCATCGGAAGCTGAAGATTTTGCTCACCTCTGTGGTGTCCGTGCCCCCCACGCTCCAGCTGCCCTCTCCATACACCCAAGGCTGTTCCTCCCCGCACCGCTCCACAGCTGGCCGCAGTTCTTGACTCATGAAAGATTGGGCTGGCTAACGAACTCTGTGAATGGAGGCTTACTATTCCTTTTTTGATTAAAAAAGTTTCCCCTCTTGTGTCTTCTTTGCTCCTATTTAAACAGTCCTGTGAACGGTAGACTTGGGCCCAAATTAGCCCCGTGGTAGGAGCTTCCAAGAATATTCTGGAGCGGCCTCTGAGTATCTGACAATTCCCCGGGCAGCAGAGCTAGAGCAAGACGCTGACCTGAACTGCCAGAGGTCGGACTTCCCAAGTCTAATCCTCTAGGGGACAGTTGGGGGTGGCGGCTGGTGGGGTAGAGAAGCCTGGCGGAAGCTGGCTCTGTGTCAGGGTGGACTTTGGGCCAGGGGTGGGCAGCTCGGGGCTCTGTCGGCCTGGAAGGAGGACAGCTTGGCTGAGCTCTGATCTGTAGAGGACTCACGGCAAGAGTGGTCCTATCACCCCTGATTCTGCCCCGGCCTGTGGCCCTGGCCCCTCCACCTGGCAGCTGGATTCCCAGCTGCCTCCAGGGAGCTGAGTGACCGCCTAATTTTCCTTCAAGGCCGGAGAGAACAGACCGTGTCCTTCCTCTTGCCAGCATTCTGATCTGCAAGGGGCACTGGCCCAGCATCTGAGCCATGCACACCCCCATCTCTACTTCCTCAGTTGGCGGGACAGCTCAGTTCCTTGCCAAAGACATGGGAAGGGGCTGCAGGACAAGGGGGCGTGAAGGTTGTTAAGGCAACTTATCAGGATGTGCACCACCGACACTGGTTGCTTCTTTGCTTGTTTGCATGTTTGATTATTTTGATTTTCCGCCACAAATCAAGGCTCGTTTTTGCCAACAGTCTAGCTCCAAGAAGGTAGACTAACAGAGGAGAGAGCCATCACGGACCTGCTTTCTGAGCACATCTCGGCGGTTCTTAACCAGAAAAGCACTTAGGGAGCTCTAGGCAATGCGGATGCCTGGGTCCCAGCCCTGGAGATTCTGATCTGATTGTGAAGATCGAAGCTTTGGCAACAAGACATTTAAAAGCTCTGCAGGCGATTCGAGGGCTCGACTAAATTTGACAACGGATGGTCTATATGACACCTGATATTTGGAGTCAGGCAGAAAGCCTAGCAGCAAGTAGTCAGATGTTCTGCTGTTATAATGATATAACCTATCATTCGGTTATAACGAGAAGGTAAATAAATAACCTTTATTGAGTCTTTGGGTTCCAGATCCTGTATGAGGTGCTTTGCCTCTATTGTCTCGTTGAATTTTTGAACGTATATCTGAGTCACCTGGAGGGCTTGTGAACACATGGGCGTCTGGTCCTCACCCCCAGAGTTTCTGATCCAATAGGGGTGGTAGGACGTCTCTCCCTTCTGTTATGCATGCTCTGGTGTGATTCCCTCCCCTTGAATGCCAACTGGTTTTATGGCCTCGCTTCTAAAGAGAATAGAATATGGTAAGAGAGATGGGATGTCACTTCTGAAATAAAGGTATAAAAAATGCCCGTCTCTCCTGCATCTTGGAATGCAGACTTGGGAAGTCCGACCTCTGCATCTCCTTCTTCCTGAGGGAAGAAGCTGTTCATGACTCAGGTCTTCGGTGAGGTCCGCACGGCGGGTGTGTCTAGATTTCTGATTCAGATAGGAGATAACACACGTTTGATGCTGTTGGCTGCTGAGTTTTGGGGTAATATATATATATATATATTTTTTCCAGAGATAGATAATGAGTACAGTAGGTCTGGGACGGGGCCTGAGAATTTCCATCTTGAATACGCTCTAAGGTGGTGTTGATGAGGCTGGCCTGGGGGAGGGGTCACACTTTGAGAACCACTGCCTTAGATCAATCAATACTAAGAAGATGCTATTACTATGCGATTGTATCGATGGAAAGACAGTAGAGTTTTAAGTAACTCGCTCAAGGTCACATACAGGAGTGGTGTTGTAGGTGTCAAATGCAGGAAGTCTGACGTCCATCCTCATGCTCAGAACTATGCTATGCCACCCTCTCTCCTCACTGTGAGGCACGTCTGTCCCCTTCTGCGTTGAATCGTGTTGATTGAATCGTACCTGATATCGGTGGTTTCCTGAGAAACTTGGACTTGGGTCTCTACTGGGGATCTGTAACTGCAGTGACTTTCCTTTAGGACATAATGTGCCCCCCAGATTAGGGTTTGGGCTCGAACGAGCTCAAGGACCTGTTTACCCTTTGATACCGAGGTTCTCAGACTTCAGGGTGCATCAGAATCATTCGGAAAGCTTGTTAAGAGACGAATTGGTGGGACCCATCCTTAGAGTTGCTGACACATTGCAAGTATGGGGGCGGGGGGGGGGGGAACGGGAGAATTTGCATTTCTAACAAGTTTCCAGTCAATGGATCCAGGGACCACCGGGGACCACATGTAGAGAACCATGGCTTAAATCAAAGGGCCAAGATGCTTCCTGCCTGGCAGAAGTGCTCTTTCACTAAATCCTCTGAGCTGTTTAGTGCAGAGAGAAGGGCAGGCAAACTCTGGGTTCTGGGCTCCTCCTCCTGCCCTCCCCATGCCTGTTTCTACCCCCATGAGCCTTTGTGCTCTGGCTGGGGCTTACGGTTGGAGGAACCATCTTGCTGGGCTCCTTCTGCACGTCCCGTGCATTCCAGGGTGAGCTCAGATTCCATTCTAATTACGGAGGGCAGAGCGTGGTCACGGGCAGCCCACAGCACGGCTTCGAGGGAGGTGTTGGCATGTGGGTTAGGTCTTGAGAAACTGAGGGCGGAACTCCGACAGGCGACAGCTCAGGCATGCCTGTGCATGTTATCTGTTGCTACAGACAGAATGAGGGTGGGTCACCGCCCGGCCAGGTGGAGGTAATGAATGGCGGTGGCTGAAGCCAAGATGGGCCAAAAGCCAGAGCACAGAAGAGCTCTTGTCACATTTTGGATGCCAGGCGGCGTTCGTTCCCCTTGCCAATGGGGCCTGTGGCTTTCTTTCTTTTCCCTCCATCTCTGATCACCTCCTTCACTCGACCTGAGGCTCGGCGGCCAATTCTAGCCCGGCCGGGACGGGGCCCAGGGTGCTGGCTTGTGGCGGTTGAGCCTTGGCCGTGTTGGAATGCAGAACCGTTTCAAGACATGTGGGGAGGAGATCTTACCTTCCTTTGCACCAGCGGTGAATGTTTGTAAGAGCCACAGCTGGGGGACTCAGCTGGGGATGCCAAAGAAAGCTTGCCGTTTTGTACTGTATCAGCACTTCCCTGGGCCCAGAGTGGCTAGTAAGCTCGATTTTTGAACCCTCTTTAATAAATACACTGCCAGCCTTCTAGTTTGAAAGGAGCTGCTGCGAGAGAATATGTTATTTGTTGATAGTATTTCTTGGGTCTTGTCACCTTTCTCTGCAGACAAAATATTCTCTCTCTCCTATTGACTCTGGGACTCTGATGTGACTGACGAGAGCCATTGAAAGTTTCCACCAACTTTCTTGTTCTGCCCCTCGGCCACAAGGCCAGCACATGGCAACCAGGTAGAGATTGTGCCTTCAGCCTGGTCCCTAATGCACAGACCAGCAGATCCCTTATGGCCTGGAGCAGAGGCTCAGAGCCACGGCTGAACTACAGCTACTGTGTGATGTGAGTGAAAAACAAAGGTTGGTTTTGCAAACCAAGGTTTGGACGCGGATTATTACACAGCAGAACCTAGGAAAAGCTCTCTAACGCAGAGGCAGAGCCGGATCCTGGTCTAGATCTTTCTCTGATTTCCCAAGCATCAGGCGCTTCAAGTACAGAGCTGAACTTGCTCCGTTTCGTCAATTCGGAAACACTTAATGGAGTGACCGCTTTGAAATGTGACCTAAATATTAAAGACACGATTTTTCAGCCTTCAAGAGAAAATAGACGAGAACATCCGTATGATCTAGCAGGAGGAAAAGTTTTCATAAATAAAACATAAAAGATTGGTTAAGTCGAGTACAACGATAGGAGCTTTGGTATATAACAAAGGACACGTCAACAAAAAGCAAAGAAACATCAGAGGTAGAGCCGGTATTTTATGTCTAATTATATGTTATATATGCACATGCTGTTTACGTATTAAGGGTTTCGTATAGAATGAAATCAGATTATACAATGATACAAAGAGTTCCTAGAGACCAATGAGAAGACAAAGCAAAAGGCCAAAGGACAATAGTTAGAAATTCATGGAAGCGATAATAAGAATGGCCCCCCAGACATGTAGAATATCTTTAGTAATTAGGAAAATGGTGAACCAAGCCGTAATGAGACATCATGTAACAACGAGCAGACTCGCAACCTGTAAAAAGTGTGACCATACCAACTGTTGGGGGACACGGACCCTGTGTCAGGACCAAGAATGGCTGTGATCCAGCCTTGATCTCGAAGGACGTAGCATCGACTAGAGGTAGAAGGATCGAATGTACATTATAAGCACAAAATAATTGATTTGGCAAAAACTCTTCTGTGGCGCGAGGGCAAGAGACAAAGACGTCTGCATTAGCAGAGAGAAGGTCATGGCTGGGGAAGAAATCTTATAGGCTCATAACCGGTACTGCTGAATGAGAGAGCAGTGATGGGAATCACAAAAACAATGGAAGAAAATTTCAGGAGGTGAAGAAACATTCCAAGTATTGTCTAATTGGCAAAGAGCATGAACAAAGTAAAAGGAAAACCAAAACCGATGGAAACCTAGACATTTTCCGCTTTTAAACAAATTCAAGGACTTTTTTTTTTTTTTTACCAATTAGTGAATTTACCCTTATTTAAAAAATTTTTAAATACGTACTTATTTTTGAAAATGAGAGAAATATACAATAAAACACCCATTTTCACTACCAATAGGTATTACTATTATTATTTGTTGTGCCCTTTCAGTGTTTTTCTATGCTATTTATCTACACAGAACAGAGGTTACGTCGTGCACGTGAATATATGTGCATACACGTGTGTCTTTGTATGTGTATATGCACACATGTGTGCATATGCATATATGTATTTGTACAAACAGTTCATTCTTTTTTTTACTTGTTTTTAGAGGTACATACGAGGACCAATAGGACAACGTTGAGAAAACAGAGGCATTTGAAATCTTACCACTTTTATATTTTCAAGTTTTATTATGCTGATTTTGTTATGACAATTTTCAAAATGTTCTGAATTTGCAGTTTGGATTTTCTTCTCAACCTAATCATTACTTTGGAGAGGTTTAGTATATTTCATATCCTCCTATGTTTCCTCCTGAGAGGGTTTTACATTCTCCCTTTGGGATTTAGGTCATATGTCCAAAGTGGCTGTTTTCTTGGTTCCTGTTCTAGAAACAAACCTCTGGTTTTCCTCTGCTGTGGTTGGAGAATAGGCTGTAGGAGACTTTTCCTCGTTGGAACGTTTTGAGGTTTTCATCAAAGCCTAATTATGTAATCATATTTTTGTAAATATTCGAGGACCCTGGGAAAGAAAGCCTTCTTTTTTTTTTTTTTTTTGGCTTGATTTTCAAGTACAGTATCTTCACTAACCTTTGGTATTATTAGACTTGATAAATTTGTGTATATCTGATGGTTTATTTCACGTCTCTTTCATTGCTTGAGATATTGATCACGACTCATGGGTTTTTTGGTCCCTCTTGCTTAGGCCTCCATGAATCTTTGATCAAAACCTCTGACCTTTCCTTATTGGTTTGTCTTTTTTTAATACTGATTTATAGGCATTCCTTATATGTTCTGGATTAGATTTTTTTTCCTATTCTAAGAGTTAGAAATAACTTCCACATGTCTGCAGCTTCTCTTTTTGCTTATGTTGTCTTTTCCCATAAAAGTTTTTTATTTTCATATAATTAGTCAATCTTTCATGTTTCGTGCTTTTTATCTTTCGCTTAAGAAGACCTTCCTTTCTGTTAGCTTATAAATATTTGTTCCCACATTTCCCTTTCAAAGGTTTTCAACTTCTACTTTTCACAATTAGGATTTTAACCCATAAGGAATTTATGCTTGTGTATGGCATGAAGTAGGGATTACATTAATTTTTTTTTTTCAATTTGGATGGCCGGTTGCTGCAATGTCGAGAAATAAATTCTTTCTTGTCAATTTTTTAATGCCGCCACATATTGGTAGATTTTTCTTGTATCAATGCCACATCGTTTTAGGTACTGTGGCTCCATAGTGATAAATAGTAGGACAAATCGCCCATCCCTATTCTTCAAAATTGCCTCGGTCCTCTATTCTTTCGTATAAATTTTAGCATCAGCTTATTGATTGCCATGGAAAGCCCCGTTGTGATTTTTATTGGAAACACGTGCTTATATATTAATTTAGAGGCTATTGCCTGCTTTATAATTTGAGTTCTTTTATTCAATGACATGGTGTATCTTTCTCTGCATTTAGAATTCTTTTTATGTTCTGAAGCACAAATGCATAATTTCCTTCATAAATTTCTTAACTTTTTCATTTCCTTTGTTGAATTTATTCTTAGATATCCTGTAACTTTTGTTGTTCTTAAGAATGAGATTTTAAATTTTATTATAGTTTCTAATTATCAGTCGAGGAATGATATTAATTTTAATATATGGCCATATGGTTGGCAGTAATGCTAAATATTTTCAAAGAGCTCTAATATTATTTTCCTCCATTGTCTTGTATAGTCAGTGGTCTCTATGTGACTAACAGAAATGTTTCTTAGGTTTCTTTCTGATCCTTCATACTTCTTCCTGCTTCTCCTCTCCCGCCTGCGTTGACGAGGACCTACATAATGCTGAGTAGGTACAATGATCAGAGAATTTCTTTCCCTTTGTCCTGACTTTAAAGGAAATGTTGCTAAATGCTTAGCAACATAGGATGTGTGTTGGAACTTGTATCGAGATATGCTGTAGAGGCTGTTATCAGGAGGTCCCCTTTCCCTCTCCTGCCTCTGGTTTACTAAGACTACTTAAAAAAAATCAGGGACCGTTATTAAATTTTATCAAATGCTTTTTGGGCATCTTTTGAGATGCTCGTATGAGTTTTCTCCTTTAATATGCTAATGAGGTGAATTTCATTATAGGGCTTTCCTAATGTTTAATCATGCGGGCATTCCTGGCCTCACTCCAACTTGATCATCATTATATATTATATGCATCATAATAATTACATTATTGCAGTCAGTTCACTAATATTTTAACGAAGAGGCTACTTGACGATTCGTTGTATTTTTAAATTCGAGAAGTCAAATTCTAATTTAGTCTGGAAGTTAGTCTTTTCCAAATTTGCTTCCTTTTTTCATCTGTTTCATTCGTTACTGTTTCTTTTAATCATTTGTAATATATTTCATTGGATCATCTCCTTTAGATAACAAGCTACGACTTCCGAATTGTTCTGTCTGCTGTGCCCGGTAGCTTTCTGTAGCTGTGCTCCGTTTTTCCCATCTGGTTTGTGATTTTGGATTCTGAGCTCGTCTTCTGCAACGATTGGCTTTGCTGTCAGAATCCACTGGGGCTGTGTGGTGGAAACTTCCTTGCCGACTCTTCATGGTGATGCTCGGGGTTTCTCTGGTCCCCGTCAGAATTTTGAACAGCTCTTTGAGGATCTCGGTTTTACACACACGGCTGATTCCACTCCATGCCTTGGGTGGACCTTGAACTGTGTATAGACGGTCCCTGACAATGTGAATTGTGTATAGACGGTCCCTTAACTTCACAATGGTGCAAAAGTGACACGCATCCGGGAGGAACTTGGCATTTCAAATCTGGATCTTTTCCCCAGTCGGCCTACCTAGATGGGTAGGATACTTTCTTGTCTTGCTAGGCAGTGGCAGTGGCAGTGAGCCTAGCTCCCAGTCAACCACGTGATCACAGGGTAAACAACCCATACACTTATGGCCATTCTGCGCCTGTACAGTCGTTCTGTTTTTCACTTTCAGTTCTGTATTCAATACACTGCATGAGATATTCAACACTTTAGTATAGAACAGGCTTTGTGTTAGATGGTCTTGCCCAACTGTAGGCCAGCGTAAGTGTTCCCAGCACCTGCAAGGCGGGCTAGGCGAAGGTTGGGTAGATTATGTGCATCAAGTGCGTTTTTGACTTACTATATTTTCAACTTACAACAGGTTCATCAAGATGCAACCCCATCATAAGTTGAGAAAGACCTCTATTTTGTGGACAGTGAAACCCCTGGGATCCTGAGGCCTGTTACCTAAACCTGAACGTGTCCTGGTATGGGTCAGGACCCTGGTATGGGTGACCCTGAACGTGACCTTGTATGAGCAGGGTCAGCTCATATACTCCCCTCCCCTATTTCACTCTTGGGATTTATTTGTCTTTTCTCCGAGGACTTTCATGCACTTTTTAAAAATCGGGTAATTTATCCAGGATTTCTATCAGTCTGTAATGGGAGGGAGTAGCTTTTTATCACCCTTAGACTGTCATTGTTCTAGAAGTTCAAAATCTTTTCATTTGATTTCAAAATTCCGTAACCCTTGTTTATCTGTGCATTTTTTTTATCTCAAATTATCTTTGTGTCTGGCTGAAGTACTTTGATAAATCCAATGTCTTTTCAGTTCTTCTTCGAATAAGAACACTTTTTTTTTTTCTGATTCTTTTCAACGTCCATCTTTTTTTGAAGCAGACTTAATTTTCTTAGCATCAGGGTCTTTTCACTCTTTATAAAACCTCTTGGCCTTTAGAGCAATGCTTCTCGGATGGTGGTCACAGGCTACCCGCTTTGGAGTGATCTCAAGTCTCTCTTAAAATTGACTATTTAGGGGCGCCTGGGTGGCGCAGTCGGTTAAGCGTCCAACTTCAGCCAGGTCACGATCTCGCGGTCCGGGAGTTCGAGCCCCGTGTCAGGCTCTGGGCTGATGGCTCAGAGCCTGGAGCCTGTTTCCGATTCTGTGTCTCCCTCTCTCTCTGCCCCTCCCCCGTTCATGCTCTGTCTCTCTCTGTCCCAAAAATAAATAAACGTTGAAAAAAAAAATTAAAAAAAAAATTGACTATTTGTCAACCTTCCTCTTCTTCCACTTAATCAAGATCTCAGGGGACAGGGTCCTGGACTCTACATGTTAAACAAAGATTCTACATACTTGGAGAGCTGCTATTAAAAAACATCAAGGCTTATCTAGCATTAGCTCCTTGTTGAGCAAGATATGTTAAAAGTTTCTCTGTATAAGTTTGCCCTCAGTGTTCACGAAATCCTTGAGGCTGAAATGAAATCCTTGGGTGTGCTCTCAATCGCCGTCTCTGACTCTGACAACCCAGAGGCATCCAGCGATTCAGGAAGGAGGTGGAGTTAGAAACATGAGTGGACGTGGGGGTGGCCTTTGTGGGCGGGCCGTGGCGGATGGGACCAGAAGATGTGAGACCACCAAGTGCGGTGGGGGAACCCAGATGTTGCTAACCCCCAGGGGTGAGAGGGACCCCACTGGCCTGTGGCTTGCCTTGTCTGTGGCTCTCAGCCCAATGATGGATTTCTTTTCGGTGTCCTCCCTTCTGTCTCCCTGCTGCTGTTGCATAGCCGAAGTTGGGGCCTGCCATCCTTCTTTGTCTCCCCTGCCGTCTAGGACATTTCTGATGCTGGTGCAGACTTTAGAACATGTTTATGGTCTTTTGGGCATTCCATTGGGAATCTGAGAAGGCAGAGGCTTTATCAGATGCCTTTACGTCTGTTAATGAATTTCTGGGAATATTTTCTTCATTGTTTTATCCTATGGTTGTGAGGAGGAGCTCTGAGAATTCTTTCTTTTTCTAAAACAAGCAGTTTTACTATGCAGTTGGGAAACACCGAAAGTATAGATTTATCTTTGATATGGGACACGCTAAATGTATTTTACATGGCATCCGTTTAAAAGGTGCCTTATTGGGGCACCCGGGTGGTTCAGTCGGTTAAGTGCCTGACTCTTGATTTGGGCTCAGGTCGTGATCCCAGGGTTGCGGGATCGCGCCTCGAATCGGGCTCTGCACTGAGCATGGTGCCTGCTTAAGATTATCTCTCTCCCTCTCTCCTTTTCTGTTCCTGCCCCATGCTTGCGTGCACTCTCTCTCTCTCAAAGAAAATAAAACTAACTAAATAAAAGGTGCCTTATCAAGTAAACCATTAACTGCTTTGCCCGCTGTATAGATTACATCTCATGAATCATTTTACGTAAATAACCTTATTTTCATATATGTTAGTGATGTGTTTTGAGATACTCTCCCTGGCGTGTATTGTGTATCAGAAATCACATGTCTTGTGAGATTTTATGCCAATAAATTGCTGTACGTACATATATTCCTGAGATGTGCATTTCAGCTCCCAGAAACCTAGTGTAGAACCCAGGGCAGGTAAATGAGCATTGACTCTTTCTTTTGTGTAGATAGAGAAGTTACGTACGAACCTACTTACGCTGAAGGGTGGTTGATGCAGAGTTGAGTGGCTTTTGAAGCTGAGTCTGACAACAATTTGCAAACGTGTTCTCTGCCTATGTTTATAGCCTCTCAAGTATTAAGAAATCTAAAGTACGGGGGCGCCTGGGTGGCTCAGTTGGTTGAGCGTCCGACTTCAGCTCAGGTCACGATCTCGCGGTTTGTGAGTTCGAGCCCCACGTCGGACTCTGGGCTGATGGCCCAGAGCCTGGAGCCTGCTTCCAATTCTGTGTCTCCCTCTCTCTCTGCCCCTCCCCCATTCATGCTCTGTCTCTCTGTCTCAAAAATAAATAAACATTAAAAAAAAAATAAAAAAAAAAAGAAATCTAAAGTACGTAGATCCTTCCAATTTTAGCAAGGCTTAATTTAATGTGCAGAGCAACTTAAAATTTTTAGAAAGGCATTCGGTTAGTAAATTTGTACTTATTTTCTGGGGAATATAGTAAATGATAATATTGAAGGATCAAATAGCAATTTTCCAGTTGTTTCTCAAATAATAAAATGGCTTCTGCCTTGAAATAGAGGATATTAGAGTTTCAAGAGACTCCGGGGAAAATTTCACCCACAGAGGGGTCAAAAAATAAATATCGCCGGTACTTTGATTTCTCCAAGTTTTCTGTATTTTTACTGCTTTTCTCGTGGCGTCAAAATTTCTGGGCCTTTTGCTGCAAGTTGTCGAAAAGCCATTTGGCTTTTCAGCTCACATCACAAACCCCAAACTCTCACTTCCTTTAGGATGCAATTTGAGTGCCCGTGAACGTGGCCAACTAAAAGCCAGAGTGCAAATGTTTTCTTTCATCCCTTTGACTCTGTCCCAAGTTACACGGCTGCAAGAGGGCACATGTCAGATTGAGGTGAACGCCCCGTGTGGGTCTGATCTCCGAGCCATATTCCCTGCTACGGATGGGAAGCTTGGAAAGGAGGGGTGATAACTCAGCCGTTTCTAAAAGAGGAAAATGGTGACAGCCGTAAGAGGGCCAGCCATAGAAAATGGCCTCATTGGTGTATGTCAAACCAGTCAATCTGCTTCTGCTTAGGGGGTGTCTAGGGCCTGGTTCAAAGGAAGGCCAGCTCCGTGTGTGCCTGCAAAAGCCAGAGTGGGTGGAAACTAGAGACTATGTTCAGTCTTCAGTGTTTATTTAACAAGAGTGCAGCCTCCCAGAGAAACACGGCCAGGGCCAGGGGTCTGCAGGACAGAATCCCACAGACCTGTGTTGGCTCCGCTCTCCGGCCCGGGGACTTTTAGTTCACTTGTTTGACTACGGTGGTTCCTTGAGACACCCCTCCCCCGCCCCCCACCCCCCAAGGCTTCCCGCCTTCTTCCCCATTCCCGCTGCTTCCGTACTTTCTGATCAGCATGTTTGCAAGGGCTTGAGACAGGGATTACAATGCCCCTTTTGGAAAGGAAGAAAGTTCGGCTCAATCTGGTGAGGCTGAAGGCCACAAAGTTTGTAAATCCTGAGTCTGGATTAAAATCTCGGCCTGACTGGTGCGAAATAGCGTAACTTTGGCCAAACCACCGATTTTCTCTGGCCCTTACTTTCCTCCCCGAAGCGAGCTATTGTTCAGGCCAAATGGCATTCATTCATTCGTTCCTTCATTCAGCAAATATTCATTGCACATTAATTCTGTGCCAGAAACTCTTCCAGGTGCTACAAATACAATGAACATCCTGTTTTCATGGAGAGGAGATAGTATTAGTATTTCGGGGGGTGCTGAGTACTAAATGGGAATAGGTAAGTAGGGGACCATAAAGAATGCTGGGAGCAGGGGTACAAATTTTAGCTGCGATGTTTAAGGGAAGTATCCTGGAGACAACAACTTTTGAACAAGGAGGTGGGGAGTGAGCCACATGGATAATTAGGGGAAAGGCATTCCAGGCAGAGCAAACGGGAGTAAGGTCTCTGAAGCAGAAGCAAGTCTGGAAGGTACAAGGAAAAGCGAGAAGGTGCTGTGGCCAAGTAGACGCAGTGAAAGAAAGAGTTAGAGGAAATGATGTCATAGAGGTGATGCTGGGTGGGTGGGGGAGTCATGAGACAATAGAGCTCTCGAGGCCTTTATCGGACATGATGTACAGAGAAATGCTTTTTGATGAGCAAATAGCTGTCCAAATGTATTTGCTATAATGCAAACAAAACATAGCAGTTGTTCTGGAAGTTGGGTTCTAAAACCAGTCTATACTGCAGATTTTAGAGTCTCAGTCTTAGTTCTGAAATCTCGGCTCATGTAGAGCCATAGTCCTCAAAAGGATCCCATGATTCGTGGGTGTAGTCTAGCCTCCTGCAGGCAATATTGTCAAATTCTTGATCAGCATGTAACAGTTGGTGAGTATTATGGCTGTGCGTGAATTTTTAATTTCTTTTTTTTTTTAGTATTTATTTTTGAGACAGAGAGAGACAGAGCATGAGCAGGGGAGGGGGCAGAGAGAGAGGGAGACACAGGATCCGAAGCAGGCTCCAGGGTCTGAGCCGTCAGCACAGAGCCCGACGCGGGGCTTGAACTCACGGACTGTGAGATCATGACCTGAGCCGAAGTCGGACGCTCAACCGACTGAGCCACCGAGGCGCCCCTCTGTGCGTGGATTTTTAGATTGAATGGGACGGTGATGGGGTGTGATGTCTTATGATTAAGGGCGAGGAGTTGTAGCTTAATGCCAAGCCAGCAGCAAGGAAAGACCTCCTTCCTCTGACATGCGTGAGAACGGTACCTTGTCAGGATGGTGAGCTGCATTACCCCAGCAGCGTCCCGGAGATGGAGGGAGACCAAAGGCACAATCCAGCAACCAGAGGCTTTTATAGACCCTGTGAGACATTTTTATAACTCAGCAGTGACAGCGCTGTGGTCATGGCTAACCTGTTAAAACCTGCTATTCAGAGATTTTAATTCCGCTAAGCATTCTGCTAAAATTTCAAAAAATCAAAAGGGTGGTGCAAAAACGTACAGAAAAAAATGAGGGCTGGGGATCACTATTTTATTTTATTTTATTTTATTTTATTTTTCAATATATGAAGTTTATTGTCAGATTGGTTTCCATACAACACCCAGTGCTCATCCCAAAAGGTGCCCTCCTCAATACCCATCACCCACCCTCCCCTCCCTCCCACCCCCCATCATGGGGATCACTATTTTAGAAGCCAGAGAGTTGCATGATGGCATCTGGTGTGCAGCTTCTGGGCGAACCACTTTGGGCCAATTATGCACTTTAGACCCATAGACTGATAAGTTGGGTTTGGCCACTGCACTACATGGATGTTTCCCTTTTCTTGTTAGCGGGGCACTTGGTTTATAGAATACTCTCCCCTTCATTATCCCGTTTTGTCCTCCCAACACTTGTGTGGAATTAGCATGAGGAATGTTCCCTTCCTATTTTGAGTGAGAAATATGAGAAACCAGGGGAATGTCGTGACTTGCCCAAGGTCACACTGCTATTAAGTGGCAGCAGAGGTGGGACATGAACCCAAATGATCAACAAACTCATGCTTCCTTCCTTTTCTAGACTGACTTCCAAATGATGACAACGCGATAGAGGGAGACAATCAGGCCAAACCCATGATTTGTTGTTATCTAGAAAAATAGCGTTCCGCGGAGTAGCTGCTTTCAATTTTAACCAGTTACTAGCCCCACATCCAGTGGAAGGCCCAAAGCAGCTCCAAAAATGTCTTCTTTTAATGCAACTGAACAACCGAGAGAGTAACCAGGTTTCATGATCATCAATATACTGGTAACTTCTGGGTTCCCTTGTGTGACAGCAGGCTGAATTCTGCAGGCCTGATCAGACAGGGAGGTGTGGGTTGAGAGCCCTGGTCAGTAGGAATTATATGGGTTCTCTTCATTATCACTAAGAAATTGTCATTTCTGCTTTATAGTTTAGTTTTCTCAACTCGCTTGTCTGGTATTGTTTTATTTGAGCCACCCAGGCTCAAATTCTCTAGTGTAGCATTCTCTATTGTAGCCCATTCTGTAGTGTAGCATCATCTAACAGAACTTTCTAGGATGACAGACGTTTCATATGGTTCCCGTCCAATATGGCCGCCGCTCACCACGTGGCCGTGGCTATGGAGTAGTTGAAATGCGGTTGGTGCAACCGAGGGACTGATTTTAGGCTTTATTTAATGTTCCTAATTTAAATGTAAAAAGCCACATGGGGCTAAGCCTAGGGCAGGAAGAGGTTAAGAAGGAGAGAGTGAATCAGGGGTGGGTATTGTGTGGATGGGAAGCTGGAGGCCCATGGGATGGCTGGGGGTGCTGGGGGTGAGGAAGGGGGCTTGGGTTACCTGGTGGGCTCCTTTATGGTGTGTGGTATGTGAGGGCCAAGTGGAAGCAGCTGGGGCAGGGGAGTCACTGTGGAAGCTGTGAACAATGGGACTTTGGGAAGTGGGGCTGGGAGGCAGGGTGGGCCCCGGGTGGCGACGGTCACAGTAATGTGGATAATAGTAATAATAACAGTGGCGGGTCAAAGGAGCTTCCTCTGAGACTGGCAAGATGAGGGAGGGGCCTAGTGGCCCTGCTCCTGTCACACTGTGGGCCTGCAAGTCCTGAAAACCCAGGAGAGCGCTGCCAAGGGGGAAAGGAAGGTGGGGGCCGAAAGGGAAGATTTTCCGAACTGGGGAACCAAGGTAAATACAGGAAGTGGAACATTAACGCTATTTGGACTCAAACAAAGGAGAGTTCCCCTTGTCCTTTCAGCTGGCTGGGAATCCTACCCAGACGGTCTCTCCACTGTAAGCCCGAGCCTGAGAGTGTCCTGAGGTTCGAATGAGGCCTTGGTCCTGAGAGCTCAGGGGGCCCCTCTGGCTCCCTGACCAAACGTGCACTTCCATTTTGAGAGGCCGACGTGGGAAAGTTATTTACCATTTGCACGGCAAGGACAGGGACATGCAACAGAGCAATTCTGTAACACGGTTCAAGTCACCGAAAGCACCGGGGGAGACTTTTTGGGGGTCCCTTAGGTGACAGTGTTGGGGAGGACAGAAGCCCGGTATGGAGGGCGTCCTGAAGAGGAGCTTGTGCGGAGGATGTCAAGGAGGTCTGACCCCTTCTTAATCTCCCCCACGCCGAGAGGAGATAACATTCTTACGAAGTAGCAGCCGATAACACTGCGCCATTTAATCCTCCCTGGCAAAACTCCCCTCACTCAAAACAAATATTAGCCCCATTCATTGCACAGATGGAGAGACCGATGCCAAGAGGAGGCGGAACTACTTGAATGGCAGGTTCAAGCTGGAATAGGGGAGCTTGGGGAATTTGGCCCTCGAGCGTCACCCAGGAAGCCTGGGGAGTTGGGACAGCGTCTTCTTGGAGGCATCTCAGTTGACCGCAATGCTCTTTGTCTGCCCTACTCTTGACTCTCTCCTTTTCACCCTTATGTGTCCTTCCCAGAGTGGCCTTCCCTGGTATCCCAGCACCTTGTGTCTTTCAAAGCACTGATTACAATTGTCCCCCTCCCTTCATTCTATCAGTCTTCTCCAGGAAGCTGTGACTTCTGTGCAGTTGAGGACTCTGTCTCTATCGCTCACCCTTAGATCCTGACATCAAGTGAGGTGCTTGGTTCATAATATGAATGGTGACTATTTTGTGGAGTGAAGGATCCTCTGAGCTTCTAGAAATGGGGCCTGACCAGAGGACGGGGGCTCCTCCAGGAGGGCCAGGAGGACAGAGCCCTTTGAGGGTGCTAGTTTCAAGGGCCATGCGGTAGAAATGACAGCTGGGTTTGTGCCAGTGAGAGGCAAATGTCCCCCTTGTCCATCTTTACTGTGTTTCAGTAGGTAGGAGCATGGCCGGGGCCGGGTCTGAGCAGGTGTCAGAGAACTGGAACAGCCCTTGCGCTGTGTGAGGAACAGAGTCAGGGTGGGGCAGGCGCGTGCCTCTTTGAGGGCACGGGCTTCACGAGCTTGGTCGCATTTGCTTCTGTCGACAGTACTTCGAGGCAAGGGTTCCTACCGCCATCTCCATCTTGCCGGTGATGAAACAGACTCTCTAAGAGGGTAAATCCAACACCGTGTGGGCGAGATGGTGGGGGGGGGGATGCCCACTCAAGTGTGTCCAGCGTCATGACTCCTTTGTCTAGTGATTATGACCGTGCTTTTGAGTCAGAATGCCTGGGTTCACGTCCCTGCTAGCGGTGTGCTTTCACTTCACTTACTAGCGGTGTGCTTTTAGGAAAATGATGGCACTCTTCTGTGCCTTAGTTTCCTCATCTAAAAAATTAGGATAATACGAGGGTCTACCTTATAAGGTTGTATAAGGACTAAATAGGTCAATACCTACAGGTAAATAGGCAGAGACTCAGAACAGTACCTGGCACTATAATCCTTATCCTCATCGCCATCACCATTTATTTATTGGATTTCCTTCCTCCTTTGCTGAGGGTGTCCACAGGCTCTGAACGGCTGGGAAGGGAAACCATCTAGGAAGATCTGAGAGAAGATTCTGACGTAGGGAAGCTCTGGAAGCGGCGAGAAATCGCTCCGATCTGGCTCTTACGACAACGATCTCTTTCTCCTGCACCTGCTTCTTTCAAAGACTAAGACATTTCGCGGCAGGTTACGTGAGTTTCTATACAGTAATTGCGATCTTTCTTCCCTTTCATCTGTTATTTCTGGTGGGAGAGGAGAGCAATGACTCTGTCCCGACTTTGTCGGGAAATGAACGCATCAAAATAACACTTCTTGCGATGGTGCCTCAGCGAGGGTCGCAGGGACGCCCCCAAGGGATGTGAAAGGCCAGGCTGAAGCTCTGCCCTGTGTTCAAATACAGGAGTCTCAGGCTGATCCTTGAGCAGAGTCCGTGGCCTTTCCAGGTGTAATCAGAGGAGAGAGAGGAGGTGCACAAGAGAGGGGAATCCCAGACGCCCCTCTGAAAGGTGTCTTGACGTAGTAATACTTACAGGGCACCATGGGTATTCACGACTGGCGACACAGGATTGTTCTTCCTTCCATTAATGGACTGCTCCCGTATGTTTCCCATTTGGGGCATAATTAAGAAATTCCACAGTGAGCTAATGGTTCTTGGGAGGTTGAGATGCATTCCTCTGATTTTGTCCCAAAGAAGAGGATGTTTTTAGGAGTCTTCAGAGTTCATGCATCCATTTTTGTGAGGTCGCTGCTTTATCTTTACATCGACCCCCCCCCCCCACTGGTGCTGGAGCTCCCCGCACTAGAAATGCAGACAAAACTGAGTCCCAGTGAGGTAACAGACACCATGACCAAAGAGTGGATTCCAGAACTGGCCAAGGAATGGTGTGGGAAGTAATCTCCCAGATTTCTTTTTTTTTTCTTTTAATTTTTTAAATGTTCATTTTTGAGAGAGAGACAGAGTGCGAGTGGGGGAGGGGCAGAGGGAGAGGGAGACACAGAATCTGAAGCAGGCTCCAGGCTCTGAGGTGTCAGCACAGAGCCGGACGCGGGGCTCGAATTCAAGAACTGCAGGATAGGACCTGAGCCAAAGTCAGAAGCTTACCGACGGAGCCACCCAGGTGCCGCTGTCCCAGATTTCTCATCTGGCTTTGGACCCCGCACTCCCCCAAGCTCAGGACATCCTAAAAGTGTCCTCTCTGGAACACCCAGGTGGGCAAAAGATGAGAGAACCCTGGTGTCCCTGCAACACTGTTTGGCCTCTTCTAGAACTTTCAAGAGCCCAGAATACAAATTCCACTGTGATCCGTTAATGCAGGAAAGAATTGTGCGGTTTGTTTAAGGAGAAGCAAACCCTCAGTGGAAACACACATCTGCTGGGATTTTGGAGAGATTTTCTCTCATCAACCTAGCAAGTCAGCAGTGGAAAACGCGTCTGTCCATAGGTGGCAGAACCCAGGTGAGTGCTGCAGAAAACAGATTGGATGTGGTAAGAGATACAGCCGCGGATTTGACAGTGAAGCAATCAAAATCCTGAACCTGGACCGGGTGGCTCTAGGAAGATATTCTCTTCCTGATTTCCACACTTTCCTTCCACTGGGGACAAGGGGGCTAAAAAGTCCTCAAGAAAATAGAGGAGATATCCCGACCCTTTATTCTGGCATAAATGGTTCATTTTACCAAATTCAAAAAGTTGATTAAGTTCCTATTAGAAAGAAGGATTTTTGTTGTTGTTGTTGCTGTTCAGTAACCAACTTGCTAAAAAACAGTTCTGGAAAGAATTTATGCTCAGTTGAGAGGAAGAGCAAGAGATTCTCAGTGCTAGCTTTGAGTTTGAGATCTGAGTGGAAAGAATGACTTCCCATTGCCTCTTGTTTTTATGCGATAAATATATCGATGTGGTTTAACTTGCTTAGGCATTTATATAGCAGATCACAGAAAGAAAGGAAATGGATGTTTATTGAGGGGTTACTATGTGCCCGTCACTTTCTCATCTAGTGAATACCGACAGCTCACGTTTATTGAGTGTTTAAGTAGGGCCCAGCACTGCACCACGCACATTACAGTCAGTTCTATTATAATGCAACACATCGCACATACATTCTTTTTCTCAAGATGTTTTTAATGTTTATTTACTTTTGAGAGACAGAACACAAGCGGGGGGCAGAGAGAGAGGGGGAAGACACAGAATCCGAAGCAGGCTCCAGGCTCTGAGCTGTCAGCACAGAGCCCGACGCGGGGCTCGAACTCACAAACTGTGAGATCATGACCCGAGCCGAAGTCCGACGCTTAACCGACCGAGCCAGCCAGGCGCCCCAACACACGCATTTTTAAAATCACTGTGCTATATGCTAGATCAGGCGCTAAAACCAAGGGGCTTCTAGAAACATTGGGATCGGGGGACGACACTCAAAAACGTCATCAGTGACCGATTACAAAAAGGTAAGAACTAGGTGGGCAAAATGGGTTAAGGAGTTTCAGAGGCACAAAATTCCAGTTATAAATAAATAAGTCACAGAGATGAAAAGTACAGCCTAGGGAATACGGTCAGTAATATGGTAATAGCGTTGTATGGTGACAGATATGGCTCACTTACTTTAGTGACGACGCTGTGTAAAAATGCACAGAATGGTTGAATCGCTGTGTTGTGCCCCTGAAACTGACGTAAGAGCGGATGTCAACTATGCTTCAATAGTAAATTTTTTTTTTTTTTAAAAGATAGGAACCTAATCAACATGGCAGCACACTTTGATATGTCGCACGGCTAAAGCATACATAAATACTACCGTAAATACGACACTTTCCCTTTCAGGACACCCAAGGATTGCTTGTGTTAAGAGGGCTTTTTTTTTTTGGCAGCTGGGGAGTAATTACAAAGGGGTCCTCTGAAAGCGGAAGGAGGGTTGAATACCAGGTGTGGATGGATGTGGCTCATAACGCACACGGTCAACTGAGGTAGATGCTTGAGGTGTGTGCCCAAGTGTGTGTGTGTGTGTGTGTGTGTGTGTGTATGTGTCCCTTCACAGCTCCACTCAGTGGGGGTACAGTCTTCTGTATTCACTTAAGTGCTTCTCAAGGATGAAACTTACCGGAAGTAAACACGGAATTCACGTTATGTTCAAATCCCTCCCCAGTTACCGATCGCATTGGAGCGAATTCCGTTCTCAAAGTAAATGCTGGGGCGGGACTCTGATGCTTGTATCCCTGCATCTGAAGCCCGTGGGCACTCACGAGGCCAGCATCGTTATCACGGTCCTGACAACTACACTGTGACTCACAGTTTACTTAAGCAAGTTTTCCAGGATCACGGAAAACGTTCAGACCTCACGTCAGTTTTGAACCTTCGATGTAGTTCCTGGCGTGGCATTGGTCACTGGTCTCCCTGCGAGGACAGCAAATCTTTTATTAATCCCCTTTCTCTCCAGACAACAATTCTCCTGTGTTTGTGGGATACCTGTTACGATAACCCTGAGCACTTTTCAGATTTTTCTGAGGCGGGGAATGCAGTCTGGGAGAGAGTAAGGTTACGGTCATGACTACATTAGGGTTCTATTCCTTTCCTAGGGCTGCCACAATAAATTACCATAAAACTGGTGGCCTAAAACCCAGAAATTTATTCTCTCCCAGGCCTGGAGGCCATCAGCCTAGAACTGAGGTGCAGGCAGGGCCGTGCTCCCTCCAGAGATTCCAGCAGGGAATCTGTCCGTGCCTCTTCCAGCTTCTGATGGCTCCTGGCGTTCCTTGGCTGTGGCCACATCCCTCCAGTCTTTGTCTCTGTCTCCACATGGCCTTCGTCCCTGGGTCTCTCTCTTGAATCTCCCTCCCTCTTGTAAGGATGTCAGTCATCAGATTTAGGCTCTACTCTAAATCCAAGATGACCTCAAGACCTTAATTCCATCTGCAAAGATGCTATTTCTAAGTCAAGTTTGCATTTGCAGGCACGAGAGGTGACGACGTGGACGCATCGTGCAGGGGGGGATGGGGGAGACCTCATTCGACCCAGTACAGTCACGACAGGGATTTGAAAGAAACATACAGAGTTTCTGGCCCGTCCGTAGAGCCACAATGTTTTCTAATGGCCGGGAAGCACACTCCATCCTCTAAGATGCAGAAGGGTTTTTGGAGCCTCAAAGCTGGTAAGTTCGTCTCTCGGCAGAGCCTAGTGTCTGACAAATTACAAATTATCTCCTCCTTTGGGGGCATCTCTAGCGAGGACCTTGCAGGATGACAGAGAGGGAGGCCCGATGGGAAGGGGGAGGACGTCCTACAGGCTCTGGGGCGCTCTGGATGCCGGCAAGGGCTTTGTTTTGCGGGCGGGCACACCTGGGGCCCGTTGATATGTTCGGAGGATGGAATTCAAGACTTCCGGAAGCGGCCCTTCTCCCTGGACTCAGGGATGAAGCTGGCAGAGGCTCCGGAAAGGCCGCCAAATCACCTAGGCCAGTGGTTCTTTCATTTTTAATGCCTGGAGGCGTCACCCGGACAGCTCGTTCAGACATAGATACCTGGACGTCACCACCACCCTCCACTACCAGCACCACCGAGATTCTCACTCAGTAGGTCAGGGCTGGGGCCCGAGATTTTGCATTTCCAGCAAGCTGCTGCTGGGCCGGGGCAGGGCGGGGTGGGGGGCCACCGCGTGAGTAGCACTGAGTAGGGAGGTTGTACACACAGCCAAGCGGGCCAATCTGTGCATCACGTTCAAGGACCGTCCAGAGGAAGGCCGCTCAAAGTCGTCTCGCTTGGATCCCTACGTCCCGAAGAACAAGGGACGTTGCAGAGTTGGGTCCACGATCCAGAGTTCTGAAAAGTCTTTCTGTTCCTTCTTAATTCTCTCTTCTGCGGCACAGCTGGGGTTCTCATCTCCATGCTTCCTCACCCCCCTCGCGGAGCTCTGGCCTGCCCTCTTCTTCTGACTCTTCCTCCTTCTCCCCTTTCCCTCCGACGCTGCTTCCCACTCTCCTAGGATCTGGGTGGTCAAAGAGAGAATTCTCCCAGAGGGCGAGGCGAAGGGCGGAGCCCGGGGAGGCAGATACCGATAAATCTTGTCTCTCTCAAGCGTATTAATATTTCACGTCTCAACTCCAGAGGGAAAACCTTCACTGACCCAGAGTGACCTGCAACCACTCAGGAGAATGTTTCTTTTTTTAAATAATTTAACTTTATATGGTAGAAAAGCCAGGGCGGGGGTGTCCTGAGTGCTTCCATTAGCCTGTAATTTCCCTGAAACGCTGCTGAAATTGCCAGGGTTGTGACGGCCACGAGTCCACTTGGTGCAAACTTGTTGATTGTGTTATTTGTATCTCTCCATCCAAGTTTTATTTTCCATCTTGACCAGAAGGAGGTGTATTAATAGATGAAATATTATAGGTAAATATACCTTGTATAGCTATGTAAAGGTTTCTTCTCCTTCTTACTTAAGTTTATTTGGTTTTGAGAGAGAGAGAGAGAGAGAGAGAGAGAGAGACAGAGTGAGTGGGGGAGGGGCAGAAAGAGAAGGAGAGCGAGAGAATCCCAAGCGGGCTCCGCACTGTCGGTGTGGAGCCTGACACGGGGCTCGATCCCACGAACCGTGAGATCATGACCTGAGCTGAGGTCGGATGCTTAACTGAGCCACCCAGGTGCCCCCAACATATCTTTATATATTTTTATAAGTATATAGTAACGCACTACTGTATACATAAAGCCGTCTGTATAGTTTAAACATTCTAAAACGTATCTTTTAATTTGGTGCTGGAGTTGAGAGGCGGGGAGTGTAGCAGAGCAGAATTTGGGATCCGAAGGCAGGAACCAAGTGGGGTGAAGTCTAGTGGTTGGGTGATGGAAGGCCGCTCCCTGCCCAGGAGGGTCTGCCTCAAAGTGCCTCACCTCTCTCTCTTCGTCGTCCCACCCCCGCACCGGCCAGCCTGCTGCTCCCCGGGCCCTGGCTGAAAGCACTCGGCCAGGCTGGGCTGGGCGGGGGACAGGAACAAGATTCTCTTACCGAGGACCGCAGCCATGGTGACCGTCACAGCGGCCACGGCCACGTCTGCCTGCCGCAGCCAGGCCAGTCCTGCCGGTGCACGAGCCCATTGTCCCAGCGGCCTCTTCCCTAGATGACCTATATTCTATAGAATATATGCCTGGAATGTATATAGCGTTCCACACACACTTCTGTGTATTGCACGCACATTCTCAGGAATGCACACATGCACACCCTAGAGGTAATATATACACACTAACTGGGTAATGGACATGCTAAAGTGGCCGAAGACACAAACCATCCCCTGTGCGCCCGTGTCTCCCTGCCTGGGGACTTTGGCCGCAGGCAAGGCTGTGCCTGGGAGCTGTTCTGGGATCTTTAGAACCAGAGCTGAGCAGAAAGCGGTAGGAAAATACCATAGTTTCTCCCCTCAGTGGAACAAGTCTGAGATGCGTGCAGCCCATTTATTATCAGACCCTGCACTGGCCTTTCTCCCTTCCCCACTCCCTCATTGTGCTGCCTCGATTCCCAAATGATGGAGCCCGCCCGTCCTCAGAGTCTGCTACTGGGGGGAATTTAAACGAAGGCAATACACCACAGGTAGTCCCCACGCAGATCTTGCAAATTTGGCAAAAATCCACCCGAGCGTGTTTTTGTTTGTTTGTTTTTTAATCATGCCATTCAGAGAGATGCTTCTCTTTCTCCAGGTATAACTTTCCTATCTGCGTTAAGTGTCGTTCTCTTTATCTACGTCTGCGAAGTGCCCTTGCCATAGCCAAACTGAAAAACAACTTCTGTACTCACTTCCTATTTTTCAGTTACTTACAGCTTTCTGGAGGCTTTGACTCTACTACATTTTTAGTCACTTTGTGTGAAATCTCACTTTCTTTTCCTTTTGAATTTTTATTTGGCTCAAGACTCTGCCTGTCCCATATGGTGAGTGCAGGCAAAGTCCCACTGGTGGAAAGTGATTCTTTTTTATTTGAGTTGTTTCCCCTGAAAATTTATTGTCAGAACGTTTCTTTGGAGTACGCGTCATTCCTCTGGGGGGTTAAGCGGGGGTGGCGACCTGTTTCGAGAAATCCTGCTTGTGGCCCATGCTGGGCACGGATATTCTCTTACATATATATAGCGGTCTGGCTTCGAGTACATAGTTGATGCTAAACAAATGCTAATTAATAATAACCTAATAGAAAATGGAATTAGGGCAAACAAATGCAGTGCATAACGACATCCTAGATTTTTCAAGTAACATTCATCACATTTATTTTAGTCTTCTCAAACTCCAGCCAATCTTTCAAGTCAGCCCTGAAGAAAAGAGGAGATTAGGGTTGGGTCTGTTTTTCGGTTTGTTTTCTTTTGTTTTGTTTTTTTTTGTTTTCCAGAACGTTCCATCCTGTAGATGCCTGTATTTCCCGGGCCGACGCAGAGGTAGCTGTGGGCCATGAGGATATATGGGATGTGGTGAAAAGTTGGTCTGTAAGGATGGGGTCCTTTCTTCTTCCAGAGAGGATTCTCACTGGGATTTAGTACACCATGCAGGAAATTGTCATTCGAAAAGATAAAGGTTTTATTTAATTAATAGGATGGGTGAAGTCACAGACTCCCTCCCTGGTTTATAACCTGGATTGGGGCCAAGACCGGGGTCAATGAGAAGGGGGCGAGTGTGACGTCCACACCTTCTTTCCTTCAGTAACTCTTTTTCATTTTTCACTGATTCTCATCCTTCCACGGAGACCGTTTAGACCTGGTCATCGCACGTCCTGCAACCGCCCCGGCCTTCAGCCTCTGGACCTGCCCCCTCCCTCCGCCACCGGACCTCCGAGGAAACGTGGTCTCCACACACAACGGAGTATAATTCAGCCATAAAAAGGAGGCAAGCCCTTCCGCAGGCGACAATGTGGATGAACCTGGAGGACATTGTACTAAGTGACATAAGGCAGACACAGAAAGACAAACACGGCCCGATTCCACATAACGGGAGGCACTCAAAATGGTCAGACGCATGCAAACAGGAGGTGGGACGCTGGTTGCCCCGGGCTGGCAGGGAAGGGAAAATGGGGAGTCACCGTTTAATGCATCTCAAGTTTAGGTTATGCAAGGTTAATAAGTTCTAGACATCTGTGCGCTGCTGTGCGTATGGCCAACAGCACTGTACGTGCTCTTAAAAATCTTACAGGGTATAGATTTCACATGAAGGGTTCTTACCACAATAATTAAAAAAAAAAAAAAGAGGGGCACCTGGGTGGCTCAGCCCGTCAAGCTTCCAACGTTTGATTTCCGCTCAGGTCGTGATCTCACGGTTTGGTAGTTCGAGCCCCACGTCGGGCTCTGCGCTGACAGCGCGGAACCTGCTTGGGATTCTCTCTCCCTCCGTCCCTCCCTCTCTCTCTGCCCCTCCCCTGCTGTCTCTCTCACTCGCGCTCTCTTTCTCTCCCCAAATAAATAAATAAACATTAAAAAGAAAAGCTAAATCGCACCAAGTTGCCTAAGCCTCGGCTCACGTGCCTGGAAATAGATAATGCCAACTTGGTGTCACTGGGAGGACGACATGTGATAATGTTTTCTGGATGTCTGGCACGTCCCTGGCGATGAATGAATGTCGGTCTTACACCCCTCAGAGCAGTGCATGTAGCACAATGGGGAACGCAGGCTCGGAAGCCTGTCTTTGCCATTTGCTACTTGGGAGATTCAGGGGGACGTTATTTCATCTCTCTGTGCCTCAGTTTCCCCATCAGTTAAATGGGGGCCACGATGGTGTCTAATATATAGGGTTGCCAAGGATTAAGCAAGGCAGTGCATGCAAATAATAGATGCCTCCTGATTATTATTCTTAGTTTCCCCAGGGAAATAAACAGTCCCTCTTTATCCTCTCTAATGCAGTTCTATTATTCTATGATTCTTCCTTCCCAGGTGGGAAAATGGGTCCTCATCGCTAAACTTGCTAAAGAAAATGCTGATCTCCCAAAATAGCTATTGAGCAGTAATTTTCAAAATACATAGTAAACCCAAGCCGTACATGAAAGGCTCTTAAAGTAGGTCATTGCCACGGGGCTGCTTAGAGAGGGTGCCGCTGGGGTGATTTATGTCTGGGGGGATTATTAATTAAACAAAAGAGGGTCTGTGTTTTTGAAAAATGCCTCTGCCACAAAAGAACCGTGCATGAAGAGGCATAAAGGAATAGCTGTGATTAAAGAGTGTATCTCTATCTCTATCTATATATTCAAAAGATTATGCATTAAACAGATTTTTTTTTTCTGTATTTAATGCTTTGGGAGTTTTCACAGATCTCTGTGTTGAGTTTGGACTACTTTGGCAAACTTGTTGCAGAGGAAATTGTGCACATGACCGCTGCGTCAATAAGGGATCAGTTCTTGTTTCTAAGAAGGAGCAGAGAGGGGACACTGACGTGTGTGTGTGTGTGTGTGTGTGTGTGTGTGTTTGTGTGATACGCGTGTGCTGGTTTTCCAGGCGTGTTTCTCTACAGGTGCGTGACCACTATATGTTTCCCAAAGAGGTTTTATTCTGGAGACCTTGATAAGGACGGGGATTTAGAGGTGTATCTTCCGGGAGGGGAAATTTCTCTTGTAGGAATGCTGAAGGGGGGCCCCCTCAGAGGTCCCCGCCCTCTCTCGCGTCCCCCTCCCTACAGCAGGGGGCTCTTCTGTGTCTGCATTGTCTTTTTCTCCTGACTTCATGAAGCTCAAACATTGTCTTTCTTAATTTTACCCTTTATCAAAGATTAAAAAAAATCTTTCTGAATATTTTTCTCACTATAAAAGCAAGGCGTCATTCTTGGGGTTCCTTATCTATTTGGGTGGATTGACCCCTTATCATATACATAGTTTGCAAATACTTTCTCACGTCCTATCGGTTGACTTTTCACTCCACTGATGGTCCCTTTGTTGTGCGGAGTCTTAGTCGGATGTAGCACCACTTGCTTCTTTGTGGTTCTGCCTGTGCTACGTAAAAAAACTTGAATGGATGTTTCTCCAAAGACCTACAGATGGCCAACAGGTATATGAAAGGATGCCCCACATCGCTAATTATCAGGGAAAAGCAAATTAAAACCGCAGCGAGACGTCACCTCACACCTGTCAGGATGGCTGTTACCAAAATAAAGAAAACACGCACAAAAAGCAAAAAGCAATAAGCTTTGGCAAGGATGCGGAGACACCGAAACCCTGGCTGGCACGCCATGGGTGGGAATGCGAAATGTTGCCGCTGCCGTGGAAAACATATAGAGGTGCCTCAAAAATTAAAAGCAGAGGTCCTGGGGCTCCTGGGTGGCTCGGTCGGTTAATGGCCCAACTTTGGCTCAGGCCATCATATTATGGTTCGTGAGTTCGAGCCCTGTGTCAGGCTCTGTGCTGACATCTCAGAGCCCGGAGCCTGCTTCAGATTCTGTGTCTCCCTCTCTCTCTGCCCCCTCCCCCGCTTGCACTCTGTCCCTCTTAAAAATAAATAATAATTTAAAAAATTAAAAAAAATAAAGAGCAGAAGTACTGTGTGATCCAGCAATCCCACTTCTGGGTACTCATCCAAAAGAATTGAAATCAGGATCTGGAAGCAATATTATTAGTACTCTTATGTTTGCTGCAGTATTACTCACAGCAATCAAGAAGTGAAAGGGACTTAATGTCCGTGGACAGGTGAATAAATACAGAAAATGTGGTAGTTTCATCCAGTGGAATATTATTCGGTCATAAAAAGAAGAAAACCGTAGTCTGCAGCGATCTGGAGAGATCTTAAGAATATTCTGTTAGATGTAATAAGTCTAGCACAGGGATGGACAAATACTGCATGATTCTGCTTCTACAAGGCATCTGAAACAGTGAAATTGATACAATCCAAGAGTGGATTGGTGGCTGCCAGGGGCTGGTGGAAAGGGGGCAAGAGGGCATTACTAATCAATGAACATAAAGCTTCAGTTACGCAAGATGGATAAATTGTGGAGATTTGCCGTGCACTTGGCCAACAGTCAACAATAGGGTGCACTTAGAAGTTTGTTGAGTGTAGATCTCATGCTGAGTTCTTACCACAACAAAATACAATTTTTTAAAACCCGAAACAAATAAGGCATAGTTGTAAACATGTAAATAATACGGATATGTGAAGAATAATCACATCTAACAGCACTAAGTACTGTTAATATTTTGGGAATGTAGCCTCCCAGCGTGTTCCTGTGCATGGATGCACATGTAACTCACACATACAGAATTTTGTGACTTGCCCCGATCGCTTTGTGGTACAGTCTTGCTAGATCTTCATGTCAACATGTATAGCTCTATTGTTTTTGCTTGAAAAGCGTCACAGTATTTTCTTTGAATGCTGTTACTTATTTAGCAGTCTTGTAGGTAAACCCCCAGGCTTTTTCCAATTTCGTGGCTATGAGAAACCCTCAAACGAGTAGCCACGTGCATACGTCTTTACGCCATTGCCTGATCCTTTCCTTAGAATGAGGTCTTGGAAGGTTAATGGGTGGAGTATAGTTAATTTTGGTTCATATTGGCAAACTGCCCTTCAGAAAGATTGTCTGAGGCCCTATTTCCACAGTAGTGTGAGTGCATCTTTCCCTACACTTGCAACAGTAATGGATAGTATTAGCCTTTCTGCTTTTTGACAGTTTGATGAGCACAATAAAAGTGTGTTGATTTTTCAATTTGCTTTTCTCCGGCCCTCACCTAGATGGGCATGTTTTTCCTCTGTGCATTGCAGTTGCATAGAGCTTTTGTGAATTGCCTGTTCATGCTCTTTTCCGTGTTTTCTATCATCATTAATGTTCATTATAAATTGATTTGAATGATCTCTTTATTAAGAATATTAATCATGGGGCACCTGGGTGGCTCAGTTGGTTGGGCGTCTGACGTCAGCTCAGGTCATGATCTCACAGTCTGTGGGTTCGAGCCCCGCGTCGGGCTCTGGGCTGACGGCTCGGAGCCCGGAGCCCGCTTCCGATTCTGTGTCTCCCTCTGTCTCTGCCCCTCCCCTGCTCATGCTCTGTCTCTCTCTATCTCAAAAATAAATAAAGACATTTAAATAAAAAAAGAATATTAATCATTTTTATGCCATAGATCTTGTAAACACTTCCCTAGGTTTTCTTTAATATTTTATTTCCTTAAAAAAAATCTTTTTTAATGTTTATTTATTTATTTATTTATTTTAACCTTTATTTATTTTTGAGACAGAGAGAGACAGAGCACGAATGGGGGAGGGTCAGAGAGAGAGGGAGACACAGAATCTGAAACAGGCTCCAGGCTCTGGGCCGTCAGCACAGAGCCTGACGTGGGGCTTGAACTCACGAACCGTGAGATCATGACCTGAGCCGAAGTTGGATGCTTAACCAACTGAGCCACCCAGGCGCCCCGTAATGTTTATTTATTTTTAAGACAGAGAGAGACAAAGCTCGAGCAGGGGAGGGGCAGAGAGAGAGAGGGAGACACAGAATGTGAAACAGACTCCAGGCTCTGAGATGTCAGCACAGAGCCTGATGTGAGGCTCGAACCCACGAACCGTGAGACCATGACCTGAGCCGAAGTTGGATGCTTAACCGACTGAGCCACCCAGGCGCCCCTTTAATATTTTATTTCTGATGACAGAGCCTTGTCCATATGGTTTACATTTTTATGAACAAATTTGTTAATCGTTCCTTTAAGACTTTTGGCTTTGATACAAAGCTAATCGTGGTCATCCCCACTCCGCGATGATGAAACTAAATGTACATAAATCCAATATTTCACATATTGGGGAAATATACAACTTATGGAAAAAATCAGAGGCTGGGATGCCTGGGAGAGGGGCATGTGAATGGATATACAGCAGTTGGCACAAGGTCAAAGATTTTTCTATCACATGTAAATGCTCATATTTGTCAAAAACATTCACCATGGAGTAAACCTTCAACAACCAAGTAGACAAAATGACTTGCCCAGTTGATATTAGTCAGCCTTCCTCATCGGCCACCCCGGACCTGGCCCATCTGTGAATGAGAGACTGTAGTGGCAGAGAAAGAGGCTACAAGTAGGCTTAACAGGATGAACTCCCACTTACAAAGACTTATCTGCCAGATCTGACCGCCCAGCTTCTCGGTAGCGGAGATGAACGCTGAGCCTTTATTATGTCACTATTCTTCATGGAGACTAACACCTCGGGGCAAGAGCGCTCCCGTGACCATGTGATCTATCGTATCACATAACACACCATCCAGAATCTGTAACTATATTGAGCCTCTTTCATCCTAGAAGAGACAAAGGTTTATCCTCATAGGGGTAGATATTCTAGGTATCTTAGACATGAGATGATATCTGATCGGCAAGCAGGATATTATCTTCCCCATGAAACTAAGGCTTAGAAAGTTTGCATGACTTGCCCAAGCTTGCACATCCAGAATGTTTGAGAACTGTAATTTAAAGACAAATCTTGGGTCCCCACGCCCTTTCTTTCTCTAGTCCAGCAGGACCAGTGTAGTTTCCTGCAGAAGACACATTGACTCAGGTCTAGGGGGCTTGGCCTGGCCACTCTGTAACCCAAACTGAGCCCGGAGCCCCTCTTAAATGCTTCCTATGCGACCTGGGAGAACCTTGGGTAAAGCCTCCATGATTGCTTCATTCAATACAAAACAGAACAATAAACGGACATTCATTCCCTTTTACTACATCATGTAACGAGAACTTCAACATGGTGTTGGTGGCTCTTTCTTCAACTGCTCCAGGGATTGGTGGATAATGTCGGAAAAAATCTATACTGGAGTCAAGTTCAGTCTAGCTCCCAAGCTTCTGACCTCTTTTTTCAGGACCAATCCTCATCTGAAAAAAGAAGTTGCAATTTCAACAGGACCAAGGTGACATGTGTCGGGAGTGGGGGGGTCTGGCTCCTGATCTTACTTGGTGTCTCTTCTTTCTGCCATCTGATGCCCATATCTTAGAAGTTGCCTCCTGTAATGGGCCCTCTTTCTGAGTCCTATTGGGTCAACTGTCCTCCATCTTGTGATAGGCTTGTATTCAACTTGTGTCAACACACTGTTAGTACCACTTTGGGTGGTAAGTGACTGAAACCCAGTTGAAATTATAGCAAGACTTATCAACCTATGAAAGTGAGTCTTCAGCTTGACCTAGGGCCAGTCAAGGGTGTCTTCGATGCCACCAGGACTCCATTTCTTCATCTCTCTTCTATGCTCCCTTCAGCCTGTCTGTTTTCTCCTTTCATTTGGCCCGAGTCACAGTTGGTGGTGACCCACATGCCTCCCAGCTTATATCTGCATTGCTGCCAGTTTGGGTCTGAAAAATCTCCAGGACGGCGCCGATTGGGTGCGCTTTGGTTAGGTGTCCGCCCCAGGACCATAGAAAGGTGGCGTACTTCCGTTGGCAGCTTCCTACAATCAGTGGTTGGAATGTGGGAAGTAGTAAGTCATTCTCCAAAAGAAGGAAGATGACGATGTTGGCATCCTAGAGAAAAGAATATAGAGCGAAGAAAACAATGGTACCCGCAATGGTGTCCTGGTGACCTGCAGCGAGTAAGCCAAATCAACAATGTGATGAGTGCCTACTAAATAATTATATATTTTTTCTCTTCTAGGAAACATTAATTTTTGAACACAATAGAAGATGCCTTTGCTCACCTTTGTACCTTCCACAATGATTAACACAGTGCCTCAAACTGAAGACACAGGAGGAGGGAAAACAGCAGGTGGTAGGTTCCTCTCCTGGGATAATGACATTTTTTCCCCAGCCATCAACTCCTTACTGGACATCTTTAGGTTTTCCTTTGGTTGCATTCGCCTTCTCTTGCTCTGTCAAAAAAAAGCAAAAGGGATTTTTCACATTTAGCCTTTGGTTTCTGAAGCTGCTTAGGCACTGCATCACGGGTAAAATTTGGGTTAAAGATAATTGTAAATATGGTATTGATATTAACTGATGTTTTCCCAACATTGCAATAATGCTTGTTTTGTTTGTTGGAGAGTTTATTACTTTTTGATCAATAGAATGTGAGATTTGTGGGGGAAATTAGCATAGTGAATAACAATTAGGCAAAAAATCAATGGCATTCAGACAAATACGGGGTTTGGAAAAGTCCCATAGGCACATGAACCTTCACACACACACATACTCACACACACACTCTTAAAACTGTAATGCGTCTCATTTACAATTCTGAAGCATGGGGTGGGGGTGGGGGTGTGCGCGGCTTCCATGAACAGAAAAGGAATAGATCCAGAGAAGCTGTCCGTGGATTTTGCGTTGAGGAAACTCAAGATCTCTGCATTCGGAAAAACCCAGAACATCAATATCTCCTAATTCTATTTGCGTTTTCTTTACTTTTGGCTTAAGAGTCACTGAATGCCTGCTTTTCACTGGCTGCCTGGGGGTCAAGGGGGGAGCAGATATAACCATAGTTCCCCCTTAGTTCTTTCCTTCCTTCAACATATTCCATGGTGGCCGGAGCAAAACATTTCTATCCTTTGTCATGGAACCAGAGTGAAATAAGTTAGGAGAGACTCAAACAGTCATCTGATCCAATACGCTCCTAAACACAGGACAGAAATCCTTGAAACTATGGTGGGTCCTCACCCTTTACTTGAACACTTCTAGGGACAGGGAGCAAAATTCCTCCCAGTGCCACCCACTGGGATGTAGCATGGCTCTGGTGGGTAGACTGTGCTTTCTGACAGTGCACCTTCTCCCAGTGGTCCTGGTTGTACCTCTGGAGTCTGAAGGAACAAGAGAGGAAGGAAGGAAGCCATGATTCATTCATCACCTTGTAAGGTTATAGGTCATTCAATATGTGAATTTGGATTAAAAGTATACTGCTTTCCTCCGGCTGTTTGACATGGTGTAGATACCCTTGAAGAGAGCCACACTGAAGTATTTCCTAATTCCCTCTCTCCTGCTTGGTGGGAAGGAGCCATGGGGATTTGGAGAACAGGAAGAAGAATTTCCGCCTAACAGATTTATTTTTCTTTGGGGCTCAGAGAGATTCATGCTATGCTTTCTAGCCTGATGCACCTTGTGTGTTACTGAATAGATACTCTACATTTCTGTGAAAGTCTTTCATTGGATGTATGACTCTGTTGAAATATAGAAACCTATCGGGGAAGGAGAATCTTCTGAAACAGTAGCCACATTCCACGTATCCATCCTTTTTGAGTGGAGGGCATTTCTAAACTTCCTTAAGGAACGCAACATATTGGCTCTGAGCTCTTTGAAGGTAGAGGCCGTGTTTCCTTCTTGTCTCCTGAACCTTCAGCAAATATAAAATATAGTTCAGGGAAGTTACTAAGCATATATTTGTTGGATTAAATACAGTGATTGGCATACAATACAGTTCTCAGCTCTTACATTTTATGGTGCATCTAAGAAGTATTCCCTAGGAACATTGCTAAAGTGTATTCACTGCAATACACTGTGTATTCACAGTCTCCCTGTGGGCTCTGACATCTGTATATCACGGTATTTGAGGATTCCAGGGGGTTCATTGCCTTGTCTGAGAATCCTCGCTATATATCATCCTATCTGATAATTCCTTATGGAATATCTCTGTAGCTGAGAATTTCCTTCCCCTGCATGCCTGTTCAGAAATCAATGTTTAGAATAATGGTCCTGCTCGGCTCTGAATTGGGCTGGTTAATAACCATTGCCAGGGAAATCAATCAAATCTATGATATCTTATTACTTACACTAATTTAATCACAGGGAACAGATCAGTGTTCCAGTTCAAAGGGCAAAATGTGTGTGTGTGTGTGTATGTGTGTGTGTGTGTGTGTGTGTGTGTGTGTATGAGACAGAGAGAGAGAGAGAGAGAGACCTTTTAAGGAAAGAAGGTAGTGAACCCTGGAGGAAGTGACCTATTACTATAAATCTTTACGCTGCGTTATTGCAGGCAATATTCAGCTGAACTTTAATTTATACCTAAAAGCATGCCACTTTTATTCCAATTTCATTCTGAGAATATTTTGTGTTTTGAATAATCTTTGAGATCAGGGAAGGCAATTGCTAATTCCCTAATCATACAAATGAACGGGGTCTGGTCTTTAGTAAAATTGCTCATATGTGATGACTGCAGCCAACCCAGCTGGCTCAGTCCCAGGCAGCTGGTTAGATTATAGATGGACAGGACACAGTCTGTGGATGCGGGGAATCGAAGACGCTTCTGTCTCTTCATGTACGTCACTTAGTCTGTGTCAACCTCTTACCCTCCCTCCCATCTTGGAGCTGGGAAGTGGTGCCTTTCTATCCACCCTTGATCTCAGATGTTTCAACCTCCACGAAGCCTTTTTTAAGGACCCCTGTCAGGTGAGGGCTTCCTTCTCCCACCTTTGTCACACTCCTTTTGTGTCTCTGGAGTGGGCGCTAATGATCTGATCTACCCTATGTCTTTTTCTATTGGGCAATGCCCCTCTCCTATTTCATGGGCATTCTGATGGGGTTTATAATCAAGGACCATGCTCCTTTGCCCCAGGCTGGCCGATAGAGGATGCCACCCTCCCCTGGACAGAGAGCTTGATGCAGCCTGAGGCTCTTTCTCAAGCGGCACAAGAAGAATCATCCTTTGGTGATCTTGTGGACTTTGGGGCAGGAAACACTCTGGAGATCGCAAAGAGCATGGTTTCCATCCTCCTTGGCCTCTCTCTCTTTTGTATAGCTTTGCCTTAGTCTTCTGATTTGTGAAGTTTCCTATTCTCTGATCACTGGATTAATGCAGAGATGACAAATTTTGTCTCAGGTCCCAAACCTAATTGATTGGCAGTGGCTGTGGCAGGCTGTGCTAAGAACCTAAAGTCATGCCCGGGGTCAGCAGGAAAAGAGATCTGTGATCAATTAGTTATGTCTGGCACGGGGACGGATATGGCTGTAAATGAACCAGGTGTTTGCCGTCCTTTATCTAGTGACGTGTCTTGTTTCTTCTCAGTGATTTGATGTGAGTCTCCGATTTAGGCAGCATCCTATTTCTGTCATGTGTCACATTTGTCACCAGGAAAGCCACAGCGACCACTTCCTGAGCCAGGCCAACCAGAGTTTTGCCCTTCAGATTTTGACATTCATTCTTTGGATCCTCAAAGCCTAAAGTCAGTTAGCAGGAGAAATGATGTTAAAGAGTATAAATCCAAGTGGGGCAGGAACATAAAAAACGAGAAGGGAAAACAACTCAAGCCATTCTGACAAATTTAAGGAGTGTGCAGCAGAGGCAGGGAAGCCTAGGGTTGTAGGGTCTGCAGTGCATGAAGCAAATTCAGTTAAATTAGCTTTCCAGTGCAAATTTTAATTGATTGATTTGTGGCACCAAGGCCCTTGGGAGATTTTGTGTGTAAAAATGTGGCCACAGGCCACGCGTGCCTTCTTTATTATTACATCTCCAGTGCCTCGTACGTAGTATGTGCTCAGTAACATCGTATTGAGTGAGGGAAATCATAAGTTAGCATATTAATGTACAATCTTTCCAGCTCATATCAGAAGTCAAAACTGATAGATATTTGGAATACTGTCTGAACTGAAGCAGAAGCATCTAGAAAACACATTCTGTTTTTGAGAGACATTTAGGAGCCAGAATCCACAGGATCTGGTGGTAGATAGGAGCCTGGGAAGATGGAGGAGATAGAGGGCAAAAAGCCTTTCCAGATTTATGACTGGATGAACTGGGTCGGTGGTACCAGAGGCCGAGAGGCTTGTCTGAAGCACCTGGGTGGATCTTAGCAAACAGACTTCTCATACTCCATTTTTATTGGCTCGTTGTTTGTCTGACTTCCTCCCAACCCAGGAAGCGCATTGAGGGAAGTATCGTGCCTGTCTTGTTAACTGTTACATCCCCCGCGTCTAGCACAGTGCCAGCACATAGTAGGCCTGCCATAAATACTAAGTGCATGGGTGAACTGGCACCCCATATCCACTGATGATGACAAATTGAGTAGTCAGTATGCAGGATGACACTGCATTTCTCTTTACTGTGCCATGGGAACATTGTATGGGCCATGGGAACACGTTACGTGCCATGGGAACACGCTACGGGCCACAGGAACACGATACGGGCCATGGGAACACGCTACACGCCATGGAAACATGCTACGGGCTATGAGAACACACTACGGGCCATGGGAACACGTTACGCAAAAGCAACTTCCAGCCCCGTACGATGGAGAACAGAAGGCAAACCTTGTTTCACACAGCTCAGAACTGCGTTCTGGTCTACCGGAGGCCTGCCAATCTTACTGTGGTAGTAAAATGCAAGTTTTGCATGAACTTCAATTACTGAAAGTCTATATGGAGTTTATGAGGCTTAACCCATAGCCGGTTCCTGTTCACAGTCAAAGGCCAATGAATGGTCGATAAAAGCTGCAAACAGTTTTCCATTATTCCTGATGGATTTCTCTGTAAGATGACAGAGTGTAACAATGGTCAATAGTGGAACAGCCATTCCTGAAGGCCTTTGTGCCAGATATAATATACTGATAAAAAGGAGGGCGGCATGAAGTTTTGTTGGTACATTGGCCTGTGGTTTTTGGTGAAACGGGAAAGCTCTTCTTGAAAGTAGGGTAGACTATGCTTGAATCCTTCCAATAAAAGCTGCCCCGTGGTTGGGGCTCAACGACTGTATGGCTGTGATGATCACATCAGAAGAGCTGGTTGAAAAGGAGTGTATTAGTGAGCCCAGGAGCCCAGGAGCCCAAGAATTAGATTAGTTCTTGGGGAAAAAGTTCCTCACCTGGCGTTTTATTAAATTTTAAGGTTTGAAATCAGATGAACTAAATGAACAGGCAGAGGTAGGTGGGAAGGAACTGTGACTTAGAACAGAACCTTATTGTTTTTACCTTAGAAAACTCTCAGCAGCATGGAAATGGTTAAACATTTTGGAAAAGCTCACCCCAGATGATTTCCATAACACCTGTTATGGGTTGAAGTGTGTCCCCTTCAAATGTATACGTTTCGCGGAGACACCTAGTCCTTCCCTCCTGTGTTCTCCAAACTGAAGAACCTCATTGCCATTGATGCAATTGCTCTAGCCAGAAAGCTAGAGGCTTTTCTTTCTTCCTCCTCAGCCTCAAATGCATTCATCACCAAATCCCACCGCTTGCTAAAGTGACTTCAATAACCATCTGTCTGTCCCCCAGCTCCAGCTCTCTTTCCCATCTCCTCCAGTCTCCAGACTAGAGCCTGATGATCTTTGTAAAATAAAAAAAAATTGTGATCATGTCACATCCTGCCCCAATTAAAACCCATCAATGTCATCTCCTTGCCCTCAGAATGAAATGGAACATCCATTCCAAGGCCTTTCTTCATTTGGCCCCAACCTACCTGACTCATTTATCACCCGGTCTTCTTCCTGCCCAGGAGGAAAATGGAGGGGGTGGGGTGGGGGGAAGCATGTTCAGGATACTGCTAGTGATGCATGAGGGGTGTGAAGAGCTTCACTAATCCAAGAGGCCACCCAACCTCATCTGGGGGTACCACTCAGCTAACTCGTTCATGTCTTTAAGATTTTCCAAAGGTGCTAAGGTTTGGATATCCAGGTTTTCATGCTCATGGGAAGGAAGGAAGTAACAGTCCGTTTATAGATAGGAGAGATCTGTTCTTTGCAGAGGTAGTAAATGTGGCAGGGTCACCATTCAGGAAAGTTAGGATCAGTCAGAGAGTCGTGCGCAGTCCCGGATGCACGTGAGGATCAGTTGGGTATCTTGACCAATGCCAGTGTGGGAGCTTCGCCCCAGAAGAAGATCTGGGTGGGTGAGGCTGGGAATGAGGATTTTTCTTCGTAGATGATTGCGGCACACCATGTGGGCTGAAAACCACTGATTTCACTCAGTAGAGAAATAGTTAAATACATCAGACATTTCTGTGGAGAAAATCTGTTAGACTTGATAGTTAACTGAGCAGTGAATTTTTTAAAAAATGGATTCGGGGGGGGGTGGGAGGGAGGAGAGGGTGGGTGATGGGTATTGAAGAGGGCACCTTTTGGGGTGAGCACTGGGTGTTGTATGGAAACCAATTTGACAATAAACTTCATATATTAAAAAAAATGGATTCGGAGTATTTTTGGAATTAGATATTGTTAGCTAAATAATACCTTGACGTTGGGATAGCTGGTTTCATGTTGTATATGCCTCAGGAAGGGAAAAACATGAACATTTATCTTACCTCTGGTCTAGACACTGGTGTCAATGGTTGCGTAGAATATCCAAACTTTGAGAAAGGCAGATGAGCATATGGTGACTAACTGGGAGGTTCTGTATCTATTGAGAGGGTCTCCAAGTACGCATTCTCTCAGGGAGTCTTGACTTTCAACTAAGGCAGACCCAGGGCAAGGCTGTTCTCCCTGTGGGAACAAGGAGGACAAGTTGGCTTTAGGGGTTCAGACTTCAGAAAGCAACCGGAGGGGCAGCTTCAAAAGTTCCCACCTCTTCCAGGGGCACCTGGGTGGCTCAGTCGGTTAAACGTCCGACTTCGGCTCAGGTCATGATCAAGCGGTTTGTGAGTTTGAGCCCCGCGTCGGGCTCTGTGCTGACAGCTTGGAGTCTGCTTTGAATTCTGTGTCTCCCTCTCTCTCTGCCCCTCCCCTGCTCATACTGTGTCGCTCTCTGTCTCTCAAAAATAAATAAATGTTAAAAAAAAGTTCCTGCCTCTTCTGAATCAAAAAGAGAAACGGTGGATGCTAAGAAATGGTCTTTGCTGTTTGGTGAGCGCATTTTGTCACATTCTGACCCAGCGGTTGACTCTTTAAGTGGACATTGCCAGTGAAACTGCCCTGGGAAGGCAGTAGCCCTGATTTGGTACTGTGGACGGGCGTCAAAGAGGTGGCCTTCAGGGCTTTGCTGTGGGACAAGGGTGACTCACTTCCCCAAACCTGGGTACAAAAGGGGAGCCATATGCAAAAGCTGATCAAAGCAGCACAAAGAGGGGCTTTACTTGCTAAAGAGGGAAATAAAATTTTCCTAAGCATTCTGAGACCACAAATCAAAAAAAAAAAATCCTAATGGATCTGAGATTTTTTTTTTTTCCTCTTGGTTTCAGACTTATTATTATTAATGAGTATGTTGGGAACTGGACTTGTTTCATTATTTTAAGTAATCAACTGACCTATAATAAAGAGATATTGCCAAGCAAGTGTTGTTCCATAAAGGAAAGGGTTGTATTTCTGTTAAAAACATGAGCCCGTATATCTGTGACCTTGTATATCTGGCTGGGGTTATGCCTTTCCAGGCCTATCTGAATGGGTTAGTTCGTCCTCCTCGTTTGACTAATGAGTCTACTGAGACTTGGTAGAAGTTGCCAGAGAGCCATTAAATAATGTGGAAATTGAGCTGCCTTTTCCCCGGAGGCTGCTTTGCGAGGAAGACAAGTGAAGGCAGAATCTTGCTGCTAAGGGGAACCTCCATGAGGATGGTTGATGATGGCTCTCCACAGGATGGAAAAGAGCAATAAACAGAAGGGTTGTCACTGTCTCCCCTGCCTTCCATGTTCCTGAGACCTCAGCTCTGTAGCCAGGTCCTCCCTCAATGCCTGTCTCTCTGTGTGGATGGAGAGACGACAGAATGCACATCCATGGAGCATGAAGGTGGGGCCTAGAGAATGTCCAGAATGGCATCAACTCGTGGCTTGACGGCCTGTGTGTACTTGGATGGAAGCCAGAGAGCCATCCAGAGTGCTTTTCCAGGGAGTCAGACTGCCTGGCCTCAAACGTGTTCTGCCAATTTTTGATGGTGTAATATTGACTCTCAGTTTCCTCATCTGAATAATGGGGTGATGATAACAATACTCAACCTCTTGGGTCTATTTTGAGAGTGAAATGAAATATCGCTTGTACGTGCTTAGAATAGTTCCAAGCATAGTGTAAGTGCTCAGTATAATGATTATGACAGTATAATGTCAGTATAATGGTGATGATATCACCATTATATCACTCAGTATATATCACTCAGTATAATGATTATGAAAATAAGTAGGGAAATTTGACACTTGTCTTTCTCAGATGGATGGTCATTCACTCATTCATTAATTCAATAAGTATTTGCTGGGTAGCTTTTTGTGGTAGGTCTAATTCCAGGTGCTCACAAATGAATTACAAATAACCTCTCTTTCAAGGAGCTGGGAGGGCTAGTTGGTTGTTTATATCCCAAGAATAGACAATCAAAACCAAAAAAAGCGAAAACAGTAGAACTGCCTGCCAGCCCAAGGACACACAGAGACCTCTTGTATCCTAGAGGGATCAAGTCATGGGCTGGAGCTTCCCTGGGAAGACTTACCACTAGAATGTAGCCCACGTAAGGCAGTGGGGATGGAAGAACACGACACCAGGCCTTTCTCTCTCTTCCCATTTAGATGCAAGGCTTATAAAGTCATTTCCTAAAAAACAATCTATTGAACTCAAGTTCTCCATCTCAGTGTCAGAAAAGTGGGCAATAGGGCTTGGCTGCCTCCTTTCACGGTCTTCCGGGGCAGGAAGTTGCCCATCCTCATGCAACAAACAGCCAGTTTCTTCGGGCCCCATGGAAGCTTCTGCTGTTGAGTGGTGCTGGTCTCGGATGATGGTCTTGGATGGAAGGAAACCTTCTCTATAAGGCTTCCTGGTGCCTGGGCCAAGGGCTTTGCATAACAAGTAGCTTTCTGGGGGCAAGACTGCTGTGTTCTCAGTCCGCTTTAGATTATAATTATTGATAGACTCTTGATTTGGCAGAACTGGGTTGGATCTTGGAGATAATTTTATTCAATCCTAACATTTTGCAAAGGAAATCCCTTAAACCTGAGGGCCAAATTCTCTTTCCTGGCTGCCCGGTTCTGTTCCCTTCACAGCAGAAATCTCATCTCGCCACTGATTGCCTCTAGGGATTCTGCCAGATGCATTTTCACATGCTTCATATCCTAGAAACTTTGTACCAAATATAAAGTCTAAAATATTTGAACTACAATAGATTTCGTCAATAGCAACCAAACTGTAACATGGAGCATACTAGGATGTTTTCTTAAGTTAGGCAAAACACATTTATTTTTTACTTTATTGTTTGTGTAAAATTGGAGTCCCTTATAGCAATCATCACCATCATCACCAACACCATCATCACCTTCACCATCATCAACATCATCAACTTCATCACCATCATCATCGTCATCATCATCATCGTCATCATCATCATCATCACCATCATCACCTTCATTACCATCGTCACCATCACCATCATCAACATCACCATCATCATCATCACCACCATCATCACCTTCATCACCATCATCACCTTCATCACCATCATCACCATCACCACCATCATCATCACCATCACCACCTTCATCACCTTCATCACCATCATCATCACCATCACCACCTTCATCACCATCATCACCATCACCACCATCATCATCACCATCACCACCTTCATCACCTTCATCACCATCATCATCACCACCATCAACATCATCATCATCACCTTCATCACCTTCATCACCATCACCATCATCTTCATATCATCATCATCATCATCATCATCATCATCTTCTTCACAATGGATGAAAACTATGCAAGACTAGTTGTTCTCAAAGTGTGGTCCCAGATCAGCAGCATCCCCCATGCCCGGTACTTGTCAGACATGCAAAACCTCAGAGCCCATCTGAAACCTAACAAATTAGAAACCCCTAGAGTCAGACACCCAGGAATCTGTGTTTTAACAACCCTACCAATGAACCGGATGTGTGCTGAAGTTTGAGAACCACTGTGCTAGACGGTGTCAAGGACTTTTAATGCATTATCTCAGTTCTTCCTCAAAATGACCCCCTGTGAGAAGCACCACTGTTATCTCACTTTGAGGAAACTGAGACGTGATGAGGTTAAGTAACTTGCCGAAGGTCCCACAGCTTGTGAGGGTTGTGGCTAGACCCTGGGCTGCAATTACTTGGTTGTACCATATCAAAGCTTCAGTGAAGTCAGTACCTGTGTCTCTGCTTATCCTGACCAATTCTCTGAACTAAAAAAGGAAAAGCGTATGAAATTCTGCAGCAGTCAGCCCCCACCTCGGGCGCGGGATTGTGATTTATTTTTACTGAGCCTCGTCCCTTTTTAGCCCGTAACCGGCATGTGGGGCATGACTCCCAACTTCGTCTTCCCTTGATGTAATGCCAGAGGTGGTTTCCTGGGCAGGCTGCAGCCACTGAGGTCTGTGGCAGCAAGAAGGATGATGGGGCAGAGGAGGACGAGGCCAGGGCCAGCTGCAAATATTTGCTGAGTAGAGAAAGAGGGGTGGAGCAGACAGGCCGCAAGAGAAAGTACTTCTCAGTGGCTAGTAAGCAGAGCCTACTGGTCTGTGAAACAAGGGCGATGATGTCAACGTAACCAGCGAGCAAAATGGAGACCGAGGGAGGTTATGTGATACATGTGGTACCGCGATCCGGGCAACAGAGGTCTTGGGATTTGCCGCTAAGTCCTGTGCTTATTCCGCCAGAGTGCAGCTAGAGCATAACCGTGTAAAAAACCAGCAGTATTGGCCTACAAAGACACGGAGACTCCTGTCTTGGGTTCACCCTGACCTTCAGGGGATTGAGGGACTCACTGAAATTCAGTGCAACGTTATAGTGGTACAGTGTGTGTGCGTGTGTTTATGAGATATACATTCACATGCACACATACACATACATGTGTGTGTGCATGCATATAGATACATATACACACACATATATAAATCTGGATTATTGGGGTTCTCCAGAGAAACAGAACCAATAGGAGATCTCTCCCTCTCTTCTATCTATCTATCTATCCATCTATCAATCTATCGATTGATGGATCGATCTAGCTCGCTAGTTATCTAGCTATCTCATCTGTCAATTGTCTCATGTATGTACCTATCGATCTTTCTACCTCTGTCACATGTCTATCTCTCCATGTATGTCATATGGAACTGGCTCACAGAAGTCCAATGCTCTGCCCTCTGTGGGCAGGAGACTCAGGAGAGCTGGCATAGTTCCAGTCTGAGCCCCAGGGCCCGATCCTCAGGAGAACTGATGATGTAAGTTCCTGTCTGAGTGCCGGAGAAGACCAGTGTCCCAATGCGAAGACAGGCAGAGAGTGAATTTTCCTTTGCCCTGCCTTTTGTTCTGTGTAGGGCTCCCCCACGGTTTAGCTGAGCAACATGCCATAGTCTACCAATTCAAATGTTAATGTCACCCAGCGACACCCTCACAGATATATCCAGAATAATGCTGAACCAAATAGCTGGGCACTTGGTGGCCTAGTCAAAATTCTCTCTCCCTCCCTCTCTCTCTCTCTCTCTCTCTATATATATATATATATATGTGTGTGTGTGTGTGTGTATGTGTGTGTGTGTGTATTATATATACCGGAGAGAGAGAGAGAGATTGAGAGGAAATAATAAATAATTTGCAGTAGGGGCTCTGTAGCATATTGCATTTTCCAAAGATGGCTGCACATATACCCCCACATACACTCTTCCACTGAGAGGCTGGAACTGTGTTCCCTACCCCCTCAATCTGGGCAGGGGTTTGGGACCGCTTCAGCCAATTATAATGGGGCAAGTGATGTCATGTGACATCCAAGGCTAGGTCATAAAAGGGTATAGCTCCCATCCCCTGGAATCCCAGCCACAGCTCCATAAGGAAGCTTAAACTAGCCTGCTTGGAGAGACCCAGGAGAGAGGCTGAGGTCCCCAAGTTGACATCCGGCATTGAGCCACCAGATGCGACCAGATGTGTGCGTGGGGGAACCTTCAAAGCGGTAACAGCCTCCAGCTTCGAGTCTGAGACCCCCGAGCCTGTGGAACAGAATGAAACTGCCCTTGCTGCGTCCTGTTTGAATCCTGGCTCCCAGAATCCAAGAGCATAATCAAGGATCATTTTATGTCTGCCCCCTACCTGGGCTTGTGGAACTGCTGAAGGTTCCCTGATGCCATTGGTTCCCCAAACCCACATCTAAGCAACAGTGCACCTGGCTGTGAAAAGGGTTCAGAGGCTCGTAGTTAAAAAAGGTGAAAAAGTAGGCTTCCTGCAGAAGGCTTTCTTCAAGGTGAATCTATTACATTTTCTGAACCAAACGCCCCCTCCCCCTCCACCCCAGCCCCCCCCATTCCCCTGTTTCTTAAACTAAAATTTATATTCTTTCTACTTTGGGGGGATAAAAATGTTCTTTCTTTAATGAAATAATGAGAGTAGCTTGTTGTGTTGTTTCTGCTGCCGCTGTGCTTTGCGGTAAAGCCCTTACTAGGCAAAATAAAAAGTTGGTCAGTAAACGCTATTCCCCGATTCTTTAAAAAAAAAAAAAATTCTGATGCTTGAAGTAAAAGTCTGGGAACCGCAGCCCCACATAATAAAGTCCAAGCCACTTAGCATGGCATTAAAATCTTGCCGCTGTGTGAGCTGAATCCTATTCTAATTGTGTGATTATCACGCCCCACCCCAGCGCGATTCAACACCATACCCCTCAGGTAAGTTATGGACTTGCAAGAACATCAGAGGCATAGGGTGGAGCATTATTTCTTCCGGGGAAAATGTGTTTCGAGGCACAAACTATCGACTCAGGTTAATTTTTAAAACACAGCCTCCTCCAAAGCTAGGCATTGCTAGTTGGTAAATAACGAACGCAAGCCGTGCATCCACTCTGACATACAAGGGACACACAGTCTCAACTCACACGCGGTGGCCTTCCCATGTCGAAGTGCGTGCGCACACAGGCACACGTGGCCACTGCAAAGAGGCAGAACGCAAGCAAGCGATCCGGCGAGACCCCTAAGCCGAGCCGCGCACCGGTTCCTGTCCAACTGCGCGGTGCTCCATTAATCTCGGCATATCCGCTTTCAGGAGCTCTTTTCCCCAAAGTCCCTGAAATAAATCTGTGGCCTGATATTTGAGAAAGGGCCGGTATGGGCCCTGCTGACATAACTCATCCATGCCCTTGACATTCCCCACCCCCACCCGCCCTGGATTTGTCCACGAACAGCTGCCCATCCCCAGCGCCCGGCCACGACTACCAGCCCAGGCCCTCCGGTGGAGAAAGCATTTGCATTTTCTCCGGACAGGCAGCCCCTCGGACTTGCTTCGGGTCATCGGCTGCCGGGATCGTAGTTCGTTTCAGGTTTGTTGGCCTCTGTCTCCCCCGGCTGCCCGGTGTTTGGTGATTTCAAAGAGCGATAAATAAACACAGGACTGATTCGTAATCACGGCACGCGTGATTAGGAACACTTTCTGAACATTTCAATTCAATTTGCATTTAGGGCTGGTTAACCTGAGGGGCAGGCATGTTAATCTTCACACAATACAGATTGATTACCGGCTTCTCTAATTTTTCTGCTTTCAGATGACAAGCCCCAGCAGCCTGGAATTTGTCAATTTAGGATAGCACCCAAGGAGCCCAACCGGCTGACTTTAGGAAAAAAAAAAAATTAACTTGGAATAAATACATTACTTCCGCACGGAGCAGGAACGTAAAATTATACCCCAAGGAAAGGCGCAGCCTATAACCTACTGCACTCCTGAGATATCTCGGTGCCGCTATTAAATTTATTAATGAGGGTTGGGAGGTCTTGGCGGCAAGGCTGGCCCATCAGTTCCACCCAGTCCTATTGTTTAATAGGATCAGTGGACATTTACCAGCACAGATGATTAATTAGAGACTGGCTTTATCAGTGTAAGGGTTGGGACTGGGGAAGCAGGTGGAGATATTTCCCCTTGACCTCATAATCCTTCATCTGTCTTCCTTGTGGCGAGGTTTTATTACTCAAAGTGCACAAGGATCCACTCCTCACCCTTGGAAATGTCTAGGAATGTGGGAGCGTCTCTGGGATGCCCGTGGAAAACCTGAAGAATTCCATCCAGGTGTGCGGGTTTCCCTGGTCTGGCCCACGCCCAACAACGCAACTCCAGAAAGACGCAAATCTGAGGAGGGTTGATTGTATCATAAGTTACGTGCATTTTGCAAGGCAGAAATTAGACTTTATGTCTCTCCAAGATCTTAGTAACTGGCGTAATTTATGACGCACAGCAGATTCTTAGGAAACGTTTATTGAATGAATGGGCTTGAGAGTCGACAGTCTCCTCGCTGTTGCTTGAATAAAGGTGGAAGAAGAAATTTTACGCAAGAAGAGGAGCCTGAATGGTCTCTGTAAGATTGTTTCCCTCACTGCGCCTCCCTGTCACAATTCAGTCCTCGTTAATCTGGTCTATGACAACAGATTCTTGGCTGTTCTGTCCATCCAGGGGAGCTCATATCCCTCCTTACCGTTTTGATTTTCACATATGATGTTTACACTCCTGGGTGTGACTGCCCTTGGCACTTGGGTCATCGTCAAAAGTGCAACACAGGGTAACTTCCTCACAAGCGCCAAGCCCCAAGAGGTATCGCTTTCTGGGAGGGTCCGCAATCCACCTCTTCTTCAAATATTCCAAGATTTTCCTCGGAATAAAGTAGGCCAACAGAAAGCTGGGCATCTTGGACATTTTGCTAGCTCCCTATAGATCTGCTTTTAATGAATGGCTTTTTGATGATCTATATTGAGGGTCTGATAAGAAGCAGACCTATGAAGCTTATGGTTCTATCCATTTTAATGACCCTGTAAAATGGTGTTTATTATATCATACATTGTCTTCTTTATGAAGGCTCCTGGGAGGAATTTTCATCTGGTCCCCAGGAAGGGATGGATAATTAGCAAAGACTGGAGCTTTTACCTTTATGAGATACATAAACTTTCATATGAGTTTAGTGTGTGTGTGTGTGTGTGTGTGTGTGTGTGCGTGTGTGTGTGTGCATGTACGTGGCCATGCTGACTTCAGGAAATATCTAAAAGCAGTGTGAAGACCGGATTCTTGTGGGAAAGGAACAGGATCCTATCCACCCTTTAAGATTTATCTCAAACATATGTCCTTTGAGGAGCCCTTCTCGACTGATCAGGGGTAGTTAAAAACCCCTTCCTCTGGTCCCCCAGATCACTTCATTCTTTAGCTTTGTCATCTGTGGTGTGGTGGCATTTGTGTGTCTGTGGCTGTTGCCTCCACTCACCTGAGCCTGTCACAGACCAAGACAAGGCTTTCTTTGTAGCCCCTGGAACCCAGCATGTGCAGCTCGGGACTTTGTCACTCGGAAGTTTTACCTATGCCTCTTGAAACCCAGCTGACGGGTGGACTCTCGGGGGTCTTTTGTCTACGTGCACCTTTATAATAGAGTGTTGGAAAGGAAAAGGATGGGCCTTTTTGGATACAGGTGGGTTCATCTTTTATTCAAGACCTTGTAAATTCTATTTCCTGTTTCTGCCACCCAGAATTATGAAATGTCTTCTCCAGTGGTGTGTGTGTTTGTGTGTGTGTGTGTGTGTGTGTGTAAGCACGTGTGCGTGCACACAGGAGAGAGAAAGAAAGACATAAGAGAGGGAGAGACAGACAGACAGACACACACACACACACACACACACACACACAGTGAGTTTGAATGATGATTCAAGACATACTCAAGACTGAATGGGAAGACGACCAGTAGTCTTTTGACTTACGAGTTTCATCCGACCCACACAATCGCAGTGCTTCTGCCTTGTGGAGCAAGGTGCTTTTTTGTATTCTTTTCTTAATAAATCTGTGACCGGGCCAGTCTCATGTTTGGATTTTGGAGCAGGTCGATTGAAGATAAAAACTGTGCCTCTGAGGTTTGCTTTCTAAACCACAGCTGTTTCATTTTTTATTTTTATTTGTATTGTTTTTCTGCTGATTTGCTTTTGATTCCATCCTTTCTTCACCCACTTCCTCTTTCCTTTCTATGAGCAATATAAAGCTTAGACATGTTCTGAGTTTGCGTTTTGGGGACTTTAGCAGGAGGTCATCAGGAAGCTGACGGTCGGTGATGAAAGCTGATGGGAGGTGATGATGTCCATGTTCCCAGTCCTCCCTCTGCACCCTCACTGCACCACCACGGAGTGGACCGTCCACATCCTGGGAATGTGGATGCCCTTCAGCTTTCGACAGATCACCGAGAGGCCATGGCGAGAAGTGGGCATCGTGGACCGGCCTCGTGCTGTGGGATCCTTTGGACTGCTTGAGCCCCAGGTGTTTTAAAAATTAGGAAAAGGGAAAGTGGAAAGCCCCAAGAGGAAAACATTGGGTTTCTTGCCAATGTATTTTTTTTTTATTTTTTTATGAAATTTATTGACAACTTGGTTTCCATACAACACCCAGTGCTCATCCCAAAAGGTGCCCTCCTCAGTACCCATCACCCACCCTCCCCTCCCTCCCACCCTCCCCTCCCTCCCACCCTCCATCAACCCTCAGTTCTCGGTTTTTAACAGTCTCTTATGCTTTGGCTCTCTCCCACTCTAACCTCTTTTTTTTTTTTTTTTCCTTCCCCTCCCCCATGGGTTCCTGGTAAGTTTCTCAGGATCCACATAAGAGTGAAACCATATGGTATCTGTCTTTCTCTGTATGGCTTATTTCACTTAGCATCACACTCTCCAGTTCCATCCACGTTGCTACAAAAGGCCATATTTCATTTTTTCTCATTGCCACGTAATATTCCATTGTGTATATAAACCACAGTTTCTTTATCCATTCATCAGTTGATGGACATTTAGGCTCTTTCCATAATTTGGCTATTGTTGAGAGTGCTGCTATGAACATTGGGGTACAAGTGGCCCTATGCATCAGTACTCCTGTATCCCTTGGATAAATTCCTAGCAGTGCTATTGCTGGGTCATAGGGTAGGTCTATTTTTAATTTTCTGAGGAACCTCCACACTGCTTTCCAGAGCGGCTGCACCAATTTGCATTCCCACCAACAGTGCAAGAGGCTTCCCGTTTCTCCACATCCTCTCCAGCATCTATAGTCTCCTGATTTGTTCATTTTGGCCACTCTGACTGGCGTGAGGTGATACCTGAGTGTGGTTTTGATTTGTATTTCCCTGATAAGGAGCGACGCTGAACATCTTTTCATGTGCCTGTTGGCCATCCGGATGTCTTCTTTAGAGAAGTGTCTATTCATGTTTTCTGCCCATTTCTTCACTGGGTTATTTGTTTTTCGGGTGTGGAGTTTGGTGAGCTCTTTATAGATTTTGGATACTAGCCCTTTGTCCGATATGTCATTTGCGAATATCTTTTCCCATTCCGTTGGTTGCCTTTTAGTTTTGTGGGTTGTTTCCTTTGCTGTGCAGAAGCTTTTTATCTTCATAAGGTCCCAGTAATTCACTTTTGCTTTTAATTCCCTTGCCTTTGGGGATGTGTCGAGTAAGAGATTGCTACGGCTGAGGTCAGAGAGGTCTTTTCCTGCTTTCTCCTCTAAGGTTTTGATGGTGTCCTGTCTCACATTTAGGTCCTTTATCCATTTTGAGTTTATTTTTGTGAATGGTGTGAGAAAGTGGTCTAGTTTCAACCTTCTGCATGTTGCTGTCCAGTTCTCCCAGCACCATTTGTTAAAGAGGCTGTCTTTTTTCCATTGGATGTTCTTTCCTGCTTTGTCAAAGATGAGTTGGCCATACGTTTGTGGGTCTAGTTCTGGGGTTTCTATTCTATTCCATTGGTCTATGTGTCTGTTTTGGTGCCAATACCATGCTGTCTTGATGATGACAGCTTTGTAGTAGAGGCTAAAGTCTGGGATTGTGATGCCTCCTGCTTTGGTCTTCTTCTTCAAAATTCCTTTGGCTATTCGGGGCCTTTTGTGGTTCCATATGAATTTTAGGATTGCTTGTTCTAGTTTCGAGAAGAATGCTGGTGCAATTTTGATTGGGATTGCATTGAATGTGTAGATAGCTTTGGGTAGTATTGACATTTTGACAATATTTATTTTTCCAATCCATGAGCAGGGAATGTCTTTCCATTTCTTTAAATCTTCTTCAATTTCCTTCATAAGCTTTCTATAATTTTCAGCATACAGATCCTTTACATCTTTGGTTAGATTTATTCCTAGGTATTTTATGCTTCTTGGTGCAATTGTGAATGGGATCAGTTTCTTTATTTGTCTTTCTGTTGCTTCATTGTTAGTGTATAAGAATGCAATTGATTTCTGTACATTGATTTTGTATCCTGCAACTTTGCTGAATTCCTGTATCAGTTCTAGCAGACTTTTGGTGGAGTCTATCGGATTTTCCATGTATAATATCATGTCATCTGCAAAAAGCGAAAGCTTGACTTCATCTTGGCCAATTTTGATGCCTTTGATTTCCTTTTGTTGTCTGATTGCTGATGCTAGAACTTCCAGCACTATGTTAAACAGCAGCGGTGAGAGTGGGCATCCTTGTCGTGTTCCTGATCTCAGGGAAAAAGCTCTCAATTTTTCCCCGTTGAGGATGATGTTAGCTGTGGGCTTTTCATAGATGGCTTTTATGATCTTTAAGTATGTTCCTTCTATCCCGACTTTCTCAAGGGTTTTTATTAAGAAAGGGTGCTGGATTTTGTCGAAGGCCTTTTCTGCATCGATTGACAGGATCATATGGTTCTTCTCTTTTTTTTTGTTAATGTGATGTATCACGTTGATTGATTTGCGAATGTTGAACCAGCCCTGCATCCCAGGAATGAATCCCACTTGATCATGGTGAATAATTGTTTTTATATGCCGTTGAATTCGATTTGCTAGTATCTTATTGAGAATTTTTGCATCCATATTCATCAGGGATATTGGCCTGTAGTTCTCTTTTTTTACTGGGTCTCTGTCTGGTTTAGGAATCAAAGTAATACTGGCTTCATAGAATGAGTCTGGAAGTTTTCCTTCCCTTTCTATTTCTTGGAATAGCTTGAGAAGGATAGGTACTATCTCTGCTTTAAACGTCTGGTAGAACTCCCCTGGGAAGCCATCTGGTCCTGGACTCTTATTTGTTGGGAGATTTTTGATAACCGATTCAATTTCTTCGCTGGTTATGGGTCTGTTCAAGCTTTCTATTTCCTCCTGATTGAGTTTTGGAAGTGTGTGGGTGTTCAGGAATTTGTCCATTTCTTCCAGGTTGTCCAATTTGTTGGCATATAAGTTTTCATAGTATTCCCTGATAATTGTTTGTATCTCTGAGGGATTGGTTGTAATAATTCCATTTTCATTCATGATTTTATCTATTTGGGTCATCTCCCTTTTCTTTTTGAGAAGCCTGGCTAGAGGTTTGTCAATTTTGTTTATTTTTTCAAAAAACCAACTCTTGGTTTCGTTGATCTGCTCTACAGTTTTTTTAGATTCTATATTATTTCTGCTCTGATCTTTATTATTTCTCTTCTTCTGCTAGGTTTAGGCTGCCTTTGCTGTTCTGCTTCTAGTTCCTTTAGGTGTGCTGTTAGAGTTTGTATTTGAGATTTTTCTTGTTTCTTGAGATAGGACTGGATGGCAATGTATTTTCCTCTCAGGACTGCCTTTGCTGCGTCCCAAAGCGTTTGGATTGTTGTATTTTCGTTTTCGTTTGTTTCCATATATTTTTTAATTTCTTCTCTAATTGCCTGGTTGACCCACTCATTCGTTAGTAGGGTGTTCTTTAACCTCCATGCTTTTGGAGGTTTTCCAGACTTTTTTCTGTGGTTGATTTCAAGCTTCATAGCATTGTGGTCTGAAAGTAAGCATGGTATAATTTCAATTCTTGTAAACTTATGAAGGGCTGTTTTGTGACCCAGTATATGATCTATCTTGGAGAATGTTCCATGTGCACTCGAGAAGAAAGTATATTCTGTTGCTTTGGGATGCAGAGTTCTAAATATATCTGTCAAGTCCATCTGATCCAATGTGTCATTCAGGGCCCTTGTTTCTTTATTGACCGTGTGTCTAGATGATCTATCCATTTCTGTAAGTGGGGTGTTAAAGTCCCCTGCAATTACCACATTCTTATCAATAAGGTTGCTTATGTTTATGAGTAATTGTTTTATATATTTGGGGGCTCCGGTGTTTGGCGCATAGACATTTATAATTGTTACCTCTTCCTGATGGATAGACCCTGTAACTATTATATAATGTCCTTCTTCATCTCTTGTTACAGCCTTTAATTTAAAGTCTAGTTTGTCTGATATAAGTATGGCTACTCCAGCTTTTTTTTGGCTTCCAGTAGCATGATAAATAGTTCTCCATCCCCTCACTCTCAATCTAAAGGTGTCCTCAGGTCTAAAATGAGTCTCTTGTAGACAGCAAATAGATAGGTCTTGTTTTTTTATCCATTCTGATACCCTATGTCTTTTGGTTGGCGCATTTAATCCATTTACATTCAGTGTTATTATAGAAAGATACGGGTTTAGAGTCATTGTGATGTCTGTATGTTTTATGCTTGTAGTGATGTCTCTGGGACTTTGTCTCACAGGGTCCCCCTTAGGATCTCTTGTAGGGCTGGTTTAGTGGTGACAAATTCCTTCAGTTTTTGTTTGTTCGGGAAGACCTTTATCTCTCCTTCTATTCTAAATGACAGACTTGCTGGATAAAGGATTCTTGGCTGCATATTTTTTCTGTCTAGCACCCTGAAAATCTCGTGCCAATTCTTTCTGGCCTGCCAAGTTTCAAAAGAGAGATCAGTCACGAGTCTTATAGGTCTCCCTTTATATGTGAGGGCACGTTTACCCCTTGCTGCTTTCAGAATTTTCTCTTTATCCTTGTATTTTGCCAGTTTCACTATGATATGTCGTGCAGAAGATCGATTCAAGTTACGTCTGAAGGGAGTTCTCTGTGCCTCTTGGATTTCAATGCCTTTTTCCTTCCCCAGTTCAGGGAAGTTCTCAGCTATTATTTCTTCAAGTACCCCTTCAGCACCTTTCCCTCTCTCTTCCTCCTCTGGGATACCAATTATGCGTATATTATTTCTCTTTAGTGCATCACTTAGTTCTCTAATTTTCCCCTCATACTCCTGGATTTTTTTATCTCTCTTTTTCTCAGTTTCCTCTTTTTCCATAACTTTATCTTCTAGTTCACCTATTCTCTCCTCTGCCTCTTCAAGCCGAGCTGTGGTGGTTTCCATTTTGTTATGCATTTCGTTTAAAGCATTTTTCAGCTCCTCGTGACTGTTCCTTAGTCCCTTGATCTCTGTAGCAAGAGATTCTCTGCTGTCCTGTATACTGTTTTCAAGCCCAGCGATTAATTTTATGACAATTATTCTAAATTCACTTTCTGTTATGTTATTTAAGTCCTTTTTGATCAGCTCATTAGCTGTTGTTATTTCCTGGAGATTCTTCTGAGGGGAATTCTTCCGCTTGGTCATTTTGGATAGTCCCTGGCGTGGTGAGGACCTGCAGGGCACTTCCCCTGTGCTGTGGTGTATAACTGGAGTTGGTGGGCGGGGCCGCAGTCAGACCTGATGTCTGCCCCCAGCCCACCGCTGGGGCCACAGTCAGACTGGTGTGTGCCTTCTCTTCCCCTCTCCTAGGGGCGGGATTCACTGTGGGGTGGTGTGGCTCGTCTGGGCTACTTGCACCCTGCCAGGCTTGTGATGCTGGGGATCTGGCGTATTAGCTGGGGTGGGTAGGCAAGGTGCACGGGGGCAGGAGGGGCAGGCTTAGATCGCTTCTCCTTAGGTGATCCACTTCAGGAGGGGCCCTGTGGCAGCGGGAGGGAGTCAGATCCGCTGCCGGAGGTTTGGCGGTTTGGCTCCGCAGAAGCGCAGAGTTGGGTGTTTGCGCGGAGCGAGCAAGTTCCCTGGAAGGAACTGGTTCTCTTTGGGATTTTGGCTGGGGGATGGGCGGGGGAGATGGCGCTGGCGAGCGCCTTTGTTCCCCACCAAACTGAGCTCTGTTGTCAGGGGGCTCAGCAGCTCTCCCTCCCTTTGTCCTCCAGCCTTCCCGCTTTCCGAGCAGAGCTGTTAACTTATGACCTCCCAGACGCTAAGTCGCGCTTGTTGTGGGAACACAGTCCGTCAGGCCCCTCCGCTTTTGCAAGCCAGACTCGGGGGCTCTGCTTGGCCGGCGAGCCGCCCCTCCGCCCCGGCTCCCTCCCGCCAGTCCTTGGAGCGCGCACCGCCTCGCCGCCCTTCCTACCCTCTTCCGCAGGCCTCTCGTCTGCGTTTGGCTCCGGCGACTCCGTTCTGCTAATCCTCTGTTGTTTTCTGGGTTATTTAGGCAGGTGTAGATGGAATCCAAGTGATCAGCAGGACGTGCGGTGAGCCCAGCGTCCTCCTAAGCCGCCATCTTGCCGAAAAACTTTCCTTGCCAATGTATTAAAGGGAGCTCCAGACTTTAATTTGAGCTGAAAACTTTTATAAAAGGTATACTTTTTTGAGCTTCTAAAAATGAAACGAGTCATTATGGCTACACTTTTTTTTTTTTAAACCGGGGTAATTGCTATGAACTGAGTGTTTATGTCCCACCAGATTCACACATCGAAATCCTAATCCCAGTGCGGCTGGATTTGGAGATGGGGGCTTTACAGAAGTAATTAATGTTAAATGAGGGCCTAAGTGTGGGGCCTTAATCTCATGAGATTAGTGTCCTGTTAAGAGGAGGCGGAAGAGAGCTTGCCCTCCCTGCATACAAAGAGATCAGGTGAGCACACGGGAAGGTGGCCTACAAGGCAAGAGAGGAAGACTGGTCATAAAACCTATCTCACTGGCAACTTGATACAGAGAAGCAAAACGTACCCAGGCTCGGTAGTCAGAAAGACCAAGGCTTAAGTCCCAAGTACACCATTTGTTTGCTGTGAATTTTAGGTGGGTTTCTTTGCCTCTAAGCTTGTGTTCTATCACCTATAAATTATCACGCAATCCTCAGTATAAAGGTTAAATGTGATAATGCATAAAAATACTAATCTAAATGCAGGGCTAACACAATGAATTGTCCAGCAGGTATCATTTACCAAATATCTGCTTGACTATAGTATTGCCACCTAAGTCTGCCTCTGCTTCCCTTCTCTCCACAAACTGGAACCAAAAGGATTTTTAAAAATTTCTTCTAAGCAGTTACCTTACTACCTTAGGGCAACAAGCTTAGTGGTCCAGCAGGATTGGCGGAGAAGAGATATTTTATCTTCGAAGGCCCCTGAATAAAAGAAACGACACCCTCAAATGGGATAAGAGAAGTTTGGGGAGAGTTTGGCAAAGGGACAGGTTCCAAAAGCATCGATTTAAGGAAACAACAAGGGATAAGGCAGTGTCCTGGGGCTAGCAATGGTGGGTGGCTAGCTGATACCGCCTCTAGGTCTAAAGGGGCAAAGGGAGGGACCAGTCACCAGAGTAACTGCACGGAGTTGGATAACAGCATGCTAAGCGGGGTCTGGCAAGGTTTCTGGCTGGTGATAGAGGAACACAGCCCTCTTGGGATACCTCGGCAGTGAGGGAGCTATGTGGACATACACCCAACCTCACTCTCCTCCAATCTGCTGCTCTCTGGCTGCCCACCAAGTGGCTGAACCCAACCAGAAGCCAAGGACAAGGGGATCGGTTGATGGATCCCATAAGAGTTAGTCCCCTGGGGTACAGAACAGAGGTAGAGAGTGAACTTGGCAGGGTAAATGGAAGCTATCCAAGACAGAAATCCCCTGAACACTTCTCGCCTTCTCACCAGAGGAGCCGCCCTACATCTGATTCCTCTAGGTTTGATTCTGGAGATGTTAAAAGGATATAGAACATCTGCTGTCTTGCCCAAACTTACATTTCAAGTTTAATGTCTGCCCTGGCATGATAAATTCCCACCTTAGAGCAGAAGACAGCAAGGACACATGATTTAAGGGAAGAATTAAAACGAACAGGCTTAATGTTGGAAAATTCTTTCACCATTACACTGACTCATGCTGTGAGTTCATCCATGGCTGTGGGTCCTTTAATCATTGTGTTCCGGGGCCACCTGTATGTCCATATCTCTTCGTCACTGGCAGTAAAAATCTATTTCTTTGGGCCTTCCCTCCACCCCTTTTTATTTAAACTTTTTAGTTTGAGATACTTGTATATTCACATGCAAGTATAAGAAATAATTCTGAGAGATCCCACATACTCTTTACTCAGCTTCCTTATTGGTAATATGCTGCAAAACCATACTACAATGTCACAGCCAAGATTTTGGCATAAATACAATTCACTGATCTTCATTAAGATGGCCTCAGTTTTACTTATACTCCAGTGTGTGTGTGTGTGTGTGTGTGTGTGTACAGTTTTACCACATGTACAGGTTTGTGTACCCACCACCCAGTCAAGACACAGAACAGCGATCTTGTTGCCCATTTATAGTCATATCTATTTCCTTCCTGCTCCCAACCCCACCCATGTCCCATCCTTAACCCTTGGTGATTACTGGTCTGTCCTCCTTTTGTCTACAGGCATACTTTGATTTATTGCACTTTGCAGATGCTACGTTTTTTTGCAAATGACATATCAGATGAAGGGCTGCTATCCAAAATCTACAAAGAACTCACCAAACTCTACCCCCCAAAACAAATAATCCAGTGAATAAATGGGCAAAAGACGTGAACAGACACTTTTCCAAAGAAGACATCCAGATGGCCAACAGACATGTGAAAAGATGCTCAACGTCACTCCTCATCAGGGAAATACAAATCAAAACCACACTGAGATACCACCTCACGCCAGTCAGAGTGGCTAAAATGAGCAAATCAGGAGACTATAGATGCCCACGAGGATATGGAGAAACGGGAACCCTCTTGCACTGTTGGTGGGAATGCAAACTGGTGCAGCCGCTCTGGAGAACAGTGTGGAGGTACCTCAAAAAATTAAAAATAGATCTACCCTATGACCCAGCAATAGCACTGCTAGGAATTTACCCAAGGGATACAGGAGTGCTGATGCATAGGGGCACTTGTACCCCAATGTTTATAGCAGCACTTTCAACAATAGCCAAATTATGGAAAGAGCCTAAGTGTCCATCAAGTGACGAATGGATAAAGAAGATGTGGTTTATATATACAATGGAATACTACTTGGCAATGAGAAAGAATAAAATCTGGCCATTTGCGGCAATGTGGATGGAACTGGAGGGTATTATGCTGAGTGAAATAAGTCGGTCAGAGAAGGACAGATATCATATGTTTTCACTCATATGTGGAACTTGAGAAACTTACCAGAAGACCATGGGGGAAGGGAAGGGGAAAAAATAGTTTCAAACAGAGAGGGAAGGAGGCAAACCATAAGAGCCTCTTAAATACAGAGAACAAACTGAGGGTTGATGGGGGGCTGTGGGGGAGAGGGGAAAATGGGTGATGGGCATTGAGGAGGGCACTTGTGGGGATGAGCACTGGGTGTTGTATGGAAACCAGTTTGACAATAAATTATATTTAATATAAAAAATTTATTTAAAGATATAAAACATTTCAATAGAGCTCTGGGATTTGTCTTTAAACTGACATGTTAAATTTTGTAGAGACACTACGTTTTCCAATTAAAGAAGGGAAATTAAAAAAAAAGAGGTTTGAGACAACCCTCTTTTGAGCAAGTCTGTCAGTATGATTTTTCCAACAGTTTGTGTCTCTGTGTCACATTTGGGTAATTCTTGCAATATTTCAAACTTGATCATTCCTGTTATATTTGTTATGGCGGTCTGTGATCAGTGATTACAACTTGCTGAGAGTTCAGATGGTGGTTAGCATTGTTTTTAGCAATAAAGTATTTTTTAATTAAGGTATACACAACTTGGTTTCTTTTTTCTACATATTGTGCTATTGGGCACTTAAGAGATTAAAATATATAGGGTAAACATAACTTATATATTCACTGGAAAGCCAAAAAAATCCATTTGAGTCACTCTCCTAGGCTCTTTGCTTTATTGTGGTGGTCTGGAACTGGAGCCGCCATACCTCTGAGGTATGCCTATAATTTTGTCATGTCCAGAATGTTCCATGAATGGAATCTTACCGTTTGTGACCATTCGGATGTTTTCTCACTTGGCATGATTCTATGACAATTAATCAGAATTGCCGCATCTATCATCAGGCCCTTCCTTTTTCCTGCTGAGCAGTATTCCGTGGTCTGGATGTACCAGTGTGTCTCGCTAGTCACCCGTTAAAGGTCATCTGGTTTGTTTCCAGATTTTAATTATTATGATAAAAGCTGTCATACATAGTCACGTGCAGGTTTCTGTGTGAACATGAGTTTTCATTTCTCTGGGATAAATGCTCAAGAGTGCAGTCGACGGGATCTATGACCATTTCCTGTTTCGCTTTATAGGAAACCGCCATACTGTTTTCCAGAGTGGTGGTGCCATTTTACATTCTCTCCAGCGAAGCAGAAGTGATCCATTTTCTCTGCGTCTTAACAGCATCTGGTCTTATAACAATTCAAAAAAACCCACCCTTTACCCATTCTGACAGGTGTGTGTGAATATCGCATCGTGGGTTGAGTCTGCATCTGCCAGAATGGCACGTGAAGTTGAACGTCTCTGAACGTGCTTCTTGGCCACATGTCCACCCTTTTCAACGAAGTTTCTGTTCATGTCCTTTGCTTATTTTCTAACCGATTGCTGGTTTCGAGACCTTTGAGAGTACTTTATATATTATGGTTGCTAATCCTTTGTCAGATGTATGAGTTTCAAATATTTTGTCTCTGTCCATAACTTATTTCCCCAACCTCTTAACAGGATATGTCACAGAGCTAAAGTTTCTAATTTTGAAGAGCTCCAATGTATGTTTTTTTCCCCTTTTCACTGATTATACTTTTGGTGTTGAAACTACAGCCCTCCACTTGCCACTTGCTTTTGTACCTAAAGCTTTATTGGAACACAAGTATGCTTGCTTGTTTACGTATTGTGTTTGGCTGATTTTCTGCTACAACAGCAGAGCTGAGTATTTGTTACCGAGACCACAGGGCCCACAAAACCTAAAACACTTGCGAAGCAGCTCTTTGAGGGGCGCCTGGGTGGCTCAGTCAGTTAATTATCCACTTCGGTTCAGGTCATGATCTCACAATTGGTGAGTTCGAGCCCCGCGTCGGGCTGGGTGCTGACAGCTCGGAGCCTGGAGCCTGCTTCCGATTCTGTGTCTCCCTCTTTCTCTGTCCCTCTCCCCCTCAGGCTCTCTTTCTCTCAAAAATAAACAAATATTTAAAAAAATCTTAACTAAAGAGCTCTTTGAGAAACGTTTACAGACACCTGACTTAGTCCATTGTAATTATTTCACAGTTAAAAGAACGATCTGTAGACAACGGCAAATCGAAACAAACCTAGGTTAGACTTTTAGCGGGAAAGTAAACTACGCCTATACATAACCATATTGTATAGTTAAAACTATGCTAACTTACAACTACGTAAGATAAGAGCATGAAAGAAAGAGAAAGTCAAATTCATTTGTTAGATGTGGGGCATTCTAAGAGATTTTCCTTCCCCAAATCTCTTATATTTAAAAAAAAAAACGAGGCGTACAATACTCATTATCATCTAAAAAGTATGTCATCTCTTAAAGAGTTCAGGAATTCAAGCCCTCACTGGGTGGGGCCAAGCGTCTAGGGAAACCTCCTCCAGGTGGTTACCAAGGGTCCTGCCTACGCAAGTGTTCTCAAAGTTAAGACAGGTACTGACGGATGAAGGGAAAATGAAGCCTTCCCTTTCCTTCCCTTCCAGTCTCCCCACAGGCAGAGCGAAAGCAGTTCTGGCTGCAGGGCTTCTTAGAAATGCATATACACATTATATGTGTGTGTGTGTGTGTGTGTGTGTGTGTGTGTATTCCCCTTTGGGAAAAATATGTATCTATATTGAAAATAATATATATGTATTTTTTTTCAAAGGACATTTTTAAGTGTGTGCCACACTACACAAACTTATGAACTATGAAGGCCAACCAGAATTTCTGGAGACTGAATGAAAGTCTTTCACCTTTGCTCTAGAAAATGGTTTGGAATAAAACTTCCAATGTGACCACCTAACAGACAAATTACGTCTTTGAATTAAATGCAATAGTTTTTTTTTTGTTTGTTTGTTTGTTTTTTGCTACTAAATCTATTTAACATCATATAAGCCACTCTTGGGACACAACACTGAATCCATGCTAATTAGGATACTTGGTCTGTGTGTACCAGGTGATGTGTAGATACGGGGCAGTCACTCTTCATTTGTGAGTTCACATAATTTTGGAATTTGAAGGAGCCTGAACATTCTTTTTTATTAAAAAAAATTTTTTTTAATGTTTATTTTTGAGAAAGAGAGAGGCGGGGGAGAGAGAGAGAGAGAGAGAGAGAGAGAGTATATGAGCAGGGGAGGGGCAGAGAGAGAGGGAGACACAGAATCGGAAGCAGGCTCCAGGCTCCGAGCTGTCAGCACACAGCCTGACGCGGGGCTCGAACCTACAAACCGTGAGATCATGACCCGAGCGGAAGTTGGACGCTTAACTGACCGAGCCACCCAGGCGCCCCCTGAACAGACATTCTTAGAGCTCTCTCCCGGGTGCACCTTTTCACCCATAGCATCTTGGGTGATTGGCAATCCCTCTTCGAATGCACAACAAATGAGGAAGAACTCAGCACCTTGTGAGGGGGTTTAGTTCATTACAAAGCACTTCACTTATCTGAGAGGTTTTCATTATATTAAACAAACCCAATTTCCCTGTTAAGTATTCTTATTGACCCTTTGGAATCCTACAACAGTATCTAATTCCTCTCCTGCTTGATGGTGCTAATTATTTCAATAAGGCTACCAAAAGGTCCTACATCTTATGAGCCCCCTGGAAAAACAGCAGCCGTTCCCTCATGGCTTCCAGCTGCTTCATCTACCCCAAACTGATGCTGGGTGTTAGCAAAGCCTATTTTGAAATGTCTGTCAGAGAATGCTCCAGAGTCCTCTGGCCAGCACGGGACACTCGTATCAAAGGAGTAAACCACCGTGGAGCTGTAGACACTGCAGATGAAGCCCAAGGTTGAATCTCTTGCTCATCTTCCTCATTACATGAGCGTCTCCTAGAGCTTACCATCAACTTCAGTTCCTCTTTTTGTCGCAGCCATGTTTTCCGGTCCTATCCTTGCACAGCTGACTTACAGACTTAGGTGTGGTGATTTACATTCTATCATCTTATTCTGTTGTAGAAGCTCTGAGATAATCTGCTTATGACCATTACTACTACTAAGAGAGATGAAGAGTGCTGCTGAATATGAAATCAATGTTTCTATAGATCATAAACAATTAGAAAATATAATATAAAATGCGTGTTATTTTTAACAGCAAACGGGGGCTACAAATGACTTAGGGATACGATGTGCTGTACGTTAGGGAAAAATGGTAGCACTTTACCAAAGGTTATAAAAGAAAACCATAGAAAGAGATCTATTTATGTTCATGGACAGTGAGATCCGTAATGTAAAGACGTCAGTACCAAAGGACTCCAGCTTATGGGAGAAGTAGAGCATGAGCAGCATCAGAATTGGATAATGGTTCAGTCCGGCCAAGCACGGCATCATGGTCCGAAGACATCAGCTCTTGGGACCTTACATGATGAGATGCTACGCTGGAATCTATCCACCGAAATTTGGTGGATGAAGGGAACAGAGTTGGCATATAAGGTAAAGTTCTACTCCCAGTAGAGAAATGGTAGAACTCAAAAGAATCTCGGGTTATATGGGCTGTGTGAGTAGGATGGAATGAAAAATAAAGGCTACAACTCTGTGGCTCCGCTGTGTCTAGTCCGGGTCCTCAGAGGAAACAGATGGCATGCTAGGGTGGGAGACAGTTGGGGAGAGTGTAAGGAACTATAGGTAGGAATGTGATTAGGGTCAAGACAACCAAAAATGATGGACAAGTGGAAAACAGTAGTAGATGGAAGCATTGTAACCCCGAGCCTGAAGAGACAAGGGGAATGGGCTGCTAGAGGAAATTAGGGCGCTGTAACTCTAGGAGGGTGGCAGTGGTTTTTGGTAAAGGGACACAGCCACGGCTACACAGTGGCCCAGCAGAGAGGGATCTGGGGGAATAAATATCATAATCTCGCTTTCCTATCACTCTCCAGTCATCTGCTGTGCCTTCCATTGACCCACTTCCACTGGAAGCCAGGGAGTAAGAGAGCCCAATAGTGTAGTCCCCAGAGACCAGCGTCCGGAGTACAGAGAAGGGTGGAGAAGGGCAAATCATGGATTTGGAGAAGCACAGGGAGAATGTGCGGCTCACAGAAGTAGCTCTCCACCATACTTTCATGGTCGCAAGTCTATCTCCAGATGCCATTCAACAGTAAGAACCAATGTTGAAGAATGGATGGTTTTTGTACCTGAGTTAGATGAGGACTGGACCGAACCGAGCCTTCTGGAAAAGAGTCTCAGTGTCTGTCGCTGAACTGGGATGGGGGAAGCAGGATCTGATCTAAGAATAAGTCCTGTGGTGAACAGAAACGCGGACCCGAGCATTTGGCTTGTTAGCGTAGCTGTGTACTCTGAACAACCAGGTCCGATCTTTTGAAATCTCATTTCACTACATAACCAATGTATCCAGGTAACTCCAATTAGTAGGAGTCGCCGAATTGGACGTGTGCTCTACCCTCATTCCATTCTCCTTCCTACCGCTGCTTCACCACGGGGCGAAAACAGAGCTTTCTGCATGAATTGGCTTCATTTGGAGCTCAGCTCCATCATTAAACAAATATTTATTGAGTGCCTGCTGTGTGCGAGCCACTATGCAGGCACAGCGGGAATCCGGCAATGAACAAGGCAGTCCTTGCCCTCTAGACCTTCCAGCATGGTGAGAGAAAGAGAACAAGTCCGTGAGAAGCTGCGACACGAGGCTGGGTTTGTTATCGGCTCCCCACCCTTGTTTTTGGCTCAAGCTACTTCTCTCTGCGGACACCATGATTGCTGTCCATTTGGGTTGTGCTTGAGGTCTTGAATCCCCTGGCAAACTCTACCTTAGAGGGACAAGGGCTCTGTGTTTCAGGGAACGGGAAGCGAGAGGGGGCTCAAATTACAGCAATGTTGGTGTTTAGCAGGAGACCTTTCCTAACTAAGTCCTGATTTTGCTGAAGGGAGAGCGAGGGTCAGAATGGGGGTTTACTTCCTGGTGTCTCATACTGAGTAGGCTCCTGGCGGGAGAAGCGCCAGGGAACTGTGCAGGTTTGTAAAGTGTGATCAGTGTAGTTTAATGCGCATTAGCTTGAAGACGCGCGGCTTGTGGCATTTAACTCTTACGGTTCCAGACTGATGCAGTGACCTCACTCAGCCGGAGGCTGCAGTTTGCCTTCAACTGTACCTTCATAGCAACAGAATCCAGCCATTCACCCAGGGAGTGCAAAGGGGGAGAGTAAGTTTGGGGGGAAGCGGCCCCCTTCCGGCGAGGTCCGCCCTGTACAGAACCTTCCAGCACGAGCTCCGCCTTGTCTTTCTCGTGGGAGGCTCATTCTTGGTAAGCTTGAGTGCTGTGGACATGGTGTGTGGATTCTCCTGTCTTAGGATCCCATGGCCGTGGTCAAGTACCCTGAGCCGCCTCTGTTTTCCCCAGAATTCTCTGGTCCTCCCGGCTGTGGTCACCAACTGAGGACTCCAGCAGAAAAAAAAAAAATCCCAACTGGCTGCCGGCTCATCCCAAGCTGAGTAAGCGATGTGTAGGAGCCCTGGCGCACACAGAAGAGAATCCTAAGCAGGCTCAGTGCGGAACCCAACGTGGGGCTCAATCTCACAAACCGCGACGCCATGACCTGAGCTGAGATCGAGTCAGGCGCTTAACCGACTGAGCCACCTCGGGGGCCCCTGTATGTTTGACGCTTTGAGAAGTCTTATAATTTACCAAGAAGAAAGAAACACGAGCCCGTATTCATCAAAGTCACATTTTACACGTTTGTTTGCTTAGATATCCTCCCAAAACCTCTCCCCCCGCCACCGCTTTAGGGGCATTCATGATGCGCTAGGGATGTTAGGCAGTACCTACTCAATAGATCCTGGTTGCCGCTGGCTATTGAAGTTGTGCAGCGAACGCTAAAGTTTTCAGGAACAGGCACTCCAGAAGCTTCCTGCAGGACTCTGCCCCTCAGCCGGTCCCCATACCTGCCAGCGGCAGCTCTTCAGGGACAACCCTATAAATGCCAGCATTGGGCTACGCACCGTAAGTGGGCACTGCAGCCGGGTACAGCAGGCATGAAGCGAACTTGAGGCAATGCCTCAAGGGGTGATTTCCACGAACACCCCCCAGACCACGGACCCCAGATCCCAGAGGCGCACATAGGCATCTGCATATATTTTTTCCACTCTGTTTGCTCTTTCAGGCCCGGTCCGGGGTCTGGGAATTCCCATCTGGGCTCTGCCGTTAATAGGTTGTGTGACCTCAGGGCAGTTACTTAACCTTGGGGTCCTGTTTCCTGAGCTGTGAAATGAGGGGGCTGCATGGGGTGGTCCCGACGGGCCTTCTAGCTCAGCCACTGTGCGAATCTGGCAAGCACGAAATGGTGTGTCCCCTCCTCCCCTTGTCTTGGGAACAAGCGTGAGCTTCAGGAAAACGGATGGTCTGTGGAACGGATGGCGTGGGGTGTCTTGGGCTGGGGCCGCAGTTCATGCCTGCACTTGTATCTTGCTTCACTGTAAAGCCGAGGTCTGCCTATCGTCGAACATCTGGAAAAAGCACACAGGGAACAGAATCACAAGATCCGAATGAGGAGTTGGCCACAGGGAACCCAGCTGGTATAAAATGAAGAATCGAGACGCTTCCAGGAAAGCGAAAGAGCAAGGTCTAGGTTGAGTCCTGGCAGCGGCCGCCTCCCCCCACCCACTGGGTTGTCCTGAGATTGAAGGAGAAGCAAGACAGACCACCTGAGGGACAGCCCTGCTCTGCTGCTCACTGACCATGACCTTGACCTTAGGCCCTTTCGAGGCAGGCGCCTGTGTTTCCCCTTTTAGGGTTTTGGGACCGTTGAAGAGGTAGTGCAAAGTCAAGTTCCTACCTCGTTGGAAGCGATCGCCAGTACTTTGTGCCCGGTGGTGGATTCGCTGCCGCTGCCATGTTGGTTGTAGAGAAGTCTCGGTGAACACTGGGCTCCCCACCAACCTCTATTCTGTTCTAGGCTTTTCCAGCTTCATAGAGCATCAGAGCATCCCGTTTTTGGTTGTAACGGAAAGGTTGGCCAGATGCAAAGGGAGGTCTTGACATAAACGGATACATAACCTGATTTCCTGATCCACTTAAAAGCTTTCCTTTAGGAGCAAACCCATATCTCGAGTCGGCTTTGGCTCCGCTTAACATGGTATTTATTTGCCCGCGTGTTTTAGTCTCAGCTGGTAAACCACGAAGGGGACGTGAGGTCAAGAAGTACTGGGCGTCTGCCTGAGTCCAGGGCACAGAGGGCTGAGCGTCCTGGGGGCGCGGGCAGAGGGGTCCCCAAATCTGGTATGGAATGGAGGTGGCATTCTCCAGACTCTTCTGCCCCAGCGAGCAGGTGCGCCCCGCCCATGTCTCTCAGCAAAGACCTGCCAAGGGACTATTGACACATTGTGTGGGAATAAAAGCAGTGGGCGAGTAGCTGCTGTTTCTAATGGCAGCGTGGGTAGTGGGGGCGGGCCAGCCCCGGCAGACTGACAGCAGTGGTACCCAACATTGTCAGCGCAGATGCTGACGGCCTCCATTCCCTGTGCCTGCCCACATTTGTGCACCCTGTCACGGCAGGGTGACAAGCCCAAACACAAGGGGCCTCCCTTTCTTATGCTAATGCTCCGTGATGACAGCTTCACCAGGTGTGACAGCCACCACAGACGCCTCCGCCCCCTCTTCTGGGGTTTGCACCCCAGGCCCCGGTGGTCCAGGACAGAGCCAGCTGGGGGGGGCAGACACCCCTTCCGCCAGCCATGAAGGTCCAGGTGCACAAGCAGGTGACCCTGGGAGGCTGGATCTTGCCTTGCTTCCCCCGACAATGTCATCTTGCTGCTGTCCTTCTCTGTCTGCATCTCCCTTCCTCTTGCCGCCTTGCCATCCTACCCTCAGCAGTCTTGTTGTTCTCGCCTTATTTCTGAGCCTTCTCCTCTGTTGTCCCTTCCACCTGGACACCTCTGACCCGTGCTCTTTCATTCGTTGGTTCAGGGCTCCAGTTAATGTCACCTCCTCCTCTGATTGCCCTGTCCCGTATTGATAGCTCTACATCCTCTCCTCCATATCACTCTGTTTCCTGGATCAGATCGATTTCAGTCTTTAATTATCTTGTCTGCTAATGTCTTCACTTGCTTCCGTGTCTCCTCGACCCGAACAGAAACCCCATAAAGGCAGGAACCTCGTCTGTCTTTTTCAGAGATCCATCCTCAGAGCCTGGCACATGTAGTGGCTGCTCAATAAACACAAGTTAAGTCAATCGATGAATGAAGATATGCGCAAGTGAAAACGCTCCCATATGTAACTGTGGTTCACCAATCAATGATTTTCAGATGGGGAGCCATGACCTCAGGGGCACCCTCCCTTTTAGAAAAGGCTCCAGCCTTTCCTCTAAGAGCAAGTAAACTTCCCTGCAATTGATGGGTCTGCAGCCCTGTGCTTCTGCTTTTCAAAATAAATCTCATCTGTCGGAGTCCTTTAGCCCCGTTCTCTGCCAAGGAAGGCTTCGGTGGGTTACATGTGCAACATTTGCTCCCCGCCAGCTACTAGCCTGAACGCTAGGGGTAAACATTGCTGAAAAATCTTGTTTTCTTTCTGAAAACTTGTAAGGATCTCCCTTTACCTTTGAAGTCTGGGGGATTTCAGGAGATACCCCCAGTGTCTGTCTTTTCTCATTAGTTCCGCCTGCCGCTCAGCCAACCTTTTCCATCCAAAGACTAGACCCGCAGGTGCTGCACTTTGTGTTACTTTTTCCCTATTTCCCATTCTCCTTTCGGTTCTCCTGCTAATTACTCGTTAAGACTCTTGTATCTGTTCCCTAAGTTGTCTTGTTTCCCCCGTGAACCTCCTTTAAAAATTGTAATTCTCCTGTGTTTACGTTTGCGCCCATGCCTCTTCTAAATTGTCTTTCCAAACACGAATTCGAATCTCAGCAGTGACTCCTCACTTTTTCAAATCTTTTATTCCATTTTTAAGTTCTGAAACAATTCCCCCTAAAAAACCTGACTCCCGCTTCAATGGCATCTCTTGGAGAGAGAATGTTTTTTTCCCCCTAAACTTGTTTTTCCGGCTTATTTCAGTTCTGGTGCCTCAGTAGGAACCAGTACGTCAACTTCTTCAGCGAGGTCCTCTCTCTCAAATTACTAAGTCTCTTTGAGACCCCGCTTTTATTTTAATTTTTCCTCAATTGTACTTTTTCGTACGGTAAGTATTGATAGATATAACCCACAGAGATATTGGGGTCTCCGCTACCTTTTAAAGATAGTGAAATCCTGAAGTCCCCCCAGATTTAATGGACTTTGATATATTCATTCGCTCAAGAAATATTAACCGAGTGCCTGTCGTGTACCAGGCGCTGTTTAGGTGTGGATTTTCTGGAACATCAGCAAACGGGGCAAAGCCATTGCTTTTATGACATTCTAGCTGGGTAGGCAGATGCTAATAAGCCAGCAACTTAAAATAGAAAATGATCTCAGGTGCGGTGCAATGGAAGAAACAGAGGTGAGGGGGGAGAGCAAGTGTCAGGGGTTGCGATTTTAGTTGTGGGACCCGGAGAGGCTGCCTTGGGAAGGGCACACTGAGTCAGGGACCTGAACGGGCGTAACTCTTTTGTGCCATTTCTCCCAGGAGGCCCCGAGACTCAATGTGCGTACAGACTCACGGTGGCTCACGAGACCGTGACCGAGGTCCTGGCGAGTGCACAAAAATAACCAGACCCTTGTCATTCCTGGAAGACACCACTTCTTTAAACAGATTCATCTGAAGCTCGGTTCAAAATATGGATGACAATTTTAAGAAGAAGAACCATTTATTGAATATTTGATGTCCACCATGTTCCAGGGACTGTGCGAACTATACTGCCTGTATTTCTCACTGAACCCTTCTAATAACATGGTGAGCTCAGTACTATCCATGACTCCACTCTACACATGAGGAATCTGAAGCCGAGAGGTGCAAAACCCCTTTTACGTGGCTAGTTAGTCGCAGAACCCAAATCCACGTCCTGGTTTTCCCGGTTGCAAAATTCGTGCTCTTGGCTATGAGGCCATTATGCGAGGCCTGGAGATCTAAAAATAAATTCATAATCTTTGCTCTGTAAATCTCATTGAATTTTGACAATAAGAGAGCTATATCTCTATCTGTCTATCTATCTATCTATGTGGAGAAAAGATTATTATGCCACGTGTTGGATGTTAGGATTCAGCAAAGCATAGAATGGTAATGGGAGATCAGAGAAGGGTCACTCAATTTAACTGGTAGGAAGGCACTAGAAAGAGGGGATTTACACCTGGACATGAAAGATCTGGAGGAAAAGGAGAGAAGAGTGTTCCTGGTAAAGAAATGAACATACACAGGGATGTTGAGTAATGCACCTTGTGAAGCATCCAGGGAACTGTGGGAAATTCAGGAGTGTTGACGCATGAAAACAGGGGCGGCCATAAGCAAGAGCTTGTACAGTTTGAAGATGTGTGCCCATGGCGCGGTGGACCCCAGGGAGGGAAGCTTGGGAATCTGTTTTGTCAAAAAAAATAAGAAGCAGTTGGACGCTTTCAAACAAATATCAAGGTAAAGACTTACTTCAGGTAAAATGCCACGGTGACCATTTTGAGGATGGATTCGAGGGGGAAGGACAGGACCCGGGTCAGGACCAACTGCGCTGGTCCACGGGAGAGATGGTGGTCGTGTCCTCCAAAGCCATGGCGACAAAGGGGGAAAAGAGGAGGAAGCTTGGGGATGTCGAGGACAAATCAGCAGGGTGTGGTACCTAACAGGAGGCTGAGACTGGGTGAAGGGGAAAATCAGGGTGATCCTCAGATTTCGGCTCAAGCGACTGGGTAAATATCGGTTCCTTCAGCTGATTCAGACCACCAGGGGGGAGGGACCGCGCAAGAGGGAGTCGGGCAGAATGCGAGGCCAGGGTACGTTTGTGGTGCGTTTGGGACACCAGCTGGCGCTCACAGGGTGTCTGCAGCTCGCCGCAGAGATCTGTGCTGGAGATAGGGACCTGGGATTCTCAGCAACTCACTGAATGTGAAAACAATAAGAGAGGATGAGGTCATCGAGGCAGCAGCTGGTAAAACGGTGGTGGGTAAACAAAAAAGAATAGGGAAAGCATAACATTTAAGCATATTCAAGCGATAGAGTAATGTTTATAAAACAAGTTAAAGAAACTGGAGCTGACGAGATCTTAGCTGGCGAGGCTAGGGAGAAAATGGTGAAAGATTTGAGGAGACGAGGAAGGACGCAGTTGAGTGGGCAACACCAGTGAGACCCAGAGGGCCGAGGGGGACGAGTCATGAGTCATGGGGCCGGGAAAGACCGATGGAGGGAGCGGACCAGGAAGTGGACGGGGCAAGGCAGGGTTGGGTGGCTGATCGTCCCAGGAGCCTTTACATTTCAAAGAAGAGTATCTTCTCCATGCAAATCATGTCAGGCCAGGTATCCAACAAAGACAAAATTGGGAGCCTCCAGAGCGACACCGCAGCAGGTTTTGTTCCTGCTTTTCCTTGGAGACCAACTTTAACCGTCTCCGTGCCATAATCCAGTAACCGAGGTCTCGGGATCGGAGGGATTAATCTGGGTCAAATGACAAGGGGCAACGTTAGCCTTGTAACCCAAATCGTCCCGTCGCTCCATGGTTCCTTGGGAAGGTACGTGGATGAAGAAGTGTAGGTCTATGTCTGATTTTAGTTGTCTTTCTCCTTCCCCTGGAAATGTCATTTGGCCATCGGAAAGCTGTGGAATGTCTAGCATCCTGTGGAGACAGCCTCTTCTTGGGGCTTGTAATTAGAATGAAGCATTTCTTTGTTACTCCGTAAACTTTTAGTGGCAAAAATAACATTAATATGACAGGTTAGACGAGAGTTTTATTGAAAGATCAGTGACAAGGACTGGCTCCAGAAAGATAAATAATCTTCATTTCACATGACAACCCAATGACAGACGAGGACAGATGGCGACAACCCTCAACCTGGAAATCTGCTTGAATCAATCAATCAATCAATCAATCACTCAATCACCAACTATTTATTGATCTCCTGTTTTGGCTAAGAACACCTTGGAATCAGATGCCAGAATTCTAAACCCAATTTTTTCCACATACCAGTGACTTACCCTTGGGAGAATTTCAAAACCTCTCTGAGCTTCAATTTCTCTAAGTAGTGAGCAAAATAATGATATTTAGCCCAACGAGTTGTTGCAGGGACCAGATGAGATGTAAGGACTCTATAAATGCCAGTCACTCCTGCTGCTGCTGTTGATATGATTGCTGTCACTTCTGGGTGCCCTGGCTCGTTGCACAGGCTCTCTTTCTTTCCAGGGTGATTTTGTTGTATTTCCCAGAAATGGACAAGGGGAGTTTCAGAGAAATGCCCAAGGTGGTGCCCCGGATCTCTTAAGTTTCCTGGGAACTTAGGGTTTATAGTTTGCCAGTCACTCAGAGGAGCACATCCTTCTTTGCCTGTTGAGGACCCTACGGGGAGAAAGGGGTTGAAGAAGAGAACAATGAGGTGAAGAAACTGAGAAAAGCAGCAGAGAGAGACAGAGACAGAGAGAGCGAGAGAGAGAGAGAGAGAGAGAGAGAGAAAGGGAGGGATGGAGGGAGAGAGAGGGAGAATGGGAATGGAAGAGGGAAGGGAAGAACTTTATTGTGAAAAAAAAATAGGTTCTGGAATATCCATAGGTTTGCCTCAATTTTTGTTGGGCTTCATTCATTCACTCGGCAGATGTTTCTAGAATGCCTACCAGTTGTCGGGCATTCTTCTACGTGTGGGAGACACCACAATGACTAGGAGATCTGAAGTCCCGACGTTTATGAGTTTTATATTCTGTGGGGGAAGGCAGAGGAAAGACAATGAAATAGCCTCAAATATGTATTTTCCCCAATAGCAGTAAATGTTCTGAAGCAAAGAGAGCTGGGGAGCCGCTGAAGATTGGTTTAGGGACAGTGAGCGGATCACGTGGTCAAGAAGGGCATTTTTGAAAAAAAAATTTTTTAATGCTTATTTATTTTTGAGAGAGAGAGAGAGACAGAGCATGAGTGGGGGAGGGGCAGAGAGAGAGGGAGACACAGAATCGGAAACAGGCTCCAGACTGAGCCGTCAGCACAGAGCCCGACGCGAGGCTTGAACTCACGGACTGTGAGATGGTGACCTGAGCCGAAGTCGGTCGCTCAACCGACTGAGCCACCCAGGCGCCCCAAGAAGGGCATTTTTGATTGCTAAAGAGAGGCCCTGCTTGTGTGGGGACAGTTCTCCAGCACTGAAGTGTCATTGAAAGTGCTTGTCCTGTCTCTCTCTCTCTCTGTCTCTCTCGGGCCCCGTGACTCGGCATCTCCGGGAGTGAGGCCCGGCGATGTGTCCCAACGGTTGTTCCCAGGGACTCTGATGAGTGTTGGAGCTCGAAGCCACCGCTCACATACAGTTTTGCTCTCTGTCATAGACAGGGCTCCGGGTGTCGGGACGGTTTGCAATTCCAATCTGCTTGCAGTCAGCGACAAAGAGCCTAGAACCCGGTGCCAGAAGGTTTCACGGTTCTTCGGTCCACCTCGGGGTTTTACCGGGGCGGCTGGCTAATTCTTTGTTGTAGGGATCGGTCTTGTGCGTCATAGGACGTTGAGCATCATCTCCGGCCATCACCCCCTAGATGCCAGGGACACTGAGTCCCAGCAATGACCCACCCCGGCTGTGACAATCAAAGTGTCTGCAGACATCACCAAATACCCGCTGGGTGCAGATCGTCCCTGGGGAAGGACCACTGGCCGATCAGCCTTGGTTCACAGTATGGCGTCACTGACTCTTCTCAGTGACCACTCGGTAGATGGTCTCCCTTAGAGAAAGAACACCACTCGCCTCCTAAACCGTTGGCAGGATTCCATGTAAATATCTGACAACCCTTAAGACCCTATGTGTCATCCGGGCTGTCCTGTGACAACCTGATATTATTATGATGGGGATGAGGGATTATCACTATTATTTCCGTTATGATCATTGAATTATATAGGGATCATGAAAGCTCTCTAAAAAATTAGAAGTTGTTAATATTATTATTATTAGTCTGATTATTATTAGTCTCCGGCCCTTATTAAATGCTTATGGAAGTTAGTTGTTCATTTAGTATTATTGCGTCATCTCATGGAGGACCTGTGGGTGCCTTTATGTCATACATGGCAGTCCCCAGGAGGAGGAAGGATGATAAAGACTTTTATTCTCACTGGTTTTGCCTTGGCATCTATTCCTTCCACCTGGAAGAGTGTATCAGACATATCTTTAACCCCCTCCTCTACTTTCCCCCCTCTCTCTCGAGGAGTGCCCCCAACACATTTGGACAGCGGCTTTTCTGAGCCCTCCACACCTCGCAACTTGCTCAACACAACCTGCTTTGAAAAAGAGGAACAAGTTCTTTCCTTACCGTCACCCCATCCCGTGAACGTTTTGATCCACACACGGACAGAGAGGCTCTTTTAAAATCACCTCCTCCTAGCGTGCCAGGATTGACAGCTGTCGCCCACATCCCGAACTCCGTAAAGGCAAACGTCTGAAGGGGGGTGGGCGGGTGGGGAAGAGAGTACACCAGCCGGGGTGTTTCATTGGTGCCTTGCCACGCATTGGAAATTATGCAACATCTGGATGACGCCCCGGTATTTTGGCTTGCCATTGGGCTGCTTGGGTCTTGTGTAGACACGGGCTTTATCTTAACGTGGTCATAATTTACGAGTTCGGTATTTTAAATTCAATCCAAATCCTTTGGAGCCTGAAGCCATTCACCCTTGGCAAAACGTGAGTATGTGTTTTTAAAGCAATAGGACTTGGAAAGTTTATTAAAAAGTCTCAAAAGGCATTTGGACATCAAATAACTCTCAAAACCCAATGTTTTTGTGATTTAAATGAATCAGAAACATATGGATTAAATTTCCTTTAAATTGCTCGCAAGATTAAAAATCAAGGGAAACAGTGCTCAGGGCCAAATGTGTTTTGGGTTTTCCAGGACAAAGTATGGTTGAGACTGAGCTGGAGGCTGCAATGGCACCCACAGTGCTGCTGGGGCACCCGCTCCTCAAACCGGTGTAAGGACCAGTTTTATGCACAGAGCATTTGTTCTCACCCTGCCCAGCAACCACACAGACCGCCGAACACAATCTTAACAGCAAACAACAATTAAAATGTCTGCTAATTTGCAGTGGGCCAAAAGCAAACAACATACTTCAAAGTCAGACTCAAGACGTCTCTTTGTAAGGTTCCCTTGCAGAATCTGAAAGTGATTAAAAGAGAAATTATGTCTGAAAAAGGAGCTATTTCAAGCATTATTTAAAAGTGGGCAGAGATGGGGCTTCTCCCAGCAAAGCAACCTCAGGCGGCTGCCAGCTCTGGGCTTGTCATCCTTAGGCTCCGATATCAACCTAAACTCAGCTCTGAGGGCTCTAAACTAAGCCAGAGAAAACCAACCTGGAAAACACGGTGGGGAAGAGTATGGGCCCCTAGCCTCCGAAGGGGCTTTCATTTGTTTATTTATTGCTACCCCCCTCCCCTCCCCTGCCCCGCCCCCGGCTCTCTACTCCTGCCGACCAAAGAGCAGAATCAGTTCAGTCTTGTCGGTGACCGAAATACATCTCAAAACAGAAAACATATGTTTTAATCTGATTGCCTCTTTCCTATCACTTTTTTTTGGATCAAATTATTTGACCTTCCATCTCTGCTTCTCAGATTAAAATAACAGACTTCTTTCCCCAAGCTCATCATTTTTTTTTTTAATTTTTAAATGTCTTACTTATTTTGAGAAAGAGAGAGAGAGAGAGAGAGAAATGAAGATGTGTGGTCGGGAAGGATGCTCTGGGTAGGTTCTATTGGGTTGGAGCCTTGCATGGAGAGAAGCAGTGAGCCCGTGACAAGCTGGCGAAGAGTGCTCCTGGCAGAGGGGACGGCAAGAGCAAAGACCATAGGCTGGGACCACCCTGGTCCACTGAAGAGGCTGAATGGGGACCGCGTGATGGAGTCTATGGCATGGGTGGGACAGGATGGTAAGAGATCGGAAAGGTAAGCAGGTGTCAGATCCGCAGGCTCCTGTAGACCACAGGGAAGCTTTGCATTTTATGGTGAGATGGGGACTTTTCAGTTGAGGCAAGGGTGATCCAGTCACATCTAAAAATATTCTCTGGGCTGATATTTATAGAATGGACTGTAGGGAGCAGGAGTTTACGACAAAGGAGACCTGTAGTTTCAGTTCGTGCCCCACCCCCTGTCCCTTCTTTTTGCTGAGACATTTTGGACGTCACTGATTCCTTTCTTTTCTCCACCCACAGGTGAGAAGTTGAGTTCCCTTGGCCAGCTTCTATTTTCTGCCATGACAGGGGTGCAGACTCTGCCGAAATCCTTTCTCAGCTGCTGGGCATTAGGATAATGGAATTTGATTGACTGCCTCACGACTGTTCGGCCTTTGCGCTATATAGACGTGCCTTAAACTGCGTTAGTAGCGGAATCAACTCGTGGTATATTTCAGATGCGGTGAAACAACCTAAGCCTTGGATTCGATGCAGAGTGGGAAGCTCTTCCAGACAGGCTGGCGTGTGGTGAAGGATTCCACAGTGTGCATTAGCTACAACAGATTTTTACCTCCAACAGGCTAAAATGATCCTTGAACTAACCTAACCATGACGAGAATAACACAACAGAGAGACGATCGTACGGGGGCCGATGTCATGTGTGAGTAACGTTGCAACAGTCTTCGATACCACGGAATAGGAATTTGTATCAAACGCGCAACATTCGGATCAAAATGTGCAATATTGTAAAAGCCTGGTCTGAGCAGCAGCAGCGGGGTGAGGAAAAAAGTGAATCGTAGTAACATTTCAGAGATGCCTGTTTTTCATTCTGGTCCAATGCACATTTGAAACAGGATTCAGATCTTTATTCTAAGAACACTGAGCAGCAAATGAAGAGTTTTAGCCAAGGGGCCAGTGAGACCAGATTTAATTATATTCCTTGGAATCAGCTATGATGTGGGCCAGCGTGGATGACAGCAGGTCAGTTTCACTCTGAGCACATCCAGGATAGACGCTGGTGGCCTGGATGTGAGTGACACGAGCAGAGATGTGCTTGAGAGGAATTGAAGAAATCAGAGATATGGGATTATGGATCCCGACTGCGAATTGTCTGGAAGGGGTGGGGGCTGTTCACCAGAACCCACGTGTTTCTGGCATAAGCAATCAGATGGAGACTGGCGGAGAGATGGGGCAGATACCACATCCAAGGGTGAGTGAGAAGTCAAGGGAAGAAATGGAAGGAAACATGATCACAGATACCACTTTGAAAACGTGTGTCTCAGTGATGGGGTGGTGGGGGAACTTGAGGCATTGACTTGTCCTGCTATTAATAACACAATATTTGCTTTCCACGAGGACTGTTGCTCTTTGTATATATGGCTCCTTGGGCTGCCACTCAGTTGGGAGCAGGTGGCCATTAGTATTAGGGTGCCAGTGCCTCTCTTGATACTTAAGTCATGCCTCCTGGCTGGCCCACCTGTCTGTCTGCATGCCTGCTTGGCTTAAAACCAACATCATGTTAAATATCTAGTTGAAGGATGACTAAAAGTTTAGTGTGCTAAATAGGAGAAATATTAAGAACCGAACAATACTCTTTGAAAAAAAAGTTTTTAAGTTTATTTGCTGTAGAGAGAGACAGAGACACTGTGATCAGGGGAGGGGCAGAGAGAGCGGGAGAGCGAGAATCCCAAGCAGGCTGCACGCTATTAGCATAGAGCCAGATGCAGGGCTCGAACTCATGAACCGTGAGATCGTGACCTGAGCGGCAACCACGAGGTAGACCCTTAACTGACTGAGCCACTCAGGCGCCCCAAGAACCAAACAGTACCCTTGACTATGTTGGTTTAATGTTGGATAAAATACAGTGGTTTCCCTTGTAAACTCTTGCTTTCCATTCTAGTCCAAGAAAATGTTGTCTTGTGTGACTCAAAATTTTGAATGGAAGTTTGGAACTACGGACCCGGGGAGTGGCCTACTTGTTTGAAATCGATTCCTCTCCCTTGGCTTCACCACTAGATCCAAAAGTCATGGGATCTCTTCCAAATGCTTATTAAATGGTTTGGTATATAGTAGGTGTTCAATAATTGTTTCTGACGAATGAATGAATGGCTTGTGGCTTGCATCCGAAATAACCTTTGGACTCTTCCTTCCCTGCTACGGTTGTTTCGTGGGGTTCTCTGAGTGGCCTGTGCATGCCGACGTAAGGATGCCCTGACATCGGTTCAGTCCACACCCAATCTCCCAAAGGACAATTTTTCTCTACTCTTCATAGTTTTTTTTTTTTTAAATCAAGATATAATTCACGTGCTATAAGATTCAATTCTTTAAAGTATATAATTTCATGGATATGGTATATTCAAAAGGTTATGCAGCTACCTAATTCCACTGCCTAATTCCAGAACACTTTCATCACTGCAAGAAGGATTCCCAATTCCATTCGCAGTCGCTCCTGATTCCTGTCTCCCGCCAGGTGCCAACCACTAATCTACTTTTTGTCTCTATGGATTTGCCTCTTCTGAATACTTTATGTAAATGGAATCATACAATACGGAGCCTTTTCTGTCTGGCTTCTTGCACTTAACATCATGTTTCTAGGGCTTACCATGGATCAGCACTTCACTCCTTTTTATGGCTGAATACTATTCTAGAGAATGGCTATCCCACATTTTGTTTATCTGTTCATCCGTTGATGGGCCTTTGGGTCGTTCCCCATTCTGGCAAATACGAATAATGCTGCACTGTCCTGATAGGTTCAGAGCAGTTAGAAAGGGTGATCGGGGGCCTTTATAGAAGGCTCACAGGACAGCTGGGGGTAACCATCAGTTACCTTTCCTTCACAAACCTACAGAATGTGTTGTTCCTGGGTAGAAAGGCCTATCGGTGCAGCGAAATCTCCCTTGACATAGGGTGAGCTTTTCTTTTTAGTCAGTTCGTAGCTAAGGAGAAACTGGTACAAATCCAATCAGACTGCAGCTTATTTCGTAGACAGTTACAATAAAAGTCTCTGGATCTCGGAGTTTCCCTCCGTGGGATCAGGTGGCTAGGAGTCTGCCCCACTCTGGTGGGAGGATTTGTTTGCTCTTTTTTTTTTTTTTTTAGCATTTATTTATTTTTGAGAGACAGAGCATGAGCTGGGGGAGGGGCAGAGAGAGAGGGAGACACAGAATCCGAAGCGGGCTCCAGGTTCTGAGCTGCCAGCACAGAGCCCGACGGGGTCGAACCCGTGAACCGTGAGATCATGACCTGGGCCAGTCAGACGCTCAACCAACTGAGCCTCTCAGGCACCCCTGGTTTTTCTTGAAGCAGGATACAGGAAGAGGGAAGAGAGGAATTGTTGACTGTGTCCATGACGTAAATGACGTTTCAATTCTCCCATCCGACCTGGTTTCTAGTCTCGGCCAACTCCTCAAAGCCATGATTCTGATGAGGGGAAAGGTTCCCCATTATGAGCTGAAAGTTTTCGGATGGGTCTGTCTTGGACCCGAATGATCAATGTTCAGGTCTCCCCAACCTTGAACTCACCTTTCCCTAGGCCAACCCAAGTTAGCGTCTCATCTCTCTCCCTCCCTCCCCTACCCAAATATGGAAAGGGTTGTTTTTCAGCGAGTGTAGCATTCCAGGAGGCTGGAGCGGGTTCTTTCTTTCTGAGGCTGCAGCCTCCGCGCGGATCCCAGCGCCACGCCTTCGTGGCCACGTACGGAGGTCTGTGGGTGGACATCAGGTGGGGTGTTCGGAGCCCAGGGGATAGAGTTCCCGGGCACGTGCCACTTTTGCACATTCCACGTTTGAGGGTGCAAAATTGCACAAGCAAACCGAGCTGCCCACAACTGGCTAATTGCAGAGGCAATCATCCCCCCCCCCCCACCCCCGGCTCCTTCCAAATGAGGAGGGAGCAGCTAATTGTGCTCACAATTGGCTGATTGAGCTCACAGTCGGTAAATTACTGCTGCAACTGTTTGTGCATACAATTTTGCACCTGGGAGTAATCGTGGGCTACAGGGTCTAACACACTTTGAAAGAACATTAAACAGTACGACATCCGAGAAATCCAACGCCGTCCGGCTCGCTCTGGGGATTTGAGCTGGGTAGGAGAGGCGTGCTTCTTACGCTGGGGTTGGGGTATCCCAGGCCCGGAAGCAACGCCCCAGGGTACATGTTACCGTTTGTAGCTCTGGTCATATCCCATCTTATCTCTTAACCTCTTCCTCGAAACTCACTGCTCCGCCTGCAAAACATCCCAGTCACCCTCGGGAAGAGGAGTGGAGTGTAGTGCTTGGCACCTGAGTTCTGGGCTCAGGATTCTCTGGGGGCAAATTCTAACTGTTTCTCTTCTGTAAAGTGGCGACGATGATAAAAATACGTGTCCCAGGGTTGCTTGTGGATTACATGAGATCATGCCTGCGAACTGGGGGCACACATGCTTTCTCTCTTTTTCTTTCTCTTCCTTTTCTTTCTTTCTTTCTTTCTTTCTCTTTCTTTCTTTCTTTCTCTTTCTTTCTTTCTCTTTCTTTCTTTCTTTCTTTCTCTTTCTTTCTCTTTCTTTCTTTCTTTCTTTCAACTCACAGCATTGGTCCACATCTGGGTTATTGCTCGATACCCCACGGAGGAACTCACACTCTGATTTGGAAGACCATTGTTAACAGGTTGGTGCCGACATCAGAGAGAGTTTTGGTTTCCTCCTTACCAGCTACACAACTGTGGCCAACTGTTTGATTTCTCGAGACCACCGTTTACCAGTCTGCACAGTGGGGATTAAAATGATGTCTGCTTTATGGGCAGACAGGTGGCCCTATCTCCGGAGGCTGTCGTGAGGATAAAATAAGAGGGTGTGTGTGAAGGGGTTAGCACCCTGAAAGCACTCTCTACACGCTGGCCCCGGGCATCCTTGCTACTCCTGTTGTCTTAAAGCCCCGTGAGGGCAGAATGGCCCAGAGCCCGGCACACTGGGGGCTGCACTCCTACTGCTACGTAATTCATGCCCACAGCACATCCGTCTCCTGCCCACGGTCCTGACGGGATGGGTCCTTTCAGACAGAAAGGGGATGTGTGGGCTCTACAGCAAATTTCGGTGCACGGGCTCCCCCCCATCTAGATGAGGACACCAGTAAGTTTCGAGCCCAGAGAGACACATGGGGCCCGGATCCTCATGCGCGCCTTGCCCTGACTCATTTCTTGGTCCCTGATAGAGACAATTTTATGGGGTTCTTGCTCTCAGCAAGAAAAAAGAGATAAGGACAAGCTTTGTCAGGATCCGGAAATTAATCCAGGGGAGGCAGACATTGTGTCTCTAAATGTAATTGAATCTCCCCGGTGTCTGGTGAGGGGCGGGGGGTGGAGCACAGACCTTCTGACTTTTAAGTCTACTGGGAGCGGGTTGGGAGCGGGTTGGGGGCGGGGGTGGGGGGGGCAGTGCTCCGGGCTAAGCGGCTACTTGAGTACTTCTTTCCACCTGTGGACCCAGCCTCCTTCTCTGTCCTCTTCAGGACGGCCACCACTTACCCGTCCCTTTGGGTGTTTCTGGCTCCTGAGACAGACTCCTGTAGGGCCCGCAATCTTCCTTCATTGCCGTCCAAGGATACAAACACGCAGGGCTGTTTGTGCCAACACGGGCTCCTCTGCTGATCGCCACAGGGGTGCAGACAGGACCGAAGGGTCGAGACTTCAGACCCTAGAGTCGTCACCGGCATCTGTCTTTGTTTCCAGCATTCTCTGGCTGTATCACTTTGCTCAGGCCACCGTAACACAGTACTGCAGACAGAGTGGCTTGAGCGACAGAAACAAATTTCTTACCGTTCTGAAGGATGGAAGTCCAAGATCGAGGCGCGGGCGGCAGGTTTGGTTTCTCCTGAGGCCTTTCTCCCTGGCCTGCGGATGGCCACCTTCTCCCTGTGCCCTCACATGGCCCTCCTTCCGTGTGCGTGAGCCCCTGGTGTCTCTAAGTGTCCAACTTTCCTCCTCTTATAAGGACACCAGCCAGGCTGGATTAGGGCCCACACTAAAGGTGTCATTTTAACTTCATCCCTTCTTTAACCCTTCCCTCCAAATATGGCTAAATTCTGAGGTATGGGTGGGTAGGGCTCCAACATATGAATTTTAGGAAGACACAACTCAGCTCACAACACATGGGCTTCTTAGAAGTCCCAAGACATGTTCTCTTCTTAGGGATGAAACCACCTGGGCTCAGATTACGGCCCAGCACTGGTTAGTTGTGTGACCTCACACGAGAAACCTAACTAAGCTTCATAAGCGGGATGACTGTGTGCCTCAGTTTACCTGGGACTTTCCCCTTTATGTCTAGCATCCTGGTGTAATCATACGAGCACCCCTTTTCATTCTTAAATGTCTTCTCGCTTGGATGATACATTAGCCGATCACTTCTAGACCTCAGCCACAAGAAGCTCAGGACTTTCAGGGGATACTGGAGGAGGACCCATCGTAATACCTGAAATGTAGTATGGCTTTTCTTTTGGCTTGCCCCTTCTCATTCCCTACCGCCAAGTCCCTTGGTCAGGCAGGCTCATTTTTGGTGAAGAACTGTTTGCCCGGAATGCCACCTAGAGATGATACCGGGGTAGACCAGTAGGTCCAGTAAGTCTGGACCAGTGTCCGTCCTGGCCCAGCTGTGCCACATACAACTGGCGTTTTAAGGGCTTCCAGACTGGATGAGAGCCAAATGAAAGGACCCCTCCATCCTAGAAAACTGGTCACCTCCACCATCAGCAGCTGGTGGTGCACACGAATGAATTTGGATTCCTTGACTCCAAAAAATAACAACAGCGCCTTGATTAAGGGGAAGGAAGTGAGAGGAGAGCCTAATTATAAAGGTAGTTCACAGACTCAAAGGAAAAATTAAGCCACTGTGCTTGAGAAAGGAAAGGGACCAGAGTGGCTCCTGTGATCCTTGGTTCAAGGATGACTGGGCTGTCACTTATTTTCTTAAGAGATCAAAAGTTTTTACGTAGAAAGAGGATAAGAAATTACTCATTAATCTCCTCCCACCCAGATTTAATAACAGGTGTTCATTTTGCTATATTTGCTTCTGGTGGAGTTATTATTATTATTATTATTATTTTGCTCTTATTTTGTTTGGCTAAATAAATAAAACAAAACCAACTTAACTCCCCAGGCGCTAATCCCATTCTGCTCTCCACTGTTCAGAGGTGAACAACCTTGTGAGCTTGGGCATCTTTCCGGGGTTCCCGACTGATGTGCTTCTCCACAGCCAATATGGCAGACGGTCTTGTCCCTGATGTTGGAACTCACCTCCCCAGAATCATGTTCCTGAGAGAGTGAGTGTCTGATGGACGTGACTTGTGTCACATGACTAGTCTCAGGGTCCCATAGGACTTTAATGGATATGTCATAGACTTGAGGCAATTTTGCCTTCATGGGCCTTGTTCTCCACAAAACATATCTATCTATCTATATCTATCTATCTATCTATCTATCATTATATTTATATTCATATTTATATTATATTTATATTTATATAATTTATATTTATATTATATTTATAATTATTATAATATTATATATAAATATTATATAAATATTTAATATATTTAATATATAATATTATATTTTGTTATTGTGTTGGTATTAAGACAAATATCATCCAGTCTATTTTCTGTTCCCTTTTTTCCTCCTGATTTTCACAGAAACCAAAACATATCCCTGAGCTCCTAAAAGTATTGTGGGCCCTAAGCACAGAGCCTGTTGTGCCTGATGGAGAAGCTGGCCATTCCCATTCTTTTTTTTTTTTTTTTTTAATTTTTTTTTTTAATGTTTAGTTATTATCGAGAGACAGAGAGAGACAGAGCATGAGCAGGGAGGGGCAGAGGGAGAGGGAGACACAGAATCCGAAGCAGGCTCCGGGCTCCGAGCTGTCAGCGCAGAGCCCAATGCGGGGCTCGAACTCACAGACCCAGTGAGATCGTGACCTGAGCCGAAGTCAGACGTTCAACTGACTGAGCCACCCAGGCGCCCTGGCCGTTCCCATTCTTGAGGCCATTCGAGGTCTGTGATCGGCCTCCCCTGCAGGATCACATGAAAGCCCGCTTCCCTGAGATAGTGACACTGAAAAGATAAAATCAGGAGATTTCCATCATAAGCCTTTAGGGTTCTGCAGTGGCTGGAGTCCAAGGTCCAGGAGCAGGCACAGCCCTGCTGGGCCTCAGGCCCTAATCTTTCCTTGGAACCCTCCATAGCCATCCCTTGGGCAGACTCCAGGCTGGCTGAAGCTCCTCCTGGGGCTTATCTTCCCATCTGAGACTCTCAAACATCCTTGGTCACATGTGGTGGCTTGAGGATTGGTCCCTAGAGCTCCTGGGTGCAGGACCCCCTTCTCCCTGTTCCCCCCTCACTTGCTTATTTAAGGAACGAGGGTTGCTGATTCATGTACTTTTCCAGGTGCTCTGTTAGGTCTCTTAACAGCTCAGAGATAAACCAGGCCATGCTTGTGCCCTGGAGGGTATCGGTCTCAAGTGGGAACAGACAGCCTACAGATGTACCTGCGGCACAGTGTCCTGAGGACGGGGGACAGCCAGAGGCCACCTTTTGTTCTCCCCGTCAGAGTCACAGACAAGGGATTCTCCACCCTCCTGCCCCTTCTGGCCAGCCTGCCCCAACTCATCCTGGGGAGGCCATTTCCCTAGAACTGAGCCAATATCCCTTGACTTCTTATTCATCAAGCAATAAAATGTATCTCAACCAACTCAATGAGGATCATCTTTTGAAAATCATTTAACATACCTGAAATGTTGTGATTGATTGCCTCTTACAAACACTATTGACCAAGTGGCAGTTGCGATGTAGATATCATTGCCTTCACATGCATGAACTTGGTCTGAAAACTTTTTATGGGTACTTTCTGATAAGATCAAGAGAGTGCCTGCAACCATCTTGCAGACAGGGGGTCAGCAACCTAGAGTAATAGTCCAGAGACTGCCGCTTCTAGGCAGGAATATTGCATGTAATTTTTTACGTATGCCAAGAGTGATAAAAAAATAAATCCAAAAGAGCCTTTTGATAATTAGAAAATAAAATTTCTAAGGCATAAGGAAATATTGTGTCATGACTTAATTGATAGCATATTTTCCTTCTTAATAGTGCATAAAATAATAATGTCCTTAATCAATGGTGACTTGGATTTGATAAAATATGTCACATCTACAAACCTCACAGGGACTCCACGGGGATCACCGTGTTTTTCAGTACATAGCATAATGCCTGGCCTGTTGTGGACGCTGAGTATATGTGCGCTGTCTCGCATTATTATTTAAAATAATATGAATACAAGAATGAATGGAGGAAGACTACTACACTGATTGATAATAGACCTAGAATACCTTTCTATTATTCACACAATGACTGATACCCACATCACATGGCATTTTTGTAAAGCTGGGATTGGATCTCGTTCTATAAAGAGTCAGGGAGCGAATACTTTAGGTTTCGCGAGCCATACACGCTGTCCAACGACTCACCTCTGCTGTGATAGTGCAAAAGCAGCCATGGACAATACACAGGCAGAGGGATGTGGCTGTGTTGCAATAAAACTTTATTTACAAAAACAGGCCGCTGGCGGGATTTGATCCATGGGCATCAGTTTGACAACTGCTCTAAATCAGTGTTTTTCAAGCTTGAATGTATGTAACAATAACCTAGTGAATATCATAAATTTCATATTCGTGAGCCCACCTCCAGATGGCCGCAACAGGGATGACCATCCTCTTTTTGAGAAACCCTTCTATAACATCTCGAAGAATTAGATACTCTTAGAAGGTACCTGCAACTCTTCTAGAAACTGTCCCTAGACTATGAGGCAGGAGCCCGAGTAAGCAGAGGTCAGGATCTCTGGATGTCTTATTTGAGGATGTTTCCTCTTTATGCCACGTATTACAAGAAGTTAAATAAACTAGGGCGGCTGTTGGGGGGGGGGGGGCGGGGTGGGCGCTCAGCAATCTTTTTAAAAAGACATGCTTTACCACCGATCCAGAGTAAAGGATAAATGGTCCAAAAATGAAATTATACCTCTTCAGTTTTATGGTCAAGAGGAGATTCCTCTCTCTAATGGGCAACGAGTGTCCCAGTGGTCATGTCTGGGCACAGGCTGGGCTTGTGCCTGGAGAAGAAACCACTGCAGGCCAAGTCTTGTCCCCTGATGCCAGAGTCTGATGTGGCTGCCATATGTGTATAATTATGGAGACCTACATCAGGCAAACATTGGATTCAAAGAAACTCATCAGGCATCTCTTCAATGAGCCTATTAGAATGGCCCTCTGAAGGGGTGATTTCTGTTTTAGAAAATGAAGCCCTGTTAGATTTGTTTGTTTACTTGTTTAAGAAACATGTAAATGGCTTTGAATATCTGTGTGAGATTTTAATCTGGTTAATTGTCTTTAAATACTGCTTGCCTGGGGATATAAACCTCTTCCGTACTACATACATTCGGGCAAAGGCAGGGAACGAGAAATCATTTGATAATATAATAATGACAACATTTATCTGCTGGGCGCAAGGCTAAGAACTTCTGCGCATTTGATTCATTCGGCTCTTATAGCAACCCTCGAGGTAGGTTCTACAATTACAGCTATTTCTGCAGAAGAGGACCAGTAGCTCTGAGGGTTTGGGGAACTATGGTACCACTAGTGAGCATCAGAGCCATAATTTAAGCACAGGCATGGTGAGCCTTGATCCCGAACTCTTCATTGCTGTTTGACAAAACGTGTTCCTGGGGTAGCGTGGCAAGGGCGTAGACCCACCCTCGGTGTCTGAGAAAACAGCATTTACCCACTGGCTCGAGTTGGGAGTGTGTCCAACTCACCCTGAAGGACGTGGCTGCCGGAGTGAGGTTGACCAAAATCTGTCTTCTTTTAGCAAGGAGTGGCTGGCTAGTGGCTGTATAATCCACAGTGTTGCTAAAGGCAGCGAACGGTGTGGCGCCCATTTGCGCAAGGTAAAATCTCAGTAGACTGGAGAACGCCAAAAACCGGATGCTGGGAGGGTGCGGGACGACTGGGATCCTCGTACGCTGATGGTGGGGATGCGCGATGAGTCCAGCCACTCTGTGAACTGTCTGGCAATTTCTTAGAAAGTGACACTCTTACCATGACACGCAGGAGTCTCACTGCTAAGTGTTTACCGCAGGGTAACGAAAGCGTATGTTAACGCCAAAACCTGCGTGCGAACGTTTGTAGAACTTCATCAGTCCTTGAGCCAGATTGGAAACGACACAAATGTCCTTCGACTGGTGCATGGGTAGATGAGCCGCGGCACATACGCACAGCGAAATATTGGTCAGCAATGAAAAGGAGGGAACAACCGGTATGCTCAGCACAGGTGAGTCTCAGATGTATTCTGGTAAGTGAAAGAAGCCGGAAACGCAGGGTGCTGCACGATTTCGGCTATATGGCAGCCTGGAAACATCAAAACCATAGAGCCAGAAAACAGATCAGTGGTTGCCAGGGGCTGGGGGTAGGGTGGTCTACAAAGGGGCATAAGGGAATTTGGAGGGGTGGTGGAGCCGTTCTATATCTTGACGGTGGTGATGGCTACCCAACTACGCCTACGTCAAATTTCATAGATTTGTACACAAAAAGGTCAATTCTACCGTACGTGAAAGATACCTTAACACGCTTGACTAAAGTGAAGTCTCAGGCAGAAGCTGGGATACAGGACGAAGGACTGTCTCCTGGGCCCTAATCGGGAGGAGCTGTCCAGTCGAGAAGGATGCTGGGCCGCTAGGCAGAGCAGGCTAGGAAGGCTCCATGATGTGCGGCAGGTCTCAGATACGCTCGCCCATCGGGCCCGGTGGCATCCCGGACTAAGGCAGCCAGAGAAAGTCTAACGGCCACAGGTGGTCGGTCGAGGCCCAGCCAAGGCTGGTTCAGGGGGCCGAGTCTGCAGGTGGACGGTGTAGAAAGTTCCAGGTGGCACAGTGTGGGGAAGACGAGACCCGGTTACGAGATAAGGAAGCGGGTTGTGTCAGTGACTCATGTAAAGGACTGATTTAAACAGGACCTCTCCCTGTTGGGGCAATATTTCTACAAGCCAACCAAGTGAGACCGTTTCTAACCAGGAAAATGCCTTCAGGTAATGAACCACATCCTTTGCACACCACTCAGTGCCCTTGCTTAATCTTTGCCAGTTAAATACTCCCGATTTCTCCTTTCCCGGTAACTGACAGGGATCAATTTTCCCTTTATTCCACGTATAAGGAGAGGGATTTTGGAGGCTGAGAGCAGTATTAGTGGGATTTGATGTCGGTATCCCCATGACTCAAGTTCCTGATTTCTGTCCCCATTTACTGCAGGGCCTCGGGCAAAACCTCTAACCTCGATTTCCCCCAAATGCATAATAAGGAGAAGGGTCTTTATTTATTTATGATGGACTCTGCTACTTGTATGAGAGATGTTCCAATGTAAGTGTTATTACAAGGCCCAATTTACTGTCCAGAAAGAAGCAATCCTGATAGAAATCTTTCATTTAATTAAAATTGATTTTAAAATTGCCTGATCAATAGTGAGTTAAAAATTCATCCTGACTCAGTGGGAGGGGAGAGGTCTCCCAGCAGTCCTGCGTGGAGCGGTTTTGGCTCAAGAGTTGGGAAGGGCCTTTCTGGAGCTGCTTGGCTGGCCAAAGTCCTATGGCTTCCCCTGTGGTCCAGATGGCCAACCCCTCCCTGAAATAATCCTGCAGAAGAATGGCCTCTTATTTCTTGCGCTTTGAGCAAGAAAGCCTTCAAAATGCAACTGGCTATGCGAGTTAACCTTGAGCCATGTAATTTGCTAGGAGCAGATAAAAACATCTACGTGCTGGCTTGTGGATGCATTTCCTTGAAAGCCACCCCCTGCAGGTACTGGGGGGCCTTTCCCTGTGTCCAGTCACTCCAGCCGGGAGAACTGAAGCTGTCCCCCACCCTCCCAACCCCTCCGCTCCCATACGCAAGCATCCGCTGAGCTGTCGGTTCAGACCCTGCATCTCCTGCCCTTTTCCATCCCCACTGCCCCTGCCCTGGGTCAAGCTCCCTTCACCTCTCACCTGGAACATTTTAATAGCCGTCTCGCTGGCCTCCGGGATTCCCATTGCCCACCTGTCCAATCCATTCTCCATGCTTGCACGTGAGAGATCTCCTTAAGGCACAGGTCATCTTGGGTCACTGCTGCTCAAAAATCTTTGATGACTCCCATTTTAATACAGAATTAAGTCCAAATGCCCCAGCAGGCATCCTGAGATCTCCATAATCAGTCTCCTTTCCAGCAAGCAATGTCCACTGCATGTTTCCCTGACGAGTGTCTACTTGTCTTCCTCTCCTTTCGAACTTCTGTGCTCAGCACTTAGAACACACAGCACTCTGGCCTCCGTGGCTATGCTCCCACCGGTGCCCATGACTGCACCATGCATGCACGCACTTGACAAAGACTCATTTGGACGTTGCATTGTGCCCGGCTCCGTGCCGGGCAAGGCGGGAGTCGGTGGGGGGAAGTGGTGTGTCTGACCGATGAGGTCCCCGTTCTCCTGGAGCTGATGTTCCAGGGGGGGGGGGGGAGGTAAGCTATCAAAAAAGCCAGCAGGTAAAGAAATGGAGAAATACAGATTGTGGTATTGTTATGATACAAATCAATGGAGCCGCATGGTGGAGACCAATCAGGGTAGGGGCGGGGGAACCCAGCTGTGGAATCAGGAATGGTCTTCCAGGGCGAGAGCCATTTAAGCTGAGTCATGACGGTTGGGGACTGGTGGCTAGAAGACGTGTAAAATGGGTGAGCAGAGGGGACAGTGATGCCCAGCAGCCGAAGCGGAAAAGCCATTGGTGTACTCCAGGAAAGCCAACCGGAACATAGGAAGGCTTTGTTGTGTTGTTTTGTTTTGTTTTGCTTTGTTGTTTTGTTTTGTCTTGCTTTGTCTGAATGCTGGGGGACCCAGGTGAAATGTCAAGTGCCAGATCACGGGTGACTATGTAGCCACGCGGGATCCGAATTGTATCCCAGGTGTGTTAATTTCCTGGGGCTGCCGTAACAAAGCAGCACAAACTGGGTGGCTTCGCACAATAGAGATGTATTGTTTGACAGTTCTGGAGGCTGCCAGCCTGGAATCAAGGTGTTGGCAGGTCCGCACGCCCTCCAGACCTCTAGGGGAAGATCCTTCCTTGCCTCTTCCAGCTTCTGGTGGCTTCAGGCGTTCCTTGGCTTACTGCTGGCTTAACTCTGTCTTTCCACGGCTGTCTTCCCTCCACGTCTGTGCCTGTGTCCAATTTTCCTTTTGTTATAAAGACTTCAGTCACGTCAGACTAAGGCCCACTCTCATGACCTCACCTTGACTCGATTAAACGTGCAAAGAGCCTACCCCCCCCCCCCCAAAGAAGTTCATGCCACATGCACAGGTATTAGGAGTTGGGATGCAACATACCTTTGCTCTGGGGACCCAACTCAACCCAAAGTGCCTCGGGAAGCTTTTCAAAGCTTTAAGTGATAGACAGCATTGCCCGTTTTACTGAAAAAATAATTCCTTTGCTTCCTCCTGGAAGGTGCAGCAGAAGGGCCAGGTGGAAGCGGGGGTCAGTCTTGCAGGTGTGAGATGATGGTGGCAGCTGAGTTGGAGATGGGGGGGTGGGTGCGTCCAGATGGCCTTTGACACAGAACAGACCGGATTAGCCACCCACAGTCTAAAGGTAATTTACATTCTGCACCCTCCATGCTGCCTTGCGAGTCATTTCTTTTCTCTGTGCTCCCATAGCCCTTGGCTTACCCCTTTAGGCGGCCTCTATCTGGTTTTGCTCTCCTTAGGGTTATATATGGGGGAGGACTGTCGGGAACGAGGCACGTGATATCCAGGAGGGCTTTTGGCTAAATGAGAAAGAGGGGAGAGCTTACACACATCGCTGTGGGGAGGAGCGATTGAAGGAAAGAGTAGAGATTTTCGCCGAGTGACTTCCTGGGCCGGGCCCGAGGACTCCTATCTGGGCAGCATCGTGGAGAGGGGCCACAGGCGGGAGCTGGGGGGTCTGAGGCTCTATTAACAGGCTGAGCACAAGCCCTGGTGATTCGGGCTCAGGGCACACAGCGCCGCACAAAGTGGGGACAAGAGGTGCCTCCCCGCACCGCCCTCCCCGCCCCGTCCTCGCTTAGAGCACAGCCCGCCTCTGACTAAAGGACCACAAAGCCTGGATACCCCCTTCCCCTGCTTCCTCTGGAGCCAGGGCCTGGGTGCGTGACCGGGGCCCAGGCAGATATTCTGCTTCTAGACTTTGCACCGAGAACCGAGTATGCAAAGATGTAGCGTTTGGCGGGGGTGCTGGTGGGGCGTCCCTGGAGAATTGCTGTGGGCCAGACTGCATGATGGCCCCCAAAGAGGGCCACAGCGGGTCCCCAGGACCTGTGCGCAGTGGTTGCCTCGTACAGCAAAAGACGTACTTAGGTTAATGATCTTGAGAGGGGGCGTTTATCCTGTACTACCCACGTGAGCCCTAGAGGAGACCAGACATATCCTTCCAAGAGGGAGGCAGAGGGCGCTCTGACAGAGACACGCAGAGGAGAAGGCAGTGTGGCCAGGAGCCAGAGATTGCAACGGCCTCGGCCGCCAGCCAAGGGCCGCCCGGAGCTCCGTCCGTTGGAAGAGACAAGAAAAATTTCTTCTCTAAAACCTTTGGAAAGAGCGTAAGGCCTTGTAACGCACCTTAAGCTTGGATTTCTGGCCTCCAGAAAGATGGGAGAACACGCTTCGGTTGTTGAAAGCCACCGAGTGTGTGACGCTGTGTTAACACAGCCGTGGCAAATGAATATAGCCAACCTTTCTCCTGTTTATGTTCTGGACCTGCTCCTCCTGAATTTCCAGCAATTCTGGGCCTGCTTTTCTTCTCCTTCTTTCTCCTTCTCCTCCTCCTCCTCCTCCTCTTCCTGCCTGAACCAAAGGCAATTTCTGTTGCTTGCCACACACACACAAAAAAACACCGATTACTACCGCCAGCCTCTGTTAGGGGAGGGGTGTGGACGTTCAGAAGTAGCAATGCCCCGCATGATCTAATTCAGACCCGCTGGTTGCTGAGGCCTGGAAAAAGCCGGATTGTATTTGCTATAGTGCCTTCGCCTGCCACTGGTGAGCTGCTCCACGCACAGCAGCCCAGGGAGGTCCGGGGTACAGAAGCTGCCTTAACTTTAGCCTTCAGGAGAGACATTAATTTTCTCTGATGTGTGTAGGGGGTTGAATGAGGAAGGAAGTTATGGAGAGATTTTGATGCGGAGGAAGAGCAGATTGCAGGAACTCACTCTGTGTGGTTTCAATGGTTCAGAATGCTGAGTAGTTCCGTAGAACAGGAGTGTCGTGGCGTTGCAGCAGAATGGTGAGTAAGTGAGTCAGTATCTCTTACCTGTGCCTGTGACAGACATGATTCATCGATTCCTGCACCCCTTTCCTCCGCCTCACCATCTTCTAAAACAGTGATCCATGGGGCGCCTGGGTGGCTCAGTCGGTTAAGCGCCCGACTTCGGCTCAGGCCATGATCTCGCGGTCCGTGAGTTCGAGCCCCGCGTCGGGCTCTGGGCTGACCGCTCAGAGCCTGGAGCCAGTTTCAGATTCTGTGTCTCCCTCTCTCTGACCCTCCCCCGTTCATGCTCTGTCTCTTTCTGTCTCAAAACTAAATAAACGTTAAAACAGTGAGCCGGATAGCTATTCTCAGTTATTTGGGTGTGGAATGAGATGTAAAATCTTTTGGAAGTCTCTGGTTCGTAGGCATGAGGACAGAGGCACCAAATAGCCTTGGGAAAGCAACGGGAGCGGAATGCAGAAATAATGCAACATCCGTGAAGGCCGGAGGGCCAACCACATCAGGGCATTGCAGTGAATGTCGTTGGCACAGAGCCACAACTTCTCCAGAATGCTACTGGGCCAGAAATGAAGTCCACGCATGGCCAGTGGGTTTCAGTAAGAGGGCAGGGTGAAAGGATTAAGAAGTAGAGGGACCCGGGTGCTCTGGGTCAAGTTGACCGTGAGTCCCCTGGACTTCCGGGGAGTGAAGAGAAAGGGAGAATTTAGTTTGGGTCGAATGAGGTCATGATGAGAAAATGGGCAGGGTCGGTGAAGGAGAGAAGAGAGCTCGAACAGGATTGCAGATTGTGGGACGATCTGTCAGAGGCTGGGCAGGTCCAAGGGATGGCTGTGTCACCATCATGGCCACTTGGAGGGTGACGGAGGTGACATAGGGAGCGGAAGATGTTGGACATTCGAGGTCAGCTTGTTGCGTGAGTTTGCAAGAGGACGCTGACATGGGGAACTCAGCGTTGATATGAAAACACGGACTGGATCACTGGCACGATCTCCTCAGCACCAATTTTTTTCGATTCTTTGATTTTCCTTGACCATGTTTATTATGATTATGGAGGTGTAACTGAGGTGTTCATTTGCTTCTGCTCTTTCTGAATATTCCCCTCCTCCAGCTCCAAGAAGGTAACCTACGCTTCTGCGTGCCCTGGCTTCCCTGATGTTATTGGATAAAACCAGAAGAGGGCTGGAGGCCTCTCCCAGATCTCTCCCGTCACACAAACATTTAACCTTCTTGACTTCTGTTCCAGGAAGCTAGACCTCACTGAGGTGATAGAGGGAGAAAAGGAAGGAGTATTACTGAGTGTCCTCGCAGAAAACAACACACTCTGAGCAGGTGCTGGAAGGTTCTGTACCACAAAGCCCCTTGCATATCCCCAGAAGTCTTTTAGAGGAGAAAATACGGTTTTAGTGTTTAAGATCACCTTTTGCGCAATCTCATTGGCATGTGGGTTAAGAATCAGAATTACTTGGAGGGGCGCCTGGGTGGCTCTGTCGGTTAAGCGTCCGACTTCGGCCCGGGTCACGATCTCGCGGTCCGTGAGTTCGAGCCCCGCGTCGGGCTCTGGGCTGACGGCTCGGAGCCTGGAGCCTGCTTCCCATTCTGTGTCTCCCTCTCTCTCTGCCCCTCCCCCGTTCATGCTCTGTCTCTCTCTGTCCCAAAAATAAATAAACGTTAAAAAAAAAAACTTTAAGAATCAGAATTACTTGGAATTTAGAGAAACAAAGGAAGTATATTTCCCACGTGCTCAGGATCCTTGAGTGAAATTTGTCGTAATTACTCTAATACATGAATCCAAATGGAAAAGTAGATCTTAACAGACCGACCCTTCAGATGGAGCTGAGGGCAAGGAGATTAAACCTAACTCCCTCCCTCAAGTGGAGCACCTTCCAATGCCTCCTGCATATGTGAGTTGAAGAGTCCTCAGGCTTGAGTGCCCCACCCCCTCTCCCCCCACTGATTGGGAATGGGTCTTTAAGGGGCACGGTTTGCCTGAGTCTCATAGGACAGCAAGACTATGAGTTATTTGGAGGGGAGAGTGTCCACACTGGTCTCAGATTCACCCAGAGGCTCACGGGGCTGCTGAGGCTCACGGGGCTCTACTCCGAGTTAAGTGCAAGGAGAGATGTGTGGCACCATTCCTGCCCACTGGGTGCATTCATTCAGTGGCTGTCTACGGGGTTTCTGCCACAAGCCACACACCGTGTGCAAGCGGGGTCATGGCCTCGCTCTCAGGAGTTTGCAGGCTAGCGGGCAATATGGACACTAAAGACTAAACAAAGACATCTGGGAAGGAAAGGAACATTCTAGTTGGGGAAAGTGAAGCAGTCATAAAAGTGTCAGTAGCATACCCATTTATCAAATGATGAACCGTAAAAAGAAGCTGGGAACTGGCTCTGGGGCCGTGTTAAAGGCCGACTTTGAACTTGACTGAGGACATTTGGGTTCCGTCCACGGAAACCTTCAGAAAAGAGGAAAATTGTTCAGAGGAACTGGAAATGAAAACGGATTCCACCAGGCAAGTGGCTTGGCGTCACCTAGGTCTCTACTTCCCCGTCTTTAAAATGGGGACAACAGGACCCATATTGCGGGGTTGTTATAGGAACGAGAGGGGTCACAGCACAAGAAGAGTTTAGCACAATGCTTGTGTGATATTGTGATTTATAATAAGAAATATATATTTGGTCTTTGATCATGTTCCTGGCATGAGCTCCTGAAACCCTTGGAATTTCCTCTGATCAAAGCAATAAAAGTGTCTTTTATCATGTTAATGAGGTGACTTTTGGAAAACCCTTAGGTAACCCAAGGATTCCCGGCTGGTTGCCAGAGGAACCAATCAAGTGATTACAGGGTTGGAATTTTTGGGACCCCCGTCCCCCAGCCCCTGGGAGGGTAGAGGGGCTGGAGGTTGCATCAGTCACCAATGGCCAGCGATTTAATCAATTCTGCAAACTGGCGGTCTAGGGAGTATAATGTTTCTATGAGTTCTCCGAGCCACTCTAGCAAATTAGTCGAACCCAAGGAGGGGTCTTGGGCATCTCTGATTTTATAGCTGGTCTGTCAGAAGCGTCTGGACTCGAGACGGATGCCTGCAGCTAGGGTGGCCAGTCTTGTAGGACTGAGCCCCAACCTGTGGAATCTGATGCTCTTTCGGGTAGAGAGTGTCAGAACTGAGTTGACTTGAGGAACACCCAGTGGGTGTCCTAAGAATTGCTTGTTGGGGTGCGGAACCCCTCGCCCGCCCCTGCGTTGGGATTGTTACCAGAACCTGTTTAGCCTGGCATGGCAAAGTTGGCTACAGTCATTGCTTTAGGGATCAAAGAGCGGAAAGAAAGATGCGCTAGAAGGGCTGTGGTATTGTGATGTAACTGGTCATTGTTTTCCTCTTTGCTGGTTTGAACAGGAACTTCTCCCTGTGGGTCTCTGGCTCCTGCCTGGATGATGAGTAGAGCTTCTGTTCCCCCACCACCAAAGCCACAGGGAGTTGCTATTCGCCAGGAAAAATTTGCACTGGCCATCACGTTTTATTATTCTTACTGTTTATTTTTATTTATTATTATTGTACTGTTTATTATCTTACTATTTACTATGATGTTGTTGTGTTTGTAAACCCTTATGCCGTTTCATAGATTCTCCAGTCCTCATCTCCCAAAACCGTCTTTGCAAACAAAGGCACACACATAAACCACCCATTCGCAAAGATTGCTGTAACCTGAGCACCATTTTGTGTCCTGGCCTGACTTGAGTAGGAAGATTATGGGGATCACAGACGCCCGGTCATTGTCTGCCTTTTGGGGAACACCCGGAGGCTGGGTCAGCGTGGACGGGTGTAAGGCCTGATACAGCAGGCATTCAACAAACATTGTCTAATACGGTTTGATCGCTAGAGAAAACAGATCAAGTGAAAAAACTCGCATAGAAAAAAGACTGGAAAGAAATGTGACTAAGCATTGCTTTGTAACATCCCTTATAATCTTTTTTGCTAAGACTTTCTCACATAAACTTGTATTATACTTGTAATTTGGGAAATCACGTTTTGTGGATAAAATAACCCTTCGGTAACTGAAAGAATGTATCATGGTTTTCCGCTGCCCGGAAGAAAATAGGAGAGCTGCCTGGAATTGGTAGGTAGAGAGAAGTGAAGGTACTTAGGCGCTTGATGATTTTTCACTCTCAGAGCTTGATTTGTTGGCTTGACCTTTTGGGATTGTGGTGTTAACCTCTCCGACCTGTATCTTGAAGCCCCGTTCACCTCTTACCAGCAGAGGCACTTCAGGGGCGAGTGACAGAGGCTGCTGTGCAGGTTCACAGCCCAAGTAGAAAAACCCCAAGTGTAAAAATGGTTTGGGGCTACAGACCCCATGCAGGTGTTTGGGATGGCTGGATTTTCCCACACCCTCTTTCCTGCTCTCCCTAAAGAAGGTGGGGTGCAGACTGGCATAAGTCTCTGCTCTTGTGCATTCTTTTGGGTTCTCTCCGGAGGGAGGAAGCAGTTGTAGCAGAGAGGGGAGTGGGAGAGAAGCTACCCTGGGGATGTTGCCAAGGGGTCGGAGCAAAGCAGCTGAACTGACTCAGCCTCTGATAACACATCTCCTATCAGCCCATTTACTTATCCCACGGACCGCCCTGGGACAGCAGGCCTGACTCCAGGCTTCTCCTGAAACCGGGGGCAGATTCACTCATGCCCCCAAACCTCCGCCTGACCCTCTCCTCCCCCAGCCCCGCCACCTAATTTCTCATGGTGGAAAAGCAGGTTGTGTTTATTCAGATCAAGATATATGACGATAATAGAATTACTAATTATGTCCAACAACTTTTTCCTTAAACAAAACCTTCCTTGGTTGGAGCAGGAAAGCATTAGTAAGAGGAGGAGGAGGAGGGGAGGGAGCAGGGAGGGAAGGCGTGTTTTTCTTTCCCTCTGATTGATGATGGCGTGATAATCTTGGCCTGCTCACAAGTTGCCCTTTCCCGTGGATAACGGGATCCTGCTTTGCCGGCTTTAATTTGAAGCAAACTTTGCTCTAACGAATCTTCTCCTCCGCATTAATGTTTATTAAACTTCGTCACAGCGCACACAGATGCCTCCAGCACCCTGGCCCCCGGTCCCAAGGCCAACGCCAGGTTACCGTGGGGGACGGAAGCTCCTTTCTCTGCCTCTGCGTGGCTTTCCCGGCGCATGCGTAACACAGGAGGCTGGCTCCCTGATGAGGTCTGCAGACAATGCTGATTTGGGAGTTGTTGGTAGTGCAGATGTCACACGAGGACACAGCAACCCCAAGAGTCTTAGAGTCTGAAAGCCTTTGAGGGAATGTGAGGGTAACAGACAGATTCCACGCGAGGCAGGAAGCTTTGCAAATCATTGTCAACCCTCCCCCCGCCCCCAACCCCCCAACTCCTCCCCACCGGGGGAGATTTCCCCTTGCCATCTTTTCCGACGCCATTTGGCCAACTGTCTTAGGTTGGGTTGCCCCAGAAGTAAACCCTGAGATAAGAAGGTGGATTTAAGTAGTTGATTTGGCAGGGGTCCCAGGAAGTGTGGTTGGGGGAGCAGGGGAGTGAGAAAGAAGGGAAGGAGGTCAATACAGGCTCCATGATGGTCGGGTGACTGCTGGGGGCGGTGGGCTCATTCTCACTAGAAGCCTCTGAGAGGCCGTCCAGCTCATACCTCAGAGCAGCCTGGACTGAGGACTCTGGTGCTATTCATCCACTAACTTCCTTCCATCATCGGTTGAGGGTCCCAGAGGTAGGAACTCCTCGGCACCCCTGTCCTGTCCTGTCCTGCACGCGACAGGACGCTCCTGTGGTGGCAAGATGGCATGTAGGGCACTTGTCCCTATTCCTCTCACTGAGCACAACTAAAAGTCCGGGACATTTATAATAAGAATATCTGAAAGGGGACATGGAGGTTGGCTGACGAGGACCTGAGGACTGGAGGAAAGATACGGGAGTGAATTCCTTTGAATTTCCTTTCTCACTCATGTATCTTAGACACAGCACTGAAGAAGCAGGCAAGGGCACGGTCTGCTGTCTCAAGACAGAACACTCAGATAATAACTGCTCTGCTTCAGTCAAGCACCACAGAAAAGCTGTGACTGAAGGGGCGGACTCCATCTTGTTCTGTGTCCTTCACCTAGACCACGCCTCCTCCCCTTGAGTAACCTCCCGCTCACCCATTCAAACTTCCTGATCAAAACACGCCCAGCGACCTGCGTAACAGGACTCTGACCCTTCCCCAGCCAATCGGCTGCCCCTAGACCCCTATAAAACCTTTGTGCTTTTGACACTCGCTCTCTCTCCCCGGTATCTCACCGCTGCCTCGGTGCAGGTAGGGGATTGAGCTCGAGCTAGCTCGAATAAAGGCTCTTTTGCTTTTGCATCGGACTCGGCTCCCTGGTGGTCTTTGGGGATCACGAATTCTGGGCATAACAGTGACTACATCCCTATCCCTGCCAGGAAAGGCTGAGCTGGGGACCCACATCCATGGGAAGCTGCCCCACTAGTGCGACTAGAGTGATGTCCGAGGAAACCAGTAGGAAGATGACACTTCCTCCCTGCCAGCCTAGAGATGGGTTCCGCCCCCTCCACTGAAATCTCAGTGGACTCGTGGAGAATCGGGACTCCTGCCCCAGCTCGGCAGGAATGAAGAACTCCTCAATTTCCACCTAGCAGAAGGAAACAGCCAGAAAAAGCCCCAGACAAACATGGCTCACTGGTTTTTTTAGACTAAAAATTTCATCGAGATAATTATAGACCCACATGCGGTTGTAAAAACAGTGCAGAGAGATCCTTTGTGAAGTGTGTCCGGCTTCTTCCGGCAACAGCATTTGCAAGACTATGGCGTAATGTCACAGCCAGGACTTTTTTTTTCCAAAATTTTTGATTAACGTTTATTCATTTGTGTGTGTGTGTGTGAGAGAGAGAGAGAGAGAGAGAGAGCACGAGCAGGGGAGGGGCAAAGAGAGACGTAGACACAGAATCTGAAGAACGCTCCAGGCTCTGAGCTGTCAGCACAGAGCCAGATGCGACCCTCAAACCCACAAACTTCGAGATCATGACCTGAGCCAAAGTCGGGTACTTAACCGGCTGACCCACCCAGGCGCTCTGTAGCCGGGATCTTGATATTCATACAGTGTATGAGTCTCGTGCAGATTTTCCCAGTTTTATGTACGCTTGTTTGTGTATATGTACGCGTGTGTGTGTTAAGTTTTACACACTTTATCACCAGTGGAGGCCCTTGGATCCATTATCACAGATAAGGTATGAAAAACAGTTCCAAAATTACAAGGATCCCTGGTGATGTCTTTTTATGCTCATATCTTCCTCTCTCCTGCTCCCCTGGAACGCCTTCCTTCTCATCCCTGATCCCTGGCAACCACTAATCTGCCCTCCACTTGCAAAATGTCATCATTTCAATCATGGAAAATAAATACACTAAGTAGCTTTTTGGGGGATGAGCAATTTTCCCTCAGCACACTTCCTTGCAGTTGTAGTATGCATCGGTAAGTTCCGTCCTTGTCTGTGGCCGAGCAGAATTCCACGGCCTGCATGTAGGACAGACTTCAACTATTCATTGCTGAAGGGATTCCGGTTTGGGGCGATTACAGATAAAGCTGCTATGGACATTCACGTAGAGCTTTCGGTGTGAACACACGAGTTTTCAGGAAGGAGGAAGTGAGCAGTGCCAGCAGAGAGGACGCTTGAGTAAAATTATGCTTGACCCTAGATCCAGCCGTACCTGAAGCCATCTACACCCCCTCAAATTTCTTGGCCACTAGGGGGGTTTATATCACTTGTCTGACATTACTAAATAGTGCTATCCGATCAGGTTTCAGTAGTGGCTCATTTTATATGTCTGTGCCCTGAAAACTACAACAAATTACTTCTTTTTTAAGTAAAAAATTTTTAAGATGTTTATTTATTTTTGAGAGACAGAGAGAGAAAGAGAGAGAGAGACACACACAGAGAGACAGAGTGTGAGCAGGGGAGGGGCAGAGAGAGGGAGACACAGAATCCGAAGCAGGCTCCAGGCTCTGAGCTCTCAGCACAGAGCCCGACGCGGGGCTCGAACTCACAAACGGTGACATCATGACCTGAACCGAAGTCGGACGCTTACCCGACTGAGCCATCCGGGCACCCCCAAATAAATTACTTTTTCAAGAAGAGTAAGTTATTTGGCCCCCAGAGACCAAGGCAAATTTTCAGCAACATAAGTCTGTTACATCTAACAGAAGAGGGAGAGTCCTATTCCATTTTTACTCCACTCTACAGTTGGAGTAGCTTCTAGAAGTAGCTACTTTACAGCTTTACAGCTTCTAAAACTATGTGACCCAACGTAAATGATTAATATATATTTGGTCCCAGGCGGAATGTTCTTGGTGTTCTCTGGGAAGTCTCTTGTGTCCAGCAGGGGTCAACTCCACAGCGGTCTCTGGGCTACAGAGGGTCTGCTGATGGCCGTGATGCTCTGTACCACAGTGGCTCTGGAGACACAGTGCCAGGGGGTGGCAGGTGGTGGCAGGGGACCTTGGACCAGCTCCATGTCCCCACTGATTGCCACATGAAATGGCAATACTGATGACCATCATTGGATTTGTCCTTATTAAGAACCAACTTCATTCAGGCAGAGACAAACCGGTACCTGGGGTCTTTGCCTTTCGGGAAGAACGAGAGCACATTTTTGAGAAGCTCAGACTAGTCAGAAACAAATTTATGGTCAGTTTCAATAGAAGAACACAGTATCAGGTATCTGGAAACTGGAGGCCATCAGTACAGATCTAGAAAGATACAATCCTACTTGAGTATAGAGTAGACACTATCCAAGAAAGGTTACAATAAGGTCAATCTCAATATTTAAAACAAGTTGGAAAGATGGATACATGGGCCCATACCAAAATGAAAAACTTCTAGGCATCAAAGGGCACCATCAACAGAACGAAGAGGCAACCCATGGGATGGGAGAAGATACTTGCAAATCACATATCTGATGAAGGGTTCATAACCAGATTATATAAAGAACAACTCAACGACGAATAATCCAAGTAAAAATGGGCAATGGACGTGAATGGACATTTTCCCAAAGAAGACATACAAATGACCAATAAGCACATGAAAAGGTGCCCGATGTCATGAATCATTAGGGAATGGCAAATCAAAGCTACAATGAATTACCACTTCCCCTCCCCCTGGCAAAAATCTCCCCCCGAACCCCCAAATAATAAGTATTGGTAAGGATATAAAACAACTGTAATCCTTGTGCACTGTTGGTGGGAATGCAAAATGGTGCCGCTGCTGTGGAAAACAGTATTGAGTTTCCTTGAAAAAATGAAACAAAGTAGGGGCGCCCAGGTGGCTCAGTCGGTTGAGCGCCCGACTTCGGCTCAGATCATGATCTCACGGCTCGTGAGTTCGAGCCCCGCATCGGGCTCTGTGCTGACAACTCAGAGCCTGGAGCCTGCTTCGGATTCTGTGTCTCCCTCTCTCTTTGCCCCTACCCCACTCGCTCTCTGTCTTTCTTTGCCTCTCAAAAAAAAATAAAGAAGCGTAATGAAAAAATTAAAAAAAAAAGAGTTTAAAAAAGAAAAAATGCAACAAAGCATGATCATACGACCCAGCCACTACCGAAGAGCACTGAAAGCTGAGACTGGAACAGATGAGACTTGCACACTCATCATTCACAATGGCTAAAAGAGGGAACAACCCAAGTGTCCATCAACAGATGAAGAAAAAGAAAAGGTGGTCTTTCCATACACTAGACGGTTATTCAGCCTTAAAGAGGAAGGAGATTCTGACCCGGGCTCCACCATGGATGAACCTTGAGGACATGATGCTGGTGAAGTAAGCCAGTCCCAAATGGACAGATACTGTATGATTCTACGTGTATGAGGTACAGAGAGTAGACAAATTCACAGATAAAGAAAGTAGACTGGTAGTTGCCAGGGGCCGAGGGGAGGAGGAAGGTGGGAGTTATTGCTTAATAGGTACAGAGTCTCAGTTTGGGAAGACCAGAAGGCTCTGTGGGTGGATAGTGGGGATGGTCACGTAACAGCGTGAGCATGCTTCGTGTCACCGAACCGTGCGCTTAAAAGTGGTTACAAGTTAAATTCTACATGATACATGTTTTACTACAATAAGAAAATCGATTCGAGAAAGCGCAAGTTGACATTTCCGGGAAGATCCAGTCTTCACAAGATAAATCCGAGAACATCCAAAATCAAGCAGCTGCTATCGTGCCGTCTTTCAAAATCCAGAAGAAGAAGGAAGAAGAGATTCAGGCTTTGGAGAAAAATTCCAGTCTTCAGGGAAGTCTAAGTCTCCTTTTATGTGATGCTGAAGGAACGAAAGGCAGAGTGAGTACACTTTTTAGACAGAAAAGAGCGTCTTAGCCAACTTTAGAGGAAGTCAGGCCAGACCTCTGGGTGGACACCTGTGAAACATGGGGGGCGGGGCCGTTGCTCCTGGAGGAGACAGCTTGGATGTTGGGAGTTCAGAAATCATCAGGAAACAGAGACCACAGAGAATATGAGTCCACAAAGGAGTTTTGAACACAAGCACGGATGTGGCTGCATTAAATACTTACTTTAAACAGGCGCTGAAATAACTGAAGGAGATTGAATGAATCATGCACTTAAAAATCAGATGACACATCTCCAAGCTGATAAAAGCTTTACTGCAGTTAGAAAAGATGTATACGGGGGCGCCTGGGTGGCTCAGTCGGTTGGGCGTCCGACTTCGGCTCAGGTCATGATCTCGCGGTCCGTGGGTTCGAGCCCCGCGTCAGGCTCTGTGCTGCCAGCTCAGAGCCTGGAGCCTGCTTCCGATTCTGTGTCTCCCTCTCTCCGTCCCTCCCCTGCTCACGCTCTGTCTCCCTCTCTCCCTCAAAAATAAATAAACATTAAAAAAAAAAAAGAAAAGATGTACACGCACACACACACACACACACACCTCTCCAAACAAGCAACAACGACAAAATCAAACAAACAGCAACAAAAAACAAAAACCCAGCCAGACCCGCCCTTAGAAAGGCAGCAGAGGGGACAACTCTAGTGGAAATTTCAACTTCTCTAGGAGAACGACAACAAGGGGAAAAGAAATCTGATTTAGTGGGAATTTGCCCTGCGAGGTAGAAAATAATCCTTCAAAAGCAGATGACAAAATTAGCAGGGCATGTGGTGAGCTGGACACCTACCGAATACAAGCCCAAGCTCTTTCAGAAAAGCCTAAGAAAATCACTGGGTACTGTGGAAGTCAGCTTTTTTATTCCCGGAGAGAAAAGCTCACGGTCATGAGAGCTCTGTCGGCTGAAAGACACCTTTATAACTTAAGAAAAGAGGACGTGTGCCAGAAAGAAATTTTTTTTTTAAAGTTTATGTATTTATTTTGAGAGAGAGAGCAAGCAGGGGAGTGGCAGAGAGAGAGAGAGAGAGAGAGAGCGAATCCCAAGTCAGCACGGAGCTGGACTCGGGGCTCGATCCCAAGAACTGTGGGATCATGACCTGAGCAGAAACCAAGAGTCAGATGCTTATCTGACTGAGCCACCCAAGTGCTTGGGAGACAAAACATTATTTTTTCAGTTTCTTTTTTTTTTTTAAGTTTATTTATTTTGAGAGACAGCGAGAGAGAGTGGGAACAGGGGCAAGAGAAGCTCAAGCAGGTTTTTAGTGCAGAGCCGGATGCGGAGCTCGATCCCACGAACCGCGAGATCATGGCCTGAGCCAAAACCAAGAGTTGGACACCTACTGAGCCACCCAGGCACCCTGAGACAAAACATTTTTTGAGGAAGATGTCAAGGTTTTGCAAAGTATTCCTATGCCCTTGATGTTGCAGATGGAGCCTTTGGTATGGGTCCACTGGGACCACCAGGGAATCTTCTGGATGACCAGATCCCTGAGGAAAGAGGAACCAGCCTGAGGAGGGATAGAGATTCAGGGTCTCGTCTTGATGCAAGACTGATGCCATCTTCTCAGATCAGGGCCCCGGGGGGAAAGAGCCCTCTGTAAGGTCAGCTCTATCCTGACACAGAAATTCCTCTTCAAGAGCACAAGAAAGGTGTCCCGGTGCTTTTGGTTCGTCCCTCCCACCTAAACAGCGCACGGCTGGCCCGGGCTCTGGTCTCCCACCTCTGGTCCCCTTGTCAGGCATTAGATGTTCCAGAGGAACCCCGGGGGCCAGCTCCCGAGAAGAGAGCACTCTCTCCTTCCTCCTGTTCCAGGTGAGGAAGAAACTGCCTAGGGCTCTTTCCCACAAGGGACCCCACAAGGGACTTCCCCACAAGGGACACCCCCCCCCGCCACATGCTCCGCTGGCCACAAGAAAAGCCTCTGCACCAAATGGTGTCCACACAGCCTGAAAGCAGACCTGTCACCTCCGAGTGGATCCCACTGGCCACCGGGCTGACTTCTGACGACCCGGAAACCACCGAAAGTTGCTTTTCTTTCCCAACTAAAATACTTTTCCTGTTATTTTCTTTTAGTTTTAACGCTATTGAGGAATTAGGCAGCGGCTCAGATGGAAACCTGGTAGGATTACAATTCTGGAATAAGGTCCACTAACTGTGGATTATCTAACTAAGACTCCTAAGTTAGTCGCTTTCATTTTATCCCATTTGCAGGTGGTTTTATTATAGTAGTTATGTTGTTCGTAACTCCATCGAGGTAATCCGGGAATAGAGCAAACATTGTGTCTTTCTTCTATTACAACTTGTTTTTCTTGGCTTTATTGCTGTGATTTATGTGATTATACCAGATCTCAGGTGGATACTGGACGGGATCCTGACTTTTAGGATGCTCTTTTATACATATGCATTATAGACATGTGCATCTTGGACGGGAGAAACCTCAGGGGCCCAGCTGTCCCTCCCTGTGGTGTCCCAGCCACGTCCAGTGATGCTGGAGCTAATGACCACGGACAGCTTAGAAGTCCTCCTTTCTTCAGGGCAAAGGCAGGAGCCCGAGAGGTACAAGGCCCCCATCGAGGCCCAACCTGTCATGGTCCGACCTGGGGAACCCTCCCTGTCTTGGGCTCAGTTACCCCTTATCATGGACCTTGGCCAAGCTGCCATGAGGCATAACGCAGTCCTGGGCATGCAGCTGTCTTTCAATCCAGAGCCCGTTGCAGGAGGCAGAGACACCGCTTGGGGAAGCCAAGGGTACTCCCTGCTCCTGCTTTCTCTCTGGTTCCTTCTCCACCCACACCCCCCCCCCCCCACCCTTGTCCTCACCACCATTGCTCCTTTCTCATCCCCGCTTCTCTCTAGCTGCACCTACTTCCTTCTTTCCTCGTGTTCCACACTTGCCCTCAACGAATGGCAGCCACATCTGCTGCATGTCGCTGGATGTCTGTCCTGCCTGCTCCTGGGCCAGACCTGCTTGTGGTCTCCTCTCTAGGCCTGGAATCGGGACACTAACCCCCAGATCCAAATGCTTTCGGTGTCGTTGACCACACTGCCATCATCTGAGAGTCGACCATAGCCTCCCTGCCGGCCTCCCTGTCGTGGCAGTGAAGCCGGAGTAAACCTCTGGAAAACCCTGTGGAGATCATGAGACTCCACTGCTCAGAGTCCCCCAGGCTTCCAGATCACAGTGAGACCCCACTCTGAATTCCCAGAAGGTCCACAAGGACACACAGGTGCGGGTCTCTGCTGACCTGCCTTCGGTTCCGGTAACTGGCCAAGCTCATGCCTGCCCCATGCCTGCTGTGCTCTCCGCCAGATACATGCGTGGCTGCCTCCTTCCTGCCATTTAGGTATCAGTTCAGGACCTGTCTCTCTAAGTGGCCTTTCCTGACTATCCCAGTGGAGCCCCCCCCCCCGCCCTGCCTTCCTCCTCATTCCCCGGCACTACTTACGGCCTTCCTACGGCTCATCCTTTCTGAACTCATGTTCTGCCCACATTTTTCTAGTTTAGATCATTTCACCCCCTTATGGCCTTCAGAGAGGAGGAAACTGGGGTTCCGACAAGCTCTGAGGCACACCACGTAGGGAGGTGGCTAGCAGCTTAGGCCCTGAGCCAGAGTGCCTGGGAGCTAATCTCACCTCTGACACTGGGTCACTCTGGACGTGTTACTTAATGCTTCGGTGCGTAGACTTTCTCCTCTCTGAAATAGATACGGGATGCCATGCGAGTTCAGAGAAACAAACCCTCACGTAGTACTGATCACATAGCAAGCCCTCCATACAAGTCGCTGTTTTATTATCACTCTCCGAGCAAACGATGTACCTGACCCTGCATCCGAGACCTCGGACCCCCAACCCATTTACCTTCCATGCTCTGAAGACTCTTTTGTCAGCGTTGAACCCGGGTTCGGGTTAAAGATTGCTTGTAAATTTGCCCTTGACTTTTTTGCGTCAGGGAGAGCCCAAGTTAAGGCACAGCCTACCTTCTCTGAGCTGAGCCAGTGGAGGTGCACATATTCCTAAATAAAGGACTAGGTGCGGAGGTGAGGCGAGGTTAGAACCTCTGGCAAGCTCTGGTCAATTGCCGTACCAACATCTGAGTCCTCGTTCCCAGTGAGGCTGGCCATTCCCAGGGAAATTTGATTCAATTCCACAAAACACTTCTACTCACGAAGACACCTACCACCAAAACAGCTGGTCAATTAAATTTAAAACATTAGTCAAACCAGTTGTTGGCATTGTATGGTCAAACGTCGGGACAAATGAAATTTTAATGGAATGTTTTCACGTCATGTGGTCTCAGTTTCAAAGCCATCCCCAAATAGAAGCTACGTACCTTTCCTTGCTCTGCCAAATTGTGAAGGTTGGGCTTGCTACATCGATTCCATTTTATTTTTTTTTTTAATTTTTTTTAACGTTTATTTATTTTTGAGACAGAGAGAGACAGAGCATGAATGGGGGAGGGCCAGAGAGAGGGAGACACAGAATCTGAAACAGGCTCCAGGCTCTGAGCTGTCAGCCCAGAGCCCGACGCGGGGCTCGAACTCACGGACCGCGAGATCGTGACCTGAGCCAAAGTCGGCCGCTTAACCGACTGAGCCACCCAGACGCCCCCATCGATTCCATTTTAGAAAGTTAACTAACTTATAATGTTATATGGGTACCATGATGGCACGTCTCGGATTTTCCACAGCATCTCTGAGGGTTTTTTTTTTTTTTTTTTTACAGTTCCCTCCTTTTTTGCTGGAGAATTGACATGCGCCAGTTTTTTGTTTGTTTATTTATTTTTATTTTAAATTTTTTTCTTTTTTTTCTTTTTTTTTTTTTTTTTTTGTAGGCAATATGGTCTGCATTTGCTTGGAGTCCTGAGTAGCACGTGGGACGTCTACCCGGAAATTTCGAATCTGGTTTCGTTTGCCCTCAAGCATCCAATGACCCATTTAACAGTTTCCCCCCCTCAGGTTTCCCATCGATGAGATGGAATTCCTTCTGCACTGTCTACCACCGGGGGAAGGGATTCTGCGGAGATCGGTGGTGTTCCATACATGCGTGAGCAGCACACATGTACATGCTGTTAAAATGAATCCTTGTGACCTCTTGGTGTAGGTAAAGAACGGTGCCTCAGATCAGGCTTCTGGCAACGATACAGAAAAGGGGGCAGATTTGAGAGATGTTCGGGGGGCCAAGTTGCCAGGGCCCATCGTGGGCTGAGGGGCTGGGCAGGTTCTGAAGGAGCACCCCCGCTGCTACCGAAGGCAACGTTGCAAGGGACCTCTTGGTCAACTGTTTTCATTCCAGTAGCGCAATCCAGCTCCTTTCGACATCTGCTGTCCAACCCGCGCAAGCATTGTTTAAATCCCTCTTGCCTCGTCTTGCTTCCTTGACCCACCCAAAGCCTTTTTCTTGGCATAAGAAACCCTTGGCACAAGGTCATGTCATGCTTAAAAAAAAAAAAAATCCCCCCAAACACAGAAACACAAAACAAAAACAAAAACAACCTCCCCCGGCCACCCCCACCCCCACCCCCCCGGACATCTGCTCTAAAGTGGCGGCCAAGAGCAGGGTCCGAGTGGTGCCATCCAATGTGTGTGGTGTTAGCTCTAATGATGCAGGCTTCCCGTGGAGGCCCGCTCTGCCAGCCTCCTAATTAGGCCAGCCGGCCAGCCCTATTCTACTGTCTTGTCTTTCTCCCACGCAGCAATTTCACATTGTGAGCATTTTTTTTTTTATCGTGGGCCGTTCAAAATGAAGGGGGTAAGTAAAACGGGCTCTTGTGAAGGTGCTGGACGAAGGGATGAGCCACCAGAGCCGATGGCCCCCCGCTGACGGGAGAAGTCCCAGCCATCCTCCTTGGAAGGGCGGAGACCTTGTTTAACACCTCATCTGTCGGGAGCCAGTGGAGGAAGACGCTGCCCTGAGGGGGGCCCAGCGACCCAACCACTGCTATGGGAGGCTCAGCCCGGGGTTCCTTTTTGGTCCCTTTGTCCCAGAGGGTCATCTCCTGCTGACCTCTGCTGGTCAGTCGGATGTGGCAAACACCCACCGGTGGAGCTGGGGAGGGATCAGGCTATGCGGCCGGTCAGGGAGGAAGGTGTTCCTCTGACAGCCTACACCCGCTCATGGAGAAAGTTTGGAGTGTCATGAATTTTCCATGAGCGTGTTGGTTCTGGCATGGGTCCTTCGTTGCGGGGGGGGGGGGGGGGGGCGGTCACAGTCTTCCAGAGAAAGAGTATGGGGCAAGGGTCCCTTGGAGGAACTTTCTAGAGGTGATAGGTGAGACTAGCGCTGGGCCACAGCTCAGGAGACTTAGAAGCTGACCTAATGTGGCGATTGTGTTGGTTTTGTTTCCTGTGGTGGTGCCAATGCCTAACACAGAGCCTGGCATGCGGGAGGTCCTCAACAAGAGTTAATCATCGAAATGGCCATAGTCACAGCGGCCACCTTCCAGGGGCACAGTGAGGATTAAATGGGATGGTGGGCATCCCTGACTCAGCACTGAATCTGCTCACGTCAACACAACTACTACAATGAAGTTAGAGGCCCAGAGAATAAGTATTTTAGGTTTTGTAAGCCATGCGATCTCTATTACAATGATGGAACTTACTGTTCGAGCATGAAAGCGGCCATAGATGCTGCTGTGTTCCAATAAAACTTTATTGATAAAACTAGACTGTGGACTGGATTAGACCATGAAATAAAGAAGTTACTTGAAAATTAAAACGTTAGTCTCCACAGGAAGAGGACAGATACAAACATGCCTAGATTCAAGGGAAGTTCGTGTATACCCACGAAGAGCAGCCCCAGCCCCGGCGAACCAGGTAAACTCAAATCCAATGGACAGAGCCCCTCACCTGGAAGGCTGGTGGCGTGAAGGATGCACACAGTATCTCCCAGTCTCATTCCCGGAGCCCTTGAATTTCTGCTAAAACAGAATCTACACATAGCTAGCCTTGACGAAGCCACATGGCTTCTGTGAGGAAACAGCCTTCTCATCCACCTGCACAGGTAGCAAAGGGTGTGTAATTAGAAGGCTGTACTATTCCTTGGGCTTTCCTGACCTGTATATTATTATCTCTGGTGGGGTCTCGGGACCCAGTTCAGTCTAGTGAAAACTGGACGTTGGGAGACCTTGAAACGAGATTAGACTCGTGTATATCCACTCCATGGACCTCCGATCCATTAGATGCCAGTCATTGTGCCCAGTGTTGGAAGTCGGGGTTTAGATAAGACTTTATCTCAGACTTGGAAGGGCTCTTGGTCTCGTCGGGGAGACAGGCGTGAACAGGGAACTGTTGCAAAAGCAGGCAACTACTGAGGTGCGGGGGAGGGAGTGGTCGTCTGGGCTAGGCTGAGAATGAGTCAAGGACTGTTTCCCAGGACGTGACGTTCGAGCTCCATGATGGAGAACCATTCATTACACGTGTGCCTCCACTGCCTTTAGAACTTAGCTTTTCTCGGCAGGAGGGACACACTCTGGGGAAAGGTTGGCAGAGCAGTTTTCTTTGGTTTTCCCACCGGGGCTTTTTGAAGGTAAAGGAGAAAATGACAAGGCGATAAATGCCTTTTCTGTCAATCTACATTGCTACTCTGGCTCTGGGTAGGACTTGGTGTGAAGAAGAGGGTAGGGTGAAATGAAACATGACGAGTAGAAAGTGACTCTTGTCTCATGACTTATATGGTCATTTGTAAGTCAATTCTTCCACGGTGAGAAAGAAATTCAGGTGTCAAGCAAAATATCCAGCGGGATTGATGGGGCAACTTTGAAAGCAGGTGCTTGCGGGACGCCTGGGTGGCTCAGTCGGTTAAGTGTCTGCCTTCGGCTCAGGTCACGATCTCGCAGTTCGTGGGTTTGAGCCCCGCTTCGGGCTCTGTGCTGAATGCTTGCCTGGAGCCTGGAGCCTGGAGACTGCTTCGGATTCTGTGTCTCCTTCTCTCTCTGCCCCTCCTCCGCTTGCACTCTGTCTCTCAAAAATAAATAAATGTAAAAAAAATAAAAACAAAAAAGAATAAAAGTAGGTGCTTGCTTCATGATGGGTAATAAGGGTCTTGTGGTTAAGAGTTGACATTGAGAAGGTTTCTCTTCTATCATCAAGGATAAGCTAAATAGTTTCCATGGGTTTTGTCATCTGTTTCCCTCAGCTTCCTATTTAGACCATCTTCAATCTCACTGTTAATGACATTTATTTGAAACCCAAACATGCCATTATCACTCCTGGGCTTAAAACCCCCAGCAGGAGCTTTCGTCTACAGGATAAATCCCCTCAAAGCCCCCCCTGTGCTCTGCCCTTCCTGCATCTCTAGCCACACGAAACTAGTAAGAGGCACCACCTCATAGCGGGTGTCCACCATGGGTCACATTCCTCTAGGCCACTTGCATACGTGAGTTATTGGATCTCCCCCATGATCCCAGGAAGGTCAGTTAGCTCAGCTTCATAGAGGAGGTAGCTTAAGTTCAGGAAGATGGAATAATTCACCTGAGATCGAGCAAACAGTCACGGAATTTACCCCGAGATCTGCCCCAGATCAACGTCTATACCTCTTCTCCAACATTCTCCTGTCCAGAACGTTTCTCACGCCATTCTTCACCCCCCCAATACTAAACGCCTTCAGAATTTAGTTTGAAAGTTTCCTCCACTCTGACGCCATTCTCGATTGTCTCGTACCTTCCTTGCGGACCATTTGCAACACCGATTTTTGGGTAATCATCATGGCATTTCTTTGCCTGCATCATTCCCAGTTCTTTGCCTGTTTCCCATGATGGATGTGAGCGTCCTGAAGACGTCTTCAGTATATGATCTACCTTTATATTCCTGGACCCAGTTTAGAGGCGGTGCATTGAATATGGATCCAGTGAGGAAATGACAGGAACAGAGTATTTTGGGATGTGTGTATTCAGATCAGGCCTTTCAAATGCAGAAATAACAACCTTTAAAACCATCTGCTAATGGAGACTGGGTGCTGAATGTGGAATGAAGGGAATATTCTCCTTTTGTTCGTTATGTAGTCTGAGTGGTGGCCGGAGCGATGGACTGGTTGTGGCTGGTTGTGCCATCCAGCCCCTCAGAAGTCTCTGAAGTCCATCCGAAACGTTTAAATGAAGTAAAGTGGCTGGCTTTATAAGTAATAGAAGTCAATTGTGTTTGCAGCATCTAATGCAGGAACGGCATTAGATGGTTGAGATGGGGCCAGCGCCGAGAACTGCTGAGTGGGCAGGAGGCCTGATTTTCAGCCTCCCTCTGCATCCATTTGTGATAATCCGGGTCTGGCTTTCAACCAGTCACCTTCCTAACGAGACTTGCACAAGACAGCCTTTGCCCCCAGCGCAGACATATCCTGAATCAGGAGTTCACTTAGACAGACTTTTAAAAACACCCACACATCTGCACACACTCACACACATTCTTTCCAAATACATTTTTTATCTTTATTGTTACCAACACTTTCCTAACAGGCTGGCAAACAGGCAGACAGAAACTGAAATATTTAGACGGATGGGGGCACCTTCATTCCCCTACAAAATGGACTTTCAACAGAAAGACAGAGGAAGCAAGATATTCTGCCTGGATCCCATGAAATGAGAGCCACTGATAAAAGCTTGTCTTTTGGCTTCAGGGTAGGGCATGAGGGCTACAGACGAGACTGGAATTACATTCGTCTTTGTTTTGCCTCTCACAGGAGAGCTCTTACCCTCTCCCAGCAGGAGGGTAGACACTGCTCGCTCCTAGAATAATCATAACGGAGACGCTAGAAACAAAGTAGAAAATGTATTATTCCACTACATTGTTCCAAGCATTTACAGCATTATGGAATATTCTCATCATGAGAATCCTAATTGACTGGTGCTTTTATCATCTTCAATTTATAGATGAAGAAAGGGAGACACAGAAGGTTCACACTTTGCTCAAGATCCCAGCTAGTAAAGATCCCACCCAGCCTGGAGCTGGGTTTTCATACACATCTGCCCCCCCAGAGCCCGTATTCTTAAAAGCTGGGTTTTACAGAACAGAGAAACTCCTGGGAGGAATTTCCTGGGAGTGAGCTCATTCCATAGAAACAGGATATCAGGTTCATCAGGCTTTGCCCCAGAAAACCCTTAGGTGTTATGAGTAGGGAACTATTTGAGAGTATATCCTGGTGTTCGTGTCTTAGATTTGCCTCCAGGCTCATCTTTCAGCAATCTTGTGCTGAGAACTTCTTGTGAGTAAGAATGGAAAGAATTGTTTTACTAGAAGATGCCAGAAGACCCAGAGGACACAGGCCAAGTTCCTGTGGGGATCCCTGGAAAGAGGTGGGCAATAAAAGGAGAAAGGGGAGGCATTTGCTCCCACTTTGTAAGCTCTGCCAGCTCCAGGACCCAGGATGTCAACGTAGGATCTCATGGGGCCAGGGATGGTTAGACACGCCCTGGGGCAGACATTATCGCGTCTGGCAGACGTGACCATACTGTTGACAGAAGCATGGCACTCAGTGGGAAATAGCAGTCACTGAGGGCAGTAAAGACATTATGTGGAGGGGGGGGGGGGGCGGGCGGAGCCAGAGAAGAGGAATAATTTTGCAGATATCATTAGCTGATGGTGGCACATGTGGGACACACTTTCTTACGAGCTCCCCAAAGAGATCTGGAGGGCCTCTTTTATCCAGGAGACGTAGGCTTCGTTATATCAGGCTACCCTGGTTCATGTGACATTTTCTCAAATATCTTACCTGCCCCTTGTGGTAGATTGCAGACAAGGCTGCAAATTCTTCCCTTCCCTGCTTCCGAGCCCTTGTGTTGTGAGGTGGCTGAGAGGTGGAGTCGATTTTCTACCTCTTTAATCTGAGTGCGATGTGAATCGCCAGTGGGATGTTAGCAAACTTGATTCAGACAGAGGCTTGGAGCTCTGCAATAAATAAAATGGTTGTTTTCAGCCAATACGTCGTGGAGTGCTTTTTTACACGGCAAAAATTAACCGATACATCCTTGTAAGGATGTACAACTTTGCATAATCAAGGAGAGCAAGTATTATCATCTGTTATTAAGATGAAAGAATTAAGGATCTCAGGGGATTAGGTGGCTTTCCCTAGGTGCCGGAGTCAGTTAACGGTAGACGAAGGACTAGAACTCACAGGGGGTCACAAGGCGTCTTCGACATCCATGCCGTCACTTGGAATGAGTTAGTCCAGCTGATTTCTAGACAATAATCATGAAGCAAAATAAGTTCTTACTTCCGACAACGTCAGCGTTGGCAAATAAATAAGTCAAACTCCTCAGATAGCCCATCCCAGCTCCCTCCCACCTCGACCCCAACACTACCACATGCTTGTCTCTCAAACCCAGTCATCCTCTACAGTTATGGTTTTGTATGGGCTCCTTGAAAATAGAGGAAGAGTATCCATACACATACTCGGAGCCATTATTATCTCTAACCTGCTCTCAGAACTTCTGCAGAGGGAAATTTAGCCCCTCCTTCCAGACAAACCGATGTAAATATACACGGCCAACATTGTCTTCTTCATACCTAGGGTGACTATAGAATTTATCATGTATATAGATGGATGATAGATAGATAGATAGATAGATAGATGATAGATAGACAGATAGATGATAGATGATAGATAGATAGATAGATAGATAGATAATAGATAGATAGAAGATAGATAAATTGATTGGTAGATGATAGATAGAAGATAGATAGATGATAGATAGATTGATTGATAGATGATAGATGATAGATAGATTGCTAGATGATAGATAGATAGATAGATAGATTGATAGATGATAGAAGATAGATAGATAGATAGATAGATAGATAGGTGATAGATGATAGATAGACAGATGATAGATGGATAAGTTGATTGGTAGATGATAGATAGAAGATAAATAGATGATAGATAGGTATATAGATAGATAGATAGATAGATGATAGATAGATAGATAGATAGATAGATGATAGACAGATGATACATAGATGATAGATAGATAGATTGATAGATGATAGATAGATGATAGATAGATAAATTGATTGATAGATGATAGATAGAAGATAGATGATAAATAGATTGATAGAAGATAGATAGATGATAGATAGATAGATGATAGATAGATAGATAGATAGATGATAGATAGAAGATAGATAGATGATAGATGATAGATAGATAGATAGATAGATAAAATGATAGATGATAGATAGAAGATAGATAGATGATAGATAGATAGATTGATAGATGATAGATAGATGATAGATAAATTGATTGATAGATGATCGATAGAAGATAGATGATAGATAAAAGATAGATAGATTGATAGATGATAGATAGGTGATAGATTGATAGATGATAGATGATAGATAGATGATAGATAGATAGATAGATAGATAGATAGACAGATGATAGATGATAGATAGATAGAAGATAGAGAGAGAGAGGGATAGATTTATAGAGAACAAAAGGTATACTACTTACAACCATGCCAGGAATGTCAAAGCATACTGAGTTGTATGGTCATTTGATCCCTAGCTAACACAGAGAGAATACTTTGCAGTTGCCAAAACCTTGTTAGGTAATTTATTTCCCAAGTTAGGTAACTTTATGTGAAATTCCTACACTGTAGTTCACCTTCACACCCTCATTTTATGGAAGGGAGCTTTTATCTTCAGAGAAGTGAAGTGACTTCAAAGGTCCTCGACACTAAGTAAACATTCAATAAATGTCTGTTGAATTGGATGGGTAGGAGCATACAGGCAAGAAAAGGGAGTGGAACGCCCAAGAACATCTAACGCCTAAATACAGGTGTTTTCAGGGAAATAGGAGTAAAACAGAGTAGCTGGAGGGATTATTCTCCAAATGGGTTCTCCAGAGCTCCAGTGTTCTCCATGATGCGAGGAGATGTTTTGGGACCATTGTTCAAGGCCAAGGTCTTTCTCTCAGGTTCCTAATCTATAAAATTGCAGCAAACCTCCATGTTATAAAGATGTGAACATTAAAGACGATGCAAAAATGTGTTCAGCACAGCAAGTGACACACGGAAGAAGACGAAAAATAATGGCAAATACGTATTAGTCATCGATTACCTTCTAGGCATCACACAAATGTAGTGCTTGGATTAATCTCATTCAGTCTCCCTGGTCTCCTGGTGTCAGGTACCATTTATTATCCCCATTTCATAGATAAAGAAATTGAGGCTCAGGGAGGAAAGTTTCTTGCCCAAAGTCCCTCAGTCCCCAAGTGGAAAAGCGACCTGGAGTCTTTACTAATTTTTATGTTTATTTACTTTTGAGAGAGACAGAGATAGAATGCGAGTGGGTTAGGGGCAGAGAGAGAGGGAGACACAGGATCCGAAGCAGGTTCCAGGCTCTGAGCTCTCTGCACGGAGCCCGACGCGGGGCTCGAACCCACGAGCTGTGAGATCATGACCTGAGCCGAAGTCGGACGCTCAACCGATGGAGCCACCCAGGGGCCCCAAGTCTCTACTATTAATTATGGTGCTTCCCTGTCTCCTGCCCAGTGAATGGAAACCATCATTAATTGTTGTATTTTTAAAGGCAACGCTCCTCACTGTATCGGCAGCATTTTCAGTTTGAGTGGGTCCCAACTTTTCTCAGCCACGCGATCTTTAACAGAATCACAGCTGAATCATATTTGAACAGCCTAACGTGTAAACCAAAGTCAAGGCAGAATTTGTCTGCCTGAATCGGCCGTGGGGCCTGGAGCCCTCCCGTCCTGCGGTAACTGCATAAAACCCTTTGCCCTCCGTTGAGCACAGTTAGCAAATATTGGTCTAAAACACAGTTGAGTGGATTTGTTGCCTGGCAATCTAGTCTTACTGTCTCCAGGGACCCCAGCTTGTTGGTTTCTTACAGGCTCTGAAAGCATGTTGCAGCTCAGAGGAAAAGGCCCAGGAGAGTCCTGCAGGGGGTGGGGGGACAGGATGGAGTGGAGAATCATCTTTCTGAGTCTTCCCGAGTAAGGCCCAGGCGACATCCTAGGCTACAGGCGGGGTTCCCGGGGAGTCTGTAGGACAGATATTCAAGAAAACTCACTCTTTCAAAGCCAGGACTTCTAAAGAGAGCGCCGGCTCAATGGCAGTGAGGAATGACCTCCTCTGCCCCCCCTCCCCCCCACCCCCACACCAATTAAGTCTTTTTCCTTCCTCTCCACCTGTACCTGGGGTTCTCTCCAGGCTGCGGGCAAATGTGTGCATTAATCACACACGGATCAGCGAGAGCACTGGGAAGTAGCTGATTTATGAACCAGCCAAAAGTGTGGGGAGGCTGGGAGTGGGCAAGGCAGGCCCAGCTCGGGGAGCATATGGGGGACCCTTCTCCAGGACCAGAGCCATCCATATGCTTCGCGGCGGGTCCGTATGCTGTGTGGGCTGGTCCGCCCCCCCTTGTCAGCGTCGAGGCTGCTTGTCTGCCGTAATGTGCAAGGAGCCGGGTCGACCACAGGCCTCCTGGCATTTGAACACACGCTCTGCAGCAGCACGAGACCTTTGGGGCGAGGTCTCGGAGCTCTTCTTATAGATACTACGTTTATGCCCTTGTCAGTATGAGTTACTGTCATTTGCTTACTTAGGGACCGTCCGCGAGAGACAGATGAGGCCAGATTAGTTTTTTGCCTTTGCTAGAGGGGGACGTGGAGACCTAGAGGCAGCAATGCGCTGACTAGTCACAAGAGCAGTAACGACACCCACTGCGTGAGCATCAGGTACTGGGCTCTGCTCTAATCGCTTTGTATGTGCGTTAACTAAAAACACGGAGACGTATTGCCGGCGAGGACAGGTTGAGTGTTGGAGTGAGCCGTGGGGCTCGGAACCGTGTGCCGCTGCGGCTCCCTTTGAACCTCAGTCATTCGTCCGTTGAGTTTTTACTGAGCTCCTGCCCACGTCAGACCTACAGTAGGTGCTCCGGATACAACTAGGAGTAAAACTATCAGAAGATCCGATCCTGGTCTTTCGAGGAAGACGCGTCTTAGTGAGGCAAGACAGACAACAGGAAAAAATGTAGGGGCGCTTGGGTGGCTCAGTCAGCTAAGCATCCACCTCTTGATTTCTGCCCAGGTTATGATCTCACAGTTTGTGGGATCGAGCCCTGCATCGGGCTCCGCCCTGACAACTCGGAGCCTGCCTGGGATTCTCTCTCTCTCTCTCTCTCTCTCTCTCTCTCTGACCCTCCCCTGCTTGTGCACGTGTGTGTGTGCAAGTGCTCTCTCCATCTCTCTCTCACGATCTAAACACACTTGAAAAAAGCTATAAAAGAAGAAGAAATGTAAAAGCCCCTGAAGAAAGTGTGTCGTTACACATTGCAGGAGCTCAAAGGAAGGAAGTAAACAAAGGGCTTGGGCAGGTAGCTGCGCGTCTATGACGCTGGGTATCTATGACGCCGAGGGTGGTCAGGGACATTAATGTAGGGGGAAGGGGCTCCCGGCCGAGAGGGCAATGTGTGCAAAGGCCCTGGGGCATGTTTGAGGTCAAAGTCTAGGAGGGATAGAGCCACTCAGGGGTGGCAAAGAGTGGGTTAAAGAGGGCTGGAGACGGGTTTCTGGCAGATCATGGCGGGCTTTTGGTGGATGCTGAGATGTGCACCGGGAAGTCATGGCAAGGTCTTCAACAGCTTAGCCACACTCACTAGTTGTGAATGTTGGTGAATAATAGCTTACTCTGCTCACCAGTAGTTAATGTGTGACCCTCACACAGGGCAGCCCGTAGCATCCACCAGTGGCTTCCACATTCCAGATATTTTCCAGCAGCAACAGCCAGCTCAGGAAACAGTTATTCGAATCTGGAGACACGCTTACCTGGTCTGTCCCTGCCTCGGGAGCGGGTGCTTCGTGCCTACCTTTGTATTGGAAGGCACAAAAGCACTCCTGGGGACACGGGGACATCCTTGAGCTTAAAAACCACTAGTGATTCTTTTACACCACAACTGCTTTTTGGGAAGCCTGTAAATGATGTCATTACTCCGTCCCATTAGGTTTTACTATACTATTTTAGCATTCTCTATTTTTTTCTTGGCCCCTTCTTTTTCTTTGAAGACACCAGTGACTTGGGAATATTTCATTTACTATCTTGCGCCATTTCAGAAAACGTTTATAAACTTCCCATCCCAGGAGGCCTGACCTCAGGGATAAGATCTAGTAGCCTGCAAAGATTAGACTTTATTTAACAAACATTTACACAGAGATTTATGTGCTTAGGATGGATCCTCGTGCTTGGCAGGAATCAACTCATTTGATCCTATAACAAGCCTATAGTAGGGACGGATACTGTTACCAGCATTCTTATTTTGCAGACGGGGAAATTGAAGCACAGAGAGATTAGGCAATACAGCCTGAGGTCCTACAACTGTAAAAGTCTGTTCTCAGCCATTGCATTCTGGTGGAAATGTCCTTGTGTAGAAGCAAACTTCAGAGCTCCGGGCTTGCCTTCCCTTTGCCCACTGAATAGGATTCGGACTTGTGTGGGGTCTTCTCTCCTCCTCTTATCCCCCAAGAGCCTCCTTGGGGCAGGGCAGGGAGGCAGGGGGAAGGGGCAGGGGGAGTCGGTGGGGCTGGGGAGGAGGATTCCCCGGATGGAAGAGGCCACGGTGTATGAAGGTGAGAGTGCCTGAGAAGGCAGGGGGAACGTTCAGAAGCATGGCTGAAACTCACACGGCCTTCTGATCAGAAGGTGGAGAAGAAAAGACAAAAAGGCTTGCCCGGGGGGCGAGGTCCCCCTGCCCCCTGTGCTGCGTGGGCGGCTGAGTGTGGCTGCAGACGGAGCCCCGGGGATCCCAGCCTCACAGCCCCCCGAAGAGCAAGGCTGCGGAGCCCAGTGTGGTTTTCCTTCCACTGTCCTCCTCTCCTGCTTCTTTCCTCTTCCTCTGGCTCCCCTTTCCTCCGTCTCTCCTGTCTTTCATCCCGCTTTTCTCCCTCTCCAGGCCCATGTCTGGAGCGCCCATTCTGTGCCAGACCTTGTCCCTGACCCCCAAGCTTCGGAAGTCCGCCGCACCGCCAAAAACCCACCCCGAGAGAACACACGTGTCCGTGACCCATGTGGCTGTGGTCACATGGGGGCATTTGACCTTGGATGGCCTCCTGGGTGGCGGTGACTCTCCCGGAAGGCTCGCCAGCCAAGCCCGGGCTCCGTCACGCCCATGAGTACAGGGTGTGGCCCCGGTTCGAGTGGCATCTCTCTCCTGCAGGCTTCTCGTCCGCTCCTTCCTCCGGACTTGCGTGAAACGCGGGCTGAGAAAGTGCTCGCGGACTTTGCACACGTCCCGGATATTTGCGTCTGAGCCCTGCCAGAGCCCGTTATCACGAGGGTCAGAAAACCTTCCATAAAGGATTGGATGTTAACTATTGTAAGCTTTGCAGGTGATTCAGTCTTGGTCACAGCTACTCACCTTTGCTCCTGCGGTGCGCAGGACGCAAAACAAATCCGCGCGGCTAAGGTCCAGCAGAACTTCGTTGACAGGAGCTGGTGGCCAGTGGCTGTGGCCCCCGGGCCCTCGTTTGCTGAGCCCCAGAGCCGAATGAGACGGGCTGGTGACCGTTCAAGGAGCACGGGAGGGACTGCCAGGTCCGTCTCGGGAACAGAGATCGCACTGAGCACAGTCACACGGGGGTGGCCGGTGTGCGTTCATCCAGCGTCCACGGCTGCCTTTCGACGGCGCGTGTGTCTCTAGGTGTGCTGGCTCTGCTGCTCCCTTCTTATTCACCCCTGTGGCGTCTGAGTTCGCCCTCCGTGCCGGTCCCCATGTCCCTTTCGGTCCACCCTCTCTTAAGTGAGTGTCCCTCCAATCAGCAGGCACCCGCCTTGGCCCCGGGGTCCCTTTGCCCACACTGAGGTGAGTCTGGGTGCCTGGGCATGTGTGCCCTCCAGCTGGCCCTTAACTGGTGACCAAGGGGGTGCGTGACTGACATGAGGGTGACAACACTGAGGGTAACTGATCATCTCTGGATGCTTGGCTGTGGGCTTGGCCTGGAATCTCACCCACAGATGGCTTGTATGGCACCACCCCTACCCTGTCCTGCCCACCTCCCCTCCCCGACCCCTTCCCAGCTTCCCCTGGGAGTCCTGCCTGCATAGATCACGTGTCTGCAGATCCTCATCTCCCGGTTGGCCTCAGGACCCCTGACCCAAGACTCGGTCCCTGAAGAAATACGTGAAGAGCCCAAGGACAGCTTGAAGCCCGGTAGCTGTCAGGGGGAAGAGTGCGTTCCCGAGGGGACAGGGAAAAGGAGACATCTCAGATTTAGAATCGCAACTGTCCTGCCATGTCTGTCCACGTAGTAAACTTGGTGGCTTTGTGAAGCGCGGGGTGGTGGCTGGATGGCTGCGGGCTGATCTCGGCGGATTCTTGAGCCGGTCTCCCTCCCCGATCCCTCAGCCTAAGACCTTGAGGGGGGCAACTGGCGCCTCCCACCCACGCACTTTGCCGTCTGTTACACAAGCTAGAAAGTGTTCTACCGCCTCCCCTTTTCCGTTGGTGTTTTCCCTCCTGCTCACCAGGAAATAGGTTGGTCTGCGGTCATCCTTAGGGGAAGGAGAGGGACATACCCACCAGTCTAAGAGTCGCTAAAAAAACAACTCCCCTTTTGATGGAGGGAGATAAAGACATGTGGATAAATATGCATTCACATTTTTAACATTGTAACCTATGGCTATGGAGCTTGGGTCTCATTGGGTCGAGGATGTTCGTGTGCTAAAAAACGTTCTGAAATGCTGATCTGCTGTACAGGCTTTAAAGAGAATTTCCTGCATCGCATTCTGATGAGGACTTCATCCCTAAAAGAGTTGCCAGGAGACAGGTGCAGTCCCCAGGGTGTGGTGGAGCTGGCTTGTACCAGCTCACAAGACCCTACTGTTAATTTTTCAGGGCTGAGCAAACCAGTCAAGAACAGATTGGGAGCATGGACATAGCTGGGCTGGGAACGTTTACACCACAGAAATTGGCCAGCACTATAAATCAAGGGCACACCTTCCCCGATGGTCCACCAGCAGGCTGTCCGGGTATGCATGTGAGTCTGGATTGCGGCAGACGGCTTCCTGCCCTCTCTCCACCCCTGTCCTGCATAAATCAGAGTCACGAAGGCTTTTTCTCCTGCCAGCAGGTTTGTTCTTGTATTAGAATAGGATGTGTCTGGTCACCTTTCTGCATTCGGAAATGCATATTTCATGAGACCAATGAAACAATATTTGCAACTGGCCTTTTTTTCTCCCCCCCCTTCCAGAACATGTGAATTTTTTGAAGCTTTGGTCTCACCGTTTTGCCGAGAAAGGAAGACAGTCAGCCTGATTCCTGGCTTATACGTGAATGCCCGTCATGAGAACCCCCTCCTTGCCAGGGCACGGACCTCGTGCTATGGTGTAGGTAGTGGCAGTGGTTTTGGACCAGGCTCTCAGGAGTGTGGCTAGAAAATAGAGGCAGACACAGCAAAGTAGCTTTCGTATCTACTCAGCAGGCATCGGGCTTCTCACTGAGCCAACAGGCCAGTGGGGAGGAGCCGCATGTAAGCAACTGATGAGGATAAAAATAGCCCCCTGTGACTCTGTATTACATGCTCAGCATATGAATGGGGCACAGTGCGGTAGACAAAGTTGGGGTTTTCATTGAAACGGATCTGCATTTGAATCTCAGGGCCACCGTCCTAAGGAACCCCCAGCAACTCCCCGAACTTCAGTTTTGCCACCTGTGAGATGGAGGTGGTAGGACTCACCTTTCGGAGGAGGCATAAGAGTTCCTTCCACGGGCAAAGAAAGGGCCTGAACTCAGTCCCGGGAGAGGAAACGGCTTGTCATGGCAAAGCCACGGAGAGATGTGGCGTAACAGAAGCATGAAACGTGTGGCGGTAGCGAAGGGATAGAGTATTTGATTTTTTACGCTTTTCAGATTTTCCGGACCCTCCGAATCTCAAGGCTACGTGCTGAGAAGCGCCAGCTTCCAAGTTTCCTGACTGTAATCCTCTTGGACCTGTCCCCACGCCCTCGGGCTTGAGCCCTTGGTGCAAAGGGAAGGTGGTCTTCACCAATCTCTCAGGGTTCCCCCATTTTCCACCCCTGTGAAGTCCAGGCAAGAGAGCAAGGAAATGCCAGGAGAACTCTACAGAGTCCGCCTTCTCTCGAGCAAATGGCGGTGCCTGCTCCTAGAGGTGGAACTGAGCCTTGCAAAGCATTCCTGTCCTGCCCGTGGCAGCCAGCCTTTGTGTATGTAGAGGGAAGGCAATAATAAGGGGAGGCCCCAGGTCTCCAGCCCCAGGTGGGAGACGAAAAGGGGCTGGCGTGACTTAGGGAGCTTTTCCCAACTTCAAGAACCGGGCTTCAGAATCTCCTGTGGCTGGACGGATGGGCCTCTGTGTTGAGGAAAAGGCTCCCTGGGAGAGTCAGACATAGCTCTCCCTTTCTCTTCCCAACTCTCTCCCTTCCTTCTCCCCCTCCGCTGAACCCCCTAGTGTTCTACAGGGAAACCACACGCCGTCGCCTTCACGGGTACCGGCTGGAAGAAGCAAGGCTTGGGATCGCGTTTTGAAATATTTTAGGCACGATTTTAAACAGAATCCATTCTCCCGAATGTAATAGTTCCCCCCCACACCCGCCCCGGGGATAAAGACACACAAAAAAGGTACCCCAAATAAGTGTTTTCTCCCTGAAAACGGCTCCGTTGTTGGTTGAACTCTTTCATCTTTCATTTTTAAAGCTTTTTATTTACTGTGCAACACCCCTATAATGACGATACCAAAAAACCCCAAATGAAGCTCTTTTCATTTCTCGCGTTTGCTCCGGACGCTGCCCACATGCATTCATTTTTATGGTTTCACTCATAGTGCGCGCAGAACTTTGTATTCTGCTTTGTTCGTTTAACATTCTGTCATAAGCAAATGGTGAATTGCTTTTTCATATTGCTAATTAACATTTTTATTGGCTGTATGCTATTCCATAGCGTTGGTATAGTTTTAGTTACGTAACCGTTTCTCTGCCATTGGCTGTGTATGCAATATTTACGGTGGTGTTACGTTATATATTAAACTGACACAGAAATAAACATCTTCCGCTTTTTCCGTTTTTGGATGTTTCTTTGAAAAGGATTACGTTTTTGGAATAAAATCTCAATCTTTGCAAGATTATATAAAAATGTTTGTGGATACAAGTTGACGGTGCTACCAGAAATACTTAATGGCTTTGGGGCGCCTGGGTGGCTCAGTCGGTTGAGCGTCCGACTTCGGCTCAGGTCATGATCTCGCAGCTCGTGAGTTCGAGCCCCGCGTCGGGCTCTGCACTGACAGCTCGGAGCCTGGAGCCTGCTTCCGGTTCTGTGTCTCCCTCTTTCTCTGCCCCTCCCTGCTCGTGCTCTCTCTCTCTCTCTCTCTCTCTCTCAAAAATAAACATTAAAAAAAATTAAAAATAGAAGATGCAAGGGGCACCTGGGTGGCTCAGTCGGTTAAGCGTCCGACTTCGGTTCAGGTCATGATCTGAGTTTGTGAGTTCAAGCCCCACATCAGACTCTGTGCTGACAGCTTGAAGCCTGGAGCCTGCTTTGGATTCTGTGTGTCCCTCTCTCTCTGCCCCTAACCCACTCGCACTCTGTCTCTCTCTGTCTCAAAAATAAATAAACATTAAAAAAAAATTTAGTGGCTTTTTTTAATGTTTATTTATTTATGTTGATTGAGAGAGAGAGAGAGAGAGAGAGAGAGAGAGATCGTGGAGGAAGTGCACACTGGGAGGGCATCCCAGTCTTGAAGAGGGGCTGGCAAGCCCATCGAGACAGTTGCAGGCCAGCGGTCAGGACGACCTATCCTGTGGGCCGGGCAGAAGCAGGTGAGAGCTGAGGCCATCTCTTGACCCTCCCGCTGAGCTGGCTTCTCTACACCCCCCCTTCCAGTGCCAAGCAGACCAATGATCCCTTCCAAGCCTGGTTAGGTTAAGAAGAAGCTGCTAATTTTCTGCTGGCCCGTGATCCTTGTGACTCTGGTCCCTTGAGAACTTGAGTGCAAGTGGCCGAACGGTTGTGAGGCTGGGGCGTGCTTTAGAATTACAGCTCCTCTTGGGAACATCATACCTCCACGCCCTTTCTCCCTGCACTGGCTCCTTCCCCGCTGCTCAAGTTTCTCTAACCCTAAACGACTGAAAACAAAAGGAACACATGGTTCTGCTCCTCTGCTTCCTTGACTTCACTCTCAAAATGTCAACGTTTAGATGAGTTTTTCCAATTTGCATTCCATGAGAGAGTCTGCAAAAATAAACAATTAGGGCGCGATTTGACAAAGAGATGGCTAATTAGATAGCAGATACAACGGGCAAATTCTGTTTATTTCTTACAACGGAGATTTCAGGCCATCTTTTCGTTCAATGTCTTCTCTCCGAAGTCAGAAGGGTCTCACGTGCTATTTTGCTTTTCCCTCTCTGATCTGATCCCTGTGCGGGTGCCCGTTAGGATGGATGAGAACATGTATTATTTACTAACTCCACGCTGCGCTCAAGCAAGTCCTCTGGCAGAATTTACATTTGTTTGCAAACCGTTTTGTAAATCTGTAGGGCATATCTCCTTCCGATCTTTTAAATTTAGGAGATCTCGCCACACGAAACATTTTAAAATAGAGTGGTTTCTTCACGCCTAGGCACAAAGATAGCAAATTTTTCAGAAAAGTTCCGCTTGGAAATGACCCAAAATTTCGTTTCGAGTTCTCATGTCATTGAAAAAGTATTTTGAAACAAGTTCGAAAACAGCACAGAGAGACCCCATATTCTTTTCACCCCGTTTCTCCTAACGTTAACGTCTTCCCTAACCGGAGCATACTCATCAAACTGGGAAACTGTCATTGAGCCAATATTATTAGCTAACCTCTAGACTTTATTTGAATTTTGGTAGTTTTCCCACTACTGTCCTTTCTCATGTCCTGAAACGTGTCTGTTTGGGGCATGTCTCCAGTCTCTTCCAGTCCGTGATCCCTCCTTGGTTTTCCTGGTCTTTCATGACCTTGAAACTTTTGAAGAGTATTGGTCAACTATTGTGGAGAATGCCCCCTCAGTTTGGGCTCATCTAATTTTCTTCCTCATGATCGGATTGAGGTTGGATGTTTGGGGCACGGATACCGCAGAAGTGATGTTCTATCCTATTTCCCGTTGGGGTCCGTGATGGCGCCATGTCTTATCACTCACTGGTGACGTTGGTTTTGAACATTTGGCTAAGATGGTGACAGCCAAGTTTCTTCTTCGTAAGTTTACTCTTTTTTTGTAATTAACAAACGTCTTGGTGGGGCAGAGAAGAACCCCATTTTGTTCTGTTTTCTATTAAATAAGATGAAAACCTCTCCTTTCCCTTGCCTTCTGATTCTTATCTCTGTCCAGATGGATTGATAACTTAAGGGCAAATGGAATATTTCGTTACTATTTGGGAAGTTTTGTTAAGTCAGGACACAGGCCGTGGATGATATGTGAAAATTAGCGGCCATGTCATCTGGAGGCGCATCTGGGGAACATCATGGAAGAAATCTAGGAACGAGGAAGGAAAACTTTGTTCCTTCAGGAGTTCTTAGCCTCTCTTAGCATCAGTTTCTTTGAGCATCAACTAGGGATAATAATGTCGCTGACAGGAACGTGGGGGAGATGAACGTCAGACGCTGCCCAAACATTTCTTAGCACAGCGCCTGGCACCCGTTAGTCTCATCCCATGATAATTCTCATGATTATCTTAGGAAAGCAGGTGCTCAGACTTCAGACTCTGCTCCTAATGCTGCTGCGCGTGGGATTCCTGGCCTCTGTCGGCCTCTTGCCAGTTCACGGAACCTGAGACGTCAACTGCTGAGCGAGGAAATTGTCGCTTGCCTCGTGCAACATGCAGCCTCGATTCCAGCTCGTCTGAAATTCGCAGTGGTGAAAAATGGCTTTGCATCCTACTGTGAATTTAAATACTTGCAACCCAGGAATAAACGGATCTCATGGCTCATTTATCTCTCAGCCATTAATTAATGGTGGTTAATTGTAGTTATGAGCTATTGAATTCCAGGCTCTGGCACCCATACATTTTCTTTAATGTATGCAGGAAACCGTGGAGGCAGTAGGTGAGGGACTGGAAAAAAGACTGCCCCGGAGGGCAAATGCTCACAACTCCACCCCTGCTCCCTACTCTTTCCGAGGGGGGCCGTTGCTGCACTGACCTCATGGGCTGGCCCAGAACAGGAGGCTGCGGTTCTTGGGCCACTCCCTTAAGTGTTTCTTGTCTGTCACATTCCTGGGAGGGACCTGCTAGAAACCCTTTTTCTATTTCTTCCACGTGAGAAGTAAATTTGTAAGAAGGAGTAAAGAACTGTCAACAGCCTGGCAACTTGAAAAAGAAATGGGTGATGTCATGCAGAATCAGGTCTTCTGCCAGAATGTAAATTACACTGTTTGAGTATTTCTGTTGTATTGTCTGCTGAGGTGGCTGCTGAGGGTGTGGAGGGGAGCCTGTAATAGACGAATTCTCTCCTGAAGGGTGAAGGCCTCCTGACCACATCTTAGACCCTTACCAGTGAAACTTTGGGCGACATCTCTGGTTTCACAGACCAGTAGTGATCACTGGATTTAGAGATGTGATAGGCAGAGCTCTAAGATGGCCCCCAAGATTCCCGCTCCCCCTGTGTGTAAACTCTGTATAATATTCTCCCCACGAATGTGGTGGGCCTGCCCTAATCAAACGATCCCTTTTGAAAAAGAGTCCCGTGAGAATATGCATGGGACTGCATCCTAAGGATGCTGAATCAAGGTGAAGAAAACATTGAGTTGTATACGGGAGATTTTTATTGAGATAGGAGCACCCTCTCATGATAAAGAATTTAGCATCTTGCCAGGGATCCCAGTAGAGGGTCCTAACACACTTCTGGGATGGCTCCTAGAGAGTTGGAGAAAAGCACGGCCCATGTGAAGCGAACCAGAAATGCCAGAACTGCCATGGCAGGTACTCGAAGAAAAGATCCAAGGGCTCAGAGAAGAGGGCATTCTAGAGAAAATATACTAAATAAGGCTGGGAAAGTCTACAGCAATCATGTTCCGTGAGAGGATTCCCAAGGACACTCGATTTACCAGGGCAACAGGATGTGTGCTGGTGAAGGGAATGCCAACATTGCTGAGAAGCTCAGTGCCGATATCTTCTGCAGGTCAGGGATGATGGGAGGAGAAACTCTCATGGTACAGGAGCCCCTGCTAGTGATGCCTTTGATAAGATTCCAAGTTAACTTAAGCCACACCGAAACGTTTTATACTAAGCAACAAGATTGTCACCATTATCATAATGGGTGGCAAAGCTTGAGTGGAGCCAGAGAAGCCTGGTCTTCAGGGAGTTGTAGGGTACTTAATAGAACACAGTGATCCTGGGGGTAATTGATCTCCTGGTGGGTAATCAACAAGTATAATGTTCGGTCTATACAATCGAAAGATATTAAGAATATACAACAGAGGCACCTGGGTCAGCTCCCTTTTTTCCAGGTGAGAAGCTCTATCGGGAACAGAGATGGGACTTTGCCTGGCCAGACTCTATGTGCAAGGACTTGCGGACAGGCAGGCAGGAAAGGGCTTCTCCACTATCTCACCCTTTCCCTGGATGGTCACATTGTTTTTCTCTTCTCACACATTTACACAAAGCCCCATATGCACTTTACTTGTCATCAGTCACTCACCCAGTGTTAGGAGATTTTTGTTTGTTTGCTAGAATTGTTTTTGGTCTCTCTGAAACAAAAATTTGTTTCTGAGATCTCAGCTTTCTTCCCTGGAACACCGCCCCCCCCCGACCCCATTATTTTGTATCCGTTTATAATATAGGGCACATTAAGGACCTTTAATTTAAAGCTTAATATAGTCTTTTAAAAATAAAAAAAAATTGTTTTTAAAGTTTATTTATTTTGAGAGAGGGAGAGAGAGAGAGTACAAGCAGGAGAGGACCCGAGAGAGAGGGAGGGACAGAGAATCCCAAGCAGTCTCCACACTGCCAGTGTCAGTGCAGGGCTCGAACTCACGAACCGTGAGATCATGACGTGAGCAGAAACCAAGAGCCATACACTCAACTGACTGAACCACCCGGGTGCCCCTAAATTTGTTTGTTTTTATTCTCAAGTTAGCTAACATACAGTGTAGTCTTGGCTTCAGGAGTAGATTCTTGTGACTTATCACTTACGTAAAACACCCAGTGCCCATCCCGACAAGTGCCTTCCTCAAGGCCCATCACCCACTTTCCTGAACCTCTCAGGCCTCCACTCCCATCAACCCTTAGTTTGTTCTCTGTATTTAAGAGTCTCTTATGGTTTGCCACCCTCTCTGTTTGTATACTATTTTTCCTCCCTTCCCCTATGATCATCTGTTAAATTTCTCAAATTCCACATGTGAGTGAAATCATATGATATCTTTCTGTCTCTGACTGACTTATTTTGCTTAACATAATACCCTCCAGTTCCATTCACATCGTTGCAAATGGCAAGATTTCATTCTTTTTCATTACCAATTAGTATTCCATTGTGTGTGTGTGTGTATATATATATATATATATGACACATCTTCTTTATCCATTCATCAGTTGATGGACATCTTTTTCATCACCAATTAGTATTCCATTGTGCATATATATATATATATATATATATATAACACATCTTCCTTATCCATTCATCAGTTGACGGACATTTGGGCTCTTTCTATAATTTGGCTATTGTTGATAGTGCTATAAACATTGGGGTGCATGTGCCCCCTTGAATCAACACTCCTGTATCCTTTGGATAAATACTTAGTAGTGCAATTGCTGGGTCATAGGGTAATTCTATTTTTAAGTTTTTGAGGAACCCCCACACTGTTTTCCAGAGTGACTGTACCAGTTTGCATTCCCACCAACAGTGCAAGAGGGTTCCCCTTTCTCCACGTCCTCGTCAGCATCTGTTGTTTCCTCAGTTGTTAATTTTAGCCACTCTGACTAGCCACTCTGACTGGTGTGAGGTGATATCTCAGTGTGGTTTTGATTTGTATTTCCATGATGAGGAGTGACGTTGAGCATCTTTTCATGTGTCTGTTGGCCATCTGGATGTCTTCGTTGGAAAAGTGTCTATTCATGTCTTTTGCCCATTCCTCCACTGGATTATTTGTTTTTCTTGTGTTGAGTTTGGTAAGTTCTTTATCAATTTTTATACTAACCCTTTATCTAATGTCATTTGCAAATATTTTCTCTCAATTCATTGGTTGCCTTTTAGTTTTGTTGATTGTTTCCTTTGCTGTTTAGAAGGCTTTTGATCTTGATGAGGTCCCAATACTTCATTTTTGCTTTTATTTCCCTTGCCTTTGGAGACATGTCAAGTAAGAAGCTGTTGCGGCCGACGTCCCAGACGTTGTTGCCTGTTTTCTCCTGTAGGATTTTGAAGGTTTCCTATCTCACATTTAGATCTTTCATCCATTTTGAATTTATCTCTGTGTATGGTATAAGAAAGTGGTTCAGTTTCACTCTTCTGCATGTTGCTGTCCAGTTCTCCCAGCACCATTTGCTGAAGAGACTGTCTTTATTCCATTGGATATGCTTTCTTGCTTTGTCGAAGATTAGTTGGCCATATATTTGTGGGTCCATTTCTGGGTTGTCTATTCTATTCCATTGGTCTATGTGTCTGTTTTTGTGCCAGTACCATACTGTCTTGATGATTACAGCTTTTTAATACAGCTTCAGAAAGTCCGGGATTGTGATACCTCCAGTTTGGATTTTCTTTTTCAGCGTCACTTTGGCTGTTCGGGATCTTTTATGGTTCCACACAAATTTTAGGATTGTTTGTTCTAGCTCTGAGAAGAATACTGGTGTTATTTTGATTGGGATTGCGTGGAATACATAGATTGCTTTGGGGAGTATTGACGTGTTAACAATATTTGTCCCCGTCCCTAATTTTTTTTTAATTAACAACAATTTTTAATTGAAGTCGAGTTGACGTTACGTATATTAGTTTCAGGGGCACAGCATAGAGCTTTGACAATTCTGTATATTCTTGGCACTGTAGCATGTGTTTTACATATTCATTTTCATCTACCTCCCACAGATGCATGAGTCAGGGATTTTGCAGGCAAAGAAACCAACACTCAGAGAAGGTAAGCGGCTTTGCACCGATCACATGGCTGTTAGTGGCAAGTCCGGAACTCAGACCCATATCTTCTTCCTCAAAGCCTTCATCCATGGCCTGCCATTTGACTGCGTATCCCAACTTCTCTTCTAGACTGAAGAGTCCACGGAGAGAGTTCCCACATCTCCCTCCACCCCTGCTTTGCTACTAACAGAGAGTCTCATATATGCAAGGGAAGTGTGATGAGTGAAGCCTGCGTGAATGAATTATGCTATAAATGCACAGGTGAAGGGACAACAGACTTCAACGGGACTTCGTAACTGAAATGGGATACAAGAACAGAAATCAAAGCCTGGCAGAACAAAGCAAATCTGTACAGACCAGAGCACAGGGTCCAGAGGAACCAAAGTGAAAACATCCAGCAGCAGGAGAATGGAGAAGAGAGACAAGTGGACGGGACGTGCAGGGGCAGCTTCTCTGGGGCGGTGGGGGCAGGGGGGGCGACAAGTGTGCAGGAGGGGAGGGCCAGCTGGGCAGAGGCAGGCATAGCTCGAGGCGGAGGAGCCTGCCGAGGCCAAGGCCAGGAGAGAGGCCTGCGAGGAGGCACACGGAGAGGTGGGCAGACACCTCAAAGGAGAACGGATAACCAGCCTCCAGGGCGTGGAAGCTTTGGATTTTATCCCAAGGGCAAAGGAATTGCTACTACAGGACTTTAAACATGAAAAGGACCTGAGCAGGGGCACCTGGGTGGCTCAGTTAGTTGAACATCCACTCTGGATTTCAGCTCAGGTCCTGATCCCAGGGTTGTGGGACTGAACCCTCCATCGGGCTCAGCGCTGAGCATGGAGCCTTCTTGGGGTTCTCAATCTCTCTCTCTCTCTCTCTTTCAAAATAAATAAATAAACATTAAAAAAAAAAAAAGGAAACCGTTGTCTTACACTCAGACCCCATTCCACACCTGGGTTTGTGCCTGCAGGAGACGCGTGTGTAGGTTTCACAATTTCCACAGCGACAGCTTTTATGATCACAAGGCCAAACCGGACCCAACCCGAAGGCCCATCCTCAAAGAGTGAACCATGGTTATGGTAGACACCCCTCGTCTGTGCTTAGAGTTCCCCGGTTTCCGTTATCTGCGGTCAACCCCAGTCTACAGCAGATGGTGCTTCTCCCGATGGAGGGTCAGAAGCCCAGTCGTAGCCTGATGATGATGCCGAGATCATTCCCTCACTTCACTTCAATATGGCGGCCTCTCACCACCTCGTATATCACAACCTGGGAGGGGGCGGGGAGTACAGCACAGTAAGGTATTTTGAGAGAATAAAAGAGAGAAACTGCATTCACGTGTCTATTATTACAATGTATTGTTATGATCATTCTATTTTCCTACTAGTAATTGCTGTTCACCTCTTGCTGTGCCTAATTTATAAATTAAACTTCATCGCCAGTATGCGTGTGCAGAAATCAACATGGTGTATATAGAGTTCAGTACTATCCACGATCTCAGGTGTCCGCACCCCTGCAGACAGGTGGGGATAGCGGTGCGCAGACAATGAAACATCGTCCGGCAACAGGAAACAGAGAGCTTCCCCCCCACCCCCCACCCCTGCCCCGCACAGATGCATGGATGAGTCTCACATACGTGGTGTTGACAACAGAGATCTCACGCAGAAGAGCATGTGACTCCATCAATATGCAGTTCAGAAGGAGCCAAAATGAATCCACAGAGATTAGTGAGACCACCTTTCACCTTCGAGGGGGATATAGGTTGGGGAAGTGCAGGAGGGAGCCTCTGGGGCGCTGGCTACGCTCACACCCTGATCCGTGTGGCGGTTACACGGGTGTAAACATTTGTGGCACTCCATCCCGATGTTTGCTACAGGTGTGTGTCCTCCATTGCCGTCTGCCGTGCACCGTTTGTGCTGTGTATATCACACTTCAGAAATAGCCCTGTGGAATCTCCTCCATATTTACTCCCAGGCACGACGGCATCGTAGAAAACAGAGAACTATACCGGTAACCCAAAACCATATAGAATTTCCCCGGGTTTGTTCTTAATCTATGCGTGGCGATGCTCAATTTGAAAGCAAATTTAGCATTTAGTGTAACTGACTCAGAACGCTCAGTGCATCTGCCAGGTTTCGTGGCTTCCTCGGAAGAGCTCACTGCAATCTCCGCGTGTGTGCGCACACGCGTGCGTGCATGTGTGTGCATGGGCATACGCGTGCGCAGGTGGGGTGCACGTGTGTGCCCACCGTGGCCACGTGCTTGCGATATCTCCTTTGAGTTCCTCTCAAAGTTCTAAGAAGGCAGGGCCCTTTTGCAGCTGGGCCACGCCACGGGTAACCGCCTAGTGTCTGAGTTTCTAGGTGCTGTCCCAGCTGAAAATTCATGCCCTGTGTTCCGACCCCACCCTGCCCGGCTCTTCCTACCCAACGCCCGGTGGGTTTCCCTCAGCTCCGACGGAGCGAGCACCTAGCTCCCCAGAGGCAGAGCGGCATCTTGCCGCGACGCGAGTCTAATTGTTTCTAGATTGAGTATTTCCCTGGGACAGCGGTCCCAGCAGCCGGTGTTCCCTGAATTAACATGCTCACTGAAGGATTGAAGACGGTGATTAGGCCCGACAGCATCAGTTTCGGTGGGACAGTCTCAGTGCCACAGAGCTGCCCGGGACGGCGAGGAGATTTATTTGCGTGGAATGGAGACATATGGCCAGAATCATCCGCTCCCTTTCCTCTGTAATTAAAACATCTGGGAGCACCAAAGGGCTGGGAAATGAGAAGTGAGCAGTGAACGTCTCATCCTGCCCAACCCTGAATAATTTTGCTTGTGGGGCTGTGACATCAGAGGGTACGGACCACTTGGTCTGGGCTGGCCCGGGAATTGCCAACGGTCCAAAGGCCAGTGAGCTCGTGAACGTGACTTCGGGGTTTGGCCTTTGGTGGTTTGTTTTACTTAACTTTTTTTTCCTCTGAGTGCATATAAGGAGTTTCTTTTTGAAGATGGTTTTTAGGGTGTTTTTTCTTTTTAAAGGCTAACTCACAGAGAAAATATAGGGCTCAGTTTGGGGGCTGGTAGAGGCTATGACATATTTTTTTTTTTTTTTTTTTATCATGTGATGAGTTCTACTTGGGGCAGTGGAAATTGTCTTCCCCTGAAATGGAAGGACACCTTGGTTTTTCCCTTGGTTCTTGATAGGCGGGACATCCTTCATTTAAACGTCTACACGTCGAATGGATCCCATCAGCCTGGTTTCAGGCCCCTTGGCAATATGTCAAGGTCGGAAGGACGGGTGTCTGAGGATGTCCTCCGCTTTACTTAGAAGGGCCTGAGGGGTACCAGTTTACGGCCAGGAACGTTCTTAGGAAGACTGGACGAACCAGAACCGGAGATCAGTTCTTTCTCTGGGGATTCACTTATTTACTCACCACACCTATCATTACTCACTCCATCTAGACGGCCATTCAAGCAGGGAGACTGTTGAGCACGGCTGCACATCAGGTTCTGGGAAACGGGAGTAAACGCCCGCAGACAGTGCCCCTGGTGTTGAAGGAGACGTTTATAGACACGAGACGACTCAGCACGGCACTTGAGAAGTAGCCTCGTGAGCACACAGAGGAGACCACCGGCACCTGTGCCCCTCCATCCTTCTCGAATCCAGCGACACCCGGTACCTGCTCTGTGTCAGATCACACGAGGAGCCCGGTGCCGCCAGCCGGAAAGAAAAGAGGCCTCCATTTATTGAGCGCTTACTGTGTGCCTAACACGTTACATACTTGATTCGTGAATCTTCAGAGTAACCCTTTGGGGGTGGGTATCATTCTGCCCATTGGACAGGCCAGGCAGGCAAGATGCTAAGTTAGAAAGCGGCCAGGTGGGCGTTTGGTCCCTCTGTGCTTACGTCAAATGCATATGACTTCGTGTTTCGCTGAGCTGCCTGCCTCAAGGCCATCACTCTGGCTGCTGCGAGATCAGCAGCCTTCTGTGAACCCTGGGACAACCGAAGGCCCTCCCAAAGTGCTTCCTGCCCGGGGCCCTGGACGCTAACCTGCCTCACGCGTGGCCTCGGGCCCTTTCTCAGAAGCCCGTTTCCTGCACTCCACGTGGCTCTTGCCAACCTCTCTCCTGCTGGGCAGGATTCCTTCCCCTCTGTCCAGACTCCACTGGATTGAGTGGATCGAAGGCAATTTCTAAATCTCTTACTCTTCCTACTCTGTTTATCACGGCGGAGCACAGGTCCGGGCTGATACACGGACTTACTTCCTGGGGTCGTTGTCAGGATTAGGTGACAAGTACACACGGAATCCCTACAGCAGTGCCTGGCCGGTTGGCAGAATCCGCCGCATGGGCACCCTTATATCACAGGGCATGTGCACGACGGACCTGTGGGGAAGGGAAAGCGAGGCTGTAGATACTCACGGCTTGCCCAAGGGCGCAGAGCTGGAAAACACTAGCGCTGAGATCTGAGCCTGAACCTACATGCCTGGGTCCAGAGTCTGAGTTCTTAATGTATCCACCGGACCTGGACCTCAGTGAGCATCTGTCCCAAATGGGTGCATGCATCCAGGCTCACGGCGGCTCTGCACAAGTGCGTGAGAGCCACTGCTCTGGGGGCGATCCCCGCCACAGCCTGTCACCACCCGTCTGCTTATTGATCCCACGCACGTTGTGGGGCCATCTTGTTCCAGGCAGTGGAACGGACAGACAAGGAGAGAACGACGGTGTTTAGGACACAGTTCCCGTCTTGATGGGGATTACAGCCGGGGGCCCGCTTGATTTGTGAAAAACGCCTTTGGGAAGCCAGCCCTGGACTGGCGACATTCCCTTTCTGGGGTCCTACAGAGCCTGTCGGTCTCCTCCAAAGCGATCACTCGCCAACATGGCTAAGTTTCTGGCACCCCTTCAGAGAGGACCTACCCGCTCATATGGCAGAGCCTCCTGGGGACAGTCCGAGGGGGCCCTGCTCCCAAGTAGCCAAAGGCCACGCGATCAACGCTGAGTCTAAGTGTGTCCCCACGATTCAATTAAGACCAATCCAGTTCCTGATGAAGGAATCTGAACATCCATCCAGGCATAAATATTTATGTCTGATAGGCTTTCTCCTCAACAGCCAAACAATGTGCACTGACAACGTTAGAGATACGGATACGTTCCTGCCAAAGGCTCCATTATCAGTACTAATCATAACTTAACAGTTTCAGCAGGTGTCATGATGAGATGGATGCAAATGGGGGGCTCGTCTGTCAGAAGCACTTGGAAGTGGACCGGCTGGTCTGTCACACGCCCGGGTTGCAGCCGGTGAGACCTCATTTCACAGACAAGGGGGCCGCACGCTCATTTGCCGGTGTGGGGATGCTCCGTGCTCGTGTGCCGCCCGTCACTCACGGATCACAAATCGGCTTGGCAGCCTCTGCCGGTGCCTCCGTGAAGCCAAAACATCTGGATGAGGAGTGAAAAATCCAGTCTTTCAGCAAGTCAGCCAGCCAGACGTTTGTCGCCGTGTATTTGTTTAGGGCCTACTGTCTTAGAGGGATGTTTCATCTACACGCTGTCAAACATGCAGAAGAAAGACGGATTCCTTCTCATAATTCATCTAGAAACTTGGGTACCAGGGAAAGCACAACGCTTCTCCTGACGTCTGCGACATCTGGTGCTTGTCGAAAGGTTTCGGGTTTGCTGCGGGCGCTTTTCCTTGGAACGGGGCTAAGCTCGTGCCAGGAGGCTGGGGATGTCTGGTTTCTGCCCTCGCGTTTAACCTCTGGGATTTCTAAAGGTACGGGTGACCGAGGGTAACGCATCATTTCCCTAAATTACAGTCCCCCAAACTCTAACGGTTGAGTCTAACCTGGGATTTATGGATAAATGAGATTGTGAGCCCGAATAGCTCACCACAGTATCCATAGTCCTAGTACTTACCAACAGGACGCAGTGGCCCATTGTTTGTCAGCAGTGGAGAAGAGGAAATGGGGCCATTTATATGTCACAGTGATCAGAGTCCCGCCAGATATAGTTTAGAGGAGAATGGGTTGAGGGATGGACCTTCCCAAGGCGTTGCTTCCCACATGAAAAGCACGAGGTTGTCTAAGCAGGACGTGGAAAAGAAACGGGCAGAATGGCATTAGCAATCAACAGGGATGAGTGGAAGGAGAGACCGTGGGTATTTTGGGAGGCACATCTGGGCCCCACCAATTACCCTGGGTGGTCGCTGCCGGCATTATGAACTTATTCTTGGCAAGGAGGCTGGACCAAGAACATCGCCACTGCCAGTGTCACACCCAGCCGTGCAACTGCGCCCGTCAAAGAGGGCGGTATTGGGCAATGAACAAACAAAGGCGAGCAACTCTTCAGCCTCATGCTGAAATGATGAAACGTGTCTGACTTGGGCCCCATTTCCGCTTGTCCTGGGCTGCAGGGGTTTTGAGCTGGCAACGTTAAAGAAAAGCAAATCGGAACCGTTCTCTGGTGAACAGAGCGAGATTAGGGATCTACGCCATCTGCCAAAATCCGTCTCGGCCCCAAGTTGGCTTCTCAGGATGAGCAAAGAAGGAAAATTCTGTAAGCATACGAGAGGACGGAACATGTCAAAAGAAGGGGACCTCCTTGAAAAACGAGAGCAAACATCGTCACGTTACGCAGTTGTACGAAAAGTTCAGAGGAGTTAGAATTAGCACCTTCAGCCACATTCAGGAGGATATCACACCCCAAAAATGTGAGGAAACAGAAAACACCGTGTAGTAAAGGATGGATGCAGGTGAAACATACGATTGCTGAATGAAAAACTACGACTGATCACTAACAGATTCATTAGCTACTCAGACCATTGTCCAAAAGATATTTCTGCAATGGTGACAAAGTTCTCTATCAAGGGGCAGAAAACTTTTTATGTAAAGGACCAGAGGGTATATAGTTCAGTCTTTGAGGGTCACATAGAGTCAGTCCCTTGCCTATTCTTTAGTTTTTGAGAACAAATCTTCACCAAAACAAATGTCTTGGCTCTTGGGATGCACAAAAGCAGTCCGCGGGTACCGCTTCACACCCACGAGGATGACTACAATTAAAAAAAGAACAAAAGGAAAATAACAAATGTGGGCGGGGAGAGGGAGAAACCGCAACTCTCATACATTACTGGTGTGGATGTAAAATGGTGTGGCCTCTGAGGAACAAGGTTTGGCCATCTCTCGAGAACTTAGATGTAGAATTGTCACATGACCCAGCAATTCCACTCCTTGGTATGTGGCTGCCGTAATTGAAAACGGGTGTTCAAGAACATCTCATACGGCAGTGTTCCCAGCGGCACTCTGCACACCAGCCGAAAGGTAAAAACAACCCAAGTGTCCATCAGCAAATGAATGGATAAACAAAAGGTGATATAGCCTGGTAATGGAATATTTTTCAGCCATAAAAAGGATGCTACAACATGTAAGAAGCCATTACGCTCAGTGAAAGAAGCCAGACGCCATATGACTGGCCACATCGTACAGACAGAAAGCAGACTAGTGGTTTCTAGGGGCTTGGGGGAGTGGGGAGTGGAGGGTGACTGTTTAATGGATTTCCTCTGGTTCCCTTTAGTTCTGGTGCCAGATAGTGGTGATAGTTGTACCACACTGAGAATGCGCTAAATGCCCCCTTAGAATGGTGAAAATGGCAAATGTTATTTTATGTGTATTTTGCAACAATGAAACGAAATGATTAAAGATAAAATCGAGTTTTTACAAAAGCTACGGGCTTGGGGAGCCTGGATGGCTCGGTTGGTTAAGTGTCCGACACTCGATTTCTGCTCAAGTCATGATCTCACGGTTTGTGAGTTCGAGCCCCACGTAGGGCTCTGTGCCGACAGTGCAGAGCCTGCTTGGGATTCTCTCTCTGTCCCTCTGTCTCCGCGCCTCCCTTGCTGTCTCTCTCTCTGTATGTCTCTTAACAATAAATAAGTAAAAACTTTTAAAAAACTAAGCTGGATGAGACCCATGGGCTGTAGTCTGTCCCCTCTAGTCTCTATGTATAATATTCTCTATTGGTAGCCACTAGCCCCATGTAATGGTTGAGCCCTTGCATCAGGGCAACAAAACTTCTTATTTGATTTCATTTAAGTTCACTTAAGTTTAAATTTCAATAGCCACATGGGGCCAGTGACTACTGGACTGGACATCATGCCTCCAGAAAGCTGAGGACCTGAAAGAGAAGGAAAGCTCGAGATATTCGCCTAGAATTCAGAGGAAAGACAGATTTTTAAAAATAGTGATGAGATCAAAGAGGACAGATCCAGGGGAAATCCTATGAGGATAGAAGGGGAAGAGAGAGGAGAGACAAAATTAAAGAAAAGAACAAACTTTTCAGTCTGAAGAAACGGCTTTGTTAGTTGGATCGACTCGCCACGCGGATATTATCAAAAAATAATGAAAGACGGCAATGTTGAGACACAGCCCAATGAAGTTATTTTGAATTTGAAGGCGAAAATAAGTTTTGCTAGAAGGATCCATGCCTGAGAATACATAGATTATTTGGAGAACAAGCACCAGAATGATCTCAGATCTTTTGGAGGACTCTGAATGTTTTAGGCAATGGTTATCATGTTTTGAGGAAGAAAATTCTTTACTTAGTTAAGATGGGTGTGGCTGTTTAAGAGCAAAAGGAAGCCATTTTCAGAAAGACAGACCCGAAGAAAGTCAATACTCTCTTAAAAGGAAAATTCTCATGTAAGTAACCTGGTAGAGAAGAGTCAATACAGCAAAACTAAACCAAACAAAACACCATGAATGGGAAATCCTGGTGATAAAGAATTGGAAGACAGCAACGACAACTATTAAACTACAGAGTTTAGTAGAAATAACTCTAGTTTACTATGGCTATAATGTAACGTGCGTACAAAAATAAGGAAATGAATAATGTAAAACTGTTTTGTTAACTTAAAAATCTTAAGATTACATCAGTCAGACTTGGATAGGAGTGAGAAGAAAAGAAAGTAAACTTGTCCAGACTGTCTCAAACGTGTACATGTTTGATGTGGACTTATTTGGGTCACAAGAAACCGTTTCTCCAGCGCAATATTTTACGATATGCTCCTGATTGTGGCTTCCTCCACACGCAAGCCTTTTATGCCAATCATCTGGTGGTGTCAGAGGCACCTTTGCAGGAGATAGCAGTACAGGCGGCAGCTTTCTCCTTGAATTCGGGGATTTTTATTCTAGAAGGTCTCTGTCCTTTCATCATATGTTTCTGGTTTCTAGTGACCCTTGCCACACCCTCATAAACTGAAGCATTCTGACTTTATGAGGCCCTTCAGTAGCAATTATATGGCTTTGATCACTTCTTATGCCCAACACTAATTGATCAGTTGAATTCTAAAATTATATATATTTTCATATGTCTTCAGGGAAAAGTTAAAATAGTGAGTTTCACTTATTAATGGGTGGGCCACTCAATGGATAAAGAAAGCCCACAGGTCATGTAAATAGAGAGGAGACCTCAAACTTTGTCTAACCCAAAGATGAAAGGAAGAGAAATTTTAACCATAGCATATTTATCATGGTATAAGGTGGGTGTCGGGTACAGCTTTGCAATTTTATTTATCTCATTTTTCAGCTTTTCCAACAGAAACAGAAAGCAAGCATTCAAAGAAAATGAAAGTAGATGTATATCAGTCATTACAATAAATGCAAATGGCTTAAATTCTTTTATTAAAAGATAAATTGAGTTTAAGAATAGTCTAACTTTGGGGCGCCTGGGTGGCGCAGTCGGTTAAGCGTCCGACTTCGGCCAGGTCACGATCTCGCGGTCCGTGAGTTCGAGCCCCGCATCGGGCTTTGGGCTGATGGCTCAGAGCCTGGAGCCTGTTTCCGATTCTGTGTCTCCCTCTCACTCTGCCCCTCCCCCGTTCATGCTCTGTCTCTCTCTGTCCCAAAAATAAATAAACGTTGAAAAAAAAAAAATTAAAAAAAAAAAAAAAAGAATAGTCTAACTTTGTGCAGCTTGAAGTTCACTGGCAAACATTAAAAATAAAAGTATTCAAGGGGCACCTGGGTGGCTCCGTCGGTTGAGCGTCTGACTTCAGCTCAGGTCATGATCTCAAGGTTCGTGAGTTCAAGCCCCGCACTGGGCTCTGTGCTGACTGCTTGGAGCCTGGAGCTGCTTCGGATTCTGTGTCTCCCTCTCTCTCTGCCCCTCTCCCACTCGTGCTCTATCTCTCTCTCAAAAATAAATAAACATTAAAAAAATTAAAAGAAAAAAACTTAAAAGTTTTAGAAAAGCTATTCCAGGTATAAGCAAATAAGTAGAAAGCAGAGGTGGAGAATTAATATCACCTAAAGTATAATTTAAAGCACAGTAAGGTAAATAGGATAAAGAGTAGTTTACATTGATAAAATGTATTATCCTAAATGATGATGTAATAGTCTCCATTCATTATGTTTCATATATATTATTATCAAATGATGTGAAGAAAAATGCTGAAAAAGAAATTGGGAAATTCTAAATATAATTACATGGAAGATGAAACAAAACACTTGTATTCTTTCATAGATCATGAAGTCAAAAATCTGTATATGAGATTTTGAATTAAAATTTATTAGGCTGAATATATGAATACTTAACATTAGCTTCCATAGTAAGGAAAAAATTCTTTCCAGTATCCATAGAAATTTAGTAATGTCTGCCATATTCTTGGCCATAAAGAAATCCTCAATAAATGCTAATGAGTAGAAATTAAACAGCTCATAGTGTCTAACCAGAGTACAATGAATTCTAGAAATTGAAAGCATAGGTTTAAATAAAAACCACTTGGAAATCGTGGGTAAAGAAAAATCTCTCTTGTCAACCATATGAATATTAAAAACTAACATTAACTATTTATTTAATTTTTTATTTTTAAAAAATTTTTTTTTTCAACGTTTTATTTATTTTTGGGACAGAGAGAGACAGAGCATGAACGGGGGAGGGGCAGAGAGAGAGGGAGACACAGAATCGGAAGCAGGCTCCAGGCTCTGAGCCATCAGCCCAGAGCCTGACATGGGCTCGAACTCACAGACCGCGAGATCACGACCTGGCTGAAGTCGGACGCTTAACCGACTGCGCCACCCAGGCGCCCCTAACATTAACTATTTAGAAAATAATGGACCTAGTGCATATCAAATCTCATGTGATAGGGTCAGAACTATAGCAGGCAACAAAATCACAGCACTGGTATTCAATAATGAAGAATTAAAGCAAAGTATCCAACTGGAGAAGTTATCTAAAGAGTAGCAAAATCAACATAAAAATAGCACAAGAAAAGAAATGAAAAAAATTCTGAAAAAGCAAATCCAAGAAACAAAAACTTTTTTAGATGGTATAAGCCTAATTAAGAGGAGTCAAATGCAGGAGCACCTGGGCGGCTCAGTTGGTTGAGTGTCGGACTTCAGCTCAGGTCGTGATCTCACGGTTCTTGAGTTCAAGCTCTGCATCAGGCTCTGAGCTGACAGTGGGGAGGCTGCTTGGGATTGTCTCTCTCTCCCTCTCTCTGTGCCCCTTCCCTGCCTGCACTCGCTCTCTCAAAAATAAATAAACATTTATGAAGAGTCCAGCACAAACATATGAAAGCATGACTGTTTATAAAATAGGGCAGCTACGCGTGGATTTTTAAAAGAGAATACTATGTGCAGTTTCTGCATAAATTTTAAAATCTTATTTAAAATAATAAAGGGGGGCGGGGATAGGAAGAGCGATAATGACAGAGGAACGGACACATATCCAGTAGCAAGATAAGAACTGTTTCAAAGTGAGGCCCTGGGCCAAGAACGGATCAAGGGTGAGGTCTTTTGAGCTCATTGTGGTGTCGTGATTAATCTCTTGAAGCGTGAGTTCTTTTTAGATGTGAAACTTGAGCTGGGCTTGGCAGAAAGTAGCCTCTCGGTAAATACCCGTGGAATGAATGAACCCATCAGTGGAGACCCACCACGATAAACTTTATTTCAAAAACAGGTGCTGGACAGCTGCTGTCAATCTTTGTACCCATAGCATTGTGCTTTCTTAGAGGTGCCTCCTTCCTTCGTTCATTCGATTCCTTCTGCCTGTACGGAAGGCAGAGCGGAAGTTCTGCTTGTCGGGCATGACTGAGTTCAGGCATCACTTCTTCCAAAAGGGTCCCTCTCCCACCCTCCCCTCCACAGGCCCAGCCAGGTGTTCTACATTCTCACAGGGCTCACTGTATTACACAGACACTTTTTGTGCACCTACCTATTTCTCCCACAAGACGGTACATTTCCTGGACCACCGCGACTACGTTCTCTTCATCTCCAAATTCCCAGCATCAAAGATGAAATTGGGAAATTTGGAAGGATTAAAAAAATGTTGAACTGTACTAACACGATGGGCCCAATTTGTCACGACAAGCACCCCCATTCTACTGTGTTTTGTACAATTCTGTATACAAAGAGAAACTGCATTTATGATGGGACAGTAATCATGCTCCTCATTTTTATTAACTGTTTCTCTTCCTCTTCCACCCCTCCTCCAGATTCCTCCCTCAGTTCCTATGGAATCTTGCGGCCCCGTCCTTCAGGTTTTCTTTGTTCAACATTCAACCCGGAGATGTTTAGTTAAGTATTCACTATGTCCCATGCAGGATGAAAATACTCATGGTCCTGGCCCCATGGAGCTCATCTTTTCTCTGAAAAGAGACATCACACTCACCTCCCTGGGCTCAACGTTGCTTGGTATCTATTGAAACAGCCGCCAGAGCTGCTGGCTCCAGAAGTGGGAAGGGAAACTTCTTTTCTTAGACTTAATAAGATTGGATCACTGCACACCATCTATCAGATCCGCTGCTAGGGAGCAGAAATATGGAAATGAGATGAGGTAGTCAAGTGCCATGCCCTCAGGAGGCTTCCATTCTACCGGGAGAAACAGACGTGAAATTAGTCAACAGGTTAATAAATAAGGTAGTTTCCAAACTGTGAAACATACAAAAGGCTTGAAAGAGCGTAAAAGGGATCCGACTGCAATATGCTTTTCTTACAATGGTTCACGGCCGGCAACAATTTGCCTGGGGGTAAATATTTACTTTTCAGACCTCCAGACTGGAGAAGAGTTGGCAAACATGATTGGTGACCTCTAGCATTTTTTAAAAATTTAAAATAAAAAAAAAAATTACTTCGGAGTAATTTTAGACGTATTGAAAAATAGCAAAGACAAAGGGCAGAGGATTGCCGTCTGCCTGTTGCTCAATTTCCCCTCAGGTTAACATTCGCATAAACGCGGTTTCTTTTGTCAAGGAAACTAACACTGGTATATTACTAGTAACTAAACTCTCCGCTTCATTTGGATGTCACCCGCTTTTCCACTGTTGTCCATTTTTCCGTTCCAAGATCCAATCAGGGATACCGCATTGCATTTAGTCTGGCTTCTTTCGGATCCTCCGTGGATTTATTTAGCACACAGATACAGAGCAGGCACAGAGGCAAAGTGCTGCTTGCGTAGGTAGTGTGCATGTGCACAGAAGATCAAAGAAATCCTTAGGAAACTGGGGAGCCATCCCTGCCCCAGTCACTGATGTCAGCCAAACCTTTTGCATTTTTCAACGCATCTCCTGTGCGCATGTGGGACAGATTCTGCATTCCCACAGAAGCCTCTCTCCAAATTAAATACTTTAAACATAACGAGACCTGGGACGCAACATTTATAAATTACCTATGAGGGCCTGTAAACATCAGATTGCTTTTTTTTTATTTTATTTGATTGCCCTTTTAAATTTTTAATTCATAGACAGGGCTGGGGTGGTGGTGGGGAGCGGGGGTGGGGGTCATGCAGGAGGTGTAGAGGCCGACTCCAGAACTGTTTCCTGTCTGTCAAATGGACAGCCCGCCCAGAAAGATTAACCCAGATTCCCCCAAAGAAATCTGTGTCAAATTGATGCTGAGCTGGTCTGGCATCTGAGGAGAATCTTGACATGACAAGATTAACCCTCTCGGTGCCCTGGGGCTCTGGGAGAAAGACTTCCAAAGGTTTACCGGTGCATAGCTCAGTCCAAGGCAAAATGGCACGGAGTTCTCTGCATCGGGCGTGTGGCTCAGGAGGGAGTCGGAATGAACGATGGGGAGGTGTTATTACTCAGGGGGATTTCCCACCTGATTGCACGGGATTTGTCACTGACATTTTATCACACTGTGTGCTCGCTGTGAATTTGCCGTGGAGGAAAGCTCCGGCCGCCTGGCTGCAGACGTTGAGGTCCACGGCAGCCGGCTCTGACACCCACCCACCACCAGAGGAGCCATCCAGTGTTCCGGATCCACGGCCCTGGAGGAGGCTTTTCTTGGATGCTAACGGACCTCGTTCCCTCCTGGACTTTCTGAGTCTTGCTTTATGCCCCTGGGAGCGTTTTTCCCTCCAGCGAGTGACCTCCTCTCCTCATTCTTACAGAGCAAGTAAGATCTTCCTCTGGTTCTTAATTGGTAGCTGACTCCCTCTTCCCCAGGCCGTATGGGCTGGCTTGCCTTCTGAGGGTTTCTCCAGAAGCAAAATCAATGCTATCAACTGTTTGCTACTAAACAGTTCCTCCGGAAGATGTGAGACAGACAGACACACGGAGAATGTGGCCGAGGGCCCGGGATTCACTAGGTTTTGGCTGCCGAACCAAAGTTCTCACATGGCCCCCTTTTACGGCAAGGTAGGGGCTGAAAGTCCAGGATGCGGGCCCCAGATCTCAGCCAGGAAAAGCTCTAGGACCACGTTCTGACGTTGCAGCGACAAATGCAGTCCCGGCTCAGGCCACTCCACTGAGCTTTGTTTGTTTGCTTGAGTCAGATTTATGGTTTGTGCGGAGCCGGAATGGCCTTCAGCCACATACTCATTTGTCAGTCTACATATGTGATAAAATCTCTCTGCCAGTTCCTGCCAAGCAGAGAGTGGACGGCGAAGTCAGTTTTGAGCCGAACATCAGGCTTTAGGAAAAATCTGGCATCTTTAGCCGTCATCGCAATCGTGATTTGCATTTCGGGAATTCACTATTAAGGGTATCGTCCATGAAGAGGAGCATCTGGGATTGCCCTGCATTCCAAACCAGGCACCCATGGACCATATCTGAGCTCTGTATACATTTACTTTGGCCATACACGGTGAACATGAATGGCTTTGGATGGGGCACATATTCCCCAGAAGGCCTGTCTCTGCCTCTCTCCATGGTCTTAATGCCCAGTTGGCTTCATATATTGCCCTCACGTGTAGTGGGTTGAGTAGTGGCTCCCCAAAAGATATGTGGAGGTCTTACCTCCTGGAACTTCTATAGGAAACCTTCTTGGGAAAGTGGGCATTTGCAGAGGTCATTGAGTTCAGGATCTGAGATGAGGTCATCTAGATTCAGTGTAGGCCCCAAATCTGATGGCAGGTGTCTTCAGAGAAAGGCCGAGGGGATTGGAGACACAGACCCTCAGAGATGAAGGCCTTGTAAAGATGGAGACGGGGACTGGAGGGACACGGCCACCCAAGCCAAGGAAGGCCTGGGGCCAGCGGAAGCTGGACGAGGCAAGGAAGGATGGTCCCCTGGAGCCTTTGGAGGGATTTTAGATTCCTGCCCTCCAGAACCGGGAGAGAATAAATTGCTGATGTTTCAAGTCACGAAGTTGGTGCTAATTTATGATGGCGGCCGTGGGAAAGTAATACATCCCTTTAGTCATAACACGTCCTGTGCTTTTGTTTGTTTTTAGTGTCTGTGTGTTTGTATAGGTGTCTGTGTGTCTCTGAATGTTTGTATACATGTGTGTGTGTGTGTGTGTGTGTGTGTGTGTGTGTGCAGGATCCGTGTACGTGTTTAAGGGCCTTTGAAACTCACTCAACTGCAGGGCATTATCCTCCTGTTTTCTCACCTCCTCTGCCTGTCTCGCTGTGGCCTTTCCTAAATCCTCGTGGCGTCTATAGTTTTTGTCCATCTGGCACCCTTCTCCCTTCTTCTGGGGACAGCAGCCACCACTCGGACACCATGGGGACACAGGACCGCGGCTGCGTCCATCAAAGTCCTTGACACGCCCACAACCCTAGTGATCCTTTCAAAGCCAACAGGTGGTTCGTCGTCTCAGTCATCCCCTGGACGTTTCCAACACGACGGGAGGGACCCTCTCCTCTCCAGCCACGGAGCTGTTGGTTTGCGAACGCAGAGATGCTCACTGACATATGAAGGAGTCTGTCGGGCGGGGGGAGAAAAGCAAGTGGCAGATAGGTGGAGAGACACGGAAATGAGTGATAGGGAGAGGCAGCTTTTTGTTGTCGTTGCTACGTTAGTTCACACTGGGTTTCGCTGGTCCCTTGCAACTGAAAATCCCCTAATTACCATATCCTCTTTTCCATCCCCATTCCAAATATCTGGGTGCACCAGCTTTCCTTCTTTGGCTCCTTTTTTGCCTCAACCGGAGAAATTGAAGGAATATCTCTCCCTGGGTGATTTTTTTAAATGTGAATTTATTTTTGAGATAGAGAAAGAGAGAAAGGTCACGAGCAGGGGAGGGGCAGAGGCAGAGGGAGACACAGAATCCGAAGCGGGCTCCAGGCTCTGAGCCATCAGCACAGAGCCCGACGCGGGGCTCAGACCCACCAATGGTGAGATCATGACCCGAGCCGAAGTCGGACGCTTAACCGACTGAGCCCCCAGGCTCCCTTCCCGGATGATTTTGTTCTGGATCTCACCTCTGAGCTTCGCATCCACATGCATCAGCCTACCGCCTGCCCCCTTCTGACTAAACACGAGCAAAACTGAATGTGTCCTGTCTTCCTCCCCATTGTGCACGATTGCCTCTCTTGGCAAATGGTGCCATCAGCTACGATTTCAATTTTTTTTTTTTCACTACCGCTTTGCCCACATCCACTTTTGCCCTGTACATTTCAAATTGTCTTTCAAGCCTCAACTCAAAACTCCTCTGCTCCAAGAGCTTCCGCTTGCCACACTCTCCCATTCTGGTACAAGTGCTACTCCGCAACGTTTGCACAGCATGTGCGTATTTCTGTCTTGAACTCACGTAACTGGTTTTCTTGGTGCGGGGGAGTGTTTCCCTGCTGGAAAAGACTAGCGAAAGTCTCTATTTCTGAGAATTCATGGGCACGTATTATGTTGTCGTGCCCACCTCTTGCCTCGAGTAATGAATTCATTCAACCACAAAGGCTTTTTGAGTATGAATACACAGCCCATGCTCTGGTAGCGATTGTGGGTGCAGTGGTGAGCAAAACCAGACACGATTTTTATCCTCTTGTGGTTTATCCTCTATAGTAGGGGTGGCAGGCCATCCAGAGATACACCGTCCCGATTCTTCCAAGGAAGGAGAGGAGTGTAGTCAGCAGAGAACCTCGGGCTGAGGGTGTGCCTCAGCCTCAGAGAGCCGCCTCGTCCAAGGTCATGCCCTTCCCGGGAAGCCTGCCCCCAGACCCAACACTCTTTGTTCTGGAGCTCCCTGCAGGATGGGCAGAGGTTTATGGGGCATCAAATACATCTTGGCATCTGTGTTCGGAGCATCCAGCCTGAGCAATGGGTGAGAGAGTGGTCAAAGCAATGGATTATATAAAGAAATGTGAAATTGTTATGGTTGCTCCCAAGGAAAGTTCACTGGAGTCTTGCTCCCAGATCTGTCCTTGACAATCATGCTTGTATCTCCCACCTGGATGGTGGTCTAAATGTGGGACTTAACTCCTTCCTTTTGTCTGCACACTTCTTTGAAAAGTTTGCCCACAATTTCTTCCGCCTGGGGCTCAGCTTCCACCTCTGTCCCGGGTGCTCTTTGATCCTGTGGCGTTGACCCTGTGCATTATTACGCGGGGCAGAATCACTTTTCTCGCCTCCAGTTTCCTTCTTCAGCCCTGTATGACTTCGTCTCCTCTCACGGTTCCACAGCTGTGCCCCTTTGAAGAAAATGCATCGAACATTTGCTGCATGTAAATTCTAATGCCTCCATGACAAAGGTGTTGTCCCTGCAGGCCCATAGAGATAAGAGGTAACAGTCCTGTCTACTCTTAACCACATTACTCTTAACCACATCACCCTTTGCTCTACATGGGTCCAGCAAGGCTTTCGAGGTGATGCTTTGACATGGGTTGGTTCCTTTAGTAATATCCATTTCCTACAGGGCATCTTTTGCTAGCCTGGGGTGAGTTCCCTGAAGGTAGGAGCAGTGCTCAGTCATCTCTGTAACACCTACACGTGGCGCGAAGCCTGAAGCAGAGAAGGGGCTCCATGGATGCTGATGATAAGCAGATGAGGGAATAAATGGATGAAGAACTGTGTGAGTCCCAGGACCACCAATGGAGACACAGCCGGGGATCCTTATAGCCATGGCCTGGGTCCCGGTCCAGATGGCAGGGGTCAGGGCATGAGACACTCAGAGACAGTCTCAGAGTCTGACCCTTATCGCCTAGTCTTCTGATGGTGCCCTTTGGTGCCATCCACGGCCTACAGCCCAGAGTCACCCTCTTCCTCAGGGATCTTTTTTGCCCACCTCATCAACTCCATGCAGACTAACGTTCCCAAAACATTCAGCCACTCATTTGCTCATTGGTTCCTTAACAAACCCTTATGAAGCTTAAACATCCCTAAGAAGTTCAGGGATGTTGTGCCTTTGTTTACGTTTTGTCCTTTACGCAAAATACCCTCACTCTGCATACTGCCTACAGATAGTCATTTCCAAGGACATGGGTGTTGACATTTGGTAGATCCAGGTTAAACCTCTGAGCCTACCACTTACGAGCTGGGTGACCTTGAGCAAATCACTTAAACCTATCTGAACCGCAAACTTCTCATCTGTAAGGGGTGGTGCCAGGAATGACAACTATTTCACCAGGGGATTAAATCTGGCCATGGGTTTAAACACATATCAGGTGCCTGGTAGCAGGTGTGTGTGGGGGAGGTCAGGTTTCTGGGCCCACAGATTGAGCACCTCCTTCAATTTCGCATCCTAGACACCTCTCTTGCTTCACCCTGGACCAGACCCTGCCTGGCACGTAACAGTTGTCCGTAAGTATCAATTTTCTTCCTTTGTTCATTAAGGACCACTGGGTTCCTCTCTGTTCTGTTTCCTCCAGCAAGAATAATTATTACAACTTCTATTATGATGAGTCTAGACCAAGGATCGACAAACTGGGCCACGGGGCCAAGTCCAGCCCACCGCCCGGCTGTGTAAGCGGAGTTTTGATTGGAACACAGCTATGTCCACTCACCTACGTGTTTTCTGTGACTGCTTTTGTGTGACAACAGCGTTGAGTAGTTGCAACAGAGACAATAAGGCTCCCAAAGCCTAAAATATTGACTCTTTAGCTCTTTACAGAAAACATAATTGCCAACCCAGATCTGCAGTAACCCCTTCAAAAGCAAGAACCCCCCCCCCCTTTATCATGTTTCCTTCCTTTACTTAACACCTCAACTCACCGAACAGACACCCTGTCAGTGTTTGTTGAGTCATGAAGTTTGCTGCTTTGTGCTGTGTGCCATTATGGTCCCCAGGTTTCTGGGCCTAGCCCTGACCCCAGACGCTTCTTTCATTCTGTTCAAGCACCTGTAAAATTGCTTAAGTTGAACCTCCTTTGGGATGCATTTATCCTCCTTTGATCCTTTGCCTTTTCTATTTTACTTTTTTTTTTAATTTTTTTTTCAACGTTTATTTATTTTTGGGACAGAGAGAGACAGAGCATGAACGGGGGAGGGGCAGAGAGAGAGGGAGACACAGAATCCGAAACGGGCTCCAGGCTCTGAGCTGTCGGCACAGAGGCTGACGCGGGGCTCGAACTCACGGACCGCGAGATCATGACCTGAGCCGAAGTCGGCCGCTTCACCGACGGAGCCACCCAGGCGCCCCTTGCGCCTCCTATTGCGAGGTGTGATACAAATCTCCCTGACTCTCTAAAGCCTTGTGCTGTGGCTTATATTGTAAGGCAGAATTTGTCTCCACTGAGCTTCGTATCACCTGCAGGGTTGAGCTTGGCTCTAGGTTGACTGTGGTCATCACAGGGTTTCATCAGTCCTGTTTGGAGAATCCGCGAAGTCACGGGCCACGGAGCTGGGAGCTTTTGGATTACTTCTTACATGATATTGACTTGCCGCACTTTGCTGGGAATTCACAAAAATGTCACAAAACCGAATCGGTCTAAGTAGGCATCCCCTTATGAGGGCGAGGGAAAATCTAAACATTTCCTTCCTTTCTTGGTCTTCCTTAGGTCTTTTACAATTCTGTTTGTGTTTGCTAAGTATTAAGTGATTTGATAAAACCTAGAAGAGCTGGATTCATACGACAGGGTCTGAGAGCCTCTTTCCTTGTGTCTGGGACTGCTGGTAGACGTTCACTTCTGTTGGAGACAGGAACAGCAATTTGTCACTTGACCATGTTTCAGGAAGCCTGTGACCCAACAAACAAGATGAACTAAACCGGGGTCCAGGGGATTCAAGCGATTGGAAGTAACCTGTAAGTCACCTGCCATTACTCTCATAACTCTTTCAACTCATATTCATTCGACGTGTCACCGAATCTCGTCGAGAACCTCAGATTCTCTAGCCACGTGTTTCTCAGTGTGGTCTGCGGACCAGCTACACCGGCATCATCTGGAGAACGTGTTGAACAAGCAGATTCCAGGGACCCGCTCGTCGTGAATCAGCATCCTGGGGAGGAGGGAGGGGAAAGATGCTGGAGGAGCAGTGGAATTCTGCACGTTGAACAAGACGTGCAGGTGACCCTTCTACTTCTGTCTGAGACCCAGAGACGAGGTAGACACACTCTCTTTGGTCGGTCACAGGACAATACCTAAAGACGACATGCGCAGAGTGCGATAGCCCGAGACCCCGTAAGATGGTGGGAAAGGACAGAAGCCGGACCACTGGGACAATTCATCGCTTGTCTTACAACGGTCGGCTGAATGGACCGAAGGTCCGTGTAGACCAGACTTTACTGGTGGGATGTTGAGAACGCTTGAAGTGGCATGAGTTCCGTGGCCCCTCACTGAAGAGACTGGATTGCGCCTCACAAGAGACCTTCGAGAGTTTACACAAGAAGGAAAACTGAGCCCCTGGACCCCTCTCTTACACTGAAGACAGTAACTCACGCCAGCCTTGGCCAGACTTTCGTTTTACCTTAAATGGGCCCAGTGACTCTCTGGAAGCTGCAAACGGGTGCTTACGTGCATGAGACAATGTTTTGCCCCTCAGGAGCTTTCATTTTGGCTGCATAAAGAAACGAATTGCAACTTAGAAGACTTAAAAAAAAATTTTTTTTAATGTTTATTTATTTTTGAGAGAGAGAGAGAGACAGAGCACAAGTGGGGGAGGGGCAGAGAGAGAGGGAGACACAGAATCCGCAGCCGGTTCCAGGCTCTGAGCTGTCAGCGCAGAGCCCGACGTGGGGCTCGAACCCACGAACCGTGAGATCATGACCTGAGCCGAAGTCGGACACCCAACCGACCGAGCCACCCAGGCGCCCCTCAACTTATAAGACATTTTATATGTCAGTCAAAGCAAAATGCCAGATGAGTAGGCTAGACCATGAATTTAGAGTCCCAGGACCAGTGATGTTCTTTTCTTCCCAGAGGATGAGAGATTGTAGAAAAAAAGGACACAGGGGTAAGTGGATTTAGAGATGCTTTTTGTCAGTCCAGGTTCTCCGGAGAAACAGAATAGCACAGGGAGAAATATTTATTTTCAGGGATCATCTCACTTAATTTTGGAAGGCTGGCATCCCAAATCTGCAGGGTAGACTGGCAGGCTGGAGATCCAGGGAAGAGTGGTGATTTTAGTCCAAAGCCAGTCTGTGGGCAGAATTCCTCTTCTTTCCAGATTTTTCTTTTCTTAAGGCCTTCCCCTGATTAGATGAGGCCCACCCACACCGTGGAGGGCAAGCTGTTTGACTCAAAGTCTACTGATGTAAATATTAATCCTATCAAAAATGCTTGCACAAAAACCCTACACTAGATTTTGACTAAATATCTGGGAACCAAGGCCAGTCAACTGACACATTTAATGAACTGAGGCTCCTCAGACCACAATTTGAATAGCAAGCCTCTCTGTGCTACTTTCCGTTTACTTTACGTCCCCTGGCATCTGACAACTTCATCTAGAAGGATGATAAGAGAGAAGGAAATTGGTGCGTCTCTAGTGTCTTCTTTAGACACCCCCTCTCCAGAAGTTTCTAGAGGAATGTATTCCCTGCTCTGGAGATCTGTCTCCCTAAAGCATGTGGCTCTAATCGAAGAACAATTGGCTGAAGCTCTTAGGATCCTAATTGTTACTTCTAGGAAAATTGTTCCGTGCTTAAGGTCTACAGTGAAATGTGAGATGTTAAGTTTTTACCTTGTTAGATGGTAAGTTTTTACGTCTACCTCTGTACCTTGTACAGATTTCATAGTACATGTCTAGTACGCTTCATGGCTGATGGTTTGAGGTTATAGCTGTTTTCTTGCTTCAGTGAAAATGGCACTTGTTTTTAAAAAAAACGAGTCATCACAGATGGCAAATCTATCTCTATCCCTTGAAGCTTTCTTCCCCCCGAGACTGACCGCGGTACAGGACTGGAAAAGGTCTCTCCTGGTCATCCGTTCTGCTGTTTACTCAATGTCACATGTCCACTATTCATCTTACAAACATCACTGTGCACCTTCTGTACACCAAAAACTATTTAGATGCTGGGGATCCAGTGGTGAAAAAGGCCAGTGAGGTCCCTGCCCTCACGGAGCCATATAGGAGAACTTGCTGAAGCCAATCTTTTAGAAGTCTGTTGGCACTGAGGGCTCACTGAGGAGCCTAATGGAGAAAATTCAAGGTCAAGGAAGAGAGAGTCAGGAATAGCAAGCATGACTCGAACCCCAAATCTAGTCACCAAAAGGGAAGGGGGTATTCCGAATAGAGCTCAGTGTTGATCCTATTTACCTCTTGGGTCGGCCTCTTGTGGGGAGGAGTCTCTGCTTCAATAAAACTCTAAAGAACGGTTCCAGATACTTATTATGTTAGGGGATGATTAACATTACTCTGAGGCCCATTCATTCATGAGTAATTACACACAGAGGAAGGACGGAGGCATGGTCTGTTCACATTCCTAAAAACTCTTCTTGACTTCTGTGTGTTGAGAATGTGGAGTCATTTTGAGATTTGGGGTCTACAGGGTTTCATCAGTGGCAGGGTTGGTGATTGGTAGGAAATGCAGGTATCCCAGGAAATGGCAGAAGTGTCCAGGAGAATGCCTGGCGGTAGGCAGTGGAATCTGATGGGTGCCATCTTGGTTCAGCCAGCCGCAGCTGTTGTAACTGATGAACCACCAAATCCTGGTGATTTACAGCAATAGAAGTTCATCTCCCACCTAAGGAAATGGGTATTCCTGACCTGAGGGAGGCCTTCCACGCTGGCCAGATGTTGAGACCTAGGCTTCTTCCATCTTGGGTCTCAGACTCATCCGCATTCGGCCAGTGCAAGAGGAGAGCTCTCGGAGAATCATGTGTGTGGGGTGTCCAGGACTCAAACAGGCACACATCACCTGTGTCGCTTTCTGTTGTCTGGACCTCATTCACATGGCCACCCTGGCTGGGGAGTCCGGTCTAGTTCTTTGCCCGAAGAAGAGGCAGATGCAGTAGTCAACGGGCAATTTCTGCCACAGGAGGAAATGTTGCCGTAAGTAGGTAATGTAGCTTTGGGCAGAGGCAAAAACAATAGAGTAGGAAAGGTCAAAAAGAGCTGAAACCCTGCCATGGCCATGGGGACTGCCCGGGAAACACCATGTGGTGACTCCCAGAGATAGTTGTGGGCAGTTTGAAGGAACCAAGTGGTTCAACATACTAGGGCAGGAGCCATAACAGTGCTTACGATGGACACAAACATCATCATCTTCCCACACGTGTTGCAAATTAGGTTCTGCAGAAGCAGAAGGTGGGACTTAGTATGTGGAATATTGATAAGGACAAAAGGGAAGTGTCAATGTAATACGTTCACAAAGGCTTGGCCAGCCCCGCCGGGACTTTCATAGCATATAGGGCCTCTCAGGGTTGTTACAGTCGGCTGACCCGGAGCATCCTGCGATCATTCAGTGGCTGGACGCCGGCCCAGGAAGAGTGTGCCTTGCTGAGGGCACCTTTCTACAGCTGTGGCAAAGCCCGAAGGAGTGGGTGGGTAATTTACTGGCTGTGCTTCCAGTGTTTGGGGTAGCAAGCCCTTCCCCGCAGGGGCATCTGGGGAGCTCAGCTTCCTGTCTCCTCCTTGTAATTTTAGTCCACTGCTCTACTGTCTCGAGTCACCCAAAACATATCTCTTCCGTGTTCCCGAGGACGGGCCCCCAGGCATTTCATTTATAACTGCTCCCGAGGACCATGTACACACCTTCTGCCCAGTTTGAACGTATCCCACCTGTTCCTCGCCGAGAGACTTTCTGGCCCCCTTCTGTGTTGTTTGTATGGGCCTTTGATGGTGACGGTTTGGAAAGGTCTGACTGGGCCTCTCCCTCTAAACCTGAAGACAGCGCCCTTTGGATGGGACGAAGGCCTCATGGGGAGCTTTGCCTTTTACAGCAGGCCGACGCAGAGCTTGGAAAGGACAAGTCCTCCCTTCTCCTGCCTCTGTTTACCATTAATAAGTTGAACTTCTCAGCTGGCAAAGAATGAAATAGTTGATAGCAAATGAATTAGCTATCAATTAATTTCTAAAGCAAATCTAATGGGCATTTAAGAAGAGAATTTAATGTCTCATTTACTCTCTATAGCTATCTTGTTAAATGCCAATTAAGTATCTAAATATTTCCTACAAGCTTAATGAATTATAATAAGTAATAAGTGATTACCACTTTTTCCTAAGATCTCGGCACTCTCGACTTCCCGTGCAGTGATACAAGATTTCTTTTCTCGTCCTGTTCATGGGACGGATAAGATAGACTCAAACCTTCTTAATGAGTGCTGGTGACCTGATTTAGCAATAGAGAATTAGATTTATAGGCAATTCTGAAGAAATACTGAAAAGCATACATCTAGAGAACGTGTGAGTAATAAGGATTTTTCCTTGAAAATAAAGTGAGCACTATTACAAGGTTGCTTATAATAAATGCCTAATGTTTTGTCTTCGCAGGACCTCGTGGCATCCCAGCTCCCTCCCTGCAAACCATTTCTAAATACCAAGGCACGATGCGTATTAACAGACCCAGAACATGGGCTGATGGGGCATGTGGTTGCCACTGATGAGATACACAAAAGCCCCAAAGCCAGGCTGGGCGGGACCCTGGGCCCCAACAGATATAAAGAAGATGGAAGAGGCTGGGGCTGAGGTCTAGCCCCTCAGGTTGGTCTGCTACTCTGGGAGAATAAGGACCACTCCCAGTTTTGCTGGGCCAGGCCTTAATATCTGACGGTGCCCTTGGGGCTGGTCCAGGTGGCCAGGCGAAAAGATTGCGATTCCACGCAAGCAGGGCTCTGGTCGGTCGTGGGGTTACAGAGAGGAGAGGTGCAGCCCCTGGGAGTGAGACTTGGGCGTGATGGCAGGAAGAGGCGGGGAGCCCTGATCTGAGTAGCACAGAACTCCTGGGCAGTTGCCTCTGACATGTCATAAATTATGAATATACGTCATCGGATCGGGCCCTGATGCGAGCAGCCCTGGACCCAAGGTGAAGGGGATGGAATTTGGAATCAAATAAACCTGAGCTTGAGGTCCGACTTGCCATATACTTGTTACAGGAGCTTAGGCCAGTGACAGTCTCCAAATCTGTTTCCTTCTTTATAATACAGGGATGGTCTCTCCCTCATGAGTTTCTTAAAAAAAAAAAAGATGAAATAAGAGAATTTATTTAAAGGCGCCCCCTGGGTGGCTCAGTCGGTTAAGCATCTGACTTCAGCTCACGTCATGATCTCACTGCTTGTGAATTCGAGCCCCGCGTCAGGCTCTGTGCTGACAGCTCAGAGCCTGGAGCCTGCCTCCGATTCTGTGTCTCCCTCTCTCTCTCTGCCCCTCCCCCCCACGCTCTGTCTTTCTCTCTCTCTCTCAAAAATAAATAAACATTAAAAAAAAATTAAAGCATGCAATAAATATGGTGCTTGCCAAATGGTACATATTCAGTGAGTGCCATTATTATTAGGGTAAGTAATAATGACAATTTTGTTTTTGAGAATGTGTCTGGTTTGGGATGATCTGTCTGAAAACTTTTCCTTCCTTTTTTTTTTGTTTAAAAAAATATCCTTAATTTTTAATTTGTATTTTTTAGAGGCGGGGGAGGGGCGAAGGGAGAGCGAAAGAGAGCATCTCTCCTTTGGGGCTCGGGGCTCTATCCCACGACCCTGGGATCATGACCTGAGCGAAACAGAGTTAGATGCTCACCCGATGGGGCCACCCGGGGGGCCCCACAACTTTTGCTTCCTAATGGAAGGTAGTTCGGTCAGAATCCTACTAGTCCCACACAAAGGGCCCATGTGCCTTTTCTGACCCCCCCCCCCCCCCCCCGCCAACGGACACAATGTACAATTGCACGTTGTGACCCTGAGAGAGAAAAAGTCCATTTTGTTCTCCTGGAGAATGCAGGGAGCAGCCAGTAATCGGTGCATGGCAATTGCTACTTCTTCCTCAACCGCCTGTTCAGGAAATACCTTGCTCCAAATGCACACCGCAAGGCCGGAGAGGACTCTCCCAGGTAGGCACAGGGTGCGAGGACAAGGACAGCCCTGCTCGTCCATGTGGCCGTTCATCCTGGCCCGACACAACTACTGTCACACCAACAGTTACGAGGCATTAGGACGGAAAATGGCAGGTGGTCATTCAAGCCGTGTTTTTGGAAAATCTTTCGATTGCAGGGAGACGCTCATGTTGTAGCATGAAAACAGGTTAAAAACAAACAAAAAACGACAACCAGGAAGGAACTCAAAAGCAGCAGAGACAGTAACTAGCCTAGATCCCTGAGCGAGACGAAGGCTCCTTCCCTCCACGGAGAAGCAAGAGATCCAGGAGAAGAGGTGGGGATCCAGCTAACCCCGAAGCATTGACAGGAGGCATGGGCCTTCTGGTGGCTTCTCTGAGATACCAGGGAAGTGTTCCATGGCTCGTTCTGACAGCCCTTCTTATAACCGCTTCATCCCAGAGCCCAGTAACCTCCAGCAGCTGGCTACTGTATTCCTCCCGCTCGGCTCTCTCTTCGCCTCTAAAAATCCCAGCTGACATTTACGCTGTGGCTCACGTCCTCCATTCCTTCTCATCTCCATCTCCTCTGCCCTCTTTTTAAATCTCCTTTTAAATATACATCCCATTGGCTCTGTTTCTCTGGAGAAATCCGACTTGCCCCGTGCGTAAAAAAAACGAACACCCGAGCCCCAGAGCCAGAGTTTGGGACCCGCCTTTGAAGTGGCCTACCTGTGTGATCTTGGGTGAGTTTCCGAATCTCTCTGGGCCTCTGTTCCACACCTGTGAGATGGAAACAATAACAGGGACAGCCTCGTCAGGTTCGTCTTCGTCTGTTTGGGCTGCTCTAATAAAATGCTACAAACTGGGTGGCTTCATAAACAAAAAGTCTCCTTCTGGAGACTGGGAAGTCCAAGATCAAGGTGCTGGCAGATTCGAGATCTGGTGAGGATCCACTTCCCGGTTCACAGAACCTCCGTCTGTGTCCTCGCATGGTGGAAGGGGCTACAAAGCAATGTGGGGCCTCTTCTAGAAGATCACTAATCCCATTCATGAGGGCTCTACCTTCGTGACCAAAGCACTTCCCAAAGCATCATAGCATTATCTTGGGGGTTAGGATTTCGACATACGGATTTGGGGGAAACACAAACATTCTGGCTGTGGCAGGGTTATTAAATGAGTAAGGGGGCGCCTGGGTGGCTCAGTCAGTTAAGCATCCAACGCTTGATTTCAGCTCAGGTCGTGATCTCATGGTTTGTGGGATCAAGCCTTGTGTCAGGCCCTGTGTTGTCAGCCTCGAGCCTGCTGGGGATTCTCTCTCTTCTTCTCTCTCTGCCCCTCCCCTGCTCATGCACACACACTCTTTCTCCCTCTCTCTCTCAAAATAAATAAACTCGAGAAAATTAAAATGAATGGGTACATACGAGTTACATAGAACATTGGTTTAATAACTGAATAAATGTGAACTGTTATTCTCATTATTGCTGTCAGGACTGGTAGGTGTTATTATCATGACACATATCTGTTCTCCTTACATGGAAGAGGGGGGAGGATTTGCAAATCATTCTGACTTAGGATGTATTTAAATACGGTGACACTAGATAGAAAAAAAGATGGCTGGAAAGAGGTGCATGTGTGGTAGGCAGAATAATGGTCCCCAGAAACGTCCACATTGTAATTCCTGGAATCTGTGAATAGATGAGTTCACGGGGAAAAAGGAACTTTGCAGATGTGCTTAAGTTAAGGATCTCGAGATGGGGAGATTGTCCTGGATTATCCGGGAGGGCCCAATGTGACCACAGGAGACTCTAGAAGTGAGGGAAAAAGAGACAATAGTCAGCATCCAAGAAGGAGGTGTTCAGAGGAGAAAGTAGCGGTTGGCATACCGTCGTTGCCAGAAGGGGACCGCCTGTCCAGGAATAGGGAGCCTCTTGAGGCTAAAAAAGGCAAAATTCTTCCCAGAAGGAGCTCGGCTCTGTCAACACCTTGATTTTAGCCCCATGCGTCTCATTTTCAGACTTCTGACCTCCAGCCTGTAAGATAAGAAATCAGTATGCTACGGTAATGTGTTCGAGCGGCAATAAAAAGCAATAAAGCACCACAGCTTTAGCTTAAAAAGATGCTCAGTACATCATGGGTCTGTGGGAGTTTTCAGTTTCTTTTTTAAACTGTGTCTGGTTTCCAAAATCAGAAGAAAAGTATGCGTTTCGGGAAGAAATAATCAATTACAGACACCTACCCCATGCCAGTTCAGTTCTTACGCTGCCGGTGAAAGTACCCACCCATGGGGACTGGAGTTACCTCGAATGGGCGGTCATCACCCATCACTGAGCTTACTGTGTTTCCTGCCTCTTATCATCGCTTCCGCCAACCGTCACGCTGGACCTTCTCTGTCTGCTCGAGGGCTCTCCCACATGGCTGCGTATATATCCTGTGTGTACAAAGCACAGGGGGGCTCTTGTCAAAATGCAGATTCTCTTAACATCCACTATTGATCAGGAACATGCAAATTAAACCCCCAAAGCGATAGCACCACACATCACTGGAATAACTAAAATTAAAGAGACTAGTAAGACCAAAGTGTTGTTGAGGGTATGGGGCAACCTGAATTCACATGTCCTGCCGGCGGGAATGTGGGATGGTGAAGTCCCTTGGGAAAACTGGCATGTTCTTAAAAAGTTAAACACACACAGCCTATGACCCAGCCGTTCCATGCCCAAAGAGATACCCTCACAGAGACTTCCATGGGGATGCTCACGACAGGTTCATCCATGGTAGTCAGAGGCAGTAGGTACACATCATGGAATGCACAGAAAAGAGTGAGCTACTGATCTACTCCCTAGCATGAGTGAGTCTCCAAAGCATTTTTCAGAGTGCAAGAGGCCAGACTCAAAGAAGAGCTTCCTAGGGGGTTCCGTGGCTATAAAACATGAACTAATCTATGGTAACTGAAAACAGAGCAGTGGCTACCTGTGCCTGGGCAGGGGGACGAAAAGACTGCAAAGGGGTGCGATCTTTTAGGGTGATGGAACATCTCGTGTTTTGGTTGTCATGATGGTTTCCTACGTGTAGACAACCGTCAAAATTCATTTAAAAGGCTCACTCTTTACATGGATGTGGCTTTGGGGCGCCTGGGTGGCTCAGTCGGTGGAGCGTCTGACTTCAGCTCAGGTCATGATCTCGCGGTCTGTGAGTTTGAGCCGCACGTCGGGCTCTGTGCGGACAGCTCGGAGCGTGGAGCCTGCTTTGGATTCTGTGTCTCCCTCTCTCTCTGCCCCTCCCCTGTTCATGCTCTGTCTCTACTGTTCTCAAAAATAAATAAAAAACATAAAAAATTTTTTTAAATGGATGTGGCTTATCATGTAAAAATTACCCTTCAATTAGTTGACAGGGCAATAAAAGGCAGATTCCGCTTCTGAAGTCTGGACTGGGCGAGCCAGCCTCCATGTCTGGCAAGCTCCCAGATTCTGCAGAGCTGGTCCCGGGACCGCAATTTCAGGAGGAGGGCTTCTAGAATACCTCTCTTCACCTCTGTCACTCGCAGGAAACAAACCGGCTTTCTTTTATGCTAAGAAAGATGTTCCTCAAGAAACTCGCCTCCATTGCCTGTCTCCTATCACCCGTATACTCTTGACTGTGCGTGACACTTGAATTCGCGGAGGGTAAAATGCCCCAAGAGGCATTTCTGCCACCGTAACAGCATGTTCGCGGGTCACCCCCTCCCCTTCCCTTTCCTGGCTTGAGCTTTAAATGGAAGCACACACGATGAGCAACAAAACATGCATTGGGATTATTGCACTAGCACTCTAAATATTTGATGAGATTTCTAACCTTCACCGAGAACATCCATTTTTCAGGTGTTCCAGATCAGAAGAACGAACAAGCAGGTGGAAGGCGTGGAAACGGTATCGTTCATACTCTTTGACCCGTGAGGGATTAGAAATCATTCCAGACCAAACGGAAAGGCCGTTGGCCGTGCTGGGCTTTTACTCAGCGTTGGACATCTGCCCACTGGTCAGGCTTTGGGTTTCTCTCTAGGTCCCAAGGAATCTGCATGTAACACAGTCCCTTGATATTGACACAAAACCTTCACCCATCTCCGGTACGTAACACCGTGAAAAATAAAGCTTTGTGGAGAAGCTAGTGTCTCTCTAGCTTCTTCCTCTGAGACCAGCCACACCATGTGCAGCGCAAACCTCTATCTCCACAAAGTAATAGTTTAGGGAGCTCAGAATAATGGTACGTAGTTAAAACGGATGCTGGACGGATACAGCAAGCAAATGCCTTGCGTACCAAACAAACCAAAAAACTAGAGAGAGCATTGGGTAGAGCTGTCCTATTTGTAGATTTTTGGAGTTTCACCCCCTTTATACCAATGTCTCTTCAAGACGTTGGTACAGCATTTTCTATCTGCATTTACTCAAAACTTACACCACACACACACACACACACACACACACAAATATTCCGCTCAAGTATTCAGATTGCTTCAAATTGTGTATCTGTCCTTCTGGCTGTTTATTCTCTGTGGTGTTGTAATTTCATAAAGCCATGGCTACGGAGAACACAGGAGTTATGGTCCTTCTCCAACACAATTGAGTCCTAGACAGGTATTACTGAGTGCTTAGCCCGTAGTCGCTACTCAATATGTGTTTTGTTTATATTTTAATAAAATAATAGTTTGGCTCTCAAAGGTTTTAAAAACAGCCTTTTAAAGCGGGTACAAGGTTGAACAGGAAAGATTGCTAAGGCTTAGCTGGTTCAGAAGTGAATGACTAAAACAACCTTTCTCTGTATGTCAGACACAATTTTGTCTTCCTGCCTGAAAAAAAAGGTAAAAAGCAGAGTCACCTGGCTAAATGGTTTCCTAAGTGTCCCCCTCTCCCCAGGTCCCCCTGACTTTATGAAACAAGCAACAACAAACTCCACTAAAGCTAAACCAACGTGAAATAACCCAGGGCTTGAACTTGTCGCATGACGTTGCTTTAAATTTTAATGCGAACTCGGGAATAGATTTGTGAACAGCAAGGTAAAGCAAAGGCCATGAAATATTGATTCTGTACATTTTCTTATGCATTTTTATTCTCCAATTTAGTAAATTTTTCATCTTGCCTGCACTTAGAGTTTCCCTATGAAGTCGTTACTACCAATTGTATTAGCTGTTGTAAATAAATAATCGTCGCTTGAGCTGTTTGCCTGACAGGAGGCGGACAGGACCCCACCTCCGACTACTGACTTTCCACGGCCCAGCGCACGAAGGATGAAAAGGGACACTCACAATTCTCCACACGGCAGAGTCGCGGCCACTGGCTCCAGGAAAGAGAGCTTTAAACACGGCAACAAGGAAGAACTGACACGTTTCCCCTAAAATTATACCACCATCTGACAAATCACCCGCTTTGGTCTAAGAGGCGGTGGAATTGATTTTGTTTGCTTGCTGTCTTTAAAACCAAAACGTCAGGAAAGACTGTCAGAACATGCTTCTTGGATGTACCCTAACGTAAGAGAAAATGTAAGTGCAAGACTTCTGCCCCAGTCCTAATCCTTGTATATGCACAAAAAGTTATATTTTATCAATCACAAGGGGCAAATCCGTTAGACATTTCTCACTGTCTTCATTCCCCAGTGTACTTCTCTTTCTTAGACTATGCACCTGCTCCTCTATTTTCACTATCTTACAGGAGGTGGGTGAGACCCAAAAGAAAGATGGAAAGCAATTCTGACCGCAAAGAGAATGTCCCTTGGTCCCTTGGTAATGAACACATGGGAGGGGCCAGTGTGGCTCCGTCACTTGTGGAAATCACTGCAGTTCTTTGTACAATTTTATACATTAATCGATTACTTCTCCGTCATTAGGTAAGATTGGCCATTTATTCAGGTTCCTGGTCACGCTGACCAAAGATTCGTAGTGGGCTATTCCAACTGGGTCCCAAATTTCTCATTCTCTGTTCCCAGAACACAACCAGAAGAGGGTGGGATAACATCAGGCTGGGAATTTAGCCTTGAAATGGATGAAAATATGTCTCCTTTTTATTTGTTCAGCAAAATGGTAATCCTGTTAGGTGAGCAATAGGGTCCTTTATTCTAATTCCTACAGGGTCCTTTATTCTAATTCCTACCCTTCCCCCCCCCCCCGGTTTTATGGTTATTAAAGTTATATATGCTTGCTTACTGGAGAAAAAACTTCAATTTCCAAAACAATGAAGATCAGTTTAACTAACGCTCCGCCTCCGACATTCTTTATCCATCCCTAAAAAAACACACAAACAAAAGACCACACACATACACAAAACAAACAAAAACAAACAAGAAAACAACAACCATGAAGGACACATCCAGCTCAGCAGGAGAACAAAGATCTCCAATCATGGATCACCTTAGTTTTTACTCTGGTGTCCATTCTAACACTTTTTATGTAGTCTTTTAATAGCCTTTAACCCTTTTCAAAGCATCCTTGCTTTCTCTGTTTGCTTCAAAACCCTCAAATACTTGATTCATATACCATCTCAACTTCAGGAAAAGAAGGAAATTTAATTATCGCAATAGGGTCCAAGTGGGATTTTTTTCCCTCCCAAGTGTGGTGACTCTTGTATTGGGCCAATACATCCGCGTTTTGGGGAATAATCTTAACTATGTCCATCTGAATAGCATTGACTGGGATGCAAATACTGTTACCTTAAGACAAATACGGTGCAGGCACAGGGCGGCAAGATGTGGTCAGGAAATCCAAGTGCCAGGTGTTTGGGTCAGACATCACAGGCACCTCTCTCCTCTTAGACTTTGAAAAAACTTCTCCATGACACCCTTAGCTGCATCCCCATTGGAAAGATGACAAAGAGGAAGAATGGACAGGGCAGAACTAAAACTTGGGGAAGGAGCTAATATGATGGCGACAGAAGGTTTTGGTAGACGTGAGGGAGGCACCAAGGGTACAACTTATCAACTCTTTCCTAAGCACGAGCATTAGCATCAGGACTAATGCGTGGAACCTCACGCACTTCTCTGGGTTGGCGGCGGGGGGGGTGGAGGGAAGACCCAGGTGCGTGGCTAGGCCACGTGGCAGATGGTGATGTCATAATCTGAGCTTCCAAGGATCAGCATCCTTTGTGACAGCAGCACCCTGGGAGTCCGGGATTGGCGTGGTGGCCGCGCGGAGAAGAAAGGGGTGAAAACAGTGAGGTTATGTACATTAGGGAGAGAATGTGGAGGATATCCTGGGGGGGGGGGGGGTCGTTAAGTTTTCCTAATTAGGTGGAGGATGTGTTGAAGGTGAGGGAGGCTCCCACGGTTGACGCGTGGGCTCTGTGGCCCCCGTGACAAAGATAGGGAGCTTCTGAAAGCAGGGCCCCGAGAAGACCTTAGGATTCATGTAGCTGCCACATCAAAGAAAAGCCGATCGGGGTTATAGAGGCACTTCCTCCAAGTGTCAAGCAACAGCAGCAGGAAGGAGCCCGGGCATAGCCAAAGTTTATACTGGAGTAGAGGCTGTGCCAAATTAAAAGCGAACACGAGCCCCTGCGCCGGGAACAACAGCTTCACCGCGCATGGAAAGAATTGCCGCGGAGATAAATATTCCTGTGAACACTACTCATAGCTCAGGCTTCCTCTCAACTCCCCTCCGGCTGCCCGATAACAATGAGAGTGTTATAAATTTACACCGAAGAAGCCCTCCAGTTGGAGATCTGAGAAGCCAAGAACAACCAAAGGGACCCAGAAGGGGAAGCGAAGACAATTTACTCAAAATGTTTATGGAAAAACACCAGTCCCGCTTACACATCACATCACTTAAAGATGAATCACCCCAGCAGCAGCAACATCGGCTCTAGGACAGATTTCAGCTTGTGAAACATGGAGGCAATGCGTGCAATGGGCCAAGGACGTAAGAAACAAAGACGTTGTCAAGAACGTCTTCTTGTGCCTTCGATTCTGTGAGAGAAATCAGGGGCTCTGTGAAACCAGAGGTGAGAAGGGTGAGCATCAGATTTAAATGAAAAGCGGGGTAGACAACGATCAGACAGTTTTAAAGCAGGAAACGGAGGTGGGTGAGAGAGTGGGATGTGAGGACAGAATTCAGCTCTAAGATCAAGAGGCACGGCTGCAGGGGTCAACTGAGAACAAATCATCCAGAGTGCCTGGGGCAGAGAAGGAAGGGTCAGATCCAAGATTCTGATGGGAAATAGGAGACAGCAGTGGAGACAGAGCAGATCCAGGTCGTTTCTGAGAAAGATCCCAGGGACAAAGAAGGACGAGCGATCGGAGATATAATGGAAGACACGTTCTGGAACCGAAACATTGTTCGATTCCTTGGGAGGGCTGCAGTGTGTTGTAGAGCTTGGCCTGCAGTAGAGCTTCATGACACTGTTTGAATCTTAAGGCAACAGAAAGAAAGCATGTGGCAAACATCGAAAGGGGAGGGGGCTGCTAAACAGAAGGAAGGGAAGGCATCTAGCTCCAGAAATGTTCACAAAGACACGGAGCCATATTTGACGGCTTTGACGGCTAAAATCGCTGATGGAAGCATTCAAAACGCAGTCCGGATTCTGTTTATATATGAAAACAAGAAAAGAAAAAAAAAAGAGGGGGGCAGGAAGGGAGAGGGAAGGGGAGAAGGAGATTCCCACCCATATCCTGGTACCATTTCTGTGTATCGTCAACCCAGTCTTCTCAAAGCGGCCAGACTGATGTTAAAATGTCTATCAGGTTCTGTCGCTTCTCTTCTCCGTGCCCCTCAATGCTAAGAAATAAGAACAGAACCCCCCAAAAGCATCAGAAGGCCTATAAAGACCCGCCACTGACTACCTATCCAGGCTCGCCCCAAGCCACGGTCCCCCTTGCCCTCTGGCCCCCCCGCCTCCCTCCTCATTCCCACGTGTGCCACCCCCCAAAGGAAATATTTCATGTCAGTGGGATCGCATAATGCGTGGCCTTCTGTGACTGGCTTCTTTCACTTGGCGTGACCTTTCCTGGTTCATTCTTGTTGTAGCAGGTACCAGGGCTTAATTCCTTTTTAAGGCCCAATAATATTTCACTGTGTATGTATGCCATAATTTGTCATTCATCCATTGATGGACATCTGGGTCGTTTCCCACCTTTTGGCTCCGATACCTAGTGGTACCATGAACATTCCCGTATGGGTACCCTTCTGAGTCTGTTAGCGCGAAAATGTTGGCGTCCCATCCAAAGTTCATATGTTGAAGCCCTACTCCCCAGGGTGATGATATTAGGAGATGGGGCCTTTGGGAGGGCATTAGGTTTAGATAAGGTCATGAGGGTGGGTGGGGTTCCCGTGATGGGATTAGTGCCCTTAGAAGGAAGAGAGAGCGGGACTTCTTCTGTCTGCTAGGGGAGGACAGAGAGAGAAGGCATCCATCCGGAGGCCAGGAGGAGAGACCTCACCTGGACCACACGGGCATTGCGATCTCAGAATTCCAGCTTCCAGAACCGTGAGGAATACGTCTGTCGGTGACGCCGCCCCGTCGACGGGATTTTGTTACGGTAGCCACAGCAGCTAAGACAGATCTTCTGCTTTCAACTCTTTGGGGGGCTCCGTGCTTTTCCAGTTTGTTGCACTCAGCCCTGTTTCTAGTCTGACGCTTGCTTGGAGGATTTCTTGCTTAGTGCCTGCCTGTCCATACTATGCCCGGAGCTCGCTAGATGCAAGGGACATTTGTTTTATTCACTGCTATACCCTCCGGCATGACGCTCAACCATAACAGGTACTCGGTAAATGAATGAATGAGCGTGTGAATGAATGAATGAGTGAATGAGGAAGCAGATGGCCCAGAATGGTGCCCAAGTTCCCAGAACTCGAGAGTAAACTTTGGAGGCCTCTGGAAGGAGACAAGGCAAGATTTTTTTTTTTTTTTCCTCCCTGTGGCTCAAAAAACAGCCTCTCACTATCATTAAAAAGCCAGCCCTCTTCATTGACCAGGCATAATTATATCTGGCACATTCCAAGCTCTGAAAAGCCCAGATGTCCCAAGTTTAGGGAAAGAAAGTTTTGGAGACACTTTGCCGATTCCTCAACTGGGTGCTGCCCCAGGGCAAAGACACACAGTCTCGCTGAGATTTCTGGATGGGGGACTCTAAGGGAGCCTCAGCCGGGTAGAGCAGAGCAATTCTCCACTTCCCAACTTTTCCCTCTGGCTCTTTGTCCAGAGGCAGGACCAGATAAATGCGAATGACATTCAGGGTCGACGAGGCCTGTTAAGATTCTGGTGGCCGAAGTTGAGTGTGGTCTCCATTTGTTCTTTTGATGGCTTTCCCAAGCTCCCGTGAGCCCACACTCTCGATTCGTCACGCCTGTCCTGTTTGTAGAGTCCCCGAGAGCCAGCGGGCTGTGCGGGGGCCGGGGGACGCGGCACTTGAACTCTTCCTCCCTTTCCTCCTCGTCTCTGATGCCGTGCTGCTCTGTCCGCTCCGTCCGTCTCCCTCCATCTATGAGTGTGCGTCTCTCACTGAGAGCTTCCCTCTCTCAACCCTGACCTTGCTCTACCTCTGTGCTCTCTTTCTACTTTGCTCTGCGACTCTGCCCCTCGTCCTGTTCTCTCTCTCTGCCTCTCCCTGTCCTTCCGTGTCTCTCCCGGGGCAGGGAGCGGTGCGCTCCCATGTGTGGATATTGCTCTGCCTCCTCGGGGGCCGCTGTTTTCCCTTTCAATAAACTCCTTCCTGTCTCCAAGTGGCTGGTCCTATCTCCTCCACAATCAGGGGAGACCGGAACTGGCTGCGATGAATGCGAGGAAGTCTTTATAATGAACAGGATCTCACTGCTGTTTACACAAACACTTTCAGCGACACGGGGAGCCAACAGACCATTCCGCACGTCTGATGAGTATGTAATTAAACGTGGGGGCGTGAGTAGAGAAGAGGGGGCAGGAGGGGGCGAGCGATAGGTGTTGGAAGGCTCCAGATTCACATGGTGGTGGGGTGGTGGTGGGGGGAGACTTTGTGCTTCCCCAGGCTCCGTAATCACGCACTGACCATTTCTGGGTGCTGGACCCTGAGCGAGGCCTCTGGAGACAACTGTCTGTGACCCGGGCCCCTGCCCCGCGAGAATGGAGTCTCACGACCTTGCGCCCGAGTGCAGCAGAAGGGCAGGTGGTGGGTGGCGGGCGATGCAAGCCAGAGACACGAGGAGAAGGAGATGTTAAAGGCGAAGCGCTGTGGGAGAGGAGCCGGGAAGGAAGAAACCCGTTCGGTAAAAAGAAAAGCTGGAGAAACAGCAATGGACTGAGCCAAAGCCGAGTCAGGAAAGTCACAGATGCTCAAAGCAGGCTGAGGGATTGCCCTGATTGTAACCTATCTGGGCAGTCGTTTGCGGGGGAGGGGGGTCCTGGGTGTTCCACAGAGCGTTTGGCTCTCAGTCCCTGGGGGACAGGAGATGCTGTGAGTCTCTGTGACAGCACTGACAGACCCCTCCGTGACGGCAGGGCTGGATGTGACACGGCAGCCGTGTGTGGATCTCAGGCAACGGGGCTCTTGAAATGTGGCCAGTGTGACGCAGGAGCTGGGCTTCTCTTTTGTTTTGAATTTGAATTCATTAGCGTCTACCTTTAAAAGGTGCTTATGGCCAGTGGCCACTGGAGCAGCACAGCCGAGAAGTCACGGCCACCATCTCTTGCGAGACGCCAGGACAAGGTTTTTGGAGGACGAGTCTGGCAACAGTGTGACGAGGCAACTAATTGGAAGGCGGGCTACTCTGGGATGAAAAAGAAGGGCCCGGATGTGACAGTGTAGGGGGCAGCGGGGTGGGGAGTGGGGACACTCCACAGGAGTCAGCACCTTGGGGGGTTGGGAGAATGGAGCACTGAGGGGCCGGTCTGGGGCTGGCGACCTGGGAGGTCAGGGCACTGTAGCCGGAGACAGAGGTCAGTTGCAGCCTGTCCCCATGCCTGGGGGTAACCACATCAGCCCGGGGGTCTTGGTGGGGCTGTGACAGCGAGACAGAGACGATCTCTGATGGCAACTTGGCTGTGAGTCTAGGAGTATCTGAATCTGGCCTGTGACAAGCCGCTCCCTCCCTTCAGGTCTCTCAGAAGGGACTCCCTGCAGAGGAAGTGGAGGAAGCGAAAGGAAAAGTCGCCTGTGACGTCTTCACTCTCAAAGGTGCTGCAGGGCCTCCCCTGCTCTTTTTCCTTAAGGCACATTTTATCCCGTGTTGCACCGGACTCCATTTAAAGCAAAGAAAATTTAATCAACTCCGAACGGGTTTTTGTTTGTTTTGTTCTGCGGAACTTGACGGAACGTAATGCTAAGACAGTTAAACATTTTTTTTTTAATGTTTATTTATTTTTGAGACAGAGACAGAGCGTGAGCAGGGGAGGGGCAGAGAGAGAGGGAGACACAGAACCGGAAGCAGGTTCCAGGCTCCGAGCTGTCCGCACAGAGCCCGATGCGGGGTTCGAACCCGCGAACTGTGAGATCGTGACCTGAGCCGAAGTCGGACGCTTAACCAACGGAGCCACTCAGGCGCCCCATAATCCTAAGATGTTTATGAAAAAAAAACAAAGGGCCAGAGCTAGCAAAGTTACTCATGAAGAAGAAGGAGAGAAGTCTTGCAATTTATTTTAAAGGCGTGGTAATTGGAGCAGTGTAAATGTGCTGCAGAGACAGAGAAGGGCATCCAAGGAACAGCATAGAAAGGGCTGGAAGAGGCCCTGAAACACACAGAGAAACTAGTAAGAGACAGTGGTGGTGAGGAGGAATGTTTTATTCCATGTCAGTGTTGTGGGGGGAATGGCTACCTTTATGGGGAAAAAAAGAATATTTCACCCTTAGTCTAGACTATATACAAACATCACATCTGAAAGGAGTAAATACCAAAATAACAGAACTTTTCAAAGTTCTATTCTTCTATTGATCTTGGGGTAGAGAAATTGTTGTTTTTAAAAACAGTGCACAAAGGACGCAGAAGAGAGAGAATAGACTGATACGTTTGACTACATGAAATAAAGTCTTTCTTATGACAACAGACATTTGTATAAATAACTGACAAAAGGTTACTATCTGGAATAGATGACACACTCCTATAAATCAATAATATAGAGACAAATCGTCTGCTGGAAAAAAGAAACGGACAAAGGACGCACACAGAGGAAGCACAGAATATGAAAATCAAGCAGCCAATACTTATATGAAAAAAGTGCTCAACCACATTAACAAGTCACAGATAAGCAAGTTAAAATGGGGCACCTTTTGGGGCACCTGGGTGGCTCAGTGAGTTAAACGTCGGAGTTCGGCTCAGGTCACGATCTCATGGTTTGGGGGTTCGAACCCTGTGTCGGGCTCTGTGCTGACAGCTCGGAGCCTGAAGCCTGCTTCGGATTCTGTGTCTCCTCTCTCTCCTCCTCCCCCATTGGTGCTCTGTCTCTCTGTCTCTCAAAAATAAACGTTAAAAAAAGTTTTTTAATGGGGCACCTCCCCCCCCCCGCCCACGATATGATGCCGGTTTTTGCTGAATACGTGGAGAAAGACACTCTCGCATGCTGCCAGAGTGAATGTAAATGGTGGGACTCATTTGGAGACCAATTTAGCAATCACAAATAAAATTGAGGATGTGCACACATCATGACCTGGCACTTCGATTGCTAGGTATTTACCCTCAATAATCTTCCATGCACGCGAATCAACACTCCTCGATGGGCTGCTTGTGAATAAGGGAAATGCATACAGCAGTGGTAACAATGACATATATCGATGGTGTCCTATCAATACATCCATACAGATCAATACCTCAAAGACAACAGTAGGGGATGGATAAGTAAGTTGTAATCAGAGAAGAGAAGTTACCCATCCAGATACAGGTCACCGTGTGGGCAGCATCTGTTAAAGAGATGGGGTCCCCGTCTAATAAAGGCACTTGCTCACGTTTGTGGTTCTTTCCTTCTTGCGTCCGTGTTCACCTGCCTTGTCGGTGCAACACTGCAAAGAATTTTCTAGTGGCAAATGAAGCCTTGAGAAGGGACGTTTCCCCCCATCGAGTCTGTTCACAAATGGGCCATGAATTCCACGTAACGGCTCCAAAATACGAGTCTAAAAAGAGTGGAAACATTGGCAGCCCCGTTGAGGAGTGTAGCTCTTTCTGAGAAGACAACTTCATCTGGACAGATCTGCGTTGGTGTGTCCGTTAACAACACGGTCTCCTCAATTTACAGAGTTCTCCAGGATTTCCCAAGGCTTGGAGAGACGTTTGCGCACACTGGCTTCCCAAGATAAATCCCAAGGCACGTAGCCAGAGCCTGGCATCGAATTGAAAGACAGTACAAAGGGAGCAAATTAAAACCTTGCCAACGGGATCTAAGAGAACCAGACATTTCAAATGGAATCGATACAATATAAGCTCCACGAGGGCAGAGACTTTCTGCCTGTTTTGTTCACTGCTGAATCCCCAAACCCAGCGCCTGGCGCGCAGGACGTGATTAGTAAACCTTTGTGGCATGAATGAGCGGAATTCAATTTATCCAGTGCTCGTTGAACTGCTATTCTGTGCTGAGTTGGGAGCTGGATTTACAAAGTTGCTCCCGGCCTGGTGGAGGAAAAAAACTTCAATAGTAGATCATCGTGATGGAATGCGTTAAGGGCTATAACCAAAATGTGTAAACTTGCCGAGGGAAAAGTGACCAGGGCATAATTCGTTGCGCTGGCAGAGGAAGGAGTGGCCGCAGAAAGGTAGTGACATAAGGGCTTTGAGGGGTAAGTAAGAGTCCTGCAAATGGGAGAGAGGATGGAGGGTATTTGCAGGGCGGGAGGAGGGGGGGGGGTCACTGGAAAATGGTGGAGGTGTGAAGCTGAGTGGTGGGTTTAGGTGCCATCTTGTGGAGTCAAAGAAGCAGCCGTCAAAACAGGGGCAGAGCCGACTCTGTCCTCCAACCACACGCAAAGCCACCGATTAAAAAAAAAAAAAAAGAGCATCTACTAAGTTCCAGGCTTCGTTTAGTGCTAGATTTATAAAAGCAAGCGACATAGATGTGCTCTTGGCTCCTAGATTCATCCGCAGTGCAATGACGCCAAGGGGTTCTCTTGCCCGTCTTTGCATTTGCAAGGCCGGCGACACACTCGGGCACGGAGACTCTCGGCGTCTGTCGGATGAACAAATGGAAGGACAGTTCAAAGAAGTTTGCTAAATCAAGAGGATAAATAAGACTAAAGGGGAGGCTCGGGTTATACCTTCATGCAGAGCAAGGAAGGCGTGAAAGGGAGCTGGGTCCCCTACAAGGCTGCGGTCAAGGTGTCGGCCGGGGCAGGGGTCTCCTCTGAGAGTCGCCTGGGGAAAGATCTCTTGATGTAGCTGTTGGCAGAGTTCGGTTTCTTGCTGGTTGCTGGCCAGAGGCTGCCTTCGCTTTCTTGTCATGTGGCTGGTGTCCATAAGCTCTACCAAGTTCGGTTAATAGCTCTCCTTCCTTGGGGTCTAATCAGGAGTTAATGCTGCCCTACAACTCATCACATGGGCATGCTTCAGACACACGAGGCCAATACTTCCATTGACAAAATGAAATGCAAGTATAATAACAAAACCATATACATAAAAAGAAGGGGGAGGGAGACGGAACATAAATAAAAGAAAGTCACCTGAATTGGGTTTCCAGGGGGTGGGGGGAAGCCGGTCTTTGAGCAAGTTGAGGAGAGGTCAGAGTTCTGAGCCAGAGCGATGGGTTTGGTTGTGGGATCCTGCTCTGAACACAACTTAATTGTATTTGGGTTGTCATCTGAACTCATCAGAGGCTTTTAAGGACTGGTAGCATCTAAGCTTTTGGAAAAATCAGTGTTTTCCTGAAATTGACACGTACTTGTTAGAGACGCGGTCTCACCTCGCCTCCCCCAGTGGCTGTGACTGGAAGGGCGCGTGGCTTTGTGGGGGAAGGGGCTTAGGAGGCAGCCAGACGCACAGAGCCCCAAAGAGGACCAGCTGCTGCCCAAACAACATCCCTGTCCACTCCGAGTGTTCCCCAAGTGCAGACAGCGGCAGACAGGGCCCACCGACTGCTTATACCGCTCATGTGCTCCCAACGACCTTGGGAGCAGATCTTCACGGGAGGGGCAACGTCAAGGCTTGGGTGGAAGAAGCCGATTGAAATCAATGAGAATCGATTCGGAGTGCGGGGGCCACTGTGTTAAAATCTCCTACCTCTTGATAGAGCTTCATGAATATTAACCAGCTGAAGATCAATACGGAGCTGATTTTGAGACGCAAACCTGACTTCTTCATGTGTAGATTAAAGGAACAGAATGACGATGTTTCCTTCCGCACTGCTCTCTGCCCCCGCCCCCCAGTGCTGAGAGTACCTAAAATCCCCAAACTCAAACAAATACTGCAAGGTGCAGGTCTCATCGGAGATGCTCACACACAAGTTTGTTGGACAGCTTTCCTCCCTGGGCTTTGATGTGAGGATGTTCTGTGTCTGAGACACGTATGCCAAGGTAGGCGTGTATTTATGTGCATGTATTGGTTTCTTGATTCATAAGTCTTGTTTCAATGTCTTCCCCACCACTTTTCTGGATCTTCTTCATTGCTTATGGCGACTGTCGCCATGGCTTCACGATTTCTCCTCGAGTTCAGTTCATCCTACAGAACACGGCCAAAGCGAATTATCGAAGTCTGCTTCGAACAAGTCTCTCCGCGCTCTAAAATCTGTTGCATCTTCCCTACTGCCTCCTAACTCCTTAGTAGAATGTTCAAGGCATGTCACGGCTTAGCCCACGTCCCCTACAAATGCCAGACACTTCAGCTGAGCCCCGAAAGGCGGGGATGAGCCAGTTGTGAGGAAACATGGAGGAAGAACATTCTGGTAAATCTAAAGGCCCTGAGGTGCAAAAGATCACAATGTGTTCAAAGAGCAGAAAGAAAGCCAGTGTGTGTGGGTGGGGGTGAGGGGCAGGGAACAGTCAACCAGTTATGAATCACACTTCCTTATTTGGGTCTGACCTGAACATTCACGCAGGAGACATTAGGAAGGAAGATTGCAGGCATTCCGTGGGGTGTATTAATCAGTGCGGTAATTGAGATGTATGCATATCTACACAGCAGGACCAGATATTTGTATGGCCCAGCTATGCTCCCCCAGTACGGAGGTGACTTGGGCAGAGGCAAGGCGTCCACCCCAGCTCACTGCAAGTGGAAGCAAGATTTCTGAGAGCCACTCGCTACCCCGGCACAGACCCTCAGGCTTCTTTCTCAAAGCTGCTGTGGGACGTGGATGAGGACCCACCGACTTCTGCTGGCCCGTCTGGGCCCCAGTGCTTGCCGGGATGGGAGCTCCTCCCCTGCACTGAGGAAACACCTTCTCTGGTGCCTTTGAGTGAGGTCAACCTCTTCTCGGAACACCACTTATCGGGAATCTGTCCTGCCCTGAGCACAGGCTGGGTCACGTTCACTTAGCTGCCTTCCATTACCGACTGACCCTTTATCTTCCCCTGAGATTTATTAGGACTTCAGAGACAGACTGGTGACCTGGGCCCTGACGCTTTAGGACGCGCCCCGCCCATCTATGCCACTTCGAGTTCTCTCCCCTCTGCTGTCTCTTTGGGTTCTCTCAAGCCACGGATGATGCGGGAATACGTGCTATTTATTATCCCCCTTTTGCAGATGTTGAAACTGAGGCCTAGACGCAGTCAGTGGTGCCCCCGGCCTCACTGTGAGGGGCAGAGGGAGCCGGTGAGCTGGATTTCTCTGCCAAATTAACCCGCCTGTTTCCTTTCTTCATGTCTGCTCTAGGGTCTCAAAGAGACCCTTAGAGAAGGCGTCACCCAGGGTCCCTCACTTCTCTTTCTCTTTCTCCCTCCCCTTGCTCCTCAGAATTTTCTGTCTGTCTATCTGTCTATCTATCTATTGATCTACCTACCTGCCCATCTGAGTCCAAGCCAGTCACCGGCCAACTTATCAAAATCTCACCCACCCTTTGGGGACATGCGTGGGATACGTAGTTGTCTTTTTTTTTTTAAATTTTTTTTTTTAACGTTTATTTATTTTTGAGACAGGGAGAGACAGCATGAACGGGGGAGGGTCAGAGAGAGAGGGAGACACAGAATCGGAAACAGGCTCCAGGCTCTGAGCTGTCAGCACAGAGCCCGACGCGGGCTCAGAGACCGCGAGATGATGACCTGAGCCGAAGTCGGACGCTTAACCGACTGAGCCACCCAGGAGCCCCCGTAGTCATCTTTTAAACTGAATCGCAGAGGTAATTCATTTTCAGCTTCAAAGTGTTCAACCGATACGAGGCAGAAGTCACTATCTCTCTTCTCCACTAGTAGGCTCCCTTCTCTCCCCAGACGTGACCGGCTCACCAATGTTTATGCACCCGTGTACAGAAAAGAATGTGTAAATGTGTGCTCTCGTTATATGAGCCATCGCGCATATGGCTCTGCTCTTCTGTTCGCTTAACAGTCTAGGGTCACAGAGTGGAATAGCACCAGCTTGTGAGGGCCAACTGTGTGCTCACTTCCCCACATTCAGAAGCATTGTGCTGGCAGCTCGAAATCGGTCGGAGTGGGAGCATACTTTTATTATATTTGTCTCGATTGTTGCAACATTTTTAGCATCACGGACGAATACGCTCATTTAGCCATTCCCCGAATGGACACCCCTTTGTTGGGTGTGCACGTGATATCCTGTTTTCACTGGCACATGGAACGCTTCACTGAACCTCATGGAGTCTTGTTTTTAACTGTTTATTTATTTTTTATTTTTTTAATCTTTTTTTTTAACGTTATTTATTTTTGAGACAGAGAGAGACAGAGCATGAACAGGGGAGGAGCAGAGAGAGAGAGGGAGACACAGAATCTGAAACAGGCTCCAGGCTCCGAGCTGTCAGCACAGAGCCCGACGCGGGGCTCGAACTCACGGACCGTGAGATTATGACCTGAGCTGAAGTCGGACGCTTAACCGACCAAGCTACCCAGGTGCCCCAATGTTTATTTATTTTGAGAAAGAGAGAGGAGGCGGCAGAGAGAGAGGGAGAGAGAATCCCAAGCGGGCTCCGTGCTATGAGCACAGAGCCCGATGGGGGACTTGATCCCACGAACTGTGAGTTGTGACCTGAACCCAAATCAAGAGTCGGATGCTTAAATGACTGAGCCCCCCCGGGGTGTCCCTGGAGTCTTTTCATTTCGGGACACATCTGTGAATATTTTTCTCAGAGAGTTACTTAGCCGTAGTACTCTGGGGTTGAAGCAAAGCAAATACGGGTTTTATCTGACAATGGACAAGGCTAAATTGTCCTTCAAGGTAATCACAAATTTACACACTCAATAGTATGTGTGAGTACCGCTGTGATGCCTTTGTGAGGCTATCATTCTTTTTAACGACGGTACATGGCTGATCGTCAAATTGGCAACTTCCCCAGGCGGCTAAAAGGAAAACTGCTCTTGTGCTGAAGTATTATTATTAATAAACATGTAATGATAATAGTAATGGCGACGGTGATAACGATAAAATGGTTTCAAACGTAGTCACGGCTAATCACGCTTCCGTGTACGGCTGCCAGCTGTCCACAAAATGGTATTTCCAGTTTATGCCTTCTTATTGCGAGGGATGTGGTTCCTAAAAGTCATTGAAAGAATTAATTGAGGGTTAGGGCTTGATCCGGTGCCCTGGCCGATCAAAAGTGTTCTCTTACCAATTCTAATTTTTGGATCAAAAAAAAAAATGTTATCTATAACTTTTTGCACAGGACGTTTAATTTAATCGTGGTGACCTAAAATCATAGTCTTCCCTTTAATGGTTTTAAAGTACCATTTCCAGCCACTCAAGATGAAGTGCTCAGGAATAATTCAGGTGCCTCATCTAATGCCCTCACTTACAGACCTCCGGTAGAAAATGGGGATTCTGCAGTTTGTTTTTACTGGTTGTATTGATCTGATCTGCAGAATTTCTTTCCTCTACAGCTAAATCAGTAAATCCCACACTTAGCTGGCATTTTGCTCCGGTACTTTTAAGAAGAGTTGAATTTGGAGTCATGAAACGATATATTGTCACTGTTACTGATCCTGGCACATTGCTATTAAGGGGAGTCTATAAAATTCTTGCCTGTGAATGGAAAATCACTATTGCCAAACACCAGGGATGAGATAATCCTTCTGAAAATAAGATATACCTCTGTATATTCTGTTGTACATCTCGTCAGTAGCCTTCGGTGTGAGCTGTGTTATCAGGAGTCAAGTTTGGATTTTTCAAAGTTTAAGGAGCACAGATTCTGTCTTCAGAGATCAACCTTATGCTGTCCTCTTCCTTTCCGGAGTCAAGAGTTACTAATATAAAATAAGCTTTAAAAAAAATTTTTTTTATGTTTATTTATTCTTGAGAGAGAGAGAGAGAGGGAGATACAGAATCTGAAGCAGGCCCCGGGCTTTGAAGCTGTCAGCACAGAGCCCAACGTGGGGCTCAAACCCACAAACTTGCAAGATCATGACCTGAGCTGAAGCTGGTCACTTGGGTGCCCCTAAAAAACTTCTTTTTTTAAAAAAAAAGTTTATGTATTTATTTGGAGAGAGAGAGAGAGAGAGAGAGAGAGAGAGAGAGACAGAGACAGAGAGAGAGAGAGAGAACGTGAGCCAGGTAGAGGCAGAGAGAGAGAAAGGGAGAGAGAATCCCCAACAGGCTCTGGACTGTCACCACAGAGCTGATGGGAGGCTGGAACTCATAAACCATGAGATCATGACCTGAGCTGAAACCAAGAATCGGAGGCTTAACCAACTGAGCCCCCCAGGCGCCCCTAAAACGCACTTTCTTTTTTTTAATTTTTATTTATTTTTTTTATAAATTTTTTTTCAACGTTTATTTATTTTTGGGACAGAGAGAGACAGAGCATGAACGGGGGAGGGGCAGAGAGAGAGGGAGACACAGAATCGGAAACAAGCTCCAGGCTCCGAGCCATCAGCCCAGAGCCTGACGCGGGGCTCGAACTCCCGGACCGCAAGATCGTGACCTGGCTGAAGTCGGACGCTTAACCGACTGCGCCACCCAGGCGCCCCTAAAACGCGCTTTCTATCACCCAAACCGAACTTTCCTGAGCTTGGTGCTAGGTGCTTTCTAGTTATCATCTGGATTAATCTCTCCCCCTTCCTTGCAGTGTGGATACTATTATTACTCCCAATTTATAGATGATGAAATGAGTTTAGCAGATTAATAGTCACACAGCTGGTAAATGACAGCTGTCAGAGTCAAACCCAGGGCTCTTTCCATAAAGACCCAGCCCCCTTCCAAGTTTAGTTTTCCTTTGCGCTCTGACTGGTAGACAGATTCTTTGAAGGGCAGCCCCTGAATGACCAAGAGTGAAAGCCGGAGGTGAGGGAGAGTGGGGCAGGAAGAACTCAGGCCCTGGGATGGCTTCTTCCTGGATATTTTAGGTAAGAGACCCTGCAAGGTGGGTAACAACTCCTCACCCCTTCTGAGACTGAGAGAGAAACTAGCTCCCTGATCATTTTTGCTTTTTCACCTTATGTAGGCAAAAAGAAATGTTAAAAAAGGAAAACGGAAAAAAAAAAATGAAAGAGAAGACACATACACACACGCATCCCTCATAAGCATTAAAAAATAGAATCTCAGGCAACAAAGAAAATGCTTGATTCCACAGGCGTTCCTGCTTAAAAGGGGTCTTGTTAAGTTAGAGCTCGTGTAAAACACAGGGCTGGGCTTTCCTGGATCTGATGTTTATCTCCAGCCAGCGATACCATTCAAACTAATCAAAGTTTTACTGGGTTCAGAAATGCCAAACCAGCACATTTTGTATTCCCAGTCCCCAAAACCACTGTCTGTGAGTGAAAAACATCTGCATCTGAAACAAGACAATTAACAAGGAGACAGGCGCAATGCTAATGCTGCGGGTCTATTTTTGGGCACGAGCTAACTGAGGAGCTTCTAGAAGCAGGGAAGGGGAGCCTGCCTTACTCTTTTCTTTCTTCTTCTTTTTTTTTTTTATTTATTTACATTTTGTAAGCCGTGGTAATATATGTGTATGTGTGTGTGTGTGTGTGTATATGTGTGTGTGTGTGTATATATATCACATAAAAATATATATTTTAATATATATAGTAAAAACATATATTTTTAAATATGATATAAAATATATATGTATATGACACATATATATCATATATCGTATGTATAGAACATATATATCATATATATATGATCATATGATATATGATATGATATGATAACATAAAATTTTAACTACTTTTTCACATCTAAAGTTCAGTGTCATTAAGTCTGCTCATACCATTGGGTAATCGTCACCACCAGCCATCTTTCAAACTTCATTTTCTCTACTGAAGCTCCGGGCCCATCAAGACCCCATTCCCTCTCGTCCCAATACCACTGGCACCCACCATTTTCCTTTGTGTCTATGAATTTGACTGCGTTAGGTACGTCACAGACGCAAAATCATACAGTGTTTGTCCTTCCGTGGACTGTTTATTTCACTTAGGATGAGGTCTCGGAGGTGCATGCTGCAGCCTGTCGGGATTTCCTTCCTTTCTAGGGCTGACTAATATTCCGTTACAGGGATAGGCCACATTGTTTATCCGATCATCTGCCCGTGGAACTCGGGTCGCTTCCCCCCTCTGCTTATTGTGAATAAGGCTACCGTGTGCCATGGGGGAGTCAGTATCCACTCGAGCCTCTGTGTTCGATTTCCTGTGTGTGCTCCCGGAAGTAGAATTGCTTGATGACATGGTAATTCTATGTTTCGTGTTTTTGAGAAGCTCCCCTGTTTGGTGAGCGTCCCTCCCTTAACCTTTCTTGAGCCCCTCCTCTGAGGAGCTCAGACCTCCGGGGTGGGAATACCGCTGGTGTTCCTGGGACAGCACTGCCACGGGGCCACTCTGAGGGGTCTGCTGGGGGAAGGTGCTCAGTGGGTCCACCATCATCCACCTCGAGGAAGAGATTCCTCCAAGGAATGAACGTGGCTGTCCCTTGGGGTCAGAGAGCAAGTGGCAATTGAAATCACAGAGAGGGGGCATTTCTGGAAGTCTCTAAATGCTAATGCCAAGGATGTTAAATAGGTTGGAAAAAAAAAACTGTGGATAAGACGAAAGTGATTGCATTCAACTCAGAGTGAGAGGGTGCTTTTCTTTAGGAGACTCAAGGATGCTGATCTGGTGAGAGTCCATGTACTTCGCTCCCGTCTCCTGGGCGTAGCTTGGATGGGTGGGGGTAACTTTTTATCCTTCCGCAGGTCACATGGGAGTAAAGGGGGGCCACGTGGCTGGGAAAGGGCAGAGCCCAAGAAAAGGCCAATTGATTAGGATCTCAGGAGAGAACGCAGGACAGGGTCAAGGGCAGCCAAGGTACATTTGTTTGGTTGACGACAACTAGCATCCCCTTGGGGTTTTTTGGTGTTCCACACCGTGTCATCTGCTCGCTGTCACTACAAACCTTCGGCCAATATCTGCCACCCCAAAGAGTGACATTTTCGTAACACCGTCTGGTGAAGGAAGGACGGGGTGAGTGACACAGGTGGGGTTCCCCCGGGAGGATCCGCTGAGACAAGAACTTCAGCGGAGTCGTTTATCTGGGAGTGGAGAGGTGAGATCAGAGAGGGCAGGGAGGCGATTCAGGATGAGTCGGTGAACAGGTTAGCTCTGCGCACAATCCCATCGGAGCCCGGGGGACACTAGAGAACAAGACTCAGACCCATCCCTCTGGCAAGGAACTGAGGTCCAGAATGATTTGAAGTTTGGTTCTCTTTGCTTTTCAGAAGGAGGGCAAATACTGATGCTCCGCTGGGTAAGTTGGAGAGACTTCGTGAGCAGTTAGAAAGGGTAAATGTTGCTGGAGAGGAAGGGTGAAGAGAACCAATGGTGGAGTTTTCCCAAAGACCCGCCTGGCAACCCTGGGGCCGGGCTTTCCTGCTTGGCTGCCTGAGCTTCCAACCAGAGGACAGATGGGCAGGAGTGGGACAGAGGAACATGACAGTAAGAGTTTAATTCAACTCTTCTCCCCAAGAAGTATTTCCTCCAGGATAGGATACATGCTATTGGCCTTTTTAAAGACCTCTCTTTATCAAGTTACTATCTGATTCATTATTCAGTGTACCTTTCCGTCGGTTACGGAAACAACGTCATAATAATGATTTTAAACACCTTCAAACAAATCGCAGATAACTCATCTTCTCTCTCCATCCCAAATAACCATTTAGTTTCTGTGCACTCCTTCCAGCCCTATGCCTGTGGATAAATTTTGCACAATAATAATTATGGCCTGAATAGAGTTTTGTATGGCACTCTCATCAATTATATTTTACCGTTTATATTTCATTTTAATTTTCTTCCCAGTCTGCACAAATAGCATTTTTAATAGAAAGAAAGTATTCCATTAAATGAGTGCACGATAAAATATTGAATTAGTTGCCCATTCCTAAACATGGAGGACTGTCCCAGGTTGGGTTCCGAGGGACTCGGGCTCTGAGAAGGGAATTAGCAGACAAAAGCTTGATTGCAGAGAGTTCTTCAGGGACGACACCTGTGGAAAGCAGGGATAGAAAGGGAGCCGGGCAGAGGGAGGAGTTGAGCTGTCATACCTTGGCAGTGAACGTCTCAGCTGACCCCAGGAAGAGCTGTGAAGCTGGGGTAGTCTTACAGAATTGTCTCAAGGTGGGGCATAAAGACAGGGCATTTTTTTTAAATGTTTATTTTTGAGAGAGAGAGAGAGAGAGAGAGAGAGAGAGAGAGATGCAGCACGAGCGAAGAGAGGGGCAGAGAGAGAGGGAGACACAGAATCCAAAGCAGGTTCTAGTATCTAAATTAGAAAAACCGGAAAACACCCTTGAGCTAGATCTGTGATGTCCTAACCAGATGGCTCTTCGAGGACCTGGGCATCTTTGGACATAGTGCGTTTTCCACTCTCCTTTCTGGAGAATCTGGGACCCAATTGTGAGTTGGAGCTTACGAGTTCCCAGCCCTGAAATCATACAGAGGTTTGCCTGGAAAACATTTTCTGGCACTCACCAAGTTTGTCAGCTCTCTTTTGCTTTCTTAATTTCCAGAATGGTGACACTAACTCCGTCAGAAATGTAATGGGAAGAAAAGTTGCATTATGTGCATGAAGCGTTTTGAATATTACAACAGTTTTCTCCAAACTTGCATTGGATCGTGGTTACAAAATACAGATTCTCGGGGTTATTCTCTAGACATTGCAACTGACCAAGCCTGAGGATCCTGTATTATGAACCAGTACACTGTCTATTTTTCATTCCTAGGAAAATATGAGGACAATTGCTTTAGAATATAAAACTTGTGTATGAATTCAGAATGCTTTGTTATCTTTATGCTATCATTTCTTAGACGGAAAGCAATTTGCGTCCTGTCTCCTTTGCTTTTTTCCAAACTTCACCCCTTCCTCAATTCCCACTCTGGTTTCAGTACATGCTTTTATCCTGTCACTTAGAACTCTCGTAGAAATAATCCCGATCCGAATTACAAATGTATTTGCGTCTGAGCTCCCACATTTCTGGGACATCCTGCTGGGCAATGACTGAGACCCAAAATGTGGGAGTCACTGTGTTAGGCATTCTCTAACATATTCTATCATCGAATTCTTAAAGCAACCCCTAAGGTTGGTTTGGTCATTCCCATTCTTTCAATAGCAGGGAATAGAATGTCCCGTCGGTTGAATGAAGTGCCCAAAGCTTTGATGAGCTCTTGCTCACCCCAAGGTGTTAAATTTGGCATTGGCAGTAAGCTCTTCGAAGTCGTATCCAAGTATCCAAATCAGATATGCGTTCACATAGGTATTCGTCACTGAAGACCTTTTCAGTTGTGAGTTACAGAAAACCCAATCCAAACTGGCTTAAGCAAAAAGGGAATTTGTTGACTCATATAACTGAAAACTCCATGAGTAATCAGCCTTCAGGTGTGGCTCAATACAGGGGGTCGAATGATGTCATCAAGATATTTTTTTCCCTCTCAACTTGAATGAATGTGTTTTCTGTTTTCTTTCCGTTCCCAAGCGGACTCTGCTCCACAGCTCCTTCCAGCTTTACCTCCAATGGAAAGGTGTCCTAGGTGGTCATTGCCATGTAGTCTGGAGAGTCAGGGGTCAGAGAGACTTGGGACACGTGCCCATCCTTCGCTACAACCTGGAAAGAAGAGACGTTGGGTTACATACTCCACCCCCTTCCTTTCTCAAATTTTGAATACCGAGGATTGGGGGGGGGGGGCGGGTCTCTTTAGTAGAATTAGAACCGTTACCGAAATAGTGGAGACTGGACGCTGGGGAGCCAATTGGTAAATATCTGTTGCTACCCTGCCAACTGCTTCCTTATTCTTCTTTAGTATCGAATCTTGTTAAATATCCACACAGCCTGCTAGAGAATTCAGGAACTGTTCCAAACGCTTCTGACACTAACTCAGTTAATTCTCTCAATAACTCTGGAAGGTAGGGGATCTTATGTTCTTCACTTTACAGATACGGAAGCTGAGTGGTAGGGAGGTTAAGGGACCCATCGGAGCCTGTGTTACAGGTGGGATCGGAACCTGGGCAGGCTGGATCCTGAATCCATTCTCTTTCCCGTCATGCTCTGGCCACTCAAAGTTGTGCCTCCTCATGCGCCATGCCAATAGCATGCCACCACCTTCCCCCGACTCTCTGAACTAACCCCGGCTCGTCTCCAGCCTCAGGCCTCCTCCTCTGTTGCACTGTATCTAACCACACATCTTCCCAAGGACCATCCAAATGTTCTCATGTCCACACTGCACTTGTAGACACCAGTCTTGCTTTGTTGTGGACACTTGGGAGCAGGGGTGGGGACTACAGTGCTCAGGAACACACACCCGATTCCTTCTCACACACACAACACCTGGGTGTATAAATGAGTGATTCTGAAAAGAATTCACACGCCTTTCCACGTCCCCTGGGAAGAAAAGCATCAAATGAATAAAACACACACGGTTTGTGAACTTCGAGTGTCGTCCCCTCAGTGTTCTTTGTATACCTTAAGGTGAGCTGGCTGAGGGACCCAGGGGCAGTCTTTATTCCGGATAGCTTGCGTATCCTGGTTCTCGGCCTCAAAGTTCTGGCTTGGACCATCTTGTGACCTCATGGACTGTGTGGAATTGAAAGCATGATGGTTTCCCCAAGTGGTCCCCCATACCTACCAGGGCCTTTCAAAGGTACATAGCCTTGGTCTTCCCCTCGGGGGTCCCACTGCAGTTATGAGAGTGAGAATATGTACAGGATGTCATAAGGGTCAGGCTACCCGGCAGCAATGACACTGCTCTCTGGTGCTGGTTCTGGAAACAGGGCCGTCCCACACATCACGCTGGGAAGACCCAGACCAGGGATCGGGAGGTCAGCATCACAGCTCTGCGACGACCATGTCCCTGGGTGGTCTTTTGAAACATCTCTTGTCTTGTCTACACCTCCGACTTCTCCTTTGCGGAGTGAAGGAGGTGAAATAGACAAAGGTGGAGGGATATTATCCAATGTGCCACAACTGGAGAACAAAGAGACACTGGAGGGCATTTCCAAGGTTCTTAGAGAAGTCAGATTCTGATCAAGGCATAGAACGTCACTATGCAATGATGCTGGGCGTGTGCACGGGAAGAGCCAACTCTAGGAGCCGAGGGTTCAGAATGGACTCGGTGTCCATGTCTTAGGACTGATGAGGGAGGAGAAGATGTTGGTGAGACTGGTCATGGCATTGACGTGGGGCCGGAAACAATGTGCATCTTCATGGGGCTGGATCCCAGGGTTAATTCTACCAAGTCCGGCCCGTGGCCTCTTCCTCCATGAAGCAGGGACCGCCTGCAGCACAGCTCTGCCACAGGCAGTTGGTCTAAATGCAGAGAGAGGAGATTCTTCTCTGTGTTAGAAAGACTGAGAACTCTCAGATGTGGCAAATGTTAGACACACTTGCTCTCATCCTACTCCCTGTGTCTGTGGAAACATCACTAATCAATTACTGCCTCTTTCCCCACACTAGCTGCTGGCTTGCCCCATCTACGGCCCCCCTTAGAATGTAACCTTCGTATCCTACTCTGGTAGCTGATGTGATTTGAGGCTTGATTCTCAGACTGAGTGTGAAGCCACATGAGCTGCGGACGGAGGCAGACATAAAAGTTTAGGCACATGCTTACTAAAGAGTTTGCTAGTAGCACCTGCTGAAGGCTGTCGCTTTGGGTCAGTCCGTGAACACTGGGAGCTCATCAGACATGGCCAGGGGGTCCCCCCTTGGATCTGTCTGGGCTTAGTATAAATGGACTACCGCATGTCTCCTAGGGTGTCTGGGGTATCATTTCAGCTTCTTGGCTTTCATCCAGATTGGATCTTAGGTATAGACAGGATCTTGTCTACCCATCCCTGTTCATCATCCAAGTCTCGCTATAATCCGCCAGTGTATTAAGAATTAATAGGTAATGGGCTGGCCCTGTTTCCAGCCCCTCTTCAGCCATGTTTTAGTAATGGGGGTTCCCAGGGAGAGGATCACAAGTGAGTGGGCTCACGTCCACGATCACCTTCACATTCATATTTAATCAGATGCTAAGAGGTCCTTGGGCAAGATCGCAGAGTTGCCAGGGGAAATCTACAAGAAACCGTGGGGTCTTGACTCTTAAAGGGACAGTCTTATTGTCAGAAATACAGTAATAACAGTAAGTGCAAGAAAAGAGGACAGAGCAAAGGATACATTTACCTGGTGTCTTAGTAGACATCGTGCCTACGTGGAAAACAACACTGACTTCAGACTCTGCTGTGAACTTCATCCTTTCACATGTGTTTGAAATAACATGGAGAGTGTGAGCCTCAACAGAGAAGCCTGTGTTGTCGCTGTGGCTGCACCTTATTAAGGGTAGGCTATTAATTATTGTTGAAGAGACAGGGTGGTGCAGTGGGAATAGGTCTGGAGTCTTGCATAACCTTGGGAGTCAATTCCATCACTCTAATACATATGAATTCAAGGACATTGACTTACCTCTCCTATGACTTGGGTTTTTTCCCCCTATAGACATTGGAACAAATTGCAGTGTTTGAACTGTTCAAATAACGTTTCTCTAGCAAAATGAAGGAACCAGAGACCATCATATTGGAAGAGAAATGTAGGAGATGGTGTGCTTTGCTAACAGGAGCTAAGAAAGGACAATTAAGGCCTATCTTGAAAACAGCTAAAAGATCTGAAACAGGGGACTAGGTGTTACCAAGGTACTTATAGCTAGGTTGTTTCTACCACAGGACAACTGACTCTTGGTTGTCTACCCAGGGGAGGTCGAGCAGCATAAAGAGAATGGTCTTGCACTTACTGTGGCCCTAGGGTTTGCTCCATAGATGCACACGTGTGCTGGTCAACCTTTGCCAACTCTGTTTTCTAATAACGATAATATTTTTGTGTCATTGACTTCAAACTGCCCCTAGGAAGGCCAGGACCACTGCTGGATGAGAAATCTTACACTTTATAGCCAAAATTAAATCATTTTAAAGGGCCATTGAATGGACCAAATGGGCAGACGTGGGATGCTAAGCCTAGACGTCGCGCATCCCAGGAGCTGGGACGTTGCTCGGAGATGTTCACACATAAGGGGCTCAGGGGCAGGAAGCTAGTCACTCTTTCCATATGAGTTCTTCTTCCTCCCTTTGGTGGCATGAGAGCCAGGTGGCCCATCTGTGTTCCTTTTCTCTGCAGCTTGGCTCCTAGAAAGCTTAGGGTAAAATCACGCCCGGCTCTCTTGCTTTACTCAGCCTTACCTTTTTAGAAGTAATTTTCCCTTCATTGTTATTTATTTTTACCTCCCAAGCTAATGGTCATTGTGAGGATTCGGTAGACTGCCTACCACGGAGCCCGGCACGGGGCAGACCCTCTAGTCATTTTACTTCTTATCCACTTACGTGTTGGGATGCTGTGAAGGAGACAAGCATAGGTAGACACTTACAACATGACAACTTACAATTACAGCCCTTGCTGGCCTCCCCGACTGAGTTCAGGGCTGAGATTAACTTCATGCCCTGGGCTTTTACGCTCTGTATTTCCAACCCTGAAAAACATCTCAGTCCATAGAGATCCATCCGTAAACACTGGGAACTCCCAGGTTATCTGTCCTGGGTTCCATAGCACAGCACCACAGACCAGCAAATTCCAGAGAGTGTCCCCACCCAGGGAAGTCTCACTCATCCCCCTCGTGAGCCGTGATTGGCCTTGTATTGCCAGTTCCGCCATTCTCTTTCTTTAAAAAGTGTTTGTTATTTATCTTGAGAGAGAGAGAGGCAGAGAGAGCATGTGCATGAGAGGATCCCAAGCAGGCTCCTTGCTGTCAGAGCAGAGCCTGACGCGGGGCTCAGTCTCACGAACGTGAGATCAAGACCTGAGCCAAAATCAAGAGTCAGATGCCTAACTGCTTAACCGACTGAGCCACCCGGGGAACCCCAGCCAGTTCAGCTTTTTTCTACATCTCCAGCGCTTCAGTCTTGAGGGTGATTCTTGTGAGACCAGCAATGAATGTGGCTTAAATGGAAAATGTTGTTTCCACGAAGATGATATTAACACAGGTCTAGGAAGACAGCTGCTGCCAACCTGCTGGGGAAGCCAGAGCCACATACAGAGCCTGATTGGTTGGCCACCCCACAATCTCAGGCCCGCGAGGCACTTATGAGTCATGGGGTCCAACCCACACATGGTGTCTGGGTCCCTCTGTACTGTGGCCATTCATCCTCGGCTCCAATGGCTTCAAGGGAAGGAGTCTGTCATGAGTCATAATTCCTGATGTGGCTTCTTCCATCTCCGGACAAATCCATGCCTCACAATTTTTTGTTTGTTTCCTGGCGTTGGCCCCAAATTTGTTTTTTTCAGAATGTCCTCTCACCGATGCTAATTCAGATCCGTGTGACTCTAGGGCACAAATAAAATCTCTCTTCCCCCTGATAGATTCTAAGAGGACAGTTGTGGCTCCAAGGAGACTTCTCTACTTGCTGGCTACATCCAGTTCCTCCAAGTATTTCTCAGGTGACCTGACTACCTGACCCTTGTCACTGGAATCTCCCATCCCAGCTCCACCTTGGACTAGCTGGGTGACTTTAGGCGAGCCACTTGTCCTCTCCAGAACCCCGCTTCCCTCGTGCGTAAAATGGGTGATGCATATTTACATATTTGTTTAAAAATAAATATTTATTTAAAAATAAATTTAAAAAAAAATGGCTTGGACAGATGTGAAATTTAAATAAGGTAAATTAGAAGGCACTTGACACAGTGTCGGGCATATAGCAGGCACTTAATAAATATTCGTGATCATTGCTATTGTCATCTTTGAGCATGGCATCCTTGAGGTGCTCTGACTAACCCAGAGACGATCAAAACTTACCAGGGCCTGGGAACTCCTGAAACATCTAGGTGCTGCCTTCCCTTCCTCCCTCACTTCCGGCTGGTTCTTGCCTTCATTGGCCGCGCCCCATCCACGCTGGCCTCCTTGTCTTTGCATATGCTAAGGTCTCTCCTGTCTTGGGGCCTTGGATCCAGCTCTCCGCCCGTCCTGTTCCCCCTGCAGGCCTACACTTTTTATCATTGCTTTTCCCAACTTGCTTTCCAGACATGACTTCCCCAAAGAGGTTTTCTTTGACCACCTGTGAATACAAGTTCCCCCAATATATTCTTCACGCTGCAGCCTATCTTTGTTGCTTATAACATTCACCAAAAACATGCAGTTGTATATTTATCTATGTATTTATCTTGTTTACTTTTCTTCACTGCTAGAGTGTCAGCAGCATGCATACAAGGAAAGAGTCTGTTTATTTTAAAACACTTTTTTCTCAACATGTTATCACAGAAAATTTAAACGTATCAAAAAGTGAAAGAGTTGTAGAAAGAACCTCCATGTACACATCCTTTAGATCATACAAGCAATATTTTGCTACGTATTTATCCATCTACCCACTTTGTATCCCTCCCTCTTTCCCTCGCTCCCTCCCCTCATCCCTCTTATCTCTTGATGTATTTCAAACTGAGCTGAAGACATCAGTACACTTCACCCCTAAGCATGTCAATGTACATGTTATTATGAACAAGAGTTCAATATTCATTCGCGATTCTTTTTTTTTTTTTAATTTATTTACTTTGAGAGAGAGAAGCATGAGTGGGGAAGGGGCAGAGAGAGAGAGAGAGAGCGGGAGAGAGGGAATCCCAAGCAGGCTCCGCACTGTCAATGCAGAGCCCGATGTGGGGCTTGAACTCATGAACCATGAGATCACGACTTGAGCCAAGATCAAGAGTTTGACCCTTAATGGACTGAGCCACCCAGGCACCCTGCCCTTGAGCTAAGATGCTTATATAGCAAAATGGACAAGTATGAGTGTATGTTTTGGTGGGTTTGGCAAAGGCACACACCTGTCTAATCAAACCCCCACCAAGACTCAAAACATTAATGTCACTCCAAAAATGTCCTTTTGCCCCTTCTCAGTTAAACCCCAATTCCATTCACCCTTGAGACAACTACTGTTCTGACCCTTCTCAACAGTGCTCGGTTTTTCTTTTCCTACAGTTTCATGGCTGGAATCATAGAGCATGTACGCTTTTTTATAAGACTTCCTTCACTCAACATAATCGTTTTGAGAGTCTTCCAAACTGTGACATATGTTAACAGTTCATTCTTTGTATTGCTGAGTAGTATTCCCCTGTATGGTTATACCACAGTCTGAGTGTTCTTCTGTGGATGGATGCCTGGACTATTTTCTATCTGGGGCCATTACTGAAGCAGTCATGAACACTCTATGACATTCATGTATCTTGTTCTTTGGTTATTATGATTAAGAGGCCGTGAGTATTCTATTACATTTTATTATATCCATTTATCTTAGGTAAATACCTAGGGGTGAATTTGCTGGGCCATAGACTAAGTATAAGTTTAGTTTTATAGAACATGATTGGACTTTTTCCCAGAGGAGCCGTAGGAAGAATCTGTTTTGTTTACCAATATCGGCCAGTAGGAAAGTGAGTTTGGCACAAAGTAAGTGCCTAATAAATATCTGTTAAGTTAATGAATAGAGAAGATAAACGTAAGTATAGCGAATCCTCTAATCCTATCTTACTATTTGCCAGTGAAGTGTGGCCCTCCTTGAATCAGTTAAGTTCCCTGAACTTGAATTTCATTTTATAGCTAATGTGAAAGAATCCAAGGTGCCTTAAGACAGTTACAGAAAGGAGCAGAGCTACAAGGCCAACTGTATGGTGGGGATCGTCTGAGGCGAGTGACGCCTTTCATTTGTTATGACCGTGCCCTTCCTCCTATCCCTCCCTTCGCCTCCCCCCTACACATAGGGCAGAGGCATTGGCCTGCAGAAGTCAGGGAATGTGCCAAGGCTTAGGCACGGAGGGGTGAGGGAAAGCAAAAGAACAAGAAGCACTTGGATCAACCATTTGTCCCTCTCCAGGGCGGATTAGTATTTCCTTCTAAAGTTGGCATTTATATACTTGACTTCTACTTTTCCTCCCCTTCAGATTTAATGTCTAGGTTTGTCTGATTTTTAAACTGGGTTATTTGAATGTCAAACTTTCGATAACACTTTAATAGAGGTGTCCATTAACCCGTGCTAAATTAGAGCCCAGCGTCTCTGGAAATACATGTGACATCCACATGAATACCAAATGCCTTCATTAGGCGCGGCGCTTACGCGATGAATACCAAATGCAGAGCCCAACTCAGGGGCACGGACTTCGCTCCCGGGAGTTGCCAACACATCTTTGTGTTTCCCTGGAGGTACCGGTCAGCCCCGTTCGCTGTTTGTTTCCAGGTGATAAGACGTGGCAGCGGTGGCTTTGGTGGAAATAAATAAACGGCATCCCAGTCCCCAAATTCAGAGATGGAGAAGCAAGGAGGCTGGGGCAGATCCACTCAGGAGCCGGTAAGAGGGCGCCCGCTTAGTATGCAAGACGAATTCCAAACACTTCATAAAAGGCGATAACTTTCTTTGACCAATGAATATATTATTTATAAGTGATTCCAATGCCTTCTTCTCTCCTTCCTTCACCATCAGTCCCCCTGCCCCCCATCTTCACAGCACGCTGTAGCACTTGTTCAAAGATGAAGCCCCTCGTGATAAATAATTTATAAAGCAATTTACAAGTACATTATTTTTAGCCATAAGATAAGACCTGGAAGAAAGTGTTTTACTGATACGCACACACACACGCGCACGCACGCACACACACACACACACACACACCATGGTTTCTAAGTAGCAAGATATCAGAACACCAGAAAGTGGAGGGAAGGGGTGGGCACGAAGGTGGCCCACGGAGCCGAGTCCTTATCCATGAGCCATGTGAAGAGTAGGAAGCACATTTGCGTAATCAGCAGGAGAAAACCCACGGAAAAGAATCTTTCCTCTTAATTCTGGGTACACGATTGCCAAGGTCTTTCACCTGGTGTGGCTCTAAATGAAGACATCTGTCCTAGAATGTGTAACTTGTCTGGAACACGCCCACTGATCCGGGCACCGTGTGGAGAGTTCTCCGTGAATTACCTCGTGTTTTTTCTCCGCCATATCTGGGAGCTGTGTGTTCTCATTTCCCCCGTGTATGAGTGTGAGAACCGAAGTGTCTCCTGGGCTTCAACATTTCTTCCATCTTGGAGCCCCCAGTCCAGTTACAGCCACTCATTCCAAGGTTCATTCCATCACTAATCTCCGACAGGTGTTTGTTAAGCTCCTATTCTGCGTCCGGTTTTGTGCCGGGGGCCGGGAGGCAGAGCTCGATGGCACATCCATAGCAGGGCTGTCTAACCGAACTAGGATACAAGCCACACAGATAATGTCCCATTTTCTAGCAGTCAGTTATAAAGAAGTAAAGAAAAAGGAGACATTAATTTTAATGATGTATCTTATTTAAGCCAATATATTCTTTTTTTAAATGTTTATCTATCGAGAGAGAGCGAGCGAGCATGAGTGGGGTAGGGGCAGAGACAGGGAGACACAAAATCCCACGCGGGTTCCGTGCTGGCAGCACAAAGCCCGACGCGGGGCTCGAACTCACGAACCGTGAGATCATGACCTGAGCTGAAACCAAGAGTCAGATGCTTAGCCGACTGAACACCCAGGCACCCCTGAAGCCAATATATTCTGAATAGTCTCATTTTTAACACGTAGTCAGTGTAAATATTATTTGATGCGATATTCTAAATTATTTTTGGGTTTTTTTTTTTTTTGCACTGTCTTCTAAACCCGGTGTGTGTTCTACACGTTTGACCCATCTCCGTTAGGATTAGTCACATTTCCAAGGCTTAGTAGCTGCATGTGTCTTGTGGCTATTAAGTTGGATGGGGTAGGGTCTAGAGAAAAACACAGGAGGCTGACACACAGGATGAAAATATCACTTTAGTGCAATCTTTGCTCTCACATCAGCACAGGGTGGGTCAAGAGGCAGTAACTCAAAGGCCAGGAAGGAGGAATTCAGCTGGGAGGGCATCAGGTTGGAAGGCGGGTACCAATGGGCTCCGTGCCCCCTGACTTCGGTTATTCTCCCCACCCCACCACTTGCTTATCTGATTTCTCGTCCTGTTTGTACGTGTCCTGCTGTCTCTTTTTACAGTTTTCTTCACATCGAGTTGCTTTTTAAACTTAGACAAATTCGGCCAACCACGGAACTTTTGGATGCTACCATTAATGGAAAAGCAGGACTGATTGTTATAAGTACATTAGCCATAAAATAAATAGAAAGCAAACAAAACAAAGTTATTGGGTTCCAGCTGGATATTCTTGCCGGTGTAAAGCTTTGGGGGTCTGCTTTATGTTTGTTTAAAAAGGGAGGGGAGCGCCTGGCTGTCTCAGTAGAAAGAGCATGCGACTCCTGATCTCGGGAGCGTGAGTTCAAGCCCCGCACTGGGCGTAGAGGTGACATACATACATATGGATGTACGTACGTACATCAATTAAGGGGGCGTAAGGAGAGGGAAGTTCTGCTTTAGTGCAGGATGGAGTATGACACATTGTATTTATGGTCCCACTAAAACAAATGAAAAACCAACAAAATGCATGCAGTAATGGTTTTCAGGATCTGGACAAGAGGCCACAAAGGATGATGATCCCTGAGAGGTGGTTAAAAAAAAAACAAAACGGAGGTGAGCCCTGAGATTGTCCCGCTTCCTGTCTGGGGAATAATCTGCCCTACGGTGAGTGCTGCTCTCATCCCACCCAACCAATCTTAAAAACAGACCCCAAAGGACCCAACTGCTTCCAAATAATTTAACCTCATTTGAGAACAAAGCTGAAAACAATACTTCCAGGAACATAAAAACCACCAGGCTGCGGTGCAGGGTGGAAAAATCCAGGTGGAGCCTGGCAGCTGGGGAGACGGAGGTGAGAGTCAAGGGGAGGAAGGCAGCTGGAATCCCCAGGACAGACGCCTGGAGAGGGGAGAGCTGCACGCAGGGCGGACCCCAGGTCTCTGCAGAGAGCCCCCTTAGCCCCCCTCAAGCATTCAGCTGAGGAGTGACCTGGTGCATTCGTGAGACAAAGGGGTTAAAGAGCGCCCTCTGCTCACACAGGCTGGGAAAAGTGCCTACTACCACTAACCAGCCTGGAAAAGCTCATGACTCATGGAACATGGGGTAAAGTCCACGAGCGTTCTACCTCAGTAGTAGGGAATAATGAGTCCTACGCTGATTTTTATTTTTTATTTATTTTTTAATGTTTTTGTTTATCTTTGGGAGAGACAGAGCACGAGCAGGGGAGGGGCAGGGAGAGAGAGAGGGAGACACAGAATCTGAAGCAGGCTCCAACTGTGAGATCATGAGCTGAGCCGAAGTCAGTCACTTAACCAACTGAGCCGCCCGGGGGGCCTCACTACTTTTTAAAAAAATATTTATTTTTGAGAGAGAGACCGTATGCACATGAGGGGGGAGGCAGAAAGGGAGAGAGAGAATCCCTAGCAGGCTCCTCGCTGTCAGCGCAGAGCTGGATGTGGGGCTCAGTCCCACAAACGGTGAGATCATGACCTGAGCCGAAATCAAGAGTTGGACGCTGAACAGACTAAGCCACCCAGGCTCCCCGATGAGCCCTACTTTAAAGTGGGTACCTTTCTGATCCCACTTACACATATTAGAAGCAATATCCTAGAGCCTGTTTTCCAGGCTCTGTTTTCCAGGCTTCTTTAAACTGTTTTCCAAAGAACAGCCTCCAGAAACAAGCTAAAGGTATTTTGAGGAACATAAAAATCTCCTCCACCCAAGAAGGGAAAATTGACAATGTCTTGCATACAGAGATCACCAAGTAGCAAATTATGATCCACGATGAGAAGTCGATTGAAACCGAAAACGGACGCAGATGTTAAAACGAGTAAGAACATTTAAAAAGTTATGATAACCGTATTCCAAGTTTACCTCGATATATCATGTGTAAAATTTTTTTAATGTTTTTATTTTTTATGTTTGACAGAGAGAGAGAGAGAGAGAGAGAGAGAATGAGCGGGGGAGGGGCCGAGAAAGAGGGAGACACAGAATCCCAAGCAGGCTCCAGGCTGAGAGCACAGAGCCCGACGCGGAGCTCGAGCTCACGAACCTCGAGATCATGACCTGAGCTGAAGTCAGACGCTCCACCGACTGAGCCACTCAGGCACCCCTGAAATCGTTTTTTTTTTTTTTTTAAAGGAGGAGCTCGGTGTTCAAAAACGTTCGTCTAGTGTCTAGTACTAAACGGTCTTGTCAGTATCAGGGGAGGAAGAGAAAAGGACTTGGAAAGGGGATGACTTTCTATGGGAGGCGTGGCTACCAGAAGAGGCGTCCCTGAGCCGCACGCATTCGTCTCCCAGGCCCGCCGTGGGAATATCCTACACTCTGGAAAACTCTCAGCCAGAGGGTGCTCAGCAGCAGAGGCCAGAGCCGCGGGGGCGCCTTCGGCCACTGCAGGGAGGTCATGGCGCTGGAATGTTCAGTGCAAGGGAGAGACCGGGGGGTGAGGCTCCTGCTGGAACCGGGGGCCGGCCGGAGACTTTTAACGACTCTGGCAGGACTCAGGTCAGCACGCTGGCTCGGCTACTGGCCTACGTTCAAAGCCTGTTGTCCTGTAGGAGCTTTTGGAACTGGGACACGTTGAACCCTCTCTCCGAACGTCCTCTCCCTCACTGACAACCCGAGAAAGAATAGCAACGGCGCAGAGGGATGACCCGAGAGACGGCGCTGGAGAATGTAAGTGGCTCAGGGCTCTCTCTCCACTTGCTCGCGGCACTCCACACCGTCCGCAATGACTGCTGTCAGCTGGAGTTGGATGTTGCCGAAATGCCACACCCCTTAGCTCCCCAGCCCCGAAAGCGAAAGCGGGGATCTTGTCGTTTCTGTGCCGGTTGCATCCCCAGCGCGTGGTGTGCCCGGCACCGCACAAGGAGTCGGTGCTCCGAAAAGACGGTTGGAGCCAAAGGGCAGCCCCCGGGAGCAAAACGCTGCATCTGGAACCCCATAGACGATCGGCATTGTTTTTTTTTTTTTTGTTAAGTGTTTATGTAGGTTCTTAGGACAAGGCCATGGCATCAGAGGTTTTGATTTGACTGTTCCACCAAGATCTTGCCAACTTGTCGGCTGATAACGGAGGCAAAGTGGGACCAGCACCGAGGTCCCCCTAAGTTCACCACTTCAAGCAAGGTCAAGCAAACTTTTTCTGCCTTGAGCCAGGTGGAGTCCTAGCAGATTTGAGGAAAGAAGCAAGTAAATAAAATGTTCCATCTGATCTGCCTGGATGAACCACACAGTCCTGGCCCCAGGAGCTGCCCCCCTGGAAGGGTCCAATAGACCGTGGCACAGAAGAGATCGTTAATAATAAATTACAAACGTGGTGGGGCAACCACAGGGAGACCCTCTATCCCTTCCCCAGGCCCCTCACGTTCACTCCCTGGCCTGCTGTACCCCATGGGCTTAATAGGCATCAAAGCGAAACAAATCCAATAAAACGTTTCCCTGAGCTAGGAGTGAGCGCAGTAATTCATTCTCATTCATTCTCCCTCTCCCTCAATTCTTCCTGCCAAACGGCTGATCATAGCTGACGGAAGAACAAAGGAAGAGGCATTTCAAGGAAGCCTCCTTTGCTCTCTCGCAGGAAGCAAGACCCTGCCATAAAGCTTACCAAGGCGTCATGACGCATGCCGTATGGATAATGGGGCCACGTGTGTCCTCCCAGTGGCAGACACCGACGGGACACCTTGTTGCTACCTTTCTGTTGCCCTGTGGTGACTGTGAAAATGCAGTTTTTTAGATTCCCTGCTGCAGGGGATATACCTGACTGTGGATCCCCAGCTGCGGTCCTTCTGGGTCCACACAGCAGACACCTGGGCTGTCCTTCCCCCGGGATGCCGACGACTGAGGACAAGTTTGGGGCACAAAGGCAGGTCCATTCCTTTCATCGATAACATTTTTTTCTTTGCTCTTTCTTCTATTTTTAGCTTTATTGAGGTATAACTGACACATCAGATTATAACATATTGAGAGTGTGCGTTGTGATGATGTGACCTATGTCTACGTTGTGAACGGATTTCCACCCGCGAGTTAATGATGCATCCATCACCTTGCAAATTTACCCCCTCCCTTTTATTTTTTTCTTTATTTAAAAAAATTTCTTTTAACGTTTATTCATTTTTGAGAGACAGAGAGAGACAGAGCATGAGTGGGGAAGGGGCAGAGGGATAAGGAGACACAGGATCCGAAGCCGGCTCCAGGTTCCGAGCTGTCAGCACAGAGCCCGACACGGGGCTTGAACTCATGAACTGAGAGATCGTGACCTGAGCCGAAGTCGGACGCTCGACTGACTGAGCCACCCAGGCGCCCTTATTTTTCCTTTTTTTGATGAGAACACAAGTTCTACTCTCTTGAAAAATTCCAACCGTACCACACAGATTTATTAACCATAGTCACTGGGAGATCTTCAGACCTTCACCCTACCGCTGAAAGTTCAGACCCTTTGATAACAGGGGCCTTGGGTTCGAGAAGTTGCCATTGGCCCCGGCGGAGACCCGCTGAGAGTGCTCCGCAGTCTGATAGTCCCCTTTCTGAGCCTCCTTCCTGCCCCTCCCGCCACACGTGGCAGGCCTGAGGGCTCCCCCCACCCCCGCCTTCCCCAGAAGCCTCATCCTACTTCTATTTAAAAGTTTATTTACTTATTTTGAGGGAGAGAGAGAGAGAGAGTGAGTGAGCATGCATGTGAGTGGGGGAGGGGCAGAGAGAGAGGGAGAGAGAGAGAATCCCAAGCAGCCTCTGCACTGTCAGTGCAGAGCCCGATGCAAGGCTTGATCTCACCAAGTGTGAGATCATGACCCGAGCCAAAATCGAGTCGGACACTTAACTGACTGAGCCCCCCTGCCAGGTGCCCCGGCCTCATCCTACCTCAGAGGCATTCCCCGCACAAAATCCTGGGCACATCAGGTTCTGCTTTCTCAGAGAAGGATGCACGTGGGCGGCCCCAGGCAGCAAGATGGGCTTGGAGACAGGCTCACTCACCATTCGGCTGGCAAACCGCACGTCACCCTGGAGTGGTGGGGGTGGGGGGGGCACAGAGAGGGTCCCCAGCACACGTTGGCGGCCCGAGCGTTCAAGCCCTGTGGTGACCTGGGAAGTTGTCTCAGTGGAAGGAAACCCTTTCAGTGCAAAGACTTAGACATTTGGAAGAGATATCAGGGGAACAATGCCTACAGAGACAGTAGAGACGGGAAAGGTCCTCCCGGCGGTCGAGCTCAAAGCAGTCTTGTTGGCGTGCCAGAGCTCCCGTGACAAAATGCTGGAGACCAGTGGGCTTAAATAACCGGAATGATTTTCTCACAGTTCTAAAGGCCAGAAGTTGAGGGGCGCCTGGGTGGCTCAGTCAGTTAAGCGTCCGACTTCGGCTCAGGTCATGATCTCGTGGTCCGTGAGTTTGAGCCCCATGTCGGGCTCTGTGCTGATTTCTCAGAGCCCGGAGCCTGCTTTGGATTCTGTGTCTCCCTCTCTCTCTGCCCCTCCCCCGTTCATGCTCTCTCTCTGTCTCAAAAATAAATAAACGTTAAAAAAAAATTAAAATAAATAAATAAATAAATAAAGGCCAGAAGTTGAAGACCAAGGCGTCTGTGGGTTTGGCCTCTTTGGAGGCCTCTCTTTGGCTTTGCAGATGGCTGCCCTCTTGCTGGGTCCTCTGGTGGTCTTTCCCTTGTGGACCTGTAGCCCTGGTATCTCCCCAAGTGTGTCCAAAATTTCTCCTTTTATAAGGACACCGCTCAGACCGGACTAAGGCCTACTCTAAAAATGCCTCATTTAAACTTAATTACCTCTTTAGAGACCTTAACCTCCAAACATAGTTGCATCAAGAGGTCCTGGAGGGCATGACTTCAACACGTGGATTTGGAGGAACACAATTCAGCCCATCATACAGTTACCATCTACTTTGTGTGGGCACAGAAGCAGCCCAGGGTGAGAGCATTTCTAGATTCCCTGGGCAGGGGCCTGGCCACCTGCTCAGGGGCCTGGAGGGAAAGACACAGGAAAATCGGAGACCAAGAGTCTGGAGTAGAGGCATGTGGGTGGGCATACAAGAGTGTGAAGACAGGGTAGGGACTTCTGCATCGCACCTCAGTCTCCCTGGAACGCACCAACCACGGACGAGGCACTGAACACCCAAGGAGACAAAATGACTTAACAGTGGACAGTAGCCAGCTCTCATCATCTGTCACTCCAGAACGGATACAATGAGTACACAGAACAGTCACAGTGACAGAAATGGAAGCCACTCCAGGCCCACTTGTATGGATTTTCAGGTGCACGGGCCATTCCTGCTGTTGCTTCCCTGGGTATCTGACTTGCCAGGAGCTGTGGCCACCAGCACTGAGCCCCTAGTGTGGCACTCTATCTTGAAGAGACCAAGCAGCCGTTTCGTAGCGAGGAGGCTTCACGTGGTCCCTTCCATGTTGGAAGGGCGAACAGATAGATGGGTTTGCCTCTCCTGACCCTTGAGCTTCCATCAGCACCAACGTGCAGGGGGCTACGGAATGCCTGATCCGAATGCGTGGCAGGCCACACAACGTGGCATCTGACCAAGATCCCCGCTTCCCCGTGGAGGAAGTCCTGGAATGGGCTCTTGTCTTTCCAATCTACTGGCTTGGGTGGACCTTTCTTGGAACTGCTCAGCGGTCTGAGACTTTTATGACCGAATCTTCCTTTCTCCCTCCAGTCCTTCTCAGACGTCGGGCTCGCAGAGAGATCTGAAAGCTCTTTGGCCTTCTCTAGCTTGCTCACCTTTTACCACAAATAAAGCTCTCGCATTTCTGATCCTGCTTCAGCAGCTGATTTCTGAGCGCCTGAGCTAACGCGAATCCTTTCTCAGGGAACGATTGCTCCTTCCCCTTCGCTTCTATGTGGTCAGCTTCCATAGGCCAACTGACTTGATCTGCATCCTTTTATCACCCTAAATGACTGTACTTACAAGTTTTTAATTCAACTCTGACAATCCCAAATGTATTAGTAGTTTTAATCACCTTTTCTTTAGGGAAAAAAAAAATCAAATTTTGGCTCAAATCATTGGACCACGATAAAAATCACAGAACTCTTCTGTTAATGCATTATACATAATTATAGTTGAACTTTCTGTCTTAGGAGGAAATTAATATTTTGCGCTAATGGGTACATTCAAATTATTTCGAAAACTTATCTTTTGGCATAGTAGCAGTTAGAATCTTGGACATTAATCTTTTCCATGACATCGTATTTCATGGCTTTTGTAATGTGTTCCAAATGTTATGTATCTTAAGTTTAACGGCGACTAAGGTGATTTTCTCATCCAGGAAAACCAGAATAGCAAAGTTTCCACTTACTTTCTGTTCTCAAAATATTTCTCTTTTAGGATCATATACACTCAGAGGTATAAAACAACCATCAACGGGTTCCCAAAACATATGAATAACTGGCTTATTTGCTCTACTCGCTAGCTTTCAATTAATTTAAATTCAGCTAAACATACACGTTTTGAGGGTTTCAAAAGTATAGTATTTTCCCCCCAATTTACCACGGGAAACAACTGACTTTTTTTTCCAATTTAAAAATGACTCTTGATTTCCTTTAAATTCCTTCCAAAGCATTTCCACATCTGTAGTCTATAACAAAAAAAAGTGATAAAAAGATAAAAAGATAAGATTTTATTTTTCTAAGCATTCCTGAAGGCACAATCTACTGAATTCCTATATTTCTTCTGTAGTTCTTGAGGCTTCCAGAAAATCGTAAGATTCTTGCGGACAGAAGCGACATCATTTTTCATGTGTTTCTGTCGTCACCAGTAAACAGCGGGCAAGTAGTTAGTGGTCAATAAACGTTTCCTAGTTCTCTCTCAGGTGCTCCCCTTCCTATGTTGAGAAAAACCTTGCTCTGAGGAGCAAGGACAGTAGCAATGGACCGTTTCCTGCATGGATGGGGCTTGTCCGAATAGGGAATGAGGAAAATTTGAAAGTACCTGAAAAAAAAAGGGCTCCAAGCTTTTGGCTTTCCAAAGATTCTCATGTTTTCCAACTAAAGCCCAGTGTCCAGAAAATCCTGATGCTTTTTTCAATTATATTCTTCTGTAAAGTCCCCTTTTGATCAAAATTATGCTAAAAGGTCGCTCCCATGATCTGTTCAGCATCAAGATAAGGTCAGGCGTTAATTAATGTTGAATTACGAAGAATTCCTATGGAAATGCCTATGACATCTATATTATAACCATAATTAGCTAATTAACCAATCAATTATAATGATTAATGTGATCATAATGAATGTATGGCAAATGGTTATTAATTCCTAGAGTTTCCAAAGTGAATGCATTAATCACAGTTGAATCCATGGTACAGTATAACCTGGGTGCCTAATTGTCTTTCTGAACTCTGGGTGTGATGTAATAACTTACATCTGCTTAGAACTTTAGCAGTTTAACAAATACTTGGTCACATGCTACCTTTTCCCCCCGCCTTCTGACAAACTTGTGAAGCCCTGGAAGAGAAGTGTTGTTACTGCTGATGTTTTGTTTCCATTTCACAGGGGGCAAAACTAAGTTTCAGAGAAGTTGGATGACTTTTTTCCAATATCACACCGTTTTGTAGTCCCTCTTCCAAATAGGCCTTCCAACAATCTTCGCTGGTATTTGGAGTTCTGGACGTGGACACTTATGCTAAGCTTTCCCCATAATTTCCCAGACCTCTTATTACATAATGCTGTCTGGTGTTTACTTAAAAAATTAATGAGCTTGTCATCACAAAATAGATATAAATGGGGAGAGAATTTCACCACTGAATGAAAGAAATCCTGAGTCATCAAGGAGAGGAGAAGGGACGTTGGGGGCTGGGAGCCCAGTGCTTCCACTGTGTGGCTGTGGGCAGTGGAAACGTCAAGAATCCTTGGATTATTTCCCCTAATTTTCCTCCATGGCATATCTTGTGACACCCAGCTCCATTCCAAATGCATCGTAACAATGAACAGGCTGCCTGCTGACTCTGACATACATAACTGGGTGAAGAACAAAACCAAGGCCGACCAAAACAAAGGAACCCCCAAATACTGAAGGGTGCTTTGGAATCAGCCACCGAGCCCTAGAGTGTAAAGAGATACCCATTCTTCAGCAGTATTCAATTATTCTTTGATTTCCCCTGGGACGTCCGGTAACTTTCGAAGACATGATGACTAGAAATGTGGAATAAGTCAATAAGGGAGTGTCACAGGACGTGGCCATGGAGTGAGGCTCAAGCACAGGCTTGGGATGGAAGGAAGAAGAAGGAGGTCATTCTAGATCAATGGGAGAAGTGGGAGGCAAGACAGGTCTTGCAGAAGTTAGGTTAACATCAAGAAGCTGTGGAAGACGGTGCAACGGGAGGGCCAGTGGAGGGTGAGTTCGTGATGGAGGCACCGGAAGACCAAAATGGGGGCCAAAGTACCACGTGGTGGAAGAAAGATCCTGACCCACTGCAGCCAAAGATCTCCATCAATATCGGTCTACCAGAAATGCTTTCACATTACAAGGTGTCAGAGCAGTGGATGAACTTTATGAGGTCTTGCTCTATTTCAAAGTCATTTACTCTAAAAACAACACAGACAGCAGAAATGGACTCTGAACTTGTGGCAAGCTTTGGCAAGAAGCTTGATAACTAATATCAGCGGGATAAGTCACGTCCATTCCAAACTGGGAGGGGCTGCCCAGAAGAGGATCCGCAAATCGGGATGGCCATGCTCACCTGTGCCACACCTGGCCAGGGAGCGCACTTCCTGCTCATCGAGGAAGAGCCAGCTGTTAAAGTCAGATTTGTGGGTGCACTTACGAGAGGCTGCAGTTAGACTGTCTGTAGTGTGGGGTTTTTTTTAATCCACAGTTAATTTTCAACTAATGACTGTGTTGTAGGCATAGACACCAAAGTTAAAGTACCTTTACCAAAGTGTTACATTAATTTCATTTCAGTTCATTTCTCAAGCATTTTTTTATTTAAAAAAAATTTAATGTTTATTTATCTTACAGAGAGAGAGAGAGAGAGAGAGACCATGAGCGAAGGAAGAGCAGAAAGAGAGGGAGACACAGAATCCGAAGCAGGCTCCAGGCTCCGAGCTGTCAGCCCAGAGCCCCATGCGGGGCTCGAACTCACAAACCATGACATCGTGACCTGAGCCGAAGTCAGATGCTCAACCGACTGAGCCTCCCAGGGACCTCTCGGGCATTTTTATAGTGCCTCGTATACAACAGTGGATGCCAGGAAGACAAGGAGAAGTATAACATGTTTGTCCCTCCAGGAACTCTGAGCTCAGTAGGTCAGGCAGACATCTGAGTGACTAGGTGCCTATGGAGGTGGTTCCACCTGGCAAGTTGCTCCTGGTTAAAGTGTGCAGGGCAGCGAGCCTCTCTGCCTTACAGTCTGAGCTTAATGAGATGGATTCAGGACTGTGTGCTTTAGCACATGTTAGCACATGGCGTGTGGGAAGAGGTTTTACCAACAGTTCTCACCATATTTAACTGCATCCGGAAAGTTCTGTCACCATTTGGAAAATGGGATCGTGTCTGGTGGTTAGGAACACAAACATTGAAGTAAAAGACTGTACTTCTTGGTCTCGCCCCTAACACTTCTTGGGTGGGTTGCCTTGGATGAGTTAACCCTGTGATCATCAATTTCCTTTCTTAGAAAAGGGCATACTGATGCTTATTTTAGATGGACAGCTGGGGAATAATAAAATACGGTGTATAAAGTACACACAAAAAAATGCCTGGCATTTAGTATCTTAGTCTCGTTGCCCTGGAACAGAATTCCAGAGGAAGTGCTAAGTGTTTTACTGGAAGGTGCGATCCCAAGGCTGTAAGAGTGAGCCTGGGAAGGATGAGGTGAGTATCTATGGAGCCACGCTCCCGTGAACAGCCAGAACCAGTCACTCAGCCACGAAGGAGAACTCTGTTCAGAAACACCGTGCTTGAGAACAGTCCGAGAGAGAGGCGTGCAGAGGGGCTTTACCTGCCAGATCGCCCCCTTCTTCTGCCGCCCGGCAGAGTTTACCAGCCCGGTCTCAGAAATGTTGCCTGTTGAGGTAGCGGTGCGGGGGTGGGGGGGGCGTCGGTATTGTTCACGGAGCCCCCAGACAGGGCTGGCATTAGGAATATCGGCTGTAGAATCACCGTGTTGCATGACTCTGGCCTGGGGTATCTTGTTTTCGCCTGATGCCTGGTTTTGATTAAAGGCATATGTCATGTTCAAAGGCCCCTGCCCAGATCAGCCTCTGCGTGCCCTTATGTAATTAGTTTATTTAAACAGTGTCTCCATTTATGTCAGGTCTTGACTGTGGCCCTAAGTACAGGAGTGTAATAGGATATACCTATTAAACAGATGTTGAACCTTAATGGATATGTTTTGAACAATCAATCGGAATTAGACTCTCAATAACTACCGTAGAGCAAGACAATGTATCTCATTACGTTAAGCAGAGCAATATGGCCTCTTCCTGATTCTCAAGAGTGGTGGCTTCCCCAGATGGGGTGAGTATCAGAATCAATGAGAGGGCATTTTAAATTTCAAATTTTTAGGCCCCCATTCACCAACAGATTTTGATTCACGGATCTGGGGTAGAACTTGGGCATCTGAATTTTGTAAGAGTCCCTTGACAATTATGATGTGCAGCCAGGTTTGGCGGCCCTGAGCCCAGAGACAATCAGAGGTGGTCCTTTAGAGACCATCTACCGCTTGTTCCTAGAGACCAATGTTTTCGTTCATTTATTTATTTTTCATCCATTGATTGATTGATGGATTGATTCCTTCATTCTTCATTGGTTTAGTATCTATCCTCTGAGTCCCTGATAAGCACGAGTTGCTGGACTGGATTCTGTTGGGATATAAAATATGTTTGCCTGAGACACGCTTCTGCTCTAAAAAGTGTCTTCAGTTAACTGAGGGTCGGGAGGGCACATGTTTATTCAGCATGCAGTCTGGTCCACGCACGTACTTTCTGCTTTTACATGTGACATCTTATGACAGCCTAAAGAGGAACCATTCTCGTTTTACAGGGGAGGCCCCTGAGTTCACACAGTTTAAGAAACAGATCCACGATCACTCTGTTTGTAAACGCCAGCGGTGAGGGGAAACGCTGTGCGCAAAGAACGTAAACATAGAGAAATTGCCAAATCTTATAAAGCAGTCAAGATAAGGAATAGAGTGGGCTAATGAAAGGGAGGGCTCACTTCCAGTGTGACCGGGCAGAGGGGAGAAGACAATTGCCCAAGCTCAGAAGCACACAGGGCAAGACATTTCGGTCAAACTGGGCACTTAAGGCAGGCGTTCTCCCACCAGGCAGGAAACCTAAATCACCTGGGAGCTTTCGAAACGATTCTGCCAAGATACGGAAGCAGCACAAGCCCCCCGCGGATTGACGACGGGACACAGAAGAGGTGGGAGGTACACACAACGGAATATTACTCAGCTGCGAAAAAGAATAAATCTGGCCATTGGCAACGACATGGACGGAACTGGAGGGTATGATGCGAAGTGAAACTGGTCGGAGAAAGACACATACCATGTGATTTCACTCATATGTGGAACTTAAGAAACAAAGTGAACAAACAAAAGGAAAAAGATAATAGAGAGAGAGGGAAATCAAGTCGAAGACTCTTACCTACAGGGAACACACTGACGGTGCCCAGAGGGGAGGTGGGAGGGAGGATGGGTGAAACAGGGGTGCACTCGTCACGATGAGCACCGGGTGTTGTATGGAATTGCTGAATCGTTGTACCATACACCTGTAACTAATAGAACACTGTATGTTAACTAACAGGAATTAAAATAAATAAACAAACAAACCACTTCTGATTTTGGGGGGCGGGGGGTCAGGTGAGGCCTTGGAATCTGTATTATTTAAAAAAAATTTTTTTTTAATGTTTATTTTTGAGAGAGAGAGAGAGAGAGCACGAGCAGGGGAGGAGCAGAGAGAGAGGGAGACACAGAATCCGAAGCAGGCTCCAGGCTCTGAGCTGTCAGCACAGAGCCCGACGCGGGGCTCGAACTCACAACCCGCAAGATCATGACCTGAGCCGAAGCCGAACGCTCAACCGACTGAGCCACCCGGGCGCCCCGAAATCTGTATTATTTTAGAAGCAGGCGCATCCCAGATCCAAATCTAACTGAATAGATTGAAATAAATGGACACATTTTGCATTTTAAATGCAAAGGCTCATACATTGACCTAAAACCCAACTACGCCCTCACAGGCTGGGAGAATGTGCCCTGACATCAGAAGCACATACGCGACATGTTCGGAGTCGAGGTGATGTCAATGGGAGGAAATGGCCCCAGCACGGAATGTCCACAAGGGCCAGGATACTTGGGTCCTTGTGTTCAGGGTTAGAGTCACAGCACATATGGCATAGAGAAACCGTGAATGCCCAGAGGTGGGGTACTGTAGAGGAGAAGGGCTAAACCATACCCATGAGGAAATGTTGGAGAATTTGGGGCTCCTCCTAACGATCCTTAAACAGCTGATTATCCGGAGAGCTGGCTTGTAAGGGGGAACTAGCCTCTAGGGGGCAGGGCTGAGTCCAAAGGGCCGCCGTCGCAGGTGCACAGATCTCTGAAATGTGTAAGAGCTTCCTTAGGACAGGAAGTGTCTTCCCAAGGTGTGACAAAGGAGAGCGATGAATTGGATAAAGGACGATATGCAGCAGCATTTCCTTATCAATTTTTAATACCCACTTTATTGAGGTGTATAATTGGCATGTACAAATCTGTACATATTTAATGTATACAACTCAGTGAGCTTGGGGACAAGCGTGCAACCTTGAAACCATCCCCACCATCAAGGCCGCGAACATATCCATCACCTCCGAGAGTTTCCTCCGCTTACGTTATTATTTTTGTGGTAAGAATGCTTTACATAAGATCTTCCCTCTCGGCAAATTTGAAGTATATGGGCACAATACCGCTTGCCTTAGGCACTATGCTGTATGGTAAACCTCCAGAGCTTACACATCTTCTTTACGTGGAAATTTGTGCCCTTTGACTACTGTTTCCCCATTTCTCCCCTCCCCTGCCCCCAGCCCCCGGAACCATCACTCTGCTATTCACTTCTATGAGTTTGACTGTTTTAGGTACCATGTGTAAGTGAGATCACACAGTTCTGTCTTTCTGTGCCTGGTTTCTTCGACTTAGCACGCTACCCACCGCCCCCCCCCCCCAGGTCCATCCACGTTGTTGCAGATGGAAGGTTTTCTTTCATTTTTTAAAAGGCTACATAATATGCTATTGCGGGTATGTGCCACGGCACAGTTTCATTATCTATTTATCCATCAAAGGGCATTGGGGCTGTTCCCACATCTTGACTATCGTGACTAGCGCTGCAACGAACGTGAGGGTGTAGATATATTTTGGGGGTCCTGACTTCGGTAGATACGTGCCTGGAAGTGGGCTCGCCATTGTCATTCTCGCACCTGCCAGGTCTGAGTCTCTGATCAGAGAAGCCATTTTCTGGTAAAGCCAGGGTTGAGTCATATTTAAAGTGGTCAGAAGAGTTAAGAGGATGTTTTCTGGAAAAGACCAGATGCGTACTCTTCAGTTTTGTGGGCTACTTGCTTTCTGTAGTGACTACACAGCTCTTGTTTTGCAGCCGGGGAGCAGCCACAGACAATAGGTAAACGGATGCGGCTGTGTGCCAAGTTTTTTTTTGGGGGGGGGGGCAGTCTTCTGCCCACAGGCAGGATTTGGCTCTCCTCTGTCTTAGCAGATGGTGAGAGCCCCACCTCTGAAGCTATTTGGGCAGCTTGGAGGGTTTGCACTAAAATGATATCCGTGAGAGAAGATAACTATCCATGCAGGGCAATCTCAGCAGAGAACTTAGAACTCAGACAGAGAATAACTCAGATCAATTCTCCTCCTACAGAAGAGGAAAACGAAGCCCCCAGAAGAAAGGGACTCACCCCAAACACAGAGAACCAGGTAGAAGCATTTGCTATACTTCAAGCGAACGAATAACGTGTTATTTGTAACCCTTCTATCTGCATATTCAAGATACAGGGGGGAAAAAAACCACTCGTTTTGATGGTTTATAACAAAAGTCTTCCAACTTGCATGCCTTTGATTAAAGCCTTTTCTCACGGGTTCTAGAGCCTTCCTTGGGGCGGGTGAACCTGCTCGTCTCCAGTAGATTAACATGCGCATTATGAATTCACTGTCAATGTCAGCCAGCGAGCTTTTCCAATTTTACGAACGTCTTTTCTTTCAGGAGCTGGAAATGTTCTCAAAACTGTCCTGAAAGCAAGTAATGCTTTCGGTCGTTGTCACCTTCGTGAAGAACAAGCCGCAACTTTGCTTTCTGACTTCATTCTCTGGGTGACATTTTTCACACAGGCTCTGACAGAGACAGCAATTATAAAGACATCCAGGTTGGCATTCAAGGATTCTTGAAGTTAACAAATTGTCCGGGGATAAATGACAATGAAGTTGGCAGACTACACGTGCCCCCCCCCCCCCCCACCGAAAACGCACACACAAGGGGGACGGGAATCAAGCCTTGAGGAAGAGGCTGGCCCCCGCCCCCACGTCCAAGGCCGGGGTGCGCTGGGGTTACCTCCAGGACTTACCTGTTCAGCATGCAACGTGGCTCAGGCTGGCCAGGCTGTGGGCACCTGAGCAGCTCTGAAAGTCTGGAAGATTTGGGTGGGCTGGGGGCAGGGGGGCAGGGGGGAAACTGAAAAAAATACATACTTGAACAAACGCAACACAGCTTCTGGATTTGCTGGCGGTACTCAAGGGGGAAAACGCTGTTTATTCAGATCTAATTCCCTCCTGAATAAACCCGCCGTGCGTTGGCCGCTCACTGCCTGAGTGTCGTCCCTGTGCGGCCCGACCACTTCGGCATCTTAGCGTTTTGGCTTCGTTCCGCTGCTTCCCCTTTGAGTGTCCTCTTTTCCAGGTGTTCAGCATCCTGGGTCTGTCCGCCTGGGATTACCTCCCCAAACTGCCCATTGACCATTTCGGCTCTCAGCCCTACCCTTTGCGTGAAGTCTGCTCTTTTCATTCCCAGGAGAGCCGTCTTCATTCAGGACAGAGCTGGGGTTGAGGGGACTCACGGTAGGGCCTCAGGTACCCTGGCATCGTGTATGCTTCTCCTGACAAAAGACAGAGAGCTTCTGCACAACTTGGACTCCCGAGTCCGCCGTGAGGCAGGGAGCCCCAATGTGTGCAGCCATTAACTGGAGCAAACCCAGTAACTTAGTGCTGCTCAGTGCTCAGTGCTCAGTGCTTGTAGTGTGGGGGGCCATACTTAACCGCTCATAGAATCTTCACTGTTTCGGATCTCTGAGACTCCTGCTCCTATGTGAGCCCTGTTTTATAGAAGAGTAAATGGAAAAATAGGTCTAGAACTTCTCCTGGGTCTCACAACTAGTACAAGTGATAAATAAGATTATCCACAGCTGCAGGGGGCCATGTGAAGGAAGGTTGGGCCAGGGGTTTGGAGGGGAAAGACTGAGGAACCCCTAAACCTCTGTGCTCATCAGCACCGTCCATTTGCTCTGAACACTTAAGAGGTAGCACTCTCTAGACTTTCTTCCAAGGGTGGTAGCTGGAGTTGGTTAGAGTACTTTTCTAGAACCTTCCTAACTCTTAACGCCTCAGCCTTTCTGCTGCGTGCAGAAGGGCTCATCCTGCTCCTTTTTCCAGGGCACCCAGAAGTGCTTCCTGGGTTGTGCGGTTAGCAGGCTTAGTCCTCATCACCACCCCCATTTTGCCCATGAGGAGGGTCAAGCTGAGAGCCATGGAGTCCGGGGCTGCTTAGCAAATAAGAGGCAGGGCCGGGATTCAAACCCAGTTCCTCATAGCTCTGCTCCGCTCCCCGGAGAATGTGTGGCCCAGCGGCCCAGGCCAGGCTGGGGGAAGACCCCGGGGCTGGGGGCAGTTCGCATTCTCAACATCTCTTCTGGAAATCGGTGCTGCTTAGTGACAGTAAGGCTTCGGAAGGCGCTGTGAGATTCCATCTGGGTAGAGAGGTCTTTTCCTCCAGGCCAGTTCTGTCTGGGTAGGAGAGAACGACTGGCCATGCTGTCGGTGAGTCAGGTGGCCCTGGGTGTCCCCCAAATACCTGACACAGGGCCTGTCACCATGGGGACACATAGTCAACGGTTCTTGAATGCAAATGGAAGGAAGTCACAAAGAGCACACTAACATATGTGGCCGGCTCCGACCTCTGACCTCCCTGCTTTAGGTAACTCCCGCTCCAAAGTTTGGAGAGAACCCCAATACCAGCCAGACTCTCTCTCTTGTGTCTCGGGGCACCCAACTCCTCCCCTGGTTTCAATGCCGCTCAGCCTAGGACTGTAACGACATTCCTACCACCTCCCTACCACTGCGTCTTTTCACCCACCCACTCTCTTAATCTCCAGCTCAGAACCAGCCCAGCCATTTTCTGTCCCCGCTCCTTCCCTGGGTCTCGAAGTCCCCCTGAGGAAAAATCACAGCTGTGTGAAATGATCGTCTTTACGAATGTGCAATCCCAATCTCCCCCGAGTCCTGGACTTTGAAGGTATTTTGCTTCTTTCCCATCACCCACCGCAGGTTTTGGGGGGGGTGTGATGGGAGGGGGAGGGGAGATGACACGGTGTGCTCGGGGTTTGTCGGTGCTAAGTTTTAATGTTTTGCATTGAGGAAGAGGAATAATTTTTACTCTCCCCCAAACCGAACAGACCCTTAACTCCTGTTTTACAGCGTATTTTCCGTGCTTCGGACAGAGTCATCACGTTTATGACACTTGACAGCTGTTTCTCCCCCGGCTGCTGGGTGGGACGGGACAGCCCCGCATTTCGCTCAAAGCTACGTTTATGTCTTCTGCCTGAGCGTTCTAAAATGTCCTTTGTCCCCATAACACATTTTGTATCCTCTTGTCTCAAATCCGCTTGATTACATTTGAGAGCTCCCCTCCTCGCTCTCAGCATATGGACTTGGGTCTCTGTATATACCTTCAGCCAGCACAGTTCTCAAACTTTAGTGTGTGTGAAAATCACCAGAAGGTTTGTTCACACCCAGACTGCCGGGCCCCGTCCCCAGGGGTTTTGATTCACTAGGTTTGGGCTGGATAAAGAATCTGCATTTCTAATTAACCCGCAGGAGAAGCCCGTGCTGCTGGCCTAGGGACCCCGCTCTGAGAATGACCACTGTGAACTCCATCTCCTTAATTCAGCAACACACGGGGCCGAGTTGGACCCTCTGCCCTTCTGGAAACTTCACTCTGGTGGGAAGAGATGCTTCCTCGGGGGTGAGAATAAATGTGATTAACTCTGAACGGGGGAAAGTGTTGCTTTCCCTAAACGCGATGGGGAAAACATGACGAGAGTTTGCCTACATGACGGTAAATCCTATCTGGATTGGAGAGCATAGCATATCCTATGCTGACGTTGTCAGATTAAACAATCAAGCGATTCCCCAAACACTGGGACAACCGAAGAGAGCTTGACTCGTTCAAAAGAGGCATTTCCAGCAACAGAACGTTGCTTTCCCTTTGCAAACCGATCCGTGGGGCTCCGTAGATGTCAGCGTGTTATTTGCCAAATAGAGTTGTTTACTCCTCGCTTTCGCGTCTTTTGCAGGGTATTTCAGTGAGACACAACCAAAAATACGATCTAAAAAAAAAAAAATCTCTATACATACACATATACGCAGGAGGGTTGGCGGGGAGATACAGCAAAGACCTTTAAGGCAACTCTTAAATCATTTGATCTTTCTGAGGCTTTTGCTCCGTTGGGAATCTCAGAACTCTGCAGTCCTGTCCCCAGTGGAGCAGGATGCAGGGGGAGGCAGCAGAAAACCAACACGCCAGGTTCCCCCACAGCGGCCCAGAAAGCACTTGTGAATGTGGCAGGAAATGAGGTCTTAAGTCGGTGCATAAAACAATCAAATCCATCACAGCCTTGGAATGGCCCCTCATAACTCAGGGACTGTCGTAGCATTCTGTGTGCACAGAGGCGGTCGCGGAAGGAGTGACAAACTGAGCTCGGAGTCTGCTAAATCCATCCTGGCAGCCGGAGGAATATATTTCTGAAGCCAAGTCACATCATTTTCCTTGAGCTCATTTGACTGCGGGCTAAGAAGCTATTGCAGAAAACAAAGGGATGGTGATGGGGGTGCTGGGATAATGAATATTAATGAACTCAATTCTCTGGCTTGTGGTTGGTCTAGGACCGGAGCAATGTGAAGGTGGATCAAGAAGAACAAATTCAAACTGATGTTTCAGAACGCACGGGTGGTGTCGGCCACCCATCGGTGCACCTCATTCGAGCTTATCGTGTGCCTACTACGCGCCTGCCACTGGGGCTTGGCAAAAGCGATCACCTGCCCTCTTTCCCCAGGGACCCCATAGTCTGTTGGAGACGTGGATGTGCAAGTGATCGTGACAGTTCAGGGCTTTGCTTTGCATTATTGAAAACACACGAAGCGGAGGGGGAGTCAGGGAGAGCACCCCAGAAGATGTGACTGCTTACACAACCCCGCCCCTCCCAGCAGACATGTCGCCTGACCCTCCTTGAAGGATGAACTTGAGATTTGGTTAAAGCTGGCACCGTAAAGGTATAACAACCAGACCTCCCGATTTCCCGGCCAAGTCTTGGCCACACCCATTCCTCCCGATGCCCCGTGTTGTGGGTCGAATTGAGTCCCACAAAAAGAGATGCCCGAGTCCTAACCTCCAGTACCTGTGAATGTGATCTCGTTTGGAAACAGGGTCTGTGTAGATGTAATCAAGCTAGGATATGGCCGTGGCATTTTGTTACAGCAGCCCTACGTTTACAATTTGATTTGGAACATGTGTCTATATTTTAGTGTTCACCAGGATCTGAAATGAGGCTGGGAAGAGAGCTCCCAGGGTTCTTTCCTGCCCTTCCCGGTCCCCGCCGAACCCGTCCTGGATCCAGTCCTGGATTAGGAAGTTGGCTCCTACCTCTACTTGGCGTGGGCACCCCACTGACCATGTATCTTCAGTTTCTCTTGGACTCTGCGGAGCGGCCCTGGTCCTAAGCACTCAGCCTTCGCCAAACATCTGTTGACTGGATTTGTTTTTAGGTGGACTCCAAATAGAGTCCGAATGTTCCATTCCTCCCGGAAATGTACTGACTTCTCTGCTTTGGATGAGGCCAGAACCTCCTGGCAGGTATGTTCGAAACCACTGAAGAGAACAATTTTCGTAACCGTGGACACTCAATTTGGGACAACACTCTCAGATGACTGCCATTTGCAGATTATATTAGCATCTACTTTGGGGAAGCCATTTTGTATCTTCATCAATCTCTATAAAATGTTTGGATTCTTTGATTCAGTAATTCCGCTTTCGGGAATCTACCCTGAAAACCACCCCGAAATGCAGACAAAGTTGTTACTGCACGGATGTCATCATGGTAAAAGAACTGAGATCAAGCAAAATGTCCAACAACAGAGGAATGGCCAAGTAAACCGTTATAACGTATTCATTTAAAAAAGAATATTATACAGCTACTTAAAAGGATGACTTGGACCATCGTGTAGCCAACATTGAAATGACTGTAATGTGATGTTCACTAAAAGGAACAAGTTTAAAAAATTGTGTACCAAGCTGGTAATTATGTTAAGTATCCACTGAAACCTGGCTGGAGGGAAATCTGCCAAAATGGTAATTTTATTTGCATTTGCTCTTAAGAAATCCCTTTTTTCATCTCTGCTTTTGTATTTTTCTGTAATGGGTTTTTTGTTTTTGAAATTTAAAATACAAGGGAGTAGACCAGGAGAATAATTTATTTATGTGCTTAAAACTGATGGACAATAGCAAATCATTTTTATCTGTTCATTAATTCAACACCAAGTTGCTATCTCGTGGGCATGCATAAAGTAATCTTGCCTATTTCTACCGCATGTCCTATAGGGAAATTACCTTCCTTTAAACCATGACCCCTGGCTGCCCAATCCAGCCCACTGCCTGTTTTTGTAAATAAAGTTTATAGGAACATAACTACATCCATTTATTTAAAGCTACATTGTAACAGCAGCACTGAGTAAATCATACGGCCCACAAAGCCTAAAATATTTAATCTCTGGCTCTTTACAGAACGGTTCTTGACCTCTGCTTTGAAACATTCTTCTACTCTGACTTCAAGTAACTCTACTTGGTCTTCTCCACTTACCTTCCTGATAGAAAAATCTGTTTGATCTTTTGGAGTATGCAATTGACATCAGCCGAATCCATGAACCCAGGCCTTGATGTTTTTTACACTGTCATTTATGAGAGGATTTATTTTGGATGTGGTTGGAGAGATACCGTATATCGCTGGAGAATTCCAAGTTTGTTTCTTAAATTCTTATACTGTGACATCCATGCTTCTGGACACATCCCTCCCATCCCAGCCAAATAGGTTCTGGATAACTAACTCCCACTCCCACGCTAAATCCATTCCACGTCGTCGTTAAAACAAAGGTCCAAGATATGGGTATGATTGTTATTATCCACGTCAATAGATACGATTGAATTTGATTAGCAATAGAGCAGGAAGGTTGCTCCTCCGACTACATAGTCTTACCCAAAAGCAGTTCAAGTTCATTAAAATCACTATTATCTGGCTCTCAGTTAAGTGCGATGATAATTTAATTAACAATGGCCACTTAATTGTTGGTGGCAGGAAACTGAGACAGGCTGGCTCCACCGTGGCCAAGGCAGCTCTACCCTGGAATGCAGGAGATGGTTTCTGAACCAGCCAGTTCGGTGAACTCTGTGCACGGCTTTGGCAAAGGAAAGACCAGAAATAAACAAACCTGGATCTGCTTTAGAAAATCGAATTCTGACCTGGGATGGTGATGCTGAGGATTTACCCGGGATGCCCAAAATGAAGATCCTAGATCAGCAACCTGAATGCTTTTCATTAATTTCATTCATTCATTCATTCATTGACTTTCTGTCTCTTATTCTTTCTGTCCCTCCCTTCCAACATCTATTAAAACCTGAAACCTGTTAAGTACCTAGGTGCTTTGTAGGACACCAGAATGAGCAAGGAGCCACCTTTAGGACTGAAAGAGGCCAGGGTGGTCTGAACTTCAAGGAAAGGAATGATAATGTTGGTGAGCACAGTTTATTGAGCTCTTATCGTGTACCAGGCCTTATGCTAAGTGCTTCAGTCTCATTATCCTATTTTATGTTCACAAAACAAACCTAGTTCAAGTTTGGTAATATTGTTTGTATTGCACCAATGAAAAGGAAGCTGGGGCTTCGGGAAATCTAGTAACATCTCTAGGGTCACAGGGCTAATAAAGGGCAGAACCCAGATACACCACTGATTTCTTGGATGTTCTTACTCTTAAAAACTGATAAATGCTTCCTCCTTCCTGATCTTAACCCCATGAAATGGCACAGGCTTGCACTGTCCCTATGGGCACCTCCCCTTAGCAGACACACATTTGCGTGTATCCTGAGAAAGGCGTAGCCTGCAGCTCAGGGGAACCAGGTCCCTGCCTTTTATTAAACATCCTCCTTTCTTGCTGCTCGAGGTTTCTTTTGTGGGAAGTCAAGTTCCCAGCAGGACAGGATTTAGAAGAGCAGGGCTCAGGGCAACAGGGTTCTGTTTCATTGGGACATCGCCCGGTGACCTGGGCATTATTTGCTGTCTCCCGATACCGTGATCTCCCACCTCAGATCACCCCCTCTCTCACTGAGACACAAGGAGCGTGCTTCGGCATGGTCCATCAATCCCTGAAATTGTTCAAAATCTGGTAAAAAATGCACATGTGGCTTTTTCCAGAATACCTTCCATAGCCTCAGCAGATTCTCCAAGAAGTCTGTACGAGGTTAATAAACATGCATCCAGCCTCTTCAAAGGTATTTCTCAGATCAGCGACCCACACATCACCAAAATCATCTTGTTAACAGTGCAAATTCCTGGGCTCTGGCCTAGAATTGGCTCTCTGGCAGGTGCCACCCAGGAATCTGCATTTTTACACAACTACCTTTCTCAAGAGATCCTGATCTTCCAAGTGCCGTCGCCAAGCTATGGTGTCATTTGCAGTCTTGGACCAAAGTCTTCTCATGACCTTGCTGGGATCTGGGTCTGGAGGAAAGCCAAGGTCCTGCTGGGGGCTGGAGGGGCTGGAGGGGAGGGGCCCACCCTTTGCAGGTGCAAACAGGGTTGGATTTCTCAGTGGCTTTCCCCCCGGGGGCTTTATTCTGCCCATTGTTCCCAGAGACTGTGAGTTTCCCCAGCCAGTGTGTGGGCGAAGCTTGCTTCAAACTGAGTGACCAGCTTTTGTTTGGAGCAGCCCCCGGGGCTCTGTTTGCAACATAAGCTGGAGGCCTTTGGGGCCAGGGTTACAGTTTCCTCCCTTGGGGGCAGAAGGAGCACGAGTTGACCTTTCCCCGGCTTTCTGTGGCCATGTTCACCTTGGAGTTTGTGCGTTTGCTAGTTCTTCACAATGCCCCCAGCCCCTCAGGTACGCAGCTCAGGGGGCTCAGTGGCTCTGAGGCCCTGGGGAGCAAGCCTTCACTCTGGCTTTTCTGCTTGCTGGGCTGGGGTCAAAGCTGGTCTGGCGGGTGGCACAGTGTATACAGCTTCGGGGGGTGACCTCCTTGTCTCAGGTCACAGAGGAGTTAGTGACACTAGACCCACCCCTGACAGCCAGCCTAATGGCTCTGTTCTGGGGCTCCTCAGCACCCAGTGGAGAAGAGGTCGCCCCACGTGGCTGACCACCGGCCACTTTGGTCTTCGACCCAACTTCCCTCTTTCAGTACCTCGGGGCCAGAAAATGGTGTGAGGGCTAAAAAGCACCAGGAATTCCTCCTGGGTCCTGGCTACTGAGAGCCAACCTTCTAGAACTTTCTCCCCAAGTTTCTGAAGTTCAAAACCAGTCCTATAGAAGACAGTCATTGATAATTTAGTGAGTATTTATTGATGAGGGAGCATAAGGCAAGCGGAGGGCGAAGCCCAAGCTAGCACCGCCCCCCGCCCCAGCCCCCCAAACCCAGGTGGGATATGTGTAATATTCCTCAGGCACTCCTGGCTGCCCAAAAACAAAGGAAAGGAAAGAAAACATAGTTATTTGATGGAATTCACAGTCCTGAAGGAACTGAGTCTCCATCAGTTTACAAATATCTTAGTAAATCACAAGAAAAAGGCAATCTTATCAACAGTCTAATCTCTAGAAACCTTATAGACTCAGTTTCCTGGAGCCCCCACATCACCTTCCCCTCCATAGTGATGTGGGGAACAAAGGCGAGAGGAAGTGGCAGGTAAAATTAAATTTCTTTATAATCTGCAGCCCATTGACAAATACTTGAGGCAAATACAGAGTATAGCATTTCTCTAGGAACCCCCTACCTTCCTAATGTTAATGCCTTACTAGAGGAAAAACAAACTTAGCCTGACAATAGCAAGGCCTCAGGTGTCTTAGGAGTCCTCTTCAGCAGAGCAAAGTCCTTCTGGAGGCCTCCCTTTTGACATTACTTCCCCCAACTCCACAGTGTATAAGCAGTCATGCTTCACAACCCCAGTGCGGCTCTTTTGACCCACGGGTCCTGTCCCCTTGCTTTAATAAAATCACCTTTTTTTGCACCAAAGACATCTAAAGAATTCTTTCTTGGCCTGCACCCCCGAATCCCCACCATTCCCAAACCTCATCACTTGTTTCTGGGTGGAGCCCATGGAGGGTAAACAGCATTTCCTGGAGATTAGGCATTTGCCTCTTTTTCACCCCAAAACGTTATCCTTCCTTTGGAGAAGTTTCCCGGCCCCTCAATTCCTCAGGAACCCTGTTCAATGCTCATAGTACTTTATGGCATTTATCTGTCTATAATTATACATTTTTCACACGATTCTTTTTAGTTTAAGTTAAAAAAATGTTTTTAACGTTTATTTTTGAGAGAGAGAGAGAGAGAGAGAGAGACAGAGCACGAGCAGGGGAGGGACAGAGAGAGAGGGAGACACAGAATCTGAAACAGGCTCCAGGTTCTGAGCTGTCAGCACAGAGCCCGATGAGGGGCTCAGACCCGTGAACTGTGAGATCATGACCTGAGCCAAAGTCGGACACTTAACCGACTGAGCCACCCAGGCGCCCCAATGTGGTTCTGTAATTAATGCCTGTCTCTTCCAACCCTACTGGGAAGGCAGAAACCCTGCTTGCTTTTTGTCTCTTTTCTGCTCTGATGCTCACCACTCTACCAGGCCCACTATACCAGGCCGGCCTCTCTTTCTACTGAAGGAACCTAAGGAATGAAGAAAAGAGTAACTTCCTGCATGAAAGCAGTTTGCTGCCTGCATTGAAAACATTGAGATCCCCTCTCTAACTCTTACTAAGCAACTCTTAGCTGATGAGGGAGCATGGGGCAAGTGGAGGTTAAAGTAAAGGCTAACACCACCGCCCTCCCACTCCCCAACCCCTCCCCTCCCCCCCCCCCCCCCGTGGGATATGTGTGATATTCCTAGGAAACTTGGCTACCCAAAAACAAACTTGCCTATCGTGATGTGGGAAACCAAGGCAAATGAAAAATTAAATTCCCTTACTGACTACGGCCCATTGACAAATCTTTGAAACGAGCAGAGTGACCTCTTTCTAGGACTCAGCTGCCTCGATGATGACACTTTGCAGGGGGCAAAAGGGAATCTTGGCCTAACATTATCCTGACTCCCCCAGGATCCTGTAAGTCTACTTTAACATATACAAATTCCTTTGGAAACTTCCTTTATCTCCACTCTCCCAAGATATATGCCGGTAACCATACTCCAAGCTGCTGGCCCCCTGATATACATCTGAAGGGCCTCATGGCTGAGGTTTTACTAAATGGTACACAATAAATGGCGTTTCCCTAACAGCAGCTAGCCTCTCCAAGTCCTGGAAACCTTGCTTCCAAAGTTCCTTAGAGACTTACTCTATCCCTAACCCCCTCCCAACCTGAGCGTATATAATCAGTTACCCCTCACAACACCAGTGCAGTTTTTTCCATCTACCGGTCCTGCCCCTGGGCTTTAATAAAATCACCTATTTGCACCAAAATGCCTTCAAGAATTCCTTCTCGCCTGTCAGCTGTGAGCCTCACCCACCATCACCCCAAAACTTGGTCACCAGTGATGTGGAAAACAAAGGCGGAAGGAAATGGCAGATAAAATTAAATTTCCTTATAGCCTGCAGCCCGTTGACAAATACTTGAGGCAGGCAGAGGAAAACGTTTCTCCAGGAACTCCCTTCTGTCTTAAAGTCAATGCTTTGTTAGAGGGAAAAACAACCTTAGCCTGACGATAGGTGGGCCTCCAGTATCCTGTAAATCTTCGTTAGCATCTGGAATTCCCTTTGGAAACTTCCCGTGGTCTTTACCTCCCCCACCTCCCAAGTATATCATCAGTCATCAGTCTCTCTTCAGGGTCTTGGGGCAGCTCTTCCTGCCCTCCGGTCCTATCCCTGTGCTTCAATAAAAATTACCTTTTTTGTACCAAAGACGTCTCAAGAACTCTTTCTTGGCCGTCAGCTCTGAACCCCCGCGGCTCCAAAACCCCATCACTTGGATTTGTGTGACAAAAACCCACGCAAGGCTCAAACCCGCCTTGGGGACTCTGCGGGGGCCTCTAGGTCGCCAAGAGCACATGGCTTGAGCTCTGAAACAATTAGCCTGACTCGGGCTGCATTGGATTTTGTTAAAATGTGTGCCGATTGCTACGGACATTGTTTGCATGTAATCAATCTTCAGCCACAGAGAGCCGTCTGGTGGGGGCGGGCATGTCAGGACGGCTGCTCCAAACCCTGAATACGGCTGAGGACACTTCCCCACACGCAGAGGCCGCAAACCCTGCACGCCCTTTCCCAAGGGGTCCATTGTGCGAATTATTCTCCCTTTGCTCTCTGGAAACCCGATGGGCCTAAATGGGGCCCGGGGTGAGGGAAGAATGTGCGGCAACGCAGGGAAGGAGCCGGGTGAACAACGGTGCAAACAGCAGTGGGGTCCGGGACATGCGGAAAGGATGCAGGAATTGCAGCCATCATCGCTGGGCTTGTTTGACTGGGGACACCGCACGGCCAACTCCGTCCTGAAGCCAAGTCCAATTGCGCAGGGTCAGTAGGCCGCCTGTTTCAGCGCTGCTTTATGCCTGTCTTTGTTATCTGTGACGTGTGGTGGGCGTGGCTTCTACTTCACCAGCTGATTGGAAGGATCCGTAGGGATGGTCCAATCAGAGCAGCCGGAACAGTGCCCGGCAGGCAGCAGCCACCGACTAGATGGTGCCTTTGGTGCAAGGTCTTCATGGGCTCTCGAGCCTCCACTGCTCCTTCTGCTGCTCACGTTCATGGTTATCAGCCATGGTTGGTACCAACCCACCTGGGGAGCTGTTTACAAATATGAATTCCCTGGCCTCATGGAATCACAGTTACCCAGGGGATTGCAGTCTGCACAGCAGAAGAAAGAAAGAAAGAAAGAAAGAGGAAGAAAGAGGGAGAAAGGAAGGAAGGAAGGAAGGAAGGAAGAAAGAGAGAGAGAGAAAGAAAAAGGGAGGAAGAAAGAAAGAAAGATGGAAAAAGGAAGGAAGAAAGAAAGAAAAGGAAAGAAAGAGGGAGGAAGGTAGAAAGAAAGGTAAGAAAGAAAGAAAGAAGAAGGAAAAAAGAAAGAGAGAGAGAAAGAAAAAGAAAAGAAAGAAAGAGGGAGGAAGGAAGGGAGAAAGAGAGAGAAAGAAAGATGGAAAAAGGAAGGAAGAAAGAAAAAGAAAGAGGGAGGAAGAAAGAGGGAGAAAGGAAGGAAGGAAGGAAGGAAGGAAGAAAGAAAGAGAGAGAAAGAAAAAGGGAGGAAGAAAGAAAGAAAGATGGAAACAGGAAGGAAGAAAGAAATAAAAGAAAAGAAAGAGGGAGGAAGGTAGAAAGAAAGGTAAGAAAGAAAGAAGGAAGAAAGAAAGAGAGAAAGAAAAAGAAAAGAAAGAAAGAGGGAGGAAGGAAGGAAGAAAGAGAGAAAGAAAGAAAGATGGAAAAAGGAAGGAAGAAAGAAAGAAAAGAAAGAGAGAGGGAGGAAGAAGAAAGAAAGAGAAAGAAAGAAACAGAAAGAAAGAAGGAGGAAGGAAGAAAGAGAGAGAAAGAAGGAAAAGAAAAGAAAGAAAGGGAGAAAGAAAGAAAGAAAGAAAGAAAAAGAAAGAAAGAAGGAAAGAAAGAAAGAAAAGAAAAGAAAGAAAGAAATACCTCCATTGATTTTGATTCAAAAGCACAGTCGGTGTGGGGGGTGGTGGGGCGCTTAGGGAGCTCAGCCTGTTAAGTGTCAGACTCTTGACTTTGGCTCAGGTCATGATGTCACTTGAGCTTGAGCCCCGTATCAGGCTCTGCGCTGGCAGTGGGGAGCCTGCTGGAGATTCTCTCTCTCCCCGTCTCTCTGACCCTCCCCTGCTGGAGCTCTTTATCTCCAAATAAATTAATTAAAAATAAAAACAAAGCAAAATAAAACAAAAGCGCGGCCGAACCCATCTGCAGATCTCATTGGGAGACAGGCTTGCCTCAGTTCCTCCTCCTTTGCTTGAGGCCACGTGTGGCTCTGTCACTATTTTATAACAGGTCAAGGTAGAAACTTGATAACTCTAGTGCTTAACCTAAAGGTAAGTTCGTGTGCATTTCTTGAACAAATGTATTCCCATTTAGCCAAACAATATACCTTTCATCTCTGAGTACTCTCTTTGTGTCTTTGTCCACATACAAACATACACTGGAAATATAATGTGTGCATTACTGCATATCCGTTAAGTTAGTTCCCAGTTTTATAAACCTGTGTCTGTGTTTCCATTTTAGTGAGAAAATGTTAATCGTCGCATACAGCTCCAGTGACTATGTACATAAACCTAAATTAAGTTAAGTTAAATTAACCGTAGCCCTGTTTTTGGATATTTAGGTTGCTTATGAATTTTTTTTTCACTGTTATAACTAATGCTGGAATTTAGATCTTCAAACACATAGGCTTTCTATATTTAGGAATTTTACTTTGAGTACATTCCCAGAATGATCATCGCACAAACTTTTTATTGGTCTAGGAATCTATTGCCAAGTTTTTTTCTGAAAAAGCGATGTCAATATATACTCTGACAACTAGTTATTAACGCCTGTTTCATCACCTCCCAGACAGCATGGAGTCTACGCACTTTATTTTGTGTTTTTACTAATTTAATAATTAAATGTGGCACTTCATGGTTGCTTTATTTGCATTTTGGAATGTGTTTTCGACATAGAAACACCTTGCCGCTGCATGAACCTCCCCTGTGGCAGTATTCTCTCTCCCCAATCTGATAGGTGCAGAATTCTGTTCTCTGGATTAACTTTGTAGGGTTTATGTCAGGAATTGCCTCAGGTAAGAACACCGCCTTTGTCCCCTCCTTAGCCAGCTGGGGAGCGGTAAAGGTGAGGTCACCATCCTGATGAAGCTGATGAAGCCAGGGGAGTTGACGGGACAGGCTCCTCTTCGCCCCAGCCTGGAGCCTGGGTTCGGCCCTGGGACATTTGCCTCTTAACTCCGCTGGCAGGCCCATGCTCCAGCCTCTCTGCCATTCAACACCTGCGTCGACCCTCTCTTTGGTAAGGGGAGCCTTTCTCACTTCCCTCATTAGTTAGTTACTAATTCATTTAACCAACAAGTATTTATCGAACACCTATCACCTGCCAGGCAATGTGCTGGAGCAGAGGCTATAATATCGAAGGGGAGAAAAGTAAGCGACCAATCAGATCTTGCCTGCATGGATGCGACAGCCCGCGAGGAGAAGAAGATGTTCATGAAGTTATCGCACGCAACCGTGTGTCACTCATTCCGTCCCACCTGCCCGCTCCATGCCTGGAAGGTCAGTGGTCTTTTCCCACACCACTTCCCCTCTGCCGCAGAGCTGTCTGTGCATGCTGATCCCCCTGCAGGCTGGGAGCTCCCCTCCCCAGAGTTCCTTCCCTGCTCCTCTGTTCTCTCCAGCTGTGCTCGGATGTCACCTCTGCAGGGCAAACTCTGAGGACCGCCCAGGCTCCCCTGCCCAGGCCTGCTCCCTAGCTGCCTGTCCCAGCATCATTTTTCTCCATAGCACTCATCACCATCCACCATTTACTCGTGTACATGTTTGCTTATTGTTTCTTCCCTTCACTAGGGATAAGGTCTGCCTTCGCAGGAGCTCTGTCTGCTTCGTTCTCTCCTAGGAACAGTGCCTGGCATGGATTAGCCACCTCATCAGTCTTTCTTGAATGAAACAGTGAATGAATGAATGAATGAATGAGTGAATTTTTTTCTGATTCCCACTTAGGGAACTTGTATGGACACTTGTTAGCTGTGGTGAGCCTGGGGGCGACGGGTGGGGTGGGCAGCGAGCAGGGGGAGGAAGTCAAAACCCCCTGTCCACTTTGGGGAGCTTTCTGCGGACTGCTACTAAGTCATGTGATCTGGCTACTCGCTGACGGATAAACAATGAAAACAACAGCAGAGCGCCAGCATCTCCTAGGGCCCTGGCCACCGTCCTCTTCCTCGCAGCAGGACTAGCAAGAGAACCAAGAACCAAGGCTTTTTGCTCTTCACGGAAGGGGACCCTGGGCTCCTGGCAGTGGCTCAGGCATTTTCACGCGACAGGCAGGGACTGCCATTGATTTCTGGAGATGCTGAAGGGTGGCTTTGAGGAGGCAGAGCCCAAGTCAGCCAAGAAGTCTGTGATTTCCTGTCTGCACAATTAACATCATTATGGAGGTGTAATCTCCCTAATTAGTTTATTTCATCAAGATTTGATTGAAGGCTTTTCTCATCTGCCTCTGTGGCCTCCTTCTACCTAAGGCTCATGAATAATAGGAAGCAAGATGTTACATCTGACTCGGCTCCCTCCTAAAGAGACCAGCCCATAAATAAAACATCTGGGTCTTAGTGGGGAGGGGATGGCGAGAGGGGCTCTGAGTGGGAGCCCACTGATTGATGCAGACAGGAGAGTGTTTTCTTAAGTGGGGCAGGCGGTGATTTCGTCTCTGGACCTGGGCCACGGAGCCTGGCTTCCCTGTGAGAGCAGCCGGCCTGGATGTGGGCACCGATCAGTGGGGCAGGAGGGCAGGAATTAGGTAGCTGCAGTACAAGCCCACAGCCTCACTCTCTTTCCTTGTTTGCCTTTTCTATTTCCTAACTAGACTTCCCTTAGAGGAGAGGATAATTTATGCCTCCAGAAGTATTTGCCTAACAGATTCTAACAGATCTTCATGTTGTCGTGTAGTTAACCAACAATCTCGAGGATTTTTCGGCAACATACAGGAAGAATGGGTCCAGTGCTGTCCTTGACTGGACCAGGTTTCAGCGACTTGTCTGTGTAGGTTGGACGAAACATCAGATGGCACCTGTTCCCCTCACCAGCAGCAGGCACGATCGATCACAGCTGCTGACTTAGCAGGGTGCCCTCTTGTCATAACACCCAGAAGGCTATTTTCCGTAGATGAGACTTGGTCTGGGAGAACCGAAACCTAGTCCTCATCCCTGGAATCCGTGATCCTTTAAGAAAAGCCTTAAGTTTTCCTCTGATGATGGCTGGGAAAAACAAAAAGCAAAACCACAGGGGTGCCTGGATGGATCAGTCGTTAAGCATCCGAACTCTTGATTTCAGCTCAGGATATGATCTCATGGTTTGTGGGATCGAGCCCTGAGTGGGGCTCCACACGGAAAGTACGGAGCATGCTTGGGATTCTCTCTCTCCATCTCTGTATATGCCCTTCCCCCACTTGTGCACTTGCATGCACACACACACACACACACACACACACACACACTCTATCTCTCTCTCAAAAAAAAAAAAGAAAATTCAAAACCACAAACACATCCAAGGGCACCCTCTCCCCTTAGAGGTAAGAGACCACCTATAAACCAAAGCAGCCATCACAACCCAGAATACTACGGGGAAGTCTTTGTCAGGAAGGCGCTGCCTTGACTTGGGGCCAGAGAGGCACTCTTGCCAGTGGGAATCCCCATTCCCCTGGGTCCTGGCCTCTGCTCATCTTGTCCTCCTGGCTCATCATAACCCCCCGTGACCCACAATGGGCAGTCCTCCTGGCCAGACGTGGCCTGATGAAGTGGAAGAGAATTGGAGGAGGAGTCAAAACACCTGGACTTGATTTCAGTTTTGCCGCACGTGGGATGCCTGGCCTCATGCACCTGCGAGCCTCAGTTTCCTTCCTGGGTCTGGGAAGTGGATTTGGTATCGCGTCCCTTTAGCTGTGCTTGGGTGACCTCCCTCTCACCTCTTTCCTCTTGTCAGTTGGTTGCACAAAAGGGTAGAGGGGTGGCCATATGCCGGTAGCATTAGGCGGCTGTGGAGAACAGAGCCTTGGGCAACGATTCTAGAGTCCTCTGGTCCCTAATGGAGACTGACTATAAAGTCATAGCTGACCCAGAGTCTCTCAGTCAAGTCCCCAAAGAAATGAGACAATTACCTGGGGAGGTCTCCCAAGCCAGACTCGTCCCCACAAGGTAAAACTGGCCAACTTATGTAAAACAGAGACATCTTCTTAGCAGTGTGAAGTCTCAGGGCTCATCCCCAGAGCTTTGGGGGAAATGTGCTATTTAAAAACTCATCGATGCCTTCCGCATCACCAATCTATTTAAAGTATGGTTGAAGAAGAAGTAAAAAAAAAAAAAAAAAAAAAAAAAAAACGATTGAAATTGAGAGTAAAAAAAAAAATATCTCTCCATCCCAGAAACCCAAGGGGTTAATCCTCTCCTGTGGCTGAGGAAATGCCAGCAAGCCTTTGGCAACCTTCCTCCTTCTTTATATAACGGCACTTCCAAGAGCTGACGCTAGGACCGCCCAGTAATGCTTTTAATTTGTGTGCAGTTGGGGAGAGGCCAGGATTTAATCGAAATCGTTAGGATGCCTTTGCTTGGAGTAGCTGAGTGCTCGCAGTGGAGCGAGCTGGGCAACAAGGTAGCACTGGAATAATTAAAAGAAATACCTAAGGTCGTCACTGTTGCATGAGCTATTCCAGATACCAGGCTTCGGAGTAAAAATGGTGGAATTAAATAGCACTTTTGTGGCTGAAATAAAATTGGTGCACAGTTACTTTCCTATTACGCTTCAATTTTCTCTCTTTCCACCCACCTAATATAAGGAGCTGGGGCTCCATGTTTGTTTAATGGGGGTGAGGGACAGACCCTGGGAACCGCCTGTTCCTCAGCCAGCCCAGGTGCTCAAGGTTCCTATTCTGAGTCCCCTCTGCACTGTGGGTGGTCTGAACTGGTTCACCCTCCTGAATTACACGTGGTACACAGCTGCACAGAGAACATTCCACCCGCCCAACCTTCCCAGGGTAGTCCTACCCGCATGAGTCCTATCTGTGGGCAAAATGTGGAAAAAAAGGCACAGGCATGGGGATTTCCATACTGCCCTCATTCCCATTCTCTTTCTAAGGGGAGCGATGGCTCCCAAAGCCCCCAGACAACATATGGTCAAGATTAGGAATCATGTCCCTAGAAGACTGAATAATTCAGGTGAAAAAAAAGAGCACATCTGTGAAGTAGAGATATTCACCTGACTTATTTATATGTTATAAACACTTATAAGTGTCACAGGGGACCAAGCATATGCCATGCCAGTTATTCACTCAGTCAACAAGGGTTCATTTACGTCTACAAACCATCCATTCCTTCTTTTCCTCAATTCTGTAGAGCCTTGTGCTAAGTTCTATTGTGACGGTGAGAGAAAGCGGTGAGGCTTCTGAACACTGGCTAGAGACAGGTGTCACACACAGAAGGGTTCAGATTGGTGTTTGTATGATTCGCTTGGGTCAATAGGGCATCTCTCTTTCTCTGAGACAATGCGTCCCCCGTGGGATCGAGGGCGAAAGCTTTAGTAGATACTCAAGGCACACTGTGGTCCAACTCTATTTGGTTTTTCAAACTCAGCTCTTCAGGAAAGCAAGGTCACTGCTCTCATTAGGTGGCAAGAGGAGGATGGTGGGAACAGGTGTGACCACAGAAGACAGGCGCGTGGCTCTTTCCTCTTAGTAAATATACCCATTAAAAAGAAACAAGAAAACACACTATGACCTAGGCGTTATATTGATTTCCATTTTATGTCCCAGAACACTGCGCTTAGAGAATGTAAACAATTCACCTAAGCTCGCTCAGACAGTATGTGGCGGAACTGAAGATCCTACCCAAGGCTACCTGAGCCCACACTCAAGACCCTCAAGGGGAGGAGAAAACAGCAAGTGAGCCAATGAGTTGGTAGCTTGGAGGAGTCAAGGAGAACTGATGTGTATATTTGAAGAGCAGAAAATCCATGAAGACAGGGAGATACACAAAGGAGAAGACAGCTGAGGGTGCTGGTCCTAGAGCAGGGAGTGGACGATAGAATGAATCATGAGTACCAGTCACCTTGGCCAAGAGGGACATCTCCTCCTTGAAATGGAGGGAGGATGGGTGAAGCTCTGGGCAGTGGGGGGGGGCACATGTGGGAAAGAGGGAAGGTAAGATGGCAAGCTCTTGTGGTTGTAACTTTGAGTTTGGGAAAGAATCAATTATCCGCTGCTGCAGAACAAGCCACTGCACAAAATAATGGCTTACAACAAGTCTTTATTTCTTCCCCTCCGGCTGCACTCAGCGGATGGGTCAGCTGGGAATGCTACGAAGGCTGGGTCTCTCTCAGCGTTGTCTTTCATCACGGGTTCTTCAGGGTATGGTGGCCTAGCGGTACCAAGAGGGTAAGAGTGGAAGCTGCAAGACTTCTCAAGGCCAAAGCCTTGGAATGCACACAAAGTCACTTCTGGCACATTCTAAAGGTCAAGCCAAATCACAAGGTTGAGCCCAGGTCCATGGAGGTAGCAAAATGAGCTCCACCTCTCAATGGGAGGAACTACAAGTCCCACTGCACAGGGCGAGGATAGAGGGAAGTCTAGTTTGTTGACACCATTATTTTAGCCATCTATCATGAGACAGAGGCTCGTGGTCGAAGTTGAGGTTCGAGGAGGTGAAGGTAGAAGACATTCAGAAGAAGATTTAAGAGGACTCCATGGGAGGACCAAGGACGGACATGTCTGTTTCCTCAGATAGCCCAGATGCAGTTGCGTTAATTTGGAATGGCACCCCACTTCTGAGGGTCAAGTCTGGACTCCTGAATGAGAACACGTAAGCCATGACCTAGCCGTGGCTGGAGCTGCTACAAAGTAGGTGCTTAGGAAATGCTGAGGATGGGACACCACTTTCCATTGCCTGTCTGTGTCTTTCAACTCCAAGGTGGGATACAGGAAGTGACATTTCCAGAATCCCATGGGAAAGGCAGTGAGCATGAGATCCTCTCTTAATCCGAGGGTCCTCTGCTTACTCAAATCCAGCCACAGCCAGGCTTTCCCCCCCTGGGCGTCCCGCCTGTAGGTTGTCGGGGCTTGCGGCTAAATAGTTGACCTCCACAATCAAATCAAGTTGGTTTTTCAGGAGGATACACTCATCTGGGCAACTAAGTGCCAATAAAGTCCATTAGGTCCAAGTCTGGGATGTTGACTCTTTTTTTTTTAAATTTATTTTGGGAGAGAGAGACAGAGAGAGAGAGAGAGAGCGACCAGGAGACGGGCAGAGGGAGAGAGAGACAGAATCCCAAGCAGACTCTCATGCTCAGTGTTGAGCCTGACGCGGGGTTCGTTCTCACAACCATGAGATCATGACCCGAGCTGAAATCAAGAGTCGAATGCTTAACCCACTGAGCCACCCAGGCGCCTCTAGGATGTTGACTCTTAATTAACGGTCAAGGTAAAAACTTCAAGGAAATGCAGCGCGGCTCAACAGGGCAACACGGAGGCAAAGGGAAGTATCTCCCTTTGAAGCAAAGATCAGAGGCACTGGATTTCACTAAGGAGGCTGGAGCCCACATCCCAGCAAGCGGCAGGCCCTCCGGGCTGACCTGCCAGAAGCAGAGACTTTTCTACTCCCTGCTACCAGTTCCCTCTGCAGGGGAGCCTCCTAACTATGGTTTCCTCACAGGTCATGTTTGATCTGCCTGTGTATTAGCTTATGTGATATTTTACAGACACACACACACACACACACACACACACACACCCCATTAGGGGATACACCCTAACACTGAATTCTCAGCACATTTGCTTTGCTCACAAGTCCCTTTTGAAGCCATCCACCTAGCATCCGACATGCACCGTGGACTCCATGGGCCAAAATGTTCCTGGGTTCCCTCGGCTCCTTCTTGCTGGCCTGTCTCCTATTTTCAACCTAGCCCACACTAGCAGTCCTTGTCAGTGCCCTACCTGTTTGGTAAGTCTTGCAAGGCCAAGGCAAGGTCAGGGCACACCTTTGCCTGGGGCTTCGCTGCTAGCCCCACCCCCACTCCACCTGCCGGCCCTACATGACCTTCCTACAGCCCTAAACCCCCCTCCGGGATCTGCGCTGCCCCTTCTATCGTAGACACAGCGCCCAACTTCCCTCTCAGCTCTCCTCTCTACCTCTTGATAAGCATTCACATCGAAATCCAGCTCTGCTGGCATGTTCCTTTAGCAAGCAGGGTGGGGAATGGGGGAACACAGCTCTCAGTTTAAGGTTTCCCTTTCGGGAGAGGCGCGCTTTGCATGCGCACGCGCCCTTTATCTCCGATACATTTGCGTGGGTTGCACCTGCCGGCCCGGGGTGGCCGCCACCGGCAGGTAACAAAGGACCCGCAGCACCCACGGAGCTCCTCGTTTCCAGCCCAAGGGCCCGCCACTTCGGGTTTGTGTCAGCTGAGTCGTTTCCCTTTCCGCGATGGGCCCCGTCCTCTGTTTTCCCCGAAAGAAAAGGATGAAGTTGTTTCCCACACTTGAGGCCAACTCTTTTGTCAGCAGCGGCAAACAACTTAATTCTTCTACAAGGCAGGGCTGGAGCTGGTTCAAGCACTCCACCGATGGCCAGCAGGAGAAAAAAAAAATCATTAGAAAATCAATTTCTACTTAATTGGAGATTCTTCCTCCGAACAGGAACAAAGTGGGATTTATCACCTCGGTTGCCTCGCAGCCCGGGTGATGACCGCAGTTTTGCTGCCCGGGTTTCCCTTGGTAGATAAGATGTCCCCGGCATCCAGGCTTAGCAGCAGCACGCGGGCTGACTTCTGAGGGTCAGAGGGTGCTCGGGGCGGCAGTACCCCGGGTGATGAATCCACTCGGGATGTGGGCAAGAGTCGCTGCGTCAGAGGATGATGAGGAGGAGTGGTCAGAAATGGGAGAAATCAGGGAGATTGACCTGCCGGTCTCTCTCTTCTTGCGGACAATTTAAAGTACACTTCTCCCTAGAGCTGACTGTGTTTCTTTGGCACCTGCTGTGGAGACTCCTAGGAAGTCCTGAGCCAAGGTCCCCAGCATCTGCTGGGACAAACCTGGAGTGCCAGCAGTCATGGACACCACCCTGGGGCCCTGATCCCCCAGGAGCGATGAGCAGGATCGTGCCTCATCCAAGAACGCCAATATCTGAGGGACAGTTGGTGGAATTGGGGGCATTTTGTTTTGAGAAAGGCAAGTTAAGAGGAGTGAGGAGAGCTGTCTTCACACCCGTGAGGGGGATGGTCTTGCTCAGAGTGGCTGACATGGGCAGAACCAAGGTGCTCCTTGCAGAAAGACAGATGATGGTGCAAGTAATGAAGATACTGGGGCTGCTCAGAAAAGTGTAGGATTGGTTTAGGAAGCATAGGCTTGAGGACAGTAACATTTTTGAGGTCCTAAACTTTCCATTTCCCCCCCAAATACAACAAGTTTTTCCCTCTTCCTTTCTTCCTTCCTTTTCTTTTTCTTTCTTTCTTTCTTTCTTTCTTTCTTTCTTTCTCTTTTCTTCTTTCCTTCTCTTTCTTTCTTTCTTTCTTGGTTGCTTGCTTTCTCTTTCTTTTTCTTTTTCTTTCTTTCTTTCTTTCTTGGTTGCTTGCTTTCTCTTTCTTTTTCTTTCTTTCTTTCTTTCTTTATTTCTTTCTCTCTTTCTTTCTTTTCTTCTTTCTTTCTTTCTTTCTCTTTCTTTCTTTCTTTCTTGGTTGCTTGCTTTCTCTTTCTTTTTCATTCTTTCTCTTTCTTTCTTTCTTTCTTTCTTTCTCTTTCTCTTTCTTTCTTTCTTGGTTGCTTGCTTTCTCTTTCTCTTTCTTTCTTTCTTTCTTTCTCTTTCTCCTTCTTTCTTTCTTGGTTGCTTGCTTTCTCTTTCTCTTTCTTTCTTTCTTTCTTTCTCTTTCTCTTTCTTTCTTTCTTGGTTGCTTGCTTTCTCTTTCTCTTTCTTTCTTTCTTTCTTTCTTGGTTGCTTGCTTTCTCTTTCTTTTATTTCTTTCTTCCTTTCTTTCTTTCTTTCTTTCTTTCTTTCTTTCTTTTCCTATCTATCTATCTACCTACCTACCTACCTTTCTGTTATCATCTATCTTTATGTAGTGATTGAACAGCAAATCCCAATTCAACAGGCATTTTAATAAGACATCCCTTCATAACATAGACCCTACAGAAATCAGGCCATGCACCTTTCTTTACATGGAAGGGAATGCAGTGTCCTTCACAATCTCGCTCCAACTGTCCCCTGTGCTTTGCGATCTTCCCTTCTCTCTTCTACAAGACTTCTTCTCCATAATGCACACATAGTGACGTTATAGTCCTCTTGCACAAATGCTGTGCCTCCTCCTATCCGCTCACCTCTGCCAACCCCATCCTGTGTGGAGACCCTTTCTCCCATTTTCTTTGGGAAATACACATTCATCCTTCCAGACTCAGAAGTGGTGTGTCTGGCCTTTCTGTCTCTGGGACACTCTTTGGATGTTCTTCAGCACATTATACTATGAGCTTTTATTTATGCATTCGACCCATTAGACTAAGACTGTCTTCAAGGGTAATTATTATATCTTACTATTTGTTTGGAAAAGTGGTCTCCACAAGGCCTGTTTGAAGGGGCAGCCATTGCTTGTCGAACGTTCACGCCCAGAAAGGCATCAGTTTACATCATGAGTTACACGCCGGGGAATAAAACAGGGCAGAGCTAGATATCAAGTGGAAGTATTTAAGAGGACTTTAGATTTGCCCAAGGGGTATCAAATGTGGTTGCCATGGCAGATGAAGAGCTATGAAGGAGCACTGAGTGCCTTGTGAAGGCTGGGAGATGAGAATAAATACTAGGGATCATTTAATTAAGAAAACTGGTGACAGTTACCCCATTAGGTGCTTCTGCAGATATTGCCTTATTAGTTACAATACAATGAGAGAGAACAACTCTCCTCATTTTATGAAGGAAAAGACCAAGACTCGCAGAGTTTACTTTTACTGCCACACAACTATTAGTGTGTTGATACTTGAGTTTAAGCTCCGATTAGATGTGAAACACCATGCTCTTCCACACTATGGAATCATACCTCCCTGGATCAACTAAGCTGGCTTCAGAAACCTGCCTCTTGGATGGACCCGTGTATTTCTGCACAACAAAATGTCTCGAAACAAGGAACACTTATTTGCTCATTTAGTTTTGGTGGGGCAGGTAACTGGGTCTGGTCCGGGTCTCTGGGTGAGGTTGCAGGAACGCGGGGGCAGGAACGATGGTTTCTTCCGAAGCTCACCCACGTGGCTGTTGGCCAAAGACATCAGTTCTTGGACATGTGGGCCCTCTCCACAGGGCAGCTCGTGATATGGCAGCTGGCTCCCCTCAGAGTGATCAGCAGAGAGAGTGAGAACAAGGGAAGGTGAGCAAGACAAAGTCACAGCCTTTGTGTCACCTCATCTCAGAAATGACAGCCTGTCACTTCTGTTAGAAGTGAATCTCGAGGGGCTCCTGGGGGGCTCAAGTCGGTCAAGCATCTGACTTCGGCTCAGGTCGTGATCTCGCGGTTTGCGAGTTCGAGCCCCTCGTCGGGCTCTGTGCTGACATCTCAGAGCCCGGAGCCTGCTTCACATTCTGTGTCTCTTCCTCTCTCTGCCCCTCCCTGGCTCATGCTCTGTCTCTCTCAAAAATAAATAAACGTGAAAAAAAAAAGTGACTCTTGAGTTCTACCACACTCGAAGGGGAGGACGATACAAGGGGGTGGGGGTCACGGGAGCCATTTCAGAGGCTGCCTCCTGCCCCTGACTTGTTGCAGTGCTTTAGAACGGGCAGGGTATTTGGGGTTGGGGATGTGAAAGCGAGGCTGCCCGTCACCGAGGGCCTGGCAGGCATGGGCCTCCCACAGTATGGAAAAGATTTTCCTCAACTTACCAGCCGCCTTCGTGAAGACCTCTGCTTCACGAGAACTCTCAGAGGCAGGCAAGACGGGGATGCTCCGCCCATTTTCAGGTGTGCAAACCCAGGCTCAGAGAGGCCAGGGTGCGGGATTCTGCTCTTCAGGGCGGGAGACACTGTTAGCAGTGTGGTGACCATCAAAGGCAGAGGAAGACAGGCAGACCATCCTTAGGCTGCACCCAAGAGAAGGCCAGCGGGAATGGGGCACATGGCTAGTGCTGACCTCATCACACTTTCTCTGTGTCTGTACCGTGTTCTTCACATGGCACTTGTCCCCAGGCTGCTTGGAGCCAGCTCTCCCAAGGTGCGGGGGAATCAGAATTGGAGTCTCTACATAACAGTATTTTGACACTGGGGTTCTCTCAACTTTAGTCACCAAGAGCAAAGCCTTGATCGTTGCCATAGGTCACTCCCAGCTTGGCTAGACCGTCAGTCGTCCACAGATGTCTGTGCGGCGGAAATACGTGGTGAAGTTCTTCACCCATTGTGTGCCCACTTCCTGGAAGCGATTCAGGATTGACTTTGCGGCTACCTGAACATATTCTCAGGTCACCTCCAGCTTTCCTCCCTACTGGGGTCCCCTACAAATGGCCATTTTGGATGCCCCCGACCCCCCTGCCAGACAACCATTGCCGACGGTTCTGGGTCTAGAGAGTTCCGAAGTGTGTTCGCTCTCTAACCAACTGGTCTAGGAGATTCAGTTTGAAATAAGAAAGGGAATGGGCCATCGGGATAAATCAGATCTGGGTGAACTTATCAAAGTTCAATAAACATAAAAGTGATGAATTTTGAAGTCACATAATTAACTCAGGATTACATGAGCAATAACTGAGTAATTACACCTTTAATAATGCATTGAACTTGTCAGGAATACTTACTCATTCTGCTCAAATTTTTTAACAAGATAGCCTATAGCAAGTGACTGTAATTAGATATTGCCTCTGAAAACATCGACAGCAGCTAATTGATACCTTTTATTATAAAGCTAGATGCCAAACATTGCTGTTGAGTGGATTAAGGAATAATATTAGATGTGTTAGGATCCTAATACCTACTTGCAAGAATCTAATGCAAGTGGGGAAAAAAAAATCCCCCTCGACCCATCAATCACCCACATAAAGTTGGTTCAAGTTTGCACTGGTTTGCTTTAAATTACAGCCTGACAGCAATTGCTGCTGCCTGGTCTGTCAGGAAAGGAAACCGGGGGTGGAGGGCTGGGATGCAGACAGGGTTCCTCCCCGCTTCCCCGCCTCCAGGTGGATGGCGGCGAGAGAGGGTTCTGGAAGGACGGAACTGGCAGAAGGTCTCTGTGTGGGGAGGGGACGGGGAGACTGTATACGCTTTTGCCTTTGGAGGAGAGATTATTTTTTCTCCCTTCAAGGTTGGTTTTCAGGGCTTTTCTTTGTTGTTTTATATTTCTCTACAGCTCATGAGACAGGGTTCTAATGTTCATAAAGGTAAAAGAGAGAGGGAGAGGCTGCTGTTTGGTGGTGCCAGGGAGGTTCCCTACCCTCTGCCCCGGCCCCGGGATGTCTTGTCTGGGCTTTTTGTTTTCGCTAGACCTACAATTCCTCTTAACAAGGAAGCCTTGAGAACCTTCTCAAGGAGGCAGGTGTTTTAACCGGATCAGGGAGCACGTGCATCTGCCCCCAAACAGCAAACACTTCCAAAGGCCCAGGAGAGGCAGCCTCTTGGTGTTTAAGAACCCTGCCCCTGCCTTGTTTGGATTCAGCTGAGAAGGATGTCAGGCAAATACTCTGACCGCTCCATGCCTCAGTGTCCTGGTCTGGAATATAGGCTTATGCTCCTGCCCCTTGATGTTTGCCGGGCCAAGGCGGGGGTACAAATAGAAGCTGTCATACTAATGACGAAATATTTAAAAGCTGTGCGTCAAGGTAGTGAACTCTTAAAGCCAGTATTTTCTATCCTCCTCCTTTGATAAGTACACCTTCAAACTGAAAATGTGTAAGCTACGGTATATATAGGACTAAAAGGGATCAAAATGTAAAGGATAGCTGAACTTAATTGTTACCGGTCTGGGTGTGCTGTTAGTGGAACAGAGATGTTGGGCGAGTAATACAGGCAGATGCGATCCATAAACTACTTTGTGTTTATTCCATAAAACTTATCTATTCCTTCAATTTCTCAGCAAAATCACTAATGATGTTGTTATACTCAGGTTTCACATACTTTTTATTCTATTGGCAATGACGACCTAAACATTATAAAGTTATACTCAGTGTGTATATGTTTTCGTATGTTCATATTTTATATCCATCAACAATGCAAACTAAAGTCAATGTTGAAAATGTAAATATCAATGTAGAGAATAAAAAAGTAAATGTAAAATATAAATTTTTTTTCATGTTTTAAAACAGTGTTAGTATTCTCATATATTGAAAAGCCCTTATCAAAAGCAAAAGGCAAAAAGTTCATTTAACAAAGCAAAAGGCAAGGGGCGCCTGGGTGGCTCAGTCGGTTAAGCGTCCGACCTCGGCTCAGGTCGTGATCTCACGATTTGTGAGTTCGAGCCCCACATGGGGCTCTGTGCTGTTGGCGTTGAGCCCACTTGGGATCGATCCTCTGTCCCCCACCCCCCCCCACACCCCCCGCTCTCTACCTCCTCCCCCCCCAAAATAAATACACATTTAAAAAATTTCGTAAAAAAGCAAAAGGCAAACAAAATTAAAATGAATACGTATCAATAATTTAATAACACTTGAATAAAACTGCGTTTGCGATGTATTGAGAATTTAATTAAACTTTTGCAGAAAAATTAAAAACAATCACCACTCCGGGATTTAATATTCATCTAGCTGTCTGTGCAATGAAGTGGTATCATGCTTGATGCATGTTATGTCTAGACTTACGTATATTCAAATTTCAGAGAAATACGAATTGCTTAACATTGCAAAATATTCCATAGCGGCTATGTGCACTGTTTTGAATACTGCACTGATTTGTGAATAACTAGAAAACTCTAAATTGGAACATGAAAAGAAGCAAGAAAATGGATGCTTGTCACCACCAAAAAAAAAAATCATACTTTGTTGTACAAGAATCTATTGCATTCCTGCCCAGAGGAAAGATTTGACAACCTAATTAATGTATCTCTTCTCTCCTCTCAAATCATCCCCAACTCCAGGGCCGTGTCCATCTCTGAAGACAACAGCCACATCCCACACACCTCATGACATCCAAACACAGTCTCTCCTTTGGGAAAGAGCAGGGACACACGTTTCCCTGGGATCTTTTTTTTTTTTAGATGTTTATTTTATTTATGAGAGAAAGAGAGAGAGGGCACAAGTGGGGAAAGGGGCAGAGAGAGAGAGAGAGAGAGAGAGAGGGAGAGAGAATCCCAAGCAGGCTCCTCACTGACAGCAGCAAGCCTGACAGGAGGCTCGAACTCACAAACAGGGAGATCGTGACCTGAGCTTAAGTCAGATGTTCAACTGACTGAGCCACTCAGGCGTCCCTTCCTGGGATCTTAATAGTGTTAATCATAACAGTGCCTATATAGGACACTGGTTCCCATGTGACAGAGGCACTGTGAGGTATTTAAAAATTTTTTTAATAAACTTTTCATTTTTTTAACGTTTATTTATTTTTGGGACAGAGAGAGACAGAGCATGAACGGGGGAGGGGCAGAGAGAGAGGGAGACACAGAATCGGAAACAGGCTCCAGGCTCTGAGCCATCAGCCCAGAGCCCGACGTGGGGCTCGAACTCACAGACCGTGAGATCGTGACCTGGCTGAAGTCGGACGCTCAACAATAAACTTTTCATTTTTGAATGATTTTATATTTACAGACAAATTGTGAAGATAATACAGAAACTTCCTAAACATCCAGCTGGCCCGATTTTTAGCATCTTACATTAATATGGTATCTTTGCTAACACCTGAATCAATATCAATACGCTGTAATTAGCTACAGTCTATACTTTATTTAAATTTTTCTCAGTGTTTTTCCCAGTATCCTATTTCTATTCCAGTATTGGATGGGTCCAGAATATCACATTATATTTAACAGTCTTGTCTCCTTAGGGTCCTCTTGCCTGTGACAGCTTCTCAGACTTCCCTTGTTTTTGATGGTCCGGAGCAATTTGAGATTTGAATTTTGAAATGAAATTGGGATTTGTCTGATGTTGTTCCTATGTTTTACTGGGCTTATAGGTTTTGGAAAGAAGACAACAGAGGTGAAGTACAGTGCATATTATCAACGGGACTTAACCACTGCTGACGTTGACCTTGGTCACCTGGCTGAGGTGGTGTTTACCAGGTTTCTCCCCTGTAAAGTTACCCACCCCTGCTTTCATACTGTGCTCTCTGGAAGGAAGTCACTGTGAGTAGCCTACACGTTAGGTGTGGGAGCTATGTCTCACCTCCTCGAGGGTGAAGTATCTACATAAATTATTTGGAGTTCTTCCTTAGGGGAGCTTTGTCTCTTCACTTCCATTTGTTTCTTTGTTAAATCACTTTTTAGATCAATGGGGATGTTTGTCTTATATTTGGGGTTATAATCCAATACTACTTTAAACAATGCCTTGCCTGAATTGTTCCAACTTTGGCCATCGGGAGCCCTTTCCGTTGGCTCCTGTGTCCCTTAGGTGTACTTCTGTCTTTTTCTTTTGTTTGTTTTTTAACTTTTTTGAGCACGTCCTTAGTTACTGGCACCATAGGATGCTATAGGCTCATCTTGTGTACTTTCTGCCCCTGTCCTAGGATCAGTCACTTCCCCCAAGGAGTCCATGAGATTTTAATAAAACTATTTTTGTGTGTGTGTTTGCGGACTCTCCAAAGTGCAGAGTCCGGGAGATGGTCCTTTCCTGCGGGTCCAAGAACAGTACCGTTCACCCTCCCTCCATCACGAAGTTGAAGGGGCAGTTAAAAGAGTTAATGTGTACAACGTACTTGAAGCAGCTCCTGGCACAGAGCAAAAACTCAATAAATATCAGCTATTATATGATCGCATGCAATATAGACTTCCCCAAGTCTTGCCAGCCAGCCCGCTAACGGTGGTGACACAGCGCGAGAGACGAGAGCCAATATTTGAAATTACACGCGACAGTGTGAAAGCACCCGGGAATTGGTCACATCCAGAGATGACTCCTAAGGTTCGCTCTCTGGGGTGGATCTTTGCAACCTGGATGCAGGTGGGTTGTCCCGTAAGTAAAGATAACTGTCTTGATACCCTGTCCCGCTGGGATGGGTCGGCCGGTGCCTTTCATTGTAATTCCTCCTTACATCTGGAGGTCTTATGCGGTGTCCTATTCTATTCAACTTGCACGGTCCTTACGTTCCTGGCCCACACTCTGCACGCTTCATACTTCGGTGGCGGCTCTGTGCCGAAGCCGTTCCCTTCCCCACTTTCGCCTCGGAGAGTAGACCCCGTGCTTTCTGGCTATAAAAGCTCTCAGTATTTAGGAAAGGAGAAGAGCCCCTGCTGGAAGCCGAGGCAAAACGCGAGGAGGTGACAGCTCCCGGGGACAGCGGCAGAGTAACAAACTGTGCGTCCAGGGCTCGCTGAGACCACTGGAGATCCTGTCTGAGTCCTTCGACATGTAACACCTTCCTGCCCTACCCAGGTCCGACTTGCAAGATATCATTACGCTGCTGTAAGAAAATATAAAGAATTTGGGGGAGTTGGGTAGATGAGACAAACAGATACAATTGTAATAGCAGGCATTATACAAGAGCTGTCAAATTACTGCGAGGGATGAAGATTCTGGAGGAGGCTGGGCAGGAGAGGGGACAGAAGAGGGACAAGTACTTACTGAGTCTAGTCTCAGGGCTGCAAGGGCGTGGATGCTGGATCTGGGCTCCGTTCCCAGCTCTGCCACTTGTAAACCATATGACCTTGGGGAGGAGATTCTGCCTCCCTCGGCTTCCGTTCCTCCTCTGTCAAACGGACATAATGATGTAACCTGCATCAGAGGTTTGGGAATGAAACAAATCAATGTCCTCAGAGCAGAGACCGGCACATATAACGGCTACAGGAAGTTGTTACTGTTTTTACTAAATGCCACGTGCGGGGCGGGGATACCTCATTTTGCCTTTCGGGCAACCTTGTCAGGCTACTCGATCCACATCTGAAAGACAAACTCGGATAGGGAGAGGCTGGGGATCCCGGAGGCTGGGTACTGGTAGGAATGAATTTGGCATCCATGCAGGCAAAGTCCGGTTCTGGCAGGACCAGGGACTGGCACAGGGCAGGCTGGGACATGCTGAGGTTTGGGGGGTTGGGGAGGAGAGGCGGATCCCGCATCATGGGATGAGGTGACCCAAGACTATCTGGGGCGACCATCTGCCTTTTTTTGTTTTGTACCTACTGGGTGACATTGGGAGTATAGCTTCAGTACCTTGAGCTTCCATTTTCTCGTCCGTACGGTGGAGATAGACTGACCTACCTTCCTGGTTGATCGTATGTTTAAGTGCACTTTCGTGTAGAAAATCATGTATCTTGATACGTGTAAAACAGCATTTATACGTGTACAGCTTTGTACATGTTACAAGCGCCTATCTGGTTCATATCACGTGTCTTCAATTCTAAGCTGCTGGTATTCGCAGCGTCCACCATCAATTCAATGGCGGGTGTTTAGAGGCCCAAGAGATACTGCCACTTTAAATGTAAATGTTACATTTAAAATGAATCCTTATTACAGAAATGATCAAATATCAAATGAGAGTCCTTCTAAGAACACAGAAATGGAGCACTGGAATCTCATTAAGTGCCCCGTCCTCTCTCCCCTGCCTCTTCGGGTAAACCCTCCTTCTAAATTACAGACCTACTCTCTGGGACCTGACCCACCGCCCTGGGCTTTGCCCAAACTCCACCTGTGCTGGCCCAAAGGTGAGGCCCGCAGCGGGGGGAGGGTGGGGTGGGGGGTGGGGGGTGGTCTCGGGGCTCACAAAGATGCTGCGAAGGACGGCCAGCTCCAGGGAGGTAGAAACCGCCTTAGGGGCTGCACAAATTCCTGGGCTTTGAAGAACTTCAGAGTTAAACATCATTAAATCATTAAACAGTCCACCCAAGGGGCGTTAATACACAGAGAAGCAAAGCTAATTTGGGCTCTCAGGTGACTGACTCAGAATTGCCCACTTAAACTCTGACCCTTTCATTCATATAAATATGTCCCAGAATGTATTTCTCCAGGGAAGATTGTGCTTCCCTAATTCAAAGTCTGGTCCTCCCTGCTAGCCCGGGTAGAGGGCGGAGGTAGCCTCCCTGGAGCCGGCCTCACCATCCAGAAAATCTCCGCTAATAATCTGCAGAGCAGAGGGCTCTCTTGGTGAGAGTGCAGATTATCAGCTCCCCCCGGGGACGCCTCACCAGCCTTGGATTGTCAGGGGTTTCAGACACAGCTCTCTCTTGCCGGGACATCCTGGGATAAGAGGAAATCAACGCTTCCCGACTAGGGGGCTGGGGGGTGGATTTTGCTCCCCCGTTCCGCCCAAAAGGACATTTGGAAAATTCTGCAGGTGGTTTGGGTTGTCTCTTCACTTGGGGTTTGGGGGGGTGGGCGCTACAGGCGGCTGGTGGGCAGTGGCCGGGAATGCACAGGCCAGCCGCTACTGGAGAACCACCTGGCTCCCAATGTCATCAGTGCTGACACAGGGGCACCCCGGGTTAACCGCCAGAAGGGGCCTTCTCGCGAGGCCTCTCTTCCCGAAGGCAGAGGGACACGGAAGGCGCCCACTTCCTTTGCCTCCAGTTTCTGCCCCGGAGAAGATGTGGAGAAGCGGTGTCTGGGTTCCCGAGTCAGGCTACCTCGCCTTGAAGCTCCGTTCTGTGACTCAGCAGTTACAGGATTCGGGGACAGCCCCTTCGCGTTTTTAAGTCTCAGTTTCCTCTTCTGTAAAATGGGTGTAAGGACTGTCATCAGCGGGTTGTTGGGCAGCGGCATTTAGCCCTCATGCAGTAATAAGCCCTGAACGAATATTCCCCGTGAAGCCTGAGCCGGATTCAAGCATCCGGGTTTGGGAAAACCTGGGTTTCATACGCGATGCTGGATGCTGCCCCTACCTGAACGTACTTCCCAACTGACGCAGGCTTTTCGCAAGGTCACGGGCTTTCGACCCCAGGCTCCTCTCCCCGTCGCCGATCCGGCTCCGCTTCCTGGGCTTCATCTTCCCCCGTTGCAACAGGGCCGGGTCCCCAGCCTCCCCGGTTTAATCAGAATCTCTGCCAGAGTGAGCTATTAGAAGCGACAGTCTGAAAAGATTACTCGCGTGCTGAGTCTGGCCCCAGGGCCCCAGGGCCGGCCTACAGAATAAAATTCCTATTTCTTACCCTGCCCCCCAGGCCCCGCAGCCTCACTCGCACTACCTGCTTTGTCCCACCTCCGGCCCTACTCACTTTATACTGTTTCCCTGATACATCTGTCCGTGTCGTTGCTTCTGACATTTCCTCGGTCTGGAGCGCGCCATCAAATTTTCCCATCAAGTGCTTAGTTTCCAAGATTCAGGCCGGGGGGTCATTCAGTTGGGAATCCTTCCCCAAGGCCCAAGACGTCCAGGTTTCCTTCCCTCGCATGCCCATGGCAGAGAGGGCATGCAGTTAGCCCACCGAACTCCTCATAACGCCAGATTGGGGGGAAAATGCCATCTCACCCACTGATGTTTCCGGAGAAACATTGTTCTAGAAAGAAACCACTGCCACCAGACTCTGCTAGCTCTCTAGTTTTGTTAGGTCCTGTCACCACCATGGGACGTCCTAGATCCCCAGCCCCATGGCCCCGGGAGTAAGAAGCCCAACCCGGCTCTGCTCCTTCCTAGCTCTGTAACCTGAGGGGGTTACTTAACCTCTCTGGGCCTCGGTTTGTTTATCTGTCAAAGTGAAGTAGAATCCGCCTCGGATTCTGGGTGCAGCTGGACTGAGACCGTTGACGCGGGAAGTCATGCGCAACGAATGCATGCTGATAACTGTTGTTCGGGTTGCGGGTCCCCCCAGCCTCGAAGGGAGCAGTAGCCCGGGCACTCGCCTGGGAGGCCAGGGGAGCCCGGGGACCTGGAGGCGGTATCTCAAAAAATACCTGTGTTCACGGGGTGCTGGGTGGCTCAGTCGGTTGAGCCTCCGACTCCGGCTCAGGTCACCATCTCCCAGTTCGCGAGTTCGAGCCCCAGAAGGCGCTCGCTTCTGTCAGGGCAGAGCCTGTCTGGGATCCTCCGTCCCCCCTCTCGCTGCCCCTGTCCTGCTTGAGCTCTCTCTCTCTCTCTCTCAGAACTAAATACACATTAAGAAAAAAATGAAAAAAAAAAAAAAAAAGACCTTTGTTAGACTTCAGCCAGGAGTACCAGGCTGAGCCGCCTGGGTCCCAGAGTGCGTGCGCGTGGGTGCCCGCGTGTGTCCGGGTGAGTGACGAGGGGGTCATTGGGTAGCCCGGTACAGACGCAGACACAGCGTTCTGCTCTGACGAGCCCCGTGGAGCATCGCTCTGTTCTGAAAAGCCGTGAACACGTCAAAGCCGGGACAGGGGTCTCAGAAGTCAGGAGTGACGATGGGGTGCGAGCTCCCCCTCCGGGGCCGGGTCATGCCACGAGGCAGCACAGGAAGACCCTCGACAGGCAGCTGAGAAGCATGAAGGCCCTCGGGGGACGAGCCCCAGGAAGCAAAGGGAGAGGCTAAGCAGGGTGTAAATCTCCCCTGAGTTGAACGCATTTGTCTCAGGGGAGGGGGAGGGTCAGGCCGAAGGAAGGTTTTCTGTTGTCAAACTCTCCCCTAAAGACTCATCCTGACCTCCCGCCTCAGTCTGTAAGGGCTTGAAGGATGGGAGGCTATGAATGGGTCAGCCATTCAGCCTCTGTCCCGAGCTCAGCCACCACTCAGTGTGACTTGGGGGGGTGACCCTTCCCCTCTCTGGTCTCCGTGTCTGCGTCTCCACAATGTCACAGCCTGATACCCACTGTTTCCCCCTTTGCCTCATGACGTCTGGGTCAGGACCTGCATCGCCTTCGCCTTGTCAAGGAAGGGCCTCTCTTCTCCAGGCCCGTGGCTCTTCCCCTTGCTTTCTGCACTTTCTGTCCTTTGAAGGAGCCATGCAAGGCCCGGCGTCCCCCAGCTTCTGCCCCCCCTCTCTGCTGGGCCCCTGTGAACCTGTTCCCGGCTTGTTCCAGGAACACATCAATTTAAGGCGGTGGATAAATGTGCAAACATCGGGGGCAGACACGTAGCGTTCCTTGTGGAGTGTCCTTGGGCAAAGAATTTAGCCCCTGGAAGTTGAGTATCTTCAGTTATCAGGTGGGGATGATCACAGCCTTCCCTTCATAAGGCAGATGCAATAATTAATGGTTAGAACCCAGGAGAGCACTGAGCTCTGTGCCCGACTCGTTGTAGGTGCCCAGCAATGGGCTGTTTCATAAGTGACCGTATCTGGTGTAGCCCTTTCCAGAAGGGCTTTCCAGCAGCTGTTACCGTAAACTCGAGTGCCAGCTTGCTCTCTCTATCCTCCCCTAGCCCGTAAGGTTCCATATGTGCTCCGTGATCAGCAATGTCCCTCCCTCCTCCCTGCACACAGAGACATGAGCCTTAACCAGTGACCCCTGGCCCTGCGGACTAAGATGCCAGCCGGGGGGGGAGGTGGGCAGGAAGGACATGGTGTGGTCATCTCAGCTCCACGGAGAAAGGACTTCCACACCTCTTCCACCTCTGTGTGTGGGAGGCCCCATCCAGTCATTCCACCAGCTTCCAGGATGCATTCCTCCAAGTCCCCGCAAAGTTCCGGGAAGCATGTCACATGGCGGGACAGGGAGTCTGTGGCTGAGATCCTGGGGCACACCAGTTTCTGGTGGGGGAGAGACAGTGGGTGCCCCCCTTACTAATGGAGTGGGATAGGAGGAGGGTGGGGGCAGAGTGGCCTGTGAGTCTCAGATTCAAAGGACAGAACTCAGTTGTCACAAACACGAGTGCCACTTGGTCAGTTTGGGTCGGTGGCAAAATAGACACCAAGAGGAGACTAGACATGTGTGAGACTTATTGTGTGTGTGTGCGTGTGTGTGCGTGTGTGTGTGTGTGTGTTGGGGGGGGCGGGTCTGAACAGGATAAAGGGACAGAAAGCAAAATCAGGCATGGAGGGTCTTTGGACCATGTGTGGTGGGTCTGACCCTAGGAAAGACAGAGGTGGGGGAGGGAGGGGCAGGAGGACTCAGCGTGGACTCAGACTGCAGCGAGGCTCTGACAAAGTTCCGGCCAGGCCCATCGATGGAGCGTTTCAGCTCCAAAGCTGTCCCCTAAAGGCGTCCAGGAAGCCCTCTTCCAACCCTCCCTGCCGTGCCTGATCCTTGGTCCTCAGCCGGGAGCAGCGCGAGAGTTTGGCCTGACACTGACCACAGGGGAGGCTCTGAGGTGTGACAGCCAGAAGCTCTCGGTCAGCCAGGCACCAGGCGGCAAGTCCCCAAGAGGGGAGATCTGATCAGGCAGCCAGCTCCACAGCGGCCACAACTGAGACCGCTTCTTCCCAGAAGCCTCGATCTTGAACGCGTCCGTGAGAGAGCGAACGGCCTCCCTTTCCAATGGACACACATGTGCACGTTTCCTCGCTAGGCATACACGAGCCCAGAGCAAGCACAATGCACATACAGATGGGTCCACATATGGTGCATCGTGCACTAAGCCCCGAACCTGTCTGGTCTGCCAGGGACAAGATCCACGACCCCGAAAAGACATTCCCTCTCCGCGAACTTCGTTTTTCTCAACTGTGAAATTAGAGGCGCCGTTCTTTTGTTGCTAATATCGTAGGAGTTCACGGATCGCTCCTTTTAGCCCAAAGCAGGAGAGACAGGGACTATCAGGGAATGGTCCCGGCAAAGACGAATCATTCCTTCATCTGCCTCACATGGACTGAGTATCCAGGAAGGCTGGTGAACCGATGATATGGTTCTTGTATTCTAGACAATATTCGAGTGGAGGCACGGAGGGGGGAAGAAAAGAAGCAGGGAATAGTGCCGGCCACTTGAAGGGAATAAATAAGATTCCGCGTCACAGAGCTGCCCAGGATGAGGCCTGCTGAAATACGCCACGCGCTGTCCATTCGTCCCCCGGGACGGGCGATTTATCCGGTCCACACATATTTATGGGTCATTTACCGCGTGCCAAGCTTGGTGCTATCTGTTTGGTTAAGTGAGTCCTTAGTCAAGACCGTGGACAAAGGCCTTCCTGTCGGACATTTTTCCAGACCTGCCCGGCTCTCTGTTAAAACGGCGCCTGTCACAAACTGGCCGGTGCCTCTCTTATTAACGAAAGCATCCCACGGCCCAAGCTCTTTGTGTTTTATTTTCTTCTGTGGAGGAAAAGGCAATGTGACGTGGCCGGAGGATGCGTCTTGGGCTGAGGGTCGGGCGCCACTGCCTGTCCCGCTCCGCCGTGTGCAGGGGCAGCTCACGTGGGCTCGCTCCCTGCTTTGCGGGATGGGGTGGCGACCTGGTGGGGTGTCTTCCAGCTCCCGGGGGACTGCACCAAAAGGTTGACTTTTCTGTGGGATTCAGGCAAGTCTTTTTGTTGGATCCATTCATAAGTTTATGTGTTACCAAAAATGGGGTAGTTTTGCTCCCCCCAATAAGGACTTCCTACTGATTATCCTAGGGCTGGGACAGTCAGGTGGCTCTACTCTGAATGTCCCTATGCTTCAGTTAATTTAAATAATTAATAGTCAGCCCTTTTCCCTACAATCAGTGCTATATAAGATTCCATGTGTATGTAAAGATTCCAACTCAATAAAATGCTTTCACGGGTCTGGATCAGTCAGGACAGAAAAACTGGTATTTTTTTTTTTTTTTTTAAACAGCAACAACTATAAAGAGCCCCGACCTGCTCCTCCCATGGAATTATTTAAAAAAAAATTGTTTACTTATTTTTGAGAGAGAGAGACAGAGCATGAGTTGGGGAAGGAGACACAGAATCCAAAGCAGGCTCCAGGCTCCGAGCTATCAGCACAGAGCCTGACGCAGGACTTGAACTCACAAACCGTGAGATCATGACCTGAGCCGAAGTCAGACGCTTAACCGACTGAGCCACCCAGGCGCCCCTCCTATGGAATTCTTTTTTTTTTTTTTTTTTTTTAACACAACGTACTTTAAATTCCTCACTACCCCTTTTTAGCTGTGTGGCCTTGGCCACCTTACTTACCTCCTCGGAGCCTCAATGTCCTCACTGGGAAGATCGTTTCAGGCCATACCCTTCCTTCTGGCAAAATCTTCCTTCTGGGTTTCGTCTCATTTGGGAAATCCAAGGAGAGGCTCTGACAACAGCCGGCCAGCTCCCCCGTCCCTGGGGGCTGATGGAAAGGGGTTGCCTCGTTGGGCATCCTTCTCTTGCTTTGGCATCCTAAGACCTCGAGGTTGCGGGAAAATTGGGTGACTTTTGTCAAACGGCTGCACACGGCATTGTGCTGGAGGTCACGGTGCTCCGTCAGAGGCGGTGGTAATGTATTTATTTATCACTGCCGACCGTCCACGCCTCCGCCTTCCCTGTTTGTTCTGCCCAAGGCCGTTGGGGTCCGACAGAGATCAACAGTGTTTCTACTGAGATGAAGCAGCTCGTCCAAACCTGAATTAGATGTTAAATCTTTTTGAAGTGGGGAGGAGGTAAAGGAGGGAGGAATCATATTGTGCTAAGAATTTATCCTGTGTTGTTTCCTGTGAGATAATGTCCCCGGAAAGATTTGTTACCCAGCGAGTTGCAAACTGCTGTTTCAGGCTGATAGGTGATGCCAATTCATTTTGATGAATTCTGCCAGTCAGAAGAGTATTTTTCCCTCCTTTTTGTCGCCGGGGCTGGTTGGAAATGGATGATGGTTTTAAGAGCTGGGACAGCATACGCGGTCATGCCCGGGATGTGTGGAATCAAAGATGCTCGGGAACGTCCTCGGTGCTGCAAAAAAGGCACCAGAGACGGCCAGGCTGAAAATTGCCCTCCACCGCCAGTCTGTGTTTCCAGATGCTTCCTCGCCCAGTCACTGATCATCCTCCTGTGGATCCCTCCATGCAGATCCCCCCATACCCTGCACAGTTCCAGATTCCAGGCTGCCCTGATGTCCCGTCCCTGCTAGGCCGGGAGGAAGCACAGTGAGCCAGACTCCGGACTCCGGCAGAGCTGGGTACAAATTCTGGTTCCATCCCTAACGGGCTGACCTGGATAAATTACCCGGTCACTGTGACCATTGGTTTCCCCATCTGTACACCGGAGATAAACACAGTAGAGGTCTGAACATTTGCTCTCCAAATATGGGAACTGAACAGATTCAGATAGCTTTTTTTTTTTTAATGATTTAAGTCTATTTGTTTTGAGAGACAGAGAGAGTAGAGGAGGGGCAGAGAAAGAGGGAGAGAGAGAATCCATGGAGCCTGATGCAGGGTCCCAATCCACAAACCGTGAGATCATGACCTGAACCGAAACCAAGAGTCTGATGCTTAACCGACTGAGCCACCCAGGCACGCCTACCTCTTTTTTTTAAAGCGAATTCCTTGCTATCTGTACTCATGCCCTGAAACTGAGGAACAAAATAGGGATGTCCCTGTCAACAGGCTCACTGTCTGCTTTCACCCCATTCCCCCTTTCCGGACCCTTCCACGTCTCTTGCTTGTGTCCAGCTTCCTCCTCTTGGCTTTGCAGCTTTAAATCAATGATTCCTGGCATTTGCTTCCGTTCTCCCCAAGGAAGCGTCTCTCAGATCACCTTCCTGGGCCCTCTGCACAGGCTGCTGCCCCGGTGAGCCACCTTTGGTCATCGCCAGCAGGACGCCAGTGTCGTCTGGTCCTGCTGTGTGCCGAGGGCAGCCCAGCATTTTGTTCTTAGGTCTGTGACACTCCTATGGAAATACTCTGTCAGACGGATCTGTCTTCCTTTTCTCCGATGCCTCTGCCACACCTCCGCCACAGCCAGGGGGCCTTTCTGTGTGTGGAGCCCGTGGACTCTTGAAAATGTCTTCCAGACAGAAGGATGTGTGGAAGGAAATCTGGGATCTTTCTTGATTTTGGCTGCAAGATTCACATGAGTCTCCTTTCTCTCTGGGCCTGTTTCCTCCTCCATCCAAAGAGGTATGTGTGTGTGTGGGGGGGAGTCCTCAGGATACCTTTGCATTTTTCTAGGGCCTCTGTCATCTTCTGGGATTACTTTTGGGGGGATCTCTCCTGGAGAAGGTGGGGGAGGGTGGGAGGAAGGCCATGGGAAGGGCCTCCTGTTCCAGTAGGTTATAGGGTGAATGAGGGGCTCCAGAAGCTTTCACCCTCATCAGGCAATGCCACCCCAATTCATTCCCCTCTGCCTTCAGCAAAGGGTAAGCCAGGCTCACATCACCATCCAGGTTCCCAGCTTCTCCCTCTTCCCCAAACTACTCAGTTCTCAGAAGCCCCCTTTCCATGGAGATGCTTAGGCCAAGCTGGAAAGGTTCCCTAAACAAACGGTCAGTGAGGCAGTGACTGGTAATAAACATCACCAGAAGGCACTCTGGGGACCCACAAGGGGCGTACAGACAGAGATCTTGGCTTGCACGGCCCTGGAGTCCAGGGAGCTGAATGGAAATGACCTGGAGCCCAATGGTATGTGAATGTGACACTCCAGGATGCCATCCATCATGTGGACAGGGCAGAGGGAAGCCTCCTTGGGACTCTTGAACACTCCCACATAGGAAGTTTCCACGGACCTTGCCCCCTCAGTCTGAGCCTCTGCCATGACGGCTGAAGGACATTTACTGGAACAAATGGATGTTCTTTGCGGATAGATGCTTATTTATGTGGGCTGAAAGTGTCTGTCCCCTTCTTCAGAGTTCTGCTTGGTTATAGAGCATCTTGGGAACCAAGCTTAAGTCCCAGATCCATGGCATCAACTGCTCCCTATTTAGAGGGGAAATAGAGAAAGGAGGAAGAGAATCGCCTGCCCCAATTCGGATTCGGCCTTTCTGGGAGGATCCCGGGTGTGTGGACTTGAATAAGCTACCCAAGCAATTCTTACTGTGGCGTGAAAGAAAAAAAAAATCAAAGACATAGATGACTTTGGTATTTGGCTTCCTCGTCATTTATGAGCAACTCCTACAAAGGAGACAACTTAACGTAACGGTCAAGTTCATGGACTCCTGTGTTTGAATGTCAGGTGCGCTTGCCGGTGTGTGAGTTTGGGGGTGCCATTTTATGCCCCGCTTCTTCCCAAACTTGGTTCCCCATCTATGAAATGGGGAGGTTGAGAGAAGTGCCCAACTCATGGCACTCATGAGGAGTAAATCGTTTATATACAAAAACCTTCCCAATGGACATTCAGCTGGTTTTCACCTCCTGGACGATGCAGAAACTTCTGGATTTCTGCTACACAACAGGGGAGCCAAGACGGTCTGGAGTACCAACAGAAGCCCTCTCTTTGCTCGCCCATGCTTTTCTGTTCTATTAATTCTGAATCCACCGCCTTCGTGCTGTTGTGGGGACAGCCTCTAAGGTCACCTTCTGTGAGCGTCCCAAGTGACATTTTCCAGCTTCCTAACTTCCCCAGTTAGGCCTCGGTGCAGAGAGGGAAAGGAAAAATCCCCATCTCCCACTGTCTATTACTCTTCTGTCTTCCACAATCCTTCGGGGTCAAAGGAGAAGCTCTCTTCCACCTTTACCTCTAATCCTGAAGGAAAGAATGAGCTGGCTTCCCTTTCCTCTTTATTCTGGAGTGAGACCCCCCCCCCTCTTTCCCAGAAGGCATCTTTTGCCCCTTTTCCTGGAGTTATAATGAAAGATGAGAGAGAGAGAGAGAGAGAGAGAGAATGAGAGAATGAGAAATCATATATAAGGTAGCACACAAACTCTGGTATTTCAAACATATTATACTTAGGCATACATAAATGATGCCCCAAAAATATTTATTGAGTTGCACAGTATGGTCGAAAGAGCATGGACTGAGAATTCAAGCTGGTCTGTTTCAAATCTTGGCTTTGTCACTCATTAGCTGCAGAAAGTCAAGACTGGCACAGTGGCCAAGGGCAGGAATGAAATTGTTTGTGCCACATCACCGTGGTGATTTAAGCAGACCTTATTCACTGTGCTCTCTACAGGCACGAACCTAAGATTTTGTTTTACAAGCTGATGATTATGTTGGCTGTCAACGGAGCTTAAATCCTGGCATCTAGGAACTCACTTAAATACTTGTTCAAAGAATATCTGGGTCAGAAATATTCCCCTTTTCCTTCTTGAACTGTTAAAATTCAATAGGAAAGTGACCTGTTCAAAGATGAACTCTATTTTATAAAGATGTTTTCAGTGGGCCCTGGGTAAAAAATATTTCATAAACCAGAGGAAGCCACTAAATCAAGGAGCGGAAAAAGAAATAGACTTGCTAGAGAAGTACCATTTTGGTGTGGGAAGGTGATATATGCAACATTTTTTACTATATTTGGCTGCAAACTCCAGACAGTTTTGGCCTTGATCTACGGCTGAGATTCTGTGGCAGGGCATCATTTGAACTAGCCTTCCTCAGGGCTTTTTGCTGCAACAGGAGACCATAAATGATGATGAGTGGGTGACTATTTTGAAAAGAGGAGCAGGGGGCAATTTCAAATAGAAAGTTCTGGCGGATTAACAGAGCTACTGAATATGCTGATCGGGCTACAGGGAAGTCTGCAGGTGGAACATGGCCCATCACTGGTAGAAGGCATGGACGTGCCTAAAGTGGCTTCTGACAGGGGGTGTCTCTGTTGCCATCTCTGTTCCCTGGGATGCGGACCGAGACAGAGGTCAGCAAGCGAGGCGTTTGCTAGCAATGCCTTTAGGACCCACGCCCGTAGACCGGAGGCGAAGGAAACAGAAGCGGGACGACGGAAAAGTCCGGTCGTGAGGAGGTCCCAGAGACGATCTCGGTTGGCCACAGAGGGGGAAACTGGAGCTAGAACTGTCCCCAGTTGGGCTAGGGAGCTGGGCTTTTCCACTATGGCATCAATCCATCATTGGATTCAGGATGAGCTTGGGTGCGATGGGTCAATGAATGGGACAGTTGAGGCAGCTGCAGAAGGGGCTGACAGGTGAAGGTGTGGCCAACAGGCTTCCCAGCAGCTGAACAACAAGGCCTTCACTGAAACACAATTTGGGGGGCACGTCACAGTACCCACTGTGTTCTTACACGGGGACTGGGAACGTCAGGTCTGTGCATGTTTGGCTGGAGGTCTGCCCGGGGTCATCTCCTAGGCTTCTCTAAATAAGATCCAATTACTAATTGATTTGATAACTCCTTGCTCTACCAGAGATCTGGGTGAGAGTGAGCACACAGCCATCCCTGCCAGTGACCCATTCTGCTACATCCCCTTCCTGCGAGCATGAGGAGAGAGCAGTGCCATTCTGATTGATGAGGGCTTTGGAACTGGACTTACGGACTTTCAAGCCTGGCTGAGCCCTGTCCCAGCTTCCCAACCTTAGAATGGTGGCTTGATTCTCTGAATCCATTCCCTCCCCTGTAAACTGGGAATAATTACCGTACACACCTTGTATGTTGTTATAAAGGTCTTTCCCAGAACACGCAGCCGTCAAAGTCTCTGTTGTTACTTGCGTGATTGGTGGTGTGTCAGAGAAGGGAGAGGAGCCACTCATTTGCCTTTTCCAATCCAAGCAAGACGGCAGCAGTAACCTGGGCTCTGTGGGCAGAGGTCCCGTCAGGGTCACACATCGTGGTTCAGTAGAGTCTCTGGGGTCGGCTCCTCCCCTCAAAGCCCTGGAGATGACGGGAGCCGTGAAATTAGTCTCCAGGTTGCCTTGGCAATGGGTGTCCTACCTGATTGAAACTGAAGGGAATCGTGGATCACCTCACTGTCAGGAAATGTCAATGTCAGGCCCTGGAGTTTCAGCTGTACGTGTGCCCAGATGTGCACATGGAGACACGCGGGTGTGTCTGAATATCGAACACCACTGGTTCTCAGAGTGGGTCCCTGTACCAGGAGAGGCAGCATAAATTGAGAATTCGTTAACAATGCAAATTGTGGGGCCTCACCCCAGACCTACGGAAACTCTGGGGGTGGGTCTGTATTTTAATAAGACCTCCAGGTGATTCTGATGCGTGTTTTTGTTTGAAAATCAGTGGTAAAGATAAGAGGTCGACAAATATTTTTCTGTAAAGAGCCAGATAATATACATTTTAGGCTCTGCAGCCCTTGCATTCAGCCTGTCAAAATGACTCAGCCCTACCCTTGCAATGCGAAAGCAGCCATACACAACATATAAATGAATGCATGTGGCTGCACCAAAATAGAGTTGTACTTTACCACAGGCAGGCTCTAGGTTTTCTGGTATACCAGTCTCCGGTATAGGCACGTGCAGGATCACAGTTTCCTCCCTCAAGGTGACTCCCCTCCTCCACCATTAGATGTTCATTCCTTTATTTATATATTCAATAACTCATTTTATTTCTCTATTGTATTATGGACCTCTGCATGCTAGGAACTCTCAACCGGGAGGTGCCAACAGTAAATAAGAGACACCATCCCTCCATCACGGAACTTAAAGTTGAACAGGAGACATAAAAAGCAATTCACAAGTAACTATTAAGATATATGCAAGGCACCGAGGAAAGAGAATTAGAAGGGTTTGAGGGTGACCTAATCTAGTCAGAGGAAGGTGGAAAAGGCCTTTCTAAGGAGCTGTCTTTTAAGAGGGAATCTTAACGATAGTAACTAGGTGTCTGATACTTTTTTTGTTAAGACTTTGTGCTCATAGCTCACTTCACCCCCCAATAACCCAGAGGTAGGTACCGTTTTTATTCCTGGCTCGCAGAAGAAGAGACTGAGACTCAAGAAGGATGTACAGTGTGTCCCCAGGTTTGAGCCCAGGCAGTCTGGGTCTAGAGGCTGTGTTCCCAGCCACAGCTCCAGGTTAACTAAGTAACAGAAAAGAGAAGAACATTCTAGGCAAAGACAGAAGCTTACAGTCTAGTGGGGTGAACAGTCCCTACTTTAATCATTTTATTTCGAGGAGTCTCTTATAATCTAGACATCATGTTAGACATCAAGGATGCAGCTGGAAAGAAGCCAGAAAGGCCTTCACGGAGCGTACAGGTGAGCGCAGAAGACAGACGTCTCTGAAAACTAAGAAGGGAAGGAGCAGAGGGGTAAGTGGGACAGGTAAAAGTGCACACAGAAGTTTAGGGGACGGGCTGAGGCTTTATTTAAAACTGAACAAAGAAAGGGCTGGGAGATTAAGATCTAATCACCCTCCTAGACTTTTGCGTCTGGTGACATATCTAACACTCTGTTGGTTAAATGGAATTTCTGGCCACAGATATTTATATGGCTACACACACATACACACACACACACACACACACACACACACGAAGTGTTTTGTCATATAGGGAAGGGAAAGATACGTTACTAGCTGCTATGGGGTTCCTGGATTAATGATTTGTTAACAAAACAAAGTAAATGCTCACTTAACACCCTATCCCCAAATACTAAATTCAAGATGAATTAAATAATTGTATTTTATAGCAAAATTCTACCCTAGTATAAATAACATCAACATCTTAATATATTTAAGTTTAAAATCCCAAAGTGTTGTTCTGTCAGAATATATATTCAGAGGACGAGAAGCAAAATAAAAATAACACCACACAGAGACAAATTTGCATTAAGTGTGGCAGAAAGAGAATTCCTATCTGTGCTATAAAAGGAATTCATACAAATAGCAAAGGAAAAAAGTCCATAATTCCCGAAGTTAAATGTGAACATAATCTCAAAAGACACGGACAGGACCTAGAGCTCATGATGTAGAAAACAAAATTGGCTAATAAATGTCGACGGTGTTTAGCCTGAGTGGTAATCAAAGAAATTTGAACACAAAAATCAGTGTGATACAGTCTGTCATATAAATTAGCAAAGTCTATAAAAACAATCATATTATGGGGAGATTATGATGACATGAATATTCTCAGAGTTAATGGAGTTCGAAATCAGCATCAAATTGGGAAAATCTTGCAAGTTGGCAGTAGGTACCAAGAACACTAGAGATATTCACACCTTTTGACCAAGTGTTTGCATTTCTGGGAATCTTTCTAAAGACATCGTGTTCGTTTCCTAGAGCTGCTATAATGAGGTGCCCCAGACCAGGCATCTCAGGACAGAACAGAACTGCCTTGTCTCACATCTGGAGGGTGTGAGCACGACTGGCTGCTTCCGAGGGCTGGGAGGGAGGCTCTGCACCATGCCTCTCTCCTAGTGCCTGGTGATTTGCTGGTGATCTCTGGCGTTTCTTGGCTTGTGAACACATCCATTGACCCAAAATTTGCTTCCATCTACGTGTGGTTCACCCGTAGGCATGTCTGTCTCCGTCCAGACTTCCCCGTTCCCCCAGTCCTATTGGGTTTGGGTTCACCTAATGACCTCATCTTATTTAGCCCACTTGGTAGCCTCTTCTATAAGGACCTCACAACTTGTGGATGTTCTAACATCATCCCTAACCCTCTAACCTCCAGCTTAGGGATCTAAGCTAGTCTTGCCTACTTATTCTTCTACCAAAACCTCCTTCTGGAATATCGAACCAGTTCCTATCCCCTTAGCCTAAGTCTTTCTTTTCTTAGTGGGGTTCTATCTATTCAACTTCAACCTCTTCTACTTGTTTTCGTTCCTTGGCTTGCAAAATTTATTTTTCCTGGAAGGCTTAGGAGTGCCGGGTAATTTTATTATGGAATTGTGGAATTCCAGAATTTAGTTCTAGAATGATTTCTAAAAAAGATAATGTGTCCGACTAAGGACCACCTCACTCTTCTCTGTGACAATATTATTTGCATATTTCATATTGATTATCACATTATTTAGTGTCATCAGATGCCATTTTGACAATGTGTATATACGCAACGGGGGCCACAATTTTGCACCTCTTGTTAAACACTCTCTCAGGACGTACTGCAGCAGCTAAAAGATTCTTAGGTGTCCTAAGAGAGAACTATGTTAATTCCGCATGACAATTTCCATTTGCGCCAGGAAAAAAAAAATTACCATTGACCTCACCACTGTCTTCTGAGGAAGGATGCTTCTGTTAAATGAGGAGCTGCTTCATGAGCTGATTGTTTCGATTCATTTAGCAAACGGATCTACAAGGAAATGCCAGCAGGTGCAGAACGGCTCACCAAGGTACACAACGAGGAATCTGACATCTTCCGGGAAATCGAGGAGGCTGAGGTGAGGAAGAGGCGGTAGGGGCAGGACGGTGGGAAGACAGGAGGCAGCACAGTGGGCCAGGGAAGGCCAGGACGAGTGGATCTCTTCTGGCAGGCAAGAAAGCCTATGATTTTTGAGTTCCTATCGTGTGATCTCTTGGCGAAAACTCAGCTTGGCATGAAGTCCACTACATTTAAAAATGCCATGTGTGAGTGATTTCTGTTCTATATTTTATTTGTTATTACGTACAGTGCTTTACTTGATGAAAAGCTGGGTATTCGTCCCACACTGAGGCAAGCAGGAACCCCAGAGGTGGAGGAGACAACGAGATTGTAAGGATTCCAAGCACCTTGCGTGGAATCTGGAGAAATTTGGGGGAGGCCACAGGCTAGTAAGTGGACTCAAGAAAACTGTGGCTGTGTCTAAACGGCTATGAAGGCTCCAGAACACCTGTGAGTTACAGGAGCATGACCGGCTTCTCCCTCTGGTAGGAGCGGACCCTGGGATGCCTCTCCACCAATCTCCCTTTCCTCTTGGGCTGCAGCTGTCCTACCAGCTGTCCCTGGGCCTCTTTTAAATGGAAGGAAGCAACGCCTCCAACCTACATGTTTTAAAGGACCTTTTTTTTTTTCTTTTTAATTGAGGAAAGTTTGCACAATGCAAATGAACAATGGGGCTCATTTCCAGCCTCCCCCAGAAAGGGGCCGATCTTTGATGCAGGAAGGAAATCGAGGCTAGACTTTCCAGACACCAGTGTTAGAATGAGGGGACCAGCTTGAGATATGATGCAGAAGAGGAAAGCCAAAATTATTTTCCGATCGCTGATCCAAAGCTTTCCAATTTCAAGCCCCTTATGGGATTTGGTATTTTCGGGGATAAACAAGGTACCTGTGAGGCTACCTAGAGAAACATGAACCATCTGAGCATTTTAGACCCTGGACTTATCTTTGGATGAAGACAGAGGGAACACCTGAACACCTGCTGTGTGGTAGGATCTGTGACACTCACTTCACAAGTGTTTTCTCATGTAATACCACATGACAGCATCCCTAAGAAGCATGTGCAATTATCCCACTGTACAGATGATGGATCTGAGGCTCAGTAAAGTGACTGTCCAATGCCACTTGGCCAGTGGGTGTGCCAAACGCTGCTGATGTGGCCTGCAAGTGACTGGTTGGGGAAGATGATATGGCTAGCAGCTACTGTCCTGAACAACGCAGAGATAGAACATTCCCATCACTGCAGAAAGTTCTACTCTAGAGAGGGTGGAACAGATTGAAACAGTCCCAGGCGACAGGAAAGATGTTTGTAAAAGTAAAGGGTTTAGCAGGAACGAAGCAGAGGGTGGGTGATTGGGACTCCAGGACCGAGATGGAGCTCCCTAGCCTAGGCTCCGTAAAGAGTAGATACGGAGGGCTCGAAGCTGGCAGGAGAATAGATGACCCCTTTCTAAGACTCACAGTGAACAGGTTGGAGGACATTACATGGATAGTGCAGCTCAGTGGGCAGGGGTGCAGACAGACTTTAGATCATGTGTGCACCTTGACGGTGGTCATGGGGAACGTGACATAGAGTCCGCTTTGTCCCCAGCTGGATAAGGGGTTGGTATGGGTGAGCCTGCACTGACTGATAGGGCAGAGCTGTGGCAGGTGGAGGCTGGCAACAAAAACCTCCAGCCAATCTTACGCTCACATTTAGACTGTGTGTGTGCGTGCGTGCGTGTGTGTGTGTGCTGCCTTTCACTCCCAGGGAATCTGAAACAATGATGGTATTTGAAGGAGATTGCGATTTCCTTGGACCCGTCCTGAAAAGTCGGGGGATAATCCTCATAACTCTGTGACCCTTTTTTAAGCCATCACCTGCATTTTATTGTTGAGTGTAAGTTCTGCATAACTGTTTATTTATTAGTTCAGTTTCAAATATACCAACTCCATGATCACTACAGGCAAAATGATACCTTCTTACTGCAATCTTCAGAGATATCGTATCTAATCCTTTGATAAAGATTATGGCGGACTGATGTGATTTGACACGACATTAGTCTTTTACCATCTCTTATGTGGTATGTTACACGTCCTCCTAACCTACTCCACTTTCTCACAATGTCGCCTGAGCTCTCCCCTTTGTTCCCTCCCTTTCACTGTGACGCAGATTCTCATACAAAAGATTCCCCTACTTAAACCACATCGTCACTCCCCACTGCCAGTAAGGTAAATCCTAGCCAATTTCTCAGAAATCATTGGTGACCCCAGCTGTGCTTTGCCAGTGCTGTTCCTTGTGATAGGCCCTTTTTCTCACTCACCTAGCAAATACCCAGTCACCCTTAAGACCAGTCTAATTGTCATGGCTCCTGGGGGGGGGGGTATTCCCCGATGTTGCAGGAAAAGTTATTTGTTCCTTCCTCTATAGTCTCATTGATTTTGTATTTATCCACATTTTTGGCTTTTTGCTTTTAAGATAAAATGAGAATTATTGGAAGGAAGCATATATCAAAGAGAGTTAACAATAAAAAAAAAACTATATTGAACTCAATCTCCCCTGTCTTCTAGCTTTCTTTGATACATTTAACTATTGTCATTGTTAAATGATTAACCATATTATGTGCCATTCAGCACACTCCATGTTTATAATAATTACCTGTAATTCTCAAATAAACTTTTCAAGGCAATTGTTAGCATCCACATTTATAACCAAAGAAAGTGAGTCTTACTTGCCCAAGATGATCTAGCAGGTGGATGATAGATCAAAATCCTGTGTTCTTTCTAGTGCATCATACAGCCTCAGGTTTCCATCATTAAGGAGACAGAAGCCTGGGTTTACAGTGGAGACCAGGAAGCTCTACTGAACCCTTAGTCATAAAAGCAGATCCAGGAATTATAGTCAAGGGTGGAATGATTAACTGTTAAGAACATACAGGGGAAAGAGGAACATGTTAAATAACACCATGGCAGCATAAACAACAAAATCCAGACAAATGAGCCTTTTTCTTCAACTCACAGATTGCAAGGAAAAGAGAGGAAGGAAGAAAAAGGGGAGAGAGAGAGAGGTACTGAGAGAAATGCTAATTTAATCTAGAGACTCAAGTGATACATCAACAGTTGCAATGTATGTATCTTATTTCAATCTTGATTTTCACTAAAAAAAAAATCCAGAAAAATGAATTAAAAAGAGATCAAAGGAAATCTGAATGCTAACTGAAGATCTGATAAAATTAATAAATTATTATTAAACTTTTAGGTGTGATAATGTAATTATGTTTAACAATGAAGTCCTAGTTTTACATAGATAAATATGAAAATATTTATTGGTGGAATGATAGATATCTCGGACATGCTTTAAAATAATCTGGAAGAAGGGCTGACGGTAGGAGTATAGATAAAACTAGATTGGCCATGAGTTTGTAATTGTTGAAGCCGGTGATGGGAATTTTGGAGTTCACTTTATTCCTCTAAGTTCAATTTCTAATTACACATTAAAAGTGATTAGCCAGATATGCACCTCCCACGAGCAGAAGGATTGATAGGTATTTTGACTATTTTGCTATTAATAGATTAAGATGTCAAAGCAGAAAACATATCTTCGAGCCAGATTCTTTTTCCAGTAGCCAATTTGCTAGATCTACCCTTTTAGAAATAAATTCCTGGGGGTGAGGGGAAATCACAGCGTTTCTTCTTGTGCTCTCCGTTACTTGCTGTTATGAGAGCCTGTATTTTGAAAATGGCTTTGGATTTACCCTTTGATTTATTAAAATATGTGAATTTTTGTCCTAGAAACAATTTTTCAGTTTTGCGTTATGTGATTAGTCTAGGAGATTCCAGAGAGGGAGAGACTCTAGAGAACCCATGTTTGCCAAAGTGCCATTTGTGTGCCAGAATTAAGAGTCTCCATAGAAACTCTTTCTACTCCCATGTTGGTCGGACTGAGATGAGGGCATGCTGAGATTTTCCCACCAGAAGGAGGGAGTGAGTTGGAAGCAACATGAGTTGGGCCCTGGGAGGGACCAGTTACTTGCTTCAGAAAGAGGAAGGTCACTTAAATCACTCAGCCCAAGAGTAAAGCAAAGTCAACTTCCGTCTGGGTCAAGGTTGGTATGTAAGAAGTTTTATTGCAAGGGTGAGGGATAGTGGAAGAGGGATTTGGGTCTCAGCAGGGTTTTCTTCATTCTATCAAAGTCAAGCTCCCTAAAGAGGTCTAGTCAGGATGTGGATACAGTGGGGCTGCTCCAAAAGGTCTTGTCTGGTGGAGGTGGGGTCTAAGCTGGGAGGCCACAGTTTTTTCCTGGGCTACATTACCCACAGCATGAAGAGTGAGAATCCAGAACAAGTGAAGGAGACCAGTCGGTCAATCAGGTGTTAGGCAACATAAAGGAGCTTGGGATGAAAGGGCCCATGATGCGGCATCCGGGAATGTGTTGTGTTCTCTCTCACACCCACATACGTCGACTGCAATATGCAGAGTGTAACTATTTCTGATCTCACTTTCTTGGTGGGCAGGAGCATGTTGACATCTTCCTTAACTGGGTCTTTATTGCCCTAGGATTGGGGAGGGCTATGGAGACTGGGGGCAGTAGTCAGTGCCCACAGCTGTGCTGGGAAGGGCTGGGGCAAGTACAGTGAGCGATTTTTTCCAGCTGCATCTTTGCTGACCCATGAGGAAATGCAAGGCACCGTAGCCTAGAAGATGAGGTACGTCCTCTTTGCCAGGGTTATGGCCCAGTTTCGAGCTGAGCCTGAAGCTAATGCTCTGGGCCAACAGCCATTGAGACCTTTAATGGCCAAGGCTTCCCCCAGTCAGGGAGCCTCAAATTCTGCAATCTACACTCCACACTTTATGCTGTTTACTTATCTGATGGAGCTGTTCTTTTGGAAAGCTGTGTTATTCCTGTAATGCAAAGTGACAGAGAAAATAAAAACACCCAGCTGAGAAAAAGCCACAATGTTAATGTGAAACACAAACTTTCTGTTCATCTGAATCTTAGTTTATTTTAAAACAGAACCATAACAGCTCAGATCCTGGGGACCGGGAGGGGCTGTTGCTGCAGCTGCCCGGCTCTCAGATCCTTCCCTGACTTGCCTTTTGGTCTTAATCCTTTGCACTGTTCCCAGGAGTCAAAGTGGTGTGATGTGGGTTTGCCCTCCTTGAACGTGACTCCAAGACCAAGGGCGAGCGAATTCTGGGGTTTACAGTAGATGAGCCTAAAACTAATGTCACCGAGTTGTGCCCACTAACCCTGCAGTCTCCCTGACTGAATAAAAGCTTGGCCTGAGGTTCCTGGGGGCTTTGTTCTGGAGGAATCTGGCTTTTGTGTTTCATCTGAACCAAGTTTGGGGTCTGATCCCAAACTCTCACAGCTGGCATTGTGCAACATCTGGTTGGCATCTTCTCTGCCCTGTTTCCTGGTGTTTGCCTGCATTTTTTGGAATTAGCTCCGTTTTCTTAATATTCTTTGTTTCTCAATGTTTTCTGAACGGCATTATCCACATAAAGAATGTTAGCCATATAAAGCCCTGGGGAGGATCTTGCTATGTAGCCTGCTTCCTGTCCTCACTCTCCCTCCAAACTAGAAAAACAGGAGTCCATGGTGGAAAATGAAGAGCAGCAGTCCAAGTTTAGAAGAAAAGCAGGAAATTATCCCAGAAGAGAGGGTTTCATGAAACAAGGGGAGGCAAATTATGTCACATTGCACCTAAGAAGGCAGACCGGAAAAGTGGCTGCTGGGTGAAGAACTGGTGCCCTTCGGGAGGGAGGGCTGTGATGGTCAAACCCAGAATGCAATAAATCAAGAAAATCAAGAAAAGTGCACGCGAGCGAAGACAAAGGAAACAGTGCCTCTTCAGGAGATTTGCTCTTGAGTACCATGCCCCACTTGGGGTGCCCATTAGAATCCCCCCTGGACAGCATTTAAAAAATACTGATGCCTGGGCTCCATCCCAGAGATTCTGATTCAACTGATCTTCTGAGGGGGAGCGTTTTGCTTATTTTAGTCTATTTTTTTTTCAACGTTTTTTATTTATTTTTGGGACAGAGAGAGACAGAGCATGAACGGGGGAGGGGCAGAGAGAGAGGGAGACACAGAATCAGAAACAGGCTCCAGGCTCCGAGCCATCAGCCGAGAGCCCGACGCGGGGCTCGAACTCCCGGACCGCGAGATCGTGACCTGGCTGAAGTCGGACGCTTAACTGACTGCGCCACCCAGGCGCCCCTTTAGTCTATTTTTAAGATGAAAACCAATGGAATTGTTTGTGGCCTGAGTGTCAACAGTCAGTAGAGAGGAAGAGATTAAAAGTGCAAGGTGGGTGGTGGACGGACGATGTCATGAGATTGCCCAGGAGGCAGCAGCTGGGATCAGAGCCCAGGTGGTTGACCTTGGACCTGGGCAGGTGAGCTCAGAGCACAAGGTACGTGTTCTCACTTGATGGTTTCCAGTCCTTGACAAAAGAGGGCAGGTTCTTCTCAGAATTTTTTTTTTTTTTTGACCAAAGCAGCGCGTCTAATGAGGTTTTGGCGTGGCTTATGGACACTACTCACTCTGAGGAGTATAATAAATGATATGGGGAAACTTCCTCCCTGTGCTTAAGTATAATCATAAATGTATTTGCAGGATGCCTGGGTGGCTCAGTCGGTTAAGCGTCTGACTCTTGATCTTGGCTCAGGTCATGATCTCACAGTTCATGAGTTTAAGCCCCCCATCAGACTCTGCACTGATGGTTTGGAGTCGGCTTGGGAGTCTCTCTCTCCTCTGTGTGCCTCTCGTCTCTCTCTCTCTCTCTCTCTCAAAATGAATAAACTTAAAAAAAATAAATGTATTTGTGATAGAAGTGAAAATGATGGAAACTGGGGGTGGGAAAAGGGTGGGCAACAAAAACGGACCAGGAGTAAATCATGACTCGAGAAGGGAAGAATGGATGTATTTAGACACCTACCCAAACCCCTCTACAGCAGCTCCTGAAACTGTGGGGACAATTCGTTCCAAATCTACTTGGTTTTTTCTTAAGGTATTTCATTTGAGGAAGGCCACGTTCAAGCTAGTGGTTTATCACAATGACTCAGTCTTAATGTGTTGTGCTAGAGAGAAGGAGATAAATTCAGGAGAGAACAAACCAATGAGCCAGGGAGACTGAGACACGGGCAAGTGGTGATATCTCAGGTGAAAAGGCGTGAAGACATCGAGTTGAGTAATGCAGACCAGGTGAGGAGAGAGAACAAAGCTGCAGGTGAGGAGGTGGGGGCAGGCAATGGAGGTGGGTGTGTCCTAGGCAAGGCTTGCACATGTCTTTTCCTTGACTCTGACATTTCCTTTGCAATAGAGCGTGGCCTGGGACTTAGAAGGGCTGGTAGGAATACCTATCACCAGGTTTTATAATTATTGGTTCATGTCTATGAACCAATGAATATAGTAGGAATGAATATAGTAGGAATGAATATAGTAGGTTCATGTCTATGAACCAATGAATACAGTAGGAAATGTATTAAAAAATTGTTTTAGAGCACCTGGCCGGCTCAGTTGGTTATGCATCCAATTTGAGTTCAGGTCATGATCTCATGGTTCATGGGTTCAAGCTGCGCATTGGGCTCTGTACTGACAGCTCAGATATTGGAGCCTGCTCTGGGACCTGTGTCTCCCTCTGTGTCTGCCCCTACCCCACTCACACTCTGTCTCTCTCTCAAAAATAAACATTAAAAAAAATTTAATAAAAAATTAAAAAATTGTTTTTATGGGGCAAGTGAGTAGCTCAGTCGGTTGAGCATCTGACTCTTGATTTCATGAGATCGAGCCCCGTGGCAGGCTCTCCACAGTGTGGAGCCTGCTTGGGATTCTCTCCCTCTCTCTCTGTCCCTCCCTAACTTGTACTCTCTCTCTCTCTGAAAATAAATAAACATTAAAAAAATGTTTTTTATGTAAAGATTAGATGTCTGAGACAAAAAAAAAAAAAGAAAATCAAGTGATCCAAGAAATACAAAATAAAAAGGAAGATATCTCTCTGTCTCTCCTACCCTGTAAATCCTGTTCTCCAGAGGCCCCCACCATTAATATTTTGTGGGTAGGAATTCTCAAATGGGCACTTTTTTGATACCATTTTTTAAGGGTAAAACTAGATAATTGTATAATAATGTGATAAATAAAAAGAAGAAGAAGTGTTGTAAATCTCCAACACAGCTGAACAGGGAACTCTCTGACAAGCTCAAGTTTTTGAACGATGTCTGCCACTGGTGAGGAAAACAGGCTGAGTTTATCGGCGTGACTATTGAGGAATGATGGATAAAGGGAAGGAATGTAGGCAGACAAAGATAGTCACAATCCGTAAAGGTGTATAAAGAGGGATTATCACACCTTGCAGCAATGATTTTACTGGCTCTGAGGCACCATTGGAGAATAGATGGCTAAAGAGATCATTTGTGTGCGTTTAGACAGGAATGTTATGCTCACCAGGAGCCAGTACGCACTTACTAATATAAATCCGGAATTAGCTTAAACCACCATTATTTTTAAAAAATAAGGTCTTTAAAGAGGTTGGTAATTCAAAGAGAAAGAAAAGAAATCCTAACCCTGAAGTTAATCAGGGACTTGAAATGTGATCTCATGATATTCTTACAGACAAGACAAAGGGACGCATTCTGGATAGTGTTGAAGTTGGGATGGTTTTTAGCTAACAATAGCCAAAGGATGCTATAAACTAATCATCCTCAATGGAAAAGTGGGAGGAGCTGTATTGTGACTCCTGTCTTATTTTATATTTTATTTTCATGGTGAAAGCATATATTCAGTATCTGGTACATAATAGATGTACACGAAGTATTTGGAAGAAATGAAGTGTGAGAATGAATATACGAATAAATGAATGAATGATTGCATGAATCTGAAAGGGACAGATAACTAGTAATCTGGCTGACACAATTAGGAGAAAAGAAAGAAGAGAACAGGAAGGAAAGGAAAGGCAAGGCAAGGCAAGGAAAAGGAAAGAAAAGAAAAGAGAAAAGAGAAAAGAAAAGAAAGAAAAGAAAAGAAAAAAGAAAAGAGAAAAGAAAAAAGAAAAGAAAAGAAAGGAAAAGGAAAGGAAAAGAAAAAGAACTTCTCGAGCAGTGGACAGGAATGGTCATCAACCTGCCACTCAGTAGGTAGGAATGTCAGGATTCTCAGTTTCTAAAGCACAGAGAGGAGGCTTGGCAGCTGTAAGAAAACTTTGCTATTTCCTGAGCCTCCTGGTTTCCCAGCTTTATGCCGTTTTAACATTGCAATGGAATTGGGTGGAAACTTGCAGAGTCCCACCAAATCCCCCTCTCTCTTCTAGTGCTCCCAGAGAGAGTGCATGGTTCACCATTAAGACTTCATCAGTTTCCTACCTAACAATCTCTGCACTGTAGAAACTCTCCAGCATCACATAGCAGCAATGAGCCCCTGGCCCCTTGGCCTCTGGGTACATTCCTGGGAAGCTGTTCAGTCTCTTTGCCCTCCTCCCAATTTATTCTCAAGTACGCAAATGAGATTCCCTTAGCTATGTTTTGGAGGTCTTAAAATTGGAGTCTAAACTTTAATGGTTTGCTCAGCTTGTGCTTAAAAGTACCATCAGAATCCTGGGCATGCTGCTCTCGTCTGACTCACCACCCAAACCTTCTTTTCAGGGGGCAAAGAAGGAATGACCCCCTCTCCCCTTTTCCCAGTCCCACATTATTCTCTCACAGATTTCTCCCCTTCAGTAATGAATAGGCCTTTTAATGAGAACTTTTAAGATCCACTCTCTTGGTAACTTTCAAATGTACAATACAGAAGCATTAACTACAGTCCCCATGATGTACATGACACCCCCACAACTTATTTATTTTATAACCGGCAATTTGTATCTGTTGACCACCTAACCCCTTTTTGCTCACCCCACCCCCACCTCAGGCAACTACCGATCTATCGGTTATATCTCAATTTAAAAAAAAAGAACGAGTTTGTAGTTTGTGAAAAAACAGACCTGGTGGACTAAGGGGAACTCCCTGTCAGGATGTGGCAAAGTCAGGGCTAGACGGTCAGGCCCTAGATGGTCATCTTGTTGTGAGAGCACAGTCTCTGCCTGATTCGTCCCCCATCCTTCATATTCTTGTTACTTAAAGTGTGGTCCAAACTGCCTGGGAGTTCATGGGAAATGCAGAATCTCACGTTCAGCCCTAGACCTGCTGAATCAGATTCTACAGTTTAACACGATCACCGGGTGATTCATGGGCACATGAATGTTTCAAAGTACTGCTCTGTATCCCCCAAGGCAGGATGGTGAAGAAGCAATCAGCCAACATTTGCTTGTTGTGTGAGTAGGCAGGGAGAAAGAGGAAGGGAGAGAAGGGGAGGGGAGGGAATGGAGAGAAGTCAGGTTGAAATCACACGAATCAGTACGAGGTGAAACAGTCTGGATCTGTGGCAAGGATGACATAAAATTGTACCTAATCGCATATAGTAACACAAGGCAATTGCTACAGGTTTTTCCCATTTTAATAAAAGTTAGTAAATACCATGCACCCTAGGAAGGATCACTGGCATATTCACATTTCACTTCCTGTCTTAGAAGAGTGTTTCTAAATAGGTTAAATATGCCCATCTTTCCTTGGGTCAAATTTTAGCGAACTCTTCGTAAAAGGGGACAAAAGGGAATTCCTCCCTGAATGAGAAGAAGTTGGGGAGACCACTGGATGGGTCCATCTGTGCAGTCAGCGTGGCTTGAAAAATGCTCAACTCGTGTCAGGGAGCCCACCGTCCAGTGTGGGAGACAAGCCTAGAAACACTCCTACACAAAAAGCACATACACATACTCTATCACGTGCTATTATAGCCAAATGCTCTGAACATCATGGGAGCTCATGGGTGAAAACAGGTCTTTGCTGAGAGTGGGGAAAGGGTCAGAGAGGCTACCCCAGAGGGTCTAGTGCTTCAGGTGAACCTTGAAGGCTAGCCTGGCATTCACCAGATAGTCTAGAATAAGGTGGTAGTGTATGCTAAGGTGATAAAGAAGAAGGCATGTCTTGGGGACTGAGGTAGTGTGGTGTGGCTGACATGCAGGATGTGGGGAAATGGGAGGCCAGGGGACACGAGACTGGTGAGGTGGGTGGGGCCAGATCAGAAGGGCTCTGAATGCCAGTCAAAATAAGGGAAGGTGTGAGTGAATATTCTCATTTTATTTGTATATTTTTTAAATGTTTATTTATTTATTTTGAGAGAGAGAGAGAGAGGCAGAGAGAGAGACAGAATCCCAAGCAGACTCCACACTGTCAGCATATTTTGAAAGAGAGAGAGGCAGAGAGAGAGAGAGACAGAATCCCAAGCAGGTTCCGCACTGTCAGCATAGAGCCCAACGTGGGACTCAAACTCACAAACCGTGAGATCATGACCTGAGCCGAAACCAAGAGTCAGATGCTTAGCTGGCTGAGCCACCCGGGCGCTCCAATATTTTCATTTGAGAAAGATCATTTGTAAGGTAGCGTGGGTGACAGACAGACAGGGATGGGGATGAGAAGAGAGAGGTAGGGGGCAAAGGCCAGAACAGGGGGTAATTCTGGAGTGAGGGGACCAGCGGATGGGGCAGCTGCATCATTCAAACAAGACCAGATGGTCCTGAGAGAGGAATTCCAGGCAGTGACCAGCCACGGAGGCAGAAGGACTCAGGAGTGTTTCAGTGAAATTCAGGAAAGATTTAGGCTTTGCTGTGCTGCGACTGCTCTACGTGTTGACAAATGATCCACCGCAGTCACAAACCTGGCTGCTGAGATTTCAAGGCTAGTTGTGGGAAGGACAAGAACACTTCTCAGTCCGGAAGCTGTTTTCTGTCTTTATGACATTTTGGTTTGCTTTTTAAGTAACTCGTGCCATTCTGCGAAGCTCTGGAGAAAACCCCAAGTGTCTTTTACCACCAGGATAGACGTTTCCCCAAGTTAGAAACTCATACTTGTAAAGAATCCAAGTTCACACTTGTGAACTTCCAGTCGGCTTCTTCCTAATGGGTCCACGGAGCTCCTCTAAAGGCATATCAGTATGGTGCAGCACATGGAAAAAGAAACACGGGTGAGAAGGTGGGTGGGAAGGGAGGTTTGTCAAATATTTTAAAGAGCTGACAAGAGCCCAAATGTCTACTCTGCTAAATCTGAGTATTTAAACTCAGAAGCAAATGTCACTTGGCTTTCTGGGAGGCATGTGCTCTGGGTACGGGTGGGGGTGGAGGTCAGGACACTCTTCTATTTGAATTTCTTCTTCTATTTGTAAACTCTTCTATTTGAATTTCTCCTACCTTTTCACCACCCAGACTACTTACAGCCAGGACAGCCAGGACCTCATCTTCCCTATACTCCAGGGTTTCTTAACTGAGGCTCTGTGGTTCTCTAGAGTCTTGGAATCTCCTGAAATTGAATGCAGACTCTATGTGTAAGCACAGAGCTTTTGGCCAGTTTCCTGATTTGAGTCCATAGCATTACATGAGATTCTCAAAAGATTCATGACCTAGAAGAAAGAATCATAGCTCTACACATCACCACCCCTCCAAGCCCTGAGTAGGCACATCATCTCCTTTTCCACCAGCATGAATCCTAAATTCTTTCCAGCTACCATCACTGTCCTGAACCCCCCAGCCATTGTCTCTATTGCTTGTTGGGCTGCTTAGAAGATACACCTCAATGAGTGCACCCCAAAGCTGACCTTATTATCTTCTTCTCAAACTTGTGCCCCCTTTGTGACAAAATGCCTCATACTCATTTCTTACCGTCTGCAGCCAACCTGTCACTAACTCCTGATAATATAACCTCTGTTTTTTTTGAAAGTTTTCTTCCCTTTTTGGTTTTCTGTTACTTAGAGGACAGAATCCAAACTTGTAAACAGGCTGTAGGAGCCCCTGAATGAGTGATCCCTGCCTCATCTCCCAACATCACGCCAGCTAGCACTCCACCTATACCTTGCACAGGTTTACACGTCTTTGTGTAAGCTGGTCCCTCTTCCTGGAATACTCTTTCCCCAACTGGGTGTCTGACAGTCACATCTGCAAGACTCAACTCAACCATGTCTTCTCTCCAATGTCTTCGTAACTACCAAGCTACCTCCTTCTTCTATGCGTATACGGTGTCTTTGGCATAGCACTTAATCCAGTGGGTTTATTTCTTCACTCGTGTGCCCATCTCTCCAACTGGGCCTTGCATGTCTCGAGGGCAGCTACAGTGATTAATCTACTGCCGAATCCATAGTGCTTCGTGTAAGAAGGCTCAGCATTCTGTGGGCATCAAATAAGCATGTGCTTTGAATTGTATGAACTCAATATTACTCTCCACAATCATCCTTTACACCCATCTGACTCATAGAGGATAAGGCTCCTGAGCCAAAGACCCAACAAGATCTCATTTGGAAAGTAGTGTTTGCCTGAATTAGGATCTTATGTAGAATATTTGTCAACAAGAGTTCTTGGGTCAAATATCCCCAACAAGTAGGGATCATCTTGGATTTCTTTGTTATTTCTTATCAGAAACTAGTAGTTTTTTGGCACGTTCACCAAAATGTATTAAGCTAGTACGAGGTGCCAATGTCTGTGCTCTATATTGCAGGTACAGTCATAAACAGAACAATTTTGTGCCCTGCCCTTATGAGCTTACATTCCATCGTGGCTCTTTTGTCTTGTCTTTACTATTTGCTTCCAGCGTTTAATCATGTGATCGTTTCTGCCTGAACAAAAATATTTAGCTTGGATTTGGGGTTTTTTTGTTTTTGTTTTGTATTTTTGAGGAGTGTCCTAGATCTACTCTCAGGTGTCCTATTATAATTAAAATCAGGGTGGTCTTAAATTATAATGATAGGAACAATTCTAATTATTGTGAAGAGCTGTTCAGTAGGAAATTTCCTACCATCTATAAGACTCGGTCTTCTTTAAAGGGTGACAGGGATTCAGTGAGATAATGCATATAGAGTGGAACATGGTAAGCAACTAATGAATATTTGTTATGAATATTACCATTATAATTATTAGATATTTTCATGTAGCTCCTTCTGCTCTAAACCAGGCTGTACTCAAAAATAATACTAAGTGACACAAAATCCGGAGTTGCCTAGGGTCATGGGTAATAAATGCCCATTCTAAAACACAACTAATTAAAATGGCTGTAATTTCCAGAATTCCCTCATGCCTTCTATTCCTTTGCTATGTTAATGAGTTGCAATAACCATTTAAAAGAAAACCTTTTAACATATTTTCTGTTTATCTCAAATATTTCCTTCCTTTGTCCTCAAGGTTGGGCAGTAATTAGACAAAAAAAATTCTATTTTCCTTTCTTTCTCAGATCCTTCTCAAGTTGAGCAGGCCCTGGCTCCTTGCCCACCCACCTTTATTCCAGATGTTACCCTGGCGAACCTCTCAGGCTGTAACCAGGCAACCACTGGGAAGAGGGCCCTCCTGGCTCAGGGCCTAGAAACAGAAGAAAAACAAATAGGAGGATGTCTTGAGTCTTCTACTTACTTTGGTTTTCCAATCTCATTTCCCTCGAACTTTTATTATTTTTGTAATGGAAACTGGGGGTTGGTATCTGGGCTGTCTGTTCACACACCAAATGTCCGGTCTGTTCTGGAGCGGGACTAGATCTGGGCTCTGGTTGGATTTGATCCTATTGGTCCTGATTTGGGACTAGGACAGCCAAGCAAAACATTCTTTCGCCCCCTCTCACCATACTGGAAAGGAAGGCATTGACCGTGTGTCTTTGTAGTGATGAAGTTTGGGGCCCAGCAGAGAAAAGGCTCTCGGGCAACTGAGTAGCTTTGTACAGATAAACTAGGCATCCGAAATGGAATTTCTCTGCCCAGTTTTAAATCCAGGAACATCTCTTCCAAGCACACCACTCTTGCTCTCAAGGCTTCTTGCCTGGACTATGAGTTAGCCCTCTTCATGGACTCTTTTTACGTGCATGGCTTGGAACTCCAGGCCTCCTTTCCTGACTCTGTTGGAGAGATCATTTTAGATGCAAAAGTAAGGCTATTATGACCTTATTTAGACCTATTCAGTGACTCTCCAGAGTCTACAGTACAGCCTCATTTCTCAAAGTCTGGAACCCTGTCTTTGAGAGCCATCATTCATTCATTCAATATTTCTTTCCCAAGTACCTATCTTATGCCAGGCATTGCCACTCTTCCAGGTACTTTGGCTACACCTTGTAAACAAAACAGAGATGGACCGTGTCCTCATGGAACTTACATTCATGAGGCAGAAGGAGAGAGTCAATTAGCAAGTAAAAAACCGTGGCATGTTAGATGGTGCCGAGTGCCACGAAAAATACGGCAGTGGGCACATGGGTGGCTAAGTCCGTTAAGCATCTGACTCTTGGTCGAGGCTCAGGCCATGAGCTCACGGTTTTGTGGGTTCGCACCCTGCATCGGGCTCGGCACCGGCCGCACCGAGCCTGCTTGGGATTCTCTGTTTCCCTCTCTCTCTGCCCCTCCCCTGCCTGTGCTGTCTCTGTCTCTCTTAAGATAAATAAATAAACTTAAAAAAAAAACGAAAGAAAAATACAGCAGGGATAGTGGATGGGGGTATGAGAGCAGGGGCAATCTGTCCCCGAAGAAGTGACAGCTAGGAAGACATCAGTGATTGGTGACAGATCTAGCCAAGAAGGGCATATTTGGAGGGAGGACATTCCAGGCAGGAGGAAGAGCAGGTGCAGAGGCCCTGAGGTGGGAGCTTACGTGAGGTTATTTGGGTAACAGCAGGGTAGCCAGTGTGCTTGGAGTGGAAGCAAGTGGGAGGAGAGTGACAAGAGATGAATTCAGAGAGGTGGCCATAGGAGGGATTTGAGCAGAGTAGTGACATGATCTAATATACTCCTGGAAGGGCCATTCAGGCTTCTGTAGATTCGTTTTTCTTCTTTTTGTTGAAAGGCAAGGCCAAAGCGGGGAGATTTGCTGGGAGACTCTTGCAACAACCTGGTGAGAAATCATGGGGGATGGGGCAGCAGTGGTTTTGCTCACGTGTGTTGTCTGGAGATTCTTGCCAAACAGACATCTACTTTCTGGTCGAATTCCTCTGGCCACAGGGAACTCACTTCCTACTGAGATTACCTGGACTGCTCTGAGGACGCCTGGAGTGTTAGTTATTCCTTTGAATGAGCTGGGGGTCTATCGTCTATAGATTCCTTTCCTTCATGATTTTCGTCCTACTCCTTGAGTTTTTTAAAACCAAACCTTGCTCCTCTCCTTTAAGACCATGTCCTTTCAGGCCTCCCCTGCTCCAGATTCAATATCCACAGCTCTTGAGTCCTTCATCACATGCATTGTTTCAGCAATGCCTCCTCCCCATCTTGGACACCCTCCTGTGAAAGTTCTTTAGTTGGGAGAGCTGTATCTTCACCATCCTGGTGGCCAGGGGCTACAAGGAAGCAAAGACTGTGATCTGAGTCTCTGCCCTTCTATAACATTTCATCACTGATCTTTCCATGCCTTTCCTTGCTTATCTATCTATCTATCTATCTATCTATCTATCTTGTAGGCCTGGTAAGAGTTAACTTCTAAACAAACTCACACCACTTTGCAGACGACAGCAAACAGCCAGGGTAAAATTATTGTTATAAAACATACCTTTCCATAATGTGGTCCAAAGCATGGAGAGTATTTTTACTAAATCTAGCATTTCCTGCCATTAACATTTTCCTTTTACCATCTTCAGATAATGTTAGGAGTGAGGTTTGTGTTCTAAAAAGCTACATAAACACTCTCACCTCATAATCCACTGCAATGGCATTAGTTAGACAACCACAGGCCTTTCTGTCTTCTCTTCCTTTGCTCCTAAGTGTAACGGCAGTAAGGTGTTATACCTTTCAGAGCTGGTTGAGATAATGTCTCTTAAGAGTAGCTGTGAAAGGTAGGGAACATTATACTGACACTCCGAAAACAAAACGGGTGTCCAAAGCTTGGCAAAATCCCCGTTCCACGTGGTAGCCAACAAACTGTCACACATGTATTTCTGCTGGAATTATTCTATGAAAATAAAAGCACACCTTAAATAACGGCAGAGGAGGCGAATCTGGGAGTAGCAAAAATGAAAACAATTTCTTTTCTGTAAATTGTCACCAAGGGGTTGGAGCACGTGCTGGATGAAGAGGGACAAATGCATTTTAGATCTACAATCATTTATCAATTACCAAATGCCTGTCAAAACAATGGACCAGGCTCTGTAAGGATAAACATATGAGTTGAGCCTCTGGTAGACTTTAAGTGGGGAAGAAAGAAATGTGTTCAGATATCTGCAGTGCTAGAAGGAGACGCGAGGCAAAGATGCGGTGTAAAGAAGGCAGTGATTAGCACGCTGGAAATTATTTAGCAGTTCTCTAACGATACAAGTATAAAACATATCAGAGAGCTCTAATGACACAGAAACAGCAGGAGCTTACTGTAAAACAGGCCTAATTATGGAATCTGGAATCTGCCTCTTGACAGAAACTTCTATGCCCCACTCAATATCCATTTTCTCTTCTTTCTTAGAAAAAAGAAAACGAAACAAAAATCCCAATGCCACTTAGGACGACAGTGCCCAGCTAGAGCTTGACATTTTCCAACTCCCTTACATCTTGGTGTGGTCATGTGACTAATTACTGCCTGAAGAGGATAAGCCAAAAGACGACGGGGAGGCTTTTTAAAGAGAGCCTCCCTGTGCTTCTTTCCTGTTGTCTGGAATGCAGATGGTGAGAGCTGAAGCCCAGCAGCCATTTTGGAGACTAGAGGCTGCATGGGAAGACGGTAGAGGATAAAGATAGAAGCCGTCTACTGTCTCTGATGAATCTACGGGGTAGTTATACCTGTCCTGGATTGCCTACCTCTAAACGCCTCTACCTGATCTTCAATCTCATATATGTTGCCTTTACTTCCAGTCTTTGTCACTAGCAGTAAACAAAACTCCTGATATATTCTACTTACTGTGAAATGGAACATAAAACCAGCACATAGATGACAATCCAGTAAACATATTTTCTCTTTCATCAAGCCACCATCTCTCCTACGAGGAAAACTCTTAATTTGGAACCTACGGAAACTTAGAGACAGAGACATCCTTTTAAGGTAGGAGAGACAACATCCAAAAGGGAGCTGTCAGGAGGGCAATTATCTTTTTGTGTGCCTAAAACATTTGTTTCAAGTAAGAACTGAAGAATGAAACTTTGAGAAAGTTTAGAGATGATGTGAAACACTCCATATTGCTCCCTCCTTGTCAAGTCACTTGTGGTGCCACTGAGGTCACATGGAAAAGTTTTATAAGGGTCCCCATCAGTATTTTTAAGATGTTAGCCAGGCTTGGGCAATGGGTAACAGAAGTGGCCTGACTTGGGGGGCTAGGCACAGGAAACTAGACAGAAGGTCAATGAATGAGAGAGTTGTTCAGACGTCAACCACTAGATTTAGGCTGTTTTACAGAGGCCAGTTGGACCTGGAAGAGTAATATGGCATTGCAACACTAGGGGTCAGGTAAGGGCAAGAGCAGGCTCCATTAGAGGCAGAGCTGAGAATGGACTCTGGGGTCCGGTTAAGAATGACGTCCATTTCTTACCAGTGGACTTGCATTCACGTAGCTGAATGAAAGAAGAGCTTTAAGTAGGGCAGGCTTGAAGATAGCCAAAGTTTAAATAATGGAGTGTGTGTACCAAAGGATTTGAGAAAGACCAGCGGGTACCAGCAACTCACGGTATCAGCTCTAGTCAGGAGTAGTGGAGGTTGAGAATGAGCTGGTTTGAACTGTTCCACTCGCTTATTTCACAACTTTATCAGCAACACATGCTCATCAACTTCTAAAGACACAACGCAGAGGTGCCAAGGCTGAGCCTCTGAAAGATAAGGCTCCTGACGATGCTCAAGCAGACAGCCCGATCAGGAAGGAAGGCACCCAAGGCGTCTCCAAAAGGTGAGGATCTCTAGGTTCCCCACAAATGTATACAAGCATTTTTTTTAAGTTTATTTATTTTGAGGGCGAGAATACAAGTGGGGGAGGAGCAGAGAGAGAGAGAAGAAGAGAGAGAGAATCCCAAGAAGGCTCCGCACCATCAGTGTAGAGCTCAACATGGGGCTGGAACTCATGAACCAAGAGATCATGACCCGAGCTGAAGGCGTCCACTCAACCAACTGACCACCCAGGCGCTCGTATTCAAGAATTTTATAATAGCATCCCCATAGTGGCCCACAGCATAATAGCTGGGGTGTCTATCAGTAGAAGACTTGATTAAAAATTGTGGTATAGTCATACAAGGAGTACTACTCAACAACGAAAAGGATAGAAGCACTGGCAAGGGTGAGTCTTGAAAGCTACACTCAGTGAAAGAAGCCATGCCCACGTGCCTTCCCAGCCAGTCCCACCCCCACACCACTAAGGGCAACCACCACTCTGATTTTATTTTCCTACCACAGATCAGTTTTGCCTGTTCTAGAGCTTAGTATACACGGAGCATACCATATGTATTCTTTGGGGTAAGTCTTCCCTCGCTCAGCATGTTTTTGAGATTCAGCCCTGCCGATACTCTATGCGTCAGTAGTTCATTTATTACTGTTATTCCCCAGTGTGAATAATTGTGTGAATATATTCTATCGTGTGAATAATCCATGGACTTTCATTACTCTTTTATCGATGGACACCTGGGTTCTTTCCCGGTTGTTTTTGATTGTGGTTTAATGATTACGGGGACAGCTGCAACGAACATACTGTCTACCTCCTCTTGTGGACATGCATTTCATTTACCATGCATAAATACCAGGAAGGGAACTCTGAGGCATAGGGTAGGTGAAATTTAATTTTATAAGAAACCACCAGACATTCCTCAATGGTGGTACCATTTTATACCCTCACCAGCAACACAGGAGATTTCTAATGTTGCCACATACCTGGTAACATTTGATGTTGTCAATATTTTTAATTTTTGCCATTTTGGTGTGTGTATAGTGATATCTCATTGTGGAGAATTACTGTTCTCAAATCTATGAAGTAAAATACGTAGGTTTATAAGGAAAAACGCTTACCTTGAAAGAGATCAAAATATGTAATATATTTGAAATACAGTATTGTGTGTGCTTCTTTATTAACATTAAACGACAATATCTAGCAGGAGATCAAATAACTATCATTTTGAGGCCATAAGGAGAATACATAAGATGTTAAGACAGCTGTGATAACTAACTGAAATGAACTACCTGTGATATCTATTAGTGATTAAGTTCAAGGTACTACTAACACAGCTGTAGTTATCGCTTATAGTCATAATAGGAGGAAAATGAAGATAACAGAATAGAAAAATTGAAGGTGTAATATTTTCCACTGAGGTTTACAGACCCCAGATGAAAAACCTCGGGTGTGGAGGCTATAAAAACATTCCAGTTGAGAGGATGGTAAGATTAGAGAATCTCCTGGGTGCTGTCTGATTCTGAGATTCTAGCTGTTATGATGCAACCAATTCTAAGGTCAAGGCATCAAGTGAGCTGGATAGAAATGAGAGCTTGGGAGCAATTATCAAGGAGGAAGGTTGGTGCCCAGAACAGCAGGTGGATGGCAAGGCAAGAAGAGGCAGGGCAGAAGAGAAGGAGGCTGAAGTGACTGTGCGGACTGCGCTAGGGGAAACACATCTCATGCTCTAACTCAGCGACTCACCACCATGTCTGCTCGACAGAATCATCTAGGTGGTTTGAAAAATAAAAATAAAGTGTCTTGGTTCTATCCTTGAAAATTTTGATTTAGGGCTGGGTGGGGCTCGGAAATCAGCATTAAAAAAATATCCACTGGTGGCTTAAATGAACACTGATGGTTGAGAGCCACCATTAGAAATAGGAGGTTTGTGCTACGGCATAACTGACATGTTTGGGGACATGTAGGGATGGTTTGGATGGGACAGCAGGCCAGTGGAGTCAAGGCTGGGAAGAAGCCAGGGAGCACATGGGTGATAGTGGTAGGGCAAGTAAGAGGCTGAGGGATAAGCTCGGATGGGAGAGGACTGTGGGCTTGTTAGGCAGGGTTCCTTACAGTCGTGGCTGGGCATTCATCAGGCCAGGTGTTCAAGACAGGGTTTAGCATCACAGTGTTATTTACGTGAAGGTGGGCATGAACTTATATTAGTCAACACTCTCCAGAGAAACAGAACCAACAACGTGTGTGTGTGTGTGTGTGCACACAAGGAGAATTCTAGGAATTGGCTCATGTGGTTATGAAAGCCAAGAAGTCCCATGATCTGCTATCTACAAGCTAGAGAACCAGAAAAGCCAATAGTGAACAATACAGTCCAAGTCCAAAGGCCTGAGAATCAGGGGCCTGATGGTGTTAAGTCCTGATCTGAGTCTGAAAACCTGGGAATCCAGGTGTGCCCACGTCCAAGGGCAGAAAATGGAGGCTGTCTCACCTCAAGCAGAGAGAAAGAGAGAGAGAGAGTGAATTCACCCTTCTTCCACCTTTTTGTTTTATTTGTGCCCTCAAGGGAGTGGAGGTTGCCCCCCACATTGGAGAGAGCCATCTGCTTTATTCACTTCACCAATTCAAATGCTAACCTCTTCCTGAAACATCCTCACAGACACGCCCATAAGTAATGTTTTACCAGCTCTTCTGGCATTCCTGACACAGAAAATTAACCATCACAGAGCTTTACAGCTGACAGAGAGTTAAAAACATAGACAGTATTCTAGGGGCGCCTGAGTGGCTCAGTCGGTTAAGCCTCTGACTTCAGCTCAGGTCATGATCTCACAGTTCATGGGTTCGAGCCCTGCATCAGGCCCCGTGCTGACAGCTCAGAGCCTGGAGCCTGCTTTGGGTTCTGTGTCTCCCCCTTCTCTCTATGCCCCTCCCCTGCTAACATTCTCTCTCTCTCTCTCTCAAATAAATATTAAAAATTAAAAAAAAATAGACACTATTCTCAATAAAATAAAAGTAGACAGTTTTCATTTCCTGCTTACCTCACTTATGCTCAGTGTCAGGTGTTAAAAATCGTCAGTGTTCAAAAGCACCCAATTACCAATAATGGTATCTAGATTTTTGTCTTTGTGTTCTGAGTCTTAGTTTTTTTTTTTTTTTTCTTGAAAATTTGGGTAGAAACCAAAGGTATCTGTGCTAACTGAATTCAATGGAAACATACACCAACAATACCAGATTGGCCTCTGAGCACTGAAGTAGATTAGACTGAACACTTCACCACACCCTCTTAAACAGTATAAGGTCAATGACACATGTGAAGGTCCAGCTCACCCTATCCTCTATAATTTTAAACATGTTTCAATAAAAGTTGGTTTGTATAAAAAAGCTTTAGAGATAGAGGAAGAGAATATAAAATAATGATAGAGTTGTTTGCAATAAACATATAGAAATTGTCTCTATATGAGACCATTAACCCTTAAAGACAATCGCAAAGAAAGACTTCCATCATTCAACATTTCCCTAAGGCCTCCTTTCTAGGAACTAGCTCCAGAGTCAATTCTCTGATCACAAATTATCATCAGTATACAGGACCTGAGAGATGTGTTTTCTTAGATTCACGTGGCCTGCCCTGCCTGCTGAGCTCTACTCCACTTGCTGGATGGGAAGCTTTCACCTGCCACTATCATTCCCGGCATTCTCGTTGGCCTTGGCCTTCCTGATGATGGGGACTGGGTTTTTGAGATGGCTTCCACTGAGAACCCAGGACCAACAGCCAGCCAGGGAGGGCTATGGCTCCTCCCTCTACTTCCTAGTTAGGATGCAGCTCCCCATCACTGAACATAGGAGCTCATTTTCTCCATGCCCGAGGGGCTGGATCACACAACTCTGAAGCATGAGTTGTTAGTGTCCCACGGAAAAAACTTTACTAAAAAGGAGACAGGAGGGGCAGATAAATGCCAGTCCCTTTCTTTCTCCGATGGGCTATTCCAAGGGGTGGCAGATCTTTATGGCCTGTTCAGGGACGCACTGTATGAACCAGCAGCCAGATGTGTTTTCGCATAATGCTGTGGACAGTGTATTAAAGTATTATCCCACTGTTCTGGCACTGGATCTCCTAGCAAAGCATGAGCACATAAGCTCTGTGTCAGGCTATTTTCTAGGGAACATGATCTAACACCACACATGACTCAATCGTCTTTTTCGTAAGACTCATCCAAACTCAAGGAGAACAATCTTCCTGGCATTGAGGAGGGTAAGAAGAGTTTTCCCAATATGCAGAAAGATGGGGCGCCTGGGTGGCTCAGTCGGTTAAGCGTCCGACTTCGGCTCAGGTCATGATCTCGCGGTCTTGTGAGTTCGAGCCCCGTGTCGGGCTCTGTGCTGCCGGCTCAGAGCCTGGAGCCTGTTTCAGATTCTGTGTCTCCCTCTTTCTCTGACCCTCCCCTGTTCATGCTCTCTCTCTCTCTGTCTCAAAAATAAATAAACGTTAAAAAAAAATTTAAAAAAATATGCAGAAAAAAATTCCACAGAGTAGCTTCACAGTAGAAACAGAAGTGAAAGCAAGGTTTGACCATCCCGTGGGTTGGGAATAAGACCACAATTAAAAAAAAAATTGGAGTATAATTAACATAGAGTGTTATGTTGGTTTCAAGTGTACAATATAATGATGCAATAATGCTATACATTACTCAGTGCTCATCAAGATACACATACTCTTAATCTTCTTTATCTATTTAATCGCTGCCCCCTCCCGTCTCCTCTCTAGCAACCAGCAGTTTCTTCTCTGAATTTAAGTCTGTTTTGTTTGGGGTTTTTTTTTTTTTTGTCTCTTTTATTTCTTTGTTTGCTCATTTGTTTCATTTCTTAAGTTCCACATATGAGTGAAATCATATGATATTTATCTTTCTCTGATACACTTATTTCATTTAGCAGTATACCCTCTGGGTCCATCCATGTTGCTGCCAATGGCAAGATCTCATGCTTTTTTATGGTTTTATCCATTCATCTATCAGTGGACACTTGGATTGCTTCTTTACCTTGGCTATTATAAATAATGTGCTCATAACCACAGGGGTGCACATATCTTTTTGAATTAGTGTTTTCCTTTTCTTTGGGTAAATGCCCAGGGTGGAATTACTGGATCATATGGTAATCGTAGTTTTAATTTTTTTGAGGAATCTCCATACTGTTTTCCTCGGTGGCCACACCTATTTGCCCTCCTACCAATAGTGCATGAGGTTCCTTTCTCTCCACGTCCTCACCACTTGCTTTTTTTCATGTTTTTCACTTCGTGTCCAAATTGTATAAAGAACTTATATAATTCAACACCAGGAAAACAAATAATCTGAATGAAAGATGGGCAGAGGCCCTGAATAGACATTTTCCAAAGAAGACATCCAGATGGCCGACAGACTCATGAAAAGATGCTCAACGTCGCTCCTCATCAGGGAAATACAAATCAAAGCCACACTCAGATACCACCTCACACCTGTCAGAGTGGCTAAAATCTAAGACCACATATTTTTGGAGTTATGTACCTTGATCCATTTGTTTAAAACAAACAAAGACACAAATAGCCTGAAAATTTTTATTTAGAACAATCTGCCATTCTTTTATTCTGTTTGTTCTATTTTCCTTCATAGCTTTTATGAATAGCTGAAAGAATGTCACTCCCTCTTTTTTTCCTTTCTCCTTAGCTTACTGAAATGAAAACTCCACAGGAATCTTTTCTGTCATGTTTATGGCTCTGCACGGTCAGAAGAAACTTGAGGTATTCTTAAGCATTCATTAATTCATTGATTTACTGGTTCATGGATTTAATGGACATTTATGCAAACAGGTCTGTTTTTTCAAATTCTCCCTATAGCAACACTTTAAAAGGGTCTGGACAGTTTCCTCATGAACATTTCTTGTGACTGAGAGCCCACGAGCCTTCAAAACCATGTACTGGGTTCAAGCAGAGCTGATATTCAGCTGCTATGGACTTATTTAAAAAATTTTTAAGGTTTATTCATTTTTAAGAGAGAGAGAGACAGAGGACAAACAGCGGAGGGACAGAGAGAGAGGGAGACACAGAATCCAAGGCAGGCTCCAGGCTCCGAGCTGGCAGCACAGAGCCCGACACTGGTCTCGAACCCACGAACCATGAGATCATGACCTGAGCCGAAGTCAGACGTTTAACCAACTGAGCCACCCAGGCGCCCCGACTATGGACTTATTTAAATGCAGAAGTTGGTAAAGTCATGAAATACTTTCATTTTAGTTAATAAGTGTATAATAGTAACTGAGAAACTACATGATTAATTTATATTATTTCTAATACGCACTCATTAGTTCAAATTAATTATCATAGGATGTCCCAATGATTACAGTTAAATAGGTTTTCTGACACAGAATGATTTAAGTGACTATAACAATGTTGAATAAAAGAATACCTTAAATAGTTTTATAAGAATTAGAAAACTTTGCATGTAATTGTTAGTTTAGCAGACATGGGAAGAGGCTTCTATAACGTGTAGCATCATTCCGGTAAAGAACATTTCCTATTTAAGGATTCTGAAAGTATTTAATGATGCCACGACAACAGTGGGCATGAAACCTGGACCTGAGGTGGGGTGGGCATGGATGCTGGCTGGGCAAAGCCACTGGGCTCCTGAGCGGACCAATGTGACAGCAGCCCAGGGGGGCGTGATCCCCATCCAATGCTCCAGGTTGACCCAGATGGGCAGTGGTACTGCAAGCTGTCAAAAGCCGGGCACATGGAATGTGCTGACATCTGGGGCTGGGCCCCCTTCAGCTGCCTTCTGGATGCATTGAAGTGTTGGACGTCAATGACTTAATGATGCTCATCTACATGGGGGAATCAGTGGACACTTTTTATACTACTTTTTATGTCAAATCATGGCTCAGACAGGGACATCAGTAGCTGGAGACCCACATCCAACAAAAGACCGTGCGAGAGATTTCTCCAAATCGACATACGACTAGGAAATTATCATAATGCTTTAATAAAGGTTCTGTACCGTGACTTCTATGAACGATGATGATGCCTAGTTAGTGGAGCGGTCAAACTTTCACGTTTGTGTTGTTGTTGCTATTGTAATTGCCTTTTCTCACTGTGAAAATCATTCTTCAAGTAGTTTAAGACTCATAAGAAGCTGCAACAAGAGGGAAGCATTCCTGTGTGCCCTTCGCCCAGCTTCCCCCAATGATGATAATAACGCACATAACCACTGTAAAGCATCCAAATCAGGAAAATCACATGATATAATACCATTAACTTGAATTCAGAACTATTCGGATTTCACCAGGTTTTACATGCACTCTTTTGTGTGTGGGTGTGTGTTGGGGTGGTGGGGGGGGGTTACCTCTATTTTTCCAGTCTTTCCTTAGGTTCTCTGTGCCAAGGTCTTGGAGTTTTCTCCATGGCTACGTAGAGGGGGAGGCACAGCCATACACGAGTGCACCCCCACAAACCCACATTCCTTTCACTTAACAATATTCATCCCATATGGAGAAATAGACCATGTTTATTAATCACTCCAGAAAGTATGTAATTTCATTAGATTGAGCTCTGTCTCTGGGCATTGAGTCATAGGAGGGAACAGCTCCCCAGCGACCCAGAGCTCCTACGACACGCTCTGTGGAGACCACACTTTGGGGCCAGCTGCTCGAATGCACTGCTGGAATCCCAGGCAGAAATGTGTAATGGCACGCCAAGGGCCGCTGAGCTGTCATGGCCCAAGCAGGGTTATTTGTGGCTTCCAAAGAGGGGCTGTAACCTTTTATGTTATCCACAAATCTCAGCCTTCAAGAGTCGGGGAGAAAATGCAACCATGCTGTTTGACCTAGCTAGCTCGTTCCCACCTTGCTCCTCTCCCCCTCCCACAGCCATTGCAGTACCAGACCCCGAGGAGGCTGCCTTTCTGTCCCAGAAAAAAAAAAGGGGGGGGGGGAGACACTATCTTTAGCATTGCACCAGGCCCTTCTGAAATGGCTAGGCATTCCTTCTGATTAGATAAAGGAAGGTCCAAGAAAGTCATTGACGAACGGAAACTTTCTAGTTTGAGGCCCTGAACATACTGTGTTATTTGTAAGCAAGACAGAAAAGTCAAACTTCTTGACTGGGACACTTTGAATGGCAGCTGTGCACTGGGGACAATCATGTCTATGTCTGTCCTCTTGTATCATTCACCAGACCAATCACAATGTCAGAGTTCAAGAGTGTCTCTCTTGTGCTTCGCAAGGTACAGGGAGAAGTTTCTGTTGTCATGACATAAAAGCAGGGCTTTAATTTTTCTCTAGCAGCATCTTTGATCTACTTGTATATTTATTCACTTACTTCATTTACCAAGGAGTCTAACCAGTGAAATGACTGTAAGTGTGGGCTCTGGAATCACAGTCCTGAGTTTCACTCTTGCCTCTAACACCTACCGGCTGTGTGACCTTGAGATTAGGCTGGTGTTACGGTTGACCTGCGTTCCCCCAAAATGTATATGTTGAAGTCCTAGCCCTCAGTAACTAAGAATATGACATTATTTGGAGATAGAGTTTTTACATAAGTAATCAAGTGACTATGAGGTCATTTGGATAGGCCCTAGTCCAATAGGTGTTCTTTATAGAAAGGGGAAATGTGGACACAGACATGCAGAGAAGAAGGACACCAGGTGGACGTGAAGGCACAGTTGGGGTGATTGTTCCACAAGCCAAGGAACATCAAAGACTGTCAAAATTCCACCAGAAGCCAGGGGACAGGCCTGGAACAGACCCACTCCTCACAGCCCTCAGAAGTGGCCAACCCTGCCAGTACCTTGATCTTGGACTTCTAGTCTCCAGAATTATGACACAATAGATTTCTGTTGTGTAAGCCTCTCAGTTTGTGTCACTTTGTTACAGCTGTTTCAGAAAACCAATACAGCTAGTTATTCAACTCCAGGAGATTTAACTTTCTTACCTCTAAAATGCAAACGGTAACTTCAGCAATGATTCTCAGTGTCGTCCCTGGAACAGCAGCGCCAGCATCACCTGGTATGTTGTTAGAAAAATGCAAATTCTTAGGTCCCCACTCCAGATTTGCTAAATCAGAAATTCTGGACCTGGGACTCAGAGTTCTGTGTTTTAACAAGCCCTCCATGTGACTCTAAGGCATGCTTCATTGTGAGACTGCATAGTATTAGAGTGAGGATTATATCAGAATAATATGTTTAGAGTTCTTAGCATAATGCCTGACACAGAGTAAGAAACTAATATATGATTAACCATTATACGATCTTCTCAAACATTTATAGAACACAAAGTATTCTAGTTGCTAGAGATGTAACGATATACATAATATTGTCGTTCCATAAATTGGTGCAATTCACAACTATGGGAAAGGCATACATGCAATGATTAACCATAGTGCTTTTAGGGGTTTTACTGTTGTTTAAGATATGCTTTGGTAACATAGCAGATCCACTAAGGCAGCGGAAAGTCAAGATAGATGTAATAGATAGATAGATAGATAGATAGACAGATAGATGATAGATAGATGATAGATAGATAGATAGATAGATAGATAGATAGATATAATCAAGTAGAGGAGACATCTCCAAAGTGTGATTTATTATTATTAAAATGATGTTTTGTCTTCAGATAAGTTTATCTAAATTCTTACAACGTATACCTGGTGTAAGATATTATCTCTATCTCTATCTCTATCTCTATCTCTATCTCTATCTTTATCTCTATCTCTATCTCATCTATCTATCAATCAACTGAGGCTCACAACAACAAAATAACTTGCTACAAAGAACACATATAACTTGCCATAAAGACACAACCAAAGAACCTCACTTCAAGCCTTCTGCAGATTCTCCTCATCTTTGCCCATCCCCCATTCTGTCGTGCGGTCTCTTGTATGAGATGGGTAGGCTTCTCTCAGCCTTTGCTACAGTTCCCATGACTGCCCCGCTAGATCGTCTGCTCCTATAACTTGTGTCCCCACTCAAATGACTATAACAGGGCATCTCACTTCAGTGCTCAGTGGCCACGCGTTCTGAGGTTACAGAGAGAACCAAAAGTCAAACCCCGGGATTATGATTCTTGGGTGGGTCCTCAGAATGGTGGACATTTGGAGGGAAGGAGATTGTGTCAGGCTACAAGGCTCAAGAAACCATTTTGCTGTTTCCCTGTTAGTCTGGGGCTGATCATCAGGCCAGACTTTCTGGGAAGGTACCGTTGTAGTCCCTGCGGTCCAGGAGGAAGAGGCAGAGAACTTTCTGGCCATAAGAGATCTGGAGAATATGAACCTTGAAACACTGAGCCTAGAGTCAGCTGGCTTGTGAAGGAAGACAACTTTAGGTTCCATGAACCTCTAGTTTGAAATTATTTGTCCTCCCACTCAAGGCTCTCTGACCTCTGGCCCTGGTCTCCAGCATTATCTCCTGCTATTTATTCTTATTTTTTTTGCATACTCTTGCAGTTCCAGCCAGACACCATTCACTTACCTATTTCCCTGAGTGCCATCACTCCAGGTGTCATGTGTGCTGGAGCAGATGGGTTTGGCAAAGGAAGAGGCCTCTCAGGTTGTGGTCACAGAGTTCCTATGGCTACCTCTGCATCTTGCCCTAGACCATACTGAAGACGCTTGTGGGGATTTATAGACTTAAGCAAGTCTTTTTTTTTTTTTTTTTTTAATTTTCCCTGTCTCTCTATTTCTCTAATTTATTTTTTCCAACTTTCTGCCCTCATTTTTGAGTGGCCTTCATGTCCCTCCTCCCTCATTGCTCTTGGTGGTGTGAGTGGCGTTCTGGGAAAATGGTGGGCATTGAATGATGCCCCACCCTTCCTGCAGCGTCTGTTCCGTGGCTGGGCTTGAACATACTTGTGAGCACTCCAGCATGGGAGTAAAGGAGGGAATGGTGATGTTTCTTTGTGTCTTAGGAGTGGATGTCAACCTCCTTCTAGACACGTGAGACTCAGACCCAATGAACTGGAGCCAATTCTCCTCCCAACATATGCACATATCCCCACATGTAAACAAGCATTTCACCCAACATGTATTCATTCAGTACCTATACTATTGTTACACTCAACCAAACCCTTGAGGATGTGGTTGCAAGTGAACAAAACAGATTTAATTCCTACCTTATTAATGCTGACTACCAGGAAAGCCATCCTTATGAATTCCTTGAGATTCCTTAAGAATCTTAAACATAAACCTTTTTGTTAAACTGATATTCCCATATCTTCGGATGGCCAGTAGATTTTCTTCTGGTTTTCCTTTGAAGCCAAAGGGAAGTAGGAAGTAAAATGACAAAGATTCAGGAATCAGAAGACTTGAGTATGAATTCAATCTCCTCCCAACCCAATTAAGCGAGCCTGGCCAAGTGTAACCTTTGATCTATGGGGTAAATGCCCAGATGAAGGGATTGAGCCCTTTTGGGAACGTGGTCATGGTTATAGAGCATTCTGAACTCTGAAGATACAAAGAAAACTAGCGTTCATTCTTACCTCTTTTGGGTCTTTGACCCAATAGTTACGACATTGCAGACCACTGTAACTGATAAACACTCAGTAGTCTACCAAGATACATGTACGTTTCCTATCCACATCAAGTTCAGCTGGTGGAGGAACTGAGGCCATTTACCCAGCATCCCAACGTGCCATAGTTTTGTTGATGTTGTTTTAAGGTGTGGATACCAAGAGTACACTGCAATATGGACATTCACTCACAAGATGAGGGAATAGAAAGAATGGAAAATTGCACAGAAGTGTTCCAGGTGAACCTGAAAGAGTGTGCATCACTTGCCCAAATTCCATGGAACAGCATTCAATCTCATGGCTGCATCTAACTGCAAGGAAGACTAGACATATAATCTACCTGTGTGCCCAAGAAGAAAGGGAAATAGACTTGCTAAATTCTTAGCAGCCTCTGCCATAGCCTCCTCAAGAAAGCAAAGACAAATTTGCACCTTATACCCAAAAAATAGATGCTAACACCCAAAGACATGAAAAGAAAATCGTGATTATTTTTAGAGTTTAACACAACCCCTGAAGCCACAATCCCTGGGATGAAAACCACTGATACACCAGCTCTTTACAGAAAAGGGTGATAGGTAATATGTGATAAGTAATAAGTGATAGGTACCCGCTAATGTCATTTGGGGACCTCTCTAGTAATAAACAGATCTTGGTTGAAGCCTTTAAAAATTCATCTTTTGGAAAGTGAAAGAAGGAATTGCTGTTGACATGACTGTTACCTGCTTGGCCTCTCCAGATGTGGCCCAGGGGAGATAACTTTTCAAGAACATTTTGGCACATTTTCTTTACAGACCAATCAACAGAACAACCTACAAAGTGGAAGAAGGAAACCAAATGGAAAAGAGCATGAGAGAAAGTATTTTATTTCTTCTGTCTCATTTGATGTCTCCCTATCCCAATGCTGAGCCAGTGAACGCAGGGGTTATCATAGGGTCTGGCAGTCATAGAAGGAACCCCAGAGCAGCTATGTACTCTCAAGGTTTTGACTCTCATGGCTCACCAAGTTTCTTTCTCTTATCTCCATCTTATGGGTCAAGAGAAGCTGAGCTTAAGACTGACCAGTGAGAAGCTGGGAATGTGGGATTTAGTCAGTGCCCTGCTAGTAAATGATAATGTGCAATTAACTCTTTTTTAAAAAAAATTTTTTTAATGTTTATTTATTTTTGACAGAGACAGAGAGACAGGGCATGAGTGGGGGAGGGGCAGAGAGAGAGGAAGACACAGAATCTGAAACAGGCTCCAGGTTCTGAGCTGTCAGCACAGAGCCCGACGCGGGGCTCGAACTCACAGACTGCGAGATCATGACCTGAGCCGAAGTCGGACACTCAACCGACTGAGCCACCCAGGCGCCCCATGCAATTAACTCTTTAAAGCAGTCTTTACTTACTTTTTTGAAGTCTTAAAAAAAAAAATAAAAAAAAAAGAACGTGGTGTAGCAGACAAGGAATAAACTTTGCAGCAAGAGGAATTAAATATAGAGTCTAACTCTGTTACTTCAACTTTAGAGTCTCTGTTTCGCATCTGTTAAAGTGGGAGAAAAGACATTTTCTCTTCAGAGCTGTTGTGAACATTCAATCAGATAACTGTCGGGGCACCTGGGTGGCTCAGTCGGTTAAGCGTCCGACTTCAGCTCAGGTCATGATCTCACGGTTCGTGGGTTTGAGCCCCACATTGGGCCCTGTGCTGACAGCTCAAAGCCCGCAGCCTGTTTCAGATTCTGTCTCCGGCTCTCTCTGCCCCTCCCCTGCCTGTGCTCTGTCTCTCTGTCTCTAAAATAAATAAACATTAAAAAAAAAATTTAAAAATCAGATAACTGTCTTAGAGCACACAACACAACCTCAGATCCACAGTGAACACGAAAGTGTGAAAGGTAAAGGGCCGTCTTCAGAGAGAGAAAAAAGGATACAAAGCGATTCCTGCAGTGAGTACATCTGCAAAACAATATAAACTCAAGGGCAATTACCCGTAACCAACAGAAATCTTTGGGCAATATTATTGCTATATTTCTGGAAATCATTGTCTGAACAGGATTAAGTTTGGATTTATTCTAGAATAGTCTTTATTCATATACATCTTTATCAAAAAACAAGATCATGCTGGGATGGGGGCCCCATCACTCTCCCTCACCCTCCACTATAGGAGTAAGAAGGCTGGGGCTGGGACTGTTGAATCCATAAGTCTCTGCATTTACCCACTAGGAATCCAAGGAATTCCCCAGCATCGGGGGAAGAAGACACGTTCCTTTTGGAAGAAAACGTATCGAGACAGGAACTGAATCCCAGGACTACTCTGTCCAGAGGATATCTTGACTCCTCAGATCAAGAGGAACATATGGGATATTTCACAAACACCTTAATCGATGTACCCTGGAGACATTAACTTATACCTTCTTCACCCAGTCCCCCCCATTCTGGGAGCAGAGAAAGAAAGTAGGGGACTTTCAGCTCAAGGTTTTCATTCCTATCTCTGTCATTCGGTGCACAACACGTATACTCACACAGATTGTCAAGCGTGATTCTCGTCAAGGCAAAAAAAAAAAAAAAAAGACAACAAAGGGGTTCTCTTTGGGATGGTACAGCTTGTAGGTATTCCGATTCTCTTTTTTTAAAGGGAGAGGAGTGTCATCTACCTGGAATTCTAAAGAGATTTATAGAAGCATATTTAATTGGGGGATGAGAGAAGAGGGAGGTCCTTGAGTGAAAAGAATTATCTGATTATGAGCCTACCGCCTACTCCTTCCTGCCATTGGATGAGCTGGGCAGAGCTTGATTCTTAGTCTAGGAATTCCAGGCCCTCACCACCTATTCTCACAGATAATTACCAAGTCTTTTGGAATGGACCGCTCAAATACCACACAATACAGAGTGGCATCTGGAGTTCTATGGGAAAGATGGACAGATCAAGGAAGAAAAATTCTTTTTCTGCAGCCAACTAGAGGAGCCTCAAAGACCAGGTTAGGAGGTAGATGCAGGTCTTAATTTAGGTTACTCCAAGATCCTGAAGCAAACGCTTTGGTGGAGATAGTTTATTTGGAAGACGATTCTAGAATGCACAGTATGGACATGGAGAAAGGAAGACAAGGAAGATAGAAGAGTCCATAATCTGTTGAAGATCTTCTGAAAAACGGCGTAGAACATATCTCAGAAGTATCCCACTTTGGATGACGGCCTCCCATCTGCCATGAGTTGAAGCTTGCCCTGGGTGTTAATTCTCCCACCTCACCACACACTTCTGCACTCAGCCTGAGTGTGGCAGAGTAAGGTCCTGTGGCCTGCAGACAGACCTCAGACAGAGAAGATGACAGACATAGGCACCTGATGTGTAAAGCTGGGAACTCTAGTGGCCTGGGGGAATAAAGGGGACTAAGCATCAACAGCATCTACCGAAACACAATTAAAATGCAAAGAGTCTACCTTCCCCAAATCTTCACAGCTGGTGAAAGGCAGAACTGACATTGGAACATGAGTCCCTTGGGCTCCAAATTATTAGGTGCTCAGAAGAATCTTGAGTTTAAAATAAAATTTAAGTTCAACACATGACACTCTGGATTATGGAAGTGTTCTATGACTCAGTCCCTAAGATAGAAATTGAGATATCACTTCTCTTAGGCAAGAAGGGATTGAGGGAAAACAGAGTGGAAGAGAACGAAAATTGTATGAAACATTTAAAATAATCATTGGCAGCATTAACAAGTAGAATTGACAGCATGGAAAATTGAATTAGCTAAGCAGAAGCTAAACCCAAGAAATAAATCAAGAACACAGAGATTAATACTAACAGAGAAATGAAGGGACTGTTAGCAAATCTGACATTGAGCACCGTGTGTCAATATGCATATAATAGAATCTCTTACAGATGATATGGGGAAGTGAGTGATCAATACCATGGCTATAGAGAGACATGATCAGATCTTCAAATATAATAACCATGTTCATAATGAAAACATACATCATCAACTCACTGAGCTAAATTGCTAAAGGCCTATTTGAAGGATTCTGAAGCAGAAAAGAGATGTGAGGAAGACTGAAAACCAAATTTGGTGTCTGTATGTAAGAACACTAGTTACGAGTGACTAATATAATTATAAAGTGGGTTTCTTTTTTGTAAAACACAGAAGTGTCCACATAAAAATAGATGCCTACTTTTGTTCTACATACCATCTACTACAGATTTTATAGTTGTTCTTGTAAGTTGGAAACTTGTAGCACTTCAGATATTTAATTGTCTTTATCATGAAATCCATTGCGAAACCATTATCCTCAACTGCGTATTGATTACTCCCATCCCTTTCAAAGTTTTATAACGGAGAACTGTCCTCACTGGGGACAAGGGACACGTTTAGGAAGAGCATTCCCGGTCAACATCCTTCCCACCTTTACCGCCTCCCCAATTCCTAATACTGCGCGTCGGCACCATGAGGAATGTCTAATGCGCCCACACTATAATCCACACACGTTAATCTCTGTATTTCTTTTTCTTTAAGTTTTTCTTAATTGGGATATAATTCACATGCAGGAAAAGTCATTTTCTTATAGCGCAAACCATCCTGGAACCACCACCACAATCAAGAGACAGAGCAATTTCCTCATGCTGAAAAATGTCTGCACGCTCCTGGCAGTCAACGCCTTCCCCCGCCTTATGCCCGTGACAACTACAAATCTGTTTTCTGTCCCTTTAGTTTGGAAATTTCCAGACTTCTCGTTAGTTTTTGAATCTGGCTTCTTTTATTTAGTATGATGGATTTGAGCTTTATTTGTGCTGCCGCATGTTATGGGTGGTTGATTCATTTTATTGCCAAGCAGAGTTCCATTTTATATACGTACTACGGCTTGTTTATCTGTTCACCCATTGAAGGGTATTTGGATTTTGGGTGGTGATGATGAATAAAGCCACTAGAAACGTATTCCTTTCAGGGTTTTGTGTAAAAATATGTTTCCATCTCACTTGTGTAGTCAGGATGGAGATTTCTGAGCTGTGAGGTAAGCATATCATTGAATTTTACAAGAAAATGTCCAACTGTTTTCCAAAGAGGCTGGACCATTTTAAATTCCTATCACCAAAATTTAAGTTCTAATAACAACATTACTAGAATTTGTATCGACTCCCCTCCCCCATTCCAATCTAGTAGGCATGGTATCTTATTGTGGTTTTAATTTGCATTTTCCTAATAACTAATGATATGGAGCATCCTTGTGTGTGCTTATTTGCCATTTCTATATCATCTTTTGTAAAATATCTGTTCAAATCTTTTGCACTTTTTAAAAATTAGGTTGTTTGTGGGGCACCTGGGGGGGTCAGTTGGTTGAGTGACTTTGGATCAGGTCGTGATCTTGCAGTTTGTGGGTTCAAGCCCCACCTTGGGCTCTGTGCTGACAGCTCAGAGCCTGGAGCCTACTTTGGATTCTGTGTCTCCCTCTTTCTCCGCCTCTCTTCCGCTTGCACTCTGTCTCTCTGTGTCTCTAAAAAATGAATAAATGTTAAAATTTTTTTTAAATTAAGTTGTTACCTTATTTAGTTTTAAGAGCTCCTTATATATTCTAGATACAAGTTCTTTATTAGCTAGTGTTTTGCCAGTATTTTATTCTAGTATGTAGCTTTTTTTTTTTTTTTTTTTTTTTTTTTGGTCATCTGAAATATTTTGCCCTTCCCTGTTGGCTTAAGTCTTTTGATTCATGGGGCTGTGTTTGGGGTTGAATTATGTTCTCCCCAAAATTCATACATTGAAATCTTTACCTCCAGTACCTCAGAATGTGACCTGATTTTGAGATAAGATATTTACAGAAGTAATCTGGTTAAATGAGTCCATTAAAATGAGGTCAATCCAATATGTCCTTACAAAAGGAGGAAATTAGGACACAGACACTCACGGAAGGAAGATGATGTGAAGGCAGAGGGAAGAGATGACCATCTACAAGCCAAGGAGAAAGGCCTGAATACATCCGCTTCTCACTAACCCTGAAGACACCTTGATCTTGGACTTCCCGCCTCCAGTGAGAAGAAAACTTTCTGTTGTGAAGCTACCCAATCTGTGGACATTTGTTACAACAGCCCTAGGAAAGTAATTCCAGTGAAAGATCTGGGTAGGATTTCTCTTCTTCCTGATGGAGGTATTTCCTTCCTTCCCAAGGCTCGGAATACAAAGGAAGATTTCTCTAGATCCCTACTTGCCCCTCTTCTTACTCATCAACATCCAGTGAGGCCTGTGGAAGAGATTCTACGAGGGAGTGTAAACCACCCTCTTGCACACTGCTCGTGTGGACTGGGTGTCTACATTCTTAGGCTAGTTCTCTCTCAGCCTGGAGCACTTTCTCAAAAGTTCAGCTTCTTGCTTCCTCGTATGGCAGCCTTATTCTCCTCCCATGTGCTGTTCCGGGCAAAGCAGTGTGTGTGCTTTGTCTTTCCTTGGAGGCATCCGTCTGTACTGAGATTTCACATTTGTTGATTTCTCTGTGACCCCCGACGTTTGGTGGACTCAATAAAAATGGTGAGTCTGTAGAGTATCCAGTCTTTTCTGGGTTGTCAAGTGGGAGCAATCCTCTCTTCGGTTTTCGACATCCTGAGCAGGAGCCAGAGATCTCTTTGCATTTCAAACTCCTGTACACATTTCATTTTTTCTTTTTCAAAAATGCCTTTCTCCTCATCTGTTTGTTGGGAAACTCCAACCCACATATCAAAACTCACGGATTTTGCCACTTCCTCCATGAAGGCTTCCCTGACTCCCACGGATAGAGTCAACTGATGAAAATCTGTGTGTCCGCACAGCACCCCGTGTACCTCTATTTTATCATATTTGTATTACAAGTATTTCTTAATATGCCTGTACCTCCCACTAGATTGGGAGGCCTCTGAAGGCAGACTCTCAGTCTTTTTGGTTTATCTTGCCTCATAATTTCCATAATTTCCTTGCCATAATTTCCACTATGCAGTCAGTTGTCAGAACATGTCTGCTTCAAGAAAAGTTCTCTTGAGGAAAAATACTGAAAGCTTGGTCTTCCCTTCCAATGGCCCAAAATAACACTACAGAATTTCACACGGAGGAGAGACTTCCTGGTCTCTTGCTTTTTAGATAATCCGGTTTTTCCTTTTTAAAATTTTTTTACATTCATTTATTTATTTACTTTTGAGAGACGGAGAGAGACAGAGAGAGACAGAGCACAAGCAGGGGGAGGGCAGAGAGAGAGAGAGAGGGAGACACAGAATCCGAAGCAGGCTCCAGGCTTCGAGCTGTCAGCACAGAGCCGGACGCGGGGCTCGAACTCACGACCCGTGAGATCATGCCCTGAGCCGAAGTCGGACGCTCAACCGACGAAGCCACCCAGGCACCCCCAGTTGTTTCTTTTTTCTTACCATATATACCTGCCAGGTACCCTCATGACCAAGAGGAGAAATGCATTGAGTCATAATAGGTGATAAGACACAGTGGCTAAGAGCACAGTCTCTTGAAGTCAGGATGTGTTGGTATTCAAATCTTGGCAATAGTACTCCTCAGCTGGAAGATTTTCTGCAACTTAAGGGTCAAAAACTGTTTTCTCATCTGTATAAGAGTATCCACTTCAGAGGGACTGTTGGGAAGGTTAATTGTGAATCTCGATGTAAGGTACTCTGCACACGGCAGATGCTTTGTCAACACCTCACAATATTAGTATTTGTGTGTGCTACTCCACATCATCTCCCCTGCATGCGTGGGCCCAGGTCATGAGTTCCACCAGTACAGTCATTTACCTTTAGATCAATGACACCTTTTCCAGAAAGCAGTATGACACCCTTCAAAATTACAACCCTGAAATCCACTCCAGTGGAGCTTTTGGGAAGTGTAATGGTTCGATTTTACATGTCAACTTTACTGGGCTGAGAGATGCCTCAATATCTGGTAAAACACTTCTGGGTGTGTCTGGGAGGGCGTTTCTGGAAGCTATTAGCCTTCGAATTGGTAGACAGAGAAAAGAAGCTGGCCTTCAGTGTGGGTGGGTCTCATCTGATCTTTTAAGGGCCTGAACAGAACAAAAAGGCAGAGGAAAAGCAAATTTGTTCTCTGCTTGACCTTGGACATCCATCTTCTCTTGCCCTTGGATGTTGGTACAGCTGGTTCTTGAGCCTGAGGATTCAGACCAGAACCTACACCATTGGCTCCTCTGGTTCTCAGGCTGTGGATTTGGACCGGAAGTTACACCACTGGCTCTCTTGGGCCTTCCAGCTTGCAGATGGCGACCATCAGACTTCTGAGCCTCTGTAATGTGAGCCAATCCCTCAGAGTAAATCTCTTTTTACATATCTCTGTATATCCTATTGGTTCAGTCTTTCTGGAGAGCCCTGACTAATAGACGAAGACATACTCATTGGTCACATTTTAGGGGGGAGCAAACACACTGGGGATGACTGTGGGATGTGCCAAGCGCCCAAGCCCACTATAACTGGCCCAGGGGGATGGCTTGGAGCACAAGCTACCGTGTCAGACAGACTTGATTCGTTTTGAGCCCCGGCTCTGCCACTTACACAGCAAGGGGACCTCAGACAAACCGCATCACCCTGTACGCTTTGTTTCTTCGTTTCGTAAAATTGTGCTGATCACGACAGTACCAGACCCCCGTGCCCGGTTCAGGGCACGTGATCCAGAACTGTTAGCTGTTTATTTAGCCGAGATTATCTTGAAAGGTTGGTACTTGGCTGCACGGTTGGCATTTCCTGCGGCACGCGGCGCTGCTGGGCCCCTGGCTTTGCCCTGTCTCCTTTTCCCAGGCTGGATGGAGCTGGTTTTCCTTTCTGGCACACAGTCGACAGAGGGACTTGGGAAAGGAACAGAGACTGGAGAACAAACCAGTCACTTTTTCCACTTTTTATAAGTAGCTCTATCAAAAGGTTGCCCTGGGAGGGGTTTGCGGCCATTGGCTAAAGTGGGGGGGCTCTCTTTCCTGTCTACGGACACCCATGAATTGTACCCTCTGCTACTGCTCTCTGGCAGGGCAGACCCCGGTGGTGGATCCCCCCACCACCGACCCCCGCCACCCCGGTCTGTCTCCCAGAACTCGGCACTTCCCCCTTTCCATGTTCCACGTTCTTCTAGAAAGGAGCTCTGGCACGGGGCACAGGCGGCAGGTAGCCGGCACACCGAGGGGCGTCCTGCCTTGAGGCTGCTGAGCGAGGTCCTGGGCCTGACAGGACAGATGAAGCCTTTTGTTCCTGCAAATGGGCCTTTCCTGGCAGTGATGGAGGTGCCTGCAGTCGGGCCCTGCTCCTCCTGTGCGCTGCAGCCATTATCCTAAAGTGGTTCTATTGATCTGCTGACTCTCCGTCTCCTCCCGCTCTCGCTCTCCTCCTCGCTCCCCCCCCCCTCGGCACCCCGTGCCCGAGATCCTGACCTCTCTGCAGCTGGCTTCACGGACACGCGAGGCTTCTTCTTCCGGGGTGAGCGGTGCTTTGGACGTTGGCCCGCACGGCTGCACCTGCCCCGTGTGAGAGCCGAGATCCCCTCGGGAAAAGCGGTTGCGGCCTGGCGAAGGCCGCGTCTCCACTGACCGCCCACCCCGCGGCCCGAAGTTTAGTTTCCGTCGCTTCAAGTTTTTGTATTCCAACGAGGAACACGCACGCCACGGAAGTCTGATTTCCAAGGTTGCCTTTCGGCCAACCGTTGCACGTTTTGCAACCTCATGATGACACCTCGTTTCGGGCAATCCTGTTAATGTTGCTACAGTTTATGTGTAATGCAAAGAATTCAAGCTCACCCAGCATTTCTCCGTAAGACGTAGTGATGAGGTCCTTAAATGTAGTATTCTTGTTTCCTTCTCACCGATCTTGGGAGATAACTGTTCTTAGCCCCCTTTTCAGGTGAGGAAAAAGAAATGGCTGGTAATTCATAACTCTGGCAGCAACATGGATGGGACTCGAAGCTGGGCCACCTGACACCAAAATGCGTTTCTCCATGTGACAGGGTGCATTTCTGAGAACACTTGACATTTTAGGCACCTGTCTGATCAAGCAGGTGTGCTACATTAGACAATACTTTTGAAACTCGGGAGTCCTCATCTTTCGAGGGGGGGGTGGTGGGTAGGAATGACCTAGGTGTTCATCACCTGAGTGCTGGGCCATCCTGGGGAGTTTTAACTGAAATGTTCCCACTTAGTTCTACTTTGGCTCTCAACACTATGTTAAGTTTTTTGAGAGAAGGTGGAACAGCTGTCCGTCAATGAAAACGGGAAACCTGGATGGTGATTTAAGCCTCGACCCAAAGTCCATGAAGAAAGCCCGCGAAGAGCCTTTTTCTCCTGGCGAGGTAATGGAAGCAGAACACAGACGTGGAAGGCCCATGAGCTCTGCTTCTTGGACGCGCCAGGCATCAGCTTCGAGGCAGCTTGCTAGGAACAATAGGAAGGATGAGGGCTTCCTCCTGAGAGGCCAGGAGGCTGTCATGACCTTTAATTAAACTTATGATCACCCTATATGCCACTACGGAAGGCACATTTAGAAGAGATGTATGTACTTTCCACGGGCCGAGGATGAATTACAGCCTTGTTAGAATCAGAGTGAAGGGTGGTCTCTGGAAGAAGCAGATTCTGATTATTCGGGAAGGCAGGGGAATGGAGCAGTAGGGAGACAATGCCTGTACATAATTATTATTTATTACTATTGAACAATACTATCTGCCGTGCACCAATCCGGTCGGCTGCCATATATAACATTGACATGCTCTTGGCCCTAGCCAAATCAATACCTTCCACTGCAGACTACAGAGATGACTTTTGTCCTTTCTCTGCCCCCCACTCCCCATTTTCAAAGTGGGGGATGTTTAGAGAGGGATACAATTTTCAGCTTTTTTTCATTTTAAGATTCGCTCCCGCAAATGTTGTTTGCTTTACAGCAAAGTTTGGCTGTATTTTTTTTTTTTTCCTGCTGATTCACAGAAAATCGGCAATGTGTTTTTACAAGAAAAAAAAAAAAATAACAGCGTATTTAGTAGAAATATAGACTGGAAAAGGTGCCGGATTGGGAATGAGGACGTCCAGGATCCAGTTCTATACTGGTCACTCCACGACTAGGAGACAGGGCTCCTGTCAGGACTTTGCTCCTGCGAGAGTGGGGACGGGTTATTTAGCAATCTTTGAGCCTCGGCTTCCACATCTGTACAAGGATACGTCTGGACGAGCTCAGAGGTGGCAAATACATAGCATGTATGCTATCACTCACGGTTTCTATGCCTGTAGCAGACATCGTGAGTCAATAGCATTTCTCTTTCTGATCGAGCCAAAATACAGTCTCAGCACACCCGTAATAAATGAGGACTGTGCACTGACCAGAGTTCAAACCTAAAATGCTTGAATTAATAGGCTCTTTCAGGTCTTCTCCAGTGCAGACATCCTCGGATCCTGAAAGAGTGGCCATCTTCTTGCAGCTTTCAGCCAGAAGACTTCCATACATTAAGCATATCCTTTATGTAACTCCCTCAATTCATTTCAAAGAGTGGCGGCAGTAGAAAAATGCAGTAACAAAGAAGACTGTGTTAATGTCACACGAAGTATTTTCGTTAGAGGACGATACTGCTTCCTCTTTAGCCGATTTGGTCAAAACGACTCTTGTTCTGGATCTATTCTAATTTGGTCTCCCTTCTTCCTCTTTGCCTTGGCCAACTCTCCCATTCTGGTTCTCCCCATCATTTTTTAAAACTGCTTCTTAATAAAAATTCATAATTTCAGCAGTAGCTATGCCCTCACGTTGGGAGCTGATTTTCTGTAGGCACTGGACAGATAATCTCCACCATTTATTGCTTCACAAGAAAAGACCTGACGCAGGTACAGCCACACAAATGCAAAGTGAAAAAAAAAAAAAACGACACAGTCCATAATGATGGCAAGGGTTAATTCTACCGCTGTATTATTCTGAAAGTGGACGCTGAATGACTGTCTCTAAGGAATGTTGGTTCTACCATGCATTTACTTCTTTTTGTTATTGTGAAAAAAAGTATACACGAATGAATCATTCTTTTATGATCCATCTTGAAAGAACATGCATTTTAAATGAAATTGGCCTGTTATTTCTAACATGAAAGTTGTAACACTCAGCCCTCAATTTTGAGGAATATCTTTATGTCACGTTACATTTCTTCAGTTACTTAAAAAGAGGGATGCTGGTATCAGAGGCTGAGGGTGTTTTTTAAAGTTTATTTATTTATTTTGAAAGAGACAGCAAGAGAGCACGAATTGGGGAGGGGCAAAGGAGGGGGGGGCGGAGAGAGAATCCCAAGCAGGCTTCATGCTGCCAGCACAGAGCCCGATGTGGGGCTTGAACTCATGAACTGTGAGATCATGACCTGAGCCAAAACCGGGAGTTAGACGCTCAACCAACTGAGCCACTCAGGCGCCCCAGAGGCTGAGTTTAAGTAAAGATTGGACAGAAACTTTAGCTGGTAGCATGAAGTTTTCATCTTATAAAATATATGCACCCTTCCCCCTCCCCACCATGACACATGTTTGCTTTCGCAGTTATGGCCATTTGGGATCAGGGAATCCTGAGCTGAACAGGTCACGTAAAAGATCCACTGCCTTGCAGGGACGGTGGGTCCTCTGAAGGAGGCATGTTCATTCCAGACAGAAAGAGGAATGAGTGAATTACTCAATGAATGAAGGTGCGAACCCTTGACTGTGAAGGGACAGGCAGCACGACAGAACACGAGGAATCCAAGATGCGTGCTAAGGCGGGGCTGTCACTACAACCGCAGCTGACACTTACCTGTGACCTAGAAGGGTAAGACAGAGGGGCATTTCTATTCCTGTGGCTACACCTCTGGCCATACTTTCCTTACAAGCTCTACTGTCAGTAGTGAAGATCCGAGAATTGGATTCGTGGGAGTACGTTTTATGAACGGGAAAAGCGACTATGAGTTCCAGGTCAGGGCTCTCAGAAATGTTTGATTTTTTTTTTTTTCTCTCCACATTCTGGCTCCCCTGTAACAAGTTCCACCGTAGCAGGTGCACTGATCTTCTGGGTCTCTTTTTCAGGATTGCCCCTGCCCTCGGAGCTTCTTCATAACAAGGCACGGATTGCCCTCGGGGGATGATTGACTAAGGTTAACTTTTAGATTTGGAGCCAAGATGAAGAAAGCCTTATTTTGACATTCAGTACAAGCTGCAGGCATTCGTGAAACTCAGATTCCACCAGAGAAACTTGCATTTTGTGTGTCTGTGGGAGAAGGGTGGTGACTGCGTGCTTGCCTGGGTATGAAGAAAACAGAAGCCTTTGCTCAAGACGGTCTGGCCCCGGTGAGTTGGTGTCACTCCTGTAGCACTATTCTGCTGTCCTACCTCGGGTGGGAATAGCTGCCCTGCCACAGGAGCTGTGAAGTCACGAAGACTTAGAGGCAAAGGCCTCTAAGGGGTGCAAGGCCTCTGACTTTCTAACCCATTCTCGTGTCTCCAGTAACATCCCTCTAAATTTGGGAACACTTAGGGGGAATCTCAGAATTTCTTATGCCTCTTTCCTGAAATGAACTGCCAGGTTTTTGAATAAAGGACGGGTTGAAAGTCACCAAAGCGCTTTCAATTTTGTCAAAATGTGTTGCACTTGTCAGAGAATTTGGCGAACTGGGGTTTGCGGTGCGAATTTTGGGTTTTATCTTCATGCAGGTTTTTATAAGTGTGCACTTATGCCACCATAGAGCCAAAATGTCTTCTCAAAAAATGTCTGTTGAGGATAAATATATCCGTTCTCAAAAACATATTTTCTACTTTTAATGTTTAACGTTAATTTTCTAGTTTTCTACATGCTTTTAATACGTGAATCTTAAACACATCCCACAATTCATGTGGGGAACTGGAGAACTTATTCGTAGTCCTTAATTATATTTGATTTTCTTTTTCCCCCCAAAGTTTATTTATTTTGAGAGAGAGAGAGAGAAAGAGAGAGCGTGCGCATGCAACTGGGGGAAGGGCAGGGAGAGGGGGAGAGAGAGAGTCCCACTCAAGCTCCGCACTATCTGTGCAGAGCCCAGTGCAGGGCTCCGACTCACAAACCATCAGATCGTGACTTGAGCCAAAGTCAGACGCTTAACCGACTAAACCACCCAAATGCCCCTAGATTTGATCATCTTTAGCAACACTTCCTAACTCTTAAGGGGGATTTAATGGCATTGATAATGAGTTACACACTCTGACGTGGGGAGATGACCAGAAGAAGAAACTTCATCTAATTAATGTCAGTTTGCACAGACTGTTCCCTCATAATCATCACTAATTAGAAATGATAAGGGACAAGGATTAGAAAGTAAAGAAGAAAAGCCCTCATTTAAGAGAAAGAATAGACTGACGGCGATCAGCTTTCCAAGAATCTGCCACCAAAGTCACAGTGAAGCTCCAGGATTTGAGACCCGTAAAGGCTGTATCTAGAACGTGCTTCTCTCTCCCCATCGGGATAGTGTGATCTTCAAGGAATGGAATGAGCAATCACCAGCCTATGTGTGCTGCTGGTCAGTGGTCCTGGATCCTCTGTGACCTATAAGAAGAGGGCTGGGAGACCAGGAAGACCCCAGCCCCTGGGAGGACTTGAATTTTTATAATCAGTGCTCTTCATAGACTCAAAACTCTACTGTATATTTTCTCATGATGAGTCCCTTGGGTAAAAACCAAGAGCTATTGAAATTTAACTATATTAACCACTGGGTATGATGCTTTCCTCATGAGGAATTAGAAGCCAGAGGCTGAAAAGGGCCGTCTGTAGAATCAAGGTACCTTTCCACCCTCTCCTCAGGTTTAGTTCTGGTTTCCATGGGCCCTTGCCTTTTTTATCCTGATAAAACCAGGAGAAACTTTAGGGTGCCCTTTGGCTATTCTCTGAGGCTGAGGACTTCATCAGGCTCCATTCGGTAGGCTTTTGGATAACAGGGATTTGAAATGTCTCCGTGACAGGAAATTCTCACTGTTATATTTGTGCTTTCCTGTTGGACCTAGTGGATTTTGTTTTCATATTATTATTTCATGTACAGACAGGAAAATCATTTGGATCTGGAGTCCTCTTGATAACACTGTTAATGCAATAGCCAGGACTTCCCTGCGTGAACTGTCCGAGCCCGAGGACACTGAATGGCCGTCCTTTCAAAGATCCAGGTGTAGGTTTCAAGGGTGATCACGTGACATCCCATAATCACACTTATGAAAGAGCTAATTAAAAATACAGATGTCTTCGGCTCACAATACTCAGACAGCTGAAATACTGATTAGGTTTTTTGTTTTAATGTGAAAACTGTATCCTCACCTCTCTCCAACAGAAAAACTAATAATAGATAACAAAGCCCAAAGAGGAGGGCCCTCAGTCTTTTTTTTTCTCCCAATAAACGGTATACTTTGTATACAGGGAAAACACCTATATTTCTGCAAATCGGTATTTTACAAAAAAGCCCTTTTAGATGACTTTGTCTTCTATTTCAGGATGACTCAGATGCACAATGTTGTTGGTATAGGGCAAGAGGGATTTGAAAGGCTTGTAGCCCAACCCTTCCTACAGAGCTGATGGCCATTCAAAAGATGGTCTTGTCCCAAAACAGAGAACCCTGTAGAGTCATTCAGTCTGAAGAAGAGAGTTCCTCGTGCTGCAAACATCAAGTTGTCTCTAACTCCTGGGAGGCAGAATAAACAGGACGGCTATCATATTAAAAATATGTCTTAGAGATGTGTGGACCTAAGAACTTTGCCCCAATGAGTTAAAAACCCTTTAGAGACATGTTGGGTTTGCCTATATGAACCAGGGAAAATGCATTTCCCCTCTCTGGAAGACAAAAACTTTAGATTTGAATGTATGGTTAAAAATACCAAATTGATGTTCTACCAAAATAATGCCCTGTTAAGGTACAAAGCTATATTAAAAATGCTAATATGACCTTTTGTTAATTTCCTCCCTTCCTCCCTTCCTTCCTTCCTTCCTTCCTTCCTTCCTTCCTTCCTTCCTTTCAGTATATACAACCACTATTTTTGGAGAGCTTGCTGGGTAAAAGGCACCATGTTGGGCATTGAGGCACTTAACACAGAGATGAACAAAACTTTCTCTAGAGGAAGTCCTATGTGGACAAGAATTATACTCTGTGGTCAGTTTGGAGAGTGGACTGGAGGGAGAGTATAACTAGACATCATAAGGTTGGAGAAATGATCCATATCTTTGCATTATCCTTTTCTACCCAGGGGAGATGATGAAACATCTCTGGGCAGGAAACCTACAAACACTTTCAATGTCCCAGCCCCTTGGAAGGAGAGTGAAAGCAAGGCACAGCTGGGAAGTGGGGCCATTAGGGCTTCCTCTCACATGGATTTTCCTTTCTGGCTCTGTACCCCTATATCCAGCTCTCAGGAAAATTTCATGGGCTTTTTCTCTCTTTTATTTTTTTCATTTCAGAACTATTTTTTTGAGCATCTACTAAGGTACAGGCACTTTACCAGGCATTGGGAATTCACCCATGCCTAGGACTGATTAGGCATCCACCCTCATCCAGCTTATAAAACCACATGGTCCTGAGGAACCACATGGTCCTACCCTAGACTTCTAATGGCAATGGCAAGTATTGGCTTTGGGAAAACAAAGAGGAATTTCTCATTATGATGCTACTTCCTAGTCTTTATTTTCTCTAAAAGTTTTCTCCTATCCCTTTTATTTTCTTCTTTCTTTCTTTCTTTCTTTCTTTCTTTCTTTCTTTTCTCTTTCTTTCTCTTTCTTTCTTCCTTCTCTCTCTCTCTTTTTTTTTTTTTTGTTGGAACTCATGGCCAAGAATCTAAAGTTCAACTGACTGAGCCACCCAGCACCCCCTTATCGTTTTCAAGTGTTAAAATATCACTAGCCTTTCTAGTAGAATCCACTGTGGTGAAACAACTTCCTATTAACTTCCTCTCTCTCTCTTTTTTTTTTTTTTTTTTTTGGTCATTTGAACTCTGTTTCATGTTCACCATGAACTTAAGTGTGTATAATGTCAGTTAAATAAGATGTTCTCACAATAGTCAACAGTTACAACCAGACAATGATTTCTGGCTCCTATCCATTTACTAGTCTGAGCATTCACCCCATATCCCCAAATTTTGTGTTGTACTTGATAAGTCTCTATCAATGATGTCTAATACAGTGGCCACATGTGGCTATTGAATACTTGAAACGGGGCCAGTCCAGCTAAGAGGTAGCTGTCGATATCAAGTACACATCAGATTTCAAGGGTTTAATATAAAAAAGAATGCACAGTATCGTTATCACCCTGTTTATACTGATTACATGTTGGATAGACGGTGTTGTACAAAATACAGTACTAAAATTAGTTCCGCCTCCTTCTTTGTTTTACTTTTTAGAAGGGAACTATCAGAAAACTTTAAATTACATAGCAGCCTCATTGCATCTCTACAGGACAGCGTGGCCCTTCTTCCATGCCATACCCCTTACTGATTCACACATGCAATGTTATCGTTAGCTCTTACGGCTGGTCATTTGCTCCCTCCTTCCCCCCTGGCAACATACAGTACGTATTACTGGATGTTTACCAGGCCCCATGCATTGTGATGGATGCTAAGACTACGTTTGTGAAGAAAAAAGGGAAAAGAAAGAAAGTCTTGTGACCTCACAGAGCTTCTGTTGTATAGGAATGCCCAATGGCGTTATGGTGATCACCCCTGCCACACGCTTTGCTGCAGCAGTCACTAGACTAAAGCATTTAGGGAGAGGTGCCACCCGTTCAGATGTGAGTCACATTATGATCGGTCCAGAGTTAATCATATGCCTCATGATCTTAGGGTCTGCGGCATCACCGGTGCAATGTTTCCTGAAGCGGCACAGAAAATGTTTGGAAAATCGCTTTGGAAATGCTGAAAAGAAACAGATTGAAAACACGTTCGTGGTCGAAGGTGTTTGGGGAACTTTGGGGGAAAATAAACACATGTCTATTGCACAACTCACTCTTTCAACGCATCTTTATGAATTACCGACAGGAGGAGACCACGAAACCACGAAGATTCCCTAAGTGGATTTGACAAAGAATTCTGTTTCTCGGCTTCCTGTTTCTCTCAGCAATGCCTTTAGCAATCCTTCTTCACCCTAATACCGGCTCTTCCCCATCTCGGCAATTGAATCCAGTTGGCAGCATTTTTAAAATGACACTTGCAGAATGAGCGTCATAACACCTTCTATGGACTGAATGTGGCCTCCCCCAAAATACACGCATTTGAGGCCCCAACTCGCTGTGTGACTGTATTTGGGGATAGGGCCTGTGAGGAGGTGAGAAGAGTTACGGGAGGTCTCAAGGGTGGGGTCATAACCCAGTAGGGCTGGAGGCTCTATAAGAAGAGGTAGAGACCAGAACGCTCTCTCTCTTCCCCTTCTGAGAGGACACAGCGAGAAGGCAACCGTCTGCAAGGCAGGAAGAGAGCTCTTACCAGGAATGATATCTTGCAGGAACCTTGGTCTCCCACCTTCCGGACTCCAGAAATGAGAGAAAATACATTTCTGTTGTCTAGGCCACTCAGTCTATGGTGTTCTGTTATGGCAGCCGAGCGACTGAGGAAACCTCCTTTACCCAGTCAGCGCTGGCCGGCTGGAACCCCTCCTCACTTGCCTGCTTCACCTCTGGGTTTCCCTCCTCTGAGTTTCTAAGTTTTCATTACTCAAATCTCTGTCCTTTGTTCCTGCAGCCTAGAGGGGGTGGTTACTTCCCGTAGTCGCTACCTGTGGAGACCCCGGGGTGTTCTCTTTCTTTGTCTTTCCAGCTCTTCACCATGTAGTTTGTTATATTGAATTTTCTATGAAAATCACCTGTGTGGTTTCTAACTCCGGACCGGACCTGTCTAATATTATCTTCTTCCTCTCCCCCACTTCCTAGGCCACCAACCCGAGGGGTAAACCAGGAAGTTATTTGACTGAGACCGCAGCACGCTGTTCCAACATCAGGTCAGCCAGTGTCTCTGGGTGAGTCCTTCTTACCCCTCAGGAAATCAGGGTCTAAGACGAGGAGCTTCCATGGAAACAAACCTACCACGAGCCTACCCCTGCTGACCTTTCCTGGTGTGCTCAGGCATGAACAGAGAGATTAGGATCTGCGATATTTGGTCTTCTCACTTAAAACCCTGATCCATACGCTTTGACAAAATCGGAAAGATAAGTCTTGCCCACACTTCTATTTGCTGATTGTCCTGGCAATTCAAGGTTGTGACTTTCCCTGTCTGGCTGCTGGAGTAGCTAAACGTGTCTGAAGAGTGAAACCTTCTAACTCAAGGAGCCTTTGGTTCTCAGAACCTGACTGTGGCCTTTAATGCATGTTTGCCCGCCATTTGTGCATATGTGCATGTCTGTGTGTTGTGGGTCTATCTGTGTCTATGCATGCACATTTGAATACACACGAGCATGTGTTGTGAAGGTGTGTGAATGTGTGCATGGATATGCTTAAGATACACGGAACCAGGCTACTTTTTTATTGCCGTATCTCCAATACCTAGCACAGGGTCTGTGCTAGTGAATGTTCAAAGATATTTGTTGAATAAACAAATGGATGAATTAATGTGTGTTAATGTTAATGCAAAAGAGAATGAAATATGGCCATTGCTCTTGAAGGTAGATCCATCTAGATGAGCTCTAATAGAAATATTATGCAAGCCACACGCATAATTTTAAATTTTCTAGTAGCCACGTTGAATAAAATAAAAAGAAATAGGATAAATTAATTTTTTAAATATTTTCAAAGTAACCAATATATCCAAAATATCATTACTTTTCTATAATTGATAGAAAATAATTATTTATATAACTTACAGGAAATAATTCTTAGTGATATACTTACATTCTCTTAGTCTTTGAAATCCAGGGTATATTTTCCATGCACAGCACATCTCAGTTAGAAGTAGCCATATTTCAAAAGCTCAGTATCCCCATAAAGCTCATGGCTACATTATTAGTGTAGCTCTTGATAATATCCTATGGGCGGTACAGCGTAGTATGAAACACTTTCTATTTTCTATATTGGAAAGTTTGAGATCAGGAGTCTTGGGAAGTGGGGGCTACCTCTTGGATTTGGCAAACATTAGGAATATGTATCACTGACACTCTTCAAGTTGCAGCAAAGTTTACACAGTTCAGCTTACAGCACCTTCCCTATCCTCCCACACCAGCACAGTGGGGGTGAAACACAACCTAGGACCCAATTCTGAGGCCCATTACCCTTTCCCTAAAACCCAATCTTCTTGGCTGGAAACCCATCTCCCACTCTGGAACTTGGTCCCCTATACTAGAAAACTAGAGATATCTCTCCCTAGAATAGTCTCCAACGGATCTTTCCTAATTCATCCTTCAAGTTCGGCCATGAAGAAATAAAAAAGTATGCACACGTACACCCCCACCCCGTCTACACACACCAGGAAGCATGATTGGCCCTCTTCTCCTCTCTCGTATTCTGTATCCTCCATCTTTCCTCATTACATCTGATATGAGCCACTTTATATAGGAGTCTGATTTTTCTCCCCACTCTTGTCTTGAGCCAGAGATCTCCTAGGTTCACAATCTCTTCACCCACCCGTATCAATACCCCATTTTATGGTTGTGACATTGATAGAAATCCCACACTGGTAGAAAGCTCCATGTTTTCTCTTCCCCCCTCCTCCCTATCTCTGTTATTAGATGAGATGGACTCTTGGAGATGGTTCCATTGGCTTCAGACCATCTACCCATTATACTCTTCTCAGTGTCTCTTTAAATTCTCCAAACTAGAGTCATTTGTAACATATAGGCAGTTAAAAACAACAACAAAAAAAACAAACACAAAAATCCCACACAAACTCCATATTTTTCATTAACGTATACTGTTAACTATGCCAGTAAATTATGGATAATTTAATTTAATTTAGACTTAATGGCAACGTTTCCCTCACTAATGAAATGGTTATTTGTTATTAGGAAAATATTTATTGAGGTGGAATTGTGTGATCTCTCACATCACTATTAAACCTTGTTAAACCATTTTTAATTTCAATTTGGGTTTAATTAAGATTCATTAAGCATTTTATTAAATCCAAATTAAATCAAAATGGAAATGGGGTTTGCCAAGGAAAGATGGTGGTGCCTTTCCTTTGCTCTCCATTCTTTCAAAATGCCACAGTTACAGAAGTACTTGGGAGGAAGTTGGGCTCCTTTATTATGGGTAGAACGGAAGGAGCACAGACTGGGTCACAGACTGATCAGGGTTCAGACTGAGGAAGTGCTACCGGCTCACAATGAGACCTTGGATGAGTCAGATCATTTCTGTGATGATCAACTTACTCCATTAGAAGGTAAGGATTGCAGGTGTATCTGGCTGGCTCAGTTGGTTAAGCGTCTAACTCTTGATCTCAGCTCAGGTCTTAATCTCAGGATTGTGAGTTCAAGCCCCATGTTGGGCTCTGTGCTGGGCATGAAGCCTACTTAAAAAAAAAATAATAAGATGAGGATAGCAATATTAGAGTGGTTGTGGGGGTGGATGGGCAAGGATTAGGTACAAAATGGATATTTACATCTCATTTCCTGTCTCAGGTATCTGCAACTCCCTAGAAAAATGGAATTAAATAAATGAGTTCTTAGAAGAAGTAGAAGAAGAAGAACGAAAGAAAACCATGACTTTAAAAAGTGGTGCATGCATGAAGTTGTCCATTGGAAGCCTAGATTCAAAAGAGGGTATAGGTGGAACAAAAGCATGAGAGTCAATTAGAGCTTGATGAACTGGGCCTTGGAAAAGACTGGACCAAGAATACAGGAGCTGCGGCTAAATGCAGGTCAAATGGGATGGGTCTCCTCCACCTGAAAACTCAGAGAGAGGGCCTCCCCTTGGGAATGAAAGTAAGTTCATGGCCTGGATTTTGGGGAGGAGTTGGTTAAAGTGAAGCCTGAATGGCATGGATAGCTCTTTCCTGGCCCAACCCCGTAGAACTCAGAGCTACACCCTAGTCCCATGTAAATAAATGGGCAAATAGCAGTGTTCATTTGTCCAACAGGCTACTGCTGTAGACTTCCTCGGTGCTAGGCCACATGTTAGGGATATGGTGGCCAACAAGACTTTCATGACCTCATGATACAGACAGGCCAATAACACACTCCAAACTAATAGTGTCATATTGTGGACTTGAATAACGTGCTGTGCTAAGGAGACTGTGTAACGTACCGACTATTAGAGACCTACCGTATGTGACATCAATTTGATCTCTGATTCAGAGTGTCTGAATTCCACTTTAAATCTCTCCTGAGCTGTTGACTCAACCCAGTCCTTGATTTAAATTTCACTTGAAGTTCCCAGGAAAAGCCCCTGTCCTTAATGCCCCATCATTTAAGTGAGTCTCTATTACCCCCATTCAGGTGATGTGGTTGGGATGTACCTCTTCAAATGGAAGGATTCACCCTTGATTTGACTTTTCCTTCTCCTGGAGTGAGTTCTTCAGAAGCAGGAACAGGTCTTTCCCTTTGACATATCTCATCCTTTGACTGCAACCTTTTGCCACCTTGATATCTAAAGATAGTTTCTACACATATGATCCTAGAGGGGACTCTCACTTCCAGTACTCTGCCCTGCTCTTCAAACACTAAGTGATCAGAATGGGAGGAAATCAAGACTCTCAGTAATCTATACAGACCAAACAGAGCAAGGGGTAGCCCCTGAATGACTCCTCCCTTGGAGAAAACCAGGTATTTCCTTTCATCAGCCTAGCACACACTCATGTACATATATGCATGTATATATGAGCATAGAGATACATGTACATACATGTTCATTTTGCTGAATAACTTTCATTTGCCCCTCCAGATCCACTCGCCACCCATTCCCACCCTGGTCTATGACTCAGAAGTCTGATCATTATGGACAACCCCAGTGGGTTCTCTTGACTTCTGGTTTTTTGGTTAAGGGCAGCCAATGGGGAGTCCCAGCAGGAATATTCAGAGGGGAAGAAGTGGGATGGAAGCTTGCAATTTCTCATTGCCCTTTCCATGAGTACCAAGTCTGGCCAAGATGGCACTTCCTTCCATAGGGTTCTTTCTCTCCAGAGGGCTGCTCCCTGCCCTTATCCTTTCAGGAGTATGGTGATAACAGAACTCTATTGTTGCTATCCCCAGGACACTGCTCTGTCCTTTGTGGTTTCTCTGCAGCCTTGGTAAATCATTTTTATTAAACTCTTTTTAAGTTTCCCAATTTGAGTGTGCCAAATGCTTTCTGCCATGGCCCCAACTGATAGGTACACATAGACATGCTCAGATCAAAGGTCCCACTCAGTGCATAACTAGACTGCCTTTATGGAAACCAGAAACATTAATTGTCCTAGTGGCCAGTCAAGATGTCTTCAGCTGTATTACTAGTCTATCTGAGACATAATAAAAGCTCTGGAAAGATCAGCAGGTGGATTTAGCCCTTTGCTAGGCCTTTCTGCTCTCAGGGGCAGGCCGGGCTCTCTGAGTTTCAAATACCTCCCTTTGTCTTCATTCCAGAAACGGATTGAACCAAGTGGCCCAGATGGAAAGCAGAAATGCAGACAGAGGGTTGTGGAAGAGGAAACTTAAAAATAACTGAACAACTTAAAGAAAACAAGCAGGGATTTATTGGAAACAACTGCCTCAAGAGGGAAAAAAATACTCCGGCTTAAGAATAAAGAAGATGAGAGGACACAAAAACAAGCCAGATGAGAATCACTGGAAGGAAAACCAGAAAGAAGCAAGAAGGGGAACAGTCCTGCAGAAAATTGGTTGAGGGAATAGAGGTCCAGGGCAGCCTGGCCTCTCTTCCTTTTATGCAGGAACGGGCCATCGCGGGTGTAGGTGCTGGAGTGTGTGTTCTGCTCCTAAAAAACCACAGATGGAGAGTGGGGCGCACAAGAGAATATTGTGAGTGTCTCCTTACCGCTGTGAAGTGTCAGGAAAGTCAGGCCATCTCTCCATAGGGTGGGATGGATGCTGACTTTGTGGGGACAAGCCCCCAGGCCGGCCTGGCACCCCTGGCCACACTTAGCCTGGGACCAGCTGGGGAGAGAGCACTGGGAGGCCTGGCCATCCGTTCCACCTCCAACCCGGACTCACTAGCTACGAGGCCGGAGGAGTTGTCCAACTTCTTTGTTTCTTTATATGCAATAGAGCAGACAACTCATGAGGTAGTTCTGGGGATAATAATAATGATGATGATATAAAGAGGCTTTGCTTGTGTGGTCTAGTATAAAATTAGGACTTTGAAAATTCATTTCCCTCTCTCCATCCCTTTCTGTTCTTCCATGTTCTTTCCTTCCTTCCCCTTTGGGTCTTGTGGTAAAGCTCCATTTCGTATCTGACACTATTGCCGTCAGTGATGGTGGTGATAGTATTATTATTTTTTATCCATGTCGTTGTTGGTGGTGTTGCTGCTATGCAATTTTCTTCATTCTGCTTTTTTTTCCGGAAAACTGCTGCCCTGAATTCCCTCTCGCAAGGTCCCTGCCTGGAGAATATTCTCCCCTGCGTGCCCGCCCTGTGTCCTGTGTTTGTACCCTCTATGGGCAGAGATGATCGGGGCACTGGCCATTATCCCACTGATTATAATCCTAATCCTTGCTGGGAGGGACCCACTATGAAGAGGGACTAGCCTCTCTCCAGGCTTTTCCTCTCCTCCTGGAGTCCTGGGACCAGCTTTTGGGTTTTAGTGCACTGTTTTGTCTTACTTTTCAACCAATCCATTAGCAGTAGACCAAACAGAAAAGGGGGTGGGGGGAGTCAAGAGTAATATCTCCAAAAGATACAGTTTAATTTCGTTTTGTGCTTATTGGTACTGGCTGTTCTTGCTAATCAGTTTGTCCATGTCTAGAGCTCAGGTTGAATGTCATTGCCGATATGACTATTGATAACAAAGACCATCTTTTCAGGGCAATGAGTCTGAGATGGCGTCCCCCTGTAGCTGACTGGATCAGGCAACGGACATAGAGGCTATGGAAAGGCCTCCATCTGCCAACTTGGACACACGCTTTCTTTTTCCGGCCCAGTCGAACCCTCTCATCTCTCCGCTCTGATGATAAGCCTTGTTAAGGCTCGAGCTTTCATCTGCCTGGGTGGTTTCAGGATTTGGGGGACATGTGGCCTCAGTGCTTGTGTTTGGGTGGCATATGGCTGTGAGCCTCTGCTGAAGTAAACAGGTTTTATGAAATAGACAAGGATGACAATAAAGATAAAAAAACACGAAAACTAGTTGTGTAGGGCATCCCCTCTGCCACCCATGGAGTGGGGGACTCTGGCGAAATGATGCCTGACTCTTATAACAACCACAGAAGCTAGGGACCATTAGTCCATTTCTTAGATAAGGAAAGAGGCCCAAAGGGTTGGATATTTTCCCCAAAGTCACATGCCCTACAGCTAGCAAGAAACAGAACTGAAATTTCCTTTATATTTTGTTTTCCCTCTCTCTCTTGGGTGTGTGCGTGTGTGTTTATGTGCGTGTGCACGCATTTGTGTTGTCTCTCGATTAAAATATTTTGGGTGCCATTTTTCTCTTTGCCGTGCATTAAGTACCTGTCATAGTCCCCAAGAGAAGTGACAGAAGGAGGAAAGACAAAGGTAAGTGGGGGAGCACTGGTCTTGCTAGAACCGCCCACTCCAGGAGAAAGGGTCTCACACCTTCTAGATGTTAGATCCAGGCCACAGTATTATTGAGACTACTCTACACTCCTCCCCCAAAGCTGTTTTCCATCCGTTCATTCAACAAATATTCACTGAGCGATGAAATGATTAAAAATCCAGGCTCTGGAATCAGATTGGCTGAGTGTGTGTCCTAGCCCCCCCCCCCCTTTATAAACTTTGTCAACCTTGAGTAAGACACCAAAGTGCTTTCTTCAGGCTTTATTTACCTCTTCTGTAAAATGGGGTCAACAATGGGTAAGTGCTGTTGGGATTAAATGTCTGCCAAGTACTTAGCACAATTGCCCAGCACATAGGTCGTGAAATCAAAGATGTTTTGACCTCTGGAAGAGGTCTGTGTCTGCATGTATGTATTTGAGAGAAGCAGGGAGAAACTGGAATTTTTATATGGCCCCGCCTCTATGTGACTCCTTGTCTCTATTTACAAGGCTATAGGCAAGTCACTAGTCTCCCTGACCCTCAGCTTCCTCATTTCACGGTATGAGACTTCAGTAAGTATGTAAAACATTCAAAACCATTCTTGAATAAATGTAATTGCTCATTGAAATGCTGTTTTCCCTTCTTTATCTCTTGTTTTATTAATCCACCAGGGCTGCAGATCCAGGGACATGTATTAGGGTTTTCAAGAAGCCATTATGAATTCTCTCAACTATAGCCAGGAATGTTGTCCAATGGGGACAATGTGTCAGGGGGAGGGGGTACAGAGTCATAAGACATTCATTGACTTTTCTGAGAAAAATGAGCTCAGGAAAACCAAATGTTGGCCACTTTTCCCTTCTGACACCTCATCTTTCTCTCAAATTAAGCTAAGCTGGTGACCAGGCTCTGGCATGGAGCAGGCCCCTCCCCTGCCATAGCCAGATCTAGAGAAATGAGAAAAACAGCCAGGATGAGGCCACAGGAGTGACTCTCATGCTGGCTTCATCCAGGGACAAAGGGCTCAGTCCCTCCATCCCCACTAGGTATCACCCAGGAAGTAAAAATTAAAGACATGACTCTAAGTCTAAGTGAGTCCACTGTGGAAAGTTCTCCAAAGGCGAAAGGGATCTATTTGATTTTTTTACATAAACTTTTTAAATTTTAGAAGAACTTTAAATTTACAAAAACGTCTCAAAGTTAATGCAGAGAATTCCTGGGTATCTTTTTACCCAGCTTATTATAATATTAACATCTTATGTGTAACCAAGGTGCATTTGTCAGAACTATAAGAAACCGCCAGTGGTTGGTTTACTATGGTTAATTACTATTAACTAAACTCCAGACTTCCTTTGGATTTTGCCCGTTTTTCCATTATTGTCATTTGTTTTTGTTCCAGGATCCAATCCAGGATTCCACATTGCATTTAATCTATTTGATGTTTAATGTGTCAGTATTTACCTTTCGTTTAAGTTTATTTATTTATTTTTGAGAGCAAGAGAGAGAGGCAGAGAGAGAGAGAGAGAGAGAGGGAGGGACAGAGAGAATATCAAGCAGGCTCCACGCTGCCAGCATAGAACCTGATGTGGGACTCAATCTCACAAAACTGAGCTGAAATTGAAAGTCAAACACTTAACTGGCTGAGCCACCCAAGTGCCCCAGATCTCTTTTGATCTAGAGATCTCTGTGTCTACTAAAATAAGTCTGGAGTTTGAGCTCTGACTTTAACATCCTCCCTTCTAGAACAGACTACCCCCAGCACCTGCATCTTGGTCATATCCAAAGGATATGGTCAGGATGCTCAGATTCTACTTGATGCCTTTATGAGAAAGTGTTTTGACTTTTTATCCTCACCTGGGTGGTTAACTAATAAATTCCCTTGCCTATGGAATGCATTGATTTTGTGCTGGGCAGCATGCTAAGTGTTTGCATAGATTATCTAATTCAATTTTCATAGCATCCCTTTGAAACTGGTACTATTATTATTAGTATTTTCTAGATGAAGAGACTGGGTTCCAGGGAGGTTTATAACTAGCCCAAAGTAAAACATTTAGTAAATGGTAGGAACAGGATTTCAAAGACAAATTTGCTTTCTCTAATGTTTCCATCTTAAGACCTCTGCCTTGTGAAGCTCTGCCCAAGAATTCCTAGTTTCTCTTCCGCATATCTAGTGGAATGGTTAACAAGGCCGATGAATGGTACCCTTAGTTAGAAGGCCCTCAGGATTAAATGCTTCAGAGCCTCAAGAGGAAAATGTCAGTGGCTCCAGCTGATGGATCTAAAATAGCTAGCAAATCCTGAAGTGATCTGGAATGTGGGTGTAAGAGCTTATCCGCATGATATCCCTCCCTCCACAGATACACCCTTATTAAAAAAAAGCCTGACAGTTTATCTCCTGAATGCCCAGAATTCTATGCGCACATTCCCCCCCGCCCCCAGTACTGTAGGTGTTCCTTTGGGAAGAGTAGAAACACACAGTCAGCCAAGGGAAGCTCAGAATCAGGGTGTGGAACATCTGAGTTGAGCATAGAGGACTCGCACTGAGCATTCAAGGAAAGGTCAGGGAGATTGTGCAATCAGGCTGGAGACTCATTTAATCAATTTGGGGTACAGGGTGTGTGTGTGGAGCCATGTGTAAATCCACTTCAAAGAGACAGAGGTAGGACAGATACAATTGTAGATTTTTAGACACTCTTAGGTGCAAATCAGTTCATTCATTTATTCACTCATCCATTCATAGAACAAGCATTTATTATGTAAGTTTGATGTGCCAGGCCCTGTGCCAACACAGGTTTCTGGTCCTGGTCTGTGTTTCAAGACTTCAGTTAAATCTTACATGGGTACAGCTCAAGAAACTCATCTTTTTGGAAATTAACAACCATCTTTTCACTTTTGTCAAGGGAAAGAAGAAGCTAGTTTCTAAGGGATGTAAAGACCAGAGAATTCATTTCAGAGCACTTTGTAGGGTGTCCCATTCCTGGTAGCAGAAAAAAAAACATGGCCCTGCTGTCCTTTGGTGATCAAGAACTCCTCAGGGTAGAACAAATGCGGGGACTCTGGGGCCATCTGAGGTTTTTGGTACTGCATCCTCTCTCTCTTCCTTCCTGTGTATATCAGGAATCAGGATGAAAACGAGAGAGGCACATTTAAGTATCAGGATAAGGTGAGGTGTCTGGAGAGGATGCCCTTGGTGTCTTCCGGGCGGGCCCATGATGAACACTGTCAGGAAGATATAGAACAGGTGTGCTCTGATATGCATGGACCATCACCACTAAACTGGACAGTGTTCGTGCGCTAATAGGGTTGAACTACAGGACCATCAACAGGAAGGACACACACTCTCTTGGGAAATACCCACTGTAGCAGTCAAGAAGGGAATAGAGTCACTTGAGAAAGCCAGAGTGGTGAGGAGTAGGCGGAGCATAGTATCCACACTGCTCCTTTCTATCCTCCAGAAACAAAAGGTGTACCAACAGTTCCGCTGGCATGTGAACTGTGCCCAGAGATGGGCACTTCCTAGGCAGGCTGGTTGAGGAGGGTGCTAAAGGTGAGAGAATCTTTTCCTTACCTGGAAGTCAGGTATGCCCTGAAGGAAGGAGAGCAGAAGGAAGGATTGGAGCAAAGGAGAGGGAGGGAATAGAGGGAGCATCTGTCATCCGTCTGCTTTGGGCTCAGTAGGGTGTTCCAACAGGGCCCACACTGGGAAAGTTCAGGTGCATTTGAAGTTTTCTACTTGGCTCTGTGAGATGGGATGATACTAAGGAGAGACTGTTCAGCTGGATGTCAACAAATATTTCCCTCCTAGGAAGATAAATTTGAGCAGGGGTTGGTGTTCACAGGAAGTGGTTTATGCCCTATAATTTGTGTAAAAAAGAAAAATAAAAACTGGCTAGGAGGCACATGTGAGAGGCAAGCTGTATCTGGTTTTGTCTGCTGGGTCATGTGAGCCTGGGAGGAGCCAATATGGATTAAGCTGGGCTCTGGGTTCAGGGGATTGGGCTGGTTGATTGGTGATACCAGGATCGGTGACCCCAGTGCCCTTCTCGATCAGGAATTTACAAGAAGATTGGCCTGACATAGCTTTCGTTTCTTGAGGTTTCTGGTCATCCTTTGACTAAAATCTCTGTGACTAGTCTGGGCCTTGGTGGGTTCAGTGCTGAATACAACCAGTAATTTGACCAACAGACAAAACTGGCCAGAAGGCATAGCAAAAACCAGCATCACAGAGATTCATGATACTTGTTATTCCCCATCATTCCAGAAACCATGCTAGACTTCAGTAGTCCATCATGGCCCTCCTACTGTGCTCAGGGATAACCTCACGATCCTTAGTAGTAGGACAGAGTTCCAGAGAGCCATATTATTCACTGGATGCCCTGAAGATGAAATCTGCTAGCCATCTGAGAGAAAGAGGTAGCGAGGGACAATGGGACACTGCCAAGCAACAGGAGGCATTAATTCATTCACTCATCTCTGTATTGATCAGTCCACAAAACATCTGCTAAGAATCTATGATATACTGAGCTTCCTGCTAGACACTAGGGACCATGAAGATAAAGTTTCATCTCTATTGTACATGATCCACTATGGTAGAGAGAGAGAGAGAGAGGGAGAGAGAACAGGAATCTTCCAAATAGGATTTCAAACATGTTGCAGGAACAGAGGAGGCTGTGGCCACCACTGCATGGGGGTTGCAGGTTTCACAGAGATGGTGACATTTGAGCTTGGTCATGAATGACTCAAAGAATGAATGGGAATATGGACAAATAGTGTTAATGCAGTTGGCAGTCTAGAGGAGAATTAATATCTGGAGATATTACTCTTCTTAAACATTTCATAGGACATGTTTGGTCAAATGAGATAATTTTTTCATTCTTAAGTAGTCAGACTGACTTATAACCACAAACGACAATCTAATAAGTAAGATGGAGAGAAAGATCCAGGAAAGGGGGGGAGAGAGAAAGAGAATTACTTCTTTGAAAGCCTCCTAAAATGATCAAGAGTTAATCCAAAGCTGCCCTCCATAACAAAAAAAATAGGAAGGGGGGGATATTATTTTCTATGTTAGCAACAGCCATTGAATAGGACATGTAGGTTGACTTTCTCTTCCCATCGTCCATTCAATCGTTTTTTTAGAAATCCCACATAATTGCCTTCTGGGGAACCATATCTTTTACTCTAAGCCCATATGATTTGGGGGCTCCAGCTCTGACTTCAGGATGCAAGATGTCACCTGAGTTTTAGTCAGTCAGATCATTGAATTTTGTTATGACTTACTGAAAAAAAATTTTATTTATTTATTTTTGAAAGACACTGGGGGTGGGTGGAAAGACAGAGAGAGAGAGCTGGGGAGGGAGAGAGAGAGGGAAAGAGAGACTCCCAAGCAGGCTTTGAGCTGTCAGCATAGAGCTGGACACAGGACTTGATCTCACCAACCATAAGATTATGACCTGAGCCAAAATCAAGAGTTGGCTACTTAACCAACTGAGCCACTCAGGTGCCCCAATTATGACTTACTTTTATACCCAGTACGACAATCTGAACATTTTAACTGGGTTATATAAATCATTTACATGGTGTTCATTACTATGGTTCAATTTAAATCTACTCTCTTGTTCTTTGTTTTCTGTCTTATCTCATTGTTCTGTTTCTGTTATTTCTGCTTTCTTTTGTGATAATTGAGTACTTTTTCTGATTTCATTCTGTTTTCTTTAGTATTAACTATAAATCCTTTTTATTATTTTATTTTACTCATTGCTTTAGGGTTTACACATCCTAAACTCATCACAATCCACCTTCAAGTAATATTATACATTTCATGTATAAGAACCTTAAAATAGTATACTTACATTTCAATCCTTTGGGCTTTTGTGCTATTGTTATAATACATCTTACTTTTGTGGAAGTAATAAATCATGCACTTCGTGCTTATTATTTCAACAGTCAAATATATTTTAAGAATTTAAATAATAACAAAATTTTATATGTCTACCCATATAGCTATTTCTTGTGCTATTTATTTCCTTGTTTAAATCACATGTGGTAGGCAGAATCATAGCCCCTCAAAAATGGCTGTGTCCTAACCCTCAGAACCTAAGAATATGTTTTCTTACATGGCAAAGAGGACATGGTGGATGCTATTGAGCTTAAGAATGTTGTGATGAAGAGTGCCTAGGTGGCTTAGTCGGTTAAGCATCTGACTATTGATTTCAGCTCAGGTCATGATCTCAGGGTTCATAAGATCGAGCCCTGTGTCAGGCTCTGTGACGACAGTGTGGAGACTGCTTGGGATTCTCTGTATCCTGCTTGGAATTCTCTCCCTCCCTCTCTCTATGCCTCTCCCCAATTTGTAGTCTCTCTGTCTTTCTCTCTCAAAATAATAAACTAAAAAAAAAAAAAAGAATGTTGTGATGAGAACATTATCCTAACTGGACCCATTCTAATCACACGATTCTCTATAAGTTAAGAATCTTTCCTGGCTGAATTCAAAGGCTGAGGTTAAAGGGAGATATCTCTTTAAAAGAATGGTCAGAGAGTTATAACATCATTGACTTGAAAATGGAAGATAGGGTCATGAGCCAAGGACCTTCTAGGTCCTTTGTGAGGTCAAGAGTAACCTCTAGAAGCTGGAAAAGTCAAGGAAACAGATTTTCCTCTTGAGGCTCCAGAAAGGGACACAGCCATTTCGGACTTTTGACCTGTATTACTGTTTTTTTCTTTTAATTTTTTTAAATGTTTATTTATTTTTGAGAGGGACAGAGACAGAATGTAAGTGGGTTAGGGGCAGAGAGAGGGAGACACAAAAGCAGAAGCAGGCTCCAGACTCTGAGCTGTCAGCACAGAGCCCAAAACGGGGCTCGAATTCACAAGCTATGAGATCATGACCTGAGCCGAAGTCGGACGCTCAACTGACTGAGCCACCCAGGCGCCCCTCTATTACTATAAGTTAATAAATTAGTGTTGCTTTAAGCCACTAAGTTTGTAATATGTATTTTTTATAGCAGCAATAGAAAAATGATACATCATGTATTATCGGTGTAGATACCATCCCCACATGGGTGAAATTGGTTCTTGGGAGGCAAAACTCTTATTTTTAATGTAGAAAGCAGAGATAATATACTCCATACATAAGCAGATGTACAGTGTATCTGAGATATTAAAATTATATGAGGTGGAAATTAGGGAAAAGACTCCTTAGGGGGATGATAATAAAAAAACATTTGGGAAACAAGATGCATATTTACATCTGGTATAGCTTTTCTTCTGCCTGAAGTATTTCTTTTATCATTTATTGTTGTGTAACTTCACCATCTTGAGGTGATTCAGTGTTTTTATGTCTGAGAAAAATCTTTTGTTTTGTCTTCATGTTTGAAAGCTATTTTTGCTAGGTATAGAATTCTACATCAACAGTTATTTTCATTTCAGTACTTCAAAATGTTGTTCCATTGTCTTTTCTATGTGTTTCTGATATGAAATCTTCTGTAATCTTTATGTTTCCTCCTTTGTGTTTAACATGTCCTTTTCTTTGGGTAGTTTACAATTTTCTCTTAGTCGTCAGCTTTGAGAAATTTGATTAGGTTGTGTTGTGGTATACTTTTCTTTGCATTTCTACATTCTAGGGTTTTCTTTGCATGTCTATGTTTTAGAGCTTCTCATACCTGTATATTGATAGATTTAATAAAAGTTTCCATTGTTTCTTCAATTATTTTTTTTATGCATCCTCCTTTCTCCTCTGCTAAGTACTCTGCTTTAGCGTACATTGGGTCACTTGAAATTGTTCTACAGATCACAAATGCTCTTTTCATTTTTCAATTTTAATTCCAGTATAGCTAACATACAATTATATATGTTTCAGATTTATAATAAAGTGATTCGACAATTCTATACGTTACTTAGTGCTGATCATGATAAGTGTACTCTTAATCCCCTTCACCTGTTTCACCCATTCCCCTACCCACCACCCCTCTGGCAACCATCAGTTTGTTCTCTATAGTTAAGAGTCTGTTTTTGCTTTGTCTCTTTGTTTGTTTTGTTTCTTAAATTCCACATATGTGTGATATCATATGGTATTTGTCTTTCTCTGACTGACTTATTTCACTTAGCATTATACCCATTAGATCCATCCATGTTGTCGCAAATGGCAAGATTCCATTCTCTTTATTTTTTTTAATTTATTTTAGAGAGAGAGAGAGAGTGAGTAGGGGAGGGAGTGACAGAGAGAGAGAGAGAGAGAGAGAAAGTATATATATATATACATATATATATATATATACTACCTCTTCTTTTTTTTTTTTTTCAACGTTTATTTATTTTTGGGACAGAGAGAGACAGAGCATGAACGGGGGACGGGCAGAGAGAGAGGGAGACACAGAATCAGAAACAGGCTCCAGGCTCTGAGCCATCAGCCCAGAGCCTGACGCGGGGCTCGAACTCACGGACCGCGAGATCGTGACCTGGCTGAAGTCAGACGCTTAACCGACTGCGCCACCCAGGCGCCCCTATATTACCTCTTCTTTATCCATTCATCAGTTGATGGACACATGGACTACTTCCATATCTCAGCTATTGTAAATAATGGAGCAATAAAAATAGGGGTGCATAGATATTTTAGAATTAGTATTTTTGCATTCTTTGGGCATTGCACACCCAACAGTGTGATTCCTGGATCATCAAGTAGTTCTATTTCTAATTTTTTTTTGAGAAACCTCCATACTGTTTTCCTCAGTAGCTGCACCAGTTTGCATTTCCCCTAATGGTCCACAAGGATGCCTTTTTCTCCACATCCTCACCAACACTTGTTGTTTCTTGAGTTGTTGATTTTAGCCATTCTTATAGGGGTGAGTTGATATCTCATGGCAGTTTGATTTGCATTTCCCTGATGATGAGTAATGCTGAGCATCTTTTCATGTGTCTGTTGGCCATCTGGATGTCTTCTTTGTAGAAATGTCTGTTCATGTCATTCTTTTCATTTTTAGGACTTTTTAATATGTCCAGTTTTGGAATAAATTTCTATTTCTATGTCTGTAAGTTTACTAATTGTTTTCATTTATGTCTAATCTAGACATATTGTAACTTTTTCTTGGAAACATTTCAGACTAGACTAGAAATTTGATTTGGTTAATATTTATATCTTACCTGTCTCTGATTTTTTAAACATATGAACTAGAGTTATAATAACTTTTAATGTAATTGTATGCTAATTATAACATCTGTGTCAATTCTGTAAAATTTCAATTGACTGATTTTTCTCATTTTTTTATTTTTTATTTGCATGCCTGATAATTCCTAGTTGAATTGCAGACATTATGAAGTATACTACATTAAGGGTTTGATATATGTATATTCAGACAGATAGATGAATAGACAGATCTTTTGAATCTTGCTTTTAAGATTTGTTTGGGTGAGATGAGAGTAGGGCTTATTTTAGGACTAATTTTCTCTCATTACTGAGGTAACACCTTGTGTTGAGAAGGAAACTCAAGATCTCTTTGAGTTCAGCAAGAACACGTGTTGTTATTATCAGCTATGTTTTTTTTTTTAAATTTTTGTAATGTTTATTTATTTTTGAGAGAGAGAGTGAGAGAGGATGTGGGGGCAGAGAGAAGGAGACAGAGAATCTGAAGGAGGCTCCAGGCTCTGAGCACAGAGCCTGACGCGGGGTTCGAACTCACGGACCGTGAGATCATGACCTGAACCAAAGTCAGATGCTCAACCGACTGAGCCACCCGGTCACCCCTATTATCAGATATGTTTACCATGGGTGGGAGATGGGAGTGACAGGATACATAGTCATCATATGTAACTCATATTATAGAAAGTAATGTGACAAAAGACAAAGAATATAGCATCAGAGAACAATCGATGTCTTGGAATTTTCCCAAGAAGTTGGGATACTCCTACTAGGAGAGTAGGGAAGATGTCTTCGATTATTACCCATGTTTTCAAGAAAGTAAGATCCAGGGGCGCCTGGGTGGCGCAGTCGGTTAAGCGTCCGACTTCAGCCAGGTCACGATCTCGCGGTCCGTGAGTTCGAGCCCCGCGTCAGGCTCTGGGCTGATGGCTCAGAGCCTGGAGCCTGCTTCCGATTCTGTGTCTCCCTCTCTCTCTTCCCCTCCCCCGTTCATGCTCTGTCTCTCTCTGTCCCAAAAATAAATAAACGTTGAAAAAAAAAATTAAAAAAAAAAAAAAAGAAAGTAAGATCCAATGAAGTTAAGCGACTGTTTAAGGTCCATCAGATTTAAATGCAAGAACCACCAGGATTTGAATCACATTTAGACTGGTGTTAACATTTTTTAAATTGCCAATAAATAGGAGATGGCAGCAAAATGACAGACAATTAATGGGATATTTGGGGCCTTACAGGAGTTTGTCACTGTTCCCCAACGACATTACGTGGGCTGCTGTTTCGTCTACTTATTCTCAGGACAAAATATGGAAAAGGGACCTGTTATGACCAGATCTGGGAAATTTTTAGAAAAAATGCCTTAAATCATTATCAGCATGTGCTTTGATCATGGTCAAAGGGAGGTGAGGGCGTAGAAATAAAGGCCATTATGCCAACAACTTGGTCCTTTTTTTCAAATATCATAACTAAGACCTTGGTGGGAGAAAATCATACTTGGGCATATTTTTCTTTCGATTGTATGTTTTTTATTCTAGAATCCCCTGTGTGAAACCATTCTTTCCCCTTTCTGAGTGTTCTTCGTGTATGGAACTGCCGTTGTCAGTGTCCCACCCCCTTGTAGTTGTTATGAGTCCAGAGGATGCACACACAATCACAGAACCAATCAGAATCCTCCGTGGAGTGAAAACACAGATGCAGAGACACAGGAGACCAGCTCCCTTTGAGTCTAATGTCGACCCAAAGTAGGGACATGGAGTCCTCCAGTAAGAATGGAGCGTTTCCACATTCAAACTATAAACATCATCTCATTTTGTATGGGTGTCTCTGCAGGAGCACCCAACTGGGGAAATGTGACCATAGGCCACATTCCCCACTGCCTGGCCCCAGACCTTGCCAACACGACAGCCTCCATTAGAGCATGCCAAATCAGAGACAACCTAGTGCAGCCGTGAAGAGTAGGAGGCGCATTGTTTAAAAGCTCTGTGATCTTTGACAAATTTATTTTGGGGAAAAAAATACCCTGTTTTTAAGCATCTACTACACTCCAGGGTCTATTTTCGACACTTGATATAAAATGATGACCAGGATGGACAGTCCCAGCTCTCATGGAACTTCCATTCCGGTTAGACAAGCAGAAGACAAATAACAAATACGTTAAGCCAACAGTTATATAATGTTTCTGTGCCTTAGTTTCTTCCCTCATCTGTGAAACGGAGGTGGTGACAACACCCACCTTGTATTGTAAGAGTTAGGTAACCCAGGGTGGAGGGGATGGAAAAGATCGCAGCCGTTTTTATCGCTGTTTATCATTGTTCCCCGTGTGTCTTCTCCTTGTGAAAGGTTGGATTCTAGAGGTCTAGCTCAGTGAGGCTCTGGATCTTAACAGGCCTGAGTCAAAAGAATTCTGCAAGGGGCAGGCCTAAGACAGGACACCTTTCGAATACTCTGCACACAGGCCCCAAGCCAGTTCTGCCTGGTCGTGGTCTTCCAGGATGCACAGGAAGTCCTCACTCATTTCTGACTTGCCTACGGGAGGAGGCGAGAGAGGCCCCGGGCCTTGGCTTTACCATTCAGTTTCACCATTCAGCTTTGCTAGCACTGCCCTCCCATATCTCTTACCCCAAGGCCTGGGAGCATGGTCTTTGGTGCCCAGTGGCCATCTAGTTGTGCCTCCAGGTTCAGACATTACTATCCCTGCTTTTTCTGGTTTTCATTTCCTTTTCTTGTCTGCTAGGCTTTTGAAATGCATATTGCAGCCACTTGTTGCCCTGTTTTCTAAGCTGCCTTGAACTGCCGCCAGGGGCTGTTGCCAGAGGAGCTAATGACTAAGTCACTCTCCTTTCAGCCTCTGGCAGGACTGGGAATTCGCTTGAGGATGGGGGTGGGCAGCAAAGGCCCAGCCATCCTGAACCAATCATGAAACCACAATAAAAGTGCCGACCAGGGAGTAAGTCACTGACTCTCAAAGCCCAGCGCTGAGCTCAGCTTGGAGGTGATGACCAGGCAGAGGGTGCTCTGGTTTTTTCCTGCGGAACCACATCAGAGGCAAGAGACTTGGGCAGAAAGGCAGGCCCATCAGAGCGGCCTTGCGGGGGAACCCAGGGTCAGCGAGAAAGAGATACTCACTGTGTTTCTGAGCCAGGAAAGGTCACAGAAGAGCAGAGAATCACAGGACGTGAGCCAGCACAGGCAAACCCAGGTGAAGTATATTACAAACGATCATAATAAACTAGCTAACACCTACAGAAAACTTACTTTGTGTCGGGCTTTATCTTAAGCACTTATAAAGTACTATGTCATTCGGTCCTTCCAATATCCCTGTGTGGTAGGCTTTACTATTATTCCCACATTCAAAAGAGGAAACTGAGACCTAAAGAGATTTTAGCTGGTGGTGGATAGCCTGAGGTTTTCCCACTGATCCTCTCACCTGGACAATTACAATGTCCCCCCACCCACCCCCACCCCCCACCAACCGGTTGTCTAGCTTTCTAAATGCTTTTCCCAGATGGTTCATCGGCTCAAATGTATCCAGCACTTGTACTGAGTTTTATCATCAATTACATGATGTTAGAAGTGGATCCTTCCCTGCTCCAGCCTCCAGATGAGATCTCAACCCTGGCTGACACTTTTGATGGCACTTGGAGACATCACGAAGCCAAGAACCCATCTAAGCTGTGCCCAGATTCCTGACCCACAGAAACCACGAGATGATAAATGCGTGTGGTTTTAAGCCACTGAGTTTATGGTAGTTGTTATGCCGTAGATAATTAGTGCAGGGAGGTTCAGCAGACAATGGCATGCTGCAAGGATTGAAAGGTACAACGAAGGGAAAGGAGGGAGTAAGGAGGGACATTCCAGGCTGGTAAATGGCTCTAGCGGAAGGTTCATCAAAGAGCACCAAACAAACCTAGAGAGGCTGATTAGGAGTTAATGAGGGAAGGCCCTAGAGGATTTCATCCATTTTGCAAAGCAAGAAGGGAAAATGGCCGAGGATGCAGGGGAATTATGAGAAAGTGAGGGAAGTGTATCTCCGTCAACATTTAGGAGAGCAAGCGAAGGTGCTGCTTTCATACCAAACGGCTTTGATGTTTCTGCAAAAGCAAGCACTGAGATTATCTGCTCAAAGTGAGACAGGGAGGGCTTCCAGACTGGCAATACTACTGATGATCTTAAGTCATCCTAGCTTTACACGGATCATCTCACGAAGGACTCACCGCCTCCTCATGGGAGGTTTTATTTTTATCTACGTTTTACAGGTAAGCGTTAAAGTATTCAGAGAGATTAGGTTATCTTCTCACTGTCACCTAGTTCAGAAGTGGCAGAATTGGAAAAAGAACCCAGGTCCTGGGGTCGTGGCATCACACTGACGTTCTGGAAGCTTTTTCGGCAGACGCCATGGGGAATGGGTGCTCTCAGCCAGAGTGGTTTGGCTGCTCTGTAACAAGAGTGCTTTGGAGACTGTTGGAGAAGGCATGGTGGGTTCAGCCTCAGAGGAGGAGGGTAAGAGTGGGAGGCAGATGCAGGCAGAAAAGAAGGCTCTTTCGTTGGAAGGACAGGAAGTGAACTGGTGTAGTCAAGGGTAATCTTTCAGGAGGTGGGAGACACTCCATGTGCGAAGGTCGTAGCCACTGGAGCATCTGCACACGGGACGCCATGGACTTCCCAGGAACTTCAAAACAGACAGCTCAGGAGACAGAGTGGTAATGACGAGAGATGGAGGTCTGTCCCCAGTTATGAGGCAGAGGGCGGGGTGAGAGGGCGAATGGTGAATGACGAATGTAGGCAAGCAATATGGGAAGCCTCTCCTCCTCACCGCCGCAAACCAAACCCAAGTGTCCAGAGATTTGTCGAATCTTTGTGAGTTCTGGACAAGACACCGCCCACCCTGGAAGAAGAGCCTCCATCTGCGCAAACATCTTTATACACCACGTGGCTGATACGAAGCTTCCAGGAGGTATTCGGCCTTTGCATTTGTAGTGACCCCTGCTAGCCCAAAGCAAACACTATCCCAAGGCAAAAAGATACGATGTTGTAATGGATCTGAGTCTGCAGAGCTGGCAAGGGGAGGCTACCGGAAAGGGTGCAAGGGTCTCCCTAACTTTGAGCGGAAGGGTGGATGGGGCGCTCACCTTGCCTTTCCAGGTCTGGAGAGGTGGGCTGTGATCCTAGGGGACTGAGAAGCAGCCCTCGTGCGAGACAGAGAGAGCCTCTAGGAGGGTAGTAACTATGCTTCTTTCATTTTTTTTCCTTTCCCAGTGCCTGGCTGTGTGTTTGGCAACTCACAGGTGCTTTATGAAAGGAAACTGAATGAATGAATGAATGAATGAATGAGTGGGCATGATTGTGCATGTTCCTCAGCTCAGTCCGCTTGCAGCCCGTTTTAGATCAACAAACATTCTCAAGATTACCCCGAAGACAGCGCACACGCATGTCAGAGACAGAGGGTCGGAGACGTCCAGGCTGCACACACGCTCCCTCCTGTCTCAGGCTTCACTCCCTTTTCACGGAGGAAACCCACCTCCTCTCCTGCTCCCCCCCTCACAGAAGACGGAGGCCAGCTCTAACGGCCTTGGCCCCAGTTTGCTTGTATAATTAATGTGGGATTTTTCCTCCTCTAGTAAAAAATGACCTTGTCAAACCAGAGATGACAAAATCTTGGTTACTGAGCGATTGCGGGCTCCCTGCTGGGATGGCATCCCGGGCCCTGCAAAGAGAAATCTAATAAAATCAGTGTCGGGGGCTCCCTGGGTGCCAGGTCCCCTGCTGCCTGACCCCACGATCCCAATTTATTAGCCAAACCCAAGGAAGCAGACAAACCTCGCTGGCTCCAGACAGGAGACTTCCAAGCGGGAGCTAATGTGGGGGCTGGGGCTGGGTTTCAGCAAAAATGACAAGGGAAATGACAGGAGGTGCCAGCCCGACCGGGGAGTCTGGGGAAGCCCTATTCAGAGGATCTTGCTGCCTTGACAGGGCCGATTTTAACTCGGTGGAGGAATGTGTTAGACTGGCCCATTGGGAAGGGAAGCTGGTCTTTTCTCTCTGCACTGTTATTAGCCGGACCATGGACCTCACGCCTTGTAGTAGCCATGTTCCTGGGAGTCAGCAGGCGTCAGTAGAGGGATAGCCAAAGCATAACATTTGCACGAGGCGTTTCCATTTTGTAAATTGAGCACTTCTGTCTGTGCCCGGGAGTTTTAAACGTACTGTCACTATTTACCCTTCTGCACAACCAAAGCCCTCTGTGATGGGAATACTGCTTAGGATCATGCACTAGCTTCTTCCCTGATTAGCTGAATGATCTTGGGCCAGGTACTTAACTTCTTCACCTATAAAATGGGATAAGAGTGCTCATCTCATAAGTCTGCTGATGAGGATTATAATAGGATAAAGCAAAATCAACCCACACAAACTATAGCATTTCTCCAGCACAGCAAAAATCAAGTAAATGGGAAAAAAGGGGGGGAAGAAAAGAAAAGAGTCTGTTCCAAATAGTTCACGAGAATTCTCACGTGTCTAGGAATTACCTGAACAAAGAACATAAAACTCCTATGGACAAAATGCTAAAACTCGATTAAAGGATATACAAGATAGTCTGATGATTTGAAGGATATTCCATATACTTATGAATGAGATGTCACAATTTTGTAAAGCTACCCGTTATCTTCAAATTAAACTATGACTTCAATGCAGTCACACACAAAAAATTCCAGCTGGGTGTTTTTAAGGATCTCGAGACTAGAAACACACACACACACACGCACGCACACACACACACAGACACACACACACACACGTATATGGAAATGTAAAGGTCCACATATCTCTAAATTCATTTTGGAAAAGAAGCCTAAAGAGGAGACATATGCTGCACCAAATATTAAAATATATTATGAAGCCACAGAAATAAAAACAATATGGTAGTGGCTGCCCAAATGATAAATGCTATCAATGGAACAGAAGAGAAAGCTGTCGGGTGGATATATGTATATCAGAGTGGTTGATATATAATGAAGATGACAAGACAATCAGGAATTTTATCCACCAGGTTTGACCTATGGTGCTGGAAAACCCAACTCACTGCTTGAATTTCAGTGGAAATCTCTTCACTATAAATAAAAGCGTCTTCAGATGGGTGAAAGGGCAAAAGGTAAAAGGTAAAACTCTAAGGTGAATCACAGAAAATACTATTCTTGTAATCTAGGAGTGTGGAGAGATTTCCTTAAAAAGTCTCCTAAAGAACAAATCGTGCATGGTCAAGATTAAGAATTCCTGATTATAGGGGCACCTGGGTGGCTCAGTCGGTTAAGTGTCTGACTTTGACTCAGGTCATGACCTCACAGGTCGTGAGTTTGAGCCCCATGTTGGGTTCTGTGCTGACAGCTCAGAGCCTGGAGCCTGCTTCAGATTCTGTGTCTCCCTCTCTGCCTTTCTCTCTCTCTCTCTCTCTCTCTCTCTCTCTCTCTCTCTCTCTTTCTCTCTCTCAAAAATAAATATTTGAAAAAAATTTTTAAAAGAATTCCTGATTAAAAAATGCCTCAGACATGGTTAATAGACAGTTAACAGATGGGGAGAAATTATCTGAAAATTATGTGCAAGTTTTAAAACTGAAAAAGGACTAATATGTAGAATATATAACAAATTCCCACCCATCAAGAATGACAGAATAAGGCAAAAAGCATGAACAGGCTGGACACAGAAGTGGTGCTAATGCATAATAAATACAGGAGGGACACTGCAACTCAGCACTCAGCAGAGAAATATGAATAGAAAAAAGCAATGAGATGTCCTTTACCCCATCATATGGACAACAACTACGATCATTGGATAATGTTAGGAGGGATGTGGGTATGTTTGTATGAACTATTGTTAAACTGCTCCGTTCAGAATGAAACCGGAGAAATCCTTAGTCTGGTGATGTTTGAGATTACTCTATGATGCTGCAATTTCACTCTTGTGTATACAGTGTACTTGAGAGGAAGATGTCCATCATTAGCCTTGTTTGAAGCCGGACTTGTCAAACTGGCCGATGGGCCACGTCTAGCCACACCCATTTATTTACATGCTGCCTCTGGCTGCTTTTATGCTACAACAGCACGGTTGAGTCCTTGCAACTAAGACCTTAGGGCCCACGGAGCCAAAAATGTTTACTGTCTGGATCTTTCTAGAAAAAGTTTGCTAACCCCCAGTTGAAAGTATCAGAACTCCTATAGGCGACCCGGGAGTCCTACTGCTGAGGGCAAAGTCAAGTCAAATATAACGGACATGTACCATGGAACACAACTTGGCTCCTACAAGCCATAAACTGTGTGAGGTGTATACGTACAAACACAGAAATACCTGCTCAAAAGGATGCTGAATGCAAGGAAGGAAGAAACAGAACCACGTTAACAGTACTTGAACTTAGGTTTATAACCTGTTATCGTTATGACAACACTGTACATTTTGCAAAGGGTAGGCCCAAGATCAAGGTGTCACATCAAAGGCATTATGGTGGCCGGAATGAGGAGTGGTAACATATGGATAAAACACCAGGAGGGGGCCATTGCATGACCTGATGATGGAGGCGTGCTACAAAACGGGAAACGTGATTTGCTCACTCCCTCATGCCTAAGATACAAGGGAGTTAACGTAGAAATTGCTTCGTACAATGTCAAGCACGTTGTGAATTTTCAAGAAGTACTCATTGTCACTGTCACCGTCATCGTCATCAGCACCATCGCCACCACCATCATTCTCATTTCATTATTAATCTTTTGAAAGTGACATACTAACCATGGAGCTAAAATCACTAAAGAGGAACATGCTTAAGACAACCCTGTTTCATCGGGACCCCCAAATAAACAGACAGACAGTAAGTCTCTTCAGAGGAGCAAAAGGGATTAAATTTATGGAACCCATGAATTGATGGATAAGGAAAAAGGGCTTATTTACTGCCACAGTCATCTTTTCTGTTCACCAACCATTTGTCTTCCTGATTGCACATCCTTGTTCTCCTTTCGGTTGGATGGGGCTAAGGTACTCAGATACCTCAGCTCTGGCTGAGGAGTTGTTTGTGTAAGTCCTATGTGCCATCTTTGGGTCAGAGTATTAACTGTTCTTTCTAGACCCGCCAGAGATCTCTTTCCTGCTGGCTTGGTGGCTAGCTGCATTTGAGAAGGTAGTTTGTTGGGATTACAGTGATTGGAGCCCCTGACGTCCCACAACGGAGATGCAGATGAAAGCCACTGAGATTTTCAGTGTTGTTTGTTACTCCAGCAGAGCCTAGACTACCTGACTGACATGCCTTCCAAGTTCAACACTTACATGCAGGCACTTACAAAGATCCAGACACAGAATCGGAAAGACTCTCAGAGAACAGCGAATCCCAAAACTCTGACGTGGATTGAGTCAGATGAATGTCTAGACCAAGGGACCCGGTCCCAGTGAAGAAAAGCCCACATCCCCCCAACAAAAGCTCCTACTACCCGATCTCACCTCTTATCACCACTGAAATTCTTCTGTTTGGAGTCAAATGCTGCCTCCTTGCCACATTTCACCCATTTGTCTTAGATCCTTGAGAGAGGATCTTGTCCCTTATCGGTCTCTCACATAACAATCCTTCAGGGAAGGGCAGAATAATGGCTCTGCAAAGATGTCCCCATCCTCATCCCAGAAACCTGTGAATCTGTTACCTTACACGACAAAAGGGATTTTTGCAGAAGTGATTATGTGAGACGTCTCGGGGTGGAAGAGTGCCCCCGAGTATCTGAAGGGGCCTAATGCAGTCACAGGTGTCCTTATGAGAGAGAGGCCGAAGGGTCAGAGCAGGGAATGTGATGAGAGAAGGGATGCAAGCGTTGGAAGGGAGACTTGGTCCAAGGAACCGAGGCAGCCTCTAGAAGCTGGGAAAGACAAGGGACAGATCCTCCTCCAGAGCTCCAGAAGGAGTGTATCCTTGCCAGCCCTTGGGGGTCAGCCCCATAAGGCCCACCGCAGACTTGTGACCTCCAGAATTCTACGATACAAATTTGTACTGCCACCCTAAACGGGTGGCGACGTGTCACAGCAGAAACAGGAGACCCAAAAAGTCTGATTAGGGGCCATTATTTCTTTGCATTTTCTGGCTCTAAACCAATTGCTTTTTTGCTACACCTAGCTTCATCTCTTAGCGTGGTTTCCCGACACTTAAAAAATTCGACCTCAGAATCCGGCTTATTAATAAGTGGATTCCTAGAACTTTGGCTTCATTTTTATTCTTGTTGTGACCTGACAAAGGAAACTTCCTGCAAGAATTCACCGTAGCTAGAGTAGACACCAAAGCAACATGGACTCTTCAAGAAGCTCCGTGAATCTGGGGGTCTACACGGACTCTAAATCCTTCCCACGGTTGATATCTGGTGCCATTTAGATCCACCTCCCTGATCCCACACTTGTTCAGTTGATTTTTTTTTTATACTAAATACAGGTTCTACCAATCTCTTTGTATTACCAAGCAGGAGTTTGTTAACTCATAAGTTGTGTGATTTAGTAAAAACGAACTACATTTAAGAGTCTATATTGTGGCTTTAGTAAGAAATCAAGAATTTGACAGAACTTATCATATTTGAGAAATGGACATGGCAGCCAGATCATAAATACCTAATTGTTTCTTCACTGGTTGCTATTTCGCAGGCCCTTTGCTAAAAAACAAGCAGTTATTGCCTTATTTATTTTCCAAAACAGTCGTCTGAAAAAGTCATATGAATATCATTACTGCTGTTTCATAGTGGGGAAAATGTCAGTAAGGGATGGTTAAGCAACTTGCCCAATTTTCACAGCTAGTGAGTGAGGGAGCTGGGCTGAAACCCAGGCCGTCTGACTCTGCACATGGTGCCTTGAGTCCGTGCTACAGCATCACCCTTGAAGACATCTGTATGGCCCTCACTTGCCTCTGACTTGGACTTGTCTGCTTCCAGGTCCAGAGGCAGCCTGGAATGTGTGGACACTGTCCTTGGAAATGAAAGGACTTGACAGCTCATTTTTGATGGATCACATTTCTTAGAATAAGCACAAAATAAATATTTTCCATTTGCTGAGTGATTTTATCAAGCCTCTCTGGGTTGAGCTTCGGAGGGGAGAGAGGAAACAGGTTTCATGGTTAAAGCCTGAGAAATACCTCTCAGGCAGTCAAGGGTGAGGGGTTAGTAATGGGTGACTTCAGCCCCTAGTCATGCTCACCTGGCACAGGGAACTCCGGGTGGTTTGGCCCAAACTCTTCACAATAAGCTCCTCGTTTGTCCTCCTGAGTTGATGGTCTGGTGGAGAGTTTGTCTGTGGGAATTTGTTCTAGGAGAGACCCAGCTGCATCTGACAGGAAATGAAGAAAAGAGAGACAGAGGCATAAATCTTTGGCCTTCTGCCTCTTTCTTGGGAATCTGTTCTCTCCAGCCCAGAAGTGTGGAAATGAGTAACTAGTGAGTTTCAAAGCCTGGATGAGTGTCATACCAGTGGGTAGACATGTGGGGCCCCCTGAAGAGAGAACTGTCCCTTTTGGAGGAAATATCCATATCCAATCTGAAAAACTGACATGAGCCATTAAGCACATGAAAAAATGCTCAGCCTCATTAGTCATCAGGGAAATGCCTACCAAAGCCACAATGAGATACCACCTCACACCCACTATAATCAAAAAGACAGACAATAACAAGTGTTGGTGAGAATGTAGGGAAATTGGAACCCTCGTACACTGCTGGTGGGGACGTAAAAATGGCACAGCTGCTTTGGAACACAGTCTGGAGGTTCTACAAAAATGGCAAACATGGACTTCCCCCCAAACTCAGCAATTCTACTCCTAGGAATGTACCTAAGAGAGCTGAAAGGCGTCGGCTAGGTGTAGTCTCTTGGGAAGTCTCAATCGTCTTGATCTCCGGTGTGCCCTATGCCCTCCAGCCGTACCCTGGTTTATTTTCTGTCATATTCCCTAATGATAAAAGTCGGAGGAAGAGGAGTACAGACAAACCTGTAATTGCCAGTCACCAGCGATGTAGCATGGGCCACACGAGAGAGTCGAAAAACACAAGGTAGGCATGGCAGGTGAAACATTGGGAAACGGATTTCAGGGAGCAATAGTGGAGGCAAATGAAACGAACATTTTCAGCATAAAAGAGAGAAAAGTGTAACCCTCTGGGTCTGATCAACAATGGAGCCTTGGGGGAAGATCCCACAGAGTACGAAGCCTCATACTCTTGGGTGTTGGAACCTGATCCCTGGGACTTCTCAAGGCTTTTGGTTCCTTGGAGGCCCATAGGAAAACCAGCAATGCTCTTTAAAGGGTTTTCTCCGTTTGCAATTATTACCTTCAGGTAGAATGCCTATAGTCAGCTAACAGTCAGTTCCAAGCAATCCCAGACTTGTCCGCATGGGTCCGGGCTTTACTCATAGGCAGCGCGAACATTCTGTGCCATGGGAGTGCTGGGTCCCATGTTCACCAACTTGAAAGTACCAAAGAACGTGAAGGTCTTCTCACTCCACATCGACGTATTTGGCTGATAGGATTCTTTCAAATTGTCTGATTCCTCTAAGTTTTTGTTTTCCTTGATGAACCTCCTCTCAAAATCAAAAGCAACTAGCATCCCACAATTATTTATCCTTCCTGACCATTTAATGGTATGTCTATGATTTTCTACGTACGTTGCTTATTTGTGTGTAGCATATGAGTTTTAAATTTCTATCAAATAGTCAAATGGATTTGAACCTGTTTCTACTGTGTTTTCTATTTACCATGCGTTTTCTTGGTGTGTCCCCGCCCCATCTCATTTCCTGTTTTTGCTCAGAATGTTCTAGGCAGTTTCATGTTTTATGGGGGTTTCCCCCCCTTTTTCCCCTACCTTTTTTTTGGGAAGTTACATATCGCCCATTATTTTAGTAGTGACCCTTAAAGTTGTTAGCATGCATAATTACCTTAACAAAGTCTCAGGTTAGGCTACCTGTCTGTCTCCTTTCTTAGAGTCAAAAAAACCTTTGAAATTCTTTGACTTGGGTCTTTCTACCCCCCATCTTCTATGTTACTGGTTTCCTTTATTTTAATTTCTTTCTCAGCTATCCCCTTTCTCAGCTATCCCCTAAATAAGACATTATTATTATGAATTGTTACATTCTAAGGAATTTTTTAAAGATTTACTGTTATGTCTATCACTTTTTTTCTTACCATTGCTTCCTGTGTTCCACTTCTTCCTCCTTGAATCAATTTCTAGTTTTCTGAATCACATCCTGGTAGAAGAAAGAAATCACATATGATCTTTGCTAAACACATAGTAACCCATCATCGCTTGTAATCATATCAGCAATTCTACAGAATATTGATTATTATTCCCATTTGACAGAAAAAAAAAGAAGGGCATGGAGAGGAAAGTGACATGCTTAACCGAAATTACAGAACTGGTACACTTCAGATGCAACCAGATGTTCTGTTCAAAGACATCAGGGAAGCGTCACACTTATAGTCAAATAGAAATATCTTGGGGGGATCAAGAAGAAAGGTGGGGGTTGTGGAGTGCTTGTTGGCAGGCCGTGGTGCTTAAACTCAAGTGACTTATATGAGAAACGTACTGACAAACCATCCATTATCCCTAAAAAACTGCTTCAACGGAGAGTTTTCCAAGCCTGAGGGTTGGATTTGGCCAATAATTAATCTGGAGCAGGGAGGGTGCTGTGCTGGGGAGGCAGGTAATACTGTCACATTGCCAGTTTGGCTTTATTCTTCCTAAACATCTGAATCGTACAGTTTAAGAGAAAATGTTTGGAGGTAACCATTTAAAATTTTTAAATTAAAATGTATTAATTTAAAAATTAATAATTTATTACAATTTAAAATTGTTAGCTACATAGGTTTTTTTTTAATGTTTATTTATTTTTGAGAGACAGAGAGAGACAGAGCACGAGCAGGGGAGGGGCAGAGGGATAGGGAGACACATAATCCGAGATAGGCTCCAGGCTCTGACCCGTCAGCTTAGAGCCCGACGTGGGGCTCGAACTCACAAGCCATGAGATCATGACCTGAGCTGAAGTCAAATGCTTAACCCACTGAGCCACCCAGGTGCCTGCTACATAGGTTTTTTTAAAGACTTTTTTTTTAGTGAGCACTTTAAGTTTTACAATAAAATTGAGAGGACAATACAGAGATTTCCAATATACTCCCGCCCCTTCACATGAACTGGCTCCCGTGTTATCAGCATCAGTCACCAGAATGTATATGTTTTACTAAGGATGAACCTACTTTGACGCATGATGATCTTACAGAGTTCATAGTTTACTTTAGGGTTCATTCTTGGTGCTGAACATTCTATGGGTTTGTACAAATGTATAATGATGTATACCCATTATTATAATAACATCAAACAGAGTATTTCCACTGTCGTAAAAGTCCTTGTGCTCTGTCGCTTCATCTCTATCTCCCACTGCTAGATAGGTTTTTACTTTAAAATTTTCAAAACATCTGAGTCAGAGCCTGAGCAAAACACATTACATCAAAGCTCATTCAGGGTGGATGCATGATGGCTGGTGATGTTTATGAAGATAACATTATGATATTATGATATGATATTGGTAATTTGTCGTTGCCAGTCATTGCCTTTGGTGATGTTTATGGTTGTTTGTTGACTTGAAGCCCTTTGGGGATGATGATAATAATAATAAATAATAATAATAATCTTAAAAATGTATCCAAAGTCAATGTTAAACAGTGCACAAAACAAACCACTCCAATTGCTGGACACGCAGCATTCAAGATAATGCACCCAATCTGTCCGTGGATGCTATGCTTCTCACAAGCATGGAATTTACTTTCACAACTAAAGCTAGATCATTAAAAACTGCAGCCTGTTTGGCAGTGACACATTTTGCAGCTCAAATCCTCCTTAAAACAAAACTTGCACTCCTTAGAAGGGTGACAATGTGCTGAGAACACCCACAAGCACCCTCCCTTGGCGCTCTGTCCTTACTGGCTTGCTTACATTTCAGCAAATTGACACCTTGGTTTCACGGGCAATTTTTGCAGACCGTTGATTCTGAGGACCACCCATCCTCAGGTGAACTCAAGGAGAGTTGTTCCTCCCCAAATGAAACCCACCTTACCTAATTCAAGTGACTTTTGTGTGAAACTTGTGACGTTCAGGGAACCTGCTGCCCACAAGCCCTTCGATGGTGTGGACGTGTCAGAGTCAGGAGGATTGCCATCACTGAAATGCCAAACCACAATCTGGTGCTAATGCTGTAGCTGTGTGACCTTGGTTACATGACTCAATCTTTCTCTGTCTTGGTTTTTCCATCTGTAAAATGGAATTGTAATGCCTACCCCATGAGAATGTTGAGGTGGTTCAATGAAGGCAAGTGAAGTTCTTACTGAATAATCAGTAAATGTTATTTATCAGCAGTTCATAGAAGCTGATTAGACAGAGGCTGAAATCAGCATAAGATGGGTCAAGGTCAAGGCAATGTCCAGGCAAATGGGAGACATTTCCAATATTAGCGATCCTGTCACTTGAGCTTTTCTGAACAGAACTGACTTACTCTCCTAGTAATATTACTCTATTACCATACTATTGATGGCGATTGGTAATCATTCTAAAAATTACACAGAAAAGGAACAACCTGCTGGCTGTACTATTACAACTTATACCAAGTTAGAAGTAAATGTGCCCTCCCACCTGCCCCATTTCACCACTCCACAGCACCACGACAATCTGTTGGACCTCATCTTCCTGACATTACAGATATACCCATGTCTCATCCATATCTGTGTCTGTATCTAAATATCTCATCTGTTCCAAACGTACTTTGCCAAGGATCATGCAATACATGATGACCTATAATTTCCTTATCTGGTAACATCATGTACATCTTAACCTATCAGGGTACACAAATCTTCCTCGTCGTTGCTAACGATTAGTAACACGAGTCTTAGCAATCTGGGCTTTCACCTGGCAATTTTTATCTTCTGTGGTTTAATTACATTTATACAGCAGTCAAAAGAAAGTTGCCATTGGGATCAGCCTCAAAAAATCGATTTCTTGAATTAAACACATTCCTCAGCCTTACTAAGTGGAGAAAATTAAGCTGCATTGTGTTGCTTGGGTTCTCGGTCTCATGCATCTTCTCCTTCCCATGGGCTCAATGTTTTGGTCTACTGGGCCACAGTGGACAAGTCTGCTGGGTTTGGGAATGAACTTTGGTGTAGTCCCTAAATTTCAGGCCGTCCAAATTCAAAGCTTCGTGGGAACTCAGTGTGGCAGTGCTTAACCTTCTGCTCTTGTAGACCCCAAATAGCAATGGACTACTTGTTCAGGGTTTTTCAAGATTTGCTGAAGTTAAAAAAATTCAGTCTTATTTTCCCTTGAACTGGACGGACCGTGACCTCAAAGGTGGGAGTTGGAAAAGATGGCTTAGTACTCGTTAGGTCTAATTCTCATTGAGGATTCCAGAGAAAAAGGAGAAGGCATGCACCAAAGGGAATATATGTTACTTTGTAAACAGATGAACAATGGCAACCAAAGGATCTATAACCCTGATGTCTCATGAAGCAGTAAGGAGGTGACGAACAAAAGGAAGAAGACAGGAAAGGGAATGGAAACTTCTAAAGCACGGTGCCATCCAATATGGTAGCCACTAGTCACACGTGGCCAGTAAGCACTTGAAATGTGGCTAGTCTGAAATTCAGGGTGCTGTGAGTATACAATGCCTACCAGAGTTCGGAGACTTAGTGTGAGAAAAGGAATGTCAAAGATGTCACTAATAATTCTTATAATGACTTCAGGTTGACATGCTACTTTGCATACATTATGGGTTTTTTTTAATGTTTTTATTTATTTTTGAGACAGGGAGAGACAGAGCATGGGCAGGGGAGGGACAGAGAGAGAGGGAGACACAGAATCGGAAGCAGGCTCCAGGCTCCGAGCTGTCAGCACAGAGCCTGACGCGGGGCTCGAACTCACAGACTGGGAGATCATGACCTGAGCTGAAGTCGGACGCTCCACCGACTGAGCCACTCAGGCGCCCCTACATTGTGTTAAATAAACTACACTATTAAAATTCTTTTCACCTGTTAACTTTCAGTTTTCAAACATGGCTCCTATAGTGTTTGAAATGACATGTGTGGCTTATGTTGTATTTCTATTGGACAGCACTGCTCAACAGCTTTCTTCCACGAACAGACAAGGATAATTTCCTATTTCTTGGATGTAAATAGCATCTCTAGCAAAGTAAAAACTGTTTATATATTATTTATGTACATAGGCCTACGAAAATATCAATTTCCCCCAAAAGCTTTTCTCAGTAGCCCCTGAGATAAATCTAAGCGTTGCCCCCATTACACGTGCACAAATTATAAATTTGTGGATTCCAAATGAAAGCAGGCTCACCAAACAAAGCACAGGAGAGACAACGGAATTAATGTGACTCATCTGTGAGCCTACGTTTGATTTAGAAAACCCGTGATTAGCACGGCAGCCCCACTCTCTGTATAGACAAGGCAGAAAGAAACTAAACAACCTGAGCGGATTGAACAGATCACTCAGAGGGGCCTCAGAATTTGATGGCAATGTGGCCCCTGTTTCCCCTTCTGGCACCTGAAAGTGCATCTAACTGTTATGGCTTCTCCGTCTTCAATACTTCCTTCATCTCCATGAGATGCTTCGCTGGGGAGGGGCCGGCGGAGCTCTCTTCACTTCTGGCTGCAGGAGCACAGACACTGTGTCCAGGTGACACGATTCCATGGGTCAAGCCTGATGAAGGTGCCTGCCTCCATCCTCCCCATCTCCCAGTCCACTGGGGACCTCTGTTGGAGGAGACTTCTTCGCCCCTCCCGCGGCATCCTGAGCTTATTCTGTGGGTTATCTTCACGCCTACGCCCCCACACAGGTCGCAGCGGCCAAGAAACCTGGCTGCACGGTGTCTGTGGAGGGAGGCATTGGGCTCAACGACATCTGCAGCCTGCTGCCAATGGCTAAATTGCAGTGCCGTGGGCCAAGGTTGAGGATACCTGTTACGGTGAGACCTCTTAACCAGAGAAGGCATGCCAAAGATGTAGCTCCTTTTCAGAAACTGTTACCAGAGGCAAGAAAACAGTGGTGGTAGAGGGGAGTGTTCTAGAGCCCCAAAGATGGGACGCGATTGCATACCCTTATGTTTAAATGCTCAGGAAAGTAACATGAAATAGTCCAGACAGCAGAAATACTATAGCCCAAGGGGTCAGAGGCAGAGATTGGAAAGGGGTAGGGCGCCTGATATTCTGGTGAGGTGGGGAAGTGAGTCTTGGATGGGGCAGAACGGCTCTCAGGCAAGGGAGGGAAGGTGACGGTAGCAGACGGTGATATCGACAATCACGCTGACTGCGACCAGTAGTCGATTAAGTCCCTACTTTGCATCAGACACCAGAAGTGCTTCACGTGTATTGACTTATGCTCTCTTTAGAACCACTCTGCTGGCCACTGCATTTGGTAGACAAGAAAGCCGTGGCTATGGGGGCCTGAGTAAGTTGTCTAGCAGCACACAGCAGTTTACAGGCTTTCCTGGGATGCAGACACGAGCCTGTCTGACTCCGAAGCTCTGGATTTTCCGCTGTGCCGGGAAGCCAAATCAGGAACACGTTCTGTTCTCTTATTCTTCCCAGTGTTGAGAATTTTGTGGGTATTGTCCTTGTAACCGCTATAAATTGCAGGTGGCTGAGCCCTGGCTCATGGAGAGAGTTGATTTTCACTTTGTAATTCTAGATCAGTGGCTCTTAATTTGGAGATGCCTGGAGACAGTGTTGATTGCCACCACTGAACTGAGGTGCTACCCCCATGGAGTGAGTAGCAGCCAGAGAAGCTGCTAACCCATCCTATGATACATGGGCCAGTCCTTACTGTCCTTACTTACAAGCCTTACTCTTTCCAGATCTTGTCGCTATAACGTTAGGTTTTTCTAAGGGCATTTACTAAAAAGTACAAAGAGTTTTCCTAAAACATTGAGGGGTTTGTTTTAATTGTATCCGCAAAATAATATTGACTTGTAACCTTCAGACTTACATGTTGGTTATGGGAAATTATATTTGTTGTGGAGAATTATATTTATGTACTTACAACTGGGTTACTATTTGTCGTAAGAGTCGAAGCGTGTTCACCGATCTTGTCTCTGTGAACCCGGTGACGAAGACTTCACTGAGTTTGTGAAGAGGAGTGACGTTAAATTGGTAACATTTTTGAAGGCCTTCCCCCTTGCCTGACTCTGTACAAGCAAAAATGCCAACGTACCTCAAAGAGAGTCATTTTGTAAAACATCTTGCGAATTTCCATAGCACTGGGAGTTCGGTGGTTAGAAGAAACTAGACGTGGCTCCTAACTAACCTCGGGAGCTAAGTGTCGAACTGACAAGGGAGACAAAAATCCAAGGAATAATCACACCAAGAATAACACTACAGCTGTCATGACTGTGACGACAGAGAGACCCAGAGCATAAGGAGTAAACAGTCAGGAGCATGGCCTCGTCCTGGCCGCCTTGGAGGGCTTGTCTGCAGAAGCGACATGGGACCTGGGAACTCATCAAAGTGGGCAGTGGTTACTCGCGGCTGACAAGAGCCGGTGTGAAGGCCTAGAGCCAGGGAGAGTCTCGGTGGGCAGTGTCCCTGGAGCTAAGGGTGTCCGATGGAGTCGGAAGAAAGGCAGGAGCTGCACTTTCTAGGTCCAGACAGGCCGTGTTACTCAGTTTATGTTTTCACCCTGCCGTCAGCGTGGAGTGACGCAAACATCAAAATTAATAGCACAAAGTGCCCAGTGTGCATTTTGCGAAGGCTGCTCTGGCCACTGGGTGGGGAATGGATGATGGCAGGAGCAGAGTGACGGCAAAGAGACCAGCTGGGAGGCAGCTGCACCAGCCAGGACAGAGATGCTGACGACTGGGTGTGTGGAGGTAGCAGTGGAAATGGAGGAGAGTAGGTGAAGTCGAGAAAGGAAGGTAAAATCTCCAGGGCTTTATATACAGTGGATGGTCTCTGATGGAGGAAGATGAGGCCAACAGAGGTGCGGAGGACTGACCCCTGGATTTGGGGCTTGTCTCATACACTGGGAACAGCAGAAACTCTGGCTGATGATTCAGAAGTTTCGTGATGCACCTGCACTGTCCTCTACGAATGAGCAGGGGGTAGGACTTGCCTCCCTATGATGGCATACGTTATTATTACCGGGTGCTTGACATGGCCTTTAACTCAGAGGAAAACAGCCATCAGCTCTGAAACAGGAGGGAAAGTCTGGGCCATCTCAACATTCAACTCAAGGATTCGAGCCCTGCCAAGTCCTAATCACAACGCCAACCTTTAAGCCCCTGTTTCCTTCTGTGCCAGTAATGACATTTGAAACAGGAAGGAGACGTCTACTGAGAAGCAAGAGCCTCCTCAGTGAGCACACCGGTCAGTCCTTGCTGGGCTGTCTGCTTCGGCTGTTAATTTGCACAGGAACAGCTTCTGAGCTGATTCTATGACGGGTCCGTTGCCAAGACCAGCCATTTCAAGCTCACTTGCATTTCTGCTTTCTGCACATGACACAACCCAGGGCCAACAAAGAGTGAATAGGGGCAGAAACCATAGCCTGAAGAGGAAGGCGATGGGACATTTGCCAAAAGCCAAGGGAAGAAGCACGAGGGACTACAGGGGGAGGAGGAGGAGACTGCAAGTCCTGCTTGATGGATGCAAGGTCTTGGCTTGAGCCCAGGCAAAGAGCTGCCACTCTCCAAGGGGCACCGGCATGGGTCACAAGCAGAAGGTTAGAGTCTAACTTGGACTCAAGTCCCAGCTTTGCAAGTTGTTAGCCTTAAGGCAAGTCACCTCATCCTTCTGAACCTCAGTTTCTTCCGAAAAGTAGAAACTGTGTCTACCTTAGATGGCTCTGAGGGTGAAGTCGTTCTGCCACAGGTGTTGAGGAACCCTTCCGTTGACTCCAGGCCTGTTGGGCAAACACCTAACTTCGAGGGAGGGAAGGGCGCATAGGAGAGTTTGCCTCTAGGTCCTTCTTCATCCCTCCACTCTCCTGACCAAAACCATATGGGCCTTAGACACGCACAGTCTTTGCTTCAATGCATCAGCTGACTTAGTGAGTTTCTCCATTGACCAAAGGCAAAGTAGCTGAGGTAGGCATTTCGATGAACCTTCCTGTGTAGCACACAGTCATCTTTCTGAATCAGCTGGGTGAGGTAATGGGTGTTGGTCACATGTACTCTGAGTAGCCAGGGGATTTTAAACTACATCACTCTGGATTGTTGTTGTTTCGTCTGTTAAAATTAGGATTTTGCTTGAAATGGTTTAGTGAGAATACTCCTGGACTTTTTTTTTTTCCAAAAGCCATAAAGATGGCCTCTCAAATTTAGAAAATGCTGAAATGGTTGGAAAGTTTTATTAAGCTGTTTAGAATTTAAAACAGCAGCTTACAGCAAAGCAGTTAAGAAATAAACAGCATCTCTGTGTGTTTTCCACTTCCTTCATGGAGCAACTCAAATCTCGTCACATTAGGAAAAGGAGACAGATCAGCTATGTAAACATCCTAAGCATCTTCAAGGAAAAACACTCCCCCCTCTCCAGCAGCAGATCCACTATTAACACGGCTGCTTGGTGAGTTATAGCATCTTAGACCTGGGGAACCCTTTACAAGCCATCCCTCGGTCTTTTTCCCAAGTCAACAAAAGTTGCCTTTATGAAGAAGGGGTAAAGTTTTCCTCGTAAAAATTTTAAAGGCTAATTGCATCCATTAGAAGCAAAGTCTAATCTGTGTTTCATTTCCAGCTCTAACTTCTACTTGTATCTTTCTTCAGGTGCCTGAAGAGGCAATCACTGTTTCATCTAAGAAGATCTTCCCTTCTTTCTGACATCATTAGGTTCCCGCTTCTCCCAAAGCTTGTGTTATAACCTCCTCTGTGAGAAGCTTTCCTCACCTTTGGGAGAACCACACTCCTACCTGTACTGAGTAATCTTGCAACAGTGTTCATTCTTTCTCCCCTTAGTATATTTCTTCATGAATAAGTTCTTCAGTCTAAGGTCACATTTTGGGGGGCTTTGAGTGGACAATTAATGCTGACAATTGACACCACAGGCCTCTAAAATACCAAGGAGACTGTTAACACATCCTCACCCCAAACTCCAGAGAGGAGATATCACTTATTAAAGAACGTGTAGGTACATAATGGCATAACTGGAGTCCAAACTAGATCTCCCAACTCTCAGCCCAGCTCTTCCTCAATTATAACATATCAACAAGCCTGCATTTGATCCCTTTTTCTAGAAGAATATAACAGGCAATCAATAAATTTGTATTGAGTGACTGAATTGGTACTGAATGAGAAAATAAGAATATTTCCTTAGGAATTTGGTTTTAAATAAAACATTTGTGCCATGTCACATGGCAGAACTCATGATCACCAGCCCTTGGTCACGTATGGATGTTTGTGGAAAATCTCGGTGATGAAAAAGAGAGTGTCATCCTGGAACTCACTAGAGCTAGGTCAGTGAAAATCAGAAAGCATCTGATGCTGTTTTGATTCCAAATCTTATTTGCCAAGTTGTCTAGGTTGTGAAATTAGAAGTCCATTAATTTACAAACTCAGTCAAAGCCAGTGATTCTGGAAAAAGCAAAATAACATATTGGAATGAAGATAAGAAGATATATCCCAAATTCTCCTGCCCTTAGTGGCTCAAGTTTTCCAGGGCCTTCCTATTCCTGCCCAAGCACCATCATCTTGGGAAGCCCTCTTTGTCAGTTCCCAGAGTGTCTCTCCTCTTTTGGCTTCTGAACATCCATCACTCATCCAATAGACAGGGATACTAATGTTCCCCTACCTCAGAGCATTCAGTAGAAGGGCTTGGAAAGTGCTTTATTTGCATAGCTACCTGTCTCAATACCTAGCAGGTATCTTTCTTTTCCTAGGGAACAGTGGGCACATTTCTGCATTTTCTAGAATGTAGTTAAGTGATGTTGAGAACTTTGCATAGAAATCTGACCCAATGGTGCACCTCAAAACTATTAACAGAGGGGAACTCTTTAAAAGAGGAAACCAATGGAATGGGAAAAGATATTTTCAAATGACATATCAGACAAAGGGCTAATATCCAAAATCTATAAAGAACTCACCAAACTCCACACCCAAAAAACAAATAATCCAGTGAAGAAATGGGCAGAAAACATGAATAGACACTTCTCTAAAGAAGACATCCAGATGGTCAACAGGCACACGAAATGATACTCAATGTTGCTTCTCATCAGGGAAATACAAATCAACACCACACTCAGATATCACCTTATGCCAGTCAGAGTGGCTAAAATGAACAAATCAGGAGACTATAGATGCTGCTGTGGATGTGGAGAAATGGGAACCCTCTTGCACTGTTGGTGGGAATGCAAACTGGTGCAGCCGCTCTGGAAAACAGTGTGGAGGTCCCTCAAAAAATTAAAAATAGGTCTACCCTATGGCCCAGAAATAGTACTGCTAGGAATTTACCCAAGGGATACAGGAGTGCTGATGCATAGGGGCACTTGTACCCCAATGTTTATAGCAGCACTTTCAACAATAGCCAAATTACGGAAAGAGCCTAAATGTCCATCAACTGATGAATGGATAAAGAAATTGTGGTTTATATACACAATGGAATACTACCTGGCAATGAGAAAGAATGAAATCTGGCCTTTTGTAGCAACGTGGATGGAACTGGAGAGTGTTGTGCCAAGTGAAATAAGTCATACAGAGAAAGACAGATACCATATGTTTTCACTTTTATGTGGATCCTGAGAAACTTAACAGAAGACCATGGGGGAGGGGAAGGAAAAAAAAAAGAGAGGGAGGGAGCCAAACCATAAGAGACTCTTAAAAGCTGAGAATAAACTGAGGGTTGATGGGGGGTGGGAGGGAGGGAAGGGTGGGTGATGGGTACTGAGGAGGGCACCTGTTGGGATGAGCACTGGGTGTTGTATGGAAACCAATTTGACAATAAATTTCATATTAAAATAAATAAATAAATAAATAAATAAATAAATAAATAAATAAATAGAATCATGAAAATAAATAAATAAATTAAAAAGAGCTGGATCTTTGTTAGTGAAGAAAGAGACAGTCGGTGTTGTTGTAACTTGGGTACAGATAGTAGAATGGCTTAACTGGCGTTCGCCGTCTGGGGAAGCCAGGGATGGATACGTGGCTATGTTACTAAGTGGATGAATGAATGGGCCATCCGACTGAGTAATCTACAAGCTCCTTTCTCACATCTACATGGAGCAACAGACTTAACTTCTCAGGATGAGGAGCCTAAATGCCTAACTCACACTTAGTGTCTTTTCTGCAAAGTGTCTATTGATTGTCCTTTGCTTCTAGAAATTATATTCCATTGCCTGTGCCCTTACAACACCTTGCAGTCGACTGAACTATGTTCATCTCTTCATGGTGACTTGCCCATCTGTCCCCATGAGGCTGTGAGGAATTGGATGGTAGAGATCATGTCTTCTTTTTTAAAACTTTCCGGTTTTATTATTTTTCACTTTATATTGTGAAATAATTTCAGACTTAGCCCAATGTTTCAAAGATGTATAGGGGTGCTTAGGTGGCTGAGTTGGCTGAGCATCTGACTCTCGATTTCAGCTCAGGTCATGATCCCGGGGTCGTGGGATTGAGCCCCATGTCGGGCTCTATACTGAGCATGGAGTCTGCTTAAGATTCTCTCTCTTTCTCTCTCTCTCTCTCTCCCCCACATATGCTCTCACCCTCTCTAAAATAAAAATAAAAAACAACAAAAACATACAAATAATTTCTCTATAGCCTTCATCCAGATTCTCCACAAGTGCTAAAAAATTTACATTTGCTTTATAATTCTATCTGCCTACACACACACACACACACACACACACACTGTTCTGAAATTTGAGTGGAGGTTTAACACATGATACCTTCATTCACCCCTAAGTACATCAGTGTGAATTTCCTAAAATCAAAATTTTCTCCTACAACCATAATTCAATAATCAAAATCAGAAAATTATCATTGATTCATTACTAGTATCTAATCTGCAGGCCTTATTCAAATTTACTAGTTGTCCCACTAAATCCAGGCATTGGTCCAGGATCTAACCTGAGATCACATCGTCACATTTAGTTGTCACATCCCTTTAATCGGTCATGTACCTTTATTTTCCTTTAATTTGGAACAGGTCCTAAGCTTTTCTTTGTCTTTCATAATATTAGTATTTTGGAATAGTACAGATTAGTTATTCAGTAGAACGTCCCTTAATTTGGGTTTGTCTGAGGTTTCCTCATAATTAGATTCAGGCTATGCATTTTGGCAGAAGAACCATAAAAACGATCTTATGTCCTTCTCATTGCATCATATCATGAGGCACATGATGTGACTGTCCCATTTTGTGTGTGTGTGATGTTTACTTTAATTGCTTTGTGTAAGTTACATCTACCAGGCTTCTCTGCTACAAAGTTACTATTATTCTTTTTGTAATTAATGAGTATCTCATGGAGAAATACTTTGAGACTCTGTAAATATTTTGTTTCTCATAGTACTTTCACTAATTTTAGCATCCACTAACGATCCTTGCCTGAAACAATTATCACTGTGGTGATTGCCAAGAGGTGATTTCCTAACTCCATCTTTCCTTCTAAGTTTATTAATTGGAATTCTGGCCTGTCTTTTCCATCTGTGTCCTGTTTGTCTTGTTCGGTCTGGTCCAAAGAAGGCATTATTTGTGCGAGTTGTTTTAGTTAGTTATTTACTTGGTGTTATCATTGAAACATTTGAAGCAAGAACATGGTTTTAGAGAAGAAATTATGCCTACGTAATAGGATGTGTCGTTCAATAAACTTTAAATGGATTACAGTTCAAGTGGGTCTTTAAAAAATTAGCATGGATAAAGGCCTTTTGTAAAAGTTGTCAGAGAAGATAAAAGTGCCCCAAGACCCCTTTTGTAAGCTGAGAAAAGGCTTCAGAGTGAAGGCTTCCAGCCCCTCCTCTCTCAAGTGGGAGAGTGTTGGCTGTCTCAGAGCTAGAGGACTGAGATACGCCAGGCACCATATCTTCACAGACAGTTCCTACTGATTCTCTCTGCTCTGCTCTTGAACTTCCTGCTTTTTTGTTTCTCTGTGATCCACACACAATAGAACTGATCTTTATGCTGGCCCATCACCCTTGACTCTTGGGAGGTGGACATATTATCACATTTAGACATGCATGGCAGAGCCACAAGAAGGGTTAAATAAAGCTATTATATAGATGACACAACTAACTCCCCAGGGTCCCACAAGAACTTTCTTCCCTGCCCTCTCTTTCTTTTCTCACGTTCCCTGGACAGTGTTTTGCTGTCCTGAACTTGACCCTGGCTGCTGACCAGTTTATCCCATGACTCAGCCCAAACACTGCCCAAGTCTTTACCTTCACCCCTCTGGGGTTTAGCATCTGGGCAAGTGGCTCTCATTCCTGGCCAGCCTCTGATCTTCCTTCCTGGAATCCTCCACTGCCACATCTGTCAGTTTGAGGTCGCTGACCCCATCTGGCTTTCCTTCTGGGCCACTGGCCCTCTCCCAAGGACAGCCAGAACTCCTGTGTTAATGATCTAGGGTCACATTGCTTCCCTGTCTATCCTGACTTAATAGGGGGAAAATCCATTTCCCTTTTTGTTCTCCAAAAGAGGTCAGACTTTCTCAAAAAGAATTTCCACTGAAAAATAAGAATAAAACAGAGATCAGAAGGTTAACCAATAGTTTAAAGAAATCCCAAGTGTCACACAAAATTTCATTTGGAGCATAGGCCGTATTAAATTGTCTAAGGTAGAATACAGGGAACCACAATATAGATGAGTACACCATCCAGCATTTTTGACTTTTAGGGAAATCCCTTGGTGAGGACATCTTTTTGAATTATTGAGTGTTTCCTGGTCCTACCTTATAAGAGAGCGATCGAAGTATAGTTCCATCATCTCACAGGATGCCTAACTCAATGAGGGCCAAGGATATAACTATGGTGCTCACAGACAAATCACCTGGGACTCCTCCAAATCTGGAATGGAGTAGGTGACCGAATGAACATTCACTTGAATTTTCTCAGAACACCCTCCGCAAAACTTCGGCATATCCCCGAAGTTCCAATACTTAAGCACCAGAACTATAGCTTTCAAACTAGAAGACTAGAAGATAAAGTTATATGCAAATGGGCAATTTTCAGTTGGCATTAGAAACTTATGCTTCTCATAGCAATCCACACGAGGCAGGGTAAACAGCCTAGTCTCTACCCAATATGTTCCTTTACATTTTTGGAAGGACTCAGGGTACTTACCAGCTTACTGCACATACAGTCCTAAGACCTGAGATCACCAAAATATTCAGAGAAAACAAGTGGAAATATGGAAACAGGGTTAATATGGTGGATAGCTGTCTCTGATAAGCTTGTCAATGACCACATAATTTTCCATGAAAGAAAATTCTTTTTTTTAAAGTTTATTTATTTATTTTGAGAGCGGGGAGGGGCAGAGAGAGAAGAGGAGAGAGAGAGAATCCCAAGCATGTTCCACGCTGTCAGTGCAGAGCCTGACGTGGGGCTTGAACTCACGAGCTGTGAGATCGTGACCTGATCGGAAATCCAGAGTCAGATGCTTAACTGATTGAGGCATCCAGGTGCCCCCAAAAGCCTTTCATTACTGTCTTCTATCTACATTCAGTGTGTGTCTTCTCTTATTTTCAAACAAAAATGTGGAGTCCTCAATTAGACTTATTAATACTGGGACCTTGATAAAATTGTCCAATGACTGAAGTTTCTTCATCCATAAGATGGGGACATGACTCAGCCTATAATGTTATTATGAGGATTAAGTAGAAAATAAAGGACCTTGCATAGGACCATCCTGAAATGACTTGGGAAGTGGTTTTACTCCCAGAGTCTCCAGATAAGAACCCAGCCCAGCTGATACGTTGACTTCAGCCTTGTGAGAGTCTCAGCAGAGAAAGCAGTCGAACCCACCAGGACTTTCAAACTTACAGAACTGCAACATAAAATGAGTCTTAGGCTAAGGCATTCAATTTTGTGATAATCTGTCAGGCAGCAATTTAAGACCGATACCCATCCCTTCCTTCCTTCTTCTTGCATTCATAAACATGTATTCTTGGCCTAGCATGTTCTGGGTACTGCTTCAGACACCCTATAAAAATCAGGGCATTTAATTCACAAAACACTGATACTAAGTAAGTTTTACTATCCCCACGTTCGTAAGCATGGGCATAAGGTTTTAGAATTTTGGAAACCGGCCTATAGCCCACATCTTTCTCTAACTTTGGGTCATCTCCATTTCCCCCCTCTTTCATACCAGACTTGGAGTTTCCTCTACAGACATGGTTGAGTGGAATAGCAGAATCTTCGGGCAGGGGAGGAATGAGAAACATTACTTCTGAGGTTGCCACGAAGACAGAGCAAAGTAGAAGCCAACATCGTGAGGTGGGAGCAGCCCATGGAGACTTCTGAGAACTTTGAATACGGTCCAGCTTGCTTTTCCCATTTACCTCTCAATTCCTCAGAACTGTGTTCGGCACAGTCAGCCAGAAGTCCTGCTTCTGTTCTGGAACTTGCCGGAAAGGATCATGCTAACAGTGACACCAACTAATATTCAATAAATATTTATGCTGTTCCAGGCATTAATTAATCTTCAAGCCTACCCTCTGCCTTTCCCGGGGAATGTTGTATCAAATCACATTGGAACCTGAGACAGAAGGAAACATGTCTGCTCTGGATTTAATGGAAGCGAACACATCAACAATACTCTCAAAATTTGCTTTATTGCTTATCTCATGTTCAATTGAGAGAGTGTCATGTTGACAATTTCTCTTCACCAAGTGACAGTCTTAAGCAATTCTTAATTAACTTAAGCTGAAGTATAATGATCACAAACTGTATATCGGTATAAATAAGGTACTTAAATTGGAAACGGTGTCGGTTTTAAATGTTTTCCGTATTTCCCCAACTAGAGTCTTTTGAAAAAAAAAAAAAAACACAACATATAAAACACTAATAAAATACACAAAAATATGTGTCTAGGGGCCCATATTTTTCCTTTTGCCTCAGGCTCAATATGGTTCAACAGAGCAATGGTCTCTATTTAAGATTCTCATATTTTGTTCATCATGGATTGTTTTGCATTAATTTTGACTTCTAAGAAACATATTGCATTTAATTATTACTTATCTTGACTCCCGAGTTTCTTGGCTCCCTCTTCAATTTTATACCTGAACTGAATGCCTTACTTTCCTCACCGTAGTCCTGGCCCTTGCTCAGGGCAACCCAGCTTCTAGAGAAACATCTTTATAGAATTTTCTGTCCATTACGGAGAGTCCTAATTTAGCTGCCTTAATCTCCAGACATGTACTGGCAGATTTTAATATTTCAAAAGTGTCAAAGTGTCTAATTGTCTTGGTAACTGCAAAACACAAGGCTTTGCAAAGCTTTGGTTTGAAAAAAAAAATCTTGCAAAAACAAGACCTGTACTAGGACAGGAGGACCCGTAACCTTAGCCTGAGACACGCTCATCCTAACGGAAGGCTGCTGAGGGCCAGTTTACATGCAGAATAAAGGAGACTCCTGGGAAAGAGAAAAGGCAGGTGGGCAATTTTCCACAAGGAGGAAGTGTTAATTATTTGACCACCAGCGTCTTTATCGTTTTGATAATAACAGAAAAAAAGTCTAAATGCAAATATATTCTGGGTCATAGAGATGACTCCCCTAAAACTAGATACTGCCAGATACCTTTATTTCCCTGTTCTTCCATTCGTAGTTATCAAAAAGAAAGAAAAAAGAAAAAAGAAAAAAAATGAGAGGAGGTCTAACTACACGTAAATGAAGTGACCGTTCCAAGTGAAGGTCAGTTAAAATCCCTGACCCGTTTATATGAACCCAGCTTTAGGAATAGTTTAAACAGGCAAGTCAGACGACAGAATGGGGTGGATTCAGCGCATTGTAGTATCGACTTTCCAGACAGAAAAGATACTGTAGAAACACAGCAATCAGTGTCATGTTCAGATCTCAAACAGCGATTTAGTGTCAGCAACACAACACAGGATGCCACATTAAATTAATATTTCAATTCACATGTAATGGGTATTGTTTTGCCTCTGTTCAACTCGCGGATGTGTTTTATACCAGCTGTCTACGAGCCATGAGGACGCTGTTGATACGGAGCTTTATGTTTGTATGCATTGAAGTAATTTGATGATGCGCATTATGACAATGCTGAGCATGCGTGTAATTGTTTCTCTCCAGACAGGGTCGCTGTGTTACCCACACTGAAAATCCTGGGACTCTAAGCAGAGATAGAGACTATCTGGGAAGGAGAGCCCAGGTGGTAGTCACCCCAAACAGACTAACAGCTCACCTTTGACGGAAGATGGATTTGGGAGCCTGAGCCTTCCAGACGCCTTTGACCATCACCGAAGCCTTTTCTTCCCGATGACACCGGCCCGAGCAGCTCTGTAGTTGGTTCGCCAAGTGTTAGAGCAAAGTTAGAAGGGCTCTTGCTTCCTCCTCACACCAAACAGCCTAATGAGGTTGTTAGCTGCACTGTGAGAATCTGTGATCATTGTTAACATTTAGCGGGAAGGTGTGGACGTGCGGGTGGGCATGCCCACGTGTGGACGAGGCGCGGAATTATCATCGCTGCTACACTTCCAAATTCCGGGAGCTGTGAATTTGGCTGGGCAGGCTCTGGGCTTCCTGCCAGCTGCTGAGCTGCCCAGGTAGATGACACACTAATTAGGGGAATTGCAAACCAATTAGCACTTGGGCTGGATTGGCTGATGTGTCTTCGAGACTTCTCCATGGAGTATTTTGTGATAAGATCTGATCTGGTACCCTCTTTCTACCATCCAGATGGGTCATCCAGTGTATCCTGGAAAGGGTGGTGGGCGGGGGTGTGCTGCCCTAGCCATAGGGACACTGTTAATTTTCCAAGGGAGGTTTCCATCCTTAGATGTCAGCCTGTCTTTAGAAGGTAACCATTCTCCCCTGAGAGGTGACCGTCACGATCGGGGGCAGGTGGAGTCGGCCATGCCCTCCATGGTGAAGAGAAGCGCAACAAAGCAAACTTGCCTGGGAGACCGGAAGTTAAGCGGCTCCCCGGCTGACAAGTTAATCCATAGGAGTTATTGTCACTTCTGATATAGATTCCAGAATTGGATTTATTTTATTTCTGAAGCATCCTTGCCCTCACCTCCTACAGATCGCAGGCCCCTAACCTTGCTGCTCTCTTCCCTGGGGAGCTCTGCCTCTTGCCTTCATTCATGTGGGTTCCCTACACCGATCTTGCCCCATTGACTTCTGGTGGCCTTGTGGCTGAGGGCAGCAAGGACGGGAGCCCCGAGAGGAGGAGAGAGACCCCCCCCCCAGAGGGGAAACTTCTCCTTAATTAATTGCTCTCTTACATCTTAAGATGCTACTTATGCATTTGTGAAAATTGTTTACCTCTCAACGGTAACACGTAGTCAGGAAATACATTTCTCATTGCTTTGTAATAAGGTAACAGATATGTTATTTTCTTAGTATGTCACAACTTCTCAGGGGCAATAACAACTGGAGAAAAAGAACAAGGCACTGTGTTCTAGAATCCTTACCACTAGCATCTTTTCTAGGATTGTGTGATTAACAGGAATCACCTCTGAATGTCTGACTCCAGATGTTTCCCTGTGTGCGTGCGTGTGTGCGTGTGTGTGTGTGTGTGTGACACAGACCCCAGTCTTACTTCTGGCGTGTCACCCATTGCATTCTAACCAGCACCCGACTCCTCCCTTCCACAAGGAAACATTTAAAAAGACCTCCTCTTTGAGAACAGACTTATCATAGAGCTGAGGATGATGTGTCCCAGGTTCACGGTTTTGTGCGAGGTTATACCAGTTTGGCCTCCCTCATTGTAGAAGAAAAAGAAAGAAAACTTAAGTGTATATTTTCAGTGGTGATGCTCACGCACCTCTGTGTCAGTGGCCTCTGCTCTTCTCATCTTAGCACCTTGACACGGTGTTTGCAAGCCTGGAGAGCTTAGCACGTTTGGGGTCAGGACTTTGGATTAGGGGCCTCAGAGCCTCTTGGGACAGAATATATCTTATATATGTTTCATTTTCCAGACCCAATCAGTTTACTGTGGAACGCCGTACTGAGAAAAGTCCTAAGTGGGTCCCAGATCATTCATAGAGCATGCTGGAATCTATCCACCGTAACTGACAAGGAGTAGGAACAGGGAAAGTGGCACTTGTAATCTCTGCCTTAAAGACAGGAGAAGGTCAATATACAAAGACAGAATCATCAGTTACACTGCATTATTCTCCACCGTTCCCTGAATCCACACACATGCCCTGGCCTCATCGTAGGCGCAGTGCATTTCCCAGACCCTTGACTTTGGACTGGACCACGTGATTTGCTTTGATCCATGGCGTGCGGGTGGAAGTGACAGTGGGCAGATTCAGAGACTAGGACTTAAGAGGCCTCCCCTGTTTCTACCGGCCATATTAATCATATCTCTGCCACCACTGGGGGTGAAACTTGCCCTGACGAGCGCTCTGGTCTCAGGTGGTGGTTGAAGGACGGGACAGAGCTGCCCCAGATCAGCTCCGCTAGCCAAGCCCCACCTGGACCAGCTGAACTCCAGCCACCATGCAGACCTGTGAGTCTAGGGATGGCTTGCAGTAGTTAACAGTGCCGTCCACGAACAAAAACCGTAGGGAGTGAGAGTCACGAAATCAAAGTGGGATGCTGAGTCCAGGAGAGTGTCATTTTCCCGGGGTAGCACCAGGCAACTTGTGTCTGAGTCCCAGGGCAAGGGGACTGCAAACAAACACTGCCAACAAATACAAGGGCAAGAGGTGTTTCATTAATAATTCATAATAAAGACTGAGGGCCTGCTAATGCCAGTGTTTTAGCCCACGTTGCACAGCGTGAACACTTAAGGGTTTGGGTGTCAAGATGTGTGTGGTGGTTTCAAAGTATGTCTGTAAATTCTTGACGCTCTTAACGACACAACGCAAAGTCTAATTCCCTTCTCCTTGACTATGCGCCAGTCTTTGGGGCAAGAAGTGACTTGCTTCTAATAAATATTACTGCAGTGACATTGTGCAGCTTCTGAGTCTCGGTCACAAAAGATGATCTCTCTCTCTCTCTTTCTCTCTCTCTCCATTTCTTGCGCATGCATCCTTGCCCTTGGAGCCCAGACACCACGCCACAAGAAAGCCAACCAGCTACATGTAAAGGCCCACAAAAGCGGACCAGTCCCAGTTCTAGCTAAGGCCCTGGCTAACCATTAGCTGGTTGGTTAATCAATTATCAGAGACAGATATCATGGTTATTTACGATATAAATAAATAAATAAATAAATAAATAAATAAATAAAATGACTGGTTATGATATAATTAATTATCAGAGACGGATATCATGGTTATTTACGATATAAATAAATAAATAGAATGACTGGTTATGGTATAATGAATTATCAGAGACAGATGTGAAGAAGCTTCCAGATGATTCCAGCCCCCTGTCCTTGAAGCTGAGTGGAACAGAGAAGACCTGTCCACAGAGTTCTGCTCAAACTGCAGATCCGTGAGTGACAGAAATGTTGCCGCTGCTGAAACCACTAGGTTTGCGGGTGTTTTTTTATACACAAATAACCAGAATGAGGCACTTTCTTTTTGAGGGATAATATTGGCATGGGGAGAGACACAGTTGGGTGGACTAGCCAGCCCCAGGGCCGGACTAGAACAAAATCACTTGCCAAGGGCTGGAGGAGGAGGAGGGCCTCACAGCTTCGCCTGGACGGGAAGATGCATCTGAACTTTCCCCGTGAACTACGGGCAGCTGGAGCCACAGCAGTAACGGAAGCAGGAATGAAGGCCATAAAGAACGCCGTGGAATGGCAGAGAAGCCCACGTATGCGGGGATCCAAAGGCGCCCTGTGGGGACACCCCAAATAGCTAAGAAAACATGTAATGAGGGCTGGCACTCCCGCCCTCCCGGCTGAGGCCGACGGGGGTCTGTGCATTGTGACCTGCTTCTCCTCCCAGGACTGCCGTGGCCGGGAAAGCCGAGCTTGCACATTTGTTACAACACTCCGGTCTCCCGAAGCCCTCCCATACATCATCTGTTTCAGAGCTCACATTAACATCTGTGAGGTAGGTATTATTATTCCCAGGTCTCACAGCCCATAAATGGCAGCTCCACCAGGAAGTCAAGTCCTGGCCTGTTCCCTGTACCACAGCTGCCCTGGCAAATTAAATCTTATTTTTAATGTAAGTCTACGGAGAGCTTCTTAAATCAACCCCGGGGGTAAATTCCGCCCCTCACCCGAAACCCCTCCTGATTTATCTATTCTGCGAGTTCAGGGTTCTGCATAGTAAAATCTCATTAATTCTGCCTTCCTGAATGTCGAATGTGAGGTAGGAACCCGAAGGAAGTTCTCCCCTCGAAACAGCAACCCTCGTGCGGTGTTGGTGGGCATGCGAGCTGGTGCAGCCACTGTAGAAACCAGCAAGGAGGTTCCTCAAAAGGGCACAAAAAGAACCATCCAATGATACAGCGATTGCGCTGCGAGGTGTTGACCCAAAGAATACAAAAATACTAATTCGAACAGATACACGCACCGCGATGTTCATAGCAGCATTAGTTACAACAGCCAAGATATGGAAGCGGCCCAATGTCCACTGATTGGTGAATGGATAAAGAAGATGTGGTGTGTATACACAACAGAATATTATCCAGCCACAAAGAACGGAATCTTGCCATTTGCAATGACATGGATAGAGCCAGAGAGTATTATGCTAAGTGCAGTAAGTTAGCTAGAGAAAGACAAATACCAAATGATTTCACTCATGTGTGGAATTTAAGAAACAAAACAAGTGAGCAAAGGAAAAAAGAGAGAAAGAGAAACCAAGAAACAGACTCTTAACTACAGAGAACAAACTGATGCTTATCGGGGGCGGGGGCAGGGGAAGGGGCGAAACAGGTGATGGGGATTAAAGAGTACAGTTACTCACGGTGAGCACTGAGCAGGGTATAGACTTGTTGAATTGCTATGTTGTGCACCAGATCACTAACAGAACACTCTATGTTGACTATACTGAGATTTAAATTAAAAGCTTAATAAAAAATAGCAAGAAGGTCTCTCCTTGATAATGTACACACATTGAGTTTGGTCCATTGACAAACGGCTTTTGTGTTAAGGCCTTTCTTTAAAACGGCCTCGAAGGCAGGCACTTTATAAAGACCGCGGCCGTATAAACCCAAGACGTAGCAGTCTGTCCGCCTTGGTCTTACAGGTGTGGCTTGTGTACCTGCCTGAGGAGAGGGCCTATCCACAAGGGCTTAAGGTCATTCCAGCCTGGCCCCTTGACTCTCACGCACCGTGTGAAGAGTCAAGACTCGAGAGCACCGATTTTTGCTCACGAGCCTTACCCACCTTGGGATTTTGCTTCAGAGGCACGTCATCGCTGTGGCTGATTCAGATTCTTCCTCCGATGTGCAGAAGATCTCTTGCCACACATACTTTAATGGTGTTGACAGTAGACATCGGCCCCCAATATCCGCAAGGCATCATGGGCCAACCAAAAGAGCGACACAACTGACCTCGGTTCAGCCTTCCTCAGAGAGCTCCTCAGTCGTCCTCTAACTAGGACTGGTTGCCGAATAATCACTGTTCCGCCCACGAGGGTGGTGCCTCTTCAGAACTTGCACTCCCGGCTGGCAAAGAGCACCCCCATTCCAGACACTGCAATCCTTTGTCTTTAGCTCAAGGGGTAATCATTTGGAATTGACGATGCACACCGCTGGGGGCGGGGAGGGACGTGGGCCCCTCCTGATCTATTGGGAACGTGAATTAGAGGCCAGTTGCCCACCGTCTCTCAATTTTTTCAGTGCATTTAAATGTTGCTCCGCTAATTAGACTTTCAGGAATTTATCCTCAATCTGAGCGTCACAGAACATCTGAGGAGGCCTCCTGTAGCTTCACTTAACAACGACAAAGTATCAGTAAGCACCTAACCACCCATCCCTGGAAACTGCTTAAATAATTCACTTCGTCAGCATGCAGAAAAGTGCTCAGTCTTTACAGAGGATGAGCTTCACCAGCTACATATTTTCAAGTTAAAAAAGAAAAAAAAACACGAACAAAAGAACGAACAAACAAACGAAAACACCAGTGACATGATCCAGAGGAGTGTGTAGAACAAAACCCAAAGGGTGCACTCATATACGTGTCAGTCTTGTGCAGAAAACGTTGGAAAGATGAAACAGACAATGACCGCGGGCACATCTGGAATTCCGGTATGGGAAGAAAGTTTACTTTCATGGTACCCTTTTGGCCATTTGAGGTTTTCATTGTATTTGACTTCTTTTTCTTTCTGTCTTCCTTTTAACCATGTGCATGCATTAATTTTTTTGATTACAATAAATCAAAAGCTGAAGGCAACAGCGACACAGAAAAGTAGTTCAGGAAGGGCTGTCGATATGTGAAGTATGACAGCAGAGACTTTTCAACACTGGAGCACAGAAAGGTCGAGAAACACCCACACGCTGGAAAGCAAGTAGCATCCCAGTCCGAGGACTATTCCCTTGAAGAACTAGATGAGTTTGATTGGAAGACTGAAGGCCTGGAAATTTTACTGCAGAATTGTTCTTTATATCCTACAGTGAGTGCGTGGTGGTCCTTGGGTTGAGTGGATTCAACGCTTTGTCAATTCACCTCTCCTGACGTTATAGACTGATGCTCTACAAAACTACTTCTAAATAGTTTCCATCAGCTGGTGAAAGCCAATTTCGCACTGGCATAATATGGTCAATAGTTCTTGTTTCAGCAAGTTTCCACCTTTCACACACACACAAAAAATGCCACCTCTGTTTTTATTTACTTTTTAAAAGAGACTATTATTGGAATTCTATGGCCCCAAGTTTCCCTGGGAGGAAATCTCGGTGTACTCCAGAGCAAGGATGCAGCTCACATCCTCCCCTCCCCACCCCCACCCCGGCTCCTCCTCCTTCCCGAACCCCCAGCCTGCTCACCTCGCTTTGGTTGAAAGGGCTCAACTTTTTATTTATCCCGGGATTCAGGGTAAAATTTTATTGGAAAGATTGAATTCTGCTACTAAAACACATTTGGAAAATAGTTTTTTTATTGCAGTTTGCACATAATATTATTTCAAAATAAATAGAAAACAGACAAATTCAATGGCTAATGCTAGGGCTGAGAAATGAGACTTTCCTAAATGTAATATAACAGAAGTAAAGATGACAATTGTTATGCTTGCAAAGGGGTGACTAGCTAAACAGAAGAAGCAGGGTCAGCACATAACTTTTAGAGCCAGAATGCCTGGGTTTGGACCCTAATTACTACCTATGGGAACTTGGGCAATCACTTACCCTTTCTGTGCCCATTCCCAAATATACAACACAGAAATTATCATGGTCAGAGAGATAACTCCTTGCTCTGTTGTGTAATTACATCAAATGCCCAAAGGGCTTAGACCATGCCCAGTGCACTGCAAGTGTTACATAGATATTAACTATTAGCATTACTTTTAATCAGACGCTCCTCACTGGGCTTAACACTGTGTTCAAATGTAAATATGCATGAAATACTGGAGGCATGAGAGAATTATTTGGAGGTTTAGAATACGCTTTGGCTTTGGGGAAACTGAATTACTCTACGATTTGGAAATCAGTAATTCAACTTCTAAATATTTGGAATACGTGTCCATTTTCAGGAACACACTCAGTAAGACAGTAGAAGCCCAAGTATCTGAAGTCATTTATTAGACACAATCGACAAAGAGTATAGCCCACCAACCAACTACACGGGCTGATGAACTTTTACACATGCAGACATCTGTGAAACCACCACTCAGATCACAACAGAGAACATTTCTAGCAGCCCACAAGACTCCCACCTTCTCCTTCCCATATCGGGCACTCTCTGACTTCTAGCCCTATAATTATTAGCTTTTCCTGTTCTTAAACTTCATCTACATGAAGTCATTCAGTATGCTGTCTCTGTGTCTGGCTATTTTCCCTCTGCAGATCTGGAAAGCTTGTGTGTGTGTGCGTGCGTGCGTGTGTGTGTGTGTGTGTGTGCGCGCGCGTGTGTGTGTGTGTGTGCGCGTGCGTGTGTGTGTGTGTGTGTGTGTGTGCGCGTGTGTGTGTGTGTGTGTGTGAGAGAGCATTCCATGGTATGGATATACTGTAATAACCTATTTTGTTGATGGACTTTTCGATTGTTAACAGTTTGCGGCTGTTTGAATTATACATTTTTTTGAGCATTCTTTTGGTGAACATCACACTCATCTTTCTTGGGTATATTAATAGGAGTGGAATTGTGGGGCCATAGGCAAGGTTCAGCACATACAGCTGAGTCCCACCATTCTTATCCCAGATTGGAGGCTAGCCTTCCAGCAACATCGTGGCAGGATGGACTGTACTGTGGGTGAATTCACCGAGCGAGGAATTCTTAAGCACCCAGGGGAGCCCTGCACCAGCAGAGGGATGTGGCCCAAGAATAGACACCTGGGTTAGGAGACCCTCAGACCCTCGGCTTCTTGTCTACAGTTACTATGGAGGAAGGCTTCTTCAGGCAGAACCCTGCCTTCAGGGATGCCTCAGGCCATGAGGGTGCATCTCTCCCTCCCGGCAAGGTCAAGTCCCACATTTCTGAGCCAGGCAGACAGAACCGTTTGTGAATTTATGACAGAGAAAATATTCTTTAAACAGAATCTTCCCTGGTTATTGGAGCAAACTTAGCTGCTAGAAGCTGCTTCTCCCCATTAGCTCCTTGGTGACAGAGGCAAGAATTTCTCGCTCTGCTTAACCCCCTATGGCCCTGTTCTTTGCTATAGACGGGATCGGACAAATCCATGAGTTAAACGGAAGTGACTGTGCCTCCTTTTACGTGTCTCCTCAATACACCACACAAAGCGTCGTGATCATCCTGCTTTCTCCTCCTCCCGAGCCCTCGTGTCTTTTCCTCCATCCGCTTGTCCCATCTTATTTGGGACTAGACACACGACACGGAATGAATTCAGGGAGCAAAATGCCCCTCTTCCAAACCCTGTCCTGCTCCTGAATAGGAACGGATCTTCATCACGTGCCTGCAGTGTGCCTCAGTTTCCTCGTGTGAATAAAGAAGTTAATACACACAGAAGTGCGGAGGACCAAGGCAGGCCAAGCCCTGTAAACACGTGAGCAGTTGGGATGGATGGGTTGGGGAGACAGCCTCTGTTCTGCCAGGATTCCTTCTCTTCAGAGACGGCTTCGACTTGGAATTACCACTCCTTTATCACTCCCGTGACAGTTTTGGTATTTAGGGCTGGTGAGCGCTCACGTCTGATTGTATTAGGGTGTGTAAGCACATCATATTCAGAACACATTTGGATCCTTGTGAAAACCCTGGGGAAAGGGAAAGGATTATGATCCCCATTTTGCAGAAAAAAGAAGCTAACAGGGCTGAGGCTTTCTCTCATCCATCCGTGTCAACAGCTATCCATCCACCAGGAAATGTTTCTGCAGATTGTATTGAGCTCCTCGCCTGTAGGTTTCATCATGTGTTCCCGCAGAGCAGGTTAGAACCCTCGTCCGGTTACCATTCAGTGCTGGTCCCATTGCCAGACCCCTCCTTTCATGCTGGGCTCTCAGTCCAAACTTCATTTCTCTACCTCGGCTTCTTAGTTTCTCCTCACCCAAAGTTCTCTCACCTGACTGTCACATCCATTACATTTAAATTAAATGACTCAATCACTGAAATCAGAATTAGGTGTTTTCACTATAGGCGACAGGGTATATGTTGAAAAGAATGAAAGCAAGTAAAAAGGAAGGGAATGAATGACAGAGAATACAGATACACAGGATCATGAAAAAGAAGGTCTGTAATTTTACCACTCAGAGGTAACTAAGAAAAAGCCTATAAATACCCTCATATTTGCATATATTAGCCCCAGGTTTTTTTAATCTTGAGAATATGTGACATATTTAAGTTTATAAAGTTAAATTTGTGAGTATAAAAGATCAAATACATATATATTGAAATTTTAACAAAGTTGGTGTTGTAATATATATAATATATTGAAACCTGCTTGTATGCTTTTAAAGTGTACAATATCTATCTTTCCATCTCAATAAATATCAACAACATCAGTTTTCTTTATTTGACAGAGAGAGAGAGAGCAAGCAAGCAGAGGAGGGGCAGAGGATGGGAGAGAGAGAATCCCAAGCAGACTCCATGCCCAGTGCAGAGACTGACTCGGGGCTTGAGCCCATGACCCTGGGATCGTGACCTGAGCCAAAATCAAGAGTTGGACGCTCAACCGACTGAGCCACCCAGGTGCCCCAACAACATCAATTTTAATTAACTGAACAGTCTCATACCGTATAGGTATCCCTTGTTTAATTTGACCTGCTATTGACTATGAGACTATTTCCTTTTATAGAAATGTTTTCTGGGGTGCCTGGCTGGCTCGGTCAGAATAACCTTGTTACCAGGGTTGTGAGTTCGAGCTCCATGCTGGGTGTAGACATTGCTTAGATAAATAAACCACCATAACGGGGCGCCTGGGTGGCGCAGTCGGTTAAGCGTCCGACTTCAGCCAGGTCACGATCTCGCGGTCCGTGAGTTCGAGCCCCGTGTCAGGCTCTGGGCTGATGGCTCAGAGCCTGGAGCCTGTTTCCGATTCTGTGTCTCCCTCTCTCTCTGCCCTTCCCCCGTTCATGCTCTGTCTCTCTCTGTCCCAAAAATAAATAAACGTTGAAAAAAAAATTAAAAAAAAAAAAATAAACCACCATAACAAAAAAGGAATGTTTTTCTATTATATACAATACTGAGATAAACATCACTGCATGTACATTTCTGATCATATCCTTAATTATGTACTTCAGGTAAATTCCAACTGGTGACATTGCAGACCTATTTTTAAAACTGTGGCACCCACTGCAACACTGTCCTTAAGAAAGACTGTACTAAGATGAGGGTCCCCACCATGTGCCAGCAATGGTAAGTATCATGTAAAACAAACAAAATAAAAATAACAAAAATTCTCTGTCATGGTGCTAGAAAACTTATCATCTAGTTTGCATTCATTTCTATCAATAAGTTAAAAATACATTCATAATCTTATCATCCATTATTTCTCAGGTTTTAGTTTTGACCATTTCTTTATAACTTTTTGTAAATTGACACATAAGGTCCTTTTGAATACTGAAGATATCAAATGTTTGCTTCCACATATGTGGTTAATATTTTCTCCATTTTCTTTTTTAATATTTTAGATGTTTAGTTGTTTGTCGTTAATTTTAAGAGAGTTGTTCATTTTAAGACCTCTGCAAAGTGGGTCTAGAGGGAACATATCTCAATATTTAATGGTGAAAAACTGAGAGCCTTTCCTCTAATATCAGAACAAGGCAAGAATGTTTACTCTCACCACTCTTATTCAACATCGTACTGGAAATCCGAGCCACGGCAATCGAACAACATAAAGAAATAAAAGGCATCCAGATTGATAAGAAATAAGTAAAACTCTCACTCTTTGCATATGACATGATACTATATATTGAACACCCCAAAGACTTCATCAAAATACCACTAGAAGTGGTAAATGAACTTAGTAAAGTCATAGGATACAAAATCAATGTACAGGAATCTGTGGCATTCCTATACACTGATAACGAAGCAGCATAAAGTGAAATTAAGAGAACAATCCTGTTTACAATTGTACCAAAAACAGTGCAATATCTAGGAATAAACTTAACCAAAGAGGTGAAAGTCCTGTAGTCTGAAAACTATAAAAAACTGATGAAAGAAATTCAAGACAACACAAAGAAATGGAAAGGCATTCCATGCGCACGGATTGTAAGAACAACTAGTGTCAAAATATCATACTTCCCAAAACCATCTAGAGAGTTAATGCAATCCCTATCAAAATGCCAACAGCATTTTTCACAGAACTAGAACAAATGATCCTACAATTTGTATGGAATCACAAAAGACAGTGAAAGCACTCTTGAAAAAGAAAAACAAAACTGGAGATATTACAATTCTGATTTCAAGTTACATTACAAAGCAGTAGTAATTAAAACAGTATGGTAATGGCATGAAAATAGACACATCAATCAATGGAATAGAACAGAAAACCAAGAAATAAACCCACAACTATATGGTCAATTAAGCTATGACAAAGGAGCTAGGAATATACAATGGGAAAAAGTCTCTTCAACAAATGGTGTTGGGAAAACTGAATAGCTATGGACAAAAGAATGAAGCTGGACCACTTTCGTTCACTGTACACAAAAATAAACTCATGGATCAAAGACCTAAATGTGAGATCTGAAACCATAAAAATCCTTGAAGAGAGCACAAGCAGTAATCTCTCTGATATCGACCATAGCAACATTTTTCTAGATATGTCTCCCTAGGCAAGGGAAATAAAAGCAAAAACAAACTCCTGGACTACCTCAAAATAAAAAGTTTCTACACAGCGAAGGAAATAATCAATAAAACTAGAAGATAATCTACTGAATGGGAGAAGATAGTTGCAAATGACATATCTAATAAAGGGTTAGCATCCAAAATATATGAAGAACTGGTACAACTCAATGCCCCAAAACAAAATAATCCAATTAAAAATTGACAGATGCCATGAACAGGAATTCCTCCAAAGAAGACATACCAATGGCCAACAGACACATGAAAAGATGCTCAACATCATGCACTGCCAGGGGAATGCAAATCAAAACCACAATGCAATATCACCTCATACCTGTCAGAATGGCTAAAATCAACAGCACAAGAAACAACAAAGATTGATGATGATGTGGAGAAAAAGGAAACTTGTGCACCGTCAGTGGGAATGCAAGCTGGTGCAGCCACTCTGGAAAACGGTGTAGCGTTTCCTCAAAACATCAGAAAGAGAACTAGCCTACAATCCAGTAACCACACTACTTGGGCGTTTACCCCCAAAATACAAAATCACTAATTCCAAAATGTATCTGCACCCATGTTTATTTCAGCATTATTTACAATAGCCAAATTATGGAAGCAGCCCAAGTGTTTACTGACTGATGAATGGATAAAGCAGATGTGGTATATATACACATAATGGAATATTATTCAGCCACAAAAAGGAATGAAATCTTGTCATTTGCAACAACGTGGTTAGAGCAAGCGAGCATAATCCTAAGCAAAATATGTCAGTCAGAGAAAGACAAATGTCATATGATTTCACTCATAGGTGGAGTTTAAAAAAACGAAACAAGCAAAGGGAAAAAAAGAGATAGACAAACTGAGAAACAGACTCTTAACTATAGAATACAAACTATAGAGGGGAGGGGGGGTGGGGGAAGGGGTGAAATAGGTGATGGGGATTAAAGAGTACACTTACCATGATAAAGAAAAAAGATACAAAAATGAATGAGTGAATAAATAAATAAGTCACAGGGATGAAAATTACAGCATAGGGAATATACTAAATAATATTGTAATCACATTGTATGGTGACAGATGGTAGCTGCACTTACTTGGTGAGCATTTTGTAATGTATATAATTGTGGATCCAGTGTGTTGCACACCTGAGACTAATATAATATTGTCTGTCGACTATGCTTCAATTGAAAGAAAGAAAGAAAGAAAAGGAATAAAAAAAGAATGAAGGAAAGAAAGAAAGAAAGAAAGAGAATAAAAGAAAGAAAGAAAGAAAGAAAGAAAGAAAGAAAAGGAATAAAAGAAAGAATGAAGGAAAGAAAGAAAGAGAAAGAAAGAAAGAAAGAAAGAAAGAAAGAGAAGGAATAAAAGAAAGAATGAAGGAAAGAAAGAAAGAGAGAAAGAAAGAAAGAAAGAAAGAGAAGGAATAAAAGAAAGAATGAAGGAAAGAAAGAGATAAAGAAAGAAAGGAAGAGAAGGAATAAAAGAAAGAATGAAGGAAAGAGAGAAAGAAAGAAAGAGAAAGAATAAAAGAAAGAAAGAAAGAAAGAAAGAGAAGGAATAAAAGAAAGAATGAAGGAAAGAAAGAAAGAGAAGGAATAAAAGAAAGAAAGAAAGAAAGAGAAGGAATAAAAGAAAGAATGAAGGAAATAGAGAAAGAAAGAAAGAAAGAGAAGGAATAAAAGAAAGAATGAAGGAAAGAAAGAGAAGGAATAAAAGAAAGAAAGAAAGAAAGAAAGAAAGAAAGAAAGAGAAGGAATAAAAGAAAGAATGAAGGAAAGAAAGAAAGAGAGAAAGAAAGAAAGAAAGAAAGAGAAGGAATAAAAGAAAGAATGAAGGAAAGAGAGAAAGAAAGAAAGAAAGAGAAGGAATAAAAGAAAGAAAGAAAGAAAGAAAGAAAGAGAAGGAATAAAAGAAAGAATGAAGGAAAGAAAGAAAGAGAAGGAATAAAAGAAAGAATGAAGGAAAGAAAGAAAGAGAAAGAAAGAAAGAAAGAAAGAAAGAAAGAAAGAGAAGGAATAAAAGAAAGAATGAAGGAAAGAAAGAAAGAGAGAAAGAAAGAAAGAAAGAAAGAGAAGGAATAAAAGAAAGAATGAAGGAAAGAAAGAGATAAAGAAAGAAAGGAAGAGAAGGAATAAAAGAAAGAATGAAGGAAAGAGAGAAAGAAAGAAAGAGAAAGAATAAAAGAAAGAAAGAAAGAAAGAGAAGGAATAAAAGAAAGAATGAAGGAAAGAAAGAAAGAGAAGGAATAAAAGAAAGAAAGAAAGAAAGAGAAGGAATAAAAGAAAGAATGAAGGAAATAGAGAAAGAAAGAAAGAAAGAGAAGGAATAAAAGAAAGAATGAAGGAAAGAAAGAGAAGGAATAAAAGAAAGAAAGAAAGAAAGAAAGAAAGAAAGAAAGAGAAGGAATAAAAGAAAGAATGAAGGAAAGAAAGAAAGAGAGAAAGAAAGAAAGAAAGAAAGAGAAGGAATAAAAGAAAGAATGAAGGAAAGAGAGAAAGAAAGAAAGAAAGAGAAGGAATAAAAGAAAGAAAGAAAGAAATAAAGAAAGAAAGAGAAGGAATAAAAGAAAGAATGAAGGAAAGAAAGAAAGAGAGAAAGAAAGAAAGAAAGAAAGAGAAGGAATAAAAGAAAGAATGAAGGAAAGAAAGAAAGAGAGAAAGAAAGAAAGAAAGAGAGAAAGAAAAGGAATAAAAGAAAGAATGAAGGAAAGAAAGAAAGAGAGAAAGAAAGAAAGAAAGAAAGAGAAGGAATAAAAGAAAGAATGAAGGAAAGAAAGAAAGAGAGAAAGAAAGAAAGAAAGAAAGAGAAGGAATAAAAGAAAGAATGAAGGAAAGAGAGAAAGAAAGAAAGAAAGAGAAGGAATAAAAGAAAGAATGAAGGAAAGAAAGAAAGAGAAGGAATAAAAGAAAGAAAGAAAGAAAGAAAGAAAGAGAAGGAATAAAAGAAAGAATGAAGGAAAGAAAGAAAGAGAGAAAGAAAGAAAGAAAGAAAGAGAAAGAATAAAAGAAACAAAGAAAGAAAGAGAAAGAATAAAAGAAAGAAAGAAAGAAAGAGAGGAAGAAATAAAGAAAGAAAGAAAGAAAGAGAAAGAATAAAAGAAAAGAAAGAAAGAAAGAAAGAAAGAAAGAAAGAAAGAAAGAAAATGAATAAAAGAAAGAATGAAGGAAAGAAAGAAAGAAAGGAAGAAAGAAAGAAAGAAAGAAAGAAAGAGAAGGAATAAAAGAAGGAAGGAAAGAAAGAAAGAGAGGAAGAAAGAAAAAGAAAGAAAGAAAGAGAGAAAGAAAGAAAGAGAAGGAATAAAAGAAAGAATGAAGGAAAGAAAGAGAGGAAGAAAGAAAGAAAGAAAGAAAGAAAGAAAGAAAGAAAGAAAAGAAAGAAAGAAAAGGAAGGAAGGAAGAAAAGAAAGGAAAGAAGAAAGGAAGAGGGAAAGAAAGAAAGAAAGAAAGAAAGAAAGAAAGAAAATGAATAAAAGAAAGAATGAAGGAAAGAAAGAAAGAGAGAAAGAAAGAAAGAAAGAAAGAAAGAAAGAAAGAAAGAAAAGAAAGAAAGAAAAGGAAGGAAGGAAGAAAAGAAAGGAAAGAAGAAAGGAAGAGGGAAAGAAAGAAGGAAAGAAAGAGAGTTCAGACATTTATGCCTCAGTTTTAGTTATTGTTTTTTAGTTTTTGTGAAATACTCAGTACTATCTTACCTAGGCACGAAGTTATTTCTTACGTTTTCCATCTTTTTAATTTAACTTTTCAAGCCATATACTGTTTATATTCTTTGACAGCAAAAGTTAGGAAGCAACTACTTTCCTCCTAATTGTTTAGCCAGTTCTTTCCGACCTGTGGTTAAGTTCCACCCATAGCACCACCAGTTCCTTGCACAGTGGTGTATCCGGCCAAAATGGCATAGCCCTCCTTGTGTCCTTCCTCCCTTCCTACTACTCTCATCCCTCTCTCCTTCAATGAACAATTTAATGATGGTCTCTAAGCAAACCATCATGACTCTACGGGTAGCTATCTCAAGAATATTCCTTGGCTCTCCTTCCAGGGCTCATCCCTGGCTTCTCTTCCAACAGTTTGCTGATTTCCAACTGGGAATTCACCCTCACCCTCCTCCCTTTCTCCCATCATGCATTTGTGATGGGGCTGACCGTTAGCCCAGAGTCTCTGGCTGAGGACAACCAGCTCCTTCCATCCTGACCACCGTGATGACCTCAGGACCCAGCCTGTGACCCAGCCAGAATCCTCCTGAGGGGACATTTTCTGAAGTTGTGTGGAGAGGACAGCCTATTTCTTCAGAGGGTGAAACTAGAAGCCCCACTTGCCCCAACCCCCCACATACACTGGATGTGAATGAGGAAGGGTGTGACCCTCAGAAGCTGTGGGTGGTTCCCACCAGACGTGAGAAGAGCTTTTCAGAAAATGTTGCCCACGATGAACAAGCACATCCAAGAAATACCTAGATAGAAACCAATTCGTTAATACAACATTTAAATCCTGGATCATACTCCACAAAGTAGATACACTTGAACACTTGAACTGTTTAGTTACGTGGGCCATTGAATTCCTGTTATCATTTAAGCCAGTTGAGTTGAGGTTTCTCTTCATTGTAACCATAAAAAAGTGAGAAATAGTAAGTTAATGTTGCAAGGACTAATGGTAACTATGACCAAACCATGGAAACTAACATTTCTAGACAGCCTTCTAGATGCCAAATCACTATTAGCAAGGCAGCGTCCCATGCCTTTTATTAGTTTCTTCTACAGATTAAATGTTTGTGTCTTCCCCAAAGTGCGTATGTTGAAACCTAACCCCCAAGGCGATGGTAACTGGTGGTGGGGCCTTTGCAGGTGATTTGGTCACAAGGGAGGAGCCCTCACGAATGCCATCAGTGCCCTTCTAGGGAGAAGCCAGAGAGCTGGCCAGCTCTCTCTCTACCACACGAGGACAGAATGAGAAGTTGGCAGTCTGCGGCCCAGAGAAAGTTCCTCACCAGAAACTGACTGGGCAGGTGCCCTGATCTTGGACTTCCAGCCTCCAGAACTGTGAGAAACAGATTGCTGTTTAAAAGCAACACAGTTTGTGGCATTTTGTTTCAGCAGCCCGAACAGTCTAAGACCGTATATGGCTCTGGAGTATGTAAATATTCTTGGCCAGTTCGTGGCACAGAGCGTTCCCCAGTAATCAATAATGTCAGCTTAGAATAATAACCACATGCGAGCACGAGCTGTTGTCCTCAGCATCGGAGGATTCGTGAAGTCTAATGAGGTGTCAGAAGGACAAAGATAGAAGGTTGAATCATTCCCCAGCGGAATGGGAGAGTGAAACACTGAGGGATTCCTTTCGGAAAAATACAAGCAGGCACAGCCCTGGGAGATAGAGCACAGTGCAGGGGAAACCTATCCATACCTCACCAGCTGGACTCGGAGGGACAGATAATGGGGAAAGTCGGGCATTGTGACTGGCCTGGTGGGCTTTAAGGTCCAGTGGAGAAACCATATGACAAAGCTAAATATAGTAATTTAACTTGTACTAAACTGTGTGCTGAGGGATACTCTGGTGGCGAGTGGTCATGGGAAGACCCATGGATGGGTCTTAGAATGGATGGCATGGCAGTTGAGACACAAAGTGTGAGAAAGGGCCAGACAGGCAGTCGTGTTGAGGAAGGAGATCCTGGCCTCTGAGCCAACACGTATAAAGCCTTCAACTGTAAAATGGAAGAAGGAGAAGCACAAACATCATCGGCATCCAAAGAGGGCAGACGCGGCAGTTTACAACTTGCAAGAGCCGGGATGTGGTTATGGAGAGAGTCCCGAGGAGGATCAAAGGTGTGGGCCCCCAGGGATGGGGGTGTAGCTGGGATCGACTAATGCCTTTAAACGTGGGCCAGCAGCGACCACAGACAAGGCTGAGGCCACTGACACCGGCCTGACCCAGGCCCGGCGGATGCTGACATCTCTTTACTAGGTGGTCCCACGGGGCTGGAGCTTTTCATCAAGAGTGAGCATTATTAGTGACCAGACTCAGGGCAGGGAAGAGGACACGTGTGCAGAGAGTGAGAGGAAGGAGGGGAAGTAGGAGGACAGGCCACATCATGGCGCTAGGGACCCAGGGCCAAGGGTGCACAGCTTTCAGGCTGGGAAGCATCGGGTTAAACCACAGGCACTTGAACTTCTGGCCCCACTGCTATTTCTGAAAGGGAAAAATGTCAGGATACCGGGGTAAAAGATATTGATCTGGGGGCATTTCTGGTTGTCAGGCCCCCCCTTACCTCCTTTAGAAGGCACGGACCACTCGGCCTGGGCATGATACTGCTCCCCAGAGAACTAAGCATCTTTCAAGTAAACCGATATTTAGGGCGAAGCTATTATGTTCTAGCACAGCAGCAAATGGTGCCTCTATATTGAGTGATTGAGTTATTTGTCATGTAAACTGCAACTTTTGAGGATACTAGAGAGAGGGAAACATTCTGAACCCACTGGAGTAACTGAGACCACTGGTGTTAACCTTCCCTACCCTTAGGAAGGTGATCGTTGACTGACTGAATGTGTAATGGGGGGTATACATTGTACTCTCATCTTACCCTTTAAAATATAAGCAAGGAGCAGGACAGAAGAGTCAAGAACATCCTGGGGCCTCGGCACTGAAGCAATTTCGCATTCCGTGTAGCGTGTGGGCCTAGATTTGGAGACTCCTTGATTCCCGTCCTGCTTACTCTGAGCCTCCGTATTATAACGGTGCCCGGTGCATAATATACAGCAATAAATCTTAGTTGATGGTGTTAATTCTCAGGAATGGAGGTAGGGCAATACAAAGTTGCATCAAGACTGTGTGAAACAAACCTCCAACAGTACTGTGCCATCCGTCCCCAGGGCCTGGGGGATGCTTCTCCTTTTCAACGGACACACACACACACACACACACCCCTTCTCAGAGCATGTTGCCCCTGCTCCCCGGAAGGCAATGTCCTGATCCATTTTCTCTACTAGAAGGCTGAATGGAGAAGGCGAGGGGAAACCTGTGGTCATTGGCCCAACAACACATAAGCTCCATTTCAGTCCTACCGGGGGATCACTCTGGATTTATTTACCACAAAGTGACAGATGAGAACAACTTAGTAATTTGAAGGCCTGGGGACAGAACACGTATTCTAAGATGTTCCCAGTGCTCCTTTGGAATTACTGAGCATTGCTCATTTCAGCATCCACTGGATTGTGCTGCCCTGAGCTGGGGCTGGCGATTCTAGGAAACTCTCGAAATCAACCCAGAGGCTGAGACTCAACTCCAGGGATTTACATCCCAGTTGAGGCCTTAGCCAGTGTTGAGACCATGTCTGTTAGCTTATCAGTTCTTCCAACAACTGTATAATCAATCTCTGCATTATTTCCTGTCCATGATACTTAGCGTAGTTTCTTAAGATTTAGCTAGAGAATGGAATAAATGTGACAAGACAGCAATGCAAGAAGCACATGAAACAAGGCAAGGGGCCTAACTATTTTCCTGGGTGCTGGGAGATCATGTGAATAGGGCCTTGAAGGATGAGTATGAGTAGGGAGTGTCAGGAAGAGGGAAGGGAGGGTGTTAAGAACACGGGACAGTTTGAACACTTGTATAGAGACTGGCGTGTCTGGCAGGTAGAGAGTCTGTGTACCTAAGTGACATCTGGGAATAGTCCTGGAGAAGGAAGCTGCCTCAATTTTCTCTCTCTTACACATTTAGATTGGTGTCTTTCTTGGTCAGACTCTGGTATCCAGGCTCCAAGAGGGCTCTCAACTGGTTTTCTTATCCAGTGCAGTTGTCTCTCCCACTGAATAGGGCTGACCTATGTAACCAATAGGATGTGGTCAAAATTCAGGTGGCCCTTCCATGGCTATGTCATAAAATAGTTTCTGCTTTGCTCTCTCTTGTCTCACCAGCTGTAGAAAAGCCAACTGCCATTGGCTTTTTGCCAATGCCATTGTCACTGTTGCCAAAAGACAACAGACCTATGGATAGGCCTATCTAGTGAGGAACTGAGGCCTCCCGCTAAAACCAGCACGAACTTGCGAGGCAGGAAAAGTGAGATACACTGGAAGTGAATTTTCCAGCTCAGTCAGGTCTTCAGGCAAAGGGAGACCTGACCAATCGCCACATTGCTACTTCGCGAGGTAGGATCGCCCAACTGAGCTCCTCCTGGATTCTGGACTCATGGAAACTGGGTGAAACAATAAGTGTTTATTGTTTGACGATGCTCTGTTCGGGGATAATCTGCTATGCAGCAGAGGTTACTGATATACTAAGATACCAGAATCATCTCTTCTTTGAACCCTAAATCAGAACAGTCCTACGCTCTGTCTTGTTGGTTAGAGCTCCCACACAACAGGATCTTCATTATGGACAGCGTTGTGGTAATAAATAGAAGACCTTGGGTTAGACGTTTGTCAAGGTGGCTCCAGAGCTTTGCTTTCCCTGCCCACAGACTACATTCTCTTTTGCGTACCACCCCCCCTCCTCTGTGGGGCTAGAAGCTTCCACTTCCCCATAACCTTGACCGGCATACGGTTCCTGTCAGCAACACTGGTTTCTTGCTCTTCTATGACCTTATGGATACAGAGCCCGTCCCAATCTTACAGCTCATTTTGCGAGGCTTAGCTCAGATCCTCAAGACTAAAGCTGATCGGCTCCACCTGAGTAGGGTGCCTTCCCATGAGCTTTTCAGGTAGGACCAAAAAGCAGGGCCACCCAGGGTCAACATGGCTGCCCTGGCCTCTCCCTTAGGGTAGAGTGGGAGGAGCATTTCCAGATCAGGGCCACGGAGCTGGCAAGTACTTCAAATGTGTCTGGCAAATGTAAGAGCTTCCAAGAGGGCCTGCTCAAGATCACCATCACACACTCTCTCCATTTTTATTAACTCACTGGGGTGTGAGAAGTTCTCTTCTGAATAGGAAGAGACAGGAAGCACCCTCCTCCGCATGACAAAAGCCTGTTAGCAGCAAAGCATTAGGATTCATGACTCAAGTCCCGTATTTCTACAAAAGCAATTCCAAACTCTCAAAAGCAATTATACATCATATTATATCATCAGAATAAAGTAAATATAAATCCCTGGATTAACATGAAGGCATAAACAACTGCTGACAGCCTAGAAGTGGTATTAAGAATATTTTGATAAACTCCCAGTTTTCCATACTTCCCTTAACCTCATGGTGATAGCTGTTCAGATTCAGCACACATCGGGTGCATATGTGGGACGCAGCAGGGAGTAAGCAGGGTTGGAAATAAAGAGAAAGAAAAGCAAAGTAGGAGAAATGGGTGGATAAATAATGACTTTAAGGGGGAAAAAGCCAGAAGAAGAAGTGAACCAGGGAGCCGAGGGAACACCTTTTCTCCCTTATGATAGCTCCGTAAGGGGAGCTGGCTGCTGGTACCCTTATGGCTTTGTTCTTCATGCTTCTCCTCTGGCCCTTTTCAAAAAGGAGGCGATTCTGAATGGGTTATTATGTATTCCAGAAACATGCACCGAGTATGCACAGGCTGAAGGGAATAGATGGGGTCATGATCTCGTCCAATTGGCAAACAAGTGTAGGACCTAGTTGAACAAACAACTGAAGTTCGGTGAGATCACTGAACTTTTAAACAATTAAATCTGTGCCCAGGGAGGTAGGGGGAGCTCTCAACTCTGTTGTATTGACTCATGGTATAAGCGTTGTTAAAGACATTAAAATGCGCCTCCCTCAAAGTTATATGTTGAAGTGTTAGCCCTCACTAGCTCAAAATGTGACCTATTTAGAAATAAGGTCACTGAAGATATAATTAGCTAAGGTGAGGTCATTAGGGTGGGCCGATGTGACTCATATCCTTATATAAAGGGGGAAATTTGGACACAGTGACATATACAGGGGCAGAATGTCATATGAAGATAAAGGCAGAGATTGGGGCGATGCTTCTAAAAGCCAAGGAATTCCAAAGATTTCAGAAAACCACTGGAAACAAGGGGAAGAGGCATGGGTCAGATTCTTTAACCTTCTGGAGGACCCAACCCCTACCGATAGACATCTTGATTTTAGATTTCTAGCCTCCAGAACTGTGAGAGAATGAATTTCTGTGGTTAAGCCACCCAATCTGTGGTGAATTGTTACTGCAGCCCTAACAAATTGATATAAGCAGTTTTGATGAGAGTTTAAGAGATTAGATGAAGGATGAAAAGAAAGGAAGGTCCTCCAGGCTGAAGGGGTGGAAATAGAGACTCAGTTCTTGACAAAAATGAACTTTGGGGAACACTGTGAGATAACGCGTGTTTCTGGAACGCATGTTTGAGACTGATCAGGAAGTGTGGCTGGAGAGAAAGTCAGGGCAATTGTAAAGAGATGCTTTCTGAGGCTGCAACGTCTAATTACAACTACTGGCCAAAGAGAGGGCTCAAGGCATGGGAACAGCATGAGGGCCACCCTGTGATGTGCCCATGGATGCCTGGTATTAACCATCACTCGAAAGCTATCTGTTATATGAATAGAATTGGCTCCTTCAATGCAAATAAGCAAGATTTGGGACCCCGGGTATCTCCAGCATCAGTCTCTACCTGCTAGCCTCCTGCATGAATGTTCCAGTTGCTTCCTTATCCCCAAGTGAAGAAATAGCCCTAAAGGCTATAACGATACCTGGAGGGGAAAGGCCAGTGCTGGCAATGGAGGGTGTGGGGTCCCGTCCCTCTTCGGTCTTCACCATGCTCTCTGCCTTTCAACCGAACCCATTCATCATGTGTACTTTGGAACCATGGGTGGCCAAAGTTCACCCTAAACGCAGTTATATATTTTGGCATCTAGAGAAAAGTGTAGGATGTGTTGAGAAGCCAGGGGTGGTAACTAGAATGTGGGGAAAGAGTGACTAGCTCCTGGGACCCTGACCTTGACCTGCCTGAATTCTGAACCGTTCTTTCTCAAATTTCTGAAAAACAAATCACATAATGGTGGGAACCAGAGGGGGGCAGCCTTGTAGCAAAATGCCCAGAGGCTGCATTAACTTCTTTCCCTGGCAACTTGGAAGGCAGCTAATTTACAAGCTACCTCCTTTTAGTTTGGGGGAAAAAATATAGCTAACAATAAGGAAGAGAATGCCATCTATTTCTTCGACTTAAACATGCCTGCTTCAGTGGTGAATGGTTGATCTCCAAGCTTGCTGTTTTCAGGCTATAAAAGCTGTTTATTTCACTCTATAAAAGAACATTTGAACTTATATAGCTATCTGAGTTTAAATGTTTGGGGGAAAGAAAAACGCAAGGGGAATGAGCAAATCGAAGCTGAAACCTGATCTCTTATGGGCTGCAGGGTTTGCATAGAAACTTCCTTCATTGGGAATCCCTCCTCCCTGTCCCCAGTGCACCCACAGCAGCCCCAGTGCACAGGAAATACATCCAGCTCAGTATGTTGTCAACATCAGTGAGCATTTCAGCAAAGCTCCCCCAGTGACTCCTTTCCCATGTACTGGTGTGATCCACGTTCACCGGGGACCCCGTGGTTCTTAAAAAGGTGCAGTTGCCCAAAGGAGGTGACAGACATTGACAAATCTGTGTTGTTTTTCTCCCCAAAATGGTGAGTTGATGTGAGCGACCCGGCCCCCGGCTGCAGTCAGCCACTCTTCTGGGAATGACAGGCCCCGAGGGTCTGACAGATGACCTAGGCACCCATGCTGCCTTCTCCTGAGAGGTACTCAGAGACCCCCTGTCAGCGCCCAGAACCCTGGCCTGGACATCCTACTGGAAGGATTAAAGCTTCTCTGAGACAGGCTGACCGTGTCTGCCAGCACAGTTCTGTTTATGTCTATTGTCCTCTTGGCATATTTTCAAGTGAAGGGGGCATACTCGGCCCCCTTCACTCTCCAAGTTGCCCTGGTTTAGACCATATGTTATATAACCAATCTATTCCTAGAAGTCTGTGCATGATTTGGGGGTCACACTTCTTGCCCAGCTTAGGGGGAGGGATGTGGCGGCTTAGGGACACAGACACGTTTGAGAGAAGAGTTCTCTTGGCTTAGGTTCCCAGAAAAGCAGGTCTGACTCAAAGAATTGATGCAAATAGTGTATTCGGATGGCACAAACACCTGTAGGGAATGGGGAAGTGAGAAAAAGGGACAGCAGCCAAAAAAGATGTGCTAGCAAACTGTACTGCGGGCAACTGGAGTCGAATTCTACTGAGGAAACTCTGGCAGACAACGAACGTCACAGAAGCATTCCTTGTGTTGGGGAAGACTGTTCCCAGGGGCATTACTTCTAGCACTTTCTGTCTGCCTGCAGCAGGGCACAGCAGCCTTCAGCTGCTTTGGAGAAAAGCTATAAGCAAAGACTTACAGAACCTGGTGCATATTCTGCACCAGCAAATTGAAGGGATGTGGCCCAAGAAATGTGGGCAAGGGTTGATATTGGCTGCCACAAGAGGGAAAGACAGAATAGAGAAAGAAAACATAAATATTCTTGAGTGCCCACACCCTCCTTGGCTCTTCAGTTTTGCTTCATGGACACATGCCCTCTTTCACTGGGTTCATCATCAGAATAGCAAAATTATTTTAAGCACAGTATTTAACGTATGTCTCTCCTGCAACACCATGACCTCCACAGGGCCGACTGCATTCACTTTCTTTACTGTATTCGTTCAGTGAAGTATATTTGCTAAGTGAATCAGCCAATGAATGAATGGTGTCAGTTTCTGTCAGATACTCTATCTATATTCTCCGGCCAATTTATGAGCTATATGCTATTATTTCGAACTTGCAGACAAGGAAACAAGAAGAAACTTTCCCCAGTATCGTCACATTGCTGAGAAAGTCAAGTCCAGGTCTGGCTCACTTCTAAGCTCACCCTCTTCCAGCATAACCTTCTGATAAAGGGGAAATATGGATACATAAGGATCTTTTGCATGTATATGTAGGTATATATAATTTATACTTGTAACATATATACACACAAGCACACACACCAGAGTTGTGTAATAAAACCCCAGGCACCGCCTAATCCCTGGTTCTCATCACTTCCCACTCCTTTGCATCTCTCCAATGTACCCTCTTAGTTCAGACTCAAGCCTTCTCTAGCTACTTGAAGTCTTCGCATGGAAAAAGACAAAAAAATTTTTTTTTGTTTATTTAAATCCTCAGGCAAGAGGAAAGAAAGCCAAAGTTTCAAAAACTAGCATCTGCCTTTCCCTTGAATGACTTTTCTCATCAAAGAGGTAAAGGCATTTAAGGATTTGTGACATCATTATTTTTTATTCTTCATTGTTCCAAGTCTGGTCCAGTTTCAATGGGGAGGGGAGACTCCAGTGTTCTGCTGGTAAATGTCAACAACCTGCTCTCTTGGAAAACAAACAAACAAACAAAGAATCCAACCAACTTTGATTTGTAGCATATGCAAATTCCCATGACGTAAATATTCCCATTATGGCCAATTTCAAACTATCAATGCGAAGTCACTGAATGTGGACGCTGACAATAGGCGAACAGTAATACTCCATTCAATAACGTTTCTGCCACACGAATACAGTAGGTATAAACAATCTCACAAACACACATAATAATAAAATGTGGTAAGCCATTAGAAAGCAATGAGTTTTGAGTATTTGTGACCTTTGCTTTTAATGCAAATTATTTGCGAGTTTATTAATTTAATTTTTAATAGTGGCTATGATAACAACCGGCACAAAATAATTCGGAAAACCTAACAGTCACTCTCGTGACCTGGTATGGGCTGACTCCGCCATATCATTTTGGAGAGGCTCTAACTTTGGAGAGTTAGACTACCCAAACATTAATCCTAAGCCCCAACATGGAAGATTTTCAGGTAAAATTGATCGATGACATATGGTTCAAGATTCCGGCTGGACGTCTAGAGCACGAACCAACTTCTTCGTTATCAGCCAACTATCAAATCATCAAAAGGGGTTTCTTTTTCCTTGTTTATTGCCTGTGTTCCCTGATAGCCTATAAGCTTTGTGCAGGCAGGCATCTCACGTATTTTATTCATTAGTGATTTTCTAATATTCCAGTAGATGTCTGGCGCATAGACACTCGTGTTCAATGAATAAATGCAGAAATTAATGATTCTTCATTTTCCATATAAAGACATTCAAACTCAGATGAATTAATTTTTCAGATCACTTGATTTTGTGCTGCCAACAAACCCAGGGCACTGCGTTGCTCATGCCAACTGCTTTTTTCTATGGACTTAGAATTGTGACCCATATTCCTCATGGTAGCAACCACCTTCCTTGGTCTTAGACCTCCCACTCACATTATCCCGATTTCCCTGCCAAGTATGTGTCTGCTTTCCCCATAGACTGCCGTCGTATGAACCTTTCATGTACCAGGGTTTTGGTCCATCCTTCCATAGCATCCTGGGCCCTATTTCCCAATATTGGTCCCATTCCATGGGTGGGCCAAATGTCATTCCAGCTTTGATCCCTGTTCCCATGGCACTGAATTCCAAGAGTCTTCAACAGCATAGAGTGGTGGAACTGAAGTGTTCAGGTGGCTCCCCCAGATGGCTAACTATTGGGATCTCCCGAAGAGATTTTAGAAAACAGAGTCTCAGGTCCGATCCCAGACCTACTTGTTAGGTGAGATCTGGGAATCTGCAGTTTTAGGGATGCCCCTTGTGTTCTTTGAATCAGCCAGGCTTTAGAACAATTCTCAATGTTGCCCCAATAACAGAAGTGAGAAGGAAACCACTGAATGCAGGTAGAAATGAAAACAAAGCCCAAGAGTTTTAGGTGAACACCAGGAACGGGGCTATCTGATTCTCAAATACTGTGATTCTCTGAGGCAGAAAGGAGGGACAGCCTGTGCCCAGAACTGTTGACTGATCGTGTCCTGGGACCGCTTCCTGCCCCTGGTCTCCATCCTTGCGTCCTCAGCACTCCGTGGGGCAGAGTCCCTGACAGTAACCAAGCAACAGTGGCGTCTGACCTGAGTTCCCTGCGAGGACTGCCAGATTAAATATAGAATTCCAGTTAAATTTGAATTTCAGATGAACAATGAACAACAAATACTTTTTGAGCTTTTGGAACTTCCGTTCCTGTGAGCTGCTCACGGAGCCGGCGATGGTAAGGAGGTCCCTCTTTAGTAAACATGGCCTTCTGCAAGGCCTAGCATTGGTAGATTCCATTTTTCACACGTTTATTTAGTGCTTATGGCTGGCTGTTCTATGGGCCCCAAGTCCATCCCAAAGACCATGGTGGCAAATGTTCAGTGCTCTGGAGGACTTGGGGAGAAAGCTCCATCTATTTCAAAAGCGTAGCATCTGTTCAGCCAAACCAGCTTCACGGTTTCAGGCGTCCAATTTATCTTTTCCAGTTTGGGTTTTCGGAACGATGTCTAATAAATTTGTCTAAAGGCAGATCCCACCTTTCTTTGCATTTCTCATAAATACATATCAAACATGGAGCCTTTTCATGAGTGATAGGGTTATTTTCTATTTTGGAGAAGTCTCTGTTTGTCATGCATTTATTCAGTCAGCAAATCTTTTCTTCAGAGTATATTATGTACCACGTGCTGTTCTAGGTGTTGGGGATGTTGACGTGAAAAACAATACCTTAAGGAATGTGTGCTTATGGTGAGAATAAGGAAGGAAGAGGGATAGGGTGTGCTTCTGGGGAGAACATGAAGTTGTGATTTTAAACTATGGACTAGAGAAGATCTCACTGAGCATGTGATGCTTAGGCAACATCTTGAAGGAGTGCTCCTTTTCGGGTTTTAAGAACTCTAGGGCAAGTTGGTTTAATCTTCATTTACTGTAAAATATATACATTTACCCAAAAGGAAGTACTTCATACAGATGCTATCATTTATCAAGGGATCAAATTTGTAATGATATCAGAACGTAATGCCCTTTGTGTAAATATCCATTTCTCCATCTCAAATGGGCCAACTCAGGAATACACAGTGTATCATTAACACTAATTAATTTTCTAATTAACGTGGGGCCAGGCAGGTAGTGCTTAAAGCAAAGGCTCTGGAATGTGACTGCCTGGTTTCAAGTCCTGTCCCCGCCATTTAACAACGATATTATATACGACAAGTTGCTTTAGTTTCCTGTGCCTCATGTCCTAACATTAAATTGGAGTAGTGATGTTAGCTGCCTCATAGCATTGTGAGAGTTAAATAAGACAATGTGCAATCTTTGTCACATAGAAAGTTCTTAACGGCGTGATGATAAACTGACTCTCCAAAGCAAAAACAAAAACAGACAAACAAAAGACCTGATGTATAGTATTTGCCAATTTCCATGGTGTAAATATTCCCACTGTGGTCGATGTCAAGCTACCCCAACACTGTCGCTGAAGCCGGAGCTGGGAAGGGAGGCACACGGGAAGCCGTAACAAGCCGGCAGAAACTGCCCGTGACAGGATAGGAGTGATTCATGCTCCCATAGGTCAATGGTTAAGTATTTATTTTTCAACATATAATAATGCACACAAAGTATTACATGCATTTATTTATGCCTTTAGCGCAGTTTCTCCACCTTGTCAGTGCTGACCTTTAGCGTTGGATAATTCTTTATTGTGGAGGATTGTCTTTGTGCATTGTGGGACGTCACACACAACTGCAGACCTCTACCCATGAGGCACCGCAACCACCCTCCTGTTCCACTTGTGAGAACCACAGAGTGTCTCCAGATGTTTGCCCTCTGGAGGGCAAAAGGTCCCTGGTTGAGAACCATGGCTCTAGCAAAATACAAACACAGGCTAGAAAACGATATTTCTAGAAGACATATTTTTAAAGGAAGGCAAATTATACGAGGTGCCCGCGTGGCTGTAAATACACAGGAACGAGAACAAGACAAATCGAGCACCGGGTCCACGCGAGGAGAAAAAGGTGGGTTCGGACATCACAGATGGGAAGCACCAAGGCAGGGCGGCCAGAGTATTTGGGGTGGTTGGTGGTATGGCGCCCACATTTCAACAGCCTCTTGGTATCTTCTAGGCCTCGGTGCCTACCCAGGCTCTACACCTTATCAGCGGTGTGATTCCGAGCTAGTCGCTTCGCTACTCTGAGCCTCAGAGTGTTCATTAATGGAAAAATGAAGAAGACTGACTGACTTAAATAGCTTGTGAAAACCCTTACAAATATTTATGGAAGAGGAAAGAAAAGGGTCCTTGTTAGCCCTGGGTTTTGGGGGATCGGTAGGTCTTGGGGAGGGACAGATGAAGAGGGAAAGGTAAATGGGCGGGGTGGGCCGGAGAAGGGGTCGATAAAGTGCCTGTGCCGTCACACACGGCTGCAGGTCACCGCTTGGAAATGTGAGAACAAAATAGGACCCCCAATCTAATGACTTTCAGGTGTGCTGGCCCGGCTGTCTGGCCACTGGGGAATGGCCAAGGCCAAGGCTAATGCTCCAGGGCTGCCAAGGCAAACATCCAGGCCTGGAGTGAACCCACCAGAGCCAGGGACCCGGGGCCTCCCACCAGACTGCATGGGACCCTGCGCCTGTCAGTGCTCACACCTGCCCACGGTAGACACGGCAGGCAGGGCCCAACCGCCCCTGCTCCCAGCAGTCCCTGTGACCCTGTCACCTGCCCAGCCCCGCCAGGAGTGGTGCCCTTGTTCCTTCTTTCTCACTTCCCTGGGCCCCAGTGAAAGCCCTGCTGGTTGGAGCTAGGTATATAGACAGAAATCTCTCCATCCTCCTCCGGAGGCCCTTCGCCTTGCTCTATTCTTTGCACCCTGTACCCTGTTCCAGCTCTCACCAGTATTCCACGGTGGTCCTTTCTCCCTTCCATCGCCCAGCTGTGGAGATGCCTTCCACCCAAGATCTGCTCTGCTCAAATAACACTCCCTGATGGGTTGCAAGGCAAGCCAAATGTCACAAATGCAGCATTCGTTAGTCCCAAGGACGTGATGAGAGGCAGCCAGAAAGGTAGGCAAGCGGGTAGGCAGTCACGCCCATTCAGGATGCCTGCTGATAGGACAGGAATTGCACCTTGCAGGCCCGTGACCCTAGGCTTGTAAGAGGATCTGCCCTGACTCCATGAGTAAGACTATTGTGAAAATATTCTTGCTCTGAGCCTTAGAGATGTGGGTCAGAATCTAGACAACGCTGCTCATGTACAAGCTGTGCAAATATGAGCATTATTTAATGTCTCTCTTTCCTTATCTAGCAAGATATAATGGTATAGTCTTTATATGATGGTTAGGAGTATTGATGAGATGATTATTCTTTCTTTCAACAAGCACTTATTAAGCATCAACTATATTCCGAGAGCAGTGGTCGTCCCTGGGTGTGTGTGTGTGTGTGTGTGTGTGTGTGTGTGTGTGTACACATAGATATGTATAGGTACAAACCAAGGTCCCTGATCTCCATTCTAGGGAAAAGGCAAATGAGATATTACAGCAAGGTTATACATTATGTATATAAAATAGAAATAAGAGAGAAGAGAGAAGTCTTCCTAGAATATGCCATTCATGAACCGACTCCAAGGCCTTTGCACTTGCTTTCTCCCTTCTACCCTTAAACTTCTCCCACCAGTATCTGCACAGCATACTCCTTAACGTTCTTCAGGTCTCTGCTCAAATATCATTTTGTAGGAGACATCTCCCCTCACCACCCTGTATAAAATAACACCTACTCTCTCACACTCCATTTCCTTTATCCTTCATTCTCTTCCTAGTCTGAAATACACTTTTTTTCCCCGTCCTTCCCTTACCCTCTCTAGAATGTAATCTCCATGAAGGCAGAGATGGTATTTTGTTTACTCCAGACCTAGGGCGATGCCTGTAATGTAATTACACACACCAATCAACAGTTCTCAATGGAATGAATGAGTCAATGAATGAATGAATGAGAATTGGAGTGAACAGCGAGTAAAAGGCATAAATCTCCCCGGGGGAGTCACAGACAGGAATGCTTGAGGGAAGCTGAAGGAGGGGTAGAGACATTTGCATGATGCCAGGGGGCTTAGGGGAATAGCATGTGCAAAGGCTAGCAAAATGTCTTGGCCCCAGACTGGTGGTAATTTTGAGTAACTAGGGAGCTGCAGACAGGACCAGAGGCACTGGCTACAAATGTATGTGGACAGGAGGCTGGAAACAAGTCTCATTGGATCCCTCTGTTCTGGACGACCTGGAGCCTGTGTGCTGACTTAAGACTATGCAGATTATGACCTGCTGAATGAGGAGGCACAAGCCAGCCACGAGAGGATCGGCAGGTCGCTTCCTCAGCACTGGGGCTCCCATTTTGGGGAAGTGAAACTCCAGGGTCATTTTGATTGAAGGCACAGCGTCAATACACTCAAAGGGAGTAGAGTCACAAGGTTTGTTGCTTACAAGTCCCAGGATGGGGGCGGGGGGAGCTGGGGGAGGCCAGTCCTCCAGCCCAGGTCACAGGCGGGCAAGAGCCTGAGAGCCGGGCAGCAAGCACTTGTGACTTAGAAAGATGGCCGGGCAAGTGCTCACTACGTTTTCGCAGACTCAACTCTGATTGGCTATGTCCAAAGGCACCCCAGGAAAAGCCAGGTGGGAACCTGTGGTAGGAATCCTAAGCTCTCATTTTAGGGTCCTTATCTAAATGCCCAGGCCCTGGGTCTGAGCAGGTTGTCATGCTGTGAAATGCCTGGGAAGGAGCTCAGAATGGCTGTTTTCTCAGACACCCTGTCAGGAACATTGGACTTGGCATGAAACCTAGAACCTAATTTTAGTTTTAAAAGAACAGCACAGGGGAGCCTGGGTGGCCTAGTCAGTTAAGCTTCTGACTCTCGATCTCAGCTCAGGTCACGATCTCATGGTTTGTGAGTTCAAGCCCCCACGTCGGGCTTTGCGCCGACGGCACGGAGCCTGCTTGGGATTCTGTCTCTCCTTCTCTCTGCCCCTCCCCAGCTTGTGCTCTCTCTTTCTCAAAATAAATAAATAAACTTAAAAATTAAAAAAAAAATAGCACAGTGCCAGGCACACAAATGATGTTCACACTTTGCCAGCATCTGATCTCTCCCACATCAGACCATGAGGGGTACCTAGAAACCTTCAAGGGGATAGACTAGTCGACTGGCCCCAGCTGGCTCCACAGTCCCCTGAACCCAGAGGAAGGCATTATGTCTGGGTAGGTGAGAATCAGTGGGCAACTCAAGAGAATGTCTGCCCCTCCCCAGAATTCAGTCAAGGCCAGTCGGCCCCAGTCCGGCCATCCCGTTTTGGAATTCTCCAGTCCAAATGTGCTGTTTCCAAAGTGTTGATGAATTAGGGCTTAATTATCCCAGCTCCAATTCCACTCTGCTCTGGTTACAGTAAATAAACCAGAGCCTGCTTAAATGGGTTTTTACCACCGGCTGAGCTCTCGCATGGACTTTTTGCTGAAATAGTATCGCTGCTTTGAAGAGGGCCCAAGCCGCGTTGAAGAAGTTTGTGGCAACTTCTCCCCTGCTCTGTAGACGTACTTGGAGGAAAGAGGAAGCTGAGTGTTCCCACTGGACTGAAATGAGGGCAGCCGAAGGACTCTGCGGAGTCAGCAATATCGATTCTTTCTCCAGTTCCTCACCCATGCCCAGGGTTTTGCACAGATCATATTCTCAGAGAAACTAAAGAGAGTTATGGTAACTTCTGCTGTTTTTGAAATGCAATTTTTTAAAAGTGATATTTCAGAAACGAGTGAGCATAGTCACTGTGGTGTGGAGGCATGGTGTGAGGTAGGGGTGTGTGTGTGTGTGTGTGTGTGTGTGTGTGTGTGTGTGTAGAAATGGACGGATTATAAACTTGGGGAAATAACCGCTTAGGGAGGTGGTCATCTCATTTATGATTAATTATTAATAAACCGCATTACAATTTACTCATGATTTTAGGGCCTCTCCACCTCCCACCGCTCACTCAGAGCACCTGTGCCTTAATCAATCCCTGTGCTTCAAAGCTCACCCAGTCCAATCTCCTCGAAGATTGCATCAGAAAATTCTCTGTAGTATACAAATTATGTAATGCGCTCTCTTGCCCAAACGCCCTTCGGTATAAGCCAATGTCCTAGAGATTAACGTCCCACACTCCCTAACCTGGCATTTATAAGTTCCACGTGAGCAGCTGCTGTCTACCTGCCAGCCTGCACCCACAGCGTCCTACATTTCGGCCACAGGGAATCACCAGGGCCTGCTGTGTCATTTGTCTTCACTGCTAACATATCCATCTGCCAAAGACCTAATCATCCCGTTGAGAGGAGGCCAAGCAGATATTTCTCTATTGAAAAACCAAAGGGGTGAGAAAAAAGATGTCCACAAACGGAAACATCTGCTTACGTTGTCTCCTTTTTGCCCTTTGCTCTCCCACGATCCCAACACTTTCAAGAATGTGCCACTTCTCCGATGGGATCTATGAGCGCCGACGGTAAGGTTCGAGCTAGGGCCACTGAAAGGCTAGATAAGTGTGGATAAAAAGTGGATGAGCCAAGCTTACTTCCCATTTCAAGGTTGAGCACTGTCAGAGACAATGGCCCGTGCCTCCTGAAGAGAAGACTATGCCATCTTTGGGAAATCCAGAAATCGCTGATCAAGAGACCCAGGCTGAACGAGAGTGACTGAGACCTCACCCGACCCACGTGAGGAGAGAGAAAGTGTTGCTGGCACTTTCATCCCCACAGATCTGCTCCGGGAGCCACCAGCATCCTGGTCACGGGATGGAGCCTGCTTGGGATTTTCTCTCTCCCTCTCTCTTGCCCCTCCTCTGCCCACGCTCTCGCAGCCTGCCATTGACGGTGGCTTGTGACCAGTATGCCTTAAGCCACCACGGTAAAAAGCCAGCTCAAATGACCACCATCTCTGTACTGACTGCAAAGGAAAATGCTCTTGTGTCAGAGAACCAGGAGGGACAGCAACAGGCCCTAAATGGTCTACTGATTTCAGAACTTTTTTTTTTTTTTTTAACCTCTCTCTAGGAGACAACATAAGCCTTTTATCTGGAGTGAATCTTCGGGAAAATATCTGGCCTGTGTTCCAATTAGCTTAGGTCCTGGCAGCCCACGTCTCGTGGAAGCTGTTGATTCTGTGGAATGTGGGAATGGTGGAGACCCTCCATGATTCTCAGATGCCTCCAAAGTCGGCCCTGGATGGCTGAGAGCTGCTGCCCTCTTGTTCCAACCCAGAGGCTGGACATATGTCAGAGTCCAGCTGAACACAGGCGGGCTAAATACAATGAGATGAGACCCGTGGAAGGAGACCACAACTTTATCGAACCACTGGGCCAGGCCAGTGGAAACTGGGAAAAAGAGGATCCCACTGTGGGTGTACAGGGAGAGTCAGGGTGTGAATTCAGGACTTTTTCTTCTTCTTCTAGAAAATAAGTTTATTTATTCATTTAGAGAGAGACAGAGAGAGAGCATGAGCAGAGGAGGGGCAAGAGAGAGGGAGAGAGAATCCCAAGCAGGCTCCATGCTGTCAGCACGGAGCCCGACTCCGGGCTCGATCTCACGGACCGCGTGATCGTGACCTGAGCTGAAATTGAGAGTCGGACGCTTAAGTGACTGAGCCACCCAGGCGCCCCGCGCCTTCTTATTTTCCAATCAGCATGTACACGTGCTTCTCCATGGCCTCTCCCTCAATTCCATACTGCAAGTGTTCCCTACGGGAGGCCATACCAAAAGGAACCCTTCATGCCCTAAGTCTGGCACACGAAACCCAATCACGACTCCAGAGGTTGTGTTTCTCTGGCTTTGGTTGATTTTAATATGACATGAAGGCCTGGAAGTTCCTCTTATTCGTTTTATTTATTTATTTTAATGGCCTAAATTCAACTCCACTAAGCAAATCAATTTAGCACCCAGGCTAAAATTTACAACACACCCACCAATACCAGGGCTCAACAGGATGCATTAAGAGGCTAGTTAAACACCAAATGCAGTATAAATCTCAGCCTTATAGGTGGGCTGAAAACATAAATAGCTTCCAAAGAGCTTCGATCAATACCAAGATATATGTGCTGGCTCAAAGTGTGCACATAATTTAAATTTTAAATTAGCTCCTCCTTAGGACCCCTCCCCACAGTCCTGGGCTCTGCCATTTCTGGTAATGGACCAAATTTTTAATATCGGAGTGTTGGTCCTTGACTTTCTATTAGGACATCAAAACCGGAACGGAGGTGGCCCCAGGGTGTATGTGTTGGTTGGAATCCAGAGACGGAAATGGGCAAAACCTGAAGAAGCTGGGGGCCCAGGGAAGAAGACCACAGGGCATCTCGAAGGTACCAGTAGTGGCCCAGAGGAAAAAAGAGAGGCTAGCGAGCAGGTCACGAGAAATCCACAGGCAGGCAGAAGTTGCCAGGACCCACAAAACTGTGCCTGGAAGTGCCTCACTGGGGCTGGGCTGGGCTTGTTCCGGAAAGCCATGGATTCTGAGCTAGGCACAGAGTGAGGGTCTTGCCATGGGGACGAGACGCACAGCTGCAAAATGCAAGCGGTGTCAGTAACAGTCCAGACTCTGTGCCGCTGTGAAATCATGGAGCAGCGGTTTGCTTGGAGGCTGAGGCGGGTTCACCTCTCGGGGGCGTCAGCGATGCAGGACTGAGGTGACACAGGGAAGGTACAGTCCCTCCTCTCCAGCAGCAGTTTCTGCAGCCCTGCATTCCCTGGGTTCTGGGGCAGCCCCGCTTCATGATTTCCCCCTAAGGGATTCATCTGTACACAGCCCGGATTGCGAACACCTGGGTATGAAACGATCCCAAGGACTTTGGCAGCCCGGACTAAAGTCTGCCTGCCAGACCGGCTTCCCAGAGGATATTGTCTCTGGATTACGCCCATTCCCACTGTTCCCTTGGGTGCTAACCGGGCTGTGGAATCTCCTTTGAGGAGGGGGGGAGGGGGGAGTGAGGCCTCAGAACCCAGCAGTTTCAGGAACGGATATCCATTGGAAACGACCTCTCCCTGCAACCCCAGGCCACCTGTAGGTCAGCCTGGCCATCTAGTGAGTCACGTGGCAGGGGACTGGGCAGAAAGACGCCCTGTGGATAAGCAAACCACATTTGCCTTTGGGCCCAAGCCTTGAGCTAAGGAAAGTGTGTCCCCAGTGATCAGCATCGGGAGACAGGGCCTCAGGATGCTGCCTACAGCTGGACTGATTCTCTGAGGACCCAGCGGCCCTGGTTCCACAGGAGGAGAGCGATTGGGGGCTCTCAGATTCAAGGACCGGTAAGACCGGGCAGGGTCCTGCATAGGCCACAAGGGCAAAATGACAGGGAGAGGCATTACATAAGCCTGTATAAGGAGAAATGACATTCACACGGTCACAATGTACTAGCGACGGCTGCATGAGGAAAGGGCATCCCTACCCCCTTTCCCCTGGATAACTGCAAGGACCCCTCCGGAGGTTACCCCCCAACCACCTCCACCACATTTTCGCCTCCACACGGTGGGCACAGCCACCCTCCACATCTGTCAATCACATGATGGAGCCACCCTTTCCAGACTCCTTTGATGACCTTCTGTCTCCTTCAGAATAAACACCGAGGCCTTCACCAGGGCCGCCAAGGCTACCCGCTCTGCTCTTCCCCTTCCTCCTCGCTCACCCTGCTCCCACCGCTCTAGCCGTCCCGCCGCTCCGTGCACCGCAAGCCTCAGGACCTTTGCGCCTCTGGTTCCGCGACGTGGAATCTTCTTCCCGAGCAACTTTTCGAAGCTTACTCTCTCACTTCACCCATGTCTGCTCAAATGTCTCCTCCTCGGAAAGGCCTTCTCCGGCTGTGTTAGCTAAAACGGCACCCCCAGTTCTGCTCTGGAACCTGCTCTATTTTATCCTTCCTTTGGAACACGTATCATCCAACGCGCCCTGAGTTCTCTGTCGCCGATCTGTCTCCCCACCTAGAACGCGAGTTCCACGGAAGCCGGCTGGTCACCCCCCTCACTGTATTCTCAGGGACGATCAAGTGGCTGGCTGCTAGAGGGTGTCCCACAGATACTTGCTGAAGGGAACAGTGGGGACATTGTCAGGGGCCACGCGAAATGCCTTCACGTGACTCTCACCCTTCCATCAACTGGACGAGGCACGTTCCACTGGTCCTCCGATCTCATAAATGAGGACATGGGCATTTTTTGAAGGTGGGTAACTCGGCCAGGGTGGCAGTGCTAGTTAGTGGGCGGGAGAGCTGGGATTCGGTGTTGGACCCGACTCTCTGGTCCCCTAGGTGAGGCGATGTATGCAAAACCTCTAGAAGGAACAGAAGATAAACGAAGGCCTCCTGCCCCTGAACGACCCACTGAACGATCCTGAACGATCCACGACAGTTGTGACTCACTTGGTCGTTATACCCTCTGCCCATCCGACCTGCCTACATCTGCTCAGTAGGACGCCCTGCAAGCAAAGTACCAGGTGCCCCGTGTGCGGCGACAGAAGACGGCCACTGCCTTCAGACGGTGGACGTACGAGGGCAAGAGAATGCCACGTGCACAGACAACTGGAAAGCAACGCGGGAAATCGGAGATAAAAGCAGGAAACTGTCTGAGGTGCCCAGAGGAACTGCGGGTCACAAGCTGGCCCCATGTTCCAAGGCGTGTTGCAGTAGGATGGGCTTATCTCCACCTCCTCCAGTGCCACACCCCCGCCCCCTGACATCTTTGATTCTCCCAGGGCCCCAGAAGAAAGCACAACCAAGCCTGGGTGACTCATATATTGCAGCTGCCACCAGGCCACCTGGAGTTCTCCAGTGCAGCCTGAGTCCTTGGCTCCCCGGCAGGATGCCGTGTGCCCTCGTCTACTTCCGGGCCTTCACATATGCCCTGTCCCATCATTTTCATGACCCAACATCTACCGCAAAAGCACTTTCTCCACGAAGCTTCCCATGATAAGCCCAGGAAATGAGAATGCTCAGCCCACACATCTTCTTACCTTGATTTCAGATTTCCCAAGTGGTTCTCCAATTATCTGGCATTGTCTTGCACTGGTGCAAGTGACTGTCGGAGGTCACTGATGGTTTTATGTCATCAGGCATGGGGCACTTGTTACTGTGGTTTGCCAGTGTCCTGCTAAGTAGATCTAGGCAAATAGAAAGAGCAGAGGGTGTAATGACCAAGTGAGTCACAACTATGGTGGAGAAAATCCCAGAACACGTTGCAATAATTTCAGCAAGTGTTCTTCTCAATCATTCGTTCATTTACTCTTCACATGAAACCCATGAGGCGGGTATTTTCATTCCGATTCTGCAGATGCCAGATTGAGGCTTACGCAGAGAGGTTAATGGAACTGTCCCGCGTCTGACGGTAGCTTTTGGTATGGAAGGCTGGCTTTAAAGCCCACTCTGTCTCCAATTAACACATGAGCTCTTAGCCACGGTAGAAACAGAGAGGGAGAAGGTAGAAACCTCCCTTCCACGTGGGGGCACGTGGGCACAGCTACCCCCACGTGGGGGCTGTCGATCGGGTGCCTGTACTTGACCAGCTCCGAGGCTGGACTTAGAGTGAATCGCAGAATTCCGTGAGAGAGGCATTGGTAGCGCCCTCTTCAGGGGGTCTGCCTCCAACAGGGATGTCGACAGTTCAAAGCACTTAATGTGAAAACAAAACGAGCGAGCAAGACTTGCGTGGCTTGGCCCAACACTTCACTGAGAATTCCGGATCATTCTTATCCACCTCCCCATCCAAGTGGAGCCCTGTCGTCCCCGGAGCAGAGTTTTCAGACACAAAAGGGATCTTACCTAATTGCTTGGGTAGCACCCCCGTGTTTCCCTGGCCTTGATTTGGGGGCAATTCTTTGTGGCTGAAAGCCATGTAGGAGGACAAAGGGAACAGAGAGGGTGATGTCACCAATGACATGTTGGCAGTTCACAGGCTACTTCTACTCAGCAGGCCCTTCTAGTCAAAAGCCTTATCCCATAATCTGCTCAGAGTGCCTATGCACCGTCGTTCATTCAGTCAACACACACTCTCACCAACACCTAAGATACCAGACTCTGTTCTAGATGATGAGCTATGGTGACCAACGAGAAGGGTCTTAAAACCGTGAAACTCGGGGGCAAAAAGTAACCACATAACTAATCACAAAAATAGAATCATTGTACGTTGCAGTTAACTAGTCTCAAAGGAACTCAGGAGGCAGGGAGAGAAAATAATGCGGGTTATTTTACTTTCGGTAGTGTAATCAGGGGAGGCTTCCTGGAGGAGGTGTCATTTAAGCAGAAGCCTGCAGAAGGAGAAGAAGCCAGGCATGTGAGGGTAGCGGAAAAGAGAACTCCAGGCACAGGGAGTCAGAAGACTGCCCTGGCAGCCACAGGTGCGTCCGTGAGGGTCACAACATCAGGGCGGCACCAGCGTGGTCTCGGAATGCGATTTGGAATACCACCGTGCCCGTGCACCCAGTGAGCCAGGAAAACTGCTTCTTTTCTCTTCACTTGGATCTCTAACTACAAGAAACATCTTCTCCCACCACAACATCCTGTTTCCTCCGTGGTATTGGTGGAAGCTGACCACACACTCTGGAGAATCTCTTTGGCCCAAGGTCACCAGAGGAACAGAACGACCGCGAGGCTACCTCTGAAGCCGACCCGCTGTCCACGGGGTTTCTGCGTCAGGCCTGCCCTGAACAGGAGCCCCGCACAAGCATCTCGGGCACCCGGGCCACCTGCTTTTCAAACGTCAGTGAGAGACGCGAGCTGCTTCACATGGAAATCATGATCTCGTCTCTCTGAATGGCACCGTATGGTTGGAAGGCAGTCAGGGAAGGCTCCTGGAGGAGGTGACTTCAGGACGTATACAATGCCAGTTGGAGGAAAGGAGAAAGAGGCGCATTCCAGACGGAAGAAACAGGCTGCCTAGTTTTGGAGGTGGGTACCTCCCGGTCCGTGTGCGGGTGGAGACACGCCGGGTTGGAGCACGTCTGTGCTGGCGAGAAGGCAAGGTCACAAATATGAAGCAAGGACCCCTTGAAAGGGGTCCCTAAAAGCCAGGTCTGAGCACTTTGATCCTGCACCTCCCTCCCTCCCTCCCTCCCTCTTCTTTGGCGTGAACAAGGCTTGCTCCCCACTCCCTCCGCGTGCAATTCCGCAGCCGGTGCCTCACTTCTCCCGACCCCCTGGGATAACCAAGACGTGGCTGCAACGGGACTTGGACTCATGCACACGTGCCCCCCCCCCCCCGCTGCCCCCGCACTCCATCCCTCCCTGCCCTGTGTCCTCGCGTGCCTTTAGGTCACAGCCAAACTTTGCTCCCCTGTGTCTTTCAGTCGCAACTGAAAGATCTGTAGCAGGAGGGTCCCATTTCCACAAGCCAACTGGGGCTCAGACGCGTCAGACCCCCCCCCCCCCCCCCCGCCCCCGACGGCGAGGACGCAGCAAATGCCTTCATTTCTCGGACCCTGACGAAGGGAGGGCGGGTTCCTGCTCTGGACATCACTCTCCATAGCAGTGGTTGTGACTGTTGGGTAACTGCCACCGACGGTGATGGGATCACGGCTTCGGGGCAACGGCAGAAGCAAGCGGAGAGTCGGCGAGCGGGGCCGTGGGGCAGCTCGCTGGGCCGCAGCTGCCTGGAGCTGCCGTCGCACCGGGGACCCTCAGAAGCCTTAGATCTGTCAGCACAGATCCCACCAGGGAGCCGGCAACACCCCTCACTTCCTCCGGCCTCTCTGAAACCCGGCCAAGGAGCAGGAGCTGCGCGAGCGCTCAGACGGCTCCCGGAGCCTCCAGGCCTGGGCACTGAGCCCTTGCCTGGGAACATGGCAAGGGCTAGGCCCGTCTCCCTGGAAGACGCTTCATCGCTCCTGACACGTCGGGCTTAAAACCCACCATCACTGTCAGTCAGCATCTACCCCACGGGGCATGATGTGGGGAGAGAGGGAGCGAAAAATAGAAGGGACCCGCGGAGCCAGGGAGGGAGGGGGGCAGAGGCTGGTTGGAAGAAGTAAGGACCCACTTGTGGGAGTCCTTGGGGGTGCGGGGCTAACGGCCCAGCTGGGTGGGATCAAAGGGGAGCCCCCAGCGCAGCCCAGGGCCAGAGGATCAGCACCACGTAGGCCTCCTTAGGCCTTGATGTCCCTTCTCCTCAGCCTCTGAGGGCAGTCCAGCCACTGCCCGAGGAAATCCTACCTCAGGACGCGGGTCTCCAATGGGGGCCTGAACAGCCTCTGACAAGAGCCCCCCCAGTGGGAGTGTCCGACCTCTGGACTGTTCCACACATCATGAAGTAAAAATCGTATCAAGAAAAAAAGAAAAAGGAATCCTCTCTTCAATTCTTCTTCAATCCCTGGGTGACACCAAGGGCAACGCATCCGATCGGTTCTAGAGTGTCTAGGAGCGACACCTACCTCCTTCCCCACCTTCCCTTCCAACAAAGAAAGAGCCCAGTCTCTGGTAGGCAAGGGTGTCTAGGTACAACGCGATAAAACTGTCTGGTTTTCACTGCACTTCCGTGCCTAATGGCTGCTTAGTGCGGGAAGGATTCGTTGTCTCTCAAGTTAACGACACAAAGTTATGTTCAAATCCCTGTACCTGAGAAGTTCTTAAAAGTGAACGGAAAAATAGCCCAACCCTTTGCAGATCCTTGGAATATCTTAGGGAAATTCATTGCCAACCGAAGGTAGGGGAGACAGGGCCCAGGATGGCAAGCGTCTGAGGACTCTGGGAAAGTTCTGGAGACAGGACAACCAGCCCAGAGGCTGCTGGTCCCTGGCAGCCACGGGAGCCCCCCCCTGAGCAGCAGCCTTTCTTCGAGCAAACATCCGTCTCTCTCCTCTTTGTCCTTAATGACCACAGCCGGGGGGAGTGGGGAGGGGGGTGGGCAGCTTTAACTCCAAGGAGGCTGTTTGTATCCAGTCTGTGAGGAGAGGCCTAAATTGGCATTCCACATCATAATAAAAAAATTCCCAACAATTATTAAAAGATTCTTATCTCTTGCTCCCTACGTGGATAATGAGGTCCTTCTCTGCTGGACTGAGACAGGCTGTCTCTGCTCTCACTTAATGAAACAGGACCAAGTTTGCAAATGAGCCTGCCCCGGCTCTCCCCTTAACCTCTGCTTGTCGAGTTGTACATCAAACCTCCTGGCTTCTGTCTTTCCTTATTAACAGCCCGTAATCTTAGCAGGGCCCTCGCCTTGGCATTCCCTCTTTGCGTGTACAGATCCGGTTTTCCCTGGACAGACGACTGGGGGTTTGTCTTTGTCTTTCCAGGACTGAGTTTTTAGGGGATCCAGGCGTTCCTGGTTTCAGCTAACAAGGAGCTGAACCGAGAGAGAACACCGAGAGACAGAGAGAGAGTGTGTGTGTTGGTGTGTGTGTGTGTGTGTGTGTGTGTGTGTGTGTGTGTGTGTGTGTTTTGCTGAAAAACCACTAGCATTCTCTCCCCGGGACTACGGGTGCTGGAAGCTGGGTTTAGTAACGGTTCTAACTGAAAACCTTTACCTGCAGCTGTGGGGCCCCAGGGTTCATTTCTCTCCCCGGGCCCGGCCTACTCCTGAGGGCAGGCCAGGCCAGGCCAGCTGAGTCATTGTAACAGAGGTCACCGGATTATACTTCTCCGAGTCATTCCTTCTGGATTCCCAGGGACTTTCCTTTATTTTGACCCCGTTTCAACAAAAACCTTTGAAATAGGGAGAGCTCTGTTAAGTGGGGTGTATGACAGCTTCTCCTTAGAGGTCCAGCCCCTGCTGGGGGAGCAAGGGGAAGGCGAGCGTGTGTTGAAGGGGAAGTCCTAAAATGGGTTGATCCATTTATTCCCTTGCATGTATAGGCTATTATTTTGATAATATGGGAACTGATGGGTTCTTTGCTCCCAGAAGGTGTTGACTTTCTCTCTCTGGTGGAAAGTGGCCAACACTAGAGCTCTTGAGATTCATGCTACGTGGGATACTAATCACCCACCATTTCAGGGGGGCTTTGCTCAGACTGGGATCCTATTCCGGTTGTCTACTGCTATCTAGCAAAATATCCCTCAAGTTAGTGGCTTTGAACAAAACCCGTCTTATTATACCTCATGATTTTGTGGGTCAGGTATTCAAGCAGGGTTTGGTCGGGCTGTTCCGTCCCTCGTAGCTGCTTGGCACCTCGAGGTGGTATTCGGCCATGACTTGCTTGGTCTGAAGATCCAAGATGGCTTCACTCACATGTCTGGTGGAAAACAAGTTCTCTTGGCAGGCTGTCCAGGCTTTCCTGGGCTCCTCCCCCTCTCCGTGTTTTCTCAGGGACTCTCCAGCGGTCTCTCCAGGAGGGTACTGGAGTCCTTACGTGATTGTTCAGGGATCTAGGAGTGAGCATTTCTGAAGACAGGAAGTGAAAGCTCCTGACTTCTTTCAGCCTCTGCCACATCCTGTCGGTCACAGCCACCATAGTCTTCCTAGATCCCAGGAGAAGGAATATACTTTGGGAGGAGGAGTTGGGTTTCCAGTCCAGTGTTTACAGGAGAAGGCACCAGCAACACACACAGAAAGGCCTGGAAGAGACGCTGGGTGCTTTCTGACAGACTTGGCTAAAGGAGTAGATGGAATGGGACCAGCTTCCCAGTCCCTATAGGAACTCAAGCTTAGGAAGTGGCAATCACAGGAGTATGACTTCCAACATCCGAAGAGATTAAGGGAACCCTAGGTCTCCAAGGAGATGGAGGTCCTGAGACCTGAGTTTCCCCTTTGCTGCCTACCACACGAATGCCGAGCAAAGATCGTAAATCAATGACAGTCTCTGTTGCCAGTTTCCCCCACAGATAACCAACCCTTTGCCGCTTGGAAAATAAAGTAATCCATAGTCGAGGATAGCACTCCCACCCAACAGAGTCAAGCCATGCCCTCCTGCCTTGTTGGTCTCTTCTGCAGATATAAACATCACTATATTCTCACCACTTACTATTGGGGTCTTGGGGGAATCCAGAAGCAGTAGCTCCTTCCTTTCTACTAAAGCAGGAATATTAAGTCACCTCTTCACACCTGGGCCCCTGCCCCTATTATTGTCATCCGTTCCACTACTCATAAGCACTCCAGAGGAACAAGCTTGAGATACGATATACACCAATTCTCTTTCCATTTTTTTCCCCCAGCTCAGCACCTGGAGTCCCCATTCCACCTGATTCTCTTTGGAGTTACATGAGAGAGAAGGCTATTTTCAGTAGTACCCAAACCTAGCCATGCATAAAAATAACCTGGGAAACTTAAGAAAACATGTAGATCCATGGGATTCCCTTAAAGAGATCCTGATTCAGGAGGTCTGGGCTGAGACTCAGGAATCTCCAGGTCTCCTCCAAGTTTCCCCTGGTGATTTTGATGTGATCCTGTGGTCTTCTTAGATACATTTTATTAACTTCCCGCTATGCTGGGTCCTCATTTCAAAGGGATGGGGCCAATTAGCTCTCTCAGTTGGTGAGACCAGCTTGGTTATTGAAGAGACAAAGACCCAGGGTGTGTTTTCCATAGCTAGAGCCTGACCTGTGACCTTAGCCAGCTGCCTTGCAAATACCATTGATCACCAGGGCAACCCGGCCAGAGAGAGCTAATGGTTCAGAGCAAATGCAACTTCACTACTGGTGTGGAAGGGGGAGGAAAGACAACTCTGGACTCAGAGCAGGCCACACTGGCTCTGTCACCTCTGAACAGCGTCATCATCTTTCACTCTGAAGATATGTGATGGGACTAGACACCTCCTTGGCGCTGAAGACTGTCTGCTACCCCAACAAAGAGTCCCACTTCCACCGCTTTCCTCCAAGGACATCTGTGTTCAAAGCAAGAGGAAATAATATATCTATGTTACATAGTGGTTAAGATACAGCCTCCAGAGTTGAAGGCTTTCGATGGCATCTTGGCTTTAGTGTTTGCGAATGGTCTGCAGACAAACAAATGAATGAACCTCTGTGCCTCAATTTCCTCATTCTGCCAAATCCTGGTAACATTGGTGCCTATCTTGTTTCTCAGGGTAAAATATGAGATAGTACTCATAAAATATTAAATTTAGCCCGGTGTGTGCTTTATAGTAAACACTCAGGAAATAGTCTGTCATTATTACTGGTATTATTTTTATGAATGATAAATCCCTTTCCCACACATGGCTCTCCTTGTCCTCAGTGTCAGTGAAAGGCACTATCATACCCCAAGTGGCCGAGGCATAAGGGGGGGGCATCTTCTTCCTCTCCCCTAGCTCACAGCCACCATTCAACTGTCTCCCTGACTGAGCCCATTCTTCTCATATTCTGGAAGACGAATGTCCAACTTGGCTTTCATCACTTCTACTTTCATGACTGGCATCGCCTCCAGCTTGCCTCCCCACCAGTAATTTCCCTTCCTGTGATCATTCCCCAACTTTGGTCCAGAGGGAGTCTTTCAAGAGATCAATCTTAATAACCCATTCTGCTTAAAGAACCTACTGGTTTCTATCTCCCATGACACTAAATTCCAATCATTTACTCGCTACACAAAATCCTTCATGCCTTGTCCCACATCTCTCCTCCAGGCCACCCCCACTGCTTTCCTCTGTATCGTAGGCACCAACCAGAATTCCATGACTATAGAGATGCTTTCCTGTGATTCTCTCCACAATATTTTTTTCTTCTGGCCAAGGCATCGATCGCCTTCTTTTTTCCACGGTGAGCCTCAGGTCGTCTTTAAAGACCCAGCCCCAATGTGACAGCCTCCTCTTTGATGCCCTTAGGTTGGAACCAGTCTCCTCTGTGTTCCCATATTTCCCCTCATTTATATCAAAGTAGGGACTTACCTCAAAGGACTTACTTAAGGACTTATCTCAAAGCTATATTGTAAGTGCCTGAGGTTCAGGCTGATGTGATTAAGAGCTCAGGCTCTGAGAGCACACATTCCTGGGTTTAACTCAAGTCCTAACCTAGCGGTGCCTCCAATTCCTCCTGTATAAAATGGGCATTAAAAAAAATAATAAAAAAATAAAATAAAATGGGCATAAAAGTACTCTTTTCCAGAGTTATCGTAAGAATTAAATGAAATCATGCAAGAATAATATGTAGTATAGCATACTAGTACTAAATAAGGACTGGCTGTTTTTTTCGTTTGTTTGTTTGGTGTTCTTTCGGTCTGTAGGTCAGTCTTCCCTGGGAGTTTTTTGGGGGCAGAGCCCCTGTCTTTTACAGCTCCTTGAGCTCCCAAGGTAAGGCCAAGTACTTAACAACTGTTCAACGAATGTTGAAGTCCATGGATTAATTCTAATCCTGAGTTAAACGTTAACACGTCACCTGCTTATGCAATCTGAAATGTGCTCAGAGTCCTAGCCTCAAACACGGGGGCCCTGCCTCTCATTCCTTATTCTGTATTCCTTACTCTCATTCTTCATTCCCTTTTTTTCCTTTCTCCCTCTCTCCCTTCCTCCCTTCTTTTTCTTCCTCTTTTCCATCCTATAGTCTTTCCTTTACTTCTTATTTATTAGAATAATTGATTAATTTACAATGAAAAAACAGACTTGTAATCTAAACAAAAAATATTTTGATCTTAGTGACAAGCCATCGTGTGACCAATTTGAAGATGTTTGGGAGTTCAGGTCATAATGAAAAATTGCTTAACTTACTAGGTAAGGAATAAAAATACTCTGCCTAACAGCCACGTAAGTAAACTTGGAGCTAAATTCTCCAGCCCTGCTTCAAAGCCTGAGAAGATGGTAACCCCAGCGGAATGCATAATTGAGACCCCCAGGGGAGACACAATCACCCAGCTAAGTTGCCTGTGGACTTCTAAACCTCTTGGGGCGCCTGGGTGGCGCAGTCGGTTAAGCGTCCGACTTCAGCCAGGTCACGATCTCGCGGTCCGTGAGTTTGAGCCCCACGTCAGGCTCTGGGCTGATGGCTCAGAGCCTGGAGCCTGTTTCCAATTCTGTGTCTCCCTCTCTCTCTTCCCCTCCCCTGTTCATGCTCTGTCTCCCTCTGTCCCAAAAATAAATAAACGTTGAAAAAAAATTTTTTTAAACCTCAGAAACTGTGTGCAATAGTAAATCTTTTTGCTAAGGTTAAACTGCTAGGTTTGCAGCAATTTGTTACACAGCAATAGCTAACGAATGCAGACCGTATCAACGATGCATTCTCTACTCTCAGACAAGAAGAAGATACGTGGAATTTATAAGTTATTTAAGAAACTTGTATTTAGCCTAAAAGGGGAGATGAAAACAAATCAAGTGACTGGAAGTTTCTTTTTAAAAGCAATAAGTATCGCTAATATGTTTATGCTACAAATGTTAGTAGTATAAATTCAGAGAGTATAAGTACTATAAAGTAAAATGTAGACTCTCTCATGCCCCAGTCCTATGCCCCAAAACCAATAATATTATCTTCTCCCAGAATGTATCTCTTCATATGTAAGTAGACATACAATAGTATCATTCACTGATCAACAGATTTCCAAGTATAGTCCCAGGACCAGCACAGCAACAGCATTACCTGGGAGCTTGTCAGAAATGCAAAATTTCAGGTTTTGACACACACACACCTATTGAATCAGAAATTCCAAAGTGCATCCAGCAATCTGTGTTTTAACAAAATCTTCAGACGGTGCGGATGCATGATAAATTTTGATCCTACATACCATTCTGTAGCTCACTTCTTTCACTTTTGGAGATCTTGGAAAGCTTTACAGCCATATACACACACACATATATATACATACACACATATGTATATGTGTGTATGTATATATATATACATATATACATACACACATATGTATATGTGTATATGTATATATACATATATACACACATGTATATGTGTATATGTATATATATACATATATACACATATGTATATACACATGTATATACATATGTGTGTATATGTATACATATACATATGTATGCACATATATAAACCTATATACAAGTATACATATATACATACGTGTATATATGTATACATACATACATACATACATATGTATACACATATATGAATATATATGTGTGTGTGTGTGTGTGTGTGTGTATATATATATATATATATATATATATATATATTTCTGACACCCAGGACTTTGTCATGTGTATACATCACACTTCATTAAACAAATCCACATCTTTGTCTGTATCCAAGTTTCTTAGTATCATAAGCAAAGTTATAATAAAAAGACTTGTGTTATATTTATGTGAGACAGATGGATGGACAGATGGATGGATGAACAGATGGAAATACGGATGAAAAGATGGATGGGTGGATGGATGGATAAGTGTATGTATGTATGGATGGATAGATGGATGAATAGATGGATGGATGGATGGATGGATGGATAGATAGATGATTTAAACTTTATGAAAATTCTCTAGGAGAAATTCCTAGAAGTGGTTTAGTTAGGTCAAAGTGTAAGGCCATTTTGAATCTGGACAAATTTGACAATTTGTCTACTCCTTGAAATCAGCTTCCATATTTGGGTATTATTATTAATGTTTAAATGTCATTTTGATGGGTTAAAATCATAACTCACTTTATATTGCATTTCTTTATTTATGAGTAATATTAAGCACTTTTCATAGTTTTATTTACTTATCCCCACTATGAACTGCTCTCAGAGCATTTCTTTACAAAATGAAGACTTCAGCTAAGAGCTTATTCTGACTGGTTTGGGGGCGGTTACAAAATTTGAAGGAAAACTGTGTTATCAGCATCCTGCCAGTTGCCCTGAATGTTTTATTATGATTCCTGAGAAGTGATTGATCATAATCAAAAAATGAATCACCAATCAGCCCTAGTAATTAAGTCATAATCATATTTGCATATAGGTGGTAATTTATGCAATCTTTAGAGAAGGAAAGTTAGGTAGGAGTTATTGACCACGGAAGATGTGGCAAAAGGGTCAGTTACTCGGACAGTGATTTTTACTATAGTGTGGCTGGATCCCTAAGGGTTAGGTCCAGTTCACTGGCTGGAAGGTGAGGTCCATGGACTGGCTGGTATTTTTCTACTCCATTAGCTGCACTATTTTACCAATGGGGTATTTTAACTTCAAGGACTATGATGATAAAAATACGGATGGTTCAGAGCAAATTCGGTTCTAACGCTCAAATAGAGTTCACAGTGCACCCACATAGAACGGGTCTGAAAGATAGACATTGTGAGCTGATTTAAGTCAAGTTCAGTCAACATTTTTGGTAAAGGGCAAGATAGTAAATATTTTTGGCTCATATGGTCTCTGCAGTAACTACTCAATCCTGACATCATTTTTAAAAGCAGTCATAGATAACATGTAAATGAATGTTCATGGCTGTGCTACAATAAATCCTTACCTACACAAACACTGTACCAGATCTGACCCATGGGGGCATAGTTTTCTGATCCCTGGCTTAGACATTCTTAGTGGACCAAGAGTTCAGGGTCCTACCTGTGGTGAAATATCATTTTTTCCTAGTTCCCCTTCTTCTCCTCTTTCTTCTTCTTCTTAATAGCTGGGTGACATAGCTTCTTAACATCTCTGTAGCTCAGTGTCCGAATCTTTAAAATGGTATCAGCAGTAGAAGCTTATAAAAGGGTTATCATGAAGAGTAAATCGAGTAAAGAATTCTGGAAAATTCTTTGAGACAGTCTCAGGTCTGTGTGCGTGTGCGCACGAGCACAAAATCTCAAGAAGGGGAAGAGTCAAAAATAAGAAATGATTGTAATTTCGAAATGATGTATTTAGCTTCCAGACGCGAGAGCATGCTTTAAAGTGTGTCCGTTGTAGAGCTGCAGCGTCTCAGATATTGTGCCAACGTGAGGAAGCATTGAAATGAGTGCTTTCCCCTCAAGTTTGGGTCTGCGTGGTGGCGCAAAGCTCTTCAGAGCTCTCTTCTTTTCACCTGCAACCAGAATATCTTTGACCTGTTTCTCTTCACTTAGCTGGGGCTAGACTTGGACCCACTCATCTACAATGGTAGATGTCGTCACTCGTCACAGTCTTTTTCCAGGCCCAGCCCACTACACTGGAATGCCTGGGGTAACTACAGTCATCGGAATCTAACTCAATTTTGTAACATCATTTTCAGTACCTCCTATTGGACAAGTGGCCTTTGCATTCGTCCACCAGGTCTACCCGCATGGGTTCTACTAACCTGTGATGCTGGCTTTTCCCCTCTTCACCCACCCTTGCTCCTCAGATCCCAACACGGCAACACGGGCTCTCCGTGTTTCACGGGAAGGAAATGGAATATGATTCTACTTCAAAAAAAATACACGGTCGTAATTACATGGGTCTAATGTTATGTTAAGTATAGTAAAAATTATACTTGTTATATTGTGTTCTTTCACAATTTCTTATGTTGAAGCCCTAAGCCCCTGTGCTTTGGAAACAAGATCATGAAAGACAGAATTAGTTGAGACGAGGACATACCGGAGTAGGAGAAACCCTGAATCTTTCAGAACCCTGATGTCCTTATAAGAAGAGGAAATGTGGACACAGGCACGTGCGTGGGGGGACGCCATGGGAAGGTGGACGCAGAGATTGGGGGCGATGCATCTATAGGCCAAGGAATGACAAGGATCGCCAGCAAAGCACCGGAAGCCACGGAGGATGCCTGGAATGGATTCTTCTGGCAGCCTTCAGAAGGAGGCAAGCCTGAGGACACCTTGATTTAGGATTTAGAGGCTTTAGAACTTCTGTTGTTTAAGCAACCAATTTTGCAGGACTTTGTTGTGGCAGCTTTAACAAACTTATACACTTGTAGTTACATCCTTAGTAACAGTAATAATACTAACAAAACTGTACTGAACATTAATTATGCACCAGCCATGGGCTACGGCCTTTTATGTGCATTATTTAATTTTCCCCTCCCAAATACTCCTGTGAGGCGGGTGAAGTTATTATTTCCGTTACACGGATAAGGAAATGGAGTCTTGGTGCCTAGAGAATGTAAGGATCATTTTCAAAGTGGGAAGAAGCACCACAAGGATTTGAACCAGGCCAAATCCTGGGGCCTGATTCGCCTTGCAGTTCGGGAGAAGCTCAGGGAGAGAAGGGCCATCCAGTGGAGTCACTCCGAGGGGCAGTCACTTCCCCTGAGCCTCGTAAATGAGAGGTAATAGAGGCGCTACGCAAAGTGGCATGTTGACGATGCAGCAGTTAAGCGGGAGACAGTGGACAGGTCCACATGGACAGGTGGTTATTTGCTGGTGGGTGCTGCCGATTCGGATCTCAGGCTTGCTGCTCTGAGTCATCTGTTTGTCCCCCGAAGTTCTGCGCTAAAAAGCAGTTGAGGTGCTGGCCCCGGGTCAGCTTCCGAGTCTGAGCTCTTTCCCTCATAATCACTGGCCTGGTTTTCTGCCTGGCAGTCCTGTTTATGGATCCAATTGGCCCTTTCCTCATCAGGATCCCATAGAAGCTACTAGAAGCATATCTCTCCCCACTTTGGGGGGTTGGGTCCATCACGCTGGGAGTCAGCAGACTGAGAGGGCACTAAGTTCAGAGGTCAACTGGAATCAGAAGTTTGGAACCTGTGAAGTCATTCGGTTAATTATGCAACGCCTCCCTTGTCCTCCCTTTTTATTTGCCTTCACACCTGAGCAACGTCCAGCGGGAAAAGCACTCTTCAATGCATGCAGGCTCCCACCTTTCACCTGAGAAGTTGGCAGGGCTTATCCACCACTACAGGCAGCCAACAAAATATTCATACCTGTTCTCAGTGTCCTGGGAGATGGGGATTCAGAGATGAGAGGCTGTGACATAGACACTATACCTCCCTAATCTCAAGGACCCAGGCTGTGGCAGGAGGCTGGACGCGTCTGCAGGCAGAGAAACCTGTGCTTTACTCCCTGCAAACAAATTCTGAAAAGGCAGACTGACTTGGGTTTTCTCCTTGGCTCCACCCCCACTAGCTGTGTGCCCTTGAGAACATTTTGTAGCCTCTGGCCTCGCCTGAGTGATCCGCAAAATGGGTACAGACCTTAGTTGGGGTTGTTGCGCGAATCGAATGAAGCTTTGCAGCTGAAGCACTTAGCAGAGGACTTGGGGGCCCAGCAAGCTGGATTAAGGCTAGCTCTTTGTGGATGCTTTGCCCTTGACAACCCAGGGCCTCTCCCCCCTTCTCCTTTCTCTTCTTTGTTGTGACAAACTGGCAGACAGTGGCCCCAGGTCCTGACTGATCCCTTATGTTAACATCCCTGACTCCTGAGACAGCCTCCCAGATTTTGTCAGACTTCAGTATGAATGGTTGGCTTGGACTTCATTCTTTACAGAGAGACAGGTCCCGTGTGAGACAGATCTCAGCCTCCAGAATTCACTGTGGGGCCCTTTCCTGTTCATTGACTAGGTGGGGTCCCACTGGCCTGAGGGAGCTAGTATGTTTCACAGCATGTTTTGTAGATTGCATCTGGCCAGATGTTCCTCTGTGTGGGTTCCCTAAGCAATGTGGGAGGGAAGGAACACCCTTGTGCTCATGGAATTTCAGCCAAGAGGCCTGGTGCTGCACTGCCTCTGCTCATGACCAGCCGCCCCCGTGGATCTCAGGGAGCAAGACTGTATTCCAGACGGAAAGTGCAGATTGTGTTCCTGAGACCACTTTTGATAGTTCCCCCCTTCCATCAAGTACAGTCCCATGACTGCTTGTCTTGATGACACAGGCTTACATGACAGGAGCCCAATTATAGATCTATTACACACACTGAATAGGTGTTCCCTAAAGTGGCCGTGGAAGGGGTAATAGGTAATGGCCAGGGGACTATATGTCCTTGTTCGCTAGAGACAGTCCCACCCAGCATCCCATCCAGTCCTGTCAACATCCCCTCCAACATCCCTCCCTTCCACCCATGTGGAATATGAAAATATATGAACATCTTAGCTATGGCTCAGAGTGAAGGTATCTTCCCCCCAGGGATCCAGTGTAGACTCATGGTCTTCATGGCCAGCCCATGGAAGGCATCCTCATCCTGAATCGGGGTGGGGTGGGGGTGGGTAGAAGGAAGCCACAGAAAGGTATCATTAAGATGTCAGCTACTTCACTAGACAGAGCCAACAGATAGCCAGAAAACAAAGAGAGAAGAACGCGGGGCAGGCTTAGAAAAGGAAACGTTCGAGCCACTATGCTCTCCCTTGATGGAAGAACTTGAACCATAAAATCCACTTCCCATCACATGACAGGTGCTGACCATGTGTCAAGCATGGCAGAAGATCACAGTGAGGTCTCCCCCACCCGCAGCCTTGCCTTGCAGGGAACAGTGGCCCATTCAAGCCAGGCGGCTGGGGTTTCATGGTTTCCCAGGCCACACAAGCCTAGAGGGGGTGATCTTACACTGGGGTTGGAAGTACAGGGACGGGGGACGGCAGCATCCCAGTACCTCCACCGTAGCAATAGCCTAAAGATGGGAAAGATAAAATAAGTCCCATACAGGTACACGTGGTACGCGATGGTGGTGCTAAGTTACTCACAGGACTTGTCGTATGTCGTCGTCACACAGCCACCTGATGGACAAATCACTCTTGGGGAAAGAATGACCCGCCCAGGCTCACACGGTCGGGAAATGGAGAATCCCGTTCTGAAATTCAGGTGTACCCCAACCTGAGCGCATAACCATCACATCTCTCTGCCCCTGGGGAGTTGCCAGTCTCTCAGTTTCCCCAAAGCCACACGGACCAAGCAGCCCCGAGCTGCTGTGGCACCAATCAGACTCTTCGCGGCTTTGCCGCAACTGTGCTTTCCCTTCTAAAGCGACGTGATGCCAGGCTGTGCGTCTGGCTGCCACTTTGCTCAAGAGGTACGAAGATGGAGAAGCACCGCCTTGCAAAAAACGTCCATAAATTAATTTTATCCTCAAGTCAAATGCGCACAGTGTATTCCGATATTAGTGGTGACGGTGATGGCGAAAATGGTGCGGTGGTTGCGGTCACGGTAATCGTTGTTTAAAAAAGAAGAATGAGGGGCGCCTGGGTGGCGCAGTCGGTTAAGCGTCCGACTTCAGCCAGGTCACGATCTCGCGATCCGTGGGTTCGTGCCCCGCGTCGGGCTCTGGGCTGATGGCTCAGAGCCTGGAGCCTGTTTCCGATTCTGTGTCTCCCTCTCTCTCTGCCCCTCCCCCGTTCATGCTCTGTCTCTCTCTGTCCCAAAAATAAATAAAAAACGTTGAAAAAAAATTAAAAAAATAAATAAATAAAAAAGAAGAATGACGGTTATCGTAGTTACAGCAAACAGCAATGCCTCGTGCTTGTGAACACGGACTACGGACCGGTTCCCACTATGAACACTTTCCGTGTAACAACTCGCTCAATCCCCCCCCACAGCTCGCCAGGCCTGGACTGAGGTGGGGCAAGGGAGGCTCCCAGAGGCAAAATGCAAGGAGGTGTTCACTGTCGGGGCTGTGAGGAGGGAGCGCCCCCTTAAACAGGGCACCCTCGGTCCCCTGGGTCCCAATCGTGCCCTAGGAGTGTTGTGGGGTTGGAGAACTCATAACTATGTGAACCTTTTATAAACGAATAAACTGGAACTTAGAGGGTAGGAGTCCGTTTTGGGGGGTCATACAGATAGCAGGTGATAGAATTAGAATTTGGACCCAGACCTGTCAGCCAAATCCTGTACTCTTTTACTGAGCCACACTTCCTTGGGTTTCACCACCATCTTTTTTTTTTTTTTTTATTTTTAATGTTTATTTATTATTGAGAGAGACAGAGAGAGACAGAGCATGAGCAGGGGAGGGGCAGAGCGAGGGGGAGACACAGAAGCTGAAGCAGGCTCCAGGCTCTGAGCTGTCAGCACAGGACCCGACGCGAGGCTGGAACTCACAAACCATGAGATCATGACCTGAGCCGAAGTCGGACGCTTAACCACTTAACCGCTTAACCAACTGAGCCACCCAAGCACCCATCACCACCCTCTTAAAGGGAGCTTGTGACAGAGTGGTTCTAGGACCTAATAGCAGAGTGTTTGCCCAAAAGCTCCGTCTCTCTTCCTGCAGAGAAGAGTCAGGAAATGTTAGAAGCAGGAAGAGAAGAAGGAAGAGAGGCAGGGAAAAAGGGTGGGGGAGAGAGAGAGATGGAGAGGAAGAACAGAAGGGAAAGGGAGGAGGGAAGGGAGGGAGGGAGTTAGTTAGTTCAAAGCTTGTTCAAAAGCCACTGTAAGGAGTTGCATTGTCCTGGCCTGTGTATTGGGCAGAACATTTTTTGTTCCCATGAAAGACATCCAGATCATGTTAGCTCAGGCAAAAGCCACATGTATCTTTCAAATGTAGGACTGCAGCATGTAATCAGAGATGAAAAACCAAACTGCAGGTAAGGCACAGACATATCTGACTTTAAGAATACCGGAAAATAGGAAAGGGAGCTCTCTCTCAGCAGAAGCATCTTTTGCTACAAGGCTCACGAGTTTTGCGCTCAGGCAGAAACTTAGACAAGCTCAGCGGAGATCTCACGCTGGAATTCTCCTCGTAGAAATGCAGATGGGGCCTCATTACCTGTCTAGTGACAAGCATATTACCAGCGAGAAAATGATAAGGGCACACGTTTCTGTGCTGTAGTATTTCTAGGAATGGAGAATTAACATCCGGTGATAAATCAGAAAAAAAAATATCATGAAAAATATGACATGATAGGGTGAGTTGGATTTTGGCAAGTGAAAGGAAACCAGGACTTGGGAGAGGGGACGGGATGGTAGTGATAAATGCCTGGAACAAGGAGATTCCAGAGCATGAACAGCCATGGAGTGTGGCTGGATTGGAGATGATGAATCATGATATCATGGGGGCTGAGCAGAAAAGGGAAGTTACCACAGTGTGGTAGAGAACTTCGCATACACGGATGAGGAATTGTGTGGACCTAAGGCTAGGCATTCAGATGGTGCTGAACCATCCTTCTTATTTGGGGCCTTTATAGAATATTGCCATGGTGACAAGGAGGTAGCCCCTAACTTACCTGTGGCTTTTGATGAAAGGACTGTCATGTGAAGGAATCTAGGAAGCTTTGAAGCTTTTTGACCAGGGGAAGGACATGTTAAGGGCTCCGCAAGTTGGTACTTGTGGTTGTAGCAAGGAGACACTGGAATTGGAAGGTTCTAGAGAAAACCTGTGTGGGAATGTGTGTGTGTGTGTGTGTGTGTGTGTCGAGGGGATAGTTAGGGGAGTTTGGGTAAAAGCAAATAACAAATGGTTTCAAAGCATGGATTTGGGAGTAGAATGAGAAAAAAACGGAAGGATGTTTTAGAGGACCCGACGGTCCCTGAGGTATGCTGGCCACTAAGGGATGCTGAGGATCCTGATGGCTACATGGCTGGTGATACCACAGACTCAAAGAGAAAGATCAAAATTAGGAGCAAGTGTGAGGAGGGAAAGAGGGGAAGCTTAGGACACGTGGAGTTTGCAATACTGTAGATTTACAGGGGCAGCTAGAAATCAGCTCAATAGCACTGAAGTTCAGTATGGAGGCTGAGGACACAGATACAAATTTGGGGTCTTCAGTTTAGAATGGCCCTTCTCAATCGGGTTTCCAAAAGAATTAAACCAGATGTCCTAAGGCATCCACTGAGTATAACGAATTGACCTTCCTCCTGTGCGTGGAAATGGTATTAGCTATGTACCCTCCTTGAGAGAATGGAGAGGATCCACTCTAATCATCAAGTGATCCCATTTGAGAAAGGCTACTTTAGAGGTAATGGCTGCTAGAGCTGGGGGTTAGTGAGGGCCTTAGGGAAATTTGTATAGCTCATGCAAAAGAGAACATAAGTAAAGAGATTAGGTAGATCTAATATTTAGGAAGCAAGAGGGGAAAATAAAGAAACTGCTCTATCTATCAGTAAGCAAGGAGTGGCCCGGAGAAGTCAGAGAAGAAATAGCCTCCATACTGTTGTTGAGGCTGCATTCACTGTCTGGAAAACCTTCTGTCCACTTCTTCTCCGGTTGACTCCTGCGCATGTTTCAACTGCCAGAGCAGGGCCATATGGTCTAGGAAACCTCACGTTTAAAACTCATCTAGGAAACTGAACAACTTTATCACCTAAGTTTGTCCAAATGCCCCTTCAGAACACTCAAAGCACCTTCTGCAAATCTTTATCATCACATTTACTAGGTTATTTTGAAATGTGCAGTGTGTATAATCACGTCTCTTACTAGATCTTGGAGCAAAAGCCATATTGCATTTACGATTATAGTCCCACTTGTGGACAGAGAACTATGCCACTCACATGTCCCTTCACAGAAGGAGGCATCTCAGCTGTAAACTCCTACAGGGTTTGCCTCAGCCGCAGAGGTCCACTTCACCCAAGGGCACACCTTCCCCATGGCGGCCCATAACCCGTGGCCGGAATGACTCCGCAGAACTTCCTGTATGGTAGCCTAAGTCTTTGTCAGGCCTCCACCACAAGTTGCCTTCTTCATCTGCCTTATCTTACTCCTCGCCTCCCCCTTCCAAAAGTGTTAACCCCTGATAAAACACTGTATGTCAAACTCCGTCTCAGCATCTGCTTGTGACGGCCTCAGCCAGTGACTACCCAGCGTCTAGAACAGAATCTGACACATCAAAGGAGAGCAATGGCTTTTTTTGCACAAAGAAAGAAGCTGATACCGCCAAAATTACATATTTTATTCATCCACCCAATGGAAGCTGAACATCTATCTACTCTGTGTCAGGCTCTGTTCTAGGTGCTAGATTTTGACATGGAGCCGGTTTTCAGTGCCTTGAGAACAGTGAATCAGGGCGGGGGCGGGTGGTGGTGCTAATCCAAGGCTGTAAAACATTAGGGAGAGTGAGCACCGAGGTGGGTCAATGCTGTGTTAAATGTAACACCCTATTCAGAGGTTAGCAACTTTTCTTTTTCTTTCAAAGAGGACAGAAGGGGAAACAATAGGAAGAGATGAGGGGTTGCTTACAACGGCATGACTAAGACTGACGATTTTTATTATATCCGGGGTCTTCTCTACCTCCTGGCGCTATTCTAGCATAAGCAGGGCAAAGTCATTATTTCTGACCAATCTCACGTGATGTGCAGAAGTGATGTGCATCACTTACAATCTTGGGCCATAAAACTGGCCACTGGAGATCTTCCATTTTGTCTCCCCCCCCCCCGCCAACGGCCACAGAAGGAAGAGGAAGACAAGGACTCCAAGCAGAAATGGCAGATAAAGTGACCCTGGATCCCTGAATGACTGCATAGCATGGGGACCCGCGCCATTGGCCTGTCCTGCCCCCTGCTATTAGCAAAAAGTAAACTAGGACTGTATAAGTCACTGAGATTTTGCAGTTTTTTGCAGGTGACCTATTCTAACTAACACATAAGGTGTAGAAGTTAAGGGAAGAGACCCTTCTTAGAATGGGAAACCTCTGACTCTGTTTGGAGGCTGAGGGGGTGGTGCCATGAAAAACAAATTGAGAAACCAAATGAAAGAGTGGATAATTGTTAAAGCAAGCTCCCTGCGGCATGGGAGGAAGTGACCCAGAACAGGATCCTCTGTTCTCCCGGGTTTTGCTGTCAAGGCTGAGAAGAATACTGGTCATTTTTGTTTTAGTGGTTTTACTACTAATTATTTACTAGAGAGAAATGTTGAGAAAGGCACTGGGTGACAAACATATGGAAGTAACGAAGGTTCAAGAATCTTTTCATGTTGTTCACACACATGGTGTGTTACAGGGAAAAAAAAAACATAGTAAAGCAAACACGAGCTTCAATCTTTGCTTTGCCACGAAAGAAGAAAACAATTCATTTCTAGATTGGTCATTCGGTTCAGCTGTAACGTGGGTCATCTGGTAAATGCTCACATGGATTATTTGTGTGTGTATGCACGTGTGTGTGTGCATGAACGTGTGTGAGTGTGTGAGAAGACATAAGGAGATGCCATGCAAAGTGCCCAGGAAAATGTCCGGAATGTCTTGAAAATTATAACACTAGCTAATAATTATCAGGCACTTTTCTAAGGAAAATAGTAGCATTAAATCATTTCTTTCTCATAACAACTCAGTGAGGTATGTTCTCTCATTATCCCCATTTTATGGATAAAGAAATCCATTCAGAGAGCATTCGCTGCTAGTACTTGTCTTTGCGTTAGAGAGATTATGGATATATGTTTCCTGATATTTTCATTAATTTTCATGGTTGATGAGATGGGTATATTTTACTTTTATAATTAGAAAAAAAAAATTAAAAAAAAAAAGGGGCGCCTGGGTGGCGCAGTCGGTTAAGCGTCCAACTTCAGCTCAGGTCACGATCTTGCGGTCCGTGAGTTCGAGCCCTGCGTCGGGGTCTGGGCTGATGGCTCAGAGCCTGGAGCCCGTTTCCGATTCTGTGTCTTCCTCTCTCTCTGCCCCTCCCCCGTTCATGCTCTGTCTCTCTGTCCCAAAAATAAATAAACGTTGAAAAAAAAATTAAAAAAAGAAAAGAAAGGCATGGTATTTTAAGAACAATGAAAACATTAGGTTTTATTCCTGTTGAGGAAACCAGAAGTGTGCCTCTTCAGAGTGAGATGTACCAAACCCCAACCCTACTGATCCTTTTGCAAAGCCTCAAGATATCTTTGTGGCACATAGGCCTGTATGGGGGAATCAACAAAGGTATAGTATGACAGTGGCCACTCCCAGCTCGGTGACCCTCCAGTTTCGCTGGTATTTGGGTACTATGCTTCAAACCCTCCTGGGCTTCTCCCCACGCAGTATGTCACCGGTGTCTGTCTCACTGGATCCCTGTCTCACTAACTCCTCCAGTGATCCCACTGGGACTGTCTGCGAACCCATACAGATCATGTCTCAGAACTATCCTGCTGAGGGTAAGGAAAGTGGGAGTTTATTCGCCAATTGACGCCCCTCGTGGCTTGGGGGTTAGTGATGGTTCTTGTAACACCTTGGCCTTTCTTGCTTGTCCAGGACAGTGGGCCAAACCCCTCCTGTGGCCAGAGGACGCTCTGAGGCAAAGAGGCACAGTTCTCTTCAGCATCAGTGGTGGCCTCGGAGATAAGCAGAGGTGACCGGGCCAGGCATGAACAGACTCTGCTACCAGTGTTAAAAAGATAAGTAAAATGATCAGTTTAAGGCTTTAGCACATGGGAAGTGCTCAATAAATGCTAACTGCCATCATTAAAATTATAGCATTAGCATTACCCTAACGACTGCAGAATTCACATTGAAATCCAAGTCGTCAGTCCAAGCCTGAGAGCATTTTAATTAACAAGAGAATCATCCCCGTTCCCTTTCGTTGTTCTTCTCCCTTCCAACCGTTATGGCTGCTCAGGCCAACCCCGAATTCCTCACTCAACGGGTAAGAATAATTCAATGGGAGACATTTTTACCGGTGAAATTCCCCATCCTTGAAATTCCGTGCTTTGCGTCAGGAAAACCCCCAAACGAACATCAGCCTCTATTGATGTTGTGTTTCTTCAAGCTATGCCACTTACGGCTCTGGGGTCAGGAGATAGACATCTTGTTTGTACGAAGGTTCCCAAGAGGTGAACTATAGTCAAACTATGTTACCCTGGAAGACTGGAAGCCATTTTAGCTGCTCAATGGAGAACACTTCCCAGGATGCAGGCGGGTTTCCAAGACGACTGGGGTTTGATGGGTCATTGAAGGCCGGCCAAAGCAGCTGCACACTGGGACTCTGGAGGCCTCAAACTATTCTGCAAGAGCTTTTGGTTCAGAAAATCCAAAACATATTTGCTACAAACATTTTTCCCCTCAATTTTTTAATCACATATATATTGCAAGGGAAATGTATCCCATCTGTTTTTTTTTTTTTTACTCATTTATACTTATATCATCCAGATAACATTTCGAAATTCATTTGATGTTTCACATTAAAAAAATACTCTAACGGAAGAACATATTTGGTAAAAGGCAATGCTTCTGCTCCTCATGCTGCCAGCGACTGTGTGGGTCATCGAGGTGGCCTCAAAGTCAACACATTGAATTGGCCATGGCCTGGATTCCTTTGAGAGACGGTTCCAGCTCTCTCAGTGGCAGATACAATAGGCAACAAAGGGCTCATCTAATTCTATTAATCACAGAAACTTGGCAAAAAGAAGAGCGTGGTGAAAAGAGGTTAAAGGACCTCGGATATCAAGGAGTGCAACCTCACTGTTATTTTACAGCTGAGGAAACTGAGCCCCAGAGGGAAGAAATTCTTTGCCTAATGACACATGGTTAATTAAAGGCAGATTTGGGGTCATAAACTCAGGTCTCCCGAGCCAAGGAGCAGTGTAGCAGTGTTCTTTGTACTCTCTGTTGTAAAGCATCAAAGCACGGATGCAAAAATGAGGCTGCAAAAGCAAAGGCCTAAGTGTGTTCGAGAGTCACAGACCGTTATGAATTTGGGGGCGAGAGGGATCACAGAGATTTTAAAAACAGGCCCCCCTCCCTCGAGGAGCACAGGCTCTGGGGTTGGCTAGGTTGGTTTCATGTTGTAGTTTAACTACTTTCTCGATGACAATAATGACCTTGGGAACATCACTTAAGAGCTCTGAGCCTCTGTTTCCTTACCTGCAAAATGGGTCAAAATTACCACCTGCGCATTGGATTTTCATGAGAATTAAATGAAAACCTGCATGGAAAAGCCCTTGGTGTCGTGACTACCACAGAGCAAATGTTCAAATAACAAGTTTTTCTTAGCGTCAGTATTCTCACTATTACTCCATGGTCTCATTTTCTAGGACAGGGTCTCCTCAATTGTGTTCCGCGGAACCCTATTTCCAGGAGATGTGATCGAATCGTATGAAAATAAAATAGATGTGAGGAAAATGTCCCATATTCCTATGTTTTGAAAACATTAAGACACTCCACCGTTCTCTTACGGATTCTGAATCCATAAAACACAATTGGTGAACTCTCCGAGGAGGCATGCAGGAGAAAAAAACTGCCACATTTTGTTGAATGAAAACAGTACCTAAGGTTGCTGATTTTTTCTAAGAACATACATAAATGAATCCTCAGCGGACCGGCTGGCTGTTGCACACCAGTCTGGGGAATAAAGATACGGAGATAAAGGTAGACGCAAATCTGTAACGTACAGCGGACCGTGATCCATCACGAGAATCGTGCAAAGGAGAGTGGTCAGAAGCATTCATCTTCAAAAGGGCCGCTCATGGTTGTCTATATAAGGAGGGGATAGTAAACCAGGAGAGGGTTGGTTGTTGATGGAAATGAGGAAATTCCTGGACACAGAGTCAAAAAGTGCCAAGGAAGTTCCGGAGAAGAGCAAAAATCCACACTCATACCTTAGGCAGTGGGCATGAGTGGGAAGAAGTACGGGCTGGAGATCTGAGGACCAGCTTCTCTTCTTTTTCTTCCCCCAAGGGCAGGAAGCATCCTGGGCTCAGTTTTACATTTACAACGCCTTGCACAGGGTCTGGGACTACACAGGACTCAATAAATGTGCACTGAGTTGAGACCAGATCTAAGTGGATGTGAAAAGCCATGATAAGGAATCTGGACGTTATTTGGCAGACAATGGGGAGCCGTTGAAGCTTGTGGCTCAGGGGACTGACATGTTCAGAAGTGCACTTTAGGGAGATGGGTTTGGCAGCGCGTGGGGGATGGAACCAAAGAGAGAGAAACTGGAGGCAAGAATCCATCGAGAGTCCATACGCTATTTCAAACACAAAGCAACTGCGCTCAGGGATGGGCAGTAGGAATGGCAAGGAAAGAACAGCTGCAGGCATAGAAATTTAACGAAAAAAAATTTTCAGTTATAAGAGGAAAATTGACAAGGACTCCTAAGTGATTTCATGTTATGTAAAGAGAGAGAGTGATCTGGAGCCTCTGAGGCTTAGCCCCGGGAGACAGAATGTCGGCGGTGTGGGCAGAAGAGAGGAAGTGGGAGGGGCGCCTGGGCGGCTCAGGCGGTTAAGCTCAGGTCATGATCTCACGGTTTGTGAGTTCGAGCCCCGCGTTGGGCTCTGTGCTGACAACTTGGAGCCTGGAGCCTGCTTCGGATTCTTTGTCTCCTTCTCTCTCTGCCCCTCCCCCACGTGTGCTCTGTCTCTATCAAAAATAAATAAACGTAAAAAATATTTAAAAAGAGAGAGAGAGAGAGAGAAGCGGGGGGAGGTGGTGCAGATTGAGTTGGGGACAAAGATGGCTCCCTTTTGGCCTTGCTGGAGGTCGTAGCTGCTGACAAGGCATGGAGAGCACACACCAGAAGGCATTCGGGAAAGTGCAGTGGAAACCTGAAGACAAATCAGAGAAGGAGACGTAGATGGAACCCGCCCGCACGGAGCTGGGTGCTGCAGCTCAGAGACAGACGCAGGAGTGTGGGCGCCAGGACTAGACAGAAAGAGAAAGGAAGAGAAGGTCTAAGCCATGTGCACCAAGAACAGCATGTCCACGGCAGCAGCCTGACAGCCTGGTCCCTGCCTGCTCATGTGACTGTGCTGCTCCCAGTCACATCTCTGTCCAGTCCCCGTGTCCACCCTGCAGGACTGATTTAGCCTCCCGGATGACGGGTGGAGTCTGGACACGATCTTGCCCTTTTTGTGTGGGAGGAGCCCCAGACATCCACTTGCTCGTGGAACTGAACTTTTCCCCTGCCTCTATGATCATTTTAAGAATGCAGTCTCTGGGATCAGACCACTTGGATTTGAACCTTAGCACTCAGAATGTGGAAGGCTTTTTAGCCTCTACCTTCCTTTCTGTTTTTCTGCAAATCTGGAATAAACGTAGCGTATATGTGATAGTGCTTGGCTCTGAAGAGTAAATGTTAAAGCGTTTAGAAAGTTCTTGACATAGAATAAAAGCTCACCTATTTGGCCTTTATTATTTCTTTTATCATACCAGCCAATAGTAACCAGTACTGTTGACTGGGCTTACGCCTCAGTTTCCCTACAGTGATTAAAAAGCTGCCCTGAAGTCCTGTTTCCTTTGCAGAATCTAAAGTGTATGTAGTTTAACTTGTGCTGGGCATCTCCTAGGTCAAGGTCTTCCCCACCCTACCTCTTCTCTCTGACAGCACTGCGCACATCATCACCATCTCGCGATATCAGCTGCCACATCTCTCCCACCACCCACTCATTCACTTGTTCATGGAATCATCCATTCAGTTAATATTTATGGAGCATTCACTTTATGCTAGGTACTGTCTCTACAGCCAGCAGATAACCTTCCCGGAAACTGAAGTATCCACATCTTTTTCTGGATGCCACGACACTGTGACTTTCCACCGCAGCCACCAGGACAGCAGGAAGGATCGGAACCCTGCCCTCACATGCTCTTTTTGCAGACTTTGAGGCTAAGCCATCACACTCCTCCATCAAAGTAACCCTGCTTTGTTGTGTCTCCCCAGGGTCATGAGCACAGGGCGGGCACAGGGCAAAAACCCAGTAAATGCATGCTAATGACTTGGGAAGATACACAAAAAGGTCAGCATTGCTTTTACCCCATGATGACTCAGGCTAGAAGACATCCGTTCTCCCGTATCTGTTCACATCTGCCCCGATACCTCATAAAACCTTCCCCCAGATAGTCATTAACGAGGTGGCAACATAGATTTCAGGGGCCCCGCGGGAGATATTCTGTTTGATGTTCTGGATGAAGGAAACACGGAATTGCTCTTTGTGAAAGTATGGGAGCTCAGTCTGAAGCTCCGCTGGACAGTCCCTCCCTGTAAACTCAGACATGAAGTCAGAAGGATACAACTGGAGGGGGAGGCAGAGCAGTGGAGCGTTGGCTGGGGGGGGCGGGGGGACCCCGGGGCTCCAGGGCAGGAGTGGAAGAGTAAAAACAGACACAAGAGTCTGTGTTCGGCTAACACGAAATGGTTAGTCAGATCACATCCACAGAATGTCCTTACTCTGTGCCTGTGCTGTTCTGGCTGCGGGTGCCTACACCTTCCTTGCACACGCCCAGACCTCCGACTTGCAGTGAAGGCTGGGAAGGGGCGGGGCACTGTTCCTGCAATAAACTTACATCCGGGTATCACCGTAGATGTCTCTTCTCCTCTCTGTTCCTGTGCAGCACTTGGCACCATGCTAAGAAAATGTGGATGGATGGATGGATGATGGATGGACGGACAAAGAATGAGACCACTTAGCAGGGAGAAGGGGCTTCCTAACCCCCGTTTTCTCTTCTCTGCCCGTGATCCTGGATCGAGGCAAAGAAAGGATGGGGAAGAGGCACTGGAGAACTCCATTCTAGGAGTCTTGTGGATTCCTGGTTGTTGACAGGGTTGACTCCAGTCACTTCTGGGAAGGTGACCTTCTGTTCCTGGCACAGTGACGAGGGGAAACCAGACCTCGCTTCTCAGCCCTGGGGTGACATGTCCTTCTCTGAAGCCCCAGCCCAGCTGGGATATCTGCACGTACCTTAGGGCTCTGCTACTATATGTACTGAAAAGCTAAGCACTTTTCTACTCTCTAGAAACCAACTACGTACAGTACAGTGGAAAGATCGCTAATGTTCTAATATCAATAGCAAATACCTTTTGAGCATTTATTTGCACGGGTCACTTAATTTTTAAAGCTTCTCCATTCATCATCTCACTCAGCCATCAGGACAATCCGAGAAGCAGAAGCTATTACCTTTTCTTTAACACATAGGGCAACAAGGCTCAGGGAGGAAAGTGTACCTACTCTGAGGTTCCCAGCAAGTAAGCCGGCAGAGCCCGGGCCAGCAGGACCTCCTGAACAACAGGCTTCAGCCTTGCACTAAATTTGACCTATGTTTGTATCTAACCTGAGCACTGGTTACTTTGTGGCTTTAGTTCTGTTACATGCATTACATGCCAGTTTTCTCATGTATAAAATGAGAAAAAAAAAAAACCATATGTCCTAAGTTGCAGGGACAAAGCGTGCCAAGCACCTAGCTGGCACAGTGTTTGGCATCGAGGTCACTTTTCTCCCCGCCCTCTTGGTCGTTAAGATGAGCTCATATCACAAGTTCTACCAAGTCTGGCTCTCCCCGGGTCTGAGAATCTCGTCCCCTGGCATGGGCAGGGATGGTGGGAAGCCATTGCCCCTCAGGATGAGGGAGAGGGCACTGTCCAGGTGTGCTCGGGCCAAGGTCATGCGTAAAAACCAAACATTTTTGGTGCTGTAAGCAAGGGGCTAGGCTGTTGGCTGCTTAGGAGCTGAAGGCCCCCTGGAGGCGGGCAGGGAAGGGGTTGGAGGGAGAGCGGTGGAAAGGCCAGCTGGCTCTCCCACAGCAAAGTCAACATTGCCCCAGATGTCTGCCCCCGGCCTGGGGCCATTAGCTCTAGTTTACCTGCTCGCTTCATTTTTCAAAATTAGCCACAAAAGCCTCCCCTGGAAACACAACACCCAGCATTTCTCAGCGGGGCAGCAAGGGGTGGGGTTGGGGGGAAGGAAACAAAGTATATCTTTCCCATGCACTTGTTTGGAGTTTGTGAATGTGTCCCAGAGCCCTGGAGCCTTGGCAGGCATGTTCCTGATTGCTCCCACATGGATGTCTGTGTGAGCCCCACTTTTCTTTCTGCCCCCAGATGCTCTCCAGCTAAGGCCAGGCTGCTGTCCCTTCCCTGTCGCCAGCTGGGCCTGGGCACCCCCAATGCTGAGCCCAGCAAGGCACTGACTTTCTCATTTTCTTGCTCCTTTTCCTGGGGGATAATATTACAGTTGAAATTCCTGGGTTCGCTTTGAGGGTTGCTTAGAGATGGTGTTAGCTTTCAACTACCTGATTTAATCTCTTTGCTCCCCCCCCCAGCTCCCCCCACTGCTGCTTAGACAAGGCAGAGGGCAAAGGGGAGAGGTGAGGAGGTGAACCGCTTGTCTGCGGTGTGACATCTTTTCATCAGGTTGTACTGAGAGCGGGGCCAGACGGGAGATGCTGGGGTGTCGGTGGGTCTGTGATAAGCTGCCTGTCTGTCTCTTGGCTGCCTGTACAGCCCCGTATGAGCTTAAATGGGAGAACTGGGGAGGAGAGTGGGGTGGGGTGGGGGGAGGGCAGAGGCAATGTACTGACCGCAAGGAAAGATGGACAAAAATATAAACACTAGGGGCGCCCGGGGGGCTCAGTTGGTTAGGCATCCGACTTTGGCTCAGGTCGTGATCTCACAGTTCATGGGTTCGAGCCCCACGTGGGGCTCTGCTGACAGCTCAGAGCCTGGAGCCTGTTTCAGATTCGGTGTCTCCCTCTCTCTCTGCCCTTCCCCTGCTCACGCTCCGTCTCTTTCTCTCAAAAATAAAACATTAAAAAAAATAAAAAGTATATATATATATATATATATATATATATATATATATATGGCACAAGGTTGTGCAGCTGAAGTTTCAGGCGCAGAGTACATTTTTGTCCTTGGAAAGTAATTCTTTTTTTTTCATTTTTAAAAATGTTTATTTAGTTTTGAGAGAGAGAGAGAGAGCAAGAGAGCGCAAGTGGGGGAGGAAAAGAGACACACACACACACACACACACACACACACACACACACACAATCTGAAGCAGCCTCCAGGCTCTGAGCTGTCAGCACAGGGCCTGACACGGGGCTAGAACTCACGAATTGTGAGATCATGACCTGAGCCAAAGTCCGACACTTACCGGACTGAGCCACCCAGGTGCCCCAGTCCTTGGAGAGTAATTCTGACCTACAAATCAATAGGACGTTATGCGGCAACCTACTATGTGCTGAAAAAAAAATCAACCCCAAATAAAAAGGAATCGAAAACACTTCTGAGAGAAGGACCAAACACAACCTGAGTGACGAGAACGTGCTCAGCGATGACTTACTGGTTTCTACTTTACATCTTTGGGGAGTCAAGGAAACAAGGAGAGATGCCAGAAGACTGGAAACTGGAATGTTCTTATTTACAATTAACTTCGCCATCAACCAAGGGTCCTATTCACTGCCAAACCCGCCACAAGGACGGGGACTCTTGCTTTCATCTGCTCCCTTGATGTATCTCCAGCACATAGAACACAGTTCTGAATAACGTTTGTTGACCGAGTAAGTAAAAGGGGGGGATGGAGGTAAGCCTGCAGCCCCCCACGGTGACGTTCCTCGGGGCTTCAGTGCGCACACCGGGTAACCGTGAGGCTCTCTGCACGGCCTGAGCCACTGCTGAGAGCTTGTGAACCCCTCTCCTCACCGAGTGTGCATGTTTGTGCGTGTGCAAATTGGATTTTCTGATCCTTACTGAAGAAGTCACTGGAAGATCTTAGTCGCCCCCAATTCAACATTCTCCCCATTTTAAGAGCCCCTTCCTCCCTCGTGGTCTTTGGTTCTGGGTCCACTCAAGCCGTTTTTTGGTGGCGTGCTAGGCTGAATAGCCCCCAAAGAGATCAGGTCCTAATCCCTGGGACCTATAAATGTTACCCTATAAGGAAAAAGGGTCTTCGCAGATGTGATTAAGTTAAGGGTCTTGACTTGGTGGTGGTGGGGGGGGTGTATATTGTATTATCCAAGTGGGTCCTAAATCGAATCACCTGTTATTATAAGAGGGCAGTAGAGATGTGAGTTCTAAGCCAAGCAAGGCTAGAAGCCAGGGGAAACTGGAAGAGGCAAGGAAGAGGCAAGTCCTTCTCTGTTCCCTGAGAAGGACTGAGCTGATGCAGGCTTGGCCATCTTTACAGAATAATTTCCGAGGTTGCCTGGGAAATCTATCTACATGGGGGTGTCATGTACATCAACGTGGGGGTGTCAGATGGAGAGGGAGGAAAATTGCAGTTGGGGCATTTTTACAAGTCATGATTATAAATGGAACATCACTTCTACCCATATCCCTTTGGATGTAAGGAACTTAGTCATAGTACCCAAAAAGGGTCAGGAAGTTCCGTTCCTGATCAGGTAGCCACAGTCCCATAACAGCACTATCATGGTGAGGGAGCATGGATTCTTAGAGGGCAGCTAGCCCAGGCCTCAACAAAAAGGAGAAAAATATCTACAAAGGCAAAGGGATTAAGATGAAAACTAGGCAATTTAACTCAGAATATCTTCTCCTCTTCAGTTTAAAACTGACACAGGGGCGCCTGAGTGGCTCAGTCGGTTGAGTGTCCAGGTTGGCTCAGGTCATGAACTCACGGTCCGTGAGTTCGAGCACCACATCAGGCTCTGTGCTGACGGCTCAGAGCCTGGAGCCTGTTTTGGATTCTGTGTCTCCCTTTCTCTCTGCTCCTCCCCTGCTCCTGCTCTGTCTGTCTCTCTCTCTCAAAAATAAATAAACATTAAAAAAAATTAAAAAAAAACGGACACAAAATTTTATGAATTAATATATAAGACTCATATTAATTTTTAACATAGAACAAAAGACACAAAGCAGACTTGCCTTTACTATGCATTTTTGGGAGGGCCTCTGATTCAGTGGGCTTATGTGCCCACTCCCCTCTGATTTCTACTGCTGGGAAAATAAACATAGGCCCTGGAATCAGAAAGAATGTTCAAATTCTAACGCTTCTACTTACTTATATGACCTTGAAAAATTATTTCATTGTTCTGACCCTTAGTTTCCTTATATTTGGAAACAGGGGAGAAGGTTTCCGATCATCCATCCATGGGAACGGTGGTAGGAAGAGGCACTTGTAGTCTGGTGAGCACCCCATGGAAGATGTACTGGGGAAGTCTCTGGTACACATCAAGGGAGGAGGTCATACTTTCTGTTATAAGAATTAACCTGAGGCTATATGCTTTAAAGAGCTTCTAGGTGCTGTTTATTTATTGCTTCTCCTGCCATCTTAAGAGGATGTAGCTATTAATCATGAAGCTGCACATCCACATTCTATTCTGTGTTCAACTCATCAATGTGATTGGCCAGAAGGATTGTGGTGTTGTAAAATGAAAAACTTTCTGTCTCCTTATCACGACCCAGAGGGAATGTGTTCTTCCTATGGGGCTGCCCAAAGCAGGGGCGGAACCAAGAGTCAGCCTAAAAGTTCATGAGGGAGAGTCAATGAGTCTGCAACATACACAGGTAACTCTAAGATTTGAGTGGACGATGATAATCTGCAATATTCTATCAGATAATTTTAAATGTGATTAAAGATGAAATATGAATAAAAGATGAAATGTGAATAAAGATAATAAGAAACACGATGGGAACATGCTATAAAAAATAGGATATTTGTAAAAGAGCCAAATAGTACTTCTAGGAAAAAATAGAGAAAGCAAATTTTTTAAAATGCCTTAATGAACAAATTAAATACCAGAATAGACACAGCTGAAGAGAGAATCCATGAACTGGAAAATAGATTTGAATGCAGCAGTGAAAGATCAAAAGGTAATTACTGCCCTAAGGTCAAATCCAAAGTACAAAAGGTAACTAACACTGGTGAAAAAGCAATCCACTAAGAAGCCTGGAAGCTTCACTGAGTAAAAGGTGAGGCATGACTTGGGACAAGATGTTCAGAAGCAGGACTGGAATGTGGGTGAGAGCTGGAAATCTATTTATATGTTACTGCAATGTGATGGAATTATTTGACCTCAATTCTGTGTGACAATAATCTTTTTTTTTTTTCCTGTACTATGTCTATCACAGAATTACCTTGGTTGGTATTGTTATTGAGAGGGACTGAAATTAGAATGGTTTATTTATTCACTTAATTTTTCTTTAATCATAGATCCTTGAACTATTTTAAAACAAAACAATGTGAATAATAAAATTATATTTTACACGTTTCTCCAGCAGGTGTTTGTTAATGTCAGGCCGAGTAGCAACCTAGTGAAAATCAAAATCCAATTATAGCTCTAATTACAAAGGAAACTTCATAAATCTCTCCTTCTCACTCCTCCAGCTGGTGAGGCCTCTCAGGGGGGGTTCCGGATGGGTGGGGAAAGGGGACCAAGTAAGTTTATCTCTAGGAGAAGGTCTCAGAAAAGAAGGCAATCTTTTTGCCTACTTAGTCCTACTAACCTCCCTTGTGGGCATTTCCTTGCATATAAAAAGACCAGTATGTAAAAGGAAAGTTCTTGGCCAAGAGGACTTCAACCAGATACTTCCTGCTGAAAAACCTCAGAAGCCCCTCATCCCCACCTCACACTATCGGGGCTGCTATTCCCAGCCCTCGCTCTGCTCTGTTTGCCTTCATGCCTCAGAAGGCAGGGAAATCATAGCCAAAGCTTGAGCTGACAAATGGTAATAAAACCAAAGAACTCCCAGGCAGGATTTTGAGCTTGACCTCAGAGCTGCTGGTCAAGCTGGAGATATATTTTTAATGTAAATATTCCTGGTAACATGAGCTTGGGACTGATGCCAGCAAGGCTTCTGAGGGGCCTTTTCTCACTCTGTGTTCTGTGAACAAGTTTTTCCTTCGTGGAGCCTTTTCCTCTGTTTAGGAGAAAACTTTGTTTTATGATCGCCAAAGCAGTTAGCAACCTGATGACTTTTCCAAAACCAAGGCTGAGCGACCATAAAACAGGTTTCAGAGATTGAGCTGAGGCCCTTAGGAAACAGCTTCTCATCTAGATTTTACAAGTGTTTGTGAACATTTGGTTCTAGACTGTTGTCACACACTAGAAAAGGCTCATTTGCTTATGCACAACTTGAGGTGGCCAAAACATATGACATATAAGAAAGAGCATTACAGAAACTCTGTATTCGTAAGAAACCAGAATCTTTGGAGAATTAGACAGAATGCTAAACTTAAGAGTAATGTAGTTGTTATGATGAGTAATATATTTGAGCTTCCTGGTGGTCAGAGTTAAGAGGAAAGTCTATCAAAAAGGAGGGCATAAGTTGATTCCTAGGGAGATATAATAAGCCCCATTTCTTTCTCTGTATTTTGCTATATTGAAAAGAAGTATGTTATGTGACAACTTCTAACGGGGGTATTGATAGGTAAAATGGAAAACACCCTTATGGCAACATTGGAACCAAGACAAAAGTGGTTTTTAGACGGTTATTTGAAGAAACAGCTTTGATACATACCAAAGGTAAAATCTGGAAGCAAGATTTGGTGGAGAATGTCTTCCGAGGGAGTAAGCTCACAAGGACTAAGCATACCAACCTCCCAGTGACACATCTTATAAAACACAGACCTTAGTTTATTCAGTAATGAATGGATGGGCTGCCTAATGGTTTATATTTCTCAATGGTTTTTTTTTCCTCTTAGATACCCAGAATGCTGAGCAACCCAAACTTTTGACCTACAGAAGATCTCACTGCCCTTCTATTTTTCCTTCTCCTCTGCCTTCACGTCTCCTATACATCACATCTAAGATTTACTGATTTCTTCAACACACCGATAACTAAGCGCTGTGTTTTTCACCCACCAACTTGATCACTTTTCACAACAGTGTTTTGAAATAAACACTGCCAGATCCCATTTATTGGACGCAAAACTTGAGGCAGAGAGATTAAGTAACTTGTCAAAGGTCCTAGAGCTAATAAAGGTCAGCCCTGGGATTTTCACTTGGACCTATTTCACCCTGATCTATCACTTCCATAATACCCTGCAACAAGCCACCCCAAACTTACTGGCTCAAACCAATAGCCATGTATTGTTAATGAGGTTCGAGTAGGCTACACTCTTCTGGTCTTGCCTGGTTCACTCATGTCTCCGAAGTCAACTGGGAGCTAGGTAGGTGACTCTGCTAATTTCGGCTGGGATTTCTCACTTTTCAGGGGAGTGGGGGAGTCAGCTAGCTATCAAGTCATCTAAGATGACCTTGGCTTTTCTCCATGTATCCCTCACATTCTTCCAGGAGCTTAGAACGGCACCTGCTTCTGGAAAGAAACAAGTATGAGAATGAAGCAGCCCACTTGGGCAAAAGAAAGGAGAAAGGAGGAATATGAATGTGCTTTTCAAGATGTCGCTTGCATCAGGTTTGCAAATAACTCAGTAACCAAGGAAGTCACATGGTTGAACCCAGAGCCAACAAGGGAAGGGACTACAAAGTAAAGGACAGCGATCATGCATGCAGTCAGGCCACAATGCATTAGTCCGCTTGTGAAAGATTCCAAAGTCCTAGCTTTTAACCACTACGTCTATTGCCCATCAAAACGAACAATCCTTTGAGTCTCGGGATTTCTGCAAGGGTATAGTCCAGTGGGCCTTTCAGATGAGTTCTTTGAGCCAGTCCATATCCATGTAGGGGTATGGGAGGTTAAACCAAACATTTCCACTTGAACAGAAAGTGAAATGGGATGAGGGCATACAGTGGGTGCTTCTTTCTTAATTTGTTTGAGGTTATTACAACAAGTGATACTAACTAAAGTACAAACAAGCCCCACATTCCAGAGGCTTCATCTAGTGAAGGGTTTTTTTTTTTATGTTTTTATTTATTTATTTTTGAGAGAGAGACTGTGAACAAGAAGGGCAGGGGCAGAGAGAGGGAAACAGAGGATTGGAAAGCTGGCTCTGTGCTGACAGCAGCGAGCCCGATATGGGGCTCAAACTCTCAAACCGCAAGACTGTGACGTGAACCAGTCAGACGCTCAACTGACTGAGCCACCCAGGTGCCCTCTTTTTTTTTTTAAGTTTATTTATTTATTTTGAGAGAGAGAGAGAGAGAGAGAGAGAGAGAGAGAGAGAGCATCCACAGGTGGGGGAGGGGCAGAGAGAGAAAGGGAGAGAGAACGAATCCCAAGCAGGGTCCACACCATAAGCACAGAGCCTGATGTAGGGCTCAAACCCAGGAACCGTGAGACCATTACCTGAGCCAAAACCAAGATCTGGACGCTCAACTGGCTGAGCCACCCAGGTACCCCTGAAGTCTGTTTCTTGATCATCAAAAGTTCAGTTGGGTATTTGGAAGGTGGTCTTCCATGCAGTTCTAGGGCCCCCGAGTCTTAACAGTAGATCGCCTGCATCCTGCCAGAAGGTAAGGGAAGAGAGAACGGGCTTGGAGGATTGCATGGGGCCAGATCTGAACCATTCTCATTCCACCAGTGAGACCTCAGTCACAGGGCTATGTACCCTAGATGAAGAAGAAACCGGGCATGATAAACGCAGCCGTCTACACCAGTTTTGTTTCAGCCTTTCTCCCTTGGGTTCAACTACCATCTTGTGGCAGTGGCAACCTGCTCCTGCTTTGTATGCCACTCACCTCCTCCTTATCCCATGTATTTTTAGTGAAGCACATTCTATCCCTGCCTCTAGGGGCTGAGGGATTCTCTAAAGAGAAGATGTTTAAGGCAAGATCTTAAGAGCTAGCCAGGTGAAAATCTTGCAGAAAAGAGTCCCTACAAGTGGAAAGATCATGGAGCACAATCCCAGCGGAGGAGTGAATGCTATCTTTGGGAGGAAACAAGGAAAGACCTACCAGTTCATCGAGGGGGAGACAGGAATGAGAATGGGGATGGAAGCAAGGGCGAGACCCCACAGCACGTGGGTGCAGTGTTAAAAATATTGGATTTAATGTAAGTCCTTGGGTTCTAAGAACAATGGATGACTGCTGAGGAGCTCTGAGATGCAAGTAGCACTGAAGATTTCTGTTTATAAAGGTTTACATTGGTGGGGCGCCTGGCTGGCCTGGCTGGTGGAGCGTGTGACTTTTGATCTTGGGGCTGTGAGTCCGAGCCTTGTGTTGGGTGTGGAAATTACTTTAAAAAATAAAATCTTTAAAGATAAATAAATAAATTGGGGTGCCTGGGCGGCTCAGTTGGTTAAGTGTCCAACCTGGGCTCAGGTCATGATCTCGCGGTTCAAGAGTTGGAGCCTCGCATCGTGCTCTGTGCTGACAGCTCGGGGCCTGGAGCCTGCTTCAGATTCTGTGTCTTCCCCCTCGCTGCCCCTCCCCTGCTCATTCTCTCTCTCTCTCTCTCTCTCTCTCTCTCTCTCTCACACACACACACACAACTAAATAAAAACATTTAAATTGTTTTTAAAATTTTTTTTTTCAATGTTTATTTATTTTTGGGACAGAGAGAGACAGAGCATGAACGGGGGAGGGGCAGAGAGAGAGGGAGACACAGAATCGGAAACAGGCTCCAGGCTCCGAGCCATCAGCCCAGAGCCTGACGCGGGGCTCGAACTCCCAGACCGCGAGATCGTGACCTGGCTGAAGTCGGACGCTTAGCCGACTGCGCCACCCAGGCGCCCCTAAATTGTTTTTAAAAAATAAATAAATAAATTATACTTTGAAGATTGTATTTAGCTGACAAAGTGCGGAGAAAATAGTTGGGAGCTTCCCTGTGATTGAAAAGACCAAGTAGACAGATATTATAATAATCTAGGAAGCAAGAAAGGAATTCTGGAGTGGATTAGAGGCTAATGATGGAATTAGTAGAAACTTTAAAAGACTTTGGCACTAACTAGACCTCAGGAGACAGGCCAGTTCTGGACAGGGAAGGATCCAGTTTTTATGGGGCCTAAAGTTTATGCAATTTGGGGGACCATCTTTCAGAAAAAAAAAAAAAAAAACGAACCGAATTACAAGCACAAATTTAGGTATAAAAGGTAGTATTTACTTGGAGTGGGAAAAGAAGTCACAACAAATGATTATAATCCTGAAGATTCAGTTTCTTTCCTTCTGAGATTTCTTCAGGCAATTTTCCAGGAATGCTTCCAAGGAAATGCTCCCTGGTTGTAACTTCTATTTCTCTTCACACCTGAGATGTTATATAATCCCTGGAAACTTGCAACACTCACAGAGGCCCATGAAGAGAATGGCCTGACAGAAGCACAGCCTCCTTAGCTTTGCAATAAACCCATTACAACCATTTCTGGGTTTTGATTCATCAGTTTTAGCATCACTGGGGTCTGGTGGTGGCTACAACAATGGGGAGTATTTTTTTTAATCACCTAGGAATCAAATAGAACATACACAAGTGAGGGCCAAAGAAATGAATGAAAGAATACAAAGAAGTAAATTAAAGCAAAATCCTGAGGGAGTCCAGGAGGGTGTAACCGACAAAAAAAGGAAAAAAAGAGTTGACAAAGACTGAAGAAAAAAAAAAAAAATCAACCAGATTGGGAAGAGGAGACACAGGAGTTTGGATCACAGAAGCCAAGAGTGTCCCCAGCAGGAAATCGCCAAGTTTCTTGAAGTCTGGCGAGTGATCCCTCACTGATACAGAAGATGCAAGTTTACTTCTTAAGTTTATTATCCGTAACCTCCACTACAACGGTGAAGTCCAAAAGAAGTCCAGTTTTCTTCACTGCCGTGTCCCCAATACCTGGAACAGAACTTGGGCACATAGGAGGCACTCCGTAAACACATGGATAAGTAAACACATGAAAAAGAGATCGAAGGTGTCCATTTTATTTAGCGGTACGGACCCCCTCGTGGTGGTGAAAAGAGACTGTTTCCTAGACTGATAAGAATGAAAGCCAAATTCGGTAAGTTTGGAGAAGTGAGCACAGTCTTCGGAAACGGGTGTTAGTTGTGTCGGCAACTTTTTGAGAAATGTTGCTGTTCGCAGAGGGCACGCGGCACCAGAGTTAATGGGGAAGTAAAATCAGGGAAGATTTTTTTTTAAGAAATTTTTTTTTTTGATTTTAAGAATCATTTGTTGAGCAAATGATATTCTGGAAAGATCCATAGTCTAGAGAGTGCCAAGTTATTGAAAAAACAGAAATTAATGTCACCCAGGGCACAGGAGAAGGAACTGCCTCAGGTAGAAATACAGAAATTCCTAGAATTGCTTTTAATCTGGGTTTGATGTCATTAACATTATTGCACACGAATGTGTGGACAATTATATGATGGGGGGGGGGATGAGTTATCCTAAACTCTGCTTTGAGGTGCCATGGAGGGAACTGCCAACAGATATTTCCCCACCCTCCCAACAGGACTGTTTTCTATTTCCCCCTAACAGTCAAAAGACTTCTGATGAATATATTTTACTCTCTGAGTAAAAATAAATCATAATAATATTTCTGGAAAAATACACTCAAAATGAAATGCTCCCCTCTGGGCTCGGGTTTACATATTCTCTGTTGTTTGCAAAAGGCCCATAACCTCAGACAGTCCTTGAGGGTAGCATTGATTATCTGCTCAAACACGGCATTGTTCCGAATTGCCTCACACTGGATAATCCAAATACCATTTCTCTTATGATCTGGGATATACGTTTAGGGAAAATCACAAAATATGAAAAGCATGACTCTATACAAGAAAGAAGAGTTTTATCGTGTGTGTAAAAGTGAAACACAGTAAGGGGCACACTTGCTTGGGACTTCTCACTTCCCGAATTGGCACTAATTATCATCACTTGTACCAAACCTAAATAGGCTTTTTTTTATAAATTTTTTAAATCATTTTTTTGAGAGAGAGAGAGAGAGAGAGAGCGAGAGAGAGCAGAGAGAGATGGAAGCACAGTATCCAAAGGGGGCTCCAGGCTCCAAGCTATCAGCACAGAGCCCAAGGCGGGGCTCGAACCCACAAACCACAAGATCATGACCTAAGCCAAAGTCGGACACTTAATGGACTGAGCCACCCAGGGGCCCCAGGTTTTTTTTGTTTTGTTTTGTTTTGTTTTGTTTTGTTTTGTTTTGTTTTGTTTTGTTGTTTTTTAGGAGATTGATATTATTTGAACAGCAGAAGCACACCTGACAATAGATAAAGTTGAGGTTTAGTTAAATCCAAAGCAGATTATTAAAAATGTATTTATTTTCCTGTACACACACACACACACACACACACGCACGCACGCACGCACACACACACGCACACACACGGAGGCGCAGAGTGTTAAATTTCAACTAGACTATTGTTACTAAAATAATAAGAATCAAGGGTTGAAGAGTGATTTATGTTTTCAGTACTGATCTGTATGCTCCGTTCCATGTAAGCTCTGGAAAGGTTCCCAGTTTCAAATCTCAAGCTCTTCTGGGTAACAGGAGCAGTAAAATTCTTCCATGCTTATGTGCAACGCCTGGGCAAAAGCAGAACGTGCTGGAAGAGATCATTTTGCATACACGTTCTTTCTTTAGCTGCTGTGGTGAGTCTGTTTCCATCTCAGAGCTGGCTTGAGGAGTGTCATTCTCACAGTCCTCAGCATAATGCCCAGACAGGTAAACACAAGAAGCCGCTCGTGGCAAATAAAGAGCCTTACAAAAAGGAGAGCAGTGTGGGGCTGCCCTCCCCTCTTGTGTGTCTGAGACCCTGAAATCAAAGGCTAATGGGGGTGGGTTGCCCGGTGGATGCATGGTGAAACTCTTCTTACTTAACTTACCTGCCCTTAGGCAACCTAAAACCAGGGAGCAGAAACAACCCAAAATTGTCCTTTCAGTTTCTGAACAAAAAGTTTAGAGAGAAGGCAGGGGCATGCCCCGAATCCGTGCACGTGAATGCCAGAGGGATGTGGCTTGTAGGCGAGTGACTGTGTTTCTGACAAAAGGCAGAAATTCCTACCTCGGGGCTTCTCCTCCTTTAGTTTGCTAGGGAAGACACACACATCCGTGAACTTACCTTACCAGAATAGAAGCTCCTCCTTGGGGAGATCTTAAACACCATCAAACGAGCCTAGCACTTAGTAGGTGCTCAGCAGGGGGCAGTGTGACACAGTGCTTAACAGCTTGGACAGGATGCTGTCTCTGGGCCTCCACTTCCTCATCTGTAACATGGGGATGATCAGTCATTTCATGGAGTCCTGCGAAGATTAAATTAGATAATGGATGGTTAGCCTTGGCACTGAGTAAGTATTCAATGAATGGTAACATTTGTTATTTCTACTTTTTAAATTATTATTATAAAATAGTCCCCTCCAGCCTAGGACTCTCATCCACACTGCAGTCCTGCATAGCTTTGTCTGGGAGGTCAGGGAAGGCTTCCAACTCAAAATGTTCAAAATGTAACTCATGACCCACCCAACCTCCCCATCCGGTATCCGCCCAGCACTCCCCGCCTTAGCCAAAAGAACAGCATCTAGGAACTTCAGCAAACTGTGATCCTTAACACCTCCCTCTCCCCTGCTCCTGCCCTCCAAACTAACCTGAGTCCTTTCAATTTTCCCACCTATTTCTTGGAATATCCCACTTCTCTTCACCGCCCCTACCACCTTCACAATCCAGGTGCCATGTCCCTACGCCGGGGGCCGTGATGCAATCCTAATCGGTCTGCTCCTCACATCCTCTCTTGTCCCTCTCCAATCTGTTCTCCATGTTGGCAGAAAAAAATCACTATTTGGGGAACACAAATATGGCCCTGTTGCCCCCTTCATTTCTTCCCAGTGCTCTCAGGTTGAGGACCAAAGCGCGTCCACCATCATTCCAGCTTCAGCTTTCTCAATCCTCCTTCCCCTTCCTTCTCTCCTCTGGGCTCCACGCACTCCAGCTTGTTTCAGTTCCTCAAGGGGCACAGATTTCCCTGGTCACATGACATTAGCACCAGCTGGGCCACCCCTCCCTGTCACACCCGCATTGTCCTTCTGAACCCTCCCCACCCTACAGTTTTGTTGCTTCTTCAGAGGAAACGTCCTGAATAGATCCGTCTCCTTTTTTTTACGTTCTCAAGGCACTTGTGCCTCAATTTTATGGGTGGTGATCGCTGTTAGGATGTAACACATACTTTGGTGGTTATTTGACCATGTCTATTTTCTCTCAAGGTTCCACAAGGGCCAAGGGTGAGAGATGAAGACAGGACTTGGTTTTGCTCATCTTTGGATCCACATTGTCCGGCATAATGATAGATGTTCAATATGTGTATGTGTGTTTGTGTGTGTGTGTGTGTGTGTGTGTGTGTGTGTGCCTCTTACACCCCAAGACTTATCCCAGAATTTTATTCACTAACCCCCTTCCATCTTTTCTCCAGCTATTTGAAATCCAGTGAAATCAGGGATCTCATTATGTATTGATGTCAACATAAAGCCAAATGATAATTGGGGCAAACTCTTTTCTGACTTTACTCTGGGTTTTCTGTTTATTTGTCTGTTTGTTTAGTGAAAGCCTTTAGCACATATTACCTGAGGCCAGACTTCTCTGTTTCTGTATGAATTCCGGCTCCAAACCCTTCCTGAAGATGGCATTCCCCAGAGTGGAACATCATAGGAAAGGGAAACCAATCAGTGATAGAAGCTGGAATAACTAACAGCACACCTTCTTTCTATGTCTAGAATAGTGAACAGGTCTTAGGGGGGCCTCCAGTATGACAAATATTGCCGTTTCTCAACAAGGACCAAGGATCAGGTAGAAAATCCAAACCAGAAAGTAACTCAAAGAAGGCATTTATATAAGTGCTAAACCAGTGGTACAGGATGGTGGGGAGATGGAGAGAGCTGCTAACTTAGAGGGGCTGTGATTCAAGGGCTGTGGAGAGCTTTATCTAGGCCTCATTTTTGGTGGGTGGTAGAATGAAGGTTTCTGGAACATGTCACAAACTTTGGGTATGAATTCCTCTCAATGCTGATGAAGAATCATGCTTCCGAACCTTAATGGGCACATTGACCACCTGGGGATTCAGTGAACTAGACCCTTTCTGATTTGGTGGGTCTAAGGTGAGACCAGTGACGCTGTAGACCTAACAAGTTCACGGGTGATGCCCATGCTGCTGGTTTGGGTCCCACAGTGTGAGCAGCAGGTATGTAGAGCCCTTCTGCCAATCTTGAAGCAGATCCTTAAGTGACAGATACCACCCAGATGATTCTAATGCTGATGTAAGCCATAGCCTAAGACAATAATCATGCTGTCATCTCTCCTAATTGCTTTGCCACTAGGGACCCAGGTCTATTCCAGTGCTGTATAAATGCAAATCATTCTTAATTACTCAAAGAAAACCGGGCCACCATCAGCCTGAAGTACACCCTGGCTAGGAAAGGGTTTCTTGATAGATCCTAGTCTTGGACCTTGGGTTGTACCTATAGCCAAGATGGTGCTCGGTACTCTTTGACACCTGCCAAAAGGTTGAGGCAAAGGTGATAGATGGAGATGGGGTAAGAATTAAGAATGGAAGGTACTTATTACAGCGAAACAAACAGAATAAATACCCAATGAGCACTCTTCTCTCCATATGTGCTAGTTCCTTTAAGGGTCATTACAGCTTTATGAGGAAGGAACTTTTATTTTTATCTCCATTTTACAGATGTGGAAACAGAGGCCTGAAGAAATGAAGAAACTTCCCCACAGTTGTGCAGCTGGTTACTGAAGGAACCCAGATCCTGACCCACGGAGACTCACGTTAAGTCTGTTGTTCTTAATCTGAGTGCACATTCCCATTTCATGAGGAGCTTTGGGAAAATATCCATTTCTGAACCCTCAGTATTTCTCATTTCACGGCTATTAAAAAATAAACAAACCTGTCCCATCAATTGAATGTATATCCAGTGCCGAATACAATTTCCCAGGCCCTGACTCTTAATTGCCAGGATTTATCCCCTCCAAAAAGTAATGTATCATTCAATCCAAAGAACTAGGAATGCTTGGTGGAGTTTTCTGAGGAGGCTGCATCTTAGGTCACAAAGTGTCCAGTAATAACTTCTGACCCACCGAGCAGTGATTTTACAACTGAAGGATGGTTTCCAGACTCTATTTGCTGGGATTCTATATGATAATAGTCTATGAAGTGTTTACTATGTGCCAGGAGACACTATTCTAAGGACTTTACCTACACCACCTCCTATAATCTTTCAAGAATGCCTCAAGAAGATACCCAGGAACATCTCCCATTGGACATATGGGAAAACTAAGATTCCGTGAGGTTAAATGCCTCGCCTTGTTACAGGTGGAGCCAGGATTCAAACTCAAGCATGTTGGCCCTAGTGGATGGGATAAACCACTTTGCTGTAGTCTTTCACTTCATGGGCTGTGCTTGTTTCTTACTGGCTCAGATGATGCAGGTCTGCACTACCTCTCATGATGGGAGAACAGAAAGGGGCTGAAGGAGATTCGTTTTGTCAGAGAATGGAGTTCCTACTAGAGAATGGGGCTCAGTGCATGGAAATTTGGGAAGCTGATTTCCACTTAAAACCAGGCAAGATTTTGTATCTGGCAAAGCCACCCAGCAATGGAAAGGGCTACTTTGAGCAGAAATGCATCCCTCCATCAACAAGACATCAAATATTTCCTGGGCACCTATCTAGCAGTGATGTTGTCGAAGGGGTTCAGGGATTGGATGCAGAGTTGGCGTGGGTGCTGTCTGAGGTCTTCAGGCATGAGTAGCTGTGATCCTATGATCTGACTTCAGTCCTCAAACACTCAATCAGCAAGTAAGGGCTTGATCATTTACAGTTACACAGCGAGATGTTTCCAGGAACGATTTCCCTGTAGCATTTTAATAAGTACTCTATAAATAATAATTTATTGAAGTTGCCTACTATGTTAGAAAAAAGAATATATTAAAGAACCCAGGCTAATTGAAGCTGGCAGTTAAGTTCCCTGAATCGAAACCAATCGGTTTATCTACATGACTCTAAAGATTTGGGATGAAAACTGCTCATTATAGTCCAACATCCGAATATGCAAAGATCCAGATGTTTCACAATATATTGACATAGCCTTCCAGGAAACCTATGTGCAACACTGAGTTGAAAATGTTCTGATACAATTAAAAATAAAGTGAATCAAAAAAAACCTTTACTCTTTTTTGGTTGGGAGCTAGAGGTTTGAACTTGAAAGACGCTGAAGGCTGTGTGACCCAAGTCAGCATGATTGCTGGTTCTAACTTAGACGATTGCACAGCTTGAACTGCCCGTGACTGTCCCAATTCACATCTGCGGTCCCAGTGTAAAGTTTAACAGAGCACCCTCCGCCTATCCCCCCCACCCCCGGCAAAAGTGTCCTAGTTACACATTACATAGTCACTGTGTAATTTATACACCTAGGTACACTACAATGAGAGACTGGATGGGATACAATCCACTGGGGGCAAACCAGTCACTTGCGGAAGACCCAGTTTCAGATGGCGACAGGGAATACAGACCAGGAGGCAGAACGGGGGCTCAAGTAAGAAGTGCTTTTCACCATTTCTCAAGCATCCCTTACCCTCGTGTGCCCGGGATTTCACTCAGCTTGTTCCTTTAGCTCAACTTTTGTTTGTACATGCACGTGACGAATCACAACCTAGGCTCTGTGTATCTGTCTGGTCTCTGTATGAGCTCAGATTTTTCTTTTTAGGATTCCACATACAAGTGAGATCATCAAAGGGTATAAACTTCCAGTTAGAAACTGTGTAAGTCCCGGGGATATAATGTACAGCATGGTGACTTCCGTTAGTAATACTATATTGCATATTTGAAGGTTGCTAAAAAAGGAGATCTTAAATGTCCTCGTCACAAGGAAAAAAAAATCTGTAACTATTGCCATGAATGTTAACTAGTCTTACTGTGGTGATCATTTTGCAGTATATACAAATATCAAGCCTTTATAATGTACACCTGCAACTAATGTAATGTTTGATGTCAGTTCCCAATTTGCATTCTTGTAGGCTGGCTGAGGACACAGACACTAGAATGGGACATAAGACATACAAAATCCTCTGAAGATGTTGACTTAACTGGAAAAAAAAATGAGCGTGAATCAGGCTTGACAATTCAGTCTCTGTAATCTTTCCTCGGGATTTTATCATGACTAACATATCTGAGCATTTGGCCAAGTTATTCGCAAATGTTATTTTTTTTTTAACTTTTTTTTCAACGTTTATTTATTTTTTTGGGACAGAGAGAGACAGAGCATGAACGGGGGAGGGGCAGAGAGAGAGGGAGACACAGAATCGGAAACAGGCTCCAGGCTCGGAGCCATCAGCCCAGAGCCCGACGCGGGGCTCGAACTCACGGACCGCGAGATCGTGACCTGGCTGAAGTCGGACGCTTAACCGACTGCGCCACCCAGGCGCCCCGCAAATGTTATTTTTAATGCTCCTGCAATTCCTAGGGGATAGGTGTTGTCACCACCCCTACTTTGCAGTTGAAGAAAATGACACTGGAAGAAATGAAGCAAATTGCCCAAGATTCCACATCGAACAGGTCACAGTGTCCAGATTCTAACCTAAGAAGCCTGGCCCGCGCGCCTCCTGACTAACACCCTATTTTGAGCAGAATGTTGTCCGCAGCTCATCAACAAATATTTACTGAGTCGAACAGTGCAGGAAGAGCGGTTGGAGTTACCCCCTGCTGTCATGAAGCTCAAGGTGTCTGGGATGGAATGTCACAAGTCCAGCCAGCAGAGAGGCAGAATGTGGAAGTGCTCTGTGAGGTACAAACACCCATGGGGGGAAGTGTGTCCACTGGAAGAAATCATCAAAGGCTCCCGGAGAAGGGAGCATTAGGGTTGCTTTCGAGGAGAGAGAAAATGTTAAACAGGTAGAAATTAGAAGGGTACTATGCAGACGGAACAGCCTGATGAATGGCATTGACCTGAGAAGTAAATGCCATCCATTTGGGCTGGATTATTGTCAAGTGCGAGTTAGGGGAACTTACACAGACTCCCCACCATGGCCTCCGCTCCCTACTTCCCATCACACATTCTCTCCCTGGTGTTCTATTCTCCAGCCACAGCTGCTTATAGTACCCCTGCTCAGTGTGGTATCATTCATGATCTTTTGTACTCCAAGCCCCTTTTCCTGGATGCTTTCTTCATCTACATTGCTTTTGTTTGCCTCAAACACTGTTTCTTCAGGGAAGCCTTCTCTGATCTCCTGGGCTGGGTAATTTCTCTTTGCCATGCAATTTAACAGCTTCCCAGTAGGTATCCACTACTATGCACAGTTTTCTTGGTACAGAACAAGAGGTCGAAACAAAATAAAATCAGCTGGAAAGAGATGCCTAGATTAGAGGCATGCAGCTTTGAGTCAAGTTCAAAGACTCCTTCTACAGTGGTCCTAGCCAAGAACCAGCTCAGTGTCGAGTAGAGCCTAGGGGATATAAGAAAGGAGGATGGCTGAGATTGAGCCCTGGCATGTGGATGGACATCTCCTTCTAAACAATACAGAAGGAGAACATAGAATTTCAGACTCCAAACCATGGGAGAGCCCTGGAGTCCATCTGATCTCAGAAGTGTGCTCCCAACGCCTTCTCCAACTTTCCCTGCAAATATTCATCCGTGTATTCATAAGGGAGTTTTCTCCTGTTTCCTCTGGAAAACCTAAACTAGGAATTGCATTCAGTCAGTCAGTTAGGCGTTCGTCCATCACAGGAGCACCTATAATGCACTGTATACAGTTGACCGCACAGCACCAGGATCCAAGGGTGAGCGAGGCTCCTTTCCTATCCTAGAAAGGAGGAGAGGCTGTAGCGGAAACAGACACTTGAAACAGAGGCTAAAACCTGCTTCCGTATGGCGTCTCCTTTTCTCATCAGGCCCGTTTTGGCCTCTGACAGTACAGAGTTCACCAGCCAGCCTCCTCTTATGTGAAAACATCTATCATGTCTCCCCAAAGACTCGCCTACACATTCTTCTAACATGAGGCAATTATTTCATATTTTCTGCGTTAGTTGTGGCTACTGATAGTCTCGTGAAGATCGACAAACGTCAACTTGTTCTTTCCCAACGTACTTCTTTAGATGCGTGTGTCGAAGAGGTGGCTATGGAGGGGGCTGTGTGACGGCACGAACATGCAGAACTTCTCATGTGCCTCCATCATGAGTTAAAAGGCAGGGCTTTGGGAACTGGACTTTCTTGACTTTGGGGAAAGTGTGACGTAATAATCATTCCTTCTTTCTGAAGAAATGAAGAGAAATGAGTGGTCTGTTCAGCTCTTGATATAAAGAAGTCAACTGAAAAGTGATATTTTATTGGAACCATAAGTTTTGTTTGAGAAATTTTAAAATCCAGAGTATATTTTCCTTTGGTATTGCTGTAGAGAGTCAACGGGAATTGAGATAATTTCTGTCTTGTATTTGTGCCCACTTATTAAACACACATGTGCATTAGATTCCTTGCATAGGTGCAAAAGGGATCAGAAGTGGGGGAAAGGTGCAATTTGGTCCATTGACCTGTTTCCCTGCCCTCAGGACTCTTTCAAACAGCTGTGAGAAAGAGGAGGAGGAGGAAGGAGGTAATTTAGCAGTTCATATCCAGATGTTCATTTCAAACACACCCTGAACAACTTTTGCATGGTTTATTTCATTTTCTGAAACCATTTTTCACAAGCCTGTTTTCTCAGCTGGGAAACTTCTGGTGTAGTCTTTTCAAACAAATATTGCATTTGGCATTACAAGAAAAAAAATAAAGAGCTTTTGAGACATTCAAAGGACAATCTGTTTGCCTTGGTCTGCAGAAGCGGGACTACAGGAATGTGGGCATTTTGTACCACCCAAAGTATAGGTAGGAAAGTTCCAGTCTTCCGTTCCATTTACATGGAAATTTGAGAGCTCCTTTAGCTTGATCACTGTAAATACTCTGCCATGTTTTAGGTTGACCTGGAGTGCCAGAGACAAGAAACCTGGCTGCGGACAAACAGGGCCAGTGGAAGAATCCTCCAGGATTAACACTAAACCAGAACCTTCCACATGGCACTTCAAACACAGTAGTCCATTCTCAAAAAACCAAAAAAAAAAAAAAACCAAAAAAAAAAAACCAAAAAAACCCCAAAAACCTGTATGCTGTTCTAAGTCCCACCCATCTTCTTAAGCGAAACGGGAAGGACTAGAAGGAAAATAGTGCTGAAGGCCAATGAATCTCTTAGGCAGAATCCCATAGGATATAATCCCCACCGTTCTTTTCACCTCAAGGTCTGGGTCCTGGCAACTGATTGATTGTTCCACTAGAGTCACAGGGGTTGGGATCTAGGACATCCCCTTCCCCCCACTACGGAGTGGAGCTGGTCTCCTGGCTAACCGTAGGATGAAGTCATTCCACTGTCAGGGTCTCTTTAGGTTAAATGAAACCTGGAAACAACCTCAGAAAGGAATGGGCAGCCTACAAGGATGAGTCCAAATGGAAAGAGTAAGATTTGTCTATTTATTTAAAAAATTTTTTTAAATGTTTATTTGAGAGAGAGGGAGAGAGCATGAGCAAGGGAGGGACAGAGAGAGAGGAAGACACAAAATCTGAAGCAGGCTCCAGGCTCTGAGCTGTCAGCACAGAGCCCGACGCAGGGCTTGAACCCAGGAATGGTGAGATCATGACCTGAGCCAAAGTTGGACGCTTAACCGACTGAGCCACCCAGGCGCCCCAAGATTTGTCTCCTTAAAGAAAGGAAGTTGAGCCGTGAAGATAAAGGGGATCCAAAGAAACAACAAAGGGAAGTTTTGATGTGGATGAAATAGAAAATGCAAGCATTTAAAAACAAAAAACTGAGTCTTGTAAGTTTCTTCACCTTCCCGAGACTTAGTTTTCCCACTTTTAGAATTAGACACGTGAGTCCTCAGACCAGCGTGTTAAAGTGGGGATTGAGTATAAAAAATGCCTCATGCAGTGACAGGCATATAATAGGTCTTCATTATTAGTTAGCTCTCTGCACATTCCCTTGACTTAAGAGAACAGTAGAATAATGAGAGAAGTCTCTATTTCTGTGATCATTCCTTTTTCCTATTGAAAAGCTTTGTGTGTCTCTGAGATATTAAAGAAGATATCCAGGAAAGGCAGTCCAAGATGGCGACATAGGAAGACCATGAACTCACCTCCTCCCAGGACACATGAAATATACGGCTACGTACGTATGGAACAACCACCTCTGCGAAACACCTGACAGCTGTGGAGTGGTTCCTTCCCACGGGGAAAATGTGAAAAGGGACACATCTGAGGTAGGCAGGAGAGGCTGTGGCTCAGTCCTGCCATACCCCTCAACCCTGAGGAGACCCACAACTGGGAGAGAACTCAAAGCCCTGGAGCTTCTCCCTCAGGAGTGAAGGGTTCATACCCTGCATCAGGCACCCCAACTTTTAAGACTTGCACCTGAGCTCCTGAAACATCTGGCCTTGAAAACCAGTGGGGCCCGCCTCCCTGAGATCCAAACGGCCCAGGCAAACTGTGAAGTACCTCTCAAAGGCTCACATGGGCTCACTCACTCCAGGGCCCGATGCAGGGGCAGCCACTTGAAAAACACCCAGTCTTGAATGTGAATTATTTTCTGACCTAAAGCTGTCTGGTGGCAGGGCGGGGAGTGAGGGGGGGTGGCTGTTGGGAGCATCTCTGGGATGGACGGCATTGATGGTCTGGTGGCCAGCAGGGCTTGGGCCTGCGGTCCCACGGCACGGTACAGGCTCACCTCGGAGATATGGAGTGTTCAGTTCCAGGCCGCTGTGATCGAGCGTATCTCACCATAAAGTGAGTCAAACGAATTTTTTGGTTTCCCAGTGTATATAGGAGTCATGTTTACACTATACCGTAGTCTACTAAGCGTGCAATAGTATGACGTCTAAAAACCAAAACAACGTCCATCGATCGCTTCATTAAAAAAGACATTATCACTAAAAGATGCTACCTTCTGAGCTTTCAGTGAATTGTAATCACAGGTCACCGTAACAAATTTAACAACGCTGAATAAGTTTGAAACACTGTGAGAGCTACCAAGATGTGACCCAGGGGTATGAAGTAAGCAAGCCCTCTTGGAAAAATGGCACCAACAGACTTGCTGGAGACAGCGTTGCCGCAAACCTTCAGTTTGTAAAAAGCAAAGCAAAGCAAACCAAAACACACAATTATCTGCAAAGCATAATAAAATGAGGTGCACCTGTGAGAGAAGATTTCAAAGTGAAGGAAGCAGTGCTAAGAGAGTCCTTAAAATTAGGGTCTGGGTGCTCCTGGGTGGCTCAGGGAAGCGTCTGACTCTTGATTTCGGCTCAGGTCATGATCTCATGGTGCATGGGATAAACCCCGGGTTGAACTCGTCACTGACAACCCATTCTCCCTCTCCCACCCTCTATGCCCCTCCCCCATGTGCATGCAACACGTGTTCCCTCTCCCTCTCTCTCTCTCTCTCTCTCTCTCTCAAATAAATAAGCATCACAAAAAGTAGGTTCTAGAGGATACTGAGGAAGCAGGCCTATGCAAGTCCCCTATTTCAATCCTGTTTCCACTTTTGGAACACCGTGGACTTTTGACTTTTGTCAATTGTAATTTGTCAATTGCACCTGGACCGCCTTCTGGAACACATCCTTCAACTTTGGACCGAAACAGAGATAATGTGACACCTGGTAGCTAAATCGCCAATCATGCATTAGATGGTCAGTTTAACTCCGTCAGCTCCAACCACAATGCCTTGCCAACAAGTTATGTAACCCTGTGGTTTCTGCCTTTCATACGCCTGCACTCCCCACTTGGAATTCGGAGCACACTTTCGATTTCAGTCGACTCTGTGTCTCCTGGATTGCAATCCCCAAAACCCCAAATAAACACTTTTGGTTGCTTTACAGCCTCGTCGTCTTCTTGGTAGACAGCCTGTATATATTTGCATACTTTAAAAGCTGCTGTCTGAGGCTCTGGCTTCCAATCAGCCTGGATCTAAGTACTGACACGGACAGGTCTTGGTGCACGATCGGCAATTGCGAGCTGTTAAAAGTAAAGTCAGCTGGTCGGGCAATCACTGAGTTTCAAGAGACAACCAAGAGTTAGGGCAAGGTCGAGCCATACGTTTCCTTTCCTACATGAGGCCACCCCTTGAAGACTGGGTGGAAACATACAGCAACCTGGTTGGGTGCACACATCTCGATGTCAGAAGAGAAACAGATAGACAGAGATGCGGGCAGTCAAAAGCACAGAGGTGATGATCAGATACCCGAGTATGTAGGAGATCACCTAAGAGGCTATAGAGATTGGGAGGGAAAAGGCACAGAACAGAGGGACCCGGGGCCATCGCATTTAAGGAACTGCCACATCAGAACACCCTGCAAGACCATGGAAAAGCAAACTGAATGAGAACATTTAAAGTGGAAACTAATGAGAACAAGGCCAAGAACGTGAGATCACGACCTGAGCCAAAGTCGGATGCCTAGCCAACTGAGCCACCCAGGTGCCCCTTTTTATTTATGTATTTATTCATTCATTTATTTATTTTTAATTTTTTAATGTTTATTTATTTTTGAGAGAGAGAGACAGTGTAAAGAATGTTTCTAAAAGAAACAAGAAGGGGGATTTTTTTTTTCTTTTCTTTTTCAATTTGTTTCCTCTGACAGGATACAAGGCAAACACCCAGTATGCTTGAGTTTTAAAAGGTATTTCCTTTGCCCCACTTTTTTTTTAATTTGAAGAAGGGGGATTTTCTAACTCAAAATATAAAATATTTTAGAAATAGTAACAGTTGTCTAGAATCACATATTACACTGCGAAATGCCGGGAAACGGGAGAAGGGACGAAAAAATAAAATGTGCTAAATTTCTTGACTAAAATAGGATGGAGTCAAAGGCTATTGTTTCTTCTTGACCTTGATAATTAAGGGAATATCAGATCAAGTATGTTATTTTGCAAAATTTTGTAGAAACAAAAAAACAGGATGATTCCTCCCAAATTACTGTAGGAGATTAAAGAAATCAAAGCAGAGTTCAACTAGCAAAAGACAGGAAATAGAGGAAAATGGTAGGAAAGCATGAGATACAGAAAACATAAGATCACAGAAGGAAGTGGGAATTTATCTTTTATGATGATAACTGTAAATGATCGTAAAACCACAATATTTAGAAACCACCGGTTCAGGTGAGAAACAAAAACACACCTCCTGGAAAAAACAATTTTTTTTCAAATGTCTCATAAGATTTAAACCCAGTATTTGGAAAATGTGTATCAGGAAAGTGCAAATAAGAACAACATAGATGTGTCAGTATTAATATCGGACAGAGTAGACTCCCGGGCGGGAAAAAATATACAAAGAGGACAAGAGTGAACTTACTTGGAGTTAGATCCCGTTATGAACAAATAACTAATATTCTTTGCTAGTCTCAATGACTGAGTATTAAATAAATATGTAAATTAATCTTTTAGAAATTCAAAGGAAATGTTTTGTTTGGAATATATACATTACTCTCAACTAGACACGTCATATAGACAAAATAAATAAGGAGGGAGAAGGCTTTATTAACGTGATACGAACACACAAACTTGTACCCTACACCTGATACACCTAAAGAATGAATAGTCATCTAGCCAGCTATGTTTCAAGAGTTTTCTCCTGCTGAATTTCAGGGAAGTCTTCCTCGGACTGGTTTAATTTTCCTTAGGGCATGGTTTTCACAAGAATGTGGATTATGTCTCTATTTTGTCCTCCCGTATGGTCACACTTCTCTGCTGACATTCTGGAGTCGGCACTATACATGTGTTCCCATACATGCAAGCACCCAGTCTTTTCTAGAAAGATTTGAAACTCCTTTTCTATAAATAAGGACCAGCTCTTCGGAGACTCATGGACTCTCTAGGTTCCCATTATACAAGTAAACTCTTGGGAATATTCACTGCATCTACCTTCACAGAAAACTGCCTTTTAATGTCTTGCTGTATTGAACAACTTTCCAAGACTTAACTCTAGCGCAGACTTTTAGAGGAACTCATTCGTATCACCCATGCTAGAGAAAAAAAAAAAAAAATGTGAGGACGCACAGTTGTCTCACACCAGCGAACTATCTGGTACATTGCTCACAAAGGATGAATTGGCTCTAATAGCAGGAGTAGAAACTGGCTGATGGTCCAGATGGGCACTTGCTAAATACATCTGGGTAAGTCCTCAAAATTGCAATCCTTGATTTTTTGTCCTGACCACAATCGTCTTAAATACCTTTGGATTGTCAGACTGGTTATAAAACATTCTCTGGCTCCTTAGCCATATGCCAGAATTGGGAAAACTCACGAAGACTTCCCCACCCTGATCAGAATGCAGTATTTCTGATAAGCTTTGCAATGTGACTTCATCATCTGTCATTCTCCTCCTCATCATCACCCTCCTCTTCATCATGCTTCCTAAACTATCACAACTGGAATTATCAACCATGCAGAACACTGTGCATATATTATGTAACTTAATCTTACAATAATGTCCGACGTGGATGCCATTAAAACTTCCACGTTAGTGATGAAAAATGGAGTTTTTCATGCCCAAAGCCACAGAATAAGTGCAGGGCAGAGCTGGTACTGTTAACACTCCTTTTTATCACAGAAACATCTCCCTTCTCCAGTGACCCTTCCTGTGGATTTTTATTCAATCTCTAGTCGCGGGGATTCCCAGGTCATTTCAGGGATGTCTCCTTCTTTGACAGCTTCCAGAACGTTTGTAGCTTCTCCTTATTTCTGTTCTCCAATATCCTCAAGTGTTCAAGCACTAGTGAAAGAAATTATCCAGCCCCTCTCATTATATGCTCCTGGGAAATAGACCTAAAGCTAGGACATTCGGTGTTATCCTCGCTTACGGAGATTGGTGGGAATTTGTCTCACTTAAAGCTGTTTTCTTACAGTGTATCGTTACCACTTCCTAGGGGCAGGGGTAGCCAAATTCCACTTGAACAACTCACCATGCTATGTTCGATTCAAAATGGCCTCTCCTATATATAGAAAACTATCTTCCTTGGGTCAAACTCATGAGCTTTTGAGTTCTTTGTCATTCAGTCATTCACTCACTCATTTTTCCACACGATTAGTGCGTGTGTTCTGTGGGTCAGGCTCTCTGTTGGGGTGCTGGATGAATATTAATAAGGCAGGCATCCTGGAAGGCCTCAGTGAATTGAGTATTTAGGGAAGAACCAATAGGCAAGCTAAGAGCTGCAACAGAACAGTTGCTCTAATAGGGCAATGGCCAGGTAGGCAGATAATCATAGGTTGGAATCCCACCCACGAGACTCCTTGGCAAACATCCTGCTTGTCAGGCTAACCCTCCAGGCATTTCCAGACAAGTCTGCATATTCAGGATGTAAACACTTTGGGCTCCCACTCTGGGACCCTGCTAGACCGGGAACAGTACCAGGATCCATTTGGTTGTGGTCCAAGAGGGAGGGTGGTGGAAGAGAAAGTTATAGATGTGGATCCCTATCCCTTCCCCTTGCCCTGGGACAGAGTGCTTACCTGTACGCCCCTCACCTGTTAGGGCTAGGGTCGATGCAAGCTAGCATTAGAGAAAAGTGTTTCTGGAAAAAAAAATAGGCAAAAGGGAGGCAGCAAACCTTTAGGAAAAAAATACAGGGGAATATAGTCTGGGAAGAGGTAAATGTTAGCAGTTACCGGATTTGTTGGTCTTGTATGATATGTCTGCAGATTAGTAAGGAAGGTACGTTTCCTTCAGGACCTCAAGCTTACCTGGTCTCTATTACCTGGTGTCTTACCTGGCCTCTATTCTTCCCAGTGTGATATGGTCCCTGGAGTAGAAAATAGTGACAGCCATAGCTAATTTTTGGATTTGATGCTTGAGTGAGCACTTATGCTCCCGACCATCCTAATCATTTCCCCTGCATTATTGCATTGCATCCTAAAAATAACCCTGTGGGGAAGGTAGTATACCATGGTTTTTTCACGGGGCAGAGGAGAATAGAAAAGAAAAGGAACTTACTCAAGGGCCCACAGCAAGAGGTGAAAGGAGAATTTGGAGTCCAGAGCTCTATGCTCTTAAGTACTGCATTCATCAGAGAAACACCATTCTGTACTATCAGTTACCAAATTTTATTTTTAAATTTCTAGTAACAGACTATACTGTACCTCTGTGTACTTCTAAGGGACTAACTAAAATGTCAAATAGAAACAAGGCATCAGGATTGGGGCCTTCTACCGTGAGACGTATTCTTGAAGGCGCATCGTCAAAAGGTTTTACTTCAGAGAAAACTCTAAGAATTATGGGGCGCCTGGGTGGCTCAGTCGATTGAGCATCTGACTTTGACTCAGGTCATGACCTTGTGGTTCGTGAGTTCGAGCCCCGTGTCAGAGCCCACTTCAGATTCTGTCTCTCCCTCCCTCTCTCTGCCTTCCCCCCTCGTGTTCTGTCTCTCTCTCAAAAATAAATAGTAAAAAAAAAAAAAAAAAAAAAAAGAATTGTAGGATGAGTATCTTAAACCACAAAAAGGCAAGGACACGTAAGTGTTGAGGTTTATTTCTTGTATTTAGGATGGAGATTCATCCCAGTGAGAAAATGGATACCTCTGTGGCATTGGCCATTCCTTAAGTCTAAATAAAGGCCCATGACGTGTCTCGTGCTACGGCAGGTGGGTGGCAGCCGCCTGTCATGGTTAAGCTCATATAATCTGGAACAGAACTGGCTGGATTGGAATCCTGGCACTCCCACTGAATGACTGACTGTGTGAAATTGCAAAACTCTCTTCAATGTCCCATACTGTCAAATGGAGGCAATGCTAGTATTTGCAGGGTGGTGATGAATTAAGAACAAGACTGTTTTGGGGCGCCTGGGTGGCGCAGTCGGTTAAGTGTCCGACTTCAGCCAGGTCACGATCTCGTGGTCCGTGAGTTCGAGCCCCGCGTCAGGCTCTGGGCTGATGGCTCAGAGCCTGGAGCCTGTTTCCGATTCTGTGTCTCTCTCTCTCTCTGCCCCTCCCCCGTTCATGCTCTGTCTCTCTCTGTCCCAAAAATAAATAAACGTTGAAAAAAAAAAATTAAAAAAAAAAAAAAAAAGAACAAGACTGTTTCTCACAATTATTAGGCACGTGTTAATTACCAGGACACAGAGCCAGCGATTAGACAGGGCATGAATGTGAATAAGCAGATACCAGGATGTAGGCGGAAGAGAGAAGGAGGGCTTTGACACAGCCACGCGCAAGGTTTAAAGAGAGGTCTCCTGGCTCCTGGGTGGCTCAGTTGGTGGAGCGTCCAACTTCAGCTCAGGTCATGATCTCACAGTTTGCGGGCTCGAGCCCCGCGTCGGGCTCCGTGCTGACAGCTCGGAGCCTGGAGCCTGCTTCGGATTCTGGGTCTCCTCTTTCTCTGCCCCCCCCACTCTTCCCCACTCTGTCCCTCTTGCTCTCTCTCAAAAATAAATAATAATAAGCATTTAAAAAAAGAAAGAAAGAAAAGAAGGTCTCAGAGGGGAGGGAGTGTGGCACTGAGTCCACAGGTGCAAAGATACGAAGATGTGTTCCTGATAGCAAGGTGGAGAAGGGCACTGTCGTCAAAGGGAGCAGCTACGGAAATGAGGTCATGGCTGAGCAAGGCTGTCTTAGGAAACTGCAAAAGGAGAGGTGTGCCTGGGTTTAGAATCCTAGCGGGCGCCTTGTTGGAAAGCCAGCCTGGAGAATATGGTACCAGGAGAAGGATCTTGAGGCCACACTGAGTTGTTCAGACTTCACTCTGTGGGAAATAGGGATCCGTGAGAAAGCTCCAAGAACAATAAATCATATTCTTGTTTGTCTCTGGGTTTTTTTTTTGTTCCAAATATTGCTTTCTTACTTTATTTTTTAAACGGAAAAAAACTTTTAAAAATGTCCTTCCATCAAGGGAAATATTGTATAATTATTATAAGCATACTAATCTACAGAAAAATTATAAATGATTATTTTTAATTTATTTTTCAGAGAGAGAGAGAGAGAGAGAGAGAGAGAGAGAGAGAGAGAGCTAAGCAGGGGAGGCGCAGAGAGAGAGGGAGACACAGAATCCGAAGCAGGCTCCAGGCTCCGAGCTGTCAGCACAGAGCCCGATGCATGACTTGAACCCACAAGCCATGAGATCATGACCTGAGCCAAAGTCGGACGCTTAACTGACTGAGCCACCCAGGGGCTCCTATAAATAATATTTCTAAATTACCTAAAGTCCCACAGCCTTGAGAAAACGACCACTAACATTTCACTGAAGAACTTTCTGAAAGCACACAATTTCAATGAACTAATATTTTATACATGTTTTGGTCAATAATCTATGTGACTAGCTTTTCATGTCAATAAATAAAGGCATCCATGAGCATTTTAATGATGGCAGAGTTTTCCATTTTATGGGGGCGAGGCAGTTCATTTACCCAGTCCTTACTGATGATAAAGCCCTTCTAATTTCTGAACATTACAAACAGCACTTCCACAAACAGTTTGAACCCGATGCAACAAAACCATCAAGTACCGGAGAGATCGGGAAACATCATAGATTCTTGAAAATTAAAACAAACAGACTTCAGGCTGCTACAGAATGAGAAGGGAACGCCATGCCCAGCACCTTGGCTTGGAGGTTGATGTTAGTCAGTAATTCAATTCTTAATCTCGTATTTATTGGGCATCCACAATGCGTCTCGTCCTCCTCTGATAATGGGATGCAATAGAGAACAAGTCAGAGAATGTCACTTTTATTACAGCATAGAAGCTAACAGGGGAGATAGATTATAAACTTATAAACAAATGATGTATTAGATATCCGGGAGCACTACATGAGGAATCAACACGGGATGGTATGAGACAGCATCATCCACTTTAGTTGGATCATCTAGGAAGGCTTCTCCAAGCCGCGGTCATTAAGGCTGGTAAATGAACAGCCAAAGGATGGAGGCAGGGGAAGATCAGGAAAGGGGAATTCAGGGAAGCGGCTGATGCAAAGGCTCAAAGAGGGAAATGAGCTTAGCAGGTTCAAGGCAGACAAAGATCAACAGGCCAACGGAGCTTGTACATTTTCAACAACAAGGAAGGTGCCATGAGGTGGGAAGCACTGACCACGGGCTGGGAGCACCTTGCAGACCATGCTCCAGTTCCGATGTTACCCTTCCTGAACATGGGGAGCCACTGGAGAGTTGCAGCCAGACAAGAAGCTTGATCTGTGATTTTAAAAGACCCCTACAGCTTTGCAAAAATATCAGCTTCTTAAGCATAAGTTGTTGTCTTGTGTGGCTCTGCATTCACAAGACCAAGAGAACCCTTGGCACACATGTAACCCTTGGTGTTACATCAGTTTTATGAAGAATCAACAATGTAGGGATTGTTGTACAATGTACAGAATCCAATGTAAGGATTCATTTACTGGTCCCACAATATTTGTTAAGTATTTAAAGGTACTGTACTAGGTACATGGATATAGTTAAAAAGAGAGAGAGAGAGAGAGAGAGAGAGAGAGAGAGAGAGAGAGAGAGACTTAGTTCTACCCTCAAGGCCAAACAGACCTGAAATGAATAAACACATGTGTGGTCATTTGACTTCAATTGGAAATTGGAAATTTATCTTTATTGGAAGAAAGGGAATGTCTTTTCTTGATGCTCTAGCCTATGATCTCTTTATTTTCAGGCTGGAGACAGCCATAGCTAGTCATCTCTTTTTTTCCTTTTTAAGGAGAAAGCCAAGTCTTCCACTTTTCCAGAAAGTGGGAGAGAAAAGAGAGATTTAGAGGAAAGGGTAATTAGTTGATGTTGGGATGTGTTGGCTTCTTGGAGCCTTTGGCCCCGTGGGTGCAGATGAGCAGTGGACGTTGGACACGGTAAGTGGAGCTCACGAGAGGTGGAGATGGGGTCATGGCTTTGTGGTTACCAAATAATACGTAGAGGAAAATGCAGGGTGTGAAATAATCGCCGTAATTTGCCCTCTCTGTCCCAGTACGATACACTACACCTTCCCAGTTTCCCCAGAGAACTATCACAGCTTAATTTAAAGACCGTGTGCTCTGGAGTTGCATGCCGGGTTGGGCACCAGAGTGGCATCACCAGTAGAATATTCGTGAGCAAATTACCCAGATTCTTGGAGCTTCAGTTTCCTCATCAGTAAGATGCGGATAACCACAGGCACCTATTCCATACAGTTGATGAAATGCTTTAATATATTTACAGCCCTTGAGTGATATTAAAGGCTTAATTAGATACTACCCAATATCTTTATTATGTCCAATTGAAAATATTTATTACAAGGCTGTGACTCCTTCTAGACCATCATTTGTTGTGATCATCTGTAGGTTACCAAAGGCAACCACAGTATTTAAAAAAAAAATGTGCCTGATAAAATGTTCTTTGGATTAATCTTGCTGGATTAATCACTGCTTATCTATAATCTAGGAGAGCCCTTAATTATTGAGGACATTACGTACCAAAAGAGCGTGAAAGTGTGGATGGTATGTTATTCTGTCTTGTTCCAGCATATTAGTGCCGTTGGGATCCAATACACCCTTCCAACAGGAGGGTTCAGGTTGAGGTTTGGAGCATTTGGCTGAATCAGGTATTATCCGTGGGTTTACAGACACATGGAGTCCCCCATGCAAAGTGTTTCCAAGCAGGCCGATGCACCATCGGCCTCACAGTCCTGTGGGTCAGATGCTTATTGAAGCTCCTTGACCTCAGCCCTGACTCACCGGTTCGCAGCTTATTGGTGACGGGTGAGGCAGAGAATAGCTTGCCTGGAACTACCTCAACAGTGGCTCCCAGCGTGTGCCGTAAAATTCTAAAAACAGAGGAAATCAAAGAGAGAGAGAGGGAAAAAAAAGCGCATTTATATTCTTGCTGATGGAAATTATTTCTAGAGGTCATGACATAGGCTGGGTCTGTGAGATCCTGGAATCAATGTTTGTCTTCGTGGAGCTGAGTGTTTCTTTTCTGAGAGGACATGGGAAGTGGGAAACAGACAATGCCTCTTGGTGGCAATCCGAGTTGGCAGGGAGCCCCTTCTTCTGGGCAAAACTTCTCTGGGGCCTACAGAGACTTCTCTCAGCCTCGGCCAACTCACCCAAGAGAGAGGTCCTGTCTCTTGCTATCTCTGACGAGAGAGCCTACGATTGCTCTGACCCTTGGTCTCTGCCATTTACGGGGGCACGATTTCGTTGAATTCAAAAAGGATTTCTCTTTTCTATGTTTTTTCCCTCTTCCTCTCCTTTCCTAACTGAGTTTCTGCCAAGGCAAACGGGTACTAAACCGACGCCATCAGGAAATCTCGAGATGGAGCCCAGTTCTCCCGAACACTTCATACCCGAGTGTGTTCGTTCCCTGAATCTGCATCCAACACTTAGCCAAGCATGGATTCCTATAAAAGCCTTGTGAAAAGAAAACACGGATCAAAGACACCTTCAAAGTGTTGTCATGTCGCATTGAAAATCTCTGCGTGAGGGGCCAGTGGCCACCAGCAGCTCGAGGTCAGAACTTCCCCGACACCCTTCACACGGGGCCCTCCCGTAGGGTCCTTCCGCCAAGGAGGAGCTGTGCCCCCTCCCGGCCTTGTGCCGCCCCGTGAGAAAGGACAAGAGCAGCCCCACCAGAGGCCCTTTCCCTTGGCAACGCTCTGTGTCAGCAAAGCGTCTCCAGCAAGCATTTCCGTGGGAAGGCCTTCCATCTGGAGCTTGGCAGAGAGGGGAGATTTCCTTTGAGGCTGTGCCACCCTCTCCCTTCGGCTCTCCATAAGGTGCAGCTCGGAGGGGCCTTGTCTGACTTGAGGGCTGGTGCCGGCGTGTTTCACGGAGCCAGAAGGGCTCTTCTGACTCCCCTGCGCAAGCCTGCGAGGCGCTGAGAGAAAGAATGGTATTCGTTCTGCCACCACCTCCCATCTCAGTGTGCAACAGGTCACAAGATGTGACAAGTTCATGCGCTAATTCCTTCCTTTTCAGTTAACAGAATAACACAGATGGGAACACTTACCCCGGGATCGGACGTACACTGGAGCGGCAGGAGAAGGAGGACAGACACAGCCTGGCCCCCGCTCAGGATTCTGCTCGACAGAAATTGTTTTCAACAGCATCATCACCCGCAGCTGGGTAGCCCCAAGAAGCTACTCTCTGACAGGAAGGCGCAGGCCGCTGGCACGGGCCCTCGTCTCAACCCACCCATCCCGCAAAACGCTCCCAGCATGTTCAAGAAATAACAACACCAGGCAGCAACCCCATCGCCTCCCAGGAGTCTCTGGGTAGCAACGCCCAAGGCAGCAGTTCCAAAACCACCCCGTAGACTGTCTGCAAGATGATAAATGGAACATTAAAGGAAGAGGGATGTTGAGACAGCAGTGGTAGAGCCACGCACAGAACCACGGGGATGCCTGCCGTCTCTCCTGGCCGCTGGGCACTCTGCATACTCAGGTACAGAACCGGCTTTCAGGATTTTGTCCCTTACCAGGCTCTGACCTACATTTTTATCCCAAAGTGACAGAGATCCATTGGCGGTCAAACGGCTAGGGCTCTGAAGTCTAAGAGGTGCCTTCAAATCCCAGGCTGCCACTCACGAGCCACATGTGTCGGAGCAAATTGATCCGGCTCTTCCTGAGCTTCTGTTTTCTCCCCTGCGAAACAAATGAGGAAACACTTTCCCCCTTTACTCAGCTGTTTAGGATCAAATAACATGTCCCGACCTGGGGCTGGGACCTACAAAGAGTAGCTACAGTTTATTGATATATTTCACATGTGCCAAGCAATGTGCCCGACACTCTTATAAGTACATTTCTAATTAAACTTCACTGAAGCGCTCGGGGGCTTATGCTACCATCACCCTGGCACCGTATTGCCAACGAGGAAACCGGAAGTCAGGAACAAGATCCCACGAGCCGCAAGTGACCAGCTGGTTTGAAACCACCTCTATCTATCTAGGCCTTCAGAGTCCAGATTCATCACCATATCGTAGGCACTTGGTAACAGTGGTGGTGATCACTGTCCTCGTCATCATCATGATGGCTAGCCAGACCGTGAGGGGCCTCTATGCCTTGCCAGACAGCGTGCACGTCAATATTTTAGTGCCAGCTATAAGATGATGATATTAAAATAAATTATAAGGACTAACTCCAAACCTGGAAGAGAGCTACAAATTTTGGACATCAAGGAAGGAGACAAAGACCATGCTTCTGGGAATTTGAGTGAGGTTAGGTCAGAATGAATCTTTGTGGACATTTGTCAATCACTTTCTGCTTGTAATCTCTTCATCCCTTTTTGTGGTAATAGCTTACCCTCCCTCCTGAGAAATAACCGTTCTTCTATTCCATATGGCTCTGATGGGGATGACAAGTCACATTTTCCCACTGCACTAGACCACAGCGTGGGCTGCCAGTAATAGGCCTTGTTCACGGAGATTAGTACAGAGGGTGAGCCTATGATCCCAAAGGATCCATCAAGTGAATTCCAGAGGATTTCATGTATTGATAACAGAAGAACGAAAATGTCTCCAACTTTTGCCATTGCAAGGCTGGCATGACGTAAGTGTGGAGCATTCTGTAGACATTTCTGTTTCTCATTTGTCCAAATAAACGGAGGAAGTCAGCTGTAGGAAGGAATGCAACCGACATAGGGAAAAGCAAAGGATGCAGACAGAAGAAGAAGGAGGGGACGAACGAAGAGGAGGGGGAGAGGGAAAGGCAAAAGAGAAAAGGGGAGGAAGGAAAAGGAAAACAGAGAGGGTGGGGAGATAGCTATTTTTATCTCAGGATCACTTTGTGTCAAGATCAGTTCTAATTCAGGTTCCCATGTAGAGTTTCCATCATGTTACATGGGAGAATGCTGGTTCTCACAGTACGTATTGGCTATGTCAATGGTGAAGTCATGGGCATGTAAAGTTCCATCATCTAGGATGATCAACATTGTGGGGACTTTCAGAATTTCTAAGTCCCTGTCCCCAGAACAGTCTTTGTCTCTACTGGGTCATGTAGAAGCACATGTCAACTAAATTCCAGTTGGTTCTTTATTTTTAGTTGCATGATGTGATGGAAAGAGAATGAGCTTTGAAAGCAGATAGATCTCAATTCAAATATCAGCTTCACCAGAATGCATGATCTTGGACAATAACTTAGTCTCCACTTGTTCATCTCTAATTGGGACCCGGGTACTCGGGTGTGAAAATTGGGTTTGGGGGCAAGTCAAATGCTCTAGAGTAGGAAAAAAAAGTGCCTTTGGCATAGTGCCCAGCCCATAGAATGTACTCTGAAAATAGTTCTTCTATTTCTGATAGTTCAGATCCACCCTTCCTTCACAAAGACCCTTCATGGGAACTGAGAATAGGTACCTGAGGTCTTTCTGGGAACGTTAAGGACCCTCCGTAATTCAGAATAATGTTTCTCGGTATGATGGGAGTGGTTTACGGTCATGCTATGTAAAATGTCAACAAAATATCTCAATCTCAACTCTCAGAATAAGTTGCAAAAATTAACAAGATATGTGAAGTGTCTAATTTGTTCACTAAATGAGCATAAATGAACAGTTACACTTCATACATCATTATCACTTCTCCCTGCCACTCTCTCCCTGAAGTAACAGGCTCACAGCTCCCATTGCCCCTGTTCCTGGGGTGGAGAAGGTGATGACGATCTTTGAGCCCTCTCTGACCTCAGGATATGTGTAGTGACAAGGACGGCAGGGTGGTCTCATGGCTTCACCAGTTACTGTCCCTCTGTAGCAGATTTGCTTGAAGAAGGGAGACAGCACATAGCTGGCTGTTTGGGGAATTTTGTAGTAGAGTTGTTTTTATGCCTTTCTTACTTCCGATCCTGTATAGCAGCATATTCTTCATTTTTTTTTGATTATTTATTTTGGGGAGAGAGAGAGCAGGGGAGGGGCAGAGAGAGAGAGGGAGACACAGAATCCAAGGCAGGCTCCAGGCTCTGAGCTGTCAGCACAGAGCTTGTCACGAAGCTCGAACCCACGAACCATGAGATCACGACCTGAGCTGAAGTCAGACGCTTAACCGACTGAGCCGCCCAGGAGCCCCTATAGCAGCATGTTCTGTAGGGATTGTCTCTGTCTCCCGTTCTTCCTTATCTTATCCTCCTCCTCCTCTTCTCTCTTCCTGCTCCTTCCTGCTGCCCCCTTCCTCTCTCTCTCTCTCTCTCTCTCTCTCTCTCTCTCTCTCTCTCTGTCCCTCTCTCTCTCTCTCTCTCTTTCATTTTTGGTCTTTGTGCCCCAGTTGTAGCAGACAAGGGGGACAAGACCAACGACTACAACTGAATAAGATACAACCTTCTGCCTCAAAGAGCGCACAGTCTCTTTGAGGACACAGACCGAGAGCAGTTTGTGATCACTGTTTCTTTAGCTTGCAGCCAAGGAGGTGGAATCAAGACCCGTGCCAGAGTGCAGGGCTGACTTCTCAGCCTGGGAGAGGTGACATTAAAGCTATGCCTCACATGGTACCCAGATGCCTCCCTTTGTACCCCGTGAGCCAGTTAAGAGGGAACTATCTTCCTATAAAAGCAGAGAGCCTAATGCCTGGCAGACCCTGGATGTAAATTTCAAACGCTGTGATTTAAGTAAAACTTATTTAAAGTGAAAGTTGTGGTCACACTGAAGATAAAACCCGTCTTTGTTTTTTGCCTTAGAGAAGTTTATATGGAATTCCTTTCTTTCCCATTCTTGATGCCCATTGGGTGTAGGTATCCTTTTGGCTGACTCAGAACATTCATGGGGAAAATCAGAACCAGGGCCTGTCCCTTCTCCTGAAAACAGCTTCTCCTTTCAAATAAACCTGTGGGTAAAATGTTTACAAGTGTGATATTTCACACGTGGAGAAGAGGGCCACATTAATGGCATGAAAAGAGGTACCTGTCAGCTCATTCAAGCAACAGCCCTCATACTTCTGTGATTGGGAACATGGATTCCATGAACTCAGGAAAGGGAAGGATGGAGTACATTGCAGGGTTCTAAGAAAAATTACAGCAAGAAAGAGCTTGGAGTGAGTCTCCAACTGAGTCCCAGTGTTTATGGAAGATGTTCATGCATCAATCGCCATTTTGAATCCAAAGGAAGTCTTTCCTTCCCAGCCATCTAGAGAAAATAAATTAATATCCAATTAGCATCTACTGTGTTTTGCAGGAAGAGGGTGGGGGGAGAGAGGGAGAGAGAGAGAGAGAGAGAGAGAGAGAGAGAGAGAGAGAATGTTCATTATTTACGGCATCCTAGATGAGAATCGACGGTGCAAATTCCGTTGGCAAATCTGCTGTTGAGGTTTCTCATCTCTAGGAAGGGATTTTCCTTACTAAGCATTTCTCAGGTTTTTTTCCAGTCTCTGTTTTCTTAATTTCCTAATTTTACAAATTGTCCACAAGGGAACAGGGCTGAGAGGACAAAACCAACAGAGTGAGGCCGTGTGGGATTTGGTTGCCAAGACTCAAGAGGGTCCTGCTCTTACCGGAGCCTCAAGTCCAACAACAGTCTTAGTAACAAAACACAAACAGTTCCCTTGACACTCATTTGAAGGGGGAGGGTTGGGTGTGGGAGCAAATGGCTCGTCTTCTAATAGGACTGAAAGCAAAATTCAAGTGAAGTCAATTAAATCTACGAGCAAAGTAATTTTCACAGGACTTACCCAGCAGGGAGGAGCGGTCATAGCGAAGATCGAACAGGGGAAACCGGAAGCATTTGCAACTGGACTCATCAGAACTCACAAGGGCGTCTTGGGATAGGATAGCAATGGTCTATTCAATGGAACTGTTCTGTCCTGGTGATTCTGGGGCTATGGAAACTCCTGTCCCTGTTCACTGGTGGAACAAAAGTGGTCTCTGTTATAGCCTCTAGGGTAGGGGGAGGCAATAAAATATTCAGGTTTGCCAGAATCGTGATGGAGACGGTGCAGTCCTGGCTTGTAAACAAGAGCCAAGGGGAGCCGGGAGGAGAGAACACCAATTTGGGTTGAATGGGCACAGAGGGAAGACAACAGGGACCCAGCTGCCACTGCGTCCCGTGAAGCACACCCGTGCAACTGAGGCACAGAAAGCAGGAGCAAGGCCAGCAGAGGTTTGCAAAAGGAGACAGCTGGACTTTGTGCTGGGGTTTGCTGCGGTGTAGAGAACCCATTAGGTGATTCGTGATCATTTACCCGATGGCCTACATGTGCCTGGTGCCATGTCAGCGAGGCAGTGCAGTCAGGAGAGGGAGAGAGACAAGCTAAGCAACAGTTCCACATAACGGGATGAGTAACATGAAAGGGAAGTGTAGAGGATGCTAAGTGAATGCCTAGTCAGGCTGTACCAGTGGGAAAGGGCTCCTTCCTGCCCTGTCCTATCTAGTTTAGGCCATCGTCATTTCTTGCCCGGGCGCTGTGACAGTTCCACCCTGGTCTCTTCACATGCACTCATTCTTCTTTCCGGCACAGCTGATTCATGGTATGACTGCATCCCATACTACATGCCTACCTGCCCCCTTTGATAACATCCCACCACACTATAGGTGCAGTCAAGATTCTTTGATACGACCGGCATGGTTCTGCTGTATCTGCCTTATCTCTCCACTCTCATCCCACTCTATTCTATCAAGCCATCTGAAATGACAACACGCTGACGTCAGGATGCCTGCACAGCACCTTGGCAAAGATGTGCATAAGAGAAAACTCAAGGTGGGTGTAGGAGAACAGTGTACGTGTTCTCTCTGAAAGCCACATTTTGAATGCTCTGAGAAGGACCAGCAGACAGAATTCTGTGATGGCCCTTCAAGATCTGTGGCCCCTGCTTTACACATACCTACTCCAAGTTATTCAGTCAAACACTAATTTAGGTGCTGCTGCGAAGAGATTTTGCAGATGGGATAATCGAGGTCCCGTATCAACTGATCGAGAAATTATCCAATGAGCCTCACCTAGCCACAGGAGCCCTTTGAAAATAGAGTGTTTCCTCCAGCATCACAGAAGAGGAAGTCAGAGATTTGCATAAGAAGTATTCAATGCGACACTGCTGGCTTAAGGTGGAGGGGTTCCGTGCAGCAGGGAATGTGGGCAGCCAAGAGTGGCCCCTGGCTCACAGCCAGCAAGGAAACAGGGATTTCATTCCAACAACCACAAGGAAATGAATTCTACCAACCACTGGTAAGCTTGGAAGAGGACCCAGAGCATCGAATGAGAAGAGTAGCCTCGCTGACTCTTTGACATCAGTTCAGTGAACTGAACTGAGAATCCCTGAACTGAGAATCCCTGAACTAAGAATCCCGTCATGCTACAGCAGACTTGTGACCCACGGAAACTATGAGATCATACATTTACGTCATTTTAAGCTGCTACCCAGGACTATCAAACTAATGGTTGATGCAAAAAGGAAATTCAACTTTCAAAAGTCCTGGCTATATTGGACTCAAGTGGGTATTTTCCTGATCATTTACCAATGCCTCTCTGTGAAGTTTTTTTTAATCCAGATAATCACCTACAGCACTGAGTGGGCACACATCACCTACGGCCTTAGGAAAAGGGCAGGGATTATTTCTACCCTGGTTGCAACTTGCAGTTAGAAATCTGACCTCTTGAAATATTGGGACTTGACCCAGGAATAGAGAGAGAGAGAGAGGATGGTGGACATTTAGATGATCTTTGTGAACAGCTAGGATTGGGTAAATGGCAAGAATGAATCAAAGGCTAGTGTTGGAAGCATGCGTACTTCTTGCATATTAGAATAACTAAATAAGCGATTAACTGAATAACTAACTAACTCTTAAGTCTACTTCCAGATCACCTATTCCTCAAGTCTGTGAAATGAATTTGAAAATACTGGCATACGCTAGGGCCCTGAGTGCTTGTAGAGACTGGAGTGAGAGACGGCGGGACCTCCACAGCTATCTTTTGGCAGATAGCACACACGAAAGGCCTCCATTCTCATTAGAAGGGAACTGGGCTAGCATTGACACTTGACCTGTGGCATTGTTCTCCCAGTATACACAGTCTGAGTCAAGAAAACTCCTTGCCAAATGGGAATTGCTGGCCCCCTGCCCAATCACTAGGCCCTGCTTGTTTTAGAAAAATTTATTACCATAAAAAAGAGACAAATTGTAAAACTCAGACTTCAGTGTTGAAAAATTAATTAGGCCTTTGGCTCTCTCTTCTCAGCATTTGTAGAGAATTTCTTTGTATACTTAGCTGGTTCGTTGATGAGGGTTAAATATGTGTACCCGAGAGATTAACACTCTTATTGGAGCTATTTCAAGAGGGAAAGTGTGTTAGAACCAGAGCCCATTTAGTATTTCCAAAGAACATAGCAGGAGAAGTCAACTAAGTGAGCTTGGTGGTTGTTAGGAAGGGCTTCTTACCGGAGGCACCTTTGGGATGGGGGAGGGACGGTCCACGTGTCAGGCTGGGGAGAGACAGGGCAATCTAGTCAGAGGTTACAGAAAGTATAATGATGGCGGCATGGATGAGCATGGTGGACCCAAGAAACCAAAACCCAGATTCAGCACGCTTGGAGTAAAGAATCTAGCTAATGGCAAGAAAAGAGGATACAAATCTGGACACGAAAATGGAAAGGTAGGTCTGAGTCAGAGCAGTAGTAGTCTTGATGCCTTCCTCGGGGATCTGGGTTTTAACCTATAAGCACCAACATGTTTTTACCAAGGGCATAGTATGATCACTCTCATTTCTGAATATTATCTCTGAGAGTGGCAGTGTGGAAAATCAGAAAATGCCGTATGATATCCCATTTTCTGGCTTTGCTAATGTCATGAATTGGAATAAGAATGAAATTGGGGGTGAGGAATGCATTTAGTTAGCTTTTAGGCATGTCTGCATTGCACACGTGGGTATGTCCTGTTTCTGTGGCTCGGGAGCTAGATTACAAGGAGATTCAGACAGAAAAGCTGTTGCACTGAACAATGTGGAAACAGGAGCTTGCCTCGGGGAGCAGGTAGCAGGGTTGTTTTTCACCCCTGCAAATCAGGACTCACCTCGAGCCCATGCTGCATTGGCCAGTCACTCTTTTGCATTTTGTTAATAAAGTAAGTCACTCATTTATTTATCAGTTATCAAGTTTTTAACGAGAACCTGCTATAATGGGCACCATTCCAGCACCAAGACAAGGTGGACAAAGTCCTTAGGCCCCTAAAGACTCAGTCTTCAGAGAGATGAAGACAAATAACAAACCACTAAATCAGCAAATACCAGAAAGTATAAGGGCTCTTTGGAAAACAGGTTAAGGAGATCAAACGTTGTCGAGGTGATGGAAATTCCATTTTAGGTAGATTGGCCAGGGAAATTTCCCGTGAGGAGATGACATTTGAGCAAAGACCTGCATGAGTCAAGGAGCGAGCCAAGTCAAGGTCTAAAAGATCTGAACCAGGGACATTCAAGGAGAAGCGAGAAGGTTACACATAGCCAGAGTCAAGCAGATGAGACGCGGAGGACAAGACTATGAGAATCAGGTAGGCAACTGGGCAGGAAGGGGCTTGGGGCCAGGGCTGGTGAGTGTGGGTGACATGGGAAGCCGTTAGTAGCTCCTAAACAAGTCAGTGGTGGCATCTAATGCGTATTTGGAACAAATATTGCTCAAACATTAGAGTTTTATTATTATCGGGGCTATTGTTATTATTATCACCATTCACTCTTTCACTCACATGCTCCTATATTCTAGAACCATGTTCTGAATGCTTTCTCCGTGCCAGGCATTGTGGTAAATACGATGAGCGCCGAAACTAGTAAGACGTGACTCCTTCCATCACTGGCTTGCAGGGTTACAGGGACGTGTGCATGGACCACACTTAGCACTGAAATATCTTCGATTCACTTCGGACCCAAACTCTTTATACCTCAGGTGCAGATGGTAAGATAATTTAAATATCAGGGATCTTGGCATGTTTTTGTCATCTGGTCAAGATCCCTCACTTTCTTTATTATTTGGTTTTATTCCCATTCCTCACTGTCATTCTAAGATCATTCACGTATATAGTTGGGTTTTAGAAATTCCTCCAGAATGTGTTCTCCAGGTTTGTGGCAACTCTTTTTTTTTCCCTTCCAAAATAAACATGCCAAGTCAGGAGTGAGAGTATAATGCATTAAATTTTGTGTGGAAACCAAGAATCTGTATTGATATATCCCAGTGTAGGACTTTTTGAAATGGGAGGCACTGAAGTCCAGTGGTATGCTAATACACCAACACTTCTAGGGAAGAAAAAGGTCCTGACTTGTAGTATTTGCTGATTCTCATGGTGTAAATATTCTCATCGTGACCAATTTCAAGCTGAGATTCAACAGTCAGGTTGCAAAAGGCCCAAGTATTTAACGACTGTCTGGCCCAGGTCCAGCATACTGTTGTATGGTTCCTTACCTTCCCCTGAAGGGTATAAGGAGGACATGGCCCTACTCATGACATCAGCCCATCCCCACTTAGTGTGTCATTCTTCCCAGATATCAGGAATCTTCGGCCTCCTTCCATAAAGTGAGACGGGTGTTCCAGAAACCATGATACGCCCATCCAGAGGTGAGTGAGAGGCTGGCTTTTTCTTTTCAAGGATGGGTTAAGAAAGTCTCTCCTTAGGCCAGCTGGGAGCCCTGTTGTTGGAGTCTCCTGTGTGCACAGGGTATAAGCCAACTGGTAAATCCTGACGCTGTGGACACATTTCAGCCAAATCAGAGGGATGGCTTGGGGCCGTTCTAAATATTGCCTCAGAAATGTCTACAATCCTTACATTACGATGTTTATCTGCTGTTGGTCACTGAAGAGCCTGGTTGGGCAGACAACCGGTCCCCCAAATATACAGGATACTTGGAGATAGACAGTCATTAAAATGAGGAGTTGAATCATTTCTTGAAGGTCTAACGGTGATTTCTTTTGAGTTACGCTTCCATGGAGGTTCTGACATCTTTTAAAAAATGTGTGTTCTTCCTCTTAAGGATATAAATGATCCATCATAGCTGCTGAAAAGTGGAAATAATCATAATAATCATCATCATAATAAAAAATATGGATTGAATTGTGTCCCTTCAAAATTATATGTTGAAATCTTACCACCAATATGATGGTATTTGAAGGCGGGCCATTTGGGAGGTAATCAGGGTTAGATGTGGTCTCGAGGGTGGAGCCATGAACTGGTGGGATTAGTGCCCTGATAAGGAGAGACACCAGACAGCTTGCTCAATCTCTCTCCACTACTCTCTCTCCAGCTACAGAAGGTGGCTATCCGGAAGCCAGGAAGAGAACATGCCAGAAACCGTACTTGATCTTGCAGGCTTTCATCTTGGACTTTCCAGCCTCCAAAACTGGGAGAAAAGAAATTTCTGGTGTTGAAGCCACCCACCCGAGGTGTTTTTTAATGCCAGTCTGAGCAGACTACTACTTCTACTCACATTGCTACTGTGGCTAGTAATAAGTTAAGCACCCTACACGCATACTCTCCTGTAGTCCTCACGATAACCTGTTAGGCTGGCTTTCGTTATTTCCCTCATGAGTGAAGAAATAAGAGAAGTTAAGGAACAGAGGAAAGGCCATCCAAGACGGCAAGTGACAGCTGGGTTGGAGCCCAGACTACGTGTGCCTGGAGTGCCCACTCTTCCCCGCTAGGCTGTAATGCTTCCCAAAGGTCACTACATACAGGCGTGGTATAGAGGGGGGCTCGGAATACATCTGTGGAATGTTTGGAAATGAAGGGTGGATGGTTAGTTAACCTTCCAGGACAGGAAACCGAGTTTGGAACACGTAGAGTTTTGTAAGCACTCAACAGGGTGGAAGACCATGCCGATGAAGTCACAGCAGAATTCTCTGCTATGAACCTCAAAAATTTAGTTCTTTCTTGGAAACGCGGGGGGAAAAGGAGTGTAAGCCTAAGGTAATTTTCCTTTTATACTGTTACACTTGTCAGGGTGCCAGCGTCCACATATTTCCCCCAGGGATGAAATTGCAATGCCTAATTTTCATGATTGTGTGATGATTACAGAATTAAGTGCTGAGGGAAGAATCACAAAGTGCAAAGAAGTCTGCATGCCTTTCCAACTGGTTAAAGGCAGGCTTGATGCTTTCTCTTATTTGCAGGAGACTTCCTACATATGGGTTTTCTTCACATTCCTGCTGTGTGGACTACTTATCTCCGGATCATCATACAGATCCTGACTGGCTGCGACCTGTGTCTTTAGGAAGAAACACTTGTAAATGCATCGTCACCATTTAAAATGCAGTATATCCCAGTTGCACTGAAAATAGCAGGGAAGTTTCACACTGAAGATCAGTTAACTTTGGTACAATGGTATTAGTGTTTGGGATTTTAAAAAAAATACGCACTTTTCCACTACCAAGAACTTTTCCCAATGATTAGATAGGGTTTTCTGCATAAGAAAACTTGGGACAGTGTGAAAACGAGCTTTTCATTATACGTATAAATGCAATTCTCATACAAAGTTTAACTGTCCAAATCATTTATTTGTTCATGACACGTGGAGTAATGGGAGAGAAAAATCGGGTCCTGACTGCATCAGTTTAATCCAGAGGAGTTATTTTTGATTAAAAAAAAAAAAAAAGAAAAAGAAAGAAAGAAAAAGCTAGAGAAAGAGAATTGCGGACGTAGAATTCATCCCTGCTCGTTCATTTTCCATTTTAGTGGGCTGCAGCCAGACCTGTGAGGAGTGTTGCCAAAGCCAGCAAGAGGTGTCCGGGGCTCACTCTGGGGGCTGACCGAGTTGTGCCCTTGCTGACCACAGTTGAAGCAGATGGAAAGGACCGGCGTGTTCTGATGGAGTTCTCTGTTCCCCTCTGGGGCCGGTGGGAGGAGGCACATCCATTTGTCCTGTTTTACAACTGCAATGCCTTTCCCTCTTAAAAGGAAGAGATTGCCACATGCTATCTGCCCCACCATTAGTCAAGCCGTGGAAAGAACTCAATAAGGGCTAAGAAGTACAATGCCCAAAGGGACACCATCAATCCCTTATTACCACAACTTCCTCATTCTTGAGTTGTTTATATTGATTTATCTTTTGCTCAGGTAGAGTGACTTAGAGTAATTTTCTCAGCAAGAGAACACGGATTGCCTCTGTTCTGAGCCCATGCCTGTCTGAGAATGTTTTTCATCTGCCCTCACGGAGTAATTGGGTATGGGATATTGGGGCCATTATCTTTTCCCCTCAAAACTCTGCGGTTGGTTTATTCAGACACTTGTGTGGCGGGTATCCAACTATGAAGCTACCATGACTTGGGGTCTATTTAAATCAAGCTACCTTTTATTCCCATTTCCACGTAGGATGTATGCTTTATATTTGAATTACCAGTATGTTACCTGAGCTTTACTCTGTTGTTAACTTTTTTTTTTACAAGGATTGAATTATTGTAGTCAGCAGCCTTCTTTTACTCAAGAATGTCTTCTAATATTCCTTTAAATATTACTTCTGATGGGTCTTATATGCATAGTTTATTTATATTCACATCTCTCTCTCTCACACACACAAAGCATAGATTTTATATATACCCTATACTGCACTAGGCTCCTTACTGTTTGTTTCCATCTAAATTTCAAAGTCCCTTTTCCCTTTTGCCTCTTCCAATATAGGTTATTTTTTATCATAAAATCTATTATTTACCACTTTTCCATGGGTCCTTAATGCAAAGATCAAGCAAATAAGGCATCTTTTAATCTTCCCCCTGAACTATCTTTTCTGTCTTTTGGTCATTTTACTTAACGTATGCTTATTTTGATTTCATAGATTTCACACCTTATAGAACATTAAACAGAAATATTCTAAAATTTCTATTTTGGAGAGTTCTTATCTAATTCTTCGGGATCAGTAAGATGTGGAGGTTTGTTCTTGAGCCCATCTGGAGAGGCTCCCCCGCCCCCCCGCCCACGATTGGATTTGCCTTCACAGGAGACTGGAAGAGAGGCTATACTTTTTCCTGTGTCCTTCTCTCTGGTATAGTCTCCCCTGGGCTCGCTCTTGATACTTGTACAATTTCTGGGTTTTTATATAACCCATAAAATGTTGTTAGCATAGAAAAGGCAGACTCCAATCATCCCTCTAAGGTTTTGTTTTGTTTTATTTTCTAGTTGGAAATATAATCTTGGACTCCCTTCAAAGAAATTTACTGACATGAAGAAGCCCTGTGTTCCAGGGTATGAACCTCAGAAATAATCTTTCAGAGGAGAGATGTTTTCTATAATAAAACACTAAGTAGCAAACCATTCAAGATGCTAGCTGCCTCCTTGGCATTACAGGCATAAACCTGCCTCATTAAAAAAAAAAAAAAGCCCCTTCTACTGAGCTGCACCCCTAGTCTGGGGCCCTGTGGCTGTTGGTGTAGAATATAATGAGATTATCACACATTTGTTGATTTGTCTCAGCCTTGTCTGGCATTGAACCGCATGCTGTATAAATGAATGTGTGCTAGCAGGTTAGAATGTAGTTTTAATAACGGTAGGACTTGCGGTGGTGTTTCCCTCCTGCTTTTTATGTAGGTAATGGCTCCAAGATGCTTCCTCAGCTTGTTTCAATTGTTTGGAAATTTACCTACTCTGTCCTTCACCTCTAAGTTCTGATCATCCACCTAGGTGATACCTCTTGTCATGCTCCACCCGCCAGACGGTGAACATTAATCTCTCAGTCAACAGCCTGTATTATATTTTTAAATGGATTTTTACAGCCATCAGGACCCATTGATTTCTGAGTACCTACTTTGTGCAAAGCTTGAGAATTTAGGTCTTCTGACACCTAACCAAGAAAGCTTTCAGTAAGTCATGTTTAGGAAGAAGTTGGTAATCACCATGTTTTCTGTTTCTGGAAAACCGGGTGTTACTTGGTCAGAGATTTTTAAATTGACCTAAGCTTCTTTATATAATGTTTAAAGACTTTGTTACAAAGAAAACATATGAATGCCTACCTAGCTCTTGGAAGCGTGGGGTCCTAGAGAAAATTCTGCTTTCTCTCTTGCTGCAGTTCAAGGCGGGATACATTGATAGCCAGAGGGGATCTGGCTGTGACCCAAATCCATTCCTCTGACTTTAAATGCAGAGAGGACACACTCAACTTCCAATGGCCCATCCGACAATGATGAGACCATGGCTGACGGGAATTATCTCAAATTTGTCAGGAATGAGCACACACTTGCTAATGGCCTATTTCCTTCCCCCACATGCATCCCTGCAGAGGAAGAAGGCAAGAGAGAGCGGGACCCTTGGCTCAGCTTCTGCCTTTTCTCCTCTTTCCTTTCCCAAACACCCTCTCCTCTCACCCCAGGATCATTCTTGATTCTTGAATTCCCATCAGGTTTCAGGGGAAGGGGAAATACTATTTCTTGCACTTTTTGTTGGCGAAGAAATTGATGCTATCTGCCTCCCATTGTTCTACCCACCATCCGGTTTGGACCTGATTGAGGGCAGGAATGAAGGTGTGCATCCAGTTGTGTCCCATGTCCTTTGAACAACTCTATCTTTGCAAAGAGATACCATTTCAGAGACTGTTCCCATTTAGTTTGAATGCTGGTAGCAAACTCAGTGCATTACCCAAATGAGAGTCACTGAATGTATTACTAAAAAGAAAATTTCAGTGGGTGGGTGGGTGGGTGGGGGAGAGTCCTCAATATCTTGATTAAGCATTCAGATGGCTAGAGACATGAAGGATAGAAAATCAGCAGAACAAGAAATAAGCTCTAGGAAACTGCTCCCCACTAGTGATGATGGTTTTGCCACATCCAATGGGTAATATCTATACATTATGGTTGAACGATCATATCACTGGCATACAGTAGGTGCTCAATACATATCTGTGAGGGTCAGCACCATATTCCTGGTACACCTGCTCTTCTAGGTAACTGGATCTAAAGAAGAAGTAAACTGCATCTAGCCTAGAGCTAAAGAGCAGTAAACTGCAGTATTTAGCTTGGGGGGGGGTCTTTTAAAAACGAATTTATTCTGATTATAGATTAAAAAATTACCAAAGATAGTACAGAGTTCCCATATACGTCTCACTCAGTTTCATTTTCCCCTAAAGTTACCATCATATATTATTGTGGTATATTTGTCAAAACTAAGAAACCAACATTGGCACTTAATTGTTGCTTTATTTGGATTTCACATTTCCCCCAATTACTGTCCTTTGTTCTTGTTCTTGTTTGGGGACCAACTGCAACATACTATACTTATTTCATCCTTAGTCCACCCTAGTCTGTGACAGTTTCTTAGTCTTCCCTTGTTTTTCATGATCTTGACTATTTTGAAGGATCATGGGCTTTTATAGAAAGTGCCTCAATTTGAGTTTGCCTAATTCTCCTCATGGTTATGGATTTCTGGCAAGGATCCCACAGGGGCACATGATCTCCACATGACATGACTGGTGATGTTCACCTTCATCACATGGTTAAGGTCATGCCAGATGTCTCCACTAAAAATCACTATTTTTCTACTTTATGGGAGGAATTATAGTTGTGATTTATTATAATTCCATTTCTCAAAGCTTTGTGTGTAAGTCAGGAAATGGTTTTTTATTGTGAAATGAAAGAACAGTGGTTCAGTCAGTGACAGAAAGATCCTGCTGGAATCCTGGAGAAAGTTTAATCAGTAATGGACTTGTAACAATATAACCCAACCCTGGCAGAGCTTGAAGGAAATGAGAGTTGGAGCTACAGGGCTGACCCACTCAGCTCTTCTCTGAGCTCATTCCACAGGCAGAGGGTCTGAGCCCTGTCTCCTGTTGTGTGGACCTTGGGCAGCAGGGACCTGGTCTGTCTTGCCATTTGCTCTTCCTGATGGTCTGAACTTATCCTAAGACTCCCCTTCTGCACACGAGGCCCCACCGCATATGTCCCGGCCTCTGGCATGCCTGCTGGAGTCAGTTACTGTCACTTACTGCTGTGTCTAATCCCTCAACTCAATGAAGGACGGAAGTGGAGAAGGGGCTTATCAGATGCTGAGATTGTGGAAAGGAGAGGAAAGCAGCCCTCTTTTAGGTCTGGTCTCTGGGTGAGGGACCAAAACACTTTAAGAGTGGAAATGAGAACTTCTGTTGGCATAGCTCCTGTATTTCATGATGCTCCAGAAGAATCCGTCTCCTAACCTTTCCTGAATTATTGCGTAAAATGTTTGCTTCTATTACTCCAGTGTTGTGAAACTACTGGAGTTCAGCACGGAGGTTTTAGGAGTTAAAATGAATCCCTCTATCCATTTTAAATAATATATCTTACCTTTAAGGAAAAAAAATCTAACAACAGCAGGGGTCTGTTTCTGCTGGATTCTGTGAAGTTCAGACACTTTGGGTCTGTCTATCCAACTGTGGGAGTAAGTGCATCAAGGCTTTCTTCATATTAGGGGTCAATTTTCATCCTAGGTTTGGAGAAGGGGTGCTTAGTCTATGGGAGATTTGTCAAGGAGATAAAATTAGGGAAAAGAATTTCAGCAGCTAATGATTTTGCAGTTTCAAAAGTCAATACATTATATAAAGCAGTATAACTTTGTCATGATTTGGAGATGAAGTTGATGAAGGAGCAAACACATAGCCATAGATTCAAGAGGGAAAATGAGAGTTTTGAGGGCGGAATCAGGATATCTGATTGGAATCATCAGATTAACAGGAGGGAAAAAGGAAAGAGAGGGAAAGTAATAATTTTAAAAGAAACACAAGATAATTTCTTAGAGTTAAAGGAAGACAAATTTGCAGTTTTAATGTTCTCACTGGGTCTCAAGAAAAAAATTACTGAAAAGAAGTCGAAGCCTTTAAAACTCCTAATTTCTAAGCCACATATAAATCCTGAACATTTCCAGTTATAAATAGCTGATTATTTTTACTTGGCAGAGTAAACCTGCCTAATATCAGATTTCCCTTTAACATGGGAACCTATTCTGCAACACCACAGACTCTTTTTTTTTTTTTCTTTTTTTTTTTTTTTCAACGTTTAATTATTTGTGGGACAGAGAGAGACAGAGCATGAACGGGGGAGGGGCAGAGAGAGAGGGAGACACAGAATCGGAAACAGGCTCCGGGCTCTGAGCCATCAGCCCAGAGCCCGACGCGGGGCTCGAACTCCCGGACCGCGAGATCGTGACCTGGCTGAAGTCGGACGCTCAACCGACTGCGCCACCCAGGCGCCCCAACACCACAGACTCTTAAGAGGAATAGCTACAATGTCTATATCGTACATGTGAGAAAACATCATACATGCGTTGGCAAAAAACTGAATCAGGAAAGGTCTCTTAGAGTGCAATCTGTGTCCATTGATAACTGTGCCCTCTGAATGTCAGTACAGTAAAATCAGAGGTTTCATTCAACATATTGGAACATATAAAAGGGAAAGAAACAGTGACGGGTAATGACTAAATATTTAGCAGGTAAAGATAGATGAAAAAGTATATGGATATGATATATATGTTTATATAAATATGGTCTAGTGGGTGATTGGATGATGATAATGCTACTATGAATTTGTAGTTTAGGTGCTAAGCTAAGTACTTAGTACTTAGGTACTAAGTAAGGTACCTTGGAAAAGAGGACACGAGCAGCAACGGAAGACCTTTTAATAGACTGTCCCCCCGAAACCAAAACCCAACTCCCAGCCAAATGAAGTAGTGGGGGGAGGCGAACGAAGGGAGTAGCAAAGAGCAGATAATTAAAGTTTAATTTAAAAAATGATACAATTCCACCATAATAGGGGAAGTGAGGTCCAAACAATTCAACTGTTATAAAATGCAGATGATTGGTATTATGAATTTGATGAAACGTATCATACAATGGTATCTGCAGGTCTGTATTGCCAAAAATCATAAAAGTGAAGATGGTGACAAGTACAGTGTATCCAACTGAAAGGTGCCTGCATTGAGAACGTCCCCAATGGTCACAAGGTCCTTATGTTCCAACCACAACCCACCCTGTTAAAGCGTAAGAACTTTAACCCGCCCCTGCCAGGGAGCCGGAGCTAGACAGAGGCCAGGAACCACTCACTCATAGCTCATCTCCATATTCGTCATTGGCAGGGTTCACTGTAATCCCAAAGGTTTCATAGCAAGGTGAAAAGTGACACTGTCTAGAGCATTCCTGTCCATGGCGGGGGGGGGGGGGTGTAGATATGTGACATATCAGTGGGAGAAATACAGGCTTCACTGTGACGATTAGAGGGGGAGAATCATTAGCAGACTTAAAAATATAATAGAGCTTCTAAATTACAAAGAGAGAATGGAGAAAAATGTAATTATTGCGTGTTATGAGACAAATATGAATATACCTAAGGGTTAGAGAAAACACTGATGTCAGGACAAAGAAATCAAGGTCATATGCATTCAGCAGGATATTAGATAATAATAAAATGTAACAACCCACAAAAGAGACCTACAGAGGATGTAGATTCTTATATAGCAAAAAACATTGCAGCAAAATGTAAACTTTGGGTTAGAACATTCAAAACATGGTCATTAAAATAAATTTGGAAAATTTCTGTGTAACTACTTTGGAATATAAAAATCCATGTGGGTAAAAACAGACTATTTGAGAAATACAATCAATAGTACAATTTAATGTATTTGTATAATAGAATGTGTTATCTTAACCAAATATAAAAAATGTCCTTTTTATGCCCTTGGAATACTTCAAGAAAAAGAATTAATATACCTAGTCACACACAAAAAAAGTTAATAAATCTCCAAAGGACAGATTGTATAGGCCCTGATTTCTGATACCTTCCTCCCTGTCCCTCGAAAAATGGAAATCAGTAACAAATGATGTTTACCCCTGAAATATGCACCTAGCTCGTTTCTACTTAAAAAACATTTTCAAACTGCAACAGATTAAAGGGGGGGAATGTAAATCACAAATTATTTTTACAAAATTGAACGAGGATGAGGAAAAAAAAAACCCTCAAAATAAAACCTGTGGGTCACAGCTAAAGCTAGATTTTTTTTTTCGAGAGGAAAACACATAGCCTGAACTAAACTTTTAAAATTATTATTAAAACAGGGAGCCTGAGGGGCACCTGGGTGGCTCGGTTGGTTAAGCATCCGACTTCGGCTCAGGTCACGATCTCACTGTCCATGAGTTCAAGCCCCGCGTTGGGCTCTGTGCTGACTGCTCAGAGCCCGGAGCGTTTCGGATTCTGTGTCTTGCTCTCTCTCTGACCCTCCCCCGTTCATGCTCTGTCTCTATCTCAAAAATAAATAAACGTTAAAAAAAAATTAAAAAAAAACCAGGGAGCCTGAAAGCAAAACAAACTTTGATTTCAACTGCATGCAGTAAAAAAAGAGCAAAGGGGAGTCTGCATTAAGTGTTACCAAAAAGTCAATGTGAAGACTTAGAGAATGATGGTCAAGTGGATAAAGTGGTCAGGACAGTCCTGTCCGATGAGCTGACATCGCACAGATAACTCAGGAAAGTAGAAAGTTTATCATGTGAAGATTTGTTAGGATCCACCGACGTGAACCCAGATATGTAGAGGGACTTGTCTTCCAAGTATCAGTGGTTACTGATTTGGGGTTCACGTTGAGGTGGCCAAGAAGGCTCGTGGAGACAACTGGAAGAAACGAAATAACTTTCTTCCTTATTTTGCAACAGTGAAACTAGCTTCGCGGTTTCTTCTGATTCTGTAAATACGTGTTACAGTAAAACTAAAGTGAAAATAAAAATAAATGTAATGGTTCCTTGAACTCCTGCTGTACGAAGGTAACCAAAATCAGTGTTACTGATCATCTGTTCATGAACCTCTTTATATATGTGTATATACGTATATACAAATATTAAGTTGCTTCTTATTTAGCTGTTTTAACACAGATTTCAGTTTTGATGTGCGCCTGCTTTTCTTTTCCTGTTCCCCCGTCTTGCCCCAGAGAGCTAATAATGGAGTTTACATATTATACTTCCCATAGCCTACTCAACGATCACACATCCAGTGCCTACAGTTGTGGCTTTAACTGTTGATACAGAGTTAAGTACCAATACAGATATAAATAGCAAAGGTTTTGCTATTATTTTAAAAAATGACCGTAGTCCATAAGGCTTCTCAACATCTTGATTTTCTCCCTCACATAGATTATGGTAATCCTTTTGAAATCACTTGGTCTGAATCTAAGGCATTATTGTAGGGATAACATAATATTCCCTATTGTGAATGTACCATAATCTCTTCATCTGAATAGTATTGACTCCCTCACCTCCATTTTTGTTGAGGTTAAAAATCCTGCAATAAATATTTATTTTCCATGTATGGGTCCTTACATGTTGGTATTTTTATTTCCATAAATTGGATTCTCAGGAGTGGGATTGTTGGGCCAACAGATATGTATACTTTTAATTTTTAAAGATCCTTGGAAATTACTGTCCAAAAAAAGCTGTACTCCTGATTCACACTGACATCAACAATATATGAACTCCACATAGTCTATAACCCTATTCACAATAAACATTTGTCTCTCATCTGATGGGTATATAGAGGACTACCTTGTTAATTTTTTTTGCATGTTCCTGATAGATTGAGTACCCATTCTTTGATTTCCATTGGCCATTTGTTTGCAATTGTCTTTTCATATATTTTGTCCATTTTTTCCAGCTTATTTGTATATATTTTTATTTTCAACTTGTATATTTTTAATATATTCTAACCCTTAATCTAGCATGTGTAGAATTTATTATTTTTTATTTGCTTTAGTATTAATTTAAAAATATTTTAAAAGATCTACTATTTATACAGTCAAATGTCTGCCTTTTCTTTAATGCTTTTGGGTTTTGTTTTAGTTATAAAGGTTTCTCAAACCCTTAGGTTTTAACATATTGTCTCCTAACTTTTCATAACATTTAAAAATATTTGTTTTTATCCCAACTAGAATTTTTTTAAATGTAACATGAAGTGAATACCTCACTTTTTCTTTATGATGGAGAACCAGTCGGGCTGGCGTCATTTATTATGTTTCCACTGGATTGAAATACTATTTTAATTTATTAAGTGGTCATACGTACTGGAATTGTTTTGGGCACTCTAGTGTGTTTCTCTGATCCCCCTTGGCCTACGTCAGTATCAAACTGATTTTATTACAGTCACATTATTGTACATTTCAATCTCTGGTGAGACAATTCCTTCTTCACTGTTCTGAACCCAAACCTGAGAGTCAGTGTTTCTCCTCATCCTGATTTTACATCCTTCAGCTTTTCTTGGGATTTTGTGAGCCATCAGTCGCTTCTACAAAATCAGTTTTGCTTGCAACCCGGAAGTGGTCTATGTATTCCTCGCTGAACCCAGTGGACGCAATAGGAATACAATAAGATAGCTGACCATTCAGTTAATATAAAAGCTGGCATCCTTACAACCGGCAAGAGATATTTACAATAATTCGTTGTTAAGGACTTCTTTTTCAATAGCAATAAACAATAGAAGATGTCTAAGAATTTATCAAAAAAACCCGTGAAAGACAATTATGGCAGATTTTTTCTTAAATAACCCTCATGAAAAACTTGATATAGTAAAATGGACATAAACTGTGCAGAATACAGCCACAGACTTGGACAATGAGCTCAGTCAATTAAATAACCTACATAATAGCTAGTGTTCTGGTTTGTTATAAAGGATATTACCAAGAATACAGATGAGCAACCTGATCAAGAAGAACACAGGGTGAGGTCCAGAAGGGTCCTGAGTACAGGAGCTTCTGTCCCTGTGAACTTGAGGTGCACCACCCTCTTGGCACGTGGATGCGTTCACCAACCCTGAAGCTCTCCAAGGCCCACAGTTATGTGATTTTTACGGAGGCCTCATTACATAGGCATAACTGATTAGAAGTTCAATCTCCCTCCCAAAGAATAGAGAGTAGGGGCGCCTGCATGGCTCAGTCGGTTGAGCATCCGACTTCGGCTCAGGTCATGATCTTGCAGTGTGAGTTCGAGCCCCACGTCGGGCTCTGTGACAACAGCTCAGAGCCTGGAGCCTGCTTTGGATTCTGTGTCTCCCTGTCCCTCTGCCCCTCCCCGGCTCATGCTCTGTCTCTCTCTGTCAAAAATAAAAATAAACATTTAAAAAAAATTTTAAAGAATAGAGAGTAGGGCTGAAAATTCCAAGTCTCTAACCATGCTTGGTCTTTCTGGTGACCAGCTCCCATCCAGAAGCCCACCATGAGTCACCTCATTAGAACAAAAGACCCTCTTAGCATCCAGGAAATTGCAAGGGATTTGGGAGCTCTGTCAGGAACAGGGTCAAAAACCAAATATTAGAACAAAAGATGCTCCTAGAACTCCTATCATTCCAGATATTACCAGGGTTTTTAAGGGCTATGCTTCAACAACCAGGGGCAGAGACCAAATATGTATTTCTTACTATGTCACAGTTAGCCAGGGTATAACGAACATGACAACCATCACTCAAAAACATCTCAAGCCGGATGTGATGGGTCATTTAATTTTGATATTTCACTATAACCTTATTTCAAAAGTGAGAAAAAAGTCTGCATAGTTCCTTAGAGGTGACTGGAGTACATCACAAGGAAGTGATTTCACGTAGAGGGCAAGAACGTATTTTCTTTAATCAGATCTTTTGGATTTATATCCCATTTGTGTCTCTTTCTCAAGATGACCCTGACCAAGTTAGTTGACCTCTTTAAAACTCAATTTTTACATCTTTAAAATGGAGAAATAAATCTTACCTGCTATTTGAGGGAAATAAATTGCTTAATGGAGTGACTGATGTGGAGCAAGGACATGACAAATATCAGCTAGTAACACCCATCTCTCTTACATGGTGCCAAAACAAAGGAAAATGCAAAAGCTTCACATTAGTCACGCTTTTTGACAAGGATGCAAGTTACCATCTTGTTCTTCGTTGCGGTCATAGAACCTGGTTGCCAGAAGCAACTGCAAGGTGTCCGCAATGATGGGGGCAGACTTGTGGTCCCATCGACACAAGCTCACAGCTCGGGACTTTTATGGCCGCAGCATGCAGGTCTCATCTTTCTGCCTCAGTCTTCTTCCCGGGTGAGAGAAGATCCTCTACTCCCAGGATCAGACCACCAGTCCGTGGACTTTCTCCCGCTGCACTGCCCTTTTATCTTTGCAGTATGGCAAATGAGATGCTGTGAACTACAGGGCCACTTTGTCGAAAAAGACTGGGATCTACGGTAGATTCCTGCCCTGGTCCTGCCCTGACCCCAACACAGCGGCAACTGCTCCAGTGGAGAAGGTGTTGGGAGGTGCCTCATTAATTTTCCATTTTTAGGGAGCCTCTGCCCTGGCACCAGCTGGAGATGAAGATGGGGAGGTCCATGCTGTGTGGGAAGAAGATGAAAATTGCCAAACTGGCTGCCACCCGGACTGGAGGCTGGGGCTGGAGGCGGAGCAAGGGGAAGGGAGGAAGGATCTTAGCTGCGGATGAAAGGGTTCCATCTCTGCCCCGAGGGTGTGGCCCATCAGGGTGTTCTGAGCAAGGGCAGTGGAGGCAGGAGAACCTTGCTGGGGGGAAGGGTAGTCAGGACAGTCTCTGAGCCGCCACACACTTCCATCTCCCTGATTAATTCGGACCTCCCTGCTCATGTTCTGTGTAGTCTCCTTTTCCCCATCTTTGTCCTGCACTCAGCCCTCTGCTTCCAATATAGTCCGTTTCTTCTCTGTCTCCATCATTAATGGGATTCCTACCTCTCCTGGGGACGCACTCTCTCATGGCCCAGTCCCAGGATGCCCTTCAAAATGAAATTCTGAAGGCTTCCCAAAGTTTATGTGCTTTCTGAAGACTTTTCCTATTGTCCTAAAAGGTTGTAATCTTACCTTACTCAGAATTTGCACAGAACCACTCTCATTACATTTGAGAGTGTGATATATTTGTCGGCATTGCATGGAAGGAAGTTCCTGAGGGGAGACCCCGAGGCTTAATTATTTGTGTATCTCTAGCACTGCAAAGAGAAGACTAAACACACATAAGTTTACCTGAATAACAAGACTTACAGGTAAAATGAAAAAAAAATACTGACACTATCGAGTGTTGGCAATTTTACAGGTTAACTGGAACTTTTATGAATTGCTAGTGGAAACACAAAATAATACAGCCATTTTGGAAAATAGACAGTTTCTTATGAAGTTAAATACATACATATATACACATATATATATGTATATATATATAAAATGACAGCAATTTCTCTCATAGGTATTTACCCAAGAGAAATGAAACTTTACAAAAACAAAAACAAAACCAAACAGCTATGGTGAACAGTGGTTTTATTCATAATCATCAGAAACTAGAAAGAACCCAAATGCCTTTGAACTGCAGAACAGATCAACTGTGGTATATCCATCTACTGGCATACTATTCAGTATTAAAAAAGAAGCCAACCACCAATACAAACAGCTTCATGCCATACGGTTTTGTGTAGAAGATGCTATGGATTGAAGGGTGTCCCCCAATTGCAAATACTGAAACTTAATCCCCAATGTTACAGTATTTGGAGGCAAGGCCTTTGGGACGTGATTAGGCCATTACGATGAAACCCTCAGAAAGGGGACTAGCACCTTTCTATGAGAGACCCCCCCCCCCACCGAGCCCCTTTACCCCCTTCCTCCGCGTGAAGACACAGTGAGAGCTGGCCATCTGTGAACCAGAAAGTGGGAGCTCACCAGACAATGAATGTGCCAGCGCTTTCATCTTGGACCCCCCCGGCCGCCCAAATTTTGAGAAATAAATTCATTTTTTATAAGCCATGCAGTCTATGGTATTTTTGCTATAGTAGGCTGAATGGACCAAGACAAATGATATTCTGGGAAAGACAAATACTACAGGAACGGAAAACAGAGCAGACCCTGGAGTTGGAGGTGGATGGAACGTTTGTGGAGGTTGTTAATGTTCTGTATCTTGATTTTGGTGGTAGTTAGATGTCACTCATTTTTCAAAACTCCCAGAACTGTATAACCAGAAACAGTTATTTTTACTATATGGAACACCAGACTTTAATTCCAAAACTGTAAAGAAAGGACATTTTGGAAATAGTGCAACCTCTCTCTCATCACCAGTGGTCCATAGAGAGGGAATGAGCATTCCCTACACCAAGCTGGCTTCCAGAGCTCCCAGATTTTTAAAATTTTTTTTTAGTTTTTAAAATTTTATTTATTTTGAGAGAGACAGAGACAGCACAAGTGGGGGGAGGGGCAGAGAGAAAGGGAGAGAGAGATTCCCAAACAGGCTCCGGGACACAAGCGCAGAGCCCAACAAGAGGCTCAAACCCACAACACGAAGAGATTATGACCTGAGCTGAAACCAAGAGTCAGACACTTAACCGACTGAGCCACCCAGGCGTCCCAAAGCTCCCACTTTAACCAGAGGTCACTGAGCAGGTGAAACCAGGGAGCGACTACCACAGTCTACACCAGCGTGCAAAGTTTGAGGTGGTAATGACTTAAATTATCTTACGGATGTGAAAGAAGCCAAAGTGAGTTGTCCAGAGTTGTCAAACAATTTTATGTCAAGAACATGAATGCAAACATTTGACTGACATAAATTTTATTGAGCTTTTTCACATTAACCCAACCCAATGGACCAATGGATAGAATTCAATAAATATAATGTCTGTCAAAAGACTGACATATTTAATTTTAAAATAGCTAATCATTCTTTCCTTTGGACTCTCACAGCCCCCATGTATACCCCTTGATTGCTGTATTTATCAAAATGTATTTTAATTATTTGTTTGCCGCTCAGTCTTCCCCACTAGGAATTTGGGTTCCTTCAGGTCAGGGATTTTACCTTACTGATTTTTTTAATTAAAAAAATGTATTTGAGTACAGTTGACACACAATGTTAGGTTAACTTACTGACTTTTGTATAGCAGGTACATAGTAAAGTTAAGTGCTCAACACATTTCTTTGGAAAGAATGAAAGAGAACTCATAATTTCTGCCACCGGCTGCCATCTTGTCCACTACTTCTCCATAACTCACCCCCTTCCATACATCTCTAACTTCCACAGACCCTCTCATGCCTGCAGCAATAACTCTCCTGCTGCCCACTCCTGACCCTCTTACATTCTACATCCATGCACCAGTAGTGATCTTTCTGAAACACTAATTAGATCTCGCCACTCCCAGGCTTATATACGTTAATGGTTGCCAATCAGGCATAGAACAAAAGCCAGATTCCTTAGTTGAGCTTTAAACACGTAACAATTTCTGCTCCTTTCTGCCTCTGATGTCACGACTAACCACTCTCTTTGCCCAATATGCCACAGACCATCAGTTTTCTCTCAATGCTGCAAATGTGGATGGTAGTGCCTTTCTCAGAGCCTTTGTGCGGACGGCTCTCTGGCTTATAGCTTTTACTCTACTTTTCTCATTTCTGGTTCTTCTCATCATGCAGAGCTTTGCTTCAATATCTCCTCCTCTGAGAGATCTTTCCTAACCACACAGCCTAACCTTACTTTTGATCATGTGACCCAGCTTAATTTCTCTGTATAGCACTCATACCAATGGGATGCTTGTACTGTCCATTACATATTTGATAATAATTCTGCCTCCCCTCCTGTAATGTATGCTCTGAGGCAGCAGGACTCTACATCAACCTTGGTCTCTACCCCATTGTCTACACATAATAAATGTTTAATGAACACTCGTTGGGGGGTGGAAGAATGGATAGACAGATGAATTCATGAATGGATGCCATCTTTCACTGAAGTACCATAGCCTCCATTATCTTCTAATAGAACATCCACATCAACCTGATCCATACAGGTTTTCCCTATGCTGTACCATACTGAAATGTGTGCCGGAAAACCACACTGAGGCCTCTCTATCTGATGTACATTGTTTGATCAGGTTAACAGGAAGGAGGGGGAAAGGAATCAGACACAGCCTTCAGAAGGGTGGGGAGAAAATCTGTTTCAAAAAATGGTAGGGGCAGGGGCACCTGGATCACTCAGTTGGCTAAGCATCTGGCTCTTGATTTTGGCTCAAGTCATGATCTAATGGTTTGTTCATCCGAGCCCCAAGTCAGGCTCTGTGCTGACAGTGCAGAGCCTGCTTGGGATCCCTTCTCTCTCTCCCTCTCTCTATGCCCCTCCCTGGCTATCTCTCACACTCTCTCAAAATAAATGAATAAGCTTAAAAAAATTGAATAAAATAAAAGGTAGGTACAAATACAGAATGTTACAGACTTTATAATTGTTACGGCTATCCCTGATTTCTAGAGTTCTTAATTCCCTCTTAGATGGTAATTGGAGGCAACTGTTTTTCCTTTATCCTTGTGAGACTAATTCTCACCCATCTTTCCAGCCTGTCTAGGCCATAGTATCAATTACTGAAGTTATAACATGCAATTTCCTTCACTGATGGCTCCACATCCTCCCTATCTTGTTTGTTTGTTTGTTTGTTTGTTTGTTTGTTTGTTTCCCAGAGCCTGGCGATGGCAGCGTGGGGGTACGATGGGAACACACTTTGCCTCATTCACTGGCAGCTGGAGTGAAATTCTAGTAGTCACTCCAAATCTGTAGCTGGTACACATCCAGCAGCAGAGCCTTGCAGGAAGTAAACAAGATCCACCCACTTCTACTTCCCTCTGCTCTACATCTGGGGACTCAGAGGCACCCCAGACTCCAAAACACCCTCATCCTACACAGTGGGTCAACGGAAGAAAAAAAAACCACACTGCTACAAAGGAGAATGTGTTTGCTGCAAACAAAGAAAAAAAAATGATTGAGGCCAAGGTAGCAACTTTTCATGTTAGTTAGTTCAAGAAATCTGTCAAGAAATCTGTCTAATTCTAAAGAGCCCTTGGGAGACACCAGGATCTTCCTCAAGGGAAAAGATAGCAAATTATAGTGTTTTGATTCACACCCATGAATGATGTCTCTGTGACTGTTTGGATTAATTCTGAAATAAAAGGAATCGTAGTAGGAGACTGAATTTTCCTAAAACAATTCCCTGCTGGGTTGGTTCAGCTAGCTCCACCCTAGCCCTTCCATACACCTCAGTGATGAGGACATTCAGAGTCATTTTTTTTTATTATTTAAGCACTCACAGAGTCTTGGGATATCCAACTCTCAAGGCTAATGCATCTCTGGATTTTTTGTTCCTGCCTGAAACAAAACGTAGCTCGACAACAGCATCAGAAAACAGGGGTGGGAGATACATATCGAGGATTAGAGTCCTAGCCCCAGTTGGATAAGTTTTCTGTTAACTCGTGCTTCCCAAACCACTTTAACTGAAGGTCCTCAACTCAAAGTCTGGCTGCCTTGGGCCCTTGAGTCTACCCAAGGTGAACGACTGGTCCATCCATACCCATTGAACTGTCATCATCCCCAGTGTTCCTAGAAGAAGGATAGCAAATGCATCAGCCTTTCCTCTAAGGCTGCTGCTATGCACTCAGGGGTCCTCAACTGCAGACCCCTTAGCTTGATCTCTGACTCTTTCACTCACTGTTATGAGCTCTTTTCTAGGACCAGGATAATGTGCTCTGTCATTAAATTTTTTTTTTAATTATGGTACAATATATACAACATAATACAGTAAAACCTTGGTTTGTGAGCATAATTCATTCCAGAAACATGCTTGTAATCCAAAGCACTTGTATATCAAAGTGAATTTCGAGAGCCATTGGCTCAGTTGTGATCATGTGATGTTTGGCATCACGTTCTACTCGTACTGCAAGACATCGCTCGTTTATCAAGTTAAAATTTATTAGAAATGTTTGCTCGTCTTGCGGAACACTTGCAGAATAAGTTACTTAAAATCCAAGGTTATACTGTATTTACCACATTAACCACGTTTAAGTACATAGTTCAGTGGTATTAAGGACACTCATATTGTGCAACCATCACCCACATCCATCTCCAGAACTCTTAGAATCTTGCAAAATAGAAACACTATACCAAATAGACGGTAACTTCCCATTTTCCCCTCTCCCCAGTCTCTGACAACCACCATTCCACTTTCTGTATAAAATTTATTTATTTTGAGAGAGAGTGTGTGAGTTGGGGGAGATGCAGAGAGGGAGAGACAGAAAATCCCAAGCAGGCTCCACGCTGTCAGTGCAGAGCCTAACGTGGGACTCCATCCCACAAAACATGACGTCACGACTTGAGCAGAAATCAAGAATCAGATGCTTAACCGACTGAACCATCCAGGCACCCCTCCACTTTCTGTATAAATCTGACTATTGTAGAAACCTCACATAAGTGAAACCCTACAGTACTGGTCTTTTTGTAATTGGCTTATTTCACTCAGCATAATATACTTGAAGTTCATCCAGGCTGTGGCAAATGTCAAAATTTCCTTCCTTTTTAAGACCTCCATTACATTTCATGTCTATGCCACACTTTGTTTATCCATTCACCTATCAATGGACACTTGAGGTGCTCCCACATTTAAGCTGTTATGAATAATGCTGCTATCACAGTGGATGTAAAGATAACTCTGAGACCCTGCTTTAAATTCTTGGACCATATACCCAGAAGTAGAATTGTTAGATCATATGGTAATTCTATTTTTAATTTTTGGAGGAAACACCATACTGTTTTCCATCTTGCATGCCTACAAAATGCACACAATGATTCCGACTTCTTCACATCCTCACCAACACTTATTTTCTGTTTTGTTTGGATGATAGCCATCCTAGCGGGTGTGAGGTGGTACGTCGTTGTAGTTCCAATTTGTATTTCCCTAATGATTTTTGACATTAAACAAATTTTCATGTGCTTATTGGACATTTATAGATGTTTTGGAGAGAACTATCTATTCAAATCCTTTAGTCATTTAATTGGATTAGTTGTATTTTGTTGAATTTTAGGAGTTCTCTATGTATTATGGTAATTAATCCCTTATCAGATATAAGCTTCACGGATATTTTCTACCATTATGTAGGCTGCCTTTTCACTTTGTTAATAGTGTCCTCTGATGCACAAAAGTTTATTTTTGTGAAACCCAATTTGTCATTTTTTTTCTTTTGTTTCCTGTGCCTTTGGTGTGTCATATCCAGTAAATCATTGTTAAATCCAGTAGTATGAAGATTTTGCCCTATGTTTTCTCTGAAGAGATTTATAGTTGTAGCTCTTTCCTTTAGGTCTTTGAATCACTGTGAATTCATTTTTGTATGTGATGTAAGAGTCCCATGAGTTCTGGTATGTTTTCTTGTTGGTCATCTCTAAGCGTTTTTAATATCCCTTGTGATTTCTTCTTTGATCCATTGGCTGTTCAAGAGTGTTAGTTTCCTCAAATTTACAAAATGGCCAGTTTTCCTTCCGTTATTGCTTTCTAACTTCATCCCACAGCGGTCAGAGAAGATACTTTGTACGACACCTAGTTTTCAAAATGTCCTAAAACTTAACTTGTGACTTAACGTATCATCAATCATGGATAATGTCCCAAGAAGTACAATTGAGAAAAATGTCCAGTGTGCTGCTGTTGGGTATCTGGTTGGTTTATTGTATTGCTCAGGTCCTCTATTTACTTACTTTTCTCCTGCCTGGCTGTTCTATCCATTATTGAGAGTCGGGTATTGGGGTCTCCAGCTATTATTGTAGAACTGTCTATTTCTCCCTTCCACTCATTCAATTTCTGGATGTGTTTTTATGGACAGTTATTAGGTGTGCAAGTGTTTATAATGTATATATCTTCTAGCTACACTGAAAATTTTGTTAATATGGTGTGTCCTTCTTGGTCTCTTTAACTTTTTTACTTGAAGTTGGTTTTGTCTAATACTGGTACAGCCACCCCTACTCTCTTTTGTTTGCTCTTTGTAAGGAATGTCTTTTCCAACCTTTCCCTTTCAATCATTTGTGTGTTTTTGGATCTAAAGGGAATCTCTTATAGACAGCACACAGTTGGATCATTTTTTTCATTCTGTGGATATTTGTCTTTTGGAGAGTTTAATCCATCTGCATTTAAATGAATAGTTGATAAGAAGGGACTTCTATAATTCTGCAATTTGTTTTTCATGTACCCTATAGCATTCTGTCCCTCATTATTGATATTACTGTCTCTTTTTGCATTTAGTTCATTTTCTATAGTGAAGTGTTTTAATTCTATTCGAATTTCCTTTTGTGTATTCTATAACTATTTCCTTTGTGGTTACCATTAAGCACCCTATAGTTCTAATACTTTACTTTGAGTTTATACCAGCTTAACTTCAATAACATACCAGTGCAGCCCCTTTGCAGCTCTATCCACATCCATCGCAGTTACTGAATTCCACAGAATTACATCTAAAGCAAAAACTAAAGAGAGGAAGATGGCTACGAGTTTCCTCCATAAGAGACAAAGCAACTCTGACTCACAGTCCCCTTATGATGGCTTTGCCAACTAAAGCTGTCCTTGTTTCAGGACTCAGGCTATAATGCACTTTTGAGAAATTATCTGATAAGAGAATGGGAAGAACTATGGCAGAATTGAGCTTTCCCAAACGGGTCATACAGAAGCTGATGTCGAAGGTCACACACCGTATGCCATTTCTCCAGGCATCTCCCAAACAGCAGCATCTCCCAACCAACAACATGATGTCATGCCCATAACAAAAGTGGGTTCCTGGTATGAATAACTGGAGTTTTCACTTTCTGCCCTAGAAATGAAGTCTAGAGGTCTTAGATGCCTCCACACCAACATCTTTCCTCTCCATTAGACTAATAAGAAGATACCATTCATTCTACTATAACTCTGGTGTCCTTCCCATGTTGTTACTGGCACACTCCGTGCTTTAAACTGCAAGAACACGAAACATCCCCTGAGAAACCCCAGGTTAAGTTTATTTGACTTTCTTAAAAAAATGAATAAAGCCAGAAATGAAGGGGGATTGTGAACAGGCATGTCTTCCTGGCTGATTTGGGGAAGCAGGCTGTGGTGAGACCAGAGATAATCAGGGCTGGCTGCCAGTAAGAAAACAAATGTGACAGCTTTTCTTCCAGTATTCGTATGAGAATGGGCTCATCTGGTCTGGCACTGGGGCTTGGAGTCTTGCCACATTTTGCAGAAAATGTAGGAAGTTTCTGGTACCTAGAAAACTCTCAAAGCTGTGTGGGTTTGGTGATTTTTCTAACCTGCTTGAGTTCACCATCTTTAAGTTGTTGTTGTTTTTTTCAGGGCCAGGGACTGACCCTGAAATCAAAGTTGATTTCAGCCAAAGAGTACACATTTGATTATGATGACTGCTAGACCTCATGGAATGCAGACCGGATGGGGAGAGATCCTGGATTTAACTGGTTATGAACACCAGTCCGTACCAGGAAAGGTAACTCATCAAAGCAAGCCATAACTCAGAGTCCCTGGGACCAGACAAGGAACTATTGTCTCATGAAACATGTCTAAATCACTCATAATAGAGAAGGCCAAAGAGTTTGGGAATTTTCCCATTCCTGAAACTTCACCCCTTCCAATGTAGTTCAACAAAACATAAGGGGGTATCTCTGGCAGGTGAAGAAAAAAAGTATTGGGGGTGTGGGGATGGGGACAATGATTATGAGAAAATTCAAGACAGAGGCAACTTGGGTACCTGACGTCTCATCAGTCTGCTCCACTTAGCAAACAATCTCCTATCTGGAGGCATCAGGGCTGCACTATCTAAATAGAAAATTGGATGGGTTATAGTCAAACAATAAGACAGAAGCAAAATGTACCAGTTCTGAAAGGGAAAAACTTCAAGCCATGTAAACAAAGGGGCCGACGTTTTGAATTTACTAAGTATAGGCTCTATGCCTAAAAGTCTTTGATGGTAGATCTCAAAAACAGGGCATTCTGAATTCTGATTACAACTATACTCTGTCATAGTAAACAGACTAAGACTAGAATCTGGAGAGGAAAGAGAAGATCAGTGGATTGGTTAGCTTTTGCTGCATAGCAGACCACCCTAAAACCTCTGTAACTGTAAACATTTATCATTTCTCATGATTTCCCGAGATTCATGACTCTCTGGTAGGGGTAGGGGAGGGCTCTTCTGGTCAGGGTTGGCTTGGCAGAGGCTGGGTGGTCTAAGATGGCCGCACATCTAGTGGTTGGCACAAAGTCAGCTGGGGCTATGGGGTTGATTTGATCACATGTCTCTCATAGCCCAATAGGCTAGCTCAGGCTCATTTATATGGCCTTGGTCACAAGGTTCTCAAGTGTGGCCAGAAAGGACCTAATGTGCATTCACTTTCCAAGCATTGCTTGGGTCACATGTCATGAAGGTAGTCCAGAGACAGTGTGGGAAGGCACTACCAAAGCCATGGACAGAGGAAGGAAGATCACGTGTGACCATTTGTACAATCGACCACAACTGTTTTCTCCCTTCCACTCATCCTGTTTCCTCTTGACAGAATCACCTCCTCTTTCCATTTACAATGACTGACCTGAATTACATTCACTACCAAAGAGGAACCTCTCCAACATGCATGCGGAATATCCAGAGATTTTGATGCTATTCGTTAATAAGGTTCTCTCATGTGTTAGAGGCTGGATTAAATGTGATTGGTCAGCATGTTTCCCACACAGAAAGAGCACACCAGCTTTAGAGTTAAGTCACAAGCTCAACACTAAATTTACTTTCCATGGGGTAATTGCCTAAGCCACTGCTTTTCCAAGAAGAATCTTTCTGGAGCCTTTTGTTCTTTTGATTGAAACTTAATCAGCTTCTTGTTTGACAAAAATGACAGGCTGCGTGAAAGGGGAAACAGAGTTTGGGTTTTACCAATCCTAATTCCTATCAAACATCAGAAGAAAATAAGCACTTTCTACATAATGTGCTCCACTTTGTGTTGTAGACTCAAATTTATCACTTAAAGAGGTGGGGGGGGGGCTGTTTACGCTTTAAGGGGGAAAAAAAGAAGACGCACAGTTAACTCCTTCTCTCTGAGGCTTTTCAAATAGTCTTTTTTTTCTTTTTTTAAAGAGCAAGACTGTCCTGACTTTGCCTTTTGGCTTGGTGGAGTAGAAATACAAGGAAGTAAAAGTTCAGGAGAGCACTTCCAGGTGATGGGTCCTAAAATCTGTTTGCTTTCTGGAATAGAGGAGTCAAAGTTTATTGCCGGCCAAGTCTCACCCAGACCATGAATTCTGACCCCAAGCCCTTGCACTGAATTTCAGAGAGCAAAAATTCCCAATTCTGTGACTAAGGATGGACTGGATTTGGAATTGGAAGACGTCCTCATCTTGGCCAGATACTCCATAGCTCTGTGATCTTGGACAGATTATACACGTTCTTCGTGATTCTCTTTCTGCATCTACATTATTTCTCCACTTGAAAGCTGGTTGGTTGGGACGTTTAAATTAGAGAATGGCCTCTATGTACAAATCTGGAGCCCAAAACTTAGTAAGTGCCTATCAAATATTAACTTTATACTATCTTCTTTCCTTCCTTTTCCCCTTCCATATTGTTCTTATTTTTCAATTTTGGGAAAAATTCCAGCTAGCATTATTACCTTTGAATGAAAATTGAGATGATGACAATGATGATGATGATGATAAATCAATAACAATAATAATAGAGCTACACTGTGTGTCCCTGTGATAAAGAATATGGCAGATATTCAAATGAGAGGCAGTTTGGACCAGTTTCATGACTTCACTAGTGATTGGTCATAGGTAGGCAGGTGCTTGTATCCCAGCCAATGAGACAGAGGAGAAGCCCACCTATCCATGATCCCATGACTACCAAGTGGCAGAGTCTGTGTTTGAGCCCCGGCAGTCCAATTTCAGACTCCATGTGCTTTTCTCCTCCCTAACGTATACTAATTCACTTATTTATTCACTGTTCAAAAATATGTTGTCTATGAATGCAACACACCATGGCGTTCACTGAAACAAAACAAAGCTGGGAGGGCATCACAGAGGTGGTGGCAGTGAATTTTGTCCTGGGGTGGGAGACAGAGCTGGATGCAAGGCTTGGTCTCATCACTTACATGGATGTGATGCTCTGCATGTCAGTTGGACTCTATGAATTCAGCCTCCACTTTTTGTAATGGGTGGTGGGGGCTGGCCTTCTGGTTTATCTCTCAAGTTTAACATTGGGACTAAAACCAAGCCGCATGTGAAAACACCTGCACCAGAGCCTAGCAGGTGGTAGTGACTCCATGAATGTTTGAGAAGAAACTTCACAAAAGGGCAAGGCTGTTGTGCAGAGGGACATTTCTGGAAGATCTGGGGGTGGGGGTGGGGTGGGCGGGGAGTCAGAAAAATCAGGCTGAGAGGTGGAGGCAGGGAAAGGACTTGGGTATCCAAAGGAGGCAACCAGAAGTAAGCGCTCAGATGCAAAAGAGAGTGGCAAGCAGCTTCAAGAGGTACTTCCTGGCTTTTAGAAGCCCCAGAGCTGAACCTCACCTTGACACTGATGACTATGGTGCCACGGCCAAGTTGTTGGTATCTATGAACCCCAGTTTTCTCACCTGTGTCACAGAGGTGAGAAGGTCTCCTTCCAAGGAGGTTAAAGGAGGTCATGGACGCAAGTACCATCTTGATGATACTCCGCATGTGACATGCTCAATTAACCATGGCTAACATGTCTACTGGCAGCAAGGAACAAGACAAATGGGAAGTGAGCAGAGAGGCAATACTCTGTAGGACTTAAGAGCCTCCATCAGAGGCCCAGGGCAACATCCATTATCCAGCCTGCTCTTCTCATGGCTTCAGCCAACGCCTTTAGGCCTCCAAGTCAAGGATCAAACCATCAGCATCTCTGCCTCAGTATCTCTGCCTCTAATTTGACCGGATCTGTTTGACACCTGGGATGCCCTTAAAAGAGCGCTTCCTTCCTGTACACACAGGAAACCATGTTTTGCCAGCTTGAAGTAGAATCCCATCTCACGGGAGTCCAGCTCGGATTGAGAACTCAAAGCCATAGATGCTAAGGAAACATGGTGTTTGGAAAGTTCCATTAATATTTCTTCAGTGCTCATCAGAAAGTCCTATACCCAGGTTTGACTTCAAGGCAAATAGTTTCCGAATAAAGGCTGCCCCTGACACTCCCAAGCACAGCTGGTCACACCTGCCCCACCCCAGTCCACCCTCCATTCTGACACTTTCATGATGTAATGACTTTTGTTTATGACTCTGTGTCCCAGCTAAAGGGAATTCTTAAAGGGCAGCTATGCTGTTTAATCCATCTATGGATTCCAAGCCCGGACAGAGTCTCCTCTTTGTAGACAACGCCTGAACAAATAAGTTACTGAATATAAACAACCAGCCTCCAAGCCCTACTTTTGGGAGATGCTCCGGGGGATAAGGGTGTCCAAGGATACAGGCCCCAGGGCTCAGGCAGAAGGGAAAAATACATATGTTCAAGGAGAGAGCCCAGGAGCTGGATGTCTCCACCAAATAAAAATGGGCAAAGTCATAAAGCTGCAGGCCAATATCAGAGGAAGAAATGATGGGTCTTTCTAAAGAGCTGGCCCCCACCCAGTGACCACAATCCATTGTTTCTTGCTCCTCTGGCTGCCCCACAAAGCAAGGGGATGCCAAGCCAGGAGTCCTGGGCCCAGCATGAACAGAGCAGACAGCACAGGGGTATGTAACACAGGAGGCCCATGGCCTCTCCTATGTCTCGTGGGTGTGTCTGTCTGCAATCTTGTTGTGAGACAGAAGAGCAGGAGAGAGGAGGACACTGACACAGTAGAATCTGGGGATAGGATACAAATTAACACCAGACTCTTGGGCAAATGACGCTGAATTCTAAGTGGAAACTTTTCTCAATTACCAGAGTCAGAGTCCTTTTGGCTTCTAACGGAGACCTTGTGCCCTTAGGTGAGATGTCAGATCCCCAAATTTCTACTTCTCCTTAGATGAGGGGAAAGAGAGAGAACGGAGAGAAAGGAAGGGGAGGGAGAAGAGGAAAGGAGGGGGGGCAGGAAGGAGAGAAGGAAAGAAGAGGGAAGGAGTGAATTTCCATGAAGACCAGGAGAAAGGAAAGAAATCACAGCAGCTGAACCCTTCTCTCTTTCCTTTTTAATCTTGGTTTAGATGTTCCCCTGGTAAAATCATTACAAAGGCTGTTTATTTTTAAAATTGAAAGATTGGGAAGAGTCATAATGAGATATTATGTGTAAAAGTTGCACATAAATTTCCTCTTGTCATATTTTGGGCTTCGCTAACGTATCCCCTTGGCAGGATGGAGGGAAGCTGATCGCTTTAGTATAGATTGTGTGCGCCTCAGAAATATTGCCCTAGGAGAGAGCTCCTGGGTGGCTGACTTGGCTCCATGCTGATTTAGAAATTAGCTGGGCTTTTATTGGCCACACTAAATTGTTCTCTGGAAAAAAAATACATTTTTATTACAGAACAAGGGGCAGATGATTGAAACAAGCCTGCCTTCCCCGTGTTGAGCTGTGTTTTAGACTGTTAAGTATACGTTCTTCTCTGGGGTTCTTGCTGCTGTTTAATGGGGGCACGCAATATCCACCAGTAAAGAAATTACCTCGTTTCCCTCCTGTCCCCAGGGAATTCCTTATCCCTTAATAATGTTCTGTTTGAGTTCTTCCGAGTGTGTGAGTGGGCACGCTGAGGAAAATGGAGGCTCTGTATAATACTCGTATTGCAAGGTTCCAGAGTAAGAGGTAACTGGGAGGGGCCCCTGGGTGGCTCAGTCCAGTTAAGTGTCTGACTCTTTTATCAGCTCAGGTCATGATCCCAGAGTCGTGGGATCCAGCCCTGCATCAGGCTCCGTGCTGACAGCATGGAGCCTGCTTGGGATTCTCTCTCGCTCTCTCTCTCTCTCTCCCTCCCTCTCTCTCTGTCCCTATGCACCTCCCCCTCTCAAAATAGATAAATAAACTTAAAAAAAAAAAACAGGAAACTGGGAGTTGTTCTTACAGAAGGGGTTAGGGAGACTGAATCTGGCCACTAGCCATTTGGAGCTCCAGATCGGGAGCCATGGTAATACCACAAAGACACATAGCTACAATGTTCTACTGAAAGCAGCTGGTGGCCAAGGCCATGCGGTGGATTTGCATGTAGAGCTGAGCCAATCAGCAGTGACTCTGGGAGCAAAGGACTCATTTGTAAGCCAATCAGAAGTGACTGTGGGAGCAAAGGACTCATTTGTAGACAAGATCCAGACCAACCTTTATATGGTTCCTCTTTCTTGATGACCAGCCTGACTCCGCTCTGACTTCCGCCTCCAATTTGCCAGGGGACATCAGGTCCTTCCTCAAGTCGGGCAAGGCCCTGAAGCACTGTCGTGCCCACCACCGCCCTCCCATTCCACTGCCCTCCTGATTTCGGCCCGAGCATCTTGTGCAGAATCTGCTCCAGCTCTGAGCCCCTTTACTCCTTCAGGGGAAAATACTATGTTTATAGGGATGGGAACTAGCTGTTTTCTGGAAACTTTCTAAAAATTAGTTTCATTTATTAAAACCTCAAAGCCAAAAATCATATCCAAAGTAAATTAGCAGAGTAATACAGAGTAATGAGGGTATTTGAGGGATGGATTTCTCAGCCAACTGAACCATTTTATTAACCCTTCAGATACAATTCCTGATTTATTTGAGGTAATTCGAAGATGTATGAGTGTACCTGTGCATGAATAAACGATAGGATGGGGCGTTAGGGTCTTGGACTTGAGCTTACATCAGAACTGAATGTGACAGGTGGGCTCTCATTTTCCCGATTTGGGTCCTTGGGAAAACCACAGATCGTTTAGTAATCCTGTTTCCTCAACTATACAATGGAGATAATCACAGCCCTATCAGTGAGGGTTAAATGCATACACGTATATGTTATTATATATGTATATATATTACACACACACACATCATGCACGCACATCCTTGCACGCAGATGCATTATATGTGCCACATGCACATGCATGTATCACATGTTTCCATGTATCACGTGCATATGTGTGTATCACGTGTACACGATGCATCGCATGTGCACGCATGTGTTATGTGGATGTGTTATGTGTGCATCTGTTGTGTGTGCATGTGTGTGTGTTGTGTGCACATGTATTGTGTGTGCACACGTGTGCTGTGTGTACCCCTATGTATTTTATACGTAAAATAGGTAAAATATACACAAACAGTAAGTGCCATGCCTGGTACTTACCAGGAACAACTCATTAAACGTCAGCACTGTCCTTTACCCACCATCAGCGCCACTTAGCTGAAAGGTAGATTTATTTTCCCCACAAGCTAAATTCTACAACAGAGCCAAGTCTCACAAGAAGTTAGTGGTTGAGCTAAGACAGAAAACATAACTTTTGATTGCTTATCCTCCTCCACTAAACTTCAGACCACACTGCCTCCTATTAAAATTAATTTCTGTTCCCTTCGGGTGGAGATTTAAATTTGTCATGCCTCCCTAAGCCACCGGACCCCAAGCCCCATCGCTGATTGTTCCTCAGGGAAGCCAGAACTGCTTGAGGTAATTAATCCACTACAGGCTCCCCTACCACGACTGGGAAGGAAACACCAAATTCTACTTGGTTTCTTTCTAATTAGTAACAGAGAGAGGGAGTGAGGGAGACAGACTAAGGACAGAAAGGGGCTGAGCTACATGGGGTGTGGTTCACATGTGTTCCCAATCATGACCACACAATGAAAATGTTTTCTTTCTGGGGCAATCAGGCAAAATCTTGGAAAAATGAACTCCCCCCCCTCCCCCGTATGTACAATAATAACAATATCCCAAATTTGAAACCTTTTTTTCCTTCAATCTTGGCAGTTTGTCTTCCAAAAGATTTGGACAACTTCCAAGCTCTGATGGCCTGTGCATGACCCTTTCTCCAAGGACACAAGTATTTATTTATTTTATAATAATAAGCAAACATGTATATGATGCAAATTCATGTGTCAGGTTCTGTTCTAAGTGCTTTCCCTGTATTGACAAAAATGCAATCTCCTTTAGCAGCCCAACAATGAGGCATGCTCCTATTTCCACTGAACAGATGAGGAAACTGAGGCACAGAGAGGTTTAGTTACGTGTCCAAAGTTGATCAGCTAGTACAGGGCAGAGGCAGGATTCACACCTAGGCTGCCTGGGTTCCAAGCCTGCGCTCATCACCACTCATCATCCTTCTGCATGCAGCCTCCATGGTGGACGGGGTAAGGCAGACCCAGAGGGGCAAGACCAGATGAAGAGTTGAAGAGGAGACACAAAAGTGAAAATGAGAACTCTCAGGAAAGGAGGCCACACCACCAGGCAACTGGGCATCGGTCCCTCTTTTGCACAGGGGCTCTGCCATTCTGGTTTTCTTCCTTTCCAGCTCATGAACAAGACAACTGTCACCAGTGCCCTTGTTCACTCTGCTTCCCTATGCTCTTCACTTTGATTGACATTCAGCCTCCATTCTCTTACACTCTTGACCTTGAATTCCATTTCTAGCCTGTGCTTCCCCCAGGTCCTGACCTCCATGTCTCCGACCCTGCCCAAGTACCCTGATCCTGGCTCCTAATTGCTCCCTTTGCTTAACTGCCTAGTTTAACGTCCAGACCCTGCATTGGCCCTTGGCTCTGATTAATTGCGGCCTGGGACTCAGCAGCAGGGGTCTGAATCCCTTCCCAGCCACTAGAGTAGCCAGGCTTGACCTCTGTTGGCTAAGCGGTGAAGGATGCCACACCCACCTGTTGAACATGGCGGCTGCCGTGAAACATACTTGGTGAGTGGTGCATATGTCACAGACATGACTCTGCCAGCAGAACGACCCTCAGGGGCTGGCTGCCATCTGCTAAAAGGCAAACATGGATGGATGGGTAGATGGATGCATGGTCTCTGACCTCCCCTGATTCCTTCCAGGATTAGAATTCTTGGATAGTGGTGTTCAGGGGCCTGGGGATACCACTGTTCCAGGAACAGCTGGCAGGGCTTGCACTGTTGGAGCAATTGATGGCTTTTAGGGGCAGAGATTAAGTTTAGGCCAGAAAGAGAGGTACAGGTCTAGGATACACAGCAGTGATTCAAAGATAATGGGGCTGAGCTGACTGAAGAAAAGGAAAAGAAGTACTTAATCTGTGAGGGATATTGATGGGAGAGATATTCCAGCATGCAGTTCCCAAGAAATGCACACAGTTCAACTCGGAGGCCTGAACTTTCCCGTAAGATCGGGAGGTATCGAGAGACATATTAATCTCTCAGGCCAGCAGGGATCAGGGGCCTTGCTCCCTGGATTCTCCAGGCAAATATTCGGGTGTAAGCTCATCAGAAGTGATGTGAAGAGAGCACAGAGGGAGAGAAGGCATGCAGATTATATAGATTCTTATATATGCTGATTTCCTGCAGCATGTGATCAGCTGCTTTGGAAATATTCACTGGCTTCTTAGACGGGGCTTCTAAAAATCATGTACTTCTATACATCTGTCTATATGCTAAATCACTTAATGAAACACCAGCTCACTTAGCTTTACAACTAGCCTATAGGATTATGGTTATTGTAATCATTATCCAATGTTACAAATGAGGGAATTGAAGTACAAAGAGTCAAGTGACTGAGATCAGTGGCATCACCAACACTTAAACCTGGTCTGGGCCCCTGAGCATTGTGCTGTACTGCCATCCTGATAGCCAGGACAGTCATGGCCGTCCATGCCTCCAAGCCCTAGTCCCCTTAAATGGAAGCTTCTATATGAGCAGCTCTGCCCCAATGAGACCGTGATGGACAACCGGCCCACCAAAGGCAACCACATGCTCTCTCCTGGAATTCAGAAGTGATTCATGGACTGGGCCAATAATGGGGGATATACAGTTAGGGCGAAAGTTGACAACCGGGTTATACACAGCCACATACACCCCCAAATTCCTGGAGAAGGGGGAGCTGTGAACCTTCCCCCAAAAGTGAAAGGACAGGCACATGCCAAAGGCATCTTCCTGCACCCAAGAGATAAAAAGGAGTAGCTTCCTTCCTTGATTCCTGAGAGCCCTGTGGTCTGCCTGAAGTTTGCTTCCTGATCATAGATGGTCATGTAATTGATCATGTAACCAATACTGACTCATTAAAATAATCCTCGACTAAGAGATGAGCTACTCTACAAACGAAGATTGTACCCAAACTGGTATGACCAAATGAGATTAATGGTAATAATTTCTTGAAGTGTTTTATCATGTGGCAAAACTTTGCTAACACTGTCATCTCACCTAATCCTCTTGATAATCCTGTAAATTGCTATTCATACTTTTAAAGAAGACGACTTTGGGATTTACAGAGGTTAAGGAATTCATTCGTTCATACCACAAGTATTTGGGTGTCGCTATGTGCCAGTCCCCTTTCTAGGACTTAGAGTAGAGCAGCAAATGAATAAAGATTGCTTTGCCCTCATGGAGATTATGTTCTAGAAGGGAAAAAAAAAAAAAAAACCACAACAACTCTAACAAGTTAACTTAGGATATTAGCTGGTGAGAAGTACTACGGACTTGGAATTACCTGGAGAGTCAGGGTGGAGGGGGGTTCTGGGTTGTAATTTCAAGTAGAGGGATCAGGGGATACTTCGTTGATATGGCAATATCTGACCAGAGGCTTAAAGGAGGTGAAGGAAAGGACCATGTGGATATCTGGGCGAAAGCATTCCAGGCAGTGGGAACAGCAAATGCAAAGGCCCTGAGGCAGGATCAGCGGCTCTAAGCCAAATGTGGGTGGAATTAGTGACAAGGAAAGGAAGGAGGCCAGATCACAGGACCTTGCAGCTGTCATAAGGACTTTATTTATTTATTTATTTATTTATTTATTTATTTATTTATTTTTAGAGAGAGAGAGAACGAGTGGGGTAGAGATAGAGAGAGGGAGACAAAGAAAATACCAATCAGGCTCCATGCTGTCAGCACAGAGCCCAATGCAGGGCTCCAACTCATGAACCGTGAGATCATGACCTGAGCCAAAGTCAGACGCTTAACCGGCTGAGGCACCCAGGTGCCCCGGGGACTTTTTATTCTGCGTGAAATGATGACCTATCAGAGAGTTTTGATCACGTGAGAGACTTCATTGGACTTATTTCTCCAAAAGACTACTCTGGCCACTGTTGTAGGGGTCAAGATCCTAACCTGTAAGGTCATACAAGTGGCAAAACCAGAATTCAAGCATATTTTACTCCTAAGCACTACACTCTATTTCCTCTTTAATTATCAAGGTTCTAAAGCAATAAAAAGCTGTTTCAAATTATTTTCCCCTTGCTATGGTGTAGTGCCTTTCCGCCTTTGCTCTGATGGGAGAAGCCTCTGCAGACCTCTTATCTGATTGAGCTTCCATCAGAATAGCAGTTAGTAAGACTCTTACTATTTGCCTGGCACTGCTCTGAGTTTATAAACTACACTCTCACTTGACCCCCACATCAAAGCCAAGAGGAAATGGTACAGTTTCGATCCTTCTGTGCAGATGAGGATCTGAACCTCAGAGAGTTTCTTTTCTCACCCTGGCTCCCAGGGAACTCTCCCACATAAAGATTTCCCCATACTACCTGCCTTGGGATAGGAATGGCCTTTCAAGCAATTTCTCGCTGAGAAGTCTGACAGCTCCGTAAGACGAGAAACTAAGTGGGAGGCTTCTCTTTATTAATCTGTTCCCGGGACAGTACCCCGCACATAGAAAAAGTCTATGATTTATTTTTGATGATCACCTGATGTTAACAACAACTTTTAGCCTAGTTAAAATAGATCTTAGAAACACCGAGTATTTCCTTAGAAGGTAATTTTAATTCCATTATAAGCCACAAAGGAGTGTGTTCAATATGGCGTCCTTGGATGCCATGGGCTCATGAAATTTCAGGTGGGTAATGAATTTACATTTGCTGACCCACTGAGTCATAGTAAGGGGCCATTCTGCCATGTGGCACACTCTGTCACTCCCTTCAGTAAGTTATGTACCCAACCTGGGTCTCATTTCCCTCCCTTGTGAAATGGAAAATGCCACTAAGTTTGCTGTGATCATTAAATAATCGAATGCATACAAAGCCCTTACACACTGCCTGGCTGATAAAAGGTGCTCAAGAAATGTTACCTTTTATTCTAGTATGAGCTTAGGATTCCTTTTCTTCTGCTAGGGATGCTTGGGTAGATCTGGGCCCGACTGAACTGAAATCTGCTGAGACAGATACTCTGGGCCTTTCGAAAGATGTGCTATGAAGACAGCGGTATGCTGGGAAATGTTTAACAGCTGGCTCTTTAGCACAAAACAAGAACAACGATTGCAGCATTTGCCGATGTCAATGGTGTCAGTACCCCCAGCATGGCTGATCTCAAGTTATCGAGGTGGTACCACGGAACGTGGAACCGGGAAGATAACACGCATGGGCATGGCTGGCTCTTACCGATCTGGCTCCCGTTGTACTGTGGCAACTCGCCCACCATGCCGGTTCTTTCTCTTGCCAGTTCAGAACGTACAGGCAGCCCAACAGAGGCAGGCTCAGCCCTTCTTTGCTCTACAGAGAGACTCATCTGATTTGCCCGTGCAGACAAGGTGATTTTTATTTTAATAAGCACGTATAGGCTAATTCCAGTCTAAACGAGTTAAGGTATATCATGTGCTTAATCAATAGATGTGATTTTTATCGCTGCTTTATGGATGGAGAAACTGAGACCCGGAGAGATTAAGAACTTTCTTAGGGTCACATGGCCAGCAGATGGCAAAGCCCAAATTCAAATTAAGTGGCCTGGCTCGGAGTCTGTTCTCATATCTTCTCTGCTGGCCCAGGCACAGGACTGGTCGGTCTGATCCTGATCACTGCCCAGAGAGGAAGTCCAGAGAATCCCATCGGTCACTCTCGAGCCTCTCTGCTGCGCTGGGACCAGCCTATAAGGCTTGTTGCTAAGTTTCCTGCTTTTGTAAACCCATTCTATTCGGAGCTGATGGCAAGCAGTGAGCGCTGATGGGCGCCTAGAAAGTGCCTCACTCACTTCTCCTTCTGGGGCCAGCAACCAAAGTGCTCCGTGACAAAGAGACCCAGGAGCCTGGGACAGAGGCTTCTTGAAATACTGCTTTTGCGTCTCCCATGGGAGGTGCGATTCCAAAGTCTTCCTGAACTCGCCTTTCACAGGCCTGAGCCGAAACCCCCGCTACTTCTGGAAGTGCGCTTCCAAAGGTTGTCTGGCAGCCGGAGCAGAACAGCTGCTCAGCAATGCAGTGATCCAGCAGCCCCAGAGGAGGAGGGGACGGCGGGGCCTGCTGCCCTGTGCCAAGCCCAGCACCCACCAGCTGCCTCCCTCCGGCTTCCATCGGAGCAGAAACAGCATTAACTCCATCAGCACCAGCCGGCCCAGCCGCAGGGCAGGAGCTGGGTTTCCCGGAGGCCACGGTGCCCGGAAACACATAGCTAGTGACTTCAACTCATCCGCACCCTTTTCTCTCCAGAGTTATTTTCTATTGTTCTGTCTTCCCAAGAAGGCACGGGTCTCGAAGTCGCTCTGCTGAGCATCCTTCTCTCATTTCATTCCTGTACTAGTCCTGCTTTCCTCTCGGCTGGCAGGCCACAGCCACTCACTCTCTTTACACTATAGAGAAAACATACATTATGGCAAGTTAAGTGGATCCTAACATTCAGAGGAATCTATAACGATGAGAAAGCCCCTCATTATGTCATTTTGCTCCCTTTGCAGTCCTTGGCATTCTCGGATGCCGCAGAGCATGAGCAAAAACACAGCAAGATTCCCACTCCCCTGGTAGGCAGAGAAGGGAATGCCTCACTGCAGATTATGATCCTACACCAAAAAGATGGAATGGAGACTTCTGGATTCCCACCCCTAGGACTCAACCCCGTGTAAGCCATCTGGGGTGGGGCCTGGATCCCCAAGGACAAGAAGCTCTTAAGCCAAGCATAAAACAAAACAACACACAGACGCAGACGTGAATCAATAAAGCAGACACATCCACATATGGGAAGGCTCCCTGTCCCACTCCCAGGAGGCAGACTCCCCGAGGCCTTGCAGATGTCAGAGCAGAATCTATTTGCAGGTTCCAAGTCGTGCAAACCCAGTGCCTAATGTTACTCTAGAAAAAGTGGAGTGGAGAGACTGGAACATTTCTTATTTGAAAAAGAGAAGATGCACCCCTCCCCACACACACACCCCAACACAATTGTGGTCCCCTCATGATTTCACTGAGATTTGCCTCCAGTGGGACTTCGTATTACTCCTCCGGCCATTGGTGAGTTGACAATTTTGCATGGCCTCAATGGAGAAGACACAGGACTGGCCTGGGACCCTGTCCATAAAGAGAAGGGACGTGGGACTGAATTACGGGGGGCAGGGTCGGGGGGGAGGTGTTGGGGAGAGGGAAGGAAAGACAAACAGAAAATCAGAGACTGAGCTCTCTTCACAGAATTGTTACTTCTTTTGTGGAAGCCATGTGAACGTAATCTTGGTGAACACACATTCGTGAACATAAGCAATGGTGAACTCAAATAATGGTCAGCTTAGTTTTCCAAAATCTGTTGCTACCCTTAATGTCAAAAAAGAAGGTTGATTCAGTGTTAAAGAGGAATTATTTTAAAAATAGAAAACTACATAATCACTGTTCTAGCATAATGATTCGGTATCCATGTTTTCCATTGAGTTACATAGGTGAAGATATTTTAAATGATAAAACTTTTAATTATCATTTTTATAATTATATAAAGTTATAATTTTATCATTATAATTTTTATAATTAAAAATAAAAATTTGTGGAGCACCTGGGTGGCTCAGTCAATTAAGCATCTGACTTGGGCTCAGGTCATGATCTCGCTGCTGGTGAGTTCGAGTCCCTCAGAGGGCTCTGTGCTGACGGCTCAGAGCCTGGAGCCTGCTTCAGAGTCCGTGTCTCCCTCTCTCTCTGCCGCCCCCGCTTGCTTGCGCACGCTTTCTCTCTCTCTCAAAAATAAACATTAAAAAAATTTTTTTAAATAAATAAATAATATTTGTGTTCTGTTTTTTATTACCTTTTTCTTTCATTCAACTTCAGAGTTGACATTTTTCATGTTTGCCAAAGACTTCTGAGTGACCATTTTTTAATCAATACATACAAGGAGTGGAAATTCCGACACGGATTTAACCATTCTCTTATTGTCAAATTTTTAGGTTGTGTCTAGCACGCACATGTTCCTTGTGAATCCAAGCATTGGTTGTGGTGGATTACCTCCTCAGGATAAATTCCACTAAGAGTGACGGAATAAAGGAACGCTAATATTTTGTGGCTTCTGTTACATATTGTCAGGTTGTTTTCCAGAAACACTTACATTTATTTTCAAAACAACATCACCCTAAGAATGGGTCAACCTCACAAAAATGTTGCCAGCTCTGGAAATTGCTGATTTTAAAAAAAGTTTGAAACATTTAAAATCATCTCCTGCCCTCTCCCTTTATGACACCCTATATAATAATCATAAGGACAATTGGAGGGGGGCGGAAAAACACATCTTATTCTACAAATTCCAAAGAATCCCAACCAGGATGCTTTCTGGACCAATCTGGACCAGACGCTTGGAGGTGAAGAACATCTTCCTTGCCCGAGTGGCAGGTGTTGCTGTTGGTTAAAGACGATGCCAGTGTTGTTGAATGGGAGATAGGCAGTTCTGAAGAACTCTACTAACCGCCCCCCCCTGGTCAGAAGGAGCAAGGTTTGGTGCTCTACATATGGACATCTTTCCTCCCCCCAAATAAACAGAGAAACATTCCTCTAGCTGCTCAGGCTGAGTCTGGCAAGATAGTGATGTTTCGGTTTCAAGGACTCCTCTCCAGGATACCCTATGTACATATCACCTTTAGTGCTATTATTAACGTCCTACTACATTAATATCATAATATGAATAGCAGGTTATTAATAACACAGCACCATTAATGCTGCTAATGAAAATAGCTCGTATGTATTGCATGTTCACTCTATGCTGAGCACTCTGATATCAGATCTTGTCTGGGACCAACAACACTATCCACTCACTTGACAGGTTCTGGAACAGAAGCATGTCAGCCTTAAAAGACTTGCCCAGGGCCACACAGCTCATTTGTAGACACGACGCCAGGCCACCTGAGTACAGAGCCTTTGTTCTTCTCAACTGTACTGCAGATGGCCTTCTTTCAGGAAACTTTTTCACATTTCTTCCATTTTACCTTCCCTTCCCTACAAATCTTTGTTGGCCAACATACATACCGGCAGTGGGCGAGGGTGGGGCTGGCAAGGACATCTTATAAGTGTCCTCCCCCTTTATTAGTGAACCACGAATTTAGCACTGACCCTGGACATCTCAGATCTGTCCCCCAGCAAAATGAGGCTCCATCCACCTGGACTCTCCTTCACTCTCTGGTAAGTTTTGCCTCTTTTATGTGAAGTTATTTGACATGGGAGCCAAAATATAAAGCTTTCACTCTCTTCCAGAAAAGTCACCAGGTCCGTCTGCAAAAGAAAAACTCCTAGTGGCCCACTTGGCTGTACCCGATTTCTTCCCAAGGACATGCTCATGAAACGTCCTCCTGAGACACTCACAGCCGACACCATCACTGAATAGTTGCCGAGGCCAGAGGTCCAGCCCAAATTGCACACTTTTGCCAATGCTGCCTATGAGTACATAGTTCCCATGACAGCATCGCCATTACGGCAAACGTTTTCTCTGACTCTCCCTGGATCCCCTGGCCAGAAGAGTGTGAGAAACAACGCTGTATGTTCAGAAAACGTTGAAAACATTGATCAAACTAAGGTAAGTGGTGAATAAAGCCATCATAACTTACTTTAAATAAAAAAAATATGGGAAACATCAAATATGTCAAATGTCCTACATTTTTAGTTTGTTCACTTTCCAAATGAATGAAAATTTAGGAATTTATAACATCAGGGTTACAAATTAAAAGCTTATGGAAAACCGAAATTTACCCCCCTGACTGCTTATCTCAATCAAATTTACATGGAAATAACATTATACTGTAAAAGATTTTTTTTTTTCAACTGACTAAGTAATACTCTGGTTGAATTCCTTTTACCGGTATTTTTCAACACAGGGTCAGAGCATCAGAAAAGCCTTGGTTAAATGCCAATCAGTGGCTTTATTCAAGGTCTCCTGAAACAGAATTTCTGGAATGAGGGCACAGGAATTACAGATTTTAAATGTCCCTTGGTTACTCTTACTCATCCTGAAGTTTGAGAACTGGTGCTCTAGCATATCTGCCTCACAGAGCCAGGCTCTGATGAACCAGATATAGACTAAAGCTCTGGAAACAAAAGCTGGCCTGGCATAGACTGCCCTCCTAAACACCAGGCAGAGTTCTGCCCCACTCTGGGTCTCCCTACCTTCCTCACTTCCCATAGAATTCACTCAAGTTAAGAGACTACTGAATAAATGAAGTAGGACACAAGAGACTTGAGTGTCCGAACAGATCCCTGAATAAAGATTGTATGAATGATCTAGAAAAACCCATAATCTCCTCCTTTTGGAATGAAAATGAAGGGATGATGAGCATTTAGCCACTGATGCCCTAGGGAACCCACTGCTCAGAGGGGGACCCAGAGGGCAGAGGAGAGATCAGATAGAATTTTAAAACCTTGGCTGACTCTCTGGTAAAGGTGACAAGTACCTTCTGATTTTTGGAATTATGCTTCCACATAGAGAAGTAGTGTTAGACTTGAAATAAAACTTTTATGAGTCCTCCTTAATCTCAAATATTCTAGAATACAACCCCCTTCTATTAGGTCATAGGCACTGATTATTTATTTAAAAACTATCATCAGAGATCTCTGAGCTCTTTGATTTGCGTATCCTGTGTGTTTGAGGCATGCTAGGGAACACAATTACTATAATTTTGACTCCTTAATATGGGCAATCCTGCCCACCTTGCATGCATGTAGCTTCCAATCCCATTGGAAGCATGTGAGACAACCAAACTCAATAGCACCTGTAGTTAATTACTCACTCATTCTTGTATTCATTCATTTGGGATTTGCCAATTTTTTATGGAGAACTTGCTACATGCAACATAGATACTCTTCTAGTTGCTGGGGAAAACAGTGGTAAACCTACCAATATAGTCCCAGTTGGCACAGAGCTTATAGTCTAATGGGGACAGTTCATAAGTAAACAGGCAACTTTGACAAGGAAGGAGCTCTAGGACAGGATTACATGGTCTCCATGGGAGGAAGCCAACCACAAGAACAAAGACAAGAAAAACTGGAGGTGGGGATGTCAGCAACCATCCAGGTGAGAGAGGGGAACCACTGAGGGGTGTTCTGATCATTTTTCTAAGTAGTGGAGGTTAAGACAAGCCTAATCACTCACTTCTGTTAATGGATTTTGACCAATGAATCAATGCACAGAAGGCCAAATGTGAACCAAAATACATTATGAGCTAGCGAAGCTGGGCCTCCTCTCTCTTTCCAGTTTGAACTTATCTACTCAATTCCAGGACAGTGTCGCATCCCGTCCAGGCAGCAATAGCAAAGCACCATATAGATTGGGTGGCTTGCTAATAACGGAAATTTACTTCTTGCAGTTCTGGAGGCTGCAAATTCAAGATTGAGGTGCCAGCACATCGAGTTCTGGTGAGGGCCTGCTTCTGGGCCTACACTGCCAACGTCTTGTACCCTCACATGGCGGAGAAGAGAGATGGGAAGCAGGCTCTCTCGTGACTCATATAAGGACATCAGTCCCATTCGTGAGGGCTTCACTACCTTCAGTACCTCATCTAATTGTAAATATCTCCCAAAGGCCCCACCTTCTAATTTGCCACTTTGGGGCATAGGGGTTCAATACATAAATTTGGGGAAGATACAAACATTCAGTCCACGACAGGCAGGAAGTAGAAATTAAGATTCTTCTAAAGTGGTGTCACTGCCAACTTTCCAAGGTCAGGCAGCATTGTGACCATAATTTTTCATGTTCCCCTATCTCGTGCCCTTAGGATGTGGTTTCCTAGAAGACTGTGGGCTTGGTTTTGTGTTAATCTTTGACCAATAGAAAACGCTGGAAATGGGGCACCCGGGTGGCTCAGTCGGTTAAGCATCCAGCTCTTGATTTCAGCTTGGGTCACGATCTCACGGTTCATGAGTTCAAGCCCTGCATGGGGCTCTGTGCTGACAGTGTGGAGCCTGCTTGGGATTCTTTCTCTCCCTCTCTTTGTCTCCTCCCCTCCCCACACTTGTGCACTCTTGTGCTCTCTGTCGCTCTCTCTCTCTCAACGTAAATAAACTTAAAAAAAGAAAAGAAAAGAAAATGCCACGACAGTATGCTATATCTGAGCCGAATCCTCGAGAGGTCGGACACTCTTCTTCCACATGCTCTCAAATACGCTACCACTTTGTGAAGAAGCCTGGACTACACTGCTAGAGGAGGAGTAAGCCCGAGAAAAGCCCAGCTGCCCTATCCAAAGCCCTTCTGGACCAACTGCAGCTAGCTGAACTCCCCAACGCATGTAACAGTGCAGCCAGGATGAGCACAGCTGCCTACCTGACACATAGCTGACCACTGATATATCAAGTGAGCACAGAGGAAACCAGAACGACCTGCTGACCCAGAGACTGGTGAATGATAATGCTAGTTTTAAGCCACTGAGTTTCTGAGTAGTTTGTTACGCTGCAATATCTAACTGATGCACTCCCTGAGGTTTAAGTGACCCAAGAGACAGAGATCGGGCAGAGAGGGACAGATAGTGCCACTTTTATTGTTGTGACTTTGTAGTTTATTACTACAGCCCGGTTCACATCAGGTTCTCTCTATTTTAATCAACCATCAAAGGGAGGCAAAGATGCTGCAAATATTCCCTCTTACACTTCTTGAGTCAGGATCTGAGGTAAAGCTTGGAGGAAGAAATTTCTCTGAGTACCAAGGTCCCTCCCTGTGCCCTCTAATCTTCTCTATGGGCTACTCACGTAAGTCACTCTTTGGAGAATATAAGAAAGTTGCCTGATGGCTATGCATTGGCTAGGACTGAAACAAAAATACAGAAAGAATCACAAAGCAAAGCCAACTTCTAGACTTTTCATTTTATTTCTTTTTTCTCCCCTAAAACCATACCCGTGCTGAAGTGTAACAAAATATATATATAAACAAGCTGTCAGGCTTCTGACACAGCCGATGCCTAGAGTCAAATGTTTCTGCTAAACTTTTGATGGAGCCCCGGGGAGGATAGAAAGAGTCCCAAACTGGGAGGGATTGGCAGCTGGGCTGGGAACGCAACCTGACCCTCCCTTCCCACTTCACAAAGAAGGTTTTGTTGGGATCATGGGGCATGGTGAGTGACCCCCCTAGAGCCACAGGGATAAGCTGCGTTCTGAGGGAACATCTGGGCTGCCAGCTCAAGCCAAGCTGAAACCCTATCCTGGCCGGGGTTGCTCCAATGAATCAGGTGTAGGTGTATTTTTCCAGGATGTTCAAAACCACATCTTACCCTGAGAAACAGGGTTTTGTCCATAGACGCTTTATTCCTAAGGGTAAATGATTCCCTTAAGTTCCCATGAAGCGTATGTTTACCAAGGCTTCATGCCCAAAGAATCAGACTCAAAGACTGCAAACATGGCCTCCACATATCCTTCTTCAAAGCCTCTTGGGAATCCTCGCCAATACGATCCCTATCCTGATCGGCAGACTCACCCCATGCCATTACCACCTTGACTTTATAATACAGTCTCAGAAGATTGATCACATTGAGCTGACAGACTGCATTTTTAAATTGCTCCTTTGTCATCTTCCAAGGAAATCCCCCAAACTTTGTCAGATTCTTCACTTCTTATCCTGCCTTCCTATTGTGCTATTGCCAATGGTAACACTCCTACTTTCAATACCCTTGATACGTACCATGAACTCCGGGGATATACTGATGTTAGATTACAAACAGTAAGATTTGCATTTAAAGAGTTCTTGGGGTACCTGGCTGGCTCAGTTGGTTAAGCGGCTCAGATCATGATCTCATGGTTCGTGAGATCGAGCCCCATGTCAGGCTCTGTGGACAGCACAGAGCCCGCTTGGGATTCTCTGTCTCTGCCCCTCGCCCTATTGCCCCTCTTGAAATAAACAAATAAAAAAAATTCTTAATATTTAAATTCCACACGGATCAGTTTAACTTAATATGATTAACAAATTAGAATCTTAAATACCATTTCTGTACCTTACGGCACCCTAATAAGGTTGATAGAAAGATTTCCTATTATATTGAGGCAGGGAGTCAGGGATAGTCACAGATAAATTTGGGACTACATCCCAAGGTCTTGATGTGAATCCTTAACAGTAGGGCACCGGTGTTTAGGGGATGGTCATGCAAGAGGACCAGGGCCAGGAACGGACCAGAGCAAGAAACAGGCTGAGGAGGAGAAGATCATACAGAACAGGGGCCTGCACTCATCCGCAAAGATGGAACACCAGGCCACATGCAGACCAGAGAAGCACACCCTCTTGCACATTATAATAACCGATGTAAACTTTTTTAGGAACTGTAATTTATGGGAAATGCTTACCTACATAAAACTAAGTTTTGCAAAACAGGGGACGACGGAGGTCAGATGATAGCAGTTTGGAGCACGCAGAGTTCATCTGGCAGCAAAATCAGATGTTCCAGGAGTATGCATATCTGAGTGAGTCTATTAGCACCACACTTCTCTTGTAACCCACCGGATTACATAGTTGCTATTCGCCTCCTCATCATCCAGTTCGCTCTCACTACCTACAGTGTCTTGATTTTACTTTGGGGAATTAGCCTCTTTTCCATTCTCACCTTTGTCGTTAGATAGGGATGGGCCCCATCCTCAACCGTAGATATGGGCCTAGATTGGCTTACATCATTAAGTTCTTTTTTCTTTATCACTGATTGGCTCAGTGATGGACATATAACCAAATCATGGCCAAGGAGATGAAATTCATGGGGATATTTTGTGAGACTTCTGACATAAAGTCATGTACTCTTTCTACAAACTTTTTTTTTTTTTAATAAACTGAGCACCTGGTCATTGGCTAGGATTGAGACACTGATGGAGAGAAAACATGCTTCCTCCCCTCAATATGCACCCGGTGAAGGAGATAGTACTGTGAATAATTGGAATAATTAGCCTTGCTTCCAAGATACTGATGCATTGAAATGGAAGCAGAGTGGGGAGAACCATCCTAAGTGTCTGTGTTTGAAGAAGAGAGGAGAGTAGATGGGCACCCCTTCACTTACAGATGGCAGAATCATCTCCAAAAGGATGGTGGGAGCCTCAGGGTTTTCTGACGTCCCACTGGCTCCTGCCACTTCTTCATCGGATCTTCTGATGTGTTGGGGAGTCTGGGTCTCTCCCTTGAGAAACAGTTATCTCTGATTAGACTGAATTAATTTACTCCCCAGACCTTGATTTGGTAATATGATAATGTCTCGGGACTTAAGTGAGAAATCTTCTCATTATCTGGCCAAATAATGTCTGTCCAAGGGAGGAATACCAGGGAGGGTATCTTAACATCAAATGCAGGATTACCGAACAGAGATAACTATAAGGGATAAAAAGAAAAATGGGGTTAAAAATATGGGACACTCGGATGGCTCAGTCACTTAAGCATCTGACTATTGATTTTTGGCTCAGGTCATGATCTCACGGTTCATGGGTTTAAGCCCTGCATTGGGCTTTGCACGAACAGTGCAGAGCCTGCTTGGAATTCTCACTCTCCCTCTCTGCCTGCCCCTCCCTTCTTATGCTCTCTCTCTCTCAAAATAAATAAACATGACACTTTTTTTTTTTAATATGGAAATCTCACATACCAGAAATCTGGGAAGTTTACTGAGTGGACTTTATTTTTTTTTAACCTTTATTTATTATTGAGAGAGCAAGAGCAGGGGAGGGGTAGAGAGAGAAGGAGACACAGAATCCGAAGCAGGCTCCAGGCTCTGAGCTGTCAGCACAGAGCCTGACGTGGGGCTCAAACTCATGAATCGTGAGATCATGACCCGAGCCGAAGTCGGATGCTTAACTGACTGAGCCACCCAGGTGCAGCCCCCCCCTTTTTTTTTTTTTTTACTGAGTGGACTTTAAACTTCAAAGAATATTACTGCAATGGCAATAAGATACAACACAAGTCAGAAGTGGTAATATTAACAGTTTTGAATGCACAGATATTGGATATTAGAACTTGGACCCCCCCCCACACACACACAAGTAGATACTGGAGCCTAACAATGTTAGAGTTAATTAAACCTTCCATGGATTCTCTTGTATCCAGCAAGCCGTTATGGAATGTCTACTGATTGCCATGAACGGGGAACAGATTCTTGAACTGGCACCCATAAACTGAGCTGGAATGCAGACCACTGAAGTTTAGTTTTTAATGGAAAACTAAAGCTCAGGCCAAGGTATTTACACTAAAGTGTACGTTTCCAAGGAACCTTTGCTATAGATTTGACTCAGGCACCAAGTACAAATTTTCAGTAATTTTCTGCTATCACTCATTGATAACAAAATAGCTCTTATATGAGCACACTCAGTGAGTACTGGAAAACGTTCCTGGCTATAGAGGGGCCTGGCTATTCTCTCAATTTTACATATAACACATTTGATATGACATAGTACATATGTACATAATGTAAACGTAAGCTCTTTTTCCATGAGCTTACGATTAAAACTCAGTTTGTAAAAACAGCAATATCTAAAGTAGCATCCTGGGTAGGTTAGTTACCAGGTAAGTTATTTAAACATTCTAAGCCTTTATTTCTTTACCTCTAAGATGGAGAAATACCTAAATTTCAGTTTTTAAATGATGAACTAAAGCGCTTTATATATAAATATAAATATAAATAATATAAATATAAATATAAATATAAATATAAATATAAATATAAATATAAATATAAATAGTACCATGCTTGGCACAGAGTAGGGGCTCAATGAGAATTGAGTGAGCAAACAGATGAATAAATGAATGATAGAAACAAGACAGAAATGATGTAGGATTGGATTTATTTCCTAATTCTTTTTGGGAAACTATTTGTCACCATGGAAAAATGGAAGGTTCATTACAGCCATGAACAGAGGTCTCAAAATTCATGGTATATCCTTAATTCTGGGCAATTTATCCTGTCTAATAAAAGTTATACATTAGAATTATCACAAAATGTGATTTAAATTGTGTGTCATAGTACCCTTTTTCATACTAATGAATTTTCAGGGTATAGTATCTGTATGCATATAGCTTATTTACATATTTAGATATATTTCCTACATATAATCAGAATTTGAATTACTGTGTCAGTTTTTAGCTGAATAGTTTATAGTGAAATCACATCTCAATAAGTTTGCCTTTTTTTTTTTTTTTTAATCTATGAGAGGGCCAATTTGCTTACATCCGCTTTAAATTATTTCTTAGGCCAAAGGGTAGATCTTTGTCTCAACGTAAGTTTTTTAATAGTTTACATAAAATACACTAAGACTATTTATTAGGGCTTATGAAACTGTTGTACGAATTTGTAACCATACTTCAAATAACTTTTATAGAACTTGAATTCAATTATTAAACAGGGAATATATGATATTAGCAGAAAAATTTTAAAGCAGTAGGCCCCAACGTACCAATCAGCTCCTTATTGTCTATGGATCTTTAACACCGACTTTTTTTTAAGTTTTATTTTATTTTATTTATTTTGAGAGAGAGGGGGCGAGCGGGGGAGGGGCAGAGAGAGAATTCCAAGCAGGCTCTGCACTGTCAGCACAGAGCCTGACTTGGGACTCGAACTCATGAACCGTGAGATCATGACCTGGGCAGAAACCAAGAGTCGGATGCTTAACCGACTGAGCCACCCAGGCGCCCCTTTAATATCTACTTTTAAGTTAATCTTCAAGCAAAGAGGCAAAGGAGAAAGGAGATAGAAGATATCAATGGTTCTTCACAATTCTACAAAGTGCTCTTAGGTCATCCTTTAAATCAATAAACCATAGGTTTTGTTCATCACGGGGCCTTTCATCCTTAGGGGTCTTTTAACAGTGCTCTCAGTTCCACAAAATCTCTTATTCTTAAAATCTTGTGCTTCCCTCCATCTACCCCTACCTCAGAGGAAGACAACCAGTCTCCGCTTTCCCTCTTCTGGAAACAGGGCCCAAGATAACAATCAAACTGACTTGTGCAATTGTCTTTCTTAAGGAAGTGGAATCAGTTTTCCTCTAATGTAGTGGGCAGCACTTCTCTCATAGAAGAGGTTGTCCTCGTGAACATATCTTCAAGAGCCAGCTTGGAGTGGATGAGAGAGAGCGCAGCAGAATGATTGCAGATATAGCCCAAACTTCCCCTCCCTGCGTCCTCTCCCTTTGCCGTGGGACTTTGAGGCTCCTCCTACCAAGAGGCAGAGTCTACCTGTCCTCCATTAAATCTCAACTGGTCTTACCATTCACTCTGGCTACTAGGATGTGGTGTCAGTGATACTCTACCAGTCCTGAGGCTAGGCCTCAAGAGATTGTACACATTCGTTCTCATGCTCTTGAAATCCTGCTCTGCGGTGCGAATGAGCCCAGACTAGCGTTCTGGAAGATGTTAGACCCATGACCCCAAACCCTTCCTTTCCATAGTCACCCTTGAGTCAGTTATGCAGTTGAGGCCACACTAAATCAAGCAACCCCTCGGCGACCAACCGCTGACTACAACGTGTGAACAAAGCCAGCCAAGATCAGTGGAGCCTAGCCTAGATCTCTAGAACCACCTGGCTGATAAAGACTAGTGAGAAATGTTTATTTTTAAGTCCTTGAATTTTGGTGTGGTTTCTTATTCAGCACTAGCTGACAGATCTATCCACAAGCAGGAAGATCAGCAAACGTCAGGATACGAAAGCTGTCCCTTGGGAAGCTGTGGGAAGCTGTCCTGCAGAGTCGAGAGGGAAATAACTGTTATTTCTACCACTGAGAGTGAGCTCCAAGAACAGGTGGTGTGATGAAAGGAGGGGAGGAGGTCCAGCAAAATGGAGAGCATATGTGACTGTATGGGTGAGGGCCCGGGACACTCCATGGTGACAGCGTGACCAGGGTATTTAAGAACAGGGAGTTTGCATGCTGCCAGGAAGTGAGCTTCTAATCCGTCTTGATGTCTACACTTTCAAAGTGATGTATGTAACTCATTAATGCAGTGTAGGAGTCGGTAGAGGCCCTGTTGTGGGTGTTTGGGAAAACCAGCAGGGGTGGAGCGTTTCTATCCGATAAAGCGATGGGATATAAAGATTGCATGCTTGGAGGTCAGAGCCAGGGATGCTGAGCCAGCCGCAGGGAAATAGACTCTGCATTTCTGCCCTCTTATGTGGAATTCGCCAGAAATACCTAAGAGTGTTAGGACTTCCAGGAACTACTGAATCTGTAAGGTAAGAAGGAAGGAGGTCGGGCTGTGTTTAGCTTCATTCTAGCGCAACAGACAACTGCGGCTGACAGAGAAATATCACCCCCCCCCCCCATGGGAAGGCAATGCATCAATAGGAATTGAACACCTAAGCCTTATCTCATGTGATTCTCACAACCAGGAAGACGTTACCGGTTATCCTTGCTATATTTAAAAGGAAATAGACTTTCAGGGACGTACAAAAGGCACCGAATTTTACACCACCGTTGAGTGATAGGGGGTATTTAAGTCCAGGATTGCTTGACCCCAGCCCAACACTCTTTCAGTTCCACCAGGACTAACAGAAACATTCGCACACATCAGATGTGGTATCTCCACCAGCTGTTTTGTTTGTTGTTGCTGGATTTAAACATAACACCTCCCTTAGCAACTGAAAAGGCCCTTAGCTACCCATGATGTTTAACAACTACTTTCCAAGTAAATAGCTTCTGAGGGTTTCATCTCACGAAATGGCTGAACTCAGTAGTGGGTTCTGGAAAGCTTTCCCCGGAGTTGATACAACAGGAGAGAGGCCCAGGCCACCATCTGGGGGGCTGCCTGGGAACAGCTAGTCAGGTGTTGACCCTGGGGAAGCACGAGGTGCACAAATTACCCAGATGGTTGAGACTTCTCTCTCGCTGGAGAAGGAAGGGGAGAATGAGTCCAAATACCCAACCGCCCAGAGGCAGATACAGAGATTCTGGGACTATGGCTTCTAGGTCTTATTTTCGGATCTCTACAGTTCAGTGGACGTTCCCTAAAGGCAACTGAGAGTGGCAAGGCAGAGTGACTTAATAATAACAAAAGCTAATATTTGGGTAGCACCAGGCACTATTCTAAATATTTGTGTATATCAGCACATTGAATCTTTTTTTTTTTCTTTTTTTTGGTGCTACATATGCCATTTCCATATAACAATGTTAGCCCTATCTTACAGATGGGGAAACACATTGGTTAAGGAACTTCCTCAAGGTGATACAATAAGCGATCTGCCAGAATTTTTACATGCCGTTTTATTTATTTATTTTTTTAATTCTAGACACTGTATACTGAACTAGCAAGACTCAAGGAGTGTCATTACAAAGCAATTTCATTTTCCCCTACGAGCGTCCTTCCAACCCTGTCCGGTGAGGCCAGGCTATCCCCCTGACACTGGACGGACCCCTGGAGACCACAGAGCTCCCCTGTTCCCTCTGAGATTAGGAAAGGAATGCCAGACACTTGGGCCGTCCAGAACAGTCTCTGTTCCGAGGTGAATACGCCCAGCGCAGTGTAATAACCGAATCTGTAAACTTCACTCAAAATTAAAGCCTTTCACCTTTATCCTGAAGCAGTCTGGGAAACCCTTTTCAGGGAAAAAGGGACTTCTTAATTCCTTACTCTGCTATCTTCCTTCATCCACTACCACTCACTGGTGTTGACTTCCGAACCTCCTGCTTGGGGCAGAGAAGCACATATTTATAGGCGGTTTCCTCTGGCCATGGCAGGTGCTTAAAATGAACTCTGTCCCCTGTGTGTTTTTCACTTGCAGGTCCTTATACAGGTGACACATTGTCCAGCTGGCCTTGAAAGGGGGCCCTTTAACCCAGAGCTACCTACAAAGGGGTCCTTCAACTTGGATGGGATAAAAAAATATTCATGGACTTATTTTTACTAATCCCTGACTGAAATTGGCCATGTCCATCAGTTATCCATGTGGATGTACGTACGAATGGAAATGTAGCCTTTCCTTCCATTTCGAAGGTACTCCATTTTATCAGCACTTACGACTTTGTCACCAATGAAACTGCAGATGGCTTTGTGTTACGTTAGGACTGCAAAGATACTACAAGATGCTGTTTATGGTTGGCACTGTTTCAAAATTAGGAAAATTATGGTAGCTGTTAGGAGTGATACTAGCATTGGCTATTGGATGTGTTACTTTTTAAAAACTATTTTGCTAACTCTACTTAGATATCATTGGTTTCCTTAGCAATTCCATGAATCCAGTTTACGCACTTAAAAACAGTAAATAATCCAAGAAGGGGTCATCCACAGACACAGTCTGCCGCCAAGGTCTGCAGCCCGAGAACATCATGATTTTTTTGTTTCTACTCCACCATGCACTCTCTCTACTGTGGTCCCATCTCCCTTCTAAGCAACCTTCAGGGGGAAAGTTCCTTTCAGGTGATCAAGGCCGCTTCTCGCTCTCCACGCACGTGACTGTCACCTCCTCCACAGGGAACCTGCACGTTTAAAGGCGCTCAGCAGCCGAGAGGCGCTTCCTAACCCCGGCCCCCTGTCCACCTGCTGTGCAGGTCCGCTGGTGAGCGGGCAGGCACCAGGAGGGCATACTGACTGTGGCTTGGTCAAGTGCTCCCACAACAACTGATAAAGAGCCTCTGCTCTGAGCAACCCCAAAACTCTCTGCTAATGCCTTCACCTTCCAGCACCCCCATGCAGCCCCCCGACCTCCCACTATTCAGGAGTGTAAGAATCCATACTTGGCCAAACAGGACCCGGCAGGAACCAATTCCTGTTGCGTGGCTGATACCAGTTCTCATTTGTCAGTATGCACGCCTCACAGGCTGCTGGAATCCTTTAGAACATCAGCCCTGTTGACCGCGTCCAGGGGAAACAATCTAGTTCCCTCACTGGGTCTTCCCAATCTCTCCCTAGACTTTTTTTTTTTTAATGTTTATTCTTATTCTTGAAAGAGAGAGAGACACACAGAGAAAGACACACACACACACATACACACACACACACACACACACACACACACACACACAGAGAGAGAGAGAGAGAGAGAGAGAGAGAGAGAGAGAGAGGGCTTGAGCGGGGCAGAGGCAGAGACAGAGAGTGGGACAGAGGATCCGAGGCTCTGCGCTGACAGCCGCGAGCCCGACGGGAGACTCAAACTCATGAACCACAAGATCATGACTTGAGCTGGAGTCAGACGCTCCACCCACGAGCCACCCCTACGCCTCCACCCCCTCCAACTTCTCACTAGTCTGAAGGCAAGGGGGCCACATCCCCTCCGTTTGCAGTGGCCGGAGGGAAAACTCACACACATTTTCCCAGCAACATTCTCTCTTGAATCTACCATTTCAATCTTCTGATACCTTCAGGCAGCTCTTGAACCGTATATATTGAGGATCCATATTAAGTTTTTATTCACTGAAACCACTACTGCCGAAACCCACCCCCCTCTGCCACCCCACGGCCATCCGCACACGTACCCCTACCTCGGCTTGCTTGGGAATTTCCTTGGGATTAGAGCATGGAACTGCAGGTTTTTCAACACTGGCATTTGGAAGAGCCACAAACGTGAAGGCGGGGAAAACTAACCACCAATGGCAACCAGTCTAAAGATAGCATCCACTAATCCAGCCCTGGCCAGCTCCTGTAGCCCTACAGGGATTCTTCCACAAGAAGCTACCCTCCTTCCTCCCTCTCCCGTGTCCGCCTTCCCTGCTACCTGGCTGCCACCCACTCGCATCACAGTCCTGCCCGACCGCTGTGCCATGCTAGACACGGGTACCCAGGCCACGGTGCCGTGCACAAATTTCGCAGGTAGCTATTCTGTCTGTATCTCACACTCAAGTGCCATTTTTTTTTAAATTTTTTTTTTCAACGTTTATTTATTTTGGGGACAGAGAGAGACAGAGCATGAACGGGCGAGGGGCAGAGAGAGAGGGAGACACAGAATCGGAAACAGACTCCAGGCTCCGGGCCATCAGCCCAGAGCCTGACGAGGGGCTCAAACTCACGGACCGCAAGATCGTGACCTGGCTGAAGTCGGACGCTTAACCGACTGCGCCACCCAGGTGCCCCTCAAGTGCCATTTTTAAGGAAAAGAAGCCCACAGCGCAGAAGAAACAGAGGGAAGTCCTCTGCTTTAATTGTTGTTAATGTATCTGTGTGGTGTTTGGTGGCTTTTACTCTTGGGGGGTAGGCCATGGTCTCATAGCCTTAATCCTCATTACTCTGTGGCGTTAACGGGGTCTGCGTTCAGTGACTGGACCAGGGTTCTCTCAGACAGCAAACAAAAAAAAGACTTTGACTTACTGCCTTTGACACCACCGAGGAAATGAGATTACTTCTTGAGGAGATCAGCAGCTCCGGGCTGCTGTCGGAAGAGTGCTTTGCCTGTTTGTTTGGCTGTGAGGCACCGCACAGCCTAAGCTTGTTTAAAATTAGCTTCCCCCATAAATCACTTGCACGATGAAATGCCTGCCTCTGCCCTCTGACATATTTGTGTCTCTGTTTATTTTTAATGACGACACGGTTTTTTCTGTCTCTATTTGGTTCTTTTTCCTCCATGCTCCTGAATACTAAATTCTATGACAAAAGTACAAAGTCTAAGAAATTGCAAGGAAGACTTCCCTTTCTGCTGGCACACAAAGGTAATGGGGGAACTGAGTTATTCTGCGGATCCTTCAGATGGAAACTGCCCCATTCTATTTTGATCGGATTATTATATGCTAAAAATGTGCCCTTGTTAAGGGGCAAGAGGGTACTTCCTTGTATGCATTTGCAAAACTCAGCGAAAGTACATCGTACTTGATTTACATGTTCCATGACATGTAAATTTCACATAAAAAAAAGAAAAAGAATTGTAAACAAATAATGATCTCTTCCCGATAATACACATGCTGAGGTACTTAGGAGGGCGTATATTAGTGTCTACAATTTACTTTGAAATGCATCCAAAACTGGGATGAATTAATTGATGGATAGAGGGATAGATAACATGATAAGGTGAGTAAAGTGTTAATGACACAATAGACGGTAGGCGTAAGGCTGTTCACAGTGCAATTCTTTCCACTTTGCTGCATAGTTGAAATTTTTCATAAGAAAGTGTTGGAAAAGATGCTCCCTTGGGAACCTGGGCCGAATCTTCGGGAGCACAAGAAGGCTACGGATTCCAAAATCCTGTCTTTAATCCAAATTTCATTTTTAAAAGTCTGAATACTCACAGAGTCAGACTTCAACAATTTACAATAACAAGGAAAAAAGGAACATCGACCCAGGGAGGAGTCTAAAATACAGAATATTCTAGGAGACAGGCACATTTTACTAGTTAGACGTAGAGGCACCATCCTGAATTTAAAATGGCATCTGACTGGGAGTTCTGGACTCAGTTCTCCTAGTGCAGTCACAAGAAACACAGGTGCATGTGCAGAACAGCCAGGTTCACAACAGGACCAAAACTCACAGAAGAGAAATTCAAGGGTCTGTAATTCCAACGGGCTTGGGGTGAGAAACCTCAACAGGGGTGGACCCTTGGCTTACGAGTGGAGACGGAAAACTCACCCAGAAAAGTCTGAATCGAGAAGCAAATTAGGGAATTCCTCTCTACTTTATGATCTCCTAACTTTCTGAGGCAGAGTACTTTTATTTTCTTATCACAACTTCTGAAGACTTTGACTTCCTGGAAACAATTGGAAAACTGGGAAAAAGGGGAGCTATGAGGGCGCATTGCTGAGGTGTGCTGCAGAAGTACGCGGCTTTGGCAGGAAGTCGATAGGAAGACTCCTGGCAGCAATATGATACGTAATACAGATGGCGGTTGGTCACACATTTCTCTCTTAGAGTATCCACTGGAGTGGAAGAAGCCACCTCCTGTACAGCAGTACCCAATTATTTGAATGCTGACTAGATATTGAAAAGTGGTTGGGGCGCCTGGGTGGCTCAGTCAGTTAAGCGTCCTACTTCGGCTCAGGTCACGATCTCGCGGTCCGTGAGTTCGAGCCCCGCGTCGGGCTCTGAGCTGATGGCTCAGAGCCTGGAGCCTGCTTCCGATTCTGTGTCTCCCTCTCTCTCTCTGCCCCTCCCCCATTCATGCTCTGTCTCTGTCTCAAAAATAAATAAATGTTAAAAAAAATTAAAAAAAAAAAGGAAAGAAAAGTGGTCTAGGTGGGCAATTAACTTGCCCTCTGGGGTAGGGAAGGATACGCTTCCCAGGAAAGAGGGTGAGGGACTGAACAACGAGCTAATCTACCACAACACCCAGAAATAAATTTTCCTCCAAATGGGGATTATACACCCAGTTGGTTGACAATTACCAGATCTTGACAAATTTCCTCTCATTCAGGAATGAGCAAACTGGAAAACACTTTAAAGGCATTTAATCAGATACAAGGGTATGTCTACAAAATACTCTGTCAGGAAAGGTATTAAAATTAGACGGGAAAAACAAAAGGAGGAGACGAGGAAGATTTCAAGGACTATGACAGTGAAGTCTCCAGTCAAGGCAGCAAAGAACAGAAGCAAAACAGCTTGAGCTTAAGATGTGGACAGGAAGCACGATTTGAGAAGTTCTCTAAGACTGAAGACGGAAAGGACAAAGGGAGAGAGGAGGAAACAGGATACAACTTGTAGACTTAACTGTATTCCTGAGGAAGTACCCAAACCATTGGAAAGGAAACAACAATGAAAATGAAGTCAAAGAAAAGTATCTCCGAGTACACTGCCAAGGAGTGCGTAACATTTCAGGGAAGTTAATGAAAAGGATCCAAATGTGGTTTTATGCACACTAACCATGAGGCAAAATGGGTCAAAGATAAAGAAAATAAAGATTAGGGAGTTGAGGTAGCTTGATTAAAGCCAAAAGCTGGAACGGGCTCTCTGGAATTGACTCCAGAAAACTTTATTGTTAAGACTCATATTTCAGAAACATCAAGTCTATGATAGTATTTGGAAAGGTTCAAGTGCCACCCATGATGATTTTGAAACTCGGCTACTCAGTAGTCGCTCTGTGAAGTTCATTGCTTTTTAATATGCTTGCCACATTACCAGGGAATAAAGAAATAACTTCCTTTGCTCCATTCATTCATCCGTTTGTCTCACAACAAACATTAATGCTGTAGAGCCTCATTAAACACTTTAATAAAGGTCTCTGACCCAAAACAGTGAGAAGTCCAGTAGTAGTGGTAAATAATTTCAACATAAAATGTAAAGTGCAATGTTAAATTGTTGAGAGAGAGAAAGAGAGAAAGGAAAAAAAAAGCCCACAATAAGTTATTGTTTGTGTTTCGTATCACATTTTTTCTTATAATTTACCCACGTATTTATTATTTTCTTTGTTCTTGTTTCTTTCATGTTTTACCTCCCATCTGGGATCATTTTATAATTTCCACTGGCAGCATCTGCTAGTGCTAAACTGTCTTTGTTTTTCTAGGTCATAAATGCCTTTATTTTACCTTCTTGAAAGATACTTTCTCTGGGTATGGAGTTCTAGGATAGGATAGTTATTTTCTTTCGGCACATTGAATATATCATCTCACTGTTGTCTGGCTTCCATTGTAGCTATTGAGATGTCAACTCAGTTTAAATGCTCTTTGTTTGAAGGGAATCTTTTTTTTTTTCTCTGCATTCTCTTATTTTTTTTCTCTTTGCACTTGGTTTACTTCAAAATCACTCAGGCATGCCTAAAATAATTTTTTTAGTTCCTCCTTGAGATTTTATGAATTTCTTGAATTTTTGGATTAGTGTCTTTCATCAGTTCTGAAAACTTTTGAACCATTACCTCTTCAAATATTGCCTCTGCTTCATTTCCTCTCTCTTTTGTTTCTGGTACTCCTACTACACATATTTTAAACTTTCTACACTTGATCTTAGTCAAAAGGCCAGGAAGTGATATTATTTTACACTTTCTATATGCATCCTCTATTTCAGCACTGTTCATTACATTAGTCTCTAGCCTAAGTGGTTCTATAAATTTAACTAAAATTGCATACAATTTAAAAGTCAGTTCTTCAGTCTCAAGAGCCACATTTCAAGTACTCCAGAGCCTCGTGTGTCTAGTGGTACCGTATTGGACAAATATAGAAGAATTTATCATTGAAGAGGTTTCTGATGGACACTACCACTCTGTATCTATTGTCTGTTATTCTATATTTTATACCTTTTGTTTTCTTTCTATGCCTCATTTTGCAGACTTCTGACCTATCTTCTTGTTTAACGATTCTCTCTTCAACTCTGTCTAAGCTGCTGTTAAACTTATTTATTCAGGTTTTTTTTTCTTTTTTAGTTCTAGAACGTGTATTGGGTTTTTCTTTAATCTATGGTATCAGTTTTTATGGTGTCTAGTTTTCTGCTAACATTTTGAAGCTTGACTTTTATCTCACTGAGCATAGTAAACAGAAATGTTGCATATAGTTTATCTAGTTGTCCAGTAATTCTATTATTTGGACTCCACGGTGACTGTTTCTAAGCTGAATTATTTTTACTGTTTCTTTCTCTTATGGCATTTCATTCTTTGTGTGTCTAATTATCTCTGATTGTGTGCTAGGCATTGTGTTTGAAAGCGGACTTTTATTAATAATTTGAGACATGATTAAAGTTGTCTTCCTGAATTGAAGATTTTCATCTACTTTTGCCAGAATCTGGGGCGTACTATTTTTGACCATTTTAGTCTAGTTTAATGCTGAGATTTTCTGGAGAGTAAAATGATACAAAACTGTCACCTTTACTCTCAAGCTAAAGCCCTCAGAGTTTCAGCCCAGAGTGGTAGGAAGCTCACCAAATCTTGCCTCTTGATAGAATCTGCAATCAGACTTTTATCTCTTCAGCTGACAGCCCAACCTGTCTGTTACCTCCCTGGATCTGAATATGATGAAGGCAAAAGTAGCCTCTACTGGTAGACTCCATCCCTGGATTCCCAAAATCTTACAGCTCTCTACCAAGTAATTAGTCACTATCTTGTTAGCTCTTTGATGCTTTTAAAAGACAGTATTTATATTTCACTCAGCTATTTTATTTTTCCTGAAGGTTAAAAAAAAGAAATTTGTCCAAATAACTTAGTCCATAATTACTGGCAATGAAATTATCCATCATTATTTTAAAAGTCTTTGTCCTGGAGGTATAATGATCATTACCAGAACTCTCATATGTTTCCCTAATTTAGTTTAGGGATGTCACCTAAATATAACACCTCATTTTTTGCCAAATACTCCACCGATACCACCTCTACTCATTAAACGCCTATTGAAGATTCTTATATTTATTTAAACAAGCCTCTAGCTTCCGCTGAGAACCTACAATGACCAGAACTGTGACATGCACTGGACCTAACATGAAATATACATTTAAATGGGAAATAGAGACAAATACATAAACTAGTTAATCAATAAAATAATTCCACAGAGGGTGTTATGAGGAAGGAGTACAACGTTTGCAAGATTAAGGGAGAGAATAATGGAGAGTAGGTGTGGAGCCTCCTTTAGATGATCTTGTCAGGAAAACCCTCCCCAAGGTGACGTTTGAAGTTAAGCCTCATGAATGAGAAAGAAAAGCAATGAATATAATGGAAGAGAATCGAGGGAAGGGGACTCGAGGTTTAGAAAACGTAGAAGACATTGCAGGGGTCGGCAGGAAGTGAATTAGTAAAGCTGTCGTATGTGTGCTTTTCCAGCAAGTGGATTCAATGCCCGTGCCTTCTTTCTGTAGTTCTATCAATGGGCTTTGTGGCTAACTGAACCATCCATAAAGAAGGAGTCATACAGTAACATTAAAGAATTTTCAATAGATGTACAAACCTGTTGATCCTCATTTCTTCGAACAGAAGGCAGGAGGAAATATGGTGTAAAATTAACGATCACAATAAGGCAACAACTACACAGAGAGTGTTTAGGCCTGAATCTCCAACCAATTATTTTGTGAAACTGAGAAAGTCTTTCAATCTCTCTGAGACTCAATCTGCCTATGTAAAATAAAACATGATCTATGTGATCCATAAGATCCTTTCCACTTTTATACATCATAGAAATGTTTTACCTCTATTTTCTCTGCAGACATTTCCTATTAGCTAAGTTATTTTAGTAAGGTTTCTCTAATTTGTTACAGCCTATTGGTTGCCTAAGAAAGTTTTGTAATCATATATGGTACCCTTCTATATGGTGGGGCATTTTTACTGGGCATTTTTTATCTTACTCAGTTACATAGGAAATGCCATCAAATTCCAAAAGTTTTATATCCAATGTAATTTGGAAATGTTGTCACATGTGTATGAAATGAAAACGAGATAAGGCTCTGTCCAAAGACTGTAATAAATACCCGAGAAAAGGTTTCGTCAGATATGGTTTGGGAGTCTGCTTCATAAAAGTACTAGGAAGATACCCAGAGTACAGCACATCAACATTTGTAAGATGAAGACAAACTGGTACTCAGAGGAAAATTCATAACTGTGATGCATATTTTTTTAACATAAGAAAAATGACATATTAATAATCTTTAGTGTTGAATTAAAAAAGTTGGAAAGAATGGAGACTAAATCCTCCCCCAAACGGTACAGACGCCAGTAATAATAGAAAAGCGGAAAATTAGGAAATGAGAAGTAACAAACGAGGGAAAGAAGTACCAAAACCAAAGCTCATTCTTCAGAATTACTAATAAAACAGACGAGTGGAAGACTATGCAAGTAAAAAGAGAGACAGACAGACAGAAAGCACAAATAAAGAAACATAAGGAATTTGCACAAATACAAAATACTTGAAATTCTATTTGAAATATGACATAACCACAGAAATACAATACACTGACAGTAAGAAAATTTTATACTACTTTACATGAGCATTAACTTAAAAAGAAATATAAGCTATAACTTATCAATAATTAATTAATTTTGTTTACCCTACCAAAACAGTTTTATACGTGACTGACTAAAATTTTAAGGAAGAGGGGCGCCTGGGTGGCTTAGTCAGTTGAGCGTCTGACTTTGGCTCAGGTAATGATATCGCGGTTTGTGGGTTTGAGCCTTGCATCAGGCTCTGTGCTGACAGCTCAGAGCTTTCGATTCTGTGTCTCCCTGTCTCTCTGCCCCTCCCCTGCTCATACCCTGTCTCTCTCCCTCTCAAAAATATTTTAAAAAATTTAATTTTTAAGGAAGAAATATTCTTGTTTTCTAAAGCTGTATAGTATAACCTTCCTTTATATAAAATAAAAACAGAAAAAAGATAGCATGAGAAAGAATATATGTGTGTGTGTGTATTGATCATCCAATATCACGTAGAAACAACTGACACTATTCTAAATCAATAAAAGTTATTTCTACATCCTTCAAACTGACAAATTTCTAGCTCCACTAAGTACCATGAAGTTATAGGAGACCTGGAACATTCATACATTGGCATTTGGAGTGTAATTAGTATGACAATTTGGGGGAACTATTTGGCAATATCTAGGAAAGTTGAGGATGCACCTATCAAGTGAATCAGCAAACTTACTTGTAGGGATATGACATAGAAAATTCACATAAAGATGTGTTCATTGACGCATTACTGTAATACAGAACTGAAAACAATGCAAATACCCAGGAACAGTGGAATGGATTGACCAATTGTGTGTATTAATGCAATAAAAAACTATGTAACTGTTATAATTAATGTACAATTTCTATATGATTCAATATTCATAAATTTCAAAAGGGCAATATTGTGGATAAGCCAAGATGAAAGAAAATTATACCATTGGCATAAATTTTGCAAACATGCAAAACAATATGACACATCGCTAATATATATGTAGATATACAGAGCATATTTATTTTGGAAAGAAAAAAGATAGGAAAGATACGCATCGACTGTGGAAGTGAGACTGCCTTCTCCGCCAGAGAGTAGAAATCAAGATCAAGAAGGAGTAAAACGGGCACTGGAAGACTCTCTGAAAATATTTGTATCTTGAAAAATCTCTTAAAGCAACTAAAATTCAATATAAGCATTTTAACGTCTGGGTAGAGGGTGTCTATTATTAGATGTAGTATTATATCCTACTTCATGGAGTAGATGTGAAGACTGAGTGAGTTAACCACAAAAGAGGCTTATTCTTAGAGAACAGAGTATGTTATTTATGTACTCATATGTGTCGATTGTTATTGTGTTATTCACTAGAGACCAAATTTCTAGACAGCAAAACTCAAATACCACCCGTGTCCCCTAGGCACACCACAGTCTCTAACACAATGGATATGTTCACTGATTTGGTTGATTGAACACATACATCTTAGATTCCTCTCTTCATCCCCAAATCCTTAATAGTCCTCACCTACACGCATGGGTGTAGGTGAATGGGATGCAGTAACAGATTGGCATAAACCACTAGTAGAGATTTTAAGTCTTTGTATTTGACTCTTACAACCAGTTCCATATGTGACCTGGTTAATGGTTTCAGGGCAAGTGATTACTTTAATGTAACTAACCAGCAGAGTTTTTATATGTTTTGAGACTCTTGGAAGAAGGTTGATTACATAAATGCCAACTACATTAGTATTGATTTCTCAAAGAATAATAAAAAAAATCAGCTGAATTGACTATTATTCCTTCCATTCTTTACTATTGCAAGAATTTCATAGGGGTGGGGATTTCAAAGCTATTTACAAAGTCATCACATATAATAAGCATTCCTTAGTATATAAGTCTGTAAGGAGAAGAAATGGGCCTAGGCTAACTTCACCCACATGCTGAACTCCATAAATATTGTATAGTTAACACATGATCCAGATACTTTAACTTCAGAGAGTTCAGGAAAGAACAGATTTTGTTTATGGTGAGTTTTCCTATGTGTTGAATATAAAGTACCAATTAAAGTATACTCGGAATAGCTGTTTGAGTTTTTGGCAGCATATCAGAAGGAGTTACGGAAAGCCAGGCCTTTCCAATGATAGATATGATTTTGCAGAGGTCATGGTATGGTCTGGACAGGGCATGCCTGGCATGATTTCAAACCATAAATGCATGCGAATCTAGTGTAGTGAATCATGTTCCAGGGCCCGGATCCTCATTGCCTTGGAAATGGTTTCTCCATTCCCAAGGCAATTCTGGTTTTCAGAATACTATACCTAGAGCCCAGTCTCTGCATGCTAAGGAGATCCACTCAGGCCTAGAATGGCTAAGATGCTGGGGCATTTTATTTTATCATTGCCACTGGCCACTTCTTTGTAGATGTTGATTTACAAAAGTGTTCAACCTATTGGAAACTCCACCTCTCTCTCTCCCTCCCTGGATTGACTTGCCCTGTCATTGGTTTCCATAAAACTGAGTCTCTCATCTTCAGAGGTTTTATCAGTTTATAAATATGAACCCAGGGCATGCTTGTAAGTCTCAGAACTCATGGCAAGGAGGAACTGAAGGGCATTATGCAATGTAAAAATGAGAAATGAGAAATAAGTAGAAAAAGAAAGAGCAACCAACAAGGCGAGCAAGCGTAGGTGACATAAACACGAAGTGGGAACTACAGCAATACGCAGCAGCTGAGTGGGACCAACAGTCCCTTTAAAGTCTCAGGTAAAATCTAAAGAGTGAAACCTGACCCAGGCTAAAGGTATAGTCAGTGACTAGCTCAAGTTGTAACAGCTTCCAAAAACCAAAAACATGCAATTGACCTTGTAACTGGGATTGCATATGGCACCCAGCCAAAACCCACCAGCCTCTCCAGGGCAAAGAGTGACAGCTTTGCTGCCCTGCAGCTGAAACAGGTTGGAACCCATATTAAGCTGTGCCAAGTAGGGTCTGCCACTAAGCTGAACACCTGTAATTCACCCATCTGTGTCCCTCAAGTCCTCACCCCAAAGTAAATTGATTCTGAGCTCTAACAGCTGTCTGGGGGACTCTGATGGGCTGTTCACAGCAGGGAAGGCTTTGGGAGATGACAAAAAAACTGTGGGTTGTGTTTTCAAGGTCAGACCCCGAAGGGGGAAGCATCCTTTGATGCTTTCATGTGTGGAGATGACAAAAGTGGCAGTGGGTGGGGTTGGTAATTTTCAGATCACTGGAGTAACTACTAGACATTATTCATCCTATAACCTGACTTGAACATAAATGTGGTTGATGAAAAAGGAAAAAAATCTGGGAAATGACAGCATCTTTCATTAAAGAACATCCATTAAAGAGTAGGGGAAATGGGGTACAAACTTGAGAAATCAAAGCCATAAGCAGTGCGTCTATGAAGGTAAGAGAGTGTTAGGAATGTCATATACATTCACTAAACACCTACCATGCTCACGGCAATGACAGAAAATAGACATGCATGTCCTGGGAGCAATAAAGATTGTCTGGAAGAGAGAAAAGGGAAATAGATGTACTGATCACCTACTATGGGTATGTATCACCTTAGATGCAAGGTACTTACAACAGCACTCTTGCCAACATCAACAGCCTTTGATATATATTATTACAAATAAGGGAAATGATCGTGTTCTATTATACAGGTTATACTTTAAAGTAAATAGAGTCTTCAGTGCTGAATAGCCAAAGCTCCCTTGAGACTGAATCCATAATCACATTCTTTTTCTTTTTTTCTTTTTTGCAAGCTTATATACTTTTTTATTTCTTGATTTTTTTTAGGTACTTTGACTACAGGGCCTTATTGATTTATGGATTCTTACTTATTTTTCAGATAAACTTTCATCTCCTGTTACTAAAATAAGGAATCTTCATTAATTTACTCTTTCCTTGACCAGTCATTCATTTATTAATTCAGTTAACTAATGTTTATTGTCCAAATATTGGGAATATAGTGATATGTAAGACAGAAAGCCTTGGCTTACAGGCTGGTCCTCAACAAGAGGTGACTCTCAAACATTTTAATTTTTGCACACATGAGAAAACTAGGAGCAAAAGACATGATACGGCCAAAGGAAAGCTTTAGGAAATCAGCCTTTAACTGAAGGCACATCTATGAGAAGTCTGAGTTTAGCTCATTGCCATTACTGCAAGCACTTACTGAATAAAGACCTATGCCTGGCCATGATGAGCGACAATGACATTGAGAGTCATACATAGGGCCCCATTCTAACCTACATCAGCCCGGTCGGGCAAAAGACTCTGCAGTCTTGTTTCCATGAGCTATCAATGCTTCCTTTCTCTGAATACAATGGAGTTAGCACAAACATTTGATTGTCCATAATATATTAGATATGATACTAGACACTGGCCATGAAGAACCTTGTCGGCATCTATTGGCTCCTCCAGCCAGCCATCCTTCCATCCATTCATCCAACTCGGTACATTTAATGCAAGTGGATGATGTACACGTGCTTATGCTGAACTGTGGAAATACGGTGGCTGAGAACAAATGGTAGTAAATGAAAACAACAGTATTCACAATAGCGTTAAAAAATGTTTAACACTTAGGGAAAAATTAACAAAACATATGCAAGCCTTCTGTACTGGAAACCACTAAACAAATAGAGAAATACTATATAACATATAAAATTCTTATGGATTTCAAGGTTAATATTTTTCACAATGTTAATTTTCCTCAAACTGATCGACAGAGTTAACAAAATCCAATTCAAAATCTCTGTATGCCTTAAGTTTATTTTAAAATTTATACGGAAATTCAAAGAATGGCCTAAGCGATTTTATAAAAGAACAAACAAGTTAGAGAGCTATTTCATGCTACTTGATTTCAAGATTTACTATAAAGTTATAATACAGGTGGCATTGGTGTAAGTATAGATATACTGATCAATAAAGAGTCTAAAAATAACACCCACCCATCTGTGGTCAATTGATTTTTGGCAAAGATACCAAGGTGATTTAATGGGGAAGTGATGGTCATTGAAGAAATAGCACTGAAATAAAATCGGCATAGAAAAAATTTCAAACCTTCTCTCATTATATACATAAATACTCATACAAAAGGGATTATAGATCTATGTAGAATCTAAAACAACAAAAGTTCGGGGTGCCTAGGTGGCTCAGTCGGTTAAGCGGCCGACTTTGGCTCAGGTCATGCTCTCATGGTTCATAAGTTTGAGCCCCGCATCGGGCTCGGTGCTGACAGCTCAGAGCCTGGAGCCTGCTTCGGATTCTGTGTCTCCCTCTCTCTCTCTGTCCTCCCCCGCTCGCACTCTGTCAATCTCTCTCTCAAAAATAAACATTAAAAATTAAAAAATAAATAAATAAAGCAACAAAAGTTCTAGGAGAAAATATAGAGAAAATATTTAAGCACTTAAATTTGGCAAACATCTCTTAGAAAATGATACGCACTAACCATAAGAGAAAAGAAACTAGATTTCCCCAAAATGAAAGACTTCTTTTCAAAAAAAAAAAATGCCATCAATGCACCATGAAAAGACAAAGCTTCAGACTAGAAAACGAAATGAAACGAAACAAAACAAAACCTATGATACATATCTCTGACAAAGGTAGATGTAGGAGTGCAAAATACGTCCACGTTTCTATTTTAAGTCTGAGATGTGAGTCCATAATAATGGATTCCCGTCTTGCCCTTCACACTTGCTACTCAAAGTGTCATCCAAGGACTGGCAGTGCCAGCATCACCTGGTAGCTTGTTCAAAATGAGGGTTCTGAGGACCTACTCTAGACCTACTGCCTCAGGATCCTCGTTTCAGCCAGGCCTCAGGTGATTTGCACGCACGTTAAAATTTAGGAACCCCTGCTGCTTTTGACCACACAGGAAACGTGTTTCCTGCTTCCGGTACCTAGGAAGGTATGGAAGTGTATCCTGGGAATGTCCGGACCGCGTGGGAAGCCAGGTAGTTTCGCGGAGAGGGCACAGGGTCTGACATAGGCTATTGCTGGATTCGAACCCAGGCTCTGCCGCTTGCTAACAACTCTGGGAAACTTTAGGAAAATCATTTACCACCTCTCAGGTTCCCATCTGGAAGCCGAGGATGACTACATTCTCTTTATACATTTGTTGTGAGTGCTCAATGAAAGAGCGTTCGTAAACCACTGAGGACAGTACCTGCCACGGTGCTGGTTCTCAATATATGCAGTTCTTTCAAGTGCCAATTAACAATGACTTTGTTTGGCATTAAGTAAATCACAAAAGTCAGTGCCTCAAAGTCAGTCCAGACCTCTGACATTTCTCCATTCAAGGATCCTTTGGTTTGCATCTCTTTCCACACGTGCTTTTTGTTGTTGTTGTTGTTGAGTTGGTCTCAGTGGATGAGGGAGGGCTGGCCGTGTTAGGAAAAGCCCTTGCCTGTGGATGGTGGCCCTCCTCCCATCCACGTCCCCAACACCTAATACCAAGAGCAATAAAGGGGTTCATTATGCATGCAGCTCTGCAATCAGTGCTGGAGAGAAAATGAGTTTGATGCCCTGAGCGACAGTTGAACTCTAGAAAGCGCCTAAATAAAATGAAAGACAAGGAAAATATATACATATACATACTTATAATAAGGAGCACAATGAGAAAAGTTATAAAGAGGCAGGTCACAAAACTTACTCTTTTCCTGATCCTTTTAGACTCTTCAGGAAAGGAGACTAAGAAGTCTATTAATTTGACCAAGGGTTGCCTTCTCTCTGGCATTGGGTGGGATGGCAGGAGGTCTGGGAGGTTCAAGCACGTGTAAATACACACACATGTACATTTTAAACTTGTTTTTGCCGTAATTTTAGATGTACAGAAGAGTTGCAAAGATAGTACAGCGTTCCCAAATAATCTTCATCTAACTCTAATAGCAATAGCTTATGTAACCATCGTATATCACCCAAAATAAGAAACTAACACTCACATATACTATTAACTAAAATACAGGCTTTCTTTGGATTCCTCTTTTTCGTTTTTCTATTCTTGGATCCAGTCCAGGTCACCATGTTGCATTTAGCCCGCGTGTCTCCATAGTCACCTCTGATCTATGAGAGTTTCTGTCTTTCCTGGTCTTTCGTGACCTTGATGCCTTCAAAGAGTGCTGGTTTGCTATTTTGTACACTGTTCCTCAGTTTGAATTTGGGTGATGTTTTCTCATGAATGGACTGAGGCTATTGATATTTGGGGAGAATATCCCAAAGGTAATATACTTACTTCTCATCGCTCAGTCCAGTCACACTCAAGGGGAGAGGAATTAAGCTCCACTTACTGGAAGGGAGGGTATCAAAGAATTTGTGGTCGTATGTTAAAGCCACCACAGGAATTAGCAAAGCTGGGGGGAGATATTCTGAGGCAATGCAAATATCCTGTTCTTCCTTAAAGTTATGCATGCTGATTTTAGCATTTGCCAATGGATTGTGCCTAAAGCAATTATTACTGTGGTGTTCCAATGGTGATTTTTATTTCCCTCATCCTCCCACATTTATTAATTAGAATTCTTTTGTAAGGAAAATTTGTTCCTTTTCCATTTCATTAACTGTTCAACCATTGATTTATATCTATACGAATTCATGGGTTTTCTTTCTTTTTTTTTTTTTTACTTTATTTTGAGGGTTATTATTCCATACTATCATCATTTATTTTGTTGCGCAGAATGTTCCAGCGCTGGCTATCAGGAGGTCTTTCAGGTGGTCCCCTGCATCTCTTTCATAGAATTCTGTCCTTTTGTTCTTTAGGCACTTTCTTACTTTCTGGCACCACATGACGCTCCAGGCTTATCTTCTGGTTTCCTCTCGCCAGTCCTAGAATCAGCCACCTCTCCAGGGGGTTCTGGTTCCTTTTATTGGAGAACAACATTTAGAAACCAAGACCTGGGTGCTAGGTGAACATTTTAATTATACAGGTATTGTGAGAGCTTTTTACATACCCATGGCCTTGTTAAATCCTCACTCCAGTCCTCAGAGTGGGAGATGAATGGGCACTCCTTCTTTCTCCCATCAAACCTTTTTCTGGTCGTAGGACCCTAGTCTCCATCCAAGCTGTAGGCTGGTCCCTCTGCATAGGACCCTTCACATTCTCTGCAGGAACTTCCCCGACTCCCCCGATTTGCAAATGCTCTCCCTTCTGCCTGTTATGTCCTTTTTACCTCTGCTTCTTCTTTCTGCCGTCCTCCCTTCAAAAGGGACAGATACATACAAGCATGTGCACGGGCAAACACACACATGCACACACACACACACACACACACACACACACACGGGAACATACTGTTTAGCCTCCTGCTTCAACTCTTGCCACCAAATAACCTTCCAAAGATTGGGAGCATGTGTCTGATATTCATGGTGACTTTTGAGAGGGCTGTTTCAGTGGGTAGAAAAAACACTGAACTCTCATAAGAGGGATAATGGTTTGGAACAGGGCTTATTCTGAGTGGAGTACATGCTTAAGGAATTTGCTTAGCAAAATTTTCAAGCTGATTAGGAACCTGACGGTATTAGAAACATTGAAGTTATTCATGAATGCATTCACTTACTCATTTATTCTCCTCCAAATTACAAAGGGCTAAAAAGGCACCAGGCGTTTCACAGGAGCTGGGATTACAGAGGGGTAGACGGTAGCTTCCACTCTTCAAGGGGCCTATAGTCAAAGGGAAGCAAGCCTGAAACGCACTGAGTGACACAGGTGCCTCCCAGCAGCTTGCGAAGACTTCCAGAAGGACCGTGTGTACTTGGGGGAGGACGTGTGGTGAAACAAGGCCTTTTATAAAGGCAAGGTGCATGTTTAGAAGACCAGCAGTTCACTAGGAAGCATGAAAGGATGAGCTTTCTATTCAGCAGGAGGAACAGAAATGAAGTCCTGGGGCGACAAGCATCTCAGAATAGCAGGGCTTCTGGGGCGCCTCAGTGGCTCAGTCAGTTGAGCATCTGACTTCGGCTCCGGGCATGATCTTGCGGTCTGTGAGTTCCAACCCTGCATCGGGCTCTGTGCTGACAGCTCGGAGCCTGGAGCTGCTTCTGATTCTGTGTCTCCCTCTCTCTCTCTGCCCCTCCCCCACTCATGCTCTGTCTCTGTCTCAGAAATAAACATTTAAAAAAAGAATAGTAGGGCTTCCTATGTAGGTGATATTGTTTCTCTCAAATGACAATGGTGTTCTTCTCCTCTTTTCCCATGTTTTCTGGTTGTCGTTGTTATGATCTTCTGGAGAATTATCATGATGATAGCAATATAGTTTGTCTGAGTTTTTGCCTTGTGAAATGCTTTGTTACAACACATACGTGTACGTATATACACACTCAGGTTCACCCTCATATGCATAATCCCTCTAGCTTGATTTTTCTATTTTTTTTCTTGTTCTTTAAAAACCATATACTTTCCCAATATTGTCTTGCTTTTGATACTAGTCAAAAGCTATCTTAGACATTCCAATATGATCATTTAACCTCTCTTACCTTAAATGCCATTTTAGCAGAAGTAGTACCTATTGGTGCACTGCTGATACAAAGTCAACAGTTCACTTTTAGTTTTCTTTCTTCACACACACACACATACACACACACACACACACACACACACTTCTAGGTTTGGAATATTAAAAGTTTATTTATTTATTTATTTATTTATTTATTTATTTATTTATTTATTTATTTAAAAGGAGAAAGAGAGAGAGAGACAAACCAAGAAACAGACTCTTAACTAGAGAACAATGTGATGGCTACTAACCAGAGGGGTTATGGGTTGTAATTAAAAATATAATTAAATGGGTTAACTAGGTGATGGGAATTAAGGAGTACACTTGCTTTGGTGAGCAGTGGGTGATGTATGTATGGAAGTGCTGAATTACTATATCGTACACCCGAAATTAATATTCTGTTGTATGTTAACTACCTGGCATTTAAAGAAAAACTTAAAAAAAAGAAAGTTAAAGGTTTAGAACCAGATTTGTGTTATTACAAAATTAATTTTACATTATGTATCTTCCTTCCAAAATGCTGAAATATGTTTATTTTAAACAGACAGAAAGCAGGTAGGTCTGGATTTTTTTGGAAACTGTTTTTGGTCCTTTGTGTCAACCAACAGAAGCACATTGTCAAGATTCCTTTATTTTTCCCTCCTCCATGTTTTCTCCATACCCAAGAGGCAGCAATATATGGCATAATATTCTATATTTCTGTATTTCGCAAAGAACATGTTTTTCCTTTAGTGCAACAACTTGGCTACATATTTATAAAACAGCACACACATACACACACACACACACACACACACACACACACACACACACAAATACACAGCCTATCCCATCAAAACTCTATAGGCATGGCCACTTTTTCTTCTAACATTTCGTGTTTTAGATATAAAGTCTTGCATTTGGTGGATTTTTGTTCATTCCTAGGTATTAACATATTTATATTTATATTGCTTAAAATCTGATTGTTTTAATTATTTTTATCCAAATGATTTTAGCATTTAAAAATTCTTATGGTTAAAAAAAGGGGGGGGGCAGAAATGTACCTATGTCTTTCATTCTAGATTTTTACCTGGTTTTCAGTAAAACTCTTCAATTTTCAAATGTAGTTTCCTCCCCATTACAGAATTTTCTTTTATTACAAAAATGATTGTTGTCTCTTTTTTTTTTCATTTTCCTGATCTTTTTCGGTCTCTTTCCTAAAGAGAACTTATTTCTATTGTGGTTCTCCATTCTTTGTCCACTCTATAATTTTCCCTCTTGCAATTTTTATCTTATTGTTCCCTTTTTATTTTCAGATGTTTTCTCAAAATATCCTCTGTACTACTGATTCAACATCCCTACAGCATCAATTATACTATTTTATGAACCCAATATGGATTTTACTAATTTTTTAAATTTCTAATATCCTTGCTTAGTTTATTAGTTTACCTTTAAAAATACCATCGTGTATCTAATTCTGTAAGCCTGATTCCTTAATTACTTCTTTCCCCAACATTTAAGGGTTATAACTTTCTGCATTTTTGAGTTATGATAATGTCTTACAATTTTCTTGTTAATACTTCAGTAGAGAATTTTTAGTAGTTTATTTTCCTTTAAGGTTTCTGAAACTTTCCTTCCTACCCATCAAGCCCTATTGTCTTTATGTCTAGATCTGTATCCATATCTATTTATCTATGTATCTTTCTAGAGAGAGAGGAACTTATTTAAGTTACTTATATAAATTAAGTTGTAAAGATATATTGGATAATTGTCTTTTTTTTTCTAAAATTTTGTACATTTTCGGGGCACCTGGGTGGCTCAGTCAGTTAAGCGTCAGACTTTGGCTCAGGTCATGATCTCACCATTCATGAGTTCAACCCTTGCATCCAGCTCTGTGCTGACAGCTCAGCTCTCTCTCCCTCTCCCTCTCTCTCTCTCAAAAAATAAATAATAAACATTAAAAAATTAATTTAAAATTTTGTACATTTTCATCTTTGAAAATATTATGGGTTAAAACTAATAATGCTGTTTTAAATATGAACTTATTTAAATTATGAGAGGTATTAAAATTGTTTTACAATATTATTTACTGGAATTTCTTCTTTAATCAATTGTCTGCTATCATATCTTTGTCCTTCTATTGAAGCATTCACAGTTTTATAGTCAATTGGCAAAAGTCTTTCCTTACCAAGAACATTAATACTTTATCTGAAAAATACATAACAAATATTCTTTGTCCACTTAAACATTTTCCACTTTTGAAAATAATTTAATTACATTTTAGTGCTTTCATATGCTCAAATCTATTACTCTATTTCTTTATCCTTAGGAAATCTTTCCACAACCCCAGATAAATTCCCCTTTTGAGGAATAATATCGAAGACAAGATAGCAGCAATGGCAGAAGACCAAAGCCAACATGGTGGTGAGTGTTCAGGGGGTAGAATCAACAGTACATGGTGCCTGATTAGAAATAGAGTAAATCATGGTGAGAAGTGAACTGATGTCCAGGTTTCTACCTTGACTTTGTAGATAGATGGTGGTAATATTCACCAAACAAGAAAAAGCTGAACAACTTTGGAAACTAAAAAATACATTTCCAATGGGAAGTACTAAATTCCAGTTAGAAAGCAACATTTTAAGTTACAGGATGCACAGGAACATTAACAGACAGAAAAGAAAAAAAAATCAAAAAGGAAGTTAGGAGGAGAAGCTTAAGAATAAGAAGATGCCAATGTCCGTTGAGGTTTGAGTTGGGAGACATCATAATGAGATTCAGATCCTGGGGAAATCAGGACAATGATATGGTCCAGAGGTCAAAGGGAGAGAGAATGAAATTAATGAATATCTCTTAAGAGCCAGGCTCTATGTTGAGAAATGTTACATACATACCCATCTTTTTGCCAAATACAAGCTGTTATTATCTTGTTTTTCAGTCAAGTTCAGAGAGGCCAAGTCAGTTACCCAAAGCCACAAAGACTGTGGTGTGGCATCATTTAAACTCAATCTTTCTGTCTCTCGCACTGTTGCTCCTGTCATACTACCTCTCAGGAGGATTTCTGCTTCCTGTAAGACCCACCATTGTGTACCAGGTAGATACGAACCCCTCCTGCATTAATATCTGCCATCTATTCTCTCTGCGGGGGAAGTTGGCACTGGAACATTGACAAGAGGCCTGTTATCTTTAAAGTGGATACGTTATCATTACCTTGTGCAAAGGAATCTGATCATTTCCCCAAGACAGTTTTGTTATCTCTCATTGCATATGTGATCATTACCCTGAGAGCAGAGATGCAATCACTGCCCTCCAGGAATACCTATCGCTACGGCTTGGCAAGTGGAAAATAATTAACTTGCACAAATAGATGGGACTGTTGCACTACAGATAGAACCTTACTGTATTTCTCTGAGAAGTGCAATCTTTAGTGTGCAAAAGACAATGTGTTAATTACAGTTATGGTAGAGAGATATGCTGGTTATGTCGCCCGTAATGATGATATCAGTTGTATTTCGGGTGGAAATTGGTATCGCTGCATTGCTGATAAACCTGTTATAATTACATTGCAGGAAGAGATGCGGTCACTCCTTTGCATATGGTGCCTATGGGGATGGATCATTACAAGACAGGTGGAGTTGCAATCTTTCCGCTCTATGTAAACCCGTTCTCGTGGCATGACACAGCATATGAAGATGAGACCCTTTCTCTGCTGGAAGGCCTACTTCCAGTTAAGTTGCAAATGATGTGCTGATTGCCCTAAATAAGAATTTGGACTCTCACAACGGTTTTCGGTGTGTGGCACGTGATAATGCGAACATTCCATTGAGAAGGCGCGGAAGTGATGCTGGCAATTTCCAAGCATAGACCGTCATCAGTCTTCCAGCTTCCGCTTTTACATTCTTTTGCCTTGAAATGCCTTATGAGGAAATCTCACATAGACCCCTGAAGTGTGATGGGCCATACGCGTAGGGGTGCCGAAGGGTAAAAGACCGACAGGGAAGAAAGAAATCCAAGCAGGCCTTAGCTGTCCTAGTCACTCCAGCAGAGGTGCCAGACCTGTGAGTGAGACCGCCTCAGGTCCTTCAGGTCAACAAGAGCCTCCAGCTGACTGTAGACCTGTGAGCCAGTCCAGCCGACAACCGTATGGAGCAGAGACAAGACGCCCAGCTGAGCCCAGCCCGGATCATAGCGCCATGAGCAAATAATTGGTTGTTATGTTAAACCATGAAGGTTTAGGGTGATTTGGCACAGCAATAAATAACTGAAATAACCGTGTATACTTTAATGATATATCATCAATCCACGGTTATGATAGCCTTTTTAACAGAATTAAAGTGATAGCTTCTCCATTCACAGTGCAAAGCAATTTAATGGTAAGAGCTACAATGGCCCTCAAATGATCTAAAGCCCCATGAAGTTGATTTAATATATAGCCATCCAGAGTGCCTGATCACATGTCCACTGTGTAATGACTGCATCTCCATAAGCAACATAATAATAAAGTTTCTTTTTCTTTTACTCTCTCTCTTTTTTTTTTCACTTGAAATGACCACATTTACATCGTGAAAAACTTTGTTTCTCATGTAGTTAGTCAAACCAATGCTCAAATCTTGGTTCTATTTCAAGGCACCTGAGTGATTTTTTGTTAGGTCCCTAAAACTCTTTGGTCGCCTGGGTAAACTGAGGAAAATAATTCCAACTCAGAGTGTTACTGGGAAAATTGTATATGATAACATATGCAAAGCTTATACCGTATTTGCTGGCACATGTAATAGCATGTTTCTGTGACTTTCACCCATATTTCTGATGCCATAACCAGTGATCTTACTCCTCAAATTTGATCTAACAGAATTCTCTCAGACAAAAAGACTAGGACTTGTTCCTGGAGAAAATTCTGGTGGCCCCTTGGTATAACTCAATAGCATAACGGCATTCTTTTGTTTTGTTTTCTGTTAAGCCCATCCAATTAGTGATTCATTTCTTCACTTATCAAACATTGCATTGGGGCACCTGGGTGGCTTAGTCAGTTAAGTGTCCCACTCTTGGTTTCAGCTCAGGTCACAACCTCATGGTTTGTGAGTTCAAGCCCCACATCAGGCTCTGTGCCGACAGTGTGGAGCCTGCTTGGGACTCTGTCTCTTTCCCTCTCTCCCTGCCCCCTCCTGCCCACTCTCTCTCTCAAAATAAATATATAAACTTAAAACAATTTTAAAAAACATTGCATTAATAAACTAATGCCTTTTCTATTCCATGCTATACTGTGGTTACAAAGATGGTTAAGTTATACTGGGATGAAAATATTCAATTGCTGCCCAGGAAAAAACAGAAAAAGAAAACCACAGGGAAATAAGTTACTTGTCAAGAAGGGAGAGGGCAGTAGTCTGGAATCTCCTCTAGCTTTGAAGAGTGTAGAATGACTTGTAGAATGACTATCTTGTAGAATGACTAAAATTAAAAGAGACACTATCAGGTCTCACAGCTTTTATGCTGAGTGACATAAGCCGAATTAAAAACAATATGCTGTGTATTATTTTATTCATCTGAAGTCCGAGAACCATTTATTGATGATGATAGACATCACAAGAGCAGTTATACCTGCTTAGGGGAAGCGTGTGGACTAGGAAGGTACATGGGGAAAACTGGATGAGAATGTTCTGTATCTTGATCTGGATTACTAGGTTATATGTGTGTGTAAAATATTCGGCAATCCATACACTTAAGACTTGTGCCCTTGATTGTGCGTGTGTGCATCCATTAAAAAGAAATTGACAGATAAAAATGTAATGTCTTTTAGGTTCAGAATGGGGAGGATTTGTGAAGCAAACGTTAAGGGTCCTGGGGATGTGGATGAGCTGTGGTACCCACTGAGGCAGAGAGAGCCCCGCCCCAGGAGATGAGACACACCTCTATCCGGTCCTTCCATCCAACTGAGTGGACAGAGCTCTTTCCATTCTTTCCGGTCACAGAACCAGCACCAGGCTGGGGAATGCCACAATCCTTCAGCTGAAAGCTAGATTTCCTCATGTTCTCACAAAGGGGCTACCTCACCCTGACCTCCCAGTTCTGGCCTGTCTGCTTTGCTTCTATTTGGGCCCACGGCACTTTCTGGACCGAGTATCACTCCAGCCAAATGACCAGAAGCATAACCTGCTATTAGACTCTTGTCACTCACTGGGCAAGGGCCGCAGTGCTACTGCTGTGCGTCCCCACTCAGGTCCTCTGGCATTCCTTGGAGCCAGACCAAACCCTAGTGGTTAGTTCCTTCAAGTTGGCCTTACAGAGAACTCAGAGATGTCTGGACCGGACCCTGGAGACAGTGTCCTGGGCCAAAGACTTCTGATCTCCAGGCCAGCAGAGTCACCATGAAGACAGATTTATGAGCCCTAGGCCAAGAAGCTGGCATTCCTGTGGCCATCTTTCTACCCCATCTTCTCCTCATGACCATATCCTTGGCCAGCTCCTCATGTCCTTAGATGGCTGTTGCCTTTTGGAAAATTGGCAATTAAGAAAAATAAGCACATGTATCACAGCCTTGTGGGTGCCCATCCTGAACCCCGAAGGGCAGAAGCTCCTTGCATCCTCTGAGTCTGAACTTAGTAGCAACGACACAGAGAGATCGTTCTCCCCTAACGAGCTGAAATTTCCTCCCTAGGGACTTACTTCTAGGATTAATACGCTGGGAAGCCTACAATTTGGTTTTCACTGAGGATGGCATGTTTTCAAGGCAGAATGTAGCTTGTTTTGAGTCTTAAAGTCGGGTTAGCCTGTGTTGAGTTTTGTTTTTGTTTGTTTTTTGTTTTTGTTTTTATCTCCCATTTGCTGGTTTTCTAAGATTGGACAAGCAACTTCACCTGAGTCTCATGCTCCTCATTTTTGAGATTAAGTGAGATAATACATGTAAAGTCCTTTTCAGGCAATTACGAAGTTCCAGAAAATAAATTAAAATTATGATTCTATTCAACATGTAGTCAGCTGATCGTCTTACTTTCTCTCCTTCCGCATATTCTAGTTCCATTTTTGACTTAATATCTTCATTGAACCCCTTTAATTAGGCACTTGCTGTTTTTTTTTTTTGAAACCCTGTCTTCAATTGCCTCTGCTCAGTTTGAATGTTATTTTTAACTCTTTGATTTCATTACGACCACCACATTTTAAATGTCTTACTGTTTGTGCCTGTGAATACGAGGAACACATTCTTGGCTCCCTTTTACAAATTCATGACTAAATACATACACTAAAGGAGGCCAGTGGTTTATTCTAAGAGACACCGATTTCTCTATCCCCCTATCTGATAATGAGTCCCTACCCAGAGGGAAACAGCCAAAGTTAAATCTCATAATGACAAACAGAAATGTGCAGTATCGTTATCACTAAGCCAACACCATTAAAGGCCAGTGTTTATTGACACTTCAGGTGACTGGATGATGCCTCTCCAGGCTGAGCTAATGAGGGGAACCTCTCCATTACCTCTTATCGAGATTTAGCAGCATCCACAACTACCCAATGAAGGTGGAAATTACTGGGCAAGCATTGACATTAGCCAGATGCTGTCCTTCAGTCATAATGCATGCACTCACAAACAGATTTGTAGACCCAGAAACCCAGCTGATAGAGGTTTTGGTTTCAGCCTGTTGTTTGCCAAAGCTGGTGCCCTTAAACATTTTGCTATTCTCCACAGCAGAAGTGCACGAGTGATGGTTTTATGGATATCTCTCCCATCTCTTGTCTTAGACTCAAGAAAGACCAGAGCACGTATTTGAAAGACTTTTTTGGCTCTTGTGTTTCTTAGAATCCCATAGAAGTTATTATTTATTGATGAAATCTGTCTACCCAACTCCAGTCACCCATAGACCATTGCCATAAATTCGCCACATCTACATACTACCAGTACCACTCATTAATTTTTTTAGAAATCAACTCAAATTTAAAATTTTTTATTTGTTCATAAAGGAAATGTAATTTCACTACCATTAATGAAAGGAAAGATTTAAAAACACATTAAAATAAACCTGTAACTATTAATTGCTACTTGCCTACCAATATGCTTTCTAAACTTCTATATGAACAGAATGCTTCTATATTAACAGAAGCCATTTCCCCCCGCAGAGTAGCTATGTGCCCAGACAGAAAACGACATTTCCCAATCTCCTTTGCGGTTAGGTTGGCCATAAATATGGTTCTGGCTAACAAGAATAAGAAGTTACTCAAAGGGGATTCTGGGAAAGCCTTTTAAAAGGGGTTGAGGCAGCTGGCATACACCTTTGCCTGTCTTCTTTTTCCTTCCCTGAACATGGACACGACATTGCAGAGGAAGTGGCCGCCCTGGGTCAGTGAGGCACCAAACATGGAGGTTGGAAGCTACACTCAGATGATGACTCGGCAGAAATTTAGACCGAGTAGGGTCTCTGGTTACTGTGCAAGAAAGAATGAATTCCCAAGTTACTTAAGCAACTTTTAAGTCACGTTTGCTCTTACTAGAAGCTAACGCAGTTCTGATACAATTATTTCCGCCATTTTACTTAAATTCCTTTCATGGTCCACCATTGGTATGGGCATCACACTTTAATGAACACCCTAAATGAAGGCAGCCTGTGATATTATCTTTCCAAGGACAAAGTTCATTTTTTTTAATATCTCCCACGTGAATGTACACATAATACATGTGAATGTATTCTGTATGAGCAGCCTTTGTATTATCTCTGTCATTGACAAAGATTTAAATGGTTATGGGATGAATTCAGATTTTTTCAAATACAAATACTTACAACGTTAAGAGGCCAGTCCATAATCAACCTTGTATCCTAACACTGCTTTTCTTCATGAGAATGTAGTCGTATAGGTGTTCTTGCTTATTGTTTTACATTATAGTTATAGCTACCGCCTCTCTCTGGGCTTTAAGGAAGATGATGTCTTTGGTTACTTAACTAACCCCTTTTTACTTTGATAATAGGGAGTTTAGAACCAATAAGCCAAAAGAGCAGTGATTTTTATGGTGAAAAGTTCTGAGCACCCCATCTTTATCTTATTTTACTACCCCAAACGGTGAACATCTAAACATGTAAAGTTCTCGCTTAATGATAGGTAATAAAAATTCTTTGAAAGATACTATAATGATAATAGTAACAACAGCTACCATTTATTGAACTTGTTTGATATACTAACCACATACTCTTTTAATTTTCAAGCAAAACTATGAGACAGTTGTTGTTAGTGATATTAATATTATTATTATCTCTATTTTGCATTGAAGGAAATCGAGTCTTAGAGAAATAAAATCCCTTGCTCAGGATCACACAGTGAATAGCAGGAAGATGAAATAAAATTCTTCCCTGTGTGAACCTATAGCCAGAGCTTTTAACTATGGCCATCATTGATGGATTTGAGTGTAAAAATATCGTGACATCTTTGTATGTTGGCTAATTTCTATTAATTATTTATACTTAAATTATTATGAAATATTGATGTATATTCATATTTTATATTAATTCAATAAACCCCTAATAAGCCCTTAATAACATGAACCAATTAACTTACTGACCCTGGGCAAGTTATTTATTTATATTTATTTATATTTAATTAACACATATGGCCTTAACTGTGTGTCAGCCACTGTCCTAAGGACTCTACAAGTATTACCTATTTAATTCAGATTTCAACTCAATGTACTAAGTACTCCACTTATACAAGAGGAAACTGAGGCATAGAGAGTTAAGTACTTCCCCCAAATCCCAATGCTCTCACCTACAAAATGAGAAGATCACACAATGGATCATCTTCAGTGGCATTCTACGAACTATGAATTTTGAGTTTCTGGTTTTACTAATGACTGATTAATGATTAGTTTATTGGTTGATCGTAGGACTAATACACTGCTACAGAGTATAACTTGGTTTAACAGTCCTTTCTGACATGAGTGTTTTTCCCAGTTTAGAAAAAGCAGCCATTTCCCTCTATGTATTTCTACAAGTTCAGCTTATAATCCATGAGGGTATAGCGGGCAAGTAAGTTAAAAGAATCACTTCCCCAAAACAGACTTATAAAAAATGGTTTCTTCCTGGATACTGGAGAATACCCTTCTTGGGGTGTCTTTGTAACAGGCCAGCAAACAACTCTCAGCTCCCAAGACACAAGGCACAAGAACAGAAGTCACACGGCTTAACATTGTGCTGACCATGACCTGAGCAAGAACCTGACCCTTGGTCAGCTTTGGGAATTCAAGTGTCAGTGTTTCAAACACCTACCTTTAGGAAGGTGGGCAGCTTCTCCGTACGTGGGAAGTTACAAGACACTGCTGGCACAGGAGTGGTGTAGGAGCCTCCACATGTATACAGGTATCCCCCATCTGAACTCCCCAAATGGTAAGATGCTGTCCTATGGGGCAAAGGATCATGTTATTTGTTACTGATGTCTGCTCAGATCCTTGTAGCTCTAACTAATGAGCTTACTAGTAGGCCCACTATGTTCCACTGTGTGAATTTACTCCGCCCAGGTTGTTGTAGCAACACATTATCGTGACAGGCGGTGCTGGCTGTCTACCTACTTCCCCCTACCTGACTGGTGCCCTTGTCATTTATCTACCGGGTTTTTGGTTTCTAATGACTTCTACTTACAGCCTCTTCTGGAGAATTCTCCTTGGCTGATAGGGCTGCCTTGTTCAGATGCCTGGAAAGTTGAACACCTTTCCCTGGGAGTGCTCCATTGTCAATAATGGATGCTGGTTGTACAACAGTCTAACTTTCTTTGCTTGGAGGTGGGGATGGGAACAGGGGAGGAGTAGTGTGTATAATTCCTCCTCCAGAACATTCTGTAGGATTAGAATAAGGGGAGATTTCTGAATCTTGTCTATCCTGTTCCCTCACTGCGTTACAGGTCTCTCTTGAAAGCAGTCTCTCAACGAATCACTTACACAAGGTTCTGAATCTACCAAAACAAGAGGACTAAGCCAAGGTTTGTAGGGTTCTTATCTTGAACTGCTGGGTTCCATCCCTTCTTGGCTAAAATGTGCCCATCTAAAATGGCAGAGCCCTTTGACTGCCCCCTGACTAAACATCTGATTTTTTTCCCTAATACCCCTATCAAACAATAGAAATTCTTTCATTGAACCTAACTAGCCAGCACTACCACTCCTACAGAAGGAAGGACAGAAGTGCAATCCCAGAAGAGGAAATATTCTGCCATTCACTAGAGAACCAGTGACCAATGGAGATGGTATTTTATTTACCCAGGAACACGCACCAGAAAATGTACACAATATGTCACAGCAAGTCAACTTCAGAACAAGGAATTCAAATAGGCTTTAATTGGAAGCTACTTGGTACATTTCAGAAGGAAGTTCAGATAGAAAGAAAACTGATTTCTGTGGTGGATAATACCTTTTCCCAGATTCCCCTGAACATGACATATGTAATTCGTAAACAGCCAAGGAATACATGGTACAAAGGGAAGTGACATCATAAGTACATTCATTTAAAAACTGACCAAGAGGCTTCTTGCCTCTAACTCTCCTGGAATCTAAAGAGGTGGAACATTTAACTAAACTTTTTAAGCTAAATGTTTTGCTGCTGCTTAGGCATGAAATTTGTTTCCTATCATTTGTCAGCTTCACTGTACATTTTATTTCATGAAAGAAGCAAAGTGATTATTAGCGGTTCGTCTGTTATAAGTGGAAACAGAAAAAGAAATTAAAAAAGACTCATGGAAGGTATTTGTCATGTATGTCTAAATGAAAGTAAGTTTCACCCTCCAAAATTCAAGAAAAGGATTTAATGTGCTGATGTTTCGAAACTACTTTTTATTATAATGAAATACAATTTGCTTATACGCGATATTGAACTTTAGATAATAAAAACTCTATGCACAAGGCTATCTCCTCTAGAAGTTGGTAAAATAAAAAGCCAATCATATTACACATATATTTAATTCTAATCATTTTCAACAAATATTTACCAAGGGCTCATTCAAAGACAAAAGGATATTAAAAAAAAACAATAACAAAAACAGGTAAACAGTTACACAGAGCAGCAAGCATGTGGTCAAGGAGCAAGTATATCACTCTCTGTTGGAGAACAGGAAGATGTCAAAGAGGAAGGAATAGAGGATGCAGCCCATTCAGAATAGTAGGATTGAGACAGGTATAAATAGATGTTAAAAGGAAAACACCAGTGATAAGAAATAGCAGAGCCATATGTTCAAAGGAAGGAAAGTGTAGGTCATGCTCAAAGAAGAGGAAAAACGTTTTATCTGGCACTTAGGATACTGCAGACGAGTGTAGAGAGAGAAACCTGAAAGGTATGCTTGAGCTCTGGAAAGAATTACGGGATCTCGTGGATCTGCGAATGTCAGGATCTGTGGGTCTGTGTAGGTTGCATTCTAATGAAGAGACCTCAAAGGTGGAATGCCAGGCAGTTATATGGCAATGACATCCAGTGAACAAAGAAGGCATTGGCACACAAGAAGACAGTGGAAGTCAAGAAACTGGAGTTTTTATGGAGAAAAAGAGATCAGGGTTGCCAAGCATTACAGAAAGAATGAGGAAGGTGAAAGTCAAGGCAAAGTAATCGGATTTGGCCAATAGGAAGTCATTTGGTCAACCAAAAGCCAGTTCTCATTCTTCATTGTCATAGTTTGGGTTCCTCCAAAAGCCAACTTCAGCACCAGGCACAAGTTGTGGTGGTTTGTTTGGGAGGTGATCCCTCTGGAGGGGACCTGCAGAATAGATCTAGAACTGCCCATGGAAGAAGTAAAGCTGAGGTATTTATCCAGTGACTTCAGTCCCTAAGTGGTTGGGCCTTGTCCCTAGGAGCAATTAAATTAACTCTTCTCTACCATGAACTGTCCTGCCTGGGGAGAGTACACTCCTATGGTCTTTTTCAGGTAGAGAAGCAGAGAAATTCAAACATTTGAATTACATAAGGAATCACCCGCTGGAGCCTAGGATAAACTCGGAAATAGAAGAAAGGATTTGTAGTAGGGTTATAAATAGCAGTCGTTCTCAAGTGTCTCTAAGAGCTAAGTACTTGTGACTTCCATATTCAAAGTCACCTCATAGTCCAAGATGGCTGTTGGAACTCTGCTATCACATCTACATTGTGGGCATCAGGACAAAACAAGGAGCCATTACTTAACATCTCATCAGCCAGATCTTTGTCATATGACCAAATCTTGGTATGAGGAAGAGAGCGGAAGGTAACACTTTAGCTGGGCATATCATGGTTCCACATAAAAATATGATTTTGTTGTCAAGGAAGGAAGGGCGAATAGATGATGGATGCCAAGCTAGCAGTTGCAGTCATATGAAGAGCACACTCAACGAGAGTTTTCATTTCCTTTTTATTTATCAGCCCTATGTCCCACCCACTAGATTTCCAGTTTCTTGAAGATGGGACCTGGGTTAGGTTTACTGCATTATTATTCACTATGACTCACACGTCAGACTCCTTTACCCCTTTTGGCTATAGGTAAGGAAACCAGTATCATTATTCCAACTAAAGGAGGAGTGAGGATGCCCGGTAGCCAGTTATAAGGAAGAGTTAGGAAGTCTCAAGCCTCCATATGGGGCTTCATCAAGGCACCAGGTGGACTTAGAGATGGAAATTGTGGGTTATTTGACATATTTAATTTTTCAATATAGTAGGCAAATGCACTGCCCTTTTAGAATAGAATCTCTTCATTTCTCACTCCTCCACATTTAACCTACACCACTCTCCTCTGGCCTTGGGTCTGAAGATATTTGAGAAAAATACCTTCCACGACACTGGACATATCTCTCCAATAGCAATGGACTTGAACTCAGTAGATCGGGGTTTGAGACTCCATTTGCTTGATTACAAGGCATTGATTGGCAAGCAATTTATCATTTTCAAGCCTTAGTTTCCCCATTTTTCAAATGAGCATAATCACACAGCAAGGGTTATTTGAAGGGAAAAAATATAGGAAAAGCTCCTGCACAACCCTGTCATAGCAGACGATAGGAATATGAGCTTTAACTTGAATCTCTTCTCTTGTGTCCAAGACTACAGAGGATTCTGACTTGACCTTCGGTTCCTTGAGCACTGGGAAATCACCTCAGCCTCTAATCATATGGTGAGGACCCCCCAAGGATTCCTGTGGGTCTTTCATCTGGACTCTTGGGCATGTGGCCTTGACTTTCCCCAGAATGCAAAGGAAGTCTCTAAATGACAGAGCCCAGAGGGAACATTTCTGAACGCTTCTTCCAAGCACAACAAATCAATTCCTTCTCCTTGCATATTCTGAGAATTAGCAGAGAGCACATACATATTTCAGTTACTTCTTAATACAATTATAGTTCATTTAGCCAGCAATTACAGTAATAGAAAGATTGGCAACCACCACAAATCAGTCTTAAAGGAATTGGTGGCTTGAGCCGCTAAAAATTTATTTTGTCCAGCTCTTGTAGTAGACATGACAGTCTCACCACCCCACATGGGGAATACAGGGTGGGTGAGACTGGGAGCTCCCAGTGAGGTGGGTTGACTAATCACAGTAGCCATTTTAGGCACTGACAAGTAAGTATTTCTGAAAGCCTTTACTCCTGTGGCTATTAACTCTACCAGTCAAAAGCGCCAAATGCTTTGGTTTTAAGAAACTTCTGTGGGGGGGACCTGGGTGGCTCAGTTGGTTAAGCATCCAACTCTTGATTTTGGCTCAGGTCATGATCTCATGGTTCGTGAAACTGAGCCCTACATCTGGCTTTGTGCTGACAGCATGGCACCTGCTTTGGATTCTCTCTCTCTGCCCACAACCCCCACCCCCCACCGCCATTCACGCTCATGTGCTCTTTCTAGCTCTAAAAAAAATAAAAAAGAAAGAAAGAAACCACTGTGAAGAAACACATGTGCACAGAACACTACAGTAAAATGGTGATTTTATTAACAGGGATGTGTTCTAGAGGGTAGGTAAGCCTCCTACCATTGTTGATCACCAAATAACATTTCACTAGGCTTCATGTAAGCCTTTGAAGCCAACTACTTCCAGCTACGTCTCATTCCTCTAAAGTCCATGCCTCATTCATCTCCTAAGTACTTATGCCCAGATACCTAAATTCACATGGCATCTGGCTAGAAGGTCTCAGTACACTTTTGTTTCTTACTAATATACTCACAAACAAAATAATGTTTAAAAGCCTAAATACTAAAGCAATAAAGATGAAAAAACTAAAGACAAAAACTTAGAAAAGACAAAATAGTGTAACAAAAACGCAAGATTGAGCAGCATTTATAAGTAGACATGTCTGGGTAAAAGAGAAAGGAAGAAAAAAGGGAGGAAAGGAGGAAGGGAGGAAGGAAGGAAGGGAGGGAGGGGAAGGAAGGAAAAAGGAAGGAAGGGAAGGAAGGGAGGAAGGGAAGGGAAGGAAGGGAAGGGAAGGGAAGGAGGAGAAGGGAAGGGAAGGGAGGAAGGGAAGGAATGAAGGGAGGAAGGGAAGGAGGGAAGGGAGGGAAGGGAGGGAAGAAAGAAAGGAGGAAGGCAGGGAAAAAGGAGGAAAGGAAAGAAGAAAGGAAGTCTTTCTCTACACTGAAAGAAATCATTGCCTACAGGTGAAAATAGTCATAACTGACAAATTGATGACATATAAAGAGAAAAAAGAATAATCTGTCCAGCCATTGAGGCAGAAAAATGCATTCATCCTTCACTGAATACTTCACTGTTCATCATACTTGACTGCTGTAACACTGGTCTTTCTGTTTCCCCCTTAAAAAGTTCTTCTGTAATATGGTCAGAGTGGGCTTTCTACATGTGAATATGACCATGCAGTCCCCTGACTTGAAGCTCTTCACTGGTTCTCCCCATTCACCCAGTGAGTCCCACCTTCCTGAGCAAGACATGGTCTATCCTTTTTGAAAACTTTCTGCAGTTAATCAGGCAAGAGATGATGGTGGGCCAAGGTGGTGGCAATGAGAAAAAGGAAAGTGGTTGCGTTATGCACATATTTTCAATGCAGAGTAAACAGGATTTTCTGGTGGACCTCACATGAATTGGTGCTTAAAGGGAGATGCATTGTGGGAGACAAGGAGGGGCAGGACAAAGAGCAGAGACAATGAAACTGAAGGCAATTTTGTGTCACTCTCAGAACTCTACAAAAATAAAAGACAGATGTCACTTCACAGCCTATGCAACTGGCAAAACCAAAGACCCAGTGAGGTAGTCGAAAGAGGAGAGACCAAGTTCCAAACCCCAGTGCGATGCCAGAGAAGGTGCACCAAGGTGCAACCTAAGTATCCAACGGGTCAGTAAATACGGGGTCACCCTGGGAAGACATTTGGAAAGGAGTAGAGCTGACATACTCCAGTGTCTTGAGAATGTCTAGCACCTTTATCTTTAAACAACAAGAAACAAAATTACAATTTCCAAGACTCAGAATATACTGGTAAAGAGATCCAGATAAACTGGCCTAGGTTCACTACTATAAGAAGACGGACCTGGCAGCTGCAACTAATCAAAGCTGAAGACCAGAGCAGCTAAGTCAAGGCCAGGATCCCTCTTCAGCCTGGCTTTCTGGTCCCTGCTCCTCTCCCTTAGTTCCTATATCCCTCACCAATATCAGGCTCAAAGAACCGAATCCGGCTGAGCCCCAGGCGATCGAAGTCTCCCCTATCCCAAAGGGATGCAGTCCATCTTCTTCGCAAACCTCCTCCGGCCCCAGCCTGCGGCTTCAAGGCAACTGCACCTCTGGTTACTTGCCAGTTGCCCTTCCTTCAGACTCCAGCTCAATGGAATAAATCCAGAGAACTGAATCCCCCTTAATGTCACCTCCCATGTTTGGCCCGTGCATCTTACTTCTCAAGTGGGAACCCCCTGTTCTCGTTCTTAGCTCTTCAGAGCTCCATTTTTGGAAAATCGTAGGTCAGCTCAAATACGAGGGGGACATTCAGATTGGTATAAACCCAGCCTTCGTTTTTAGATATAAAATTTAATATCCCCAGCTGTCTGATTTGGTGTTCTACAAACCTTATTATGACAAAGCTCCTTCAGGTTTCTTGGCTAGGAAACTCTACATATATACATTATACACACACACACACATTATATGTATATACACACACACGTTAAACATAATATATATACATAGTTTAATTTTATGATTACTCCCATTAAATGAGACAATTTAATCGTTTCAAATAATGTAACACGAAACAAACATGAAATCATGTTTGTCATAGCATGATATAACTGAAAGACAATGTTTCTAGAGTACTTTACGTTTTCACAAAAATCCTATTTTACTGCTGATTTTCCGGCATTTACTTTATTCAAGCCCTGTACTAATTTTACCTGTCATCTCTACAAAATTTTATTTTGTTCTGACATCAACCCTGCAGGCTTGATGATAATACGATGTACATTTTACAAACGAGGATGCTGAAGATTGCTCAAAATTATGAGTATTTAGGCTGGAATCAAACACAGATCCATTTAAGGACAGATCCAGAGATTTTTTTTTTTTTGAGAGAGAGAGAGAGAGAAAAACAGAGAGTGAGCAGGGGAAGGGGTAGAGAAAGAGGGAGAGAATCTTAAGCAGCTTCCAAACTCAGCACAGAGACTGATGCAGGGCTCCATATCACAACCCTGAGATCATGACCTGAGCTGAAATCAAGAGGCAGATGTTTAACCAACTTATCCACCCAGGCACCCCCAGATCCAGAGATCTCAGAGTTTACCTTGCATTGTTATCTTCCAGTAAGTATATCTGAAACATCCTGTTGGGGGTGCTTGGCTGGCTCAGTGTAAAGAACATGCAACTTTTGATCTCCGAGTTGTGAATTCAAGCCCCACGATGGGCACAGAGATTGCTAAATGAATGAATGAATGAATGAATGAATGAGTAAATAAATAAATAAATAAATAAATAAATAAATAAATAAAACAAAACACATTCTCTTGGGCCTGGGCATAATACAGCCCAACTATATTTGCATCTATCTCCAGACTGAATGTATTTAAATTTGGAACTCTTCACAAAGGAGCTATTCCGAGTTGGTCTATATCTTTGATAAGCTATCTCTGAATGTGGTCTGAAAAACAAGGAATCTGAAAACCCCCTTCTTTCCAAAGACAGGAAGTGGTTCTAGTAGGTTCTTCTTCTACAGAAGTATTTGTCTCCACTATCACAACTCTGTGATTGCAACATGAAATGGACCCAATACCACTGGTCTTTCTAAGAGAAGAAAATGAGGACTAGATTGTTCATTTTACTGGAGAAGGAAAAACCAAATCTCTAAATACTGCCTCTGCAAGAAAACTCCTTTGACAAAGAGATAAATGGTATATCGAATAAAGAACAAGATTTCTGCGGCATAAGATTGACTTTGCATCGAAGTGTTGGTCCAGACGATTTTAGTGAACTTTTTTCTTGACCCATTTATCCAAAGTTGAGATCTGGGGACTGTGTTTTGGTGGAGAAGCTTGTCTTAAAGATGAATCGCATGCTCAGAGACTCTGTCTTCCCTACTGCTAACACACAATAGCCACTGCTATGCATTAGCAGGGTAAGGACTTTTAAAATCCTTCTGCCGAAACCTTGCTGAGTGACACGCTTGTTACTGAAATCCCTGGTAAGAGAATTCAGCGGCCAAGCACCAAGCCACAAACCGCTGTATCCCACTTTTTGAATGTGTTGAAAAGAGAATGCTCTTTGAAATATATTGAAAGGAGAAAGAAAACTGATATGTGGCACCACCCTATCACAGAGCTTACCAAAAAGACATTTTAGCTTAGACATGGGAGCTGTACCAACATTCAGCAAACATTCTGAAGGCAACTTTACCAACTGCCAATTCCTTATGTATCCTGGGTTTACTACAGCTCCTTCTGGGCAAAATTCCTGACTAGTATCTATAATCATTGTTCCATGACCTCTAATCCACGCCTCAACCCCACCCATCTGGCTTTTGCCATCACAACGAAAAATAAGCTCTGTGATTTGTTGTTGCTTACTGTGACAATCCCCTTGCTTTTTTGATGAACATAACCCTGGTTTTGAGCTGCAAGATAGGTGCCTTGATTAAATGACTACATTTCCCGTCCTTCAGTGTAGTTAGGTAAAACCATGTGACTAATTTCTGGCCAGTGAGAAGTAAGCAGTGGTTTTGTTGTGGTTGCTGTTAGATCATCAACTGACGATAATGTTGCTTTGGGTCTCTATTTTTGATATTTATAATGTGTTTATCATACTAATGATATACTAATGTCAATGAGAAAATATTTTTTATTCATCATTTTTTGTTAATGAATTAAATAGAATTCTGACATAACAATCCTTTAAAAATCATTGAGATGTTTTGCTTCATTTTCATTAATAGGAAAGCCAGTGGTGTTTCAACCATAACTATAATCTTAATTTCAACTGTAACATTGGCTTTGGCATAGGAAAGCCTTATTTTAGATTATTAATCATTTTTCAATTCCAATTTTGCTAGTAGTACTTTTTCTTATTGTCTTTTACTAAATAACGGACTTTCTCTTTCCTCAAGTGCCTTTTGACATCTCCTAACAGGATCTTTTTCTTCTATTTTCAGAAACCAAAGTGTCGTTTTCTGTTTTCTGTCAGTGTTTAAAGCTTCATTAAATTAATTGAAAATCTCATGTGGTATGGTTGAAATAATTTATGTAATTTAGAAATGATCTGTTCCTTTCAAGTTTAAACTTCTTCATTAAAAAAAACAGTAGTGGTTATACCAGAAGCAGGTAAAATTGAATGAAGGCAATAGAAACATTAAGGAGAAAATGTTGCCTCTTTTATAAAATAACAAATAGAATTCACAGGGATATGATAGTTATGAAATTTTATGTCCCAAAGATGTAGTATCAAAGTATATAAAGCAAAACCTAAAATCAATAAAATGAAATGATGGGAAATAAAATGATACTAACAAACTTAAACACAATATTCCATATATAAGAAATATCATATCAAGTAGATGGAAATAATTTCACATATGAGAATGTTTCTAACATCACTATTTATGACAGTGATAAATTTAAAATGTACAATAGAAGAATCCTAAAATCATTATTATAAATCAATAATTCAGGATACTATGTAGTCTTTAAAAATCATATTCTAAATAACATTTAGAAATATGGAAATATTATTGTAGTACTGTCTCTAATTACAGTCTCTGAGAGATTTTAAAGCTACAGAAAAAGATGAACAGTATAAAACCACCGGGAAATGATAAATATAGCTGTTTCTCATATAGGTTTCATTTTTACATGAATGGAGTACCATGCACATGCACGCACACACACACATCACATGCACACACACACACAACACACATCACCTCACAAACATCACACACACGCACACAAACATCACACACACATCTCTCACACACACATGTACACATATCACACGCACATACACACCCCCATCATACACACACACACACACACACACACACACACATATCACAAATATGCCACACACACGTATACACACACATCACAAACATCACTCACATACACACGCACACACATGCACATATACACTCCCTGTACCAGCTCCATTTTCTTCTTTTTCTCCATTCTGACAAGTAATCATTATTAAAATTTTAGTGTAGACCTTTTTAATCCATTTTATATATTCAAATGCAAACATAACTAATAACATAGTGTTTGAGGTTTTTATTCACATCAATGGCAGCATACTATAATAGTATCAACTATTAGCTTTGGGGTTTTTTTTGAATCACATTTCTCGTCAATTCTAGTGAATTCTAGTCACATGGGAACATAGTTCTAACTGTAGCTGTAGATTTACATAGAGATGGAATACTAATATTTTGTGCTTTTGCCTTACACTGCACTAAAATCACAACATTTTACTTTTATTCTTTTCTGTTAAAAGTCATCCTTGCACATATCTTTTTGTGCATGTGTTCCAGAATTTTCTAATATATATACTTAGCAACAAAACTGCCAGTCTCTAAGGGATATCTGTTTCAGTTTTCTACATACTGCCAAATTGTTTTTCAAAATGGTTGCACCAATTCACACAACAGAGTATCAAAGGTCCCTTTCCTCACAGCCTGGTTAAATCTGAACGTGTCACACTTTTGATTTTTCTTTTTCCCAATCAGATGGGAGTAAAATATACTTCAATCTCGCACTAGCTTTCATTTGACTCATTTCTAATCAATTTGTACACTTTCTAATATATTTTTGGTCCCAAGGCTCACAATTCAACACCCCACCCCCCACCACATCACCCCCATGAATTGCAGGGACAATTCTTCCCATTTCTTATTAATTTAAATCTATTTTACAAGTTCCTGACATAGCATGGATCATTGTTTTCCTTTTATGTACTAGGCAAATATTTTCTCCCACAGAGTGGGGCACTGGTTTTCTTTGTTTATAGTTTTATTTTTCAATCCATAAGTACGCTTTTGCTTCCATGTTTAAGAGGCCCTTTCTGACTGTCGTACCACAGAGGCCTTCCCATCCAAGAGACTGATTTTATTTTTTGCTTTTCACGTGTAAGTTTTAATTGCTGTGGAATAAAATATTTTGAACTATTTGTGTCATTTTATATGTGTAGAGAACAATTAACACAACCTAATGTATTGAATATTTCATTATTTTCCCAACTCTGTAATGCCACCGTACTCATTTAAACATATAGATACGATCATTTTATTTACTATAATTTTATAATGTCTCTCAACAGCTGGCCAAGCCAATCTCCCTTCCATTTTTCTTTTCTTTTACTATTTTTAAATCCAGAATTGTCTTGATTTTACGAACATTATTTCATATAAATTTTAGGATTAGTATGTCACCTTTCATGAAGAAAACTCTTGTTATAATTTGCATTGCCATTGCACTGAACCCAGTGATTACTGAGGGAACAATTTATATTTGTTATGATTCTTTTCCAAATTATTCCGTGATGATATTGCAAAGATCATTTTCCAAGATGTATTTCTTCCTACATATATAGTTGATGTATTGTAACTGAGAATGAGATTTTTAAAATGTATTTCCTGGGGTACCTGGGTGGTTCAGTCAGTTAAGCTTCCGACTCTTGATTTCAGCTCAGGGTGTAATCTTGCGTGAGCTCAAGCCCTGAGGCAGGCTCCGAACTGGCGGCAGGGAGCCTGCTTGGGATTCTCTCTCCCTCTCTCTCTGCCCCTCCCCCACTCACATTTCTCCCTCTCTCTCTGCCCCTCCCCCACTCACATTTTCTCTCTCTCTCTCTCTCTCTCTCTCTGTCTCTCTTTTCCCTCTCCCTTTCTCAAATAAACTTTAAAAAATAAAAATAAATAAAAATTTAAAAATGTATGCTTACTTTTGATCTATAGGAATTCCTTTGATTTTTGAAAAATGTATTTAATGTCCAGATACCTTTCTGGACTACCTTAATAGTTTTAAGGAACTATAAATACCTCTGGGTTTCCTATGTAGGCAATTATGTTCTGCAAACGATGAAAATATTTTCAAACTTTTTTCTTTCTGATCCTCTTTATTTTGGGCTTGTCTTATTACATGGGCTAGGAATCATATTAACATGTTGAGAAGAACTGGTGAAATTCGTCATTTATGTCTTTTTTCTGATTTGATGGAAACGCTCTAAATGTCTACAATTACATGTACTAAAATCTGAAGTATTTAAGGTTAATATATTTTCTCAGGTTAAGAAAATTTCCATTTAATTTTGTTAAACTACACAAACTCATAAATGGAAACTCACTTTTTCTTCTTTTTCATTACATCTATCCAAATAAACACACTTCTGTTTTCTCTTTATCTACCAAAATATTGGGATATTCTTTAACGTTGACCCATCATTATATATCTGAGATATCCGAGGTGTCCAAGTCTGGGATAAGCTGTATTTATTATTTTAAATCAGAGTCACAATTTTAAGTAACATTGTGACTTTTTTCTTGCCGAGACTTATCTTGGGTGTTTTGCATGAATGTTCATAAGGCTGATTGACCTGTAAGTTTGCCTTCTTGAACTGCCTTTGTCTGGGTCTAAGTGACACTTTACCATTTTCTCAGAAGAACTTGAACTTTTCCTGTTTTTCCGTTTTCTGAAACAGTTTATAAAAGAGAGAGATTATATTTTCCTTCAATTGTAGAAAATTCTTGGGTCTAGGAACTTCTAAATTATATGATACAAATTTTAAATTTTATTATCGAGTTAATGTCTTTAATGTTAATCTTTCAATTATGGTTTTCTTTTTTTCCTGCTTCGATTTTAGAAATTTATTTTTCTGTATTTCCAATTTTACCTAGGTTTTATTTATTGCCATAAAGCTATTCTGTTACTATTTTAACCTCTCTTCACCTATAGTTATTCATTACTCTCCATTCCTTTTAATCGTTTATGATTTCCTCCTATATTTCTTGATTTGTGTTATTTTTCATGCGTTTTTCTACCAAACCATTTGTGGTTTCATTAATCATATCTAATATATGTGTATATTTAACATATTTATTTATATTTCCTTTGCTATTTATTATTTACTTCCTTCAGCTTTATTTTTCTACTTGCTTTAAAACATCTTTTCTAGAGGTGCCTTGTGGCTCAGTCAGTTGAGCATCCAGCTCTTGATTTCAGCTCGGATGATGATCTCATGGAGTCTGAGAGCAACACAGAGCCTGCTTGAGAATTCTCTCTCTCCCTCTCTCTCTGCCTCTCCCCCACTTGTGCTCTCTCTGTCAAAATAAATGAATAAACATTTTAAAAAAGAAAAAGAAAAAACCTTTTCTAGTATGTTTTTAGTTGAATGCTTAAGTCCCTAATTTTGAAAGTTTCTGTTTCTAAAATAATTTCATTAAAGATCTATATTTCTCTTTAAATGTCAATTCAGCTGCATCCCACAATTTTCCATATATAATAATTTCACTTTCACTAATTCCTAAATATGTCTATAATTATGGCATTTCCCTTTTTTTTTTTAATTTGGGATGCAAATGCAAAGCCACTACAGAGTTAATGATATTTTAATCTTCCAATTCTTTCATCAATTGATTCATGTCTATTTGCTTAGCCTACGAGTTCCCCAATGGCAGAAATTATCTTCTTTTAATTCCCTGCCTCAGGCCCTGGCATAGTCCTGGGCAAACACCATAAGAACAGACAAGTACGTGTCAATTCCTGAGAACCACTCGTACATTGATTCATTCATAAGTATACCCTCATTCATTTAATAGATATTTCTTGAATGTGTGAGAAGGAGGTAATGGGAATGTTCTAGGCACTTGGGTTGGTTATCCTACACACTGAATATTGTTGGTATCCAACACTTAAGGACATGAGCTCATCTGTTTAACAGGGGGATCGAGATATAGGCCACTACACAGGTGACATTTTTTTCTGTAATTACTTTTACTCAACCCTTCATTTTGTTATTTTTGCTACCTGCTAGCAGAATCCGAGACCGTGCTATAAATCAATGATGCAATGTTGTGTTGGAGACATTAAAAGAGAGGTTCAGTGGGTCCTTTCAGACTTCCCTTTGGTTTAGGTATACATGTTAGACTATTTCATTTCCGTTGGGGTCCACTTTTTGCTCTTCTGCCATTAGGATGACCTAGAAATGCTTTTCAAAACACTGCTACCCTTACACAAACACAGATTAAAAGAGACAACAATGCAAGTCAGGTGTGGGCCGGGGCACTGATGTTTGGTCAAAGATTCCCAAATGACTCCACAGTGTGCTCCAGACTATACCAATCAGAACGTACGTATTGTTATGCTTTAGTGCCCCTTTCTGCTCTTCTTGTCTGCTTTTCTTGTTAGGTTTTGTTTTATAATTTCTCATGTGGTTTCTGAGGGATTAAAACGGGGTAGAATTTGGAAGTTGGGTAATAGAATAGACAGGCATTTGGTAAATGTTTTTCATTTTTAAGGTAAGCATGTTTGTTACAAAAACTCACTGCCTACACACATGCTCGCTGTCATTATACATATGAAGAGCTGGCCAGTCTCAAGCTCTCCTCCATATCTGAGAAGAAGCAGCGTACTGAAACCTGAAAGCCTCCATTGCAGAGAGCACGTAAAATTACAATGGTGAATGTCTCAGGAAGGTGCCAGAGACTTCAGACACCAAAAAGCTAGCTCTTCAATGCCTCCCTTGAGCACCTGGAATCCTGTAACTGTGGTCAATCAGTGAGGATCAATGCAAGAAGAACACTTTTTTCATATTTCTGCTGTTTTCAGTACTGGGCAGCAGGGTTGGGGGGGGGGGAGGGAACACCAAACCATATAGCCTTGGGTACTCATGAGTACCCTAACATGGGGCCAAATGGTGAGGCAAGAACAGGGCTACATAATCTTTGCTATTTGGCCAACAGCCCTTAATGAATGAGCCTCTGTTATACAGAAAATAAAATGCAATGGACTAATAACTTCTTGCAACACTAGTGCAGCTACAACTACTTTTATCAGTCGAAACAGCAGTAGCAGTTGGGTGCAGAACACCCACATTTTACAAAATGTAGAGGCAGCAGCTGGTACAGTCTGGAAGTCAGCCCCCCCGCCCCCCAGGTCACTGCATGGATAGTTTTCCTGCAGCAATCAATATACCTGTGCTATTAAGGTTCCTCTTCCATCAATGACGTTACTTTCTGCTGTATATCCTTTCTAATAAACTGTTCTATCTTCAAATAACCTTACTTTCTCCTGACAATAGGCATGTCTATAACTACCTGTCACAGAGATGGTGCATTTTATTGAGAAAATTAATAAATTTTTGAAGAATCAAATTACTGCTAACAAATGCAGAGCTTCACCTGGAAGGAATCATCTGGAAGGTGTTTTATGTCTTCCAAATGATAAATACCGTCTCCTTTTGCAATCACTTTTTGGAAATCCATAATATCTTTTGAGAATCAAATACAGTCAATCAAAAATATTAGAATCCTATCTAAATAATTTGTTCTAGCTGTGATGAAAACCCTCAGCTGAACATCCTGTTCTTTTTCTAAAATAAAAATAGCATTTTCCTATACAGATGTGGCGATTGGAGGAAATTCTCCCATGTAGCTAATGTAAACACATTTTGTGTCATTGTTGAGTCTAGGAAACTGGATTCCCCAAATTATCCCTCTTGTAGAAATTTATTTGTTAAGTAAACTGCAGTCCACACCACTTCCTCAGCCTTGTCCAAAGAAACATATTGCCTGAACAATCAGAGAATTATAAACTTAAAAGGAAGATTAAAGTTCATCTAACTGAACCAACCACCAACCAAAGCCACCCTTTCTTCTAAAATGCATTCTTGTTTCCAAAGGACTGTTTTGCAAGTAGCAGTTTGGAGACATATATAAATCTGGTCTCATTTTAACTATGTTTGTTGGCATTATATCTGCACCCAGAGCTTTTATTTTCCTTTTTTTCCCTCTATATTTCAAGCATGCTTTGATCTTTTATCAATGAATGTCTTCTCAAGGGTAAGCAGGAAACATGCTCAAAGAAAAATATTACCAAAGATACATATCATTAGTGCACAAATGGATAATTTTCCCATCTGTAACTATTATAATCCAGGGTTCTCAAACTTCATAGACTGAAGAGCTTTAATTTTATCTCCTGTCATATCAAGCCTATCAGGCTGGAAATTTTTGAGGCTAGATCTTTAACCTTCTGCAACCCTCCCATCTGTAATGAGTAGTGGTAATAGGGATTGAGTAACTAGGGGTGAGTTAGGGGAAACAGAGTCCGATGAATTTAGAGACATTAGTTCTGAGAAGGGGAAGTTGACGGACATCTAGCTGGGGACTTCCAGCTCTGTTCTAAAATGTAGCTGCAAGTGACCATCCCTGGCTTAGTTCACTCTGCCCTGAAGACCACTCGATGCTTCTCCCTGCGAGGTAGGTTTTCATAGAAAACGTCTGATGTGTCCAAAGGCAAACATATCTATCTGTATGCCCAATAAAAGTTTGAAAACTCCTCTCCTAGTTTATTTTGAGAACATATATCTTTAACTTTGGATTTTAATAACAAGAGATAAACACATCAAATCTGACAAAAATATTCATTCCCAGAAGAAACTGCAAAAGATTTATGATCCTTATCTTCACTAGTTATTGAAATTCATATTTGTTTTGTCCTTTGGGTATGGAGTTATTTGAACTAAGAATAATTTATTAATTTAAAGGATGCCAATTATCAGTTTTTAGAATATACCCACTCTATAATTTATTAGCTTTGATGATTGATACATCTCCTCCAAACCTGCCTCAATAATGATTCTTTTTTTTTAGCCAAAACTCTGGCATTGTTAAAGGAAAGAGTAAAACACATTTTTTTAGTAATTTTTTAGTAATTGTGATTTCTTCAAAAAGACTATGATTTTTGAAAAATATTTACTTTTTAATTTAGTAGGTGAAAAACCATGCACAAGATATTCATCTCAGTATTGTAAAAAGTTAGTTACGTATTTGTGTGTGGGCATGTGTACATCCGTAGTAACTATGGAAACAAACAAAGTAGGTCCTAAAATTGGGGAAATCTTTGTTTTCCCAGCAGGGAAGGGAGAGGGAACTCACCCTAAATAAGGAAGCCACAAATGAAACAGTAAAGATGTTTTGAAGAAGACCAAAATTGAGGCAGAAAGCTCAGAATTCCAGCTAAGTAACGAAAACCTTATAAATCACATACAATCATACGTTTAAGTCATATAATTAGAAAAGCATATACGAGCAGGACTTTGATTTTCTAGGCCTCTAAGGAAACCAATATTCCTCTTTGTTTTGTCCTCTAGGAAGCTCAGAACTAAATTTACAGCCCACCTACTGTGCAGTTGCCACTACTTTCTGATATACAGACCCAAGTGTAACTCTACTCTAACCTTCCAATCCCTAACCTGCACCTTCTATTTGTCCCAACCCCTGGAGTTAATTGTTGTGTTTTACTGTCTCATTTTAATAACTAGCACCACAAATTAAGAAACAGTGAAGATTATAAGTAAGCAAGTAATGGCATAGGCCTTTGTGTGCATCTATCTAAATATAATGTGTAGGGCTTTCAATTATCAATACCGAAACACACTTGCCTTCTCTGCACATATGCACGTGCTGGTAATATTACCTTGCTGTTCTTTTCTAGTTTGGAGAAGGGCTACCGGATCCATGCACTACTTTGATCTCAGGAAGGCATTTCATCTCCAAGGATATCAACAGTCTCTGTCTCCCCTCTGAGCCTCACAACAAGCTGAGACAGGCAGAGCCTTGGGGTGCTTTCCCCAGAAGAGACACTGAGTGAAGGACGGGACCGAAAGCCGCTTATTTGGAAGATGATCCCAGGAAGCAACGGGAGAGAGCAGGAAGGAAGAGAAGTAAGACAATACGCGGGTATACACTAGTTGACTCCTACCAGGAGAAGCTAGGGCTCAGCCTCATTAGGTGATGGTTTCTATACAGCAGAGAGAGGTCCTACCACAAGGCCAAGGGAGCTGGGCTACTTTCTCACCAACTCCCACTTCTCACTGATTAAGGGCTGTGAACAAAGGGTGTGGACTCCCCAGCACTGCCAGACCGCCCTAGATGTGGGCTCAGCCCACTTGTGCGCATTCTCTGTGGACTTGTAGGCATTTGTGGGGGGTGGAAAACCTTTGGCAGGAGTAATGAGTACCCCCGGGGACATGGTTAAAGCACCACCGAGGACCGCTACAGAGAGCAACAGAAAGGAGTCCAAAGGTGCCTTCACGAGAGTCCCTCTCAGAAGCGTCCTTCACATAATTTGGTAACTGACATTATTCAGTTCTCTTTGGGGAACTGGCAGGAGGTGAACAGTGCTTCAAAGTCAGGATAATGGTATCCTGTTTTAACTCATTTAGGCATCCGTGCAAGAACGTGTTTCAAAGTCAAATGTAAACACATCACGTATTTTACTGCTGCCTCTTTTTCACAGTGTGACTACTGGAGAACCAGCGACTGTCAACAGTCTTGGCAACCACGGGTTCAAAGGAGAGTGTCGGGAACGAGCCACATGCTTCCCGCTCCTGCCGCTGCTTCTTTCGGCACAATTCCACCTGGTTCCCATGCGCTGCAATGCTTGCAACAGTTGCCGAGACTTCTCCCGAGATAAATTTACGGCTAACTTTTCCTAAGGCCTTCTGGCCTGATCCTTTTACATCTCCAACAGTCAGCTTCTGTCAAACTTGTGGGGAATAAAGGATTTTACGGAGGCCGAGAAAAGATCAGAGGCACAAACCTAGTTAAAAATTCCAAAATCGATATTTAAAAAAAGGGATGAAAACCCCCAGGAAGCCCCCAGGTTGTCTAAGAAGTCCTCAGTTCAAAGCTAGTAATTCAGGGATGAATCTGAGGATCTGAGTGTCAGTTGGATCTCGGTTTGATAGGAAAAGAACGATCTTTTCAGGGTGCCATGGGACTATTTGACTTTAGGACCACTGTACAAGGTGAAACTACGCCAGAGCTCTGAGGCCGATGGAGGAGTGGGCAGAGGAAGATAAGGCCCCCGCCTCCCTCCCGTGCCCACTTATTAATTTTTCCGGAGGATAAAAAGCGAACAAGAGAATAAAGGTGTCAGCAGCTTATCCAAGATTCCATTTTGTTTACATAGCTGAACGGGTAGAGTCTAAAATAACCAGGCGAATCAAGTAGTTTTATAGCTGCGTATCTTGGCCGTCTATTTTAAGGAGATATAATATGCATGATCCCCAGGGTTCTGCAGAAAAAGTAAGCTTGGGGTGTAGTTTTTATGAAATCTTCTGGAGCCTGGACTGCAGGTCCCTTTTGGGCAAATGTCCTAGCAACTTTGCCTGTACAGTCGGCCTATTTTTGCTTTGGGTCAGGCGAGCCAATCAGATTGTTACGGGACGCTCATGTCGGACGTGTATTTGTTGCGATAGCTCTGAATCCCAGAAACTCATCTACCCGCCATGCTAATCCAGCTTGTAAAATGGATCTCAGACTCTGTTTTCCAACCAAACTCTCCTCTTCTTCTGTAGATCCAAAACCCCGCCCTGAACATTAGCTCTCTTGTCTTTGCCTTCTAAACTCTTCTTCTGTGACTCCAAACCCCAAATCTTTGCCTGAAGAGGAAGCTTGCCCAGATATCACCATCAGTATCTGGCTGACTTGGATTTTTTCTGGCGTCACTGCATTCCTGGAAACAATGCTGAGCACACTGGAGTCCTTGCTCACAGTGCTCCCCAAGTGTTGAGCCTGTGTAAGCCAGGCCCTCACTCCACTTTGTCTATATGGGACTGGCCAGCTGCCCCTGGTGGGATAACCCCTGCAAACCGGTGGCCCAGAATCCTCCTACCTGTGCCATTTAGGTTCCAGCAGACATGATGCATCAGCCCAGCTTGTTTATGCCAGAGCTCCCCATGATGGGGGGATGAGAGTCACCGGAGGATCCCAGGCTAAGGGCGGCAAATACTTGGCACTTGGGACACTATTCCTTGTCTCCTCACAGGGCTCCAAACAGACTCTCCTAATCAATGAGTGTGCGCTTTCACATAACGGGCCAGATAAAGCCACAGGATTTTATTACTTGATTATTTTATATGACTAGTGCCGATAGATCCCAGTTAAATGAGGCCCATTTTCCATCCCTGGTGCAGGACTTGCTGCTGGAGCAACCGCCTGGAGGAGAGGATACCGTGAGATGGTGTAGGGAATGAGCTTAAGGGGAAGGGCAAAGTCCCTGGGGACGGGGAGGAGGGGGAGTTAGCTGGGCCACACTGAGGGCTCTTTAGGAAGGCGATCTTTATTGTGGTGACGGCCCACTGGCATTCAGATTCTTGGTTTTGGTTACACTCAATTCTTTGACAATCCTGGCTCAGCAGACCAGGGTCAAAGAAGGCAGTTTGATGAACTGGCCCAAATCTGGGAAGTCTCAGGATATCAATATAAGGGGCCACAAGGGAGTATGTGAGTAGCACTTCCTACTGAGTATGAGATAACCAGACTGGCAGTGGTACCTCTCCTCTTGGTCATGACGGTGAGCAGAGCTTATTAATAGTTCCATTCTTTTCAGAAAAGTCCTTTGATCAAGCTTCAGAATGGTCTCTCCTTCACTGCATAGAGGAGAAACATCCTGGTGCATAACTAAAATTCAGACAAGATTATTTTAATGCTACACTAACAAAGACCAAGTGGTTCTTATTATAATCTGCAAATTTACCATATCCACGTTTTTTTTTTCATACAAAGTCTACCTAATTACCCAAGATCTTCTGCTCCTAACTCCATAAAGCTGAGGTCAGCAATGTCCCAACACCAGAACACTCAATGTTCTTCAGATCTCGAGCCAATATTGATTATTTGGGGTATTCAGAAACAATCACAGTCCTGACATTTGCCTGGGCTTAGGACAAAGTCAAGGTCCTTCTTGGAGAAAAGAGACACACTCCACTCCTCATATCCATAGCTTTACAGGTGGGGTTGGGAAACATTCACCATAATTCTTCCCCTCTCTCTACCCTTTATTATCACTCCTCCACCCCAACAGGAAGAAGATTCTTTAACCTGAATCTTCAGAACCCACAATATTCTCTGGGCCATGCTTTCCAATAGATGGTAATATAGTGCCTTGAAGATCCAAAGTAGGGAAAATGTTCATCTTCCTACCTTCTACATGGTGAAGGGACTTAACAGGCTCTATGTTACCATGCCCAGCTCTCTGATTTGTTTGTGATTGGGTAAGATTGACACAGACATGGATGCTTAGCCATTTAGGATTTAGCAGGAGGAAGCAGGAGGCCCCATTTACAGCTCCTGGCCTAAGGAAACTCTGTAAATTCATCCTTTTACAAAGAAACTACATTGTAAGAGAGGGGAAGTTTCAAGCATTTGCCTAGCTTTAAGTAAACTGTAATCTGGTTCCTATTTTGCTTTTGGTCCTTGTGTGTATATAGGTCCCACTGCTGAACTCTTGCTGTAACCCTCCTCATTGATTCACATGCTTGTTACTGGAATGGTGAGTTGTGGCTGAGGCTACTGAACCACTTCAGATGCTCTCTGGTTCACCCAGCTCTAATTACCAAAAAAAAAAAAAAAAAAAAGGCCCTGTGAATATCAAACTTTGCCAAAAACAACAACAAAAACCTAGCCATCATACGCCATAGCAAATTCATTTGGGCACAGTATAGCAAGTTCAATCTTATGGGCTAAGCCCAGTAATAGTTATTGACTATCTGGAGAGCCATGTTGAGAAAGAGTCTGATACCATACCAGAGATCAGTGTGAAAGAATATGATTGAGGAAACACATGCTATGAATTCAGGAAAGGGGGGAATTATCAGAAGGGCTAAATATTTGTCATTTCGAACCTAGAATACAAGCTTTCATGCATGTAGCAAAAATAGGGCCATCGCTATACATATTCAGAAAGAATATTTATTTCCCTTATTGCTCATAGTATGAGGTGACCACATGTCATATTTTGCCTAACACGGATGGGTTTGCACTTGTAGTCCTCAGTGATGGCACCTTCTTTCACTCTCAAAAGTGTCCCAATTTGGGCAGCATATGATAAGGCCACCTTATGAGATTAGTTAATCTACACTGTAAGTGTTGAGTCCTAAAATCTCAAGATTGGTAGGTAAGACACTTCATAACCTAGACTAACCTTGCTTATTCTCCTTTGCCTCAAAAAACGTTACCTAAACTTGTCAAAAGTTGACCAAAAAAAAAAAAAATTCAAATATATTGATGCTTAACTTGGTATATGCATACACAGAATAAAACCAGATTGTTTTCTAGATTTTTTCACAGGATAGTTCAATATTTTATTGCATTGCAAGGTTCAAGAATGCAAGGCATTCTGATTTTGGCATGTGATCCTGCATGAGAGCACAAATAGTTGCTTTCACCAGATGCGTGACTCAGGACATAACACCAGACTCCTAGCCTGCATATGAAAGTGTCAAAATATCTGCAAAAACTTATGAAAACAACACCCAACTCAGGGTGCGCACATGCACACACACACAAACACACATCGTTTTAGCTGAACTATTAGATTTAACATGTATACCTGAAGCAATAAAACTGATGCATATAGAATCTATTTCTAAAACAAGTTCAGCAATGTCTCCTCCAAACTCCATTTTGAGGTCCCAGAATAAATGCCTTTTTCATGTCGCAGCTGAAGCCCCAGCCAATTCTGCAAATGGTCTTGGAAAATTGCCTTCAGAATTGACTGTCCCAGGGGAAGGGTTACTGGTAGAGGAAGCAGAAACACAGGAGGAGTTTTCTAGACCCAGAAAGAGACAGAGGCAGAGGTGAAAGGTTAACTTGGTACAGGTGGCTTCAATTTCTCTTTGACCAGTAGTCTTGTTCATTATTAACAGCAACAGTTTCCACTTGTGTGAACAATTTTGCATTAATCTATTTTAACTTGCAAAATCCACCTAGTTCGGGGTCTATATCCCAGGCATTACGTTGTGGGGGAAGTTATTCCCATTTAGGAACAAAGATTTTCTATTTTGGAATCTGAACTCTATTGAATGTGACTCAACAAATTTCTGAGGGCCTATTACGTAACACCTCCTACTCTTTATATTTTATTGTGGCTACAAGAAGGCAAAAATTCGCCAAGTCAAAATGTATAAACAAAGACAGAATAGGTACCATGATCAGATTTAGTCATTAACAAATTACTCAGACGTGAGAAAGATTTTATTCAATTGACATAATCAGGAAAGAATTGAAGAAGTAAGCTGCACTTTATATTGACCTAAATAGGTAGATTTTGGTGAGGAGAGAGAGAGAGACTAGATTCCCGGAGAAATTCATCCAGCATAAAAAAAGACAAAGAAACAGAGACTCAGAGGCTTGTACTGAGAGAGCAAGATTACTTCTCTGGATTAATAAGATGACTTGGGGATATACGTAAGGTACAAGAAAATTATGACATGTTCAATAAATTTTAGTCTAATCTACTTTTTAAATAATTTGTCCAAAAGTCACAGAAGATTTTTCTGATCACATTATAATATACATAATTCTCTTTGTTTTAATGAATATTTAAACAACTTGTCACTAACATATCTCAAATAACTCTTAGAAGAAAGGCAAAACTGTTAAATGATGAACGTAGGTGGTGCTAATCCAAGGTTATGGTCTATAGCCAAAACTATTCTATAAGGCAAAATAACACCTATGGGTGGTTTTACTGAACAAGAAAGAATGAAAAAGCAAGGCCTAAGTACTTAAATCAAGAAATTACATTGCGTGTCTGACTGGCTTAGTAAGTAAAGCACATGACTCTTGATCTCAGGGTCAGGAGCTCAAGCCCCACATCAGGTGTAGATCTTACTTGAAATTAAATAAGCAAAAAAAAAAAAAAAAAAAACCAAACAGATAAATAAGTAAATCACAAGGATATTTAGAAAAAAGAAATTATAAAAATATATATATATACACACATATATGTAACAACAATGCAAGCTTACAAAAATAAGCAAGGAGAACATAAAAGTGAACACTTACGAATTAAAGTGAAAACAAAGCAAAGAAACCAAGTATATATATTCTCTACCTAAGAGAGGGAAAGAGAAGAAAGCAGCACAAATGAAACAAATGAAAAAAAATTGGCAAGGTGTATAATGTCAGATATTAGATTGAATAAATTATAAGTATCTAATGCACCCCTAGAGGCAAACAAATTTTAATGTAAAAGACAAGAGTATTTTTCATGAAAAATACTTATTAAGAAAAATTTAAAAGCCTGATAGGCCAATAATCCTGGGACAATGATGGCAGGGTCAGGGATACAGTGAGAGGGTTAAAAATTCACCTAGGATCATTGTGTTTTCCATGGAGTGATTGGAAATTTCAGGGAAATAAAATACTCATGATACAAAAGTGGTCATAGTCCATGAAATATGCAAAGAATTTCAATTAAAACTCATCATTTGGAGGAAACCAAATAATGATAAAGGATCTGGAAGACTTGAAAGCATAATTAAAATTTGAACCAAATGGGCATATAGAGAGCACTATACCCAATAGTTCCCATACGTGTGAACCATTTATAAAATCTGACTGTGGGCTAGGTCACAGATGAAGGTTCTGTCCTATCTATATCCTTTTCCAGCCTCTCCTCCAATTACCTATTGGCCTGGCCTGAAATATCTACTCCTGAATTCTTATAATTCTAAAATAAGAAGTTGGAAGAGTGGGAGGAGATTTGGGATATTATAAATATCTTATTTCCATCTAAATGAGTTTCCTCTTGAATAAAACCAATCATAAGGTATTCTCCTAAGTTACTGAACAGTGTTAATTATTAAATCATTTTAATGTTGATTCAAAATCCATCTCGCCACACTTTCCCACCTTTAGCCTTAAATCTACCCCTGGGAATAGCTACAACATGGCTATCAGAGCTTGAGAAATGTTCAGTCAATCCACAAATTCCTGGGTTTTCCCTCTTCCAAGCTAAAAGATCAGAGTCCTTTGCAAGACCCTCATTGAATACAGTGCTCTGTATTATAATTGGGCAGAATGCTCCAATTTGGATTTTGAAGAAAACGAAGTTCTCCTTGCTTTTTCCTTCTATCCCTTGCATTCTGAGAAGAGTTTAGGAATCAAGGATTGCCACTGTGGGGGAAGCACCTTCTACCCGAGTTGACACCCTGCTTTGGACATCGGTGCAGGCAGTGAACTTTGGGTAAGCTCATGGGCCATCTACTCCCGAGGCTAAATGGAACTCTATCAGGAGGATAATTCTACTTGAGAAAAAAGATCTTAAGCACTGGACGTGTTATTTACTACACGACCTTAGGCAAATCACCTCTTTCATATCTGTGTCAGCAGGTTTCTTTTGGTTATGTGACAGAAAACCCAACTCAAAATGGATGAAGCTGGAAAGGAAATGTGTTGGCTGACTGCACCACATATGCCTCAAATATGCCTCAAATGTGTTATCAAAGAACATCCTGATGTTGCCTCAAGTGTGTTATCAGAGAACATCCCTGAGATCCAGAATCCCTCGCTACCTAGAATGTCATACTAACAGACAGGGATCCTGGACACTCTACCTGGGGCCTCAGCTTCCTCATCTGTAAATTAAAGGGGTTAAATGAGGTGATGTTAAGGCCCAGCCTCCAAGAGTCTGTGACTGATTTTCTCAAAGTCTTTGCATCCAGTGGCTTTGTGTTTCTGGCTCATGCACATTCCCAAAGCTAAAACACTATAAAAGCAGAAGCCCGAAGGGTGGAGCCTGTCCCCAGTCACCTTGGAGGCCTACAGAAAAAGCCAAACCTTTATTTATTTTTTTAAATTTTCAGTTGGATAAACTCCTAACCTTTAGCAGTAGGGTACTGATTTTCCTGGCCTGGCTGCTGAACTCGGTAACGCAAGACTCCTGGTCCCTTGGGGAACCACCTTGTGCGGCATGCCTCAAATGTGGCTTTGGGCTGCACAATCTCAAGTGGGGCCTTCCATTTCCAGCAAAGCCCAGGAAATTTCTGATGGTCTCCTACATTCCTCTGCTCAACACCAACCCCCCCTTTCACCCACCAAAGAGCATGCAAATGACACATACAAATCACTTGGGTCTGGCTGCCAACATTCCAAATGCCTCAGAGGAAATGTGACCACTCTGGGTGCCTAACTTTACTCTGAAAGGTCACGGGCAAATGTGAGCTATTAACATCCTGGTATTAAAACTGGTCTGCTACCCTTGTCCAGAATACCTAGTTCTCAGACAGCTTTACCAAATCTGTATTGGTTTAGATTTCCTGGCTTTACAATTTAAGCCAGGTGCTTGTGGGGCAGGAGGGTATGGGCAGGGTGGTAGGAAGTTACATATAGGGCCCACATACATACTAGGTGGTCAAGGACAGTCATGATTTTATGCCCATTTTTCCTGGTGCAGTTATTAATAGATTCCCCCTTTATTCTCAAAAGTGCCATGGTTAGGAAGATAAATTATATGGTCATCCTAGTTATAAAGGGCATGCTCAATGTGGCACAGTTAATCAACTGCATACTGAAAATTCAGATTACTCAATTTCAGCAGTGTTCTTTTTCCAAGCACCACCCACGTCCCTCAAACCACATCTTACAGGCTTGAAGACTCAACCTTCTACCTACAAATGCCTGAGATACAAACTTATGCCTTCCTGTCTCTGGCAGGGAAGGTGAAGGGCTTTCTCAAGGTTTTGTCGATTAGCACCTGAAAATCATTAGTTCTACTGAAATGGAAACATCCAAATTTTAGCACGTGCTACCGATTTCCCTACTGTAATGGAACCTGAGTCTTATCTTTCACCAGGAAATGTGATCGCTGGTTGGCAAAGAAAGGAAACCTGATGCTTTGTTGAGGGCAAGGGGAAAAACCAGACCTTGGTTTTAGCATGTAACCTTGGAAGAATGTTATCAGATTCCTGCATGTATACATGCATGCACCCACATACCCATACCCCCCACCTGCTTTATCTCAGTAGCTGTGTACATAGGAGTTACCAACGATGAATAATCCATTAATCTTGCTTAAGAAAATTAGGCAATAAATTCAAACTACTTCACTGGATTTCAGCTTGTTGGATCTGGAGGAGGACTCATAGAAGCAAAGTTAGAAAAGAGGTAGTAATGAAGTCAGGGGAGATGGATTGGAGACTCTATGTGCTACGAGATTGCTACACGGAGCTCTCTTGAGAGATGCCCCTGACCCCTAGGAATAGGCTAAATGACCAAGTTTTACGGTCTTGTGTATTCTGGGACCAATTCCAACATGGAGGGAGGTCCCTCACCGACAAACACTTCTCCAGACACCAGCCGGATATCCCAGAATCCAACTCAATTCTGACACTACTTTCCTGGCAAATAGCATCAAGGGCCACCGGTTAAGGGTCACCTCCCAGAGGAATGCCACTCCCTCCACTTCAGATGCCATTTGCAATCCAAGGTTGTCACCTGTGCCTCTGACCAACTGGCTATAAATCAGAAAGTCCCAAGACTTCCTCCTCAAGTCTGATTAAATTGCTAGAGTGGCTCACAGAACTCAGAGAAACATTTTAGTTACCAGATCATTGGTCTATCAGGATGTAATTCAGGAACAGCCAGATGGAAGAGTTGCATAGGGCAAGGTCTAGGGAAGGGGCACAGAGCTTCCATACCCCCTCCAGGGGCACCACTTTCCCCACATCTCCACGTGTTTAAACAGCCCAGAAAGTCTCCAAACCCTGGCCTCTTGGGTTTTTATGGGTGCCTCATTACGTAGGCATAATTAATTAAATCATCGGTCACTGGGGACTGATCAACTCCATGGGGATCTTGGTTCTGCAATTATCTCTTCTTTGTCTCTATTCATTAAAAAAGTCTCCTTTTTTCTAGATAGTCTCACATTAGGGGATGGGGAAATACCTCCTAGATTAGGGGATGGAGAAATACCTCCTATTGTGGGGAGGGGGGATATATCCTCTGCCACTGGCTCCATCTCCCAATATCACTGTGTAAGTTTTGCAATTGGCCTGGCACTTATGAGTTATCAACCCCAAGCAAAGAGGAAATACCGTGTGTTCCTTTTTCGGGAGGGGGAAGTGGGATGGCGGGGGGATAGGGAGGGAGGTCTTTTTCCTCTGGTTTCCATAATGCCACACGAGATGGCTCCTAGTCCCTCCTGGTAGACACATCAATCCACAAGCTCAGCCAACATCCTGGGCCAACAAAATCCACTTGAGATCTCATGCCAGCTCTCCTGACTTTAAGCAGAGCCCATCATAAGTATTCCTGCTTCATCTATCTCTATAGATGTACTGTATGTGTTACCTCATAAGATCCTCACCCTGATCCTGTAATTCAGGTTGGATTATTATCTCCATTTTACAGGGGAAAACACTGAATCACAGGATGACTGAGTAAACTGTTACACGACACACTGCATATTGTGCAGCTGAGATGTGAGTTTAGGTCAAAGCCAACCATGCTACTATCTTTAAGTGAGGTATCTCTTGAGGGGAAGCATGGCCATTTCTATGCACTCTCTTTAGATGTGAATGTCTTTGCTGGACACACCGGGGGTAATTACTTTATCACATGTTCATTCGCTGTGACATACTGGATGCAGAAGAACTTCAGTATCATAGGATCTTGCTCTGAAGTAGGAAGGGAGATGGGAATGGGAAAAAGGGTACAGAACACCAAAGAAACACAGAATCACCCTTGAATTTCGAACTTCATCTGAAGCAGCCCTACTAAAGCTGGTATCCACTGTGAAGAAATCAGGTGGATGAAGAGTGTAATGTCAATCACCAAGATGAAGGTTTGGGATTCCAAGGTTTGGGGTCTGAGGTTACCAGTGAAGTAACTACTAGCTACACAGATTTTGGCTGATTTTGTTGTTGTGCATCCAATAAATGCACACACACTTACAGGAAGTGCAAATGGAACATTCACCAAATGGAGGAGATGCTGTATCATAAAGTGCCAATAAATTCCCAAGCACTGAAGTCACATTAAGTATGTTCTCTGACTATAGGAATTACCCTAGAAATCAATTAAAACAAGAAGATAACCAACAAAAATCCCAAAGAGTTTGGAAAGGAGACATTTTTTTAAATTTAGGTGTATCCTGGGGTGCCTGGGTGGCTCGGTTGGTTAAGCGTCTGATGTCAGCTCAGGTCATGATCTCATGGTTTGTGAGTTCAAGCCCCGTGTCAGGCTCTGTGCTGACAGCTCAGAGCCTGGAGCCTGCTTCGGATTCTGTATCTCCCTTTCTCTCTGCTCCTCCCCTGCTCACGCTCTGCCTCTCTCTGTCTCTCAAAAATAAATGTTAAAAAAAATTTTTTTTGATGTACATTTTAATTGGGTGTTTTTCCTTATTACTGAGTTTTGAGAGTCCTTGATATAGTATGAATATCTTTTATTAAATATGTATTCTCCAATGTGGCCTCCCAGAGAGCGGTTGATCTCATCTCATTTCGTTAACCAAAATGAGCAAAAGACTTTCATTTTGATGAAGTCCGTTTTATCAACTGAAACAAAATTTTTTTTTACTTTGTGATTTTTGTGTCCCACTAAGAAATCACTGCCTACCACAAGGCTGCGAAGAATTTCCTTCAGTTTTCTTCATAATCACTACAAAACTATACTCCAAACTTGTCCTTTCCATTCTTTTACTGTAGACAGCCAATTACGCTTTTTTTGTGCAAATCCAAGTTTCTGGTTAGTATAATATTTCTTCTCCATGACGAACCTCTTAGCATCTATCAGTGCAGTTTTGCCGATAATGGATTCTATCAATTTTTGTTTGTCTGAAAAAGTCTTTGTTTTCCATTTACTATTGAATTTTGGGGGGAAAGAACTGAGTGTATTGCTCTAGATTGGCAGTAGATGGGTTTTGTTTTGTTTTTCCTACAGTCCTTTATGGATGCCATTGATTTCTTTTTGCTGCAGAATCTCTGATGATAATTCTTAGATCCGTTCTTCCATATGTAACAGCCTTTGGTTTTGATTTTCTCTTTATCTTTGAATTTCAAAATTTTGACTAATAATGGTTTAAGGGTGTAAGCGTGTGTGTGCGTGTGTGTGTGTGTGTGTGTGTGTGTGTGTGTGTGTGTGTGCGTGAGTAGGCATACTACATATATATGGGTTCCCTAACTTCTTCTGTTTGGTGTTCTCTGGGCATCTTGGATTTCTGGATTAGTGTCTTCTGCTGTGATTCTAACTTCATCAATTACATATATGTTAGACAATAAGATATTTTCCCATACTTTTTGGATAATCTATTCCTCTCCTCCTCCCCTGCCTCCTCCTCCCTCTCTTTCTCATCCCCTTCTCTCCCCCCCCCAACCCCATTCTCCTTCTCCTTCTTTTCTTCACTCATTTCTCTTTGTGCTTTAATTTGGATAAACTGTTCAACAGCCATTTACGATGTCCCTTTTAATTTACATCCAGTTTTATTTTTATAATTTCTATTGACCTGTATTCCAGTTCACTGCCTCTTTCCTTGGCTGTGTCAAGTGCACTAATAAACTCATTAAAGCCATTCTTCATCTCTGCACCCAAGTTTTTGATTTCTGGCATGGAAGGATCCTTCATTCTGTGAAATGCCTCACCTGTTCATGTATGTTGTCCATTTTTTGTTTTTTTGCATTACAGCTCTTGCTGTATTAATAATATTTCTTTTATATTTCCAGTTATTCCCACGTCTGAGTGATCTGTGAGTCTGGTTCTCTTGATGGTCAGTTAGATGAAAACTACAAGTCAAGCACCATAAGAATTTCATAGATGCAGGGACTGAGGCTAAGGAATGCTAGATGAATAGTTCAAGATCACACAGCTAAGTATGATACAATGAAGGCAAAAATATTTCTGATTCTATCCTCCAGCCACCATAATATGGACACATTAAAAAACTGCTGAGCAGATGATTAAATGATCCAAAACTACTGAGCCTGGAAAACCCGTCCAAAGTCTTGTAACAGAGATTATCTCTGGCAGTGATGTCAACCTTGGGACAGAGCTGAATGGGAAGCCATTAGGAACTTATGCCTGTGTTTTGATGTTGTTGAAGTATGACAAAACCAGGCAAGGAGGTAGGCATTTAGTAGGTGGGTGTCACTGCAGCCAGTGTATATTTATACCTTACTCACACCCCAAGCTTGCTCACCTGGAGCAAACAAAGGACACAGCAACATTTTACATAAGTCATGGAGACCCCTAGCTCACCCTGACTCTTCATTAAGAAAATGCCATTTGCTTTTGCACTGAATAATCCTTTGTAGCTTACAAAATAAGCCCTGTGATTTGTCTCTTTCCTTATTAAGACAAACAAAACTGGTAGCCCTACACTATCCCACAGCCAGGGATATGCTGGCCGTAAGCCAGCGCTGTGGCTCTACGAGTCCAGGCAGTGGAATGAGCTGGGAGGGGACCTGTGGGGTTTTCCCAGCTCCAAAGGCACAGCTGTCCACAGATTCCTCATGGATCAGGGAATCTGGGGAGCGGCTGGCACAACACAGCCAATGGTCTTATAAATACTTTCTTCCCATTAAATCCAGTAGACACTGTATAACATGGCAAAGTGTTTCACATAAGGTCCCCAGAGCCTGGATCAGGCATTGAATCAGATACATCACCCGCCAGATAGGTACAGGAGGGAAGAGAAAGGTTAACCTCACAGGTGTCTGTGGTGCACATTAACTGCCCTGACCAGAGCATGTCTGCCTTTCCAGAACAGCCTCTGGGGCTGTGTCTTTGTGGCCTGAATTCCATCCACGATCGGCCACTGGCCCCAGACTCACTTCTTCAGTTTGTAAGACACTGTTCAAAGGGGGCGTCTCATACCAAAGGTCTCAGGCAAGTCTACATAAAAGCTTCCAAATCTTTGACCTAATAAATATTATTCCTGAGGAAATAATTCAAAAGAACAATATGCAGAGATGTTACTTATAGCAGTCTAAGTTTATTACATTAGGGCCATGGCCTATCTATTTAATGGACTGTCATGCAGCTATTAATATAATTCTGCCCCATATTTAAAGTTCCAGAAAAAAAGAAACTAGGAGTAAAAATATCAAAGTTTTAATCTATGAGAATTTCCCAGAGAAATAAAGGTCATAAGCATTCATACTGAAATGATATATTAAGAGTCCAGTATAAAAGGAAAGGATTGTCCAAACCTCGGTGGCTTATTAGGAGATTTCAAGCATTAAGAATAAAGACGAGATCCAAAAAGCTCCCAAGGTGTACAAAAGACTCATATAAAGGAGTGAGAATTAAACTGACCTCAAACTTCTCATCACCAATACTGGATGTTTAGGGCTATTTTATCCTTTAGACATTAAGACATAGGGTCTAGGGCCTGTGAATTTTAAGCTCCATTAAAGTGTTTTATGGAAGGCAACTTTATTCTAGATATATACATTTTATCTGTAGCTATACATGATACGCATAAAGAAGTGTATTACATATTATACCATATATAATATTATATGTAATACACAATGTGTGTGATATAATAGAGATATTATATCCATGCATACTGTGTATACGTAGAGAGACAGAGACTAAAATACATAAAAATAAAAAATGAGAGATTAAATAAACACATGCAAAATAAAATATTATACCATTATAGGATGGTTCTTTGTATTGCGTTCCATATGACGGGAGTGGGACTTCCAATATCCGGAGTACCTCGGATCTACAAAAAATTTTAAAAGTCTTGCAAATTCTCTAACTCTGGTCCTAATAACCTAACAATTATAAGAGAAGAACCCCCTTCCCCCATAGGTTTGTATCTCCAGCCAAACTATCAATCCACTGCAAGGATCTCATAAAGAGATTTTTAGATGTGACAAAACTCAAAATTTTTAAGTTAATTTTAAGTTGCTAATGGGATTTGAGTACTGAAAATTAATTACACCTTTCACCTCTCCCCAAGTTAGTAACCAATTAAGAAAAAGACACAAGAAGCTGAAAAGAAGCTGAATGATATGTTTTAAAATTATCCTTATTGCTCACAGCACTGAACTGGATCTATGGATGGCCCGTTGGGTCCCTTAATAAACTCCAGATGAATTCGAAACCTAGAGTTTAGGATCAATCCCTGGAGGGTTTCGGTGAGCATGATTCTTGTTAGAATCATGGCTTTGTCTCTCTTAGGTGTAGAAAGGACCTCCATATATACTTTCAAAGCTGGGCTTGGCCTCTGACCCAGGTGTGCTTCTGGGTCCAGAATGCCAAACCAGCATGGGCCAGCTTGAAAGAAAAATTCCAGAAGAGCTAAGCCATAGGTATCGATAAGTTCTTTCTCTCTGCACCATTCACCACAAAGTCATGACTTCTTCACCGGTGACAAGACAGTGAATGGAAGTGAGAGAAGCCAGGAGTATTTCCTCCATTCTGACTCTGTTTTTCCTCATGCGGTGCTGATCCAAATGTAGTGCTCAAGCTAGGAGCAACAGCAGCGCCTGAGAACTGGGGAAAAATGCACATTCTCGGGTCCTACCCCAGACCTACCAAATCAGAGACTCTGGAGGGATGATCTAGCAACCTGTGTTTCTACAAGCCCTCCTGGGTGAGTCTGATGAACAATCAGAATCACTAGCCTGAGGCATGTAGTGGAAATTTGGTGTGTGTGTGTGTGTGTGTGTGTGTGTGTGTGTGTGTGTGTATGTGTGTGTATTATTCAGCCTGGGTGCCTAGGTGGCTCAGTTGGTTAAGCGTCTGACTCTTGATTTAGGCTCAGATCATGATCTCACGGTTCACGGGATCAAATCCTGCATCGAGTTCCACACTAACAGCACTCAGAGCCTGCTTGGGATTCTCTCTCTCCCTCTCTCTCTCTGCCTCTCTCCTCCTCAAAAATAAATAAACTTCAAAAAAAAAAGGAGATATGCCATTTGCTACAACATGAATAAACCTGGAGAACATTATGCCAAGTGAAATAAGTCAGACATACAAAGATAAACACTGCATGATCTCCCTTATATAAGGAATCTCAAACAGCCAGATTCATAGAAGCAGTTAGTAGTACATTGGTTTATCAGCGTAGGGAGTTGGAGCAAATGGGGAAATGTTGGTGAAGGGGTGCACAGTTGCAATAATTTAGGATGAATAGGTCTAGAGCTTTAATAGATAGCATGATGACTATAGTTATTAATACTCTATTGAGTATTTCCAGTGAAATTTGCTCTGAGAGTACATTTTAGCTGTTCTCATTACACCAAAAAGGTAACTATGTGAGAAAATAGATCCATTAGTTTGATCATAGTAATCATATCAAATGTATATGCATATCATATCATGCTTTATAACTTAAATACATACAATTTTATTTAAAAAAGAGAGAAAGATGGGGAAAGGCAGATTCTTGGCGATGTCTTCTGAGCAGCCATATCTTAAAGAGCCTTTGTCTGTCCTGTCTCGTCTCACTTATTCCAGAGAGCAAATTAACTCCTTGCTGGAATCGCCTGGGAAGTTTTGCAAACACTGATATCTCTAGACCCATTGATCTGGATTTAACTTGTTTGGGGTGTATTGTGGGCAACAGGACTTTTAAAAGCTCTCCAGCTGATTCTACAATGTATAGATAGCCAAGGTGGAAAACCATCGGTTCATGGATTCTGAAAATATGATTTTCAGATAAATAGCGTGGGCATAACCTGCAAACTTGTTAAGAATGCAAGTTCATGGGTCCAACCTATATCTACCAAATCAAAAGCCCCGGGGGGGGGGGGGGGCTAGCCAGCGTGTCTCAACAGCCCTGCAGTTCATACTGATGCACGCTTGGATATAGAGAGATGGTTTATTGATGGTTACATTGAACACCTCTGATACAGAGAGATGATTTCACAACTTCAACTACTAGCAGGTTTTCTGCCATTATCAGAAACTGGCTGCCACTAAAGAGATGTGGGTGAGACATCACCAGCTCTGACCACGCACGAGAGCTAGGGAAAGGGGCAGGGGCTGGCGGCGTTTCCTGCTGCCCTGCCAAGATGGGAGAGTACAACTTAAACAAGCCTACTTCAATCCAGGGCCAATTTTACAAAATTTCCCTTTTCAGAGCAAAGTAAGCATCGTTTTGGCAATGGTAATGAGGAAGCAGAGCCTGGAAGGTGGCCAGTGGTGACGGCAGACAATCCTGGAGGAGGTGTATCCTCTGGTGTAGATGTAAAGTGATGAGACGGCACCTGCGGTGGGGACCAGTTAGACCTGAGAGAGTTTACAAAACCCTCTGGCCTTCTGCTGGGAAAGACAAAAGGTCAGTGTGGATGTAAAACTGGGTTTTGGTGTCCTTGTGCCGTAGTTCATAGTTCATAGTATCCTCTTTACCCTCCACCTGACAGAGCATTACCTGCTAGGTAAGAAATAGCACATTAAAGGGAAAACATTGAGGAACGGGGAACACTCCCAAACTCATTCCAGAAAGCTAATATTACCTTGATACCCAAACCAGATAAGGATAGCACAAGAAAAGAAAACTATAGACCAATATCCCTGATGATACAAGTGCAAAAATTCCAACCAAAATATTAGTAAATCAAATTCAGAACACACAAAAAAGATTATGCACCATGATCAAGTGTGGTTTATCCCTAGAGCATAAGGATGACTCAATGTGTGCAAATCAATAAATGTAATTCATCACATCAACAAAATAAAAGATAAAAATGACAATCGTTTCATTAGATGCAGAAAAAGTATCTGATACAATACAACATCCTTTCATGATATGAACCCCTAACAGACTGGGTGTAGAAGGAACATACCTCAACGCAATAAAGGCCGTAGGTGACAAACCTACAACTAACATTATACTCAATAAGTAAAGGTTGAAAGAGCTTCCTCTGAGATTAAGAACCAGACAAAGGTGCTCACTCTCACTCACCACTCCTATCCAATATAGTACTGGAATTCCTAGCTGAACAATTAGGTAAGACGAAGAATTAAATATATTCAAATAGGGAAGAAGGAAGTAAAACTGTTACTATTTGCTGATGATATGATCTTATATATAGAAACTCTCAAAAAGTCAATTAAAAAAAAACTGTGGAATGAGCCAATCAGTAAGGTGGCAGTTTACAAAATCAACTTACAGAAATAAGTAGCATTCCTTTACATTAATGATAAAGCACCAGAAAAGAAATTTAAAAAAAAAAAAACCCTATCCCGATCACAATAGGATCAAAAAAAATACTTAGGGATAAATTTAACCAAGGACGTGAAAGATCAACAAAAACTACAAGACTTTGCTGAGAGAAATCAAAGAAGAGACAAACAAATGTAAAGACATCCAGCATTCATGGATCAGAAGAATAAATATTAAAATATCCATATTACTCAATGCCATATACTGATTCAATGCAACCCCCCTCAAAGTACCAAAGGTGTTCTTCACAGAAATAGAAGAAGAAACAGTCTTAAAATTTGTGTGGGCCCACAAAAGACACTTAAGACCCAAAACAACCCTGAAGAAAAATTTTTAAAAAGTGGGAGTATCACATGTCCTGATTTCAAACTATACCCCAAAGCAACAGTAAGGAAACAGTATGGCTGGCACAAAAGTAGACACATAGACCAATGGAACAGAATAGAGAGCCAAGAATTAAATCCCAGTATAAAGGGTCAACTACTCCAACAAGGGGGCCAAGAATACCCAAAGGGGAGAAGACAGTCTCTAGGAAGCTGAAGAAACACATATAGTACAATGAAATTGGATCCCCATCTCATGCCACTCACAAAAATTCACAATGGGTCAAAAACTTGAACAGAAGATCTGATGCCATAAAACTCCTACAAGAAAACACAGAGAAGCAGCTCACTGATAGTGGTCTGGGCGATGAGGTTTTGGACATGATGCCAAAAGCACGAACAACAAAAGTAAAAAAAACAACAAATGGGGCCACATCAACCTCAAAAGCTGCTGCACAGCAAAAGAAACAATTAACAAAATGGAATGGCGGGCAGAATGGGAGAAAAATTTTGCAAACCATATATTGGATAAGCGGTTCATATTCAAAATATATAAAGAACTCACACAACTTAATGACAACAACAACAGCAAATCTGATTTTAAAATGGGCAGAACTAAATGGACACTTTTCCAAAGAGGACATGAAAATGGCCAGAAGGCACATGCAAAGATGCTCAATATCACTTATTATTGGGGAGATCTAAATAAAAACCACAATGAGACACTACATCCCACCTGTGAGAATGGCCATCATCAAGAAGATGAGAGATGAGGAGTTATGGTAGGGAAGGGAACCCTCACAACACTGTTGGTGGGAATGCAAATTAGTCCAGTCGCAATGGAAATCAAGATGGAAATTCCTCAAAAAGTTAAAAACAGATCTAGCATGTAATCCAGCAATTCCACCTCTGGGGATATACCCGGGAGCAAAGGAAAACAGGATTTCAATGAGATATATGCATACTCACTTTTATTGCAGCATTATTCACAATAGCAAAGATACGGAAACCCAAATGCCCATAAACAGACGAATGGATAAATAAAAATGTGGTCTATACATATGCAGTGGAATATTATTCAGCCATGAGAAAAAAAAAAAGATATCCTGCCATTTATGACAATATGGACGGACCTGGAGCACATTGTGCTAAGCAACATAAGTCAGACAAAGAAAGACAAGTACCGTATGATACCACTTGTATATGGCATCTTAAAAAGTCAAGCCTGTGAAAAAACAGAGTGAAGTGACAATTACCAGGGGCTGGGGGCTGGGGGGATAAGACTGATGACGTTTAGGGGTACAAACTTGGAAGGAGCAGTAAATAAGCCATAGGGATCTAACGCACCATTTCAGGAATGAAGACAGTAATGTCGTACTATAAGGATGTAATGTGATAAATATTGCTTCATTGGCAATCGTATTACAATATAAACGTGTCAAAGTAATAATATACCGTAGAGCTTAAGTTTACAAAATGTAACATGTCAAATTCACTAAACTAAAAAAAGGAAAGGGGAGGCAGCATGTTATGGTAGAACAAAGGTAAGGTACTATCAAGCTGATGTGGGCTCAAATCCCAGGTCTGTCACTACTAACAATGTGGCCAGTTTACAGAAGTCAACAAATTCAATTCTGTCCCTGTAAGTGGAGGGTAATAAAATCTACCATGCTGATTTGTGTAGGGATTAGAAACAGTGCTTAGCGTAAGGACCGGCAGCCATCAATCATAAACAGTAACTTCCATAACAATTATTGCTGTTATTTAGTCTTGTGTGTTCTGAGCACCCAATTTCACTGTGAGGTGCGAGGGGGGCTCCCCAAACCTCCATCAGGCAAAGCAGTGACACCAGCTGGGTGCCGTATAATTCAACTCAATTTTAATACTATCTACCCAGGGATAATGTCAGATTCCGAGGGTTGAAGGCTCAGTCCTGCAGGACTGCCCCACCCCTTACAGAAGTCAGTCACCAGTCCCAAGCTATCACCTGTGCTACTGACCTACCTGCTACAAACTGGAGATTCCAATGGCCCCCTCCTTGGGTTTGATTAATTTGCTACAGTGGCTCACAGAAGTCAGAGAAACATTTTACCGGCTAGACTAGTGGTTTATTATAAGAGACACAGCTTAGGAACAGCCAGATGCAAGAGCTGCTTATGTGGGAAGGAGTGTGGAGCTGCCATGCTCTCTCTCCACGGACGCCACTCTCCCCAACCTCCAGGTGTTCACCAACCGCCAAGCTCTCCAGACTCTCTCTCTTTGAGTTTTTGTGGAGGCTTCATTACAAAGGCATGGTTAATTAAGTCAATGGCCATTGGCAATAAATCTCAATCTCCAGCCCCTTTAAGTTCCCTGGAGGTTGGGCAGTGGGATTGAAAGTTCTAACCCTCTAATCCCTGGTTGGTTTTCCTGGCAACCAGCCCCCATCCTTAGGGGCTTTCCAAAAGTCACCTCGTTCACATAACAAAATATACCTTCATTGCTCTCATCACTTAGGAAATTCCAAGAGTTTTAGCTCTGTGCCAGAAAGAGGCTGATGACCAAATACATATTTCTTATTATGAATCACAATACCACATTTAGCCACTTAGTTAACAAATAATTATTAGGTGCTTACTATGTGCCAGGTTCGGGCAAAGGCTCTAAAAATAAAACGGAGAAGGGAAGCAGACGCAGTTCTTTTCCTTGGAAGCTGGTAGTCCTGTAGGCTCCCCAAATATTAATCAAATAATTATCACGCAAATAACTACAAGCATATCTATCATAAGTGCCAAACGTGTCAGGGCTACAAAGCTATGGGTGTGGATGACAAGTAGTGTAGTCTAATCTGGGAGAAGGCAGGCAGGTATCACAGATTTCCTGAGAAGGTGCCACTTGAACTGATGTCTGAAGGGTAAGTAGAAGTTGGACAGGCATGGGGAAAGCCAATCGAATTTTCTTCCAAACAGTGGCAACGGCTTGTGTGAAGTCCTGTGGCAAATAGAAGCATCAAGGAACCAAGAATGATCCGTGGGTACCGATTCAGCCATCAAAGGAGAATATAATCCAAGATTAATTTGGAGAGAAAGGTAAGGGACAGAAATGCAAAAGTTTAGTTTTTCTCTGTTGTTGTTGTTGTTGTTGTTATTGATGGTGGTGGTGGTGGTGGTGGTGGTGGTGGTGGTGGTGTGTGTGTGTGTGTGTGTGTGGTGTGCTTGCTTGCTAAATATATTCCCTGGCAAATTTCTGTTCCTGCCTTCACGATTAGTGTTCAGCCACACACACTAAGAAGACACACTGAGAGGCATGAGACTGCCCTGGTGACACCATGAGATGGTCCCGTCTATGGTGCTGTGGGAAGCTCAGTCCGTTTCTGAAGCAAAGGAGTGGCCCCCGTGGGGTGGGGCCACGAAGTCATACACCTTTCTCATTTCCTGTCTCTTGTGGGCTTCAACCGTGCACTTGGAGGCCGAGTTAACAAATCACTTCGCTAGCCATTCTCTAGCTGTGGCTGTGTCCTAAAAAACTCCGAGTCTGGTACAAAGACAAATTAAACCCTTATTGTTTTCCATACAAAGTTCTGAAGGTATTTACACATTTGGCCTCTGGTCCTTCCAGCATCCGCAGTGACTGGTACTGGCTGGCATGTTTTTTTCCCTAGATCATTTTTATGGCCACTGTCCGCTGTTGCTGGAAGACTTTCCAAGATCCTGCATGCATATGGCTTTTGATGGAAAAATGTCTCCCTTGGCACCTCCTCGTAGGAACCACATATATCAAAACCCGGCTCCCAGACCACCCTTCCAGCCAAACATTCATAAATGTCCAGGAGGGAAAGAAGTTATGCAGGAAGACTATATCTCTTAATAAAATCTTGAAAGAGTTTCCATTTCATTTCTCATAAATCCTCTGTAAGTGAGCGTCGTACAATACTTTCTTAAGAGGCAAAATTGCCTCCAAATCTTTTCCTGGATCACGACTACGGAGTCATTTGTACCCATCCAACGCATCATGATCCATCGTTGGCTTGACAGCGGGAGACATGATTTTTTATTTCATTTATTATATTATTATTCAAGCTCATTTTTAACAAATAGGCTTTCACTGAACACAGCTTCTTCTTAATATAAAAGTCTAATAAAGTTTGGCATAAATCTCACAACTTTCCCTTATAGGAGAACTTGTTTTAGGAGCCACTGCTCTACATTCTGACATTCTAGAAAAAGGTAGGAATTGGGGGAGAGTTGGCATAGCACTGTGCGTAGGAATGTAAACTCTGGAATTAAACAGACCCAAGTTCAGATTCCAACACCTCTATGTGACTTAGAGCAAGGAACTTCTCTCTCGGCTTTGTTCCCTCATCTATGGAATGGGATAATAAGAAATCACTGCAAGAAATTAAAAAGGATAATAACCGAAAAGCCTAAAGTAGTGCCTGGCACATCGTATACACTCACTAAATTGTAGTTCATTATTGCCTCATAGCACCTAATCTAATAACAGCCTCAGGCCTTTCTGTTTAATTATAGTAATACTCGCTATTTTTTTGAGCACATACTACATGCTATGAACGGCCAAGTATTTTACATGAATTATCTCATTAAATGTTTTCAATAACTCTGCAATATAGGTGTTATTATCGTTGCCATTTCACAGGTGGAGAAATTGAGAGGCAGAGATATTAAGTCCCTTACGCAGGTCACATGGCTGCTGAGCCGGAGAACCGCAGTACCCTTGAATACCAGCTCTGTGCTGTAGGGGAAGTCAGAGCAGTGAGGCCCTTCAAAGCTCCTGTTAACAACAGAGCCAGAAGGACCTCCTCAAGATGCTCTGTGACCCCTCTCGAGGGCACGCAACACATCTCAGACACTGGAGCTAGGGCCTGGTCACTAGACCAGGGCTGCCCCTGGAGGGCCATTTCATGATGCAATATTGGAAAGTGCCTGGAATGTTGACTGGGTCAAATCTGCACTCCGCTGGGTCAAAGAGCTGCATGACATTGCTTAACTATTTTAAGTGTTCCGACCACCAGTTTCTTTATTTGCAAAATGGGGAAAGGAATGGTAACCAGTTCTCAGGGACCTTCTAGGGAGGCTATACTGTGTTGCGATTTTAGCGTGCAGCTTCTGGAATCTGACTGCCTGAGGCTCACCCTGGACCACACTTTACCAGCTGTGTGACTCTGAGGAAGTTACTAGATCTTTCTTAGCCTCAGTTACTCAGCAGTCCTATTACTCTTACTGATACTAGTGAACCAAAGGCATTGCTACAATAACTTCAACACAATAAATATGATCGAAATGAGGGTCACAGTCATATTTTTGCCTCTTTTCGTTGTGTGAAGAATTCTTCGTCATGCCCTCGTTGCATGGTATCAGTCTCAAGGAATTGAATTTCGCCAAGTACATCATTGGGGACATTAGTTAGTTATTAGTTATTCAGTTACGCAGTAGGAGTGCTGGTGATGCAGAAGAAACGGCTTTTGGGTCCCCGAGTTCTGGCACAGCCCCCTCAGTGAAGCCATTTGGGATTCAGCCTATGATACTTCTTAGAGAAACAGGAGCCTTACATTTATTCTGTCTGCAAACTTTCTCTGTGAAAGGCCAGATAATATATACTTTTGGCTTTATGGACCAAGAGTTAATGTCTTCAACTCTCGCAATAACTGTTCTTGCCAAAGGGCCACGACCCAGCCTAACAAAACAGGCAGCCGACTGGATGGGGTGGGGGCATATCGTTTGCCAGACCCTGTCTCAGAAAGTGATGGTCGAGACCATGGATTCTGGAGACAGACCACCCAGGTATGTAGTCTACATTTGTTAGTTTGTAGCTGCTGACCCTGCGCAAGTTATTCAAACTCTCTGTGCCTTAGTTTCTTCATCTGTAGAAAGGGAATAAAGACATCCTGGGGATGCCGTGGGTTAAATGAGTAAACACATGTCTAGCACGTAGAGCTGTGTTTTCCATGCAGTAAGGACTTATTATTTTGTTTCTTATTTATTTCTTATTTTGACTTCTTAGTATATGTTTCTTATCATTGCTACCATCACCCTCCTGTTTTTCCTGTTTCTCCCAGTTATGCAAATATTCTAGCATCAGTCATCCCTCCCTTGTCGCATTTTGTTTTTCTTTTTTTTTTTTAAATTTTTTTTAATGTTTATTTATTTTTGAGACAAAGACAGAGCATGAACGGGGGAGGGGAAGAGAGAGAGGGAGACACAGAATCGGAAGCAGGCTCCAGGCTCTGAGCCATCAGCCCAGAGCCCCACGCGGGGCTCAAACTCACGGACCAGACCGTGAGATCGTGACCTTAGCTGAAGTCGGACGCTTAACCCACTGAGCCACCCAGGCGCCCCGCATTTTGTTTTTCTATAGTCCTGTAACTGAGTCTATCTAAATATGCTTCTTTTATTTTCTTGCATCCAAACCACCTGGGAAGCTTGTTACAAATGCAGATTCCTGGGCCTTTCCCCAGACTTGTTGAACCACGCCTTCTGGAGGTGGGTCCTGGGAATGAATGTTTAATATGCTTCATTGGTGTTTGGCCCATAAAGTTTAGGGTCCACTGCCCTCCTCCTCCTTTGATCAAGATTCCAGGCTGGAAGATGGACAGAAAGGAGGAATGCCAACCGTTGAATTAACCTTACCTCCAATTCATAGGAGGACTTGCCTGAGGCTCAGAGCCCTGCGGTTGAATACACGCTTCCCAACTTCCTCCAGGACCTGGAGGGAAGGAGGTAACTCATGCCTGGGAAAACTAAGCACTGTGTCTGTCCCGACTGTGGTTGCACCAAGGGGAGCTAATTCCAGGCAGAAAAGGAATTCAGTGAAACCCTGTGGATTTGGAAATCAGCATGAGAAAGCCAGCCTCATAGTGGCTTGGTCCTCCCTCCAGAGCAGTAGGTTTGGAAGGCATAAAAAAATCCTCTCTGGATTTCCAGAACCTCCACGATGAAAAGCAAGTACCCCAGGAAGAAGCTGCTCAGGGAAAAATCCCTCAGGGTTTTACTTTCCCTAAGTGCAATAATCATCATTTGTTTTTCAACTTACGCAATAAAAGTAAACACGTGGAGGTAGATGACTAGTTTTTTTTTTTAAGGTAAAAACTTCAAAAAGCAGCAATTTGTATAAAGTTTAAAAGCACTCTCCTATCCCTGGTCTCTCTAACCAAAGATAACCCTAATTACTATTTTCTTCTGTGTCCTTCCAGAAATGTCTTAAGCATATGCATAGAAACTTGCTGGATGTGTTTGCTAGAAATCCATTCTGTTTGCGCTAATAGAATCATACGATATTTACGCTAGGTAACTAGCTCTTTTGACTTGAATTATCTTCTGGGCCAAATGTCCACTTTTAATTCCAAATACCCATTTCTATCACTTATATCCTTTCCAATATACCTATTCCCTTCTCCTTCCATTCTGTAGTGTCATTCTCTATATTGCTTAGAAATTAGACTAATGGATGTCTTATCATCATCCAAGTAAGGATGAATGCCTACAGATAGGGATATATTTCTTAAAAAAAGGTTTTTTTTTACATTTTATTTATTTTTGATAGAGACAGAGCACAAGTGGGAGAGGGGCAGAGAGAGAGGGAGACACAGAATCCGAAGCAGGCTCCACCTCCGAGCTGTCAGCGAGAGCCCGATGCGGGGCTCAAACCCACAAATCGCGAGATCATGACCCGAGCCGAAGTCGGACGCTTAACCCACTGAGCCACCCAGGCGCCCCAGATAGGGATACATTTCTTAAAGCACGACAAATACATAGGCAAAGCTCTCTGCCCACTCTCTAAATCAGTCTGATATTTCCCTGGGCTTTATCAGCAAACACCATATTGCTTCCCACTCCTACTTCCCTCTTGCTCTACGAACAGCTTCCAGCATAGGTGATGTGGCTACCAAACCAAGAGGAGACAATGCGCTTGCTTAGAGATACAGCCAGGCACTCTGTCATCTGGGGGCTTCCCAGCTCACATGTGGCAGTTCATAATGAGATGTGAAAATCTAGGCAAGGTAGCGAAATATTGATGTGCTCACAAAATCTATTCCATCTAAATGCCACCGTTCATTTTGGAAGTCAGCAAGGTGGTCATCTCCAGTGGAGAATAGGAGGCCTTCCAGAGGACTGAAGACAAGCAAATGGAATCTGAATTTATAAGAAAAGAGAGAAAGCAGACTCCTCAACCACGGACCAGAGGCATGCTATAGCTTATCAGAAGAATTTGCCCGTGGACAAGAGAAATGAAGACTTGTGAGCGCTTAGTAAAAGAGGAACCAGAATGAAGTCCCCGAGACGACACCATCCTTTGACACCCCAACGATGACATTCCCTTGTTTGGTGCTATTGCCAGACTGGCAGACCAGGAAAATGCCATAAACATAAGGAATCGTGAGTTCAGCAAAAGGTTTTACCAAATCCTGTGTAAGTGCAGGATGGCATTCATTTAGCTTAGCTTGTTCTCAGAGTGTCCGGCTGGCCGTAGGTCATCAGTGGTGCTCCTCAAGACTTGCTGAGATACTTATGGGACCATGTGGATGACCCACCCTCAGGGAAGGGTCACTGAGAATTCCACTGCTGGGTAGGCATGAAACAATGTACAAGGTGGGCTGAAACAGTGGACTGTTGATTACAAGATGTGTGTTGGAGCTGATCTAAACAAGCAAAAATAAGCAAGGGTCATTGTCAATGAAGGAATGACATGGAGACTTAGGGGAAAAGGAAGGAACAGGAGAAAAGCCCTTCTGTTCAGTCAGCTGGGGTGATAGAGATTTCCCTCAGTGTCTTTGATCTCCTAGGTTAAGGACTAGGAGATCCTTAAGCTGGAGTGAACACCATAGAGAAGAAAGGAAAACCTCCAGATACTGCAGAAGTAACCCCATGCTGGCTATTTAAGAATAGAAGCTGCTTAAAAGAAGGGAACAACTAAAAAGGGGGTCCTCATGGACTTTCAAAACTTCTTCACAAAGGGTAGTCCACACAACTGGACCCCAGAGGGCCAAGTGGGACTTCAGTACCTCCTGAAAGTTTGACCTCTTGCATCTCTTGAGATAATGTCTCCGAGTGAATGAGAAGGTGAGTGATGGGGTCGTTCATTCAATTCACTCACCATATACTATCTGCCCCGGACCCAGCCTTGTGACTTGTGTCGGGCAGATAAAAATGTGTGCGGCATCTCTTCTTAACTCTAAGGCTCTCGCAGCCAAGACAGCATTTGCCGAGGAATGGTGCACAGATGACCTAAATCAGAGTTATGTGAATGCTTGGTTTAAAAATGTTGATTTCTGGAACTCACCCTTGATTTGTCAAATCTTTCTTTTCCCAAGTCCCTTGGTCACAGTTATGAAAACCACTGCTCTAAAGCAGGCATGTAAGAATCTGGCTCGAAGTACGAGAGCGCGTGCCTGTATATGGAGGTGGGGGGAAATGTACACATGTATTGCAAGGCATGAGAACACACACGAGTATCTGTGAATACGTGGAGTGAGGAGGGTAGGTATCTGGCAGCGAGCAGTTATGCCTTGTGCTCAATTACCTAACCAGATGAGAATGCAGGACCGTACCCTGAGTTTCTGAAACTGATAGTGGCTCCTGCTCCATCCAGAGCAAGTTCAAGGATCAGGGGTTATGAAGCAACCTGCCTTTACAATTTCATCTGTGATCCACGGGACAGAAAATTAGAGGACATTTTTGAGACCGCCAACGTGTTGTTGCAACAAGCGGTTTCTGGACGCACATTGGATCTGGACTTGTGTTTGGACTGTAATGCTTATCACCTGTGTGATCTTGCTCAGGAAGCACGCGCATGGAGCCTTAATGTCCCTGCTGGAAGAATGGGGGCCGTAGTGCCAATATTTCGGGGAACTGTCATTCTGACATTGTAGTGTGCGATGTGGCCCTGACGACTGGGTTCAGGAGACCTGAAGGAGCACAAAGCAGCATGGCTGAAGGCAGAAGATCCAGTGGTGGCGGGGAGGGGACGCCGCTCTGAAGGTCTTGGGCACAAACTCATGAATTCACAGTGAAAGCTGTATCTTTTCCCCCTTCCTCTGACAAAAGCCCAGCTTTTCCCTGGCCTTACAAGAATGATCCATCAAGTCATTCCTTAAGGAATGCCGGGCTCCCTGTTAGTGGAATTGTTCAAGCAGGACCTGGACCATGGAGACAGCATGCCTCATCCACCAGAAGGACTTGGCTTTGGACATCTGTTGTCTCCCCACACCAGGATGCCATGGTGTTGAGACCCTGGGTTTCTCTAGGGTCCCAGTGTCTTCTTTATCGGCCGAGTTGTGATGACATACCCGACTTCCACAGCACAGTCTACTTCTTGCCCACTGGCACCACTAAGAATAGCTCTAAGGAGTCAATCAGAGGTTGCCAGCAGAAGGTCATACACACAAACACGGGTTTACATCCAGCTCCCCTCCCCTGTGAATGCACCACATCAGGTTGGAAGAGATGTGGTCCTCGCCACAGGACCTTTCCCAAATGCACCCCAGAACAGGATGGGGGCAGCGCTCAGCTCGACTTACCATGTTCCAATGGCTTCCTACCTACCAGGCTGCCATATGTTCAGGATCATTCTATTGCCAGATGTATGTCAAAGTTTTCCTTTTTAAAATGTAATTTTCCCCAGAATTTATTGGCATCCTACAATGCTGCTTCTTGGCTGCAGAAGCGGCTTTTCTGCCATTAGGGCCCAAAATAGAAACCACACGCAACCTTGACAGTAATCATGACCAAGGAGAGAGAACGCACATCTATTTATAAGGCACCTGAAGGTGAGTTCTTTGTGCTACTGCTCTGAAGATAAGGTCAACAAAGCTGGGAATATCAGCCTTCTTGACTTGCAACTTTATTAAAAAACTGAGACAATCACAAATATATAACAAATACCAAAACACCAGATACTAGGGATAAAGTTTATTACCCTGAGTTTTAAAGAATTTAAGATATTCATAAATTAGTTTTGTTGAGAAGTCTCCTATTTTGTTCTCCGTCTTACCCTTCATTTGATGAAGTGATGGTGTCGTGTGCGGGGTGAGCTCTCAGCGTCTCATGACTTTGGGTGTGCTCCAGTACCCAGGCATGAGCTCATGTGGGTCAGTGTGCCGCCTGGGTAGATGGTAGGTAGAAGGGCTCTCTAGAATTTTATTCAACAAAAGCACCACCATAGGTTTTTGGCATCCAGAAAGCACTTCTGAGAACAGAAATCACATTCGTGTTTAAAACTTAATACTCCTTTTCACTTGAAGAGTTTGGGCAAACAGTCAACATTTTTGTTTTACTTTTAACATCCTGGCAATTGGGATGGCAACCTTAATGGACCCAGTAGGTCACAGTCAACTCAGCTCCGAGAACAAGCATGTCCACATGTCCCAAAACTAATGTTCACCTCCACGTCACTGCTTCTCGAAGTGGACTCTCCTGCCCTTTCTGCTACCAGCCTGAGGTTGCTGCATTCCCAAGTTGTTGCTACCTAGCTTATTTGGTCAAGTGATTTGGGAAGGAAACACACACTGCCTGTTCAAAAACTGTATACTGTTGGGGCACCCTGGGGTAGCCACTGGAAGATGCTCTATCCTGAGCCTTTACGAATGCCAAACTTGAGTGCATGTATAGGGACATTTTGGACTTTAAGATAGTGTCAGCCCTGTTCACATGCATGCTGCCTCTGCTGAGGATCTTGCCGGAGACTAATTCAGGGGCTCTAGAGCAAGGTCTGGCTGCCAGCTGGTGTTGAGATGGAGTTTTCCCTCCTGAGTAATCAATTATCGTTTCCCAAGACGAGTCTGTGGAATGCTGCCAGCACAGTGGATTGCAGAATCTCGGAGCTGGAACTGCTTCCCAGACGCAGAGGTCACCATGTACGTGTGGTGGTGATAAAACCGAAAGGCAGGGAGAAGCAGCAGTGGCTGCTGAAAGTGGTCCTATGCAGGGAAAAGTTCTAGAATGGGGAACAGTGACATAATGCATAATTTGTTATCAGCTGGGTGATGTTGAAGATCACATACGGATTTCAAGGGACCGGTGGAAAGAATAGGTATTACGTATAATCTGCTCCAATTCCGTATTTAACAGACAACAGCTTTGCTGGAGAAACTTTGGTGTGTAAGACACTTCACTGCCGCAGAAAGATAAAGACAACAACCCAAAGTCTTTCCTCAAGGAATTTACAGGACTTGAATAACATTCTGAGAAATGATAGCATATTAACAAATAATAATAATAAAACACATATTTTTATGATCACAAAAATCATGCTTTTCTTTTTTATTTTTTGAGCACGTAGCATGAGTCAAGTACTTTCCTAACACTTGATGCACACAATTTCCATTACAGTTGACCCTCGAACAACGTGGGGTGTTAGAAGCACCGATCCCACCAGTGCAGTTAAAAATCCACACATGGGGCGCCCGGGTGGCTCAGTCAGTTAAGTGTCAGACTTCAGCTCAGGTCATTACCTCACGTTCGTGAGTTTGAGTCCCACGTTGGGCTCTGTGCTGACAACTCAGAGCCTAGAGCCTACTTCAAATTCTGTGTCTCCCTCTTCCTCTGCCCCTCCCCAATTCATGCTCTCTCTCTCTCAAAAATAAACACTAACTAAAAAAATTTAAATCTACATATAACTTGTGACTCTCCCAAAACTCAACTAACAGCCTACTATTGCCCAAAAGCCTTACCAATGACATAAACCATCGATTAACACATATGTTATGTGTTATATGTATTATATACCGTATTCTTACAGTAAAGTAAGCTGGAGAGAAGAAAACGTTATTAAGAAAATAATAAGGAAACTCCATCTATAGGACTGTACTGTATTTATTGGAAAAAAAATCCACGTTAAGTGGGTCTACACAGTTCAAACCCATGTTGCTTAAGGGTCAACTATAAAATTACTTTTTTTAAACCTGCGATTATTAAAAAAATAAATAAATAAAAATAGGTAGACACCATTAAGATCCCCATGTTAGAGATGAAGAAAGTGAGATTCAGTGCCGGGCCAGAATGAGGTATGGCGACTGAGGTATTTGCTTTGGGTGTGAAATTAAAGGACATCTCTCCTCCCCCAACCCCACCGCAAGAAACAAAACCGCAGTAATCAAGATTTTTAAAAATCAGAAATAATGCAAAAAATTTCACAGTGAACAAAACCTCAACATTTTAACAAAGACAGGATCAGTACTGGTGTCTTTTTCCCTTTGCCTCAGGCCCCAGTTGTGGTGTGAGGCAGTACTAGTTTAGTTAACTAGTTTACTAGTTTAGTTAAGTAGTACTAGTTACTGACTAGCTCGTGTGTCAGTAGGTGGCAAATGTGGCCTGAGAGATTTCACTTTCCAGCCTGAACTCTTTAACCACTGCTCTCCAAGTGGGAAGGTCAAGTACGTAGCCCTGCTGATGCGAGTCCTGGGCAGGATCTATCAGGGGAAGCCTCTCTTGCCCAGATCTGCAAGTGGGTTAAGACAGAGCGGGCGTGCAAAGTCAGGAGAGAAGGGGCAAGAGCCGAGTCCCAACCAATGAATAGGAAAATCCAGCCGGTGTTGGGGAGCTGGTTGTGAAACACAAAGATCGAAAAGCCATTGTGGGGAACAGACCAGCAGCTGAGGACGCAAAACGGGAGTCAGGACCGGACGCATCCCTGAGTTAAGCAGGGGCTTCTGGAGACTCCCAGAAAAATGATGTGCAGAGGCGCAAGCAGCTCCGGGCAAAGGGCCCAAGGATGGAGTAGAAGGGCATCCCGGGCCACAGAGCCTTGGCTCAAAATCACTCCAGACTGGCAATCATAAAACCAGGACCTACAAGTTCACGGCCATGCCACGCTTTCCTGCCACCAGAGAAAGGGTGACTGCCCTATTCGTTTACGTAACTCTGCCCACACCCCTGACCCAACAAATCCGTGGCCCTCAGAATGGGACAAGGTGTGTTGATAGCCCGCTGGGGACAGGGTCGACCCTGGCCTATAAACACAGAAAGATTCCTCTTTTCTGCTGAACCTCTGGGAGCTTGGTCAGGTCATTTCACTAATCGGGGCTCCTTACCCACCTTTTCCCTTTGTGTTTAGTGGCCTTAATCACCCACTGGTGCTCAGCCAATAGGACTTGTCATCGGAGGGGCCTCTGTAATTGTTCTGAGTCCAACGGGCAGCCCAGCAAGAGGCTGCAGGTGGGGGTGAGGCCTGGAGGTGGATTTCTAATCGAGGAAATATGGAATTTCACTTACAAACTGATGGAATGCAAACGCTGTTGGAGTTCATCCTAGAGAGCACCCCAAGGAGCCCCTCCCGAGCGTCCTCACGTTACTGCCTGTGGTGGCAACATCCAGCGTAATGCCAGAGATGTTTCCCCAGACACCCAGGTAATCTAAAAACATGCCATTCTGATGGAGTCACCTAACGGGGGAGTCACCAAGGGGGAGTCACCTAACGGGCCTGGAGATGTGAGGCTCTAATTTTCTGCTTTTCTCAATGGTCCACTGACCTGCCCAAAATAAGTGACTTCGATGAGGAATATCCCCTTTCCTTTTGTATCGCCAGACTTAACGGCCCTCAACGCTACCCGAAGAAGCACTGAGGCCCCTCTCCCTCCGCCTGCCTCGCACACGAAAAAGCTTAGGCACGGAGCCAGTGAACTTGCTCGGCTATTGGCACCTTGAAATGGAAGTAAATCCCCAATCTTCTGATTTATTATTTCCTGTTCTTCAAAGAGAGGGGCAAGCGGCAAGGCTTGAAGTATTTAGGCAGTTAGTCACTGTACAAATCCATCTCTTGTCTCACCCCCAATTCAGGGGAATAATATTTTTTTTTTCCTGAGTTACATAAGGCATGATAGAAAGCCTTTCTGAACCCTCTCTGCCTCAGGACCGATTTCTTGCGGTAAATCTCTAGAAAATCTTTCACAGTTTCTAAAATAAGTACCCGGAGCTCACAGCATGAGCGAGCTCGAGTTCTCTCATGTGTTAACCTTGCCGCCACCTTCTCTCCTTCCATCACCCTCTGTCTCCAGTTGTAATGCAGCTGCATCCAAGCCACAGGCACACGGCGTGTGTGTGTGTGTGTGTGTGTGTGTGTGTGTGTGTGCGCGCGCGCGCGCGTGCTTACGCCCTGGGGATTTTTGATGCTAAAGCTCGATGTTAAGTCAAAACCAAAAACGCCACGGGAACAAATGTGACCTGGGCAATTTCATAATTGGCCAAAGGACTGAGATCATTACCAACTAGAATTCCCCAAACACACGTCCTAGCTGAACAAGGCAGGTGGTAATGACATTAATCCCTTGGGGTTTTGTCCATATCTGTGTTGGTATATATGTTGTCACTAAATAAACGACCAGGAGAAGCACAAAGGAACCAAGACCAGTTGGCACGTCTGTAACTTAGCCCTGCTGATGGCTGTGCTGTGCAGGGTGACCATCTGATAAGACTAAAGTGGTCTTGTTCTTGGGGTGAATGTGCCATAGCTCTTGGCTTCCACTGGATGTGCTGGTGCAGGGACCATCGTCCAACGGCTAAAGCCGGGTCTGAACACCCTCCCTGCTGCCCTCTCTCTTCCCCAGCTGGGTCCTTAAACAGGTCTGTGCTCCTGTTCAGTTTGGAATTCACCTATCTCCCAGTAGCTCATCTCTTTAAAAAAAAAAATTAAGGTTTATTTATTTTTGAGAGAGAGACACACAGTGCAAGCAGAGGAGGGGCAGAGAGAGAGGGAGATACAGAATCCGAAGCAGGGTCCAGGCTCTGAGCGGTCAGCACAGAGCCTGATGTGGGGCTTGAACTCATGAACCCCAAGATCATGACCGGAGCCAAAGTTGGACGCTTAACTAACTGAGCCACCCAGGTGCCACTGGCTCATCTCTTGAATTAGGCTTCATCTGTGGATCTCAGGACCCAAAGTCATAATTCTAGGCTGGTAGCTCACAACTTAACTAGTTTTCTGTCCTTCATCTCTTAACAGGACCAACTTTTAATTACTATTTTTGGCTGTCGGCTCTGGCCTTGACTAAGATTTGCTTCTTGCTTCCAAGAATGCCAATTTCTATCACAGAAGATCCAGTTGTCCCTCATCATCCATGGCTTTTCAACTTATAAGTACCCCTGTGTCTTAATACACATTAGGAAGCATTAGAGCAGAACCTAGTGCACACATGCCCACACACACACTGACTCTAGACCATAAACAGAGCCTATCTGGACAGGGCCTGACCGGGGCACACTGCCTGTCCCCGGGTGTGTGAGTCAATCAATGTCTTCTAAACCTGGCAGTTGGGATATCTAAATCTAGGCAGCTGGTTCATTTTTGGCTCTAAGACTGGGACCAAGTTCCAAAGCTATTGAGACCCTGGGTTACCATTTGAACTTGATTTGAGTTCAGGTCCCTCTTGAGCCTCTGTCTCTTGCTCTGACCTTGAAATCAGCTTCCTAAGAGACAGTGGTAGCCTACTGCCTGGCCTCTAACCCTGCTGGGCAGTTCGGGATTCCAAGGGCACACCGTTGTACTTCTGATTGTACCTCTTCCAGTAGCCTGGCGACCCCTCTGGATGCCCCACACCCTGTGCATTAACGTGACTTTCCACTTCTGTGCCTGGATATTACCGGTGTGGTTCTAGACCTGCTGAGGGCTAGTCATTATCAAGAAGTGACTTCTCCAGGTCAGGTGGAGGAAGATTGGCATGTTCTCAGTCATATAAGGAAGAGAGAAAAACAAAACCAAAAAACCAAAGAAGATATATTGGCTACTAACCTTCTTCCTTCCCTCTTGTCATCTCTCTCCTTCCCCCTCCCTCCATCCCTTCCACCTCCTTCCCTGCTTCCCTCCTTCCCTCCCTTCCAGCCTTCCTTTTATTCAATAAATAGCATGTTAACTACATTATCTGTTAAGAATTTGCAAACCTGATTGGAAAGAATTTCCACACCCCCAACTTCTCACACACACACACACACACACACACACACACACACACACACACACAGTGAGAAAAATGGTCAAAGGGAATATAACATTAAGCACCAAAATGAACAATGCAAACAGAAACAGTTCCTACGGTTGATAGAGAGGAAAGCGAAATAGCATCTGAATCAATCGTAGAATAAAAGTGAACAACGTAAGTAAAATAGTACCTGTTAGCCATGGAGTATTTCTATAGCTGTATAAGACAAGTTTTTTATCAGTAACACCCACCTCTCAGATACCTTCAGTTCTCCAAATGGTGGCTGTGCACGTGATGTGTGTGTGTGTGTGTGTGTGTGTGCGTGTGTGTGCGTGCGTGTGTGTGCGTGCGTGTGTGTGTGTGCGCGCGCGCTTTGTGGGGTTGATGAGAGAGCCTAAGGCAGGGGGACAGGCCATATCCCACCCCCCAGGTGGGACATGTGTGATGTTCCTCAGGCACTCCTGGCTGCCCAAGAACAAAGGAAAGGGGAAAACAACTAGTTAACTGATAGAGATCAAAGTCCGGCAGGACCTAAGTCTCCATCACCCCTCCACGGGATGTGGGGAACAAAGGCAGAAGGAAATGGCAGATAGAACTAAAGTTCCTTATACCCTGCAGCCCACTGACAGATACTTGAGGCTCCAGGAACTCCCTACTGTCTTAATGCTAATGCTTTGCTAGAGGGAAAACCAACCTCAGCTTGACAATAGCTAGGCCTCCGGGATCCTGTGAGTCTTCTTTAGCAGATGAGAATCACAGTAGAAACTTCCCCTGGACTTTACCTCCCCCCAACTCCACAGTACAAAACCAGTCTCTCCTCGTGGTCCCAGGACAGCTCTTCCTGCCCACGGGTGCTCCACCCCGTGCTTCAATAAAATCACCTTTTTGCACCAAAGATGTCTTCGGTCCTGGACCCCACGAACCCCACTATCACCCCAAAAAGCCTCATCGGGGTTTGCTTTAAGAATTCTCTAAAACTCACATCTCTATGACGTAGGAATCCTTAATCCACCAAGGAGGAATCCACCAAGGAGCAAGGAAGTAACTTGTACAGCGAGGAAGCAGCTGAGTTTGCCTGCTCTGAGGGAGCCGTGCACCAGGAGGCTCGCGGGGGAGCGGAAAGCCATCTGTGGACGTGTGGAGAATTCGAGCTGGAATCAAAGGCAGTAAGAAGCCCTGGAAAGTGTTTGGTGGACAAGTGAGTCAGTGGCTTCAGTTTTTAAGAGGATTAATTCAACCCAAAGAGTTGGATGCACTGGGGATGAGGTGGGGGGGGGGGGGGGACCGAGCAGCTGACCAACGACGCTCATTCTGCTAGCATGATCCTCTCCTTCATCATCCCAATGGTTTAGAAACAGCACATGACCCGAATGACAGGTCCCGAAACATCCTCCACACACACATTTCCAGGAAAACTTGGTTGTCTCAGTTGCTTGCCTTTAAATCGATGCCTCAGAGTGGTTCCTTCCCTCAGATTTTCATTACCAAAGTCCGTAACACCACTCCAGAAATTTTAAAAAGGAAAGAAAAAAGATTTTTCAAAGCAAAATATTGGTTCCTTCTGATGTCACGTTATGTCTGAGGACTCAGGGTGGGGTAAGGGACTCTGTGCAGAGTGAAGCATGCTCAAAATGTCACCAACAGAAGATGGGATTTGGGTAGGAGCTGTTAATGACTGAGATGGCTTAGTATGTGTCTTCTGATGGAGAGTTCCAGAGGAGATTCCAACTAGGCTGGGGGGACACTCCCTTTCTGATCAGGCTGATTGCTAGGCCCCATCCTCTAGGATGGGTTTGCAAAAGACATACAACGAGCGGACCTGTCCTCACGGAGGCCAAAGCCTTTCCCAGAAGGGTTAAGTCCAGTGGTCTCTCCAGGAAAAGGAAACACAGAGTCAGGGATGGATCAGGGTGCTGACTAATCTATAAACCCCAAGAGGGGCAGAAGCTGAAACCATTTATTTATAATTAGAGATGTAATGGGCTGTGTGACTTGAAAATTCATGATTCAACGTTCGTGGTGAAAATGCTCAATAATAATCCAGAAAACAATCAAAAGCTTGGACAAGAAATATTTGGATTTATATCAGGTATCCCCTTCTCAGGCAAGACCAACACAGGTCTTCTGATAAGTCGCCACTCTGAAAACTAAAATTGAACGGAAACTTCAAATTCTCCCTTCAGGGCCCCCTGTCACTGGAGTTGGTCCTATTTATGGCAAGAGGCCCCCAGGCTAGGGTGGGGCCCAGGGAGGCTGGTCTGACTTCTCTGAACTTCCTATCAGGATTGACCTTTGAAGAATGTGCCCCCTGGGATTCCAGAGTCTGGAAACAAATATAACTGACGTTATCTACAACAAGGAGAATTAGAGACCTACTCAATGTTTACTTTGAAAACACATTTGGGAATTTCTGATCTAAAATTTTCCCTGGAATCAAGAAACATGAAAGCATGCTTCCACTATGATGTTAAATGGGGGGACGGGAGGGGAACCCAGAATGTGAAGCTCCTGATTTCAAATATAGATGCAAGTAAACAGGACGGGGATAGAATTTGGAAGGGTGAAAGTAGTTAACTTAGGCCTAAGACATTTAAGAAATTACAAGGAAATGATTTATCCAGTGTCATTACGCTATGCTGTTTTATTGATTTTTTATTTTTAAAAGTAGATCAGAAAACCATCCATTGTATAGAATTATCATCAGATTGGTTCCCAGAGAGGTGGGTTTTATCTTCGGCCATTTCCCATCTCCAAAAATTTGTTGTGAAGAATAAGTTAACAATGCACAGCAATTAGCATCCGCTTGGCATACAGTGGTCCACCTTGTAGTTGTCATGGTCATTATGATTAACACTCATCTCAAGCAAAGCCCAAGGGAACGTATCCATTAAGCTTCTATCCCTGATTTGGTTTCCCCAGTGGCAGTCAGCCTCACCACTGGGTATCTCCCCCTTTCATTACTAAAACCCCACCCTAGTTTGCATAAACCTACCTGGGTAAATATGGACAAACCTGATCAGTCCTGTCGCTGCATGTCTGCAAGGATAGAGGTAATACAAACTAAGTGCCTTGCTGACCGGCACTGTGCATTTATTACAAAAGGAGAAAACATGCATGAGTTGCCCACCTTTGCCACTGCTACATTTGCTAAAAATATCTGAAGGCATTTTCTGTGTTTGCTGACATCTGTGATGTCTGCTATTCTGGAAGATCCATCAGATTCTCCCAACCTCCAAAGCTAAGGGACGTCTGCAGCCTTCATATGGTGTCTCTTACAGAGGATTTTCCTCTGTCAAAAAAGCCCTCCGTGGAGGGTCCAACTTCATCGGTAAGTATCTTCCATGAACCCCAGGCCCTGTGCTCTCCAGAGGAGCTATTAAATTAAAATAAATATTCTGTTCTCCCTCACCCTCTCCAGAGGCCATGTGTTCCAAGAAAGACTGCTAGCAACCAGGAGTCAGAGCACAGTCTGCTTCAGAGTAGAGTTTCCTGGTGCTGGGGACTGCCTCAGCAGGGGCTGATCCACAAAAAAGCAAAAGCCCAGGATGTCCCCAAGCCTTCCCATCACTAAGGTGCACTTAGGATGCTATGAATCCACTCAATCAGTGCCCTGATTCTGGTGTCCTATGGGGCAACCCACAGTGTGGACTTCAAAACAGAAGCATCATCAGCCTTTCATTAACACACTATTATTGATCGTGATTGCACTGGACTGGCCCTAAGACACAACTATTGTTGTGTCTGTTGCACATTTCAACCCCTCTGAATTCAGGTGTGCAGAGAAGCCAGACAGCCGACAGACACACGCACTTATATCGCCTGTACGTGACCATCCACATTTTCAGAATGTGTGTCAGTGGCCTGGAGGAAAAGCCCACGGACGAGAGTTGAGCTCTCTTTTCAGAAATGTTTCTTCACCAATATATTTGCAAACACAGAAGACACTAGTGTGGAAGAAAACCCGGCAACGGAATCTGAGCCAGGGGGTGATCCACAAGACTCAGACTCGAGTATAAAATGTTTTAAGAACACCTTAAACCATTTATGGTGCAATTATTTGTCTTTTTGTATGTGTACAGGCACGATATATGGCAAAGGTCTATATAAATCACTCTAAAGAGAATACTTACACTAAATAAGAATTACACTTTGAAAATAAGAATGACCTAGTTTAAAAACAAGAAAAATTGTTTTTTAGCATAAAGGCTATTCTATTACTCACCTATGGAATATAGTTCTTTTCTCAGGTTTAAGGGCTATCTACGTCAATGGTATGAAAAAAAAGAGAGAGAACAATGTGTACATTACACGTGGTTAAATATCCAGAAGATATCTGATTAGCCAATACAGTGGTCTTCCTATAAACACCCCTATAACTGACTGTGATTCCATGGTCTGATGAGTCTTCTACCTGATTTGAGAGCAGCAATTTGGGAACAACACAATTTGAATAAGCCACTCACAAAATTTCACTCAGAATGCACCGACTCAAAAAAAAAAGTCACATTTATTGAACATGTGCTAGACATTGTGCGAGGCATTTTGTATGCATTAGCTCATTCAATCCTCACAAGGAATCTGCAAGGCAGATATCAATCTCCGTAAATTACAGATGAAAAAAAAAGGACCAGAAGGATTTTCTACTTGCTCCAAGTTACACAACTGGTAAAGTACAAATATGGGTTTGAACTCCAAACACTATGTTCTTTATTATATATTCTTCATACAAAGTATTGAATTATCCCTCAATCAATCTACGCCAAGAATCATCCCACACACAAACACACAAACTAAATTGCGAAACCCACAAACTAAGAGCAAGTAATGAAATGTTTATATGAGTCAAAAGAAATATTGAGCCAAGTAATCACTTATTTCATCAGCAAATGCATTAAAACATAAAATGATTGATGATGATGTAAAAGAAAGTGATCAACGAACCTCAGGATCTTGACATTGTGTGATACATGAGCCACGCTTGTTATGGAAAGTCCTGAAATTGTTTAACCTGTGTGAGTGAGGGGTGGGAGGTCATGCTTTCCAAGTTGGTGACAAATTTTTCTATTTAAGAGAAAAAAACACCTCTATATATGTTGTACTCTCCTCCCCAACATAAGCTCAGGGTTCATGAGGAAGGAAACACTTTCAATAGTGTGTTCATTTAACCTCAGTGAGAATGCATTCCGATCATGAGGTCTTGAAATAAGCTTTAGATAGAATGGCTCCCATTTTAAACACCAGGTACAAGGACTCCATCAATAAGAAGCTGATCTCAACCTCCATGTTAGACCACTGGGCAAGAGAAAGAGTTTGAACAGAGAAATTGCTCAATAAGTGATGCTGTTTTTATAAAATATATTAAAAATACGCAGCTTTGATGGTCTTCAATGAGGAGACACCAAACCAGCAAAAAGCAAATTATTTATATACAGCCCAGGTAAGGATGTGGCCAAGCTTATATGCACAGACTGCCTCTCTGCAACATTGAAGAACCTTCTTCTGCAGATGGACATAGCCAATAGTTTGCCATATATTAAGTGTAAAGAAAAAAAAAACCATAACAAACTCAAACTTTGTTTAGATTGCTATAAACCAAGAGAGAAGATCAAATCTATGAAAAAGGAAGAGCAGCAAGGATCGAGGTGGATGGATGCGTATCACGAAGTTGGCTGGGAAACAGCTCAGTAGACCTAGAGATAGATCCATGACACCAGAACTTACTTGATGGTTTCAGGTATTAACAAATATGTGCGGATAGATTCTCTAGGAAGGAGGTTGTAAAGAGCCAGGCAGAGGGTCAAGGGATGGTTAACTGGGTCTGGCCTGGCAACAAGAAATTCAGAAGGGAGGGGTGTCTGGGTGGCTGGTTGGTTGGGCGTCCAACTTCGGCTCAGGTCCTGATCTCATAGTTTGTGGGTTCAGGCTCTGCGTCGGGCTCTGTGCTGACAGCTCAGAGCCTGGAGCCTGCTTCGGACTCTGTGTCCTTGTCTCTCTCTGTCCCTCCCCAGCTTGCTTGCGTGCTCTCTTTCTCTCTCTCTGTCTCTCTGTCTCTGTCTCTCTCTCTCAAAAACAAATAAATAAACATTTAAGAGAAAAAAAAGAAATTCAGAAGGGAAATGGAATGGTGACCAGGGAACCTATTCCAAAGTCCAACTGCAGGGTTTGCCCCCTCCCCCCTCAAGAAAAAAAAAGGCTGAGATAAGGCTTTGCTGCCAGGTGAGTGGCAGAGGACTCACCCTAAACCTCTAGGTGCCTGTGCTTAGACCCTGTTGACCTGAGGTTGTAGTTCAGGGCCTCAGATGTTCCAGGTGGGAAATACATTGCTGGACTATTCTGAGTCAAGTTACCCTAAACATTTATGTACCTTCTGGAGTCACACCCCGCTGCTTTTTTGTCCCTGGCCCATCTCCGGTGTATGAGAGTAAGACAGACAAAGCAAAAGCAGAAGGGGGGACTGCTGATGTCCTGTGCTTGAAGGGGGAAGGGAGGCTGAATACCTTCAGATTCCTGCCACGGATAGGGTAGTGTCTGGAATTTCATTCTCTCTTTAGGTTATTGTTACTTTCCAAAGAGCTCATCTATCTTTCACCTAGCTATTGCTCTGCTCACCTCTCTTCCTATCAGACCTACCTTAACTTGCAATAATGTCTGAGAAGGATGACCCTTTAGCCAACACGTAGGATCTTTAGCTTCTACAGAAATAATTTATCATGTGAGCAGAAGTGGACAGGTGGGTTTTAAAACAGAAGAGGGTAAGTTTGAAAGCATGAGAGTCCAGAATGAGTGAGAGAGAGAGAGAGAGAGAGAGAGAGAGAGAGAGAGAGGCAAGAGAGACATAGAGGGAGCGGAAGAGGAGCGAGGGAGAGAGAGAGAGGACGATGTCACTTGGGTCATGTGGAAGATGCAGGAGGAGTGGGAAAGTAGTACCGTCTCTGTCCTTCCCAGGATGGCTGTTATGTGCCAGGCAAAGCGCCAGCCGCTTTCTGGGCAGGATCTCACGGACCACTCCCTCAAGTAGTTGTGGTTTTCTTCTTTTCAAAGAGGAGGGACTTGATGTGAGAACCAGAGACTAGTTACTCAGTGAATGAGAAACACATAAAGTTCTCACTGAGTTCTGTTTTCACTCTCCCCAAACCCTTTCCTTCTCCTCTGTGTTGGCCTCTTTCTAAAACGTCCCCAAATGTTCAGGCCACCTCATGGGATGACGCATGACAGCTCTGAAAGAAATGTATGATCCTACAGCCCAACCCTCCCATTTTTACAGATGGGAGGCCAAAGAAGTTGTGTGAGCGGCACACTGAGCAAGGCCTTAAGCTGGGCAAGAAACCAAGCCTATTATCTTCACTTCTACTCTTGTGTTCCTACTGGGTCTCTAGGGAAACGTCAAGACCACGATGGAGACAGACTCGTAGCCCATCCCAGGCTTACCATGGCATCTTGCTACTACGGCACGCATGATTAGACCGTCCACTTTGGGAACACCGCACCCAAACATTTTCTAAATTCTTTTGTTTTGCCATCTTTTCTTAACACTGCACTCATTGGTAGAAAACTATCATTTTCTATTTTGCTTTACTTCTATCCTGATGAAATATTGGACAAATATTGAACTTACACAAAACAAACAGTGACAACAGTATCCAAAGAGACCATTTGGTTCACTCCTGCTTCTGTCGTGTCCTTGCTTTTAAGTCTGTGTTTGCTCTAACCCACCAGTATTCTCAAATTCAAAACAACTTATATTGTTTTCAACTTTAAAAGTTTGCTCGTAAGTGCTCTGAATATCTTTACTAGGAAAAAAAATACTTTAAATAAAAATCATTGTTCAGATGTCATTCACATCAATCATTTTCCCGCAACAGCAGGAGAGTAGAAATAATTACAATCATGTGCCCTGTACTTGAAGGATGTAAGGCGGAAAAAAAAAATAGATTATTTCAACAGGAGTCTGAAAGTGTCCGGCATTTCCAAAGACCATCTTTTGGCCATCCATTTCCCCAGAAACACCAGTGACTATTCCTCTAACAATGTTTCCAGTTACACAACACCCACATTCCTAGTAATCATTCCCTCCCATCGTCACCATAAGCGTACCCACACAATCCCACTCATTGCTCATTTCACCAACTCTCTTTTCATGCCAGATACCCAGCCTATCGGAAGCATCAGGCTGAATCAACAGAGGTCGAAGCAGCAGCAAAACCAATCCGGTGCCAGATCTGAACCGCATCAAGGCCAGTGGGTCACGTGGGATAACTCACCACGACCACATGACTTTGAAAGGTTGTCCCCAGTAACTTTCTCCCCACATAGGCTTTGCCCACACAAACTGCAAGGTCCTTGAGAAGATATAATGAAGAGTAAGAAGAGAATGGCTAAGGGGCAGAGGTCTTTATGGGACTCCAGTCATGAGTCTTTGCCCCAGGTTGAAAAAAGCCGACTTCTAGCCATCTAGAAGAATAAGCTCAAAACTTGGGTTGTAGGACCGTGTCACCTACCACATCCCTCAGGGCTGTAAAAATGATCTGTCTGCTAAGCCATTTTCTTGACAAGCGTTTTGCCTACCTACAAAGGAGTCCACATCCTTTCCCCCTTTCTTCATCTCCTTCAAGTACCCGAGAGCTTCAGGAGCACCAAGCAGCTCAAAATCCTTGTCCTTGGATAGTTGCACTCTCCCCACAAAAAAAGTGCTTTGTGGTGTTTGAGTGGGAACTGGGGAGGGTTGACATTAGACTTTGCAAGGGGGTTCATGTTTACCTTCATGACGCCGGCTGCAATCATCAGAAGCTGTTACTTCTCTAACGGGACCAAGTATAAGCCAATGATTTTTAGCATACCTGTATAAAAACCATTTTCATAATAGCCCATTTTATAAATGAAGAAATTGCCTCAGAGATCTTACTAAGGCTCATATAAAGTCTTTAATCATCTATTTGTTTGACGTTTACTATAAATGTGAAGGTGCTCCACCTAGATCCCTCTTCAAGGAAAGACTCGCCGTCTAGCTGCATAGAATGCAATCAGCACAGAGTTTCCTTCTGTGGGCTTCTTAAGAGCCTGCCTTGCCCTAGGCACTCCCTTCCCAGGGCAACCTGAATCTAGGAACTGGACAGAGTCAGAAACTAGAGACTTGGCCATTTTGGTCCAACACCTTACACGCTGATAGACAATACTCATTCCAGAGCTCTCTGCAGGGTTGGCCAAGGCTTTGGCAAATCTTTATGACAGTTTGATTTCTACCTCTGTCCAATCCTGCTTTCCCTCTCTTCTTTCACAGATGGTACTCTCCACTAAATATCTTGCATCCCAACCTCTGTCTCTACGTCTGCTTCGGGGTGACCCGATGGCTGACACCCACACAACTATTCGACCTCTCTCTCTTTATCCAGACGCAGCCTAGACTTTAGTACTCAGCTGGCCTGACAAGGAATATACTAATAGTGCATAGGCAAGTCATTACCATACCCAGCTGCAGCTGGGGCCACCCCGACTCCAGTGCCTCAGATCCCAGAAAGTGAATGTTTGCCTTTTTCCATATTTCTAGAGACTCTGCCCTACCACATTCATGGCTTCTAAGCCCAGGTTTTCTCAGAACAGATTCACCAATTATCAACTCTAAGACGGTGTTTATGATGGTCATTATCTTTTATCAGGTCTCAAACAAATGCCTGTTGAGGACTGTCCAGTGAAATGATCAGCTCAAGGTGGTCACATATAAGACAATACAATTTTGCAATTAAGCCTAGCAATTTCCTGTCCACCTTCACACAAAACACTGTGTGAGTGAAACCAAACACATCCCTTGCACCACCACTGGATTTACCCCTTGCTTTGATGTTTGCCAAATGGCTATAAATAGACAGACTCAATCCTTAACTGAGTGGGTCTCCGCATCTCTCCTTTACCTTCTAGATGAATTGGTCTTCTAGTGGCAGATGTTGTTTGAATATGCCCTACGTGCATACTCTTGGAATACCTAGCCCAGCGTTGTTTCCTGTCCTGTGACAGGAAGACATCAAATCTATAACGAGAAGTTTCCAGAAAATGGCTGTGGTTGCCCGGTGATCAAGAAGAAATAGCCCAAGAGATGAAAATTGGTAAAAACTGGTTCAGACTACAACTCTGAATGTAATATTCGTATTTGCTGTATACTTGCTGTATAGTAACTGATAACCTGGACTCAAGTCCCCTGGTCTTCTCAGCAATATGGTAAAATCACTCAGCAATAAACACATCCCATGCTGCATCCTAACTGAACTCTGTAGCTCACTTTTTCCCCCCAGAGATAGAAAATAGCTGATACCATTCCCTGAGCAGCATTCTGTTACCAAGTTTCCTTATGACTCTCGTCTAATTATTTATTCATTCGTTGTTGCATTTCTTTAACAAGTATTCCTCGATAACCAAAGAATGTTTATGTCCTCCGGTGGGTTTTCTTAACTAAGCCACCTACCATAGGATTCCCATGCCAACCCCTCCCATGAAAATTTCACATCCGCCTCAATACATGTTTAACTTTCAACTGCTCTTCCCTATGGCTTCTCCATTTCACTAAGGACCATGTTCACTTAGCTGCTCAAGTCAGACACCAGGTACTCATCCTTGATTGTTCCCTCTCCTCCATTATCCACATGCATCCATCCATCTATCCATCCCAAGATCTTCCAATTTTGATGTTTAAATCGCTCCTAAATCCATATTCTTTTCTCTAGCTCTGCAGGGACCACCCAAGGCCAACCCACAATATCTGCCACTACCACAACAAAATCTATTCTGAAATGTTTGCTTCCTCTCTTGTCCTCCTCAACTCCTTTCTCCACTGCGTGAGCAGACAGAGCGAGCAACTTAAAAAAGCTCCATCAGTTTATATAACTTTGCTGTTTCATTCAGTCTGATAGCATCTAGTGGCACTTAAAGCACAATCTAAAATCTGTGTGTTCTGTACAGTCTTGAGCAATCCAACCCTGACTTCCTCCTGCGGTCACTCCTGCTCCCTTTGCTCACTCCCGTGTGGCCACGATGACCTTCTTCTAGCTTCTCACCCCCGCCAAGCACTTTCCAGCTTCGTGTTTCTGTGTTTGCTCCTCTATCTGCAACGTCCTTCTCCTGAATACGTCTCATTCTTCAGATATCTACTTACATGTCGCCGCCTCAGAGCGCTTTCTCTAACCACCTTATCCAGAACAGGCCACTTACCTACACACGTGGTTATCCTTTATTATAGTACCTGTTACTTCCTTTCAGAGAATTTCTTCCAATTCATGATTAATGAATGGACTTGTTTCTTTACTCAATGTCTGACTCTCCTCCACTAGACTGTGAGTTCCAGGGGGCAAGCACTATCTTTCTTATTCAACGCACCTTAGCACCTAGGACAGGGTCTTGCTCATAAGTTGTCGGTTTTGTTTTTTTGTTAATGTTTACTTGTTTATTTTGAGAGAGAGAGCGCGCGCGCGCATGCGTGTGCATGTCCATGCGAGCAGGGGAGGGTCAGAGGGAGAGAGAGAGAATCCCAAGCAGGCTCCATGCTCAGCACGGAGCCCAACGTGGGGCTCAATCTCATGACCTTGAAACTGTGACTTGAGCCGAAATCAAGAGGCGGATGCTCAAACAACTGAGCCACCCCCACCCCTCACCTGTAACTTTTCCAACGAACGAACCTTCTTTCTGCTCAGACCCCCTTCTCCAGGCTCCCATCAAACACCATGGCACCACCCTCGTGTTCCATCCTCTCCCCGGTCAGTGCAGTCCTACCTCGGGAACACTCCCGTCACCAGTCCCTTCTCTCCATCCCCGATGCTATGCCCTCAACTCAGACACTCGTCATTCCACACTCGGACAACTACAACCCTCTCCTAGCAGGTCCACCTGGCTCTGCTTTCTCCCTCTCTATCCTCCATACCCTGTCAGAGTGACCTTTCCAATATGCAAATCACTCCCCGGCTACAAACCTTCAAATGGCTCCCTGTGGCCTACAGGATAAAGTTCAAACTTCTTAGCATGACATGTGAGGCGCACGGTAACCTCGCCCTGCCTTCCCCTCAGTTCATCTCAGTCCTCTCTAACCACTCCCACGTCCACAGTCTCCAAACATTCTTTCCCTGCTTCCCACCATCCTGCCCATCCTACGTCCTACAGGCCTCCTAATTCATTCACGTTCCTGCCTGTCCACAGTTACCAGGCTCACTTCCTCTGGCCGGGATGACCACATCCTTCTCTCTAATTGCACATCGCCCTGACCAATCCATTTTCTAAATAGCGGTGAGAGAGCTTTTACACACACAATTTAATCATGGAAACATCTGCCAACTGTCCTCCTTGCTTAAAATCCATGGACAGAGGTTAACAGGTCATGCAAGAAACAACCCCTGGGTATTCTTCCCACACTACCCTTCCCACTCTCGCTGTACTCAGAGCCACTCTCACGCTCCTTCCCATCCCAGGGCCCTCGCTCCTCCTTTCCTCACCTGCCTAAAGCACTCAGGAACACTTTCTCCCCATGGAAACTCCCCCTTTCATCATTTTCTTTCGAGGCAATGCCAAGATTCCCTGAGTAACCTCTTGTAGCTCACTGCATTTTTCTTCCAAGCTCTTATCCACCCACGGAGGTTTGGGATATGGGAGAAGGAGCAGGTTCTCCAAGAGGATACAATGAGTTCCAGACCGTGAGTTTGGGGAGAGAGTAGGAGGCTGAGGGTCACTGGATGTAACACTCTGGAGGCCGTTCTTTTGGCTGGGGGTGCTCTGCGTGCCCTGGAAGATGCCGAAGAGGTCTTACATCATTTTTATATATATTTCCATAATTTCTAGGGGTCTGGCACAGCTGGGAGGCCGCAGCATGTGCTCAATTCAAAGTGGAAGGAATTAAAATCATGGCATTTTGTCCATTTGTTCAGGTTTTGTTTCTTAAAGTTGTCAGAATACCTTTCTTCATCTTTTTTTTTTTCTTTTTGAGGGGAGATACCTATTCATCAAGGGGATTTTTCGTCAACTCCCCTAACGTATCCGTTCAGTAATCATTCATTCATTCATTTATTCACTCAGCATGCACCCGTTGGGTGCCACATCCTTTCCTAGGGGCAAGGACGAGGCGAATGGTCTCTACCTCGATGGTGGCACATGGACGAAGGAAAAACCACATTTACACCCTAGGATTCGGAGAGATTGGAAAACAGATAACGATCAAGCTGTCCAAGTCCAGAGCAGCAGGTAACAAATAAGAGCCACATCTGAAGGGGAGAGAGTGGGACAGGTACAGAAAGGCAGAGTCAAGAACCCTGGGGGCAGGACCGTTCAGCTGGAGGGAACCTCTTGCTATTTCAGCCCAGTCAGTGGTTGGAGACGTAGCTCTCTGACGACTTGGCAGGTTCCTATAAACAAATGCGTGAGATCAAGATCCACTAGGCAGTGTCATCTGGCTCCAAATGGATATTGTGCTCCCAACAGAACTAAAGCTGGTGGCCAAGAATCCTGGGGCCCACGGCGATTGCTGAGAGGGAAAGCAGGCAAGGGCTGGTAAGCATTAGGAGCCCTGCAAGATTCTAGTAGCACCAAAGATTAGAGTGGCAGAGGAGGACACTGGGCAGATTCCCAACCCAGTGGACTGAGACAGCAGGACAGGTATGTGCCAGGAATGCCTAAGACTCGTCCCCAAACTGGATCCGTTACCCTCTGTTGGTTCTCAGCACCGAATGGAAGCCAATCCAGACTGTGGGTTAGACACTCAGCTCCGAGCAAGCCTGGCTACAGCTGTGGCAAGTGAGGCTACAGATGGAAACGCAGGCGAAGATGGGGCTGACATCATGCATGTCCCTCTGGCCCCTCGCCATCCTGTCCTCCTCCTGCAGGAGCCCCAGGGAGGACGGTCATCTCGGTGAAGCAGGGCCCTGCTGCCTCCATTTGTTAAGACCTTCCTTCTGTCCTTTTTAAATATCACTGTTAATACCCCCTCGTGGCACTGTCTTGGTCCTTTACCCTTTCATCCAGATATTATTAAAAACTAGTGTCAAAAATGAAATTCTCCAAAGACCCGGTAAAAGTCAGCTGTGAGGCCATGCTGCACAAGAGCTCGGCCCGTGATGGGGTGAGCCACTTCCTAAGCTGTGATTTCTGCAGCTAACACTTTCATTTTTCAACCCTATGACGGAAAGCCTAGAGCTAGCCCCGCTTCTGTGCCCTCCGCTGTACCCTTCCTGGGCTTGAAACCATTCTTAAAACTCCCTTATTTGTTTTAACCTTCTACAAGCTTCAGACTTACCCCTTCCGTCTCGTTATGCATAATCTCCTCACAAGGTTCCTGCACCACCAACCTTACCTTCCCACAGGCAAATATTCTTTTACAGACATTTTCGGAACAGTAGGGGTGCATCCCGCCCTGGGACTCCAATGAGTGACCCCTTTTAAGACTCGCTGAGACATTTTGGTGAGCTTATCAGAACATTTGGAAGGAGCAGTTTAAATTCAACAGTTCTGATGTGGAACCAAATATATATTAAATAGTGCTATATAGCTAGGTAATGTGTGGTAACGCCATGAATTTAATCCACAGTGGCCAGGCACAAAAGATAATTACATTTATTTTCCTCCAAATTAAATTAAATCTAGCTTCAATAGGTTTAAAAGAAAAATCAATCTCTGTTCTATTTAGTGACCTTTCCATCTCCCCAAGGTCATGCAGTCATGGTAATAATAGTAATTATTGTTTTATTATAATTAATGAAATACGGTAAACATGTAGCAGTTGCTAAGTTTCAGGCACTATCCTAAGTGCTTCATCTCACTTACCACAACAACCTTAGGAAGGTAAGTAGTTTAATTTTTATCTGTTTTACAGACCTTGAGGCACAAAAGACCTTCGGCCCAAGCCCACGGAGTAAACGGAAAAGATGGCATCAGAGGCTTGTTCTACTAGAATCTGCTCTTACCAACCACAGAGAACATAAATTCTAGCATTTAAAGGTTATCTTGGAACAGAGAGAGGGCTTTACACTTAACCCAAGGTGTCCGCCATTGTTAGATTTAGTCTCCTGTTCCATGGGGTGGCTTCTGACCTCTAGTCCCTCGTGGGGCCATTCCCCTGACCACAGGCCCAGCCACAGAGTCTTGGTTAAAGGCTGCTGGTCTTGATGTTCAGCTTCCCCTGTCTCCCACTGAGACCCCCAATCCAGGACACTATGTATAATTAGGACACGGTCTCCAGCTCCCATGAAAATCCCAGTGACCATCGTTCCCCTAATTCACATACCAGCCTTTTAAACTGAAACTAAGGCTGCTCCCATCCTTGACTCAAATCACCAGCCTCTAGAGTCTCTCCCTCTGTGCCAGTCCAGAACAATCTCCCTAAGGAAGCCTGAAACACCAAGACTATTTGCTTCCTTCCCGCTAGTGTGGATTTCGGTGTGGGGGATGACGAGATCCCTCCTTCCTGAAAGAAAATGCCTGATTCACTCAACCATGATGAATGTACAGTATTTTTTCCTTGTCTTTAAGACTGAGTGGGGGGTGCCTGGGTGGCTCAGTCGTTTGGGCGTCCAACTTCAGCTCAGGTCATGATCTCACGGTTCCAGCCCCACATCGGGCTCTGTGCTGACAGCTCAAAGCCTGGAGCCTGCTTCAGATTCTGGGTCTCCCTCTCTCTCTGCCCCTCCCTGGCTTGCGCTCTGTCTCTGTCTCTGTCTCTGTCTCTCTCTCAAAACTAAACAAACATTAAAAATTTGTTAGAAAGACTGAGGTATGTGGGATTATCCTCTTGGAGCCATTACCATACCCCTCACCCCGTCGCTGAACCTGACTCTCTCCCCTCCATTCTATCCCATCCCATCACTATCAAGCCTCCTGCACCCCACAAATTAAAGAGAGTTGTGGGGCACCTGGGTGGCTCAGTGGGATAAGTGTCCAACTCCGGCTCAGGTCATGATCTCAGGGTTCATGAGTTCGAGCCCCACATCAGGATCTCTGCTGTCAGCACAGAGCCCTCTTTGCATCCTCTGCCCCTCCCCCTGTGCTCGCTCACGTGCACTCTCTCTCTCTCTCTCAAGAATAAACATTTAAACAATTATAAAAAAAAAGAGTTGCCAAAAAAATTGCATCTGCCTTTTGAAAATGGTAGATAAACAGAAAGAACCAAGCATTATTTATTCTGCTTCTTCTATATAAACTGTTCTTCCAGGTCAACAAATGGTTGAGGATGGAAAGTGTCCCCCTAGAGAAGTATTGCAGATAATAAATGAAGGTAGAGCGACAATATCACCACTCTGTAAACCCCAATGGATTAGTAGAGCTAAACAATGGCCATGAATGGCTGCCCACGTCACCAAAAAGAGGCCACCAGGCATTCCTTCCTCCCCAACGGAACAGAAACGAAACAACCAACAAGCCTGAACCTGATCAAGTCTCTAGATCTGTGCTCTTTAATACAGGAGTCACTAGCCACAGGCAGCCGTTGGGCCTTCCTTCCATCTGAGCCTAGAGTCTAACTCTGTTTTTAGAAGCATGGGCAATGCTCAAAGTATGAAGTAGAGATCCAAACTGGGGTAAAACGTGGCAACAGGTCAAATTCAGCATTGGAGTCAGGTCTGATTTTTTTTAAATGTTAATGATATATCAGGTTCTATCCAAATTCCCCTGCTTCAAAATGTAAATATGCAAATAGCATGTGCTCAGGGTAGTACGATAAATGGAAGGAGGTAGAGACAAGAGGAGGAAGCTTCAAGAAAGGCCCCACGGCCATAAGAAAAGGCCAACAGGAGTGGTGGGGACTGTTCAAGTTGCACCTGACAGCTGGTGGAGGCCAACCAGGCCTCCTGACAGCTCCCACTCACTGGCGTTGGCCTCAAATTCCTTGCTGGAGTTTCATCTTTCCATCTCCCAGCTGAGTTCTGGGCCTCTGCCTCATCCCCACCTCTGTGACAGAGAATGTTGCTTGGGAATTTGTTCCAAGACAATTGCAAAATTCAGAAACGCCAATGCAAATTACTTGGCACAGACACTACCTGAGCAGCCAAGCTCAGTGCTGGGCTACGGATCTCCACCCCATTCTCTGAGGTGGGGACGGTGGGGGGGGGGGTGCCTGGTCACCCGGCGGGTCACGGGTTCCTGCTCCATCTCTTACCAGATTTTCCAAATCAAGTTGTCCTAGACGTGCACAGAGTGAGTACAGACAGTACCTAGAGAACCTTCCATGGTGCCTGGCTCAGAGGTGACTTTGCTGTAATGCCCATGGAGCTTGAGTTTCCGGGACGTCCGTGCATAGCAGCCCCTTCCAAGGCCCTGGGAGGGGCTTTAGGAAGTTCATTAATAATTTTATTCTCTGTCCTCGAGGACTTAAAAAGTTACTTAAGCTCAGGTCTCACAAAAGATGAATCTGTCCCTACTTTGGCCCAATTTAGTTCTCAACCAATGTGTCCATCTATCCTGTCCTCACTCATATTCCCCTCCTTCTTCCCCTGTCTCCTTCCTTGCATTTCTACATGGTCAAATAGTACCTACCCTGCCCATTTTCTATCTTTCCCAGGCCCTGCTTATGTATGTGGCAAGCAGAATGATGACCTCTCAGAGATGCCCACAGTCTATTCCCTGGAAGCTGTGACTATGTCACCTTATGCAGCAAAGGGGCTTTGTAGATGTGCATAAGGTCATGGACCTGGAGATGCAAGGCTATCCTGGATTACCCAAGAGGCCCCGATCTAATCACATGGGTCCTTAAAGGAGAAAGTTTTCCTGGCTGAGGTCAGAAAGAGATGTACCGCTGTTGACTTTGAAGATAGAGGACATGGCCACAAGCCAAGGAAGGAGGGCAAGACACTAGAAGCTGGAAAGGCAAGGAGAGGGACTCTCTCCTGAAGCCTCCTGAAGGAACACAGCCCTGCTAACACATTAATTTTATTTTCTTTTTAAATAGTCTCTACACCCCACATAGGGCTCAAACCCTTGACCCTGAGATCAAGAGATGCACACTCCATCGACTGAGCCAGCCAGGTGCCCCCAACGCATTATTTTCAGACCTCTGATCTCCAAAGCTGTACAATAATACATTGGGTTTTTTTGGTTTGTGTATGTTTTTTTTTAAGTAGCCAAGTTTGTGGCAACCAATTACGGTGGTGATAGAAAAAAAATACAATGCAAATACCTGTGGTTTTTTTGCTCTTCTGGTGCCTTGTCCCTCATTTATCAGTCCGTGCCTCCTAATAATTCTTTTTCACTTTGAGTCGCACATGGTGGAAACAGGGCCTTCTCCCTCGTACCACCCTCCTGACATGATTTGTAAGTGTCTTGCTCTGAGATGGGTTTGCTCCTCTGAGATGGGCTGAGATGGATTTCATCAATCGGCACGCTGGTATTTTAGTATCTATGCTGACAGAGCACGTATAGCACCCTAATATTTTAAAAATCTATTACCAAGAGGCAACCACTGTTGGAAGGACAGTTACACTCTCGCATTAGTGAGCAGCCCAAAGGTTCAATCTCAAATTTTCCACTTCCTACTCCTGTGACCCTTGGCAACTTCACTAACCTGTTTGAGCCATATTCTACCTCCCAGAACAGGAGCACCGTAGGGCATTCCTTTCCGCTGCCTTGATTGTGAGTTCTACGAAGATACCCATCCACCCGGTGAAAATAGACATTTTGTAAGACTCTGAATTTAAACTCTGTTTTCTTTTATTTAAGTCTTGCTTTATAAAGCAATTTAAGTGGGCTTGCAAGGCTGCTGTTGGTGCTGCTGGTGAGCGATGGGGGTCGCTGCTTATTTCGTGAAGCTATTTCCCCAGAAGTTCTGAAAAAGACCTAATTAGAGTTTGACGTCTCACAGCACTGGTGACCTGAGGGTGAGATGATGATACCTGTGTCACCAAGTTATTACAAAAAGAAGCGGGGTAAGCCAGGGGCATTGCAGGGCCTGCACGTGGGAGGCATCCTCTGGTGGAGTTCTAACTCAAGGAACGAACATGTCACTCTTTCGTCAGGAACTTGAGCGTATTTGAATACTTACAAAATCACCTCCTGGCCTTTGCATTTGCAAACTGAATTATCTGAATCCTCTTAGTGGATCCTCTAAATGAGAGTCTATATGCAAAAGTGCTTTGGGAAGGTAACAAATGCTAGATGTTACTGTAAATTCAATTTTCTAATTATATATTCATCCTTGTAAATCTTCCCTTCCCAGAAGAGAAGTGCCCTGTTAGTAGAGTGTGGTATGAAATGCTATGACCTGTTGGGAAGAAAATCTAAATTTTTATTTTTGTCGACTGGTTTTCCCCCACCCCACCCCCCAGCCCCATGATATCTGAAGTCCATGCCTGGAACACTGCTGCTTGGAAAGCTTGAGGGAAAGGCTGAACTGAACTTGCTTTCCCTTCTGTTTCCCTAGACGACAAGGAAGTAAACAGCAGTGAGTTGTTTTTCTTTTTTGTCATTGAAGTGTCAGTCACTGTTGAAGAGTCCATCCTGGGCAGTTGTGAGTTTGGACATCAGTTGTGAGTTTGGACATCAGTTGTGGGTTTAGACATCAATTGTGGGTTTGAGATCAAACCCCAGACCTATCTCTTGAATGATAATGGGGAAAATGACTAACCACTTGAGAGCTAAACTTTGTCTAATATAAAATAGGAATCGTAATCCTAGATATCTAAAAGATGGTGTAAGAGCAAAATAAAGTCATTTCTCTGAAAGAGGGTAGCATAGTGCCTGCACAGGGGTGTTCCATGGTCATTACTTTCTACTTTCTTCTTTCTTATTTATTTGACCTCTCTAGTAAGATTATTCAAACCAACAAAATATCTGTTAAGCATGGTGGAGACAGGAGTGAAGGGAGCGCAGAGAACCCAGTTCCTCCGGTCAGCACCATAACAAGTACAACTTCCAGGGGGAGAAACACATGAGGAAACCAACAATTATGATCTGCTTTCATAAGTACTTGATCACTGTGATTAGACAAACACTAAGCACCAAGCGAACATGTAGGCAAGAAAACCTGATCACAAGCAAGGGACCAGAGGAGGATCTCTGGAGGAAATTACCTGAATGTTGTGTCTGAGTTGCCCGGAGAAGCGAGGCAGGGTTCAGGGGGGTTGGTGTTCCAGACAGAGGGATCCTATATGGGTGTCCAGGGTCCAGACACAGGAAGGCAAGGTGCTTTCAGAAAATCTGAGGTCTTCATGTCAGACGGGGCATGGAAGGAACACATTAGGGTGTGGATGGGTAGGTGATTTGGGGAAGGTACTAAAAAGTTAGGCTGCAGAGCTGGGGAGATCATGAGTTATAACTATGAATTGTAATTATAATTAGGCTTTTTGGATTTACCCAAATGGGAGGTATTGCACAATCGTATATGTGAAATGACACGATCAGATTTTCTCTTCAGAAGGTCATGTTGGCTGCCCTGGAGGGTGGACCAGAGGCAGGGAGAGCAGTGAGGAGGCCGTGGCATGAATCCAGGTGCAAAGTGGTGGTGGTTAAATGAAGACGATGACAATAGCATTGGTAAGAAGTGAGTAGATTTGTGTGATAATAAAGCTGAAACAACAGGATTTGGCCATCGGATGTCCCCTATGTGGGGAAGAAGCTGTCAGTGGTGACACTTGGGTTTCTCAACTGGGCAACTGGGTGAAAGGTGATTCTTTTCGCTGTGACACCATAAAGATGAACAACGGAAAATGTCTGCTATATGAGCCGAACAGGATATTCGTAGAGCCAAGGAGAATTACCAAGAGAGAGTTGGCTACGCCTCTGAAATATACCAACATGTCAGGCACTATGTGCTAAAAGAACGTCCCGATGAGGCTAAGAAAGAATGGACAAATGAGTATGAGAAAAATTAGGGGTGGGGGCTTGGGAGCTTTCCTAGCCACTAATTCTATTTGCAAACAACAGAATCCAGCTCTGGCTGATGTGAGAAAAAAAAAATGAGCTTGCTGAAAAACCACTGGATAATTCAGGGGATTACCGGGAAATCCTGAAAAGTAGGCTGAGAAAACACAGAATGGGGTTCAGACGCTGGGGAAGCCCCAAATACATCTGTGTATCACAAAAGCCCACAGTCAGATGGCTGTAAGGAGGGTCAACATTGATAAATAGTTTTGAAAGATCAGGAAAAGAACGATCTGCTTTGGCACAGGACTGCGGCTGGTAGATTAGGTGGAGGCCGAAATTCCTCTACAACAAACTATAAGGTTGTCAGGAATAGTGTCCATACACCAACTTCTCTTTAGCACCGTGATAACTGTGTGTAGTCTGTGCAGGTACATAGGGAGTTACACAGAGATGTGCAAATGTCCCTCGGTGTCTGCAAAGTCCTGTAGGTGTGTGCCACTCTCCCCGGATGTGGGGAAGGCTGCCGACCGACCATCAAACAGGTCACCCAGGACACCTCAGAAGCTCACACCCTTGGATTCAGATCCCCATGGGCAGGGTTTCCCATTTATCCTTGCTCCGTTGCCTACACCTGCATTTCTCTGCCTGGGACGTGTCCTGTCTTCCTGCAAATCGCTAGGATTCTCACTAATTTTCTCCAGAAAGTGAAAGCGAACCTACTGCCTTGCTCTGTCTCCACTGCAGACAAATTCATCACTGAATTTCCCTGAGGATACTGTTTCCAGGTTGGCGTGTGCAAAAAAAAAAAAAAAAAAAAAAAAAAAACCAGAAAGGGAAGCTCTGAAATAAGGAAAACTCCTCCCGCATCCCCACTGTTCTGCAGCTACTTGGGCTGCTCCCAATCTACAGCGAGTGAAAAATTAAAAGAGGTTGGAGATGCCTCCACTCAACGGCTTGTGGAGAAAGCAGGGCTACCCATCCTGCCTCTAAATGAAGGGAGACTAGCCACTGATGGGGAAAATGTTCTGAAAAGAAGATCAGAGGCCATCAATCTGGCCAAAGATTGGCAGCACTCTCTCCACCCTTAGGAAGCCAGAGCTTTATTAAGAACCACATGGTTCGCCAGCGGCTCGAATGAATGGTCTTCTAACTGCAACAGGGGAGAATCTAGGATTGGGGGAAAACAACAACTAAAAATAATACATCACAACTGGAAAGAATGGGCAAATCCTCAGTAGATTGGGATCCAAAGTTGGAGCACAACTCCCCTGCCCCTATGAGGACTCCTGGCTCCTTCAGTGAAGGAGGTAAAGCTGAGCTCTCTCCAAGGAGAACAAGAGGTTGCAGAGACATGAGGACAGAAGAGGAAGGGGCACTTGGCTGGCTCAGTTGGTTAAGCGCCTGACTCTTGACTTTGGCTCAGGTCACGATCTTACAGTTTTGAGATCCAGCCCCTCATTGGGCTCCAGGGAGAGCACGGAGCCTGCTTGGGATTCCGTCTCTCTCTCTCTCTCTCTCTCTCTCTCTCTCTCTCCCTGTGCCGCTCTCCCCTGCTTACCCTCTCTCTCTCTAAAAGAAAAAAAATTAAGAAAAAAAAGAAAAGAGGAAAGCACTTGCCATCCTACGCAGTGAACTGCAAACACATAGAGTCACAAGACAAGGACACAGCAGCCTCTTGCCAGCATTGAGAATCCATAGGAACAGTGACCAGTTTAAATCACAGATGCCACTTGGTTTTTGTAGGCAGAGTTTTTTGCTTTCATCCCCAGATTTCAAAGCCACGCACAGCCATTAATTAGCTGTAAGCAATTCAGACCTGTCAACTTTTCACACCTAATCAAGGGCTGATGTATGTCACCCCAAGGGATCCGATCGATAATTCCTCTGCAGTCTGGATTGCCCTTTACCCTTCCCCTAGGTCAGCCTTTATGGCAAGCCTGCCTGCCCCTTTTTTCTCTCACATTATCTGATCCCTCTGCCCTGTGTCCACCCTTCCTGCTGTGCCCCCTCTCCCAAAGTCTTCCTTCCTTCCTTCCTTCTCGTTTCTCTAGATGAGCTAACCAGGATATTGGGAAACCTAGGGATTTGAGGCCAAGGTACAAAAGTCTGTGAGTCCCAGGCTTTCACAATGAAAAGCCCAAATGAAGATGAGTTCGCAGGCATGAGTTTCCGTTTCTCAAGAGAGGTGTTGGCCTGTAAGAAATGTGTGAATCCTACTCACCAATCAGATGAACCACAGCCAACCCGCAGGCCTCCATCGTGGAGATGTCCGTCCCTCTCCCCAGCAGGTCCCTGATTAGGAAGGAAGGGAACAAATACAGCTCTGTGTCTGGCTCAAACCCTTCTCTGCCCCTCAATAAAGGCCAAGCTCCATCCTACAGGGATAAATCACTTAGAACAGGCATGATAAATCTACCTCACGTTTTGTCTCCCATCACCACAGCCAAGCAGACGTCACTAATGGAGTGTTGTACTTACACCCTGAAACAACCTGAGACCCAGAATTCGTCTCCAAAGGAAACATGAATGCTCTTTGCCATTTCTGACCTGGACCCTCATACCTGGCTCTTTACCTGGCTCACAGGCCAGTCCCTTTCTTGATTTTAAGTTTAAACTGGGTTATTTTTCATATCCTTTTACTATAACGCGTGACATCTTTTAATATAACGTGTCATCCAAAATAGTAAGTTTTAGAAGTTATGAAACATAATCGTAAAATGAATACCCGTTAACTTGCTCACCTAAACCGAAGAACTCAATTATTATCAATGCTCTGTATCTGTCAAAGGTTTTCTTCCCATTCCACACACTGCCTCCATCTCTGAATTAATGGCTCTCCTGACTTTTGTGTTCACTGTACCCTTGCTGCTCAGCGCATTTTATATTTATTATATGTACACGGGTTTCGCCACTCTCCATAAGCAGAACATTCCCACGAAACCGTGTAAGCTGAAATGGCATGAAGCGAAGCAGCAGGTACCAGAAGTTACGTGGAAAATGTTCCGGGCGTCGCAAACCCCCAAAATAACCTCTCGCAGGTTTTTCTGACACCTCTGGCCACATCTTGCCGATGGCTGCACGAAGTAAATCGAGAAACAGGCCAGATGCTCACAGACAAGCTCCGAGCTCCGCAGCGGCCGAGGCCGAGACGCTGCGCGTGGTTCCCGGGGAAGGTGCTGGATGGCGCCACGTTCGCTGCCCGGCTGGGGCGCGGGGCTGCGGCTGCCACCACCGTCCAGGCTCGCTGCCAAACCCCCGGCCGGTGCATTTCCCCTTGTCCGATTTTGTCATAAAGGGGGACAGCCTCTTCGGAGTCCTGGCGGGTTGGCGAAAACCGTTACCGTAGTAAAGGAGGTCTGTCGTAAAAGCCAAGTGGCGTAACACAAACTTCCGAAAAGCGGGGGGCACCTGTGAACAGGTTCCTGGGCGGGGACGTCTCTGTTCTTGAACAATACGTACGTGGGGCTGGCTTCGTTTCCGAACTTTTACGAGTCGTACACGCGGTTTTGGATACGGCAATGGTTCGTGTATTTTCACAGATGTAAAATATTCCATTTTGTGAATGCAACGCAACTGCTTTTCCGGGTATTACGTGTGTCATTAGCCCCGGTGTGATACTACGTTAATACTAAAAGATGAGTATTTGGTCTCCGTGGTTCCTGGCTCAGAGCTTCCCAAACCCTTGGAATTTCCTAAGGAAGGAGAGCAATAAGGTTGTCCTTTGTTATGTTAATGAGGTGACTTGGGAACCTCACCTAAGGTTGAGAGCTGGTTGCCAGAAGAACCAACCGAGAGATTGAAGGGCGGAACTTTCCTTTCTTTTTATTTTTATTATTATTATTATTATTATTATTATTATTATTATTATTATTGTTTAAATTTAAATCCAAGTTAGTTAACATACAGTGTAACAATGATTTCAGGAATAGAATTTAGGGATTCATCAACTACATATAACAGCCAGGGCTCATCCCAACAAGTGTCCTCCTTCGTGTCCCTCGCCCATTTAGCCCATCCCCCCACCCAACACCCCACCAGCAACCCTAGTTCTCTGTATTTAAGAGTCTCTTATGGTTTGTCTCCCTCCCTGTTTTTATATTATTTTTGCTTCCCTTCCCTTATGTTCATCTGTTTTGTATCTTAAATTCCACGTATGAGTGAAATCATTTGCTATTTCTCTTTCTGAGTGACTTATTTCACTTAGCATAATACCCTCTCGCTCCATCCACATTGTTGCAAATGGCAAGATTTCATTCTTTTTGATTGCCGAGTAATACTCCATTGTGTGTGTATATATATGTGTGTGTGTGTGTGTGTGTGTGTGTGTGTGTGTGTGTGTGTATATATATATATATATACATATATACCACATCTTCTTTATCCATTCATCCATTGATGGACATTTGGGCTCTTTCCATACTTTGGCTATTGTTGATAGTGCTGCTATAAACATAGGGGTGCATGTATCCCTTCGAAACAGCACACCTGTATCCTGTGGATAAATGCCTAGTAGTGCAATTGCTGGGTCATAGGGTAGTTCTATTTTTAATTTTTTGATGAACCTCCATGCTGTTTTCCAGAGTGGCTGCACCAGTTTGCATTCCCACCGGCAGTGCAAAAGGGTTCCTCTTTCTCCACATCCTCACCAATATCTGTTGTGGCCTAAGTTGTTAATTTTAGCCATTCTGACAGTAGAGGGTTGAATTTTAAGTCCTCACATCAACCTCCCTGGATGGGAGAAGGGCCAGAGGTTGAGCCAATTACTAATGGCCAACAATTTCAACGTTTATTTATTTATTTATTTATTTTTTGGACAGAGAGAGACAGAGCATGAACGGGGGAGGGGCAGAGAGAGAGGGAGACACAGAATCGGAAACAGGCTCCAGGCTCTGAGCCATCAGCCCAGAGCCCGACGCGGGGCTTGAACTCACGGACCGCGAGATCGTGACCTGGCTGAAGTCGGACGCTTAACCGACTGCGCCACCCAGGCACCCCAGTGGCCAACCATTTAATCCACTGAGCTTATGTAATGAAGTTTCCATAAAACCCCAAAAGAATGGGGTTTGGAGAGCTTCTGGGCTGATGGCCACATGGAGGTACTGGGAGAGGGGTCTCCTGGACAGGGCATGAAACCCCGTGCTCTTTCCCCATACCTTGTCATGGGCAACTCTTCCATCTGGCTGTTCCTGAGTTGTATCCTTTAATAATAAACCGGGAATCTGGTGAGTAAAATGTTTCTCTGGGTCTGTGAGCTGCTCTGGCAAATTAATCAAACCTAACAAGGGGATCGTTGGATCTGCTTAATCTATAGCAAGTAGGTCAGAAGCACAGGTGGCAACCTGGGCTTGGAACTGGCATCTGAAGTTGGGTAGGGGGAGAGACTTGTGGGACTGAACCCGCAACCTGTAAGATCTGCTGCTGTTTCCGGTCAGATTGTGTCAGAATAGACTTCTAGCTGGTGTCCCGAGAAGTACTTGGTGGTGCGAGGGAAATCCCCATCCACACACATGGGAATTGGGTTCGGGCACCCAAAAGACCTGCTATGAAAATTCTCATGTTTTCATGGCTCAAACGTACAGAATTATTTTGAAGGTACATACTTTAGAATTGTTCGGTTCTAGAACTAGGGGAGGTTCAAGATTACCAGAACTTTTGCTTTTTTCATGTGTTTTGACTTTGTTCTATGTTTTTATCTACTGGTTGAAAATTTATACACTTTATTTCTAGGATTTTAATGGTTACACTTAGAACTTTAGCATATGTTTAACTATATAAATATTACAGTAACCAATATGTTAAGTCCCTGTAACTACTAAAAGGATCTTAAAATTCATAGTTCAGCTCTTGCCCTCTCAACTTCAATACTGCTCTGATTCACTATTTAAAACTCACCCTCTTCAACCCACAAATTCAACATTATTTTATTTTTATTGTACGGAGATAATCATTGTTTAGATTTACATGACTATCACTTTATTTGTTACTATTACATCTTACTTGGAAGATAGTCCTCTGGAATATTTTTTTCCCGTAAAGTTCATTCTTTGTCAGTTCCTTTATTTGTGGTCTATTAGTGGCAAACTTCCTCACTCATCTGTGAATGTGTGTGTGTGTGTGTGTGTGTGTGTGTGTGTGTTCTTAAAAGTCCCTGTATTTTGTATTCATCAGTAGGCTGAGGGAAATGCAAACACATGATCAAATTCTAAAGGCGAAAATCAAGGCAGAGCTCGATATTTAAACAAGAGAATAAGGTAAAATAAAAATAATGCAATTTTAAATAAGAAGACTGGGGTTAGGTTCAAGTTCTTCTTTTGGCCTTGGATAAATTATTCAGTAATATTCATTAATTTATGTGTGAAATAAACATATGGTGTCTATCCGCTAATTGCTTGGCTCTGTCCTAGGTGTTAATGATTAAAAACAGAAAGCATGGTTTCTGCCTACAGTGAGCTCAGTCTATGAGGCGATTCAACCACATTAATCAGATAGATAAAAGATTATTTTGTACTTGGAGAAATAGGAATACCTATTTATAGTTCCTTATGAAAACATCCATGGGGACTTGTAGCTGGATTTGGGGTGAGAAGGGGTTGGTGAGGGTTGGCTTCCTGGAGGCCCTGTGAGTAAGGGTGGGGAAGTCATTCCTGGAAGAGGAAGAAAACACAGAAGAAAAAGGGAAAAAAGAAGAGAGAAAAGGCACAGCAACAAAAATTAGAACGACACATATAGTTAATTAATAACATGAGCGTGGGGCATAAGTTTGAGGCAGGAAACTGTTAGAGACGAGGTTGGAGGTTTAAGCATAAACCAGGTCACCAAGGGTCACCAATGCTGTGCCAAAGTGTTTAGACTTTATCTCATGGGTCATGAAGGCTCATTACAGAAGTGAAATGGTAATGACAAGGTCATATTTGTGTTTCAGATGGCTGACTCCAGTGAGTGGGAAGAGGCCACATGGGGGGGGTGGGGAGGCAAGACTGGTATCCCATCTGGCTCTGAAACCATTTTACAGTCTAGGCAAGAGCTGACGAAGGCTTTCAGTGAATCAGTGATATTGACAGACAAGAATACAGATTTAAAAAGCATAGCTAAGAAAGCCTGACGACTTGACTGCTAAACCATACGAGTGGTAAGCAAAAGAGAGAAGGGGTTAAAAGTCACCCACTGATTTCTGGCTCTGGTTTTGGGTAAATGGTGTAGCCACGAACTCACCAACTAAGAGAGTTCAGGAAGAAATGTAGCTTTAAAATAAAGGAGTAGAGTTGAGTTTGGACTATCTTGGGTTTTAACTGCCAGAGGGTATTAAAGTTGAAAGTCTTGAATCTGAATTTCTGGTCTCCAAGACTCTTGCTTTCTGGTGTAAGAAACCATACAACATTAGCCAATAGCCAATCCCAGGGCACAGCCACAGCGTACGATCGTAAGAGAATATTGGAGTTGTAAATTCTTTTTAAATTTTTTTTTCAACGTTTTTTTATTTTTATTTTTGGGACAGAGAGAGACAGAGCATGAACGGGGGAGGGGCAGAGAGAGAGGGAGACACAGAATCGGAAACAGGCCCCAGGCTCTGAGCCATCAGCCCAGAGCCTGACGCGGGGCTCGAACTCACGGACCGCGAGATCGTGACCTGGCTGAAGTCAGACGCCTAACCGACTGCGCCACCCAGGCGCCCCTGGAGTTGTAAATTTTTAGTAGAATATTCCCCATGACAAACCCAAGGGGGGCAAAAGCCAAGACTTAGGCTCTCCAAACTCTTAGAACCCACAAGGCAAGGAGGGAGGTGTTTTGTTTGCCACCACAGACATAGTATTTTCTCTCTCATAGGTTCTTTTCTTTGAGAATTGAGGTTAGCCCACTCCTCCACCCGTAATTTCTTCCCATCAAGTTATCCAAGGCTTAGAAAAATGGAGCTTTGTCTCTTCCCTTGGGAACAGGAATCCAAGTGCAAAGCTCTTGGATCTTCACTGCCATTGAAGCGTTACCTCCGGGAAAGTCTCTGCGTGTCGAAAGTCACCTCTGGAAATGTTTTTCTGGCAGAACCAGATATGACTCATCCTTTATCTTTTGGAACCCAGAACAATGCGATAGGAATGGGAATTTGATGCCCCAAACTGATGTTTTATCAGACCAGCCTCCAAGCAAGGATTTATCCCCTTAAATATGGTGCTTTGATAAAAGCTGAGAATCTGTGATTATTGAAGTTTTTTACAGGGTACTTCATAAGCCATAACATAAAACACTAATTATCCAATATTTCTACCAGCGGGGTCTCTTGTACTAATTAAATTAACACTGAAAACCGCTAACATCATTGATTAAGAGTCCAAAGCACTGTATATCAGTAACAATTAGGACAAATTCATTTTGGGCAAAAATTAAATCTGCCCTTCCCTTATCCCAGTAGATTAATTATCATCTTTTCCTAATAACAAGGGTCTCACCTGGGAATACAGGCTTTTTGTGATTTGTCTCCCTCTTGGGTCTCATTGTAGAGCCTGGTTGAAGATGGCAATCTTCAGTTTCAAATCTGACTTCAGATTTGGCTGAACTTCTTCGAGCCCCCAGTCCTGCAACTTAGAAAATGTATAATCCTGAGCAAGGTATGACCCTCCATTGGGCTCAGTTTCCTTTTCTGTAGTATTTTAGCAAAAATAGTTCCTATCTTCGGGTCTGTGACCATCACTAAATGAGGAAAATCCTATAAAAGAGTTAGTTCTGAGACTGTCACATGAAAAAAGCTGAGTAAGTGATCGTTATTATCATCATCAGCTATGTTTCTTATTCTCGTGTGCTAATGATCTAAGATAGTTCCAGTATCTCTTCCTAAAACCTCAAAGTTGGAAGGAAAAATGCAGAGGATTGCCTTAACTAATCCTAAGTTTTACTGAAAAGCAAAAGTGCTTACATTACTATGATCCAAGAGAGACTCCATTATTATCTGGCTACTTCCCCTTCTGTAAAAACTTTGTGGAGAACAGTACACAACAAATGACTATGGAAAATCTAGGGTCAAACATTCCCAGAGCTACTGTGGAAAAGGGGGAAAAAAACCAACCACATGGCAGTCACTTCCAACCCAGTTATTGTCACAGTGCTCAAACTCCTTTAAGACTTCTGCTCACAGATACGGAGAATCCTTGCAGGTGTTTTGGAGTTGTTTTTGAGAATTATTCTCATAACAACATCAATCAAAGGGGGAAAAAAAAACAACTAAGTGCCAGTCCCTGTGCTAAGCGCAACTACATTATTACGTGTTGTCTCTGCAGGAAGGAAGTAGTATAATTGTCTCCAAAGACGTATAATCATCCCCATTCTACAGATGAGTAAACGGACTCGAAGAGTGTATGTGACTCTTCCAAGGCCACCCAGCTAGCACATGATCAAGATGGGATTTAAATCCACGTCTGCCTAATTCCAGAGCCCACTCCCTAAACCCCGAGCACACCCCTCTACATGTGAAAAACCCCCTCCTTCTTGTAGGCATCCCTGGAAAGCAGCACATCCGGGAGCGCTTGAGTACGCGTTTTCTGGCCACTCTGGTGCTCAGAGTCTCAAAGGTGATTCAGACACCTTGGGCCAGTTTGGGGCTTCTCACACAAACCCAACAACCCCACTGCAAGACAATGCAAATGACAACATAAATGATCATTCAAACTCTTCAATCTACCCCTGTCCTTCATTCTCCTTGGAATTTACTTACGAGAAGAAAGTCACTATGTACCCAGATTTGCAAATTATTTTGAGAGACAGAGAGAGACAGAGAACAAGCAGGGGAGGGTCAGAGAGAGAAGACACAGAATCCAAAGTAGGTGCCAGGCTCTGAGCTGTCAGCACAGAGCCCGACGCGGGGCTCGAACCCGCGACCTGTGAGATCGTGACCTGAGCCGAAATTGGACCCTTAACACACTGAGCCATCCAGGTGCCCCTAGGTTTGCAAATTATTGAGTCCCCTTCTGGCACCCCCACTGTTCTTTGAGAGACTCTCCCTCCCCATACCACATTATCAATTTCATCTGAAGCCTCCTTTCCAAGTTTCCTTCCCCCAGAAGTTCCAGAGTCTCCTTCTAAGCCAGCCTCCTTCACACTGGCCCACCCTGCAACCCCGACTCCTCCCTTGCCCTCCACTTCTGCCCCCAGCTCTTTCCTAGGGCCCACCTTCCTCAGACGCCCTTTCCCCGGCACCCACATTACACACTCCTACCTTTCTAGGCTTCTATGCCCACCCCTCCCACATGCCCAGGCCCTAGAACTTAAGCACTCCATTTAATGGACCTTCCTACTCAGCCTCAATATTTGCTTTCCAATACATTGGATTTATAGAGTGTTTGCCTGAAATAAAATGAGAAATTTTAGAGCAAACCGAGGCTTCTCAGCTGCTAAGCTCCATCATGTACTTTAAATAAAGAAAGGGGGGGAGTGTGTGTGGAGGGGTGCCTGATGTGTTCTCCTACCCCCTGAATTACCGTTTCATCCCAGGCTGCGCCCCCTTCAAACCCAGCTGGTGCCTACCTGGTCCGGCTCGCTTCCCTCAGCTAAGTTAACAAAACAGTCACCTCTCGTCCACGGAGCTCTCTCTAATCAACTCTCAGTGAAATAATATTTGCTTTCCATGCCTACTTTGAATCCCACTCACTTTGTTACAAGATTGCCTCCGGCTGTCTCTGCTGGCCTAATCTAATAGTTTCTAGTTTGTACAAGCAAAGTGTTTTCGACCATCTATATAAATAACTTAAGCAGGAGAGGACACTTGTGTGGCCCCAGCACGGCGCTATAGGACATGACAGATCCCAAAATGACGCCTCGGCGGAGCTTCTGGGAGAGCCCCCTAGCTGAGTGAGAGCAATTACTGTACTGCATCAGGCTGAAAGGACAGTCTGTCTTCCTACAGAAAGGCTGGTGGGAAAAGACATCCCTGTCTGGTTTCTCCAGGGCCAGAAACCATCCCAAGTGACCCCACCTCTTCCATGCTGCTCTATGCTCCTCCATCCCAGGGAGCAAAGTAGGGAGAGGTCAAAAGAGCTGAATCAGGTTATTTTTTCCCTGTAAACTATTTAATGCAACCAACTTGGCTTTGTAAAGAAATGGTGGTAAAACAGACATAACATGAAAATGTACCACCTTTCCATTTTGAGGTATACAATTCAGTCATGTTAAATAAGTCCACACTGCTGAACAACCAATCTTCAGAACGTCTCATCTTGCAACACGGAAACTGTATACCTATTATATAACAAGTCTCCCCCAGCCCCTGGGAACCACCATTCCAATTCCTGTTTCTGTGAATTTGACACTCTGGGTACCTCATGTAAGTGGAATCCAATGGAATTTGTCTTTTTGTGGCTAGCTCATTTCACTTAGCAGAATGTCTTCACGGCCCATCCGTGTTGTACCATGTGTAGGAATTTCCTCCCTTTTTAAGGCCGAAGAAACATTCCATTCCATGTTTATCCATTCACCCGTTGGACACTTGAGTTGCTTCCACCTTTTGGCTATTGTGAGTAATGTTGCTGTGAACACGGGCATACACAAATATGTCTTTGAGACCCTTCTTCCAATTCTCAGAGGTATACTCAGAAGTGAAATTTCTGGATCATATGGTAATGCTATTTTTGGTTTTTTGAGAACTGCCATACCGCTTTCCATAGTGGCTGCGCCATTTTCCACTCCTCCCAACAGTGCACAAGGGCCCTGATTTCTCTCCATCGTACCAACACTTGTTGCTTTCTGTTTGTTTGTTTGTTTGTTTGTTTGTTTGTCATCCCGGTAACTGTGATCAAATTATTTCCTTAAAGTCTCTTTTCTTTGGGGATGAAATAAGGAAAAATCACAAGCAGGTCAGGTTGAAGATAGTGTTTCTGAAGAAAGTGTAGGGACATCTCTCCTAGATAGGGTCACCTTCTAAAACAGTGGTTGGCTAACTGCAGCCTATTTGTGGTGAGTAAAGTCTTATTAGAATACAGCCACACTAGTTTGTGTGTTTGTTTGTTTGAGAGAGAGAGAGAGAGCATGAGCAGGGGGAGAGGCAGAGAGAGGGAGAAAGCATGAATGGAGGGAGGGACAGAGGGAGAGGAGACATAGTCTCACGCAGGCTCCACACTCAGCACAGAGCTGGACGCCGGGCTTGATCTCACAACCACAAGACCATGACCCGAGCCGAAATCAACAGGCACTCAACAGACTGAACCCCCCAGGTGCCCCCCATTTGTTCACCTATTGACCACGGCTACACTCTCACTACCAGGGCGGAGTGAAGGAGTCGCAGCAGAGATCACATGTGGCACCTCAACACTGAAATATTCAACATGTGGTCCTGTGCAGGAAAAGTGTGCCAAGCTCTGTTCTGAGACAGATGGAATCATGTCATAGACCCTCTGACGGGACTCCCATAATCTCCTCTTGCCAGAGGATTACGACTAAGGTACAAGTTTGGCGGGAGGATGCCCTCAACATTCCTATGTGTATGTGCGGGAGTGGGATCAGGGAGCATCGCCTGGAAGTAGAACCAGAGATCCCAGGAAATGCTCCGAAGGGAAAACCAGGCTTGGATTGGAAGGGTAGCCCAGGATTCTTGGGGAGCTGGAGCTTGGGGGAGGCTGGGAAAGTAGCAGGTTTGGGTGAGGGAGAGGCAGGGCTGGCCCTTTCGGGTGGGATGGTGACGGCCTAGATCAACAGGCAGAGGCAGCAGCTCTCTGAACAGGACTGAAGAAATGCAGAGTTTAGGCTGTGCCCGGGGCATGATGGGACGACCACAAAGGGTGCAGCCTGTTGAAGGAGAGAAAATGGCGACCGTCGCATTTGGCGCTGGTTTGGGCCTTGAGAGTAACAGAGGGTCCTGGAAGCTTTCATGACCTATGAGTTAGATGTGACCCCATTTTAGCTTTGCTCACCCTCCCTTTTGAGGGTCAGGCGAAGTAGTTCAAACCTTCATCTAACACTTGGTGGAAGGCAAGTGTCCCTTCCAGTCCTTCAGAGGCCCTGGGGTTGGTGGTAGGGAATTTTGACTTTTCAGAGCAGTTTGAACCCTCAGTTTCTGCTTCCCCTGAATTAGTTTCATTTGCCTCTCATCTCACACCCTACGTGTTTAATCCACTTTTTTTTCTCACACAGCAGTATGCCACTTTGGACATGGCCAGTCCCTTCAATTCTTCTACTCCCCCAAATACCATGGGCCCAACACAAGGCTGGATAATAATGACAATACGATAATAATACAATACGATAACAACAGCAATAATAGTACATGCCAAGAGTTGTTGTATATTAAATCATTCTCAACAAACTGGTGTTTGTTGTGTTTACCTAAATAGCACCGAGAAATCACTTAAAATGGAATATTAGACAATTTGGTCACGTTTTTCAAGAGGAACTTAGCATGCTGCATGCCTGGCACTTTTCCCAGATCCTTTTTCTCCTCTTACATTTGCCTCTCTCCTTTTCTCAGCCTCAGAGCCTCCCAAAATCTTGTTAATTTCTCATCAAGAGAAATCTTAACTCTTCTTTGTATATCACAGTCTCTACTCAGCATCTTGCCTGGGGTCTTACTTTCCACATCCGAGGCAGGACCTGTCAGGCTGTCCTTCATCCCCCTGTGTCCCTTCCGCAAGAGGCCCAGGCACCAGCCGGATGATGGCAAATGTTTCACTCCCTTCCTTACCTAATAGAAGCTAGGCTTTAGGAGGATAAATTTTGCAAGGTACGTAACATGCATTAAAGACTAAGAGAAGGGTCCCCGCAATTCCTGTGCCATCTTCGAGAAAGCAAGCACATGGCTTCTGCCAAATGGAGAGAAGGGGCCAGGGGGGAATGAGAAGAATCCGGTAGGTGGTGACTACGCACTGTGTGTCCCAGGCACCGTGCTAGGGCTCTATGTGATCATTCTGTCTTCAAGACAACCCCGTGAGGCTGACACTAACACCCAAATAGCACAGGTAAATAAGCCGAGGGTCACAGGGGTTAAGCAACTTGCCCCAAGTCACACATTTAGTTAGCGATCTTTGCTCTACTTTATTGTCCTACTCCATGCAGGTACATAGACGAGAAGGGGCTGCTTAAAGGGTTAAGCGCGGGCCTTGATTTGCTGTGGCTGTCACTCTGACAGCCTTCTGCTGCAAACACCAAGCTCTATTATTCTGTGTCTGACTCAGATCTCCACTCACTCACCCCAACACAGGAGTGAGTACATCAACCCTTCAGTGGGACTTAATAGCAATAATTTGCAACATCTTTTATTTTTCTAATTTCCCTTTAAGAAAATCAATAAGTGGTTAGTGATGCCATTAATAGAACGAAAGCAGAGTTCTCCCTATTATGAGAATTGATATTTGTAGCATTTATCACACACACCAAAAATAGCAAAGAAAAGAGACCACTGAGGTTGTGAAACCCTACCTACTGGAGCTTAAATGCCTGCAACCAAAAGAGAGGATGATGCAGTAAAGCGCTCGAACGCAGGGGGTCAGAAAGTTCCAAGTTCAAGTCCTACTGCACCTCTGTTTATTTCAAAGGACGTTTTGGAAGATTAGATGAATTAGGGCATTAAAAGCACACTGTCCGCTCCTGGGAGGCAGGAAATGCTTTACCAGGGTAATTCAGATGCAGGTCAGCTGATTTCCTTCCGTGACCCTTCACTCTGTGGGCATCCAGGTTGCCTCTCCCCTTCTGTGCATTCCTGTGCTGCACCTGTTCCTAGTGATGCCCCCTGTGACCAGACGCCAACCCCAGGCCCAGATCCTTCCTCCCCCATTTGCCTGCTTCCCCCTAATTCACTACGTGATTTCAGGAAATCAGTTCTTTCTGCTTTCATATTCCTCCCTTCTCATATTCCTTATTTCACTGTCAGATACAGCCCAGAAATGATTTTACAAATCCCCAAAGAGAACGTCTGATCTTCCTGAAACAACTCCTGACTCAAGATGAGAGGCTTTAATTCCAGTCATGAGCAAAGCAACATCTTTCGGGGAGGGTTTTTGTAGTGTGGTCCCAGGAAGAAGGATAGCTGCTAATGAGACTTCAGACACACTGAATCCAGGACCCGGCTCAGGGGATGTTGACAGGCCGAGCCCTCCCTGCTTATGGAGTGCCCTTTCAGCCACACCTGGAGAAGGCTGCACGGATGTCAAAGCAGGATCAAGCAGCAGGATCGTTCCTAAATGACCAGAGCTGGGAGGGCCCGTGGTGGGGGCGAGAAGTCCCTTCCCACACTCTGCAAAGTCTCTGGAAGGAGCCCCAGGAAACCCGGGTGTCCGGAGGAGGACCCAGCTTCTGCTTTTCCACGGAAGACTGGATCTCCTTTCCTGTTTCTGTTCCTCCGCAAGGAAGGCACTTCTGAGTTAACATCTAGGCTCCCAACTGAAATGAAGCCATGAGACACACGTCTCCTTCCCACTCAGAACCTACTGTTTCATACGTACGGAGGAGGAAAGCAGGAAAATATCACCCGAGTCCCACTGGGATGGATGCATCCGTATCTGTGATATTGTGATGTCACAAGAAATATGCATTTGGTCTAACAGGTCGTCTTTTGCTGTAACACTTGGTTTTAGTCCCTGGTTCCTGACACAAGAGCTTCTAAGAGCCTTGGAATTTCCAGGATGGTAAGATTATTTCTTTTTCTGTGCTCTAAGGAGATGATGGGTGGCTGGGAGCCCCTTAAGCTTCAGGAGGATGACTGTCACTAGAAAGACTAAGGCATGATTAGAGGTTTGGGACAGTCAGTACCACCTTCTGACCTTTGGGAAGGGAAAAAGGGCTGAAGATTGAGTTAATCACCAATGGCCAATGATTTAATCCATTATGTCTATGTAATGGGACCTCCACCAACTCTCTGAACAGTGGGGATCGGAGAGCTTCCAGGTTGGTGAGCACGTAGAGGTGCTGGGAGAATGGTGCTCCCAGAGAGGGCATGGAGAGTCCATGACCCTCTCCCAGCACCTTGCCCTATGCCTCTCTCCCATTTGACTGTTCCTGTCTCAGATAAGACCCACACAGCCAGTGCCACGTGACTCTGTGAGGACTACACCGGAGGGTGTATGGGTTACAATGGGATGAAGGCATAAGGGAGTAACCATCTCGGGTATTGAGGGAAGCAGACGTCTGGATGATTCTGCGGAAGTGACCAGGAAGTGAGCATTCAATGAGCAAGTGTGAACCAAGCAGAAAGAAAGGATGAGTATTTCAGAGGGAACAGAAACACCAAGAAATGACAGACAGGCTGGACACATGACGGGCATTACTGGAAATGCAGTGTGACAGACCAGTGGCCCTGGGGCCCCAGAGAGAAGAGGTTAGAGAAGTCGGTGTAAGCCAGATCACGCAGGGCTTACAAGCCAAGGAAGAGAGTGTGGACGTTGTTCTCAGGACAGTATGGAGCCATTGACAGTTTTAGCAGAAGAACACAGTCAAAACCCTCCATCTGTGACTGGAGGGGCACATGTCTGGAGGCCAGGAGAACACTGAGGCCAGTGTTGCCGTGTCCAGGTAAAAGATGGCATGGGCAAGGCCCAGGGTGGGTAGAAGTGGGGGTGGGGAGGAGGGGGTGGGCCCCAGAGATGCAAAGAAGACAGAAAAGATGGCGATGCACGGTGGCTTGGGCATGGGGCTGGAGGTAAGAGGGAGTTGATAGTGACTTCCGCATTTCTAAGTCGAGAGGCAAGAGGATGAGACAAAGAAGGGACACAGGTGCCACACAGGGCAAACCGAGAGGTCGCCATTCCAGTTTTCGTCCTCCTGTTCCCTCCCTTCCCCCACCTCTGGCCCTTCCACACCAGCCTCCCTGGAGGGCTCTAGTCTGTCTGGGGGGCTCGGAGCACTGGTGCCTGCAAAACTAACAATGCGAGTTAGAGACAGCTGCAGCCAGGAGGCTCCAGCTGTGTCCCCAAAGGGGGATGGGATTGCCCAGAAGGAGAAGCTTCAATGCAAGAAGGAAATTCTGCATCGGGTCTTGGGGACTTTCAGAATTTTCTGGGCTAGAAGTCCCTCTAGCAGACCTTGGCATGTGATCAGTCGACCAAGGGCACAAAGGCCCCAAGACTTCTAGTAATCACAAGGAAATGGAAATGCCCAAGAGACAGCTCTTAGAGAAGCCCTGTGGGTTGTCAGGGGTTCCTTCCTTAGCAGTGGGACCTGGTTCATGCAAAGAGTCAAACCCAGAAAGTGTCCGGGGCGGGGGGGATGAGAAGGGGAAGAGGGAAAATTTTCCACCTCTCAGGCAACTCACAATCCTGAGGACGTGGGTCCAGCGAGAGGACACCTCCCTCTAGGGTCTCCTAAATGCTTTCAGAATCACTGTCCTCACCAAAGTCCGCCACTGCCCCCCTTGGACCCAGACTCCTTGGGTAGAGAGAAAGGAAGTCATAAGACACCTTGGAGTAAATAAGATGTCATTTCTTCACCCCATTTCAGACCAGCTCTGACACCTTAAGCAATACTTTTCCCTCTCTGAGCCTCAGGTGTTTTTTTGTTTGTTTTGTTTAGTTTTGAATCTGCAAAGTCAGACAGTGGTAGCGATCTTTGTTTCACTGAGCAAAATCTAGGTGAAATGAAAATGCAGCGCCTGGCAAAAATTAGGTGCTCCGTAATTCATAATTCAGTTACTTATTCAACACATATTTATCGGGTGCCTACTACGTACCAGACATTGCTTAGTGCTTGGGAGTAAAACAGAGAGATCCCCATCTGTGTGGAGCGTTTATTCTCCTGTGTGTATGGGGGAGGGGAGAAGGGAAGGCAGACAGCATTTGATAAAAAAATAATCATTAGATTATCTAGAGTGTTGGAAAAGGGGGAGCGCTATGAAATGACGACACGAAGAAAATGCGGGGCAAGGTAAGAAAAGGGATGGCAGGAGTGACCTTGAACAAGTCATGCTATTTTTGTAAGCATTTGGCTTAATTTGGAAATCAGACACAATAATATCCACCTCACAGGGCCATTCTGCGGAATAAATGAATACAAATCATCTGGGATCGTACTCGACCTTGATAGACGTTCAAGAGTAATAGTTGATAGCATCATGACGCTGCAGGACTAAGGGGCTGGGTTGGACCTTACTGAGAAGGGGACATCAAAGACTGGAAGGAGACGAGGGAGTGAGCCATGGGAGCCTGGGGGAGAGCGTCCTGGGCATGGGGACTGTCCATCACTGAGGCCTTCAACAGGGGCAGGGGTACGAAGGAGCTGTGCCATTGACAGTTTTCCACCTAATCCCATCAGGGAGGCTGGATGAGCTCAGACAACCACCCCCTCTGGAAGAAGCTGAGGGAGGGGAGGAAGCATTTGGAGGACAACCCTGGAGAATAGCATCAGGGAACTTGGCTGTTTCGGCAGCAACAAAAAGAGAGAAGCGGCAAATTTGCCCCGGTCGTTGTGAAACGAACACTGGCACTTGTCACCAGACTGGTTGGGATGCAGCCTGCCCTCTTGCTGGTGGACCCCAGTCTCTGCTCGGATGCATGTGAGTGTCCCTTGGGGATGTCTCTCTTTGTGTGAGGTCAGGTGAGTGTGTGGGCGTGCGTGTATCCTCTTTGTCAAGGTGCATCTTTGTGTGCAGCTTTGTCTGTCTGCTCGTTACATACTACAAGCGTGTATCCCTGTTCGTGGGAATGGATCCGTGTCTCTGGCCCATGTGTGCATGTGTTTGACTGTATGCGTGTGTTTATATATTTCGAGAGGTGTGTGTGTGTGTGTGTGTGTGTGTGCAGTGGTTTGCAGCAGAAAGCTTCTCGCTGAAGAGATGTGTGTACAGCAGAAGAGGGAGAGACAGAATTACCATGCTTTATTTCCGATCCATAACGTGACCTTCGACCGTGAAGCTACTCGCCTTTGGGGGCCTCGTGCTCTCTCCCACCACCATCTCAGAAACGCAATACTTGTCAAATCCCTTAGTACATGCCAGTTTCAGACTTGCCAGAAACTTGAACGGTCACATTAGATATCATTGATGGGACACTGAGGAAAATGAACTCACTTCTCCATCCATTCATCATATTATCAGGTGTCTGTAGGGCTATACCCCGTATTAGGTGCTAAGAATGTAAGGCAAAGGGGCCCCTGAAGGTTGTAGGTTTGGGGGACGGGTGGGTGTTTGAGTTTCAGCTAGTGCCCTTTACTGGTTGTGTGACCTTGAGCAAGTTGTTTTATTTTCCTCATTTGCTTTCTATCCAAATCAGATACAATAATACCTACCACACAGGGCTATTGCGAGGAATAATGAATACAAGTATTTCAAACGGTAGCGAGACCCCAATAGATGTTCAAGAGTGATGGTCAATACCACAGCCACCACCAACATCACCATGTCCCTTATTCCAGACTTTAGTCTCTTCCCTCACATGGTACACATATTAAGAGAAGCTACCATGGTGCTCCCCAAGTCTCTGACCCCAGATTTTTACGTGACCTGTATCTTGGCTCCATTCAGATCATTCAGGTTATTGTTCATAAAACCCTCAGGAGGATTTCCCTCACCCACCAACCTGCTTTATTCTCCCTGAGCATCTCATCACCTCAAATTATACCATATGTGTGGGTTTTTTTTTAATTTCATTTTGTTTTGTTTTGTTTGCTCACTTGTGTATTCTTTATCTGCCTGTCTCCTCCAGTCAACGTTAACGCCACAGGAGAATAATGACCCACTTTGGCTCATTTCTCTGGAATTAATGCCTGGCACTAAGAGAGCACTCAGCAAGCCTGTGCTGAATGAATAAGTGAATGACTACATGAATGAATGAACTAACATGCTCTCCGCCATTACAAAGACTAACCGTTGAAATTAATTCATCAGGGTGGAAAGCTTCTCAGAGCAGACAATATTTGATCTGGGCGGGGGGGCGGGGCTGAGAGTTTTCCAGCTAACGAGCCTACTAGGCAGAGGAACGAGCATGTCATTGTGACCGTGTCAGAGGAAACAACCCGGGGTGGTCAACCTTGCTCCCCATCATCCTGGCGGACGCTACTGAAACCCCCCCACCTGGCCTGAAAGTGTATGTATGGAGAGGAAGAAACACCCCAAATTTATGACTCTGTGCAACCCTCTTCAGTCTTGCAGAAGCGTGGAACTGACCCTCATTTGCATATAAATGGTCATAATTTTTTAATCATAGATAAATGCCATTCTATTTGCTTGTCCTTGTGCCTCCCTTGCTGGAGAAACAAGAGTGACTTGTGGTTCATGTGTAACAGCAATGAAAACACATACACATGACACTTCCTTGCTTGGTGCGTCTCCAATCCTCTCAAGTTCTTATGCCATCTGTCCCCCTCCCGCCCCTGAGTGGTGAGTGGCAGTGAGGATACTATCTTGGCTGAGAGGTCATGATTATAAGGAAGGGCACTGGATTTAAAAGGTTTGCTTTCAAACCCTAGGTCCTTCATTACTTTCTGTGCAGTTTTGGACAAATCACTTCACCTCTCTGTACTAGCTTGGCCATCTGTCACATGGGCAAAATATAAAATCACGTAGGTGTATCGCAAGGATTTGAAGAAGTGATGTACCTAAAATACTAATCTAAAGCAAGCCCTCAAGATGGGAATTGTCATTACTGTTTCATTAAGATTATAACCATGTTGGATGGACATGTCCAATTCCATTTAAATCAGCCAGAGAAATCAAAAGTCTTACTCTCTTACCAGAGAAGAGTGAGATACATGAAACCACCATATTGGGATGTTGATACAGATTGGTGTCGTTGATGCTTCTATTGAGAAAGTGCATATTTCACCCCGGAGGAATCTTTATTTGGAAAACAGACTGGCCGCAACACAAGAGACGACCTGGTCCCTGAATCTCACCAATCTCTTGATTCCAACAAGAACCGGACCAGCCCTAGAGACATCAGCCACGGGTGGACAGAGATCTATTTGGTGCTCTAAGCGCAATTGTGTTGGTTTCTGTTTTAGCCCTTCACTCTTTTTCTGAGGTCATCTGTGGCAATAAGGGGTGGAGTGTGGGTGGAGGTGGAATGGATACTTCCTGGGTTCCTCCGGCAGATGTGTTTTTTGCTTTATGTCACCTCATTCTCACGCTACCCCGTGAGGCAAGAGTTATTATTGTAATTTGCAGGTGAGGAATTTGAGGTTTAACCAGGTTAGGTAATTTGCTTACAACTGATGAGGAAGCACCTAGATTTGAAGTCAGGAGGCCAGAATATGCCCATTGGTAGCCTGCGTCCTATTTCCCGTGGAGACAGGTGTGGGGTTATTGGTTAGACCCAGTTGATGGACATCTTTTCCCTGGAAATTATCTCCTGAGAATCTAGCAGCATTGGTCTGACTGCATACCAGCCTTCTGCTGATGTGAGGCCCCCTAGCATACCTTAGAATCCTCCCTTCACTCACCTCTCAACCTCCCACTCATCAGCAAGTCTTGTCCACCCTTCCTCAGAAGGTACGTCAAGTTTGCACCTGCTCCAAGCCCACCAGCCAGCCCATTATCTCTCACCTGCAGCAGGGAGCTAGGGCCACCTCCCTGGTATATGTGCTCAGGGCATTTGCCTCTCTAGTCCATCCTTTTTGCTTTGCCAAGGCTATTGTCATAAAAACAAATGTAATCATGCCACTCCCTTGCTCAAGAACCTGCAATGGCTCCCCACTGCCTACATGACACGGATCAAACACCTTATTAAGGCATCTACGATAGAACTTGACATTACACTTTCATCTCCTCTCACTTTCCATCTACCACCACAGAAATGTCTAACGATTTCTCTAAAATGCAATGCCTTTTCCCATTTAAGAAAATTCTGTCTCCAGTATCTTGCTTTTTGACTCCCAGTTAACCTCCAAGCCCACATAAAATGTCATGCCTGTCTCACCCAACTTTGTCACACAAATTCAGCCCCCCCACTCAGCATTTCACACACTACAATCATTGCTGTCACACCCCGCACGGCAACTCTTACACCCTCCCTCCCTCAGCATAGCATGAGCCATGAGCTTCTTAGAGAGAAACATCTTTTCTTATCCTTCTCTGTCTCTTTAGCACCTAGCTTGAGAATTTTTAGACAGAGAATCATAATGCAGGCATCACTTTGCATGTTCGCATTAAACATATCATAAACATATTTCCACCAAGCTATGCCGTCTTCCTAATTATCTTTTTAATTGCCATATATTTCCTCCTGTTGATGTGCCATAATTACTTAAACATTCAATTCAAGTCATTAAATTTAACAAACATTTGCCAAGTACCCAGCATGTGTCAGGTACCATGCTAGATGCTGGAGACCCTGAGAGGAGGAAAGTATGGCCAGTGGCCCCAAAGATGTCACATTCTAACACAGACAACATCATATGATAGATGCTCTAAGAGAGGCAGAGAGGCATGTCGCTAGTGGGTTGGGAACTTCAGGTAAAGGAGGACTTTGGGGGAAAAGAATCTGGGAAAAGTAAAAGACATCAGTGATATTTTGTCTGAGTTTTAAGAGTTGAATAGGAACCTAAAAAAAAAAAAAAGACACACACACACACACACACACACACACACACAGAGACAGAGAGAGGAGATAAATTAAGTCCTCATAACTTGTAAAGGGCAGAGCTAGGATTTCAACACCAATGGTCCTGGTTCTAGGACCCCATTTTCATCTTTTTCTACTGGTGGACTCCTACTCATCCAAAAATGCTTGGCTGTGGCCAGCTCTGTACTCTTTGCTAGTCTCAGTTCTTTTTTTACAAACCAGTTATCTATTTCCTGGAGCTGGGATGTGCTAACAGATTTTCTCCAACCCATGTTTTCCTTAAATCTGATAACTGTGATATTTTTTTTGAAGTTTTACAAAATGAGTTTACTAACATGCATTTCATCTTTTGTTTCTATCTCCTATAAGAATTGCCATGCTATGGGGCGCCTGGGTGGCTCAGTCACTTGAGCTTCTGACTCTCAATTTCAGCTCAGATCATGATCTCAGGGTCTTGAGATCAAGCCCTGCACTGGGCTCTGCATTGAGCACAGAACCTGCTTAGGATTCTCTCTCACCCTTCCTCTATTCCTCTCCCCAGCTCTTGCACTCTCTTGCTCTCTCTCTAAAATAAAAATAAATAAATAAATAAATAAATAAATAAATAAATAAATAAATACAAGAATTGCAATGTTATCAAAAAACCACTTTAGAGGAAATTCCTGGTAAATATTAGGTTTTCAAAAGACATTGAGTGAAAAAAATGATCAACCAAAGGCTAAACCACTAAGCTGGCTAGCAGTGTGAAAAGTAGAGAAAAATTAAAAGAAAGTGAAAGACAATGGCAGGTTCCATGATCACATGTGCAGAAATTAAAACGCACACACAAACAAAAAGTACCCAAATGAGTATATTCATACCATGCCAGTGGTACTGTTGCTTATGGGATCAGCAGAACAAAGTTTATCGAGAGCTGTGAAATCAAACCTACCCTCTGACTCACCCTTTAATCTAAGAAACTCATTCGAAAAGAAGCGAACAATAGATATTGTAGGCACCATTTTCTATATTAGTAAAAGTCTGGAAACAATAAAAAAATGTCCAACAATAGGGAGTGGTTAAATAAATTACAATATGTGAACTGGAAGGAGTATTATGAAGTCATTAAAATGGTAATTAGAGAGATTATGTAGCCACATGGAAAAACATTTACTATATAATATTAAGTGGGAAAAAAAGCCGAATACAAAATTGAATCTAGGCCATCACTGCAATTATGCAAAAATGTGTGCACATGAATCAAGACACCAGGGGAAGAGGCATGCATGTGACCAGCTGCTTTAACTGGTGTATTTTTCTTTTACTGATGTCCTTCAGTTTGATAGAACGTGTATTTGCTGGCCCCGGCTATGCTCTCCGGCCTCTAGGGGGAGCTCGAGTCTTCCCCTCCCAGGCCTCCTCTATCCACCCTGGGAAGATAGAGAAGGTCTGCCTCTAGAGCCAGAGGCACAATGAGGTGTGAAGGGTGGGGCTTCTGGTGCCTGATTTAATGGGATTCTGAATAGAACTGAATTGGAGCAAACTTTCCTGAGGCGCTCTCTCTCTCTCTCTCTCTCTCTCTCTCTTTTTCCTGTCCACAGCTCTTGATTCCTCTTGTGGAATCATTTGCTCTCTTGGCTTTTTTCTCCTCTGGGCACGTATATCTTTCCTGGCTGCTCTCCTTTGGCCACAGCATTAGGAGGGATCCAGAATGTCTGTCACCTGGGAGGTAAGTGCCATCCATAGCCCCTAAATAAAAAAGCAGAAATTATCCTGTAGATATATTTGCACAAGCAAGAAAGATGTGCATTTGTGGTCCCATAATTTCTAATTAAAAGGAAAAAAAAATCTAAGTTTCCATCAACAGAATACTAATTTAAATAATTTAGGGTACATCTTTACATTAAATACTAAGAGGCTGTTTTAAAACCAAAACATGCCTATGGGTTGACGAAATTCTCCAAAATATAATATTCACGGCGGGGCGGGGGGGAAGCAAGACACAGGATAGTGTGTGTATGTATAAATCATCCAATTGATCATAAGAAACATCTGTCTATATGTGCTGGGATGAATCCGCACTGAATATGTAAGAAACTGATCCTAACAGTTACCTAGAGGGAATAGAATTGAAGGAAGGACAGAAACTTTTACATTTTACTCCATATTTTATGGTATTTATTTGCCATGTGCACATATTGATTTTTGATCTATCTTGTTTAAAGTGGGATTAGGGCAGGATCTAAGGATAAGGAGGTTGGGATAGGGGATTTCAACTCAACAGATTCTATAACTCTGCTGTGAATCTATCCCAAGGACCTCTCACATCTCCCAAATATATTCCAACCCAGCTCACTGCAGTAAGAAACCAGGTAGAGATTTGAGTCCAAAGTTCAAACACACAAACTTACCACCACCACTGCTACGGTTATAACTACTATCACTGATGCTGTTATTAATAATGATAATCATAAGTGCAATAGCAGTAAATCAACATAAGACGATAAAAACATTTAATAGTGATAATAATAATACAACAATAAATGAATATAAAGCAAAAGAACCAAAATAAAGATCAACATTTCAAGTTCAATACTTAAAGAAAACTGCATACAATAATTAAGTATTTAAAAATTAGGATAGGAGAAATTTCACAAACAATTCTACTTAAACCGCGTCACATTTCGAGCAAGACAAAGAAAATGGAAAGTCTGTTGAAAACAGGACAGGGTTAGTCCCCACCTGTGGTTTCAGTTTGGCTTCCTGATAAACTATGACAAAGTGAGCATTAGCTGGCATTCAGCTTCAAGATTTACTTGCCTCGAACATCCCTTTCACCTTAGACTGTGAGCCCCGGTTTGCTTCCGCTCTCCGGATTTCAAAGTCCATCGATTTTGCTGTTTTAAATTATTGCTTCTGTATGGGGAGGATGGAGAGAGAGGATGGACTGTGGAAGGCAGAGGCACAGGGGCAAGTGCAGATTCATTTACAGTCAAGGCCAGAGTCCTGATGTGGCCTCGTCAGAGAGCAGTGCCTGCCTAATCTCTTTTCCATGCGCAGCCTCATGGAACGGCGGTGGCTTCTCAGGCTTTCTAAGGGAGTAGGCACTCCATTGAGGACCCAAATCCTATTCCTCAGGCAGAACTCAAGTATTAGAAGATAATGGGAATGTGAAAAGCACCCAGAATACCGACCAGGGATGCTTTGTGAAGGCAGGCAGAACAACAAGGACCATATCTTCATGTAAGTTCCTTTCCTGACACATGGAGCTCTGCAGTTGTTCCCCACTGCACCCCCGCATCTCCACCCCAAGAAGAATGTGATGCATAAACAAAGCTAATGTAGGCTTTCATTCCGTCGTTGCCTACAGATAGCTTCCTTCCCTACCTGACCTTGAGACAGTCTCAAGGGACGGAACTCAGAGTAGATCAGCTGTTTCCCTGGTCCTGGTGTGTAAAATCCACACACTGTCACTACTCATTGGTCAGCATGGATTCAGTGACAAATAGTTCGGTGTAGAGTGACTGATACGTGATCTACCACACCATAGGGTTGGTTCCTGGATCAAACTGGTCCAAAAAAAAAAAAAAAAAGGTTGGTTCTAGCCAGTACACAAGAAGCCTTCATCTGTCAACATCTCTTGTTTGGAATTCAGAGCATCTCTCCCCATGCAAACACCATGACAAAGTGATGGTTAGAACCACGGTGTAGCCCAGAAAAGCATTTTGAGTTTCCCTGTTATGTAAATGCATAGCTACTTGTCAACCGCAAGCCTGTCACTAAATAGCCAGCTTTGATGGTCTAATAATCAGCATGATCGGGAACAAAATACTGAATTTCAATGCTCTTTCCTACAAAAATGGGATTGGTGGCATTGACCCTCTCAGGTCACTGAAGAAACTAAGTAAGCTGACATGCATGAAAGTGCCTGGGGCAGTGCTAGGTGGGGGTACTCGGGGTACGCTTTTCCCCACTGCTGCATCATCCAAGAATCCCTAAAGTACTGGAATGGCAGAAATAATCCTAACTTCAGCTATTTGAGAGCTTCTAAAATCACCAATAAAAAGCCGGTTAAGAACCATTTTTTGTGTGTTTGAACTAATTTGCTGTAAGTAAGTTCTCGCAAGCAACCAGTAACAACTGACTTGTCGCTGATCTCACCCTAGATGAGAGTTTGCAGATCTCCATTTATACAGGGAATAACTTGCAGTCAACTATTTTGGAAAGGAACCCCATTTGCCTCCAAAGAAGTATATTGTGAGTAACTATTCTATTTCCATTTCCAGCATTCTGAAATTCTATAGCCAAAAGACAGCATACGGACTTGTTACCTACCTAGTCTCCATGTGGGATAGAACCGGATAGAATACTACCTCGGTGACAGCTCTGAGACAGCTCATTTAATATCTCTGAGCCTCAGCTTACATGTCTGAAGAAAAAGGGTCATCGTGTTTCCTACAAGGTTTTGTTGAAAGATGAAATTATATTATGAATATATATATTTATGCCTGGATCAGATGATAATTGTTCTTATTGTTGCTGTTGTTTGGGGGTTTAAAAAAAAACTCACTCTATGAGCCTTTGCTTTGTGTGTATTTTCAACATCGTGAAGGATGTGACTCTTACCTCTATCCGATCATTCTTTTTTGCCATCTATACTAAAATTAATAGAATAATAAAATTAGAAACACTTAAGGTGGACCTTTGAAACCAATGCAATAGCCAGCATAGATCGGCGAATGTAGTAAATTTAACGAACGTGTGCTGACAGGTTGACTAAACGATTATGTCCAATCACCCAGTCAGTGTTTTGAATGCTTTCTGGAAGATCCTCGGCATGGTCATCAGATCTATGTTTGGACACCGCCAGTCTCCAGCACTTGAAACTGCCTTCATTGCATCTATAGTAGGTTTAGCTGATAGGTGATTGGTGGATCCACTTTCTAATCCTGCCTCCACAGCAGGCTACAGGCTGTAGGCTGCACGCATCGATCAGGGCACCGAGATGGGCCCAGAACCCTTAACTCCAGCTGGATCACGAACAAATCAAAATTCTCTTCCAAATTCCAAATGGTACAGAAGTCTGTTTTTCACTGAGCCGTCACGCACCCTTCCCCTCCCTGCTCCATTTTTGTGGCCCTAAGAGCCAGACATAAAAAGTCTGATTGTTTTCCCGCAGGAGGTTGCTTCAGAGATCTCCAGGCAGCTCTCGGCGTTTCAAGTCCACCCTTGATAGGAAACACTCTTTTGCAAACCACCACGCACAGATTCCAGAGACGTGAGTAAGAAATAGGGGAGTTCCTCATGATTTGTTCATGAAGAGGGAAGATGGGAGGCCTCTTGGTCTCTGAGCTATTATTAAAATAAATGTCATTGGCTAAAAGGCCAGAGAAGTTTGGGGACCACCCAGGCAAATGACACTTTCTCAGCTCCACCATATCATCACTAATTGGATATTCTAACACTTTCTGTAGCATTTCATAAAAATGTTTCAAGACCAAGTGACAGAGTGTCCAAACAAGAATGTCACAGATGTTCACTCTGGCTGGTTCTGGGGAAACACCTCTAACAAAACAGCAAAATTGTTTCTCCCGCTCCCACCCCTCCAGTCCCAGATTGGCCTCTCTCTCTCTCTCTCTCTCTCTCTCTCTCTCTCTTTCTCTCCCTCCCACTGCCCCTCGCTGAGGTTTTGCTAGACCTCAGAATCTTGAAAGCACCACTTGAAATAGCCACGGTTCCGGGTTTAAAGGTCAAATCCAGAGAGTTTCGCTTGAATTTGTTTTGGATTGAACACCTCCCCTGAGAGGTATTTAATTTCGGGGTCGTTTTTTGTGGCTTTGCCTCAGGTTCAGTCAGGACTTGTTGTCAAAGGTGCCACAAAATCGTGAGCTTAATCTTTTCCAGGAACTCGGGGCAGAAAGTGTCCCAGGGCTTCTGGAAGATGAGCACTATTGCTATCTGTGAGATCATATACCCAGAAAGAAGTTCTATTTACTTGATTCCTTGAGAACACAAAAGGCCTTTTTTATGAAGTTAGCGAAGACAAAAGTTAAAGGTCCTTAAGCGTTTGGTCTGCATCAGTCTGTTTTGGAAGCCTCAGCCTTCCTGCCTACCAAAGAGAAAGAATCCATTACAATCCTTGTGCCACCTGCCTCTTCCAAGCTCTTTAAGGAGATAGAGTCAGTGGTCAGAAGCACTTTGCCCAGCTACTCAAAGCACTCCCCACCCAGCAGCCAGGACATGGCTCCTCACAGGTGCTGGATGTGTATCCTATTCGTGCTGTAACAAATGAATGCAAACTTGGTGACTCAAAGCAACGTAGATGTATTATCTTACAGTTCTGGTGGTCACAACTCTTAAATGGGTCTCACGGGGCCAAAGTCAACATGTTGGCAGTGCTGCATTCTTTCTGGAGGCTGGAGGGGAGGATCCATTTCCTTGCACTTTCCAGCTTCTAGAGGTCACACGCATTCCTTGGTTTGTGACCCTTTCCTTCCTCCTCATCGCCAGGAACATAACATCTTCTGATTTCTCTGTGCAACTTCCTTCCCCTTATAAGGACCCTCATATGATTACCTTGGGCCCAACCCAAATAACCCAGTTCTTCCATCTAAAGACCCTTAGCTTCATCGCATTCGCAGAGTCTCTCCCGCCATGTCAGAGGATATGTTCACAGTCTTCAGGGATGGTAGACATCTTGGAGGCGCCATTATTCTTCCACCACAGATGCTAAGCCAGAATTAGGAGCTGGATCTAGACCTAGGGAATGAGGAAGACCGTAAGGGAGGGGGCCCTCGCCCTTGGTGGAGAACCTGTTACTTTGTCATGTTGGAACCCAAGGGAAAAGAGGGAGAAGTGTCCCGTTTGCAAGTTATAGAGACTTAGTCCCAGAGTCTCTATGGCGTTTCTAAGATACACAGATGTCCCAAAGAAATAAAAGTCCCAGCTCCTTCTTCAGCACCATGCCACTGGGTTTACCGCGAGTATCAGATGGCAGATGTCTTTAGCCAGGCTTTATGATTCAGAGCTGGGCCCGCGCACAAATCCGAACTTGCCGTTGGTGACTTCTCAAAGCTCAAGGTTGCCATTTTTGATGTTATTCCTCAAAGGTGCGACTTACTTCATGAAATCATTTTTCTCTTTAGTGGGAAGTAAGTGAAAACATTCCTGTATTTTTGGCTGAGCCAAAAGAAATGCTGTTTTCAAAGAGTAAGTAGTTTTCACCTGTGAATACCGGATTACATTTCGGTGCTGTAGAGGAGGTTTTAAAGAATATCCAAAAAAAAATCAAAAAGTATATGGAACATTATTTTTAAATCTTCTAAATAGAAGGTTAGTCAGGGGTGTGAGAAGCTGTATAGAATTTAAAAAACGGGTGTCCTATTCCCCCTGCCTTGTGTTTCTGAGCCAAATTGTATTGAATTTTGAAGAAAGAGACTTGGCATTTCTACAAAATTTGGAAAAGAGGAAAAAACATCTCACAGAAATGCTACAAGAATAAATCATGTTTTGGGACTCCTGGCCAGAGAGATCAGCCCTCTTTATCCATCTCACATTAGCCTAAGAGATTTTCTTTGAAATAGAGTGGACCTTTTGAAATTCTGAATTATTAGAGTAACTCAAATTACATCTTTAGAATTCTGAGAAAGGCCAACAATAGTTTCAGTCTTCCCCTCACCCCCACCATTTTTCTATCATACAATGTGGTCTCCCACACGCTTCTGGGAAGAGGCATGATGGACAACATCTTATAAAAACTCATTTTGCTTTAAAAGCTTCCCATCTTGTTTTGATGCCAAATTTATATTTGAGCATATGAGAAAGGCATCTCTCTTTGGAACGTTATCGCCGATTTCACAAATAAGTCAGTAATTCACTGATTTCAATAATAAGGCTGAAAGCTTAATCACCACCCAGCCCATTTGCTGTGTTAACCAGAACATTCAGCTTCTCCAAGGGCCAATTACAAATCTCGGAAATAAAGGAGGATACATTTTTTAGGGTGAGCTAAAAATAATTTGGAATAAACATAAGACTTAGGCATCGGAAAGATTAACCCCGAGGGGGGTTATGATCTCAACCTGTAACGGGAAGGACCTTCTGATTGTCCTCATCGTTTATGAAATCTTCATAGTCATACTTTAACATGGGGATAGTAACCCTTTTAACAAACAAAGAAACTGAGGTTCAGAAAGCTTATGGAACTTTTGGAAGACACCTTATCAGAAGGCAGTCAGCTAGGTCTTGAAGACTTCAGTTTTTACCGCCTCCAGTAAGAATATATTTACTCTAGTCTACCAAGAGATGGGAGGTTAAAATCCATGAAAATAACATGGAGATTTCACCAGGCTTCTTCACTTGTTACACTCCAATATTCCATTTGGATCAGAAGCATTTCCAGCATCAAGACAGCGACCCCGACATCTGCCGAAGCACAGGGCACATACACAAGGATTTGGTGTGCAACTGATAGTTGAATTGCTCTCTCAGATCCCATGTGGCTTTTGCACACACAGCCCTGGCTTCCCCAGTACTTCCAGATGTTCCATCTCCAACATTTGAACTAATATGTTCCAATTAGTTAAACATCTGTGATGTTCAAATTAGTTGACAAGGAGAACAAATAAGAGACTATTTCAGTCTGGAGCTGGGGGTCCATCTTTGTGCATGCCGATAAAAACAGAGAAGGTCCATCTGCAGAGGGAAACGTACAGCCCAGAATCAGACACCAGGCACATATTGTCCTATGTATATAGCCAACATATATAATATAAATAACAAATACAATATATGTTATGCATATTATATGTAAGTAAACATATATATATATATATACATATATATATATATATATATACACATATATATATATATATATATATATATATATATAACAACCTTTAAAAACAACCTTTATGTAGGCTAGCTGGTGCAATGCCCTCCCACAAAATTTGGTCCATGATATTGACACCTGGTTGTTTTATTTAAAATGTTAAGTTAAAATGTGAGATGTGGCCAATAATAACTATTTCCTTGAGTTGTTATGAATGTTATGGTTCGTAACACCTCGTATTCCAATTAAGTTTTGCTTGCTGACCCCTACTACTCTTGATTCCGACCAAATATCAGTTCTTCTAGCAGCTTCTGTGGTTCCTGCCCACTCCCTGGCTTTGCCAAACTGGGCTAGACACCCTTTTGGGTGGACTTCCTGCCTCACTGCACACCCTACATCATGCTTTGATTATCTCATCAGACTGAGCTCTTCGAAAGCAGGAATAACGTGCCATTAATCTCCAGAACTTAGGCAAACATTCCAGTCCTTAGCACACAGTCTGTGCTGAGTGAATAAATGCAAAATGCCTGTCACGAAACCTAGAACATAATATTAATGCTATCTTATTTTATGTTCAGAAAGCACTAAAAAATGCAGTGCGCATTAACTACTAAAAAAGAAACGTTTTAGTTACTTCAAGTTATGGAAGGTTTTAAAATGATTAAAACAGTGGGTGTGAAGAATCTCATGTTTCACTTTTATAATGACTTGTTATTTTTGAAATTCACAGCTTGGATAGTAAAAGAAATGAAAGAGTTCGAGTTCCAGTACTTTCCATGCTCTGCCACAACATCACCGAATGCAGAATTCATTTGTAGACAATTCTCCTTTTCCAGTCTTCATGACCTAAAAAAGAATAATGTAAAGATTATTTTTTCCAGTTTTACTGTTTACTGGTTTTGGGGAAATATTCAACATTATTTTTGGAAATTCAAATGGGAAGTTTTGGCTCATGAAGTCAATGTCCACTGTGCAGTAGGACTGACTCCAGGTAAAGCCCTAGAATATTCTCAGTAAAGGGCAGATCTGGGCACACCCTCATAACAAACTTGTCTTTTCATTGAAAAATCACTTTCACCTGTCAGGATTATACCTTTTGACTTTTTCCTTCCCCCAAAAGAGGTCCAAGTCTTCCAAAGGAGCCTGATGATCTCAAAGGACAGATTCCTACCTGACTTTGCAGAAAATTCCATAGACTCACTCTTAATAGATATACCCTAGGCAGATCAAGTAACCGACAGGCACAGTATATAGTTAAATTAGCATTTTTTTTTAAATTTCCAAGTCTAGGGGCCCATATTCATGGAAAATTTTCTGGCATTTGACAATGAGGAAACACACTTCTTACATTCACCGTGGAATTCTACAGCCTTAAAGGCTTGAAGGCAATGGTTCTCAAGCCTGGCTTGACATCGATACTGATGTCATCTAGGGGGATTTGAAAACTATTGATCCCCAGAGATTCCTGTGTAATTGATCCAACAACTTGGACATCTGGACTTTTAAAAACTCTCCAGGTGTTTCTAAGGTACAGGCCAATGTTGAGAACAGCTGCTTTGAGATCTTAGCTGTGGTTCTCATCCCTGGATGCACACTGGAATCTGGGAAACTTTGAAAACATCCCAATTCTGTCCCCCTTCCTCCTGGATCAGTGGTTCTTAAACTTCAGCACATATCAGAATCATCTAGAGGGCCTCTTAAAGCACAGAATGCTGATTCCAGCCCACGTTTGCTAATCAGCAGGTCTAGGGTAGAGCGTGTGAGTTTGCATTTCTAACAGGTTCCCCTATGGTACTATGCCACTGGTCCCGGGACCCACTTTGAGACTCATCGCCATAGATATTATCATTTATGTAGTTCAGGGAACTTTTTATTTATAAACTGAAAAATACCTGAAATCCACACCTCAGTGCTATCTCCTTCTCATTTCCAGTGAATCAACCTTGCGTTGTAATGGAGATTCTCCAAGACTCCATTAGTTTCTAATAATCCTTCCCCTAAGGCTTTCCAGGGAAATATGGTAGAGTGGACAGAGCACAAGACAAACCAGCTTTCAACTCCTGGTTATGCCACTTGGTAGCATTTGACCATAAGCACACTATTAGCCTTAAAGTGATCAACCCCTCCTTGTTTTCCTAGGACTTCACCAGTTTTAGCACTGAAATTCTAAACCCCCGGATATGCTTCAGTCCAGAGAAAACCAGGATAGTTGCCCCGCTTCCAACCAATATAGCCTCCATTTTTTTCGCCAGTGGTAAGGAAAACCAAGCTGACCTTGAAAAGTCTCTTCATGAATTTGAGGTAGTATCTGTCTCTGCCTTGCAGAGAGCAGTTGCTTCATAAAAAGTGATCATGATTATACCCAGGAAATCTCTTAAGATGGATTGTGTCAAGGAGGGAAAGACCACCCCTAATCACCAGTAAACCTTTATAATAAAGATAATGTGCGACCACTGATTTGGCCAATCTTTTTTGATCAGTGGATCTCAACCTTGGGTGCACATTGAAATCATTTGGGGAGGGGCCTCTGGGTGGCTCAGTCGGTTCAGTATCCAACTTCGACTCAGGTTATGAGCTCCCAGTTCATGAGTTCAAGCTCCGCATCGGGCTCTGTGCTGACAGCCCAGAGCCTGGAGCCTGCTTCAGATTCTGTGTCTCCCTCTCTCTCTGTCCCTCCCCAGCTTGCCAGATTTTAACCACCCCTTCCCTCAATACCCAATTTATACTCCCTGCAATTAAATCGTAATCTCTGCTGTTGGAACTCAGACATCAGTATTTTTGAAAGCTTCCCATGTGATTTCAACACACAGCCAGGGTTGAGTACCAGTGCTCCATGCAGTGTGGCTCAATGTGTGTTCCTCTGACTGACAGCATCATTATGACCTAGGAACTTGCTGGACACGCAAATTCTCAGCAGTCTCTCCCTCCCAACTAGTATAATAGAATCCTCGGGGTTGAGACCCAGAAATCATTATTTTGTCAAGCTCTCCCGTGCATGCCAAAAATCACACTTTGACTACACCAACATGGCATTTCCTTGTGGCTCTGCTGATGTGCTAATGTTGTGTCTTTCTAGCAGCCCTAAATAAGCCATGTTTTTATGGGATGTTTTGTTTTAACATACTATAAAAGATTCTATTTGCAAAGACTGTAGTTAGGATCTTTGCACCAACATTTAAAAATAAATGCCATCTCGGGGCACCTGGGTGGCTCAGTTGGTTAAGCATCTGACGCCGGCTCAGGTCATAATCTCACCGTTCGTGAGTTGGAGTCCCACGTGGGGCTCTGTGCTGACAGCTCAGAGCCTGGAGTCTGCCTTGGATTCTGTGTCTCCCTCTCTCTCTGACCCTTCCCCACTCACACTCTGTCCCTGTCTCTGTCTCTCTCGATATAAGTAAACATTAAAAAAGTTTTTAAAAATAAATAAATGCCATCTCTATTTTTTATTTTGTGCAAACTTTCCCAGGTCTTAATGTCAGCGATATATCCTAACGTGGTAAAATTCATCATCGAGAAACGTCTCTTATTTTATGTTTTAGACCAGTTTATATAACACTGAAATTACCACTTCCTTGGAAATTTTAAATTCGCTGGTGAAACACACATGGCTCTGTCAGCCATTCTTGGGAGTAAATCTATTACACCTTTCTTTAAAAATAGGTTTGGGCTCATAAAATTTATAACACTTCTGTTATTTTTGACCACTTATTTCATCTAGAAAATCATCCACCTTAAAATATTGGTTTCAGAAATACTGGCCTAGATAAAAATACAGTGTTTTTAATTCTTTCAACACTGTGTCTATGTTTTTTCTAAACCCTAGAACAGGAATGTGTGTCCTTTATTATTTAATATTAAATACTTGATTGTATGATGTTTCCTCTGGGAATAGCTATGGCTGATATCCAAAATTTTCAGTAAGTTCCATTATTATGAATTTCTGCTTATGGAAGGTGCTGTGATAGATAATTTTAAAAGTCCTTTGGGCAATGAAAAATAAGATCTTTGTTTTCACAGCACAGGATATTTACACATAATATATATGTATATCCCATATCAACTTATAAATGAATATATGTATATCAACCTCTAAGTAATGTTCTGGTTGTACATGCGATTAGTTGTTGTGAATTTTATTAGTGAAGAGAGTTTTGCAAAATTCTTAAAAGGCAAAAAAACCCCAGAATTACCCTCTTTTTTCCAATAAAAATAAAGCTGGTTGTTCCTGTTGTGGAAACATTTGCTGTTTTAATTTGAATTTGTATTTGCCTGGTGTGTTGAAATCAAACACTTTATTCTTTATTATTTAAAAAAAATTTAATGTTTGTTCATTTTTGACAGGGAGAGAGACAGAGCGTGAACGGGGGGAGGGGCAGTGAGAGAGGGGGACACAGAATCCAAAGCAGGCTCCAGGTTCTGAGCTGTCAGCACAGAGCCCGACGCAGGACTCGAACTCACAGACCACGAGATCATGACCTGAGCCAAAGTCGGACGCTCAACCGACTAAGCCACCCAGGTGCCCCTATTCTTTATTACTTTAAAAGTACCCTATGACCCAGCAATAGCACTGGTAGGAATTTACCCAAGGGATACAGGAGTGCTGATGCATGGGGGCGCTTGTACCCCAATGTTTATAGCAGCACTTTCAACAATAGCCAAATTACGGAAAGAGCCTAAATGTCCATCAACTGATGAATGGATAAAGAAATTGTGGTTTATATACACAATGGAATACTACTTGGCAATGAGAAAGAATGAAATAGGGCCTTTTGTAGCAATGTGGATGGAACTGGAGAGTGTTATGCTAAGTGAAATAAGTCATACAGAGAAAGACATACCGTATGTTTTCACTCCTATGTGGATCCTGAGAAACTTAACAGAAGACCATGGGGGAGGGGAAGGAAAAAAAAAAAGGTTAGAAAGGGAGGGAGCCAAAACATAAGAGACTCTTAAAAACTGAGAACAAACTGACGGTTCACCAGGGGGCAGGAGGGAAGGGAGGGTGGGTGATGGGCATTGAGGAGGGCACCTGTTGGGATGAGCACTGGGTGTTGTATGGAAACCAATTTGACAATAAATTTCATATTAAAAAAATAAAAATAAAAATAATTATTTGGTGGGGGGTTAAAGAGTATACATCAGGATGAAAAAATTAAATAAATTTTCAAAATGTATGCATGCTAAATGTAAAAAAAAAGAAAAAAGAAATCCAAAAGGGAAACAGAGGCAAGACATTTTACAACATGATCCCAACCCACTGATAGACTTACTGATAAACTCTATATAATAACATTTTAGAACATCATGATTCCAACCCATTGATACAGTTACTACTTGGATCAATTCTATATGATAACCTGGTTCCTTTCTTTTCACTTAAACAATAGATCATGAACAAGTTAGTGTGCTATATTATGTGAATTTCTTGAATTTTTTATTATCACAATATTAGGATATGAAATAAATTTCTTATCACAACTTTGGTGACTTCATTTCACACTACAGATGTTTACATTTAAACCTGGCATATATCATCGTATTGTTTTAACTTTTGTATTTTAAATAACGCTACAATGAACATTCTTAGATACTCATGTCTGTGTATATACATGATTGTTCTTTTGGAAGAAAATGTCTAAAATGGAAGATTATTGAGTTTATGAATATGAAACACCTTTATAAATTACTGAAATATCTTTATTGTAGCTATTTCTTTTAATCAGCCAACAACTGCAGTTTTGTATTGACCCAAGTTGGAAATCTTTTCTAAAAAGGAGTAGTTTGCTTTGTATACATATATTGTTCTAACCAGATTTTTCACTTTCCTTGTTAGTGTTTTCTGACTCAGTGTAGTTTCCTTTTGGTCTGCTCTGCATTTTGTTTCCTTTCCTTTGTGGTTCTCTGTCATTTTGCTAATTAAACACTAAGCCCTTTTATCCCATAGTAATTCAGAAGATGTATTATTTCAAGTATTTACACACTCAACTAATCTTTAGTTTTCTGATTTCTGGGTATAATAAACTAATAAGTAACTGTCAATTCTCCCTGTAAGATAGAAAAACTAATCTTCCATCATTGTTCCTACCCTTTTACCCAATTAATTTCCAGGATGTTCCTAGAAATCATGGAATTTTGGATCAGCTAATTATGCCACATTTTTGTTTTTATTATGTACTTATCTTTTTGTTTATCTGTGATTGTGTTTGTGAAAAGTCCTTCATTTAACCGGTCTCTCTGACTGCCAGGATACCGTTTAAAGGAAGGTTATAGGAATAGTATATAATTTTCAAAAAATGAAGTTTGTCTTTCAGCCATTGCTGAAAGTGATTGGCCACTCCAAGGAACATCTGATCTGATTCCTTGATCACAGTCCTTTCTCCTCAAAACTTTAGACAGTTCTTCAGTGTTTCTCATGGGTCGTACTCATGGGTCATGGGTCGTACTTTGGCGAACTTTGAATTCTCTAAAGTGCTTTATGGGCCTTTTTTTTTTTCTGTAATAAATCATGCAGAAATAGTTTTTAGAGGCTCCTGGGTGGCTCAGTCAGTTAAGCATCCGACTTCGGCTCAGGTCATGATCTCATGGTCGGTCCGTGAGTTCGAGCCCCGCGTCGGGCTCTGTGCTTCCAGCTCAGAGCCCGGAGACTGCTTCAGATTCTGTGTCTCCCTCTTTCTCTGCCCCTCTCCCACTCAAGATCTGTCTCTCTTACTCTCTGTCAAAAATAAACGTTAAAAAAAATTAACAGAAAGAAAGAAAGAAAGAAAGAGAAAGAAAGAAAAAGAAATACTACAGATTATTGTATTTCCTCCATGGGTATCACACCCTGTTGATAGCAGTAGATTATAAAGAAGTCTACAGGGGCGCCTGGGTGGCGCAGTCGGTTAACCGTCCGACATCAGCCAGGTCACGATCTCGCGGTCTGTGAGTTCGAGCCCTGCGTCAGGCTCTGGGCTGATGGCTCAGAGCCTGGAGCCTGTTTCCGATTCTGTGTCTCCCTCTCTCTCTGCCCCTCCCCCGTTTATGCTCTGTCTCTCTCTGTCCCAAAAATAAATAAACGTTGAAAAAAAATTAAAAAAAAAGAAGTCTACTGGACTCAGAGGTAGGTGAGAACCGGGGACCGTATCCCGTCTTTGAAGACTGCTATTAGGGAAGCATGATCACAAACTTCAGAGCGCGTGTCCTGGGCAGCACGTTCACAAGAGCACACGGCACTGACCACGATGTGGCTGAGGTCCGGCAGAGCCTCCGTCCTTAAGGATCTCCTCCGACACACTTATCATTTCCCTGTGTCCAGCCAGGGTGGTGCCAGAGTGTCACAGAAAGAGCCAGAGGGCTGTTGCCCCCGCGCTCCAAGGGCAGTCCCTTTGGGGTGATTATGAAAACTGCAGCTTCCCAAGCCCCATCATCAAACCAGAATCAGAGTCATCCTGGGGTGTAGTTTTGTAAGTGGCCCAAATAAACCCTTCACACATGGAGGTTTGGAATCCCCGATCTAGATTTTTCTTTTTTTGTCTTCTGGAAGGATATACGAAGATGACATGGAAGGATTAAAGATAAATCCCCTCTAATAGCGTAAGCAGCGTAGGCAGTGGTTATATTGTGCTCCGATTACTTATCTGAAGAAAACGAGACAGATATTTGGGGGATGGCTGAATGGAAACTATGAGCACTCTGTTTCCTTAGTGGCTTTTAAAGATATTCTGTGTCTTCTTAATGAACCTCTATGAATGACCTCAGTCCTGAGGAAAATTGGGCTGCTTCAAACCCACCACTTTCCTTACTTATTCGGAAGACCAAGTAACTATTAGAGCAGACATTAAACCCTAACCACCAGCAGCTATATGAGATGACTCAACTCAGGTTATAATTAGGGAAAGAAAGAGCCAGGGGGAGACCGGAGGGGGTTAGGGCAGGGCAGCTAGCTGGAGGGAAGAATGTTCCAGGTCTTCCCCAGAGGGACAGTGGCTCTCCTCGGGGACCAGCCCTGGTCAGTCTCTGCAGTTACTCCCCGATAGCCCCCTTAAGCCACCTGGACCTTTATGTTTCCAGAAATGCCTGAGATTTAGAAGGGCAAAAAGATATAGACTTGGATATTATGATATAGTCTACGGTTGGATTCTCAAGCCTGCCCTGGGGATAATATAACACTACAAGGAGAAGTGATAGAGCCAGGGTTTCCAGTGTTTGAGGACATTTGGAAAGGATGAACTGTTCTACAGCTAGGAGTAGCCTGAGGGTAAGAAGTCCCATATATAACGGGAAGATTTATGGAGCCAGGGAATGGGCAGAATCTAGCTCTCTGCCGCAGCCATCTTCCTTAAAGGGCCTGACCACACCGTGTTCCCTCCCGCATTGGGCTCCCTGCACATGCTGTTCCCTTATCCTGAATTGCTTTGCCCCCTACCCACTTCCCAGTGCACACGTGGTTCAGACACCGCTTTCCTGGGGGTGGTGGTGCCTGGATCCAGGGGTCAGGAGGGCCTGACCAGGCCCAGTGACTTCTGTCGTACCCCCTACAGTTTTCCTCTGTGGCACTAGGCAGAGACCTGACTTGGCTTTTGTGTCTGCGAGCGTGGTGGGGGCAGAACCCGGGCCCTCAGATTGTTACTTCTGACGGTCTCTGCCTCTGCTTAGAGCGACTCTTTTATGCAACGTGCGAATGGATTCTGCCACTCTGTTTGGTGAACACCAGACTCACGGACGTAAAAGGACACAAAATCTCATTAAAGAAAATTATATATATATATTCATTTTCCTATCCGTTTGAGAGACCCAACAAAGATTTTGTCGTGTATTAGGGAACAAAATTCAGTTCTCACTCCAGTCAAAGAGGTTTCCTTACCTTCAAATACTACTCTGGTTTTGAATAACCTAAATTGCCATTGCAAAGGGCCTGTGGCTTTCAAGAGCAGCCAGCTCAGGAAGGAGCCCGGGGCGCCATGGACAACACGGATGAGAACACGGAGCCCTCTGCCTGTAGCTGCAGCCGCCGCGCAGGGCTTTCCTTTGTAAACTTGTCTCTGGGAACTTGTGTCAACTGCTCCCTGACCCAGAATCACCCGGTTAAACAAACCGGGGATTACTCCTGAACTCACACAAAACCAAACCTGCCAGGCCCTTTGTAATCCTTGAGGCGGCCTTTACCTGTTCACATTCGTTCAGGCTCTGATAAGATGGCGGTTGAAAGCCTCCTTTTTAAGGTCCTCAGGATACAGAGATTAGCTCAGTTTTGCCTTCGAAATGACATTTTCCAAACCATATGAGCAGAGTTTCCTTTGCCGTGGCCCATTGAATTGCAAACGAAACCAACCAGTGGTCCATGTTACTCATAAGCTATTCTAACCTCAAATAGTTGCCCTAGAAATCATGGCTGGACAAATTTGAAATACCCAAACCTGGATTAAGCCTGTAAGCTTCAATTGACTTCAATTCAAGCCCAGCTCCCTAGTTTTATCATGTATGACATTACATCACTGCATTGCAATGAAACGTATAATCAAAAAGCCAGACTCCACTTTCCTCTGGGATTTTGGAAGAGCAATGCCTTTTTAGGGGCAAAGATACGAGCTGTGACCTTGTTCTTTATGTTGTTGGTCAAGTATCAACCCAAACATTCATCCTTTTAAAGACGGGATGCCATGCAATCAAGCCAATGCCTGGCCTGATGATTTATCCCCCACCGCCCAAATAACTACTTGCTCAGGGTCACTTTGCAGGAAATGTCTCGGCGAACCAACCCCACTCTTCTCTCATTTGACCCTATTGGAAAGTTCAGGCAGGAAGAGACAGACTTTGAGGTGTCACATTTCAGGGACTCTGAAGCTAGATGAGGAGTCAGAGGCTGGGAATATACGAACCCCATTGCACAGGCATGGGACTAGGGGTCTGGGAAACGATCCCTAGAATGTGGAACTTAGGAACAGAGTGTGAAGTTCAGATTCGAAGACGGACACAAAGGGACCTGGGCAGCTAATCCAGAACTGCTGTTGGAGGAAACAGAGTGAGACTATAAATGGGACAGAGCCCTCTGGTCCAGGAGAGAAGTGAACCACAGCAGACCCAGGGAGAGCCACCGCTCCCGCGATTGTGAATGAACCAACGCCTTCCAGACATCCAGCTCAGGGTCAGACCCGGGGTGTGTGCCTGGGCAGGTCTGGGGCCACAGGTCTGAGCACGTACACCCATGTGCGAGGAAGAGAGGACTCCGGGGCAGCCGGCCAGGCTCCCAACACAAGATCAGGCAACAACTGCTCCCTCCCTCCCCAAGTGCATCGTGCAGCCAGACCAAAACCCGCCATCCCAATAATCCTTCATGATTTGCAAGGAGAAAAGGTGTTTTGAAGATTGAATAGGAAGGGAAGGTTTTAAAATATGCAAATCGTTCCACTCGCAAACAGTTAATAATTTATAATGACCCTTATTTGCTAATAATTTGAATATTATGAACTGTGGCATGCTGGAGAGCATACAGATCCCTTCTCTGAAAGCTGCACATGTATTCGTTTCGGAGTTTTTTCTTATTTTACTTCTCAGAAAGGGAGCACGCCTTTGAGGCATGAGACAGCGGGTTGCTTGGGCTCACACTTTTCACTTCAGCAGGAGTGAGGCTGGTGTAGTCTAGGTGGATAATTAGGGACATATCTAATGTCTGCCCGATTCCCTGGGGCTGCTAGGACCACGAGGATGACACTGATCCAGATCCAGGTGGCTCAGGTGACCCCAGCCCGCTGGCTCAGGTGAGTGAGTCATCGCTGGGTATCTGCCACCTGCCTTCGAGACACGGAGCACCTCTCCTCACCTCGAGACAGGGGCACAAAGAGAAAGGGACAGGGCTAATGTTACGGAGTATCTACCACAGGCCAGGCTCTGTGCTAAGTGTCTACATCTATTACCCCATTTAATCTCACCTTTGCCAAGCAGGTATTTGAACGATCTGCATTGAACCCAGGTGAAAGTGGAGGCACAGAGAAGGGAAATGGCTTTTCCCAGGGCCGCTAGGAAGTGGGAGGATCAAGTTTGTGTGGCTGCTGTAACACATTAGCACAAACTTACGATTATGCTGGACCCACTTGGATAACCCAGGGCTTCTCGAGATCAGCTGTTTCCAGCAACCTTAATTTCATCTGCGAACTTAATTCCCCTTTGCTGTGACACCTAAGGTATCCATAGGTCCCAAGAGTTAGAATGTGGCATCTTGGCAGGGTCATCATAGTTCCCAACACAGCGGAACAGGTGGGATAGGAGCCCAAGCAATCTGGCTCCCAAACTCATGCTTTTAATCGGAAGGCAGTGTCAGTGACATGCACATTTTACCCCGCACCAACATCTGTCTGTGCAATTTGCGCAAGGTACATCTGAATGAAAAGTTGGCCTCTCGAGGCACCTGGGTGGCTCAGTCGGTTAAGCCTCTAGCTGCGGCTCGGGGCATGATCTCATGGTTCGTGCGTCTGTGGGTTCGAGCCCCACATCGGGCTCTGTGCTGACAGCTCAGAGCCCGGAGCTTGCTTCGGATTCTGTGTCTCCCTCTTTCTCTGCCCCTCCCCTGCTCACTCTCTGTCTCCCTCTCTCTAAAAAATAAACATTAAATTAAAAAAAAAAAAAGAAAAGTTAGTCTCTCAACAAAGGTATGTGTCCTACTAGCTTTCCTCAATGGATTCATTTACAGTTTCATGGAGTTAACCATGCAAACTAACCAATGCTATTGAGACTGAACTTGGATGCCCCTTCCCTATTCCTACCTTAATGACTCTGACTCTCTCTCTCATTCTCTCTCTCTCTCTCTCTCTCACACACACACACACACACACACATCATCTGATAGCAAGAGGTATGTGTGATGAAACACCTTTGTTTAATTGTGCTTGTGAAGAAAATATTGTTTCATTCTACAATTATATATATATATGTCATTATCCATATGAATGTTGTTTTTTTAATGTTTATGTATTTTTGTGAGAAAGAAAGAAAGTGTGACCCGGAAAGGGGCAGAGAGAGAGGGAGACACAGAATCTGAAGTGGGTTCTACGCTGACAGCAGAAAGCCCTCGGTCCAATGCCGGGCTCAAACTCAGGAACTGTGAGATCGTGACCTGAGCCAAAGTGGCGTGTTTAACTGACTAGCCACCCAGGTGCTCATAGATGAATGTTCTTTTAATGTCATTCCCCTTCCACTAGACCCAAAGGGCTTTGAGGGCAAGGGCTGTGCCTGTTTTTCCCTCACGACTGTGTTCCTAACAGCTAGTACCTGACACACAGGGGCTCAATGAGTATATGTTCAGTAAATGCTTTAGCGCTGGGACTCCATCACCTCTATCATCACATTGCCATCCCCCTCCTCCTCCTCCTCCTCCTCTACATCATTACTCTGCCGTGGCAGTCATTCCTTTCCTCACATTTCATGCTTTCGTGTCTTATACAGAAGAAAACCTCGTATCTGCTTTTCATCATGACACGTTCAGGTGGGTAGAATAACTATCCTTTCACGGCTATGTAACTTGAAGCTCAAAGAGAAGGACACGAACCCAGAGAGGAAGAATTTGTCCCGGGCCACACCCGCGGGGCCCCTAGGTCCCAGGATGTGGATGCCCTAAGGTTACAGCCAAGAGGGGAGCCCAGGGACTCTAGAAGGAGGCACTAAAAACAAACTTGCCTTTCTCTGAGACTTGAGTTTCCTCTTACCATCATGATGAGGAGCAGGAGAAGGAAGTAACCCCACTCAGCTGTTCTCAGGACTTTTATGAGGCCGTGGTAGAGTGATTCTGGATGTTTCCTTTCTGAGAGCAGGTCCACACCCCTAGTCAGCCGCCACCACCCTGCCCGTGGAAGCAGAGGGGGAAGGAAAGGCATGAACAGTCATCAGAGGTTTTCAAAGCCCCCAAGGGGCTGCATGTTCCAGTCCATGGCAATAACGCCACCTCCATGGCCTATCATATTTATTTTCTCTCTCTCCACCCTAGCCTTGCAAGGCTTTCAGATCTCAACCCGTGTGAACACGCTTAGCTCTACACGAGTGCCTACACACTAGGTTCCTTTCACTTAGGAGTATGTTTGCTTAGTTGTCTTTGGTTTATTGCACTAGAACAGGGGTTGGCAAACTATGGCCCACAGACCAATTCTAGCCCTCCACTTGTTTTGTCAGCCAAGTTTTATTGCAACACAGCCACGTGCACGCATTTGCCTGTATGTGTGGCTGCTTTTGCACTCCAACAGCGGAGATGAGTCGCTGCAGCAAAGACCGCATGGCCTGCAAATCCTGACATATTTACTATCCAATCCTTTGCAGGAAAAGTTTGCCAACCCCTGTTCTGGAATATAATAAAGAACTTTAAAAAAAAAAAAAGAACCGTATCTGTCTGCACACTGTCACTGATACCTAACAAATGGCCCGATCCATAGAAGAGTCGAGAATTATTTTTATAATAACGGAGGAGTAAAACTGTAGCATGCTAGGCTATTTTTATTTCAAAATTTCGTTTCAGGGGAGCCTAGGTGACACATTCAGGCTTGGCCCCTGACCCTTGTGTGCTTCTGGGCCCAGAATGCCAAATGAGCGTGGGCCAGCTTGAAAGAAAAATCCCAGAAGAGCTGAGCCATAGGTATCGATAAGTTCTTTCTCTCTGCACCATTCACCACAAAGTCATGACTTCTTCACTGGCAACAAGAAAGTGAATGGAAGTGAGAGAAGCCAGGAGTATTTCCTCATTCTGACTCTGTTTCTCCTTGTGCGGTGCTGATCCAAATGTAGTGCTCAAGCTAGGAGCAACAGCATTGCCTGAGAACTGAGGGGAACATGCACATTCTCAGGCCCCACCCCAGACCTACCAAATCAGAGACTCTGGAAGAATGATCTAGCAACCTGTGTTTCTACAAGCCCTCCTGGGTGAGTCTGATGAGCAATCAGAATCACTAGCCTGAGGCATGTAGTGGAAATTTGGGGTGTGTGTGTGTGTGTGTGTGTGTGTGTGTGTGTGTGTATACTATTCAACCAGGTGCCCAGGGGCACCTAGATGGCTCAGCCAGTTAAGTGTCTAACTCTTGATTTCGGCTCAGGTCATGATCTCATGGTTCATGGGACTGAACCCTGCATTGAGCTCCACATTGACAGCACTCAGACTGTGCTTGGGATTGTCTCTATCCCTCTCTCTCTGCCCCTCCCCTGCTCACACTCGCTCTCTCTCTCTCTCTTTCAGAATAAATAAGCTTTACGACAAAATCTCATTTCAGTCTCCCACCTAGCACTGCAATGTTTAAGTGTTATCTCTATTCAGAAATTCAAGTTTGGAGACATTGAAAATCTCAACCAAAATTTTGCATGTACTGGGCTGTAGGGACAGGAGTCTAAGTTGGCAGGGCTCTTGACTCAGGTACAGAAGGCAGCATAGGTGGCGGCCTGGAGGTGGACAAGACTGTGGTGCCATCAGTGCTCTCGCTTGGCCAAAGTCAGGCTCACTCTGGTAGCTTCTATCCGTTGGACACTCTTACAAGGACTTCACATACTTCAGGAGAAACTAGGAGCTTTATCTTCCTTGTATGTATATCAGGGACCAAATGGACCCATCTTTCCCTTTCTTTGATTATGTAAAAACCTTTTATTCTACCCGTTTACAACACCGAAGAGTTTCTTTGTAAACCATTGGGGTGTGTGGAGGATGGGCCCGTCCTGAGCCACAATCAGTGGAAGACGATGCATGTCTAGAGCAGTGTATCGTAGGAAGGCATAATTAGTACACGCAGGGTCCCCAAAATAATCGTGCAGCATATGCAGACCAATCAGAGAAAGGGAAAAGGCACTTGGACCTATCACCAGCCTGTGATTGGCAATGTGGAATTTGGGGTAAACCTTTGTTGAGATACGATGAAGAGAATATAGAGCAGATGATTGGAGGTGTATTTTATGGAATGTGGGAATTATATTTTACTCCAGAGCTCAAAATACACCTAAACACACATAGGCCTTTCTGGTACAAGGTAGAACCCACAACCTCTCTGCGTTCCTCCTGTTGGCAAGTGTCAAAAGATGAGTTTAAGTAATACGAGTGGCCTATTGTCTAGTTTCCCGGACATAAAACCTGATATGAGGCCTTTTTTATGGATACTCAGGGAATCTCTGACTTTGATAACTTAATCAAATGTCTCAACGCCTGCAGAAATTCACACTTACGATCCTTACACATAGTTGAGTGACTCCTCAATGTGTTTGGCTGAATTAACCTGAATTATAATATGATTTACTTATTCTTTTAGCAATTGCCACAGGCTAGGCCCTTTTCTAGACACTTCGAGTGCCTTAAAGGAAGCTAGAGATTTTGGCTTCCTTACATGTTGTATTTGAAGTCTCTGTGGATTTCCAGATAAAGATTCGTTTGTTGTTTTTTACAAATGTGAAGCACCTAATGTAAGTCAGGGTTTATCCTAGGCACTGGATAAGGAGAGGTGAAAAAGCTATGGTCCCTGTACTATCGGAGTGTGCAGTCTGATAGGAGAAAGAGGCACAAAAATAATTATAATAACATGATGCAGTGAGTGGTTCTACAGTAATAATAATGAGAATGGCAATAATATTAATAATTGCTGTAAGTTATTTAGCGTTTACTCTTAAACGAACCCATTAAATACTGCTAACAACCCTTCAAGGTACAGAATCCCATCCCCAATTTACAGATAGAGAAACTGAGGCTTAAATTGAATACACAACTTGACAAAGACCTCACAGCTAATCAATAACAGAACTTGGACCCATCTGCTACCAAAGTTTACGCTCCTCGTGGCCATCCTGTATTACCCACCTTCTCTACCCGCTACTAAAGTTTCAGAGATATGGATGTAGTGCATTGAGAACACAGATGATCTGGAAGCTATCGAAGGGGAAGAATGGAATGCCAACAGAGGAGGGTGAGATCTGAGTCAGGCCTTAAAAACTTAGTCGCCATTTGCTAAAGGGTGAAACGTGGGTGTTGAGAAGCAGTGGGTCAGTAGGGGAAAGGTTTGGGCTCTGGAAATTGTCTGCCCTTTTAGAGAATAGAGACATTAGTACCACTGGAAAGTAGGGTACATTGAAAGAAATGGGGAGAGTTGTGACCAGAAGATATACTGGAACCAGACCAATCATGGTTCCCAAGCACCAGCCATATTAAAGCATTGTGACTATTTCCTAGGGGAGATCCATCAACCCTTTCTAAGCAGTAGAATAACAGTGGTCAATAGCATTTAGAGTTTGGGGTCATATCCTCACTGTGTCTATTTCCCTAGCATCTGCTACAATGTCTCGTACAGGGTAGGCGCTCAATAATTGTTGCGTAAACTAACGAACACATAGTCTTAAAATAGCCCCTTGGACAGCAGTAGGGAAGATACACTGGCGAAGGAAAAGACTACTGGTAAAATACCGGCCAGGAACCCCTTGGAAAAATCTCGGAGAAAGATCAGTGATAGTAAAGAAGTTGATGTGAGAGAGACATTTGAAGTAGAAATGACAGACTTTAGTGACAGAAGGGCCATATGGGATCAGACGGAGAAAGTAGCTGAGAATAATTTCTAGATTTCCTGTATGTGTCTGAGCCCTCAATGGGGAATACAGGAGGAGGAGTCGAGTTGGGAATTTTGAATCTGAGGAGCCCTTTGGAATGTTCCTGCACAGATTGGGGCCCTGATAGGGAGTGACAGAGAAGACCCATTCAAAATGTTGCCAACGGGTCTCTCTCTTTCATGGAGGCCTCAGAGGGTCCTGGCGGCAGTGACGGCAGCCCCTGGTTAAAGGGAGTCCCCTGCTCAGCGTCACACAATATGAACAGCCGTGACGGGAAGATGGAAAATCCCTACCCGGGAGCCCGAAGAAGCGAGGACCTACAATCGGCGACCGGCCCATTAGAAGCACATAGTCGCACTCAGTAGGAGGTTTAGGCAAAGCCGGGGAAGATTTCGTTGACTCTTCCTGTGGAAAATTTATGAAGCCCAGATCGGAGAAAATGTTCTGATGCTTTTAAGGCTGGCATTTGAAGCTGGAATGCCGTCTTCAAGTAGCACATAACGGCACAAGTCAATAACTCTGACCATTGTGGAAAAATGCCATGTGCCAACAGCGATTTTCCATAATTTTGTTCAGAAAATCTGAAAGAAATGCAGAAAATGGATTTGCAGCCTTGGCAGCAGGCAGAGAAACAGTAGCAGAGGGCTGCAGGCCAGTAATTGATGTTTCAAATATCACTGAGGGCTTTGCCTGTAATTTTAGGGGAGAATGATAATAATTAAAAGCACAAACTTACAAGTCACTTCTGAGGAGGGAAAATGCTGAATGCACTTCAAGAAAAGGGGGTTTGTTGAAATGTTTAACTTTTTCCAGAGAGCTTTCAGACACGCAATGATTAGTGTTATGTTCACAGAGTGACTTTCGGCCCCAGTGTTCCAAAGTGCCACAAAGGGAAGATGATTAACCCCCGGGAGCCTCTGGGAGCCAATGACAAAGCTATGCCCATATGACATTCCCCATGTTCAGACATTACCCGGTTTTTGTCACAAACATCACAGTCTTTAAGAGAATGGAATTGAGTTTTTCCCCATCCCCTGATTGTGGAAGTCGTTGTTACGATTCGTGGCAAATTTGATTTGGGACTTTGCCCCAAGACAGGCCGGAGTCTGAATCCGCATTCACCCTTATTAGTTCTGTAATCTCAGGCACCTCACTCGACTTCTCCGAGCCTTGGTTCCTTCATCTGGAAAATGGGTATAACAAGGTCCTCCCTTCTCATAGAATCAGTATTGTGGGTTACCCAAGACAGTAAAACAGCACTGTTCCCCGATTGTGATCAGTGCTTGATAAATATTAGATATTACTAATATTGCTGTTGCTGCTAAAATGGCAAAGGCACACTATTTTTCTATACCTACTTACTTTTGCCGACAGAATACAATTTCCTCCACTGCAGTTTGCCTGGGTCTGTTTGACATTGCAAAAACAACAAAGACCAAAGTAAGCCTCTAACCTCCTTTCCTGAAGGGAATCCTCCTTAGTGACCAAACACAGGGACTCAGCTTTCCATATCTCTAACCCTTTACCTATCACACCTCCCTGCACGTGGTGAGGACTCTATAAATGCGTGTGGAGAATGCACACGTCTAGATGGGCAAATCGAGTGATCCCTCCATTGTGATAATGGACAGGGATTCTGGTACCTAATCAGCTTCTGATGGCGAACCCACGTTTCTACCAACACCGCATCTGGGCTTTTCTCAGGTGCAAGTTCTCCCTTCCTTTCAACACTGACTGGGGGTGACCTTCCGCGGCTTGGGGGGACAGATGTGGTAATACGGGTTGACCGGGATGCCGTGATGAACAGATGAACGGTGAGCAGATACTCTGGCTAGTGGCCTGCCATTAGCCCCGCAGTAAATATGGTCCTTTTGTATTTTTCTTCAGCACCACCAACCTCCTTCTGGCCCATCAGAGTGAATTTTGCTCTCTGGATCATGTTTAGGTACTTCTTCAGGTTTTCGCAGACATAACCCCACCTGGTGGCTCATGATTCTGAAAGTGAACTAGCAACCAGCAGCAGATGAGATGAAGAGCTTTTTGTTTCTTCTTTTCTCCCAACCCCAAAGAGGAACTTCGATGCCCCCAGGAAATCATTGGCAGCATGTGGACACCCTGCACAGAGGCGAGAGAATGTATGATAGGCTGGTGGCTTCCATCAGCCTGAGAGGGGACTTGTCTTGACCAGCATGGCTTGGAGACAGAACAGGAAGTCGTCATGAAAACATCATGCTATTCCAGCTCCCCCCCCCCTAAATAATATGTTAGCAATCTAGTCCAGCTGTATTTTTTGTGCAAGGAATACTTCCATCCAAATGCAAAACTAAACTTTTGGAAAATACCTACAGCATTTTGCTAATCCAAAAACTCGAGGCACTGAGTTGGGGGCGGGGGGAGGGCTGTATTTTCTCCCTGGAAAAGATGTAGCATGAATAGCTGAGGTTTGCTGGGATAAATATCCAATTCAAAGAATGTAAAGACTTGCCAAGCAGCGGTGGGACCGATAAGAGACACCAGACACCCTTGTTGATTTCAATTTGCTGCAAGAAGTAGCAAATAGAATTATGTATTTCTAATTGAACTTTCCAAGTTGAAGTCCATTGAATTATAATCGTAATTTGGTGTCAGGATGAAGGTGACTGAGCACCTATAAGGAATTAAGAATGGTAGAAGTCGTTTTTTTAAAAGAGAAAATATAGAGTAGAGCTGTATGGGAACTCTCAGCAGGGGAGGATTCCTTAGTCACCATCCTGGTGACTTGGGATGCCTTAGGAATACCTGATAGATAAGTATCCCTGAGCCTAGAGGGCCGGTGTTTCCCTTTAAGACTCAGAATCATTAAGTTCTTGCCTATGTCCTTCCTTTAAATGGATGACAGAAGGAGAGAGATTCATCCCAGTCCCCATGTACTCAGGTTGGGGGGTTTAAACAACTCCAGACACCAAAAGGCAGAGACTGAGGGAGGGAAAGGAATAAGTGCCATGAAGAGAGGACCCCAAACCTGGTTGGGTACCAGAATCGCCTGCTGATGTTGAATTTATGAGGCCCCACTCAAGACCAAGTGGATGTAAATCGCTTTCCTCCACAGAACTTTGAATCTTCATCAAAAGTACTTGCCGTACGTATGTGGACTCTAGCCTGTATTTATCGACCTACCCACCTATCTGCCACACAGTCTTAATTATTGTAGCTTTATAATAAGTTTTAAAATCATATCGTTTTCGTCCACCAGCTTTGTTCTTATTTTTCCAAGTAAATTTGGATATTCTAGGCCCCTTGGCATTTCTATATGAATTTTAGAATCAGTCGATCAGTTTCTACAAAATAATCTGCCGGGATTCCATTCAAATCTGTAGCTCACCATGGGGAGGATTAACGTCTTAACAGAATTGGGTCTTCTGACCTCTGAGCACAGCATATCACTCAGAAAGGGTTTTTTTGTTTTGCTTTGCTTTGCTTTTTTTAGCTTTCATCTTATAGATCTTTCACACTTTTTGTCCGATTGATCCCTAAGTACTTTATATATGTATCTGATGCTATGGTGAATCACATGGTTTTATCAATTTCCACTTCTGATTGCTTGTTTCTAGTATATAGGGGTACAGTTGGTTTGGACATACGGTAATAGTGTCCCACAACCTTGCTACACTCACTAATTAGTTCTAGCAGCCTTTTGTAGATTCATTGGATTGTTGACCCAGACAGTCACGTTGGTTGCAAATAAAAACAATTTTGCTTTTTCCTTTCAAATGTTTCTGTTTGGAGTTTTTGTATCGGCGTTCGTGAGAGAAATCAGTCTGTAGTTTTCATTTATCATAATGTGATTTTCTGGTATCAGGGTAAATACTGGCTCACAGAATAAGCTCAGAAGTATCCCCTCCTTCAAAAAAAATTTTTTTAATAAATAAAGAAGTAAATTTTATAGAAGAGTTTGCATAGAATTGGTATTATTTCTTTCTCAAATATTTGAAAACACTCAACCAGCAAAACTATCATGCCCTGGAGTTTCCTTGTGAGAAGGCTTTTAGCTACCAACTCAATAAATTTGCTAGATATAGGGATATTTGGGGTTTCTATTTCTTCAAGAATGAGCTTTGTTAACATGTGTCTTCCAAAGAATTTGTACATTTCATCTGGGCATCAAATTCACTCATCTAGAATTGTATATATATATATATTTTTTTTTTTTTTGAGAGAGAGACAGAGTATGAGTGGGGAGGGGCAGAGAGAGAGAGAGAGAGAGAGAGAGAGAGAGAGAGACACAGAATCAGAAGCAGGCTCTAGTCTCCAATGCTTTCAGCACAGAGTCCGACGCAGGGCTCGAAGCCACAAACTATGAGATAATGACCTGAGCCGAAGTCGGGCGCTTAAGGGACTGAATCACCAGGTGCCCCGAGTTGTTTATATTTTTTATCATCCTTTTAATATCAGTAGACTCTTCAGCGATATCACCTCTGTAAGTTTCTTTTAATATCATTAATAGGAATCATTGATTTTTTTTTCTGATTACTCTAGCTAGAGATTTATCAATTTTATTGTTCTTGTCTAAAAACTGAGGTTTGGGGTTTTTTTGTTGTTGCTTTTTTGTTTTTTGTTTGGGCTTTATTTATTTTTTATTTTTAATGTCAAATTTATTGTCAGATTGGTTTCCATACAACACCCAGTGCTCATCCCAAAAGGTGCCCTCCTCAATACCCATCACCCACCCTCCTCTCCCTCCCACCCCCCATCTACCCTCACTTTGTTCTCAGTTTTTAAGAGTCTCTTATGCTTGGGCTCTCTCCAAACTGAGGTTTGGTTTTAATGATTTCTATTGTTTTCCTATGTTCCATTTTGTTTATTTCTGCTATAAACTTTATTTCTTTTTTCCTACTTACTGTAAGTTCAATTTGCTCTTCTCTTTCCATTTTCTTAAGTTGAACATTGAGGTATTAATTGGAGATCTTATTTTCTAATAAAGACATTTAATCCTATAAATTCCCCTCTCATACTGCCTTAGTTACTGATATTCCAAAAATTTTGTTATGTTGTGTTTTCATTATCATTGTTTGAAATACAATCTAATTTCTTTTTTGATTTTGTTATTCATCCATGGGTATTTTTTAGAAGTACCTTGTTTAGTATACAAATATTTGGGGATTCTAAAAAGATCTTTATATCATCAGATTTTAACTTAATTACATTTTGGTCTACTTTGTGTGACCTAAATATTTTTAAATCATTAAGACTTGGGTGTTTGGCCCAGGATATGTATATCCTAGTAAATACTCTGAATAGACTTAAAAAATAATGTGTCTTACACTGCTGGTAAGGGTATTGTTCTATCCATGTTGATTAGGTCAATTTGTTTGACAGTGTTATTCAAATCTCCTATATACTTACTGATTTTTAAATCTATTTTGTGCTACCAATTTCTTTTCTTTTTTAATTTAAATTCAAGCAAGTTAACATATAGTATAGTATTGGTTTCAGGAGTAGAATTTAGTGATTCATCACTTACATATAACACCCAGTGCTCATCCCGACAAGTGCCTTCCTTAATGCCCATCACCTATTTAGCCCATCACCCCCCACCATCACTCCAGCAATTCTCAGTTTGCTCTCTGTATTTAAGAGTCCCTTTTGGTTTGCTTCCCTCTCTGTCTTTATCTTATTTTTCCTTCCCTTCCCTTGTGTCCATCTGTTTTGTTTCTTAAATTCTACATATGAGTGAAATCGTACATTTGTCTTTCTGAGTGACTTATTTCACTTAGCATAATACACTCTAGTTCCACCCACATGATTGCATACGGCAAGATTTCATTCTTTTTGCTCGCTGAGTAATATTCCATTGTGTATATATTCTGCATCTTCTTTATCCATTCCTCGGTTGACAGACATTGGGCTCTTTCCATAATTCAGCTATTGTTGATAGCACTGCTATAAACATTGGGGTGCACGTGCCCCTTCAAGTCAGCATTTTTGTATCCTTTGGATAAATACCTAGTAATGCAATTGCTGGGTCATAGGGTAGTTCTATTTTTGATCTTTTGAGGAACATTGATACTATTTTACAGACCGCCAGCACCAAATTAACATTCTCATCAACAGTGCAAAAGTGGGGGCACCTGGGTGGCTCAGTCAGTTGAGCATCTGACTCCTGATTTCAACTCAGGTCATGATCCCAGGGTCAAGGGATCATGCCCCAAGTTGGGCTCTGCACTGAGTGTGAAACCTGCTTGAGATTCTCTCTCTCTCCCTCTGCCTCTCTCCCTGGCTTTCTCTGTCTCTAAAATAAAAAAATATATATATGTTTTAATTTTTAAAAAAGTGCAAAAGTGTTTCTCTTTCTTTGCATCCTCACCAACATCTGTTGTTTCCTTGGTTGTTAATTTTAGCCATTCTGACAGGCGTGAGGTGGTATCTCATCATGGTTTTGATTTGTATTTCCCTGATGATGAGGGATGTTGAGCATCTTTTCATGTGTCTGTTAGCCATCTCAATGTCTTCTTTGGAAAAGTTCTATTCATGTCTTCTCCCCATTTCTTCACTGAATTGTTTGTCTTGGGGTGTTGAGTTGTTAAGTTCTTTATAGATTTTGGATACTAACCCTTTGTCTGATATGTCATTTGCGAATATCTTCTCCCATTCTGTAGGTTGCCTTTTAGTTTTTCGATTATTTACTTCACTGTGCAAAGCGTTTTATCACGATGAGGCCCCAATAGTTCATTTTTGCTTTTGTTTCCCTCGCCTCTGGAGACGTGTCTAGTAAGAAGTTGCAGTAGCCAAGGTCAAAGAGGTTGCAGCCCGTTTTTCCTCTAGGAGTTTGATGGTTTCCTGTCTTACATTTCAGTCTTTCAACCATTTTGAACTTATTTTTGTGTCTGGTGTAAGAAAGTGGTCCAGTTTCATTCTTCTGCATGTTGCTGTCCAGTTTTCCCAACACCATTTGCTGTAGAGACTGTCCTTTTTCCATCGGATATTCTTTCCTGCTTTGTCCAAGATTAGTTGGCCATATGTTTGTGGGTCCATGTCTGGGTTCTCTATTCTGTTCCATTGATCTGTGTGTCTGTTTTTATGTCAGTACTACACTGTCTTGATGATTACACCTATGTAATTGTGCTACCAATTTCTGAGAAATATTGACATCCTCAACTAAAAATGTGGACTTGTGTATTTCTCCCTGGTGTCCTTGGCTACTTTTTGCTCCATGTGTTATGAAGATGTAGTCAGTACATAAAAATTTACAATTGTTATATCCTTTTGATGAGTCAGCCACTCTACCATTATAATATGAAAACTTGTGCCCCATTAATATTAACTTTGAAATCTATTTTGTCTGATACTAAGCCACTCCAGATTTCTTTTGGTTAATGTTGACATGTCACATCTTTTTCTACCCTTTTCTCTTTAATAACTTACTTGTGTCTTTCCATTTGAAGTGTGGTTCATTGTAGTTAGGATAGAGTGAGATCTTTTTTAATTTAATCCAACAATCTCTGCCTTTTGATAGAAGTATTTAAACCATTGACATTTAATTATATTATTGATATGGTTAAATTTTCTTCCCTTTGTCTTCTTTTTCTGCTTTCTTTGAATTAATTGAATATATTTTTTAATGATTCTATTTCCCCTCCTTCTTTGGATTACTATTAACTATAGCTCTTTGTTTTGTTATTTAGTGGTTACTTTAGGGTTTATGGTATACACATTTAACTTGTCACAGTCTACCTTTACATGGTATCTTACCACTGCACATAGAGTTTAAGATTCTTAGAAGAGTATATACTTAGATTTCTCCCCTCTCATTCTTTGGAATATTGTTATCATACTTTACTATTATATTTATAATATACATAAGATTATATTGCTATTATTTTTCACTTGCAGAGTCAGTGGTCTTTTATGTGATTTAAGTGATAAGAAAACTCTCTTACATATTTACCCATGTGTTTACCCTTTCCAACGCCCTTTATTCTTTATGTAGATCCATATTTCCATCTGGAATCATTTTTCTTTGGCCTGAAGGACTTTCTTTAACCTTTCTTGCAGTAAAGATCTGCTGGTGATGAATCGTTTTTGCTTTTGTTCATCTGAAAAAGACTATTTTGCCATCATTTTTAAAAGATTATTGTCACTGAGTATAAAATTTTAGGTTGACTTTTTTTTTCTTTGAGTTTCTAAAGATGCTATATAGCAGGTACTGCCATTATCTTCATTTTAAGACAGGTGAATTGAAGCTTACAAAGGCAAATTAAAGTGTTCAGGTTCAGAGAACTAATAAGTGGTAGAGCCAGGATTCAAATCCACGCTGTCTGATTTTGGATTCCCCAAAAGTGGAAACATAAGGGGAACCTGTCGCTAATGGGTAAAGCACCATGCTGTAGGTACGCTACGTTAGTTGTATGTACATGGTACTGTGGTTCTGCGATTTACCTAATTTTTCATAATATGCACTTTACAACTAACTTCCTTTTTTTCAATGTTTTTCTAATGTTTTTATTTACTTTTGAGAGAGAGAGAGAGAGAGAGACAGAGAGAGACAGAGACCGAGCAAGTGGGGGAGGGGCAGAGAGAGCGAGGGAGACACAGAATCCCAAGCAAACTCCAGGTTCTCAGCTATCAGCAGAGAGCCTGATGCAGGGCTTGAACTCACGAGCTGTGAGATCATGACCTGAGCTGAAGTCGGATGCTTAACCGACTGAACTACCCAGGCGCCCCCCTAACTTCCTTTTTTTATCCTAAGGTACTTCTAACACTAGCTTTTCCATTCGTTGGCTAAATAGGGTTTTCCTGAAGCTCAAATGAAATCATCTATGCAAAGTCCTTGGCACAATGACAAATACTATTTTTCACATATGAGTTACCCTAAACGTGAAGTCTAGCATAGTGTTCAATAAAATTTTTGCTCTAAATCTAATCCAAATGAGGTTCTTTCTCTTTGTTTGTCCTTTTTGACTTAAGCAGTTGGCTTTTTCCTCCCTAGATTCCTGAGACTTGACACTGGAAATGTGAACCAGGCAGCTTTTCCAGAAGCACACTAGTCTATCCGGTCTCCATTTAAAATGTCGATGTGGACTGTTTCTCCTTCGCTGGTCAAGTTTCAAGAATTATCTCTCTCAACATCCTTCTTTCCTAGTCACTTCCTAGAGTGTCCACCCAATGGGTTTCTCTAAATGACATGCCCATATTTGTATTACGCCCATCTATCCTCACTGAACAACTATATAGTTATTCAAACCACTGTTTTGCTTACCCATCCCCCTGAAACCACACAAACGGAGACTCATTTGAGTCTCCTCTCAGTCGCTCACTCCCAATGTTAACATACGAAAACCAGAGTTGTATTATCATCTTCCCCACTCCAGCCACATGCAATGAAAGTCAAATTCACATATGACTTTGTCTTTTCATTACATCAGTCCCTGGCAGCAACCTTAGCAGAAAAAAATAATTATTCTTGCTACTCCACATGCATTTGGCACATACTGTGGCTTCCTTAAGAACTCATGAACAGCAGAGATGAAATAGAGGACACCTCTCCCTCCACCTGAGACATCTTCTTTGGGCAAGAGCATTTAATGTCAGAGAAAGAAAGATCCATGAATTAGGGGTTAAAGATTTCCACAGTGCACAAGGCACCTTTGGTAAATGATCTCCTTGAGCAACCATCACTGGGAAATCACACCCTGATTTCACACATCTCTCCCACCATTCACGGGGACCTTGGGCTGTGTATTGACTATGTCCCCAGAGAGCGAAGGCTTGCATGCAAAACTGCAAACAACTCAGCAGAGTTGCTAAAAATAATTATATTTCAGTAGAGGGTTCTACTTAAAAAGGGAGAAGAATGTATTTACCAAAACCAGAATATCCAATAGACAGTGGAGTGGAACTGAACAAAATCGTATACAGAAATAGCATTTGGATCCCATCTGAATTTAGCGATAAGGACTGTAACAATACAGTACAAATGTACCTTGTGTAGCATTTGTCATCTAACCCTGGTTCCCAGACACTTTATGGCATTAGATAATGCAGTTACAGAGAGATCTAATAGCAGAGGGACAGGAAATTAAAAGACTTAAAGTCCAGTAGGCACAGCAGTATGTCAGATGAAATCTATACAGGAATCGGTAGACTGACAATGCCCACGTGATTCCAAAGGGCAGGTTTCAAAAGAGAATACTTTGGAATGACAGACTAGGTCCAAAGAGCATCAGGAAGGAACAAGAAGAAAGCAACAGATCCCACACCTATGTGCGAAGCACTTACCATATGTCCACCATTTCTCCAATCACTTCCACACGCTCTATTGCATTTGATCTGCACAGTCCTCTCTAATGGCAACATCAGCCTCTAACCTTGCAAGGGAAAAAAAGTGATGCTTGGAGAATGAAAGGGAATATCTCAAAGGCAGATATCAAGTACAAGAGGCAGGAGCCAAGTCAAATTCTCTGACCTGTGGCTCTTAAATTTTAATGCCTATGTAGGTGTGAGAACACACACACACACACACACACACACAGCATCATCATCACCATCATTATCACCATCATCATCACCTGGGGAAGCTTATGAAAACTACATTTCCAGCCATCACCTTCCATATAGTTCTGGGGTAGGAGTATATAGGGACCTGAAGGGTTTGGAGCTGATTAAAGGAAAAGTTACAACATGAGAGTCAGAAACACACACATGCTTTATTGGGCAACACTTGCAGAGGGTTGTATTTGTATGTGATGGGAAATCCCTCATAGCAAGAGATGATCCAGAGGCTTCAAAGGGCCATTAACTAGAAGTCAAGGAGGGCAAAGGAACTGGTGGGGGAAGAAGGACCTGAGAGGGGGGTTTGGGTGTCTAGGTGGTGTCTGTCTCAGCAGCAAGACAGAGAGACCCTGGGTCAGAACTTTCCAAAGTACAGCAGTGACTTGGGGCCTGATAACTACAAGGTCCTATGTCTTATCAATGAATAATGGCTGTCAGGTGAGGTTTTCAGGGGAATGCAAAGCAGGCAGACTCCAAATGGCTAAAAATCTGTTTGTTTGTGCTGTTTTACAAACAACTTGGTGTCCAAAACTTTGGATTTGGTACTGGCAGGTTTTTGAGCCAGTGAGTCTGAAAGTGATGGCCAATAAACGGATGCCATCTTTGGTTCATTCATATAAGGGACTGGGACCCCCGTTAGAGGTAAGTCTGGTTAAGTACACTACAGACCATATTTTGAGAAAGGAATATTCTCCAAACTCCATGTTTTGGGGCTCTCTTTACTGCACCACAGGAAGCTGAAACAATGGATGGGCACGCCCATCGATGGTCTCCCAGAAGAAGATAGTTCCCCGGGGAGTCCAGCAGAAGATGGTCAAGTGCTGAGGCAGCGTCAGCACAGACAGATGCTGGTTGGGCCACAGGATCTGGCTTGGGATGGGCAACAGGCTCTCATGGTCTTTGTGAGGACCCATTGTCTCCACACAAGCTCAATTTCTGTAATCCTTCCTTATGAGCAAAGTAAGAACAGGGTGTTTGGGCAGTGAAATCCCCAACCCAGTGAGGAGCAAACTGAAATACATGCCGTATTTGAACTGTTTCATGGTTCAGCCCACGACTCACCATGTATGTGTGAAACTATAGCTGTAAGTTCTTGGATGTCAGGAACCAAATGAGTTTGAGGCACAATCCTATAATCGGCATTTAAATCGTAACTGTACCTCCAGCGAAGGGAGTTAGTAAAGGGCATTGACTAGTGAAGAATATAGGAAGACTTGGTCAGTGGGTTCCATGTGTTTGAGTCGGTGTGCTGAGAAATCCACCTGGAGCCATGAAATTCCAATCAGTTCCCCCATCCATGAAGCCAAGCAGGGAATTAGGATTCTATCCTCACCACGGAGCGGAGTCACAAATGGAGGCTGTCATTGGGATGTGGCGTTTAAGGCTGTGCTCACCAAACTTATAAAAGGGTTTTTTTCCAGGGTAGTGGGGAGGCTGGAGGGAGGGGTAGAGAAAGAGAAACACTGATTGGAAAAAAAAAGCGTGAGGGGCCCCGTCCTCCCTTCCCCTATAGGTGGGGTAAAGAAGGAAATCCCCTTCTCTGCAGACTTTGCCTCCACTTGTCTCCCCACTTCATCTTTCGTGGCTCGTTCGGAACCTCCCGTCTTTTCAAAATCTGTTCCCCAGCACCCATGAATCACCTCGTGGGAGGCTAGTTTGTGGTTGTGACACTATAAGGGTGCCCCTCCAACCTCAAATTTCTCAAACCACAGCTCCCTCCAAACACTCTCAGATTTCAACTCACATAAAAGCATCCTGGGGCACCTGGGTGGCTCAGTCCATTGAGCGTCAGACTTCGGCTCAGGTGATGATCTCACGGTTCACGGGTTTGAGCCCCACCTCTGCCTTGCTGCTGGCGGCACAGAGCCTGCCTGGGATCCTTTGTCCCCCTCTCTCTGCCCCTACCCTGCTCTCTCTCTCTCAGAAATAGACGTTAAAAAAAAAAAGTGTCCTAAGTCTCAGCACTATGGCTAGACAGTGCAGTACCTGCTGGCGAGGCTATGGTTCTACCCATCTCTACCCGACACCCAAAGGAAAAAAGAAGTACAAGAATTCTAAATTGTGGCTGACAATATTGTGTGCCACCACAACAAAAACACAGTTTCTTTCAAACATGTGATCTGATCTGTAAGTTTCGCTTTCTTTTTCCTGGATTTGCCCTTACGCGAAAAACGTGGTCCATCCTTGCCCTAATTCCCTCTGCACCGCTAAGGGTTCAATACCCCTATAATTAGTACAACATGTACATGGGTGATTTTTAGACAACGTGGATGCCTGCAGTTCCTTATGACTCCCCTGGTGTTTCTTACATAGGCATCATGGCGAGAGTCCTTTCCTCCACCAGGAACCCCCTTTTGCCCTGGATGGTTTCTGGTCGCCCTTCAGACATCACCTCCAAGACCTTTGTTTTCCAACGCGTGGTCCATGGGCCAGCAGGACCAGCCGCACCCAGGAGCACGTTAGAAACACGGAACCTCAGGCCTCACCCCAGCCTCATCAATCAGAGTCTACGTTTGAAATAAGTCCCTGGGTGCCTCACGTGCACGTTAAGAGTCTGAGAAGTGCAGCGCTAGAGGGCATCTTCCTGGCAGCAACCCACTCCTGGCTTCCATTTCCTTCTACACGCTTCTTAATTCTGTTACAGTAACTTTAGGAAACTCTCCCAGTCTTTTTCAGATTGCCTGCGTGAAATTAGTTGTGCTAACTGCAACTCGTAACTGGATAGTGGAGTCAATTTAGTGGGCCTTAACTGGATTTTTGAATGAAATAGAATAGATTAATGCACTCTAGGAAAGAATGGAAGATGTCACTCAGTAAGCGTTTGCTCATAAAACTTTTGTTTACGCATAATGGATCGTCTCTGTATGTTCTCTGTGGGCCATGGTCATAAAAGCTGGAGCCCTACTGCCCTAGAATCTACACTCCTTGAATTCAGAGACTCTTTGATCCTTTTGTTGTATATATAGGACCTAACACAGTGATGGTGAAGAGTAGGTGCCCTCCCCCCCCAAAATGGAATATTGCATAGGAGGCGATCGATCTTCCAGAATGGCTTCAGCTATGAGTACAGATAACAGCCAATGAGAGGGTGATGGGGGGCAGAGAGGAGGAAAGGCACGGCACAGCTCGGGATGGAGGTGATGTCTAAAGGGTGACCAGGAATTATCCAGGGCAAAAGGGGTTTCCTTTTGTTGGACGTTGCCAACAGATCTGAGTCCCTTTTTGGAGACAGGGCTGCATGCGATTCACGTACTTGGATGTAATTCATGCTAACCAGACCATGTGACTTTTAAGGGAGCCCAGACTTGATCTGACAAAGAATAGCCATTGGCTTGAGCCATACCAATTAGAAGTAGGGGTGTGAAAAGAGAGTAAATGAAACACTGGGTGAGGAAGATTCAGGTTTGAATCTTACCTTGGAAGCTGGAAAAACAAGGATCAGTGGAGGGGTTGCAGAAAATCAGAATCAGGTATCTACCCATTCATTCCATAGCTACTGATACAGCACCTACTATGTGCAGACGATTCTCTGGGAACCCGAGAGGCAGACGTGAGCAAAATAGACAAAGTGATACTGTTCTCACGGAGCTGACGTTCTAGTGAGAAAAGGGAGAGATAAAGAAAAGTTTTTAACTATCTTTATATTGTGTTATTATACTGTCCCAAATTCTGCATTTTCTTTATAGTACACATTCTAGAATGGTGACGGCAGGTGAGATCGTCACAACTGGTGGGAAATGGGACAGTGACCCACCCACTAAGTCCCCTCACCTGTGAGGTCGGAAAGATCAAGAGGAAGAGCTACCCCATGAGTATAAGATCCAAGATTAACTCAGATTTTTTTTTAATTTTTATTTTTTATTTAAATCCAAGGTAGTTAACATATAGTGCAGTAATGATTCCAGGAATAGAATTTAGTGATTCATCACTAACATGTAACACTCCGTGCTCACCCCAACAAGCACCCTCTTTCAGGCCCATTTAGCCTCCCTTCACCCAACACCCCACCAGCAACCCTCAGTTCGTTCTCTGTGTTTAAGAGTCTCTTATGGCTTGTCTCCATCTCTGTTTTTATCTTATTTTTGCTTCCCTTCCCCTCTGTTCATCTGTTTTGTTTCTTAAATTCCACATATGAGTGAAATCATACTATATTTCTTTCTCTGACTTACTTCGCTTAGCATAATACACTCCAGTGCTATCCACGTTGTTGCAAATGGCAAGATTTCATTCTTTTCGATCGCTGAGTAATATTCCATTATGTATATATACCACATGTTCTTTATCCACTCATCAGGTGGTGGACATTTGCGCTCTCTCCATACTTCCTCGATAGTGTTGCTATAAACACTGGGGTGCGTGTGCTCCTTCGAATCAGCATTTTTGTATCCTCTGGATAAATACCTAGTTGACTCACATTTCTTATGTGATTTCATTTATAAAAAAGGTTCACTTCCTTTTGCTTTAAATCTGGTAATACTATCAAAGAAGGGCAGTGCGATGGGGCCCCTGGGTGGCCTAGTCGGTTGAGCGTCCGACTTCGGCTCAGGTCATAATCTCACAGCTTGTGGGTTCGAGCCCCACATCGGGCTCTGTGCGGACAGCGTGGAGCCCGGAGCCTGCTTCGGACTCTGTGTTTCCGTCTCTCTCTCTGCCCCTCCCCTGCTTGTGCTCTGTTTCTCTCTGTCTCTCACAAATAAATAAACAGTAAAAGAAAGAAGAAGAGGAAAGGCAGCATGATAAGGAGCTTGAGAAGAGCTGACAGTCCAGTTCAACCGGGACTTTGCCACGGAACGACTGCTGTATAGGTGGGGGTGCCACGGGAAGCCGTGCTCCTGGGTAACTTGGACATAGCTCTCCAGCACCATCAGCTTTCAGACAGAGAGACTGGGATTTATCAGGGTTAGCTGACCTGATCAAGATCACATGTTGAAGAAAAGCTGAGCATATATATTCTTACACATCTTGCTCGGTTTTCCCCATGTTGGTCAATTACAAAACAGCATGCCTCCTACAACATCTCACTGCAGATAGAAATTTTCTACACTAGGTTTCCCTTAGTAGGCAGAAGAGGGTGCCTCCAGCCAAGAATCACCTGCCTTGTCTGGCACTGGAGTTCCTTATCTGGTGACAAGGGGATAACAGACACCTACTTCCACAGACACTTTTCACCAGAGATGACCAAACAGACACTTAACTTTTTGGAAATGCCATGGTTTACATGTATCCCGCCTTGGTGCACCCCCTCTGCTCTCAGCTCTGACCTATTAAAATCACGGCGTGCGTTCTTATTCTGTTCGTCTGCTCTCTCAAAACTTTGCCAAAGCCTTGAAAGCCAAGGGTCCATTCAAGTTTACTGCTTTGACCTCCTTCTTCACCCTGGTTCCAACCGCCTAGATGACTTTTGTTCTCTTTCTACTCTGCCAACTCCAGGGAGGACTTTCCTTTCCTCGGATTCAAAGCTACCCAGATGCCAGTGCTGACCCGAACGAACGAGTTTTTCTTTAGCACCACCCCATTTCTCCTAAACCGAGAGCCATGAGCTCACTTCAGTTCGCCAGTCCCCGGAGGTCTCACCCCGTCAGGACAAGGTCCTTGTGGCGAATCTGTTGACTTGCCCCATGTCGCTGTCCTGTCTCATCTAGAACGGTCCCTAATTGACATCGTTGTTTGTTTCCTGACCTATGTTTGTTACTCAACTTGAATTGAGACCACCAGCTTCCTACAGGGCCCGATTCTTGTTTTTGCACTTACTTTTTTTTTTCCCCCATCTAAGCATTTTAAATGCATATGAACAGATGGAACTGTTTTTAAACACAGTTGCTGAGTTTTTCCTCACAGACGCGTATCCACACATTCTGGTAAACTAGTGGGTGACCGGGTTGATTCGTCAAAAGGTTTTCTGACAGCCATTTTCCAACCCTTCCAGAGCAAAGATGATTACAGTATGGTCTGTTGCAGGGGCACATAGTTTTCTTTCTTCCTCTAACGGAGCATCCTAGCTGAAGCCATTCCGCTGGCTTCCCTGATGCCAGACCACAGAAAGTTTCTTCCAACCACTACCCATAAATTCTAGGCGACCACATGGGGATGGCAGCTGACCATTTCACGGCCACTCATGCTAAACCCCCTCTTCAACTCTTGTCTCCAAACATCATCCTCAGTCCTTCTGGGGTTGGAACTAGAAACATCACACGTCCCCAAAGTGGCAACCATGTCCGTGTTTACCTTAGAATACGTTTTGATGAGCACCCAAGTGCTTTAGCTGCAACTGAAGGGTATTTGTGGGAGGTAGCAGATTGCGGGCAAGTTTTATGTTTCAGCATACTCCAGGGAAGAGAAAGGAAAATCACTTTCTTTCCTGGAAGAAAAGGACAGAAAAAAAGGGGGGGTAGGAGAGAGAAGAGAGAGAAAATACATACTGAGATAAAAATGTGTGCCACCGAAAGACAAGCTGAGAGGATCCCGATAGCATGGACTTTTCTAGAAAAAAAATGGCACCTCTCCTGTCCACCCCTTCCCCCAAAAGCCCAATACTCCAAGAAAACTTCCGGTGGTGGTGGTGTTGGGAACAATGCTTGTTTTGTGATTGGGGACGAGCTGCCCTTTTTCCGTAGGAGGCGACACCCCAGCGGCGTTAACTGTTGAAGATTTCTGCTTTTCCGAGCCGAGCGAGCTCCCCAAAGTGAGTGCGAAAGGATAAGAACAGCTGAAAATTCCAGCCCACGGCTTCAAGTTTTCCGAAGCCTGTTTGCTTTGGCCCGCCCCTGCCATTCCTTTCTCTTTTTTCAGAAGTGTGAAATGGGTCGGTTGCTGGTATTTCTTCTGTGGTTTCTGCTAACTCTTCCATCTGTATAAACTCAGCCCTGCCAGCCGAGCCTTTCTGCGGCACTTTCCCTTAGGCTGGCTCGAAGGGACACGAAGGTCCTATTAAGTGGTATTTTGAAGGCTTGCAAATGTGTGATGCTGGCCGTGTGACTAAGGGCGTGAGGCTTAGCTGTGCTGCCCTCCCAGGGGCTGGCCCTTCCTCCAGCAGGCTCAACAGGATGAGGACAAAGTGAACCCCAGGCTGGATGTGCCCCTGCCTCCCTGGGAGCCGGGACGTGGAGGAGGTGCCAGTAAGGCGCTCACCCACCTAAGCAAATGAAGCGGGGCCATCGCACCTTGTGGTTTCTTTCTCTTACGAAAATATTTCTTCGGAGATGAAAAGAGCTTATGTGTGAAAAGAGGAGCTGTATTTCCAGTCTTTCCCCGCTCGCCTTCTATATTTATCTCTATCTGGGTTGCCTTGATAGCGTTCTTCCAGAAGCAACAGGTTAGCAGTATGCCAATATTTTTATTCCTGTTCTTAATAGAACAGCTTAGCCTGGGTAATTAGCTGTTTTCCACGAGTTGCTGTTATGCAGCTCAAATATTGTCAACTATGACAATTTGCCTCGGGGTCAGAGAGTAGAGCTGATGGCTTTTGCCAAGGGCAACAAGGATCACTGGGAAGTGTGAGCGGCTATTAACAAAACGAGTAGCCACCGTTAAGTCAACCATGAGGTGGAGAAGGCAGGTGCCGAGTAAAGAGCCCCTTACTTGCTGGCGTGTCTGTCCCAGCTGTCTGAGGCCAAACCCAGCTCAGTGGGGTCCGCAGTGGAGGGCAGCTGACACTGAAAAGATGGATCAGAGTGAATAACCACGCCAGAGAAATGGTTTGAACTAGTCTCCCAATCTCCAGCATGGCGTTAAAAAAGATCTCAAGTACATCACGGTCAAATCCCATGAGCTCTTTGTTGGATTCCCCAAGCGAGATAGGGAAAGCTTGACCTCAGGGCTTCTTGGGGGGACTGGGTTTCGGTTGCTAGGTGTGCATGACCTTAGTTTCACTAGTCTACTTCAGTGTAGATGCTAAAATTTCAAGCGCCCGCCTCCCTTTTGTTTCCCTGATCTAGAAAATTTGTTAATCTACTTATAATGGGGTCAGCTTAGGCTCTATAAAATGTATTCTATGGTGGGTTTTTTTTTTTTTTACATTGCACAATGGAGCACATAACACATATTTCCCAGGATTGTGTTAAATAAAGTTACCTTTATAGAAGGTGCAATGAGTTAAGAACAAAGTGAGTCCTCCAAACAAATTTTGTGAATGCTAAAATTAAAAAAAAAAAAGAAATGATGTGAGCCCACAATGGGTCCAGCGCAATACCTGTGAGAAAGAAAAATTATGTTTGTATTTCCGAAGCTATCCTTACACTGTTGTCAGTAATTTCACAAAGCACAAAGATTAAGCAACTCCGAGTGCAAAGATTAGTAACCTTTTCATGGGAAAGCCCTCCCCATCCTTGGGCAACCACACCTGGGAGTATTTAGAATTGGGAGCTTATATATATTGGGGCTCAATATTGCAAATTGACCATGGTGGAGTCAGGACAATGGGGGTCATCAGGAAATATTTCCATGCAGCCAAGAGATGCTTTCTAATAGGTACCAAAGCATGCACACTTTTTCAAGGCAGAGCCATCAGCATGAGGTAAGACCCATCAAAGAGTAAATTGGCTCCTCTGCTCTTGATTCTCTCTGGACGATTGAACCTGGAGCTCCTAGAGGGAAGAGATTATACGTCTCCAGTGTCCAGGATAATTAACAGCGCATAGTGAGTGTTTAATAAGTCAGGGGAGGGAGTTGGGTTCAAATCTTGCGTGTGGTACGTTAGCCTCTTCCATCAAATAGAGACCTATCATTCATACTTGTGGTGTGGCAATGGAAATTTAATGGCTGTGCATGTTGAGTGCTTATAGAAATGACTGGCACGTGGTAAAGATCCGTGAACGATAGCTGATGATGACGAAGACGGTGATGATGATAAGGATGATGACGACACAATCCATTGGTTGCTTATCATTAACTATTCACTTCTCTTTCTCGCTAAAGAATCAGAGGTTCAACATCAAACATGGAAATCCTATTCCCCTTTGCCTGAGGTTGGTCTGGCATGTGGCCCAGGTCTGGACAATGAGACATAAGGGCTGCGGCTGCAGTTACCTTGATCTAGTTCACGGCACTGAGAGCATTTAAAAGGTAGACTTTAATCTATAGGAGGACTGAATCTTGTAGTTTCCTGGTTTACACTTACTCCTGGAGTGTGGCCCCTCCACATGCCAAACCAGATCACGGTGAGGTGTTCTTAGAGCTCCCACCCTTGGCTGGCCCTGGACTCCGGACTGTGTCCCTATGGTACCATGAGGTTATAGGAAGGCCCGGTCTGCCTTTCAGCCTCCCAGCTACCTATTCAGGTAGCTGGTACCCTTCTCTGAGTTTATTTCCTCTCTGGGATGTTAGCACTTAGTTCAAGTCTTTGACTTAAAAAAAAAAAAAAAAGCTTCTGTTTAGCTGTTCTAGTTGTTTTCCTGCATGCTGTAGTGCAGCAGAGGCAGAAGGCAACTTTCAGTATTCTTGGGAACTCTGAAAAGCCATGCTTATAATAGAGTTTTTAGATACAAAGAGGTCTGATAGGTGGGATAATATTAAACAGGAAGGTGAGCAGTGGTTTCTGGACAGGAAGAGGCAGGAAAAGGTGGAAGCAAAGGAGAAAGAAAAGCAAAGGAAGAAAGGAAAAAAGTCAAAGACCTCATGGTGTCAGGATTCTTATCGCTGTTTTATAGTGAGGACGGACATCAAAAGTAACTTGCTCAAAAACTGTATGCAGATGATAAATGTTGGAGTCCGTTTTGAACTCAGGACTTTGTGGTTCCAGCCTATAGCTGGTTCTCTTCTCCGTATGCCCATCTGGCTTAATACTTCTGACCCCTCACGGTCTTCCAGTCCTTGAACCCTGGAAGCCAATCTGAGCTCTTTGATTCAGCTGAAAACCTTGGCTATTGGACTTGACCTTTTAATCTCTCTCTACTCTGATTTGACAATAAGAACTTCCTTGTTCCACTGATAGTGATCAGTCTCTGCTAACTAATCTCAGCTCTGACCCTTCATACCTTCCTTCTGATTGTTCTCTCTCACAATGGGAATGAATATGAAGAAACTCTCGGATGATAAAACTCAGCCCTAGAGATCATAAAGCGAGTAGAAAGGCTGTCTCTCTCTCTTTCTCTGTCTCTCTTTTTCACTCGTGTTTTTATTTCTTGCCTTAACAAATATTGGCTTAACAAACGTGTGCTAAGGGCGTTGCTAAAAACTGGGTATGCAGCAGTGGACAAAATGGTACGGTTTTTATTCATTTGGAGCATACAGGTGAGTGGTCACAGGTGGAGGCCATGTGTCCAAGTTTATCGCCTTGTGGCAAAGGAGCAGATCCGTAAAAGACTAATGAAGAAGAAAAGGGGCCTCAATCATGAATGAGACATTCTACTGGGGCTAAAGCCAGCCAGCCTACAATTCTCAGGTTTTCTAGAGAGGTATCCCCACCATATCGCAAAAGAAGAGTCTTGGCAATGACTCTGTGACTCCTCATTACCTTTGAATAACAATGTCACTTTGGGCTGCATTGACCTAGTTTCTGAGACCCCATTCCACCAGAACCTTCCAGCTCTCCACTTCCCTTGGCCACCACCCCAACCACATAGAGACGTGACAGCTGAGTAGAAGCCCTGCCAGTGAAAGGAATCTGCCCTTCAGCTTGCCTGGTGGTGTAGAGCCAGAACATTTGACCCAAGAAAGAGATCCATCCAAGTCTTTCCAAATGTATGCACTTTTTTTTTTTTTTTTTTTTAATTCTGAAAACAGGTTAGAGCCAAACTGATCAGATGACTAAGCCAGGATTGAATGTCTTCAGATGTCTGGATGGAACCAATTGAAACACTATCTGCCCTGGCCTCGCATCCCCCTTAAGCCTCCTCATTGGCTACGTCCAGTCTGTGAGGGTACCTTTGAAGGCAAGTTATTTGCGGTTGTGTATAATTAGTCTGGTTGAGTCTTAGCACCAAGGTGCCTCCATCTGTTCTAAAGAAGAAACTCTGTGTTTTGATCATTCGTCTTTCATTAATTCCCAGGCAGGCCAGGTGCAATGTTATTACCTCTCCAAGTAAGCATCCCAATGTGAAAGTGACTTCTTCACACTTGATAGTACCTTGGGTGTAAAACCATCCATATTTTAAACCGAAACACAGATTTATCCCTTTAATGCCAACAAAACCTCTATTGCTTGAAGGGGGACTTCAGAGGAAGCAGCACACGAATTTGTGGGAGAGTTCTTTCCTGGAATAAACCCCGGATTCTGGGAATAAATCTGGGCGGCAGGGAGGGGGGTGCATACAGTGCATGTGAGGCTGGCTTCCTCAAGCTGGGAGCTGAAATTCACTCCGATACAATGTTGATGGACTGTAGTGTTTCCTTCTGGTATAATGCCAAACAACTTTCTCTCCCCGTAAAAACCTTTCAATTAACTGAATAACAGAGCTCATGCCCTCTTATTCTTGTCTTGTGTTTTCTGTTCCCCAGGTTGAACACTTTCCATTCTTCCAACTATTTCTGATACAGCATTTTGGCAAGAGGAAACAGGGGTGGAAAAAACTGTGTGAATAAGTACTCGGTGTCCGCTTCAGTAAATGGCAAATCTCTCTCTCACCTCTAAGCCAACATTCTGACACCAACCAGATCAGAGTGCACACTTGGAGGGACATGTCAGCAGGCAGTATTCCCAGGCTCCTGCCACGGCCAGAGGAAGCGAGCAAAACCAGCCAAAATAGTTTTGCCCATATTAATTAAGAAATGTTTTCCCTTCATCGATTCTCATATGGAACTGCCATTTTTTTTTTTTGGTCACTTGTTGGAATTATTAAAAGTTTTATATTTTAAGCTCTTAATGAACTTTCCTTAAGACGTATTTGGAATTATTTTAGTACCTAAAACATAGCTCTGCAAATGTGCTTTAAAGCCTCATGGTCTTTTTATTTATTTTTATTTCCTGAAATAAAAATAAACAACTACTCTTAACAAATGTCTCTATTTTCTGAAACTGTGGAAACCAGGGAAAAAACAGACATCAAAACGCGCTCCAAATCAGGCACAAGTTAATATTTTTTATTGAATTTGCGAAATAAAACTCAGAGCATAAGTTCTGCCATTTTTCAGCCTCTAATGGCTGTAATTATAATGGCACACCTCCACCTGACTTCTCTGACTTGTTTAGCCTGAGACAAACCAGACTAGGATGAGAAATAGACCGATTACACTTGCCCACTATTAGGTGGGTTCTGGGATTTAACTGGCAACTAATCTTGTAATGTTAGAAGAACTGACTCCTGTGTTCGTGAAAGGTAGGATTAAGACATCTACTAATATTACTACTAATTATATCAACACCAGAAATAGCTACAATTCTCCTTATTGTATGGTAGGGATTTTGATATTTCACTATTAATTATGATGCTTGTTCCTATTTTAAGATAGATTTCTTAAATAATGTTGAAAATGACCCTCTAAGTTTTCTAAGAAAGGTGAAGACATTTTAAAATGTCTTCAAATCTTATTCATGTCTTGTAATATTATTATTTAAATATTATTTTTGTCAGGATTACTTATATATTAATTAATGCTTAGTTATTAACTTATATATTAATGACATATAAATTGTATACTTATAAAAATATGTTATATAAGCCACATATATTTATTATATATTAAATAAATTCTGTATTTATAATATATGAATTATATATTACATAAGCCATATATTTATAATTTATACATGTAATATATAATCTCTATTTATAATTTATATATAAATTATATATTAAATTTACATAAATAATGTATGATATGTAATAAATATTATATATTACATATATATTTATAGATGTATAATTTATACATATAAATTATATATATCACACATAAAGATATGTATATAAAGTATATACATATATAATTATATATATCACATATATATAATTATATCACATCACATACATATATAATAATATATATCACACATAGTTATAATGTATATAAAATAATCTATAAATTCTATATTAAAGTGATATAAATATAAATAAAATTTATAAATATTTTATATTTATTAATATAGATATGTAAGTAAATAAAAATAATTAATTAGTTATATATTAACTAACATTTAATTATTAATTGTTAACTAATGCCCTAGTGGAGTCTGGAAAATTGGTGGTGACAGAGGCATAATATATATATTGTTAATGTTTATTATTTATTTTAATGTTTATTATTTATTTTTATTATTATTATTATTAAGAGAGAGTGCAAGCCAGGGAAGGGCAGAGAGAGAAAGAGGGAGACAGACAGAGGGTCTGACGTAGGCCCCATGCTGACAGCAGTGAGCCCAGCGTGGGGCTCAAACTCACAAACTGATATCATGACCTGGGCTGAAGTCAGACGCTTAACTGACTGAGCCACCCGTGTACCCTCGTAATATTTTAAAACTACCTGAATCCCATGTAAAGACAGTGAAGCCACATAACAGAAACATAAGCCCCTGATACATAACCGAATCAAGGGGCCAGGTGTCCCCACGAAACACAAAATAAAAATAGACGCCACAACACAGGTAGCTACAACCGTTGAGCTGTGGGAAGTGTGGGAAGGAAAAGAGAAAAGAAACAGAGAACATTTGACAAAACCGAGACTAGGAGGATCCAAAGATGGCCACCGGGGGGTAAAGTACAGTGAGCTCCGCTGGGTTTGCTGACTCCAGAAGTGCGTGAGCATAAGAAGCAGAAAGGCAATGTCTGCAGGCAGGGTCTGAAGAATTCTGGACATTGGCAACTCTCAACACTAGCCAATCTCCCCTTGAAGACAAATGCCACAGTGGTGAAGAATTTCTGGCATGCATTCCTCACTGCCCGGAACAGAGACAATTAAGGTAAAGAAAATGCAAGCTTCAGATAAAAGTAGCGAAGATGAACAGAGCCAAGGGATATATAGTAGCGATCGAGCTGACGTACCTCGTAGCAATGGAGAAACGGAGCTTTGAAATTCGAAAAACTATCATGAGCCACGCCTGCCTCTGGAAGTTCAAGAAAACTGGGTTCACCTAAAACTGGGCAAGGATTAAAAGAACGTAAGAAACTAACTCCCTAAAGACAACAAATGCACACAGAAGACACAAAAAGGTCATGGCCACAGCAAAGACACAGTATTCCTCAATGAGTTCAAAGATACTTTAAAAACTGATTTCAGTTTATTTATTTATTTTGAGTGAGACAGAGTCAGCATGAGAAGGGAAGGGATATAGAGAGAGGGAGAGAGAAAGAGAGAGAGAGAGAGAGAGAGAGAATCCCAAGCAGGCTCTGCACTGTCAGCGCAGAGCCTGTGTAGGGGCTCGAACTCATGAAACCGTGAGATCATGACCTGAGCCCAAATCAAGAGTCGGACATTTAGCCAACACAGCCACCCAGGTGCCCCTGAGCTAAAATACATTAAGAATATGATATGTAAAATGAAAGACCAACACTATATCACAATTAGAAAAAAAAAAGTCAGAAATGAAATGGGAAGGAACTCAGGAAAGAATTATAAATGAAAGACAAATCATTGCCAAATTGAAGCCTAAAACAGAAGGCATCCAATTGCAAATAAATATAACAGATAAAGGTTGAGAGGGATACGAAGTGAGAAAACAGATTTTTTTCATGAAAAATAATTAAGAAGACATAAAATGATCTAAGAAAAAGTAAAAAATACTGAATACAGACAAAGAAGACTCAACAATTGTATAATAGCAGTCCCTGAGAAGGAAAAAACGAAACAAAGGAACGGAAGAAAAATAAGGACAATAATTGAGAAAAACTTTCCTATAAATTAAAATATACCAGATGTTTTACAATAAAATATACACAATAAATTAAAACTACATATTACCAAGGCACAGCACATACCTAAGAATATTGACTCAGAAAATTGAGCACAGAAACATTTTCCAGAAAAATTTCTGGACTTAAAAGAAAAATAAACAACCTTTTTGACATCTAGGCAAAAATGCAAAAGTCTTATATCAAAAATAACGTTAGGCTTTTTCACAGTGCTTTATGCCAGAAAGAAAGGCATGGACTAACACGTGTTTAAGATACTCAAGGGAAAAACTTAAGCGAAGGATTTTGTATCCATACAGACTACATGTAAAAGCTAGAGACAAGCTACTATTGCATTAACAATTCAGGTAATGCTGTTCCCAAGCACTGTTTCCAAGAAATCTACTCAAAAGTAAACTTCAGACATATGAAATTATCATAAAGATATTGACATAAGGATTGATGGCGAGCAATGACGTTACATTTACAACTAAAATTTTAGAAGGGTTCGTCAAAGAAGGGATAATGTACAATGGCTATAAACACTGGCCATGTAGACAAAGTACCACTATTTTCAAAAAAGAAGAAAAAAATGGAGGAAGCATAACATTTTCAGTGTTTTGCAGTAATCACACAGGTAGAGGTAAAGGAGAACCTTGAGAACTAGAATCATTGGTGTGAAATAAATGACATACGGAAGTAACCTAGAGGAGTCAAATGAACCGTGTAACCCTGCATATAAATTGTGTTTAACGATATGAATTCTTGAGGGGGCCTGCGGGGCTCAGTTGGTTAAGAGGCTGACTCTTGATTTCAGCTCCGGTCACGAGCTCACCGTTTGTGAGGAGCTACATTACTGATGTGAAATAAAAGTAGGAAAGCAGTCATCATTATCATTATCTCGATCTTAGGTGGAGAACTTTTAATATGTTGCCATTTTAAGTTTTTTGGTGAGGCAGTTATTTTTATTATTTTTTTAATGTTTATTTATTTTTGAGAGACAGACAGAACGTGAGCAGGGGAGGGGCAGAGAGAGAGGGAGACACAGACTCCGAAGCAGGCTCCGGGCTCCGAGCTGTCAGCACAGAGCCCAACGCAGGGCTCGAACCCACGAGCCGCGAGATCATGACCTGAGCTGAAGTTGGAGGCTTAACTGACTGAGCCACCCAGTCTCTCCTGGGGTGGTTATTTTTAAATGATGTTCTCATTGAATGACATCAAATTCCTTTTGCTTTAAAAGATGAGTAAATTCAAAAATCAGAAAATAACTTCTGCCATCTCATTTCCCCAACCTCCTATTTGTTTTATTTATCATTCTTTAAACCATGCCGGTGTTTATAACAGTAAATTATGTGCCATAAGCTACTTATTAAAATTGTTTTGCTTTAGTTCTAAGCTTGAATTGATTTTATACTCATCAACCTTTATTTCACTTCTGATTGTCTATTTTTTGTTTCCAATTCATATTTCAATTCGTTTTGTTTTCAATTTAATTCGTATTCCCATCATTGCCTTGATTTTATCATTGACTTTGTTTTCTAAAAGATATTGATGGGTGCCCTATTCCCTGAATTATTTCTTATTTGAGAATGTATGTATGTTGCTTTTATACATTAATTGCTGTGATATTTTTGGGTCTAGTAATTTCTCAGTAAATGTTTAACTGCAGAGGAACAGAAAGACCTGATTTTAACATTTGCTGATTCTCCTGGGGTGAATAATTCCACACTGAGCTACCAACATGATGTCACTGAATGTGGATTTGGGGAAAGATGCTCAGAAGCATATGATCATATTACATTATATAATATCTGCACTTTATAGAAACAATAGACATAAATAGCCTCATGATCACAGATAATAGTAAAATCTACTAAAATACTTAGGAATTAGTGAGTCTTGAGTAATACTTCCATTTTTAAAAAAAAATATTTAATTACAACATTGCATAATTTAATTTAAAATAATGTCTGTTTAACAACTGGCTGGTAATATTCCTAAAATTTTGAAAATCCACTCTTGGAAAGTCAGTGCAAGCTGGGTCCAATGTATTGGTCATGCTTTAGCTATTTTAGAACTCTGGTGATAATGTTCTTTTGTTTTCCTGCATTAAATATTACTGTGGAAATATCTGAAGCTGACTTTCTGCAACATGACAACTAAACTGATGCACTTTGTCCCATTTCATACTTTAAGTCCATAGAAATTCTGGATAAAATGATAAAAATTAACTCAAAATAAGACAAGAGAGATCTCTGTGCGCAAGAAAGGAAAAAGGAAATCAATGCCAAACAATAACCCAAAGGGTGATTCAGTGACAACAGTCAGGTATTAGAAGAGGCATACATCCTAGGATCTGGACGCTGAGGATCTAATGCCCATCCAAAGACAATACAAAGTGGGGCAGCTGGAATTCAAATCCCACCTTGTACTCACGGATTATGAAAGCTCTGTCCATCGGCCCAGAACAAAATTAGTCTTATGTCTCGGGCTTTCATTCAAGAGAAAGAAAAGTTGTTGGCAAATAAAGAAAAGCTCCAAGCTCATGACAGGAATAAATATGTGGTCCAATTTTAAAGTGGATGAAAGGTGCAGGAACAGCAAACCCAGAAATTAGCCTGAAAACTGGCTCCCAGTCATTAAAAACCCTGTGGTTTCTATTGGCCACCCTCATCATAAACAATCTTAAAATTATATGTTGGCAATAGTCTCATAAGGCAAGACATGCAGAAGTTCTGCAGAATAATTAATCCATTCTGAAGACGAACTCAATGCCTAAAAGGGCACAACAATAAGGAAAATGTGAGATCCAAAAATCTCAATTATCAGGCAAACAAACAAACAAAACTTAACAACCCAAGAACTAGAAATAATAGAATAATGTGGAAATATTTATTTTTTAGTGGAAATATTTAGATATTGAAAATGAATAAAAGTACTGCACATAGTTTTAAAATAACAGAACTCTATTAAAAAAGAGATGAATTCAAAAGGTAGCCAACTAGAATTGCTAGAAATAATCATAAGTAGCTCATTAGAGGTTTAACAAATGAATAAATGGATTAAGGAGAAGGTTAGATGCAGCTGAAGAGAGAACTGAGAAGGTGGAAGATGGAGAAGAGAAATCATTTTCAAAAACACAGAAGACATTTACCAACAAAAATCTTACAATAAACACCAACATCATCGATACCATAAATTCACTCTATCTGATAACAACATAAATAAAAGGCAAATAAGTGATCAGGTAACAGCTAAAACAATCCACATATGTCTGTACATTTTTCAAAGGATCTAACGAAAAGAGTCAAAGGAGAGATGAAAATGGAAATGATGAAATAGTTGGATTGAATGGAAATGAAGGAGCATGAAAGAAATCTGTGAGAAGTAGCTGGAGCAGGTGTTAGAGGGAAATGAGGAGCCTCAAACACAAAGAGTAAAAGGAAAGGAAGGTGGGAAATTAATGAACTAAATGTTCAGTGCAATAAATTAGAAAGGAGGATATTAAAACTAAAGAAAATAGCAAGTAGGAATTAATAAAGATCAGAGGAGGAGATAATGAAATCAAAAACAGAATAAGATCAATGGAACGAAAGGCTAATTTTCTGAATGATCAGTAAAATAAGAACAGATCTGTCAAGACTAATGAAGCACAAAAAATATTGAGGCACAGAGGGACACGTTACAAACGAAAAGAGACATAAAAGCATACAGGGCAGGCATTTCAAAAGAACATTATGAGCAACTTTATTCCAATAATCTTGAAAAGTTATACAAAATGGACCTCATTTTAAACACGGTTAAGGGGCGCCTGCTCCGTTAAGTGTGTGATTCTTGATTTCAGCTTAGATCATAATTTCATGGTTCATGAGTTCCAGCCCAGCATTGGACTCTTTATTGACAGAACAGAGCCTGCTTGGGATTCTCTCTCTCTCTCTCTCTCTCTCTCTCTCTCTCTCTCTCTGCCCCTCTTAAGCTCGCTCTCTCTCTCTGAAAATAAATAAATATATATTGGGAAAAAATAATAAATAAATAAATAAATAGAAATGTGAATGTCAGTTGCTTTTAGAGATGTCTGTCCTTTAGAGAATAGAGTATCCAAACAAACAAACAAGCAAAGACAAAAACCAAAACCCAGACTCTTAACTAGAGAGAATAAATGCATGGTTACCAGAGGGGTGGGGGGAGTGGGGGGGAGGAATGGGTAAAACAGGAGAAGGGATTAAGAGCACACACGCCATGATGAGCACTGAGTAACGTACACAGCTGTTGAATCACTGTATTGTACACCTGAAACCAATATAACACTGTACGTTAACTATGCCGGAATTAAAATTTTTACAAAAGAGAGAAAAGTAAATTCAAAAAGAGAATAGCTAGTCCATATGTTATATAACCGCTGCAGTCACAGCAAAACAGGTTTTTGTCCCCCAGAACTGAGGGAACGCCTACTAAAATCCTTTTACAAGATAGATAACTGCAAAATCAAAAATGGACAAGAGTCCTAACAAAAATAGCACCTGTTTAATAATATTATATTATTAATATTATATTATAATAAAATAATAAAACTATCAATGACAATCAGAACTTAAAGTTATTTCTCAGCCTTTTAAAAGTGACTTGCACGTATAAAGTCTCCTCTTAACAAACCTGTGACATCAGGAATATGGTCACCTCCATGTCACAGGTGAGGAAACCTCAGCAGAGAAATGGTGACCAGCCTCCAAGGTCCTACAGACAGAAGGTGCACAGTCCCCAGAGTGAGCCCAGACAGTCTAGCTTCAGATCCTCCGCTCTTAACCACAGACTCCAGATTTTAAAATAAAATATTAGCAAAACAAATGCAGCAAGGATTTTTGGTACAAAATGATGATGTGGGCCTGGGAAAGATGTCTGGGGCACTATTTGTTAGCTGCTGATTCACATTCCTGTCATATGCAACCTCAAGTCTATTGTCCACATCTCCAAAAGATTTCAGCAACTGGCAAGTGTATCCTCCTTCTCCAGCAACTGTTCAATCTCAGATTTGAATCCATCCAATCTCTATCCATCGCTTTGTAGAGTGATGTCATCCCCTCCCATCCACCCACCCTACACAACGCAAAACCATTCAATGATTTCCCGTTGTTTTTAGCATAATGAGCAAATTTCTCACGATGGCCTACAAGGTCTGTCCACAGCTACCTCTTCAGCAGCACTGAGGATCATGCTCTTTCTCTAGCCACACTGGCCTTCCTTCCTATCTAGTACTTGACCATGGGTGTTCACTCATGCTGTTCCCTTGCCTAGAAGTCCCCACCCGAGCTTTGCCCAGTTGTCTCCTGGTCTTCTCAATCATGATTTCATGAGAGAAATCCTCCCCTGAGCTCCCCACCTCCCAAGACTAGGTCAGCTTCCCTTATCCAGCCTCTCCTAGCCCTCTGCACCTCTCCCTGGCAGCACTGTGAGCATCTTCAAATTCACATTGTTTAATTAATCTTTCTCTGATCCCCACTAGAATGTAAACCACAAGAGGGCAGGAACCGTGCATTTCCTTTTCTAGCATGGATTCCTTAGTGTCTAACTCAGTGTTTTCATTTTATTAAAATAATTAACTATTTTAATGATTATTTTTAATAATTATTTATTATAACAAATAATTTTAACAAATACTTTTAGAATACATACTAATCGTTCATTTAATGATTAATTGTTATTAACAGAACAGAAGAGAGAAAAGGGAAGGGCTGGTAGGTCATTTGGAAAAAAAATTCGTGGCTGCAATTTTTCTTATCCCTGTATCCGTGCCCCTTGCAATATGATTTTCCCACTCCTCCCTTAAAGAGGCAAAGTCTTGTTCCAAAACCCTTGAATCCAGGCTAGCTTTGCAATTTCCTTTGCTCGGTAGAATGAGACAGATGAAATGATATGCTGGTTCTGTGCCTATGCTTCCAAAGGTCCTGTGGACTTTCTCTTTTAGACCTCTGCAGGTGCCGTGTTGACAAGTCAAGGCTAGCTTAAGGGGGGACGAGACACAGACAAAGACCTCAGTCATCCTGTCCATCCCAGGTAAGGTCGTTGTAGAGCAGCCAGCCCCTTGCCGACCTGCCAGCTGACCTCAGGCACAAGAGCAAGGCCCAGTCGATATCACCCACAGAACCAGACCGTCCAGCTAATCCTTAGACTCAAGCAACAAGAAATGGTGTTGTATTAAGCCACCAAGGTCTGTGGTGGACGGAGGAAGAAGAAAAGTTAAGGGGAAGAAAAGGGAGACAAAAAGATATGAAGATCCGTCACGTGTAAGTGGACAAAGATTCAATGTTTAGCTCCAGAAAAAAAAAATTAACAAATAAATTACATGAAGAGAGGTCTAGGTTTTTCAAGGCTAGACTTGCTAAATATTGAGTTTTCCAAAAGAATGAATGAAGCCCCTGTCATGGGTCGAGTGATGTTCCGGGGGAAACAAAGACACAGGAGTTTGGAGTTAATTTCACACCCTCACTTACTTTACTAGTTCTGTGGCCATGGATCATTTTTTTCCCTCTAAGCTTGTACAACGGAGCCAACAGTTACTACATCTACTTTGGGAAGATCCGGTGATATGGGTGAGATTGTGTTCCATGAATGCAAGTGAGTCAGTTCGCTACCTGCTGGTGAATCTGAGATGCAGTCACTGCTTGGACATGGGCTGACATGTCTCCAGGGGGGCCCCAGATGCCCCTGTGCCTGTGAGTGCAGATTACCCCATACTGCAGGACCCTCCTGCCTCCGTGAATTGTCTCAGCATCCCCGACCAGCCGAGACTGGACCCTTGCTGGGAGCTCCTTGTCTCTGGCTGGGACTTTGCCTGCTAACCCGCTTCCCACAAGCAGTCTCCGAGAGGACCGAGGCTGGGTTTCGTTCCACACCCAGCCGCCGCCTTTATTCTCACTTTGATCAAGATAGTTTTTGGTGGCCTGGATACCAGTGCCATGCGGCTCTGAACCCAGACTCTGCTCATATATGCCACCCATGATTCGGTTGAGCCCTCGGAGCACCGAACCTACTCCCGATTGGTATTCATTATGCTGCAAAGGCCACAATGGTTTGGATTATCCCCTGTCATGCGTTGGAGCCCAGCCATACACGCAGGCTGTTCCCGTGACTCCATCTGTGACCCCGCCTCTGCCAGTTACCACAGACCATTGAGTCTCTTCCCACGGCCAAGGAGGTCCTAATCTATCTCATGAGGAGGCACCCAAGAGTAGAACGGGGACATCGCTTAACAAAAGCAACCATGTACAAACTATAAAGTACTCCGCAAGGTCTCAGTGTTATCCTCACCTTATCTCGTGATTATCCAACCTCTCCTGCTAGCACTGCTGCTGTGTCAAAGGCAATCTCGAGGACACTGGATGTCAGAGAGCTTTCCAGGTCCAATAATTCATAATGTTTGGATATACCGAATTCCAGTAAAAAATAAACAGACATATATGCAAATTAGATACATTTCTGTTGTCAACACTCTTTGATTTCAACAGTATTTGATTGAAACTGTTCTCGAGTGGCTGTTTTAACCTAGGGGGCCTCAATAAAAAGGGGAAGGGGGCACCTGGGTGGCTCAGTCAGCTAAGCATCTGACTCCTGATCTCTCAAGTCACGATCTCACGGTTCATGAGTTCGAGCCCCGCATTGGTCTCTGCGCTGATGGATGGTGCACAGCCTGCTTGGGATTCTGTCGCTCATTCTCTCTGCCCCTCCCCGGTGTGTGCACCCCCCAAAACAAACACACACACACACACACACACACACACAAACTTCAAAATATTTTAAATAAAATTTTTAAAAGTAAATAAAAAGATGAAGAAGCCAACATTTTGCCAGCTGGGGTGGGGGGAGGGGAAATCTAGACTTTTTTTCATGAAAGTCAAAAAGAGCAAGCAACTAATAACAGGAATATATGTTCCACATTTCACTCACCTTGTGCCGCGCAGTATTCTAAGCGCCCTACTCGACTCACCTATTCCCATGACAGACCTATAAAGTGAGGGCTGTGATTAGCCCCATTTCACAGATGTGGAAGCCAAGGCACAGAGAGGTCGGGCAGCCCATCCAAAGTCACAGAGTCAGTAAATGGGAGGCAGGAAGCAAATCCCGAAAATCTAGTCCGGCATCTAGTCCCATGCTCGTATCGCACCTGCCCTCAAATCCCCAGGGCCCCTGCCTGCTATCGCAGAGATGAAAGCAACCGGGTTGCCGGGGAGACTCTCCCCGCAAGTTAGAAACCCCGTGTCTGGTGCACATGAACCTGGATTTTCCAATTGTGCTTGGCTCCAGCTCCCCGGAGAGAAGGCAGCAAACCGGGAAAGCCCGAGCTGTCTCCTGCCCACTCCTGCTAATTAAACTCCTCCAACTGACACTGTTTGGCTCGTTCCAAGAGGATATTATTTTTAGCTTGTGAGGGTTAAAGGGGAAGGGAAGCGTGCCAAATTCAGGTTGTTAGAGAGGGCGAAGGAGAAAGGAGCTCAGAAGGAGGCCTTGTGATTACGACTCCATTTAATAAGACGATGGGGAAACTGGGAGCTCCTGGTCCTGCCTCAAAGGCTGCAGGGGAGGCTCCTGAACTCCGTCAGCCTCCTTAACAACTGCCGCATCTGAATGGGTGGGATATTTATCTACCTACACGGTCCCAATGTGACAGAAGCTGCAGATCCAGAAGTTTCTTTATTCTCTCTTCTCATTCTTGTTCCCTGGCATGAAGGAAGAGGGATGCTTTGCAGGCGAGGAGAGAAGCAGGTTCTCACCTCCTCCACCCAGTTCCCTTTCGTCGCGCTCCGACCACGCACCCTGCCCGTCCTCAGAGGTCATTGGATGATGGACCAACACAACCCTGGTTGGGAAGCTGGGAGGTTAGCATGCAGAGCTCCCTCTGAGAAAGGCCAGGCCAGACCCCACAGCATGGCTCCTCAGACTGCTAGACCCTGAGCCTGGGGCCCGTGCGAGGTGCACAGTCCGCAGGCAGTTCTCCCTCCCGGGACTCCATCCACCTAAGACCAGTTCACTCTTCCGCCCAGAGCCTCTTTCTTCCCGTGGCCCCTGGCTCTCTGCTTCAGTTTCAGTGATTAAGGATGCAAAATCCCCAGCCACTAACCCACCCTGCCTCCAATGGTCCAAACCCCAGCAGCTCAGCCCTGTTGAGCCGAGGCTTAAGCCCCGGTAGCCCTGGCATACACACCATGAAACCCGTCAGACTCAATTCGCAGGAAAGAGAACTGGTTTTTTGGTCCTGCTTTTCATGTTATTAATAGATGTCATTGTTTGGTCTGACAGCAAAGGCTCCGTTGTACGACAGGCTAACAGTTTCCCTCCTGGACGGAGCCAAGAGAAAATACTCCTGACACTCAAAAAGAGCATTTTTCTCAGGGCTCGATGTATTGCCATTAGGTAAGAGCACACTGGTGGAATTTTCAGCACATGTGATAAACAGATACAGCAGAACGGAGTTAAGAGACCAGCGTGGAAAGGCAGCTACTGCGTATTGCAAAGGTGGCTGTGAAATGCCCTCATTAAGAGCGGGTAAGAGCCAGATGTGGATTTGAATCTCTGCTCACCCTCTCACTGCCTACACGACCTTAGGAAAGTCATGTCACCTTCTGAGACGTGGACCCATCCTCGTAAAGTAGGGCTGATAGCAGTTACCTCATAGGGTCGTGTGCCCTGAGACGATGCTAGGAAGGCTCTCAGCACAGTGCCTGGCACAGAATTCGTCGTGCCTAACATCAGCTGCTGTTAATTAGGTCATCCATGAACACGAGGGACAGAGAGAGGCCTGAGGCAGGACCAGATCCACAGCATCATCTCTGGCACGAGGTAGGCTCTCTTTTCAAATCTCGATAAACCAGCTTCCAATTACTGTGGGTACATAACACAAAACAATGATCAGTCTAGAGCAGTTGTTCGTTGTTGACGCTGTTACAAAATAAAATTCATGGGAAGAAATTGGGGGCACCTGGGTGGCTCTGTCAGTTAAGCATCCGACTTCGGCTCAGGTCATGATCTCACGATTCGTGGGTTCGAGCCCCGCGTCTGGTTCTGTGCTGATGGCTCGGAGCCTGGAGCCTGTTTCAGATTCTGTGTCTCCCTCTCTCTCTGCCCCTCCCCCATTCATGCTCTGTCTCTGTCTCTCAACAATGAATAAAAACGCTTAAAAATTGTTTAAAAATTCATATGGCTTCATTCAACAATTCATGAACCGGCCAGCAGCCCTTCTAGCAAATAGAAAGGAGCCCCATCAAGCTGCAGGAAAGGAAAGTTTTTTAAGGCCAGAGAGAATGGAAAAAAGAATGGAAAAAAGGCACTTATTACCAAAAAATGCATTGTTTTAGGGAAGGCTGCCCTCCCAAGTGGAATGGATAAAAGTCTATCAGTGGATTACCTCCTAGTGTTGACCAGAAAACTCCAGGTTAGCTGGTTAAAGGTCATATTTCGGGGTGGGGGGTTGATACTGTGGTTAGGTTAGGTATTAAGTCTTGGTTTGCTGATGTAGAGACTTAACATAACCGACTCCATTTTGGGGCTGTGGTTTTCTTTTTAACAATGCCTAACTGTTCCTTCAATTAGCAGCTGCTTCTTTAAAATCTCCTCTCCCAATAGTAAATAATGAATTTATTTAGGATATATATTTGTAAACACTACAAAAACTTAGATTTTAATAGCGGGCAGTGTGTTAACATGTTACAGGTTTTACAGTAAATGAAATAATGGTTTTGTTTTATGTGTCTCAAGGGAATGGAAAAAATGTTGTGACTTGAACATTTTGAATGATATAAATCAAATGTTCAGTGGTTCTTGATCTGGGTGATTTTAACCCCCCACAGGACATTTGGCAATGTCTGGAGATATTTTTGGTTGTCACAAATAGGGTGAGGGGAGTTTCCTCTGGCATCTAGGGGTTAGAGTCCAAGGATGCTGTTAAATATCCTATGATGCCCAGGATGACTCCTCACAACAAAGAATTATCTGACCGCAAGTGTCGCTGATGCTGAAAGGTTGACAACCCCTGGGTGACCTAAGGCGGGGGGGTGGGGGGGGGTGGCGGTGGGGGAGCAGGGTCATAAATGGCTTTTACTATGTGAGGAAATTCAGCTAGAATTTAAGTCATTGGCACTGAATGGAAACAATTTTTACCTAATAGATCATTGGAGAATTATTTGTAAACATTGTATGTAGTTCTTGGTGAATTTCATTTTTCACATTAAAAATATTTTTTCCCAGGGACGCCTGGGTGGCTCAGTCGGTTTGAGCAACCAGCTCTTGATTTCAGCTCAGGTCATGATCTCACGGTTTATAACTTCGAGCCCCCCATCAGGCTCTGTGTTGACAATGCAGAGCCTGCTTGGGATTCTGTGTCTCCCTCTCTCTCTCTGCCCCTGCCCCACACACATGCAAGCTCTCTCTGCCTCTCTCTGTCAAAGATAAATAAACATATATATATATATTTTTTTTTTTTCTTCTCCGAATACAAAATGCAGAGGTCTTCAGGATTGTCATTGTTTCCAAGGTTACTTGAGCTGGTTTTTATTTTGTCTCCCAAGGAAGGAGTGGAAATCAGAGGCTGAGTAACATTGCTTCCATCTTCCAAGATGGAGTTGGTCCCTACACACTCCTTTCCCGGTAAGAAAAGCAAAGAAACATATTGCTAAGATTTTACTTACCCTAACTTCAGTTTAAAGATTTCCCTCCTTCAAGTTCATGTGCATGGTCTCTCATCCAAGGATAGGATTTCCCCAATGGCTGCCAAGATGGAAATCATAACATTCGAAAGTACAAGGAACAAGGTAAAGGTCCCATTCGTTGTTCCGTTTTCCTTACCTTTCATGCCCACAGAATATGGCTTTGCCCATCTGAGAAAGTCATTAGTGAGGGAAGGGACTATATAAGCACTTCCTTGAAATTGGGGCAAGTTTGCTGTTTTTGGAAAATATCAGGCTGGAAGACTTCACATTCAATAGAGGGGAAAACTACTAAAGTAAAGTTACATGATTCTCTGATTTCAGAGGCTCTCAGTTAGATTTTGGCCCCGCCCCACGCCTGTGCTCCCCTCTACTTGCCACGGGTCAACCCAAGCTACCACATGGTCCTGAGAGGCCCAGAGAGTTCCACAGAGCATGGGTAGATCAGCATCACGATCTTAATCCAGGATACAATGGGGAAAACTGGTATTTATTAAGTGTGGATGATGGGCCAGGGACTGTGCAAGGTGCCCTAAAGATGAGAGCTCCTCCAGAGGAATTTCAGAAACCACAGCGAGGTTAGCACTAAAAAAGAAAACAATTTGGGTAGATTCTTTTTTTTTTTTTTAACTTTTTTAAATATTTATTTTTGAGAAAGAAAGAGAGACAGAATGTGAGCAGGGGAGGGGTAGAGAGAGAGAGGGAGACACAGAATCTGAAACAGGCTCCAGGCTCTGAGCTGTCAGCACAGAGCCCAACGTGGGGCTCAAACTCACCAACCACGAGATCGTGACCTGAGCCGAAGTCAGAAGCTTAACTGGCTGAGCCACCCTGGCGCCCCGATTTGGGTAGATTCTTGTTTAAACTAACGTAAATCCAAATGTGGTTAACGAACATACCTTAAAGAGAAATGTCAGTGTGGTCAGGAAATTGCCATCTTATTTATGTGTTATCCCTGGCCTGTCCCCTCCTTCACAAGGCTGCAATTCCCTTTGAACCAAGACTTCTTAAAGACCAGTCATTTATCTGCACCTACCTCCCCCCCACCATACCGAGAAGACTGTCTGACTTATTGCAGGTCCCCATAGATTCATGCTGAATTATTGTACTTTAGTTCCAACATGGGTGCAGGTTTCACGTGATGCCTGGTGCATAGCATGAACTCCAATACATAATATATTTAAATTGAATTTATCTGCAATATAATAAGATTAACAACAGCTGTGCCACAGGATGGGGGCCAAAATGTAAATGGACTAACAGCAGAGACAGTGCCTGGCACAGTGCCGGTGAACAGCAGAGACTCACTAAATGTTTGTTAGCGTGACATTAGTACAAGGGAGGGTCTCTGAGGAGGCAGAAGCTATGCATTTGCACAGGGATCCAGCCAAGAGTTGCTGGCACTGTGTCTGCTCCAAGAAGCTCTCCAGGATGCAGCCTGATACCCGCTCAGGAGCTCCACACTTCACCTGAGCTACGCATGGCTTTTAAACATGACGGGTGTTTCTACGGCCATGAGACTTTTAAGATGTGGACCGTTGAGGCCTCTTGAGTAGTGGGTGCGAAGTAAATATCAGGAATAACTGATATTACACAGAACCATATTACACCAATTCTGAAAAAAATAACGTTTAAAAATAGGAGTAAAGGGCCACCTGGGTGGCTCAGTCGGCTGAGTGTCTGACTTCGGCTCAGGTGATGATCTCGCGGTTCACGAGTTCAGGCCCCGCGTCGGGCTCTGTGCTGAAAGCTCAGAGCCTGGAGCCGGCTTGGGATTCCGTGTGTCCCTCTCTCTCTGCCCCTTCCTGCTCGTGCTCCGTTTCTCTGGATCTCCCTCTCTCAAAAATGAATAAAAACATTTGAAAATATTTTAAAATTTTTTAGAAAAAAATTAAGATGGGGGAAAAGCTTATGCATGACTTCTCACCCCTCTCTGGGTAGACCCTGACATCTGGATGTTGCTTCAACTGAGTCCCCAAATTGCACATTTTGGCCTTCGTTTCTGACCTTTTAGTCTTCTCTTCATCTTTACTGAGCATGTCTCCCATTACCGTGTTGCTTAGTGGGGTAATTCTGCCACCCCTACCTGGAGGAACAGACTGTGGAAGACGTTACCAACCAGCGCATGTGATGATGGCAATGAAAACAGCAGTCGCATCACAGCCAGAATTAATGGAGTCCCTGCCGTGTGCCAGGCACTGTGACAGGAATTTAGAAGGATTTGGAATATCCCTGTGCAGTTGAGATCCTGGAATGAAGGTTCGATCCTGACTCGATTAATGTTCTTTCCAAGGTCAGAAGTCACTTCTCTCTATGACCGTAAGCGATGTGGAAGACAGACCAACCACCAAAGGTGTGGTAAATATTTCACTAAGGGCTTTTCCCAACGCAACTTGCTTCAAACAAGCACCTTGAACCATAAAGACTGGTAACACAGTGAGAACAAGTCCATCCAAACCTCATAATTAGAACAACCAACATAGACATGGATCATGGAGGTCCACCCACTCAGTACATATTTATTGAGCACATGCTACATGCCAGACATTGTTTTAGGCCCCAGATCTACATAGAAAATGAGACGTAAGAAAGCCCTTTCTTCAGGGAGCTGATATTCCAGTGGTAAAAGATATGAAAGTTGGAGAGAGAGAGAGAGAGAATATGTGAACAAGATTATTTCTGTGAAAATAAATTCTAGAGGGGCACCTGGGTGGCCCAGTCGGTTAAGCCTCTGACTCTTGATTTTGGCTCAGGTCATGATCTCACAGTTGGTGAGTTTGAGGCCCGCCTTGGGCTCTGTGCGGACAGTGCAGAACCTGCTTGGGATTCTCTCTCTCCCCCTCTCTCTGCCCCTCCCCAGCTCGCTCGCTCTCAAATAATGAACTAAACAAACAAACAAACAAGCCCCAAAAACAAAAAATGAAAAAACAATAATAAATTCTGGAAAGACAAGAAAACAGGGCCATGAGATAGAAAGTGCTTGGAGGGCACGGGGGCGCAGAGCCAATCGAGAAGGTAACATTCCCACTGGAGGAGTCAGCCGTGCAGAGAGGGGATAGCGAAACAAGTAGACGGAGAAGGTCAGAGGCAGGAATGAGGTTGGTGCTTGAGACATGGAAAGAAGACCAGCATGGCTAAAGCACAGTGGGTGAGGGGACAGCGGGAGACATGGGGGACCGAGAGGTCAACAGGACCCGATCACACAGGGACTCGAGGAGTCCCATGCTGAGGAGCTTACAAAGACCATCGCGAGGTCCGAATAAGTGTCACATGACTCTGTTTACATTTCAGAGAGATTACCCAGGATGCTGTGCGACTGTGATCCCAGAAGGTCCAGTGAAAGTTCCTATTTGTAACTCTAAGGACCATCCTTTTGTCATTTACTTCAGGAACAGGGACTGTGCATTTTCCGTGGGCCGGACACCTGGCCAGACGGAGGCTGCGAGGGTGAATAAAGGAAAGAGTCCTTGTCCTCGGGTGGTTTCCCATCTCGTGGGGGTTGCAGTTCCACCAGTGGGTGATTCAAGCACATGGGCCGCCTCCCTTGGGGAGATCCAAGTGCTACCGAAGACATAGAGCAAGGCTTCCTGGAAGGACTGACCTCCCAGCTCTGAGACACTGGTTATCAGGAGTCACCCACTGTAGCAGAGGGATTCGGGGGCAGAAAGCATTTGTGCCAGGGAAATGTCATTTCCAAAATCCAGAGGGGAGACGGAAGGTTTCTCACTGGGACAAGGGAGGGCAGTCTGGGAGGGCAGGAGCCGGGCTTAGGAGTGGCCAGGGAGAGGCCAGAATAGGAAGCCGGCCCACAGCTTAAGGGCGTGGGGAGCCAGGAGGTGGGTTCATGCCGAATGCAGCGCTCTGTAAAAAGGGACCCGGGCCCATCCTGACTCAACAGGGCCAGGAGGGAGCTCGGAGAAGAAAATGCAAGTGCCCAAGATCCTAACATCAAAGGGTTCCTCTGGCTGTATGCTTCCTTTAGTCTTCAAGGTGCTCTTTTTCCAAGCACAGCCTCCGCCTACCTGCCAGTCCTGTCCTCCGGGCTGTGTGGCTCCCTGGCCCGTGGGGAGAGGCATCCCTCCCTACCCAGTGTGGAGAAGCCACTCCGTGCTCCCACGAACCTGTGGCCGTCACCCCCGCAGGGCTGAATTGTGGCGTCTCGAAGGCAAGCGCCCGCTGGAGAAGCAAGAGTTATGACTGATGCTGCTGTTCCCAAAGCCGTGGGAGAGCTGTTTGCACAACTCAATGGGCCATGCCCCAGCAGCCCTTCCAAGCAAGGAAGCAGCAACCGGCACTGCTGGGAAAGCATGATGGGGGCTGTGACTCAGCTGGATGGGAGGGACAGCAGCGGGGTCCATCCATCAGAGGAGGCAGGGGAGACAGAGATAGGGGTCCTTGAGAATAAATATTTCAAAAGATGGCAAGGGCGTATGCTCTTTGCAAACCCAGGAGACTTTCTGCTGCTGGTGAGGCAGCACAGCCGGCACACAGACAGATAAGACCAGCTTTGGAGCCGTTCAGCCCGCGTTCAAGTCCTGACTCTGCCACCCCCTGAGCAAGTTGCTTAATCTCTCTGCCCCTCAGTTGGCCTATCGGTAAGTTGAAGCCAAAATGGTACCCGGTATGCGGCTGTCACTAAGGGCTCAGGAAGTCAGCAAACATTAGGCTCCGAGACCAGTGCCTGGCATCCGCTAAGTGTTCATCTCGTGTGAGCGATCGTCGTTCCCTACTCTGCACCAGGCTCTGCGGATTAAGAGACAGATACACTCAGTCTTTAACAACTGCACAGTGTAGGGATGCCATTCATTGATCACCTACTACGAGTCATGTGTTTTGTGTGTGTTAGCTGTAAGGTTGTAGAAAACACACTTGCTTATTTTTTTGTCTGATACCAGAGTGGGGAGTGTTTCTACTAAAAGTAACAGAGGGAGACAAATGCTCGGCTGGAGAGACAAGTAATGATTTCTGTATAAAGATGACTGGGGAGAGGGAGTGAGGTGTGAAAGGGCACCGAGATCACAGTGGCAAGATTGCTTCTGGGATGTCTGGGAGGCTCAATTGGCTGAGTGTCCAACTTCAGCTCAGGTCATGATCTCCTGGCCTGGGCCGTGGGTTCGAGCCCCACATCGGGCTCTGTGCTGACAGCTCAGAGCCTAGAGCCTGCTTCGGAGTCTGCGTTTCCTTCTCTCTCTGTCCCTCCCCCCCCCCCTCCTTCTCAAAAATAAATAAACATTAAAAGAAAAAAGAAATTTGCTTCCTATTCCATACTGTTCTCCTTTAGTTATGCTTTAATAATTGCTCTTAGCTTGTCTCTCTTCCCGTTCCTGATACTGTTCCAGGCTAGTTTCTACATTTAGATTTCATCCAGGGCGTTACATTATTGAAGGACCGAGCCCTGAGGCAGAGAGAGCACAGGCGTGGATTCCAGCCCGCCTCTTCCTGTGGATTTAGGCACCTCACTCGACCCCTCCAGCTCGTTCTTTGCTCGTGCAGCACAGCCTGGCTATGTCTGCCCTCCCTGACTGTTAGGACAATGAAAGGGCATGACGGGAGGAGACCATACAGCCTGCCACCATGTGCCTTCCTCACTGACGTGTGCCTTAGTCATGACCACGATGGTGCCAGACCCTCAGCCTGTGCTAAGCGTACCCTCTCCAGGGAGCTATGTCACGTGACTCCGCCCCATCCTGTCCCCCACAGACCCAGCGGAGTGCACCTGCCCCAAGGGCAGCCAGCTCTGGCTCTGATGGGGAGAGATACGCCCATAGGCCCGGAGGATTCTTCCTATTATGAAATTGAATCAGAAGACGGATAAACAGCAGGAGCCCAGGAGCCAAAGCAAAGGTGAAAGAATGTGTAAATCAAAGCCATGAGTTCTGGAAGTGATGAAAAGGGAGCAAGGAGGCCAACAGGGAGGGGGGAGAGAATAAATAAGGCAGACTCTGCAGTGAGCGGATTTCAGAGAAAGTCCTGGAGGCCTAGTCCCACCAGGGATCCTGCCCTTCCCAAGGCCATGGCCATTCACTGCCCTGGAGCCCATGAGGCCCAGCCATGGGCTCAGATGCCTGGTTTAGTCATCCCTATTTGTAGCCTGGAGAGCAGTGTCTTTCACCAGGGAGTGCTCCCAGGAGCCTTGTGGCGGTGCCCAGAGACAGTTTGGGTTAGTGGAACCGGAGTGGGGAGAGTGCTCCCCGCTTCTAGTGAGTAGAGGCCACGGATGCCGCCAGCGCCCCGCGACGCCCGGGTTGTGCCCCCCAACCCCACTAGCAAAGAACTATGCAGCCCCAAATGTCAAAAGAGCTAGTGCTGGGAAACCTGGCCTTGGAAGCAGCTCCCCTTTACGGAACAATTCTGCCTCTTAAAATCTAAAGAATCCATGAAATGCAATGCTTTTTCAGTCCTGCCATATTATGAGTACTTGAGGGCACTTTGGGGAGTGATAGATTTGTGTCGTCCACAGTTCACTGCTTGGGGCCTGGTGCAGAACAGCTGTTTAATACAGTGGATTTGCCTTGTAATTGAAGTTGGGTTTTAACCCATGGTTTAAATCTCATAGACAAAGACACCCTTGGAAATCACTCAAATCACGCACAACACTTTGTACATGCAATGCACACGGCTTGGCATATAGACAAAGGGCTTGGCGTGTGTTGATTTTCATAGTTAAAGCTTTGGAGTTTAAAATGCTGGATGCATAGCTGAGCATAAGGAGCAGGTTTCACAGGACAAGCTGTACTAGGGAACTTGGGACTTTCTGGTGTACTAGCCGCTGAATAGAACGGCCAGGGAAATTTCTGTACCAAATAACTATTGTTCCTCCTGTATCCTGTATGTAAGGTGGGGCAGTGACAATACCTATGGGACCAGGAGTTGTCAGGATTAAGCCGCCCAGGCTGCAAGTGGACGCTTTGTATCTGCAAGCTGGTATTTCTATTTGTCACCCGATGGTAATAACAATACCTCCAAAATCCAAATGGGGGTCCCTCGGACCCAACGTGATCTGAAGCAGAGAAGTCTCCCCCAGAGCACAGAGTTAGGACTCTCGCACCCTTATTCCAGGGCATCCTCGCGGCTCTTCAGGAAGACTCCAGGAAAATTAGCCGAGACGCAATCTCTCACAGCCAGAAGGAAAGGACTCTGGGATTAAGAGAAGTAGATCCATCTGTTGTGAGATTTGGGTGTCTGGGGCATACTCTGAAAAGAAATGAGGCAGATGAGACTCACGGACTCAGAGACGGAAACACAGGGGAGAGCACTCCACGGGAGTCCTCTCGGGGTGGAACTGTGGGTGACGAATCTGAAGGAGTTTTCCTACCTTGACGTACGAGGATCAGGAAACAGACGGAAACAAACCTTTTAACAAAATAATAGCATTGAAAACTACGATAAAATTGTCTTTAGCTGTAATTTCTTCAGGACCCTTAGGTTTGAGGAACCAGATTCAGTGCTTCCCGTTTATTATCTCACTTAATGTTGATCACGCCAAGGGGCTCTGTTTTCAGATCCGAGGGGTCCCCTAATCAGCTCGTTGTAGCATGAGGGCACAGAGCCAAACAGTTCCACTCCAAAATCCAAGATAGGCTCTTCACCCTAAACCCAAGCCTTCCCCTTGTCCGCAGCCCGGAAAACTCCACGTGAAACCCATTATCTCAGTGTGGCTGTGAGGCTGTCTCTGAAAAGGAGGAAAACCAGATTCCTTCCTGTGTGATACTGATAGCTAACGGATAGGAAGAAGTGATGAACATTCTCGAACATTCCGAGCGCCCTTGGATACGGAATGCTTGCTGCCATATATCCGTTCGGCTGTGTTCTTCACTCACAGTCAAGCTTTTGTCATTGTGATGTCAGTCTTGGGACTGACATGTGGACCAGATCAAAGTACAGATAGCTGGAGGTGGAGGAAACAAAAGGAAATACAAAGCCAAAAGAAGGCACCTATTTCTTAATGTAGTATTTAACCAAAACGAGCCCCCAAAGACTCTCTTTTTTAAAAAAAGCTTCTTGGATCTTGCGAGAAATCTTCATGAATTCCTCTCTGCCTGTAGGAAGAAGGCACATCATTAGAAAGGTAATTTGCCCTTCAATTGTAATAAAGTCTTAAATTTTACCTGTGCCTTTCCAGATATGACCTCTGACCTCGCGTTGTCTAGCTGACTGCTCCCAGCTTCCTTCAAGTTGATGGTCATGCCGTGTGCTTCCGCATTGAGAAAATCAAGCCTTGGGTCAAATTCCATACCTCTGTGCAAATGTATAGAAAATTACCTTTCTAAATAACCGGGGATTAATGTTTCAACTCTTAAATAGCTGATACTTCCTATCAGATGTGGAACAGAAATGAGTGCTTTCAATTATTGCCTGCATCTTCTATAGTTAGGTGTAATCTCTCTTACTATATTGTGTTATTAAAATAGATCATGTAATGCGTAATCTGCAATATGTTAAAGCATAGAAGTTATAATATGATGTTTTATTAAAATTATGTTATAAACCGATTTTTAAAAGGTTGCTACGGTTTAGGAAAGGGATCGGTAAACTATGTTCTCCAGGCCAAAGCCAGCCCACCGCTTGTTTTTATAAATAAAGTTTTATTGGGACACAGCCACACTCATTATATATTGGCAATGCCCGCTTTTGCAGTACAACAGAGCTAAGCGGTTGCAACAGAGACAGTATGGTCCACAGAGCCTGAAATATTTATGATCTAGCTTTCTTAGAAAATTTTGCCACCGATTGCCTTAAAATAACACAGGAGAGGGGTGCCTGGGTGGCTCAGTCGGTTGAGCATCTGACTTTGGCTCAGGTCATGATCTCGTGGTTCATGAGTTTGAGCCCCGCGTCTGGCTCTGGGCTGACAGCTCAGAGCCCGGAGCCTGCTTCAGATTCTGTGTCTCCCTCTCTCTCTGCCCCTTCTCCACTCACGCTCTGTCCCTCTCTGTGTCTCTCTCTCTTTCACAAATAAATAAACATTAAAAAAAATTAAATAACACAGGAGCTATAATATTGAGACGCAGTTTCCTCCTCATTAAATGAGTAGCTTTGGCGGGGTGATAGCTGAAATTGAGATCACTTCTGGCATTCGGGTTGTTTGATCAAGTACAAATTTAGAATCAATCTTGCATCTGTAGTCCAGTAAAACGTTCGGGCTGTGTCCTCAAATAACTTAGTATCTCTAGTGATGCTTTATGGATCCTTTGTAGACGGAACTATACCTTTTGGGTTATGACCATTCTGTGCTGCTTGGCATATACATCCTTTACACCACTGAACTCCAGACTTCACACCTTTACCCCCTCCAAATGCCCTCACCCATCTCGGGCCTACCTCTCCTCACCCCTTGTGGCACCAGAGCCAGAAATCCTAACACCCTGAGATGGATCAGATGTTTCTTGGGGCGCCTGGGTGGCTCAGTCAGTTTGGGCTCAGGTCTAATCTCCTGATTCATAGGATCAAGCCCTCCGTTGGGCTCCATGGAGCCCTGCCAGTGAGAAGCCTGCTAGGAATCCTCCTTCCCTCCCTCCCTCTGTCCCTCCCCAGCTCCTGCGCTCTGTCTGTCTCTCCCTCAAAATAAACTTTAAAAAGTATGTTTCTATCGGCCAACACGTTAGTATCATCAATAATCCAGGCTTGGTGTGATGTTGCACAGGATAGGAACAAACCCAGTGTGTGTGGCATGAACGGGTGGGTTCGCTCCATGCCTCCACCTGCCCCTTCCCAGGGCCCAGGGCCCCTTCCCCCTATGGGCCAAGCTGCCAGCTTTTCCTCTCTTCTCTGTCTGAATGGCCTGTGCCTCTGGTCTTTCCTAGCCCTTACTCCAACGTGCAGCTGTATCTTTCCCATTTGGTATTTGGACTGACCCCATGCCCTCTGGTTTGACCTTGATGGTCTTACCTCTGGGATTGCCCCTTTGGAAGACCTCCGGCGTGGCTTCATCTGTCTCCATCGTGGGTTCTGGCTCCAGTGGGCATAAGGTGAGCCGTGCGGAGCCACTGAGAGGCCAAAGGGAGTTGAGGGCAGCTCAGCAGAAGCAGGGCTCCACGTGGATTGGGAAGTAGCTATACCATCAGGCAGGGACTTGACTGGGAAATACGGAGATTGCAACTGTTGGGTGAATGAAGCATAATCTGTTGAACTAACGGCCTCAAACGCCACACCAAAGCATTCCCGCAATTTCTGGCTGGCTTACATGATACTTATTTCATCTTTACACTTACAGGTAAGAAGGAAAAGAAAAGAAAGGAAAAAAGCCCACCCCTTACTTTAATACTTGAATGCAGAGCCTAGCGGTTACGAAGATGAACTTTGAGCCAGCCTGCCTGGTTCCAAGTCCAGGCTTCACCTCACATCATGTATAACCTTGGACGGGCTGGCTTGACTTCCTTGCCTCAGTTTTCTCTTTTGTAAAGCAGAAATAATACAAGTGCCCCAGATGATCGTGCAGAGCGCTGTTATCTGGTCTTGTCCATATGCTAAACACTGAGCTGGGCAGTCCTCCTCACCCACTTTTCACAAACAGAAGGAACAACATAGGCGCCATGAGCACCCCGGGTTTTGCAGATGTGGAAACTGAGGCTCAGAAAGTTTGAGTCACTTGTCAAGGATAAGAGGGAGGGCATGGCAGTGTCTAAAAGATAACTCCAGTCTACCCAATTCCCCAGTCAAGTTTTAAATCAATTGAAATGGGTACATTCTGCCATAGCACTCTTTACATCCTGTGGAGCCTTGTTCCCGGAAATCGCCACCCCCCGCCTGAGATATAAAAGCAGGTAGAGTCAAGGCCGAGACTGGTTTGTATTTAGTTTACATCCTCCTCTTGAAAGAAGTCAACCGCCAGCAGCAGACAAGCCAATCTGGGACACTGCATAGATTTATTTCCGATTTTTAGATTTTTAACGGGGTACTTGTCATTGTGCGTATTTTGCTAATCTGGAAGATTTACCCTGTTCATTTGCTGCGTCTCCTCTTTTCTCTTCTCACTCCTTCCCCTTAGCAATTTCTGGCCATGCCCCTTTGCAGACTACCAGCTATTGTTTGATGGGTGTTTCATAAAGAAGAAAATCTATGCAATTCTTGTTAACAGAATCTCTAACAGAAACCGAAAGAAACACACACGAGGTAATATATGTAATATATGATATGTCACATATCACATATATACACACACACACACACACAGGAGGAATCTCATGGTTTGGTTCAGTCCACAAGTTGGTATAGAAATGTACAATTCTCTTATTCTTATTTACAATGGGCCCCCTTCACAAAGATTTTGCTACTAGATGATATTGTGGGGGAACAACTGGGTTGTTAATTCACACATACATAAATCTCATTTTGATTCTGACAGAGGAGAATAAAAGCATGAGTTATGACCTCTAGGGATTCATTTGAGCCAATTCAAAGGGCTGAGGCAGGAGGCAAAATGGGAACATTGCTGCCTGAGTTTCCCTGGAAGAGCATCATTTATTGAGCGCTTATTCTGTGTATTCCGTGTAAATTCTTTCTATAAATTAACATGGCACATCAACCCTTTGAGCGAGGCATTGTTATCCCCATTTTCCGGATGAGAAAACTGAGGCTAGGAAAGGCTCCATCAGTTGCCCAAAGCCATGCTGCTCACCTTCGGCGGGGCTGAAACGATGACTCTCAACTGACCTGAGTAACCTGGAAGGTGGTCTGAAGGTCTTAAGCTCCTAGAACAGAGATTCTCTGAGGTGTGAAGGCACACTCAGTGCAGTCTCAGCCTAGCCAGGATTAGCGTCTGTGTGCGTGTGCGTGTGCGTGTGTCTGTTTATCTCCTACAAAGACCGTGTAGGAGCGTGTGCACTTCAGGGAGCGAGCAACAGCAATGGTATAAATGTAGTGCTACATCACATCTGGATCCAAACGGGAAAGAAGGAAGGAAGGAGGGAAGGAAGGAAGGAAGGAAGGGAGGAAGGAAGGAAGGAAGGATTGGAGGGCGGAGGCCAAATGGTATCCAATGTCAGTAACCGATGTGGTGAGTTTTAAAGACACTTTCAGTTGCAAGAGAAGACCTCGTGGGACGAATAAATAAGCCAGAGGTGGACCTACCCTACATTTGGTAGGTTCAAAGGTTGAGTCACTTCACCGAAGACTCGAGTGCTTTCCATTTTTCCGCTATGCCATCTTCCCCTTATGGACTCTGCCCTCAACCTCAAGGGCCAGGCAGTTCAAGAATATACATCTACACATGAAACCATTCAGAGGATAAGGAAGACCCTCTACTCTGATGCATTCTTCCTAAGGGTTAGGAAGTCCTTCTAGAACCTCGCATCAGTTCTCTCTTTGTGTTGGCAAAAACCCATCACAGACCTACTTGGACATCAGTCCCTGTGAAGAGGAAGGGACCTCTATGGTTTAAACAGACTCTTGGAGATAGAATCCATCCCGGAGAGTAAACCGCATGACCACGCTGCAACCATGGACACATTTGTGTCCCACTGTAGCACATCTGTGTCCTTATATCCCACTGTAACACATTTGTGTCCCATGCCAGAGAAGGCACTTCTGCTAAGTACATGAGCCCACAAGACCACACTGAATGTTGAGAACAGGGACTCAGTATCCAACCACCTAAAAGCAAGGGCCCCCTGGGAAAGGACGTAGGACTTGGGAGAGCCCTGCTTTGTGTGCTGTGGGCCGTGTTCCCTCAATTCCCAGGCCCTCTGCACATTTATTCATACACTGGCGTCAGAGAGATGGTCAACATGGACAAAGTCCCTCCCTTCAAGGACTTTAAATTCTTGTGGAGGTGGGCCAAGAAAGACAAAAAAATAGCGAACAGACACAAAATGTATAAGGCGGCAAACAGTGCTATAAAGAAAAAGGGAAGGAGATAAAGAGATAGACTATAACAAAGGATGTGCATCCTTCCTTCTAACTGAAAAGACCTCTTCCTCCCTCCCCCACACTGTCGCCCCGCTAATTAACTCCTGGTCTTCTTTCCAGTCTTAGCTTATATAGCTAAGACACTCCTTTAGCGTCTCCCTAGCTTCTGAATCTCTCCCTTCTCTTATACAAACTTCTTCTCATGGGAGTTGCAATTTCATTTTTACTTCTAGGATCGCTTAGTAGTCCTTCTCTAGATCATAAGAACCATAGGAATAGATAATGTACCTATTTGCTCAGGATTCCATCTGCAACACTGAGCACACTGCTTAGCATACAGCAGGCACTCAATAAATTCTTTTTTGAGTGATGGAATGAGAAACTGAAATTGTGGTGTTGGCCTTTGGTGGGGCCATGGAAAAGAAACAATTTTCCTGGGGACCACCTGCCACTACCTAGAACAGCACATCAAACCCCAGACTATCTCTGGCCCAGTTTGCCTGCTCTGGACCAGTTTTCCTAGGTTTATATGCTTTCCCTGACAGTAAGTGTTTGAAAAATATACAGACTAGATACTATTCTAATATCCTGTTCATTGCTGCATATCAGAAGTATTTTTTTTCCGTGCAGATTGTACCCCATTGGGAGGGCACAGGGAGTAAAAACCATCTCTTTCCCTGGGGAATGTGCTTAAAAGAGGCTTTAGAGGGCCACCTGGGTGGCTCAGTCAGCCAAGCATCTGACTCTGGATTTTGGCACAGGTCATGGTCTCACGGCTCATGAGTTCGAGCCCCACGTTGGGCTCTGTGCTGAAAGCAGAGAGCCTGCCTGGGGATTCTCTCTCTCCCTCTCTTTCTGCCCCTCCCCCACTCACTCTCTCTCTCTCAAAATAAGTAAATAAACTTAAAAATTTTCCAAAAGGCTTTAGAAAAGAGAATCGATGGCCAAGACTTGGAAACATCCCTGATGATGAAATCTGTATCTGCGTATTGCTTCTTTGTACAGAGCAGCCCAGCAAAATACAGTATGGCATACAGGAAAGAAAACCATATTGATTATATTTATTGCTCCCACATCTATCTTTTTTTCCTCAAGCATAAAAGGCAGAAGAGAAGCTGTATGCCACCTCATTCTAGACATTTTCAATAAAAATAAGAATGAGAGAAAATAAAATTATGTAAGTGCGTGCCTTGCTAGATCTCCCTTAGTATTTATAATGCTTTGAGGCAGAACCTATTATCATACCCATTTTACAGATGAGAAAACAGAGGCTCGGGGATGGGAAGGCATTTGCGTGAGATCACCTGGGGGGTTGGTAATAGGAAGAGAATTTACGCCAGGTGGGTCTTTCTCCAAAGCCTTAGTTAAGTCTTTAAACTTACTGCCTTAGATTGGGGACCTTGTGAGTGAGGTGTTACGTTTTCTACTCTCCAGTGGGGAAAGACTGAGGCCATGAATTGTCAATGACTTGCCAAAGGGCACAAAAGTGGACAATGCCCTTCGGACCACCATTGATAGGCAGATCTTTATATCTGAACTTCTTTCCACTATATTACACTCAGTTCAACTAAGGTTGAACAAGGCTTCATGCTCACGGATGCAAGAAAACAGACCAGAGAAAGCCCAGCCTTCTCCATCAGGACAACAGAGAAGGGCATAAGACAGGGATATCGTGAGTCTACCATAAGACAGCGCTCATTTAGGGAAGAAAGTGCCAGCTAGGCTTCCTCTGAGCTATATCAGGGTAAGCAGGAAGATATCATTAGCGTTAGAAAAGGCAGGCTCACCGTCTTATGGATGCTTTATCTTTACAATATAAATATCCATGCTGCATCAGTCCTCAAAGATTCGCTGTGAGTATTGAAGAAGACACTAGTTTTATCATTTGCTTTTTAATCACTGAATGGCTCCAAAATTATATTTATATAGAGAGACAACAAGAGTCTTTGGGTGGGAGGCATCCTACGCACGATGTTTTTGTGTCTTCATCAATTTCTCCCCAGCAAATGTGCAGAAAGGAGCGAGCATGACCCCATAGGTTTCCGGGTTTTGTCTTCACTCTCTAAACAAGAAAGAAAGAACAAAACAAAACAAAACAAGACTTGAGGCAACTCCCTATATTTCAATCATCCAGGAAGTGATTCTGGGTGATAATAAGAGAGGATAGCAAAGATGGGGGACGGGGGGGGGAAATTACTGGCTTGGTCAAAGCTTGCAAAACGACACCAGTGATTAAAACATCTTATGCTGTCCTCGGGCTGCAGAAGCTATCACTGACAAAAGATCTCATACACACACACACAAAAGGAAAGAAATTAGCCATTAAGAAATATTTCAGCATAATGCAATTATTACAGCTGTATAATTGAATGGGGAAACCATTGATCTGTAGTAGAAAGGAAATTGCTCTTCTCATTGTGTTCCTATGAATATGTGAACATTAATCTCCATCTATAATCAACGTTCATTTCAAATCTGATTGCGTGCTACTAAACACCCGTAGCTATGCTAACATTATGTTAATATGGTTCAACATCATAGCTCCCAGCTCCACAGCACAAATATTTTTCTTGGGCAATCAATAGTAATTTCAGCTGAGTGGATGGAAGTCACGTTTTAATGGTAATCTTTCCTCCAAGCCTCCAAGTGCAAACTCAGTTGGTGTGTTAACATGGCTGCAGTGTGTTGCATATAATCAGATAAATTAACCTGAAAAGAAACGGAGAGAGGGGAAGGAAGGCAGGGAATGGGGGTTAGAAATAAGGGGCGAGCTGGGCAAGACTCTAAATCTACCTAATAATGAAAACGCTCGTTGGGGAGGAAAAAGTGAGGACGGATGGGTGGACGGGACTGGATGGACATCCAGTGTCCCATCCTGTGTGGGCTGGGGGAGAGGTGTGCGGGAAGGGGGCCGGGATCGTTAAGAAATGAACTATTCCTTCTGGCTGTGAACCAGTGGGACGGGAAGCCACGGATTGCTTTGGAGCTCTCTGGACCCTCCCTGCTCCCCTGGCTATTATGATTCTCTTCTTCCTTGAGGAAGAAAGAGAGAGAGGCAGAGAGACAGAGGGAGGGAGGAAGTTTGGACAGAGAGAGAGAACGAGAGAAGAGTTTTGGTTATAGTCGCTTGGCAAACATTATTTTCAGCCCCCAAAGACCTACCTGATAAAACTCTTAGGTGATCTCACTTGCTCTGCCCCTATATCCTGTTCCCCACCCCCCACCCCCACCCCGCTCCTCTTTAAGCTTGCACCTCATTCTCCCACAGCTGCTTAAATCACAGGCTTCTTCTCTAAGAAGGATCAAGGTTACGACCTCCAAGGATGTGTGTCATTACGACAATGCAAAGGAAAATGAAAATAATACGACACAGGACCCAGCCTCTTCCCTTGCCCTGCTCCAAGGGAGAATTCTCACGCTGTCTTCTCCCTTCACTGCTCCCCAACCCCCTGCCCTATGCTTCCTGGGTCCTTCTTTGAAGATCAGAGGACAAGAACATTCTCTGAAGGACGGCAGGGTATATACACTGAAGCGACAAGGGAGATCCAGGGAAGAGATGACAAGTAGACCAAGGAAAAAGGATCAGGAGGACGCTTGTGGGTAAAGGGCCATCGACATTACAAGTCTGCTTTTTTGAGGGGTTCAGAAGGAAAAGGGCCGTGGATGCAGGAACCACTGAAAAGGTTAGATAAAGGCGAACAGAGTTTTAAAACCTTTCCCGGGATGTTTGCTCCTTGTCCCACTCGGTCAGTGCTCTGCAGTGACCTCATTACGAAATTAATGTCTTTTGCCTCTTCGTTTTCTTCTTCATAATCCTCGAGCGAGTGAAGATTTGAATTCCGTTTACCTGTTTCTTATAATCTCAGAATGCCTTTTTCCGGATGATAGAACTTATTATTGTAATCACATATATTCTACATAAAAATATCTAGAACTGTCGGAGCTTTTATCCTGGAAACTCTCACTCAATTTTAAGTTTATCAGCTCTGCTTAGATTATCGTAATTGCACCCCCTCCCCCCCCCCCCCGGCCTCCGTAACCCTTGGGTTCTTTCCCTTTTAATCTGTCACCTACAAGATAGCCAATAAAGCTGGCACCATTAGGCACAATTTTCAAGGCATTTGGAAACTAAGCATCCAGAACACGGAAACAAGACTATATATTTTCAGCCATGTTTAAAATCATTCAACACCCAAAGAAGTACTTGACAAAATTTCACTAAACTTCTTGTGAAATGTTTAGAAGCCTATGTTGAGTTTTACTGCTTATTAGCAAAGCCCCCACCCCCAAAAAAGTCATTGGGGAAAATATCCCATCTTCCCCCAGCACAAGAAAAACAGCTGAAATAATATGCAGAAAACAATATGGCGACAAATAAAAATGTATTCCTTTGTCAGCAGATTCTGCTAGAAGATACAGAGAAAACCTCGCTGAAGATTTGAAAAGTCAAGTGTTAAAAGAAATTACTTGGTGTGTGAGGTTTGCTATCCAGTTGGGTAAAAGTACAGATGCTTCTAACATTTTTTCCTTATGGAATTTGCCACATGAAACACAGAATGAACTTTTTAGAAAAACACTCAAGAATACGTGTAATGGAGAAAAAATATTTCAGCAACAGATGACTTCGCTGTGAAACCAATGTTTTCTGGAATAACTGTAAGTTACTAGTAGAGTGACTGATTGATTGGAATTTATTTTTTAAAAATCCCAAGGAAACTTACAGAGATAGGTACAGACATGAAATTCATAGAGTGGATTGTTATGACACTAGCAAAGCCAATAAACAAAACTTGAAGTCGCGGGTGCGCAAAACTGTTTATAGTTTGTCATCGGCACGCCTAATTTAAAAGATCTTTATTTTTTTTTAATGTTTTCATTCATTTTTGAGAAAGAGAGAGAGGGAGAGGGGGAAGGGCAGAGGGAGGTGGGGCGGGACAGAGGGTATGAAGCAGGCTCTGACAGCAGAAAACCTATCATGAACTCACAAACTGTGAGATTATAACCTGAGCTGAAGTCAGACGCTTAACCTGCTGAGCTACCCAGGTGCCTCTAAAAAGATCTTTAAAATGCAAAATAATACTTACCTTTGTAATGAGAGAGAGCGTGCCAATTAAAAGTGATTTTTACAATATAGCAAAAGATTTACAGGAGCCGCTAGATTCAAGGTTATTATTTATCTGTCTTAAATGACAGGTGCTCCAAGTTTACCGAACTTTTTTTTTTCCCCCTTACCAGGGCAAAACCTCTCAGTGTAAGTTCACCTACCAGATTATTAAATAATAATAACAACCATGCTCGCAGTACTGATACTTATAATCTCTCACTTCAAGGTTAAGGCTACGTTTTTAAAATTTTTTTTAATGTTTATTTATTTTTGAGACAGAGAGAGAGACAGAGCATGAACGGGGGAGGAGCAGAGAGAGAGGGAGACACAGAATCGGAAGCAGGCTCCAGGCTCTGAGCCATCAGCCCAGAGCCCGACGCGGGGCTCAAACTCACGGACCGCGAGATCGCAAGATCGTGACCTGAGCTGAAGTCGGCCGCCCAACTGACTGAGCCACCCAGGCGCCCCAAGGCTACGCTTTTTAAATGGGGGACAAAATGTCCGTTAGGTGAGTGGAAGAGACTAGGGGGAGACTGTTTTGAAAATGGACGTTTGAGGGGCGCCTGGGTGGCTCAGTCGGTTAAGCGGCCGACTTCGGCTCAGGTCATGATCTCGCGGTCCCTGAGTTCGAGCCCCGCGTTGGGCTCTGTGCTGACAGCTCAGAGCCTGGAGCCTGTTTCAGATTCTGTGTCTCCCTCTCTCTGACCCTCCCCCGTTCATGCTCTGTCTCTCTCTGTCTCAAAAATAAACGTTAAAAAAAAAAATTAAAAAAAAAGAAAATGGACGTTTGAAAGCATCTCCTTCGGTAGAAGATTTAGTGGCTAAAATAATACAAATGCATGAATTATAAGAACTCTCACAGCTACAGCCTCTGACATACGTAACAGATATTTAACCTGTATGTAATTTTTCTAAACAAAATTCTTCTGTAGTGGAATTTGAGATTGTTTGCATTGACATACGGGATGTACCCGCTGCATAGTGGATGAATGAACTGAGATTGAAACACTGAGCCGGAGGATAGGAAAGGGGAGCCCTGGAGTGGCCTTCTTTTCCTGCCGAGCTATGCTTCCTTTCTGATGATCTGTAACAAACCACTCCTGAACTTCATTATTATCTTGCCCGGGTCTGGCCTTTAAACTTTGTTACCATGTTGTTGCTATCTTGCACGTCCTGGCCTGAACTTTGTTGTTACCTTGCAGGGTTTGGTGTTTGAACTCAGCTGAGCAGTTCTTACCTAGGAATGCTGGCGCAGGTGCCATGGGGCTGGAGAGATGCGAACGCTTTTCTGTTCGAATGTGTGATTCTCGGTCTGGGACCAGTGGGGCGGCTGAGCGGAGGGGGACTGGTCAAGAATCTCTCTCTCTCCACAGCCTCCCTACATGACTAGTTTGGCTTCCCTACAGCATGGGGGCCCAGAATACTTGGGAATACGTCTCGCGTGATGGCTGGCTTCCCCCAGCGTGAGCATTCCGAAGGACCCGTGAGTGGAAGCTCTAAGGTGTCTCATAACATGGTCACTGAGTCCAGGAAATTGCTTCCACTGCATTCTATTGGTCACAAAGGTCGCTAGGGCCACTCTAGCCAGATACAAGAGAGTGAGAAATAGACTCAACCTCTCCATGCAAGGAACCTTGCAAGTGGGGAGAGAAGGACCTTCTGTACCAATTAACCGACCCAAGGCACCTGGCAACACCTGTACTAATGCTAGCCTATCAGTCAGCGCTTAAATAAAGACCATGCAAATGCTTCTCTTTTTTTAGCGAAATAAATCGTTTCTTAGCTTTCATCTGACAGTTCTGCATCTTTAAATGCTCATTGTTCATCATTCTGTCTTCAGAATTTCCTTTTTTCTTTCTGGGAATTTTATGTCTTTTTTCTTTTTTTAATATTTATTTATTTTTGAGAGAGAGAGAAAGAAAGAGCACACACACACACATATGAGAGAGAGAGAAGAGAGTTGGGGGGAGGGGCAGAGAGAGGGAGAGAGAGAATCCCAAGCCGGCTCCACGCTGTCAGCACAGAGCCCGACGCAGGGCTCAAACTCATGAACCGTGAGATCATGACCTGAGGCAAAATCAAGAGTTGGACGCTTACCCGACTGAGCCACCCAGTGACCCCTATGTATATATTTTTTCTAATCAAAGTATAGTTGACATACGAGGCAAGAATACACAAAGGTCAAAACACCGTGTCTTCAATAAATGGTGCTGGGGAAACTGGACAGCCCCACCAAGCACTTCTTAAAGCTCGAGCACAGTCTCCGATTATGATGAATGAGTCCTTCTATTTTCTTTAACACACATGGCCTGACAAAGGAATTTTTTTTTTTTCTGTTTGGGGATTATACTACTAACAGCTAATGTTTATGGAACATTTCTGATATGCTGAGCTTTTTTTCACAAGTGATCTAATTTGATCCTCTCCACAAACCTTCTCGGTAGGTACTCTGTGTATTTGGATTCCTCCCAGATAGGAATAAAGCTTAGAGAACGTTGTGACTTACCCTGGGTGACACAGGATGTGAGTAGCAAATGCATGTGAGCCATCCAATCTAGCTGACAGCAGTAACTACGCTCCTAACTGCCATGTAGTTGGAAAATCTGTAAAGATAAACATGTGAAATTACATTTTATTGTACATTGTATACATTGGCTTCATTCTAGCTTATTAAAATAGATCACAAAAAATTATGGATGTCTTTTCTATGGAATACTATGTAACTATCATAAAAAATGACGTAAGTGCTTATGTGTGTTTTTGAAAACCAAGTTATAGGAATATATAGAGAGACATTATATATATAGTATGTATACTATATATAAAATATTATACACACACACACACATGGACAGGTTCACACACACATAGAAGGAGAGAGAGCATTTCCACAAAAAAAGATACATTAGAAACCTTTACATGTAGGGGCGCCTGGGTGGCTGTCGGTTAAGCATCCGGCTTTGGCTTAGGTCATGATCCCATGGTCTGTGGGTTTGAGCCCCACGTCGGGCTCTGTGCTGACAGCTCAGAGCCTGGAGGCTGTTTGGGATTCTGTGTCTCCCTCTCTCTCTCTGCCCCTCCCCTGTTCATGCTCTGTCTCTCTCTGTCTCAAAAATAAATAAACGTTAAAAAAAAATTAAAAAAAAAAAAAAAAAAAGAAGAACACCACTACGTTCAAGTTAATCAAGCCATGGAAGAGTACGTTATTTTCAGGCACCAGCACGGGGGCATTATCCCTAATGCACACACCGGGCCTGCGTGAAGGAGGCTCTGAGCCGCCCCGTGGCTTCTCCCAATGGACACAGACGTCTTCCGAGGGCCACCGTTGAGTCTAAGGGAAGCCGGGCTGGGCGGGGGGGCCTCCAGCAAGGCCTGGGGCAGAACGCCGTCTTGCCAAAGTGTGACGTGACTTGCTTCTCTGGTCCCCGTGCCCACCCCCTCTGGCATCCGTCATTGATTGCACCCCGCTGTGAGCTCCGCACCATGCCCTTTGCCGAAGGAGGTGCGCGTCCCCCAGCCCGTGGCCCCGGGATTCATTGTCTGCCTCCGACACAGCGCCCCGGGCCCCGGCCCTGGGGAGCTGAACAAAGTCGTCTCAAGATGACAAGCCATTTCAGCCCGATCAGGGGTTACGGCCCCTACTTTTTAACATGCTGCTTTTATTTGCAGGCTATGAAGTGTAATAGTTCACCATTTTGGTTTAAGTATCACCATAAAAGTCAGTGAGATGGAACAGGCAATAAGTGATTCTTTTACATAGTGTGGCTGAGGCCGGGAGCTTACGTCTTCATTAACCCGCAGAAACGGCTCGGAAATAAACAGCCGGGGCGGGCACTCCTTGGTGCCAGGGATCAACCAGAACCAGGCTGTGGCGTCCCCAAGTGCCTCTGATCCCAAGTGCCTCCCTCTGTCCCTTCCTGGCACTGATGCTGAGCAAGTTGGGAAAACAGGAAGGAAGGGAGGGGATGAACTTCTTAAGGGTGATTCTCAGCGTGTAGTGAACACACACGGCTTTGGGATGGAATGTGGAAATCTCCCCGTGGAGTAGAGGTGTTTGCCCAACACGATACGTCAGATCACCGTCCTCCGGGCATCGAGTCCTCTGCCCTGGAATAGCAGATGAGCCTTTCCACTCAAAAAAAAAAAAAAAAAAAAAAAAAAGCAAGGCATTTTTTTTATGGAAAAAGTAAGCTTTCACAGCTTCCATCCAGAATCTGTCCCAGAAGTATAAAACTGGTAGGCAGACGCTATGGTCCAAATGTTTGCGTCTCCCCCAAATTCATGTGTCAAAATCCTAACGTCCGAGCAGAGCCTATTAGGTGCCTTTTGGGAGGCGCTTAGGACCTGAGGGTGGATCCCTCGGGAAGGGGATCAGCGTCCTGATGGGAGATCCCGCAGAGCTCCCCGACCCCTTCCCCTGGGTGAGGACCCATCAAGAAGTCTGCAACCCCAAGGGGCCTCACCAGGACCCAACCAGCCCGTCACCCTGATCTCTGACCGGTGGCCCCCAGAGCTGTGGGAGATCTGCGTGTCATTATACCAAGACCAGTCACCCTATTTGCAGTCTTACCCAACATATTTAGTTTTCTTCAAATGAAGAGATCCATCCTTTTATAAAAAGAGACCATTCACCTCATGGGAGAGATCGTGACCAGACCGTGGCAGGTTCTCAGTACGTGTAAATATCTTCTTTCTCTCCTTTTTCCTTCCCTTTCCTCTTCCTTCCTTCCTTCTTCCTTCCCTTTCCTTCCTTCTTCTTTTCTTTCTCTTTCTTTTCTTTCTTTTCTCTTTCCTTCTTTCCCTTTCTTTCCCTTTCTCTTTCTTTTCTTTCTTTCTTTTCTTTCTTTCTTTTCTTTATTTCTTTTCTTTCTTTCTTTTCTCTTTCTTTTTCTTTCTCTTTCTTTTCTTTCTTTTCTCTCTTTCTCTTTCTTTTTCTTTCTTTCTTTCTTTCTTTCTCTTACTTTCTCTTTCTTTCTCTTTCTTCTTTCTTTTCTTTCTTTCTTTTCTCTCTCTTTCTCTTTCTTTCTTTCTCTCTTTTCTTTCTTTTCTTTCTTTCTTTTCTCTCTTTCTTTCTTTCTCTTTCTTTCTCTCTTCTTTCTTTCTCTTTCTTTTCTTTCTTTCTTTTCTTTCTTCCTCTTTCTTTTTCTTCTTTCTTCTTTCTTTCTTTCTTTCTTTCTTTCTTTCTTTCTTTCTTTCTTTCTCTTTTTCTGAAATCATTCCTTAAGGCCTGAATCTCCAGATCCAATGGACCCAAGCCATGTAGCAACACATTAACAACCTTCTCGTTTCCTTATTCTCACATCGGTGCCAGACAGTACTGGTCTATCTCTTTACGTCTTCCAAATAGCAATGATGGACCTGTTAGATTTTCCCTGAGAGATCGAACCTTTTACCCTCTCTGCCTTGCTTTCTTAGAAGGCCTGTGCTCTTGTGATGTCTTTCCCATTATCCTTCTGTATCTCAGAAAGCTGAAGTCACAGGAGCGTGGTTATGTCTTATCGAGCATGCGTTGTTTAGGCCAGAGAAGCTTCTCTTCTGCCCTTTGTGAAGTCTGCCCTTTGGAGGAACGCCTGCTTTGCATAGCGTCCTTCAAGTTGTTGAACATGCCCCCTTCTGGTCCATAGTTGCCATTCATCTGTCTCATTTGTACATCACGAAACAGTGGGGTAAGGAGGAGTATCTTTCACCAGTTCCAGAGTTTGAGCCAAGTGATAATGGAGAAATCTCTGGTCTAAAAGTCTGTGGCTGTGAGAAGACCATTTCTTCATAGTCCAACAGTGCAACAGAACACTACAGAAAAATCTGTCTTTGGACGCCCCAGGAATAATGCGTGTTCCTTCACCCGTAAGGAAACACATGGCAGCCAGAATGGGTCAAGTCCAATCTCTCATATTACTAATTACAAAACTAGACTTATTTATTGGGAAAGGCAGCGTCTTCTCCATAACCCCAAACCTGTGTTCGATAAGGGTGTAACTTAAATTTGCCCGACAGCAGCCCGCTGGCCACCTGCAGTTAGGGAAGAGAGGTAGGATGGTAACCTCTATTACCCACACATGGAGAATTCAGAACCTTAGCCTGTCTGGGGTAACTCAACACTCACTCACACCAGAACTGAAAGTTCTGCTGCATGAAGGTGCACCCAACATCCCGGGCTTCTGCAGCCATCACTCACACACTAAGGGTCCCATCCCTCTGTGGCTCCACGTCTCTAAACGACAGGGTGAAAATTGCAAGCAGGCCCAGACCCTGCACTTGCCACAAAAGCTGACCTTATCATTTGTTCCCCAGGATTTACTTCTTTTTAAGTTTATTTATTTGCTTTTGAGAGAAAGAGAGAGCAAGCAGGGGACGGGCAAAGAGAGAGGGGGAGAGGGTATCCCAAGCAGGCTCCGCCCTGTCCGTGCCACACCTGACGTGGGGCTCGAGCTCACAAACCGTGAGATCGATCGTGACTGAAACCAAAACCAAGAGTCAGACGCTTAACCAGCTGAGCCACCCGGGCGTCCCGGCCAGGATGTGTTTCGGATCGACTCTCCTCTAGGTATTTGTTCCCTTCGAATTCATCTCCCTCCAACGTTTCAGCCGTGAGTTTGCATTTTCTCCTAATTTTGCCTTTACCCTATTCAAGTTCGCCCATTATTGTCTCCGGTATACCCTTGACTCGACCCCCCACAGTTGCTTTGAGTATTCCCTTTAGTTCTGGTGCTTCCTTCAGGCATAGGCCAGTGCCCCCCTGGGCTTCCTCTGTGTGCGAGGACCAGGGAGCTGCTTTATTGCCCACCATCTACACACACGTCCAAGGATGCTGCTGCAATATTATTCTCACTGCCACCCTTTTGTCGAGAATAACATTTCTAACAAATTAATAACAGATTCTCTCCAGGAAAAGTTATGGAGCTCTCATCAACGAACCATGTCATCGTCCTTTCGCCCAAAGGTTTGTCTTTGCGGGTAATTCCATAACTAACGATTTTCCCTTGTGCTTGAGAACACTTGACTTTCCCATCCTTGATTTCTTCCTTTAGAACAGTTGGACATGCACGGGGCCTCAGATGTGCATCATTAGGTTGGTGTGTTTTCCCGCAGGATTAAGGATTCAACTTGCCACTACCCATTCCGAGATGACTCACACGGGCTGGTTTGTGTCCCTTTTGCGTAAGACGTCCCACAGCACGTTGGAGTCCTCCGTGATCTAAGATTTAGCTTTATTCTCAACCCTCCTACATCACACAGCAACAAAGTCCTCCTTGAACCGGTGGCTTCAGGCCTGCGAACCATTGCCTCGGGCCTCAGACAACAAAACAGAACAGCATTAAGACCAACAGGGCAGAGGGGTGCCTGGGTGGCTCCGTCGGTGAAGCGTCCGACTTCGGCTCAGGTCATGATCTCACGGTTCGTGGGTTCAAGCCCCGTGTCTGTGCTGACAGCTCAGAGCCTGGAGCCTGCCTTGGATTCTATGCCTCTCTCTCTCTCTGCCCCTCCCCCACTATGCTCTGTCTCTCTCTCTCTCTCTCTCTCAAAAATAAATAAACATTAAAACAAAACAAAAAGACCAACAGGGTAGAGGAAAGGGTGTCCAGAACCTGAAGCAGCCACCCCAGTCTTCCCCAGGTAAGCTTTTGGGAACTCCCCAAGGAGATGAGTTTAGTTCCTGGGACCCAGGTGTCCCCCTACAGTCCTCTCTCGTGGGCCCCATCCTCCTCAGTGTCTTCTCTGTGCGGACACCCTGCCTCGTCACTGATGTGTTTCCGTCTGTATCATCGATCTGCCTGTTTCCTAAATTATTTACCTGTGTGCTCCTCCAGATGCTGGGGACGGCTGGAAGTCTGAACTCTGATTTACAGAGGGGGTATTATTTAATTCAACATGATTTAAAGTGTCACACAATCTGTCTATATTTGGGAATATCTACTCTCCCGGCATCACACAGAACCAGCCTAAGGCCTTATGTTTCCTGTTTAACTTAACAACCTGCACACATGTCTCTTCTGCGTATTATCAGTGTGTCCTTAGTAGACTTGCAAATTCGTGAAACCATCTCAGTCTGATCTGAATAAGCAAAACTCTGCCGGCTGTGCTCGGGGGAGGACCCAACTGGCTCACACAACCAAGTACGATTTCAAAATACTCCTACTAGTCCAGCGGGGTATCTGCTATGGCTTTTGAGGAATGCCCACTCTTAACTGGTGTATTTCACATGCATTTAAGGATCGTGGTCTCATAAGGGACCTTCTCACTTTGCTTTTATTTTTATTTTGACACAGGATGGGGTAAGGAGTGTGATTTATTGAGATAATTCAGTGAAATAGCATAACAATAGTGCATTTTCTGTTTGGGGGCTATGTCCTATTATTCGCCACTCTCTGTCAGTAAACGATTGGCTACAAAAATTTTTACAACCCGCCTTGAAGACTTCCAGCAAGGACACAGATGTCTCGATCCACATTAGCTGTGGGAAGAATAACTGTTTTCAGAGAAGGCATTTTCCAGGGGTCCTGGGTGGCTCAGTCAGTTAGAGGTCTGACTTCATTTTTGCTCAGGTCATGTTCTCATGGTCGTGAGATTGAGCCTCAAATTGGGCTCTGTGGTAGGCAGGGAGTCTGCTTTAGATTCTCTCTCTCCCTGTCCCTCTGCCCATCCCCTGTTCATTCTCTCTCTCTCAATAATAATAATAATAAATCTGAAAAGCAAGAAACAATAAAGAAAGTCCAGTTAGAGGCGGTAGCAGAACCACTCTTTCAGGGTGAAATTGGTAAACTGAGTCCCATCGGGACAGCCTTGGTAAGCCCTTTAAACTAGACATGCAGACACCCATCTGTATCATATCTGCCAAGGGGATGGGGTAGCAAGGAGAAGGATTGTGAATAGAGCTTAGGAAAAAATGGAACAAAAAAGGAACACGGTCAGAATTGTCTCCCAGACTCGATGGAATTACTCCTTAAGATCACCTAGCCCCCAAGTTCACTGAACAACTTTTTGTTGCCTGACTCCACTTTCAATGAATGCCGACACCAGGAAAGACCTAGAGGAAGAGACTCTTGATAATAAACGGAAATTGTCTGTTCACCTGGAAGGTAGAGATGACTGTGTAAACTGAGTCAATGCTATCCGGTTTATACATCTATGGTTTAGGAGTTTGACTACTGTGAGTTGATCCCAAGAGTTTGATCATTGGGAAAACAACAACCAGTCAAATCATATTTCAGGACACACAAAGTCGGGGGGGGGGGGGCTGTCGCTTCTTTACCCTAACCCATGGGACTCCCTCTGTGAGGGAGTTTGAATCTGGAACCATGCACAAAAAGTTATAAATCACTGTTACTGAGTATTTCCAGAAGCACTTTTTTGAGACTTTCCCTGAGTGCCTGCTGCTGAGATTCCTCAAGCTCTCCTGCTTTCTACCCTTCTCAGAGCCTCGCAGTTCAGCTATTTCTTTACCTCTCTGAACCATCCACTCCACACTTCAAAAAAAAAAATGTATTTGCTTCCATTAGCCTGATGTGGATTCTATTTCTTGCGACCTCGGGACCATAAGTCATCGCGGAGCCATGAGGCCTTTTCCGTTCGCGTACAAATCGAGGTGCACGGAAGCCGCAATTTCTTTAACTGGATCTCAGGACCCAAGGGCAGGATAATTAACCTTTTATTAGGGAAGCTGTGAACCCTGCCTCCTCCTCCCCGGGCAGAGACAAACAGCTCTCCACCCGGGCCTGACTGAGCGATGCGATTGTGCGAGCCCACGTGCGCTCGCACAGGAAGAAGCTGCTGGAACTTGCCCAGGAGGCCCTGGCCGGCACCAAGTGCTACAGGGCCCGGGAGGAGGGCGCCTGCCTCACCCTGGGCGGTCGGGTGGAAAGAAGCTGTGTCTGCCGCCCGGTTCTGGCAGCAAAAAGGCAGCACCAGCACCAGAGAAGGTTTGGACTCCAGACCCCCCAAAACCAGGAAATTCCACGCTGGAGCTAAAATTGTAGCTGGCCTCCCTGGTCGCGCTCCCAGCTCACACGCTCGGCAGGCTCAGCCCAGCATGCATCACACCCGTGTTACCCACGGGGGTTGAGACACAGAGCTGCCCTGATGCTCCCACTCTCTGAACCTGAGGGCAAGGGGGATCCTTCACCCGCTGGGTACTTGAATGCTGGGACCAGGCTGGCTGTTCATTTGAACCGTGGCGTCAGAAACAGGAAGCTGATGTTAGTTACCGCGGGCCAGGAGCCGGACTAGAGACTGAACAAAAATTACCTATCTACTCTTTGCAACATTTCGGTTGAGGCAGCATCATCCCCATTTTGCGGAGGTTTCCCTGTCGATGCCTTTGTGATAGGTTTGGGATCTGATCCCAGGTCTCTTCGTGTCTGAAGCTTAGGTAACTATTTGACATGTTCTCTCTGATGGGCCTGATGAGTTTAAACTGGCACCATGCTCAAGGGCCTTCTTAAAATAATAAAACCAGACCCCACCACTAGACATTTCTATCGAAAGAGCCAGGAAATGGTATCCTCTAGGCCGGGAGATTTTCCTCCTCCTGTCCCAGCCAGGTCGCTGTCGTTAGGAGCAATGATTGGTTCACAGAGGATAGGGCTGGGAATGGAGAGCGCTGGGTTCAGAATTGGGAAAGCCAACCCCAAGCTCTGTCTTCACGGCCTGGGTTCCAACGCTTGCCTTCTTCGTGTCTTCAACCCACTGAGGTGTAAGACAGGGCCTGACGGTGTCTACCTACAATAGCAGTGTGCTGTTTCTAGAATAAGGCAATGACCTACCGAAAGGTAGAGGGAGGGGGCGATTGCCTGAGTGGGGACACATTTGGTCACCAGCATTGTTTAGACTTGAAAAAGAGGGTTGGGTTTTTAAGTCAATTTTCTGATTGTTTCTTAAAATTATTTTTTATTGTTTTTATTATTTTAGAGAAAGAGAGGGCATGAGTGGGGGAGGGGGCAGAGGGGCAGAGACAGAGAGAGAATCTCAAGCAGACTCCATGCTCAGCCTGGAGCCTGATGTGGGGCTCGTTCCCACAACCCTGGGACCGTGACCTGAGCTGAAATCGAGAGTCGGATGCTCAGCCAACTGAGGCACCCAGGTGCCCCTTTCTGATTGTTTTTTAACTGTCTACAGATAATTCAACCCTTATAACTTGCAAGAAGGAGTTGGGAGTTTTTCCCAACTCTTAATTCTTCATGCCCCTAGATCAAGGAATTTCCCAGAAACAACAACAACAACAACAACAACAAACAAACACATAAGGCAGCTGCTGGAAAAGAACTTAGAGACCACGAATATCAATCCATCACTTACGAGTCCAGAAATTGAAACCTCTAAAAGAAAAGTCACTTGCCCAAGATCATACAGTAAATTAGTGGCGGAGAGAAGGCTAAAGCCAATTTTCTCAATATAAAAAGGAATCTCAGTGCAAATGTAAAGTGAGATGAGACCCGTATCCTATGGCCAGAAAAGGGCCCCCAATATTTCCAAAGAACCCAGTTGCTTTGGATTCTGGCCCTCGGATGGAAGGATCACTAGACTTGGGTCCCAAAGCCTTGTGTTCAAGACTTTGGGTGATAATAACCTCATGGAGGAGGGGAGGCAAGGCACACTATGGGGTAGAAACGACTGCCCACAAGCAGGGGCACAAAGCAGCACACGACGAAGTGTCAAATTAGGGGGATAAGGCCATAATGCTCTGAGAGAGCAGAGGAGAGCAATCACTTCAGCACCTCCATGAACCTTCCCAGCTCACCCCACATCCCCTCTGGGTCTCTAAGCCCTTCATCGGTAACTTAAACAGGAGATTTGCTTGGTAATTACATGTTTATGAAACACAATGATTTAGGGGAAACAATAAGAGATGTGGAGTCAATAGACCTGTGTTTATAGCTTGTCTCTGCCATGTGCTAATTGAATGAGCTCAGACAACACTCTTCACCTTTGGGACTTGCTGTCTTCTGCAGGGAAAGAGTAATAATCCATCCTTCTCATAACCGGTGGAGACTTGAATGAGAAACGAGTTAGAAGCATCTACCATTATGTTTGGCTCATGGTGATTGCAGAGTAACTTCCTTGTCTTCAGGTTTCCTGCTATTGCCTTGAGGGTTAAGTTTAGACCTTATGACCCAGCATCTCACATGGCTCCTTCACTGTGGTATCATAGACATTATGGATTTAAACTGACTTAAGAGGGGTCAGGAGACAGAAGAGAAATGTCCACCTTGTGTTAACAACAGAAAAAGTTGGCTGTACGCTACCTTTCACCGAAGTCACTCAGAAACTGAGTTGAATTTTTTGACAACTCTTCATGGCCCTGGGTCCATGGTGTGGCTCCATCACCAGCTCGACACAGAATCCTGCCCATAACCAAAGAAGAAGTACTTCCTCAAACATCTAAGATCCCAGAGGATTTTGCTGGTGACGTCTTTAAACCTTCTGTATGGTCATCGCAACCGCACATTTGTTTTCCCAGGAAAAATGGCAAATTCAATAAAATGAAGTATATCTTGATGGCAAAACCTGGCAAATTGGTCCCCCCCCGCCCAAGAAAACTATCACTTACCAGGGCACCTGGGTGGCTCAGTCAGTTAAGCACCAGACTTTGGCTCAGGTCATGATTTCAGGGTTCGTGAGTTTGAGCCCTGCGCCTGGCTCTGTGCTGACAGCTCCGAGCCTGGAACCTGCTTCCGATTCTGTGTCTCCCTCTCTCTCTGCCCCTCCCCTGCTCGCACTCTGTCTCTCTCTCTCTCTTAAAAATAAATAAACATTAAAAAAAATTAAAAAGAAAAACTACCACTTACCATTATGGCCACAGGAGTATAATACCAAAATTAGTTAAAAGTACTGAATGGTTTATGAAAAAGGATTACTTTCACTATTTTTAATCTTTTTATTGTTACCATAAAAAGAATGCTTAATCTCACACTATAAAACAGAGTTCTATATTAGAGGACACACACATACACACTTATGTATAACATGTCTGTGTGTATACTTAACACAAATGTTACATTTGTACTATTTTGTGTTATTTGTATTTGTATTTTTTGTACACTTGTATTATTATGTTTGTATTATTTGTTTTTTTTAAGTTTATTTATTTTTGAGAGACTGAGAAAGACAGAGCATGAACAGGGGAGGGGCAGAGAGAGAGGGAAACACAGAATCCAAAACAGGTTCCAGGCTCTGAGCTGTCAGCACAGAGCCCGACACAGGGCTCGAACTCATGGAGTGCAAGATCATGACCTGAGCCAAAGTCAGACGCATAACCAACAGAGCCACCCAGGCGCCCCAATGTTTGTATTATTTGTATATTATTTATATGATCTATGTATACATATAAATCAGATTGGTCACCTTACTAAAAGGCAAATAAACACTAATTTATCTCCTGGTTATTATAGAAATTGTAGAAAATGTAGAAAATACAATATACCAGTCAGTCAGTGTCAAAATGGGAGACATAAACCATGTAGTAATTTGAACAAGAAGAGTTTAATACAAAGAATTATCAACTATAATGCGGAATTACCTACTAGGGGGTAAAGAGAATTCCAAGAATACGGGAATGGCAGGATAGGAAGCAGCCCCTAACTGCAGGGCTGAGGCGGAGACCTCAAGGAAGGAACAAATATAGAAGATGCTTCGACTTCCCAAGGCAGAGATCCAGATTTGGTCTGCGAGGATGCTGCTTTGGCCCAACCATGTTGGGGGAGTTCCCTGAGGTGTGTACTTTTGGAGTAGTGGAATAAAATGTAGATCCCCAGTGGGAGTGTGGCTGAAACTCCCCGGGGGTGAAGGTCACTGGGCGACCCTCTACCCACCTCCAGCTGCACCAGCAAGACTCAACACCAGAACCAGCATGAACAGCTCCTTTCTAGCCCAGGGTCTCTCCAGCTCCCTCTATTGACGCATTTTAGCGTCATGTCGGTGAGCAAAGGAATGGTATTCCAGTGTGGTAAGCCGGACAATGATGCGTATATGTGTACTTGAGAGATGGAAATCGATAACCAACACATACAACAAAATATAAGAAAATAAATTAAGATCATTAATAGGCCAAACAACTGAAAAACACCTGTTGATATGTCAATAAACATTTCTTCCAAAATTTTTATTTATTATTGGTGTGGGTAGGGTTGTTTTTCCATAGTTTGTTTTCTTTTTTTTACATAACCAAGTTTACATGTGTGTGTGTTTATATATATATAGATATATAGATAGATTTTTTTTTTAAGTAGACTTCACACCTAGTGCAGAGCCCAATGCAGGGTTTGAACTTAACTGTGAGATTCATGACCTGAGCTGAGATTAAGAGTCAGATGCTTAACTGACTGAACCAGCCAGGCACCCCAGGATTATATTTTAGGTACAATGTATCTCTATTGTTTTTTAACTTACCATAACACAAGTAATGTTTTATATCATTAAAAGTCCATTGAACATCATTTTCCTGGGTGCATAATACTTCACAATGGAATGCGTACTTAAGTAGCCTTCGAACTCAGCAAAAATAGCTCAGCACCCTAGTCGATAAACGGGCAAAGGACACGAACAAACAGGCTGTTTACTGAATATGAATCACAGCCATGAAACAAAGACAAGGAATGTTAAATCTCATTAACAACCAAAGAATGCTATCCCTGCGATGAAAAAGACAGCAAGCTGGTCATCCGTTTGCGGCCAGGCTCGATTTTCTTGCTGGAACATCTGAATTACTACTCAAATCAATTTCAGACAATGACAAATCCTTCAACTCCAAAACTTGTTTTTCTTCAAGGGAGAATGGCTGCAAATCATAATTTTTTCACATGCATGTATGTTGTGTGAGTGTGACATTGCTAAGTTTTAAGGAGGCGCCCAGACAGATGGGAACCAGAACATGACCTTCATCTCTCCCAGGGTTGCCTCCAGAATAATGATTGGGGTTCGTTTCGAAATGTCTTCCTTGGAGAAGGAGTCCCCAGAGGCATCTTATAGACTAAACCTTTGGCTCCTCTTGGCTCAATGCCTGCAGCGGTCGGGCCTTGGGAAATGCTCAGGATCCCTGCGGGGACGGTAAGGCTGGAGGGAGGGGCCTGGCTCCAGACCCACTGTTCCTGATTTGTTTCTGTTCCAGCCTCAGCCCTGAGCGCAAGACCGGTGTCACCACCTCCACTGTGGACCCTGAAGGAGCAGTGACATTCCTTTTGGGAACTACCCCTCCCCTGCCTTCCACATCCGCCCACACTTTAGAATAGTGGAAAGAATGCTGGGTTTGGAGAACACCAGCTCCTTCACCAAATCACCATATGATCATGGGTAAGTTACATCAGCCCGTGAGTATTGACCTTCTCACCCAGAGAATCGGGCCAGTGCTCTCTCTGGCTGCGTTCCTGGGCCATCGGAAGACACATGACTAATTTAGAGGCAATGCGCAATATGGCCTAGGCTCAGAGACAAACCAGACATTTTGGATTCAGATACTGTTTCCACAGCTGGGTAGCCTAGAGAAAGTTCACTTCTCTGTGCTTAGTTTCAAGAAGTGGAAACTGGAGCTTTCTTACAGAAGTATTATGGGAGCTAAGTTACGCAATACAAGTCAGCATTATAATGGGACCTGGCACCAGTCTTGTCATTAACAAGTAATCCCCGTTTCGGAAGTCCTGCCATTCAAACGTTCTTTCCTACGTTCTCCTCTTAATTTGGCCATGTCTTCCACACTCTTTCTTGGTTCAACCAAGCAGTATTTTGAAATCTGTATTTTTAGTGTTTTTGCTACTGTCTAACACGGCGAGTGGCATTTTCCTAGCCCGGATCGCATCTATTTAAAGTGTAGGATGACATTCCCAACCCTCTCACTTATGCACTTATTCATTCAACAAATGTTTACTGAGCACCTACTAGAACCCAGGCCTTGTGCTAGGCCCTTGAGGTATATATATGACTTAAACTGAATCCTGGTTATTTAAATTCTGGTGCTCCAGTTCCAACTTGGAAGTCAGGTGAGCAAACAAAAGATTTCAGAATCAAGTGGTAAGTAGGAAATGGAGTCAAGCACAAGGCTCTGTGGGGAATTGAGCGAGGAGAGACCGGGTCTTCTTCCCGGGATTGGGAATGCCCCACTGGGTCATCTGAGCAGGGCTCTGAATGCCCTCGGCAGGCAAAGAGGAGAAAGGGTACTCCAGACCAAGAGAACAGAACATTCAAGGGCATGGAGGTGTGAGCACACACGATGTGTCCAAGAAAGACTGGAAAGTTGACTCTGGCAGAAATAAAGGGTCTGTAAGGAAGAAGGGCTGAAACAAGTCACACGGGGCAAAAGGCAGGAACCAGAAAGACTGAAACGCGAGTGAAGGAGTTTGGACATTTTCCTACAAATTAGGGGTTTTATATACGTGGCCACCAGGGAGGCCTGATCGAATGAGGTCAGTGTCTTTAAAGTTTGCACTGAGTATGGGGCACGTGCTACGTATTTAGCCACAGAGCCCACTGTGCCATATTGCCTTACACTGACCGCCTTCCCATACATCCCCGGTGGGTTTGAGTTTGCATCCCTGCTTTGGCTTAATTATTTGCTAAAGAGCTTACACTGGGTATTGACTTCATCAAATCCCTCTGGAGGCTGGGAGATGGAGGTGTTGCATGTGAGAGGGTGTGAGATTGTACATGGAAAGAACAGCTAAAGAGCTATGGCAATAAAATGAAAAAGATAGAAAGTGTTTGCAAGGATGTGAAGTAACCAAAAATCTCATAAGCTACACTTACTGGAAGTCTCAATTGGTACAACCACTTTGCAAAACTTCTTGGCAATATGCGAGTCTAATACTGAACATCTGCAGGCCCTATGACCCAGTGATTCCATTTCCAGATACATGTCCCGCAGCTCTGTGCATACGTGTGGACCCAGGGTCAAGTGCAAGACTGTTTACAGCAGTGGTATCCACAATAGCCCCAAAATGGAGACTACCCAAATGGACAGTACATTGTGGATAAACAAATTGCCACATGCTCATGCCAGAGGTTACCATACGATCGAATGTTCTCTGTCTATGCACAGCAGTATAGCTGAATCTCATAACAATATTGAATGACAGAAGACAAATTCAACACGGTATACGTTGAATAAGTCTGTATATAAAAGGTACAACACCAAGAAAAACTAAAATGTACTATTAGGTAATGATTACCCCTGGTGGGGAGACCACGGAAGGCAAAAGCGGGCTTCCGCGGGGGCTGGCGGTGTTCTATTTCTCCATCTGGGAAGTGATTTCATAGGCGTGTTCAGTTTGTAAAAATTCATTGCGCCGGAAAAAGTACACTTAACGATATTGTGCTTCTCCAAACATACTTCAGTAAAAAGCCTTTTACAAATTTAAAAATAAGTTAGAGGTCACCACAAGTAATGCTATTGTGGTAGACCAGATGAAATTTCATAGGACCTTAACTAGGGAAGTAATGGCATTAATTACCCATTCATTCATCTTTTCATTTGTTCCGTTTCTGTTAAGGGCCTACTGTACATCAAATGCTCTAGCAAACTCCAAGGACACCAAGCTACAGAATATGGAGAGATTAAAAACTCAAGCATTCAGGTGGATACTTCCAGTTGGGAAAAGGCAGGGTGATGAGATCCAGCATACGTGGGTGCCCGTGAAGGATTTGGGGGGCTACGGCAGGCAGCACGGTTACTGTCTCCTTTCTTCTTAGGCTGCTCGGATTAAGTACCTCTGTACCATGATATTAATCAGTCGTGTTAAGACTCATAAGATGCCCGATGGATCCAAAGCCAGCAGATCTTGCTTCGTCTCGGGAGGGAGGCAGGATTTTGACAACACTCTCCTGGAGAGGCCATCGTATGCAAGAATATGGCGTAATCACCAAGTCCCATCGGGCAACACTGTGTGAGCCCAGGCTGATGATTCAGGATTCAGAGTGTCATCACTGGGCACTGGGAAGTGGCGTCGTTTGCCGTACCCTTGCACGGTTCTCAGTAGACAATTCTCCACCAGTGTTTGGCCTGTTTTGCAGGACCCTCCACTGCTTGCCTCCAAAGCAGACTATATCCCAAGGATACCCTGACAGCAAATCTAACATGCTTTTCATCTCAACATGTTTTCCTCTGAAACGTTTTTTCTCTCCAACTCCCTGGCAGCTCAGGACATCATCGGTCATTCTTTATGATTGGGGCTTTTTCTACACACTTAACTTTTGAGAGCTTTCTGGAAGCTTACTTTTTGCATTTTTTTAAATATCCGAATAATTTTAGGTTCCATCGCTAGTCCCAGCATCTCACTAACTCTTACAGGAGTCAGAGAGCTCTTTGGAAGAAAATGTATACGTGTTGGTTTTTTTTTTTTTTTCTTTAAGACAGACCAACACTAACATGGAAGGTTTTAGTTTTTAATAATATCACTGGAGACTCTAAAAATAAATGTGCTATATACATGTAAAATTCTGATCACAATTTTCATGGCAGAACACGCAGCAGAGACAACTTGAAGATATCTCAGCTTTCCAGAAGGAGTTATTGCCAGATTCGATTCTGTTTCAACAACATTGGCTCTCCAGCCTGTCCCTACATCTCCGAGGCCTGTATATCTTGAGAGTCCGGCTTAGGTATTAAAATTCTTACAAAGTCTTTGCTGACAACCTCAGCCAGGAATGCCTTCCACAGTGCAACTGTTACACCCGTCCTCTACACCTTCCTGACACAGGACTATACGAGGGCGTGTGCGTCTCCCCAGTTGGCCCGCGGTGTCTTGAGAGAAGGGACTGTGTCTGAGTTAGCTTTGTACCTTCTACCACACAACATCTTCATGTCCTCACCATTGTGGGTCATACCCGTTGAGCCCTCACCCCTGGCTGCCTGAACAGGCTTATCTCATTTAATTCCCCCAACGGCCCCAGCAGAAGGTGTGGTTGCCACTCACTCTTTATACGCAGGAGAGCACGGGAGCGTGGAGGAATCGAGTCACTTCCTTCACATCCCTTGGTGCTAGAACTGAAACCCCCGGGGAGTCTGGCTCATATCTTCGGTGCCACTCTGCCTCTTCCCTGGGACAGGACTAAGCACAATGGAAGGTCATAACGACGTGTTGAGTGCGTCGGCCCCTGAGCTCGGCAGTGGCCTGCAATTGGTCTGGACAGAACAAAAGTAGGAGAATTCCAGTCCCACAAGAGTTTTGTGGCGGATTAAAGAGAAAGACCACTGGCGGTCTTTGTTCCAAGACCGCCAGCGACCTCCTTGCCGAGCTGAGGGATCCTGTGAGCACCCCGGCATCACAAACAGCCACAGCACCGTCGTCTCCTACGACGTCCATCTAGCTGCCTGGGGTTCCCCATCTAGATTCCCCAGGAGACCCACCGCGAGGACAGGTGGGGCTCTCGGAATGGAATGGATACATACTTGAGCAGTTGGCAGCGATGTGCCTTTTCCATTCCTTTTATTAACTCCCATTGACTTCCATTAAAAAAATGAAGATGTGTTCCCAGGGGAAGAAACATTTGGCCTCACTACCAGACGAGAGTGACCTGTACGAAGGAAACAAATCCTTTTCAATCAGCTGTTTAAAGGAAAAATGATAATGGATGAGACGACCTGAAGGAGTAATGATAATCATCTTTGGAAAGCCATGTTGGGACGGCATAAAACATTCGGCAGGAAGAAAAACGCTTTTAGCTAAATAAAGAAGGAAAGAAGCAAACAAACAAATAAATAAATCCAGTAGGGCAAGTGGGTCCACCAAAGGCGTCGAAGCAAATGTGGAGACCCCTCCCCTTATTTATTTTTTTCACCCATCTATTCATTTGGCCAACGGATACCACTGGTTAGTGCTGTTTGCACCCTGCTTGATACGCGGGAGAGAAAGACCAACTAGAAGGTACTCTAGAAGGAGCACTGGGGGCTTGTCCTTGGTGGGCGTGCAGGTGTTATCCCCACAGCTACCCTTCGGCCTTCGGCCCTGGAGACGCAGCCAAAGCTCAGACTCCGGAACTGGACTCTGGGGGCGCGACTCTTGTTCTACGGTTTACCGGCTGCTACCCTGAGCAGGGCGTTGAACCCCACCGACGTCAGTTTCCCTCGTCTATAAAGCAGGGACGGTGGTTCCTGACACAAAAGGGTTGTTAAAAGGACTAAATGAATTAACATTTGCGAATCCCTTAGAAAGGGAATACACATGGAGTTCTACGAATTGTTATCCGTAACAATGTATCTGTAAAACCGGTAAATTACACAGGTAAGGATTATACATGTGAAAGTCATTGAAATATACATATATATGTATCTACATCACAACATACACACACTGCATATATGCCTACATACACAAGTATGTTTTATTTATATTTTATATAGAGAGAGAGCATATATATATAAAACGCAAACGTATAAAGCACTTAATGCTGCCTAACACTCAGAAAACACTCAAGTAGTTATGTGTTAAGCACTATGCCAACCTCCATCTATCTATACCTACCTATCTCACATAATTTTGTTATATTATTATTATTTTTTAAATGTTTTAGTTTATTTATTTTGAGAGAAACAAAGACAGCGTGAGAGGGGGACGGGCAGAGAGAGAGGGAGAGAGGGAATCCCGAGCAGGCTCCATGCTGTCAGCACAGAGCCCCGCGTGGGGCTCAAACCCATGAAACTGAGAGATCAGCACCTGAGCCGAAGCCAAGAGTCAGATGCTTAACCGACTGAGCCACCCAGGTGCTCCTATTATTATTTAATAGGAATGAGGCAGAAAGATACTGAATCTTTTATATATTAAAAAAAACACACACACACACAAAAAAACGATTTGCTGAGCCCCCATCGTGTACAAGGCACTAAGATTCTGTAGTAAAGGGAGAGAGATGTGGGTGCTGTGCTCAAGGTCACTTGTAGTTTAGCCAGTTATCCGGGCTGGGGGAGACGGTGTCCACTCTGGTGTCCACTCAGATACAGAAAATTAGGGGGAAGAGCAATCTGGGAGGGAAGTCCATGAGGTCAGTTCGGGACAGACGAAGGTAACAGAAAGAGTGGACAGGAAGATGCACAGGTTTGGGCCGGGGGGCCGGGGGCGCAGAATGGGATGTCATGGGTTTGGGGTTCTGGGGAGCTGACTTGGCAGAGTAAGGTCGCTGGACTCAACTAACGAAGTGAGAACAGATAGTAGGTTAAGAAGAAAAGTTTTGGTAACTCTCAATTTTTTAAGATTGCAAGTAGAGAGATGGTTGCAGTGATGGAGACCGAGAAAAAGTCAAAAGAGTAAGAAATCCAGGACTTGGCAACGAATACAAGGAGTGTAGGGAAAGGCGGCATAAACAGGGTTGTGTCCTTGCAGCCTAGAAAAGAGAAGACATTTACACAGCGGTCAGAAAGCTACACGGGCTTTGCTTCCCACGTGTTATCACAGCAGTTTGCAAAGCTGAACTTTGAGATACTGCGTGTCACGAGGCTCTTGCCATTCAGCAGCATCTCATTTCCTCAAATTTGGTCACATTCTGCTCTGAACCAGCCCTTACTCTACAGTTTCCTAAGAGCTCTCTCCCCTCTCGTAGGGGCCTCACCGCCACCAGTCAGGCAAGGCCGCCATCGCTATCTCCATTCACAGAGGAGGAAGCAGTGAGTTCAGAGGGGCTAAACAACGTCGGGGGGCTTGCAGATTTATGGACATCGTGCAACACGCCTGCTGTTCTCTACCTGACCCTGGCCTTGGAGGACTGTGCATTCTGGGATATATTTTCAGAAATGATGCTGTAGAGGGTCTTCAAGAGGCACGCCGGATCCACATGACCCGTGACCTACGGACGGTTAACTTCTTTAAATCCTTTCAAGACTGAATAAAGAAATACATAGGGGATGAAACCCGGTATTGGAGCATTTTCACACACACACACACAAAAAGGCAAAGAAACCCATCGTTGTGCGTCATTAAATCCTACCCTCCCCCGCTACCACCCGCCTGGCTGAGTCCCCGGGGATGGCCGGCCTCTGGATGCTCCCCTCCCAGACGGGCCTGCATTTCCTACAGCCAGGGGCTGGGGACACGGGCCATCTCTTGCGTGCTCGTGTGTTGCCATTGCCAGCTTGGGACCTCAGCTCCTGCTCTGCTTCCCTTCCTCCTGTAGTTCAGTCAGCCCTTCTTGTTTCCGAAGTCGACAGCTTCCCTAAGCACAGAGACACGGGATGTCATATAACTCGGCCACCAAACAGTGGGATCCGCCAGGGAGGGGAGGAAGGAACGACATGGTGCCGTGGGGCAGAGCTGAAAGATGCATGTGTGTAAGCGGGAGCCTTGGGAGGACCACACCGAGACCATCGGACACAAGAGCCACGGCACTGGGGATCCAGTTGGCTCCTTATGTTCAGATTCCATGGCGTGTGCCAAAGAGGTGGGATTTGGAATCAGGCCACCAGAACCGAAGGATAGACGGAGCTGGATCCAGCCCCTTACCGGACAGAGATGGTCAGAGGGTGGGCGGGAGCGGGCTCCCACAAGACTCTTGAGCACCGCTCAGTAAACCGGGGCTGAAGCACCTGCGGTTGAAGGCAGCCCACTGGAAGGATAGGAGGAGGTGGGATTTGCAGGTCGCACGCCCACGTCCCGGGGCAAGCAATGCCAAGCATGCGGCCCCAGACTCCTTTCACGCTGCACAACCTGGTGGGCCTGCAAGGTTGCCCAGGTCAGGATTAGTGAATCTGACCTTGGAGCTAATAGCAGCCAAGACTCAGCCCAGAGGAACCAGCACCCGCGAGGTAGCGCCCCAGAGAGGGGCCGGGGCTGGAGTCACTCAAGGTACCAAAAACGATACCCTGCCGCCAGGCACACTGGAAGGGAGTTAGTGGATCTGGCTGCAACTCTCAATTCAATGTATTAACATGTGCTGAGAATTCCCATTTCACAGAACCTTTAAATTAACATGGCAGACGTTTGGCTCACTGACTTTGAGCATTTAAATATTGTCAGAAAATTATCCTATTTTTCCTCATAAAAGTTCGAGATTTAGATAGCTTGCTTCATTTAAAAAAAAAACCTTTAATACACATGGAGAAATATATATACACGGGGCATATGTGTATATATAGAAGTATAATAAACATATAGAAAAGTATCACATACATACATAAGTGAATATAGCTCACTGGATATCACAACTGAACACGCTCGTGCAACCAGCATCCGAATCCAGAAATGCAGCACGCCAGCACCCCAAAAACCCCTACGATATTTAACTCTTAACTTAAAAAAATTCTATCTTAGCAACGGTGCCAGTCCAAGAATATCTTTCTAATTTTGGTTAAGAACGAATAAGGAAATACTAGACGACACGCGGGCTCGCGCTCTCCCGCATGCTTTCTGTACAGATCCATCCTGCGAGAGGAATCACACCTTGTCTCCAGCTTGCCCGGCAAAGCCGGTGGAGATTCGCTTTGGCTACACAGAAGGGACACGTAGCCCTTCGTGGGGGCTGTTCACTCAGAAGTTTGGCCCCGTGCCCGGATGAACGTCCCGAATCCTCTTGATTGACGGATGTCCTGTACATCATCCTTCTAAACTCTGAGGCGGCAGCCGACGCGGAACAGGTGATTTCCACAACCGGCACTTACTTCGTTTCATGCGGGTTTCAATAGAACACTTGGCACCCTTTCCTTTGCAGGGAATGCACACCTTGGAATTGCTAACGAGTCTGCTCCCAGGGTATTTTGAGCCTAGAGTCGATGCTTAGGATCGGGATGGGGGAGGAGTACAAATATTCCTCCTAAACTACAGGCGAGGCGTTCAGTATTTTTCCGGGAAGATGCTCAAAGTTACATAATATTTCCACACTCTGCCCTTTCCCCTAAAAGGTTAAGAACCTCTCTCTTTGCGAGTGAATTGAGGGCAGACACACTGATCTTTAACATGCATCCATCCGGAGAGATGTGCCTACATTCCCAGCCACCAGCCTATGGGATAGAAAAACCTGGAAAACTGTAGTCAAACACACTGCTCTCCCACTGTGTGACTCTGGGTAACTTTTTCAAGCTCTCCGAGCCTTAGTTTTCTCAGCAGTAGAAGAGGTATAATAATGCTCACTGCACTATTTACATAGGTATGCATATGTCTGCCAGGGCATTTGACTCATTGGAGGATTTCGAGAAGTCCAGCTAGCTCCACTCTCTCCCTGATACATTCCAGGGCAAGCTGGGATGAGGAGGAAGGTTGGGCTCAGGGTGATTTGAATATTTCAGATTGACAGCTGGTATGAAGTCGAGACTGGCCGTGAGACGATAATGCCACCCAGGATGGCCACGGAACAGCAGGGAGAGCGAAGCACCCTTGCATGTTTTGGGTAATTAATGAATCTCACCACCTCCAGCCAGGAACCTTTCTCTCCCGTGGATGGCCCATAGCTCTTTAAAGCGCCCCTCCTGACTAGCCCTGATCACTCTGGCTGTGGTCTGCAGTCTGTCAAGTTCATGATTTACTGCCTGAAAGCAATGCAAATGAGTTTTCTTTGCACCCACCGCTAGAACTGTTGCGATGCGAAGCACTTAATAAATTGCAAATGAATTTAAAATTTGAAGTCTATGACTGTGTTTAGCGTGAAATTATAGGTAAAACCGTGTACGTAAAAACCTACATAGTTCCTTCTGACCCCTCCCCCAGCAGATGAGAAGACAGATAGATTTCATCAGATTATCAAATTATGAGAATGTTCTTTCAAAGATCATCCCCTTAGTCATCTCTAGACATCCTTAGCCATACCAAATACTCAACAGATACAGGTTTCAGGAGAATCATCAGACCATCCTGGTCACTTTTCTGACCGATTGACTCACAGGCACCAAATGGGCTGTTCACTGGCTTCCTGTGGGACACTGGCTTCCTGTCCCACTTAACATCCACCTAAGTTATCCACGACCCAACCTCTGAGAGAGGTGATATTTTCCTGAGCCTCTCTCCTACCGAAGGGGAAGAAAGTATATCTGCTAATAACAGGTAGAATTTGCTTTGGATTTTCAAGTGTATAATCATCAAGATTGCAGCTCCAACTGGAAGAGAGGGCAAAAATAATAGCCCATTATGAAAGTGATAATAATCATAATAGTAATGTCAGTAAATCTACCATTTATGAATACATTTAAAGAGCCAAGTATTGGACAGATTGCTAATTGTGAATAATCTCATAATATTGTCTGAAGAAAGAAGTAAAACAAGCATTACTCTTATTTTCACTTTCACATGGGAAAACTTGGTTGAGAGAGGTCAAGGCCTTGACCAAGGATGCAGCCACAGAGCCAAAATCAAGCCTAGGTCTGCCTGATCCCACAGCCTGTGCTGGAAACTGAAGAGTAAACCTACCTCAGTCAGCTGTCTCATCCATAACTCAGTGTCAGTAGACTCCATTATTCTTGACTCCTAAACTCTCTTTCTGCATATTGAAATGATTGCTAGATCTCCTTCCAGAGCCATATAGGTAATCCGATTCCAATTTTTAAATCATATCACACGATGACTAGGCAGCCTTCCCCAAACCCTGGCAACGTTTCCACTCATTGCCCACAAGATGGCGTTGAGAAGTGAACCCCAATCCCCCAGGTTTGGATGTCCTACGTGCACAGGTCTGCCATAGCATAAACGCGTCGTCATTCTCCAGCAGGACCTGCTGACAGTTTTGGACCAAAGGAGAAAAAGGGACCTAGTTCGATATACTGATTGTCTTTCATGTGCCAAGGTCCACGTTAAGTGTTTTGCATGACAGCCAAGTCTCAGAAACCCCTGGGTAGTTCCTGGGCAGGTGCTACAGGTACTTGGTAATTGTGTGCTAAACTAAACTGAATGGTTTAACCAAAACCTACTTAGGAGCCCCAGTCGTATCTGCCTTACTTGAGGTTTCATTCTAGGAAAAGAGTGAAGTTGCCATAGAGGCTTGAGATTCTGGGGAGGAAGGAGCAGGGTCTACAAGAAAGACATGTGGACCATGAAAATCCTGATCCGTAATTCTCGGTCCCAAGCTAAGAACCCCTAAACAAACACGGTGAGTTTCAATGTCTCCATTCTTTATTTTTTAAACATTTTTTAGTTTTTAATTTTTAGTTTTTTTAATGTTTATGTTTGAGAGAGAGAGAGAGAACAGGGGAGGGGCAGAGAGAGAGAGGGAGACACAGAATCTGAAGCAGGCTCCAGGCTCTGAGCTCTCAGCACAGACCCCAACTTGGGGCTCGAACTCACAAACCACGAGATCATGACCTGAGCCAAAGTCGGACGTTTGACTGAGCCACCCAGACGCCCCTCAGTGTCCCCATTCTGAAAATAATGATGTTTGCCCAGAACGGTTATATTATCGAAATAATAAAAAACGTTAAGGAATGCAAAGTATTATGCAGAAAAAAAGCCACCATGCAGAATATAAAATGCTATACATGTGAAAGTCGCATTTATTATCCTTTAGTAGTAAATACGGTTGCCGAATACGGTCATACATGGAGATTCCAGAGTCACTGGACCCAAAGGAAGGAATAATGAATGTCTTTTAGTTTAGGTACACTGGAAACACTTCCTGAGACAGAGATTCACATGCACGGAGTTATTAAGGGAGTGTTCTCAAGTAAAATCTGTGGGGGGTGAGGGAAGCAAGCATGTGGCCAGACAGGAAGCCAGGCAAACAGGTGAGTTCCCTTGAAGGCTTGTCTCAGCTTGGACAGCATCACAAAGTGTTCCTACCTTGAGGCGAGGGACCCAGGCTTTTCTACCCTCATCTTAATTGGCTACTGGCTACCGACCACCTTCTGGGGGGAATTTAGCTTCCTAGGCTTTTCTGGGGAACATAACCCCTGATCTCCAAGTAATTCCCTGGAAAAGTAAGTGTCGAGCGATACTGAGAGACAGGTGCACCGGCTCAGCAGAACACCGACAACATATCCTGCAATATGGAAACAGATCATCGTCTTAGACATTTGAAGTAGAAGAGGTTTGGGAAGCCACTTCTCCTCCGTGTATGGTGCCATGCAGAAGGGCTGTCTATTCCATCAACAAATATTTTTTTTAAATTTTTTAAAAGTTTTTTTATCAACTTTTTTTTTGGGGGGGGGACAGAGAGAGACAGAGCATGAACGGGGGAGGGGCAGAGAGAGAGGGAGACTCAGAATCAGAAACAGGCTCCAGGCTCCAAGCCATCAGCCCAGAGCCCGACGCGGGGCTAGAACTCCCGGACCGCGAGATCGTGACCTGGCTGAAGTCGGACGCTTAACCGACTGCGCCACCCAGGCGCCCCTAAAAGTTTTTTTAATGTTTATTTATTTTTGAGAGAGAGAGCACGCATGAGCGGGGGAGGGACAGACACACACACACACACACACACAAAATCCGAAGCAGGCTCCAGGCTCTGAGCTGTCAGCGCAGAGCCCGACGCGGGGCTCGAACTCATGAGCTGTGAGATCATGACTTGAGCTGAGGTCTAATGCTTAACTGACTGAGCCACCCGGGTACCCCCACAAATATTCTTTAAAGTGAACTATGTGGTAATGAGACCAGTGCTGTGGATTTAAAGGTGAACGCAGTCAATATGGCATCCCCCCACCCCCGCCGCGCCCAAGGGGTTCGCATTCCGGCTCTGGACGCGGGCATTAACCAAATGCTCCCACAAGGAAACCTGCATTTACAGCCATGATGCCTGCTGTGAAGGGGAGAAGGAACATTGTTACTCTTGGATATAAAGAGAGGGGTTTGATTGACTGGAGGCCCCAGAGGGCTTTGCTTAAGAAGAGACAATTGAGCAAAAATCTGAAGCTTTGAGTTGCGGCTCTCTGGACGTGGGAGTGGGGTAGATCTAGAAGCGGGAGGGACTGACATCAGGCAAGGAAGTAAATCTTCCTTTGGGTCCAGCTCCAGGGTGCCCTTGTGTATGGAGATGAGTCCCTGAAGCCCAAGGAGAGGGATGGCCTTTGGAGGCCACAGGGGGCAGGGAAATGAGGAAGCAAGGAGAGTTATCTTTGCTCTTTTGAGAACAGTGCTTAGAAGGCAGGCCAGTTTTTCTCTATTTCTACTGAGATTCTAGAAATCTCTATTTTGAAAACAAGACTATTTTTATGTGTTCTAAGATTGGTTACTTTCTGTTTTTCTTTGATGTTTACAAAAGCGCCTTTTGAAAATCCCTGCCTGATTTAGCTGTGCCAAGGAGAGGGGTGGGGGGTGGGGGGTGTTTCCTTACTAAGTCCTGGCTCTAAAAGGAGGGGGAAGGACAGCTTTCTATATAAATACACATGGGTGTGTACAATGAGTGTAAATGTGCGATGCTGTGAGCATGTGTGTGTGTGTGTGTGTGTGTCTGTGTCCGTCTGCCTGTCCGTCTGTCCGCCTTGGTGACCAGCGCTGGAAGGTGGAGAGTGGAGGTGGGGGAGAAGAGTGGGCGGGGCAAGCCTTGGAGGGAGGAGGAGGGGAAGGGCTCATTGCTGCTGCTCAGCCCATTATTAAAGAGAAACAACATTCCCGGCAGGAGGCAGAAGGGTAATAAAACCAGTGGCTCCACAATTTATGACGCTAACTGAGATTCCATAGTTTGAAGCTAGACTATCCCCCAGCATCAAGGTCAACAAGCCGGCAATGTTCAGGCTCCCAAAGAGCTCCCCCGTGCCCACCTATTAATCAGCCCATTGCTGAAAATGCACCAATGAGCTGTGCTCTGGAAACATCATTAATAAGCAAGGACAGGCCAAATTGCTAAGAATTCCAGGATAAGGGCAGGAAGGCAAGGAAAAAAAATATTTATATACACATATGTGCGTGTTTGTGTACGGGGTGTAGCCTATTATGGATACTGGGCCATCTATTACAGAGGTCACATGTAAGTGTGTCTATTCATTTTCCATATACTTTATATTCTATGAGAAATTTTCAGGCTTTAGGACCTTGCCAGATGGAATTAGAGCAATTGTTCTTCTGCTGAGACTTTGGGAAATTAATGAGGTCCGCACACAGAGCCTGAGAAAATAGAAATTTTTTTTTTTAAGTGCCCAGTTTCCAAAAATATAGCGACCACAATCCCAGAGAGAGTGATCAGTTTAGTGGCTAATCTCGAGGCCCATCAGTGGCCCCCGCATATCTTTTGGGTTATTGCAATTCTGAATGGAGCTTTAATCAGCTTAGCCCAGCCTGGGTGCCAAGGGCCTGCAGGCAAAGGGCATTTTCCAACAAATCCTCTGGAAACCATCTCCTGTGCACTAAATAAATGGATCATTCTCTCTCTTGCTCCATCCTGGAGAGCAGAGCTTAACTTTCTTTTGTGTTCGGGGAAAAAAAGCAGTAATAGGGAGGAAATCTAGGCAATCTGGACCCCAAAGTGCATTTTCTTTACACCAAGCCTTCAATATTGCCTGGGAATTTAGACCCCGAGTTGGAAATCTCAGCCCCAAAAATGTGTTTCTGTTTTAATGTTCTAGCGTCAAACTTTTTCCTGGATTCCCTGTTACCGTCAAAGACCACCCTGAAAAGGAACTCTGTGCCACTTTTGTCACTCTCCAGGCCCCACGGGAGGAGTCTTTGGCCAATATGGCGACCTCCCATTCTGAAGACTTCTCTCCTAGAATGCAAGGGGGTGGGGAAAGGAAGGCCCAGCGCCGGGTCCCCGCCTCAGTAGGCTGAGCCAGCTGGTCCCAAACAAAACCACTGCTGGCTTGCTTCCTCCCTCTGCTCCAGTCCTTGCCTCCAGTTTGGAACAGGAAGGCCTTTTTGTCAGCAATCACCCCCAAAGGGTGTTTTCCTATTGCTTAACAGACCTCAGGATTAGAAATGGTGTCTGTTTCCCCACTTCCCCGGCTCCCTATAGCCCTGTCTGCTGTTTAGGGCTGCCTTGGAGGAAATCCAGGGAATTTAGAATATGCCGTGTTTGGCCTGAATAACCAGAAAATGGTTCTGAGGTAGACTTTTAAGAGGTTCCTCTCGCTAGCAACGTAGGGCAGGGCATATATATTCTTTCGCATCTGTGTGTGTTGAGATGATATATGGAGGGTTTTTTAAACTGCCATTTATTGAGCATGTATTACACATCAGCACTATATATTAAGCATTTCCATCCATCATACAATACTCTTTGATAAAATGGGAACCCCGAGGGTAATTTCCTGAAATTCCAGGACTAGTGACTACAGGAGCTGGAGTTTTAACCCAGGTGTGTCCATTCCAGAGCAAGTTCTGGGTTCCCACGAGCCCCATTCCACAGTCACTAACTTGCAGAACTTCCGATAGGCAGAGTTAAGCTCACTAAACTTGGACATTCTGCAGATAGACCGTTGAGCCAGTCAACTGGTAGCCAGCAGAAGAGAGATGAGAGCGCAAGTAAGTCAGGGCTCTTTGTTCTGAAAACGATGGGAGGGGGCTTCCTCCCTCTGCCCCTTGTCTTTGCCGAAGGCCCTCTACCTTCCTTACTGAGCCGACCCAGAGGGCACCTACCGACCTATCAGGAATGGAGTTCCTTTGTCCATTACCCCAGATGCATCCCGGGCAGGAGTGAGGCAAGAGGGCAAATGGAGGACCACGGGCATCGTCCATCCACGAACCAAGCTCCGTACACAGCCCAATGCCGCGTGCTTTTCCCTGAGGGTCAGGTCCTCTTACAACACAGGCAAGCTGAGCGCAGCTTCCGGGGCTGGCGTTCCTGGAGATAGATCCTGACTCACGGACTTCCCAGAGAGAAAGAGACACATGCCATGGAGCCAAGGGAGATGGGGAGGACAGTGGCTACTGTTGCTGTTTCTTTCTTGACCTTATTAAGGCTAGTGGGAGGACCCACTGTGCTCCCAATGGCCGTCGAGTTATGACGTATGTTCACAGAATGGAAGCATGTTGGTTTTAATTAAGAGCACAGACTCTCTAACCTTAACCTGGATAAGCTAGGGAATGAGGAACCCGGGGGCCAACGTTCCAAGCGGCTTTTCGGAAACCGAATATGAGCCTTTCACCTAGCAGGTTCACGACTTTGGGCAAGCTACGCTATTAGGCTGGACTTTGGTTTCACCATTAATGTGGCCAGCACTTAATAGTTCTTGTTTATCTAAATTGTGACGAATATGGGATTTTTCCAACCCAGCCCTAAGCATAAGCTTTGGCTGCGACAGTATCCTCATTATTCATGTTTTTCCACAGGAGGAAGGGCCAGGGAAGGAATATTCGCTGAGAATTTATTCCGTGCCAGGTACCCTATCAGATACTTTACAGGCACGAATCCATATCCATCCTCATACTACATATTTTTCACCCCGTATACAGATGAGCTTCAGACGGGTTTTGGCTGTTATCTTATTTCAGACAGCCCTGAAATAGAGAGCTACGGTTCAGACCCAGGTCTAGCCGAGGCTTCTCGGTGCCCCAGCTCTCCCTGACCCTTGGCATCACACTTACACACTTTTCCACTCACCCCGAAAACAAAGGATGAGTCTTCTTGTGCTCCATGGTACTTTTTCTCCCTCTACATTACTTCTGTTTCCAAATGGATCCTGCTCACTCAACTGGGCCTGTTGTTCGCGAATGAATGTCTTCACATCCCATTGTTCACCCATCTCCACTCATCTAAGTCTAAAGGAAAGCGTTGGACGCTTCAGCTAACTCAACGCTTGAAGCTAAATGCTCCCAGTCCAACTTGTCCTTGGGCCTCTAGCTGAGTCCGTGGAGTAGGGTAGGTTCAAATGATATTGGCCAGATGCAGAGAATGAGCATGCCTCACCCCACGCTCCTAATCCACTTCCCCTCCTGACTTCCCATTTTGGGGTTGATAGGATGATATTCTAACGTCAGCCAAAGTTGCCGGGCCAGTGCTCCATAAATGCTCCCTTAGCCGAGGCCTGGACCTCGGGAGCTGCCCGGATGACCCCAGGGTCCCCAGTGGGGATAGCTACATAGGTAGGACAATTCAGAGGTACAGCAATTGCAGGAAGGGAAAATTAACTCAGTGATTATATATCAAAAGTCAGGCGATCAATTAAAGAAAAAAAAAGGCAGTTACTCAACCTTTCAAGATAAACAGACCTCAGGTACCTATGGGAGAGACGATAAGAAAAAAATAACCGCTAACACAACTCGGGCACTTCATCGTTCAGCTTCAGGCCCCCCCCCCCCCCCCCCCGCTGTAGATTTCCCACCAGCTTCCCCACTATCGGTATTGCCTCAACTCAAACTTGTTTTCATGTGATGGAGCGTCCCGACTTCAAGGTTTGGGACCCTGGGTCCCTTCCCTTACCATCCAACCAAGAGACAACGTGGATCAAGGAACTCTTGAATTTTTAGAACTTGATTTCTCTCTTTCTTCCTGAACCTCAGGCTCCGGCTCTGTTTGGCTCTATCCGGTTCTGTCCGGCCATGCTCTGTCCTCTGAAATAACTTCCCCCCTTCAGTTCTCCTTCTCCTTTCCAAACCAGTCCCTTCCTGCTTCTCCCCTGGAGTTTCTACCGGAGCCTCATGATGTCTGTTCCAGCTGCTTATAATCACCCCGCTCAAGCTTCTTGGGGGGGAGTGACTCAGCACTCTGCCTTGTTTTCTGTTTTCTGGGTTGTTAGTTTTTGGTTTCATTCGGTTTTAAAGAAACCGAGTATCTGTTTTACGTAGTACCTGGAGCAGCACGGCCCCTAGATGCTCCTTCAAGCTTCCATCGGCAGCACCCACACCTCCTCAAGCCGCTTTGTGTGAACAGGTTAGATTTGGGAATTAGAAGTAGCTGGACTTGTGTTCCGCCTCTAACTCTATGTGCTGGTCACCTCACCTCCCTGAGCCTCAGTTTTCCCATCTGTAAAGAGGGGTCACAACATGTATTTCACGGGGTTGTTAGGATAGTAAAATGAGAAAACGCAGTGCTTGCCCATTGGATCATTTGTACTCCAAACATATTCTTTCTTTCTTCTCGTGTGTCTCAGATATCCAATCAGCAATTAAATCACACAGATTCTTCCTTCCCAATGTCTCGGATATGCTCCCGAGTCTCCTCCATGTCCACTGCTTCCCTTTCATCGAGGCCATGGCGCTTCGTTCTGAATTTCTACGACAGGTGACTCTCCAGCTTCTCACCCTTGCCTGTTTTACATCAGCTTAACTCTCCTAAACTGGACATCCTAGCTCCACTTGAGTATCAGCACCCAACACTTCAAAGTCACTCTTAACGGCAGGTCTGAGGTTCACCCCCATGGATTCAGCTCCAAGCACCCAGTCCTCCAGCTTCTACCAAAACAGGGGACACGGTATCGCCTTGCAGATAACCACATCTCAGTCACACTGGCAATCACACTCCATACCTGCAAAGCCCTCACTCCAGTCCCTACTGTCCGTAATCTTGCCCCCTGACTTCCACTGTCACCACCTCCTGTTTCTCTGGTCTGGCCTTTGAGGTCTTAAAACGCTGAAATGTCGCCAGAATAAACGTTTGACCCACAGAGACTAGGGTTTGAAGCTCCTTTCTAAGGAGTAACTTCTACAAAGTCACTTAACCTCACCATCGTCAGTTCTTCGGGACATGAAAGGATACTGCTGATACCCTTCCCTGACCATACGGTGGGGACTGAATAAGAAATCAGGGCCAAAGTACCCAGTGACCAACAGAAAATACTCAACAAATAACACATCCCTCTTTCTTTCCACCGCCATGTTCTATTTCGTCCAACATCGACAGGATAGCGTCCTCATTGTCCCTATGTTTTGTCATCACTCTGCTTCACGACCCGCCTGTTTGTGGTGTTCTTTTTTTGTCCCCGTTAACTATATCTATCGAACCAACCCATTCTGGGGCCAAACAGAATTCAGAGCAAATACTCATATGTTTGGACACCGAGTAGCATAGCACCAAAATGTACAATGAGGCAACTATAGAAATAATAAAGAGGCATCATGAAAGTGCCTCCATAAAAACTTACTCTCACTTTCCTCTGTCCAAATGTCTTCATAGGAAGTATACATAGGCATAAAAGATAATGGTTTTATAAAATGTTCATATAACATCTACAAATATCATCCATATATTAGCTAACACAGAAAATCTTACCAAGTTCCAAACTCAAGTCAGTTAAACAGGGGTGCCTTGGTGGCTCGGTCAATTAAATGTCCTTCTCGATTTGGGATTAGGTCACGGTCTCCCAGCTTGCGAGATCAAATTATGCGTCGGGCTCTGTGTTGACAGCGTGGAGCCTGCTTGGGATTCTCTCTCTCCCTCTCCCTCTCTCTGCCTCTCTCTCTCTCTCTTACTCTCTCAAAAACAAATTTAAAAAAGATTTTTTTTTTAATAAATGAAATGACAAAAAATTGTTTGCACTATTCAGAGCCCAATTCAGATTCTTCCACTTTCAGAGGCCCTTCTCTGGGAGCTCCATGCAATATGGACATAATTATGTCTCTGAAATCCAGCTGGCTTGCCTCTCATTTAGACAGGCTCCATGATCTCTAAATACACCCCTCCTTTACACCCTATCTTTAAAAATTGCTGGAAGTTTGTTTTATCCATTCATTAATCCATTTGTTCATTTGGCCATTTGTTCATGCATACATTCATGCATCCGCTTAAGGCATTCACCTATTTAAGAAAGGTAACCACCCAAAGGCGTCCCTGAAGTAAACGATTACTCCAGGAATTGTTCTGGATCCCCCCCATGCCTGGTTTGCAAGTTAGCATCTCGGCGCAAGCAATGTGTATTCTATAGGTTTTGGAGTACTAAGCAAAGCAAAGTAGGATATGTGCTTCAAGAAGGGGGTGGGGATGGGGTTGGCATCCTATCCCCTACGTGTTTTGAAGAGAACCTTGACTCCTGGCCTTTCCCGTGGAGCTACAGGACCCCATGTCCCTCGTGTTGCCTCTCAGCGCTCACTCTTGAACACGAGCAGCCCAGTGGCATGGGTTCTTGCCTGGTCCTTCCGTGATCCCATCTCACCCCACCTCCCCTACCTGCCTCCTCTCCTTTGGTTGCTCTGTCACCCCAGCCAGAACCAGCTTTGTTTGGAAGGACCCCCAGCCCCTGGACTCTGAGAGGTCTCCCAGAGCCTGCTGTGTCTGTTCCTCCTGCTCCTTCCCACATGGTGTCTCTGACATTCACCCCCTGCAAACACAGCCTTGCCTTTTCTGTGTCAGTCTCAAAGGAGGCAGGCTCAGCCTCGTGGGGTAGTGGCCTCTCAAACGAGTTTTGCACTTGTGGGCCTGGCTTTTGCCATCCTGGCATGCCTTTATCCATTTGTCAGATAATTAGCCATCCCCTACTAAGCCTTAGTTGAGTTCAGAGATGACTACAAACAACACGGGCCCTTTATTTATTTTTTTTAAATATTTTTATTTATTTTTGAGACAGAGAGGGACAGAGCATGAGCAGGGGAGGGGCAGAGAGAGGAGGAGACACAGAATCCGAAGCGGACTCCAGGCTCTGAGCCGTCAGCACAGAGCCCAATGCGGGGTTCGAACTCACGAACTGTGAGACCACGACCTGAGCTGAAGTTGGACGCTCAACCGACTGAGCCACCCAGGCGCCCCAACACGTGCCCTTTAAAGAGAGTTCAGGTTACTGAGGAAAACAAACCCCTTTGCGAATAATGGTAACACAAACCAACTCGATGAGGGCTCAACTGATGAGATACACAAGCTCTTGGACTTCTCCTGCCAAGTAGGAGCCATATCTGCTCCAAATTTTCACTCACTCACTCAACAAATATTTACTGAGCACCTAATATATTCTAGGTACTGGGGATGCAGTTGAAAGCATGGTATGGTTTTCTTTCTCACAGAACTTAAGTCTAGTCAGAGACATGGGTAATAAATGATTAAGTACATAGTTACAAATTGTGACAAATGAATATGCTAATTCAACTGATATTTACCGAGTACCTGCAAGGTCCCAGGCACTGTTCTAAACACTGTGGGCATAGTAACAAGACTACATACACTTCCTAGCTTCCTGGACCTTCTAGAGAACAGTCAAGAAACAAGGTAAAAAGGTAACCCATTTCGTAGGTTGGTGGTAAATGAATGCTAGGGAGGAAAAATGTAACCCAGAAAAAAAGAAGTTCATAAAATATCAGGCGGGGAAGAGGCTTTGAAATGCTGAAGGGGTCAGGGAAGGGCTCCCTGAGGAAGTGACTTTGGAGAAAGGACCTTGAAACAGCGAGACAGCAAGGAATAAGCCAGGAGCCTGTCAGAGAGGACAGCATTCCCGGAAGAGGGAAAGGAAGACACGAAGGCCTCGAAATGGGAAGGGTGTCTGAGTAAAGAAAAATAGAGCGCGGAGATGAGGAGAAGCAGGGGGGGTCTGCCTGGAATGTTCACAAAGGCCTCTGTGAGGAGGCGGTCTATAAGCTGAAGCAGGAGGCTTAGGCAGTGTTTCTACCTGGATTATCGGACTGTGTTCGACTTAGGATTTCCTCTTCTCAGTCTGCGGCTTCCTGTGCCTAGAATTCATTCCTGAGAACCAGCCCGCCACAACGGTGGCCGACCCCTTCATCTCCCTCCTCCCCAGAGACTCCAGTAGGATCCTGCTCCCAACCGGGACGGCGCTCATGTACTCATGGTCTGGAGATCTCTGATCCCTCTGCCCACAACCCCACCCCCGCCCACATAATACCCCCCTGTGGAGATGAGACTCCCTGTCAGAATTTCCCGCATCCCTCTGGACGAACGGGGTCCCTCTCTCCACCCATAGCCAGCTTTCCAGCTGGGCAAGTTCCCTCCAGTTCGCCACCAGCAGCTCTTCCTCTTCCAGATGCCTCATGCCTCTGATGTCCCAGCGTGCCTTGCAGCCAGTCCTGGCCAACTTATGACACCTTCACCCTTCAGGCAGCAATATGGCTTCTGGAGACCTGATTATTTACGGGGTTTCAGTCTACTGGGAAAGCCTACAGAGAACAACGACAAAGGAGCATGGGTTACGACGAGTTACTTTTAGTTCTCTTTGGCCATTGACTAGCTGTGTGTCTCTAGGAAAGTGGACTTCCCTGAGCCTCGGTGTCCTCATTTGTAAACTGGGAATTCCTCTCCTACGTCACAACTTTTGAAGGTTTCAATAAGGTAATCGAAGTACCTGACACATAAGACGTGTTCCGGGGAATGTTTGTTGAATACGAAATGTCAGTCTCCTCTTTGATTTATGTCAGGGGTCAGCAATTTATAGCCTAAGGGTCAAATCTGGGCCTATGGCTTGTTTTTATAAATAAAACTTTATCGGAACATAGCCACACTATTAATTTACATACTGTCCACGCATGCTTTTGCACTACAGAAGCAGAATGGAATAGTTGCCCTGAAGACCACATGGCCCACAAAGCCTAAAATACTTATTATCTGGTCTTTTTTCCAGCAAGTTTGTAAATCCCTGGTTTATACTATCATGGGGCACTCTAATATTAAGGTTAAGCACAGGCTCTGGAGTCAGGTTGCCTGGGTTTACATGCTGGTTTCATCGTTTAACTAGCTTTGGAACTCTGAGCAAGTTATTTAACTTACCTGTACCTTAGTTTCCACATCTGTAAAATGGGGTTACTAGTTTATCATACTGGGTTTAATGGAAGGATTAAATGAGCCATCTGGTAAAGTACGAGGCACACTGCCAGGCAAATGGTTAGCGTTAATCAACAGAAGGCTTCTTCCTGTGAAGGTCATATAGTATTACATATGCTGTTCACAGGCTTTCTCCATCCACTGGGGCTGAGGATAGTTTTCAGAACCAACCTGAAGCCCAAGGATCCTACTTAAAATGCTGCTCGGCATATAAACGTCCCTCAAGGTGGCTTATGAGTGGCCCAGGGCCCCAGGATCTGGCCCCACTCTATCTACTTCTCCCCATGACTGATTTCTGCTCCTGCAGAGAACCTGGTTGGGAATCTGACCTGAAGATTCAGTCCTCCAGATGAAGCTTTCCTTACCCTGCCTTTGGCAGGTGTGGGCATGAGTCACCACTGAGCCCAGGGCCTTCCGTTGGTGATGATGCACTTCCCCTCAGTCTGGCTTGGTTGAGAGCACCTGGGACTATCGTTGGCCTTGAACCTGATCAGAGCAGGGGAGGAGGAGCGTCCTCTAGTGGCCCCTGTGTGCATTTGAAGGCTTTTTGAGCAGGCTAAAGTGACAGCTCAGGTGGGGACCAGAACAGGTACCTAGTGACCTGGGTGAGACCGAGGAAACTGGACACCCTGATGTTAGGTACACAAAAGCTCCTGTGAAACGAATAGGGCCGGGCAGATGAGTATTGTTAGCTCAGAAAGGATCAAGAGGCAGACAATTAGTTATAGACCCAGAACTACTTTTCTCGAGAAAATAGAAGGCTGTCCAAAGAGGCCGGGATGCAGAGGAAATGTATGCGAGCGTGTATGCGTATGTGAGTGCGTGTGTGTGTTTGCACATTCGTGTATGCACATCCATACCTTGTGGCCATTCAGGGATAGGATGGCACAAGCCAGCATGGGTAGGTCTGATTTCGTCCACAACGCAAGACTTCTAATACCTCTAAAACGATGGACCCCAGTTGTCCTCCCTTATAAGATTAATGACACTATTCCCGAATCAACATCATCTAACAAACTATTCCATCTTTTTTCTATTTCGAAATAGCACCTGAAGAAAAGCGTCCCACTGAGGTCTAAATTCAATCACACAGATACACACACCAGTTTCCGTGACAGGATCACAAGCTCATGTTAGCATTTTAGCCCTCGATTTTCTGGGACTCGGGCTGCCCGCGGAGGCAGGACATATAGTCTGGGAAGAACACTTCCCATGCGAAGCAAAAAGGAGTTTGATTAGGAGCCAAGCCACCTGTGGGGAGTGTAGCATACGCCCCGGCCACCTTCCCCTAAATGGATGAAGATACTCATGCTGTGCACCAAAGGCCCCAACACACACCCCAGGGGTGGCAGTACTAGGAAGCAAGAGTCTGTCAAGGAACGCAGGTGACGGTTGAGCTGGTATGTTTGAGCCAAGAAATTGTCTTTAGCAAATGACGACACCTCCTTGAAGAGTGAAAACCTCAGACACGAAAGCCAAGAACGATCTTGCCCTGGAGTAAGATGACTTTCTATCTTAGATAGCCGGCCCGGTCCCGGTGAACTTTTCAAACAGGTAATTACGGCATCGCTAAGGGGGGGAGGGGGGGAACATCAATTTCTTCTTCTGACACATTCTTTCTTTGGATTTATTGTTATTAATTAATTTGTTTATTATCACTCCAGATACAGAAGTTAGGGTGAGACAACGGAGTCCCAGAGAAAGGCCTCCCGATCCCAGAACAGGACGCGTGGCATAGTGTAGGCTCTCAATACCTTTGTGTCGGCTTTCTTTCTTTTTTTTTAAATTTTTTTTCAATGTTATTTATTTTTGAGAGAGAGGGAGTGGGGGAGGGGCAGAGAGAGAGAGAGAGAGAGAGAGACAGAATCTGAAGCGGGCTCCAGGCTCTGAGCTGTCAGCACAGAGCCGGATATGGGGCTTGAACCCACGAACCGCGAGATCATGACCTGAGACGAAGTCAGACGCTTAACCGACTGAGCCAAAGGCACCCCTGTGTTGTCTTTCTAATTGACCTGATTCCTCTTTTTTTAAGTTTTTAAAAAAATGTTTATTTATGTATTTTGAGAGGGAGAGAGAACATGCACATACACAAGCTGGGGAGGGGCAGAGAGAGAGAGAAAGAGAGAGAGAATCCCAAGCAGGCTCCGCACTGTCAGCATAGAGCCCAACGTGGGGCTCAAACTCACGAATCACGAGATCATGACCTGAGCTGACGTCAAGAGTCAGACATTCAACTGACTGAGCCACCCAGATGCCCCTGCATGGCTCTTTTTCTGTTATCTAAACCAATTATCCATCCCAGCTTAAAGAGCAGTGGGACCTATGCGTTATTGCAGGCCTGTCTCTCTGATAGGCTGGTAACACGACTGCATCATCCCAGCCAAACCCTTTGCAAACCTAGCCATGCCCAGAGGTAGGGTTTGCTGTGCTCGGGAACATGAGCTAGGGGGACCCGGGAGAGCATGATGCGAGAGGAAAATAGTACGTCCTCGCTGAGCAAAATTTTCGAAAAGACATCAGATTTCCCACCAGCTTGGGATTGATTGATCAGCTAGAAATGGATTGTTCAGTGTCACCCTGAACAGGGACACGCACGCATGGTCCCTGTGCTGCTGGCGACAGGGAACAGGGCAGAGGCAGGCACAGCGTCCATCTGAGGACCACCAGCTGAGGCTGGTCCTTGCTTCCTCGCACCCCTTTGGGCTCCACAAACACAGAGAAGGGAAGGAAGGATGTGCAGCCCGGGACCCGGGCCCTTTCTCCCTCCTTCTCGGGGGCAGTTCAAAGGCATTCCGTGTCAAGGCCGAAGCCGAGGTCGAAGGTAGGATGTCGTTGCTGAACGGGGCGATGGAAACACTCCTCCCCCAGGCAGAAAGATGGTCTGAGTCAGCATTCGGGGTTCAGAAGTAGCTACTTCGGGGACCTTCCCTTTCCAGTCTGCACAGTGAGTCTGGCCCGGGTAAAAACACTTCCCAAGTGCCTGCTGTGAGTTCAGAGCACCGTGGGTGATTTCAGAAGGATCCACCTGCTACTTTCAGTTCTTTATCTCCTTTGACCTTCCTGGCACCCTCGCACGCACGTATTGCCCCCGAGCTGCTCGTTGGGTCCAGAGCTAGGTGCCGGGTGTGCGGGGGTGAGCAGACACCAGGGCGGGCCCCTCAGAATCCAACACCGGGACGGGCCCTCGGCAGGTGGGCGCACGGACAAGGTGCTATCCCAAAGTGACGTGAGTGCTCAGAGGAAGAGGCTGGGGTCCCGGGCAGGTTCCGGAAAGCCTAGCCCAGGGGTTGAGATGACCGACGTCAGAGCCAGGGGGCTCGGGGTCAAATCCCAGCTCTGCCAGCTTGGAGGTGTGTTTTCGTTCTTGGCCAAATCGTTTGGTCTTTCCGTGCCTCATCTGTAAAACAAGGATAATAATAGCACCTACATCATGTGGCCATTATAGGATTAAGTGAGATCATATTTGTGAAACACCCTGGAATGGGGCAGTGTCAGTATGTAGCTAAGGAACAGTTGCTAAGGAGCCCCGGGGCGGGGGCAGCCCCTCGTCCCCATGGAGCTGGTGAGGACAATGGACTTCAGGGAGAGGCCCCCAAGGCCCCCAAGGTCACACACCGCGTCGGGGCGGAGGTGGGGGGTGGGGAGCTCATCTGCTCCTCCGCAAACTGGCCCTGTTGGCTTGGCAAAGGGGAGGGCCAGGGAGTCCCAGCCTCGGGCAGGGCTTGCTGTCACCTCCACAGAAGCAGCCACGGTATCGTAACACCGCCGTTGAAGAAACATAAACCACCCCTTGGCAGCTTCTCGAGCAAATGTCAGAGCCGAGAAAGAGCTCCTGCCCCTCACCCCACTCTGCGGCCTGGACTGCAAGACCCATGGGTCTTCCTAACAGCCACGGCCGGGGCGGGCAGGCAGGCCCCAAGGAGCCCAGGCCGGGAGGGCTCTCCCTCCTGGCCGCCAGTGTCCCCTCTGACCCGGGCGCGGGCGACCTCCTCCAGTCCTGTCAGGACCTGCTGCCGGGGCGGGGCTGATGTCACTAATCCCGCCGTGTAGCTGGAGGCCACCTCGGGCTCCCAGCAGCAATTACCCACCCGGCTCCGCACAGGCCCTGCCTCCTCCCCTGCTGGCAGTCTTCCAGCCGTGGCAGAGAGCCCAGCGCGGTGAAGGAATGGCCTGGCCCCGCGGCCAGTGTCCTGGCCGGGCAAACCTGGCCCGGGCATGACAAGTGGCATCCACACTTGCCCAGCCTGGCAGTGAGAGCCGCGCCCAAGAGCCAAGTTCCGAACCTGGGTCTTCAAAGGACAGAAGAGCCTCTGTAAGCCAGATGACAACATAGAACAGGCCGCAAATCTCTAAGGAGTTATTCTAAGAAGAAATCACACCCAGTTCCCGAACTCTGAGCGTAAATGGCTACTCAGAAAACCATTAACTGTGTCTGCCCTTCCATTCCCTTGCTCCCCGGAACTATATCGGGGACAGATCATGTTCACACTCTCCTGAGATGGAATCTAAGGCCATCCTGAGAAGCGCCCAAGGGCTCCTGAGGACAGCCAAGGTGGTGAGAAAGCAGGTACTTGGCTCAGAATTGGCAAAACGAGCCGGGCACTCCAGAAGCAATCAGATTTAGCACAAGAAAAAAAAAAAAAATTAAATCAAAGCAATCAGAAGAGCTACGTTTATTAAGCTCCTTCTGTCTCTGTCTTAGGAAGTAGGCTCAACATTTTATACACATGAGCTCACTGCAACCTCACAACCACTTGGGAAGGTTGATACTGATATTTTCTGCTCAACGGATAAGGAAGCCCGAGTGTGACAGACAAGTGACTTGCCCAGGGCTATTGGGAGGCAAAGTGGAAGGCCTCATTCAAATCTGTCATGCCCACCCTCCAGGGTAGACCCAGGGTCTCCCTGCTCCTTTGCTTCGGTTCATTTCACCTGGATCTCTGAAGCTTTAGACCCAATGCCGAGCGTGTAAATTCGACCCATCTTCCTCGGATGGAAGGAAGGAAATGCCAGGGGTTGGCAAGGTCATAGACAGTGTGGGAGTGTTAGGATCAGACACGGAAATGTTTCCCGGCCATGCAACAAATGGTCTGGGTGGCCTTGGACCGTTCTTACACTTTTTTGAGCCCTAGGCTGCTGATCCATAAACCAGGAGTAATCATCACAATATTAGTAGGCAGGGCAGGGGTAGGGGCAGGTTGGAGCGTACGTCCGAAATGCAGTGCTGAGCCAGACTGTAAGCTCTACAAAGGTTGGAAGCAATTGTATCTTGCCCCTGCCTTATTCACGGCATCTAGACCTCCGCCTGACATATGCTTTGATCCATACGTTTCTGTCGAGGAACCTATTTGACAAAATTACTTCCAAGTGTACATGCATACACACGTAGAGGGTTACACATGCAACCCGCAGGAAATAGTGCCTATGCCCACGGGCGGAGCATGGCTAAACCAACGTTAAGTACTTGCATGGAATGGAATACCAGGTAGTCATTAAAAAGAATAAGACAGCTGGGGCGCCTGGGTGGCGCAGTCGGTTAAGCGTCCGACTTCAGCCAGGTCACGATCTCACGGTCCGTGAGTTCGAGCCCCGCATCGGGCTCTGGGCTGATGGCTCAGAGCCTGGAGCCTGTTTCTGATTCTGTGTCTCCCTCTCTCTGCCCCTCCCCCATTCATGCTCTGTCTCTCTCTGTCCCCAAAATAAATAAACGTTGAAAAAAAAAAATTAAAAAAAAAAAAAAAAAAGAATAAGACACCTGTACCCGTAATCATGTCAAAGGTAAATAGCATATATAAATAGGGCTAGGGTAGGGGACGCCTGAGTGGCTCAGTCGGTTAAGCGTCCGGCTTTTCCTTTTCTGTTCAGGTCATGATCTCATGGTTTGTGAGTTCGAGCCCCGCATCAGGCTCCACGCAGATGGAACAGAGCCTGCTTAGGATTCTCTCTCTCTCCCTCTCTCTCTCTGCCCCTCCCCTGCTCATGCTGGCTCTCTCTCTCTCTCTCTCAGAATAAATAGATAAACTTAATTTAAAAAAGAAACAATAGGGTGAGGGGATTGCAGAACAATTTACATCCACGGTACCGTGCCCAGAAAAAAGAAGTCAAGAGACAAATCCATGCTCGTCTACTAAGAGTGCTCACTTCCGCTCGAGATTAAGACTTAAACAGGGAAGGGTGAATGGAGGAAGGAGATGTGGTGGCGGGGGTGGGGATGTTTTCACTTTTCACCCTGTGCGCTTTGCATCGCTTCATTTGTTTTGACAAAGAGCCTGAGATCCTTTGGTGGTATAAAAATGCAATCAAAATTATTCTTATATCTTAAATATGTGAATAGAAGAAGAAATAAATATCTCAAGTGTCATGCATAAACAAGGCCCCTTCGATGTTCACCTCCCTCCCTCCCTTGCCCCTGAAACAGACGTATCACATCTCTGCCTCTCTGTAACTGGAACGAGATGTGCAAAGTCCCGCTCACATCAGTTTGTCCCTCAGTGTGTGTGGCCCTGAAAATCAGACAGCGCCCAGCCTTTTCTGGCTGTTTTTTTTTTTTTTTTCTTTCTCTGAAAAGGACACGTGGGCTGAAAACATAACAACTGGTTTGTCCCAAAGCAGAAACAGAAACTTGGATGCTTTGGCCAAATGTGAAGCAAAAGGTTTGGGTGGGCTCCTGGACTCCTTTGCCTTGGAAATAGCTCGCATCTGAGGTTTTGGGGTGGCCTTGATACAATGGAATAGTAACAATCTAAAAAGTCTTACCAAAACGTTGTAACTCCAGTTTGGGAAGCTTAGAGTCGAAGAGAGAAGTAAAAATGGGTAAAGCGGCTGAGTAGGGGAGTCATGTCCAGGGTCACTGCCCAGAAGGCTGAGTTCACAGCCACTTGGAAGAACGGGGTCTCTGAGTAACTCACACTTCCTCGGTTGACTGTGCTTGCGTGTAATTGCATATAATTACCCCCCTAATTGTAACTACTTCTTTGGTCTCTGCTAAGCCCGGCCATCTCCAGGCAGACCCTGAACTTGTAACTCCTCCTTGTTTTGTTTCTTTTTTGGGTACCGTTAGAGCCTGAAAGCTCCTAAAATGGCGTTTGCCCAAACACCTCAGATTATCGATGATGAAACTGCAGACAGAAAAAAGCAAGCCCTCTCTTTATGCCACACAGTGAGTCGGGAGAACGTCCTCCATGGCTTCCTGACCCCAGATAATGTGTTGACAAACAGGAAAGCCTCCTGTACGGTTTTTAAAATAGCTTTCCAGGGGCACCTGGGTGGCTCAGTCGGTTGAGCGTCCGACTTCAGCTCAGGTCACGATCTCGCGGTCCATGAGTTCGAGCCCCGCATCAGGCTCTGGGCTGTGGCTCAGAGCCTAGAGCCTTCCGATTCTGTGTCTCCCTCTCTCTCTGCCCCTTCCCTGTTCATGCTCTGTCTCTCTCTGTCTCAAAAATAAATAAATGTTAAAAAAAAATTAAAAAAATAATAAAATAGCTTTCCTGAGACGTTTATTTATATAACACCGAATTCACTTATTTTTTTAAGTATAAAGTCCAATGCCTTTTTTTTTTCTAAATTTATTAAATCTCGAGCCTATTTCTAGTCACACTTTATTCCTACCCCGGCCCCAGATAATTAATGACTAATCTGTTTTCCACCTATGGATTTGCCTTTTCTGGATGTCTCACGGATGTGGACTCACGCAATGTGCATTATGTGCTCCCACGGGGCTGGTGTCTTTGACTTTGCATTCTGTGAGGCTCATCCACATTGCTGCATGCATTCACGCGGCACCCCCTCTTATTGGCAAATAATATCCCATCATATGAATTACCACATTTTTTTATCTATCCACCAGTTAATGGCTCTTTGAGTTGTTTTCACTTTTTTGCCTACTGTATTTTTTTAAATTTTTTTAATGTTTATTTATATTTGAGAAAGAGAGAGAAAGAGAGACAAAGTGTGAGCAGGGGAGGGGCAGAGACAGACGGAGACAGAACCTGAAGCAGGTTCCCGGCTCCGGGCTGTTAGCACAGAGCCCGACGTGGGGCTCGAACTCACAAGCCATGAGATCATGACCTGAGCCGAAGTCGGACGCTTAACTGACTGAGCCACCCAGGCGCCCTGCCTGTTGTATTTTTAACACACACCCCAACCCCAAGTGACTGGTGACAGCTGCCATGCATATTAAGGATTTTGTGGCCGCATCTAGACTCAGTGGAAAGAGTGCCCTTAACAATTACTGATGCCCGCCCCTGGTGGGTGAATAGAGAAGTGTGATGTGCAAGGGTGCAAGAAATGATTACACCCTTTCCAAAGAGGTGAGCTCTTGACCTAAACAGAATAATCACAGTTCTCCCAAGAAAAGAGTCAGAGGAAGGCAATAGGTTGCAATGAGGGAGAACTGGTCCCATCTGGGAAGAAGACATACCTTCTATGGTGCAGTTTATTATTAAACTCTCAGTGGTTGGGCTTCTTTAGCATATTTTTCTGGAAAGGCAATGGAGCCATAATGCCATGGCTCCTCAGGCCAGCCCCTTCCCAGGGTCAGGACTGGCACTATTTATGTGGCCAAGGATTGGCAAACTCTGCCACATTATGGCCCCAAGTGGCTGATGGGTTAGCATTCCTGGTGATCCTATCAACAGCCAAGATTTTTTTTTTTTTTAAGTAAAACTAGGGAGGTTTGTTCTCCACTTTCCTCTTGGGAATGGAAGAGTACACTTAACTGCTTCAAAACTCAGTGGGCTTGGTGGTGTCTTTGTGTTGTTGGCTCGGAGGAAAGAGACAGATGGGGGTCAGAATGAGCCTCATAGAAGAATACGGAAATTGTGGTTTGTGTGGACATGTCCCAAGCAAAGAATCTGGTGTTACTTTAGGAGAACGCAAAGAAAACATTGTTGATGTCAGGGGGAAATGGGTAGAAAAAGCAAAGTATTACCGAAGAACAGGAGGCAGAAATGGATAAATAAAGAGTCGAACGAATCATAAATGTTAATCTCAACCCACAACCGTTTTCTCCTGTTCCATACGGTCTAAAAAGAAATGAATTGGTTACAATAGTTAAAAATCAGGAGACTTTATATAAATTTCCGAGTTTCCTATCAGTTTGGAAAGAAGAAAAAGAAAAAATTTCTGGCCAACTTTTTGCTACAGTGGAAAAGTGGCTTCTCCAGTTTGCCACAATCCCCATCACACCCTATTGCTTCTATTGAGCCATATTACAGGTTTGTGTGACCCCCTGTGTCTGCAATACTTGTTAAGTATTGTGACTGTGTCCACATTGGCTCAACCATCCCAGGTATTCTGCTGGGCCACCATGTTATCTTTCAAAGAGGAGAGTGAAACACATAGAGGTTAAGTGACTCCCCCAAGATCACCCGTCCATCGGTAAGGGTCAAAGCTATGTCTCCTCTTAACATATCCAGTTTATCATGCCGTGACAAGCAGAGAAAAGAATTGATTGAACATAAAGCAAGGAGAGAGCAAAAATGAAGGGAAAAACCGAGGCAGAGAAAGGGCAGAGAGTTTTCAAAGAAGAGGTTACTAGCTCGTTGAAAATGAAATTATAGCACGGACTCAGCCAGTAAAGGGCCAAACGCGAACCTGGTTGGAAATACGTGTTCTTTGTCCGTGTCTCTAGAAACAAATGCAGGCCTCCCAGGGAGAAACAAAAATTCTTCTTTCTTGACTCATAAAGACAGTTCTGAAAACAAATTTGGGAGTTGGTTTAGGAGAAAAATAACTTGTTCCAATTCACCAACGTTTCCCAAATATTTCTTAGAGAAAGAGTCTAAACCTCGTTGGGTTAGCATGGTAGCCAGGTGGCTCCAGAAATACAGCCCAGGCCAAAGTCACTAGCAAGTGGTATAACCCATCTCTAAATCAGTCTCTGGAACAGGCCCGGTGCTATCAGCTGTCGGAGTTTATTGGGGCAGGCATAAAACCCTACTGCCCACTTCTCTGGCCCCTGCCAGAGAACCTGAGACCTCCCCTGAGGGTTACCACGTGTGCAGAAATGGGGGAGAACAGAGAAAACAACCGTTTCTTTTTGCAACTTCAAAATCTATTTCTGGGGTTGAACAGAAGCCATTAAAACATTCCCATGACTCTGTGCCAAGCCCCCAAATTACTAATGAGAGACATGCTGGCTCAAAGGGAGTCATTGCTGGCAAATATCCCTTTGGTATCTTGTTAATAGTAATAACCCCGAGCCTTTCATTGAAAGATCTCAAAGCACAGTGCAAGACTTAATTGACTCCCCCCCCCACAACTCTGTCCCCAAAAAAGGTAATTATCATCCTATCCCTCAGACAGTTTACACAGGGGTCAAATGGGTGATGGAGGTTGCACGATTTATCCTTGTTTCGGATTCTAAATTGAAAGGAAAAGTCTAAATAATGGCATAACTTGGGGGGAACCTCAGCTGTACAGAGTGGGGGAATCAAAGCAGACAGAACAAGGGCCTGGTGAGGCTGACATGTTTAGAAATGCCTCTGCCCCATGGCCGCGGGACCAGCACCATGCAGAGAGGTGCTGATCTGAACTTAGTTTAGCCTATGGACACTATCCGTAAGCTCCGGTCCAAGTTAGAGGGAGAAGAGAATCAGATCCAGAGTCCTGGAAGTGGAAGTCCCTCCATGTCACGTATGTAGAGGCCAAAGTAAGAGTCCACACTCCACAGCTTGAAGAGAAATAAAGGTCCGGTGCCTTGGAAGAGCAGTATGACACGAGCTAGAAGCGTACCTGATCCTCAAAAGGTGAGGGACTCATCCCGGAGAACTTGAATGCCAGGCATAGCATCTGAGGCGCGCACCCAGATGGAGAACCTAAGCCACTGTGAAGTTGAGCATCACTGACCTCATAAACCTGTTCCTCCTCCTGTAAATCCCCATCTCGATAAATGGGACCACGTGCCATAACCGAGGTGCAGGATTCACCTCCTCCGCCACCTTTTGAATGGGATCCCCAAGGGCTGATGACACAGTATATCTTCCAAACCCCCATCACTGCCACCACCCCCTTTGACTCCTTTGAGATACCATCGCATCTCTTACCCATTCCTGGTTGCTTTGAGACTTTCCCCAACTCAAACAATTCTCCCTAATACTGTTTACAGGATACTCCCGAAATGAAGATATGGAGAAAGTCATGACATTCGTGAACTGGCCTGATTAAACCCTTGACTTCCCTCCCACAGGGCAAAGCGCAAAGGAAAACCACCACCCTAGAGCTCCATATCCCGACAACACTATAGTTCAAAAAATAAAGAGAACGTAATATTTTAGATGCATAAATGCTGCAATAATTTAACTCCAGCAGAACTGCGGTAGCAGAAATATTGAAGAAAGTTCTTGAGGTAGACAGGAAATGATACCAGATGAAAACTTGGATCTATGCAACAGGAATGAAAAGCGTCAGAAACGTACACGTGAGCTGAGAAACCTGGGATGGTGCCATGTAAGTGTGCCTGCGTATTTATTTGTTTTCTGTATGTTTGAAGTCTTCATTGTTTAGGTAGCAATCAATAAAGAAAAGAAGTAGTGGGGAGAAGGAAAAGAGCAGGGTAAGTGGAGATAAAAGAGGACAAGCATAGAGGTGCCTGGGTGGCTCAATGGATTAAGCGTCTGACTCTTGATGTAGGCTCAGGTCAAGATCTAATGGTCGTGGGATCGAGCCCTGCGTCTACCTCCATGCTGAGCATGGAGTCTGCTTGCTCTCTCTCTCTCTCTCTCTCTCTCTCTCAAAAATAAATAAATAAACTTAAAAAAATAAGAGTATTAAGTAATTCAAAGTGTGGGGTAGGATTATTAAATGAATATAGCATGGGTGATTGGTTCAACTTTGGGGGGAAAGTTATGCTGGGAAAACACCGCCCCCATTCTCATACAATTGACCTCATACGATTTACACCCGATTAAAGAGTCAAACAGTAAAGATGAAATGTGAAAAGAACTGGCCAAAAAACAGTGATGTTTCATCTCAAGGTGGAGGTGTTATAATGGTAAAAGCAGAACATCCATATAGAAACTGTTTTGAGGGGGTTTCAATTTTTTTTTTTTTGCTTTATTCTTCTTTTTAGAGATTTAAGTTTTCTATGGCTAGTATGGGTTACTTTATGTATTTTACTTGGATTGTCAGTTATTAAACTGTGATCTATTCATTGTAAGAGTCAAGACATATGTGAAGGAATATAAAACAGACTAAATGCACTTTTTCACCCCACTGTCCTACCCTGTTGTCCAGGAGTACAAGCACAATTTAAGTGCGCTTTCAGAGACAAATCCACGGAGGTACACGGATATCATGTATGTACAGAAACATCAGATATGTGTGTGTGTGTTCAGGTATGTAGTGTGTATATCTAGGTTACTTTAACTTCATATATAATTTGGTGCAAATGTGTGTGTATATATGTATTTTTTTTCCACCATTGTATCTAAGGCTTTTAGGGAAGACGGCTGCTGCTGATCTGTCTACTGGCACCTGCAGATGGCTGGGTGCACTCTGGTTCAGATTACCACCTGTCTGAGTTATCTCCAGCTAAAATAATGCCATGTCACCAAAACCTGCAGGACCTTGGTGACATCCTGCGTAAGGATGCTTCTCTGACGCTTCCGGGTGAGCTGGGAGGTTATCTAGAGGTCCTGCCGATCTTTGGCTGGGCATGCTCACGTGTCTCGGAGTGGCCTGGCTTCTCAGCGCTGGTCTCAGCTTCAGCAGACAGACTGGCTTTGCCCTGCTGTATGTAGCTCTTACCCTCCAGCGGCAGGCCCCGCACAGTTTTGGGTTTGGAGAAGGCAATGATCCACACGTGATGATCCCAGCCAGAGGTTACCGTAGATGTAAACACAGATACTTCGGTGAGGAGCTAAAACAGAGGTAAGAAGGTGTGAATGGAGAGCTCTGAGCTGGGTGTGATCCTTTGTAATGATGAAGTATGTGGATGGAGGTAGGAGGGTGGAGGGTGGAGGGTGGAGGGTGGAGGTTAGAGGTTGGAGGGTGGAGGTTAGAGGTATAAGGTTTCCTGGGGGAGCCAGACCTTGACTTGGAAACTGAAAAGGAAGATGGACTTTCCAGTGAGAACTGGTCATGGATGGAGACAGGAAAGGATATTTTTGGCCGAGGGAGGAGGCGAGCTTGGGAAGTCGTGAACACGATCAGACCAGTTGGGCCTGGAGATTATGGAACTCATGAGGGAAAGCTAAGACACGAGAGGTACTTTCAGGGCTGGTCTTAGGGGATTTGGCCGATGTGGATGCCGGATATTAATCCGCAGGGAACTAGAACCCTTTGGTGACTCTGAGGAGAAAGACTCTTGCTGATGGTGAAGCGGACAGACCAGGGAGGCAGGGAGGCACGTCAGGCCACTGTTAAGGAGACAACAAAGGCCAGAGCCCGGCATTCTCACTGGGGCTCGAAAGATGGGAGGGCAACATCAGAGAGATCGCGGTTCACCTGGTGTATCTGAAGCCCGAGGAGCACGGCCAGGAAGGAGGGAAATCATCAGAAAGTGTCTTCACCCCAGTTACATTTCCAGATATGTGATAAATGTGATTAAAACCTTTTAAAAGAAGGTATCTTGTAACTTCTGAATTTCCCCTGTTCCTCTCTCTACCCCAGGTCAAAGCCCAGAGGGACGTAAGAAACATGTAGAGGGGAGGCTGGAGAATGAGACCTGGAGGCACCCCCAGTGTGGCATACAAGCCTCACTGGAAGGCCGCAGGGGTGGCTGGGAAAGCACGCAAGTGTGTCCAGTCCCTTGACCCTGCTGGAAAGTGGTCAGAGAATGAAATCCACAGACTTGGGGTCACTTAAAGGACACCTATTTCCTGAGAGCCTTCAGCTTGAATGGGTCTCCATGTGCCCCTTTCCACTCTCTACATTTTTGCCTGGACCCCTCAATGGTGGCACAGGTGAAGGGATGAATATTGTCATGTTTTGATCTTTGCAAAAAAAAAAAAGAAAAAGAAAAAAAAGGGCTCTAAAAACCAGTCTGCCGCTGAGTTCATGTATGTGAGGCACATCGAACATTGTGCACACAGAAAGCACTCCATATCTCTTAGCTACGATTATGTTTATTTGGATTTAAATGGAAATACCATATTGCAGCTCTAAAGGTATCTGTCCAGCTTCTCAACCCTCCAGCCAAGACAGCCCTAGATCTTCCCAGAGAAGGCAGATGAGCCTAGAATTACCATGGCTGTCTTAAACTTGGGGTCCCCTGCGTCCAAAGTGGGTCTGTCTGTCATGCCGTGTGGTGTGGGTGAGTGGGCTTTGACTCAGGCCTGCTTTGTACTTGGGCACCTTGTTTAGAACTGACACCCTGTCCTGACCTCCAGACCACTTGGCTTGGGCCCTGACACCTGTTGGGCCTTAACAGCCTCCCCCACACATTGGTGCCATTCTCCAAACTGGGCAGCCCGCCCAGAGCCTGACCTGGCTTGACTGCCACTCCTAGGAGACTCCCACTGTCCTCCTCGGCCCCCAGAGCCGACCTCTTTAGACATTCTTTCCGGATTGGCTCAGGCTTGGTCACCATGCCTCTTTCCCATTACCCAACACGAGCCCTGTCCCTTCCTGGCTGCATCCCTTCTTGACACGCCCGAGCTTCTGGATTCCCAACCTGACCCCATTCAAGGCATGATGCCGTGGAATCTTAGAATTCCAAACTCCCTGCTCTGTAGATGAGGACCCGTGTTCTGGGACGAGAAGTCCCTTCCCCATGTCACACCCTGAGTGTGTGACAGATGCAGGATAAAATCCAAGCCCCTGAGCAACATTTGTCTTGGAATATTGTTACGATTCCAAAGAAGCAGGGCTTCTGTTTCCTCAGCTTGCCCTCACACGACCCATGAGAGGACCTCTTTCTGAGACTATACTTAGCAGGTAATTCCTTCTCACATAAGTACTCAAGGTCCTCAGATTAAATACCCCTTCCCCCTGGCATTCAGGAGTCATCAGAGTATTAGAGTCTGCCAGTAGCCTATGGTGCATGCAACAGGGAAAGAGAAGAATCATTGGAATCCTTGAAGCAGAAAGAAACATCAGATGCTTCCCTTGGATTTCTGGCAAGAGCAGGTCTAGGAACAAGGTAGCCCTATAATTGTTTCAATTCCCCACATTGTGTTGGCTCTGTGACGGAGCCTTGTAACTGACACACTGAGATATTTGATGGGTCCGTAGGAGTCCTCACGGTCACTGCCAGAGCAGGGTGGAGATATGCCAGGCAGACATACAGAAAGCCATGATTTAGCAGGTCTGTGGCCCACTGGGGGGCCCTCTGTACTCCAGTGCGTGCTGCTAGACCACGTTCCCAATCCTGGGCATTTCCATACTTGGCCACCGTCTGCGTCAGACAAAATAAAGCACCAGAGGGATGAGTTCTACACCTGCGGTAATCTGAGTCCTCTTCTCCATCAGTTAGCATGTGGTTTCCAAATACGTGACCCCATGAACTGCAGCGTCCTGCCCGTAAAATTTTTAAAAATTAAATAAATAAACTTTATACACAGAATTCAACCTTCTAGCTAGACCAATTAGATGAAGATGCTTTGCACGTTGCAAAAATGAAACCAACATGTGCAACTTCCTTTTCTAATAACCAGTCTGGATCTTCCAAGGATAGTAGAAAACAGAGGGTGTCAAACCGGGACCGAGAGTTGGAATCCACAAGCTTGAATGTCCTGTTCCTTCATCTGTAAAATGGAAACGAGAAATGTCACTTTATGAGGATGTTTTAAGATTCCAAAGACAGTGGTGAAATATGAATAAAAATCATGTTTTAATAACATGAACTCTAGAACATTCCTTGCTGCTCCAGCTGATCTTGGAGGGGGGGGGTGCATTTTTTCCTGCTATCCCCTGAGGTGAGCTCATTCCTGGACTCAGCAGTGTTTTCAAGATAACTTTCTAAAGTTCCAACAAGGCTTTCTTAAGGTCTTATCAACTGAAGTGAATAAACACGTAAGAAGTAACCAGAAATGCCCACTTACAAGATGAGGAGTCTTCCCACCTTCAGCTTATAGCTCAGAGCAAACCAGCCTCTCCCCAGGACCCCCCCACATCTCCCTGTGAAAGAGGCCATCTAACCCCGGAAACCCCGGGCCCCACCCTAAGACATCAAGTCTCTTCAAAGACTGAACTGAAGTGAAAAGACTGGAAGGTCCCTCGCCATGCTTCCTGAGATGGAATTTTTCAGCGAAGCATGGCTTGGTCTCCAGATGATGAACCCTAAGGGTGCCTCCTTCCTTTGGGGGACACTAAGCCCTCCCACAGGGACACAGGTTTACCAGATAGGCCTGAAGGGGTGCCGAGCAGCTGTCTGCAGCACAGAATATAGACACAAGGTGGGGGAGAGAAAGGCGGGCTTCCCAGAGCAGCGTCATTCAGATGCAGAGGGCCAGGATCACCGTCAGGTGTTTTGTTATTTCCTCCGCAAGAAATAAAAGTGGCAGCAAATAGCTCCACAGGGAAAAATCCTACATCTCAACAGAAAAATACAAATGGGGAAGAGGAGTATTAGGACCCAAAGGCTGGAGAAAAAGGAGATCAGCCCTCCCATTTAGGATTGAGCTATGCTTATGTCCCCTGAGAGAGGAAGTCCAGTCGGCGAAGGGGAGGAGACTTTGAGAAGACAGGCTCTACGGAAGGATTGTTCCAGAACGAGCAAGAAATCCTCGGTCTAACTTCACTTCCCCCCAATCCCCGCCCCACTCCCCAGCCAGGCCCGTCCCTGTCTCTGCGTATATATGTATATGCAGCTCCCGTCTTTACAGCCAAGACAACATAAAGGGAGAAAAGCCTCCTGCCACAGGACTTCACCTGCATAACATTCATAATAAAGACCCCGTCACTCATCAAAGAGGGCCTCGCCGGGCTCTCTGATCCCGCAGCCAGCTCAGGCTGTAATTGCAAACACCCTGCCCCTGGGATGCGTCAGCTGATGTGTAGACACTCGGGCTTTGCTGGAGTCTGTAAATGCAAGTTCAAGGGGACTTTTTAACATCAGAAGCAAAAATGTGAGAGTCAAGAGACAGGTCCCCTGTGCCCCGTAGAGGATCACAGTAGAGATAAGAAGAGGGAGGCAATCGCTCTGAAGGTGGGGAAAATAATTTGAAGGCAGCAGAACAGACACAAGGTAATTACCGCTCAGACACAGCGCAGGCAAAGAGGTCCTTGGTTTTAGGAAAACAAGAAGTGAGCAGAGCGAGGTGGGAGGAAAGGCCTGGCTCTCCCGCAGAGGGTGAAGAGTCAGCACTGGCTTCCCGATCAGAAAACAGAGAGAAGTGAGCAATGACCGCGCCCCACCCCCAACAAGTGCCCTGTCACCATTAATGATTGTGTGAGCTGAGTTAGATAAGAGTTTTTCTCATTTTCTCAACTTTTCTATTCTCTTTCAGAGGGACGGTGTGTGTGTGTATGTGTGTGTGTGTGTGTGTGTGTGTGTGTGTGTGTGTGTTTTCAGATGATGGAAGGGATGTGAAGATTTGGGGGAGAGGGAACAAGAAAAAGACATCTGAACAGCTATCCGCTGTATGATTCCAACTACATGAGATTGTAGAAAAGGAAAAGCCACAGAGACACTGAAAAGATCAGTGGTTGCCAGGGGTTCAGGGAGAGGGAGGGAAGGATGAACAGATGAGGCACGAGGGATTTTAGGGCAGAAGACCTCCTCTGTACGAGACTGTAATGGCAGACACATGCCATTGTATAATTGTCAACCTTGTGTAGGTGTAATACCGAAAGTGAACCCTCATGGAAGCCATGAGCTTTAGTCAGTAGTAATGATATACTGGGGCACCTGGGTGGCTCAGTTTGTTGAGCGTCCTACCCTTGATTTTGGCTCAGGTCATGATATCATGATTTTGGGACAGGTGTACCACACTAGTGTAAGATTTTTTTAAATTTTTTTTTAACATTCATTTCTTTTTGAGAGACGGAGTGCAAGCCAGGGAGGGGCAGAGAGAGAGGGAGACACAGGATCCGAAGCAGGCTCGAGGCTCTGAGCTGTCAGCCCAGAGCCCAGTGCAGGACTCAAACCTACAAACTGTGAGATCACGACCTGAGCCGAAGTCAGCTGCTTAAGTGACTGAGCCACCCAGGCGCCCCTAGCATAAGATACTAATGAGAGGGGGTATCTACATGTCAAGGAAGAGGGGATATAGGAGAAGTCTCTCCTTTCTGCTAGTTTTTCTGTAAAACTGCTCTACAAAATAAAGTTTATTAGTTATAAAGAGAGAAAAGTCTATGTAGCTGAGAATGTGGGATTACACATTTCAATAGCCCCTTCCCATCTGCACAAAAACTTGGCAGTTTTGTAACCAGAGGAAAATCGGATATTAGGGTCCAGGAAAGACCCTTGACCCAAAACGACGAGAGTATCTGAAACTCAACTTGGTTGTAATCTGATTTCTCTGAAGTCCAAAAGATAGCTAAAATCGTCCTGCCCAGCAAAGAAAAAGAGGAGAACTTCACCAAGGATATTACATCAGTGCTTCCTGAACTCTCTCTCTCTGGTGAAGGGCTGGTTTCACATGGTCACTGTTTATGTCTTTCATTCCAATCCATCCCCATCCAATACTTTAGTAAAATAAAATAAAAATTAGTTACTAGAAGAGAATGAGGATGTACTTGGAGGTCAAACTCTTACTAAAGTTTATGAATGCTTATTCTCGGTCTCTGTACTTATCTCACTAAGGGCTGGTGACAAAAGTCCACAGACAAACCTCAGGTCCAAATAAGTACAGTTAAAAAGCACTGCATTTGAGGAGCGCGAATCTACTCAAGACCCAGGCACTCCACAAATCTAAGCAGTTGGCAAACAGAAGGAAAAGCATCTAGGAAATGTGGTTAGTAGTTACCAGCAAGGTCTCTCGAAAGCCAAGGGCACCGTATTCACATCAGGGAAGAGCCCCAAATCTGCTTTCAGGAAAGAGAATGGCAATAATTACTGTAGAGAGCCTCAACGTTTACTTTCTCTAAGCATCTGGAATGAAGATGAGTTCTTTAGTCTCAAATTGGAACAATCAGAAGAAGTTTAATTCTAAAAACTTGACAGAGACCAGGGGAAATCACTTGAGGAGAGAGAAGCCGAATGTTCTGACCTTCTTGAATGAGGAGATTTAGTCTTCACATCAATCTAGTGGTGTGGGCTTTCTCCTCACTTTACAGATGAGCAGACCGAGGCTCAGAGAGGACAAGTCGTCTCAGCCAGTCACACAAATAGTATGCAGCATCACTGAGTTTCAAACCAAGGTCTCCCTGCCACTAAATACTGTGCATTTTGCACATGATCAGCATCGTTTCCGCTCCTAGGTGGGTGGAGCAGGTGGTTATTAAGAGGAAAGAGAGGGGTGCCTGGGTGGCTCAGTCAGTTAAGTGTCCAACTTCAGCTCAGGTCATGATTTCACAGTTCATGAGTTCGACCCCTGCATCTGCAGCTGGCTCTGTGCTGACAGCTCAGAGCCTGGATCCTGCTTCAGATTCTGTGTCTCCCTCTCTCTCTGCTCCTAACCCACTCGAATTCTGTCTCTGTCTCTCTCAAAGATAAATACAAATTTAAAAAAAACTTTTTTTTTAAATAGCTCAGATGAAACCACTACCCGCACAGGAAAACAGAGCACCGTCTCTAGAGGCCCCATTCTTTCCATGGTTCCTGTGGCTTCTCCATCCTTCAAAACCCTGCCAGGGGGTCTGCACTCTTGGTGAAGGTCATCTGGATTTCTTGCAGGCCAGTGTCCCTTCTCCCTTCTCACCTCCTTAGCACTTATATTCCATGCCCCTCATTTCAAAGCCTGATCATTAATACCTGTGTTTAGAAAGCAGACCCAAAGCAACATGGTATTGTACACAAAAGAAAGACACAATAAACAAGCGATTAACTGAGTAGGAGAGAAATGAGTGTTTGAACTTAAGAGCAGATTTCAGTTTGCAACATCCACTTGCCCGGTCTGTCAAGTGTGAATATAATCTCTGACCCTACCGCCTCTTCTGAGCCACCATCATCTCTTCCCTAACATTCCAGAACAACTTAATGAGCAGTAGACCTGCTCCTGCTATTCCCCTACAGATCCTTCCTTCTTCACCCTGCACTTAGGGAGGACTTCTAAAAGTGATCATGACATTTCCTGGCTGAAAACCTTTTTTGGTAGCTGCTCACAGCTCTCAGAATCAAATCCTAAACGACCTGGCTCCTGCCAGCCTCTCCTAATTCATCTCAGAGTGTTCTCCCCCTTGCTTGTTAGGTGCCAGACATAATGGCATCTTCTTAATCATCAAATAGGCCAAGCTGTTCTCCCCAGCTTACAGCCTTTCCGTGTGGGATTCCTTCTGTCTTGAAAACTCTTGTATCTCATGTTTATGGTCTCAGTTCCCATGCCGATGATATCTGCCTACCCAATCTATTTCCCTGCTCCCCTTCTGGATCACCCAGGGAATGGACTTTCCAGGCTGCTTGTCGTTCCATGTGGTCGTGTGACTAGTTCTGGGCCGATGAAATGTAAAATGGAGGTGATGTGTATTAAGCAATCCGGGCTGTACCACTCTCCCACTTCCTTCAGATCCTGAACACGCCATCCATTTACATCTCTACCATGGCACTGTCTCTGCATCATTTTTAACGTTTGCACCATGTGAAATTACCTTCGTAATTTACAGTTACCAGATCATTTCCTATCTTCCACGCCGGACTCCGAAATCTAAGAGGGGAGGGCTTTTGTGTCTTTTGTTCATAGTTGCATCCCGGGACTCAGCACAGTGTCAACTTAAAATAGATGCTCAATTACTATTTTTGAAATATACACACATATGAGTGAATAAAAGGATAGAGCTCTTTTAATTTTTTTAATGTATTCATTTTTGAGAGAGAGATACAGAGCACCAGCAGGCGGAGGGACAGAGAGAGAGGGAGACAGAATCTGAAGTGGGCTCCAGGCTCTGAGCTGTCAGCACAGCCTGATGCGGGGTTCAAACTCATGAACCAGGAGGTCATGGCCTGAGCTGAAGTCACGCTTAACTGACTGAACCACCCAGATGACCCTGGATAGAGCTCTTATATAAACAAAATGAGTTAACTGATGAAGGCAGTTAGCACAATGCCTGATAGAGTATAAGCACTCACCAAATACACCTAATTAGGGCGTAAAAAATGGAGTCCAAAGGCCTTTCCTTTTGTTTTTGTACTGTGGAGAGGAAAGGAACAGAGACGAGGCTAGGGCTTGAGACCAATGGTCCATACGAGGCAGCCTCAGCCTTGAACATCAGAATCACCCAAGCAGGCAGAATAGAAACAGCCTCTGAGAGCAGTCACTGGGGAGAATGGGCTCCACTCCACAAGTCCGAACTTCTCTTCCTAACAGCAGCGTGAGTCTAGAATTGTTAGTAAGGGTCTGGTGTGCTGGGGCCAGGACATCAGCCAACATCTACATCAGCACCATAGAGCCCTTCCAAAGAGGCATTCCATACATTCCAAATGCACTTGTTGGGCTTAGACCATGTGCCAGATTTTGGCTGGGTGCTGCATTTAAGAAATAAATAAATCACCATCACTGCTTTCAAGGATCCAGAGGGAGAGACAGACGTGCATTCAAATAATTTAGGGGTGCCTGGGTGGCTCAGTCGGTTAAGCGTCCAACTGTGGTTCAGGTCATAATTTCAAGGTTCGTGGGTTTGAGCCCTGCATCGGGCTCTGTGCTGACAGCTCAGAGCCCGGAGCGTGCTTTGGATTCTGTGTCTCCCTCTCTCTCTGCTGCTCCCCACCCCTCTCAAAAATAAATAAACATTTACAAAATTCAAATAATTTAAAATAAAATATTATCAGTAGAGTGAGAGAGGAATGGACAAGAGTATGTTGGAGTAGAGAACACAGAAGAAGCACCTGTGTTTATATTAGAATGTTTTGCTGTTTGCATTTAAATGGCATGTGGGAGACAGACACAATTCAAAAAATTGGACACAGAAAATATTAATATGCTGAAAAAAATATACTAATTGTTTTTGGACATTTTCTTTTTTGTTTGTTTGAGTTGAAAACAGAGCTAATTTCTGAACTCCAATCTTCTTTGGGGTTCTTTTTAAAATTTATTGCTCAGTGTTATGCCAGCAAAATAGAAAACTCAGAATTAGAGAAGAATGGCCCAGAATGCCATCACCCTAATAACCACATGTTCATATTCCCATGTTCCTTCAAGGCTTTGCTTTGACTGGCCCATCCTCCTCTCAGGGGACTGAACAAATGGAAACAGGGCCGGACTGCATTTTAATCATGGCAGAACACCGCAGGGGCCCCTGAAGGAGATGCACAGAATTCCTGTCCCTGGAGAACTTAGACTAGAGATTGATTATGTATGAGCCTGCCTGAAAGAGGGCTGGCCATTGTCCAGTCTTCAAGTTATAGCTTTCCAGAATATGGAGAGTCAGTGTAAGTCTCTCGTTCATAGAGATCATTTTTAGATCTTGGATCCAACACATACGATGTTCTAGTCCATTGTGTTTGGGGGTTGGGGTCCATGGAGGGTTTCCAGGAATCCAGAAGTCACCTGAAATTGTGCACCAAAAATTTTGTAAGTTCACAAGTGCATTTTCCAGGGAGAAGATACTCTGGTTATCAGGGAGTTGGTGTGTGACTTAAGTTGGACTTTTTGCGTGGTTGTTTTTTGTTTATTCCCCACACCACAGTGGTTCAACGCATTTCTAACTTATTGTTCTGAGCCCTGGGATCTGAACAAAGTTGGCTCCTGGTTCTTGGCAAAGGATGGAGCTCTTTCCTATGCAGTCCTTCTGAAAATCCAGGTGTCTCTACTTCCAAAACACATCTCAAACTTGACACGTGTCTCCTTCCCCATCTCCTCAGCCCTGGTCAGCCCACCATCGCTGCCTCCCACCAGAACAAACGCAACAGACTTCAAGCAAGTCTCCGTGGCTCCCCTCCACTGCAATCCAGTTATTATAGAGTCTCTTGAGCGCCTTGTTTCATTAATGAAATAAATTATGCTGGTATGCCGTACTGAAACCACTCCAATTAGTTTTCTTAGTTGCCTTCAGTATAATCCAAGTTCTTCAGTATGGGCCATAAGAAGCCCCACATGACCCTTCCTCTTTCTACTTCTACAACCCCATCTGGGGCCACCTTCCCCCTCACTCACTAGGATCTAAGGAGGGGGGAACTGAGTTCTGCTCCTGAACTCACGCCACTATTTCTCACCTCAGGGCCCACGCCCACAGTGTTCTATTGCCTGGATGCTCTTTTCCTCTCTTCATATGGTTAGCTGCTTGCCCTCATATAGGTAGGCCTCAGCTTAAAAATGTCTCCTCCACAGATGAACCTTTACTGACCAAGTACAATACTTTCTTCATCACATTCATTTTTTTTATTATCGAGTTTCATTCACTTGTCATAATAATTATTTTTAGAATGTATTTTATGCTTGTTGGTTTTTTGTCTGCTTTCCCAATGAGACTTGAAGCTCCATGGGGGCACAGGCGTTGACTTTCTTCTTTGAGGACACATGCCCAGTCCCTGACACAATATCCGCCAAATGGTAGGACCAGATGGTTGGATGGATAGAGCAGTTGACGATACATTAATTAATCAATGTCTTACAAACATCCTCGTGCTCCATCCTTATGTGTAGAACTGGTCACCACCTCAGCGTGTTATGTTCTCAGCTATGCTGGGATGACCATGGTGGCCAGCAGGAATATGAGTCAGTGAGAGCCGGGGAGGAGTGCTAAGGAGAGTTAGAGGCTATCCATTAGAGGCTGTGCCTATGGTCCAAACCACTGGATCCTCAGGGGCTTGGTGTGCTTGTGTTTAATTCAAAGAAACTTCTGGAGCTTGGGTGACCATGGGAAGAGGGGATGGAGTAGGAAGGAGGGCTTTCAGACTGAGTGTAGCACACTACAGGTTTAGAAGGAACGTCCAGAAAGGCTCTAGGGGACTTTCTTTGATATGCCTCAGAGTAGTTTTAGAGAAGCAAGAGGAGGAGAAGGGTGGAGTGGAAGTGGTGACCATCCAATACTCACCTAGGGCTCACCTCAAACGGCACAGGGATGGAGGGACAGAAGGTCACCTTTTCCTTTTCTTCTCCCCAGCCTGAAAAACCCACATACCTCCCAGTGGGACCCATGAGGCTCTCCACTTTTTCTCCTTAACTTCCTCCCAACCCATGCCCATCAGTGTCAGGTTCAAATCTCCAAATCTGTCTTCCTCCCATTCCGGCCCCAACTTTGCAAAAACTGGCAGATGCGTTTGTATGAGGTCCCGGGCCCCCTTTACACCAGCTTTGCATGCTCCCACCTTTGGTTCTCCCTCAAGGTGGGAAGGTTCTGGAACCTAGACTCTGACCCTTGGGGTCAAACCATCTTCATCCTGTGACCCAAAATCTAGTCAGTTCTGAACAGCTCTAAAGTGGGAGATTTAGAGTCCTTCCCATTCTTATTAATTTTTGTAACTTTATTCTTCGGGAGGCAGTATAGCTCATTGGTTAAAACCACGGGCTCTTGACTCCTGGGTCATGCTGTTAACTCAAAACCCAGCAACTTTCTGAGGCACAACCAACCAAAGTGATTTCTCTTCTCCAAACCTCAGTCTCGTGACTATAAAATGGGTATGAATAGTCTCTTCCTTATCAGGTTGTTACCAGGATTAAGTGCAATAATGCCTTCGGCACTCTACCCAGCCCCTTGGAGCTTTCAAGACCTCATATAGATTTCCAGCTCCCACAACCAGCCTAAGGGTCAGTTTGCTTTTAAAGTTTGGCCCAAACAACAGAAAGTTTCATTGCGTGTGTGTGTGTGTGTGTGTGTGTGTGTGTGTGTGTATGTGTGTACATATGGACACATGGAGGTCCAGAAATGCTCAGGAATCTCACCTCAAGGAGCAAGCTTCAACCAGTGACCTTGGCACCCAGGGTGTGAATACCCCAGCTCCCTGACTCCTCAGGTATGATGATTCTGGAGCATGCATACCACACAGTGTTCCAGAGCGTCGCCCTGGGAGTGAGCCCCAGCCACCCGCTCGCTTGGATAGCTGGCACAATTCCACACTTCATTGTTGCCTTCTTTCCCTCGTCTCTGTTCGGCTCCCCAAATAAACTACTTGGACTGGGATCTTGGTCATGGAGCCTGCTTCTGGGAGAACCCACACCAAGCTGTTGAAATGGCTTCCGTATGAAATGGCTCAGCTGTTCTCTTTACAGAAGGAGCTTACACCTCATCACATCGGGGAGACCTTGCTCCATACCACCCAGACACCAAAGAAGGGGACAGACGGCTCATCAGAGTGAGTAATCAGCCTGGGCCTGCCTGCAAATCACTTCTGCCTGCGTGGATCACCAGCCAGGATGCCTCCTGCTGTGAGCTCAGAGCCTGCTCAGGGAGACCACCAAAGTGCTCCTCCCTGGCACAACCCTCCAGCCTCCAGGGAAGCTGACTGCAGGCCTGTGAATAAACCTGCCTCTTCAGGTGAGGCAAGAAGCTTCCCCGCCCTGCCCTGGCTGGCCAGAACAGGTCTGGCCAGTGGTTGTTCCTTTGGTCCAGGTGCCAATCAAAGGCAATGCCAGGGCACTTTGTCCAACGCTTGTATTAAGAGCCTCAGCCGGGCACAAACGACTCCTGTGAATCTGTCTGTACATCTCTCTTTGCCTTTGCCTCTTGTCCGTTTGCATCCTCAGAAGCCACCCCCTATAACTCTGTTTCCCATAAAGAGAATTGTAGGAGGGATCACCACCAAAGACCCTGTAATTTCGCAGGCAGGTTGCAGACTCTGCTAACTCAGAGCCCAGCCCAGCCATCCTGGATGCACACTATTCCTCTGACAAGCCCTAAGGCTGATTCTGGGCTGAGCGCAAGCACACACAGGTTCTGTAGAATCACGCAGGTTCTTGGCAAACCCCCGCCTCGGGTGGTATGGATTCTCCCAGCGCTTACAGAAACAGCCACGGGCTCTTTGAGCTGACTGGCTGCTTCCTGGCCACCAGGAGTATTTGCAACTAGAAGGACAAGGACTTTTCCACAGCTTCATGCAAAGACGTAGGTAAAGAAAATCTTCAGGTCCTCTCTGATCTGTAGGCGTCTTGGCTTTAATTCTGAATGTGAAAACATGCCCAGCAGCACATGCCCTTTTTACAGCCTGACTCCAGATTTCTTACCCGTCTTTCATCCATCCTAAAGAATGCTTCTTGTCCATTTCTGTGTCTGCCCCCCAGATGGATAACCTAAACTAAACCGGATCATAGCTTATTTGTAGAAATTGAGCCTCTATTGCACAACTAGCCATGCTTGAAGCATCATGCGGTCACTGAGAGAGAAGCTTCTGGAGTCAGGGCACCTGGCTTCAAATCCCCGTGCTGCCTCTTCCTCGTTCTGAAATCCCGGGCAGGTTAGTTAACCTCTCCGATGCAGTTTTTAAAACATGGTACCCAGGCCTGTGACCCTTCTGTCACTGAGAGCTGGAGACTTTGTCCCCTTCCCTCATGTCTGGGTGGCCTTAGACAGGAGATTCTAGGTGACTTCCAAAGATACATCACAAAAGACCGTGTCATTTTGGTTCCCTAGCAACACTCATGCTTGGAGTCCTGGGCCACCAGATACGAAGGCTGACTATCCTGAGACCACCATGTAGAGCAACCATGGCCGATACTCTCGTCTACACTTCTAGCTGAGCCCAGCCTTCGGCTAACCCAGCCCAAGCAGCCCGCAAGGGAGTGAAGGAGCCACCCTGGAAGTGACTCCTCCAGCTCAACCGTCCCAAGCCTCCGCTGTTCAGGTTACCCCAGACTTCAATGAACCCCCAGCTAAAGCCCCAGACCTCATAGAACAAGGGGAAGTGTCGCGCTCTTTCTAAAGGCCTGATCCACAAAACCCGTGAGCTTTACTAAAACAGATGTCGCTTTGTGCCGTTAAGTTGTGTGGTAGTTTGCCGGGTAGCGGTACCAATCAGAACATTCCCTAAGCCTCAGTGTGCTCGTCTGTAAAACGGTGCCGTTAATGGTGCCCGCCTCGTGGAAGTGAATGTGAGCCGTGCACGTGGCTGTCATGATGATGATGGTTATTATCGTTTTCACCTACACAGTTCCCCTTGGCTGAAGAACATATCCGTTACATATATCTGATGAAGATCCCCCAATTATTTCTTGTGCACACTGTCTGTTCTAATTAGGGGAATACAAGGCATTCATTAAAAAGATGAGCCTCACGTTGAGCTAAAAATACTCTGTCTGCAAGGTGGCGGCATGTTAGTAGTCCCTTCGAAGGTGCTAATATGGAGTTGGTAAATGTATTTGCGGTGGGGAGGGTGGAATAGTATCTGGGTGAATCGGGGACTTCACGTTCTCCCCGCGTAGGAGCTTACAAACTGGCTGGCAGAGAGGTGAGAAGAGGCATCGGGGTCGTAAGGAGGTACGCAGGCACAGGCTCACAGGAGCCACTGCAGCGGGCAAAGCGCCCACTGTGGTAACTGACACTCTCATTAGCCGGCTCCTTGCTCCCTTCCAAGCCTAAATGCTTCTATTTTCTCGTGCACAGATCAATACGGCTGGCAGGTAAGTGTCTGTGTGCAGCGTTGGAACAGTGAGACCCTAGCGGGTCAGAGGGCCTCGGCCCCTCCTGGGGGCCCGGGGGGCCCAGGCCCGCTGAGCAGGTGTCTGAGATGCGGGCCAGACCACATTCGAGCATCCAGCCGTCAGCGTACAAAATCAGATCTGATCGAGCCTGCGGAAGATAAATGAGCCGGAGTCCCCCAGCCCCAGATTTGGTCATCTCTTTATGAGCTCTGAAGGGCCTATTAGCAGCTCTGATGAGTTCTGGGGGAGATGAAGTGGGCCTCGAACAACGTTAGCTGGCAGAATCAAATCACTCCTGATGCCCCTAGGGAGAAGGACCGGCTGCCTCGCAGACGCCTCGCCCTCCCGTCTGCAGCGCCCAGAAGGTTTATATGAACACTCAGTGGGGGGAAAAAAACCGGTAAGCACTTTTTTTTTTTTTCCAGCAGAATCGCCTAAGAATTTCCTCATATATATAATAGTTTCTCCTCGAGCGATTTGATGTTCCTGCTTTGACACGTGTGCTCACACTTTCCCCTCTCGGACTCTCTTGCTCGGGAAAGGCTGTCCCCGTCCAGAGCGGCCAGCGGAAGCCAGTCCCCCGGCACCCTCTCCCAGCCCTTGTCCAACTTCAGTCGGCCCTGCGGGTGCCGGGTCACTGGGGGGCTCTTTGTGCCGGTCGCCGTGAGCCATCACCCCTCTCCGGCCGCGGTCAACTGCTGTGTGAAACAGAGACAGCAGGTGCCTCTCAGTGTGGCTGTCGTGAGGACCGAAGGGAATCACGGAATCACATACACTCGTGCCGAGGAGAGAGTGGTGGGAGGAGACTCCCCTCCCTCTCCTCTTGTCCAGCGTGCAGGCTGGGCCTGAGAATGCCGTCTGGTGGAGGCCATCAGCTACCTCGAGGGTCTCAGCAGCTTATCAAAGAGAAGAAGAAGTGGTTAACCCTAGATCCCACTGGCGGATGTAGGGAAACACCTCCCTGAAGAAAGGAAAACTTCATGCTAATTAATACAAGGGTGCCACGCCCCCCACCTCTCGGGTGGGTCACACGAAATAGACGGAGGAAGACAGACTTACCAGCTGTGGGACCATGGCCTGCTCACTTCCCCTCTCTGCACCTCAGCTTCTATTTCTGTAAAATAGGAACAAGATATTTGCTTACTATTTATTATTAATAACAACGGTAGTGTTTGTGTTGAAAAGCTGCTGTGCAGAAAGTGTGCAACATACAGGACGGGCAGCTGGCACCCAGTTCGTGCTCCGTAAATATCAGTTCCTTTCTCCCTTCTCTTATTTCTCTGTCTGTGCGAGGTGGACCTGTTTGCTTACATGCCATGCTCCGCACTCTTGCTGCCCACTGTGAATCTGTCCCTTTGACACTTGAGTTTTCACCCGCTCTGGGGTCACCCTGACTCTGGCGGCCTTCTTGCTCGGCAATCCCACCAGCCCCCTATGACGCAGACACACGCCCGTCACGTCCTTGGTGTGGCTGTGTGTCTGTCTGTGCCCTACTCAACTGTGAGCTCACTGATTAAATAGAGATTTATTTAGAAGTCTTAAATGTCTGCCCTTATTGTTTTTAAGGTTATGTATTTACTGTGAGAGAGAGCGGGGAGGGGCAGGGAGAGGGAGAGAGAATCCCAGGCAGGCTCCGCACCGTCAGGGCAGAGCTGGATGCAGGGCTTGATCTCATGAACCCCGAGAGCATGACTTAGGCCAAGATCAAGAATCAGATGCTTAACTGACAGAGCCACCCAGGTGCCCCTTAAATGTCTGCCTTTGAAATGGAGAGACTATTATATACCAAGCACCGTGCCAAGGAATAGGAGAGGGCAGAGACTGAAACAGGCAGGGTACCTGGTCTCTACGGGCATAAATTCAATGCGGGGAGGGAAACGGAAACCAAAACAAAATACAAGTAAACAGTAAGGTCATGAAAATTTGTCATATGTCCTCCCAAGGGTGGGAACCAAAGGACTGAGGCAAGAGAAACTGAAAGAAGATGATCTGGGCAGGAAAAGCTTTCAAAGGAAACTCCATTCAATGAGGATGCCACAGAAGCCACAAAGGATGGCATCTGATGTGCTCTCGTACGACATCAAACATTATAGAACCGTCCAGGCGAAGAGGTGGAGGCAATTGGATATGCAAAGGTCCTGAGGTAGGAAAGAGCTTGGTGGCTCTTGAGATAAAGGGAAATTTTTGTACTGGAGTGGAACGAATGGGACAGAGAGCTGTGAATGGTAAACGCAACAAAGGAGGCAGGAAGCAGGTCACAGGGCTCGGTAGGACAAAGGGAGGCATTTTGCTTAGAGATCCGCAAATTGGTTTTTATAAATAAAGTTTTATTAGAACATACAGAGCATACGTGCAAATATACATATTGTCCTTGGCTGCTTTGAAGCTACAAGAGCAGAGCTGAGCAGCTAGGACGGACACCTCATAGCCCACAAAGCTGAAAATATACATGATCTGGTCCTTTACACAAAAACCTGGCAGGCCCCTAGTTTAGATTATACAAAAAGATGCCGGTTTGGAGGGTTTGTAGCCGGTGGGCGGGGGGCGGGGGGGGAGAGGATGCGGTCTTAGCAGACACTCGAAAGAGTGCTGAGTGCACACTAGGTCCTCAAACGGGCTTGTTGAACGAATGAGTGGATCCTTAGATAAATAACGCTTCATTATCCACGACCATATAATATTAGCCCCTCTGGTAGCACAAATAATCGACAGGTTTACAGGACTGAGCGGGAGCCCCCATCCATCCAGGCAGACTACGTTTTTCACAGCGTTAACAGCTGACGGATACTTAGAAAATTGAATGTTTTATGCAGCTTCAGATTGAAAATAGCAGTGTGGTTTTCACCACAGGGAACCCTCTTAATGTAAATCCAACCCAATTACACACACGCAGGCAGGCGCCGAAATTTGCAGCAAGACTGAGTTTTGCCCAGCAGCAAATGAGGCACAGCTCGGGAGAGGGAAGGCAGTCCCGCTGGGCAGGGTGCACCCCCACCCTGGGGGCCGCTGCGTGTGACTCACGTGTGGGGGTGCTGGGTGGCTTACAGAACCCGAAAAGGAAAAGGATAAAGTGGCTTATGCAAATGCGTGACAGGCTGTCCTGTGCCGTTGCAAAATCATGAACAGGGGAAATTGCTCGAAAACCATAACTAACTTCTGGCTCCTGAAGGCCATTCCTCTGGCCAGTTACAGATGACCAAAGCCTTACAGGAAGTTAGGCACTGGAACTTTTTTTTTCTTCTTGATCAATGGCAACAGACTTTGTGGCCACAAGCGCGTGAGATGCTGGGTGTTCTCAGGCTCAGGTGGACTGAACACGGGAACTGGGTCCTTGAAACAGCCGTGTCGTGGCCGGTGTCCTCATAAAGGCGGGTGCCTCTCCGAGTGCCGGAGTGCCCTGCATTCAACATCCCCCTCCTGAAAAAGAGACATGGGGACCCTTACCCCTGCCCGCTAAGCATGTAGGGGTCCCCTAAGCTCTTAGGAGGTTGGGTTGCTTTGTTGGGACTGCCATAACCAACCACCGCAAACTGGGTGGCTTCAGTCGACAGAAATTCATTTTCTCACAGTTCTGGAGATGAGGAGTCTAGCATCACAGTGCAGGCCAGGCCTTGCTTTTCGTCAAGACTCTAAGGGAGGATCATTCTATCTCTCTCTGGCTTCTGGCGGTGGCTGGCTTGGCATCCATTCCTTGGTTTATAGCTGTATCCGATCTCTGTCTCCACTGTTGCATGGCATTCCCACGTGGTCCCATTGTCCAAATGTCCTTCTTTTGGCAAGGGTACCAGTCACTGGATTAGGATCCACCCTGATCCATATGGTAGACCCTATCTGAACTTGATTACATCTGCAGAGACCTTACGTTCTAATAAAGTCACGTTCACAGGTGCCAGTGACTAGGACTTGAACATATCATTTTGGGAGATGCAATTCGACCTGTAACACGAGATCCTGTGGAAAGACCCTACGGTTGGAAAAATCCATGGCATGGACTAGGAATTATCCCCACTGGCTAGACAGAATCTTGGAGAAGATGGTCACGTTCCCACTTGTGTGAAGGCTCTGGGGGTGGGTCATCTCAAGTGTCCACTCATAATGAAGACCAGGGCCTAGAAGACTGGAACTGCGACCCAACACAGGTGCCAGCCCCCCCAAATCAGCCTTTTCTCAGCGTGTCTTTTCTCAGCCCTTTATCCCTGCATGTCCCAGACACCTCACTCTCTACCTCTTGCCAACTCAGGATTTCTGGCATTCAGACTCTGCCTTCCACCATATCTGCCTCTTACTCACGTCAAAGGCCAATTCTCTTCTCATCCTTCTATGGCCTTTGGTGGTCCGTGGAAAAGCCAAACGATGCTCAAAATATGAGCCCAGACTGGTTCCCCTTCATCAAAAGTAGGAAGGGCTCCAGCATTTTTCAGGGCCATAACAATAAAAATAATAATAAACATTGATTGATCTACCTTCCTCGAGTGAAGACATTTTTTTCCCATTTTAGGGAAATCATCATTCTACCAAGACATGTATGGTCACCGGCTTCTGACACAGGGAGGAAGACAGATTGAGAATCACAGAAATGAAGGTTGGAAGTTCCTCGGCCGCTGCAAACCTTTGGCAAACAGCGTGCGAGGCACCTAACCTCTGAAATGCTATATAAGCAGGTAGCGCCCTGAAAGGTCTATAACCTAATTTTAAATGGAACCATCCACTCAAAGCTAAGGGATTGGAAAAAGGAAAAGCCATCTGCATCAGTATGTCTCAATCTGCAATGTGCACACAGATCACCTGGGGAATCTTATTAAAATGCAGATTCCGGTTTAGTGGGTCTGGGCTGGGGCCTGAGAGTCTGTGTACCCAACAAGGTCCTAGAAGAAGAAAATGATATTATTCCCTGACCACACCTTAGTGTTAAGGATCTACATAAGCCCCTGGGAAAGAGATGATCTTTTTTATAATTGCTCACCTAAAGCATGTGTGTTCAAGTCAGGGGAAGTCTACCTGTCATGCTGATCCCCCTTAGTCAATGCAGGAAATTATCCAAGAAAAATGGCAATGCACGCTCCCGCCCTCACGGGATTCTCTAAAGCTACCTTCATCTTGAATATCAGGTAGGGTTTATAAATAAGTTTCTGTTCTCCCAAACTGGCACCCATGCCAACCAAGTTTCTGCCACTGTGTGTGTGTGTGTGTGTGTGTGTGTGTCTTTATAAAATCCTGCCATTCTCGAAGTAATAAAGATTTTGTCATTTCACAATGTACCTGATTTGGGCAGGAAGTGGAAGAAACATTTCATATTGAGGTGTGGGCACATGCAGTCGCATTTAACCTTCATTAAAACCCATCAGGAAAGGGGAAGAAACTGAGACCCGGGGAGACTAAATCCAATATGGCTCCAAAGGCTAAAATTATTTCACTGGAACGTGTAGGCTCTGGTGGTCTCTGGGCATTGGTTCCTTGCTGGTTTGCCCTCAATGATGCCTGGGCCTGGTTGGTCCTTCTGTGGACCCAGTGTAGGGTCAGACAGAGACACGTTTGAGTCCCCGCTCCCCCTCAAACCTCAGCACGCTCACTCTGAAACCAAGATGTCCATAGGATCCATGTCCCAGAGGTGGAGAGAGAAGCAACCTTAGTTAAACTGCTCTGCATGGACTTCGCACAAAGGAGACACTGAATGCCCACTCTCCACCACCACCACCGCCCCCCCAGCACCACCATGGAAGCAGAAGGAAGGGCAGGGCAGGAGCCCACAGTCACTGTTCCTGGGGTCCCAGAAACCCACTGCGTAGTCATTTCCTGCGTGTGCCAACTTCCTCTCCACGGCACCCTGTTACAAGGCTCCTTGCCCGTGACAGCAGGGCGGGGAGTGGCCAGGGCTGAAACGAAATCATGACGAACTTCTGAATAAACCACGGAGATGCTGGGGTTAGGATCTCCACCCCCATCCCATAACCACTTGTGTGAAGGCTCTGGGTGTGGGTCATCTCAAGTGTCCACTCATAATGAAGACCAGGGCCTAGAAGACTGAAACTGCGACCCAACACAGGTGCCAGCCCCCCCAAATCAGCCTTTTCTCAGCCCTTTATCTCTGCATCTTATTTTGACATTTTATGAGTGGGGGAGGAAGGCAAATCAGCACGTATCTGGGGTATGTGAAAGTGCCCACTCCTGCTAAATCTGCCCATGCCTCGCTTTACCGGGTAAGACCTCAGCTCTACGACCCGGCGTGGAATCCTGGCTCTCACCGCCCAGGTGTTCGATTTGGGTCAAAGTAACCAGGCTTTCTGTGCCTCGGTTTTCCCGCCTGTAAACCGCATGAAGTTATCGTCAAGGGCACGTGAAACAACCCGCGTATTGCCCTTGACTTCATTCCTGGCTCATGTAAGCACTCAAGACCAGTAGCAACTGCTATCACTTTTACTTCACTGTCGTCTCTGGCATCCCCCTGCGCTGAGAGCTCATACCTCTTCCCCAGGACTCCTGGCTGCTTCTCGGTCTGGGTTTACAGAACGAAACCCTCCTCGAAACTCTTGTCTTCTCTTCCCTTCTATCCTCCAGTAAATAAAGCCAGAACCCAAGAGTTTTCTTTTTTCCCCTTATTTTTGTATTTAGTATTTAGTTTAATGTGGCAAAAGACAAACGCTGCTTTTTCCAGCTTTATTAAGATATAATTGACCTCTAATATGTATATATACACGATAAATGGGTGTGTGTATATATGTGTGTGTGTGTGTGTGTGTGTGTGTGTGTATATAGCCAGAGTTTTCAAATGGAATGACCACTGGAAAGAAATTCCTTTGAGTTCTAGAATAGGTTAATCTTGAACAAAATAACAACCAAGTCTCATCTCAAATGCTAAACCTTATAGGAAGAAGGTGATATGTTCCAGGAACATGGTGTTGAGAATGATTCCTTACTTTGGCTGAAGAGAAAAAACAAACAAACAAACAAGACAAAGAAATAATTAACTGATGATGTCCAACATGGCTACAGAAATGGGGAATTAGCGACAAAGCAAACGTGCTACACGTTTGGCTTTCCATACAGTGGAGAAGACAAGGGTACCAGCCTTGGAGTCAAAATTGTTGATTCAAATCCTGACTTTGCTCCTTCACGGATGATGTGGCTTTGGACAACTTACCTGATGTTCCAGGCCTCAACTCTTCATTTTTATAAACAGGGGCTGCTCTGAATGTTCTATGATAATAACGTATGTAATATGGTTTTAGACAGAATGACAGTGGTATCGAACCTCTCCCTCTTCCCCCTCCCTCCCTCCTTCTTTCTTTTTCAATGTATACTTTCTTAACACCGACTAGTTCTCCCAATCCTTTCCCCAGTGACCCATCCCCACACAGTTTTCACTTGAACGGGAATATTTCGGCCCTTCCCCCAGAGCACGTGTTGACCCCCAGTTTTAAACCTACAAGACCGGGGAATCTTACCTCATTGCTGACAGCATTCTCCCACCATTCTTGCACAGAATAAGGTAATGTTGCTAAAGCTTAACCCCTCACAATCCCTGATAGCTATTCTGGAAAACAGATAAGCCATTCAATCACTGTCATTGATTAATTAAGCTCCTACCTGCCAGCCCTGCTTTGGTCGTTGGGGATACAGAAGGGAAGGAGATCATCTTGTGCTGGATGTGCCCAGTAACTAAATTATCTTAGGGGCTGAGGACAGGATTCCTAGAGGAGGTCACAGCCGAACCAGATCTTAAAATTATTTCAGCAGAGCAGAGATAGTACATGGAAGGCATGAGGACTCCCAAGCATAAAAGCACAGATTCCCCGGAAGTGTGTACATTCTAATACCAGCCTTTCTCCTGGGAGTGCCCTTTCCCCACTCCCAAGACTATCCTGCCTCCCACCCCCACCCCATTTCCTAGAATTCCCTCTCCACCTCCATCCAGGCTCATACATCTTGTCCCTGGTCACCTCTCCCAGCATGAGTCACTTAGCCTGTGTTCCAAGCTCTCTGGTCTAACTGCCGGAAGACCCACCAACCCAGTCCAGTGAAAGGGTGATCCAAAGGCAACACCCACATCGCAATCACCTGAGGACCTCATTAAAAATGCAATGTCCTGGGCTGCAGCCATGATTTACTGAAATCAGAGAAGACCGCAAAAGTCTACATTTTCACGAGATCTCCCAGTGACTCCACTGCGACATCCAAGGTCAGGAATCATGGACTCCATCCTTGTGATGATAGCTTATCTCTCCAAAGGGGAACTGATTGGGCACCTTCTATAAGCCAGAGCTTCTGTGAGAAGCATCCACATGCATCATCTCTTTAAGAGTGACCATGCCATTAATTTGCGCCCTGGTGTGAGCCAGGTTCAAACATCATTGACATTTCATTCTCTCAACGACTTACTTGACAACCGCATGGCGTCGGAATAAACTCTCTTCCTCCTAACAAGTTTGAAGCTGGAAAGCAACATACATACCTCTGGGTGCCAGAGGCTGGCCATGCGGATCCACCCAGTCTGGGCAAAGAGCAGAGAAGAAGGGAAGGAAGGCAGAGCAATGTGGGTCGGACAGGCCCAGAAGGACTCAGACACTGTCCCCTGAACTTTCTTTTCAGCCTGGGGTCCTGCATCTTGGACAAATGAAATAGATAATGGCAGGGAACATTCTTGGCAACCCTCTGCCCATGCTTGTAGTGGGTGGGCTATCTGGTGCAGGGTTCTTAGGAAGAGAGACTTGGGTTTAAACCCAGGCTCTGTCACTGCTTATCTGCGAAAGCTTGAGTGAGGCTGGTGAAATCTGTATGACACTGGATTTAATTTACCCCAAAGGGTTTTAGGAGGATTCAAGTAAATAATTCATGCAATGTATCCAGCACACTCCGGGGTTTCAACACGTGCTTTCACGAGGACCGTGGTAGACTTCACGACCCCTCACGCTAACATTCCCACCTGGCCGCATTTCTGTCTGTGCTCAGGGGATCCCCACACTGAGACCCTATTGGCCCATTTGCAGAGAGATCCCAGTCGTCTGCTTTCTCTTCTCTTTGTTTTCCCCTGAAGCTCAGACTTGCTGGGCAGGAAGGCAAACTGCCAGACAAGAGGCCCTCATTGCTTGGGGATCAGCATGAACTGAGAGAAATCCCAGAGGATGCTGGCATGGCGTTCAGCGGGTCTCAAGAGCTGGAGTTGGAATGAGGGATGATAGGGAACCACCTCTCACTAACTGGCTGCCTTTAGCCTGGCTTTATAGAAATTGTGCTGAGCTGAGAATTGTGGGCGCTGGCGAGAGTGCTGGTTATGTGTGCATGCGTTGGGGAGGGTTTCAGCTGTTTCCAGTGAGGACAGACAGCCTGATGAGAGGGAGGCGGACCTGAGAGATGTGCCCGGAAGAGAGAAAGAGCTCCAGTCGCTTGCCAGGAAAGCACACTTCGCCCTCAAGCCCTCAACATACACATGAACCACTGTAGGTTATAAGTGTGGCTCTTATCCGTGGTGGCAGGGGCCCCATCCACCTCATTTACCTTTCTAACCAGCACACAGAAGAGTAGTGGAGTGAATGAAGGAATCCAAAGAACCAGAGGGAGGCTCAGCCCTGGTTTCAGAAAGATCCTCCCAGTTCTGAAATATCTTTGCTGGGAGAAGAAAAGTGTTGATGTCTCTAAACTTCAGACACTCCACTGGGAAACTTATACGCATTCTCTCATTTAATCTCCGCCTATCAGCTCCACTAGATGGACATCCCCATATCATTCCACTCATAGGAGCCTGACCTGCTTCAGAGAGCTGGGCTGCCCAACATCACACAGAAAGAGGAGCTGGCTGTGAATTCATCATGTTCTCCCTCAAATGCTGGTACTTTCTCCACCCCTCCACCTCAAGGCACTGGACACCGCGGTGAACATCTCACCAGTCAGGGGGGATTCGTCTGTTTATGCCCTAGAGTGAGCTAGAAGGACTTTGGTTTGTCTTTTTTCTCATTGGACCATTTTCATCTAGGTAAACCCTAGATCCGTTCTACCCAATAGAAACACAATGCCAGCCAGATAGGCAAGTTTAAATTTTTTAGTGGCTACATTAAAAAGAAATCAAACAGAAACAGGTAAAGTCAATACCAAAAGAAGATTTTACTTACTCTAATACAATATAGATTTGATGAAGTATCGTCAGCCCAACGTGTCACCGACACGGAATGTTACCAGTGAGATCATTAACGCTACTTATTTTGTTCTAAGTTTTTGAGACTCGGTGTGTACTTCGTGTTCATAGCACTTCCCAAGTTGAACGAGCCACCTACCAAGGGCTTAAAAAGCCTATGTGCCTAGTGTGGAACAAAGACTCTTCCAGTAGATGCGACAGGGTACTGGTCAGTGTCGAGGATGGAATGGGCAGGAGCAAGGAGCCTACGGCCCCGTCCCTGGGAGGTCTGGTCTCGTGGACCCTGTTACTGGTCCCCTTGGGTAAAAAGAAGCCTTATAGGTGACTTCAGGCTCCTTTATATTCATATTCCTGGGGGAGGATCAGAAAGGTCTCCAAGATAGCACATCCAGGGCCGCTTATTTCCCCCAAGAGGTCCCCCAAGAGGTCCAAAATCTGGCTGGGCTCCTCCCCTAGGAGGGCATGGTTTCTCCCTGCGGGCTTCTCTTTCTTCTGGTCCAGAGAGCCAGACTGCACCCTCCCCACCCCACCCCCCAGGAATCCAGCTCTACAGGCAATCGAGTGGCCCAGACCAGCAGGAGGGCTGTGAACTGGGGGTCCTGGGCCCAGCGAGCAAGGCAAGAAATCCTTCCTCCCCCTTCCTCCTCCCACACCCTCACTGCAGGAGCCTCCCGGCAGCAGTCAGGAACAACGTTTGATCCGCCTTCCATACTGGAAGCCGTTCCTCACTCCTATCTCAGGCCTGGCTGGGCCTCTATTTTGAGCGTCCATAGCTAGACATGGAAAGCTGCCAGGCTAAGCCGGGCTTGGCCCACAGGCCTGGAACCACCCCGTCCCTTTGTTAGAGCAAGTGCTTCAGGCTCATTAGCTGAGATGCCATCCACACCCACCAGGCACCTGGAAGCTCCCACGTTAATAATAGCAGCTAGATCATGTTTCCTGAGCACTTACTACAGTCTAGGCCCTGAGCAAAGCCCTTGATGTGGAATACTTCATTTAATCCGTTCTCTAGCCCACAGCCCAAATGAGCTTTCTGAAACACAAAACTGATCATACAACCCCCTTGCTGAATTCCCAGTATGTCTTGAATAAAGACCCAAACCCTTAGCGGGGCCCCTGAGGCCGGCCAGACCCCTGTAGGCCTCGCGGCCTCTGCCCTGCCCGCTCTCCCCTCCTCCCTGCACGCCAACGACCATCCTCACCGCCGCCAGGGGCCTTGGGAGGGCTGGGTGTGGGGTTCTGCTGGCTCAGAGACGATGACAGAAGTTTGTGGGCTCTCTCCCATATTGACTGGCTGTCCCCACCTCCTTGGTTGTCACCCAGGGTGGAAAACACGAAGCAACCAATTATTATTCACTGTGACTTCACACACCGAACACCAGCACAGACACACGCCCGGAACACTCTCAGTTTTAAGCTTCTTTGACGTTGCTCATACCGTAACTCGCCAGAAATTCCCAGCGCGTTCTCCCAATTAGTGCAGTTCCCGTGTCCAGACATCACTGCCTTGCTGGCTGACCGAAGACCCCACCCTTCGGAATGAAAGGACGCTTGCCTCCCAGGCCCCAGATGCAACTTGCCCTGGCGGATAGGCACCCGTGCCCCATCTGACCCGGGCGGAAAGTGGTTCCAGCCTTCCCCTCGGCCGGCCTCACAAGACAGCCGCACCCGTCTACACAGTCCGTGATTATTTCCACTTAACAGATGAGGACACCGAGGCTCAGAGGTACAAGGTGACTCGCTCAAGGTCATCTGGTCAAGAAGCAAGAGAACGGCGCCTTGAACGTGTCAGCCTTGGAAGGCAAGGCTGGCTGTGCTTTGAAGGGTCTGGCAGGAGAGGCTCTGCTGAAGGAGTGAGCCTGCGTCCTGAGGGCTGCATCAGCCACAGTGTCAGGCTGAGAGATGCTTGCCGGCCCTTGCTAACTATGAGGGCACAGGCTCAAGCTTTTCTCCTGGCAAGCCCACGTCAGCTGGTGCCCTTCTCAACGCCTCGTTCCATGCCCCAAGCTTTGAGCTGAGGGTCCTTGCTTTCTCACCAAAGACCTCCCAGGCTACCCTGGGGTCTGAGGGATTCACTGAAAAGAGAGTCAGTCCCTCGGAGGCCCCCCCAAAGCCACAACCAAGTGCGATCCATTCCATCTTCAAGGTATTTCCAATTTGGCTCCGCCCACGGCTTTGCCCAGTGCCCTATCCGGTCTGCGGCCTAGGGTCCCAGCCCTCCCTGGCCTCCCGGCCCCCAGCCCGGCCACGTCCAGGCCAGCCGGGCTCCGACTGTGCAGAGCTGGGACCGCGCGCCCGGTCCGTGGCAGAACGGTGGCACCGTGTGGCGGGTGAGGACTCCCCGCGCTAGACTCACGGGGTCTGGATTCGGGTCTCTGCTCTGCCATTTATTCTCTGAGCGGATTACTTTCTGGGACTCGATGTCTTTGTCTATTAATTGCCAGCAACTCTTTCTCCATTTTTTTTTTCTCATTAGAATGGCTATGGGAATTAAATGGGTTAATAAGTCCTTAGGATAAAGTCAGGTATGTAGAATATGCCATTGTTTTGTCTCCCCCATCACTGCAGAAATTGCTCCTGACGATTGCTCCCCTGTCCCCCTTCCGCCCTCCCTCTCGGCTCTGGCTCCCGCCTCACAGCCGAACCCCCCAGAACTGAGTCTGCCCTCTCTGCCCGGCACCTGGTGATTTCTAACAGAGTTGTGATTCCCCCCCCACCCACCTGGGGTTCTGGTCCTGGGGCTCTCCCCCTCGCTGTTTGTCAGATTATCCCCTCAAACCCCCTAATGCCAGCATACCCCTCAGCCAGGACGCTGGCACCCCGGAGCCCCCTCGAAGGAACCGCCCGAGCCCTTGTCCCATGTTTGCTCTCCGTCACCTGTAGCTCTGTTTCTCCAGGGCTTCCTCTGACGACGTGTGTGATGTCATCCAGGAGCTGGCGGGGGGTGGAAAAGGTAGATTCCTGAGCCCCTGCCCCCGGGCGCCACCCTTTTAACAAACTTACCGGGCAACCTGCAAGTCTGTGGAGACTGGCACCCTTAACCCCCAAGCCCCTGTCAAGCGCTGCGGCCCAGTGCACGCGGCAGCTGGGTCCAACCTTGTTCTCCATCCTCATCTGCCCCAAATGCCCACAAAACATCCCTGCCCGGGAGCCCAGTCCCCTCTGTCATCTGGGGAATGTCTGTCCTTCCTCCCAGGTACAGCTCCTCGGCCACCCCCCTCTAGAAGATTCCCTAGCTCTGCAAAGCCAAGCTCGTGCCTTTTCTCTGTATATTTAACAACAGTGTGCTTCTCGTTGTATGATGTGCCCAAATTCCTCATTGGGCCTGGAGATCTGGAATCACTCAGGCAGGGTCTTCTAACTTCAGAGCAGACAGGAGCGGGGGAAGACGTGAAGAGAGTGACCTGAGCGGAGGCGGCCTTTTCTGAGCAGCTACTATGCATGTTTGTATTTTCTGATGGCTTCAATCCTTCTTTCTAAATGTGAGGCAGGCGTTGGCCCTCAGATTTCACAGATGAGGAGACTCGAGCTGCAACCAGAGAATGTGCTCCTGATATGTGACAGAGTGAGTTCCCCCACTTAGCTCCACTGACTTGCAGGGACATAGTGAGGACATCGCTCAGAGCTGGAGATGGGGTCATGAAACAGCCGACAACGGGCCAAAGACCTTGATTCTTCTGCTCTGCATACCCAGTCCCCGAGGACCCACCTTGGCCTGCCGCACATCCCTGGCTCTGAGTCAGACTTTAACCCAAGGTGACCTTGGTCGAACCCCAACATCATCATCACAAGTGTGGGATCCATCCACCGCTTGGAGTTACAGACTGGCTTCATACTCCCACAGAAACTCAGTCAGAAGTGACCCTTGCCCCTGGCATCCATCAGAAACCTCTGTGATTTCTTTCTTTATTACAGGGAACAGAAGGGTTGGCCAGAGAGGCAGAGGGCAGAGATGGAAGAGAAATTCATTTGATGTCAGGCTTCCACCGCTGAGCCACTAATCTAATCAGTGACAACTTACCCTTTGAGATGTACGGCTTTCCAAAAATTAGAAATATCCTCTTTTTCCAAAAGGCTGTTGGAGAGGAGATAATTACCCCAATACAATCTGTGCTTATTCTCATAGTTGTGTTTTTCTTTTTTTTAACACGACAACATTTCCTACATGTGTTCAGTGAAGCTGAAAATGCTATTTTGATAATGGGCCCACAGAACGTTTAACAGGCCTGGGTGACAATGTGAGACTTTCTTAAGGAAAGAGAAGGCAATGAAAAGCTATTATAGGAGGCATTAATGGGAACTGGGAGGTCTGCCGGAGACATCACTGCAATTCTCAGTTTTGCTGTTTTCTTAATAAGGCTCTTTGGAGATCAGTTCGGAAGCGTGATCTATACAAAACCCGGAGCCCTTGGCCATATCCTTGCTCAGCCTGACCTCCCACCCTCCCAAATACCAAGATTGAAACTCCCTTCCTCAAATCTCTCCCCAACCACCGTTTCATAAAAATGGACAGAGTACCTACTCTGGACCCATTTACTTACCATATGCAGGCATGAAGTTAAAAACCATCTTTGTCCCTGCACGTCACAGCCTTGAAGAAGGCAGATGAGAAAGGAGAACAGCAATCCACTGTGATGGTTCTGGGATGGGGCAGCCCAGCACTCTGTGGGAGTAGAGGGTAGGGAGCAGCTCCTACTTCCTGGTCTTGAAAGATGAGTACGATTTACCCAATGTGAGAAACTGAGCCCTTTACTCTGGCTTTGGTCCCAGATCCATCCCTGAAACTGAGGCCAGAAATATGGGAGACTTTCTGGTTGGCCACAAGGTCACATGTCCATCCTTGGAAATGACAACAAAGTCAACCCCTGGGAAACTCATTGACTGAAGATAGGGGAAAGGTGGTTCGTTGGGGAATGTTGTGGTCTTATTACCAGAAGCAGGGGGGATGGATGCTAAAAGGGCAGCCGTAGCAGCTGTCCCCTAAGCAGGGGGCCACTTATTATCCCCAACAGAGGTCATACTGTCTTCTGTGTTCTGTAGATACAGGAGCCCACAGCACCCAAGACTCGTGTCCAGAGGGAGTTTCTCTCAGGCAAGGCAGTCACAGTAAAGTTCAGTCCTAAACCAAAGGTCTTGATTCTCCCTGGGATCGAGGGGAACTTGCTTCTTTGCGATTCATGGTCTCACTTGTTCTTCCAGAGGGAAAAGAGGTGAAAATTACCTTGCCATTCTTTCTGATTTCCTAAAATAATGAAACAGAGTTGTGTGGATCGAGACACTTTCCAGCCACACTAATAATAATGACCCAGCAGGGAAACAATACTCTGAAGGGTATACTCTGGAAGCCTTGAGAAAGGAGTGATAAACCTTGCCACGAAATGAGCGAGGAGTCAAGTACACTTACAGAGGAGTCTTGCCAGGAGCCGGAATGTAATCCTTACAGAAATGAATCGTGATACATGGGCCCAGGTAGGAAGAACCGACGAACAACTGGTTATGCTTGGGGATACCCAGAAACTCTCACACCCACGCCTTCGCTTAATACTCCAAAATAGCTGAGAAATGGGCAAGGTTTCTACTGGAGAAAACTTGTAGCCCCAAGAAACCAAGTAAATTCTGAATTAGTTATGGGGGAGGCTAATTGAAACCATACCCAAGGGGACCCATTAGTGTCTATTGTATTGAAAGGATTATAATGAGGTAGAAACCATTGTGTATCCAACCAGTGGGGGTGAGAATTCCTTAGAATTTCCTCTGTGTGGGAAAATCCTTGATTAGTTCCTCATAGGTCTGGACAACCCCAAGGTGGAGAGGTTGTTCTGCATGAGACAAGGGGAGAATGTATTGACTTTTCTCACAACACGGAGGAGGCAAGGAGGGTGTGGGGAGAGGGAAAAAGAAGGCAGCCCGAAGGATCCCAAAGCATCTGGGGAATGGGGCTTATCTTATCCCTTGAAATTTGCTTACGTTCCTGGGATGGAAACACTTCCTCTCAGTTTGACCCAAGCACACGGCCGAGTGTTTGTTGTGGTTGTTCGGATTTCTATGTCAGTGGATTTCGTTTGGTAAGAAGGGAAGAGCCTTCTCTGAGGTCAAACTCAATTTGGTTCGAACAAAGATGGCATATTTTGGAGCGGGAGGCCATGAGTCAGAGCAATTATGAGTTTGGGGAGGCCCCAGAGAGGACCACAGAAGGGGGGGTTTGAGGCTATCTCATCCCGGTCCCAAGGCGTTGGCTGACATCCGGGTTACGGAAATCAAAACAGAAGAAATGAAAGAATTACTGTCCAAGGCCCTTTTCACCATAATATACGCAATACACATAATATCATAATACGCACATAATATAATTTATCTTCTGATAAATCCAAGTAGTTTTCATCTTTGTCTCCCGCATATCAGACTTTCTAGCTCATTAACTTCGTGCAGGTAACCAGGGCCTCCAAAAACCTCCTAAACTCGGAGACAGTTCTCTCTGTCTCATCTTGCTCCACTTTCCCTCTGGGTGGGCTTTGTATAGTAGCATCTGCCCCAAAACTTACTGTAACAGCTCTGATCACCTAGGACATGCCCTTTAGTCCTGCAGAGCTGCAGAAAACCAGGAAGACGGAGAAGCCACAGGTGGAGACCGAGGGGGGATATCAGGGAAGGCTAGAAGAAAGCAAGGCTTCCGTCTCACAGGGTAGGGATGTGACAGGCCAGCCCTGAGCTCCACGAGGACAGGAGTCCTACCGGCCTTGTCCATTCCAATGTCCCCGGCACCTCGGAGAGCGGCTGGTAAAATGCATAGGCACTCAATACGTGTTTCTCAAATGAATAAGTGAATGGACGAATTCCTCAGTGCCTTGTACGTTAAGCAACATGATTCATAGAGGTGATGAAACTGAGGTAAGGCGGGTTTCTCCAAGTCACAGAATGCGGGCGCCGGAGGAGAAACCCAGGTAGGTCTGGCTGCAAAGCCTGCCTGGTGTTCAGTCCCCCATGCTGCTCTTTCTTTCTTTTTAAAGAGGCGTGGTTCCAGTTGCCCTGGCCCCCAACTTGCTGCTCACGGTGACCTCATCCTCAGCTGATTGCAACACTTACTGGGGTGGCTGGCCACCATTAGAAGGCCTCAGAGTCACGTAGAGAGCAGACAAACACACAGGTGCCTGGGTCCCACTCCCAGAAATACCCGTGCCGCTGGCCCGGTTGAGAGTGGGCAATCTGCAGGTTTACCCGGGTCCACGACATGACTTTATAGAAGAACAGTTTGGATGGCGCGGCCAGATCCTGGCCAGATCCCCTTTTCCTGTTTCTAGGTACCCCTTGGCTTCTGTGGTTCTTGTGCTGTGCAAGCCCGCCCTGCCCACATATACAGAGAGCTGGAAGTTCCTAGAAAACGATATTCCCCTGGGACACTTGAGACCATCGTGGGAAGTTGTGTGAAACCCTAACTCCCTTAGGACACCTCTGAGGTTTAACTTATGCTTCAGGAAGGTGGTGGGCTCGAGCTGACCTCCATCAGACATAGTCTGAAAACATACCCTGGCTCCATTCCCCACCACTTCCTGTCTGACTTCCCCTCCTCTGCCAGGTTCCCTTCGTAAGTTACCTACATGTGAATCCTTATCTCTGGGTGTCCTTCTGGGCATCTGACTTAAGACTCGCTTCTTCATTACTCATGTCCTGCCCCTGCCCCTTCTCAGAGCCAGGTCTTACGGCAAGTTGAACGTAAAACCACCCAACCCCGAATCAACACAACTTGAAGCTTGAACGTGGGTTCTTCCCATGCTCCCTGGGGACCACATAGATTTTTTTTTTTTTAAGGTGACAATCCTTGTCACCGAGGGAGGCAAGCAGGAGGGTGGGAGGAGGGGCGCCTCTTCCAGGAAGGCAGAAATCCGAATTTCCACCTTCGGGGTCGGAAGAGTTGGGTCTGAACCGCCACTGGGGGCTGGTGCAGCACATCTCCTGTGAGACGTCCCCTTCTTTCCAGCACACCTGAGGTGACAGGCTTATCTGCAAAGACCCCTCCAAGCTCAGCTCCCGTTTCTCTCCCTGTCCCCTGTAGGAGACATGAGCACGGCCTCCTCATAAAGACCCAAGAAGTTTATCGGTCATTATTTTCTGCACTTTCAAAAAAGAACGGGGAGAAGAAGAGAAAATGTGTTTCTTCATAGGGAACTGCGTGACTGAGTGACACATCTCTCTGTTGTGAAATCTGAGCTAATGTCATAAAGATCTAGAAGAAACGGGAAGAAAGGGCCAAGGTGGCCTGAAGAGGAAGCATGCTCACTATATATTTGCATTTCTATGGAAACGGTCTTGGGCAGACATGGCCTTGGTCCTCTGTGGTCAGAGGAACATGAGGTCAGGTGCCTAGCAGCTGGTCAGATGCTGCTGTAGCAGCAGTTTGCATGGGATGGGCTGGCACAAGAGAATGGCCTCTGAAGGCCTCCAAACCTTCAATCAACAGGAACCAGGAACTCATGGGTTTCTCCCTCCGTGTGTCCAGCTGGTCTTGTGACAGTCTCCTCCTGGGCACCCTCACAAATAGGCCCCCCTCTCTGTCCCCTCTCTTCTTCTGAAGGGACCGTGCTAGGGCACTGGGGAGGCGGGCATCAGGGAGAGAAGATCACCGACTGCCAGAGGACCAGAGCTCGGAGGGAGGAGGAGGAAAGTGTTTCACCTGTACCAAGTGGACCAGGTGGGGCTGGTTCCAGGAATGCAAGGATGGTTGTCTATTATCAGCGTCAATCATACAGATGAGTAGGGTAAAGGAAAAGGGAAGAACACGGGATTACTTTGAGAACTGAGGAAAAAAGAAAAAGCAGTTAATAAGAGTCCATTCCCGATAGGGGGAAAAAAATCTTATTAAAGTAAACATAGGGGAAAACAATGTTGAACACGATGATGCTGCTAGAGTTTTACAACCATATTATACCTAATGATGAAATACCAGAATCATCCCCGCCGATGCAAACGACAAGAAAAGAAAGAGGCTGCGCCATCATTTAGCATCTTCTGAAAGCCCTAGTCCCCACAATAGGAAGAAAAAAAGACAATAAAGAGGTTTAGCTCTTGGTAAAGAATGGGAAAAGTTATCGCTATTTGCAGATGAAGCTTCTGTATAGAAAATCCAAGGGACTTGGCTAAAACAATGATATTTAAGGAGAGTAGAAAGAGACGTGGTATAATATATATATATACGTAGAAAGAGACGCGGTATAATATATATATACGTTTGAATGCCGACATGTAACATGATGTGGTATAATGTATATAATAATATATATAATATATAATACGTATAATAATATATATACATTTGCAACATGATGTATCATTTTAATCCTCACTGCAAATTAGCGATGTGGGTATAACCTTCTATTCTTTTCTTTTTCAATGTGTATTTATTTTTGAGAGAGACAGACAGACCGAGCACAAGTGAGGAGGGGCAGAGAGAGAGAGAGCGAGACACAGAATCTGAAGCAGGCTCCAGGCCCCAAGCTTTCAGCACACAGCCCAATGTGGGGCTTGAACCCACAAACTGTGAGATCATGACCTGAGTTGAAGTCGGCTGCTTAACCAACCGAGCCACCCAGGAGACCCTACCCTTCTATTCTTACAGATGACAAAACTCAGCCCCAGAGAGGCTTAGTATCTTAGTCAAGGTCACACAGCTTCTTCTTTTTTTTTTTTAAGTTTTTTTTTTTTTGAAGGAGAGAGAGAACACAAATGGGAGAAAGGCAGAGAGGGAGGGAGAGAGAGAAGCCCAAGCAGGCTCTGCACTGTCAGCACGGAGCCCTATGCGGGGCTCGAACTCACGAACCGTGAGATTATGACCTGAGCTGAAATCAAGCCTTGGATGCTTAACCGGCTGAGCCACCCAGCCTCCCCAAGGTCACATACCTTCTAACTGCTGGAGTGTAAACCCAGGATGACTCCCTCCTAACTCGCATTCTTTATGTGCTAACCCAAACTGACTTTTCTTTTCAATATGGACAGTACTATGTTAACAATATCAATACTTTTTAAAAGCTATCTTTTATGATACATTTTGTGCACTGTAAGCGAATGATCTCTGCCTCCCCAAAGACCAGCAAGGGTTCCTCAGGGTTTCCATGGTCAGTGTACATTTTTTCAACAAATAACATTTTAATGCTACCAAATTGCTTGCTTTCCCTAAATATGATTAGTCGTTTGTAATCCATGATCAGAGACGTGTATCATTTGGAACCAGAATGGGTCAAGAATCATGAAGGAACTGAAATTTATAGATGTTTCACTTGATGTCCCTAACAAATTTTCAAGACAAATAGTATTATACGGTTCAGATAAAGGAGGCTGAGAAAAACGGAACATTCCGTAGTCAGAGGCAAGATTCAAATCCAAATCTAACCACCACCTCCTGGTGCCATTTCACGAATTAGACTTCACTTTTCTGGTCACATACCTCAGCTCTGACAGGAGGCACGCTTCACTGATCTTCAGGCTCCCACCCCTTCTAGAGCAAAACTGGGCGTTTGGCCCAGAGAAGATAGGAGATCTTTTCCACACCCAAACATAATTACCAAAAGCCACCCCGTCAGGGGCAGCTGCCATTTACGGAGCATGTATCACGTGTCAGACCCTTTACCTACACAACCTCGTCTTCTGTTCATGGCAGCCTCGATAGGGATTGCTGTCACCATTCCCATTTCACAGCTGAGAAAGCTGAGGCTGAGGGAGGAGATGTGCCTTTCCCAAGGTAACACACTTAACAGTGCAGCCACGACTCGTATCTAGAGCGATCGGAAACTAGAACCAACTCATCCACATATTCTGTCGTGATCCCAAGTGTGTGGACAAATCTGCTGAAAACCAACCTCCACCTGGGCCCCCAACCCCTGCATCATGCGGATTCCTCAGACCTACACCCAGAGGTTCTGCTTCACAAGGTCTGAGGAAAACCCAGAAAGCCAGAGCTTCACGAACGCACCGGGTGACTGCCAAGTTCATCAGCCAGGAGACCCTCAGGCCTCGGGCCAGGATTTGGTTAGGAAAACCCACCACCAGAGAAGAAGTGAGTTAAGTCTGTTTTGCTTTTCTCTGGAAACGATAGCCTCTGGAGGTCCCTGGCCGTGCGCGCCCAGAACACGTACTGTGGAGACGAGAAACAGAATGCAATAGGTTCTGGGGAAAGACTGTATCTTGGAAGATGCCGTCTCTCAGGAGCCGGAGACACGGCTTGTGCCCTACCTGGGGAGATGACAGGTTGCTTCTCCTACTCAGCTGCGATGACCACGTGGAGAGGGGAACAAACAGGCCAACCCAGGGAAGTTAGGTGCGGGGAGTTGCGAGGAAACCGGTCTACCTAGGGCTTGGGAGAGCTGCCGGCCTATGTCCAACGTGCCCTGTTTGTCTGGCACGTTCTGCAGACAAACAACCTTGTCTGCTCTCTCCCGCCCAAGAATCCCTTACATGCACCGTGCCGCAGCCACATCCTTCCTGTAATCGACCTCCCACGTGAAGCAGAGATTTCTCCTGGAAGTAAAGCCTATCTGGCCGTCTCGGCTGCCAGGTTGGCATCGGAAGAGTGGAATCTTGCAAGCTGCAACCCTCCCCCCCCCCCCCCCCCCCCGCCGGACAGATGCCGCCACGTCGTGCCTTTTGCCGGGGCTGCTGTTTCCAGCAAAACGAGCTGTGTGCGTGGTCCACTGCCTCGCCTGGCATGTCCGGGAGCAGGAAGAAGCTGCCCCCCCCACCCCCCGTGCCAGAGGCCCCAGCTTGACTCTCCTCCCTTCTCTGATTCCAGCTCCCCAAACCTGGTGCTTTGCCTTCAGGAAGACCAAGAATATTCTGTGGAAGGGGAAGGTTAAGGGAGACAGGATGCATGTCCGTGCAGAAAACTGTTTCTAGACACTTATTCCTTAAAACCTGGTGAGTGCACAGTATGTCCAAAGACAGGTCTACACCAGCAAATGCTTCTTGTTGAGCTACTTCTAGCTGTTGCCAGCTCGGCACAATCGATCTCTCCAGAGCTAGAGAGGAACGCAAGGCCCCAACTCTCAAAGCTCAGCTAAAAGTCTGTTCAATGCAGCCCCTCTTCTGCCGGCAAAAAAAAAAAAAAAAAGAAAAAAAAGAAAATGCAAGCAGACACATAAATATGGCTACTTTTCTGGTGACAAGCTATCCCTGCAGCCCTCCATAATATGTCCCACCTTCCCAGAAAGGCTCTGCACTCATATGATGAAGATTGATGATGAATATCAGGGTGGGGTGGAGACCAGAGAGCCTGATTCTACAGTGTGGCTGTAGTTCATTCATTCATTTATTCACGCTTTCACTGAGGGAACAGATATTTATGACACATGCCAGATGAGCAAGATAAATGTCTATGCAGCCTGGTGAGGGTGTGAGAGGTGATACAGCATTGCTGTTGGACCACGGAGGCAGGATCTAATCTAGCCTAGCTGCAAGGACTCGAGGCAGGCTTCCTGGAGGGGGCAATCGCCTACGCTGAGATCAGAAAGATGAAAAGAGCACTGCGAAGAGCAGGGATTAGGGAGGGGGCCTCCGAGGAGCTAGAAGACATCCAAGGGTAGACACAGGGTGGCCTTATGAGAAGTCTTGTTCACGAACTCTACAGACGAGGTTTTACATCACATTGGGCCCAATGGGGAGTCACTGAGGTGTTTTAGAAGAATGGTATGAGCCAGTTGTGTGCTTAGAAAGGCCACCTGGCTCCAGAGTGGAGAATTGACAGAAAGAGTGATCCAGGTACCAGGAACCTACTAAGAAGTCTCTGCAATGACCTGAGACCAAGACAGCAGGTGCACAACCATGTGATGTGTTGATGCGGTAAGAGAACTGGAAGAATTATAACATATTTCAGACACACAGTTTTTTTTTAACTTGCACATATACATTTCCATTTTCGATGAGATGAAGGGCAGAATAACGGCCCCCAATCATGGCTACATCTTAATCCCTGGAACCTGTGAATTTGCTACTTTATAGGGCAAAAGGGACTTCAAAAACCCGTAAGGATCTTGATGATTCAGTTTGGCCCGATCTAATTACAAACACCCTTAAAAGGGAAAAAGAGGGGCGCCTGGGTGGCTCAGTCGGTTAAGCGTCTGACTTCAGCTCAGGTCACAATCTCACGGTTTGTGGGTTCGAGCCCCACGTCGGGCTCTGGGCTGATGGCTCGGAGCCTGGAGCCTGCTTCTGATTCTGTGTCTCCCTCTCTCTCTGACCCTCCCCCGCTCATGCTCTGTCTCTCTCTGTCTCAAAAATAAATAAAAATGTTTAAAAAAATTTTTTTAAAGGGAAAAAGAGAGGCAAGAGAAACAGAGTCTAAGAGGGAGAGATTTGACGATGCTTTTCTGCTGACTTTGAAAGTAGAGGAAGCAGTCGGGAGCCCAGGGGTGCAGGTGGTTTCTGGAAGTTAGTAAAGGCTAGGGAACTGATCCCCCCCCCCCCAGGCTTCCAGAAGGAATGCAGCCCTACCAACTCATTTTGGGCTTCTGATGTCTAGAATTGCAAAATAATAAATTGTGTCATGTTAAGTCACTAAGTTGGTGAGAATTTGTTGCAGCACAATAGGAAACATACCAGAAAAGAAACTAAGTCTCTGCCCCAATAGGTATTTAGTAAGTACATGTTTAATTAATGAATAAATGAGGCTTAGGAAGGAACAGTCGATCCTCTAAAGTAACAAGAATTTTAAGTCCTCAAACTCACCCTTAAAGTTTAAAATGGTCCTTAACTGATAATGATAGTGTCTCAGGGAGGAGAGGAGAGACTTTTCACTACGTTAACTCATCATACTGTCTGAATTTGTTACCATGTGTTCATATTACCTTTTAAAAAAAAAATGGGGACACCTGGGTGGCTCAGTCAGTTAAGCGACCGACTCTTGATTTTGGCTCAGGTCATGATCTCAGGGTTTGTAGGATCAAGCCCCGCATCGGGCTCTGCGCTGACAGTGGGGAGCCTGCTTGGGATTCTCCCTTTCTCTCTCTCTCTCTCTCTCTCTCTCTCTCTCTCTCTGTCTCTCTCTCTCTGCCCCTCCCTTGCTCGCATGCTCTCTCCTCTCTCTCTCTCAAAATAAATAAATATACTTAAAAAGAAAAACAATGATCCTTGTCTTCAAATCGGGGGGTTAAGACAGGTTTTACAGATAAAAATGGAAGAGACAGTGGTCAGTAACCCAACTGACACATTCTGAATAGACGAGGACATTATAACTCCGTATTTATTCATATACTCAATTGTTTAATAACTATGTCTGTTGTTAATAAACGGGAGCTCCGTTTGCTTCCGTGTCGGCCGTGTGATCTCATTTTCCACAGCAGCCAAAGCTCCCATCTTATGCCTCATCCTCTGGAAACTTCCTGTGGCTCACAACAAACTTGATTTCTGTCTCATCCTCCCACTTTTCTGTCTCATTTGATTTTTTAATCCGATAACTTGATATTCTTGCAGTGAGACACAGCCACAGGCCTGTTCTGAACCCAGGGAATTTCAACGGCCTGAACCTGGGGGTGCCCCAATCCCCCTCCCCAAGACCTCAATCAGGGCATTTGGCCCACTTTCTTCCAGAAGAGTCTTCCCTGTTCACCTGCATTTCTGCAGCTCTGCCCACCCACAGTTTCTTCCCGATCCCTCACCCTTATTATTCTCTAGCACTTGTCCAACTGATTCTGTTGCTTGCGGTCCCCTCCCCACTGATGCAAGTTCGATGCCCTTGACTGTGTTGTGCCCACTGGTAACATGGGGTCTGACATGTAGTAGAAGCTTAGTAAATATGTTTACTTAGTAAACATGACTTATGAAATACATGAATGAATGTGAGTCTCGCTGGAAAATGCCAGATGGAGCTGAAAACCCATTCCGGAGTTCATGGGCCTCTGAGCATGCTCTCCCCAGAATGATCGTGGGACTCACGTAAAAGCGTGGGTTACAACGCGCACACAGGGTGCGTGGGATAGGAGAAAATTAAGATAGCTTAACCGTCCGTGTTTTGCTTCTGGCTTGACTGGTGAGTGATTGGCTCCCAGTGAAAAAGGCATTTTTTCGCTTGGTGATGAACACGGCCACAGGCAGCTTACGATCATGGTGAGGGGTCATTTCCGTAGTACTCACCTGCTGTGGACTCCTGACCATGGCGGGGGGGCGGCCAGCCTAAGCCACATGTATTGTGACCTGTCAACACTGCCTACAGGTTCAGACAGCAAAAAAGAGCTGCCTGGGGAGCACGGGGCCAGTAGCTAGAGCCGGGCCACATCCACCACAGTAGGGGAGTGGGTGGGAGACTGTAAGGCTAAGACACAGTTCCTCAAAGGTCTCTGTTCTCCATTTGGGACAGGCAAGCCTTCTGTAAATTGGTGCAACTGAAGCTGGTCTTGGGTATTTGAGACAATTGGGGCTGGGTTCATAGGCCTGTCTTTCCATCTCGAGTGGGTTGCTTAATCTCACTCAGCCTTGGTTTTAACATGGGGATAATAATACCTTCATGATTACAAGGATTAAATAGGATAACATATGTAAAACACCAATACAGTGTTTAAAACTGAATAAGACTTCAGTAACTGTTAGTCCCTGCTGCTGTTAACATCACCCTCTTCCCATACTCTTCTCTGTGTTTGAGAATTGTTTATATACATGTTTACCCCATGTCTTTCTCCATCCATCCATCTATCCATCTGTCCGTCCATCCGTCCATCAATCCATCCATCCATCTATTCAGCCAGTCAGGAAGAATTTGGCTTCGGTTGTCAGGGTTGAAGTTGAATCTCTGAATTTCCATAACTACTCAATTGAGTCAGTCTATTTATTAAGCATTAAAAGAAGCATCTTTTCACATATTATATACCATTGTTCTATTCGATAGATCTGTAAGAGCCATTGTGATGGCTTGTAAGCCACCCTAAAGTTTTCTGACTTCTTAATAAATCCATTCATTCAATAAATAATGCTTTTATTCAACAACTATGGACCAGGTACTCTGCCATATCCTAAGGTATAGAAAAAGGGAAGTGGTTCCTATTCCCAAGAAGCTAATAGTCAATGGGGAAATGGCCTAGGAAATAGACAATTATAGCACAGTGTGAAGAAATGTTGCAAAGTGAATATTTGCTCTATGTTTTATATAACTGACTCACAGACAACATGCTCCTAAAGTTTAGTATTTGAACAACAAACTATTTAGGTTGCCCTTAAAAAGAAAAAACTCAGGTTTTGCCTTATTATGGTATCAGCACATTGAATATTTACCCACCCTCCCCTTAACTACCCCCAATGCGCGCGCACACACACACACACACACACACACACACACACACACTATCCTGCATGTGAGTTCATCTTTAGACTTATAGGTCCCAACCAGGGGCAAGCTTACCCTGCAACCCAGGAGATATTTGGCAATATATGGAAGCATTTTTGGTGGCCACAACTTTGTATGAGGGTGCTCCTGGCATCTAGTGGGTAGAGGCTAGGGATGTTGCTAAACATCCCACATTGCCACCCACCTCACAACTCACAGCAGACTTTTCCAGCCCAAAATGCCAATCAGTGCCAAGACTGAGAACCCTGTCCTAGACCCAGAGACTTATATATGTCCATAAGCACACGCATGTCCAAGATATGGTTGGACCCACGGATCATCTTTTTAGCCAACTCTCTAAACTCTGCTCATGGGTGTCCATGTACCAGTCTGACTCGAGAAGCCCCTGTTTTTCAACAGTTCTGACATTTGCTGGACAACCTCTTACGAAGCTAACACTTTCACATCCATTCTCTCATTTCAGAAGTATTGCAAAATCCCGTTTTAATAATGAGGAAGCTGAAACTCAGAGAAGTTAAGTCACTTGCCAAAGTTACACAGCTGGAAATTGCAGAGTCAAGGTTCAAGCATGAGTTTCCCTAAATCATGCTTGGATGTCTTTCTTCGGGCTGCTAGCACTAAATTTGTTTTTTCCAGAGAAACCCAAGACAACTTGCTGCGAGTCAGTGCCCCAAAGAGCCCCCTTGGTCACGCGACTTCCCTAAACCCAGAGACAGAGTGTCCCAAGTGCCACCATAAAGGGCAGAAATACTTGCTCCTGCAATGGAGACACTTCCATCTCTCCATGGGTTTTTGTCCCATATAAATACTCGTGTTTTTTGTGTTTGTTTTTTTTTTTTTTTTGTAGTTTCTGTATTTTGTACTTGCACAATGTGGAACAGTCCCAGCCTCTTCTTCTGGCCTCAAAATCTGTGACCGTGGAAGGAATCATCTACAGACTACTAGACTGGGGAGGAGAGAGGACTTTCCTAGGAGGGTGTACCTAGAAGAATCCCTCACCCCAGGTCTCCAGCACCCCAGCACTTTCTTTGCCGGAAGTATGCCCTTAGTCTTAAACAGGACAACTCCAGGGTGGCTAAAGTGACATCAAAAATCTGCCTGTTGCCAGAAGCCATTATTGTTCCCAGTCCCACGGAATAGAATCTTTAACCCTTTCTTGCCCTCCCTGTGCAAGTGACACAGCCAAACACATGGGCACATAGTAAGTAAACAGTTAATCTCGACAAAAAGGAAACAAACAATAAGTGAATAACGTAGACATACAAGTAAGAAGCATTGCTCTTCTTAGAGTCCTCGCTTTTTAAAAGGCTTTCCCGTTGTTTAGCTCATCCATTCATTCAACAAATAATTATTAAGCTTCTATGAGGCTCTAAGCTTTGAGCTAACACCAATCTAGAGGAAGAAAAAAAAAGACGAGCATATGCAGGCAAGCCCCGTCCTTCCAGAGCTTACAGTCAGTGGCACATCTGGATTTTGGTCAAGTCTTCTTTAATGCACAATTATGAATCATAAGAAGTGATCTGAGAAAGCAGCATAGGGTCACTGAAAGCATTTATCGGGAAAACTTCATCAGGTCTCACCAGGCTGGGCAAGGAAATGTTCCACAAGGATGGACCTCAGACTCGAGCCTGAGGGAAGATACTCCAATGTGCCCAAGAGCTGGAGCGAGCCACAAGAATGGCATCCCGAGTACAAATGACCGGTTGAGCCCTTGCCAAGAGGCAGAGCCGGGCTGAACTTCCAGTGGCCAGCAGCAGGACCTGAGAGCAGTGACCTTCAAGCTTTTTGCTCGCTTACCCACCACAAGAACCCTGGTCCTTCCTTGCAAAGGGTACCATTTCTGGTATGTTGTGAACATTGACATTTTTGTAAGACAAAAGTGTAACACACAGCCCATAGACTCTAAAAAAAAATCCTAGTAATTTCATAACACTCTCATCTATTAAAGAAGAGAACAACTCTTGTGTAATAGTTTACATTTTTCTATGTCTCCAAGGACTAATAGTTTCATTTCACTTCCCCCACAGAAGTTTAAGCTCATTGCAATATACTTTGATGCTCGAAACTCCTCTATTGATCATTTTTATCTGCTACAAAAATATGTACATAAATTGACTTTTAAATTTTGTTGGTAATTCCTAGAGTCATCGGTGCCAAGTATTAAAATAAAGTAATTCTTCTATGTGGAGATACCATTTTTTATTATTACTAAGCCATGCGTTAAAACAAGATGGCTACATTACAAATTTTGATAAATATTTATTAAGCAAAAATAATACAATTGTATTGGAAATGCGTCTTTTAATGAGATGGATCCATGAAGCTGTTTATGTTTCTGAGGATGATCAGGACTAATTATACAAAAGAAGGATTCAGTATTGATTCTTCTTCTCTTTCTTTGTTTATCTGTCTTTATAGATGTTAAATGCTGAGGAGATTTGCTCACAAAAATAAGTAGATAGAAATGGAAGTTTCTTTTTTAACCATTGTTAACTCAAGTTATTCAGACAACTGAGTTAGGTGCCCAAAACCATAGAGGGATCGAAAGTAATAAAATACTTTTAATGTTTTGGAGATTCTCAATAGGTAAAAGGTATGCTCTTTTCTTGTTTAATTTTTTCCTGGAAACCAGAAGATTAAAGGAGAAATTCAAGGAGCCTTCTCAGTGAGACCAATATCAGAGGAATTTGTATGGCAGTTGGTGATCCAAAAACAAATTTGTTTATGCATCTTTTGGAAAAGGATTTACGAATCTTCAGAACTGTATATACTTTAGCTTAAACACCACTGGCTTTGAGGGTCAGCTAACACGCCGCTCAACCCCAGAGGCTGATAATATCCTTAGTTTCATTCCAACACGCTGACCTCCCAAGATGGAGAGAAAGGCCATCTGGATCGGTGTGGTTAAGCCCCCCTTGCCTTTCTTCAGGCTGAAGGATTCCCTCCAGACTCCTCCAGACCATGCACCAGGGCAAAGAGGGGTTCTCTGTCAGAAATTAAATACCAGGAAGGGAACAGGCAGGTGAAATGAGAATGGAAAACATAACTTGATGTTGGAGGTCAAGGGAAGCTTAGCAGAAAAAGAGACATCCAATCTGCGATATAATAGACGAGCAGAAGTCAACTGGGCCATGAGAGGAAGTAAGAGAGGGAGGACATTTTAGGTGGACTGGTACGTGGAAATGAACTGAAGAAGGAAAATTCATGAAGGGTCTTGTAAGCGAGGGGGAAGAGGGTATATTCTCAGGGCAATGGGAAGCCATCAAATTGATTTTTTTTTTAATTTTTCAAACCTAAGTATAGTTGACTCCCAACGTTACGTTACTTTCGGGCATACAACTTAGTGATGCAACAACTCTGTATCCTATGCTATGCTCGCCACAGGGGTAGCTACCACCTGTCACCATACGACATTAGCACAACACCATTGACTATATTCCAATGCTGTGCCTTTTATTCCCATGGCTCATTCATTTCGTAATGGGAAACCTGTGTCTCCCACTCCCCTTCACCCATTTTGCTCATCCCTCTGCCCCTTTCTACTTTGGCAGCCATAAGTTTATTCTCTGTATTTGTAGGTCTATTTCTGCTTTGTGTTTGTCTGTTCGTTTGCTTTGCTTTTTAGATCCCACATATGAGTGAAATCATGTGGTATTTGTCTTTCCCAGTCTGACTTACTTAAGGTAATACTCTCTCTGTCCATCCATGTTGTCACAAATGGCAAGATTCATCCTTTTTATGGCTGTGGAATATTCCTCTGTGTGTGTGTGTGTGTGTGTGTGTGTGTGTGTGTGTGTGAAAACCACATCTTCTTTATCCATTTATCTATCAGTGGAAACTTAGGTTGCTTCCATATCTTGGCTATTGTAAATATTGCTGCAACAAACATACAGGTGCATGTTGAATGATTTTAAAGGAGGGACTGACCTGATCAGATTTTCACTTCACTAAAGTCACTCTGGAAACTACTGGTGGCCAAGCCCCAGAAAGAAGCACAAATCCAGAAAGGAGGTAAACTGGCCATCCCAGAGCAGTAAAGGACTGTCACCTCCTTCATTCTAGACAGCAGACCTTGTTTTATGCAACCTAAGATTATTGCTTAACTGTTCACAATCCTTTCACACTGAACCCCAGCCCCTTGTCTCCTTCTATCTCAGTACTTTTTAGTCACTTCTTCCCAACCCTGTCTGTGAACATTTATTTGCCTCTCTCGTCCTGGAGTACGACTTTACTATTAGACCTGAGCCCTAAAGGAATTCCAACACACGTGAGCCTGACTCTCCTTCCCCTTTCACTCTGGCCACAGACTTGCAGCCGGCTGTTGGGGCTTCTATAGATTGATTCCCTACTGCCTCCTCTTCTACTGCTGGCCTGTGCATAGGTATCAGAGAAAACCACTTTTTACAAATTTTCCAAGCTACAAAACATTTATAATTGAGAATTAAGATTCTGAAGGTGCCATACAGACCTCCATCTCCATATCTTTATCTCTATTCCTTTCTCTATCTCTACCCATCACTTTACACACACACACGCACACACACACACACACACACACACACACACTCCAGATGTGGATCTCAGCTCCATAAGAGGTAAACACAAACGATCAAACCTCCATTGTGTTCCCAGAGCTCTGTGAAAACCCCACAACTTCCTGAGAGACCTCCGAACTCCCACTCCCACTACATGCTTCAGTTTAGTGAAAAGCTCCCAGTCGCCCCCTTAGTGTTATACCCCATTCGTTCTGCATTGACCCACACGACTATTTTAAATTCCCATCTAATTAGACATTAGTGCACAGTGTGTGAGTGTATACAAATCCCTGATGATAATTTTGGGAAGGTGCAGGGATTTACGTTATAGCAATACAAACAGCTTGAGGTGGATTTTGAATTGGTCAAGTCCCTAACAATTAGTAAAATTCTAAAACTTAAACGCCAGGCTCCTGCCTTATGCCTTATCGCTTGGCGTATTTCTTGTCTTGCTGTATTTCTTTCCTTGTTCTCTCTTCCCAAACCAAACTACTGATCTCTCCCTTTCTTTCGTGACAGTAGTGCCTGGTGATATGTACATTTGGGTCCCATCCTCCCTGCAAAAGGCTTCTCCAAATCCCCTTCCTTTCCTAAACACAGGGCTGGTGTGAGCTGTTAAAATAATAAATATTTTCAACCCATTACACATGTGATCAACTGGGACGATACAGTACATATGATATACTTTATAATGTAACATAACACCACATATCTTTAAGACTTAATCATAATATATCCACAATGTATGATTTATAGCCCCAAACAAATATGTACATTAATAATAATTATTTAAAATATTTTTAAATTGTTTAACGTTTGTTTATTTTTTTTTAATTTTTTTTTCAACGTTTATTTATTTTTGGGACAGAGAGAGACAGAGCATGAACGGGGGAGGGGCAGAGAGAGAGGGAGACACAGAATCGGAAACAGGCTCCAGGCTCTGAGCCATCATCCCAGAGCCCGACGCGGGGCTCGAACTCACGGACCGCGAGATCGTGACCTGGCTGAAGTCGGACGCTTAACCGACTGCGCCACCCAGGTGCCCCTAACGTTTGTTTATTTTTGAGAGACAGAGCATGAGTAGGGGAGGGGCAGAGAGAGAGGGAGACACAGAATCCGAAGCAGGCTCCAGGCTCTGAGCTGTCAGCCTGATGCGGGGCTCCAACTCACAAACCGTGAGATCATGACCCGAGCCGAAGTCAGACGCTTAACCGACTGAGCCACCTAGGCACCCCAACAATAATTATTATGAGATGTGTATCTGACTACTGAAAACCCCTTTTGGATAGAGTGATATTCTAGGTTAAACAGCTTTAGTGTTTTATAACATATGATGAGAAAAATGCCAGATGCATGGAATGCGGAAAAGGGCTAAGTGACAAAGCAATATATTGTGGATTAAGTCTGGGATGCCTTGGGTTGGGGGTGGGAGGAACATGACCCATTCTCTTTCCTATATAACTTCCTAGAGGCCTTATTATGTCACATGAGGGCTCTTACAAATGTCTTGATATGCTATCCAAAATTTTTCAAACATGCCTGACCACAGAACACTTTTACCCAAAGCATGTTTCTGGCTGCTGTTCTGAGAGCACTCCTCGGAAAACACGATAGCTGGAGGGTAACTCAAATTGTATCTGCTTCCTGGTGCCCCGGGATTCCCAGCCTCCACCTCAACTTGGTAGCAAACCCCCTTTCTTGGCGGGGACATCTTTCATCCCCCCTTCTACCTTCGGGTGATCCTTCCTGGCCACTTCCAGGACAAAAATATTTGGTCCGAGTTCCAGTGATTCAGATTGATAACCCCTGTGTATTAAAAGCCCGTTTAAAACACGAGGTAGACTCAGTGAATAACTTTCTCAAGAAAATTGAATTGAATTGGATAATCTGAGCTCCTTATGAGCAGGAACCAAATCTTCGTGGCCAGCTTAGGGTAAACGCTTAGTAAACAGTTGCTGAATGAATAGTAACTAGCCCATAGTAGGTATTCTGCAAACTGTCTCCCTTTACCCGCTTCCTAAGATAGAAAATAAGACCTTGTGTGAGCTTGCATAGTGTTGTTCAGGGACTGACCTTAATGATATTTGCTACAAATTTTCATTGTGATCACAGTCTCCAGGCACCGTGAAGCTGGACTTTGCATCTGTGAACTTCGCGGCCATGTAGGACACCATTCCAGCACTCTCACATCTGTCTGATTGCTTAGAAGTTACATTTGTCTTTGAGTTGCTTACATACTCTCCAAGTTCTAGGCAAATGATTCAGGATAATCCTTCTCCATTTTTTTCACAAGTTCTTGGCCAATTAAGATGAGGAGTTTGAAAGCCGAACTGAGGAAGTAAAAATGTAACTTGAACATCTGAAAAAAACCACTCTAGTTTCTAAATGCATTGACTTTCTTAAGTTACAGTAAAAAGGAGAGAAAAGCACATCTTGGAAACTGCTGTGGGTGCACATTTGTAGTTTGGAGCCCTCCACCCCAAGAAAGTCATGCAATGCACTTCCCGGAACAGCGAATACAGGCAGCAACGTGAAACGGGTCGTCCTGGGCCACTGCCATATGACTTCTCTTACCTCTTCAGTTGGGCGTTGGAGTTTCGTCTCTCCTGTTCTACTTGAAAAGGCATTTCAGTCTTGAACAGAAAATGTCTGGACAGGGACCCTCTTCCCTGACTGCTTAGTGTCTGGTCTTGGGGTAGAAATGGGGTCACTACCACTTCCCCAAATAGGTATCTGGGGTCATCACCATCCTTTCCAACCGGTTCTTACCATCTTCTCTGGAAAGCTGAGCCAGGCCTTCTAATGGAGGTCTCTCTCCTTGACCAACTTTGGCCAACTGTCCATAGGCATGTTTATGGGAGGTTGTAAGAGTAAGAAAATATAAATACTTCCCTGAGGACCCCAGACCTACTTACTACCTGGAAAAGGAGTATTGATACTTGGACTTGCATTTCAGATACCGTGAGTGTTGGGTTCTTTCCCCTCTAGCTCTGTCTGAGAAGCAGAATATGCAAGAACACAAAAGTTGGTCAAACAGAACTTAGTTCAATACAGGTCCCATCATTTCCCAGGAGATCCTAGAATGTTCCAGATACAGTGATCAGTGATAAGTTTACAAAGAGGAGTAAGAAAAAGCTCTGATCTTGAAATGCTTCCAGTCTAGTAGGAGAGGAAGGGATGTGAGAAAATGTCTTAGAATAGCTATATGATAAGAACATTTCTGAGGAAGACAACAATCTAAATTAACTTCATCTTTGATACTCAGGAGATCTAGACAAAGATGTGAATGTTTTCAGTGGGTTTAAAGTATAAGTAGGGGTTTTCGTTACAGTTGGCTGTATTTTTCTACAGGAACAAAAAACTCTCTAAGTAGAAATGGATAACACAATAGAAGTTTATTTCCTGCACAGTTTCTTTCTTTGCACAGTGACCTAGATTCCCACGCTACATGATGCAACTGGTTCTACTGTTCCCTAGGACCTCAGAACCCTTCTTCTGGATTTTCACTGGATCTTCTCCTTCTGTACAGTGAATACACAGAGCATAGGCCTCTGCAGAGGCTTTAGAGCTCAGTACAATTTGCCTCACATCACTGCTGTCCACATCCTACTAGCCAGCAAGTCATGGTTCCATTTAACTGCAAAGGAAGCTGGGAAATGTAGTTCTCCTATATGCCCAGGGGAGTAGACCAGTGGGTGTGGTTAATTCCCAGTACCGAGGGTGCCAGAGCAGGAGAAGGATTTCAGGGAAGAGAGGGGGAATCTAGCTCTGGCAATATAAGGTGGGTGGTCACTCAATGGGGGCACTAAGCAGAACTTTTTTTCAAGACAAGTATATTTGGAATCAAGTCAGGAAAATTAAAGGAAGAGCCTGAGATTTTGTTCAACAGGGTTGAAAAGAGTAGAGTAAGAAGTTGGTCTGAGAGTCAGCTGGGATACAAGCTAAGTTATCCAACTTGGCCTCCATTCCCTATACAAAGGGACACGTTCCCCAAAAAAAGTTCCCATAAGGATGGTTTGACCTATTTAAAAACATGAGCTTTTCATTTTCTCTTTCTCTTTCATATGTATAGACAGACCCCAACGTCAAAGACCCAAAGACTTTCAAGTGGGCTACAGGCACACCCCTCAGTGCAGTGGCTTTCACCCCTGCCCTGAATCCCAGGCAAAATGCCCACACTATTGTGGCCTAAAGTATCCAATCCTTGAGTCAAAGGTCTAGATAGTTTCCAAGTGGCTCCCAGATGTTGGGCTCAGAGAAAGCAACTCTGAAGAACAATGGAAGCATGGTCTGAGATATAGGCCAAGGCCCTGCACAGGAGAACTCTGGAAGAAGATGCAGATCTTGGCTGATGCCTACATTATCCCTTCACCCACCTTTGGCATGTTTGGAGGCCAGCTGTACTGACTGACCCTAATTTCCAAATGCCTTGTCAAAGAGCATGCCTTTTTTGAAGTTTAAATGATTATTGAGTTTAATTGGTTTTGCTAAATTACACAAAAGAACACAAAATTTCATGTAATACAAAAAAAATTTTTTTGAAGCTACCTAAAATCTCACAGCTTAAAAATTGAGCATCAAATGAACATTTTTTAGACCTCTTTTTATAAATAAAGATAGACAGGTGGAAGGAAGGAAAAGAGAGTAGGGAAAGGAAGGATAAGAATATATTACGATGGAATTTGACAGCCTGGTATAGTACTTTCATGCTTTAAAAAACATCAATGATATTTACTGATAATTCAAAACACACACACACATACCACCTCAGAGAAACTTTTCAACTCATCCCTCATGGCAATAAGAATTCCTTCACCTAAGAAGTTTCCTTAGCCACTGAAACCACCATGCCACCCCTCATTCTTCAGCCTTTTGTAATTTCTTCACTGACCAAATATTTATTGAAGACCTATCTTGAGCCAGGCATTAGGCCAGCACAGGAAATAAGAAATGAGCAAGACCAACGTGGGCCCCATCTCCGTGGAGCTTAGGTGCTGCAGAGTGTTTCCTGGAGTATGGTTCGCCATCTTGGAGTATGGTTCACCATCTTGGAGTATGGTTCAACATCTTAGGGCATCTGGCTTCATGGTAAGGTGTGAGTTCCAGGAACCCACATTTTCAACAGCTGCACAGGAGATTTGGATGCACACTGCAGTTTAAAACCACTCTGCTGGTAGGACATTGCCCAAAAAAGGCATGGCAGGTATACATGACCAGCCCAAGACAGTAATCCAGGTCAAGAGAAGACAATGGGTCAGGCTGATGGAGCTACACACTTTGGGCAACACCATGGTGCAATTGTGAGTCTCACCTAACTTATGGGCAGATCAGAGTTACCACTGAAATGGAGGAGAGGGGTATTTTTTTTCATGGAAAGCAGCCTCTTTGCCAGTAATGCACTTTGGCAGATGTTTAAGGCAGGTTACATCCTTTGGGTAATCTGGTGGACACATTTTCAAGAATTTTAAAGCAGGAATGCTAACCCCAATTTCTATGAATATCTGCCAGCCATGACTTCTTTGTTCCCTGACGAATGTCATGAGGACTTAGAGTCTCTAGACAAAGATTCCCAGAGGAAGACACAGTGTGCTGCTAAAGGAAGAGTCGACTTCCCACTAAAAACATATTTCCTTGAAATATGCAGCTAAAAGATTTTTTCCTTCCCCATTTGGGTGAAAACGTCCCTATTTGGGTGAAACACCTTATTTGGGTGATCTACACTAAATGCACAGGAGAGGTTAATACCCAATGTATATCCTGAGCCCGTGGGAAGAAAGGTCTAGTTGAGCGGAAACTGTGCTTTCTACACCTAAATGACACCGCTTAACATTGTAACATGAGACCAGGTGGGAATCCGCTCCCAGGACTCGGGCAATTATGTAAACTAAATGAATACCCTATATGGAAGATATATAATATTCAGATGGCAACATTCAATTTTTAATCACCCTCCAGCCCTTTAAAGATATGGTTTTCTAAAAAAAAATTTTAATGTTTTTATTTATTTTTGAGACAGAGAGTGACAGAGCGTGACGTGAGCAGGGGAGGGGCAGAGAGAGAGGGAGACACAGAATCCAAAGCAGGCTCCAGGCTCTGAGCTGTCAGCACAGAGCCCGACGCATGGCTCGAACTCATGGACCGTGAGATTATGACCTGAGCTGAAGTTGGATGCCCAACCGACTGAGCCACCCAGGCTCCCCAAGATATGGTTTTCTAAAGACTAATTATAAATCTTATCTTATAAAACACGGAGGCTATAAGGGTCTGTATAAACCTCTGTTACATAACGACATTTATTATTTCAATGAGGGAGTGAATGAGTGCTTGAGAAAATAAAATTAAGAGACTGGAAATTAGTTGGTTTTTTTTCCAATGTCTGAAATGTTAAATAATTATTATAAACACCATACCTTTTTTCCATACTAGCTTATGACCTTTGTTAATACATATTACCAGCAAGATTTAGTGTCTCATTGTTTACTGATATCAGGTTAGGCAGAAGAAAAGTTTGGCATTTCTGGACTCTGGAAAAAATAAAGATTCATTGCCACGAGGGGGTTAACTGATAGGCCGATAATGAGAAAAGAAAGAAAAAAAAATGGAAAAAAAACCCCACAGATGTAAAATTCTAAAATCACAGATTTCTGGTGGCATTCTGTATAGAGACAAGCAGCTCTCAATATCCTCCAATAGTTCTGAGATCACAATACAGTGCAATAATTAATATTTATTATACTAATCACTGCAGGCTATCAAGAAGTTCTGTGATACATCCATATATTCCGACTCAAAAGATGGGGAGATATATGACACAACGAATATTTCTTTCACGGTTACTGTTTAAAGTTTTGCTATTTTATGGGTTTGGCTTCCTTCATGGGTAAAATTCACTTGACCAGAAAACCTCTTTCTCCAATGACGCAGGTTGCCAGGTTTAACAAACCAAAGTACAGGATGTGGGGGCGCCTGTGTGGTTCAGTTGGTTAAGCACCCGGCTACGGCTCAGGTCATGATCTCGCGGTGCATGAGTTCAAGCCCCACGTTGGGCTCTGTGCTGACAGCTCAGAGCCTGGAGCCTCCTTCGGATTCTGTGTCTCCCTCTCTCTCTGACCTTCTTTTGCTCATGCTCATGCTCTCTCTCTCTCTCTCTCTCTCTCAAAAATGAACAAACATTTAAAAAAGAAAGAAGTACAGGATATGTAGTTACGTGTGAATTTCAGATAAACAACAAATCACTTGTCAATATAAATATATATTGCATCCAATATTCAGGACACACACTAAAAGAAAAAAGTTGTTTTTTACTTGAAACTTAAATTTAATTGAATGTCCTGTGTTTTATCTGGCAGCCCTATACCAATGACTCAAAAGGAACCTGGTGTTGCATCTCAGAGTTAGTACATTCTGGAATTGTTACACTTGAGAAAGCCTGGCTGATTCTATGAGTCAGCTCCACTGAGCTTTCCAGAAGAGATCTGTAGACTTTAGGACAAAATAACTTCATAGGGGAATAATAAGCTGCCTCTGACATCTCAAGTCAAGTGAGATCAAGGCTTGAGATGAACCTGCAGGAGGTATGCAAATAGAGGTGAGTTCTAGAAAAGTAGGTTTGCAGGAGTAAGTTAACTCAATGAGGCTCCTCATAAAATCACCTCCATGGAAGCCACTGGGCTGCATTGAAGGGAGTTGCAGAAAAGGCCTCATGATCCCATTGCTAAAGCTGCCCCCGTATGTTGGGACCCCTCAGTACCCTGCTTCCCTACCTCGGGCCTGACCTGTCAGGAAGTCTTGTCTAACTCTCCTAGGCTTCTCCCTCTTCTGGAAGTTGTCATTTTAGCCCCATTTTCGTATTTCTGTAATTGTCTGTGTTGTTCTCTGTGATATTGTGATTTATAATAAAAGATGATAGATAGATAGATAGATAGATAGATAATCTTCGGGTTTTGTCCCCATTTCTGGCACAGAGCTCCTAAAACCTTTGGAATTTCCTAAGTGATGAGCGTAATACAGGTGTCTTATGTTAATGAGGTGACTTCCGGACCTCACCTAAGGATGAGGGCTAGTTGCCAGGGAAACCAACCAGGTGAATAGAGGGTGGTAACTTTTAGTCCCACCCCCGGACCTCCTGGGAGGGGAGAGGGGCTGCAGGTTGAGTCAATCACTAATGTCAGGGGATCAATCCAGCATGCCTGTATCATGAAGCCTCCCTAAACGCCCAAAAGGACAGGGTTTGGAGAACTTCCGGAGGCGCTGGGAGAGTGGCGGCTGGAGAGGGCACCACGACCCTTTCCCTACCCCTTCCCCGCCTCCTGCGGCTTTTCCATCTGGCAGTTCCTGACTCATCCTTTGATAATTAACTGGTTACCTAGTAAGGGATGTTTCTTTACGTTCCGGGAGGTGCTTTAGCAAGTTAATCAAATCTGAGGGCGATGGGTACCTCTGACTTATATTATAGCCACTTGGTCAGAAGTGGTTGGCATCTGAAGCAGAAAGGGAGTCATCTTGTAGGACCGAGCCCCTCAGCCTGTGGAATCTGATGCTGTCTCCAGTAGATGGTGTCAGAATTGGAGTGATTTCTCAGACACTCCTCTGGTGTCCAGGGTTATTTGGTGTTGTGGGAAGCCCTACACACACACACACACACACACACACACCACGGAACTGGGTCCAGGAATGCGAAAGTTTCTCTCACTAGATTCTGTAAAGGACAGAGAACGTATCTTGTAACTTTATTTCCCCAGCGGTTGAACACTACCTGGCCTGGCGTGAGCACACGATATGTGTTTGAATGGATGGAAGAAAAGGTGGATGGATAGATGATACAGTGGAAAATATTCCCTTGAGTTTATAGAGAGGAAAAAATTCGCTCTTATGCTTGTATAAGCCAAGTCACTTTATTCATATCAGGCAAAAGCTGAAAAAAGCCACCGTGTCCCCATTAGGAGGATGCATAAACACACAGTGGTGGATTAACCCAATGGAATGCTACTTAGCAATAAAAAGAAACTATTAATGCACACGATAGATAAATTTCAGAAGTATTATGCTGAGCGATAGAAAGCATACAAAAGAGTACATGTAAGTCCATTTTTGAGAAGATCTAAATGGACAAAACTAACTTAGGGAAGAAAAAAATAGGGACAAAGTTCGTCTGGGAGGTGGAAATGGTGAGGATTGACTGGGGAAGGGTCATGAGATGGGGGATGATGCTGTTCTGTATCTTGGTCGTTATTCAGATCGCCAATTGGCATCTGCCTTTGTCAAAACTCACTAAATGCACGTGTGAGACCTGCGTGTGTAATTGTGAGTACCTTTTGCCTTATAAGAAGAAATACCTGTAAACAAATATTGAAATCTGGTTCCACACCAAACTATTTAGGGGGAATGTGGTCTTAGCTGCATTTGGCTTTGAAATGCATCCCCAAAAGGGAAATGGACTGACGGCTGACTAGAGGAATACACAGATAGAAGACGAAGCAGGTAGAGTAAAATGTTAATGGCAGAATCCAAGCAGTGAGCATACAGGTGTTCACCATCAGATGTCATCAGTTTTGCTATGTGCTGGAAATTTTTCATAAAACGTGGAGATAAAAAGAAACTTCTGGTTCACGTAACTATCGGAGGACTTCACGCTAGAAAGAACTCTGAAGTTCTCAGGAGATTGGAGAGCCTTTCTCAGGGCAATCAGTTACCTCTGAGGCATTCTGGGGGAATTGGCCCCTCTCTAGTGAGACCCTCAAATACCAGGGATCCAACCTGGGCACAACTGGTGACAATTCTACTCAAGTGATTTTTTTTTTATCACCTCGTCTGTTCCCACACTTTCTCCCCTGAAAACGTTGCCCATTTATTTCAAAATAAGAAGAACCCCCTCCCCAGGGCCCCCCTCCCTCCTGCACCCAGCCTCGTGGGTCTTCGACCTTTAGTGCTTTAGGGTCTGGCTGAGGGAGATCGTGTCAGCCTCGATCAAAGGTCAATGACAGGCACCTGACTCCCGGGGTTCATGACGGGCAAAGCTGCTCCCTCTTGCAGAAATGGTACCTGAAGATCACTCTCCCTGACATGTTTCTGCAGCTGTGGAAGAAGAGCATTTACTGGAGTGAAATTTCGGCCCGAGGGGAACTTGAACATCATGCCCACAATTAGAAGTGACATGTGACCGAGGATTAAAAAGCTGGCTGCCAGAGAAAGGAGCCAGCTGATTCTTTTGAGTTGCTCAGATTCAGAAAAACTGCCTTTGTAATTCCATCTGTGAAAGGTCCAGAGACTTCTCAGTTTGATCTGTTAAAAGGAGAGAGAGAGAGAGATGAAGATAAGGGATCCCTTATAAAAACAAAACAAAACAAAAATGTCACAGGCTCCCTGTAAAGGGAAGAGAGGAGAGAGGAGGGTGGAGAGATCAGTCCTTGTTCAGCTGGAAATGTCTGTGACTTTGTGTCACCTCTTGGCTGCAGGATGTGGGAGAGAAGTCACAGCGGAACACCTCACTCTTGAACTTCAGAGTGTCCCCAGTCAGGGAGTTGCAGAATCAAGCAGCTACATTTGATGCTGGGTATTCCGGCAGTGCTCTCGTTAGGAAGTCTGGGTTAGGTGACCTTCTACTCAGAGACAGATTTAAACTCTACACCCTGATCCAAGGCAGGGAAGGGTGTTCCCCATCACCGGAGGTATTCAAACCGACACTGGACCAGAATATAAGGAATCACTAAAGACAATGAAAGGATAGAGTGATTTTAGGGGCTGAATTATGTCCCCCCCCCCCGACACACACAAATTCATGTGTTGAATTGCTAATCCCCAATACCTCAGAATGTAGCCATATTTGGTGGTAACCTTTATTGAAGTGATTATGTTAAGTGATGGCATTAGAGTGGGGTTCTAGTCCAGTACAACTGACATCCTTACATGAAAAGGGAGAGACCACCAGGGGCACATACACAGACAGATGATCAATGAAGAATTAGCAAGAGGGCAGTCACCTACACCCCAAAAAGGGCCTCACAGAAAACCAACCCTCCTGCCACCTTGATCTTGGACTTCTGGCCTCCATTGCTGTGAGAAAATAAACTTTAGTTATCTAAGCCCCCCAGTCTGGGTTATTTTTTATGGCAGCTCGAACAAGCTAAGAGTAGATGGCTTTCCAGCTTCCATCTTTGAATGTAAGCTGCATGGAGGCAAGATCTTTGACTTGTTCGCTATAGGATTCCAAACACCCACATATTCCTTGACAGAGTAGGCATTCCATAAATAATTGCTGAATGAATGAATCTTATGAGACTTTCTTGAGAATTCTATGTTAACTGGAAGTTCATAGCCAAGTATAGTGCCTTTTTTTTTCTTTATTTTTGAGAGGCAGAGAGAGACAAGTGCAAGCAGGGGAGGGGCAGAGAGAGAGAGGGAGACACAGAATTCGAAGCAGGCTCCAGGCTCCGAGCTGTCAGCACAGAGCCCGACGCAGGGCTCGAACTCACGAACTGTGAGATCATGACCCCCGACGCAGGGCTCGAACTCACGAACCGTGAGATCATGACCTGATTCGAAGTTGGACGCTCAACCGACTGAGCCACCCAGGCGCCCCAAGTATAGTGCCTTTTAAACTTACCTGTTGGCCCTTGATGTAATTCTATTCCATTTATTATAGCATGTAACATTTTTTCTGGTTTGATGTTAGAAAATGTGGGAAACACGGGCATTAAAAGAGAAAATAAAAGTCTTCTGAAATCCTGGCCTTAAGATAAAACTATTTTTGAAATTGCATTTAAGGAAGCGAAGTATTTTCCCATGTTTTAATTGTCTATTTGAATATTTCCTCCTTTTTTATGATTTTTTTATTGTTTTATGCCTTGAAAAAAATGTCCCAATTGCCCAAACAATTAATTAGTCATTTCCATTTTCTTTGGGGATATTTCCATTACCAAACCAAAGTATGTTCATGATTCAAATTTTGAAAATACATGAAAGTTAAAAGAATAAAAAAAGTCATCTCTGACCTTTTATTGTTTTCCTTCCCATCGATTTTCAGTGTAAAAATATACACAAATATGTATTTGTTATCATATAGTACCTATAAAATTTTATATGCTAATTTAAAATTTATCTATATGATTATAAAGTGAACATCTGATCACTGTATAAAATCTAGAGACTACACAGTATTACTTGGAGAAAATGAAAACAAGTAAATCCCAATCCCCCAGGCAGAACCACTGTTAACATTTAATATACAGCATTTCCTTCTAGTTTTTCCTTGTATATATTTTTACATAATTGTAGATCTTGTGCAATATCCACAAGATTACATTGATTTTAATCATTTTTCCATCTAAAATTAATACATACTCATGGTAGAAAACTGTATATCCAAACGCGTAAAGTAGAAAATTAAAATCACGAACAGTGGTAACGTTCAAAGAGAGTCACCTTTAATAACTTTGCATATTACCTTATAGAGTAATATTCACATGACTTCTTTGAAAGTAACAAGAGAACATACATGTAAATCACATAAGTGTATATGTGACACATTTAAGGTAATATTCACAGCTTTTCCATGTATGATTATAAACTGAATAATTAGTATAAACTAATCAAGTGGTTTAATGTTTGTTATTTTCTCCTGAATTTTGAGAGTCCTCAACTTTGTTCTCCAAGTTGCCGACTCGATTTTCTGCAGAGCAGTTCTACCGTCTGCTCCCTCCAATGATGATTTGAGTTCTCTTTTTGCAAATGAGCTTCCTGTGTCAGCCAGCTAGTCACCATTTTTCTCCACTGATTTTTGTCTCATGGTTTTCTGCTCATCATTCAGCATTTAGATGAGAGCGTTTACTTTGTTTTTGTTTTGTGTCTTTGAAATTTTCTCTGGCTTATTTGTTGTTGTTGTTGTTTCTTAATCAGACTTTTTACCTTTGCTAATTGTAGTTCATATGCAGTTTAAGACATAATGCAGAGAGATCCCGTGTACCATTTCCAAGTTCCCCCAGTGGTAACGTCTTGTAAAACTATAGTCCAATTTCACGACCAGGATACTGACATTGATACAGTCAAGATACACAACTCTTCTGTGTCCTTGTTCTTTTGTACTCATGTCCACCTTCTGTCACCCTCTGTCTGCCTCCCTTTGTCCCTGACCCCTGGCCACCATTAATCTGTTTTCTGGATTTCTATAATTCTGCCATTATAAGGAATGGTATATAAATGAGATAATGTGTTACATAACTTTTTGAGGTTGGTTGTTTCACACAGCATTATTTCCTGGACAGTCAACAAAATTGTTTTGTGATTTTATGTTTTGAAACATTTACATAAATGATACAAAATTTTGGCGAACAGACCTTCAGATGGCTCCCATAATCGCCACTCCTTGGTAGTCATGCATTTGTGTAATTCCCCTCATGTGTCACTGGGATCTGCAACTTGCTTATAATCCATGAAATGAGGTGAAAAGCGATGCAATATATGTGATTACACGTATGTGATTGTGCAAGAGTGTAACACCATCTTGTTAGAGTCTCTTTATCCTTTGCTGGCTTTAAAGAAGCAATCTGCCATGAAGCAAATGGCTGTGTTAGGGAAGCCCATGTGACAAGGAATCATGGATGGCCTGTCAGTGCTGAGGGTGACCCCTTGAAAAATCTGAGGACTTCCATCCTGCAACCACAAGGCAATGAATTCTACAACATTCTCAGGGAGTTTGGAAGTCACTCCTTCACCAGTAGAGCCTCTGATGAGACCACATCCCTCACCGATGCTAGGAATGCAGTCTGGCGAAATACTGAAGCAGACAACCCAGCTAAGCCATGCCCAGACTTCTAACCTACAGGTACTGTGTGACAATAACTGTATTATTTGAAGCCTCTGAGTTTGTGGTAAAACTAATACAATAACCTAATGGAACTCGCCATTCTTCACTCAGTGTTGTTTTCAATATTTGCTATATTATATTATTGAACTGCTTTATAGAATTTCAACATATCCAAACCACAACTTCTCCATTCTACCTTTTAAAAGGATGCATTTCCACTTCTTAGATATTAAAAACAAACGCTATAGGGGATATCCTCATACATGCTTCACACATATACAGCAGTTTCTTTAGAAAATGTGTTTCAAAGTAAAATCACTAGCTCAAAATACATGTGCATCTTCAAACATTACTATGTATTGTCAATTCACTCTCTAAAGTGGTTGCATAATTTTTGCACAGGACAGTTCTTGATTCTCTGTATCTTCACCAGCACTTTACATGATCAGACTAAGTCATTTTTTACTAATGTAATCTTATGATATGACCGCTTTTTGTTCCATATCACTGATTACAATGAGGTTGGGCTTTTCACATGTTAATTGGTCATTCAGATTTCATCTTATATGTAGATTAACTATTCATGTCCTTTGCCTAATTTTCTATTGAAAAGCTTTCATGTGTTTTATTGATTGGTAGGAAGCTCTTGTATTCTGGATATTTCTCTTTCATTAACAATGAGCTGACATAAAATTCTCCTAGTTGGTAAATGGTCTTTCATGTTTGTGTATGGAATTTGGTGTGTGTGTGTATATATATATATATATATATATATATATATATGTATATATATATATGTATGTATATATATATTAATTTTAAGGTATATATATATATATACACACAAAAAAAATATATATTAATTTTAAGATCAAATATATGCATATTTTTCTTTATAATTTGTGCATTTTGTGTCCTGCGAAAAAGTTTTCCCTTCCTAAAAGTCATAAAGATATTTTTCTACATGGCTTCTAAACCTTTTCAAGTTTGTTTTCATAACTGGGTCATTATGCACTTAGAATTTATAGTTTCAGAGTGAATATTATTCAGTCATGTAAAAGAAAGAAATCCTGCCATTTACAACAACATGGATGAAACTGGAGGACATTATGCTAAGTGAAATAAGCCAGATACGGAAAGACAAATATGTATGAGTTCACATACATATGGAACCTAAATACAGCTGAACTCCTAGAAACAGAGAATAAAATGGTGGTTGCCAGGGCCAGGGGGAAATGGGGAGATATTTGTCAAAGGATCCAAACTTTTAGTTACAAGATAAGTAAGTTCTGGAGATTTAATATACAACATAGTGACTCTACTGTTAATAATAATAATAATAATACTGTATTGTATGCTTGAAATTTGCAGAGAGTAGATCTTAAGTGTTCTCACCATCAAAAAAAAGTGACTATGTGAGGCGATGGATGTGTTAATTAGCTTGATTATGATAATCATTTCACAATGTATACATATATCAAATCATCACATGGTACACCTTAAACATACACAATTTTTATTTGTCAATCATTCCTCAGTAAAACTGGAAAACAATGCCCTTTGTACCAGACATATTCCTTTGATAGCTGGCGTAAGGCCATGTTGTGTGTGCATAAGAACGTCAGCTTTCCTAGAAATATTTCAACAAAGCTACACAAATCGAGACAATCCAGTGGAGTATTATACTCAGTGAATGTTTTACATAGCATTTCATTGACTGCCCTTCAACTTATTCTAAAAAGGAGGATCCAAGGTTTCGCCACCATTGTATAGATGGTAAAATGGATGAGGCGTAAGTGAAAAGCATTTCCGAGTCCATTTCCTTCACTACTTGACCATATTGGTTCATTCTGCTTTATTTTTTCAAAAGTCTATCTTCTTCACAACCATGCTGAATTCTCTGATGACAGGTTAATGCTGCCAAGCTGGCAACTTGAAATGAAGTAATTTTAAAACCTGCATTCTAATAATGGGAGTCGCTCACTTTTGAGCCTATAACTAATTCAAAAGCAATTGAAGTCTCCCAAAGAGAGCCCACTGTAGTGGGAAGCAATCCCTCCGGCTCCAGAGTGAAGCCGTGAGACAGGCTAACTCCATCAGGCGGGTATGCAGGCAGGCAGGCTGTCTCCTGAAAGAGTGAGAGCCCAAAATAGAATAGGGATAGAGTTGATCGCACCACAGTCAGGCTACCTGATCAACTCCCTTAAAAGTCCACGTTCCTACAAAACAAGCTAACGCTGATGCATTGCACAGACTACAAGCGGGGCTTACGCATATGTGCATATATCTCTCAACAAATGCTAACAGAATAATACCGTTTAAGGGTGGGCATCTCTTATGCACTGAACACTAGAAAACATGCCTGCTGTATAGTTTTGAGCAGCCCGCAGTGGTTTCTTTAAACATTAACTGAGTGACTTCCATGTGTTCAATGTTTCTCCTATCAATGTTGAGATTTCATGAAGATGCACACGTAAAAGAACAATTACAACCAAAGGAAAGTGTCACTAACAAAATATACAAAAAGAATGGGGGAAATGGCTCTGTCAGAGTAAATGTGTGACGACTCACAGAAAAAGGAGATGCTATTGGAGTGGAATAATTGCCAAAAGTTGTGAAAAGTGAGTAAATAGCAAGTGATTTGGGGATTTTAGTTCTCTGCAGCCCTTCATCCACACGGTCGTTTTACTATTCCCCAGAACGATCAACAAAACCAGAAGAAAACCTACTGAACAGGAGAAGACATTTGTAAATGGCATATTTGACAGAGGGTTAGTATCCAAAATATGTAAAGAACTTATACAACTCAACACCCAAAAAATAATAATAATCAAATGTTTAAATGATCGGAAGACATGAGCAGACATTTCTCTGAAGGAGACATCCCGATGGCTAAGAGACACATGAAAAGATGCTCAACATCACTTGTTATCAGGGAAATGCAAATCAAAACTATAATGAGATACCACCTCCCACCTGTCAGAATGGCTAATATCAAAACCAAAGAAACAACAAGTGTTGGTGAGGATGTGAAGAAAAGGGAATCCTTGTGTACTGTGGGTGGAAATGCAAACTGGTGCAGCCACCGTGGAAAATGGAGTGAGGGCTCCTGAAAAAATTAAAAATAGAACTACACTATGATCGAGTGATCACACTACTGGGTATTTACCTAAAGAATACAAAGATACTAATTTGAAAGGATATATGCATCCCTGTTTATTACAGCATTATTAACAATAGCCAAATTATGGAAGTGGCCCAAGTGTCCATCAATAGGTGTGGATGGACTAAGAAGATGAGAGGTGTGTGTGTGTGTGTGTGTGCACGCACACGCGTGTGTAGTGGAATATTATCCAGCCATGAGAATAATGAAATCTTGCCATTTGCAAAAACATGGACAGAGCTAGACAGTGTAATGCTAAGTGAAGTAAGTCAGAGAAAGACAAATACTATATGATTTCACTCATATGTGTCATTTAATAAAGAAAACTAATGAACAAAGGGGGAAAAAAGAGAGATATAGAGTCAAACCAAGAAACAGACTCTTAACTATAGAGAACAAACTGCTGGTTACCAGAGGGGAGGGGAGTGAGGGGATGGGTGAAATAGGTGATAAGGGTTAAAAAGTACACTTACCATGATAAGCACTGGGTAATGTACAGAATTGTTGAAAAAAAGAAAAGAAAGGGAAGGCAGTTTTCACTGCTCAGCTCTGAATTTCAATCTAAACTTGTAAGTCCACAGCAGATAGTCTTGAGGGGTAGATTTCCAAAAAGAGAAAAGGATTTGCTTAGATTTCCCCAAACTAGGCATTGACATATCAGGAAGTAAAGCTTGGAAGGAATAACCGTGTGGTAGATCTTGGGCAAGGACAGGTGTAAAAATGGCGAAGGGCAGTATCCCCACACAGGAAGGGTTACGCCATCCCTGTGCTGGAGGAGGGCACAAGAAACTAAAGGGCACAGGGTGAAGGAGTAATAAATACCCTCTCCCCACGCTTTGGAGGAGGGGTAAACCCCCGTGGGCAGGAGTTGAAACATCTGTATCAGAATACCAGATGTCATTCTTCCAATGCCACAAGGATGCATAGACCCTCCACCTGTATCCATATGATCTCTTAGCAAGGAGGCAACCTGGGGGGATACAGAACCCCGATGGCCAGGGGAAACGGGGAACAACTGAGTCAACAACCTAAAGACAGAGAGATCAGGTTTCAAACAGATGATGTATCTTTGATTGGTAAGACTGAGTCTTTTTCACCGAAAGAAGCCTTGGTGATTTGAAAGCACCACGAAACAACTAGCTAACATGGACTACTTCTCCTGTCTGACCTATGCGATCAGCATCTTGGATTCCAGAGGATAATGACACCAGGAGAGGTGGGAAGATACATGGGGGTGGGGGGAGAAAGGAAACAACAGCCACCACCCAGGAGCTCAATCAGGGACAGACTGAGGATTAACCAATAGATGCTGATCCACTGGGTTTTGCGCTGGAACAAGCTCAAGCTTCCCTTTCACTTTTCTTGTGGGCGAGCGCAAAGAGAGGGACACGAGCCTTGGTGTCAGGATCTGTGGGTTGCAGTTACACACTGTGACCTTTAGATGTATCACTTAAGCCACCTGCACCTCGGTGTCATCACCAGCAGAATGTCCTCCACTGCCCTGCTGATTTTACAGCAAGGGATGCTGTAAGGATCCAAGGAGAAAATAGCTCTGAAAACTCTGAAGCATGATGCAAACATGAGGCATTTCTATAAATGAGATTCAATGCTATTAATTAGATCCATTGCCATTTATTGAATCCACAGCCCCCTCAAATTACTTGATGAGATAAAAGGAAACATTTTATGGCTGGAAGTCATCATTACCCGTCATGTCACAAGTACGTGCTTTTCCAAAAAGGCGTGTCCAGCGTTGAAACCCAGGGCACAAAGAGCAGCGTGTCCCAGAAGTTTCCCTGAGCCACAGAAAAGAGGAAAATGCAGAGTAACGTGAATCATCTAAGCCTCCTGGCCTTGTTTCCAGATCCACAAAATTGGAAGAAGTGGAGCACTAGTTACAGCGTTCTTGACATTTTCTGGGGGTAGGAAATGAAGAGAATTATCCATTACTCATCACCTGCCATGTGCCAGGTACTCGGTGAGGGTATTTTCTGTGTGTAGTCTTTATTATTCCTTTCAACCTTCCCATGAGATTATGGAGAAAGGGACCGATTTTCAAGGCGATACGCAATATTATAACGTGCAAAAGAGGAAGATGCTAAGATTAGGAATTAGGAAGATGGCAGAGAATGTGTGGTGGTTTACTTCACAATTTGAAGTAAAAATAATGAGGCAAAACGTGTGAGAGAAGAAACAGGCATGAGGTACTGCATGGTAAAGGAGGGTTCTCATGGAGGATGGAAGCGTCGTTTGGCTGGAGCATAGCTGTATGTAGATAGTAGAGGAAGGTGAAATGTGAGCATCGGGCTGAGACTCTCTATCAATCATGGTTCAATCAAAAAATCAGAGCCAGTAGGATATACACAAATTCACTACAGGGAAATTCTTACATAGTTGTGGAAGCCAGTTAAATAATCTGTTAGGCTGTTGTGTTTGCCTCCGATGCTGGTGCTTAAAATCCCCAGGGCAGGCAGTTAGGAAGGGAAGATGAAGAAGAGGCTGGAACTTTTCATAACTCGGTAATCAAATGATAACTAATCCAGTGTAAAAAAGGGTAAAGTATCGGCCTAGACATTTCTCCAAATAAGACCTATAAGTGGTCAATAAGTTCATGAAATGATGCTCCACAGCCGTAGCCAGTAGGGGATACAAATCAAGACCACAGGGAGACACCACTTCGCAAACACTAGGACGGCTGCCATCAAAAAGACAGATAATAATAAGTGTTGGCAAAGATGTTGAGAAATTAGAATCCTCATGCATTGCCGATGGGAATGTAAAGCGGAGAATTCGGTTCTTCATAATGACCATATAACCAGTAATTCTACTCTTAAGTATATACCAAAGAGAGGATGTGAGGGCGATCTGGCTGCAACATCTGTCACCCCATTGATCGTCAGGGTTGATTCGGCTGATCTGGCTGGCTAGGTGGGTGTCCCCTTCCTCCCTCACCGCTCCATGTGCGTCCCTCCCGAAGCTGCACGCTCGGTCGAAGAGGATGAAAAAAAAGAAAGTATATACCAAAGAGAAATGAAAGTGTTTGTCCACAGAATCACTTGTACGCAGATGTTCGTAGCAGCGTGACTCATCAGAGCTAAAAGGTGTAAACAACGTGAAAGAAAAGATAAACCAAATGTGGTACATTCGTACGCCAGAATATTATTCACCAGCAAAACAGAATGAAGCAGAAAACATGCTACAACCGTATATGAACCTTGAAAGCATTATGCTAAAGGGAAAGAAGCAGAACCCATGTTGCATGTTTCCATATACATGAAATGTACAGAGCAAGCAAATGTATAGAAACAGAAAGTAGGACTAGGGGTGAGGGGCAAGGGGTGTGGGAATAGGCAATGACTGTATTGGGTATGGAGTTTCTTTGGGGGATGATGAATGTTCTACAATGAATCGTAGTGATGGCTGTGCACCTCTGCAGACATACTAAAAAACAACGAATTGTACATTTAAATGTGTAAATGTATGGTATATGAATTATATCTCACTAGAGCTGTTAAAAACAAAAATGAACATGCATGAGCTAGAATCCAATAAGGGTAGACTGAAACACTTGTCCTTTCTTACTTTGGAACAAGGGAATCCTGCAGAGGCTGGGTGTCTTCGTCATGGAGCTACCCTCACATGCCTGGCCTAGGAATCAGAGAGGCTAAAGGAGGGTCCGAGGGAAGGTAAAGCAATTCAGGCCCAGACGCTGTTTAATGCCAACAAGGTGAGTCAGCAGATCATTAGCAATGGACACGCACTACAAAATGTCAGCCAGCTCCCTTCTTCCCACCAGGCTTCCAGGACCTCCCTTGTGGCTTGCCCTAGCTGGACACATAAGGGACTTCTGGGAAATGTAGTTCAGCCTAGACAAGTTGAAACATTCTCAGGCCTTTAGCTTGGACTGAATTATACCCCTGGCTTTCCTGAGTCTCCAGCTTTCTGGAGATCATGGCATTTCTTAGCCTCCATAATCATGTGAGCCAAGGCCTCATAATAAATCTCTTTATATATAACCTATTGGTTCTGTTTCTCTAGAGACCCCTGACTAATTCAGTGATGTTTCAGGAAGAGGTAGGTAATTACTTCCAAAAACTGAAGGCAGAATCAAGGATTAAACGTTGTCAGAACAGAAACTAGATTGGGGCCGGAAATGCTGTAGAATAAGAGGGAGAATTTTTTTTTATCAAGGCTTCCATTAAACAGTTGATCCCCTGGTTCATAAATACAGAGTGGGTAGACAAGGTGAACACAGTAGAGTGTGCATTACTCCAACAGCTAAGGAAAATATACTCCAGTAAGTGATTTTTGTGGATGTTGTACATAACCATGCTCTCCCTGGTGGAATTGTTGAAGGCCACTTAATGAGGGATCCAAATCTGGCTCTGACAGCAATCGTGGCAGCAGCTTTAAAGACATTTTACAGAAAACACAAGCAAGACAGATAGTTGCTCAGAGTTTTCAAGAGCTGAAGGGCAGTCTGTAGAATGCAAGAAAGTTGAATGTATTGGTAACCATCAGAATGGACATCACTCAACACAGACCTGGGATGACGTAGTCTCAATGTGGATCTACTGGAAAAGCTGATGAGATGGCAAAGGTGAGGAAGCGTGGGAAGATGGCAGGGTCCATGGCATTCCCACTTGTGCTTGTCACCCACCCAAAAGTCACCTGCTGACCGAGAAAGTTTCAAGTCCTATTTGCCTCAAGGGGAAGCCACCTTGCTGAGGACGACATTCCCGCCTGAAATTTCCAGATCCTGTTTCCCTCCATTTCCCTAGAAATGATATCTTAATTGACTTTTAATTATTTTCATTTCTCAAAGTTAATGACCCTCCAAAATTATCATCTCGGCCAAATCACTCTGCCTGCCTCTGTGTAACGTGTGTACGGGTGCGTGTGGGTTTGTGCTTTGGGAGCATAAGCAAGTACACGCGTTTATAGTCATCTGTGATTACCCTTCTTGGTCAAAGACAATTGTCAGAATCTCGATTCCACCTGTGTGACAACAGCTGAGAACAACCTTTCGGTACAGGAAACAACAGCAACTGGGAAATGTCTCTGTGCTTGTGCCTAGGATGGAATTTCTCACATTTTCGCGGTTCGTGACCTACTGGGTGTCTCAGAAATATTTTATTTTCATGGCAACCCTAGGCCAAAAGAAAAGCCCGTTCCCTTATTAAGTAATTAGGTCCAAGGAACTTAATAAGTAGTTATGCCTTACCAACTTCGCGGCCATTTGAAAAAAAATAAATAATGCACGTAAATGAAAGGAAGTTCCCGATCGCCTTCATTATCTGCACCTTAATCACCCCATCTTCATTCTGCCACTCCTCCCTACCTGAAGCACCCCTCCCCGTTCTCTCTCTATACACCGTTTCTGTCTTCATGATACACTCAAGTATTACCCTACCTGCCTGTCACATCACACCGTCCCCCACTCTGCCGTGAGAATTTCTCACACTTGGCTCCATGCTTCCGGAAGACTCTGTCCGTGCCCTTAACACAATATCAGTTATTCACCGACGATAGACTGCTTACATTAAAAGTGAGGGAACATGTTTCATTCCTGGCTCTCTCTCAGCTCCTCACGGGGTCTGCCACCTTGTAATTGCTTACTACATGTTTATTCACTGGATGAATGATGGATGTTACCAATCTCACCAAGAAACCTTTAGGTGACACTGTGTGAGAACTCTAGGTGCCAGCCTACATATAAAAGCACAGCCATAAATGTGTGTGTGTGTATATATGCATGTCTACATATACACATGCAAATGTATGTAGATATTTGCATTTATGATGCACATATGCATGTTCACATAAACATCTGCCTCCATCCCAGCTTCCTGAATATTGGTTCTGGATCCCTTTCCTGAGCAGAGCACAGAGAGATTAAATTACACAGCTAGGACATGGCAGAATTAGAATTCAAACCCAGGCAGGGGCACCTGGGTGGCTCAGTCTGTTAAGTGTCCGACTTCGGCTCGGGTCATGATCTCCCAGTTGATGGGTTCAAGCCCCGCATCCAGCTCTGTGCCGACAGCTCAGAGCCTGGAGCCTGCTTCGGATTCTGTGTCTCCCTCTCTCTGCCCCTCCTCTACTCACACTCTGTGTGTCTCTTTCTCTCTCTCTCTCAAAACAAGTTTGTTTAGAATTCAAACCCCGGCAAATTAGCTCCTTGTTCTTAACCAATATGCTCTCTTGCCCCTCATTCCTCCTGGCTGAAGTTCTGTCACAGGAGTATGTATACAACGGGAAGTCTTTCCCAAAACAAGTCAAGTGAGCGGCTTGTACTTTGCCCCCCAGCCTCGCCCCTGTTGCCCACTACTTCTTCAAACACCCATCATCATAAAATCTCTGAATTCAATAAATTCAGCAAATGAACAAGTAGTGCCCTAATCTGTACCAGGCACCGGGGTACTGATCCCAGCAGATCACGGCCCCCACCATGGCTGAAAAGAGAAAACAGGCCTCATGGGCTATACAAAGACAATATATAAGATGTATACGGAGTGTGGAATAGGACGTAGCATCTCATCGTGTTAAGAAAATCACAAAAGACCCCCCCCCCCGAGGAGGACACCAGCCTCCCAGAAAGCAGGGTTCCTATTCAAACCAGTCAGGTTGAATTCACTCCAACATACACAGTCAAATTCTGAGTGACACTGGTACATTTAAGGCAGCACCACACTGCTCTGAGACAAGGAGACGAGGGAGCCCACTCAGCTCTACCAAAGCCTTGGGCAAGCCGTTCCCCAACCCCGGGCCGTGATTTCCTCCTCTGCAGATGCTGCGTGTAGTAGGCTGAACTAAATAGACTATCTTTAGCTCCAAAACCTCAGCCCATCCTATATTAGATTCCAAATATGTAATCAAATATTCATCATGGTTCTCCAAAAATAAGGAGAAAGAAGAGAATTTAAAGGAGGTGCAGTTATTTCAGCTTTTGGCAGAAGAACCCAGAGACCAATGGCCAGTGGCCACAGAACCCATAGGGATATAGAGTCTTTCAACCCTGGCCCGCTAGTCTTCTTGAGTACCAGAGCAGCAATACTCAGATTGCTCCCTGCTGCCCCTCAAACTCTGAAACTTACCCTGTTGGTGAGCAATACTTAATATCACTGAGCACTATCTTGTGCCCAGAGGTGTATTAGACCCTTCGTATCTATTGCCTTGCTTCATCTTCATAGCAACGCTGTGAAGACAGGCTACTTTCACAAGCGAGAAAACAGACTCAGAGGAAGTAAGTCATTTCCCTAAGGTCACACCACAAAAGCCAGCCAAGAATCCAGATCCATAGTATTCTACATTTGATGTTCCTTCCACTCTGCGCATGGCTGGCTTTGATGGGATGTAATGGAGTAGAGGAGTCAAAGTAAGAAATGAGTCAATAATAAGGGATACGCTCTGAAGACAAAGCCCAGAAAACCAAAAGATTATATTCCATCAAAGCTTTGACAACATATTCATCCTCTGTTAAAAACAGCAGGTAAACGCTTTGAATATTCAACTTATTTCAAAAGAAGGGAATTTATATTATCTCCTTGCCCTGCCTGTTTGCTGCTACCTTGCTTGCTCTCAGTTGCTGTTCACAACTGGTTTTTGTGATTTGCTAAAGAAAATGCCTTTTTTCAGATTTGCTAAAGAAAATGCCTCCAGCGAATATCAACACTGAGCAGCTTCGGGGTCTTTGAGGAAAGGATAAGGGGTGCCAAACATCACACTGGGATTCCACCGTTCGTCGTACTAGCCACTGGAGAGTCAAAGAAGTATGCATCAGTTTGTGACCTCTGAGAGGCAGGCACCAAGATGGAAGTAGACGCTCAAGAGATTGGTTGGGTGAAATACTTGTGGAAATAAAAGTTTTGGAAGAGAGAAGGGAAGTAGATTGGACAGAACCTTCAGACTATAATTCAGGTCTGAAACCCATGAAGAGAAGGAAGGAAGGAAGGAAGGAAGGAAGGAAGGAAGGAAGGAAAAAGAGAGGGAAGGAGAGAGCAAGAGAGGAAGGGAGGGAGGGAGGGAAACCATCCACCAAAACGATAGGTCTGCCACAAAGTTCTCCATATAAAAGATACCCACTTGAATGAATGAATGAATGAATGAAACATCTCCATATTGAAGCTACTAACCTATGCCTCAATGTCGACCATTTGAGGCCATTCATTCAGCCAAGTAGATATATGCAGCTACTACGTACCAAACATAATACTGGACAGTGGGGTGCTGAGATATGTGTTCATGGCTCCTGCCTGCAAGAGATGAATAGCAACCAGAAATAAGACCAAATGTTTACTTTTCTAATTGGTCTTATAGCAGGATACACAAGGCACTTAGATGATTGCTATGGTTCGTATGTGTCTGTTGCAAGGAACATAAAACCCAACTTGCTGGGGCTTAAATAGGATGGCTATTGCTTCCCATAAATGCTTTCATAACAAAGTTGTATTTTCCTTTCGTTCCGGGTTCAGAAAGGGCATCTGCAACCTAAACCTTTCTCTTTACAGGACCTCTGTATCCATGCACCAATATCCCCATTTTTTCTACCAAGTCCACTAATGCTACAAGCTTGATAGTCTCTTTCCCAAGGCACAAGAGCCAGCTGATTCGCCAAGCGGAACCCTCTGTTTTGCCCTTCATGCCATCTCAACCAATTCCATACTTTAGAGTGTTATTAACAATGCCCCACTTTCTGCTAGCAAGGTTTCTATAATTTGAGATGCCTTGAGTTATGAATAATAAAAAAAAATTAACCCAGAGTGCTTTTCACTATAAAGAGGATATACGGGTGAATAATGAAGGTCTCGATGCAGGGCAGTGTTGGTTTGATTCGGCAGCTCGACGATGTTATCGTACCCATCTCTCTTCTGTTTGCCATCGTGTCAACTTCATCCTCACCCAGGTGGCGTTTCGTGGCTACAAGATGACTGCCAACAACTGCCACACTTTCTTGTGCCGCATCAAGAGAGGGAGGAGGACAATTGCTACTAGAAGCTCTCTAAGAAGAATGAGGAAGTGTAGTTCCAGAAGCTCCTAGAAAACAATTCATCTCACTTCGTTGGTCTCAGCGGGACCACGAGCCCAGCCCTGAGCCAATCACCGGGGCCAGGAAATGTGGTTTTTACTAATTAAAATAGTACTGAACCATGTAAAGGGTTCAGTCTTCTTTCCACAAGGCACGTGGATTTGAATACGAAGGGTGTTTATGTCTGAATAAAAACTGAGGTTTTTATAAAAATAGATACTGGGGATACAAACCCCATTTCCACTATGATGCTGACGATGACGACAGCAAACTTTCTCCGCACGAGGCCTTGCTAAGACCTAGTAAACAATATAATGGACACATCCCTGCTTACAGCATATTCTCAAGAAATCCAGCCAGACAAGCCCGAGCCTAGCCCTTCTGAAGCAAAAGCCCAGTCAGGTTCAGTTAAATCTCCTCTCGCCCCTTCCCCCACCTCAGAGCACCCTTATTTCACTGCTTTGTTTGATTAAAGTCTGAGGCAGCCATAACTACCAAATTTAGGCAAGAGCCTGAAAGCACCCCACAGCTCTTTTTACTCAAACAGAAATCATTTATTCTGACGAGTCCCACTCATCACCTCCTGACCTTGGAGCTCAATTAATTTTTTGCAAGAAAAATTCTGGGTGCCTCTGACCCCTGCTGTTAAAGACGTTCCCACTAAGAAGGTCATGGTCTCCCTCAGCAGGGACTTGACTGGAAACTGGCTACGAGGACTTTATAACCTGGCACTGAAGGCAAGTAAGCTGGGTTTTCTGAAGCATCTGGGAAAGAAATGGAAATCAGGTCCCACCTGAGCCAGTGAGCCCCACCCCCCCAGTTCAGAATCATCTTTGTGCCACTAAAGTTTTCCGGGAATCCATAAGGAAACAAGGATCTGCCCAGAACTGGCCCACCACCTCTGCCTTCCTTCCCTTGGCTGATGCCCCTTCACCCCTCAGTACTCATGTAGCTTGTCTATTCCTTCAGAAAGTCTTGGAGTCTCTTACCTCAACCTCACAGATTGTATAAGTTCCACTTTTGACCTTTGCTCCACTCAACACCCTTTTCCTCTCCACTCTATACTTCCTCCATGTTTGCAAAATGGCTTGATGACTTGTCTCTGACCCCCACTAGATTATGGGTGCCTAAAGAGTGGGAATAGAGTCTATTTTCAGCAATATCCCTAACCTCCTACTACAGTGGAGTAGTAGTGAATTATCACAGAAGGAAGAAGGAAGGAAAGAAGGAAGGAGGGAGGGAAGGAAGGAAGGAAGGAAGGAAGGAAGGAAGGAAAAGACTAAGTAGACAGACACCCAACCTCATCATAGAGGAGTCTTGACTTGAACTTGGTGCTCTCTTTTCTAATCCTGCAAACTTTGATGGTGATGAGATATTGTCTCTGCCTGCCTTCTCCAGTCCCAGATTCTGGGAGGTCAAGGGAGTGGCTGGCAGAAAAAGCCTGAAGGGGGTGGTGCAACACCAAAATTCAACTGGGAAAACCAGATATTCTGCTCTTGGAGGTGTGGAGTGCAGATAGGGCGCTGACCTGCCACCCCCACTGTTAGAGAGTTCTTTCCCTCTACCTTTCCCACAGCATGAGGCATTCAGGGGAAGAAAGCATTTCATGCCAAAATCAATTGGAGAATCACTGGCTTAAACAGAAGTAAAGGAGGTTCTTTAATGGAGAATCTCTTAGAAGTTGAATACGCTATGGGATACAAATCTCTAAGTGAGATAGGAGCAGAAGATTCCATTCTTTCCCCCAAATTAGCAACCAACTGATTCTGGAGGGGAAGGGGGAGTAGGGGTTACCAGTTCATTGAATTACTGTCTTGTAGAATAGTGCTTCTCAAACTATTTGTGATAAAGAACAAGTTTAGGTGGTGTTTTTTTTAATGTTTATTTATTTTGAGAGAGAGTGTGTGTGTGTAAGAAGGGCAGACAGAGGGAGAGACAGAATCTCAAGCAGGCTGGACACTGTCAGCGCAGAGCCCAATGCAGGCTCAATCTCACGAACCGTGAGATCATGACCCGAGCGGAAAACAGGAGTCAGACACTTAACCAACTGAACCACCCAGGTGCCCCTGGGTTTATTTTTAATTTCCAGTTTGCCTGGCCTGACTCCGTGTACTAGAGTAGCACAGCCCACGTTACATGCCTTTCGCCACATGTGTTTGACGATATCTGCAATTATTATATTTGCTTCAAGAAAACGAGTCCACTGAACACTTGGATGTTGGAGCTATGTGTAAATTCTTACTCTAAATTTCTGTATTTGCCTTATTGTCTACCAGTACAAAAGAATTCATTGAGTAGCATTGCTGTTAAAAACCCGCTAGATAAAATTCCTCTTTCTTGAAATCTCTCCTGCCAAGCTAGATGTCCCAAAGTATCTCTCTCTCACCGTCTCTCTAACAATAAATAAATAAATTAATTAACTGAAGAGTGAGCTGGTAGACCACCATCTCTCGGGTTCCCATATTAATTTCCAGGCTCCCAATTAATTGATTTTTCATCATTGAAATCCCATAGTAATAAGTAGCTCGTATATAAATTTGACAGGTATGCTGGGTGGATAAGAGCATGCCATGGACGTGTAGTGGCATTATTAATGATCTTGTCATCAATAAAATTGCAATTTAAAAAAAATAAAGCCTTAAGCTTAGCTCATGCGTGTGTCTGAGACCTTCGTGCATGCCTGAGAAAAGTTGCTGATCCTAAAGAGTTTTTTTCTCTTTGTGTTGCAACTTGAGCTTCTTTTGATGTTTGCCTCTTTGGATATTACTTAAATAATTAAAGCAGCTATTTTTGACCTACTTTACATATAGGAAGTTTAAATTCCATTATTGGATTATAAAATTATCTAAAGGCGCCATATTAAATAGAGAGAACATACTAGATAGATAGATAGATAGACAGATAGAAGGAATGAATGAACCTGGGTTTTTTCATGAAAAATGTGGATGGCATGAAATCCAGATGCACACAAAGCCCCATTGTGATTCTCTGCAGCCCCCAGGTGCAAACTTCCTGCTAACTTCAAAGAGAATTGAGGAGGAGGAAAGTACAGCGCCTTGGGAACGCACCCCAGGCTTTCGCTACCTGGTGAGAAGATTGCAACGTCCATGTGGTTTCTGTCTACTACAAGACCTGATGGAAAAGTTCATCTGCCTTCATGGGCAGCACCCCCCCCCCCCCCAGAGCCACTTCTGTAGTGAAGAGGAAGCATGGCCACAAACACAGGCCACTTTTGAGCCCTAGCTCTATTAATCAATATCTGTGGAGTCCTGGGCAAGTAACTTCTCTGCACCTCAGTGTTCTTATATATAAGATTGAGATAATAAAGCTGAACTTCTGGAGCTGTTGTGGAGATTAAAAGTAAAATTTTAAAGTTCCCATCACGTCACAGATGGTCAGTAAGAGGTATTTATTATCTTTACTGTTAGTATGTATGCCTGCAAATTCTCTTCTCCTCATATAAAATCCACAAGGGTCACCCCTCAACCTACTTCTTCATGCAATCCAAGTCTTTATACCCTCAGCCTGTCAGCCCAGCTTCCCTACCCATGGCAGCCTGGAAGAGACCCACATGACCATGACTCCGATGTCACTAACAAGGCGGTCCCCCTTGCAATGGAGAGGATCTCTCCTCACTGGTCTTACCCCTCTCTGACTAGTTTCCAAAAAACATGGCCTCACTCACTCCACTTGATTATAGCCCTCATACACTGCCCAGTTGGCAGTGACTCGAATGCACCACGATTCCATTACCTGGCATAGCCCTGGAAGATGTTTAGAAGATGCGAGAGAACCCAGCCCTGACTTTTATGATGGGGGAGGAGGTACTCTACGCATTCAGACAGGACTGCTGTTTATTCCAGTCATTCTTCAGTCCTGTTTCCTATGGCCAGAAGATCAGCCACTCATCTCAAAGTCTTCCGGTTTCTCTCCCCACGTGAAACTCTGGATGGCCTGTCCCGTTAGGGTATGCTATCCTAAATGAGAGCATTCAACTCTCCATTCTTCCTCATGCATTTGTTCAACAACCCATTACTGAGGCACAGTTCTAGTCTCTAAAGGAATCAATGATGAAAGGGGGAAAAAAAAGATGCCATCTCTATCCTCGTGAGAAAGGCAGACACTAATCGGATAAATTACATTCCAATTTTGTTGATGTGCTATGGAGTAGTACACGGTAATATTAAAGGGAGAAAAATAAGGGGATGGACTTGGTCCAGGATCTCCAGGAAGCCTTGTCTAAGGCAGTGATCGTAGGTAGCTTCAACCTGAAAGATGTGGACCATTAACTAGATGACGTGGAGGCAGGAGTGGAGGTGAGAGGTCATTCCAGGTAGAGGAAATATATATTTGAAGGCCTAAGGCAAGAGGATATACAGTGTATGCAATTGAATTCCCCAGGAAATGAGGAGGAGTCTCATGAGACAAGTAGGCAACATCTATATTATGTAAGACTTCGTAGGACCTCTTACGGATTTTGGTTTGCTGCCCAGTGGCAGTAGGAAGCCGCTGAAGTGATGTAAGTGGTTGGAAGATGATATGATAAAATTTGCACTTTCGGGACGATGTTATTGGGTTTTTTGCTAATTGGACATCAACCATCTCCATAGATGTACTTCCAAGACCAACCTCTTAGCTGGCTCTGAGACAGGGAACCAGGAGGGAGCATGAGTCAGGGGCTCCCTATAATTGGATGCCTCTAATCTCTGCTGCCCTGTTGGTGATGACTTGGATACACCATGATCTCACCACCTTCCCTATCTTGGCTTCTGGTGCCAAGGAGCTTTCAGCATATCCAGCTGCTTTCTTCCTGGAGGGCAAGGAAATCATCATCTTTGATGCCAACATCGTCCTCTCCTCAGAAAGGGAGCAAAATCCTGAGATTCAGCCTCCTCAAAGGTCAAATTCATTGATGAGTAATCCCTATTAAAAATTTTATCATTTTGGATTATGTTCTCCCTTGTATTTATCGGCAAAACCCAACATATTAATAACTAAACCATAGGTCTATGAAACACAGACCTCTTTTTCCACTGTTTTAGGTCCAATTTGCTGCACCGTAGTTGCTCAATAAATGTTTGTCTCTACCAATGAACCTTAAAATGCTTTTCTAAGAAGACATTAAATTAATAAGTCATTCATCATCTTACCATGTTAAAATAACTTTCCATTTTTTTTAGAATGTTTTTGTTCTTGGGTTTACAGACATGTATACTGCATTAACTTTTTAGCATGTAATCCCGGATTATATATGATTTAGGCCTTGTTTCCCTTATGTTAGTACCATAAATATGTGAGTATACCTCTTGATTAGCCACTTGGATCTCTCCGGTATATATGCTGATGGACACAAGTTACATGCATGACTATATATAAATTAGGTAGGAATGTATTTATTTGAGGCTATAAGCCCATAACTTAACTGGGGCCATTTTTCGCCACACAGAGACAAAGGAAATGCAACATACCCTCAAGGGAAGAAAAAAAGAAAGAATAAACTGAAGTTTAGGAATCATAAATAAACTAAAAGCTGAGATTTTTATATTATTAAAAAAAAAATTTTATGTTTATTTATTTTTGAGAGTGAGAGAGACAGAGCATGAGTGGGATAGGGGCAGAGAGAGAGGGAGACACAGAGTCCAAAGCAGGCTCTGGGCTCCATGCTGTCAGCACAGAGCCCAAGGCAGGGCTCGGACTCACAGACCGTGAGATCATGACCTGAGCCGAAGTCAGCAGCTTAACCGACTAAGCCACCCCAGGTGCCCAGATTTTTATATTTTATATTATTTAAAGCTTTGATCACCATTTTTTCAGGCAGAGAAATAGGATTCTGAAGATAAAGCATATTTGTCCAAGATTACAGATCTAGGAATCTTCTGATCCCTGAGCCTGGTCTCCTGGCCAACTCTCAGGAGCCTCTCTCACTGACATCATATAAGCATAAATGGTCTAAAGAAATGAATCATTTTATGTAGTGTCAATATAGATTATAATAATGCATCAGAAACTTCACATTTTAAGAATGACATCAGTCCACATTAACATCCTTGTGTGGACTAGTTCACATAGTTGAATCAAAAAGTTTTGAGTTATTGTGACTCAAAAAGTTGAAGACTGCACACTGAGGTGCAGTTAGAAGAAATATTTTGTGTATTCACTAAAAAGGAATCAGTCTTCTATTTTAATAAAACTAATCATCTGCCTATTTGTTATAGCATCAGATAACAGAGTCTAATCTGATTGTCACAAAATCTGGGAGGTAGACGCTATGTCTGGAATAGTTTGCCTTAAAATATCGACTCTGTTACGTGCGGAGAAAGTAATGAACATCTCAACCAGATCTACTGATCTGCTCAGAACCAGCTGTAACTGAGGTCCAATGAGTGGTCCTAGGAACTAACAACCAAGGAAGACAGGCTATGCTTTATTAAAGGCTCTAGGGGAAAGAAAACAAGCAATGCCTTCAAACACCAACCCTAAAGACAGAAGATCAGATGCTACAAATCTCAGGCATTAATTTTCAGTTGAACTGTTGCAAGGAGCTACTAATTTCATGATGGCCATTTGATTTTCCTGAGCCATGATGGGGAGCCTACCATAAAAAGAAATTCAGCTTTTAAAGGGAGCTTTATAAGTGGTAGTCATTATATGATTAGAATTCATTAGTGTATGATGAACCATATGTTTAGCAAACTGTTGATCCTATCATAGTCTTGGACATCCATCACTCTCAAGAAGATGAACAAGTCTGGAGTCTAGCACCCCTGAGAGGCTGGGAGGAATAAGACAGAGGGCTTTGTGCACCACTAAGAGTCTAATAAAACCAGGAATTAGAACAGGAAAGGGGACTGGAGATTAGCATTCAAACAGCCCCACAGAATGGCCAGAGAAAGCCAAATCAGGACTAGCTAGGTAATGTAACTTGGAAGATCTCACAGGAGCCATTGCTAGGGGAAGCTTCTGCTGCCTTTCTGGTTGAACTATCTCAACCTCGGCTCAAGCCTCTGCTCTCCCTTCTTCTCTGTCCCCAGCCCACACCCAGCCAGGTGAATGATTCTTAACTGACCCTCTTCTCACCATTAGGGTCTCTCGCAGGTTCTGTTGGAAGTATGGACAACAAATAGGACTGGGGTAAGCAATATACCTGAAAAGAGCCTGGAGTGCTCAGTGGGGGGGGGGGGGGGAAGGCTAGGATAGGAACGAGGAAATCTGGGTTCTACTCTATATTTTGACTCATATGCAACTAAGACAAATCCCTTCCCCTTTCTGAGAATGTCCACTACAAATCTTAAATGCTTCCTCAGTCCCTCCATGGAGGCTCTTGTCTCCCATACTCTGCTGCCTCTGATGTGCTGATCAGTCACTTTCCTTGGAATGCTGAGCCCTCAACTTTGGCAAACCTGCACAGCTGCATGGCCAACCAGCCACATGCCAGGCTTTCTGCCTCTCCTCCACTTCTAGACTTAGAAGGAACACCATCCCACATGGTAGCCTCTGAAAAACTGAGCAACCACCAAAGAAGCCAGAAGACATGATCCAGAAGCCAGAGAGTCAACAGTCCACGGAATGAATTTTGACTAATGGGAAAAAGAAGATGGCAGGGATTCACATAGATAAATTCCCTTCTCACTGCCTCCAAAGAACTACTCCATTTCTCCTATAGCCAATCCACAGAGGTCCTTCCTAGAATGACCTGGCCCATCATGAAGGAGTATCCAGCCTGGTGATAACTTCACTTCTCATTGCTTCATTGGGTTCTTTATTTATTTCCCTCTGTCCAAATTCTTATTGTCCTGGGTCCGCACCTCCCAGGTAAGAGACATCAGACCTCAGTGTTCTCAAGAACACAGACTCAGCCTGAAGCTTTGCCTTCAAAATAAGAGAGACGGAACCTACTAACCATATAGTCACTTCTGGGTCTGAGATTCTGGAGTCCATGTTATAACCATCAACAGAACATTGACCAAGAGTTTCCAAAGGGCGGACAACTCTTGCGTTGTCCACAATGAACTACTCAGGTTATGATACCACTTCCTGCATTAGGAAATATTTCTATGAGGTTGCTAACATCACTCTCTTTTACATGGGAGGAAAGCTTAACTATTTGCCCAATGTCATGGAATGACATTTGCCCAATGTCTCCTTTTTAGGGAGAAGAGCCAATATTCAGACTTAATCTGATTCCCAAGCCTGTGCTCTTTGTCCTACAATCTACTGAAGCCACTTGATTATGTGAATCCCCCCCAAAATCTGGGGCAGGCAATTTACCACCAGCAAAATTGCCAAGTGCAAGGGTCAAAGAGATACAAAACAGATAGGGACTCCCCACTGCCGCCTTGCCCAGAAACGTGTTACCTTTCCCTCCCAACAATTCCAGCCCTCCCTGGGGCTCTTGATTCTTCACAGATGGCCCCCTGTCTTCCCCAAGTAAGTGGCATGGGTTTCTCTTCAGACCCTCAATACATTTGACATCTTAAGGAGGTTACTGAGATGAATTCTTTCATCTCACACAAGACAATTCTCCCACATACACTTCCACACAAGCACACAACTGACCTCGAGGTTTGTGAAGGTGAGCTCAGTCTCAGACCTAACAGTGACTAAAGCAGGAGCCAGGAGGCGTTGAGGCCCCAGAGGTGTGGGCATTACAGCTTAGGTAGGAGCCTGCAAAGGGAATGCACTGGGACTCGTTGGGGTTGGGGATTCGAATTCACGCGAAGTCAGAGACTTCATCTTTTGAAATTCAGTCAAAGACCCAATTTCATCCTTGCATCTCCAGGAATTTGAATATCTTAGCTTCCCAGGACAGATGTTATGAACACTTCTCAGGAAGTATTGATTAACTGATTGATGGATTAAATGGTTGAATTCCGTTGTTTCTTATCCACCATGAGCACAAATTGCTTCTTCCTTGGAGACAAGGAAACATTGTTGCCCCTTTGAGGTCAGACAGCCCTGTGACTCCTAGTTTTGCTAGGTTATTAGCAAGTGACTTTACTCTCACTGAACTTTTCCCCTCACCTCATTAAGGAGGATCATGGGGCGCCTGGGTGGCTCAGTCAGTTAAATGTCTGACTTTGGCTCAGGTCATGATCTCATGCTTGGTTCATGAGTTGGAGCCCCGCATCTGGCTCTGTGCTGACAGCTCAGAGCCTGGAGCTTCAGATTCTGTGTGCCTCCCTCTTGCTCTCTGCCCCTCCCCCACTCACACTCTGGCTCTCTCAAAAATAAGTAAATGTAAAAAAAAGTTAAAAAAAAAAAAGGAAGATTATTATCTCCATCTAAAGGCACATCGTAAATACTAGAAGGGTTCATGCATAAATGCTACCTGGCACACAGAGGGGCTCAATGGATGCTAGTTTCCTTTTCTTCTCCTGAATTGCCTGAATTCCTTCTTTTTTTTTTTAAGTTTATTTATTTTGAGAGAGAGAGAGAGAGAGCTCGCGCAAGTGGGGGAGGCGCAGAGAGAGAGTGGGAGAAAACAAGAATCCCAAGCAGGCTTTGCCCCACCAGCGCGGGGCTCGGAGTCAAGAACCCCGAGATCATGACCTGAGCCGAAGTTGGACGCTTCACCCACTGAGCCACCCAGGCGTCCCTGAATTCCCTTCTCGATAGCACAGAGCCAAGGGCAGTGCCCATTTCTGACCAGAAGAGGCTGTACCATAGAGCCCTCAAGATCACAGGCTCTGAAAGCCAACTGTGTCCATGTGAATACCAGCCCTATCCCTCATAGCTGTGTGACCTTAGCTAAATTACTTTACCTCTCTGAACATGTGTTTCCACATCTAAAAGATGGGGAGAACCGTGCTTACTTTGAAGGGATTTTGTGAACATGTGTAGAGTTTAGAATAGTATCTGGGCTTAGAACTATTTAGTCAGTGCAACTATTATGTCATGTGTATAAATCTCTACTTGAAATTTAAACTCCTCAAGCCAAGAAGCAGTCTTTTTCTCTCCAGCGTGCTCAAGCCTACAGTGTTTTCTCTCCTGCCTGACCCCCTAGGAATCGCCTGGGATTGGGCTGATGATGGTTTGCTCTCCCTGCCCTGTGCTGCCCAACACCCATCCACCCAGACCCCAGAGATCCTGCGGACTTTCAGAGCGGGCCCCAAGGACTGGAAGAGAGCCCCTGCACTGGAGCAAGCCCCCGAGGCCCCTCTGCAGAACCCCGGGCCTCAGGGGCATAGCAAGGCCCAAACGAACTTCCTCCGAAGCTGCTTCCAGCAACATCCACTACTCCCCTGCACGTCGGGCCGAGGTTCATGTGGAATTCATGAGATTTCTAGCTTGAGGATGGGGCCTGAAACCACCTCCCCGCCTCCCCAGTTTTTCTATGTGTTTCTGTTTGGGTAAATGGGTGCATGAGGGCACATTAAGGTTTATTAAGTAAGAGGCAGAAATGCTTGCAAACTTTTACTGCTCCTCCTGGACCTATAAACAGTTGTCCCCAGTCCCTCTTTCCAAGGCAATAAAACCTGAAGGAGGTGAGCCCTGGGCCCTGGGGGTGAGGGTGGCTCTGCTCCCAGCCTGAGGCTGAAATCCAGGGTGAAGCCACATCAGCCTCCCCCTTTGCTCGATCCTCCATGGGAGGGCACTTAAGGGGGAGTCCACAGAGCCGAAGATGTCCAGAGAGCCTGAGTCCCGCCAGAGTGTATGTAAAAGCTAGAGACGGAACAATCTCAAGGAGGCTGGCAGGGCGGGGTGGGGGGGGGGGGCAACATGGGGACCCAGGAGGAGCCTTCGAAGGCAAGAAGGTGACATAATGCAGGGGCCGAGACTGCGGGCGATGAGTCAGAGTGCCGGGTCCCGATGCAAAGCTCTGCTACCCTCTAGGCAAGTGACGTGTCTTCTCTCGGCCCATTTCCTCCTCTGCCATGAAGATAATGGGCTATCTGGATGAATGCAGAAGACGATGGATGTAAATCAAGTAACGGTGTGCTGAGGATATAGTAAGCACTAAAGAAATCGTGACAAATCATTCCATAAAATGTGGGTTGAACATACATCCCAAAGGATTTGGAGCACGAAGCCACACACGGTTAATAAGAGTGGTCACAGAGCTCGCCCCTGTGTGTCGGCCTCAGTGGCAGGCCTTCCATCTTCCTGGAGAGCCCCGAGGAAGCCCTCAAGGATGCTGGCAGACATCAGCGGCGCTAAGAAGACAGGCCAACGGGACGTGGCAGCTGGGGGGGTCCGCCTGTCGCCGCACCGGCTCCCAGCACAGGTGGCCTTGACATTGTCCAGTGAGCACCATGAGCACAGAGTCAGCAGGGCCCCGGCCTAGGCCTTTCAGGGACATGGGGCGACCTGTAACCCAGTGACAGGCCAGACAGCCCATGGTGTGCCCCTCAGCCAGGAGGACCGTAAGGGGGCACACAGGGTCTAAAAACATAGCTGCGTGAAGAGAAACTGGGACCCGTAGGTGAGGTGTAACACCCCAGGTGAAGAGCCAGGGCCCTGGGCTGCCAGTCATTTCTCGTTTGCTCCTTCCAAGAAATTGGATTTCTCACTTCTCGTCAGTGACATCTCCAGTCGCGGGGCCTGTGCACAGAAGCACCGTGCATTTCAGACACTCAGGGGACTCGGTAATAGATCACTGACCGGTGCACTCTTGTTGGGCAAGTTGTGTGGGGTGTGTCCTCTGCCCGGCTGAGAGCTGAAGCTAAAACCAGAACTCAAAAATCGTGTCAAAACGTGGCTAATGAGCCCTGAAAGCAATGAAAACGCAGGTCAAACTAGATCTTTATTTTGAGCTTGAGACCATATGCCTAAGTCAAAATTAATTTTTGGAAGGGTCGAGCTTTAATGCAAATAACACCAACAATAAAAATTCTATACCAGTATTTTCTACCTAAAATTCCAGGGGCGCCCAGGTGGCTCAGTCGGTTAAGCATCTGACTTCGGCTCAGGTCATGATCTCGCGGTCCATGAGTTTGAGCCCCACATCGGGCTCTGTGCTGACAGCTCGGAGCCTGGAGCCTGCTTCCGATTCTGTGCCTCCCTCTCTCTCTCTGCCCCTCCTCTGTTCGTACTCTGTCTCTTTTTCAGAAATAAATAAACATTAAAAAAATTTTTTTCTAATTCCAGAGCCCGTTAACAAAAACCATGAAGTAAAAGAGAAAAACAGGAGGATGCTAACAGAGAAAGTACAAATGCACCAGAAACTGTTATTCAAACGGGAAGAGCTAAATTTAAAACAGGGCATATAAGTTGAAACAAAATAAAGAATATAAAAGCATTAAAACACTCAACAAAAAGCAAGAGACCAAGGAAAAAATAAGGACATGTAAATATAAATTCTAAGTCAAGATTACAGAAGAATGAATCTAACAATTATAATTGTACATATTGAGGTGAGTTTAGAATATATAAAAACAATAATGTATAGAATTGTTGAATCACTGGGGTGCCTGGGTGGCTCAGTCAGTTAAGCATCCAACTCTTGATCTCGGGGTTGTGAGTTCAAACCCTGTGCTGGGCTGCATGCTGGATGTGAAGCCTACTTAAAAAAAAAACATTGTTGGGGCACCTGGGTGGCTCAGTCGATTAAGCATCTGACTTCAGGTCAGATCATGATCTCATGGCTCATGGGTTTGAGCCCTGCATCAGGCTCTGTGCTGACAGCTCAGAATCTGGAGCCTGCTCTGGATTCTGTGTCTCCCTCTCTCTCTGCTCCTCCCCCGCTGACACTAGGTCTCTCTCAAAAATAAATAAACATTAAAAAATGTTTTTAATTGTTGAATCACTATTTTCTACCCTGAAACTAATGACACTGTATGTTAGCTATATTGGAATTAAAACTTAAAACTTAATTAAAAAAAATAAGAAAGTGATATAAAATAGTTTCCAAGAGTCAGTGAAAAAAATAAATAAAATAAAATACATAAAAGCAAAGATTCTTTAATTTAATCAGAATTCAGAACTAAACAAAGAGGCATGAATTTCCTTTTTAGTGGATTATCGGCTTTAAATGAAATTTAAAAAGGAAACAATAGCCACAATGTTCCCATCAGACTAACGGTTAACTGAACAAGAGAAGCCTGCTTTCTAATGTTAAATGTTCAACAACAAAGAGAAAAATAAAGAAGACACAAGGAATAATCATCAAAAAGTTAACAGTGTTCCTCTCCCAGTGTTTTAATCACACGTGAGTTTTATTTTGTTATTTTGGTTTATATGCATTTTCTCTATTTTCTTTAATGTCCGTACAGAGAAAATAAGTTACAACTCCTTCCCTTTTCTACTGTCCCCATTCTCAAGCAAGTTGACACAGCTCACATGTCTCCTCTTCTGGGAGATTTCCCCTGACATTACAAATCCCACTCTTACTTGGACCAAGGATGTGCTAAGCCAGCTCCTGCTAGCTAGCAAGTGGGGTGTGTGCCCCTCTTCCAGACTGGAACCACCAACACCAGCTCTTCCCAGCATCTGTTGGTAGCTTGAAACCTGCTAAATGCTAGTATTTATACCACCGAAATCAACAAATGTTGCAAATTAAGGTCTCCCCTCGAAAGGGAGAGCTAGTGGTTAACCATTGATAGGCTGGTCACTGTTCATCTTCCCAGAGGTCTGTATGTGGCCCTCCATATGGCTCTTGTCATCCACCGGTTTGTCTCCACCATTAATTTGTGAACACTCAAGAAGCAAGACATTTCATCAGTGGTCTCTAAACTATGCCACAGAATCTAGCACATCATTGGTGGAAAGAGGAAGAGGAAGAAGAAGGAAGGGAGGGAAAGAAGAAAAATGGAAGGCAGGAAGGGAGAGTGTGAAAGGAAGGAAGGATGACTGCGTTCTTTCTTCAAATGTAATGAAATTGGCTAATTTCTCCCTAAAATATCAACCGTAGTCATTCCTTAGAGCATGAAATTCTCCAACTAACTATCACCAAGAAAATCTGGGTTTCCTCATTCCTGATTTCTAGGAAGAAAAAATTCTTTGAAAAGCTGCCATTAACCTCTGGATCTTCCAGCCAGACTGGGTCAGGAAGGTGGAATGCAGTTATTGTTGAAGAGACATCCCGTAATCCCAGTTGGGATGACAAACCCCAATTTTGCTTAGCACACTTTATGAGATGTAGCAACTCTGAGTCTGTTTCCTTATTCAGCACCTGGGAGCCATGAGAACTCTCCCTCCCTCTCGCCTTCCGCCATTTCACTGTGGACCAAGTACTGAGAAAGGACTTCACAAAAATAAAGTACTTGAGATATTTACCTATTCTGTTCCTACTCCCTTTCAAAATGTCTTGGAATATCTTCAAGAATTGTTCTGCATTCATAGCCTATTAGGTAACTTTGGGGGAGTGATTGATCTAAGTAATATGTTCATTGTGTCAGTATACCCTAATATGTCACCATTAGTGGAAACTCCCCTTCTCCAGGAATATGTAGATCCAGGCCAGAAGAAGCTCCAAAGCCAAGAAACTTGTTGAAGTTAAACAAAACAGAAGAGAAAACAGTAGCTAGCTCAACTGGTTTGGCCAGTTGCACAGATGCTTACTAGTTATATCCAACCAAGCTATGATTTCCATCCTCCTATTCAAGTTCCTTCAGGTTATATGTGAAGTGTGCTCATGGCTACTGCTGCTTACAGAAGGAAATGGAAACCACTAATTATTGAGTAGCCACTGGATTCATTCATTCGTTCAATACCTATTGATTGAATGGTATGGCAGGCTTGGGCCCAGGTCCCAAGGATACAGATGAATGAGACAAACTTTTGGTGTGCACAATCCATTGGAGGAATGGGCCCCAGAGAAGCAATTAAAAAACAAATAAATAACATTAAAAAGATTATAATAAGTCCTAGTAAGGAATGAAGCAAAGCCCTGTGGTGCATCGTAAAGGAGAGTGATGTATTCAGGAAGGAGAGGAGAAAGGATTGTATTCAGGAGGCAAGGAGAGCAAGGAGAAACCAGAAGCAAAAAGCCTGAAGATGGAACAGAACTGAGCCTGCTCAAAGAACATAAAGGAAGTCTGTGTGGCTGCAAGAGTGAGCATGACCGGAGGTGGGAGATGAAGAGAGAAGGCAGACAGACACCAAGCACACAGGACATGGTAAAGAATGTAGATTTTAATGTAAGTGCAACAGGGAGCAATTGAGGCATGTGAAGCCATGGAGAGACATGAGCGGGCTTCAATAGAAGTTTTTCTCTGAGTCCTGTGTGCAAAGCAGACAGGGGACATGGAGATAAAAGCAGAGGGACTAGACAAACTAGATACACTGTGTGGATTTCCTTTCATCAGATTGAAAAGACACCTCTTAGTCCCAATCAGGCAGAATTTAATGCATGCTCACTAAATCCAACACAAAGTTTTCAACGTGGATCCATTTGCCCAAAGGAAACATTTAGTGTCTCCACACCTCTGTCATATTGCAGCTGCGAAATCTTGGACAAATTACATCACCTCTCAGAACCTCAGTGTCTTCATTTGTAGAAGCAAATTTAGCTGAATCTTCCAAAGTATCCAGTAAATGTTATACTCTTTGGTTTCTTGGAAAGGAAAATGACTCATATCTGCTGGAAATAGACCAGGTAGCTCCAGGCAGTTCCCTGGGCCGGGCCACAGCCAAGCTTGGGTGGAGCCTAAAAGGGGCCAGGGTGGAGACCCAGAAAGGCCTGGGTACCTGATGATGCAGTGCAAAGTTTCACGTCCCAGGCTGCAAACCTTCAGCTCAGGACTGTAGCTTGGGTAGGGCCTGCTAGTGATGGACACAGCAAGAGAACACCAGGAGGCCCCGAAAGAAATAATGCTGATGAATATTTAAATAACTGCAGTGTAGGGAAACATTTTTTGCTAAATTGAAAAGCAAAGTATAAAGGCAAATATTGGTAGAATTTCTTTTATGAAAAATCCAAGATTATCGTACAAATCAAAAATAAAATCATGAAAAAAACAATTAAAAATGGGCAACAGACATGAACAGGCATTTCACAGAAGACTCATGGTCGATCAACTTTGGCAAGATGTTAAAGAATATTGATGATCAGGAAATACAAACCAAGGCAACTATGACCTATAATTTTATATACATTCAATAGGCAAATTTCATAAGTTTACAATACTAAGTTTAAAGTTGATTTAGATCCACAGACTCTTGTACTTACTCTGGTAGAATGAAACATTATATTACCACTTCTGAAAATTATTGAATAGGGTCTTCTAATAACAAGTATTCGTATATTCTATGGTCTAGCAATTCCGCTCACAGATGTAATTAAACATGTATACCAGGACATACAGCCAAGAAAATTCAGAGCTACATTGTTCACAATAGTGAAAACCTGAAAACCACTTGAATATCCATCAATGAGAGATAGATTAGCAACGGCATATGGATTAGTAAATGGTAAACATGGTGTATTTTTACAATGGACTATCACACAGTAATCAGAATGAATGAGCATGATGACATGGCATGCGACCATATGGAAATATTTTAGCAAAATGGTATTAAATTTATAAAGTACTAAAAGAAGGCCACCTGGGTGGCTCAGTCAGTTGAGCATCTGACTCTTGATTTCAGCTCAGGTCATGATCTCACAGTTCATGGGATCAACCCCCATGTCAGGCTCTGTGCTGACAGTGCAGATCTACTTGGGATTCTCTCTCTGTCTCTCTCTCTCTCTCTCTCTCAATAAATAAATAAACTTTAAAAATAAGATTACAAACAAGTCCTTTAGGCTCCTGGAAAAGTTCTATAACTTGGAATGAGAGGTAGATACATAGGTGTTTACATAAGTAAAAATTATTTCTTCCCCCAAATTTAATGAACTGCATACTTAATCCTTTGTATACTTTGTTGTATATATATTACAAATCAATAGTAATTGTCCTAAAAAGGATTACATATCTTTTTATGAAATTACAAACCACAAAATTTTAAAAACTATTCTTTTAATACTACAACTCCACTTTTATTTAATTAAACTAAATAAAAAGAGATTCAGGATGATGATGATCTAAGATGAGAAGAGGCACGATGATGGACTAGCAGAAGACAGCCAAACATGCTCACATATAGCTTCTTGTTGGGTAACATACATAAATTTTGAATAATGAGATTCAAACATAGGTCAGCCTGACATGAATTCATCATCCTTGATTAATGTCAGGGACCTATCACGTCCCTGGTCCAACCAGAATTCTGCTGCCAACCGTAGGAACTTAACATTTTATTCTGAGTTATCTGGAGTCTGGAATGTCTATCAGTGCTCTACTACTGTGACGTTACTCACCCTATACGTTCACTTCCCACAAAGTCGGGTGGTAGATTTAAGAAAGCCGCAAATTTGCTTGACTGAGAGAATTCTGCGGCAATGAGATTCTGGGCTTCTGTGGTGTCCCAAGAAGGCTTTCGTCTTCCACCTGGACTTCTTGGAACTCTGCCACCTTGTTCCGGAGAAGCCCAAAGAACCCCCTTGGAAAGGTCCACTTGAAGAGAACTGGGTCGTCCAGCTGACAATGCCTAGTGGAGCTCTAGCACCAACACTTAGCCTTGTGAATAAGCCATCATGGAAGTCAACCCTCCAGCCACAGTTGAACTGGCTCAACTGACAGTGTGGAGTGGAGGAGAGCTGACCCACCAACCAGGCCCTAGTTGCTGATACATGAGATACATGCTGACATATGTCGTTTTAAGCCACTAAGTTTGGTGTCGTTTGCTATGCGGCAAGAGGCGCCTAAAATGGTCGATATTCTTTCTTAAGCGATGAAGGGAGGAAAGAAGGGATACAAGGAGAGAGGCATCAGGGGAAAGAATTTGCTCCTGCATTCCATGGAGAAAATTGCACAAATGAGTAAAATTCTCTTAGTGAGTAAAGGCACCCTGACTCCTGGGCTTCTGTGATCCCACTGGGCAAGAGAGGGGTGCAGTTTTGGCTCTACACCAAAGAGCAGTTCGGGCTGCCCCTTAGCTGCTTTTTCATCCTCAGCAAGATCAGAATGGTAAAATGATGGAAGTTCTTGGTGCAATCCTATGCACCAAGCAGTCCAAGCAACTGCAAGGGCAACGTCTACAGCAGAAGTTTTATTTATGCACTTTCTTGTGTATTTATCGGACCTGTCAAAGACATCTTCAAACTTGTCATTTTAACCCCATGGCATTTTTCGTCCATTTTGGAATTTCAATCACCATGTCACTGAGTGGTGAAGGTGATGTAGGGGCAGCCAAGCTCCTTTGAGCAGCACAAATCCCATGGCCTCTGCCTCCAGGTAAGCTCGTCCCTAGGGACCCGCTGCCAAAAGCATTCAACCAAAGGAAGCTGGACCCTGGCCAGGAAGTGACATTCCTGTGCAAGATGCTCATCTGAATGGTGGCTTCCTTCTTCTCCTTGAATTGTGATTTAAGCCCCACAAGAGACACTCTTTTCAGGGTCTCTAACTTTTGGAGTAGCAAATGGAATCAAAGCGTCCATCTGGTCCGGACACCTGACACAAGGCTGAGAAATAAATAAATGTTCCAAGGCACCTGAAATGTCAGTCATTTGCCTGTTTATTCTCAGATCCATTCCGCATACTTCCTTCCAGCTCTATGTCCTAAAGGGCCGAATCCTGCAAATTGCATTCCCCAAATCCCTCCACACTGGCTTCCCATTAGGTTTGACTAATCCTCATCAGAGGTACTCGAAGGAGATTGGAAGGGAGGAGGAAGGGAGAAGCCAGGGTATTTCTCCCCATCAGCCTTTCTTTCGGGCCAGTGACTGGAACTCTTACATGGCTCCCATTGGTGCAGGGTGGTCCTGGCTCCCAGGTTCCTGGGCCCTGTTAAGCCCACCTCCTCCCTTTACATATGTACACTATTTCTAAGCTATCGGTGTCTTATTCCAGATGCTCTGGCATGAACAATCATGTGTCCACCACCACTTCCTTGACTTCTTCTATCCAGATTGGACCTTTCAAATTCCCACATCTTGAAGTTGCCGAGATATTTTACAGCGCAAGGAAGACCCTCACCATTCTCCTCTTTTTCAACCTCGTACGATCGCCCGTCAGTGAGTCCAGCTCTTCTGCTGACCCCTCATCGATCTGCATTGGACCTGATTGGACCTGAATTCTTCCAGGCAGTGTTATTCAGTTCTTGAAGTGTTCCATTTTAGGGGGCAAGTTTCCTTCTGTGGGTAAGCAATGCCAGGTCAATTTACACAAGTCCCTGAAGGTTTTGGACGGTGCTGCATCTGTATTTCTGTCACAAGCACCCTGTCATTATCAGAAATCGAGTCTTTGAGACGGGAAAGCCTAGCAGGTAAGTCCTGGCCCCATCCATTCTTCTCTCTTTTATCCATGTAACCGTCCACCCACCCATCTATCCTTCCATCCAACCACCATGCAATCCCTCATTGATTCAAGTGAGTTTATGGATTAAGTATAGAGATTTTGGAATCTGAAAAAAAAAATGAGACTCAAAACACAACCTCACCACTTTTTTTTTAAATTTTTTTTGGCGTTTTTTAATTTATTTTTGAGACAGAGAGAGACAGAGCATGAACAGGGGAGGGGCAGAGAGAGAGAGGGAGACACAGAATCGGAAGCAGGCTCCAGGCTCTGAGCCATCAGCCCAGAGCCCGACGCGGGGCTCAAACTCATGGACCATGAGATCGTGACCTGAGCTGAAGTTGGACGCTTAACCAACTGAGCCACCCAGGCGCCCCACTCACCACTTTTTAAAAATATGTTATTTGACAAATTATTTGCTTTTCTTAACCTTAGTTCATTTTCTATAAAATAAGAGTACAACTATCTACATCATAGAATTCTTGTAAGGATTAAAAATTATGATGTATAATGTGTCTATAATTAATAAAAGATAGTCATTCTGTCATTCTAGTAAACAGCTACTCACTGGATGTCCCGTGCAAACCTGGCTCTGTGATGGAGGGTGAACTAGAAGATTTTCTCAGGTTGATCTGGGGCCATTTAGACAGTCAACAATCAGAAAGAAAGAAATCATTTATCCATGCCGAGTCTGTTTTCCACCGTGTATGATGATGGTTGCTAATGACTACTGTTGGTAGCCGTTGTGAGAAGTAAGTCAGGCAGGCCCTATGAAGTACCTAGCAGATGACCCGGAATATAGGTAGCACTAAATAAATTTGTGTTAATTCGAAAAGGAATAGGAGGAGGGGAAGGAAGAAGGAAGAGGAGAAAGAAAAGAAGAAAATCAAAATGATGATGCTGTTCCCGGGAGCAAATCTTAGATGCTTTTCCTGGAAGTGAGTCCAGATATACCCTTTACAAAGCCTTGGAAATTCACATGAAGCAGTCTGTCCAGCTCCTGTGGTGTGAACAATGCCAAAGGCACATGGAAAGCAGAATTCATGATGACAGACCTGGCCTGATTTCCATGGAGAACAAAGTCATACAAGGTGGAACAAGTTACTGATGGGCCAGTAAGGGATGCCAACCCTTTGTATGATGAGTGCCAAGACTAGCCCTCTGTGAGCATGAGCCTCTCCATGAAAAGACAAGGATACCACAGGCCTAGACCCGACTTACTGTAATACAGCAGGGCTGGATTAGATAATGTCTACAAAGTACTTTGGACTCCTTGGAGAATGGCCATCTATAAATAGCAGGTGGCGGTATTATTATTAATCAGGTAACTTCAGCTTCTCATTGAAGCTAATTGCTACTGAGGCCGATGGGACATTTACTTGGGTGTAGCCTACGAATCAAGCTTTCCAGCAGCAATCCATGATTTATTCATCATTAGATTAGTGGCCAAGAAAGAAATGCATCTCATAAAGAGCAGTGGTATTTATTGTCTAAGGAAGCCCCAAAAGGGAAAAAAAATCATACTCTGTTTTTCCGGACATAAAGACTTGTGTTCCAGGCCAATCTCCACCTCCACCTGATTGGGTACATGAATGAGGTGACTTACTTCACTTTTCTGAGCCTCAGTTTCTTTGTCTGTAAAAGAGAAATAATAGCTCTTATCTCAGGTAGGGGTGTGAAGATGAAATGAGTGAATATTTCATCCCAACCCTACCGTCAGGCATGGGATCACCGTAGTAGCTTGTAAGATCCGTGTCAAATGCCTGGAGCTTATTATCTGTCACCATAAACTTCTAAGCTGTCTTGTCTACGCCACACTTTGCCTTATCAAGTCTGGGCTTATGTAACCAAGGAAATGTGCCCAGTTTTCGGGCCAAAGAAAGAGTAGAGAGCTATCTCAACAGAAATCAAAGAGTAGACATGCTTTGTGCTCCTATGCCTTACTCCTCTTTGAATAAGTTTCAATAACCCTGCCCCCCCCCCCCCGTTATGACTGCAATCCATAAGGAATGCCTTTTTTGCGGCCTGAAGTCTAGGCAATAGCTGCCTTCTCCATTCACTCCTTGCTTGCCGGTAATTGGAGGAGAAATTACCTTATATGCTTGGACTGACCAATGAATGAGAGGCAAAAACCACAGTGAGAGGCTGCCTTCTAGGTCTGCAGAAACCATAAAGCTGTTTACGGTCAACACTGCCCCATTCTCTGTAAGGAACCGAGGATCGCTACATCATTGCATTATTGTAGCACAATCCCTGAAGCTCAGCAGAGCATAACTAACAAAAAGAAGGAGAGAGGGAGGAGGTGGGGGAGGGAGGAATAGAGTGGGGACAGGTGGAGAAGGAGAAAGAAAGGAAAGGAAAAGAAAAATAAGGGAAAACAAACGAAACAGAAGCCCACTGCATCCATAGTTTTCTATTGCTAGTATAATAAATAATTTCAAACTTAGTGATCTAAAACCACACAAACTGAACATCTTACAGTTCTATAGGTTAGAAGTCTGACACTGGTCTCACTGGGCTCCAGTCAAGGTGTCCGTGGGGTCGTGTTCCATTCTGGAGGCTCTACAGGAGACTCCATTCCTTTCTCTTTTCCAGCTTCCAGAGTTCACTCGCCTTCTTTGTCTCATGGAACACTTCATTTATGTTTAAAACCAGCAATGTCACTCTTCTCTGACACCTCTTCCATTGTCACATCCCTCTCTGACCACAGCCAGGAAAGCATCTTCATTTTTTAAGCACACACGTAATAACATTGGGCTCACCCAGATAATCCCAGATAATCTCCCCATCTCAAGGTCAGCTCCTTAGCAACCTTAATTGGATCCTCAACCTTAATTCCCTTTGCCGTGTGAAGCAACATTCTCACAGGTTGGTGCATGGGCGTCTTTGGAGGGTCATTATTCTGACTATCATAGCCACTCAGCCAGTTGTTCCTAAATTGTAGTCCCTGGGCTATTTTTATTTGAATCACCAGGGGAGATTGATAAACATGGATGTTTAAAGGCCACACCCAAGACCTTTGGTGTCCAAGAGTTTGACTCCTTGAGGGGTGGGGCCCAGGCATGGCAGGTTTTTATCAAGCTCCCCAGGTATTTCTTAGGCACAGTCAAGTTTGAGAACCTCTGTTCTAAAGAGTCCCCCAATAAGGCCATTATGTCTCATTGACAAATTGAGAAGTTTCCACAATTTTTTTTCTTTGTTTGAACTTGTTTCTCTAATCAACTGATGAGGTTGCTTGTGTTTAGAATAAAAGATTCCAATTTTAGACTGAGAGTCTAATAAAGTATCAAGTAGATGAAGTATGTGCACTGAAGAAGATGGCACTGGTTTCAGTCCAATAAATGTATCAACATATCACCAGACTTTTCTTCTTTTTTTCTTCATGCTTCGAACAAGATCTTTGGGTGGCATATATCCTGTACTTGCAGACAGGACACTTAGATCAACTTGTAGCCTATATTAAAAAGCCCATACTCTACTGAATGGACTCACATGCCACTTGGCCTGAGTCTTTGAGACTCTAATCTATTGCTTTCTCTCCTTGATCCAGTGTCAATCCATTGAGAACATCAGCTGTATCACGCTGTGTTCTCAACTTCCGAGAATGAAGTCTCCTGTGTGCCCAGTCCCCCTTAGCCAGTTTCCTTGACAGTAACTGGAACATCCAGACATCTGGACTCAGGATACAAAGTAAAAAATTATGTTGCATCTCAGCCTTTGGACCCTACACACCCTCAAGGCTGAAGCTACCTTCTTGCTCAGTCATGACCACAGTCAATGGAAGAGGGTCACAAGAAAATAAAAGCACACAATGCCTTTGTGGTTCTACTATGCTGGCTCTTCCCAGAATTTCGTTTTGTTGCCATAATTCGGGAAAGTGGGGCTGACTGTGTAAATTTACCCATGGGGAAACTAGGAATCAGAGAGGTAACATTTTGCTCATTAACAGCTATTAACATCGGCCCACCTGGGATTCAATAAAAAACTCCTCTCTCTCTCTCTCTCTCTCTCTCTCTCTCTGTCTCTTTCTCACTGGTAGGACATGCCCTGAATGTGTCTGAACCCTGATGGCCATCAGTGCTCCATTCTGGCCATGTTTGTGAAAAACAAAACTACAAACCAGACCCATTTGACAGGAGAATTGGAGGAGGCAAGATGCTTGGTTAAAATATCCAGATTTGGGGGGATAGAATTTTTTACTTCCCTTTTATAACAAAGAACTGGCTTAAGTCAAAGAAAGGTGCGAAATTCTGCATGCTTATGCAACTCTCAACACTTTAGAATATGTACAGTCAAGAAATTAGATGATAAAATCATAGGCGGCTGTCTCTCAATTAATCAATCTAAATTTCAAAAGAACATGCTGTATTTCTACCATTTGCCAGACATCGGTAGGCACTATGCCTCACAGAGCTTAGCGTCTAGGGGTGAGCAGACATCATAAGACATCATACAATGATTTGTTTGAGTCATAGGAAATTGTTGACATTCGACCATCTCACCTACAGAAATGGCATTTCATATACTTCAAACTAGAATCACACAATGAACTAAGTTGGAATTCTGATTAGAGCTAGGGACACTCTAAAGCAAGAGGGGAAAACTGAAAGACAAGCCCTGTGTCTGAGCAAAAGAAGTCTTAGAGAGAGACTGGCAGATTATGCATCCAAAGAGGAGGGTGAGGAGATCACGCAGGGTCATGGGGACCAAGGTAAGGATTCTGTACTTAATTCTGGTGTAATGGTAGCCGTTAAAGAAATTTTTCCCAGCATTTTCTTCTGAAATTTTTCATAGAAAAATGTTGAAAGAGTTGTACAGTGAATCCCCATATGCCCACAACCTAGATTCTACAATTAGCATTTTGCTACATTTCCTTTGTAACTTTGTATCCTTCAAGCCATCCACCCATCCATTCATCCATCTGTCCATCCATCCATCTATCTTATTTTTTGATGCATTTCATGGTAAGTGGAAGTCAATAGTACAGTTTATCCAAATTTTGCAGCATGCATCTCATTAATGAGAGTTCAGTGTTTGCACACAATTCTCAAGGAACGTTTCCATGACATGAAGTCACCAATCTTAGGCGTGTCATTCAAGAACATGAAAAGACTTTCAACCAGGAGGGTAATTGAGCCAGATTAACACTTTTTCCAGGTTACTCCAGCTTGAGGTAGTTAATGTCTAGGGAGTATGAAAAAAGGAGAGCGATGAGAGAAATCAGATGACAGCAGTGAAAATGGTTTTGTGGGGAAAGATGGTGAGGGACTTAGTGGTGGCCATGGGGGCTGAGACAAGTGGATAAATTTAGGAAATGGTTTAAGGGTAAAATGGATAGAACTTAGTGGTGGATTTGTTTGGGGTCAATGAGGTTGTCTCTGGGTTTCTGAGTGGCGGTGCTGCCTTTTTCTGAAGTGAGTCAGACTTTGGTAATGAGAATGGGGAGAAAGTCATGAGTGCAGGTTTGGACATGGACCTTCAGGTGCAGATTTTAATTGGAAAACAATTAGCACTGAATGTGGAACTACCTTGTCCTTCCCAGTCAAAAAAAAAAAAAAACCCTTCTGTAAAGGATTCCATTCCTGGTTAGCATTTCCAAGTGCACATCTAAGGAAGCTCCAGCCCTTTGTTTGGGTTCAGAATACAGAGTTCTGAGTCACTATCTGAAGTCATGCTTAGCTGCTTTGGAATCATCTGGAATCTCATCTTTTTATCTTTAAAATAAGCACCTTCCTTCATTTTTGGAAGAGCTGAGAATTGAAAAGACCCAATCTGGCACCTCTCAGATGCTCTTCAAGAAGTAAGACCACAAACCAAGGGACGCCTGGGTGGCTCAGTTGATTAAGCATCCGAGTCTCAGTCTTGGCTCAAGTCATGATCTCACAGTTCGTGGGATCGAGTCTCGTGTTGGGCTCTGTGCTGACTGCACGGAGCCTGCTTGGGATTCTGTCTCCCTCTTTATGCCCTTCCCTGCTCATTCCCTCTCTCTCTCTCTCTCTCTCTCTCAAAATAAATAAGTTAAGGGGCGCCTGGGTGGCGCAGTCGGTTGGGCGTCCGACTTCAGCCAGGTCACGATCTCACAGTCCGGGAGTTCGAGCCCCACGTCAGGCTCTGGGCTGATGGCTCGGAGCCTGGAGCCAGTTTCCGATTCTGTGTCTCCCTCTCTCTCTGCCCCTCCCCCGTTCATGCTCTGTCTCTCTCTGTCCCAAAAATAAATAAACGTTGAAAAAAAAAATTTAAAAATAAATAAGTTAATTAAAAAAAAAAAAAAAAGAAGTAAGACCACAAACATGAAGAGCCTTAACGGAAGAGCCCTTCTAGGCAGCCTGGCTCAGGTGTTCCCAGATGTCAGGCAGGTCTTGGAATATGAAGACCACTCCTTTCTTTCACCCAGTGTCCCAAGGGGAATGGCTGTTCCCCCAACTCTCACACTCCTGTCCCTTAGTTATTCTGAACTAAGACCCTGGAAGACTGGAGCTTTACCAGCCAGCCCAGCAGACACTGGCAGACTTTTCCCAGCGGATGGGGTGGTTGCCCCATCATCTCTGGTGTGAGTCCCCTGAGGGCACTGACTGCTCACCTCTGTACCCACCCACAGATGGCCAGGACATGTTGGAGGAATGAGGAATGGAGAGAGGACATCCCACTCATTGAACTTTTATGAAATTCCAGGCACCAAGCTGAGCACAGAGAGCAAAAAGATGCATCAGTCTGTACCTGGTCGAACAGACGGGGAACGGCCGCTCGACAAAGATGTCACGCTGCATTGCGATCAATGACATGATCGAGGTACATGAAAGGCAGAGAGACGACGAAGGCCCACTCCACCAGATATGGGGTTCCCAGGACAGGGGGCATGGGTGACGGGTTCTGACAGGTGGCCAAGTGGACCTTCAATACGGGACAGATAGCATCTGCGAAGACAGGAAGCCTTTCAGCGCAGCTCACGTCTGGCCTCCAGAGCCAGGCACCTGAGGACTTTGATCGGCGTTGACACTATGGTGGGCCTGGCACTTTCCCATAGCCCTCAGATGGCAGGACAGACCTTCCAAATACAATATGCAAAGGGGCTTTGAAATATTAAGCTGTTTTCTTGCCCTATCGCCTTTTACCTCCTCTTGTTCTCTGCATTGAGCAAGCAACAGCAAAGCACAGCAGAAAAAAAGGAGGCTGTGGGTTTGAATCCCAGCTCTGCCTTTTAGAGTCTGTGTGACGTTGGGCAAAGGAAGTCTTTTAAAGAAGGTTGATTACTCCTGTCTCACATGGCTGTTGCAAGCCTGGGGTGAAGTAACGTATGCTCAAGGCAGGGGATAATAACAGCCGATCTTTACTGGGTCCTTATTGCTACTTGATATGATTTTCTCATTGACTCCTTACAACACGTAGGTGGCTAGATGCTGTCATTTAATTCACTTTACATAGGAGGAAACGGAGGCACAGAGGTGGGTGAACTCAACAGAGACAATATTACAGTCCAGGCAGGCAGATGCCAGAAACAAAATGCCTAATAGCTATGTTATAGCTCCTTCTCGTCCGCAGAAACTCTTAATGATTTGTGGGTCTTGGAACCTTCTGAGAACCAGTCTCTCTCCCAGGAAGATTTCGTGCATTTTGTATGCAAGTTCAGGGAGTTCCCGGAGTCCCTGAAGCCCACACGTGGTCTCCAAATTTATAACCCGTGGAACACCAACCACAAGGCCACATTGTGTGGAACTCACCCACGGCCCCCACCCAGGTGAGGAGGAAGTAGAGACAGAACCAGAAAAGTGGCCCAGGGAAGGTGCGTCCAACTTGCCCAGACTAGTGGAAGCTTCGGTCTGCCAGGGGAGGAAGGAGGCGCGGAGCAGCCTGCCCCGGGAGGAGAAGGAGGAGGACGCATCGGATGACAGCCAGAGGCAGGGTGAGGCAGGCTGGCCCTGAGCCAGAGCAGCACCTCCTAGGAGCCCAGAGCATCTGACTCAGGGCAGAGGTCAGAGAGGCCGTGGGGCCTGCCAGGAAAGCACAGGGGAGAGGCTCGTAGGAGCGGGAGCTGTGTGCATGCAGCAGCCACCGCAGGGCTCAGCCTGGGCCCGGGGTGGGGTGGCGCTGGCACAGCCCAGCCGTGTGTCTGCAAACCGGACCTGCCCTGGCCTGGGGAGGCTTGAGGAAGACCTGGCAGGACCCATTTCCACAGGGGGAGGCTGACCAGGATAGGCTCCCAGGAGGCCTGGGGTGGGGACGGGCCGGGCCGGGCCAGGCTACTTCCCAACAGCCTGTGCGGATGGGGTGGTGGCAGGGGGGTGGGGGTGGGGGGTTCTCAGGCTTCCCCGGGAGGATTAATTCAACCCACGTTAGACTCGGGGTTTCAGGGCTTGCCTTCTTCTACCTTCTAATCCAGAAACATCCAGAGCATTTATTTTTTTCTGGCAGAGGTTTCAAGCAGTTACGACGTTGTGTGGGTTTTTTTTTTTTCAACTCTTTATTTTGAAATTATTACAGACTCGCCAGAAGTTCAATAATAGTAATAGTAATAGTCATAAAACACAGGGGGTGTCCCGAGCCCTCTGCCCTGCTTCCCCCAGTGGTGGCATCTGATAACTGGCATACGATAAGCAAAAGCAGAAACTTGGCACCGATGAAACACGGTTAACTAGGCTGCAGCCCCTACTGCATTTGCAGACGCGAGTGAATGCAATGGTTTGCATTTACAGGGCGGTGTCTCCGTGCTGAGCCACCTCCCAGGGCCGATCCCTGGGGGTGACGTTGGTGTCGGTTTGATCGGGAGGCAGGGAGGGCAGGAGGCAGGCAGAGGGTTGGGAGAGAGAAGCAGACACACAAGCAGCAGTCATCCCTCAGGTCACAAGTGTTATCGCACCGTGTGGCTCAGACGCAGTGAAGCTTGGCCCAGCTGCTTCTGTGAACCAGCCACGGCGTGGCACACAGATCCGGGGGGATCTCGGCACGCACCCACTGACACCCACGCCCCCTCTCTTGACTTATCTGGTTTGAATCGTGGCCTCCCACAAAACACGTGTGTGTCCAGCCCCCAGAACCTGTGAATGTGACCTTGTTTGGGGAAAAAAAGGCCTTTGTAGATATAACTAAATTAAAGACCTTGAGATGAGATCATCCTGGGTTAGCCTCGTGGGCCTTGAATCCAGTGACGAGTATCCGTACAGGAGAGAAAAGCACAGAGGTAGGAACAGAAGGCCTCTAAACAAAGGCAGGGATAGAGGGGGGCGTCCACGAGGAACATCGGGGGCCCCCGAAGCTGCAAGAGACAGCGAAGGATTCTTCCCTACAGCCTCCAGGGAGGCACAGCCTTGGGGCACCTTGCTTCCACACTTCCGGCCTCCGGAACCGGGACAGAATACATTTCAGGTGCTTGAAGCCACCAGGTGTGTTGTCATTTGTCACGGCAGCCCAGGAAACTAACACGTCTGTGATACAAATGAGCCTTCGCCTTCCCCAAGCAGGCAGACGGACGTTATCCGGTCGCTGTCTTACCTGGGCAGGAACTCCCATCCCGGCTTCCCAACAAGGAAACAGAGGCACAGAGCAGCCCTCCCGCTCACCGGAGGAGGCACAGCTGCTAACTGGTTGTGCTGTGGCCCAAACCCATCTCTGGCTCACTCCCAAGCCCACCATCCTCGCTGAGGTCTTTGAGGGCCTCGTGGACGGACAGCCAGTTGCCTGTTGGAACACATTTTTCTTCTAAAGCTTTGACCTCTCTATTTAAAAATAAAAAGAGCAAACTAACAGGTCTGAGGAACCCGGAGAAGGACATGTGCTGAGTTATCCGCTCGCTCGCTGTGCTTCCAGCTCAGGTGAGAGGCGAGAGGCCTTGCCAAGGAGGAGAGTGTGTGGGTGCCCGGCCCCCCAGGCCGTGGGAAAGGAAGGGGGAGCCTGGGTTGTCTCACACAATGCCCGCTGGCTTCCGCTGCAGCTGTGGGCAGCTGCTCTCTCCCGAAGGACCCCCGAAGGACCCTCCGAAAGCCAAGTTCTAAGCCAGCCAGTCCCCTCCGTGCCAAAGACCAAGTTGGCCAAATTATTCTTGCAGCCCCGTCCTGGCCTGTGGGAACCTGTTCTCCTTGCCCATTTTCCCTTGGAGTCCAAAGACGTTATTGTTTCGTGTGTGTGTGTGTGTGTGTGTGTGTGTGTGTGTGTTGTGTGTGTGTGTTTGGAGAAGGTATTACATATACATAAGAGAAGGAAAAAACAGTTCAGAAAGAGCAAACAGGAAACTTTTCCTTCCCACCCAAGACAACTGAATTCTCCTCCCCCAGAGAATAACCATAACTAGTCTCTTGGGTTAGCCAGGTCTCTATGCAAGCAGGTACAACTAAACACACCCTTCTTTTCTTCAAGAGAGAGGATCCTATCTGTGTCGTCCCACACCTCTTTCCATTTGATGTAACTTCAGGACTTTCCCACGCCGCACATTCTCGCTAACAGCTTCCATAGTATTCTCTTGCATAAACAAACCATAATTTCCGGAACCTGCCTCTGCGCAGCAACACTGGGGGTATTTCCAATATTTTCTTGCTATAAACAGTGCTGGTCCACGTACCTTCACACATATGTAAGAGTGTATCTGTAGGACCCATTCCTCGAAGAGGAACGTTGCCTCGATGGGTCCATGCATTTTAAAATTTAACCGATACTCTGACACTGCCCTTCTAAAGGGGTTTGATGAATGTATACACCCAGCCAGGAGTATCTGTTTCCTTGGGGTTTGTTCCATAATGTTGTGTTATCAGGTTATTGTCCTTTGCAAATCAGATAAGTAACAACAAACACGAGTGCTACCAAGGAGCTAGAAGTATGATAGGAATGTGCACATATGTGTGCATAGGTAAAACTATACACTTAAAATTAGTGTGTTTACAGTGCTTTAGTGTATGCATGTTATGCCTCAATAAAAAAGAAAAGAAAGCAATGTGAAAAAAAGCAGGATGCCAAGATTAAAGAATATCCTTCTTCAATAGGGAGGTCTTGAAATGCCTTCCTGAAAACCTAAGGGTGATGAGGCTCCCACACGGGGGTCATACATGTGAAAGAGGGTATCAGACATAAGGAAGAGTGTAGTCAAAGGACAGGGAAGGAGCCTGACTTGCTTGAGGAAGTGAAAACAGCAAGCTAGGGAGACTGGTCCCAGATGAGGTTCAAGAGGTTATCAGGGGCCAGATCAAACAAGGTCTCTTAGGCAAGAAGTTTGGGTTAGTTTTCTCACTGCAGTGGGAAGCCATTGAAGGAGTTGAAGCATGTGAGTGGCACAATCCATTCTATATTTAAAGAAAAAAGAATCACGTGGCTACAGGATAGAGAGTGGATTTTAGGTAAGCAGAAATGGAAGTGAGGAAAACACGTAGATGGCTACTGCCTTCAAGATGAGATGTGGTGGTGGCTTGGACCAAGGAGGTGATTAAAATGGAGGCAAGAGGGTGGATGGCAGGCATAAATAAGAGGAATGATCTGTGGGACATCTGTACAGGTAATCCATAGAGTGAAGTATTCATGGGGGGATGGGAGAGAGGTGCAACCAAAATACACTGCTAGCTTTCTGACCAAGTGGATGGGTCATGGCACCATGTTGCAAAACTGGAGAAGGCTTAGGCAGGTCTTGGTTGGGACCATGGGGAGAAGCATTAAAAGTCTGGTCTTGATCATATTAAATTGTAGGTTGTCTAGCAGGCAAGAGACATCAAACAGGAATCATCCAGGAGGGAGTCCTTGAGGATTGTGAAATGTCTTCCTGCACACACAATTGCACATAGACCCAAACCACCATCACTCCTGCCTTAAGCTAAAGCCTCAGGATTTGTGGGCACTGTCCTTTTTTGTAGCTAAGGCATCAGACACTTCCATTTCATAGGCATAGCCCTTCTCTCCATGTTTTGACTCTAGCTCTTCAAGGGTAGAGACTGAGTATTAAGCCTCCTAAAACCCCAGGTCCATAGAACATGCTCCCAAAATGGGTATGTGGCTGACCTGAGGGTTCTTCACAGATTTAGTTCAAGGAATCTCAGAAGATAGCCATAAGCTAAGCTCAGATCATAATCTAATAGGGGCAACATGGACTTGGCCATTGTCAAGAGGAGAGAAGAAAGTCATCTCAAGCAACAGAGCCCACTGGAATCAGAAAACCCCATTGGCATCGCTTCCAGTATCCAGATGACCATACCCAGAAGCATGGTCAAAGGTGATGGGCCAGGTGCCACCTTCACCAAATGGAAACTTCAGAAGGTTCATGCAGTTTCACAGAAGGCCTGTCCCATCTCTTGGGCCAGACCACACCAGCACCCCATCAAATCCATGTCAACTATACCATCAGGAAAGTCAATAAGTTTCCTGAATAAGATTTCTTTTGTCCATCCCCACAACTAGCCATTACCTTCATTACCTATCCCCCACCACCTCCAAATTTAGTCCTTCCAACCCACCCCCTGCATGGATGCTAGCACACAGATCTGATCTTCTGCCTCTGTCCTTACCCAGCCACGCATGGGGTTTTACAATCTGGCCTCTGCCAAATTTTCCACTACCTTTTCCATCCTTAACAACTTGAGTTCCAGACTCAGACTTTCTTCCTGTTCCCTAAACATTCCAGGCCCCACAACCTTGTTTCTTGGCTCTTTCCTTGAAGAGGTTAGTCCTTATTTTTAAAAATATATAGATGAATATTTTTATGCATAATATTTATGAACATTTATATTCATATATATATATGAAGATGCTAATCTTTATCAGTACACAGGGGAATATAAATTAAATTAAAATAGGATAGTCTTTTCTATCTATAAATTGATACACATTTAAAAAGATTTAGTATATCCAGTAGTGAAAGAGGGGAAATCTTCTGCACATTACTCTGCTGGTAATAACATATCAACATTTAGAAGGCAGATGTGATTTGAGCCCTGCCATAAAACTTCCAGAACCTTCTCCCATTAAAGTACTCAGACAAATATAAGTATAAAGCATGTTTACTGTAGCCTTATTTGTCATAGAAAAACTAGGAGACAGTTTAAATGTCACCCTCCCACCCATCTCCCCCCCTCCAAAAAAAAAAAAAAAAAAACAAGAACAGACAAGTCACTTACGGCACATCCCAATTGTTGACTTCTATGAAGTTGTTAAAAAGAATGAAGTAGATTTGTATGGGCTGATTTGGAAAGATGAGCGTTCTATATTGTTAATGCCAAGAAGAGGTTGTAAAACAGGATAACATGATCCCAGTTTTGGCAAAAAACTAAGAGAGGAATAAAGAGAGAGCTCTGGTATACACATCATTTCTGCTGATGATAGTTTCCCCTGGGCGGTAGGAATGGGGAGTCACAAGCAAACTGGAAAGATTTTCCCTTTGTATGTTGCTATATGATTCGCATGTTTTTCCACAGGCACACACTCCTTTTGAAATTAAAAGAAGATATATAGATACATATATATTATATTATATATAATACATATATATAAATATATTATGTTATATATAATACATATATATAAATATATTATATATAATACATATATATAAATATATATTAAAAAATAATTAATGAAAATCTTTAAAGGGCTCCAGGGCAAAGAGCAGCAAAGATTGCTTGCCGATAGCTCAGGAAGAGTCAAGTCTCAAAGAACACGTGAGACTGTTCTCCAAGATCTGGAAGAGGGTGATGTGGGGGTGGAGGGAGGGAGAGGAGGGCCATTCGCACTGGCCTCAATCCAAAGAAGCCTGCGAGCTGCAAGGGCACTTCCAACGACGTGTTTGTGCAAAGGAGCAGCAAGATGTCACAAGAACTGACTGAGATCAAAAGGTGAGCAGCGTCTGGGCCCTTGTGAGGATCTCTCAGGGCTGCCGATCTCTCCTGGAACCCATCATCTGGCCATTCCTTAGAGCTATCAGCTCTGCACCCGGTCCTACCGGAGCCAAACCTTGTCCCTGCACATGTGAGCTGGTGTAAGCATCTAACAGAAACAGAAGTCCATGGTGAGCACCTGGGGAGGGAAGTGACACCAAAGAAAATGAAATGGAGCAAGTGCAGAGAACGGAGAGGTGCCTGGACCTCAAATCCACCCTTAGTCCGGCCCTAGATTCTCCTGCCCAAGTCCTAGCATGAGGAAGGGGTAAAGAATGGAGATGGCTGGGGTGCTAGTGGTATTCTGTGCCTTAATCTGGAAGCGGGTCACGTGGGTGTGGTCAGCTTGAGAAAAATCGGCAGCTGGACACCTAGGATATGTGCATGTTTATGTTATACTTCAATGGAAATTATTTATAAAATAAATAAAATAGAAAGAGATGTATCAATTGGAACACAGAGAGAGAGAGAGAGAGAGAGAGAGAGAGAGATGACAGGACCAAGGAGGGAGGATTCTTTACAACCCAGGAGAACAAAAGGAGAGGAACTTCTTGTTTATTCAGAGGATCCTGAGGGTCCCAGTGTCAGGGGAGGCCACAGTGACGGTGGTGCCCTGGAGCCACATTTGGATTTACAGATGCAGCTGTAGAGACAGACGCAGACAGAGGTTTAGACACATGGGGGTTGTACTCATACAGTTCACGTTGGTAAAAAAAAGTTCTGAAAGGTCACATACTCAACTAAGGACAGTGGTTAGTTATCCGGAGTGAGTCATTTTCATGTTGTGCTTCGTTTATTTCCTCATCATTTGGTTACCTTTACAACAAACTCGTTTTAGAAATTACAGTCTTGTAAGGTATTTTCTCTTCCTTCTTGTTGACGGCCTTGTAGAGCCTTTAAAGTGTAGTATTGTCCCCATGGCATTTTCTCTGACTTCTTGGTCCAGATCTTCTTGAGGCTGTCACCCTCCACCCAGACCACTTGTCCCAGAATCGCCTGGGGGATGGCCCGTATTCTTGGACTGCCCCTCCCAGATTTTCTGAGGTAGGATTCCTGGGGCCCAGACTGTGAGCCCCGGGAAAGAAACAATTACATCCAATTCAACTCGGTTCCCTCAGAGTCAGACACAGGACCACAACATGAGGCCGTCAATAAATATGTGCTGAATGAATGAATCAATCAATCAATCAAACAAACAAACAAACAATCTCGATCATCACCCAACCATCCCCAGGATAAGACTTTCCTGGCGGGCCCAGTGCAGACACAGCTCTGGGCTTGGTTCAGGTATGTTTCTGTCACTCTGAGAAACTGTCACCTGTGGTCTCATGCTGCTCCGGGTACAGACAAGCCAGACTTGGCAGGACAAATGGGGAAACCCCAAAAGCCAGTGGAGTCACCAGAGGAGTGACCCAGTTACCCAGATTATGGGACTCAGTTTCCATAAGTTGGGCTCTCTCTTCATCAACCTTAAAGGGACCGTGGCATAAACCAAAGACTTCTCAGTTCTCAAAGTGCAGGATCCCGAGACCAGCAAGGCCAACCTCCTAATGGTACAGAAGCCTGCACCGTGGGGCCAGCGACTGGCTTCAATTTCTGGCTCCACTTTCTAACTGCAGGTTTGGGGTTGGCTCCACCAGAGGCCTCTGTTTGGAAAAGGAGAAATTTATAAAATGAGAAAAACAATACTTAACTTAAAGGGTTGTTGTGTCACATTAGATAATTCATGAAACAAACATTCATTAAGCCTCTACTGTGTTCCTGGCACTGTTCCAAGTGCTAAGGAGACAGCCGCAAACAAAACAGGCAAAAAAAAAAAAATGTGGGGTGCCTGGTGGCTCAGTTAGTTGAGTGTCCGACCCTTGATTTCGGCTCAAGTCATGACCTCAAGGTTGGTAAGTTCGAGCCTGCATCAGGCTCTGGCGCTGGGATTCTCTCTCTCTCTCCCTGTCTCTCTCTCTCTCTCTCTCTCTCTCTCTCTCTCTCTCCTTCCCACTCCCCTGTTCATGCATTCTCTTGCTCTCTCTCAAAATAAATAAATAAACTTTTTTAAAAATCCCCTGTCCTTGAGGGGGTTAATTCCTGTGAAGCTGAGTCCCTAGCCCAAAATAACTTCTCCAGAAGGTCGCAGGAGACCTCAGCTCCTGGAGCTAAGAATCAAGACACCAGAGAAGAGGCTAGCAAAGGTCACCCACAAGATCCTTGGCAACAGCCAACGGGGTAATGTCAATGTCTGATAAATAAAAACTTTAGAATGTGCAACTCTCGGGGCGTCTGGGTGGCTCAGTCAGTTAAGTGTCCAGCTTCAGCTCAGGTCATGATCTCACAGTTGGTGGGTTCGAGCCCCATATCAGGCTCTCTGCTGTCAGCACAGGGCCCACTTTGGATCCTCTGTCCCTCTCTCTCTCTCTCTCTGTGTCTCTCTCAAAAATAAACATTAAAAAAATTTTTTTTTAGTGTGCAACTGTCTTCTGCTCGGCTCACTCTGGTGGCTCACAGAGGCGGTGCCTCTTAGGGCCCCGGAGAAACAGGAGCTGTGTAAACTGAACACCGGGAGAGAATCAGATGCCAGAATGTGCCCAAGCCGCAGCCGTGCGGGTTCAGCGAACCCCCCTGGCTCCGCTTCTTGGAAATAAGTATCTCCCTTTTGCCAGAAGAAAATAAACTCAAACAGGAAAGCGCTTCCTGATTCAGTGTGTAACTCAGGGCCTCGGAGTGGCGAGCGGGTCTGATTAGGTGACCGTGGCTTTCCACGCACCCCAGCACGTGCGGGAAGAAGCAGGGGCTCCTGGAAGAGAGCGAGGCCTGTGTTTGCCCCTGTGGACGGCTGTGTCCGGTCACATGTACATATGTTCCCGTGTGCCTCTGCGTGCTTGTACACACACGCACGGGTGTGTGTGTTCACATGTAGGTTTGTGGGCATTTGTGCCTCTGTGTGCCTTTGCCTGGACTTCTGAGGATCTGGTTCTGTAACGTCTACGTGCGTTCCCGTGAGTGTGGCCGTGGGCACCTTCATGCGTGTGTGTCTGTGCTTGAGGGAGGAGCTGGGGGAGGAGGGACCACAGAGATTCGAGGAGAGGGTGGGGTTCAGAGCCTGCCGGGAAGTGGGGATATGTGCCCGGCAGGGACTTGAAACGTTCCTGTCACTGCCAGGGATGTGGTGAGGAAACAGACCCACAGAGTGTCCCGCCAGGGGTTCCAGAAAGGGCATTCGGGCTCTCTCAGGTCGGGTGGTTGCTCCGGCCTCAGGGAATGAGGCAGCCTCCTGGGGGTACAAAAGCCCAGGGAGGCCTCCGAGGGGCTGTCTGTGGCCCCACCCAGGGGACCCGGCCCCGCCAGTCACCAAGACAAGGACTCGCAGTTGGAAAAGTCACGACACTGCCTGTCAGCCCCTGACTGTGGGAATGGAGACTCTCTGATAGGGGAACTGAGACCGCCCCCAGCTCCCGGGCACCGATGAGGGCCCCCAGGGAAAGAACGAGCACTCTAACCCGGCCTGTCCCCCGGGGCCCTCGTGGCTGGCCATCAGCAGGGAAGCCATGTTGATGACATTGCAGGACCCTGCAAACCACCCAGGGGAGCTGCACCCAGGCCTGAGAGACAAGAAGAAGCTTTTCCTGTAGGAATCGCGATGCCGGGGTGGGGGGGCACCATCCACCGAGGAAAAACGGCTGCCAGGGAAAGAGCCTCTTGAGAGTCATGGCGAGGGGATGATCGAGGACAGAGATAGGATCAGTGCTAAGGGGACCGAGAGGTGAGAAAGGACATCCCCCCAGAGAAGGTGCAGGTGGCCGGGACCCTCCCATCTAAGGAAGAGGGCAGAATTTAGAGCAGAGAACACATTTCCACTCAGATGGAGGCAAGGGGCCTGTGACTGCCACCAAGCTGGGAAAGCCTGCAGAGCAGTTCATGAGGACAGTTGCGCCGTGTCCCCAGCTGCGTGTGTTCTGGGGGCTAAGCGGCCCCCAGGCTGTGGCTTCCTCGGGTCAGTTTCTTCTGAGAACCTTCCTGAGCCTCCAGCACCTGCTCCCCAGCCAAGCCCGTGAGCTTCGTGAGGAGGAAGCGTCTGCCCACCTTCGGTCCCTAAGCTCAAGCATGTAGAACGAGCCCCAGTCCTGAGACAGATGGCTGTCCAACCCCGCCCTGGGATTTTCTGATGGGACTCAGCCTTGGGGTCTATTTTCAGCAAGAAGTTCTGGCAAAGGACCTTAGCTGTCAAGGTGGGTATGTAAAAGAGCTGGACACCTGCCCACCTGCAGAGAGGGGCACTCGGTGAGGATGGGGTAAGGACGGGGGCCGTGACTTTTCCGGGAACACTCAGACCACACGAGCCAGCTGAAGCCCACTGAGCTGACCCCTCCCCTGCCGGCCCAGCCCTCCTGCCAATGCTGTGACCCATCCTCGACCAAGATACCCCTTGCCCTCTGACGGATCGATTCTGTTTTAGGGCCCGGGAAGCCCCCCACGTGTCTGCCTTGGATTCGCAGCTTAGATAGAATTGGAACTCAAGCCTTGACCGCAGATGGTCCGGTGCTTCTGTTTCTCCTCTATGTGCGTCCTTTCAGAAAACACCTTAGAGAGCCAGATGCTAGGCACATGGTCATCTTACTCTCACTGCATCCCAATTCCTGTCTCCAGGAAAAGAGAGAGAGAGAGAGAGACCGCTGTGCCCTGGCACTGAGACCGGCGAAGGGTAGTGAGCATGAATTATGTATCACACAGGCGATAGAGATAAGAGTGGAATGGGGAAAATCATAACCCTATTAATAATGGAAGTGCAGTTTGTAAACTCTCCACCAGGAATAATTTGCATCGCAATATAAACAGGGAGTCTAACACAGAGCAGCTGGCAATGGCACTTCGGTAAAATGTAAAAGCCACCATTTCAAACATTAAAAGTCATGATTAAATTATAAGAATTTGTTCAGCACAACGTACGAGGAGAGGGCATGTGCTCTGACTCCATCTGAGCGCAGGGTCAGCCCTGCCTCCCCGCGTCTGCCGGGAGCGTGAACCAAGGGCTTGGGTCCTTGGGACCCTGGCGGTTATCATTACCATTAGGACCTGCTGCTGGGGTTAGGGCTGTCTGTGCACACCATTCGGAGCATGCCGCATGTCATCATTCGTTAATTCTTTTTTTTTTTTTTTTTGTATGTATGGGTCTTATTTATACAAAATACATACGTATTTTACTGAGGCATGAAGCTGATTCATATTGGACTTAAACTCACATTGTCTTAAAATGCGCCAGATGAACACTGTCATCGTGTAACAAAATACCCGGGTAAACAGGGAACTACAGCTAACTAGCGTGCGGCAAGTCCCCTACGAAAGAAAGCACGTTGTTATAGAATGCAAAGCCAGATTAAGACGCAATTTAACCCAAAACAGTCTACGTAAACGAAATAGATTAATCCTTTAAAAGGAAACCTGCTATGTAACTATACTTTTATGTTTTTAATGCAATTTATTGTCAAATTGGCTAACATACAGCGTGTAAAGCGTGCTGTTGGTTTGCCGGGTAGGTCTTCGTGGGTCATCGCTTCCGTGCAACCCCCAGTGGTCATCCCAGGCTGCTATGGCATCTCTGTTTGGAAAACGAGAAAACTGAGGCCCGTGGGGGTTAAATGGCTCGTGTTGGGCCTTGTCGTTGGTACGTCGGGAGTGTTGTGGTGCAGGCACTCTAAGCGATGAGTCACAGGCATCTACCCCCAAATACAAGAGCTCACCGTTTACACTGTATGTTAGTCAACTTGACAATAAATCATATCAAAAATAAATAAATAAATAGATCGATCGATAGATAGATAAAATTAATAAAATTAAAACAAACACTCTGATCTCTGAGCTGACCCTCCGGTGCCCCAGTAGCTCTCTGTAGCTACTCGGGTACCTCTCAAACAGGGCTGGTGGGATGGACAATTGGAACCGTCCTTTTAAAATATAATTTGGCAGCGCATTAGGAGCTTGGTCAAGCTTTGATCGAGGTGTTCTCCATTCCTCGGGATCTCTCTGAAAAAAAAAAACAACCTGATATCATTCTGATCTTTATTAGCTATTAAGGGATGTCACGACTATTAGCTATGTGTCTATAAAATCTATGGGTAGAGAGGTAATTTTTACTTCCGGATTATCGTGTGGAAAATGTGGAAACAACTCAAATGTCCGATAATCGTTGAAAAGAGGCACAAGCGATGGTGAACTGCTATGCATCGAAAAGGGGGGGAGTTGATAAAGAATTTGTAATAACATGGTGGGGGGGGGCGGCGCCTGGGAGGCTCAGTCGGTTGAGCGTCCGACTTTGGCTCAGGTCACGATCTTACGGTTCGTGAGTTCGAGCCCCGCATCAGGCTCTCTGATCTCGGCGCAGGGCCCGCTTCAGATCCTCTGTCCCCCTCTCTCTCCACCCCTCCCCTGCTCATGCTCCTTCTCTCAAAAATGAGCAAACATTTTTTAAAAAGAAAAGAAAGAATGTGTAATAACATGGAAAATGCACCTGGTAAGTGAAACAAGCGAGATATAAAAGGTTAGACTCACTATGAGCCCACCTGGGTAAAACAATACATAAGAAAACATGGGAATGTACCTGTGTGGTTAATAATCTTCGTCCCTTTATGTCGAAAACATGGGAAGTTGCCTTTTCTCATTTCTGTACTTCCAAGCTATTTACAACAAGCATGTTACTTTTCGAATAGCAAAACTATGCAGACAAATATATGTGTGTACATACATGCTGTGGTACTTATTAGCATATGGACATTTGAAGGAGCCCTCACTGTCTCACCAACTGTAGACACAAAACAAAATGGGAACAGCCCTCTGTGTCCCCACCTTGTCATCTCCCTCCCACAAAAATCCCTTGGTTCCTGCCATGCCAGGAGTTTCTCCCCCTCTGTGATCAGCTCTCTCACTAACCTGCTGGCTCAGAGCCTCCTGGGCCAGAGGATCGCACGCTGTCCTCCACACAGGTGGGCAGTGCTCCACCTCTCGGGGCATCACCAGCAGGCGAGCACCTGCCATCGTGTGTCTGCAGAGCTGGAATTTGACAGCCCATGCTTACCACCAGGCAAGCAGTGCGAACAGCTGGAGCTGGCTGTGCCCGCCCCCGGGGTCAAAGGCACTAGCCTGAGAGGTGGTGCCAGCCGGGCACTGCCCACCTGGCCCGCCTGGCCATGGGACATCCGGTGAGTCCCCCGAGCTCCCTGCACTGCGGTTGTCCCACCTATAAAATGAGACATTTTGGAACACGTTAAAGCCCTTTTCCTCCCATAAGCCTGTATAAACATAACTTCGTGTAATTGTGAGCTTAATCTCGATGTGAAATATTTTAATGCAGTTTCAGAGCGTTCTGATGCGTGGTAACGTGGGGCACAGCTGCCCGGGCCAGTTCGGTGGCTGGCTGCAGACCCCGTGAGGGCAGCTGAGCCGGAGCAAGACGGCACAACAGGGTGAGACTGTCGGGACCCTCGAGCAGGGCGGCTGGGCTCCCGGCCCCCGCACCCGCCAAACTGTTGCCACCTGGAGCCGACTTCTGTTGATGTCCCCGCCCAACATCCTGGGAGAAAGGGAAATTCTAGCAATGGGAGTCAGGCTTCCCCTTGCTGGATGGTGGATTGGCTCTCCGGGACGGGAGAAGCAGTGTGCCACAGGCCTGGGGACCTAGGAGCCCCCAAACGGCCAGGAGGGCTCAGAGGCTCTGAGCCCAGGTTGGGAGGCTGGGGGTGCTGGCAGCCGACCGCACTCCCCCACTGTCCTCAGCACATTATTGACATTCCAGAAGGGAGAGGCAGAGAATTAATTTCATGCTGACTGCCTCCCCCCACACCCATACCTCCCCTGCCCACACAATCCCCAGCCAAGTCCAAATGAGGGTCTGCGTCTTACACGAAGACAAATGATCACAATTAGGAAAAATGCTTCGGGGCCCCCGCATTCCATTCCTCTCCAGCATCCCAGTGAGGCTGTGTCCCCAAGGGCCGGGCACGGTGCATGCAGTCGGTGCTCAGTAAATGCCCGTTGGCTCGGAGCCACGTGGGTGTTCTCTTAGCTCTTCTTCCCTGAGCCTCAACCAAAAGAACCTCCTTCCTTCCACTCCTGACTCCTACCCCTTGTGAATTCACCCCATCCTTTTTAATCCTGTTTGTCAGATCCTAAACGATCGTAAGAAAAATTGGAGATTTTAAAGGTTTTTCTCATCGCTTAACATCAGTCATTCAAATAACTACCTTCGCTGGCTGGCTTCAGAAGGATAAAAGCATAGCCTTTGTGTTTAAGAGCTTTAATACCTGAATTAGAGAGAAAAAGAAATGATAAGGAGTTGTATGGAAAGGATCGAGGGAAAAGAAGTATTTACCAAGCGTCCGCAATGTCCCAACACTGTGCCTTGCGTATTATTTCATTTATCCGTAATCATAAGCTCGTGAAGGAAGCATCATTGTCCCCCTGTCACATATAAGGAAACTGAGGCTCAGAGAATTGACGTCACTTACCAAGTATAGATTTCCTTCTCTTTGCCTGGCAATGAGTAAGCTGGACCTTGGACTGGGATAGTCTAGAGCCTTGCTACTCAAACTACAGTCCATGCACCCGGTACCGGCATCATCTGGGAGCTTGTTAGAAATGCACAATCTCAGGGGCACCTGGGTGGCTGAGTCGGTTAAGCGTCCGACTTCAGCTCAGGTCATGATCTCACGGTTCATGAGTTCGAGCCCCGTGTCAGGCTCTGTGCCAACAGCTCGGAGGGAGTCTGGAGTCTGCTTCGGATTCTGTGTCTCCCCCTCCCTGCCCCTCCCCGGTTCTTTCTCTCTCTCTCTCTCTCAAAAATAAATAAACATTTAAAAAAATGCAGAATCTCAGTCCCATCCTAAACATACTGAATCAGAATCTGCAATTTAAGACACACTTGGGTGCTCATTTGGAGAAGCCCTGATACAGAGCTTGGCTTTCCGTCTTCAGAGTGCATTGGTATCCCCTGGAGGTAACCCCGGTCCAGAGTTCCTGACTCTGACTCTAGCGGAGGACCCTGAGAATCTGCACTTCTAGCTAATGCTAGCTGCGGCTGCCACTCTGGAACCAGGGATCGCATTTTGAGAAGCCAGATCCAGAAACATGCCTCGCAGCTCCAGCCACCACCCTTTCTTCCATGCATTTGACAGGCATGTGTTGAGGTCCTGTTATGTCCCACTTGGCATCCCTGAGAAGCCACTGGGGGTTCAGGCACGAGAGAGAGTCCCGGCTCCAGTTCCAACATAGGAGACAGATATGACAGCAACCAAGCGTAGATCGTCCCTATGCGCCAATGGAAGCTGGGTGCTACTGAAACACGAAGGAGGAAGGTGCCAGGGGAGTCTGGGGCTGAGTAGAGGACAGGTTTGCACGGAGGTCACAAATAAGCTGGAGGGTCTCTTTCTTGGAGTCCTTGAGAGGGTAGGGTTGTTTTGCCCACGGGGCATTACAAACTCAGTGCTCATGGGATTACTCAAGGGCCTCCAAAAATATTAGGACTTTGCAAAATATGGCTCCAACGGATCAGTAGGAAAAAAATGACCACAAATAAATGTTCATGAAATGTCTGCAAAATACTCCACATGGCGACTACTGAATGCAGCTCAATTTACATGCTTGATTTGAGAGGTGAGTGCGTTTTGAAATGTTTTTGATGATGCAGGATGGAACCTCCAAAAGCTGGGGAACCTCAAACCTCCGAATACCCTCGGCCTGTCCTGCAGGAGGGAGAGAGCACGTGCTATTAACTCCCTGCTTACCGGCACCTCCCCTCCTGCTGCCTGGCCTGTGAAGGTCTCCCACTGGCGGTGTCCCAGGGGCTCACGGTGGCAGGAGGCCTGGGGGACTTCCTCACAGCTGCCTTCAGCAGTCTCCTTCTGCTTTCAGTCCAGCCGTACTCGTGATGGATGCTGTTTGTCACTCGTCACCCAGGGGTCGTGGAGAAAGCTTGCCCAGGTGCCTGTCACAATCCAGGGACAACCATAGGTGCTGACACCTTGTCACAGCATCACCCCGATCTGATTTTATTGGCCTTTACTTGTCACTGCCCACAGAGACGTGAGGAGACATTGGTGGCCACGAAAGGGGGTCCCAGGAGCCCTGACTCACAGCCCTCTATCTGTGACAGGGAGGTAGTCACAGGAAAGCAGGGAAGTAAAGGCACAGCACTGAAAGCCCTGGGCTCCTGGGGCGATGAGGGCGACTGAGAGAGAAGGAAAGGTCAGGGAAGAAGGTCTGTCCGGATGAGGCACAGAATCGCCCAAATATCCCTGCTTTGGGAAATCGATTATAAAGAAATAATCAAGCACATGGCCAAAGGTTTCTGTCCCACAATGGGCATTTTGGTGCCATTTAGAAGAATAGGAATTTGCAGGGGCGCCTGGGTGGCTCAGTCAGTTCAACGGCTGACTTCGGCCCAGGTCGTGATCGCATGGTTCATGGGTTCGAGCCCCACATTGGGCTCTGTGCCGATAGCTCGGAGCCAGGAGCCTGCTTCGGATTCTGTGTCTCCCTCTTTCTCTGACCCTCCCCTGCACATGCTCTATCTCTCTCTCTCTCTCAAAAATAAAGAAACACTAAAAAAGCAAGCATAGAAATTTGGAAATGCCATCCGTGAATGGGCCACCTTGGGCCAGAGGCTAGCTCTACAAGTCTCAGTTGTATCCTCTGTAAATGGGGGAAACAGCAACCCTCAATTTATAGATTGGCTGCAAAGATTAAATGAGATAATGCATGGAATGTGCTTCATGCAGTCACCGAGTAAAGGTTCACTACATAGCCACTGCTGACGTTGTATCCAAAAATAATACAAAATAAACAAATCAGTTACACAAAGGGTAGTGTGCCAAAGAGCGTGAAACACTGCGACCCAAGGTGGTTTTCTTTCCAAAAAGATTTACCGATAAGGGGGACAAACTTACGGTGTAATGCACAAAATATTTCCCTGTCTTTTTCTGTATAAAAATGTGCATATTTTATCATGGAGCTTCAGGGCTGCGAAGAGGCCGTCTATGGCTGTTTCACTGCTGAGGGCAAGAAATCACGACCGAGGGCAGGAAGGGCCCAAGGAAGTCAGGTGGAGGCAGGAAGCAGGTTTTGCCTGAACAGCTGATTTCCACCTCGGACAAACGTTTTCTGGCTCTCTCACACTGATTTAGTCGTGTCTGTGTGTGTGTGTGTGTGTGTGTGTGTGTGCGTCTTACAGCACATGGATTCCCCAGTGCAGTATTTCCAATTGTTCTCTGCCACCCAGGGACTTGTTCAAAATGCAGCTTTCAACTCCTGCTGCCTGGCCAGAATCCCCTGGGAGTGAGGACAGGGAGCGTCCTGAACTCTGAATGTGAGACTGAGCCCACAAGGGATTTGTAGGCACAGCGCACAAAGAGTTTGGCAACTTTGCAGGAAGGGACCTTACCCTGTGCGCTTTCAGTCACCGGTGCCTGACACAGGACCCAGTTCATAAGAGGCTCAACAAAAGATTGTTCCATGAACAGATTAATCTATTAATCGAACGAATACATTCTCCCATCTTTGGGGAAAATTCACACATCCTGAGCTGTCCCGGATCGTTCAGTCCGCAAGGATGGGAACCCAGAACACCCTGTACCTGGCAGTGTCGACGTTCAATCATTTCTTGCGGAGCCAGACTCAGGACCCCGGCGATGAGCCCCGGATGCAGGAGGATGAACACCCAGTGAGAGCATGGCCAAATCTCACCTTCACAGGAAAAGACCAAAGGAGAAAACAAAACAGGCAACTGTAGCCGCAGCCACCTGTCAAACGTGCGTGGTTCTCCAGCGTTGACAAGGTGCTTCGCCTCACTGGAGCTTTGCCACGACATGCTGGGGCGAGTCGCATTATCACAGATAAGAAAATAAAGCGCCTTCCCCAAGTGTCTTCAGCGACTCCCCGGCATCCCCAGGCCACATGAATCCGATTTCAGGATTCTTTGCTAATACAATGATGAAAGAACGTCATTCTCTTTTGCTTACTCTTCGCAGCCCAGACACAGGCAGGTCCAACCGCAGGAAGCAGCCAGCCAAATGTGTTGGCTGTGCCCCTCCAAGGATTTAAGCAACAAAAGATTATCTCACAGGTGCCTCTGATTCACCAGCTTTAAACAGCCTGACCAGTTCAGCTTGTTTGCACACAGATGCAAAAGCCATGAGGAAGCCCGAGTCCCCACACCGTGGATTTTGCTGTAAGTCCCAGTGTCCCAGAACGGTTCCCCTTACTTATCTGGAATTTCAAGATCGTGCGACGAACGTTAAGTTGCCAAGAAGATAAAGAATAATAACGGCAATGCCAGAGACAAAAGCAGAAAGAGAGACAATATTTTTCAAATGTTTTCCCAACTGTCACTTTAATAATGGCCTAACAACAGAGTATGCTAATTTGCCTCCACAGATACCTGTGAATGTAAATGCAAAACAAATAGTAATTAATGTCTTGGTGCGAAAATCAAGCAATTGGTATTAACTTTGCATCAGACCTGAGATTATGCACATTCAAAATCATGATGTGTTTTCAACAGCAACAGTGGCAATCACGAAGAGAAAACGGTGAGGGGAGGCTCTGGGGTTAATAGAATCCACAAAGCCACCCCGGTGTGACCTCTCCCAGCTTCCCTCCGAAACACACATGGAACATTCAGAGCTAAGAAGCACAATCAACCAAGTCTCAAGTTCTGAGCGGAAGTTTTACCAACTACCTCCGGGGAAGGGAATGGATAAAACCGAATCATTCTCGATGGGCGCATCTTGACTCTTGAAGCAAAGCATCAAGGCTGATAGGCACAGTCAAACCCCAGATCACAGGCGGAGACCCCAGATCTTTGCTGAAAACAGAAAACAGACACCCTGTCATGTGCTCAGAGAGCCTTTTACAGTCATCTTCCCTGAAATCACCAGGAAGGGTTTTCCAGTTCGGTTGAGGGACCATCACATGACTGCACAGGGGGAAGGAAGGGGAAGAGGTCCGAGGTGGGATGCTAGGCAGACAAAGTCATGAAAGGAGGCCAGGAAGTGACGCTTCTTAGAGGTCGTGAGCTTTCAGATATTATTTCTAGAAGAGGAAAGAGACAGACTATCTCAGAATGTCCAGAGATGAATTGTCAGAGAACCAGGGGGACAGAAGATCTCGGGACAGTCCAGCAAAGCACACTGGCATCCATGCATGCAGGAAAATAGAAATCCACCAGACCCGTGCCGTCTGTCCTCTATGGTAGGTACTAGCTCCCGGTGGCTGTTTTAATTTCCATTAATTTCAATTAAATAAAATGAAAGATTCCACCCCTAAGCCCATGGACACATTCTCGGTGCTCAGTAGCCACGTGTAGCTAGTGGCTGGCATATTAGACAACATAAGTAAGGAACATTTCCATTACTGCATAAAGTTCTAAAAGACAGCTCTGATCTCGAGTCTAGGAACCTAAACTCCGAGTGCTGGATGTCTTTCACTTACTCATCCTTCCCCGCTCTCTGCTGTGCCCCCAGGAGGGAGACCTGTATAGGAGGCAGTGAAAGAATCCTTTGTCCTCTTCTTTCTGGTTGACTTCAGCCATTGGGAGACCCCAGCATGGTACTTCAGGACAGGAGAGAAAGGTCAGGATATATGTTACTCTGGCTTCCTCCCTACTGGTCACTGTGACTTCGATGCAGGTCTCTCTCTGTTGAAAGTCGCAACTCGTGTCAAGCGACTTTCCATGCAGCTCTCCTCTCTAGGTTCTGGTTCCCTCCTCTCCTTTCCTGACACCTTCAGGACTAGGGTAGATAAGGGTGCCTCACAGGTACTAAACTTGGGGTTTAGTACCTGCAACATCCCTTTTTATATCCCTGAATTCCTTCCACACCTTTGGAAATAGTCCCTTAATAAATATTTTATCAATAGCCAGAATGAGTATGTTATCCCTTTCCTGTGAATACCCTGATGGTAAGCTCTGTTTGAACTTAAATCTGAGAGAATAACTTTATTAACATCTACAGAGGCAACGGGACCCGTACCCTTCTGGGGTCAAACAATGGAAAATCTGTCTTCACGTCACAATGATTCAACAGAGGAGAATAATACAGGGGTTGGCAAACTTTTTCCCCAAAAAGGCCAGAAGCGATATTTTAGATTTTTGTGGGCCACACACTCTCTGTCATAATTACACTGCAGTGTGAAAAAAAAAAAAAAAGCAGCCATAGACAAGATATGAATGAGTCAGCGTGGCTGTGTTCCAATAAAACTTTATTTACAAAAACAGGGAATGGGCCAGTTTGTGGCCCATGGACCATGGTTTACCCTATATTGCTCTGGCATGTTTCCCTAAAGGTACAGAGAAAAGAAATGCCTCTAAATTTGTTTACTAAAAAAATGGAAGATCTTAGAAAGTACATGTAATTTTTTTTTCTCAATACATTGCAAGAAGGCAAGACTTCTAGATGGGGAAAAGAGATTAAAAATGAGACAAAATACAAAAGGAATATATAGGCTGAGATGAAGAAAAGTCTGGCCAAGTTCCCAAATCAGGCAAAGAAACTATAAAAGCACTCTTAGAATCACAGTTTACATTAGAAGGAATGAAGAGCAGAATTTATACTGCAGAAAACTGAGTTTCAGAGAAATAGTAACTTTGAAATATATCTTTTAAAATCTAGAGTTGAAAATAATGAGCAAACAGATGGCATATATGAAGAACAGAGAAAAGTGATCCAATTTACAAAAGGAAAAGAAGCACGTGTTCCTAAAAAAGTGTTCCCAAAAGTAATGACACTGAAACCCCAATCAAATCTATAGAACATTCTTGAACTGAAAGAAATGGTCTTAAAATGCAAAACAAAACGATCTATGCTGCACCCAGCATAACTGATAAAAAAAAAAACCCACAGCTTAACATCAAGAAAAATAAATAAATTATAACTATCCCAGGCAGAAAACAAAACAAAGCAAAGCAAAAATAATAGAAGACACGTTGTTTGCAAATGAGTTGTTTTTTTTAAAAAAAAAAAAAAAAAAAGCAAAGTCAGGGTGGGCTGACCTCAGAACTTGCCTCGATAAAAAATAGGGGCGCCTGGGTGGCTCGGTCAGTTGAGCGTCCGACTTCAGCTCAGGTCATGATCTCACGGTCCATGGGTTGGAGCCCCGTGTCAGGCTCTGTGCTGACAGCTCAGAGCCTAGAGCCTGCTTCAGATTCTGTGACTCCCTCTCTCTCTGCCCCTCCCCTTCTCTCTTTCTCTCTCTCTCTCAAAAAAAAAATAAATAAATAAACGTTAAAAAAATTTTAATTGAAAATGAATACAGTGGCTTACAATGTGGGAAGATTAGGTGTATTCACAGTGCAACCACATGTTAGAATATTATGCAACCATCGAAAGCAATGCAGAGCAGGTATTTTTAATGATATGAGAAAATGTTTATGGTAAAATGTTAGAAATAAAGTCAGACCCTAAAAACACACAGAAAATGCATGGAGGTGCATTAACATAACTGTAATATTTTCTTCTACTGTTTCATCTACCTGTACACACAAGTAGAAAAATACCATGAGTGCCATCTAGAAGCCAGACATTTCACATCCTTTACTGCCTTTATCGTAGTTTAATTTTGTCAAGAAATCTGATTTATGTTCACAGCTCAGTTAAGGACACTAATGTCAGAGAGGTCACAAGCTTATCCAAATCATGTGGTCAGCGGGTTAACCAAGATCCATTCAAAATCTAAAAGGGCATTTGTCCATGAGGATGGAGACTGAGCCCTGGGTGAAGGAAGGGACTGGGAGGGCTGGAGGGACATAAGTCCTGAGGACTAAGCCCTGGGGTTTGGGGAACTATCAACAATAGTAAGGCTGGCCACACGGGACAGGACTACGATTTCTTTTCCCAACACCGCCTTGAGATTTCCCCTTCAACAGTGACCATCAACAATGACCCATCTGCCTCTGGTCCTGATCCACCCCTTTATGCCTCTCCCTAGAACATGGAAGGGCCAACAGAATTTGATGAAAACCCCAGAGCTGGCCAAGTCCAATGAGTGATGTCTTAGCCATTTGTAGGGGTGTGAATTTAACATTGTGACCTCCTTAGACCCCCTTGAGAATTGTGTGTCCTAAACTTACTTTTGCTCTAAGTAAGCAAAAGCCTAGGAAAAACACTAGTGTCCCCCGTTCCAAGAAAAGAGATCTGGAGCCAGCTACAGAGATCTTACACAGCTCTGAAAGGTCTGCTTCTTCTAATGGAACACTTTATAAAGTCAAATGTCTAGGCTGGGCTTGATGACAGCCTTAAGTCCTTGGGGAGTTTTATAGACAGACTGACAAAGCAGTCAAAAAGGGAAAAAGAAATTAAAAAACAAAACAAAACAAAAAAAAAAAAAAACCTTCCCCCAAAGAGGGAACCAGTAGAGGAGGGAAATACTGGTTCTGGATTTTCAAGTTCCTCAAGGCATGAAGAGCCTTTGTTCTTCTGTTCATTCATTCATTCACCCTACACATTGTTATACAGCACCAGGCACAATGTTAGACTCACAGGATGCTAAGAGGCAGAAGCAGTCTGGAAAGGGTCAGGGGAGCAGGAAAAAAAGAAAAAAGGAAAGGGAGTCTCATGACCCGATGGGCAGTTTAGAAGGCTTACTCTGTGACAGAAGCAAGTGGCAGAACTTTCTCACGTTGTGAAGCCGTTTTTTTAAATAAAAACAAAACACATCCAAAGCAAATGTTATACACATACGTAAACATATAAAGACATGAATTGACGATTGTATTTATGATATGTGGCTGCCATCGGGGAAGGAAATAGAATTCGAACAATTAAAACATAGAGGTGCCTGAATGGCTCAGTGGGTTGAGTACCCATCTTTGGCTCAGGTCATGATCTCATGGTTTGTGGGTTCGAGCCCCGCGTCAGGCTCTGTGCTGACAGCTCCGAGCCTAGAGCTTGCTTCGGATTCTGTGTCTCCCTCTCTCCCTGCCCCTCCTCCCCCACTCGTGCTCTCTCTCTCTCAAAAATAAATAAACATTAAAAATCATAATAAAATAAAAAATAAAACATAGAGGACTTCACATTTATCTTTAAAAACGTTATTCTGTAAAGGGAAGATTCAGAATAAACACGACGTGCAAAGAGCACATATCGAGGGACTACATTTATGTGAAGTTCAAAGGCAGGCAAACTACGAAGGGGAGGGGGCTGAGGGATGGGCAGAATTGGGCAAAGGGGAGCGAGAGGTCCACGCTTCCGGTTCTGGAATGGATAAGTCGCGGGAATAAAAGACACAGCATAAGGAACATAGTCAATAACATTGTCATAGCGCTGCACAGAGGGTGGCTGTGCATGTGAGGAACACAGCATAATGTGTAAACCTGTTGCGTCACTGCGTTGCATACCTGAAACGAATGTACTATTGTGTGTCAACTATATAGTTTTTTTAAATGCGACCAGGAAAAAAAAGAAAAGAAAAGAAAAGAAAAGGCAAAACAACCCATGCCATAGCCTGATGACGACAGTTCCCTGTCGTGGGGGTGGGGAGTAAGGGAGGAAGCAGAATGACCAGAGGAAGCGAAAGGAGAGGCTGGTAATGTTGTTTGTTTTCGTGGTGCTGGTTACATGACTGTGTCCACTTTGTGAAAATTCAACAGCTAGACAACTGTGGCCTGCATGTTTCCATGTGTACGCTGTGTTTTAATAAAGGATCATGATTATGAAGATAGATGATAGATAGATAGATAGATAGATAGATAAATGATAGACGATAGATGGATAGATAGATGATAGAGAAATAGATGACATAAAATATGGCAGAAGGCATTTGTTGATTTGAAATGGTAAATATGTAGGTGTCAGCTGTAAGAGCTGTGCACTTTACTATATTATTTTTTTACATTTTTTTCTAATTATGTAAAATAATGAAAAACTAGAAAAGGCCACTCCAGCTGTACTATATAGGACGGTAGAGACGAGAGTCAGGCTGACGAGCCAGGAACTGATTGCAGGAGCCGCATCGGAGACGAGAGGACCTGAGCCAGGAGAATAGTTTCAGGGGGTGGGGAGAACAGGGTGGGAAGGAACCTACAACATTTGGTGACCACCGGCTGCCCTCCCCCCACTGGGTGCTCTGCAGACTATGAGCACTCCGTCTGCATGATCAACACCTCTGCTGCCCCCGCCATCCTTGAACGTGAAAGAGCCCCTTCTTCTTTGTGGGGTGAGATGGGCAAGCCAGCGCTCACCGGCAAGCCCGCAAACGTCCACCTGTGGGGGGCGGGGAGGGTCCCTGTGGGCCCATGCACATCCCCCAGAAGGGCCTGTGAGCTGGAGACACTTCAAGCCCCTAGGCAGAGGGTTTCCCCTCCTCCTTCTCAGCATGGGCATGAGCACTTCTTCTCCCCAGCCTCACGACCCCACCCCCATCCCGTGGGAAGTAAGATGCGCCATCTGATTGGTGTATGGAAGAGTCCAACTCTACCCCTCATTTCAGACAGGATCGGGGCTCTGAATCGTGAGGCTCTCTACCCATCTCTTCCTCTCGCATTCTCAGTACGAAGGAGCCCACTTCTCTGCATCCTGCCCCTGGCGTCCTACCTTCTCAGCCTGCAACCGGTTAAATAAACTCAACCAGCCCACCACGGAGGTCTGGGGAGAAGCAAACCCCCTTTTAGCCCAGTGGTCCCTGTGACAGATGATGCTCTTGTCCCTGATTCTTTACCCCTTCCCAAATCTGTGCCCTTTGTATGTGCCTTCGGTGTACTTCTCACCGAAGACACAGTGTATTTCTCCGCCCCACCGAGCTCGGGCCGGTCCTCAGGATTTGTTTTGGCCAACAGAATGTGGACGAAAGTGACAGAGCGCCAGATCTAAGGCTTAGTGTTAGGTGGCAGCTTATGTTTCCGCTCACGTGCCATTGCCATGAGGTGAGCACACCCCAGCTGGCACGCTGGTTCATGGAGAAGGAGAGACACGTGAAGCAGAGCCGGACCCGACCGAAGCTGGGATTCAAGCCCCCCCGGGATCAACTGAGCCGTATACTAAGTGAGAATAGATGATTGTTGCTTTAAGATACGATGTTCAGCCGTTCGTCGCACAGCATGTTGTAGCAAGAGCTGACTGATATGACCCGTCGTCCTTTGCTCTCCAGTTCAGTGGAGAGAACAGCCACTCTGGACTATAATCTAATATTTTGTCCAGTTTGGCTGAATTCTGGTTAGTGTTTTTACTCTAATGCCAGACCCATGGAGGGAAATTTCAGTAAACTGTAGGATTAAAGCCCTAAGTCTAGAGTAATCATATGTCCCAGTGAGCTGGGAAGTCCTGATTTACACCTGTTATCACCCCCCACACACACACGCACACACACACACATGCATCACGATTTGGATGATTAAATTATACAGTCATCCTCCCTAAACCCAGAGAGACCCATCATGCACCATGGCCTCCCTACAGCCACCCAGGCACCCCTTTGGGGTCAGTACACACCACAGAAATTGTTTCTAAAGTCGTGCTCTGGAAGGCAGGAAGCCTGGACAGTGATTCTCACGGCAGCGGGTGAGGCAAAAATAATTCTTCTCCTAAGTGCAGTCTCTCTACGTAAGGTTTTATAAAAGTGCTATGGGGTATTTTCTAAGAAATAAACTCCTTAATATGACTTCATGGTAAGAGTTCTATTTCCTTTATTCTCTGGAGTCCTGGGAACGAAAAATATGCCCCCTGGCAGTGTTCCATAAAACTAATGATGTGGGGGAATACGTGAATAATTGCCTGAATCACGGGGCTACATATCTGCAGGAAATCTCTTGGCAATATAAGGAAGGGGCTCAGGACAGGTAATTGGAGTCAAGTGAAATAAGGTCCTGCTGCATCAGCTAGACACTCTCGTGGGTCAAGAGAACTGTGGCAGCCATCTCCATAACTTGAGAAAGCAAGACCTCCAAATAGTCTCTGGTCACAGCCCCGGGGACCTACGAAGAGGGGAGGAATCAAGGAGAAAGTAAGGCATGGACAAGGCTTCGCAGAGGCGGAAGGGCATGACAAAACAAGGCAGAGAGGGCATCTCTGGGCTTGCAGCTCAGAAACTCGGACCAGTGCCCCTAGCATTTGTTCTAAGTGATGGGGAGTCCGGAAGTGGTGCCTGAAAGAGGGACAAGGGGTCTCAGCACAGTGACAGCCACCTTCCCCGACTAAGGATCACTGTGCTTACTTCCTCTGTCCCTAATCACGGGCAGTTCAGAGGCCTCAGGGGACCACAGACAAGAAAAAGTGCCCGAGAAGAAAGGCCAGTACTTGAGGAAATAAAGAGCAACAAATCCTAACCTTGTTCCAATATGATTCAGTAGTAACTAAATTCCTGAACCCTGGTATCCGGGGACTGTCTGTGGAAAATGACACGAGATAATGTGCATCATCAATTAGAAAAAAAAAAATCTGGCAAGCCTCAATAAACGTCGATGTGTGCGTAACGGCACTAATATATTCTACAAATATTTATTGAACACTATTTCTGCGCCAGGCACTGCCCGAAACACTGGAAACGTGGCAGAGATGGAATAGACATGGCCTCTGCTCTTGTGGAACCTTAAATCTCCACCCTGGCCACGCAGGAGTATCACCTGGAGAGCTTTGATAAAGCACCCATTCTGAGTCTCTCCCGAGAGGAATCACATCAGGCACTTCAACTCCAGTTCCAAAGCACTTGACTGGTAAGTAGGTAGATATAGATCGACAAGTGAATGAATTCTAAGCGTGAGGTTATTCCTTCTGCAATATTGATATCGTGCTTCGTAAAATCACACTTCCAAAATTAGTACAACGGAAGGAAATAAAGCCCTTTGAGAACGCCAGGTGAGGACCTCAAAAACCCCTAAAACAAGGAGAACTATTTCTGAAAAAGGTGACTGGCCCAACTCCCGAGTCCACTCCACTCCCAGCTGCCAGAAGAGGACTCATATTCAAGGCACCAGAGACCGTCCAAGAGAATATTTTAAATAATGCCCCCAGAGTCACAGGAGACTTTGGGTGAAAGACCTTGAATTTGAATAAGGTAGACAGCCAGCGTGCCCAGCCCAGGACACCAATCCACACCCTTTATCCGCAGGCATTTGGTGCAGATGCGTACGTGCGTCCACGCGATTTGGTAAATCATCTTTTTTCCTCCTTCTCAACCATCTGCCTTCAAAGTAAACTGAGGAATTATCTCAATGGGGCCATAAAACTCCCCATATCCCAAGGCATACACATGGACCCACTGTGAATTTTCTCTCCCATGTTGCACCTGAACTGTTTCGAACCCTCTACTCAGTTGACCAAAACAGCAAACTCAGATCACCCATTGCCATTGCCACTGCCTCTCCTCCCCCTCCCCCAACCCTGGTCAGCTCTTCCTTCTAAATCTCTCAGGAATCCCTCCAGCTCTTCCTGCCTGCAGCCTCCCCCACTCTCCCCCAGGCCCCCATCCAGGTGCCCTGGCTGACAGGAGAGCCTCCCTCTCTGATGGGATCTCCCCTTTAAGTCTCCCCTGCACACAGAAACCAGAATGATCTTTCCGAAACACAAAATTTCCCATGTTGATTCCCTAGAAACCCACCAACGGCTTCGTGCTGTCTTTAGGGTAAAATCCAAATCCTTTTGAGGGGCTCTGTACAATCTGGCCTCTGCTTGGGCAGTCCACCTCTCACCTGACTCCCCGACTCTTACTGCATAGGGTATCCTCAGTTCCTCCTGGCTCCTTGCTTTCCCTCACTTCCTCTTGGTGAACGTTCTCTCCATCCAGTCCTGTCTTTGCCCATCCACTGTTCCGTCACTCCACGGGTCTGGGTGAGGCATCTTAGTCTATCCTCCGAGGCAGTCTCCCCAAATGCTCCTGAGCGATTGCTTACAAAGCAGTGTAGCGTTAGTTCAACCAATTCTCTGTCCTCCCCTTGCCCGAAAGATCAGAAAAGACAAGGCCAGGTCAGTCTTTTGGGGATTGTATTTCCAGCACCTCACTTCCTGCCACAAAGCAGGTGCTTCAGAAAGACTTTGGGAACACAGCATACATGTATGAGCTGAAGACAACTATCTATTCCTCCCACATATATTAACTGAGGGCCTGCTACGTGTCAGGCACAGTTCTCCATGTGTGGGATACATCAGCAAGCAAGAAGTAAACCCTGCCCTGGTGGAGTTTACTTTCTAGACAGAGGGAGACATTTATTTACGTTTTCAACAAACGTTTGTTGGGCCCAGAATCATCACACACACACACACACACACACACACACACACACAGGGTGGCTTAGCTGGCCATGTCTACAGCAGGTCACTGCTCAAATATTTTGCTTGTTTTTAGTTTCTACCTCAGTGAAAACACTGTCATTATTTGAAATGTTACAGTCCTGAGATTTCCCGGTCTCTTCTTTTCTGCCTAATGTTTCACAGGGCTCCTCACCACCTAATACAGAGAGCACCACATGTGGGTTGTGCCTAGGCCAGGCTCATGGAACACCCAAGTGAACAAGGATCTCTCAGAGCTCGCTCAACAGCAAAACTCGCCAACAAGCGGGAAGATGAGTCTTGGAGAAGCCCATCCACAGCAAAAGAAAGAGAGGGTAACAATTTTTAGAATAGCCAGAAAGGGGGGAAAATGTTTTGCCCAATTCAGAGATCCAGGATCACTGGCTGATCCTTATGATCCAATGGAAAACACACACACACACACACACACACACACACACACACACACAAAACCAAGGAACCCCTGAGCAAATGACAGCCTGTCTCATGTTTTAATATAAGGTTATTTACATAGTTGCCTAATTATTATGTCTCAATAGAGGAGGCCAAACCAAGTGTTTTTCTAGTCTCTATTGGCCTTAAAGCTTGGAGTGTAATAAACCGTCAGTTTTATTCTTAATTGGTACACACTTCTTATTTATTTATTTTTTAACCAATACCTGGTTTGTGATACCTTTCATGGAGAGTAAAGTCCTGTGGCTCAATTTATTATCCTTATTATCAAGATAATCTGTCAGCATGTATCCCTTAAAGGGGCAGACGGACCGCCCCCCTCCCCGCCCCGACCCCGATCAGGTTTTTGCAGCTGGTGTCAGACCATATCTAAAGTTAAAATTCTATCCAGACTGCTGGATACACTCACTGCCTCTTTTGCAAAAACCCTGGGCTGTGGGTCTGGTCTGCCGAGGCGGGGCTCCCAGCATCTTGGAAATGCTGGGCCCGCCCACCGCCCACTGCCCAGGCCGTGGCTCTGCCCCCACTGAGCTTCGGGAAGTGGCTGCTGCGTTCCCACCGAGTCTGGCCAGAGGCAGAGGCCACTGGTAACCTTAACCCCATGTGGGCAGGCCCTCATCGGAGCCTCCCTCCAAACCTAACATTAACTGGCAAGCTTTGGGAAGGGAGGTAGACAGGAAAGTGTGGGTCCGTGTTTGCTATACAGAACCCAAAGGAAACAGGATTCTGAGAACACACTCCTTGGGCCTGAAAAGCTGTAATTGTTGAATGTGTGCAGGCCTGTAAACAGAGCTTCCCTCCCCGATCTGCAGGGCAGGCAGATCCCGATCTGGGGTGGTGTGCTGGCCTAGGTAGGGTCCCACACCCCCTGAAGGATGTGGTGAGGACGGGACGTCCCTCTGGGAGGGAAGAGGGTACAGCATGGGCAAGTCTAAACTCAATCAGCAAGCGAAGACGCGACATGTGACAGAGGCTGGGTTCATGTCCCGCATGCAGATTTAACACACATTCCCTGTGCACCCTCATTGTGCCCATGTGGACCAGACGGTGTGCCTCAGTTTACCCTCTGCAAAAATTGTATGATGTGGGCATATTCATTCCTATTTTATATTTTTAAGTTTATTTATTTTGAGACAGAGAGAGAGAGGACACAGGGGAGGGGCAAAGAGAGAGAGAAAGAATCCCAAGCAGGCTCAACGCTCAGTGCAGAGCCCAGTGCAAGGCTCTATCCCACAAACCGTGAGATCGTGACCTGAGCTGAAATCAAGAGTTGGATGCTTAACCGATTGAGCCACCCAGGCGCCTCTATTTCCATTTTATAAATAAGGAAATCAAGGCTCAGAGAGGTTAATTAACCTTCTCAAGGCCACCCAGGCAAGTGGCAGGGCTAAGATACACAAGCAGCCTGTTCCAAGCCTCATGTTATCTTTACTATGCCAAATGACACTAGCAAAGAGGACACCATAAGTGATGCTGAAGAGCACAGGCTCTGGAGCTAGATGGCCTGGGCTCCACTCCCGCCCCTTATTAGCTGTGTGGCTTTGGGCACGTGACTTAACCTCTCTGTGCCACAGTTTTTTCACCTGCGAAACAGGGACGATAGCTGTACCTTTTTCATTGGGTAACTAGGGCAAGATAATGTGTTGATATTTGTCAAGTACTGAGAAGGCTACATGGTACCCAACAAAGACTGTTTACGTGTTTCATGTTTACTGGAAAAAATAAATGAAGAAATGGATCTCTTTCTTTTAGGTTTGTTTGTTTATTTTTTTGAGTAATCTCTACTCCCAATGTGGGGCTCAAACTCATGATCCCGAGACCAAGAGTCACACGCTCTACTGACTGAGCCAGCCAGGGGCCCCAAGAAAGGGATCTCACTACCATAGGGTTAATTTTGCAATATCTGGACTCAGACCATGCCTTACATGCTCCTAACATCATGGTGTCTGCAAAGCGTTTTTGCTGCAATGACTTCATCTTATTGTCACAACAGCGGTCCCAAAACATCGTGCCCGTGTTGCAGAAGAACGCTCTGAAACCTGACCGGGTGAGGGCTTCGCAGGTGAGTGAAGGGCAGAGACTCCAACCCAATCTCTCTATGCACACAAACCAAAGAACGGCACGAACCCCATGAGTTTGTGGACGAAAGCTTGGCCCTGCATCCACATGGGACCTCGGGGCAGACTCCTGCAGCCATCTTGCCCTGGCTCCCTGATGGCACATGTTCTGGTAAAAGGGCCCGACCCTCCACGTGAAGTCAGTGACCCCCCCTGGTTTCAAATGCTGCCATGAACCCCCACAACATCTCTCCTCTGTACTGAAAAGATGGAAGTTTCTCTAGCACCGACACATCCGTGATCGCTTTGTACCCCAGACAATCTATCTAGCCATCTCTTTTTGCACACAGAACAAACGGAAGCTTCAAGAGGATGAGTGATTTATTCAAAAGTCACATGAGTTCAGTGAGTAGGGAACTGCACCCAGAGAAAGAGCTTCCAGTGAATTTTATGAACATTATGTGTGTTGCTCAACATGAGCATTCAACCCTACGGTTCCCTGTTTTTTTGTGCAATCAATGACCCAAATTCTAAGGAAGTCGGGTAGGGCAAGGGGGAAATAGGGAAAAGTAAAAAGAAAAACTAAATAAATAAAGACAGAACAAACACACACATGTACTCAGCTTCGTTTGAAGGAGAGGGAGGGAAACTGGAAGCAGAAGGAAGAGGTTTAGGGGACTGGGGAAGTCAAGAGCGTCTAGGTCCTTGGGAAGAACCAACGCCAGAATTTGCACGGACATGGAAAAGTAGCTGGTAGCAATGCTCATGAAGACCCAACAGCAACCACCAATCTTGAACTTGAGGATCAATACTTGTGTATTAACGCTGATTATTGTTCCAAAGCTAAATGTCAGTGCTCCTATCTGTACCATTCCTCTGATGGGGAAACTGAGGACCAAGGGGTTGTGTGAGCTTCAGAGCCCATCCAAGACCTTTAGATCCCAAGCCAATGGCCATTCCACTCGTTCTGGATCCCCCCTCCAAGCGGTGATGCCTAACCCCCCTGTCCTCCAAATCAGGTCAGGGCCCCAGTCTGCCGCTCGAGGGACTGACAGTAAAAATGCCCACATTTCAAATGCGTGCGTGCTACAATTTTCTGATTGTAAAATCAATACAGGCTTATTTGAAAAGAACTTGGGTCTGCTGGCATATGCATATATTCTGCAATGAATCAAAAGGATTTATTATCAATGGTTTCATTTGGGAGGCTTGTGGCTGAGAAGGAAGACTTTCAGTTTTGTTTTTGTACCTTTTCGTACAGTTTTAAACTGAGCGCTAGGCTCATGGTCACTGTGTGTGTGTGTGTGTGTGTGTGTGTGTGTGTGTGTGTGTGCGCATGCGCAAAAGATATCTGGGAGGTGGTGGGATATCGTGCGCCATTTGTGTTTTTGTTGTCATTTACTTCTTTACATTGAAGGATGGGAGAAGCAAGTTAATAATGATCTATTTTGAATACTTTGAAAACTAACAAAAACATTCACATCTACGGTAATCACACCATCCAGACCCAAACAGCCATCATTTTAGCGTATGTCCTTCATGCTTAAATAATGAGGGCTATTCTAAATTCTGGCTTTTGTTTATTCTTATTTTTATTTTATACTATGAATACGTTTACGTATTTAAATACTCTTCAAAAACTCTTCTTTCGATAGTTCGCAAAATAATTTTTCAAAATCCATAAAGGCTCATGTCCACTGAGCACTTCTTAGGGACTTCTCTGTCTCCTCCTTCTGGAGGATTAAAAGGGTCCGCATCCACAAAGCACTTAGCACCGTGACAAGAATGTGCAACCAAATGAGTTCTTGCCAGAGTCCGTGCACTTAAGGGCCGGCCTTCCAGAAGCGGCCGGATTTCTTTCGCCAACTTTCTTTTGTAGAATATTTACATTGTTCTCAATGTGTCACTATTAGGTCATTCTGTGATGATATCTCTGCCCATACATCTTTATGTTTCTGAGTATTTCCTTAAGTGGACACTCTTAACAAAAGTAGCGTTTGGTCCATAGGAATAAAATCTTTAAGGCTCTTGATACATTCCTCTGAGTGATTCACTTACACCTCTGCAACAGGGTTTAAGAGAGCGAAAGTGAGGGGGGCCTGGTGGTTCAGTCGGTTGAGCATCCGGCTCTTGGTTTCGACGCAGATTAGGATCTCACAGTTCTTGGGTTCGAGCCCCACGTCTGGCTCCTTGCTGACAGAGCAGAGCCTGCTTGGAATTCTCTCCCTCTCTCCCTCTCTCTCTCTACCCCCTTCCTTACTCTCCTCTCCCTCTCAAGATAAATAAACTTTTTATTTTATTTTTTTTTTTCAACGTTTATTTATTTTTGGGACAGAGAGAGACAGAGCATGAACGGGGGAGGGGCAGAGAGAGAGGGAGACACAGAATCAGAAACAGGCTCCAGGCTCCGAGTGCGCCACCCAGGCGCCCCTAAATAAACTTTTTAAAAAAGAGACAGTCGGTTAAGCGTCCGACTTCAGCCAGGTCACGATCTCGCGGTCCGTGAGTTCGAGCCCCGCGTCAGGCTCTGGGCTGATGGCTCGGAGCCTGGAGCCTGTTTCCGATTCTGTGTCTCCCTCTCTCTCTGCCCCTCCCCCGTTCATGCTCTGTCTCTCTGTCCCAAAAAAAAAAAAAAAAAAAGAGACAGAGAGCAAAAGTGAGATATCATTTTCATTTACTTGTAACTTACTTTATTATACTTAAGATGACTTCTCCGGTTTGTTAGCCATTTACACTTCTTAATGGTCAACATACTGTTTCATAAAGCCTACCTCACTGACACAATAATAAATTTGCTATTCCCTAAGCATAAGTGTGGGAAGTCTCTTTAAAAATGAATGACACTCCTGTCTGCAGAACTGAGTCGTTATTTTCTAGAACGCAGATGCACTTCAGGGTTGTGCTGGTGAAAGCCCCCGGGGTTCAGCAGACCCAGAAGAGCTGGAGAGCTGGTGCAGCGTCCTGGGGCTGGCATCACTGAGAAGCCGTTACCTCCCCAGGCCTACGGGGAAAGGGACCGTTGCAGGGACCTAGGCGGGACAGCTGTGGCCCGAGGAGAGAACCACGGAGCAGAAACCAAGCTGGAGGGAGGCGGTCAGTCCTCAGAGGCCCTTCAGGGAGGAAGCCAGGGAATAAATGATCCCTCTGATCACGGCCTGCGAGGTGACAGGCCAGCCTCCTGGAGCACCAGGTAGGGTGGGGAAGGATGGAGCAGATTTGGAAGGCATGGGCTCTCTTCAGTTTCTGATCTTTCTGTGGCTACACGGACCCCACCGGGATTGAACCTCCACAAAGGAAGGCCCTTAGTTGGCCCCACTCGCCGTGGTATCTCCAAACTAGGACCCACACCTGGCACACAGATGTCCAGCAAATGCCTGCTGAGTATGGCATGCATGTATGCGTGCGTGCATGAACGAATAAATGAATAAATTCCAAATCAACCCTGCTCTTTCTTGGTGCTTCCGTCAGAGAAAGCTCCTTGTGGCAAGCTACAGATGTCCATAGAGAAGGAATAGGAAACCCCTTACCTGTCCCCTAATTATTATCTGGCCATATGAGCCTGATGGGCCACCTCCTGTGCCCATCCCCCACCATTCCTGGAGTTCAGAGTTTCTTCCCACCTCCTCCTCCAACTTTCTCCCCTAGGAAGTTCCCTCCCGGGGGGACATTTTGTCCACTGCTTCTGGGCAGGATGCTCACAGTGACTGGTGAGGGCTCAGGGGGTGCTCCTACCCACCACTTTGCCTGACAGGCTCCCTTGGAACCACTAGGACTTCTGAAAAACACAGATTCCTGGATCCCGCTCCCAGAGATGCAGACTCAAGAGGTCCGAGGAGGGCCTGGCAGTCAGCATTTTTTTCCCAAAAGGCATAGAGGTCATTCAGACAATCAGTTCTGCTTCCAGGGTGACCGTCTACCCCAATGTAGGTGGGACCTCCAGTGCTAAACCCAGGAAAGTCCTAGGGAAACCAGATTGAGTGGGTTACCCTACCTGCCCTCCTGCCCTCCTGCCCTCTTCCTTACAGCTGAAGGTTGTAGCCTTACCTCGTGGTAAAGCAATCATGTCCGAGACCCAGAGCCTCACATTACCAGGAGAGGAGGCCAGTGAGGGCTTTATCTGAAGCAAAAAATTATTCTCTATACGCATGCTCCCAGGTGATTCACTCGGCCATCCAGGGCCAAAGCTGTAGCCCATTCGGCATGGCTCTGATTAACTCTGCCTCCCCTGTGCATCTCCCTCTGTATTCTTGAAGAAACGTGCTAGTGGGTGGAGGGCGGGACTCAGGTTTTCACTGCACACTTTGTAGGAAAGGCCAAGTAGCTATATTGTTCTTTGGGTGTCGACCCCACCCCTCATTGGGCAACTTCAATGGCCCCGTTAGACCACCTCCAAATGCCACGGGAGGGGAGCCTCAAATCCCGCTCACAGAGACCCGAGAGAGAGAGAGCAACACCCCCGTCCTGCTTCCCGGGGCTGCCCTGCACCAGCATGCAAGGAAATCCTCTCTGGTACGAATTAAGTCTCCCTGAGCCCCTGGCAGAGATGAAGGAGGTCAGCGAGTTCCCCAGAAGCAAATCCTTGGACTTCACTTTTGTCCGCCGGGTGACTTAGGGGTCTGTCCCGGTCTCCTTTGACGGATCATCGGCAGTATTGTGTAACTGCTTTCATGTACTGGGTGCCAACCTCGGGCCAGACACTGAGCCAACCGCTTAATTGTCCAAACATTTCAACAAGGCAGGGACTGTGTTCATCACCATTTGACAGAAGAGGAAATTGAGGCACAGAGAGGTCAGAACTTGCTCCAGTCCATCCAGCTCATGAGTGGGAGCGCTGGAATTCAAAACCAGGTCAGTCCAGCCCCAAATCCTCCACATGTAACCATCCTAGTGCCTCGCCCTAGGGGAAATAACACAGTCCTGGATCGCAAGCCTGGTTTGGCCTCAGATTCCTCCTCTATTAAAAGAAATTAATTATTTATTTATTTTTTTTAATTTTTTTTTTTTGGGGGGACAGAGAGAGACAGAACATGAACGGGCGAGGGGCAGCAAGAGAGGGAGACACAGAATCGGAAACAGGCTCCAGGCTCGGAGCCATCAGCCCAGAGCCCGACGCGGGGCTCGAACTCACGGACCGCGAGATCATGACCTGGCTGAAGTCGGACACTTAACCGACTGCGCCACCCAGGCGCCCCAGAAATTAATTTTTTAAAGCTCCTGGTGGCGTTACCTCTCCCTGGGCTTTTGCAAAGGTTAGGGGCCCTGCCTGCCTTTTCCCCCCCATGATCACGTGACCATGGTTTGTTTCTTCAGACCTCTGCTCGCCTCTGAGCTGAGAGGGCTTCGGGGGTGACCCTAAATAAAAGAGCAAAGCCCCCACCTCCCCGCCCCACCGCCCAAACACACTCTTTGCTCTACATTTGTTTCCAGAGCGCTTAACGCTCGCCGGCCCCACCGGTGAAACTGTGCACGCATGTGAGTGTGTGCGTGCCCGTGTGTGCCTTTCACTTGTTTAATGACTGACCCCCCCCTCCACGCTACATACTGAGCCCCAGAAAGGCAGGGTCCTCGTCAGTCTTGCACACTGAAGTATCCCCCAGCGTGAGAATGACAGCTTGGCTTACGGGAAATGCGCAAAAAGTATTTGAGAAATAATGCATAGGGAATGTGAACTTAAACTATATAGCACTTGGCACATAACGGTTACAATTTTTTTTTTATTTCGTTGCAGTAAGGACGCTTAGCATAAGATCTGCTCTCCTAACCGAGTCCTAAGTGTGCGATACAGTATTGTCGTCTACAGGTATGATGTTGAACGGCACATCTGTAGAATGTGCTCTTCTTACGGAAATGAAATTCTGTACCCTTTGATCAGCAGCTCTCCATTCCAGCCACCACTTTATCCTCCGCAACTATAAATCTATTTTCAGGGCACCTGGGTGGCCCAGTCGGTTGAGCATCCGACTTCAGCTCAGGCCATGATGTCGTGGTTCGTGAGTTCGAGCCCCGCATCGGGCTCTGTGCTGACAGCTCCGAGCCTGGAGCCTGCTTCCGATTCTGTGTCTCTTTCTCCCTCTGCCCCTCCCCTGCTCACCTCTGTCTGTCTCTCTCTCTCTCCTTCTCTCTCTCTCTCTCTCAAAAATAAATAAACATCAAAACATTTTTACATAAACTTTAAAAATCTGACTCTTTTGGATGCCTTATATCAGCAGACTCATGTAGGATTTTACTTATCTGACTCTGAATCCCGGGTGATTTATAATAAGAGCTCTGATAAAATAGAAGTTTTTTAGAAGACCTATCCAAAACAAAAAACAAACAAAGGAACAAGTATGTAGAGGATGAAGAGAGTATAAGTATTTCAAGAACTTCTTTTTTGATAAAAGTTATGACAATTCAGTACAAGTTTATGAGCATCTTAGGGGCCAAGGCAAACTGATGAGATGCCACAATTGTATTGCCTGCAGAAAGCAGCCTGCTCTCAGCCAGCCCTGGCATCCCCCCTGAGTGCATCGTGTGAGCAGGAAGGTATGACTCCTGCTCGTGGCCTCAGCAGATCTGCTTGAAAGAAACGACCCAGCATTTAACCTCTGTTGCATGTGGTCACTCGGACCACCGTCTCTTCTTTCCCAGTCTGCAACCCTATCAACCGCTCCCTCGTAAGAGGAAAACGCCTGGCTTCTTAGTTCTATAGCAGACGCGTTGAACGGGATGAGATAAATGTCCATCTCCTGAGTGGGCCGGACACCCCCTGAGTTCACGGTGAGATTTCCTGGCAGGAGTCAGTTTACAAATGCAGTGTGCCCACTCAAGACTGCAAGAACTCTGAGGGAGATGCCTCGGGAGCACCAGAGACTTTAGAGACAGGAAACACCACAATCAGGTCAACCTGCCCAAGGCAGGGGCCGTTTTGCCTTGGAAGCGGTAAACTCGCACAAACTAGAAGGTTCCATGGGGGTGTGTGTGAATGTGGATTGGTTTTCTGCTAAGTATAGACACTGGGAAGCAGCTGCTGCCCAGAACCTGGGGAGGAGTCCCAACAGAGGCTTCACCGCCACGCTGCCCAATCGCCTCTAGGAGGCGCCCCAGCGCAGTGGGAGGACCTTTGGAGTCCACCGGACTTGGATTCAAATCCACCCTTCCTACCCACTTGCCGCATGCCCTTCAACAAACGATTTTACTCCTCTCCACACGGTTTTTCCACCATCTGTGAAATGAGGTCATGACCATCTTCCCCATGCAGTGGAGGAGGTAAGAATGCAGGTCTGGAGCCAGGCTGCCTGGGCTGAACTTCAGGCTTACTGATGGGATACTCTTGGTCAAGACCCTTTATGCCTTTGTCTTGATTCTCTCAAGCATAGAATGGGTATAGGAATACGATCTACGTCCTATGACTTTGGGAGGGACCATATATGCACTGAAACACAGAAAGCCATTAAGACAGTGCCTGGTATACACTAAGTGCATAATGGATGTTACTCTTCTTATACTCGTGTTTTGGACTTGTCATGAGACGTGCGTAGAAGAATACGTGAGTACAGGGGCGCCTGGGTGGCTCAGTCGGTTCAGCGACCGACTTCGGCTCAGGTCATGATCTCACAGTCCGTGAGTTCGAGCCCCGCGTCGGGCTCTGTGCTGACAGCTCGGAGCCTGGAGCCTGCTTCACATTCTGTGTCTCCCCCTCTCTCTGCCCCTCCCCTGCTCCTGCTCTGTGTGTGTGTCTCTCTCAATAATGAATAAACGTTAAAAAAAAATTTGTTTTGAAACAAACAAAAAGAATATATAAGTACACACCACAGTACCTCACACTTAGAGTCTGCACCCCTTTCTTGGGGAAAGTCAGACCCTGGGTCTAAGCCCACCTTGGGAGGTAGGGTCCCTGGCCCAAATCCCCCAAGGGGTCCCTGGGGCAGCTCAGTGAGGAAAGCCCAGGCCAAGATTTTTCCTTGGAGACGGCAGTGAGAAGAGAACGCACCAGGAAGGGTTTGGCCTCCCCCCCCCCCCCAGGGAGTCATCGGAACAGAAATAGGGAGCCCCAGGCTGGTATTTACAGTAAGTCCTCGGCCCCTGACCACATTGTCTTGTCTGTGGTGCATTTATTTTGGGGACAAGCACTGAAGTCACTGCTGCCCGAAAGTGCTCCAGGCTGGCCCGCCTCATCTCTGCTTTCCCAGGAGACCCTGGGGCGAGGGAACCAGACCCACAGGCAGGCCCCGAGGTGCCCCACGTCTGGCAGGCCGACCGCAGGCACAGCTCAGGTCCCTGCACGGGAACGGACCCGGGCTCCCCGTGAGGCTTCAAGAGGTGCTCACAGCAGGAGGGTCAGAGGAGGAGGGAGCAGCCCCCTCCCGCCCACCCCTGCCCTTGATCTCACTTTCCTTTTCCTCCAGCGGCTGCCTCCGCCTGTCTTCCTGGCTCTTAGGGCCCTTCTCTCTCCATTTCTTGTAACTCAGCAGGCAAAGGGGAAGTGGATTCTTCAAAGCTTCTCCCCGGCCTTGATGAGCAAATCCACCATCTGAGACCTGGGCTGGGGCCTAGACAGGACTCTGTTAGTGGCTCCCAGGGCTGAAGGACAGGCAGTCGGAAGATGCTTCGCTACCGAAACCTTTGGTTAGCTGGGACCACAGAGCTTCTCCAGAGGCGAGCCCCAGGCTCCGCCGGCAGCGGGGCGTCCTTTCTGGGACGTTGCCTTGGCCGGAGCCTTCACGTTCTGCCCCGGCCCTGAGAGACGGGGACACCTACCCCTGACCCTACAGGCCAAAGAACCCCGAGCTCTGGTGCCAGCTCTGCCCCGTTCTCGCAACACAACCTGAGCTCCCCAGTTGCAAAATGGAGAGTTTGAATAGAGTGCTGGCTTATACCTCTCTTTATCTTTAAAGAGAAACTTCCGTGGAACCTCACTTTGTACCACGGGGCTTATCTGAAGGCAGGGAAGTACCTGTGGCTGTGTGTCCCTACCTGCACCCTCACCCTCCTGACGAAATCGGCTTTGAGGAAGCCCTTGGGTAGACCCCCCAAAGACAGCTGTGCAGGTGACAGACCACGTGACCTTAGGAGGTGCCATCCACATTGTAGACTATGGGGACGGCTCCTCCTAGAGATGGTCAGGGCATAACCAGACACGGCGGTCCCATCTGTAGGGCATCACAAAGCAATGGACTCAGACCATGACTTGTGAACTTGGAGAGCTGACACTCCTCTATCACGTCAGCATTAAGCTGTCACTTCACTAACTCTTACTAAAGTGTGAGTTCTCAAGGGCTTAATCTGCTGATATTCCTCGGGGTCCCTGTACATTCACCGAATACAAAACCTTTTTAATACTCACGTTTAAAGGGCATTGTTGGAGGATTCTGGGCATGGTCTAAGGCACGAAAGAGATGCTGAAAGTCCAGGAATCTTCTTTGTGCCTGACGATTTATTCCAGAACACAAATGTCTTGCCTGTCTCTGACTGACACAGTCCTAGGGCCAAGAATTGTGCCTTTTGGGCTTTTTTACTTCCCCAGAAGACAATGTCAGTTTTACTAAACCAAGGAGAGGAAGAAACAGATTTATCCACCACCTATTTTTGGCCAGAAATTGGGTTCGCAACTTGACCCATATCATCTCATTTATTTTTACTACTAACCCCTCTAGTCTTTTATTATTTATTACCTTTTAAGAGCAAGGAATGTGAGGCTAAGAGCAATCAAGTGTTGTTACCCAAAATCACAAAATGATTAGAAAGCAAATCCATGATTCAATGCCATGTCCGGAGACGCCCAAAGCCTGTCCTTGATCCCCAGCCCATGGAATCTCACCTGTGGCCTGGGCATCAGGATCCCCTGCAGGGTGTGCTGAAATGTGTGTTCCACTCAAAATCTGAATTTCTGGAAGGGAGTCCCGGTAATTTCTATTTAATCCCCCGGAGGACCTGATGCATAACCTGGAGACTGTCTGTTTTGGAAGATTCATTGGCCTTTGGCAGTAGAAATAATGTCACATGCCTGCCTTCCACGCCTTTGTTCATGCATCCTCCTCTGCCTAGGAGGAGGTCTTTACTCTTCCATCCTCAGAGGCCCAGCCCTAACTCATCTTTGTCCAGTAAGCCTTCCTGGACTGTTTATGGAACACGTGGTCTCTCCCCTGTTTCCGGCAATCATCTCCTTGAGCCTCCCAGATGCACTGCCCCGGCACACCCCGTACAGGAGACCTGCGTGCCTCTGCCTCGCCTAGACATTTTTTAATAATTTTTTTAATGTTTATTTTATTTTTGACAGAGAGAGACAGAGCATGAGTGGGGGAGGGACAGAGAGGAAGGGAGACACAGAATCCGAAGCAGGCTCTGAGCGGTCGGCACAGAGCCCGACGCGGGGCTCGAACTCACGGACCGTGAGATCGTGACCTGAGCCGAAGTCGGACGCTCAACCGACGGAGCCACCCAGGAGCCCCTACCTCGCCTAGACTGGAAACCCATCCTGGACAAAACCTGAGTCTCACCTATTAGTCTCCGTGCTCCCCTGTCCCCACAAAGGACATCAGCTGCCTGGACAGAGCTCTAGATGTGAATCAAAAAGCTTTCACTGAATGGAGTTGGGCTGGATCCAGTGATCAAGACACTTCACTAAAAGCCAGTGTCCATGTGGCCAGACTGCAGACCTCTCACAACCCTTGACTGTTTGGGGATTTTTGCCTTTTATGTCCCAAACGCCTTGACCAGAAATTCTGTCTCCAACCTGGCGAATTTCTCTTGCTACTTCAACCATCTTCTCTTTTGCAAAATCACACCCGCCTAAGGCGACATTCCTTACACCTGCTTCTGTGAACCTCAGCCACGTACCACAAGTATGGTCTATTTTCTTTTTTTTTTTTTTTTTTTAAATTTTTTTTTTTCAACGTTTATTTATTTTTGGGACAGAGAGAGACAGAGCATGAACGGGGGAGGGGCAGAGAGAGAGGGAGACACAGAATCGGAAACAGGCTCCCGGCTCTGAGCCATCAGCCCAGAGCCTGATGCGGGGCTCGAACTCACGGACCGCGAGATCGTGACCTGGCTGAAGTCGGACGCTTAACCGACTGCGCCACCCAGGCGCCCCAGTATGGTCTATTTTCTTGCAGCCACTGGGCCACACCATTCCCGGGCATTGTCTAAGGCAGCCAAAAGATGCTGAAGGTCTCGGAGTCCTGAGAGCAGGATTCGTTTTTCTTCATTCTGCATCCCTAAGGCCTCAGCATTTGAACCAGCACATAGTAGGGGCTCATATGAAGAATGGGTAAGGGAAGTGAGCCAATGAATGGATGAGATACTCACTTGCTCTTAGGTCTGAGTAACGCAGCTTGCTTAACGGACCGCTAACTCTTTCTCCCTAGCGTCAGGGTTGCAGAGCACGAACAAAAAGCAGCCGCCCGCTCCCCAAACCCAGGCCGCACAGACTTTTCTGGGAGTCATTTGGTAGTTCTGGGTGGGAACAAGTGTTCCTAAAATCGGCTGCCTCGCTCCCTGCCTCCTGGAGATATGGGGTCACCCTCGACCTGCTGCCCAGCACCTACTCCAAACCCAGGGACACAGAGGACAGTCACCCATCCTTCCTTCCCGCCTTCCATTTCTTCTTTCTCACTTTGCATTGTCCCCTGTACCAGGTGCCTCTAAGGGGGCACGTTCCTGACGGCTGGAGGCATGTCCTAAAGTGGAGCCAGAATGCGAGAATGACCCTCCCAAAGCCACTCATGCAACAAAGCAGGGGCCTGGCAGGGGCTTCTCCCTCTTGCCCCCGACCCACGTTCCCCGGGCATCCAAAAGTGACACACACCCAGGTCCCTAGGGCCTCATCAGCACGTCCAGATCCAAGTCACGAGGTCAATATTTGTCCCTATTTTTTTGCCCGTAATCAGTAACAAATGCAGCAACAGCTCTCAACTTGCTTTTCTAGTACTTTTTAAAAGACCTTTAACCACAGAATTTTTATTAGCTCTTTTTTTTTTTTTTGTCATTTAACAAATGAGAAAATCCCTGCAAATTGAAGCCAGATGCTTTTGCATGGCTCTCAAAGCCATGATATTTTTATCATGTTCACTTTTATTTACTCAGTCTCCTTAACTCTCTGGTCATGGGGTTCCAGTGTTTCCTGGTTATTCTGAAAGCTGGTGTGTGGTGTGGGTCGATTCCCCAGCAGGCCCATAAGCCCGAAAGGTCTGGATGCTTCTTGGTCGGGGAAAGTGGGGGAAGCGCGTAAAATGGAAATCTCCATTTCCATGTGCTCAATCAAACACGCCATCCTGTACATATAATTAAGCCCTGATATATATCATAATTGTGAAACTGGCACAATTTTGTATCTCATTAAAGTAAATGGTGTGATTAGGACAGTATAATGTACATCATATAACTGCCTCCTCCCGTGTATAAACCGGGCCAGGTTTTTATGGTGTCTCAGAGCTTTTACATAATCAGGCCATCCCAGTGAGGCTGTGGGCTCAGGGAGATAGCCACAGCCCTCGTTCACTGGCATTCATGCAAGTGGCCACCACACCCACAGGCTTGGTGTTCAGACCCGGAGAGACTCATCTACTCAGCTCCGTCCCAGGCTGAGTGAAGAAAAAAATCAATATTCCTAAGTGGAAAAAGACCCAACAAGTTGCTGAAAAAGTTACTTCCATTTATATCTATGCTGCGAAGGAGGCCCTCGTTCGGGCAGTAAAATGGCAAAGCGGTCAGCCCGGAGGAGGTGGCCGGACCAGCCCCCTTCTTCCCCCCCCTTCCAGAGCCGACAACGGCTCCCGGGCTGCCTTGCAGCCCCAGAAACTCAATTAACCTCCCCAGGCCTCATTTCTGTGTTCATTAGTATTTATTTATTTGATTTTCTTCAGCTTGCTCTTTGTGGTTTAAAAAAAAAAAAAAAATCACCGTAGGGCACAGGCACAAGAGAGTAACAATTAATTAAAACACATAAAACAGAGCCGAGATGGCCAATAGCCTTGAACTTGGAGGCAGCCAGATAAGCGTTTCGGAAGATCTATCCCTGTACAGGAGAGGGCCAAGAACACAGCAACGAAGAACTTACCAAATGGGGAGACAGGCTTCCGTGTCCGCAGATGTGTCAGGACGTGTTAACAGCAGTGGCCGCTGACCACGCGCTCCGTGGAAACTCTATCTCAAAAGTGTGGATGTTTCTTCCCAGCTTTGGCGTCTACGTCGGAGCTACTGAGAATCTGGAAGAAGATCGGGCTGAGAATCTACGCATCCGCGCAAGGTACTAGCCGTCCTGAAGTGAGCGATCCCTGCTCCCAAGCCAAGCCGGGACTACTGCTAGAGGTTTGAAGGAGGCACAGGGGCTCACATCGGGTTTCTCCTGAGAACGGGCATCGTGAAGCACAAAAGAAGTGCAGTGGTGGGCTCTGTCCCTGGAGGGGTTCCAGAAAAAATGGAGACCTTCCATGTGTCCGAAACCATGCCAGGTACTCGGACAGCTACTCCCAGGGAGCCAGAACACCCAGGTTAGGAGGGACCATGCCCAGGGGTGCTTGGGTGGCTCAGTCACTTAAGCGCCTGACTTGGGCTCAGGTCATGATCTCACGGTTCATGGGTTCGAGCCCCGAGTCGGGCTCTGTGCTGACAGCTCAGAGCCTGGAGCCTGCTTCTGATTCTGGGCCTCCCTCTCTCTCTGCCCCTGCCCTGCTCGTTCTCTCTCTCTCTCTCTCTCTCTCTCTCAAGAATAAAAATAAACATTAAAAAAAAAATTTTTTTTAAAAGGAGGGACCAGCCCAGACGATGAGACACAGCTCAATCTAACACTAATCCCCACAAAGTCTTTTCCTTGGAAATGCTCTTGCAAGGTCAAGGCTGCGTCTACAGAGCTTTCTGTGTGTATCCTCCTGTTCTCTGTTTCTTCCACTTGACAACATATCTTGGATATCGTTCCGTATCGGTCCATGAACAAAGTCTGCATCCTTTCCAATGGCTCCCATTATAGGCATCTAGAAACGTATCATTTCTGAAATTTAAAAATCTCCCCAATACGTACGTTGAGGTTCTCTCCAGTGACCTGTTATCACAAACACGGATTCAATAAATAATTCTTGTGCATATGCCATGTAAAAGTGTATCCGTGGGTCATATTTCTAGAAGAATTGGTGGTCAAAGAGAACGGGCCTGCTCACTTCTGATGAACATCCTGCCTTCATCAGGGGCTGGTGCCTTTGCTGAATACTCGCAGAGAACAGAATTATCACACGGTGTCCCTGAAAGCGGAATGCTAGCTGTATGTGCTTCCGTGGCCGTACGTGGCCTCTTCTCGCGAAGCATTTCCAGGCTATCAAGTCATGTAGGCGTAGAGCTGCAACCCCAGATAAAACCTAGATCTCTCTTCCTGGAAGCCTTGAGCACATCCTGAGTTCTTGGGCCCAAGAGAGAAGCCTAAAGAGGGAATCTCTCCAGTCACAGGTGTGGCTTCCAGATCGCCAGATCCTTTTTCGGGATCTGCCTCCTCTCCGGGTGACTCTTACACATAACATTCATCCCTTTCCCTTCATGAGGAGGCAACCCCGGACTCAGCCCCCAGACAAACACAGCAGAATACACCACCCCAGCATCCGTACCAGATTTATGTACACGGTGCTTCGTTCTTGGCAGTCTTCTGTCTCGGATGCCCTCTAAAGGAAATGTGTCGTGTTTAATAAAAGGCCCTTGTCCTGTTGAGGATGTTGATAAGTTTTTTTTTTAATTTTTTTTAATATTTATTTATTTTTGAGACAGAGAGAGAGAGAGAGAGAGAGCATGAATAGGGGAGGGTCAGAGAAAGAGGGAGACACAGAAACTGAAACAGGCTCCAGGCTCTGAGCTGTCAGCACAGAGCCCGACACGGGGCCCGAACCCACGGACCGTGAGATCATGACCTGAGCCGAAGTCGGACGCTTAACCGACTGAGCCACCCAGGCGCCCCGAGGATGTTGATAAGTTTAGATAGATAAGTACTGACTGAAGGTAGAGTTGGAGCCGGGGACAGTAGAACATTTTTGCACAACACCAGAGGAATCTGGAGGTTCCAAGAGCGCTCCGTGAAAGCGGGTATGAACAGGAGAGCTGGAGAAGGGGAAAGAATGAAAAAGCCATCAAGATTCCAGAAGGCTGAGGTGGCGTTGGCTAGGGAATGGGCCAGCGAGCCTTCTCCAGAGCTCCTGGGACCCAAGAATATTTTGAATAAGTGTATCGTCTAACATTCGCTCAAAAGCAGCTCGTGATGCCCTGATCTAAGCTGCTCTTGGTGCCCCTACTGCCACTCGTCCCTGAAGTCTACCACCCTTCCAAATGCTTGGAGGGCGACTGGGCGATAGGCTCCTGATCAGCAAGCCCTTTCCTTGTCTGCCCAGCTACAAGCACAGCCCCTGCTCCATCCACACCCTCGAATCCCATGTTGTTTCTCAGCCAGAGTACATCTCATTACCTGGCAGTGTGCTTTTGTTTATTCCTTTACTGCTCATCTCCCCCACGAGAATACAAGCCCTGTAATAACAGGGATGCTGTCCACTTCCTTTGCCCCTTTGTTCCCATGGCCTAGAATTCTGCCTAGCACATACTAGGTGCTCAATACACATTTGTGGAATGGATTGTGTACACAAAGAATAGCCATAATACACGGAGGAGAAAACCTTAAAGCGTTTGGATGTTAAACCTCAGCAGACTAGAGGCGCCTGGGTGGCTCAGTCGGTTAAGCATCAGACTTCAGTTCAGGTCATGATCTCATGCATGGTCCGTGGGTTCAAGCCCCACATCTGGCTCTGTGCTGACGGCTCAGAGCCTGGAGCCTGCTTCAGATTCTGTGTCTCCCTCTCTCTCTCTGCCCCTCCCCAGCTTATGCTATCTCTGTCTGTCTCTCTCTCTCTCTCTCTCTCTCTCTCTCAAAAGTAAATAGACTTTAAAAAAAAAAATTAAGGGCACCTGGGTGGCTCAGTTGGTTAAGCGGCCAACTTCGGCTCAGGTCAAGATCTCAACATTCATGAATTCGAGCCCCACATCAGGCTCTGTGCTGACAGCTCGGAGCCTGGAGCCTGTTTCGGATTCTGTGCCTCCCTCTCTTTCTGTCCCTCCCCTGCTCATGCTCTGTCTCTGTCTCTCTCTGTCTCTCAAAAATGAATAAACATTTTAAAAATTAAAAAAAAAAAACCTCAGCAGACTAAAAGTTAAAGTGTCCTAATGTAGCTGAGAAAACATCTATTTTATAAGGAACAGAGCGAAATTAAAGTCTGAAGGTTTAAATTAAGGGGAAAAAAATGGTCCCGTTATCCTCATGTTTCACAGACTAATGGTATTCACAGACTTAGGTATTTAAAAGGACTTTATGAATTTCACATCTTTTGGCCTCATATGACTTCCTGCCATGAACAGAGAGGGTGTGGGGCCTGTCGAGGTAGCCATGAGTATCCATGAGTAATTGTGACCAAGATCCCATTACCAAGCCAAGCCTTGCACTAGAAATTAGGCATACATCACTGAGGTCAGCACTTGGCTCTTCTGTCCTCTGTTCTGTGCCAGCCCAGACAACTTGCTCCCCACCAGCGATAATACAAACTCTGCTCTCACTTCTTCTCCAACTACAGAAGTGGAGAACATCTTGTGGTTCATGGGAAGAAGGAATCCAGGAGTTCCTGCATTTCTACCATCGAAAGGTTAATCTTCCACTCACCCTGACCCGTTCACCCTTCTCTCTTGCGTATTCAGAACAAACATCTCTGCAAAATAGGATGCCGTCAGCCAGAGAGTGGGGTCATTCTCTCTTAGGTGGCCTCACCTTCCTCGAGAATTGTTCTCCCCTACCCTTCACTGAGACCACCGAGGTAAGGAGTGTTGGTGGAAGAAATATACGTAGACACAAATCCCAATGTAGCAGTGCTGTCCTCAGAGTGACAGAAATAAAACCGTGTTTGCGATCCTCAAGAGTATCTGCCGATATGACATCTTGGCATTGGTCTTCGGAGGGAATCTGACCCTCGTCTGCTCAAATAAATTAACGATCTCATTTCGATTGTCTCTGTGGGCAGAAACAAACAGGTCATTACGACAATCTGGGAATCGACCCACAAGATCTCTTCTGAGAAAATAAACACTGTGCAAACTGTGTGTGCAAAGTACTTTGTCACATTTTAACACCAAAATGGAAGTAGTTCGCTTTTCTTTTTCCTCCTCTTTCTTTCCACCTAAAATCTCTTCTTCTGTTGCACTCTGCAGTAGCATTCATAGGAGGAAGAAGAACGGAAAAGGAAGGCGGGCAGGCAGGTGTTGGAGATGCGCGTCACGATTTATCGAGGGAGGAAAATGACACTTGACTTTCTATATGAAGTATTAGAAATCCATCAGTCGACCATTCATTTACTTATTCTGGCTGAACATCCAACATCTGGTATTCCAGCATAACTTGTTATCTTTCCTCATTTCCATACTATTTTTTTATGGATACAGTCAAAGTTAATCAAACAACCAGTTTATAAAAAACACTTGGGACATGACACATTTGGCTACCTTCTCCTAGTTTTTCTATTAAACTCTTTATTATTTTCTGCTTTTTGACTGAGGTGTAGTCTATAACCAGTAAAACCTTAAACAAACAGCTCAATTCGTCTATACTTACGTATAAACCCATGCCACACCACCCAAGTAGAGTATTTCCATGGCCATTCTCAGCAAGTTTTTTTTTTAATGCCCCTTTATTTATTTTCTTAAGCCCAACGTGGGGCTCAGACTCATGACCTCAAGATCAAGAGTTGCGTGCTCCACCCACTGAGCGCGTCAGGCGCCCCTCAGCAAGTCTTCTCTCCCCTTCCCAAGCAGGATCTACCTTTTATCCCAGAGGTCAGCACCAATGAACATTTGGGCTGTTTCCAGTTCCCAGCTGTCATGGAACCGCTGCCGTGAACATTCTCACGCAAATCTTTCTGTGGAAATAGGTACTCCTTTCTCTTGAGAATGACATTGCCGGGTCTTAGGGGAGGCACACATTTAACTCTATTAGAAACTGCCAAATAGCTTTCCAAGGTGGTTCCGCCATGTGCCTACATGCTTTGAAAACGTCCAGGTCTTAACTAAACACAACTGGCACCCACTTGTCCTGATTGCCTTCCCTCCCTCTCATGAGCACACAGACCCTGAAGGGTACCGTGAGGGGTCACAGGGTTCAGAGTCAGACAACCCTCAATACTCCATACCCTCACTTCGTAGGGTACAGACCTCATGCAAAGTACCATTTTTAATCGTACCGTCTCAACATTTCTTTGTAAAACAGCTACGAGACATCTACTTACTCTGTAGGTTCTCTGTGAGGGCAGAGGGAGGTGACACAGGTGAAGCTATCCAGCACGGGTGCAGACATGCGGCAGACATCGGATAGAACCTAATTCCCCTCTCTCCCCACATTTTTTGACAAGCACCTTCCCCCGCAGAGTGGGTTTGGGGGTCCTACAGAACCATCTCTGTCTCTCTTTCCTAGGCCCCGGGGGTCGAAGAGGAAGGAGACCTAGAAGAAAAAGAGCCTGCAAGAGAGAAGGTCAGGGGGCCGGATGCAGAGTGGAATCCTTCTTCCCCCAGCAGAAGGGAAAAGCTCTATTTACAGTAGGACCCAGATGGAACTGATTTGTTCAGAACCATCTTATTCCTGAGTGTGATATTTGTCCACATCATAAAACCACAGGCTACAATGTGTCTGACATTATACCAAGTGATATAACCCCTCCTAATGATATTATAATAAATCCCAAATGAGGCAGCCATCACTGGGCAGCCTTTTCAAAGTGTTCCTGAAATAGTTTTTACAGAACAAGGGATCTGCGGGCCAAATGCAGGCACTCACATGAGGCCAGAGGAGTCAGCTCAGGCATACCCACAAACACAACACTGCCTCAGTTCTTGGCTGGGAACTTTTCCTCTTTATATTCATCTTTTGGCTTTTATGAAAATCAAAATGCTTCTTTTTTTTTTTTTTATTTTTTTCATATGAGGGATGAAATCGAACATTTCTAAGTGCAATAAAATGTCCCCCGGGGTGACTTTTTTATTATTATCCTCTAAATCAGCAGTTTCTGTGCGTCTTCATTAGGAAAAGCCAGTGACCTTCCATCCTGGCTCCACCTCCCTGGGTGCTCAAAGAAAGCTGACCACATTTCCTGCCATCCTGGTGGTGGAAGCTTGTTTTGCTCTGGTTTTCTGCTAACATGCACAGGTACGTTTCTGAGATACCATGTGATCTGCTTCCACAGCCCGGGGAGTTTGCTGACTCAGGAACCGTTGGATTTCTTCTCGGACAAATGTGCCGCCCTCCCTGCCCTTCAAGGCAAGAACCACAGGAAATCATGTGTCTCCACTAATGGGGTTGGAGGCACCATCCTGTTGGACTGTGGTCTTGGGCTCCGTAGGACCTGGAACAAGAAGGAATATCTGTTCTGCCTCACTGTCACGACCACCAACACCTCGCCACAAGCAGCATCACCACGTCCTGGACCACGTGCACCGGCACATTCTGTTTCTCTCGTCCTCACCATTGCCCCGCCCACCTTCCCCACAATCCCTGTCCTTCCAGCCCTCTCCGCTGCAGTGAATCATCTATTGTTTGGGTCTTCCCATCACACCTCTTTCTTCTCCCTTCTCCCTTCCCCATCCATGTGGATCTGTCATCAGTCTGCATTTGGGTCCAAGACTCGACCATATTTGTTTCACAGCTGTTCTTTTCATTCTCTCTGTGGGATCACAAAGATGAACTGGGTAAAGCCTAAAACTGCTAGAGACCCTCTAGAGCCACCAAGTAAAGAGAGCTTACTTAAAGTGATGCTCACACCGGAGGCAACAGGTCAGAAGGAAGGAAAGAGGATTCCTCAGGAAATCAGACCCCTTAGATCTGGCCACGCCTATATCTTCAATCACTTACGTCAAAATGTTGCCTGTTTTTCTTGAAACAGGGTTTGAATGGGATTTCTTTCACTTGCAAATGAAAGAATTCTGATCAAAACAACTATCCTGTCATCTACTCTACATCATTCACCCTCACCCCCAAATACACTTAGGGTTGGCATTCCATATTGGGGTTTTGTCTGCTAAGCCAGAGCCCGGGCCAGAGATTCTAATGGCTGACTATTTTCTCCTACCCAAGTTAGCCCAAAGAGAGTGGGATAAGATGAAGCCAGATTCCACAAGGAAAAGCAGGCACCTCATACCAAGGGGACAAAACACAAGCGTCAAGTCTAGAAGAATTAGGCTAAGTTCAGGTTCGCAACGAGAGCAGACAATCTGAGACAACTGCTCCCAACGCCAGTGCAGTGCAGTGAGTTTCCTCTATGGATCAACATTTTTGGTAGTAGAGGTAAGGGTCTGACTTCAAAAATACAAATCAAGATGGGAGGCACCACCCTCACCAGCATCAGGATCCACCAAGTATCAAAAGCATCATGGTGGCCATCCGGCATTTGGCCTTTTCCTTGGGCTTTTGGTTCGGGGAGATACAAAGGTGGCCTTTGCTTTGCTGAGATATATGCTCCAACAGGGTGGAAATGCAGAAAGACAAATTCAACAAATAAACATTTATATGCAGCAGAAGGTTATTTTGTCCTAAAAAGAATGACTAAGATAGGAGGTATAAGAGAGCAGAAACCCGAAGAAGGGTGTGTGTTCTCCTTGGGTGATCTGAGACACATGGGAGGTGACATTCTACCACCATGGTCATCACTTCTACTGTCACTAGAATGCCTCCGGAGTAAGGCTGGGAAGGATGACAAATCCTTTCCCACAACCGGTAACACTTTGCTAATAACGTATTTCCTTTTTCCGATTTTAAAAGTAAAGCATGTCTATTATTCACTATTAAACACTTTCGGTTGCAAGCAGCAGAAACCAATGGAAGCCAGCTTATGTCTAAGGGGAGCCTGTGATAGAAAACGACATGGGTTATATAGAACCCAGAGGACAGGCACCAGCCAAGCGTCAGGACAAGCTGGAACCAGGTGTCTGCAGCCTGATAACTACATGACTTCAAGCAGGCTTCCCAATGCTGGGCAATAAAAAGAAATAATACCTTCTTCAGAGCAGTGCCCAGGAGGAAAATACTGCATGAATGTTGACTCCGGTGATGTCACATGGAGTAGATGACCACGTCTTTTGGCTAAAAACACTCTGATGGGTTATGGACAGTTGAAGATAAGGCAGGAGCTAGCTTCAAAATTAGGAGCCAGAGATTGAAGGATCAATCACATTCATAGAGTTGAGAAGGATTCCACATTTCCAGAAAAAAAAAAAAACTGGAAGGAGAGAAAGGGAAAAAGAGTAAAGAAACATGGTAAGAGAACGGGGCTTAACATGGCCTCCGGTGGCAGAATAGGCATGCCTGACCAGGGTTCTCAACTCAGGGCTCATGGGTCCCACATGGCCCAGACAGAACTCAGGGGATCCTTGAGATGAGGGAAAAGTTACATCTTGAGGCGCCTGAGAGGCTCAGTCAGTTGAGCATCTGACTCTTGATTTTGGTTCAGGTCATGACCCCAGGGTTGTGGGATCAAGCCCTGCATCAGGGTTCCACACTGAGCGTGGAGTCTGCTTGGGATTCTCTCCCTCTCCCTTTGCTCCTCTCCCCTACTTGTGCTCACTCTCTCTCTCTCTCTCTAAAATAAATAGTAAATAATAAATAAATAAGTAAAGTTACAGCTTGATTTTTACCACTCTCCAACTGAAAATTGGTACTTTTAAAGTTATGAACATAAACAACCCATAACGACAGTAGTTGCAGTCTGTACAGCTTTGTAACCAATAGAAATCACAGATATTTTTATAGCATAGTTTGGTGGTTGTATTTATATCACAAAATAACCACTTATATCCACTCCTACTTTTACATTATACTCAATTGCTGGCTAACTAGGTCTCCTTGCATATTATTTAATGCATTGTTAATGAAGAGACGCACGCATCACCATATCACAAATTTGTTTTTTCTTAAATATTCAACGAGTTTGTTTCAATATCGTTCATTTTCTTGGAAACCCTCGGTATTTTATTATATGCGTTTAAAAACATTACACTTGGAAGAGGTCTACAGTCCTCATCAGATTGCCAAGAGGGTCTAAGAAACAGCAACAACAAAAAAATCTTTCAAGTCCCTCTGGTCTAATATGGGACTTCATTTGACTACAATATTGTACACGATAACCCGTCTCCATGATGGGACACAGAACAGAGATCTTTAGTAAAAGTCTGGTACACGCAGCAAGTTCCAGAATGTTTGCGAGAAGATTGGAAGTCGAAATAAAGGGGAAGGGACTGTGGCCCACGTATCGGGCAAGATGCCCGGGCAGGTATCGAAGAGGAAGCACAAAAGACAGGAGCAACACGATTCCAAAGATAGGAAGGCCCTCACAGAGGTTCTAATGGGAATGAAAACCCTCAAGGAGTCAGATGGAGACTTTCCACAGGACATGAGGTGACAGTTACAGTTCACTCTTTGCAGTTCAAAATGGCAAGGTGACCCGCCTCTGGTACCTGTGGCTCCAATAATCATTATAATATGAAAAACACCAGAAACACAATAACTTCCAAGAAATAATCACCATTACTATGCTCACGTGTAGTATTTTATGTATATATATATATATGTACATAGAAAGTTGACTGTATTCAAATATACGTATGAATTCAACATATGCAATACAACGTGTATATGGGAATATACATACATGTGTATGAATGCAATCAACTTTCAAAGTTAGAATTACAACGAACACACACAAATCTACTTTTTAAACTTTATATCCTCAAACATGAATGTAATTGTTATATAATATGCCATCATATGGAGATGTCATTAATTTCTCTCATATTGGACATTTAGATTAGGTCTAGATTCTCATTTACAAATAATGCTATACTCGGGGCGCCTGGGTGGCGCAGTCGGTTAAGCGTCCGACTTCAGCCAGGTCACGATCTCGCGGTCCGTGAGTTCGAGCCCCGCGTCAGGCTCTGGGCTGATGGCTCAGAGCCTGGAGCCTGTTTCCGATTCTGTGTCTCCCTCTCTCTCTGCCCCTCCCCCGTTCATGCTCTGTCTCTCTCTGTCCCAAAAATAAATAAAAAAACGTTGAAAAAAAAAAAAACAACAACAAATAATGCTATACATAAAAATCTTTGCACCTAATTTTTTGTGTATGCGGAATTCTCATTTTTTTCTTAGGATAAATTCCAAGGTATTGAAAAACTAGGTCAAAGTCTATTAACGTTTTACCCCTCACGGATTGCCTGGAGAGAGCATGGAAACCAACTTTTTCCCCAGACCTCACCCTATGGATTTATTCATCTGGATGTTGATTCACACCCTTTATCATACCCTTTAATAAACTGGTTAATTTCAGTAAAATAATAATTTTAAAAATATTTTACCATTCATGAAATACATTGTCAAGTCTTTTTTATTGTATTTTCAATAGACCCATCAGCAATGTGTAAGAAAGTCTATCTTGCCATATCCTTATCAGCGTTGCGTATTATCCCTTTTTTCTTTTTCTTAATCTGTGGTTTTTATTTTTAACTATAACATGTGTTCATAGCAGATTGTTTGCAAAGTTGTCCCCAGCAGTTCCTCCTACCTCTGCATGCACCCCACTTTTCAATGTGACTTTGCAGCTTCTTCCATCAAAAAGAAGGATTTCAGGGACGCCTGGGTGACTCAGTCGGTGGAGCGTCCGGCTTCGGCTCAGGTCGCGATCTCAAAGTTCATGGGTTCAAGCCCCGCATCGGGCTCTGTGCTGACAGCTCAGAGCCTGGAGTCTGCTTCAGATTCTGTGTCTCCCTCTCTTTCTGCCCTTCCCCTGCTCATGCTCTCACTCTCTCTCTCTCTCTCTCTCTCAAAAATAAACATAAAAAATTTTTAAAAATAAAAGAAGGATGTCACAAGAAACAGAGAGAAGCTGTGCCACCTGAGGTCTCTAGATGAACCAGCCCCCAGCGGACCCACAAGCTGAATGCAAATTCGACATTTAATCACATTTAATCGCAGCATTGAAACAGCAAAACGTGTGACCCTGGGCAAGAGCAACAGAAGAAAGGCTCATCTGAGCTCAGCACAAATGGTTGACCTTTGGAATCATGACCAAATAAAATCATTGTCATTTTAGCCACTAAGTTTCCAGATGGCTTGTTACACAGCTCTGCATAACTAACTGATACAATGTTCGATTCTTTCATTTTAAAATGCATATTAAATTTTAAAGGAAGAATAACAAAATCCACCCTTATTCTACCACCTAACAGACAGGAGACCACTGCTAACAGTTTGATTTATTTTGCTTCCATCTCTTATAACAGTATGCGTGTACTATATTAACATCAGAGCTACAAACGTATCTTGCTTTTAACGATTGTTGCAAAAACTCTCAAAGCACACCAGCAAATTTAACTCGTTGAAATATAAAAAGCATAGTCACTCAGAACCAGTGATGAAGAGATTATTTAATGCTAGGAAATCTGTTACAAATATATTTATCAGGTCAACTAAAATGCAATCATCTTAACAAATATGAAGAAGTAATTGGTAAATTTGATGCCCATGCCTTTAAAAAAAATTACAGAATTTAATGAATAAGAATATCCAAGTCTAGGGGGCACCTGGGTGGCTCAGTCAGTTAAGCATCTGCCCTCGGCTCAGGTCATGATCTCACAGTTCGTGAGTTTGAGCCCCGCATTGGGCTCTGTGCTGATAGCTCGGAGCCTGAAGCCTGCTTCAGATTCTGTGTCTCCCCCTCTCTCAGCTCCTCCCCCGCTCACACTCTCTGTCTCTCTCTTTCTCTCAAAAATAAATAAATGCTGGGGCGCCTGGGTGGCGCAGTCGGTTAAGCGTCCGACTTCAGCCAGGTCACGATCTCGCGGTCCGGGAGTTCGAGCCCCGCGTCGGGCTCTGGGCTGATGGCTCAGAGCCTGGAGCCTGTTTCCGATTCTGTGTCTCCCTCTCTCTCTGCCCCTCCCCCGTTCATGCTCTGTCTCTCTCTATCCCAAAAAATAAATAAACGTTGAAAAAAAAAAAATTAAAAAAAAAAATAAATAAATAAATGTTAAAAATTAAAAAAAAAGAATAACCAAGTCTAATATATCATGACTGAAATATCTATCTCAATTTCATAGTTAATGACAATATATAAACAGCACTGCTATTAAAAATAAGAGGAAGACAAGAATATTCCCTACAGTATCACCACTAATAATCACTCTGGAAATTCTAGTCAATGAAATAAGGAAAGAAAAAAAACTGACGTGAAATTATTTAAAAAAAACAAAATTATGAATATTTGTTCATGATATAATGGCCTACCTCAAGCCCAAAGAAAATCAACTAAAAATGCATTAATTTAAAAACTGAAATTTTTTAAAATTTAAAAGGGGCATCATATGAAATAAATATACACTTTTCAATATTGCAATAATAACATATTAGAAAATGGAATGGAAATCTCTCAGTTTTACAACTGTAAAAATATAGATCTCTTGTATCTATCTTAAAACATAAAACATCTGGTAATAAGCTATCAATAAATGGGAGAGACATTTATTAACAAGCTGTAATGCTTTCCACCAGACATGGAAGGAAATAATACAGTAGAAAAGCACCTGATTTTACTACATGGTAATGTGAATTGTCTTTCCATTATTTTAGTCACATTAATTACCTTCCTTTATATCCCTTATACATAAGGCAATGACTCCAACCCAAGACAGCGATGGCGGCAGGACCCCATTGGGTCTAAGGCCAGAGCATCAGGTCAAAGAAGATTATTCTCAAGGCTTAAGCTTTCATGGTGTTTTCTCCGTTAGGTTTTGGACTTTCACAGGACCTGTTAACCCTTTCTTCTTTCTTATTTCTCCCTTTAGGAATGGGGATATCTATTCTATGTCACACGCTTACATTTTGGAAGCACCTAACTTGTCTGATTTCACAGCTCCACAGCCAGAGAGCAATTTGCCTCAGGATGAATCATACCTGGAGTGTCACTCAGCTCTGGTTTAGATGATATTTAGATGAGACTTTGGGTTTTTAGCCCTCCGAGTTGATGCGGGAATGAATGAAGACCTCGGGGGTAGTAGGGGCGTGTTTTGCACGTGTTTTTTGCAGTTTGGGAAAAAGGCAGGGAAGGCAAACCGATATCCAGAGTTCCAATGACATCCATGTTTCTATTCCAATGAGATCAAAGCATGGCCCCGTCTATGATAGAAACAATTCAGTGCACTCTCTCTGCAACCGGGCTGGTCCCTTGGGGAACGGAACCATATTAGGGGCTCAGAGTTGGCTGTTCCCAGCGGCAGGTAGAGCACCAAGCAGTCACTTTAACCAGATTAACCTTGGCGGATGAGAGTCCCTGTTCCTGAACCCATGTGAACCTCCATCCCTGCCACTGCAGCCATTTGGCTGATGAGATACAGGCCTCAGGTAACAGAGGAGGTTTCAAGAGACTCCCGGGTCACATCTCATTGTGCTAGGCGGACAAAAGAGCAAAGCAGGACGCAGCGGGAAGGGACAATGGGAACCAGGGAGGCCAGGACTCTGGAGCGCCCAATGGTTGTGCATGGGTGAGTCACAAGAGTCGGGGTAATATTATCGTCTTTCTCACGGTGTATTCCGGAAGTATCTCTGAAGGGCACAGCACTTGTAAGTGATCGGCCACATGCATCTGCCCACACACCCCACTCAGCGGGCATTCCCCAGAGGCAAGCCCTTGCCCTGTCCCACGTCCTGGTGGCATGGTTTGGGGGACCCACAGAGAGAAGTGAGTGCATCAGAGCCGATGGGCCCTCCTGTGGCCCGTGCCCTTCTCTGTTCCGCGACCTTCACGGACTATTGATGGCTCCTTCATAATGGACCTCCCAACGAACCACATCAAAGTGAAGATATAATTCCTGCACCCACCTCCTTCCCTTCCACCTTAGCCAAGCTTTTAACTTTAAAAGCCTCAGAGAAAAGGCCTCTCCTTTACTTTACATTCCGTCCCTCTGTTTCTGACATGGCACCTACCGAGTATGACTTAATGGCAGAAAATAGGGCAGCACGGAGTGCGAGACCCTCCTCTCTCTCCCCCTCATCGCTGCCCCCAGCCCTCACCTCTCTTTTTCTTGCCTTCTCTCCATTCCATGAGATCGCTTAGCAAGGCCATATGCACGGCAGTCTTGGGACTCCGAACACACATCCCACTGGCCCTGGAAGTTCACCCCCCTCTAACCCCCCGACATCAGGTGGACAGGTGGACACAATGTTGCTCAGACAACAAGCTCTTCCGAAGGTCAGGACACTGGACTCCTAAGCCAGGCTCTGCCACTTTCTGGCAGTGAAACTTTACCTTGACGTCCCCGCTTCCCAATCTGGACCACAGAAAGGAAAACAGCCACTGGAAGAGGCTTGTAGGGGTAAACATTTATCACCTTGTACAAGTAGTGCAATTGTGTTTCCAGGAGGAGCAGAGGACAGTGCACTGAAGTTACACCCAAGCCAGGAGAGGTGATGGGCTACACAGCCACGGAAACTGGCAGAGAGCTGGCCTCAGCCGGCCTCTCCGGAGAGTCAACCCCAAGGTCCTTACAGCTGTAAGGGATACCAATGCTCTGAGTTAAAAAATGTTTGTCCTTGGAATTGCTCTTTACCCCTTCAAAGCAATCATTTCCAAAGGGTTCTTGTCCTAAGAAAGGGGGAAACATGGCTTATACCCTGAGACCCAAGCCATTCACAAAGAGGCCTTCATTCTCAAGGTGTGACCAAAGCTACCTGCATCAGAACGCTCTGAAATACTGTTTGAATGTGCATTTCAGGCCCTGGCATCGACCGTTACTTCATTTCTCCGAGCCTCAGTTTCCACGTCTAAAAAACAGGCTTAATAGCAGCCCTCACCTAAAACATCAGTGGAAGAGTCTAGATGGAATAAACGAGCAAACACAAAGAAGAATGGCTTGTGAGGGGAGGGGTGTAATTTGCAGTTGGACGAGCTGACCCTAAATATCCCATCAAATCAGGCCTCCGTGACCCCAGATCCCCGAGGATGTCCTGGGCCTCCAACAACCAACGGGAGTGGTCCCCATTCCTGTCCACGATGCATCCCGGCCAAACGCACAGGAAGTGGACCCTCTGGCCGGGCACTCAGCCAAGGCTGGAGCAGTTAGGAAATAAGAATGTGCGTATTTATTGAGGAAAATAAAAATGTGCATGTGACGCTGCACAGAGGCGATTTATGGGGTTTTATGGAAGTGTCACCAAAAGGCCCACTCAGTCACTGCCAACATCAGGTCTGCAAACACCTGCGAGCTCAGGCAGTAAAGCTCCCTAATGGAGCCAGTGGGTGGGACTCACGTGTGGAGGGGACAGTGAGCCACTGGGGGCAGGTGTCTGCACCCGTGCCGGGCGTGCAAGTGTGTGGCAGGGTGAAAGTCAACGTGCACGCGCCAGTGGCGTGCAGGGGAGCTGGGGTGGCTGTTAGCCCCTAAGAGTGGGTGCCATGGGTCACCCCAGGGGACTACCAGGACAGGAGGCCAAGCCACAGTGCAGAAATGTACCCATTACTCACGCTGTCTTCAAAGGACAGCAGAGTCCTGGCTGCTCCCACGAGGGGGTTAGTCATCGCCTGTTGCCGAGACTAAAGGCCTTGAGGATGCCAAGAAGAGCAGATTCTCAGGGGAAAACTTTCTGGGTTGAGCATTCGAGAACCAGTGGAGTCTGGCCAGAGGGGGGAAGAGTGATGTCTCTCGTCCTCCGCTGGACCCAGTCCCCACTGATGCCACGCCTATTTGCTCCAGGTCTCTGAAGCTTCTGTGAGTTCTGCGAACCAGCCTCATGCCTCGCTGCTCTCCTGCGAGCGTGGCCTCCTCCTCTATGCTGTCTGCCCAGCCCATCTGCCAAGACTGACAGAGCCTAGACGGGTTCCCTGCTTTCTGAGGGCCACCTGCTGTGGAAGAAGGCTCAAGGAAGCACCTAGAAGGTGTGTTGTTAAAGAGGAGGAGAAGAGGGGGAAGGAGAAGGAGGAGAAAGCGGAAAAGGAAGACAGACTTTCAGGGCAAGTTCCTCAATCACCCCGAATTCCATCCGCAGAACAATGGCTTTAACGTCCCACAGCAGATCATGCAGGAACGAGGGACCCCTGCTTCCTCTCTCCCCCTCACTCCTGCACAGCAGCGAGGGAATCGTCAGTGTTGCAAGAGCCCTTTGTCTTCTGGGCACTTGAGGAAGGTCACTTCCCTGCAAGACGGGGAGGAGCTCGGGCCAAGTGTGGTTTGTGAAATGAAACCAGATCTTGTACTTCACCGTCCATGGTGTGCCGGGATGGATGGCCCAGCTCGCAGTCTGAGGTCAGGGGCCAGGAGTCTACGAATGCCAACCACCCACCACATCCTCGGCTGGGCCCCGTCTAGTGCCCATCCAAACTCTGAAGGAGGGACCTAGCACAACCTTGACATGGGCCACAACTTTGAGGACACAAGAGACTGGTATTTGTTCCCAGGCACAAAGACAGTGAATGACAGGACTGTCTAGTATTTAGAACCAGAGGCTCCTTCTCCTTTCCTCAGCGCCCACAGCTGCACAGGAGGTGCTCATGGAATGGGAGAGAGAGAGAGAGAGAAAGAGACGGGAAAGTTCGGTCTTACCAGCATCACCACTTCTGACGTCAGGAGGTAGTCAAGGCTCTCTGAGAGCCAGGAGGAAAATGTAAGGGCCAACATTTCTGCGTGTTCTCCTCTCTCTCTCTCTCTCACACACACACACACACACACATTCTGCCCCCACTTCCGCCCCAGAGCATCTCCTGGTGGCAGGGAGTATGACAGCCAAAGGGATCGATTTCCAGCCCCCCACCCTCAGCCAGAGCAACACCTACCCTGGTGAAACGTCCACATCACCTTCCCCTGCAGCTTTGGCTGGTGGTTCTGGGAGCTGGACAAGGCAGGGATCTGTTCATCTCTGTGCCTGTCCCCAGGGACCGGCACCTGGGGTGTTAACCCAGCAGATGCTCAGGGTAGGGGGCTCGGTGACCCAAAATTGTGCCATAGAGCTGACCTGCTCAGAGTTTGTTGGAAGGGGTGAGCAGGAACCAGGGCTGGGGCTGGCTCCACTCCTTAAGGTCCAGGCTGCAGTCACTAAAATGACCGGAAGAAAATCTAACGGACGGATTGCAGTCGTTGGTCCTACTGACCTCTGATCCTCCCCCAAATCCCTTGCCACACGTTGCTAGGGTTTTCGGAACTGGGAGCTATCAGTGGACGATCTTGACCGTGAGCAAACATGATACACGTTATAAACTCTGAACTGCAGCATGCTGGATCGGTGCTTCGAAACATCTGTGTGCCGGTGCACCACCCAGGGGTCTTGTTAACATGCAGGCTCCGACTCAGGAGGTCTGAGGCGAGGCCTGAGATGCTGCGTTTCTGTGCAAAAGCCAGGCGACGCCTCTGGTCCCGGATCACACCCGGAATGGCGAGGAGCCCTCTCTCGAAATGCCTGGTGCCGAGTGCCTGGGATGGGAAGACCCGAGGCCCCTGTGTTGCAAGAGTCTTTCCCGGCCAGGACCCCACTGCGTCCCCCCACCCCCACTGTGTTCCACACACACCAAAGAGCCAGCTCTACCCCAGGTCTCCAGCCCTCTTTCACCTGCCTGGGTTGACACCCGTTGCCCCCAACATGTCCTCTCTTTCTCGGCGGCTTTAGAAACTCCTACCCATCCTTCCTCCAACCTCACCACCTGCTCTGCTTTTGCTCCTTGCTGCCCGTTGAGACTCCAGAAAATGACTGCAAGGACTTGAAGCAAGTTCCTGAACTATAAAATGGGATAGTAACAATGCCCATCTCACAGCGGGCTTTCTCAATATTGAATGAGACGATACAGGTAAAATGCTTAGCAAGGTGCCTGAGACATACTAGGTAATGCAAAAGTAAATAAATCACCCAACTCGAATGTTACCTCCTCTGCGGAACCTTCCTGGATTTTTCCACGGAGCCATTTGCTGGTGCCTCCATGATATTTGGTTTCCATTTCTCCGATGGCCCTTATGACCTGGTGTTGCACTGGTTTATTGACTGGACTATTTTATGTCGTAAGTCATGAGCAGCTGGAGGTCAGGACCGTGTTTTACCCGTTTCTGCTTTTCCAGGATCCGGTACCAGACTGAACATGGAACAAATACTCAATTAGAGGGGCCAGCACGGCCACAGCCATTGCATTCAGGGGGGACTCTGTGCGAGGGGGCCCTATCCCACAAGAGCAGTGTGGTTAACTGGAATATTCGGGGAAGCAGAAGCTCTACTTAAGTGAGTTTTCCAGATAACTGAAGGTTTACACCCAGGGAAAAATCACTCTTCATTTTTAAACTTTTTACCAACTTTTTCCTTAATGTGTTCCATAATGAAACAGAGCACAGGGGTCCTAATATAACCTTCCCAAGATAACTTGAGGACGTCAAGAAGACATCTATCATTGCCCCCGGGGTGACCGCATGGCTACTTTGTTGAGATGGTTCTGTTTTACACTCATTGCCTGGTGTTGTTATTATTCAGGCCATTCTTTCTTTTCCCTGGTGAGTCCCAGTTTGGGGGAAAAAAAATGACCAGGGCACCCTAACCAGAGATAGACTGTGCTGGACCAAAATGATGGCCTGAAGGACCCCTGAGATGAATATGAATATTTCCTATGGGTTTTTTTAATATGGCCCCCAAATTCTTTGACAGCTGTCTCACTGAGAGATGGGGTCTCTGTCTCCTTCCCTGAATTCAGGCAGGTCTATAACATCTGACCAACGGCACACAGTAGAAGTGGTCCCGTGCAGTGACCAGGCCTTCAGCAACTGGCAAATTCCCCCGCCCGTATCTTAGGATGCTCCCTCTTTGGGACCCAGCCTCCACGCCGTGAGGAAGCCCACGGAGACAGCTCCTGCAGAGAAAGACCCAGAGCCAGAACCGACTTGCCAGCCATGTGTGAGTCACCTTGGAGGTGGGTCCCCGGCCCCGCTTGATCCGCCCCAGCCAATGCTACGCGGACAACAGCTGTCCCTTCCATACACTGCTCAACTGCCGATTTGAGAGCCAAGTATGTGATGGCTGTTTCCAATCACCTGTTGGGGGTCATCTTTATGCAACAACAGAGAATCAGAGTAGTTGCCCAAGAAGCAAATGCTGCTGGAGAATGCAGTGTTTGGACTCCCGGAGTCTATTAGGAATCAGCCCGGCCCCTGCCTTCTCCTTCAAGGCCAGACCCCGTGCTGTCACTTCTAGGAGAGTAAGTGAGGATAATTACAGGTTCTGAACGTAGAATCTCTGAGTTCTGGTCTCTCTGAAACCTCAGGGAAATTAACCATCTTCCCTGAGCCTCGGTTTCTTCATCTGTAAGGGAGTGATAATAGGACCTAGGTCATGGTGTTGCAATAAGGAATATAAAGCAGAGACTGGCAAACCCATTTTGTGAGGAGGTAGATGGTGAATATTTTAGGCTTCGAGGACCCTACGGGCTGTCACCACTCGAATCTGCCATGACAGCAAGAAAGCAGACACAGGCGTCCATAAACAAATCAGCATGGCTGTGTGCCAATAAAACCTCTGTTACAGAAGCAAGATCTGGCCTGTGGGTCAGAGACTTCAGACCCCTGCAATAAAGGATTGGGAAAGTTCCCGGCATAAGTGCCAGCCACCCTTAGCATATGCATTATTGTTGTTGATATCAATGCAACTGTCTTTAGGCAGCAGAGTTTGTTGGGGATTTCACCAGCCCCATAACCACAGGGTTCACCAAAAAGTGTTCACGCCGACATAACGAGCGGCAAGCCTAGCGACAAGATGAGTCACCCCAAGTCAGTGACACGGAGGAGCTTCAGAAGCTGCCCCGCCACCTTCCTTGGGAGCAGTCTTGCCCAAGTCGCCTTACCTCTGGACACAAGGCAGTTCTCTAAAATGAACATATGCGTCGCAGGCCTTCCCGGGGAAACTGATGCTTCAAATCCAGAGCTAAGACATTGTCTCATGTGTCATCACGTCTTTCAGCTGAGAGCCCCTGGGCAGGGATTTTGGAGGAGTCCAGCTTTAGGGTAATAAAAGGAAGGAAGGAAGGGAGGAGAAGGGGGAGGGCCCGGGAGGGACAGTAGTGGTGAAGAGGCTGGAAGAAACGTGCCCCCCATCAATTCTTCTCTCTGGGCTGCCCGTTCACGCACTCGCTCACTCAGGTCTGTGTATTGCTTGCCAGCTGGGAGCCAGGTCCTGGGCTGGGAGTGGGGTCACTGCGAGTGACGGAGACACTCCGAATCCTGCCTCAGGGAGGGGGCCCCCCTCCAACGAGGGGAAGAGGCCATTACGTAAGTCGTGGCAGTAATAGTGTTGTGTGTTGTGAAAGGGGAAGTGGAGGGTGGGGACCACCATTTGGGGGTGGGGGACCTGGCCCAACTGGGGGTCAGGGGAGGTCTTCTCAAGGAAATGACACTAAAGCCAAGACCAGGGGAATGAATGGGGATTAGTCATCACCCTCTGCCTTCCTCCTCTTCCTGAGTTTGCCCTTGTGCTCAGACAAACCCTCGCCTGCCCAACACCCATCCATGCAGAAGATCACTCTCCCTCCCTTCTCCCGGGCCCAGTCCTCCCTTGCCTGCACTGCCTTATAAAACATCTCTTTTCCCTCACCTAAACCTTTACTGAAGTTTCAATGCTTTTAGGATAAAAACTTAAAGCCTTCATAACATGACCCACTAGGCCTTGTGTGACCCAGTTCCTGATACCTCTCCAGCCTTACCTCACAGTCTCCCATTGGTAACTCTGCTCTGGCCACCCTGGATTATTGTCCAGGCCTTCCTACCACAGGCCCTTTGCACATGCTCTTTCCCTTCCTTAGAATACTTTTCCCTTGTCTGTTTATCTACTTGTCCTTCAGATATCAGATCACTTGTTTCCTCAGGAAGGCCTTTCCTGACCTCCCCACTCATTAAAAAAAAAAAAAAAACTCTCTTTTTAAGTTTTCAAAGCCCCTCTGGTTAGCACCTACCACAGATGCAATTTCCATGATCAGTGGGAAGACTTAACTAATGCCTGTCTCCTCAAAGACACCATGAGCCCCAGAGACTTATCTGTATTTTTTTACAGCTTCACTCTAGTATCAGGGCCCAGCACCCAGTGGGGGCCTGGTTAAAATATCTATTCCAATGACTGAAATGTTGGAGGAAATCTCTGCTGCCATAGCATTTCTACATTACCTGGAGAGTAAAAAAAAAAAAAAAGCCCGACCCCCCCCCTGCTGAGCGTGTATATATTTTCGGGTTTGAGCGGGTGTGGCATGGTGAGGGAAGAAAAACCTACTGCAGAGTCAAGAGAGCAAAGTTGGAGTCCCATCTCCAAATGCTCTTTGGGTCTAAGTTTCCTCATGTGTGAAGACAGTGAAAGAACAACTTCCCCCCTCCCCCAACCTCCTCCTGGGCCTGCTGTGCACAGTGAGACCCTTTCAAGGATGGACGCAATGAGTTCATGATGGCTCCGCATCCGCCCGAGAATCACGACAGAGGCTTGAGCCCACGGGGCCCCACTGCTCTGTGCAGACGCGGCTGGGGCAAGAAGCACAGCCCTGGGAGGGACACGTCCAGGAGGACGAGGACGTCTGAATGTACCTGTGCCACCACGAGCCCAGCAGCATTGATCGCCAGCCTTGTAGAGGGAACATTTGCCTTTCTTCCCCTTCCAAATAATTAAAGTATAATATTTTATGGCCTGATAAAATTTACTGGGACCCTTGGCACGTAATTATAGTGCTTCTTTAAAGGAGACCCCATAAAAGATGCATGATTAGAAAGTTAAGGATCTGGATAGAATTACAACGATGTGACAAATAATTTACAAGTGATAAACTGTCCGAGGGGGAAAAAAAATTCCAATAACCTCTGATGAAGACTAACAATTAAAATAATAAATCCCCCAAGAGCAAGGGTAAACCTTTCTTCTTGGTCAAAGGCTTACACTCCATGAGCCCAGCAAGACGAGCAGGGCTTCTCATCAAAGTCAAACCCTGGGCTCACCGGGCGTCTATTCTTTCTGGACGTATGTATTTATTTTTGTACTTAAGCACCTACTTATTTAATCTTTTCAGTCATTGACTCATCTGCTGATCTATCCTTTTTTTGTTGTTGTTTCTAGCCCTTCTTCCGTTCCATCATCACATACATTCATCATTCCTTCCGTCCCTCTGTCCACCCACCGTTCCATTCATTCATTCATTCCCCTACCCATTCATCTATGCCCATCTGTTTGTTCATTTATCCATTTATTAGCGACTTGTTAACTTGTTCATCTATTCATGTATCCGTCACGCATTTATTATTCCTCCACTTACCCCTCCACGTGTCCACGCCGTCCACGTGTATTGTTTTTCTGTGCTACAAAGACTCTTCTCTATGTCCTAAGGCAGCACTGTCCCACAGAACTATAAAGTGAGCCACATAAAGGATTTTAAATTTTCTAACAGCCACATTAAAAAATAAAAAAAGAGGGGGCACCTGGGTGGCTCAATCAGTTGAGTGTCTGACTCTTGATTTCGGCTCCGGTCATAAACCCTGGGTCATGGGATTGAGCCCCCACTTTGGGCTCTGTGCTAAGTGTAGATTCTGCTTAGGATTCTCTCTGTCTCTCCAACTTCCCATTCTCCCCTTCTTGCATACTTACATACCCCCCCCCCTCTCTCTCTCTGTCTCTCAGTAAAATAAAATAAAAAATAATAAAAAATAAAGTTAAAAGAACCAATGAAGTCAATTTATGTAATAATTACATTCTTTAATAATTATTGTTGTTATGGAATGGTGTAAGTCTTTTAACATACGTCACATATTTATTTTCATACAAAATATAAATCCTATTTACTGACATCGTCATCCATTTTATTTTAACTCCGTATATCCAACGTATGATCATTTCAACATGTCGTCAAGATAAAAACATTCACCAGTTATTTGACATCTTTCTTTTCATCCTAGGCTTTCAAAACCCAGCGTGCATTTCATACCTGCAGCTCAGCTCGGCCGGACTAGCCACAGTTCAAGTGCTCAACAGCCACACGTGGTCCACAGCTACCATATTGGACGTCCCAGTTGTAGATCTCTGAAGATGAATCTGAGAGCTTTTGCCCTTGGAGAGTTCACACTCAGGTGAGGACAGAGCACTGAGATTTGCTGACTGTTGGGACACAGTGTATCTCAGTCACCATCTCACTTCATTTTGACATTCAAGCTATAAGATACTCCCATTCTATCCTTGGGGACGCTAAGACTCACAGAGAAGTGGTAAAAAGTTCTGGAATAAAATAAATTGAGCACCTCCAAAACACTGCTCAAATGGGCAGACAGAGCAGGGACTCAGCAGGTAGGGAAACTTGAAGGGGGTTGCCTAGCTCGGTCCAAGGCCTGTGAGGGCCTGGAATCAGGCACTGAGCCAACCTGGAGGTAGGGGAGAAGCCTCACCACAGAAAGATCTTTCCAGAGAGAGCAGACACACAGAGAGAAAAGAGAAGAGTTAACACTCTGATGCGACCAAGCTCTGGTCCCCGAAATCTTCAAATATCTCACGGCAGGGACACAGGGTGTAAAAGAACATAGTTGGGAGAATTTAGAAAGAAAGAAAGAAAGAAAGAAAGAGCTCACACAGGTCACGACTAGCCTTTTGCACCCAAAATCACCGTCTTCTATCCTTTCATAACGCAGCACGAGGATTCTGTGGCCAATCATCTGCATGTCGCCCAGGCCTGGAGAGGGTGACGGTGTCCCTGATGGCAGTGATACAAAGGTGATGGTCCTAAGAGTCACAGGAGCTCACATTACTGAGCATTTTCACCGTGTACCAAGTACTCTGACTGCACGGTTCACTGACCCCTTTATTTCAGAGATGGGGAAACTGAGGCGTTTTCCCAAAGTCCACTAAATGCCATCTGCCATGTGTTCCCTGCAGAGACCCCCGAATGAGCGTTTCACTGGAAACTGGCCCTGCCAGACGGGATACGGGCTGGGGGGACGGCCGCTGGGGACCCGGAGCTCCTCTGGGTCGCTGTTTCTACCAAGTTCACGGTCCAATGGGGAAGAGGAATCTGTGGCAGATAAAGGCCTGTCAGAGTTCCCTGCGCTGTGCTAGATATCCCAACACAGCCAAGTGGAAACAGAGAGGCGAGCTAGCTGTCTGTCACCCCCCCCCCCCCACCCCGTGGGGCTGGAGAGGCAGTCAGCAGCAAGGCTCTACTGAAGGGGTGATACTCGGGCATCACCAGGCTTCCTGTGACTCCCCCGGCAAGAAGTAATCTCTCTCCCTTCCACAAATTAGCCCCTTTGTCAGGTCCTCAGAGCCCAGGCCGAGCCCCGGCCCCCACTGGGACAATTTCCGCTGCCCTCCCTCTCCTTCCCCAGCACAGCCTGCTCATTCTGTAATCCCCCCGCAGGCACCAGGGAAGCTTTATACTTACTCAACGTCATAACGGATCAATGGAGAAATACAATCGCTGGGATTTTGGAGAATGTATATATTTGTTTAAAAACCCCTGTCTTTCTCCGGGTGCAGACAAAACACTGCCAGCTTAACACCTCCCAGAGATGCCCTGTGGGAAGATTTCGGGGCTTTAAGCTGTCAGTAGCAATATCAGTCAGACGGGCTTCGCGGTGGCCTCTGCTCTGGAACAGGAGAGACGTGGCAGGGGAGTGGGACAGGGGAGATAGACGGAGCTGAAGTCAGTGGAGACAGAGCGAGAAAGGGAGAGAGACGGCACCGGCACTCAGGACGGGAGACGACGGCTGAGAAAGGGCAGTGCCGACTCGGGGGCCCTGAGCCACTTGGGTGGGGGAAGACAAGAGTCAGGAAGACACAGGCCAGGCTCAGACGAAGTGAGCCAGGAGCCAAAACGGGACAGAAATCAAGTCATCGGCGAGACTGGGAAGGCGAGGCAGACGGACAGAAAACGAAGGAGGGTGAGGGGGCCCGGCGGGATGTCTAGAGCACACGCAGCCCCCACCCGAGGCCTGTGCTCAGCTGTTACCCCTGCCTCGAGGATGCTTTGCCTGCTTCTCGTATCGCTGGCTTTTTCTCCCCTCTCCTCAGAAAGGCCTCCAATGGCCACTCGAGGCAATGAAGATCTGCCCTACTTGCTCCCAGCTATTGTCCTCCAACAGAAAACAACACTCAGTGGGCTTCTTTTCTAGAACTTGTTAGCTTTTTATTATTCACTTGTTTATTATTCATACCCAGGGCCACTGCTGTCTTGTCATAACCTCAGGGCCTAGAATAATGCCTGGCATAGAATAGGTGGTACTTAATGGTTGAAAAACATAATAAATGGAAGGAAGGAAGGAAGGAAGGAAGGGGGAAGAGAGAGGGAGGAAGGAGGGAAGGAAGGAAGGAAGGAAGGAAGGAAGGAAGGAAGGAGAAAGAGAGGAAGGAAGGAAGGAAGGAGGAAGAGAGAGGGAGGAAGGAGGGAAGGAAGGAAGGAAGGAAGGAAGGAAGGAGAAAGAGAGGAAGGAAGGAAGGAAGGAAGGGGGAAGAGAGAGGGAGGAAGGAGGGAAGGAAGGAAGAAGGAAGGAAGAAGGAAGGAAGGAAGAAGGAAGGAAGGCGGAAGGAAGGCAGGCAGGCAGGAAGGCAGGCAAGAAGGGCAGGCAGGAGGAAGGAAGAAGGCAGGCAGGCAGGCAGGAAGGCAGGAAGGCAGGCAGGCAGGAAGGAAGGAAGGAGGAAAGAAGAAGGCAGGCAGGCAGGCAGGCAGGAAGGAAGGAAGGAAGGAAGAAGGAAGAAGGAAGGCAGGCAGGCAGGCAGGCAATGAAGGCAAATCAGTCTCCAGCTACTTGGTCATGCAGGTTGGAAGACCAGGATTTGGGGCAGGGTTGGGGTTGACTGGGAATGGATGCCTGTCCTCTGCAGCTGGGCACAGGCAGAGGCCGTCTGTGACAGAGACCTGTGGCAGCAGGGGGCAGGGCCTGCATCCGACACCGATGGGCATCAGCCAGACCAAAGAGGATCCTGGGAAGAAGGCTGCTGGGGAGCTGAGCACTTTCCTTCCCGCTCTGAGGGTCCCTCTGGAGTTCCGTCCGGATAGAAATGGTTTCATCCATGACTTCGCTTTGTCTAAAGTTCGAAATGGTCCTGTGGGCAAAAGTGCATGACTCCCACGTGTGCTTCTTGGGCGGTGAAAGTCCCTAACTTAATGGGACTCCCATCAGCCCCATTAGGACTCACGCAGCCTCCCTCCCGTGCAGGGCTCTCTGCCTCTATGGAAAGTGCTCTCAGGAGCCATTTTGCAAGACCAGCCCCTGCTGACCAGTGCCAGAAAGCACCTCAAGGGAGAAGCTTCCAGTCCAGATTGGAGTGCTTTGGCTTCCTGGAAGTCCCTGGTGAAGACCAGTCCTCTTTCGGAGGCCAGACAAGAGGCCATTACGTGTGTTTGCACCTTGAGGCTAGCACGGAAGCGGTATTGGCCTGCTGGGGTGATCTGGCTGCCGGAAAGCCAGAGAGAGGCTGGGCAGCTTGGCAGGAAGGAATCTGGGTATGAAATCCCAGGGTGAGGGGACTGCTCCCGGCCACTTATAGTGTGCCCCAGAAATAGTGACTCAATTCAACAACAACATCCGAAGCCACCCACAGCCCCTCCCCCACCCCCGCCACAACGACTCTTTCTTTTTGCCTCCCTGACCTGGCTCACATTTACCCAAACGTGACACTCTTGCTTTCGCAGAGTAAATTCCAGGTCACATTTTACTTTCCTGGTAATTGTGTAATAAACATCTTGCATGTTTCAACGAGACCTCCATCAGTGACACTGTTGACAAGTCCATTGATGTCCCCGCTTCACCTACCAGTCCCCTGTAAATGATCCTCTGAGGGTTACCCAGGTGCTTGCCCCGACAGACACTGATGCAGCAAACATCTCTGCTTACGCCTATTCCTTCCTTCAACATTCTTTTCTCGGGATAAATACCAGGGTGCGACAATAAATTGTCACATCGTCCCCGAAGTTTGTAAGAATTTGGATGGTCACAAGCAGTGTTTGTGTATATGATTTTTCAACCCAACCTCACTAGAATCGGGCATCATTGCATAATTTTTTTTTCCTTAGGTGATTGATGTAAGTTATTGTAATTCCCTTGGACAGAATTAAGAATGAACATTTTTGGGGGCGCCGGGGTGGCTCAGTCGGTTGAGCTTCTGACTCGGGCTCAGGTCACGATCTCGGCAGTTTGCGGGTTCGAGCCCCGCATCGGGCTCTCTTCGGTCAGACCCCACTGCAGATCCTCTGTCCCCAATCTCTCTCTGCCCCTCCCCCTTCCCCTGCTTGTGCTGTCTGTCAAAAATAAAAACAAACATTAAAAAAAGAAGAAGAGTGAACATTTTTTAAATGCTTGTTTATTCTTCATATTACTTGTATGTGAATTTTGGTTTACAGGTCAATTCAGCTCACCTTCTCACTCCTTTTCTGCATCTGTAAGCTTGGGCGTAAATCACCCCCCTCTGGGAAATAAGGAATGATCTATTCAGAGGTTGGCATCATAAACGACGGGCATCACTCAGAGCTTGGAATACGGTCCTCACCCCGGCCTGGGGGCAGCCACACCGAAGGACAGCCATATTTCCTCCCAACCCGTCATCTGCTGACCTCTGACCGGGCTAGGCTGGGAGGCTACTGATGTTAATGCACTCTGTGCGTCAGGCACCGTGTTCAGCACTCTCTATAAACGTCTCACTCAGTCCCTCCACTGACACTGAGAAGTAAACATTAGAATCTCCATTTTGTAGACGGAACGGAGAGAAGTCAAGTTACTGACACAACACCACCCAGACCAGATTCGAACCCAGATCTATGGGTTGATAAGGCTCACGGCATAACCACTGCCCTAGCCTTGGATGGAAACTATGACCAAAGGGTGTTAAAAGTTGTTGGTGAGCATGATACCATTTGTATTAGTTCGGGTCCTCCAGAGAAACAGAACCAATAGACTCTACAGAGATGTGCATGTAAGAGGAAATTTATTCTAGGAGCTGGCTGATGTGATTGCCAAGGCTGAGAAATCCCGCAAGCTGCCATCTACAAACTGGAGTAGCCGGAAAGAGGGTGGTGAGATTTAGCCGAAGGCCGAAGGTCTGAGAAGCCCCACTGGGAGCTGGAAAGCCCAAGAGCCAGGAGCTCTGAGGCCTGAGAGGGTAAGATGGACGTCTCAGCTCAAGTGGAGACAAAGTCACCCTCACGCTGCCTTTTCCTTCTGGTTGGGCCCTCGACAGGTTGGATCACGCCCCCTGCCCCATCCTCGTTACTCTGTCTACTGATTCTGCTAATCTTTTCCAGAGATACCCTCACAGACACACCTACAAGTGCTTCACTGGCATCCCTTAGCCCTGTCAAGTTGACACATAAAATGCACCATCACATCGTCTCTACCCTAAAAGAGCTCACAGTCCTCTGGAAAGACAAGTAGGAAGAGTCACAAAACCACGGGTAATAATGACACGTGTGGTCAGGGAGCTGTGGGGGCACCGTGAGAACCCCTTGCTTTGGAGCTGAGAAAGGCTTCCTGGAGGAGGTGATGCCCCATGGGGTGTTGAGCGCGAAAGAGGACTTGCTTGGTGGACAAGGATCAGACTGCGGAGCAAAGGGAGAGCTGAGACCTGGGCCTCATATGTCTGCAGGGGGAAAGGGCTTATGGGTAAGTACGGAGGGGAGGTTTTGGAATCGGACAGACCCCGTTTCGAACTCTGCCTCGTCTCACTAGCTGTGCAGTTAGTCATTTCACTCCCTGAGCCTCAGTGTGCCCGTCCTTAGAACAAAGACACCTGTTTTGCCAGTTGTCGAAGGGACTAAGGAGCCCATGAAAGTAAAGCACTCAGTCCAGCACCTGGCCAGAGAAGTGAGGGCTCAGAAGTGCCAGGTTCTTGCTGCCACCTCGGAGGATTTCCCACTTCCCCTACCCGACCTTCCTTTCCACAAGCAAACTCCGGAGTGTGACCCGTGAGGAGTGGCTTCCAAGGACACATACCTGTGAGCACACGCCTCTCTGGAAGCAACAGAGGGCAATGAAAGCCATCTGGGCTTTGAATTCAGCCACATCTGACTTCATCCCATTGCAGCCACTTTGCAGCTTGGACCTTACACCTTGGACAAGTCACTTACCTCCACGGAGGCTCAGTTTCCTCCTCTGTAGAAAAGAGCCAGCAAACCCTGCCTTAGGAATTCTCCTGGCCCATGAGCACAGTGGCCTGCGCATCCACAGGCGCTCAGTGGTCAGCGAAAGCCCCCGAAAGCCCTCGTCCTTTTGGTCACCGCGCAGGCACTCACAGCGGTGGTCTGATGCAAACATCCGTGCTTCTATTAATCTACACAGGGGAGCAACAGCCCCTTTGGGACTTCCCCAAGGGCCCCGGGGCCCGTCACCCTCTGGGGCACCCAGCCCGGCAGGGTCTAAAGGCAGTAGCCTCTACTCCCCAGCCCATCGTCTCCACATCCTCCCCTAACTATTGCGGGAAGGAGCATGACTCATGGAGGGGAGACTACTGGCATCGTCTCCACTCTCCCCCCACACCCCCACACCCCCCCGCCCCTGCATGGGGCCGGCCAGCAGGCTTGTGGTTAAAGGGCCTGCCTGGGTTGCAAAACAAGCCAGTTTGCTGTGTTCGGCATCACGTGACTCAGCGGGCTCTGGGATGGCCTTTTCTTCCCTCACTCACTGACTCACTGCAGGCTGGCTTGCAGTCACATGGGTTTCTGGGCCTCAGTTCCCCCCCGAGCGCTCCTGGCTAAGGAGCTAGAGAAGACTAAATGAGAAGAACTGCTTCATTTTTCCTTGTGTTATTGCACCATGAATGTGTAAATATATTCTCGTTCTGAACAATGTAAAGACAATCAAATATAGAACACGAGAAACAGGAAGCCACCCCTTTGCAGCAGCAAATCTAGTCAATATTTTCCCCAGCATGTTCAAGAGCCCTGTTATTTTTTTAAGTACTTTTAAGTTACATAGAAATCTATAAATACACCCTTCTTTTTTTAAGTTTATTTATTTTTGAGAGAGAGAGAGAGAGTACAAGCAGGGCAGGGGCAGAGAGAGAGAGGGAGAGAGAGAGAATCCCAAGCAAGCTGCACCCTGTCAGCGCAAAGCCCGACGCAGGGCTTGATCTCACGAACTGTGAAATCAAGAGAACCTGAAATCAAGAGTCGGACGCTTAACCGACTGAGCCAGCCAGGTGTCCCAATGCATCCTTCTTTTTAAAAAGAGTAGAATATTACTGGGAAGGCGGGTACCTCCAATCCTGATCCACTCCAGAGGCAACCCCTAGTGTCAATTATTTCTCTTGCAAATCTCTGTTCTTTGTATGGTGTTATGTGTTACATAGAAGCTCATAGTAAAGGCTAGGGGTCGGGTTGCGGGAGGGAAGGGGGCATTTCTATTCTTAGCGCTGCACAATGTATCTTTCTACAACTTGCTTTTTTCATCCATCACAATGCTTCCGAGATTTGCCCGTTGAACACCCAAAGGTTCCACTTAGTTCTTTTAATGGCTACTTAGTATCCCATAGTGGGCGTGTACCCTAGTCTTTACCAGTTGCCAAGTCCAGACTCCAGGGTTTGCACTGCTCATAAACAATGTTAACATGAACACCCACCCACACTCTTCTTTTGCCCACTGCAGGTAGTTCTCGAAAGTCGATGCCAAGTGGTAGAATCTGTGCACCCCAGCACATTTAGGTTTCGTACATAGCACTGCATGGTGTTCCCAAGACAGCAGTTCCTCTCTGCTTTCCAGGGGTACAGATATGTGTCCATGTGCACATGGAAACTCACTTTTGAAGGGTTCATAGTAAATGGTACTCAGTGTCCTGTTGAGAGGCAGCTCAGGGAGTGAGGAAGGCCGGCAGAACATCTGCTCTAGGTGAAAATGATCAACTGCTGAAGCCAAACTCACTAGGGAGAGGGGGAAACTGAAGCCTGGCCAAAGAAATTGACTTGCCCATTAGTTCCCAGTCCCTTCTTGCCAAGCCTACTCTCAATGGTTAAGAGGAAGCAAATCCTCCTACACAGGAGTCAGGGGAATCTTTTTCCAAACTTAAATAGAATCATGTCCCCTCCTTTGCTTGAGATATTTCATTGGCTTCCTATGCTCTAACTTCAGGACCTCACCTGACCCTTTGCTCTCTGTCTCCAGAGAGCACCAAGATGTCTCCTGCCACAGGGACTTTGCATGTGTTTTTGACTCTGAAACATTTCCTGCTCCTCCCCTTCCACGCTCACACTCACTTTGCTGATTCCTTCTCCTGTTTGAGATCTCAGTTAAAGCATTCCTTCCTCAGGGAAGCCACCTTAATGATCCCCTTGACCATGCCACAGCCCTCTCAGGATCTCTCTTAGTGTCTTGTATTTCTCCTTCAGAGAACTGCCCACGGATGCGATTTATACTTTCTATGTAATACTTGAAAAATATCTCACTCACCTACTGAGTCTCCAAGGCCAAGAGCTGGGTATTGCTTTGCTGGATCTCCGGCATTTCAGTCACATAGATGCTCAGTATTATCTGAATGAACGAAGGAGTAACTTTCCTCCTCTCTCCTCACCACATGGCCTTTTGGTCATACTCTCCTCTGGGCCTTCCCCTTCCGTCACCAAGGTTCCCAAGGGAGGCTGCCTCAGCAGGCACACATCGTTCTGATCACAGGAGACAGAGGGTGGTCTGAAAGTCACCTTGGCTTCATATTTGCCATTCCTGATTTCAAACCCCATTTCAGCAAATTGGACGTGTCATGTTTGTTCTCTGGGACTCAGTTCCTTCATCTGTAAAGTGGGCAGCAACCCCCCCCCCGGCCCCCAGCCGCCCCTTGCAGGATTGTATGGAGCCTGAGTACAAGGCCTAGCCCAGCGCCCTGAACCTCGTGTCGGCTCAGTCCTGGGGGAAGCCCTCTCAAACCACATCTCTCATAATCACCTCACTGTGGTCTGAAGCAGATTTCACACTTAGGTTAAGACAACGTTGACCTTCCCCACACTTTCAGATCCTTGCCCTGAATCCAGCAAGGGGAGCTCCATCATCTACCTGATAAACCAAACACTGTCACCACCAGATGCAGGCACTAAGGGCAGACAGGGGATTAGGAACTGCCCCAGGGACCCCCTGTGACTCTCTGAGACCCGAAGCATTCAGCCAATAGGGAGCAAGCTGGGGTTACCTTAAACCCACACGAGCTTTCTCCCTTCAGAGTAACAACACCGCTCTTCCTTGATGGCACCTGCAAAGCTCCCTAAGGGGCCAAGAGAGCTTTCTGGATCCCCGGAAGAAGAGTTGATGAGGAAAGGAGAAAGAGGGGCACCGACTGAGCTGCAGCCTTGGGGATCAATAAGGGGCAGGAGAGACTAAGGCTAGGAAGGACATCCTGCGGCCCTCGCAGGAGAGGCATCCGGATCCCCAGAGCTGCGTCCGTGGCTGGGAACTCCAGAACGTCCCAGAACGTCCCAGAACTTTGCTTTAAACCAGTTTGCTTTAAACCAGCCTCATCCCCGGGGCCGCATCTCTCGTCCCACGTTCCTTAGTGCCAGGTCCCAGCCAGACCTGGAGGTGCCCTGGGGAACACGACTGATGTGGCCATGCTCTTGCAGAGTTCACAGGCCAGTGGCTTGTTCCTGCAGCAGCAGGCAAGGAAAACTGGGGGGGCCGTGAGGGGCTACTGGCCTGCTTTGCCGGGTCTGGGGTATCTGGGACCTCGGGACAATGGGATGTTAAGGGTACCAACGGAAGCAAGGAGGAGACCGAGGTCTGCCCCAGACGAGCCAGCCACCAGCCTGCCGTGAGGGGGTCTGGGCAGCCCCCACCCCATCCCCCCCTCTCACCTTCTCCAGCTACTCACCCGCGATTAGTGAGCACACAGCAGGCCTGTTTTCTTTCTCTAATGTGTCCCCGGGATCAGCACAGGGCTTGTCACGATAAACACTTGGAAGGAAGAACAAGAAGGAAGGTTGGGAGGACATGGCTTTGCAGGAAGGGAAAGAAACAAGAACGAAGAAAGCAGAGAGCCCTGCACACATCGATTGATTGATTGATCCACTCTTTACTGTGCCGGACATTGTACTCGACTCTGGGGACACGGGTAAAGCAGATGAGATCCCCGCGTCACGGAGCTTGTGTCCTGACACTTGCAGGGACACCGGCACGCCTTCCTCCCGGTGCGTCCCCGTAGAACAGCAGTCCCACAAAATGCCCAGCACTGTGCTCCTCTGTCAGATGAGCCTGAATCTGCTACAGCCCTTGCTCCCACCTTGGACTTCACCTCAGAGAGTGAAGGCTCTGAGAAGGTGTGCAATTAGAGAAAAGCCTGATGAACCCGGTCTGCTCTAAACACTTTCTGCCCGAAAGCCGCTTTTTCTCAGAATTACATCCCACAGTCTTAAAGGAACCCGGCAGAGGTCACCTCCTGGTCGGCGCCCCCGGGGCAGGTCTGGCCCTTCTGTTCGGCCGCACTCCTCCTCTCTCTGGGCTTATTCCCGACAGCACGTCCCGTGGATGGGTCCCGCAGCCACAGTTTCCGTCCCTGGGTTTCCTGGCACCAGGGAACTGCTCCTTGACTGGGCTCCAGGAAATCATGCTCTGTGCCGTCTTTCTCTGCCGGGGACGGGGCTGTGCGGACGCCTCCTGCTGTTCTGTCCTCGGGGCTCAAGGGCTGGGAGAGGCAGCAGGAGAAGCCAGAAGCCGCAAGAGGCTGGGACTGGGATTTGAACGGCAGGAAGGGAGGCCTGGCCTGACCGGAAGGTCCACACTATTCTGCCAGACCTCCAGGTTTTGACGGAGGCCGAATCCCGCCTGCCAAGGGAACTCAGAGCCTGCCAAACCCCCACGAGGATGGAGACAAACATCAGCCTCGTGTTTCTGATTCACACCATCTCAGCTCCTCAAACCGCTATTTGGTGAAAGCTGCTTACGTTTCGTTTCGACAGATCCAAGGACCCTCTTTGCAAACGGTGATTTGGCTTTGTCCTGAGATCTCCGGGCCAGAGTGGGATGATTCCACGCCCGCTCTGCCCCCACAGGCCTCTCCCCCTTCAGAGAGAATTACAGCCTCTAGATGCACTTCGAGAAACAAACGTCACCTTTCAAACCTCGGTTTCCTCCTCCGTAACCCGGGAGCGGCCCTGATCTCGCAGAATTGCTGAGATTAAATAGCGAACGCGTTATTTAGGCCCCAGGACTTAATAAGCACTAAAGAAGAAGGTATACATTATTAATCGTAGTATTAGGGTTATTACCAGCATCCTCATCATCGCTGTCCCGTGATTCAGTGAGCCCTTGGAATCTTGGAAACAGTGCGTAGATTCCCGGAGTAGATCTTCTTAGCAGCGACCCCAACAAATAAATCCCCCTTCTCAGAACCCACACTAATGTGGTCCCCTCGCCCACACAGACGCTGGCATTGGCCACGTGATCCGGTTTGGCAACAAGGGGAAGGTCAGGATGACCCAGGCATTGGAGGAGGCTCAGGCATCCAAGACTTCCAGGCGGGGCCCCGGGGCCAAACTGGATGGAGCCCCATGGTGAGCCCAGCAGAGAAGCCTCCAGTCAGATGAGCCGCTGCCCTGAACCACCGAGTCTGGGGCAGTGTCTTACGCAGCAATAGAGAACTGATAGAGAGGGCCTACCTCTTTTTCCTCTCCTCCCCTCTGTCACTAGGCCCCCTTTCTCAAGCCTTCTGGTTCAACTGGTCTGTCTCTGTGGGCTGGAGAAATGGTCAGCCTGGAGCCTGGTGAGGGGTCTTGGGTTTATCATCCTAATTCACAACATCCGCCGCCCACGGCTACTCAGACAGACTCCCCGGAGGCAGAGGAGCGTGTCCCCCAGTCCCCGCCTTAGAGCACAGCCACCTGCCATTGAGAACTAAAACACAAGTGAGTTCGAAGTGATTCCAGACACTGCATTAATCCAGGCTAACGGGAGGGAAGACCAGTCAGAATAAGAAATGAACTGCACTTTTTAAAAAAAGGCGATCTGTAGTTTTATGGCTCTCGAACTCATACGGTAACTCAAGCTAAATTCTCAAGTGCTACCAACAGCTTGCCCCCTGGGGAAGGTCTGCTGAGTGCAGTAACTTGGTTTGCAATTGGCATATTAATTGCTTGCGTTCTGATATGTTCCTCCAAAGAACCCACCGCTATCTGTGGAGAGCTGATGCCCTTCAATGCTTCGACGTGAACCATGCAGACATTTACCCTGCGGGCAGGAGCGATGACCCCACGAAAGTGAATCTCCCATCCCTGCTCCTTCTAGACTTCGGACCTGTGGTAACCGTGCGTTTATTGGAACATATCAGAGTGTATTCGAGTAGCAGGGGGAGAGAGCTGGCCGGTGCCCATCACAGTACTGACCATTGTTCGTTTCATTCTCCCGGCCACCTTGCGACATAGGGTGACTGTTCATCCCCGCTTCGCAGGTGGAATAACTGAAGGTCAGAGGGTTAAATGACTTGCCCAAGGTTGTGCCGTGTGCCCACTGCCCCAATCAAAGGGGAGCACAGTGAAGCGAGGCTCTAATCACCGTCCTTGCAAGAGTGGGTGTCTGATGGACAGGCACAATCGGGCAGTCGCAGCAAGGCAATTTGTCTCTTGGCATGCAAGTCCCTCCCCTGATTCCTCATTGGCTGAGGACTGCAGAGGTTACAGCCTTACCCGGAGGTCCCCTATGCCCACGTAAGGCAAAAAGTACATTCTTTGAGGTGGCACTTCAGTTCTTTGACTCATGCTCATTGCAAATCCCACGAAAAGAAGTCCATGAAATGGAGTGGGGGGAGACGAACCAGGAAGTGAAATGTCTAAGGGTTTGGGACTCCATTGTGGGTGGACGGGTGGTTCCTACATATTTCCAATAGGTTGTAAACCTGTTGTTAACTAGACAGCACTGATTTTATTTGCCATTTCTGAAAACGAGTCATCTCACTTGTCACATACACGTTGGTCTCCAGCCCCTCTCCACTGTCCGTCCCCTCCTCCCTGTGTTTCTTCTTCAGTGTCTGTGTCCATCCAAAGGTCCATCCAAACCATACCCAAGCCATCTGAAAGACCTCCTGAAGCCCTCTGACACCTAACTTCTCCTCTGCACCCGCTCTGCCACTACCCCAGTCCAGAGAGACCCTGACACCCCCTAACTGGTCTCTCTCCAGCCCTGCTGTCTTCCTCGCATTCATTCTCTTTGTGGCAAAGGGTCTGCCTAGCCATGCCTGTGCACTGCAACTTGTAACTCACAGGGAGGAAGGGGTGATGTTCACCAAAGAAGAGCATAAAGGTGGCTAGGTGAGAAACTAGAAAAGTGGGGGGCCATGTAGGCGGGGACAGGAACCTGAGGGAGGAGAACCAGACTCAGAAGTCAAGGGACACCCACAGAGATTACTTCACTTGTGAAGGCAAGGCACCAGAAAAAGTCGAAGTTAACCATACTTTCAATCTGTGCTCCTCCTCTGCAATAATTTACCTCTGAGATGGTCTTTACTCTCTAGAAAAAGGATTATGTGATGAAAAAGAAAAAACCAGTGGACAAGACCCTGAGGAATCTGTACCTTACAAGCTAAGGGACCTTCCAGCCTGATTCTTCCATACACATTGTCCTTTACAAACAACCCCTAAGCCCATCTAAACTTCTTGAGGTTCCCGCAAAGCCCCCATGCTCTCTCTTACCTCAGGGCCTTTGCACGTGTACCTTCCAGAACCTGGAATACTTTTGTTTCTCTAGCAAATTCCTACTCCTAGTTCAGATTTCAACTCACACATCAGTGCCTCCTAAAAAAATCACGCCTGAGTCCCCGGTCCCAGTGAAATGCATTTCAGATACAGCCTCCTGGTTAACTTCCCCCTCATTAACTATCATTGTGTTCTCATCTTTTTTTTTTCCAAATGTTTATTTATTTATTTTGAGGGGAGAGGCACAGAGAGAGAGGGAGAGAGAAAGAACTGCAAGCAGGCTCCACGCTCAGTGGGGAGCCTGACGCAGAGCTCAATCTCACAACTGCGAGGTCACAGCCTGAGCTGAAATCAAGAGTCAGACACTTAATCAGCTGAGCCACCCAGGCGCCCCTGTATTCTAATTCTTATTTCTGCTGGTAGTGGTGCTGAATTAACATCGATATAAAGGAATGGATGAATGATTGGTTTATCAACACCGATTTTGCCTTGCCCTGTCTGTGGGGCCCGGGCAAAAGAGGGCCCAGGGCACACCACATCAGAGACAGACTTCCGTCCGAGGACAGATTCTCTGATCTCAAGGTTAAATAAAAACTTGTGTCCAAAAGGAGGTCTTTGACATCATGGGCTCAAGTGTGGAGCATGCTGGGAACACACTGAAGGGTGAGGGGAGACAGGAGGAGGTGTGGGGTGGGGGGAGCGGGAGTTGGGGAAACTAGCTATGGTCAGGACCGAGACATGGGGAACTGCCTCTATTTTCAGTGGGTCTCCGAGGCAGGTAGCACTTAGTCCAAATTTTATGTCCTACTGGGTCGTGGGGAATAGTGCTAGCTATGGAGAACCAGCCTTTGGGAACAGGGGGTAAGTAAGGGTAAAAGCAGAAATTAAGCAATAACACAATGACACAAGGCAACCTAGATATCTTACTTTGGGAGCACGACTCACTCCAGACGACCTGTGATTTCCTGGTCCACAGCCCACATGTCAGATAGAAAGTGTCCCCAGCCAGCTGCTGGACAGAGCAGGGCAGTATCTCTGACTTCTGCTTCTTGGGCTCGGAGATTGGCTGCTAGTTTGCTGTTTCTCAAACTACCCCAAGGTTTCACCCATCCCTCACCTCTCCCGCTCGGCCCCTTCTTCAGCCTGATGAGTGAGCCGGCCCCATGAGTGTTTGGGGAAGGGGGGGGGGACACAGCCTGGGTTTGCAAAGAATGATTGATAATCTTGCATAGCAGCTTTGGGAAAACAATGCCCCCATCCCGCAGCCTCAAAGACGTGATAGTGATAGCACGCCTTCAGGTTGATGGCAAATGGAGACTTCCGGGAAGCTGGCAACCACACGGTGGACAGGTGAAGCGTGCAAGGCCTCTTGCCCACCTGTATTCATAACAACATGACTCATAATCGCTAAAACAGGGAAGCGGCCAGGGTGTCCATCAGCAGATGAGCAGATCAACAAAATGTGGTCTCTCCATACAGGGAATATTTTCCAGCCTCAAAAAGGGAGGAAATTCTGACCCATGCTGCAATCTGGACAAAAGTTGAAGGCATGATGCTAAGGGAAGTAACCGGAAACAAAAACACAAGTGCTGTATGATTCCACTTACACGAGACACATAGAATAGACAAGTTCGTAGAGACGGAGTAGAAAGGTGGCTTCCAGGGCCCGAGGGGAAGGGGCTGGGGAGTCAGTGTTTAATGTGCACAGAGTATCAGTGTCGAGAGCTCTGGAGGACAGTGGCTGCACAACAGTGTGAATGTGCTTAATACCCCCGAGCTGCACCCTGGAAATAGTTAAGATGGAAATGGCAAGATTTCATTCTTTGTGACCACCAAGTAATATTCCACGTATATACACACCACATCTTCTTTATCCATTCATCAGTCAGAGGACACTTGGGCTCCTTCCATACTTTGGCTATCGTTGATAGTGCTGCTATAAATGTTGGGGTGCACGTGCCCCTTCGAATCAGCATTTTTGTATCCTTTGGATAAATGCCTAGTAATGCAATTGCGGGGTCGTAGGGTAGTTCTATTTTTAATTTTTTGAGGAACGTCCATACTGTTTTCCAGAGTGGCTGCACCAGTTTGCATTCCCACCAACAAAGCAAGAGGTGAAATAAGTCAGTCAGAGAAAGACAAATATCATATGATTTCACTCATATGTGAAATTTAAGAAACAAAACAGATGAACAGAGGGGAAGGGGAGGAAGAGAGAAAGAGGCAGGGTGGCTGGGTGGCTCAGTCGGTTAAGTGTTGGACTCTTGATTTTGGCTCAGGTCATGATCTCACAGCTCATGAGTTCGAGCCCCGTGTCGACCTCCATGCTGACAGCTCACAGCCTGCGTGGGATTCTCTCTCTCCCTCTCTCTCTCTGCCTCTCCCCTGTTCATGTGTGCACTCGTTCTCTCTCTGTCTCTCTCTCTCTCTCTTTCAAAATAAATAAACAACAACAACAACTAAGACCAGGGAGGCAAAGCATAAGAGACTCTTAACTATAGAGAACAAACTGAGGGTTGATGGAGGGAAGTGGGTGGGGGGATGGGCTAGATGGGGGATGGGCATTACAGAGGGCACTTGTTGGGATGAACACTGGCTGTTATATGTAAGTGGTGAATCACTGAATTCTACTCATGAAAACAATACTACACTATATGTTAACTAACTTGAATCTAAACTTTTTAAAAAATGGTTAAGATGGTGAATTTTATGTTAATGTATTACCCACAATGAAAGAAAAATTTAAGAAAAGGTAGAAAAGTAGTAGAAAGAAATAAAGAAAGAGGAAGGAAGGAAGGAAAGAAGGGCGAAAGAGAGAAAGAAAGAAAAAAAGAAAGAACGAATGAAAGAAAGGGGAAGGAAGGACAAAAGAAAAAAAGAAAGAAAGAGGAGAGAAAGGAAGGAAGGAAAGAAAAGAAAAAAGAAAGAAAGAAATTAAAGAAAAGAAAGAAAGAAAGGAAAGAAAGAAAGAAAGAAAAAAAGAAAGAATGAAAGAACGAAAGAAAGAAAGAGGAAGGACGAAAGAAAGAAAGAAAGAAGGAAAGAAAGAAAGAAATTAAAGAAAAGAAAGAAATTAAAGGAAAGAAAGAAAGAAGTTAAAGGAAAGAAAGAAAGAAAGAAATTAAAGGAAAGAAAGACAGAAATTAAAGGAAAGGAAAGGAAAGGAAAGGAAAGAAAGAAAGAAATTAGATAAAGGAAAGAAAGGAAAAAGAAAGAAAGAGAAATAAAGAAAGAAAGAAAGAAATTAGATAAAGGAAAGAAAGAAAGAAAGAAAGAAAGAAAGAAAGAAAGAAAGAAAGAAAAAGCTGCAGGCCCTGGAATCAGACCCACCTGGTTTGACTCCCAGCCCCTCCACTGGTAGCCTGTGGTCTTGGGCAAGTTTCCTGTCTTCCAGCCTTGCACGGCCCAAGTCACGGTCAGCCCAGGTCAGAGGACGGTGAGAGGCCAGGAGGTGGTCAGGAGGACGGGGGTCTCTTGCCAGCTGGCCCCTGCCAGAGCCCAGAGCAGAGAAGGGGCTTCCCCACCACCCCCTCTGCCTCCCTCCACCTGCTGTGGCTGTGCAGGACTCTGTTCTCATGTGCTCAGAGCATCAGACCCCTCACGTGGCCAAGAGCATTTCTCTGGTTTTGCTTTATTTATTTATTTTTTTTAATTTTTTTTTTCAACATTTATTTATTTTTGGGACAGAGAGAGACAGAGCATGAACGGGGGAGGGGCAGAGAGAGAGGGAGACACAGAATCGGAAACAGGCTCCAGGCTCTGAGCCATCAGCCCAGAGCCTGACACGGGGCTCGAACTCCCGGGCCGCGAGATCGTGACCTGGCTGAAGTCGGACGCTTAACCGACTGCGCCACCCAGGCGCCCCTCTGGTTTTGCTTTAAAGGAGGTACGGGCTTCACCAGCCACACACACACACACACACACACACACTGTGTGACTTTAGCTTCTCTATGCCTCAGTTTCCTCATCAGTAAAATGGGAATGATGAAACCCACCTGGTAAAGTTAATGCAAGGAGTGCCAGTCAAAAGCACAGGGCAGAGCACACAGCAGATGGTGACTGTCCCCAGCGATGCTTTCCCACCAAGCCCCACTGCAAAGCGTCACTCCCATGTCATCGGCTGCCCCCTCAGCAGCTGCTGCCAGGACCCACGGGGGCACCCAGGCCCTCTGGCCCCAGGAAGCAGCCTGACCCTGAGTATCGGGCAGCCTGTGCCCGTGGGCAGCAAGAAACGTTCTCAACGGTCACAGCAGCCCACGTGAGGCGACCCAGCCTTGGCCCTACGGGCCCTGACCTGTGAGGCGTGACCTAAGCTCTCCCCTGGAGCCCCCCCCCCAGAGGCCAAGAACGGGGACACTACGGCTCAGGACAGCTCCATATCCATTTGGAAGTGAGGAGCTCCGCTCGACAGTGAAGATTACATCTCAGAGATGCCAAGACACTTGCCTGAAGTGCCTCTGCTGAGTGGCAGAGCTAGGACCCCTGCGTTTTCTCTTCATCCTTAAGAGTCTCTGCACAACTCGGGCAAAATGAAGAGAGGCGGGGAGGGAGGTGCCTGAGGATCTCTGCCTCCCCCAAATCAACATTTGTGAAAGTATGTGCTGTGGTTTCCTTCCTGCCTCCCTCCTTTCCTTCTCTCCTTCCCCCTCCCTCCTTTCTCTCCTATTGCTCATCCTGACCCCCTGTGCCTCCCTCTGCCTGTGGATCTCAAGGTCCCTGCTTCTCTCTGTCTCCATACAGTCTGTGGGCACAGCCCTGGGAAGCCGCGTCAAACCAGTGAGGAGCGAATTCTGCTCCAGGCCATTGTCTGGGCCATGGGAGGCCTATAACGCTCACTTCGGAAGAAAAGCAGGCTTTCTCATGTGTCCAGGGCAAGAGAGACCAGAACCCCAGTCCTCAGAGACCCCGGGCACGTCATCGGCCCCAGCTTCCAGAACCAACTGGTGCTGGCCAGACAGGTCAGGATGTCGGCAGGTCAGGCGTCACCATTCAGAGCAGAGGTTCAGCAAGGTGTGGCAGACGAGAAAGCAGGAGGTGGATGTTCAGACCGGATGGTGTCATTAATGCCAATTAGGAAAATGGCCCATTATCATCATCTAGTCATCACAACCACAGGGGCGTCCCCCTGGACACCCACCAGGACGCAGCCATTAAATTCCCACCCCCTCCCCTCCTCCTCCTCTTCCCCCATCCCCTGGGGGTGAAGGCCATTCCTTGGCCACACCTTTACTCAGCCAGGGCTCCATAAGACAGGATACTCTACAACTTGGGAAAGGGGTGCCTCGCAAGGGGAGTGAGCTTCCCGTCTTGGGAGATACTCAAGAGAGTGATGACTTCTTAAATCTAGGGTAGGGAGGATCATCACTGAACTATCTTCCAAAGTCAAAACCCAAGGACCTCTAGGAAAGCCGCAAATTTTATTAGATATATACACTCACAGTCCCCACCTTAGAGAAGTGGTCGCTATAACTGAGACAGGTTAAAAGGCTCAGGTACACGGTCTGAGGTCTCAGAGCCACATTGCTGTGACTCCGAAAATACCTGGCTTTGTTCTTCCAAATTCCGCTCAAAGGAGACTCGTGGCAGCTTGAGGTTAAGAGCCCAGGCTTAGAAGCCAGACAGACCTCGGTTCAGATATGTCACCCACCAGCCCTGCGTCCTTGAACAAGTCACTTCACCCTCTCAACCTCAGATTCCAAACAGGGACAAGTGCCCACCTCCACGGTGGCAAAGGGTAAATGAGTGACTGTGTGAGTCTCAGGCTCCCAAGCCAGGTTCTGGGCACATAGTAAGTGCTCAGTAAGTACTGCATGTCTGCTGGATGTCTGGTACCATGACCGAGACGAAGGTTCTGCCCCAAAAGGGGATCCAGGAATGCCAGACAGTGGTGGTGACAGTCCCCACAGCCACATGACTCAGACGATATAAGAATCTTGCCTTTAGGGGCGCCTGGGTGGCTCAGTCAGTTGAGCGTCCAACTTCAGCTCAGGTCATGATCTCATGGTTCATGGGTTCGAGCCCCAACGTCGGGATCTGTGCTGATGGCTCGGAGCCTGGAGCCTGTTTCGGATTCTTTGTCTCCCCCCTCTCTCTGCCCCTCCCCTGCTCGAACTCTGTCTCTCTCTCAAAAATAAGTAAACATTTGAAAACAAACAAAAAAAAAGAATGTTGCCTTTATCTGAGCAGACACTATAGACGCTCTGTCCCTGTGCTCCTATGACACAGTGCACCTTTGTGGGTCGAGCCCCAAGTGTCCCTGGCCTGCCCTGTGCCAACCGTCCTCAAGTCTCCCTGGCTTCTCTAGACTTGACACGAATCCTTTAACCATTAAGCACTGAACATTGTGTTTTCCACCCTCAGAGGTTTCTAAACAGTAATTAGGCAGTAGAACACCCTGCCAGGGTGGGGAGGGTAAATATCATTAGTGTAGGAGGGGGGCGTGGGGTAAGTGCAGGTACTTGGAGGCTTGGGGCACAGCAGCGACCGGGCTGGCACCAGGGTGGCCAAAGCCTGGCAGAGCCCTTCCACTGCCAAACCCCTAGCTGCCTAGCACTTTCTTGGGGGAAATTCGTTGTGAAGCGGCACGGACAAGCGATAGAATAGAGGGAACCCTAGTCTTTGTGTCAGAAAACCAAACTTTAAAATCCATCCCTGCCATTTTAAATTGGACGTAATATCTAACCAGTCTAGGCTCGTTTCCTCATCTGCAAGATGGGAATGATTCTATGGATCCCATGCAGGAGCAGTAAGGATTTAGGGAGATAACGTGTGTGAAGTATGAGGCACAGGGCTTAGAACAGAATCAGGTTCTGTAAATGGCACCTGCACAGCTCTAATGGAGCCAGCACGATGCAGATTCTAAAGTCACAGCATCAGGTAACAGACACGAGTATCCGATATTCCCCTTTAAACAATCTCTGTATCAGTCAGGATGTGCTGGGTTATGCCACTATAACAAGCAAGCCCAAATCTCAGGTGAAACCACAAAGATCTCTCTCTCTTCAGCGCCACATTTCTCACAGGTAGGCAGGGAGGTACCATCTGTCATAGTCACTTAGGACCCCAGGCTTACAAAGAAGCCACCAACTGCCACCATGCCAAAGGGAAAGAGACAGCTTTGGCAGCTCTCGCCCTGGCAATTAACTGGTTTGCCCCAGCAGTAACGCACAGCACGCATCAGTTAGAACCTATCACACGCCCCACCCAAACGCAAACTTGTACAGTCTTCTGTGTGCTCAGAAGAAAAAAAAAGAATTGGGAGCTAGCAAGCATCATTAATCACTACCAAAGACCCATGCTGGGGGCTGGGGGCTCACACCTTTTCTCGATCTGTCCGCAAGGCCAGATTTTCTCTCCGGTATTGGAATAACTCACCATTTCTTCACTTGAGCACTTAGAGGATAAAATAGATGTACACCCACGGCAATGTTGTGTGAAAATGTTCAAATCTTTAACTCCCAGAATCACAGCGGGTGCTGCAAGACACTTACTAATGGAAAGGCACATGGACTTGAGCTGACACCCAACTAGCCAGTTAACTTCTCCCCCCACCAGCTCACTCCGTGCCGACGCTCCCTGAGAAGGTCAATGGCCAAAATCATCGGTGCGCTAAAATGTTTTATTTCTTCTCTTCCTTTTTGTTTCAACGCTGAATTGTTTAAGTTAAATGCCTGTACGATATAAAGCGTTTTCCTGATTAAACTTTCTGGGGTTCAGTTGGCCTTCGTGGCAGGAAGAAGAGATTCTCCAAGGTTGCCTTCGTGAAGTTCTCAGACTGAGAGCTGTGGGTGAAGAGCTTCTCTCTCTCTCTCTCTCTCTCTCTCTCTCTCTCTCTCATCTCGCCTTCAGAGTCTGAGATATGACTCCTTCCTTTTCCCCTGTCTTTCTCTTTCTATAATTGCAGCAGAGGGTGTGATCCCAGCTTCCTCCTAAGACCATGATGAACAGTCTATGGACCAACCTCCTACTGAGGGGAGCGCTTGGCCAGTGACTCCAGCTCAGAGGACAAAAGATAGTCTTGAAACTCAGAAACTCGAGCTTTCTATGGAAAGCCTTGGAATCCAACTTCCCAGGCCCTTGGCCTGTGTGTTCTCATCCTGTGGATTCCTTGGTTCTGAAAGTTCTTTGGAGCCAGAAGTCAGTCTCTAGCTTAAAGTGAGGCAAGTTTCCAACTGTAAGATAGTACAAACCATATTCCACAGTATTTGTGTTGTGTGCATGTATATGTGTGTGTGTGTGTGTGTGTGTATCTTTATCTATAAAATGAAAAATGAACATTATAACACTTACCAGACACAGTTTTCTCTCCACCTAAGAAATGATTTGGGGCTATCATGGAAGCCAAATTCAATGGAATCAAATGAACATTTATCAAGCACCTACTATGTGCCAGGACCAGAGCTGGGGAGTTTTACATATGACTTATCTCACGAGCAGTACTCGTTTCCATTTTATAGATGAAGAGCCCAAGTTCTGAGAGGCAAAGTGACTCATCAGACCCCACCGGTTGAGACTTGAGTTCTGATCTGTCTGTCTCTGAAGGTCATGTCTCTTCTCCTCCACTCTCTTGGATGCACCCTGGGAAAGAAGTCCTTACGGCCTCCACCTAGATTTCAAGGCAAGCAGGGAGGAGCAGTGGGTCAAGAAAGAGAGCAGAACTGCCAGGTTGGTCCTTGGAGACCAGAACCTGTGTGGGAAGTTGCCAGGAAAGCTGGAAACGTGCATCAGCCCCACCCAGATGCTTGTTCTGAATCCATTGGTCCATTTCTTCAGAAAAAGGCTTCCAAGCCTGGACTTGTAATTAATTACAGGTGCAATCTCCCTACTGTGCACAGAAACTGGGTGTTGAGGCCTAGAATATCCATGTGTGCTAAGCCTGATACCTTCTTTCACAACCACTTAGACAGATGAGTGAGCACCGGTGAACATGGGACGCCGTTTCTCCTGCCTGTTCCACCTTGAAATAGGTCCATTCCCTCCTTCCCATCTCCATGGCCACACCATTGCCAGGTGTTTGCAATAGCTTCCTGGCTGGTTTTCTGGCTACCAGCCTCTCCTCCCATCCACCAAAACTTCCTATAAGCCACCAGAATCATCTTCCTAAAATGCAAAGCTGATCCCGTCTTATCCAAATTCAAACCAAACAAAAACCTTCAACAGATTTCCTTACACTTAGGCTTAAGTCCAGAGTCCCAGTCCTTGGCCTCAAGGTCATTCACAATCCAGCCCCTTTTAACCTCTCCAACCCTATCTCCCTCCTACTTCCTCATGAGCGTCCCCAGCTCTAGTCACAGCTAAGTGCACGGTGTTCTTCTATGGTTCCATGCCTGCATACGACCTTTGTAGGCTGCCCTTTTCTCCAATTCCCACCGTAGTGAAACCCCATTGAACAATAACAAGAACAGAAAATATGAGTATTCAGGATCTTCTTCCCTCCCCACTTCCTTAGAATCAGGGCAACATCCCTCGTTAAGATGCCTATAGAATTCAGGGACTGAGTTACCCATTTAACAACAAGCTGAAGTATAGGTAATATGGAGGAGATGTGTTTTTAAAAAACATGAGAGAGTTGGGGCGCCTGGGTGGCTCAGTCGGTTGAGCATCCGACTTCAGTTCAGGTCACGATCTCACAGTTTGTGAGTTCAAGCCCCACGTCAGGCTCTGTCCTGACAGCTTGGAGCCTAGAGCCCGCTTGGGATTCTGTGCCTCCCTCTCTCTTTCTGCCCCTCCCCCACTTGCGCACGTGCTCTCTCTCACTCTCTCTCTCTCAAAAATAAACATGAAAAAATATATGAGAGAGGTGAGAGTGGGATGGAGTGGATGGTTGAGAGCGGGACACAGAGGAGGTTGGGGGAGCCTCCATGTAGAAGATGTTGAGTTAGGAAACTGGAAGGATATTCGTAAGAGTAACCCTCTACCATTCAGCACTTCCCCCAGAAATTGAATAAAGACTGAAACTACTTTTAAAAATTACATTTACTTTTTTCACTACCTCTTATGTCACAACACCAAAATTGGACTGAGCCATGTGGGATGTCAAGATTTCTTCAGGTTGCAAGTTCTAGAGAATTTAAATCAAAGCTCTTGAAGCTTGCCCCAACCACCTTCCCTGACCCAGCAGAATTAGTCATTCCTCTCTACGTAAAACCACAGTCCTTGATTATATAAGCCCTGTTTTAAGTCTTCACATTGAGATACATTATTTGACTATGTGTCCTCTCTGGCATCAGTTCTTGAGGTCCTAAGAGATCAGGGATGGCCATATCATCCCCATTTCTGAATCTTCAGTTCCCAGAACAAGTCCTGACATAGAAAACATGGCCATCCATTCTTGTTGGAGTCATTCAACTGCCTACCGGGCTTTTATGAAGTCTTCACCAAACTGGCCCACCACCCAAGCCTCACCTTGGCCAGTCTGAGATGAGAGGCTCCACTAAAGAGAGGTCAGCCTCCCTCCTAGGTGCCACTGCTTTCAGTTTTGGTTCTGACCACTTTCCGGCTGAAGAGAGAAAACAGAAGTTAAGAAAAAAAAAAAACAAAAACGAAAGTGTCTTAACATTAAGGACTACAAAGACGAGTTGTCCAATCGGTTCTAAAAATGCGCTTTGTGCCTCTCCTTCCCATCGGGTTCAACCTGGCCCAGTAAAAATTTGCGCAGCTCCCACTCTGCCTGGTAGAACAGATCCCAGAAAGGCACCTTTGCCACAGTCGTGTGTGCAAGCATCTCTGAAGAGTCTGGAAGGAAGTGAAAAATCAGAGAGGGAGGCAAACCATAAGAGACTCACAAATGCAGAAAACAAACTGAGAGTGACTGGAGGGGAGGCGGGTGGGAGGATGGGCTAAATGGGTGATGGACTTTAAGGAGGGCACTTGTTGGGATGAGTACTGTTATATGTAAGTGGTGAATCACCAAATTCTACTCCTGAAACCATTATTACGCTCTATGTTAACGAACTTGGATTTAAATTAATTAATTAAAAAAAAAAGAGTCTGGAAAGAAAATAACTTCCAACCCCAAGCACCCTTCTACAGGTCAGGCTTCATGCTATCACCTGAGTCTGGGAAGAGAATTGACCATGGCTCTGTTCCTTCTCCTTCACGGGCCTCTGACATTGTCTGAGTGTTGGAAGGACTTCAAACCTATGCTCCCTCCTCATTGGCTGAGTTCAAGGGCTTCTCTCTGGGCTATTCTATGAACCCCAAGGCAGCAGTACAGACAGCTGGAAATCAGGCAACTTCTTGAGTCCTTTGCTCTTCAGAGGACAGGCCCCAGGCACCCCCTCCACCATAATGGATGCCAAAGAAAAAAGGAAAGTTGGAAACACCCATGGGAGACCCAACTTCATAGAGAGTAATACCCTCCTAGAGAAATACCTTCCCAGGAAGTTTGAATGAATCCAGAGGTTGTGAATCCCTGGAGGAAAGCAACAACAAGGTCACCACCCACAAAAAGATGGAGGGGCTCCTGGGTGGCTCAGTCGGTCAAGTGTCTGACTTCGGCTCAGGTCATGATCTCACAGTTCGTGAGTTTGAGCCCCACGTGGGGCTCTGTGCTGACTGCTCAGGGCCTGGATCCTGCTTCAGATTTTGTGTCTCCCTCTCTCTCTGCCCCTCCCCTGCTCATGCTATCTCTCTCTCTCTTTCAGAAATAAATAAACATTACAAAAATAAATAAATAAAAAGATGGCAACAGCCCTCCCTTATTTCCTGCCTGTGTCCTGCCTGTACCAACTGTGTCTGCTTTTCCAGGGTCTCTCCTCCTACCTCCTGAGAACCTGCTCATGCCCTTGAGGAAGAGAACAGAAGGGAAGCTTGAGGTTGCCCCTTGGTGTCACTCAGGTTGCCAAACTTTCAGGTGGGACCAGATGGGGCCCAGAGTCCCCTGTGTCTGTGCGCTGTCCAGCCATGAGGTCTGCAGTCCAAATCTGTCCTCACCACTGGGTGGCCAGGTGCCCCATGGGCATCACTTCACCTCCCAAAGCCACAGCTTCTTTCAAATTTGGATTTCAGTGGCTTGCGCAGGGGATTTCATGAGATGGTGCATGCGAGACACCAGGCAGATAGGAAGGCGTCAGTAATTGTTAGGCATTAATTATTATTGCTGTTTAAAACCCCAGCGTGCTTCGTTTGAGAGACTGCACCGAACCACGCTGCATTCCCTTGTGTTCATCCCCACAGCGCCCTGGCCCTCCCTTCGTCGACGCCTCCACGTCCGCCATCTCTGCTCAATGTCTGTCTGTCCTCATGGCCTGTGAATTCTAGGTGTGGGTCAAGGACCACGCTTCTCTTGTTGCCCGGAATCCTATTCACAAAGTGTCTTCAACCTAATTCGCTCACATTCCAGCCATTGTCACGGAAGCTTCTCTTGTCTGCGTTTGTTGCCCGTTTCCACATTAACCTCCACCCCCCCCACCCCCCTCCACCTGTCTCTCTGCCAGTTCTGAATCTGAAGAAGCCTCTTCTCTTCTGGAGCGGGCGTGTTGAAGCCTCCACTGACCTGCGTCAACAGGTTACCTGCATGAATAAACAGAGACCCTCTTGGGCCTTTTCTCCTCAGGCCCCCAGGTGGGTGCTGGAAGAAGGAGCAGGGCCAGGCTCAGGTGAACCGCTCTGGAAGCTTGGAAGTCGCCTCCCTTGGAGGAGACTCAAGCATGGCGATGGGCTCTGCGTCACGTTGGCAAACGCAAGACGGGGAGAAAGGGGGAGAGGAGAACGCCGGGCACTCTGACAGACGTGACAGCCAGGTGTTATTATCCCCCATTTTACAGATGAAGAAACTGAGACTCAGGAAGTTGAAGTCACTTGCCCAGGGCAGTTACACCTCCCCGGGCACTGACTGGGATGCAGCCGAAAGAGAGCGTCCAGGTAGGCAGGCAGCTGAGCTCGCTAACACGCACCCCTACCTCTCCACCCTGGCCCCCGCCCCAGAAAGTACCGGATGGCATCCTTAAACCCAGAGAATGTAGTGTCGTCCAGCTTAGCCCAGTGATGTCAGACGCCAGATTGAGCAGCTCAGGAGTCCCTCCACCCTTGAACTAAACCCTGTTCATTCTGGACACACGGTTCCGGCAGCTTTGTGATGACAGATGGGGGAAGAACAGGAGCCCATCCTACCCTGTGATCCTAGAAGGGAATGTGAGGATTCAGACACACCGGCAGCCCGTCTTGACCACCCCACACTGGTTTCACCTGCATCGATGGAGACAGTTGGCGTGGGGGGGCGGTGGGGCGGTCTGAGAGTGTCCCGGGAGCTCCACACGGGGACCAGCTAGAAGCCAAACACAGGCTCACAACTGGATCTCTGCTGTCCTGAGCATTCCTGGCTACTTTCCACCCCCACCCCCTACATCTCCCTTCTGTTTCTTCTTTCCCTCTCCACAGTTCACTCCCTCTTCCATCCCAGGGGAATCAACACCCAGTTGGAAAATATATATATTGCAAACTGTTTAGTATATGCCCGTCACAAGGTATTGACCTGACTGCCATATCTGAACCACAAAGATGTTTTAGTTGTGCCACATAGAATGTTTCAGAAAATTTTCATGTAAAAATCCAGTTTTCTGCCTTCTCATGAATAATGGAAAACTGGAAGTTCTGAACGAATAAACCTCTCATGTGGCCACAGTTGGCTAAAGGTGAAAAACATCTGCCCCTTTGGGTCAGGATATTTTCCCCACAGCATTGTTTCCGTTGTTTCCCGCTTCACTCATTTAGCTACCTGGCCTCTGTATATGCTTGCGTTTAAGACTTTGTCATCTTTGCTTAATTAATTTATGTTTTAAGGGGGGCAGGGGTGAGAGAATCCCAAGCAGACTCCATGCTCAGCGTGGAGCCCCAAGCGGGACTTGATCTCATGACCCTGAGATCATGACTTGAGCTGAAACCAAGAGTTGGAGGCTTAACCAGCCGAACCACCCTAGCATCCCAAATTTGTTGTGGTCTTAATTCCCAGATTCCCAGTATACAGAAGAGAAGAGAAAACCCGAGGCACCGAGAGCTTTACAACTTGCCGAGGTCACTGATGGGTAGCATTCCCAGGTCTCCCTGGTAACTGCCCCTCAGCAACTCCCACGGGAGAAGGGAGAAAAGAAAGCCTCAACTCACCTTGTTCTCTAACCTTCCACAGCCCTCTACCGCCGAGCCTAGAGGCCAGGAGTTCCAGAAGACCCGGGATGACGTCGGTGAAAGGCGGACTCCGGTGCGTGGGTACTTGGCCCTCACTACAAACACGGTCTCCTCCCCTGCCGGTGGCTTGTGGGGGTGGAGTCACCACCAGGGCGGGTGAGGACGGCTCTCAGGGCTACGCTGTCCTTACATGCCCTCTCAGAGCCAGGTGTCCCAGGCGTTGGAGCCCCTGCACCATAGCAAGGACTCTTCTACCTGACATGTACTCACAGTCCCACCCTCAAGGGTGAGTCCCAGTGCTGGAGAACACACACACACACACACACAAATGTATACATATACATATATACACACACCCAAGCACACACATAAAACACACATGCACACATACATTGCACAAATACATGCATGCAGACACAACAAACGTATACACACAAACACGTACACATGTACACACACAAAATTCTGGCAAAGAAGGGAGGTGAGCAGTAAGAGGGTGGAAGGAGGGAAGAGAGGGAGGGGAGGGAGAAAGGAAAAACTTTTAAATTAGTGTATAGTGACTATTTACTCTGTGCCAGGCAATGTACTGTGTTTTCCATGCTTTATGTTATTCACTCCTCTCAACATCCTTTGGAAGTGGGTATATTTTTCTTTCCTCTTTTCAGAGGAGGAAGCGGAAGCTTAGGGAGCTTGGACAAGCAGCCCCAGATCACACAGCCAAGACGGTTTGCTCTTGAGCTGAGGTGGGAACTGGTGCCTCGGAGAGTGTATTCATCGTTGCAAAGTCTCCTAAAGAGCCAGACTGTGTGCTAGGCCTCAGGAATATAGAAGTGGGGACCATTCCTAGCACCTACCCTCATGGGGTTCCAGTTTGGGGAAGGGGACAAATCATTATGCAAATACCACACAAATGCAAATATCAAATGCCCACAAGGTTGCAAATGTGTGATAGGTGCCATAAATTAGAGCAGCATGCATGGAGGGGCCCTCACTTAAACTTAGGGGTGAAAAAGAGCCTCCCTGTGGGAGCACTGGGACCCCAGCCTAATCTCCCCACTTATGGTTAAACACCTCATCATCACCTGCCTGGGAGGGAGCTCCTTTAAACTCAAATCAGGAAGACGGTTTCAGTAGCAGTTTTGGAGATGATCTACCTTAACCTCCAAAAGGCTTAGGAATCCAACTGCTAGTCTTGCTCTAAAGAAAGCCCATTTGGGGGCTTCCTGGGCCCATTCTGGGGGTCCTCACCCCTGAAGCCCACCCCCGGGAGTTGCACAGGGATACAGCCAGCAAAGACAGGGCCACTTGAGTGTACCAGGGCTCTTTAGGCTGTGCAGGACTGGTGTTCAACAGCGACACCATGTGGACAGGACCAAAATGAAATTCCACAGAGCCGGGCAGAGCTTCTAGTTCCTCTCACCTGACATCAGGAAACAGAGCGGGGCCCCCTCCTGACTGAACAAGACCCCAGTTGACCCTTGCAAATGGGCAGATTCATGCTAAAAATGTAAAGGGAGACCCAAGTGACTGATGGGAAAAAATGAAGTAGCAGTGACCCTATTGCTATTGTCCCTCAAGCTGTTCAAATGGCCCCTATTGGCTTCAAATGAGTTTCCAGAATGTTCTCTGGGGCTTCCCAAACACAATTTGCATCCTTATTTACCCTCTAGAGGTGGAGCATCCACACATAGCTAACCTGTTTCCCCAGAGGGCTGCTCACAAAAGTTCTCACTGGTATAATGGGGACAAAATAGGTTTGGATGAGATAAATCTGATTTTGAACACCAGATCCAGTACCTACTAGGTGATAACTGTAGCACTTCCCTCAGTCCCTACCAGAATCTGTTTTCTTAAAAATAGTGTCTTCTTCACAGGCTGTGGAAGGTGTATTAGTTTCCTACAGGTTATTTGTCATTATGAATAAACTGGGAGACTTAAAACAACAGAAATTTACTCTCTTGCAGTTCTGGAGGCCAGGAGCCCAAAATCAAGATGTTGGGAGGGCCATTTCCCCTTTTACAGCTCGAGAGAGGGGTCCTTCCTTGCCTCTTCCAGTTTCTGGTGGCCGCTGTCATTCCTTGGCCACCTTTAGCTCGGAGGTGCATCGGAGGGCTAACAGGACGGCATATGTAGACAAGGCATGCCACAAACACACAGCTAACTTTATTTGCATCTGAATTTGGGTGTACTGTGCCCAGTTCTGAAGTCCTTTGCTTCATTCGCTAGGTGGTCAACAGTAATTTTATCAGTATAAAAATGGTCATATCACTCTCCTGCTTACAGTTCTCTGTGGCTCCCCAGTGCCCTTAAGAAAAAGTACATCTTGTGAATAGCCTGTAAACCCTCATTAAGTGGCCCAACCTAATCTCCTCTGAGTTACCTCTGATCCTTCCATACCAAACCAGTCAGCAGTCCGTGAGAACTCCACACATATTCACGCTTTCAAATCATGCCTTATTTTGTATCTGTCTCTAACCCTCCACCCAACCCTCTTCTTCACCAGAGAAACCTTTTTTTTTTTTTTCATTGTTCAGCACTCATCTTGTATCCTGTCCTGTGTGAGGATTTCCCAGAGACCCCAGGACAGAGTTAGAGCCTCCCATCTAGGGGTTCCTACAAAGCTCTGTATCCAACACGAACATGGCCTGCCCACATTCCATTGTCATTTCCACTGCCTCTGTGTCCCCTGCCGGGCTGTGAGCTCCTTGAGGACAGGGACTGAGTTTTATTCTCTCTGATCTCCAGGTCCAGCCCAAAAGGCCATGGACCCCAATCAACCACATACTGAAATGGACATGAGATCAGAAGAGGTTCTGAGGACTCTCAGATCCCCCAGGGGTGGACAAAGGAACCACCAGGTTCCCTCTGATGTCTGTGACACCACTTAGAACAGTAACGAGAACCAAATCTGAATGACTTTGGATACCTGGGTTCTCCCTCCTTCATGTTCCAAACCTCTTAATCTACCAAAGTTTCCATTTCTTCGTTTGTCAAAGTAACGCGTGCTTCTAAGCAGGTTTAGAAATGTCACCTGTTTTCACCCTCACAATGACCCAGGTACACAAACACTTCGTCTTCATTTCACAGAGGAGGAAAGTGAGATCCAGAGACGTTAAGTAACTTTCCCACTTTCCCATAGCTAGTAGGCAGCAGACCTGGGATTCAGACCTATGTTCCTGAACCCAGAGACTCTACTTATTCATTCACTGTTTCATCCAAAAGACTCTTTACTGAGCACCTACTGTATACCAGGCACACGTCTAGATGCTTGGGCTACAGCGGTGACCAAAATGAGCAAACATCTCCACATTCACGACACACATTTTTCCTCTGTCACGCTGGCACTCTAAAACTGGTGGCACCAATGAGACAGACAACAGGACTGCAGGGAGCCCAGCCAGCCCAAGGACACACACCAGCCTCAGAAGGAAAGCAGCAAGACTCACTGGCCAAGGCCAACCCATAGGCAGAGCTGGAGCCTGACGAGGACCGTGTCCTGCCTGCTGGGAAGGGCAGGGTGAAGTTGTTCAGCACCTGTGGCCAGGCTGGGCCAGGACAGGGAGGGAGAGACAACCTGGAAACGGCAGGTCACAAATCTGTCCTCCCGCCACCTGGAGCCCCCTCCCCACCCTGTTCTCAGCCAAGCACAGAAGCAATCGCTCAAGTTTACGAGGTGCCGCGTGCGAGTTGCAGACCTACCATCATCCGTAATGGGTTGTTGTTTTTATTTTCCATTTATAGGGGAGCCTGAGTTACTACCTGTGGTCACCGTGGCCATTAAACTGCTCCAGGGGCTGAGATTTACATATCGGCCACGTGACCTGCAACAAGCTTAGCGGGAGAAAAAAAGGGGGGGGGACGTTTACAGTCTAATTAGAGCTGGTGATTGATACACAGGGCTGGCAGAGACCAGCCTCGTCAACCCCAAGAAACCCAGAAAACCCCCACCCACGATGCATTCCCAGGTGATAAGCAGAGTGGATCCGGGGTCCCGTGCGCTGGAAGGAAGGCCCACAGATAAGAAAAAGGGCTCCGAACCAGTGGGCCCCCTTTCCCCCCTAGAGTGGCCCGGGAGTGCTGGAAAGAGGGTGGGGAGGAAGCAGGGTGGGAGGGCCTTCACTCCTCTCCACCACTGTGTCCAATTAATGCAGTAATTAAGTCTATTACCTGCACAAAGGTTGCTGACAACCAGTTAATAACACGCTGCACCCTCCACCGCTTTCATCCCAAGATCTCCAAACACGTTATAAATAATTAAATGCTATTATTTAGTGATTTGTGTAATCAAAGAACTTTACAGCCATCTTTTTTTTCTTTCACTGCACACAGCTCAGCACCATGACCTTCGGTGAGGAAACTGAGGCACAGAGAGAGGCCGGGGGAGTTGGCTTAGGTCACGTGACACCTCGCCATGGCTCTTGGTGCCCACCCACGTCCCTCCTTCCCTACCGACCAGCCTTCAGCCTGACGGCTCTCCCGGGCACAGTGATGCAAGTGTTCCCCACTGAAGCCATCTGCATTCCCGCTGGGGCAGGTGGAAGGACCCCACAGAACAAACCAGATACCTCTCGGCCTGGCCTCTGCCTTGACCCCCTTTTGCCGTTTGAACCCTCCGTATTGAACCAAGTCACTAAATTGTGCCCCTTTTTCATATGGTTTACCAGAGGGGCAGGTTTTGATCTTTACAAACAAAGTCCAAGTTTCCACCGAGTGTCCAAAGCCATCTGTGGTCACTTAGATGCCGCCTTCTGAAAGCTATCTTCTATGTCCTATGACTATCACGCGTGAGGAGCAAAATTCGCACACGTGCGGAACCTTCCATCTAAAGCAACATTTCATTATCATATGCCGATGGGGCTGTAGAACTCAAGCCAGGACCCACTCAGGCCAAGGGCTGTGGGAAGCTGACAGCATAAGCCTAGACCGTGGTAACCCCCCTGCCCGACCTTGTCCAAGGCCCAGGGTAGAGTTAAGTAATTAATCCTCCCACAGCGCGCCTTGGACGGACCTCCTCCGGGATGCGAGTATTATAGATCATTCTGATTACTCACCTGTCTCCTCCATCAGCCTGAACTTCTTATCTCAGGATCTTTCCTACAGTTTCCTAATACTCTGAACAATGCTGTGTGGTAAATATGATTATCCTAATTTTACAGACGTGGAAACTGAGGCTCCTGATTTACCCAAAACCTCATAGATCGTTGATGCCTTAATCCTGATGAGACTCGGTTTCTTCAGCCCTAAGTTTGCTGTTCTGCTCACAGCCCTCCGGATCCACCATCCAGTCCACCTGACTCATGGTCAGAGTAGTCAATCTGACTAACTCAAGCTCACTCCTGCACCGGAGCTGTGGAGGACCAAGGCCACATCCAAACTACAGAGCAAAAAGGGTAACTGGCAAGTAGCCATCTCAGATATCCCAGCCAGAGTATTTGGAGGCGAAGGAGCATTCTCATTATCATAATTGCCAACACAAATACAATTGCCTAGATCGTGTCAGCTTTCTTCATTGCCTTGAAGACATTTAGCTGTATCTGCACGTAAGTGAAATTATAGCACCTCTTAGCCAATCATCTGGTCTATAAAGATGAAGCAACCGTGTCTTGTCTGTGATCTGTGCCTCATTTTCATTCGGCACATGTTTATTGGGTACGAGGGATGTGCCAAGCCCTGTGCTGGATGGCAGGATGAGTGCATGACTGAGACAGTCCCCACCCTTGGAAAGTGCCCAGTCCAGAGAAGCCACGGGGTGCAGCTCCCAGGAGGAGTGCACTGAGGCAGGTGGAGAAAGACAGGGAAATCACGCAAGCCCAGGGCACACCAGTCACGATTACGATGACGATGAAGCTAGCTACCAACTCTGAAGCCACCAGACACAATAAAGGGGACAGCGAGGGTTTAGGTTTGTCTCTCCCTCCTCAGAGCCTGGCATGACCACTGGTAAAATCTTCCTAGAATAAATAACTAGCAGTCCTCATGGGTGGGAGCCTAACGGGATACTAGGTGCCAGCCATTCTGGCCTCACGCGTCTGCTCGGGCTCCCCTGTTCGTCTCCATGATCACGTTCTGTCTGGGTTGGAGAGGACCCCATTCCCACTAAGGGGACACATTATTGGGTGCCCCAGCAAACCAGGGGTCATTCCTCACTTAGGGTGAAGTCCAAGAGCATCCTATCCAGTTAACTCAGGCCCCAGTCATTCTGAGGCTAGATTGCCTGTTAGGCAGTCGAGCAGTGGACGAAGTTACGTAGCTCCTTCAAGCAAGAAAAGCACCCTAGCGCCACGCCTTTGTTAATCCGACGCCAGCCTGCAGCGGACTACTGGCCATCATCGTTCTGCTGCAGAGTTCATTGAGAAGATGAGAATTCAACATGTAATTTGATTGCAGGAATGCACTGGTATAGACAGAAGAGCAGAGTAATTGAGGACTGCCATCCCTGCTCCCTGTTAGATGGGCCTTGAGAGAGACAATAAGTCCCCAGATAAGTAAATCCTTTGACAATAATCATGGGTGTCCATTAATGGGTCAGACCCTGTGCTGGGCCTTCAGAAGCAGATGAGGGCAACACGCTCCCTCTCCTTAAGGGGCTGATGCCGGATGGGAGGAGAGTACAGCCACGGTTAGCAGACCATCCTAGGAAAGGACATGAAAAATACAGTGCCAGGAACTGGGGAGGCACAAAGGAGGGCTGCAAATTCTATCCACGGAATCTAAAGGCTCCAGGGAGGATGTGACGTTTGGGATGGGCTTCAATGAAACAAGCAGATCATGAAATAAATGAGAAGCGAACCTTGAGACATGCCACATCAGGTAATGCTGACACTCGTGATTATACAGTCAGGCTTTGTGGGATTATAGATCAGGCCAACTCTACCTTGGTGATGGGGCCGGATTGCTCTAATCTCTCCATTCCTCACTTTCGCCATCTGCAAAACACCATTATTCTGATCATTAAATAAGACCATCTAAGGCTAAGCACCTGACACAGAGTCTGGGAACGAGTGTCCAAGAAACGTCGGCCATTATCATGTATGGATGGAAAAGTGTGAAGGAGACGAGCAAGCCGGTGTGGCTTGAGGCTTTCATGCAAAATGAAGGGTAGGAACTGTCCAGTTTAGTACGTTGACATTTATCCCAAAGTCAACGGTAAAAATGAAGTCATCTCTGACCTGGACTATGCCACACTGGATTAGATCAGAGACCACAGACAGGCCTGGATGCAGGGCCATCAGAGATGAGCCATTGACCTTGAAGTTTATAAACGAAGATGAAGAGAAGACAAGGGATTCTGAAGATATTAGGTGGTCAGTTTTATGTCTCGACTTGGCTAGTCTACAATACCCAGTTATTTAATCACACACTAATCTAGAAGTTGTGGGGCGCTGGGGTGGCTCAGTTGGTTAAGCGTCCGACTTCGACTCAGGTCACGATCTCGCGGTCCGTGAGCCCAAGCCCCGCGTCGGGCTCTGGGCTGATGGCTCGGAGCCTGGAGCCTGCTTCCGATTCTGTGTCTCCCTCTCTCTCTGCCCCTCCCCTGTTCATGCTCTGTCTCTCTCTGTCTCAAAAATAAATAAACGTTAAAAAAAATTAATCTAGAAGTTTCTGTGAAGGTATTTTGCTGATGTGATTAAAGTCTAAACGGTTGACTTTAAGTGTGGGAGGTGCTCCTGTATAATTTGGGTGGGCCTCATTCAAGGTGAAAGGCCTTAAGAGCAGAGCTCAGATTTCTCTGAAGAAGAAATTCTATGGACAGAAGATCTAGCCCATGTCCAAGTTCCAGAACTGCCCTACGGATTTCGAACCTGCCAGGCCAGCCCCAACCATCACATCAGCCAGTTCCTGATAACAAATCTTAATACCTATCTGCTCTCAGTTCTGTTTCGTTGGTTGAATCCTGGCTGATACAGTAACTGATTAAAAGTAGGGGTAAAAGAAACCACATCAGTCCTAAAGATTCTTCCCAAAGCCCTGGACACACGATTCCTGCCTCATCCTATGCCAAAGTCCATAAAAATGTCCCTTTTATGCGGCTGCCTTTTCTGGAGAAGGCAACATTCCCGCCTTGGTTGGCAACTCTATAGAGCAGATCACGGAAGTTCGGCCTTATCAACTCTGACATATGGATCATGCTCCTGGGTTGAGTTTTTTTGTTGTTGTTTTGTTTTTTCTTCATATATATAGTTTTATATGGTTTCTTTTATGTTTTAGGCTGAGTCTTTGATCTCCCCAGGAAAAATCTTCTCCCCCCTGGAGTTCCTTTTAATCTATGAAAATCACTGACCACAGCTGTGGACCGAGAAGGGTTCTGCAGAGACACAGGCCAAGCCGAGTGAGAGAGTGTGGACCCAGATAACACGGAACAATATGTTGCTTCGGGGCCCTACAGCATGTGTTGGGAACTTTCTGCAGGCCTCCCAACCCCTGGGTTCAAGAACGTGTGGCTGATGAATGGGCAGGGGGGACAGAGTCTCTGTTCACCATACGAGGCTTGGCTCAGATACCCAACTTCAACCCTGGCTAAGCCTGATCAGGCACGCACCCCCCCTCCCCATTCTATTTAACAATTGAGGAAAATGAGGCCCAGAGAGAGTCCAAGGTTCCGTTCCCTAGAAGTAGAACTGAGACAAAGGATCCTCTCATCCTGACACAATTTTAAACTTAAAGAAAAGTTTCAATAATTGTGTAAGAAGGTCCCATATGCCCTCTATCCAGACTTGCCAATGTTAGAGACATCGTGTACCTTTATTGCTATATATGTCGCTGTGTACGTCCTAAGCACTAGAACATTCTTTTATATAATCATGGTGCAGTGATCAAAAACACAAAATTTAGCATTGTTTCGATGCTACTACTCGTGCAGCCCATATTAAGATTTTGTCGATCATCCCAATACTGTCTTTTATAAGCTATTTATTCTTCCTGGTTCAAGATCCCATCCAGGATTATGTGTTGCATTTAATCATCGCAACTCTTTAGTCTCTTTTAAGTGGAAACGTCATCTACATCTTTCTTGGTCTTTCTCAACCTTGACATTTTTGAAGAGTATTGGCCAGGCACTTTGTAGCATGTCTATCGGTTTCGGTTTGTCTGGTTGAAAGCGTTCCCAGGAAGAAAGCATCCCCAGGTAGTAAGAAATAGCAACGAGAAACACCGAGGTCAGCACGGGTGCACACTGAAGCAGAAGACCCCTGCAGGCTGAGTCTGGCTCAGACCCCAGGGAATCTCTCCGACAGCGTCGTCACACCTCAGTGTTGTCCTAATTGGGGGACCAGCTACAGAAGATATACCCCCTGTGGCCAGTGGTCACATTCAGCTCCAGATCTCCATGCACGCAGGCTCGGGCAACTTCTGCAGCCAGAGGGCATACGTGTTGGCTACCAGCCGGTGTGTACGAAAAAACAGTAAAGGGATCTGGGGGCACACAGTTGGCACAATGACAGTGTTGCTAGAAAGAGTTTGACTTACCCAGAATCATAGAGCTGATAAGGAACAGAGCTAGGATTTCGGCAAGCTCTGTGCCACTGACCCATACTCCATCACCTCTCTGGAGAACTACAATCACGCAGGAGACAATGGATCCCGCATCATGACTTAGCTGGAGAAATGATATTAAAAATAATTTAAAGCAGGGTCACATTGTCTCTCCATTTTGGATTGCAGGCAGTTGGTTATTATTTGACCCTTGTCTGTTATTTTTACATGCTGTTCGATGAGTGTATATTCACATGACGACCGGTAAGAGAAGTATATTCATGTGATGATCGAGATGCAGATACTCGTGTGTCCACAGGGTGCACAGGTGGCTGGGAAGCCCAGCGTCTGAGAGCTTGGGCTCTGGGGCTGGACTGCTGGGTTCGAGCTCTGGCTATGCCAGTCACTAATGCAGTCACCTCTCAGAATAGCTTCTCAGCATCTGTAGGGAGAGTAACAGTGCCAACCCAGGAGGTTGGGTGAGAATTAGATGAGACACGGTTTATAAAATTCTCAAGATAGGGCCCGACACATGGCGAGTGCTCTATAAATGTTAACTGTCTTATTAACATCTCTGACTGACCCACGGGGTGTGACGGGTCTGCCCTGCCCTTATCTGATTCACCTTTGTCCCCACCCCCTCTCAATCTCTGTCCAGCAGGGACCTGCCTCGCACACAGTGGCCGCTGACAAGGGTTCCAGAGGGGGCTGGTGAGAACAGTGAGAGTATTCAACCATGGGTCAGCTAAGACAAAATTGGGGTCAAGGGGATAGAACCCATAAGAAGAAGCTCTAAGGATGTGGAGAAGTGTGCGGGTCATACCCGAGATGCCACCACCATTCTCCCATGGACTGTTCCCCACAAGCCACCTGCCTTCTCCCAAGCACACCAGGCTCCTCTGCTCTGTACCGTTGCACAAAGTTTCCTGTTCCCGTCAGAAACTTCCCCATGGTGGTCAGCGGATTCTAAGACCCGCCTTCGGATCTTTTCCCTTTGTGACTCTTCCTTTGAGTGTGGGCTGGACCTAGTAAGTTGCTTCTCCTGGGAAACATGAGGGGATGTCACTTCTGAGATTAGGTTATAAAAAGACGGTCTCATTCACCCTTTCTTGCTTTCATGTTCTGGTGGAAGCCAGCTTCCATGTTGTGAAGAAGGAACGAAGGGACGCCTCTGTGACCAACAGCCAGTGAGGAAGAGAGACCCCGAGTCAGACAGTCCAGGAGGAATCAAATCCTGCCAACCTCCACATGACTGAAACTGGAAGGGTATTCTCCTGCCGGCTGAGCCCTCAAATGAAACCTAAGAACCAACCAACACCCTGATGGCACCCTGAGCACAGGACTCAGGTGATCCGTGCCCTGACTCCTGACCCACAGAAACTGTGACATAATGAATGTGTGGGTTGTAGGTCTCTAAGTTTGGGTTAACCTGTTACACAGCAATCAATAACTAATACACATACTTTCAACCTGCCGAAGTCATATTCACTCAGGTATTACATATCCGGGGAGGTCTTCTGTGGTTTCCTATCCTTGACCCTGGCTGGGCTAGGTAGCCCTCCTGAGTGGTACCACAGTTTCTACCCTCACAGCTTCAAACACATTATACTATACTTTTCTGGTAATTTATCAGCCCTTCCCTCTGGAATATGAGTCCTTTGCAGCCATAAGCTGTGTCTCATTCATCTCTGTCACCCCTAAAACAAGCCCGGTGCCTAACTTACTAGTAATGATAATAACTCATATTTAATGAGCACTTACTATGTGCCAAAATCATTTTGCTTTTCAAACTCAATCTCACTGAAGTCTCCAAACAAGTATCATTAAGTCCATTTTTACTGATGAAAATAACAAAACAAAACTGAGGTTCAAATGCTTGCCCAAGGAGCTAATACATGGCAGAACTAGAACTTGAACCCAAGCCATGTGGCTCTAGAGTTATGACTCTGTACGGTAGGCGTTTGTTGACTGACACCCAACTAAGGACCTGCTATGTGGCCACAGGATTGACAACAGACCCAACATGACTGGCCATTTGTGTATCTGCCACACAGAGGAGCGAGAGCCCCACAAAGTTATAGAGATCAGTAAGGAATAGCAAAGTCAAGACTGAGAACAGCTGGGTTTGGATTTCCTGGAAAGCCTGGGCCAGAGGCCAAGACAGAATCCAGGGAGCAAAGTTGAGTGGCTGTCAGGTCAACAAGCCCATGGAGCCAGGAGAGGACACAGCAGAGGCTGGGGGTGGGAGACAGCCATCTGGGAGACCCATATCTCCGAACACTCATGAGCACTTCCCCATTCAATCAATTCCTCTGACATTTATTGAGTATCTACTATGTGTCAGATACTGTCTAGGGTGGGGGCTATCGCGATAAATGCATGAGACAAAAAAAAAAAAAAAAATCCCTGTCCCTGTGGAGTTTACATTCTAGTGGGTAGGGAGAGACTGCCAGACAATTAAAGCAAATATATATATATATTATAAAGTAGAAGATTTTAAATGCTATCTAAAAATAAAGCAAGAAAAGTGGGAGGCAGGGCAGAAGGGGAGATGTCGTGGAAGGATGTCGCCTGTGAAAACGTAAAGAGCTTGGACAATAAATGTTATTAGCATTGCGATTCCCACTGTGAGAAGGTGGAGGGTCTTAATTTGTTCTCATGTTGATTCTGCATGCTTTGGAGGGGGATGTCCCCTATCTTTAGTATCAGGATTTAGTGAACCAAGCTCGTGAATATTAATCTGGGTTGGTTCCAGCAGAAAACAGATTTCCAAGCCGTGCGAGGAACTCTGGTAGGATACAGGCGGCCATAAACATCCAAAGAGGGCATCTCTGCGGGTACGAAGACCAGGGAGCAGGTGGAAAGAAAGTTTAGGGTTCCACCTAACTCAGTCGGCTGGACACAAGCCAACAGCTGGGTCTTTGTGTGATGACAGATCCAGAAGCCACCTCTAATCCCCTCGGGCAGTAGGGGTGCGGGTCAGAGGAACAGAGGCAGAAGCGGAGACCTGAAAATGGACAAACACACCGAAGCAAGGGATATCAAGGCCTCCCTGTGGCCTTCACCGGGTGCCCACCGGCCGTGCGAGTGGAGGTTCAGCCCCCTTTGGAGATTCGGTTGGGACCTCGGGCAGCTGCTGCTTCTCAGGTCAGGACGGATCCTCCAGATGCAGGCTGAGCCTGCAACCAGCATCGCCATCCAGCTCCTGAATTCTCTCCGCGTTCTGTGACAGGCGCCACGCAGGGCTCGCAGACTGGGACTTGGTATGGTGGCCGAGTCGCAAACCTAGCCTCGTCCTTCTCCAGCCTGGATCTCTTCAACCACCCCGTCAAGCCCGTTGCACTGCACCTTGCACCTTGCACTCCAGGTAGGGCGCCAGAGGCCCCCACACCATGCCAGGTTTGTCTCAGAAATTCGTGGTTGCTTTCCCCCCACCCCCCGCAGTCCCTTTCTTGCCACCAGCAGTGTCCTGGGCTGACTTCTAAATCCCCTAATCCTGAGAGCACCTTACTAAGGACCTGCACGCAGGTGAGGCGACTGCCACTACAAGACAGCAGGCAACCCAGTAAAGGAAGCTCGCAGTGGATTCTGAACCAGATCCAAGCGATTCGGACCCCTGCTCCCCCACGAGGCTACGCAGCCTCCAGCCCACGCTTCTCGTCTGTCAGATCGGTCCAGTCACGCCCACCTCATCCACCTGCCATGAGGTTTCAGCGAGAATCTGCAGAGCCCTCAGAACAGGCCCTGGACCACCAAGTACAAGGCAGCCGGTGGTAGTTATAGACGTGACGTCAGCTCTCCGCCCTCCTGAGAAATTCTGCTCATTGCTTTGAGAAGTCGCGGGAAGGACACCCGTAAATTTGGAACCCTTAGCTCCTGTTCCCCAGAAAGGAAGCTGCCCCCCAGCTTCTGAGCTCTTGGAGCTTTAACCCAGCAGGTGCTCACTCGTGAGAATCAGGGCGGCACACACAGCCAGAGCATTTGTTCAAGAATTAAAAGTCGGCCCGTATGGCCCTGCTATTAAACTCCCTGTGGGTGAGCCGGGTTAACGGTGGGGCCTCGTGTGATAAGCCATTAATCTCCACGTGTAATGCAAGAGCCGTACAACTCACTTCAGCCCTAATCTCCCATGAGTTACAGCCTCTTCTGTGATTCATAAAACAAATCAATCACACCTCCCAGGCTCTCATCTATTTATTACTGCTTTTTAAATGCTCGGAGAGAGAGAACGTGGAGGGTGTTATTCATCCTTCCCCAGCTCAGCCGACCTCTGCATGCTGCAGGAAAGCAGACTCTATCCCCCTTCCTGGGGTCACAGGCCAAGGTTAGTTGCGTTCTAAGGCTCACAAGGAGCTGGTGATTCTTAGCATCCTTAGGGGCTGCAAGGAGCCTCCCCGTCACTCTCCATAGGGGCTGGGTGCACAACTTGACTGGGTGACAGTTCCCAACCCAACAATAAAATGGTCTTTTCCCAAGCACTAAGTCCAAGGGGAGGGGGGAGTTGTTAGGCAGCGGTCGGAACTGTCAGGGGGAACACGGCAGTAGCTGGACAAAAGGGAAGCATTCACTCTGTGCCTGCTCTTTGCCAGTCACTTTGCCGATGTATTTTCCATCGGTCTTAACCAAAAGCCAACAAGGTGGCTGCTATTGTCCCCACTTTGCAGAAGAGGAAACGATGGCTGTGGAGGGCAAGGCCACACAGGAAAGCCATTATCTGCCAGGGAAACCCAGCCCAGCCCACACCCTGTCCCTCTGCCCACCCCGACGGCTAACCAGCCTCACCCGAGTTCTCTGAGCATTTCTGCTACTGCGCCTGACATTCTCAGCATTGTAGCAATTTTACCTGAACAATCTGCTGACATTGGCCCATTGGCAGTGGGTGTGGGGGGACCGTGAAGGCCGTGGCTTCTTGACCACAGGTTCAGGAGCTTGACAATGGTAGACGCTCCCCTGCAGCTCTCAAACTTAGGGTCTCGGAGTCAAGCTGGCATGGGAAGGGCCAGGATCCCCAAGGCTCCCTCTGCCAGTCCCCCGCAATGGAGATTCTGAAGGGAGCAAGCACAGGGCAGGCAACCACAGGGGCAACCACAGGGCTCACCCTTGGCCCCATGAGCCCTGGAGATCACAGCGCCCCCTTCTCCCTTCCAGTAATGTTGGCCAGCAGACCCAGGCGACAGGCTGGTGGGTTTCATTTCCTAGTCTTCCCACAAGGAAGTTGCTCAAACACAAGTCTTTGCAAAACCAAGGTCCAGCCTCTCGGCCCTACACTGTACAATCCCTGCAGACAGAAGCTCTAGGCAGGGACTTTGGGTAAGGGGCAGCTTGGCCACTCAATGTCCCTCCGAAGTGGAAGAAGACATGGCAAGACGTGAGCCATCAGGCGAATCCCCGGCCCAATTTAGATGGCCCCAGATCCCACAGTCTCTTCCCCACCCTCCAGCCAGAGGAGCTTTAAAAAACTTTTGTTAAGTTTATTTATTTATATTTTGAGAGAGAGAGAGAGAACAAGGGGGGGCAAAGAGAGAGGGAGAGAGAATCCCAAGAAGGCTCTGCACCATCAGCACAGAGCCCGACTCGGGGCTAGAACTCATGAACCATGAAGATACAACCTGAGCCCAAACCAAGAGTCAGATGCTTAATGGACTGAGCCACCCCGGTGCCCCAGAGGAGCCTTTAACATCAGTGAACCAGATCACATCCTGCTTCCACACCTCTTCCCCTGATTAAAACCCTCTAATAGTGTTCCCCCCACCCTGGGGTGGGGGGGGGGGGCAGAAACCCAAACTCTGTCCCTTAGCCCAGCCAAGACTCCAGCTTGAGCTTCACCGGGGTCCCCTACAGGCACCACAACCTAGAGTTTCTGATTCAGAGGCTCAAGAATGCACATTTCCTTCAAGTTCCCAAGTGACACCGAGGCTGCCCATCCAGGGGCCACACCTGGAGAACCAGGATCCAGTATATTTCGTCTCATGCTCACTTATTCCTGATCTAACTTTCTCACCATGTCCAGGCCCTAGAGACCCCCATGAGGATCTATAAACCCCCCAGAGGATTTCTTAGTGTCAGAGCCCTCCCGCTCAGGATACCCTGGACTCTTCCCCCTGGTCCAGTCTCCCCAGTCCTGGATTCTTCTCATCCCCCCGGGCTCTGGGTAGTCCCAGCCCCTGCTCCTCACTCCCCACCTGCCTAAGGATGCTCTCACCTTGGTGCCTTGTGACACAGCTTCCCATCCACTCGCTTCTCAGCACCATCCAGCATGCAGGGGAATCGCAAGGCCCTGTTGATTTGCTGGGCTCTCTCTGTGAACATGTGTGAGAGTTTTCTATCTCGGCCTTTAGACTGTGGACTTCCTCCATCCAGACTCTGTCTTAACACTAACCCAGCACACAGCTCAGTGCCTGTCACACAGGGGGTGCTCAGAAATGTGTGTTAAGGGTCGCCTGGGTGGCTCAGTCGGTTAAGCATCTGACTTCGGCTCAGGTCATGATATCACAGTTCATGGGTTCAGGCCCCGCGTCGGGCTCTGTGCCGACAGCTCCGAGCCTGGAGCCTGCTTCAGAGTCTGTGTCTCCCTCTCTCTCTGGCCCTCCCCCGCTCTCGTGCTGTCTTTCTCTCTCAAGAATAAAATAAAAATATTTAAAAAATAAAAACAATCTGTCTCTCCCTTTCCCTTGACCCTTTCTCCTGCTCATGCTCTCTCTCTCTCATTCTCTGTCTCTCAAATTAAACATATATATGTGTGTTAAATAGATGCTTTGCCTTCTGTGATTGTCATGGCAACCCTGTTAGAAAGGGAGCATTAAGCCCATTTTACAGATGAGGAAACAGAGGTGTAGTCACATGCCCCAGGCCAAACGGGTATCGAACCCAAGTCTGTGGACTCCAAAAGTCTTAGCTGACACTCTGCATATCCTGGTGGGAGAATAAAGGGGCAGGGCCAGGACCCACGGGTGGGGGGAATGGTCTGAAGTCAAGGTGCCAGAGAACGAGAATGGGCTGGCAGCAGGAGTCGGGCTGAAGAGGCAGGCAGGAAGGTCAGCTGGCATAGCCTCCCCATGGAGTTCTGGAAGCCTGCCCTGGTGCACCGTGGGGGGGCGGTGGGGGGGCTGCTATCCTGACTTTAGGCGTGAAGGTATTTCCACCCCCACTCCCCTACCGGCGTGCTTCTCCTGGTCTCTCATTGGTCTGGGCAGTAGGTGGGGCAGACCGTGAACACTGGGAAAGGGCCAGGTTCAGGGCAAAGGCCGGTGCAGGACCTGAGGTGGGGAGGAGCAGAGCTGAGACAGGCTGGGAACAGGGACTCAGGAAGACATCACCATGGTCTAAACTGGTTCCAAAAGCAGAGTTCCACAGTCAAAGGTCTTCAGCTCCATGGCATGGATCTCACAGCCAGCTGTGCACTGACCGCCCTGGGCTTGCTCCCAAGGGCTGTGCTCCAGGGGCCCGGCTCCCTCCAGGACTGCAGCCCAGCCTGGGGCCCACAGCTGTGTGGTGGCTGGAGGTCTTCTCCCAGGGAGCCTGGAAGGAAGGAACCCCTCCACCTGAGACTCTGAGTGGGCGGAGGATGGGAGGGAAGGAGGCATGGTTCCTGCCTCAGGCTCCCCAGTCTGAGCACCAGCCCACATCGGAGCAGGAACTGCAAAAATGGGGCACAGGCCGTGAGATTCGGGCTAAAGGAGCTCCCAGATTAGAGGCTGGTCAGAGGCAGAGGTGATAGGCGGGTGCACAGATAATCCCAGGGCCCCCTGAGAAGGTAGATGCCTCTAGAAGGCAATGCATTCTCTCAGAAGCGGCACAGAGATCTGTTTCTCCCTCTTAGACCAATTCAGAGGCCATGTCTACTAACAAGGGCCAAGGAGCTCTGGCCTAAAGACAAAGAATAGATCTGAAAAGGTGCTGCTCATTGCCTCTGTGTGTGTGTGTGTGTGCATGTGTGTGCAAGTGTGCATTCACAAAACAAAGGAAGCAGCTAAGATCTGAGCAGACTCTACGGTGGCCCGTAAGGAGCAAAGTGAGTCCAAATCCACCATGAATCAGTCCAGTGATGTCTACTGAACATTACCATACGCCAAGCGTTGTCTGGGGTGCTCGGGACACAGCAGGAAATGGCACAGGCGTGAGGCCCCGGGCTCCGTGAAGCCCACAGTGCCGTTGGAAGCCCAGGTGACAGGTGCATATCGGCTGAATGCCACAAGTGGAACGGCGAGCGAGTGAATGTACCCCAGGAGACGCCTCCAGACGGAGGCATCAGAGAGGCCTCCCCGAGGAAGCACGATTTCAGAGGACTGCGGGAGGATGAGTGGAAAGTAACCAGGAAAGCAGCAGGGATGCAGGACAAGGGGCCCACGTCTTTCGGATGAAGACCAGAGAGCAAGAGAGAACAGGAGGTGGCTTTAGATGAAGCCAAGACAAATTGGAAAGGATCTCAAAGAAATAGAAGTAGTAATTATTACTCTAGAGCACACACTCAAACTAGTTTAACAAAATGTTGCCGTAATTATATCTACCTTAATGAACAGATAAAAACAGTTTGCAATTAGTTCTGTAATTGGTTATGTGAAAAGAGATGCTTCTTTGAGTTCCAAAGCACATTGTCTCGTAGACGGTTTATGAGAAAGAAGATGCTTCGAGTATAAAGCACGTTGTCTTAAAGAGCCGTCCTGCTCTAGTGTCCTGTGGACATCTTTTCTGCAAAGGCTCTGCAAAGGTAGATGACCCTAGTCATTCCTAGAGTGGGGAAAAAAAGTTAAAAAAGAGGGGCAACTGGGTAGCGCAGTCAGTTAAGCATCCAACTTTTGGCTCAGGGCATGATCTCACCGTTTGTTTTGTGAGTTCAAGCCTTGTGTCACGCTCTGTGCTGACAGCTGGGAGCCTGGAACCTGCTTCAGATTCTGTCTCTCCCTCTCTGCTCCTCCTCCTCTCTCTCTCTCTCTCAAAAAATAAACATTTTTAGGGGCGCCTGGGTGGCGCAGTCGGTTAAGCGTCCGACTTCAGCCAGGTCACGATCTCGCGGTCCGTGAGTTCGAGCCCCGCGTTGGGCTCTGGGCTGATGGCTCAGAGCCTGGAGCCTGTTTCCGATTCTGTGTCTCCCTCTCTCTCTGCCCCTCCCCCGTTCATGCTCTGTCTCTCTCTGTCCCAAAAATAAATAAACGTTGAAAAAAAAAAATTTAAAAAAAAAAATAAACATTTTTAAAAAGTGTTAATGTAGATGTGAGTGACTTTACCTGTAATCGACAGAACAGGCTCAGCTCTCACTTCTGTGCCTCAAGAGGACTTTTTTTTTTTTATCTTAAATGGAAATGCTTAATCTTGAGGGCAAAGAATGCTTCAGGGGGCCTTTGGACCCCCACTATTGTATTTAAAAGTGTGTGCATATTCGGGATATCCATTTCCTGAGGGAAGGAACCACAACTTTCAAAAAACCAAATAACACTACTCAAGGAGATTAACATTTGCAAAAACAATTCTTAGGAAGCACTGGGGCTCCCAGAGGCAAAATGCAGCCCACAACCTGTCTCTGCGGGGTGGAAAGAGCTGTGGGTAGAGAAGGCCCACTCTCCCCGCAGGCGTCTCTTCGCCTCTTCGGGGTCCATCTGAGGCTTGCTCCGTGAGGATTCAGGCTCACCAAGACTGCAGGCTGAGTCCTCCAAGAGTAAGAGAGAGCCTTGCCCCGGCCACACCCATAGACATTCCTCCTTGTGGTCTGGCTGCCCCACCAAGATGAACTATGACAACACCACTCTGTCCCCAAAAGACCTACAGCCCCCAAACAGGATCCTCAGACATCTTCAGTGTCACCCTGGGGCAACCAATGCCTTTGAAATCCACAGATATATCTTCATATTCAAGACCCCAAATATCGCCTCAAAATGGACCTGCTTAGACCTTATAAGCCCTGTCTGAATAAAGATCTGCCATAAAAGTGGCTAGATCTGTGCCGACCAAACCTAGCCCCCTATGGCTACTGAGTACTTGAAATATGGCTGGTCAAAATCAAGACGTGCTGAAGTTCTTTTTTTTAATGTAAATTATCTCAATAATTTTCTATTGATCATCACATGTTAAAAATGATAATTATTTTTGGAGAATTGGGTTAAATAGAATGTATTACTAAAATTAATTCCATCTGTTTCTTTTTTTTTTTTAATATAGCTCCTAGAAAATCTTAAACTGCACATATAGCTCACATTATATTTTCATTGTATACTCAGGTCTGGCTTATTCTGCTCTGTATGAGCATGTCTCCCCAAAACCAGGCCAGCTCTGTGGAGCCACATCGCAGCCCAGTAGACCAGCCGCCCCGGAGGGCCCCCACACCTGCAGGAAACAGACCACCCCGGGGGCCCCCACACCTGCAGGAACTCCTAAGCTTTTAACACTGGATCTAAAAGGGCTCATACCAGTCCCTGTGGTCAGGTCAGATTCACAGGCCTGAGCAGGCTGCTACCTGTCCCCAGTGCCAGCCCAACCCTGAACCCCAAAGAATTTTGCAGTCTTGTGCCAAACTGAAGAGATGGCCAGCACCCAGTGATGTGCACCCGCAGCTAATCACTTAAGAGCAAGGGTCACTCGGGAACGGTGGCCAATTTCTTGGGTTGCCCAACAATGAGGGGTTTCCTGGGCAGTGGGACTTCTAGTTTTAAAAAGAGGACAGCCCCGGGCAAACCATAGTGAGCTGGTCACCTGGACGCAGCCTCTGAGACCCTGATTCTCAGGCGCCCCGGAGCAGACTGGCCTTCCCAGCCACCCACCAAGCCCTGAGATGTGTAAGGACGAGCAGAGCATGTGTAAAATCCCAACGGCTACAGGTGTCCTCTGAACCAGGTGAAAACCCAAGTTCTCAAGCCACACCCACTGCGGCAGCAGGAGAATTGGCTGTGGCCCTTTGGCTATGCTTGGGGATCAGACTCCTCCTTAAATCGTCCTGCCTGGTGGAGCTGGCCTCATGATTGATCAGCAGGCTTCCCTCCACTCCCTGGGGGCAGGGGGAGGGGGGAGGGGGTGTCTGCCTGGCTCCCCGCCTGCACTACAGGCCTGTCTGTGAGTCACGGGACCTGTCCCTTTCTCTCCTTCAGCTGGGTCCTGTTGGGCCACAGGCTGTGCCTCCACGGGCACATGGTGGATGGGCTGCTTTGGCTGAGGCCAGGGAAGGGGCTTTCTGTCTTGAGCTCTGCTCACAGTCAGACATTACTAGCCCCGTGATCATCCAGCTCTCATAGTCTCCTTTCAACACAAAACAGTGTCTTCCACACTAAGTCACTCAGGGAGGGGCAGGGGAGGGACAGAGACTCACACGCTTCTCTGCTTCCCTGTGGATTTGGAGACCAGTGAGGCTGATTTCCCTGTGAGGAGAATGAGCAGAATTTCATTCATCCATTCAAACATTCACTGGGCTCCTGGCAGGTGCCAGGCATCAGAGCAGTGCTGGAAACAACAACGACCAAAGTGCCTGCACTCGTAAGGCTACGGTCTCGTAGGGGAAACAAATGACAGAGGAGGCATTACAAAAAAATTGTAGATGTGATGAAAGTTAAGGAAGGAGAAGACACTAGTGCTATAAGAAGGCAAATCCAAGATCTAACCTAGTCTGAGCAATCATGGAGGACTTCCAAGGTGGAGGTGACCTTTGTGTCAAGACCCCCATAAAAGCAGAGTTCATTTACCCTTAACGCTGTGTCTGTCCTTGGACCCTCAAGGGTAGGGAGTCAGTAAACACACAGTGAGAACTGGAGTGTTCTCCCCACTGCGATGTTGGATTTGACTTACTTCTTGGCTGACACACTCAGGCCTCAGAGCAGGGACTAAGCTGTCCCCAGTCAGGACCACTTCTAGGACCTAGGATGAGAGTCTTTTCAGGCGGAACCAGGGGCTCAGGCATGGCTGAGTAGGAAGTAACCTCAGGAACCAGCACAAAACTTAGATGTGGGTTTGGAGCCCAACCAACCTGGGTTTGAAGTTCAAGGTCATCGCTCACTATTCTTACATCACATCTCTGAATCTGTTTCCTCATCTGTAAAATGGAAGTCAAATGGCACCTCTTTCATAAAGTTGTGAGAATTTTAAAAGACAGTGAGTATGTGGGGAGAGCTTAGTGTGGTCTCCATAGTAAGTACTGGATAAAAAGTGAGATTTCCTGCTTTAAGTTATTAATGCTACAGAAAAAAAAAAAAAAAAAAAAAAAAAAAAAAAAAAAAAAAAAAGATGCTACGTGCTGTGAGAACTGACTGCCTCCTATCATTTATCTTACAGTAACAATTATTTAAAAGAAACTCAAACTGGCAAAACGCCACATTGTGTCTCCAGGAAGAAATATTGGAGCTGAGCCTGGAAGGGTGGATATTTGACTTGCAGAGATCAAGGCGAGGTTTGCAGGCAGAGGAGTATGAAGAAAGGCAGGAAGACCAGAATGGGTGGGGCCTAGGCAGGAGAAGCCCCGGGGCCTGGGAGGGGAGAGGGCAGGGTGGCTCGGGAGGGCCCCATAAGGCCGTGCTAAGGAATTTCGACTTCACCTTGAGAGCAATGGCTAGACTATTGAAGACTTTGGAGGTAGTCAATGATTTGGTGGGGTTTGTGTAGGCAAAATGGGGATTGCCTGAGAAAGAAAAACACGAGGCAAGGGACCAAGGAGGAGGCTGATAGAAGCATCTAGAGCAAGACTCAGCGAATTTGCTCTAAAGGGCTACTCCAGACACCCCCATCACTGGCATGCTCAGTGCTACTTGGTGGCCCCATGCCTTGCGATACATTCTTCCCTCTGCCTGGAATTTCAACAAAGTTACCATCCAAAATTAACCAAGTCATTCATCTCTTCAACTCATATTAATACATTAATCACTTAGTCTGTGTCAAGCTCATAATCCCCGTTCCCACATAATTAATCGTCTAGTGCAAGAGTCAGCAGGCTTTTCCTCTAAAGGGCTGGAGAGTAAATATTTTAGGCTTTGAGGGTCAACGTGTCTCTGTCTCAAATACTTGACTCTGCTATTGTAAAGCAAAGTTGGCCATTGACACCGTGTAAACGGATGAGCCTGGTTGTGTGTCAATAAAACTTTATTTATATAAACAGGCACTGGGCCAGATTTGGCCTGAGGGGGCTGATCGGCCTCAGTAGAAACATAATGTGAACCACAAACTTGAGCCATGACATATTTAAATTACACATGGAAATTTAACATTTTCTAGTCGGCACGTTTTAAAAAGTAAAAGGAAATGGGTGAAATTAATTTTACTATATTTCACTTCGTCCAATATATCCAAAATATTACCATTTCAAACCTGCAATTAATGTAAAAAAAATCATTAATGAGATTTTTCTTATTTCTTATTCTAGATCGTTGAAATTTGGCATGCGTTTTACACTTAGGGTACTTCACAATTCAGACTCCCCACATTTCCACTGCTTAATAGCCACCTGTGGCTGCTAGCCACCCTATCTAGTAGAAGGGGGCTCCTGCCTAGGGAGTGACAAGGAGAGAGGACAGGACACTATCTGACATCAACTGAGGGCATGAATTAATTATGATTCACATCCAGTTCAGCCACTTGCTTGCTGGCTAATTCAGACATGGTCCTTAACCAACCTGGTCTCTTTTAGGCCCGAAGTATCAAGTGGACAGTTGCCTTCAACCTCTGGGTTTTCTGCCACCTCTCCAATGTACAGATTCTGGGATTCAGACTTTGCCAGGAGCGGTTGTCAACTTGGACTTTCTTTGCTAAAAAGCATCTTCAATAATACAATCATCTTGTCAAGATCAGGGTGAGGCTCTTTGCGAGGCTATCACCGCCATTCACCCCACCTGGGGGGGTTGGAGGATCCTTGTCTGTCTTAAGACGGAGAAGGAATAACAATCACCATACCCAGCTTCCCGGGGGAGCTGTGACCCCCGCGCACACATGGGCACACATGCACAAGCACACACACAGGAACCCAGCTGTTCCCTCCCCGGAGTGACAGCTGTGATCTCCAGCCCATCAGGGAGCAGAACGTGGGAACAGAAATAGACTCCACCTGAGTCAGAGGATGAGTCAGAATGTTCTGGAGAGCTTCAGAAGGGAGCAGCAGGAGGGGCTGATGGTGGGGAAGGGAGCCAGGCCCCCAGGGGAGAGGGAGGGAGAATAGACTGCTTTCCTGGGCAGGGGGCCAAGGAAGAACATTCTAGAAGGAGTGGGGTCCACTGCCGCAGGCAACTTGTGTCCTGAAGGAGGGCCTGTGCTGGGCGGGGAGGGGAGAGGGGCGGAGGGAGCGGCGGTGCAAAGTGGAGGGGCATTAGAAGGACATGACTTTTGGAGGGCCAGGAAGGGAAAGATTCAGAAAGGGGTGCATGGGAGGCTACTTCGAGCACACAAGACACCCACAACGCTGACAACCAGCTCTCCTTCGTTCCAGACCTTTTCGCTACAATAGTAGCATGTCATGAAACTTACCCTGCCAGGTGAGCTAATAACCCACGCTGAACTGGGGAAACCGAGGAAGAGGCAATACTGAGTATCCTACCTGGCCCGGGGTGGGCCTCTGCCCATGGCAGAGGCCCTGAGAAGCCCACAGGATGGGGGTCCATGTGACCCAGACTAATTCAGGCATACAGTCAGTGCTGGGGGCCAGCCATGCTGCCACATGGGGACCCCGAGAGCTCACCAAAACACCAGATCTAGGCGGCAGACTGGCAGAACCACATGGGAGGACAGGATGAGGACACCCTCACGAGAAGACAGGCTCCAGCAGGTCAGGGGCCACAGCCTCGAGTGACCTGCATCAGAAGCCTGACCCCAAGCCACCATGGAGGGGTGTGCATTGGGCAGAGACACAGAGAGACCTCTGGAGTGTCCCCACACCACGGTGCTCGGTTTGATTTACCTCCTGGCTGACACACTCAGGCCTCAGCAAAGGACTAACCTGTCCCTAATCAGGACTGATTCTGGGGCCTGGGAGAGGGACCCTGAAGGAGGAACCCAGAGCCCCAGGCATAGGTAGAGGAAGCTGAAGAGGCAGAAATGGTGCCTCCAACTTATTCCCAATCTACCCGTTCTGTGCTCACTGTGTTCACATCACCCCCATATAACCCACCTTAGTATGGGGACCCCCAAAAGCAGAGCTTGAGACAGGGGTTTTGATGCCAGTAATTGATTCGGGAGTTGATCCCCGGAAGCATGCGTGAAGGAGCAGAAGGAGGGAGACAGGAAGGGCCCACGCTGACCGGAGGGGACATTACTGAGGTCGTTATGGTAGGCAAAGGGGCTGGAGTGCACCAGGCTCTCTGAGAAGTGCACAGAAGTCTCCCTAGAATTTCCCATCTGAAAAACAGGAGGTTGGAGCCTTTATCCACCAATTTCCATCTCCTCTGGTTGAAGGTGGTCCCCAAGAGGACTCATTTCCTGCTGCCCCCGCGCCCTGTAGTTCTGGAGAAAGCCCTGGGGCAGAAGAAAGCCAGACACAGAATGCCTGGGATGTGGGGATCAGGCAGCACCCGGAATCAGAGCAGACACTGGGGACACCTGCCACGCCCTCCTATGTCTTCCCCGCACACTTCCTATGAAATGCAAACCCCCTGGCACCCTCAGGTCTGCCCCCTGCCTGCTTTTCCAACATCCTCTCCCCTCACTCACCACAGCTCTCTGTACCCCTGAACAGCCCCCATGGATCTCCTTTCCCTTCCCAGAAACAACCACGCCTCAGGACTTCACCCTTGTTCTTCCCTCCACACCAAACTCCATGTGCTCGATTACATGGTCGACACCTCCCGGTCCTTCAGGTCTCTGCAGAAACACCTGCTCCTTAGAGACGCCTCCCCTGACCTCTCTGCCGGAGGTCCATTCTTCTGTTACTCTCTTGTGGATGCCGGTGGTCTGCTGGTAAATGGGTTAACAACCGGCTCTCAAAGAGAAACAAAAGCCCTAATTTGTTGTCTTTGCCAGTTTGGGTTGAAGACTCCCATCACGGTCCATGTCACGCCAGCAGTGTGAGGTCACTGAGTGTGGTGTCAGGAAGAGAGGCACAGTGACACATCATTAGAGGGTCTGTCCACTGTATGGATACCACCAGAGTGAATGATTTCAAGGGCACAGATAAATAGTATAGGAACTAGGAAGTGATGCTGTTTACTTTTTTAACATCATTCATTCATTGTAAATTTACAACAATGTAATGTTTCATAATGGCTATGTTTAACCACCAGCTCACAAAACTCCTGGATTTTTAACAGTTGTCTCTTGTGAGCTGAGAAGAGTCAGCTCCATAACCACTAGGTATCAGGGAGCCTGGGTGGCTCGGTCCGTTAAGCATCTGACTCTTGATCTAGGCTCAGGTCATGATCCCACGATTTGTGAGTTCGAGCCCCATGTCAGGCTCCATGCTGGCAGTGCAGAGCCTGCTTGAGATTCTCTGTCTCCCCCCACCCCACCCCACACCCCACTCTCTGCTCCCTCCCCTGCTCGCTATCTATCTCTCTTTCTCAAAATAAATAAATAAATAAATTTTAAGAACACTGGGTATCACCCCATTCTTTCCTTCTGTGCACCTTTTAAGGTGTGTGACTATTTTTTCTCCTTAGTATACTCTATCTATGCAGGCCCTCTCAAATGTGGGTTCTGTGAGGGTGGAAGTTATGACTGATTTATTTTCAGATGCGTCCAGCACAATGGCTAGCCTACAAGAGAAATTCAGGAAGTATTTGTCCAAAGAAAGTATTAGTGCATGAATGAATACGTAAAGGAGGTCGATGGAGGTCATAGGGTTGGGATCGCTGCTGTGGACAGAAGAGGGAACACCCGCCTCAAGAGACCCACACTGAATCCCACAGAGCATTTTGGGACACTCCTTACGGGGTGTGGGGAGCAGAACAGGCCCAGAGCCTCCAGGCAGGACAGCCAGGCTGCAAGGTAGGAGAGGTGAATCTGGAATCACTGCTGAAGGCTCTTGGGGGCCTTCCAGGGATGGCCCCACTGGGGCTTCGTGCCCTCTCCACAGCTCAGCTGGCCCACGAGTGAGCACAGCCCTCAGACACATCTGGAGCTACCACAGTTCTCCGTCACAGCCCTCCCTAAGGGCCTTTGCACGGGAGAACTAAACAGGCCTGGTCTGCCCTGGTGTATCTGGGATCCCGGCCATTCACAACCTTTGTGCCAACCGTCCCCTCCACGTAGGGTAGGCGAGGACTCCAGGAGGAACAGCAAACTCAGCTAGCCTGTGCCCATTAGCTCTCCAGTGTGTGGCCCTCCAGCCTGGGCCTGCTGCTCTCACACACAAAGGATGCCTGGCTTCACCTATCTGTCTGCAGTTCCTGGCATGGCAGAGGATACTTGCAGCATGAATGAGCCAATGAGTAAGGTGGCTTCCCAGCAGAGCAAATGTGAATCAGAGGCATTTCCCACTCAGGCCAGTCCCCTGCCTGGTGCTGGGAAAGAGCACAGAGATGCCAGGCCCGCTCTACCCATAACTGCAATCCAGGGAAGACGTTTAAGAACCCAGCCCCAGAGCCAGCCAGCCCGGGGTCACGTCCCAACTCTTCCACTCCCCAGCTGGAACCGTCATTTCTTCATCTGTAGAATGGGAATACAATATTACAGGTGCTGGGAGGATTAAATGAAATGAGACGAGGAAGGGTCTTGCAAATTTCCTGGAACAGTGAAAGAGCGCCTTGTCCCCGAAACTGCTCTACGCGCCTTGTAAATATCAACGCATTTACTATCGTACTTGCTATACCTGCTTCCGACTGTGTTTTTTTCCTTTTGTTTGATTAGTTGGTTTGGTTTGATGGGAAGTTTTGCTGTTATTGTTATGGCTACAGAAGAAGTTTCTTCCTCTCCCTAAGCCTCAATCTTCTTAACTGCAAAATGGGGCACTGGATTAAATGACCTCTGATCCAGTGTGTCCACTGCAGTCAAGCTGATTTCCCACCTCTTGGTTCACAGCAGCTGCTCATGCCTTTCTAAGTCCCCGGGTGCAGAGTCGACTCACCCCATCACAGGCCCCATCACAGGGGCCTGAGCGGGGATCCCAGCCTCTGTTGCCAGGAGGATACGAGAATTGTGGCCACTTTGCTCAACTGCAGGGGCTGGGGACCCACACTGCTATGCTCATCCCTACCTGGGCTGCTCAGTCGGTTAAGCATCTGACTCTTGATTTTGGCTCAAGTCACGATCTCACGGTTTGTGGAATCGAACCCCATGTTAGGCTCTGCACTGACAGTGCAGAGGACCCTGCTTAGGATTCCCTCTCTCTTTCTCTCTCTCTCTGCTCCTCTCCTGCTTGCTCTCTCTCTCAAAACAGAAAAATAAAAATCAAAAAAATTATAATAATAATAAAAAAGAAAATCCAACGCTGCCAATTCCATGCATTCTTAAGTCGATAAGCATTTATTGGGTACCAACTGTATGCCAAGGGCTGTGCAATGCTTTGGGAACAAGGTAGGGAACAAGACAAGAAGACTGTTGCCTGCATCCGCTGAGCTTAGTCTACTGCAAGAGACAGAAAATAAACAAGTCAACAGATAAGAAACAAGTAGACTTCAGAAAGAAGCATCAGGGGCTATAAAGAGTATAAATCAGGTTAATAAGACAGAGAGTGGCTGGGAGGGGGGGTCAGGCCGGGCCTTTCCGTGGAGGAATAATGATGAGCCAACCAAAAGATGAGCTGGGGAGGGGCTGGGGGCTTGACCTGTTAAAGGAACAGGCCTGGGTGGCTCAAGTTCAGGAAGCACGGTGGCCCATGTCCACTGAGCTCATCAAGGCCGCAGGGCAGAACAGGCAAATCAGCCTAAGGAGCTTGGATTTTCTTCTAGGTATCTTTGCCTGCACACAAGCTCTGCTCCATAATTTGTGGGGCCGTGTGCAAAATGGAAATGAAAAGCCCTTTTTCAGAAAGTATTAAGAGTTTCAAGATGGCAACAGGAGAGCATTAAACCATGCACGGGCCTTTCTTTTTCTTTCTTTTTTTTTTTTTTTTTTTTTTACTGTTTATTTATTTATTTTTAAGAGAGACAGAGAGAGAGCGCGCACCAGGGAGGGGCATAGAGAGAGGGAGAGAGAAAATCCCAAGCAGGCTCAGCACTGTCAGTATAGAGCCCGATGTGGGGCTCGATCTCATGAACCGTGAGATCATGACCTGAGCTGAAACCAAGAGTCGGACGCTTAACCAACTGAGCCACCCAGGTGCCCCAGCACAAGGCCCCTCTAAGCATGGGGCCAGCCCTGTCGGGACAAAACTCTGTTGGCATTAACAAAGCCTTCTTTAATTCGACAAGTATGTATCGAGGGCCCAGAATAAGCCAGGCGCTGTGCCAGGCTCTGAGAAAACCGAAAAAGTGAATGATCAAACCAAGAAAGCCGCTCTGACCTTAACTTTTCCGTTAGATTTTCTCCACACACACACCAGGCCAGAGGGCTGACCCACTGTCACATATTTGACGGTGGGCAGAACCACAGAGGTGCAGGCCATCCACTGAATTGGATTTGACTTGATTCCTTTGTAATAACGGGATTGGTTATTACACATCTACCATGTGCCTAGCACAGGCACAAACCCCCACCACCACCCGCTAACAAGAACCAAGCAAGGGAGGCGAAAATTCAAGCTCGAAGAAAAGAATGAGTTTTCCCAAGTTCACACTGTTACTGGTAAGTGCGGGGCACGTTGACTGGGACCCAGTTCTCGTTGGATCCAGAGGCCCCATCTCGAAGCGTACAATCCTTACTCCCATGTACTGTGCGTTCCGGTGACTGTTCAAAGTAAAGACTGAGGTGCAAGCTTCAAGGACCTTGACAGGAAACGATGTCGATTGAGGGTCTAACATATGCCAAGTCTTTCACCAAACTCTCCATCAGAATCCTCTCATTTTTTCCTATAAATAACCCCTTTGTGCACAGAGCGCAACTTCTCCACTACCTCCCGGTGGGGAGACTGAGATGCCGAAAGGTTAAGTACCTTGTCCGGGGCTTCCCGGTCAGCGTGCCGTGGAGTTGGGGGCCACATCAACCCATGTGGGTCTCTGCTGCTGTCCCGCTCTGCTCTGTCTCTGCTAAGGTCCTGCACGGTTCTTGCTGCCATGGAACCCCTGGCCAGTGGGTCATTTTCTTGCTGCCAAGGTCAGAGCCCAGAAGTCCAAGCAGCCAGGCCCAGAGAGAAGGTCTGGGAGTGGGGGGGGGGGGGGTTGACCTGGTGTCAACATCAGGCCTGAAGATTGCTTCATGCCCAGCCCAAGAGGAACCGGAAAAAGTCTGACTTCTCCCCTAACCATGGGAAAGAGCTCCTTTTCTAAAAAAAGCAAGGCCAGGACCATGAATGTGATATGTCAGGCCCTTTCTGCTACAGTTTTTCCCTCTGTCTTGGCCTTCTGGGCAGCGGAGAGGGCTATCTTGAAAGAGGAAGGCTTGCTCACCCTTGGTTTTCTGACCAAGGATCTCAGGGACTTCCGTAAAGAAAGCGCCTGGCAGAAAGGTTCTGGGCCCAGGCGTGGCCCGGGAGCCTCAGCCCCTGCTCTGCAGTGCAACCTTAGCTGGGACCCTCGAGTCACGACTGGCAGACACACTTTTGTCCAGAAGGAAGTGCTAGAGAGGGGGCAGGGGCCTCCTGAGCCCCCGAACCTCAGAAAACCCAGGTAGCCCAACAAAATGGCCACACAGTTGCAGGGGGCTGGGTCTGTCCCAACGCTGCTCTGGGGTGGCATCCCCCACGGTCAGGCAGAAGCCGTGTCTGGGAGAGCCCAGGAGGAATCCCACACCACCCCTCAATTGTTGTGGGACCTGGGCCAGTCCACTAACCACTCTGGGCCTCCTAATCCCTATTTTCCCAAATTAAATGCTACAACCCAGATTAAGGAAAAGACACAAGTAATAGGGACATACTTTTCTTGGTGTCAGGGACGTTGCAGAAGCAGAAGAGAGTAGCAGAAAGAAGTATTGAGAGTTCACAGACACCACAGTGGAATCCACAGCCCAGATATCTGATTCTGGGGTCTACGTTTCAAAAAGAAAGAACCCCATGTCCTTTAATACCAGAATTTCCCATTCCCATTTTCTTACCGTTGATTTGTGTTACACCTCCGTTCTAAGTCTAGTCAAGTCCCTGGACCCTAAAGAAGGTCTGCCCATTCCTGGTACGAAGAAGTCTTCAAAATTCTTACGTTCTGATCTTCTTCCTTCGAAACCTTGGAAGGACTCGTCCATTTTTAGAAAGCAAAGGAGAAGCCTCGACACAGCTGATTTTCACCTTCTTTTAGAAGAAGTTGATCTTTTTCTTCCTTGATGTTTATAGTATAAAAACAAGTCCTCGTTACAATTGAAATATTTTGCGTTCAAAATTCTCAGAGCCCTTTTTGTTTTTTCTTGGGATGTAAATCTGGCCATTTTGCATACTCAGTAAAGTTTTCTGAAAGTATTGTGAAAAGCTATCACTGACGAAGCATTTAGAGCCCCGTTTTAAAAATTAACTCGTGCAAAACTTAACAAAAATCTTTACCAAAGAGCAATTAACGAGGGTCGTGACTGGGGTACCTCGCTGGCTCAGTTGGTTAAGCATCTGCCTGTTGATTTCCCCTCAGGTCATGATCTCATGGGTCTTGAGCCTTACATCAGGCTCCATGCACACATTGCAGAGCCTGCTTGGGATCCTCCCTCTCTCCTTCTCTGCCTCTCCCCTGCTTGTGCTCTCTCTCTCTCTCTCTGAAAATAAGTAAACATTTTTTTTTTTAATGAGGGTCATGGCTAAGAGTATTGGATGTGAAGTCAGGCTGTCTGGGTTTTCCACCCAGACCTGGAGCCTTTCCAGCCAAGTGACCTTGGACGTGTTACCCAAGCATTCTGAGCCTCGGTTTCTCACCTGTAACATGGGGACAGCAATGCCACCTACCTCGCCATAGCAGTGAAGATTAGATACTTCAAAGCGCACCACCTGGCACCTATCAGGGAGTCTACAAAGGCTGACTTTTAGCATGAAGCTCCTTTTCCTTTCAAGGAAATCGGGGCTTTGAGAAGCCAAGCAAGTGACATGCCCCAAGTCATACAACTCGAGGTAACAGAGCAGGGGTTCTAACCCAATTTTTCTAACCCTAACGTCCACTCCCGTAACTATCAGAGTTAAGGGTCCAGTGCCCAGCGTCTGCCTGGCATGGAGTCAGCTAAGAACCAAGAGAACGTCCGTCGTCTCTTGTCAACCATCGAGCACAGGCAACAGAACAGCAGCTAAGGGGGAGCTTCACACACCTTCCCCACGCGGGCCTTGGGATCAGTCATCCTCAGTCTCTCTGCACCGACCAGGCTGAATGTTCTAGAAGCCACACCAGCCGGCAGCCTGGCCCATGTGTACCTGTCTGCCTCATTGCCTTGTGTCATCTGTGTCATGTTCTTTGGATTTACTTCTGCTGAGGAAATGGGCCTGCTCCCTCCCATATGCCGAAAAATTATATGTAGTGTATAAAATATAAATATTATATATGTACATGTATATGAATATAATGATGAAAAAGCACCTTCAGCATCCGCTCGACGCCGCTTCAGGCAGCAACAGCAGGCAGAACAGAGCTGTGAAACTAAGTCTGCTTCCTGTCCCTGGCAGGGACAAACAAGGAATCAGAGACAATCGTCATTAAAGTATTTATTCCGATGGGCACAAGCACAAGGCGCTGTAGAAGCACAGAAGAAGAAATGAGTAAGCCTCACAGGCTGAAGGTGTCAGGTCGACTTCCTGAAGGAGGTAACATGGGCACTGGGTGTTGAAGGATGAATAGGAGTTGGCATGTTAAATTTAAAAGAAAGAAAGAAAGAAAGAAAGAAAGAAAGAAAGAAAGAAAGAAAGCTGTGTGAACAGAGACAGAAGGGTGTGAAGGCCATGGCGGGAGGAGGTGAAGGACTCTGCCATTATTTACTCTTACTTCCTCATCCACTCATGCCTACTGATGAGCCCCAGGAAGTTGCCAGGCCCTGTGCTGGCTACTGAGAAAGTCAAGGTGAACCTAATCTCCAGCAGTTCTGGGTGTGACCAGTGAACAGATCGTTGGGACACAGCGTGAGAGGTGTGCCCAGGGTGTTTCCTGTGGATGGGAGTGAGGAGAAGGGACTGAATCTGCATTGCAAATGGGAACAAGGATGGCTTTTGAATTCCATTTGGGGGGATAGAACATGCAGGTCTCTGTGACTGGTTACCTCCCCGGAATGAGGGATGGAGAGAAATCTGGGAGAGGACAGAAGGAGGGAAGGGAAATCTGTTGGGGGAAGTTAAAAGCAAGGGCAGCCCTAGAACTGGCTTTCTACACCCGTGAGTCTAGGAAGTCTTAGAAACTCTTTGCGGGCAAGAATTAAGGTCATGGCGCCCTCAGGTCCTTGCACCTGCAGCTGGGTAGACACTGGGCGCTCAGTGAGCGCTTGATGGTATGACTTGTCCTGCCCCATTCCACCCTGCAGAGCCTTCCGGAGCAAACCCACCCTGGTCCACACCCCACCTGAGCGCCAGTTCCAGAAGCTTCCGAGCATCGCGGAATGACACAAAACTGTTCCTCTTTTCAAAAACCGAAACGCTCCCAAGACTGAACGAGCGAATGCTTGTGTGGCTAAATCTCGACAAACATCTGCTACCTTTGTGTGGCAAACGCAGTCTCTTTAGAACAGTGCCTTTGATTTCAGGGAAAGACAAATCAGGCTGCACGTTTTTGTTCTGAATGCGTCTCATCACGGGAGGAAATTTTCGGCAGCTTGGGATTCTGAATGGGTGAAAAATGGATTTTCTTTTTAAACAAAGAGTTCACGATAAAGAATCAACAAGGTTCCTGAAAGAGACGAAACCAGTTCTCTATTCCTGGACCTTCCCCTTCCCTACCTCGTCGTCTTCTGGATTCTGCGGGTTCTTTCTCATCTGTGTTGCCATTTCCGGAGCTGAGGTGGCGGCGATTGTGGCCTCAGAGCGCGGGGTCCGGGCTGGCAGTGGCCCGAGTGGCCTCTCTCCGTGCAGCGAGCCACAAAACAAGCTGCGAGTTCTTCTCTCCTGGTGTCAGACCTCGAAGACTGTGTTTGGAAAAGGACCCAAGCGAAGAAGGGCTGCCCGAGTGTGTCTGGGGCGGAGGCCCTCACGTCCACGGCCCAGTCATAAGGGGCTGGCATCACCACCCCCGACACAGCAGGTGCGGGAGAACAGGCTCAGGTATGAGCATCGGGCTGCGTTGATTCCGCTCCTTTCCCGGCTGCCTTCCAGCTGGGCGATCCAAGCAGCCATTTCAGACTTGCTGGATCTCAGGGTCACCGTCTATCAAACGCACCACCGCAAAGCCCGCCACGGTCAGAAGCCGGTGGGTGATCGTGTGCGGGGCAACCCACGGTCCTGCCCTCTACGAGGCGGAAGGGTTTCCCAGGATGTGGGACTCTCGGTGCCCACAGCAGGAAAGTCCCAGCCACACCAAGACTGTCACCCTACGTGTCTTCAAATAGGGCGCAACCCCATTGTGTGGCAGGGGTGAGTATTAAGGTCATCAGAGGGGCAAAATGAATTTTCTGGAAAAGTATACACCGACCGATTCCATAAACTAAATAGTCTGAGAACGTTAGGACCCGGGCTCAGTGGGGCCGCTCCTCTTGGCTGGGCCCACTTGGGGACCTCAGTCAGATGCAGGTCAGCTCGCAGGTGCTCGAAGGGGGTGGTTCATGTCAGTTTCCCATGGCTCTCATCATCCAGCAGGCTAGCCTCGTTTACATGAGGGCAGGACAGGGCTCTGACAGAGCATCCCAGCCCCCACGGCCCCTTGAGGCCCAGTCTCGGACCTGGCACGCCAACCCGTCCACCATTCTCTGGGCCAAAGCAAGTCTCGGGCCAGTGCGGATTCCAAGGGTAGGGAAATGAGACTCCCTCTTCTGATGGCAGGAGCTGCAAAGATACATTTCTTTTTTTTTTTTAAGTTTATTCATTTTGAGAAAGAGGGGAGAACAAGCGGGGGAGGGGCAGAGAGAGAGGGGGAGAGAGGATCCGAAGCAGCTTCTGCACCGACAGCAGCGAGGGCTTGAACTCACGAACCACACCGTGAGATCATGACTTAAGCCAGAGTCAGATGTTTAACCGACTGAGCCACCCAAAGATACACTTCAAAGGGGTAGAGATACAGGAGGGGCGTGAAAATAATTTACAACAACATCTTTCTGATTTATTTCATGAAACATTCAAACAAGGGGCTTTACTACGATAACTGATTGTCACATGGCTACCACCCTCCTGGTCATTCAGGCCGGAAACCTTAGAATTCTCCCACTCCCTCCATATCCAACCACCACCACGCCCTGCTACCATCGCCTCTAAGCATCCCTCAGGGTGCCCGCATCCCTCCATCCCCACACCTGGGGCTGAATCCAGGGGCTGCTCTGGCTCCCTGGGATTATGGTGGCAGATTCCTAATGCTGCTCCCTGTTCCCTGCCCCACCCTCTCTAGTCCTTTCTCCCTGCAGCCAGGGGGCCTTCCTACAATGTGCCTTCGGGCATGTGGGTCCTCTGCTCTAGAGCCTTCTTTAGCTCCTTACTGTTTCCAGAGCCCATCAGCCAAAGCTTTTGGACCTTCCTCTCCCTACACTCCCTCCTGCTGAATCGCTTCTCCTCATGCCGAAACTAGGATCTGGGCACCGTGAACTGTCTGGCTTTTCTTAAGCAAATCATGCCTTGCCATGCTTTTGAAAATATAGCTCCATCTTCCTGGAGCATTTCCCAAAACGTAGATGTTTGTTACCAGATCTAGACTACAAACCCACCTCCATGCCAAGAGGAATGACCGTGTTTCCATCTCTGCTACGGGGTCTCCCTGATGATAACACAAAGCATCGGTTTGTTCTATTGGTCGGTGTTCTCCAGAGACACAGACCCAATAGTGTGTGTGTGTGTGTGTGTGTGTGTGTGTGTGTTTGTATATTTGGTCTCTCTGCCTATAAATGTAGATAGGTGGAGAGAGAGGGAGAAAGAGAGACAGAGGGAGAGGGAGAGAGAGAGAGAGAGAGAGAGAGAGAGAGAGAGAACAAGGGGCACCTGGGTGGTTCAGTTGCTTAAGCCTCCAACTCTTGACTTCAGCTCAGGTCAGGATCTCATGGTTCATGGGATCCAGCCCCACATCGGGCTCTGCATGGAGCCTGCCTGGGATTTTTCTCTCTGCCCCTCCCCTGCTCGTGCTCTCTCTCAAAATAAATTAAAAAATAAACTTTAAAAAAAAAGAACATATAGACAGAGTCAATTCCTCATAATAAACCTCTTTGTGTATGTGTATATATACACACACATGTATTTACATTTGTGTGTACACACACACACACACACACACACACAAAGATTTATTATGAGGAACTGACTCAAGTGGTTATGGAGGCAGGCAAGTCCCAAGGTTTGCAGGATGAGTCAGGAGGCTGGAGATCCAGGAGAGCCAATGGCTTAATTCCAGCATGAGTCCAAAGGCCTGAAAAGCAGGAAAGCTGAGGGTATAATTTCCATCTAAAAGCTAGCAGGCTCAAGACCCAGGAAAAACCAATGTTTCCGTTTGAGTCTGAAGGCAGGAAAAAGGTTGATGTTCCAGTTCAAAGGCAGTCAAGCAAGACAGAATTCTCTTATTCAGGGGAGGGTCTGCCTTTTCTAGTCAACTGATTGACTGAGGCCTTCAACTGATTGGGTGAGGCCCATCCACATTGGGGAAGGCCATCTACTTTTCTCAGTCTACCAATTTAAATGTTTATCTCATTCAAGGAAAAAAAAAAAACCTTCACAGAGGGGCCCCTAGGTGGCTCAGTTGGTTAAGTGTCTGGGACATGATTTCAGGCACACATTGGGCTCTGGGTTGGACATAGAGTTTATCTAATAAAAAATAAAAATAAATTTATTTTTAACTTCACAGAAACACCCAAAAGAAAGTTTGATCAAATATCTGGACTCCTCATGGTGTGCTTACATTAACACATGAAATTAGCCATCACGATGATCAATGATTTAATTGGTGGGGGAAAAAAATGATGCTAAACTATAAGAGAAATGAAATCTACAGATTGCTTAATGGAAAGAAATACTCATTCACCCTTCTTTGTTTGAAAAATGTCCATAGTGGTAACTATGGTGAGCAATAGATTCCAGAATTAATTATAGAGTCCCTCTGGGCATGGACATTTGTCATTCACGTAAGCACCCAAAAGAAAGGCGTCAGAGTCAATGGTCACCACTGCCATCTTGGTCCAGACCTCAGTACATCTCCCACGGAAAATTGCCACATCCTCTTTACTGGACTCTTCTACTCTTGGCCTCCTGACAACCTATTTTCTACACAGCAGTCAGAGTGATCTTTTTAGGTGACAAATCAAGACAGATCATTCCCTGTTCCAGAACCTTCCATGCCTTCCCAGTGCACCTGAACAAAATCCACCATCGCCTACATTATCCAGCCCCTATGGTCTCTACAATCTCACCTCCTATCACACTCCCTCTTCCTTACTGAGCTGGCACCCTGGCCTCCTTCCTATTCCTCAAACACACATCCTTAGGACCTACACATGGGTGCAGCTGTCCCCAGTCGCCACCCAGCCCTTTGAATGACGGGCTGGCTCATTCATCAGTCTTCCCTCAAATGTCACTCTTCAGAGAAGCCCTCCCTAATGTCATTGGAAATTACCTTGTTTGCATATGTGTATCCTTGATTGTTGCCTGTCTCCCCAACTGGTGTGCAATCTTCATGAGAGCTGAGACTCATTCTGTCTTATTCTCTGTGTCCAGAATCCAAAACAGTGTACTCAATAGAAGTTGGTTAAACAAATCAGCAAGTAGATGAATGTCATTTATTAAAAATTATAAAAGAAAGATGTATATTTGCTTGGCCGGGATAAAGGTAGATGGCCACCTCCTACTCAATAGAACCCTTCCTTCCACCACCACACACATGAGACAGAGCCCTCTCTCAAGGGCACGTAGTCTCAGGGCTCACCCAGGAGGCCTGTCATGATGGCATTTCATTTTATCTCCTTAACAGCGGTGATAAATACAACCAGGTTTACCTCTTCTTGGAAGAACCACATTTCCTCATTCAAAAACCTTAATAGGAAAGGGAAGGAACTCACATGCCTTGGCTATGGCCTGATCGAAACTCAGCAGCAAGAGAGAAATCAAGCTGAGGTTTCGGGTTCCAGGATTCATCCTCCAGAGAACTGTGGGGCAAAAGGCGCATGCACATACATCTAACTGCCTATTAGCATCTGCACTCAGATGTCCCACTCTGAAGCTTATGGGGTCCAAGGCCACCTTCTTTGTCTGCCTCCCTCCACCCCTCAACCTCACCTTCTGTTAGCATCCTTGGTGTCCCTAAGTGGGGCCACCATCTTGCCAGTGGCCAAGCCAGAAATGTGGAAGTCTCCATGGACAACTCCCTTTGCCCTGATCCCCCCATCCTACTGATGCTACCTCCTAAGTCCACATTCTGCTCCCCATCTCCACCACCCCTGTGTGTTTAAGCAACCATTGCTTCCCCCTGGACAACCAGCTTTGCCTCCTCACTGGCCTCCCATGTGCACTCAGGTATTCTACATTGTCCCACAGCAGCCAGAACAATCTTTTAAAGATATAAACCAGGGCACATGGGTGGCTCAATCGGTTAAGCAACTGACTTCAGCTCAGGTCATGATCTCACAATGGATTCAAGCCCCGCCTCAGGTAAGCACCAGCCCCGCTTTGCATGAGCCCTGCTTCTGTCTCTCTCTTTCTCTCTCTCTCTCTCTCTCTCCTCTTTGCTCATTTGTGCCCTCTCAGAAAGAAAGAAAGAAAGAAAGAAAGAAAGAAAGAAAAAGAAAGACAAAGAAAGAAACCAAATGGTATCCCAGCTGCTAAATCCCCCTCTATGGCTTCCCACTATTCTTAGACTAGAAGCCAAATCCTAACCTTAGCCAGCAAGGTCCCGCACAGTTGGCCACTGCCTGCCTCTCTAGCAGGGCTTGAACCCTGTGGCCCTTTCATGTTCTCACCCTACGGCTTTTTTTACTTCCAGCTCTCCACAGAGACTTTGTGCGAGCCATTCCCTTTGTCTGGAACATTCTACCAACCATTCATCAAGTCTCTGTCCGGTTTTATTTCCTAAGGGAACTCCTCCTAGATCATCCAGGCTAGGTCAAGTCCTCATGGAACTATTTTTTTTTCCTCCAGAGCAACTGTATCTATGTGCAGTTTTGGATTCATTATGTCCATAGTGTGACTGTGTGACTGTCACCTCTATCTCCTACCAAACTGTTAACTCTGGAGGGCAGGGACTTGTCTCTTTCCGTCCTGCATGGCACCCCTAGTGCTTAGTACAGGGCCGGCACAGAGTAGAAGTTCAAACCATTGGATAAGTTAATAGCTCCTCTGTGGAGTTAGGTTCATCCTCCATGAGCTGGCCAAGATCCCGTGTTGAGCAATCTTTCTGGGGTACGGACAACTAGATGAGCTAGGAGTGAAAAGTGAAGGGAGAAAACTGACACTCGTTGAAAGATTTAGAACTCTGTGGTGAAATCAGCCATCGATTCCCTGCCACTTGCAAGGATTCACTGTGATTTGCATATTTCTGCACCGAGGAAGCGAGTAACTGACTCCCAATCCCTTCCAGATGGATGGCACATGGCCTTTCTCTCTTTGGGAATCTTAGGTTGTGTAGAAATTGGTGGAGAGAGGTGGGCAGCGAGGAGAGGGAAAATGGGTTTGCCATTGTCACTGTGCCAGAGAAGAGACTTACTAACACCTAAAGGATGTCCCCAGCCACCCACTTTACTCAGCATTCCTAAGAAAGAGCGCACACGCGCGCGCGCGCACACACACACACACACACTGTAAGAAAGAAGCAAACCCAACTTCAAACCACCGGGTCCAATGGCCTTGAGTTACGTAGATCTGCTCAGCTTTAACCATGGGCCAGTGCTCTGCTGGGTGCTTCTCACAGCAGAGAACGATCCTTTGGGCCCAGCTCCTTCCCTCATGGGCCTACAGTGTGGCGGGGGCTGTGACTTTGAACAGGCATTCATGCCAGGCTGCAGTAAAAGCTGAGAGGCAACAGCAGGGGCCCGGGCTGTATGGGGAAGGGACGCCTGTGCTGGCCTCAGAGGCCCACAGACACTTGCCAGAGGAACTGAGAGCAAAGCTGCACCACGGTAACCCCGCCAGGCTGTGACTTTCTGGCACATAAAATGGAGACAATAAGTCCCACCTCCCAGGGTAGTGAAGAGTGACAAACTTAAAAATAACAATAAAGCTGCCTAACATCTCACAACGCCTTATTCTGTGGCAGCTGCTGGGCTGAGCACACCTTGTGTATTAGCCCATTTAAACTTCATCACAACTCTAGAAAATAGGCACAAATATTATCCCCATTTTATTGATGAGTAAACTGAGGTTTAGGGAGCCTCTGGTGACCTAGGTCTGCCTGCCACCATTGCTTTGAGACAGGGGACTCTGCCACCTCGTTAATGTGACCATGAAAAGCACTCAACCCAGAAAAAACCATCGATGAATTTCGGTTCCCTTTCCCCCTTGTCCCCTCCTTCCCTTTCCTCCATAGAGGAAAAAACAACCACGAAGATCTCACAGTTACGTGCCTTTAGCTGATGTCTCTGGATCCCATGAAGCCAGCGTATCTGCATAAATAGAGTCTTTGAAAGGGCCTAGAGAGGGAAAACCAGAATATGGAGAATTATTTCCACCTCAAGAACAATAAACTAAATTCCTGAGTCCATCTGTGACCTCAACCTTCACCCAGGGAATGTCCTGGGGTGCAAGGATCCAAGCTCTGCTACCCCTGGGTCTGGGAGGTCACTGAGTTTAAGGCCTGGCTGCCAAACATTCCAACGATGCAGTCCAAAAATTAGCCAAGCCCGAAGGTGCTTGAAGTCAGACTTTCCCCGCAGTCTCCTGTGGCTTGTGTTCTAGAAGATGCAGCTCCAGCTGCTGCTCTGCTGACCCCTCTGTGGGACGTGGCACTATCCCATCCACCAAAGCATCACCCCACAGGCCTGGCCCTGCCTTCCCCTCTTCAATCTATGCCCAGCCCCCTCCCTGTATTCCAAGGTTTGACCTCATAGAAGATGTCTCCATTTGCCCATTTAATTTGTTCGTTCCCTCGTTGTTGGGGGAGGACCTGTGTGCACCTGTGTCCATGCACATGTCGAGTCCCCGTTGTGCTGACATTGTGAGTGTGTGCGCAGATAACATCGGAGGAGGAGACCTGACTTCTGGCATGTTGCCACATCTTTCACTTGGCCATGAGCGTGTGCCGCCAGCTGTCAAAGCCTCCTCCCTGCACTCGATTCCAGTGATGCAGAGATCAGAGCCATGGAGTGGATGCTAAAACTATTGTAATGGTGTCCTGCTTTCCCTAGCTCAAGACCAGCCTCCCAGATCGATCCAAGTACCCCTGGCAGACAGTGGCCCCAGTAGGCAGGGGCTGAGTTTCCATGTTCTCTTGCAGACAGGCAATAAGACTTGGTAGCTACTGGCCTTAGGGGACCCTGGGGTCCCCAGAAAGCTCAGAGAATCAGCTCCCAAGCCATGTTCTTTGTCCTGACCTACACGCTCAGTTGGCCTGACCTTTTTATTCCCAACAAAGTAGTCAAGTACACAGGCTTTGGAGTCAGCAAAACTTGCGCCCACAGTCTAGCTCTGTCCCTTTCCAGCTTGGTTAACTTGGGTAAATTGCTTCATGTGTATAATCTGCACCTTCCCCAACTGTAAATGGGGGATGCTAGAAATAATAGTAGCAGCTGCTTCATAGGATCGGTTTGGTTATTAAATGATATAATGCATGTAGAAGGTATAACCTAAAGTTTCTCAACCTCAGCACTAGTGACATTTCATGCGATAAGAATTACTTGATGTGTGGGGTACCGTGTGCATTTAGACATTTAGCCCAACCTACACTCACTACGTGCCAGAAGCACACCTCCTCCTCCCCCAACTCAGTTATGACAGCTAAAAGTGTCTCTAGACATTGCCAAAGATCCCGATATCATTCCTGCTTGAGAACTACTGGGTTAACCCAGTGCCTGGGAAATATCCTCAACTGGGGCCCCTGGGTGGCTCAGTTGGTTAAGCACGTGACTCTTGATCTCGGCTCAGTTCATGACCTCATGGGTTCCTGAGTTCAAGCCCCACATCGGGCTCTGCTCTGACAATGGGGAGCCTGCTTGAGATTCTCTCACTATCCCTCTCTCTCTGCCCCTCCCCTACTTGAGCTGTCTCCCTCTCTCTCTCTCCCTTTCTCTCTCTCTCTCCCTCAAAAATAAATAAATAAACTTTAAAAAAGGAAACTATGCTCAATTAATATTAATCATTATTATTATTGACTGCTGAAACCCAGCCTACTTGGGTGGTCTCTGGCCCCATCCAGTCTTGCCAGCACTGCCCCCTGAGAATTATTCCTAATCCCAATCTCCTGTGTACTAGAAGGACCCTGATTTGAGACACCTGGAACTATGGTACTTTCAAAAGCCTGAGGAAGCCTGCAAAATGTGTCTTCTATGACATACAGAACAGATAAGACCTGTCCCCCGGGAATACCATGACCATAAGAAAATCACACAAAGGTGTAATCAAGAGGTAAGTTTCCTGAGGCAACAGGACACTAGCAAGAAGTGGAAATCACTGCTGAGAGTGTTGGAGAGCACTAGGAAGAGGGCACCATTTCACCAATGCAATAAGACATGGAAAGAAATAGACATGACGATGTACTATCAAGGGGAGGCTAGAACCCTTGATGGCAATACACCCCGTAAGTGAAATAAAATGCTTCTATGGATATAATGATGCCTAGCCCATGACCTGGCCTATTATAGGCCCTCAGTAAAGATCATTTAAAACTGTCCTCCAGTATGACTTACTTTGGGTCAGGGAAAATGCTCAGACAATTGACTTAGTGTCCTAGAATGTCAGAGTTGGGAGGGGTCTTTGAGACAATCTGACCCAGCTCCTTAATTTTACAGCTGAAGATATTTACATGGAAAGAGAGAAATGGGTTGTAGAGTCACATGATGGGAAAATAGCAAAAACTAGAAATAGAACTAAGTTTTCCCGACTCTACAGGTGACTACAGAGAGCCACCTAGACATATATAACTATGCTGACTCATCCTGAGCCTCTCACTCAGGTTACCTGGCCATCAGACTCAGTGGCTAGAAGAGACAAGAGCAGGTGCATCTGGACACGTAGTCTTAGGCCACCCCCTACCCTCTGGCCTTGGCACACCCCAAACTATCATCCTGCCCCCTCTTGACTCTGTTCCCTGTGTTTCTGGTCTCGCTTCCATTTTTATGCCTCTCTTCTCCCTACCTTCCTCCCGACAAAGCCTGGTCAAGCATTATCGTCACCATCTGGTCCCATCAGAGTAACCTAACCCTTTATTATTTGGTTTCATGCACCTTCTTGACAATAACTAGTTTTTATTGAGCACTCACTATGTGCTATGAATTTTTTATGCAAAACCTGTCTGTGCAATAAGGATTACTATTATCTCCCTTTTACAGATAAAGAAAGTGAGACTCAGACAATTTCATGTGTGGGAAAGGAAAGCTGGAGTGTTAATAAGGTAGACGTAAAGGACTAGTAGGTTAAAGCTCCAGCAGTGGGAACTAGAGTGTCCTAGAGTAACAGGTGGAGGTGGCTGAATTCCTGGAGAGAGTGAACTAGTTTAGTCTGAAGAGGGAGGTGGCAGCTGATGAATGTACTTTTCCTTCATGTCTAGTAAATACAGATTCATTGAGGAGTGGAGCAGTAGTGATGCGAGGACTCCTGGTCGGGGGGTGGGGGTGGAACTCACAGGCAGGCTCTCTCTTCTGCCTCAAACCCACCCAGAAGCTGACATCCCACTCAGAGGCAGGCCCATTGCCTGGCTCTTGTCTGTCCTCACCAGGTCCACAAATCACAGGTAGAGTAGGGATCACAGGGCTCTACCTGTCTTGGTGCCGCACCTCCAGCTCTTGACCCACTTCTGACTAACCCACCTGTGGAGTCAACCAGGTCTATGACCCACTTACCACAGGCCCCTCCCCAGACATGCCTCCGTGTGAACCTTCTCTGTGCCCTGGAGTTCCCGCAGCCTGCAGGCACCAGCACCGCCGGTTCTGGACAGCTCCACCCAGCCCCGCCCTCACCTGGGTGTCGTCGGCTACTCCACCCTCTCCTTTCCCTTCTCAACCTAGGTCTTGTGGCTCCATCCGTCCTGGCCCAGAACTGTGTCTCTCTCATGCCTTTTCAACAGCTGCTCCTCCTGACTCAACTTCTCCCTTTCTGATATCTTCGCCCCTCAGAAATGCAGATCCGTTCATTTCAGGTTGCTGCTTAAACATCTGTTGCAGATTCCTCTTTCCTCTAGGATAAAATCCAAGCCCCATAGGGTGGACATCTCACCCTGAAGCAGGATCTATCTGTTTAGAATTTCCTCTGCCCCATTAGCCTAGAGAAGATAGAGTTGGTTACGCTAAGCACTGAGACTTCCCAACAGTTCACCCTGTGCACAACAACACTTAGATCTTAGAATCTTACTTTTTTTTTTTTAATTTTTTTTTCAACGTTTATTTATTTTTGGGACAGAGAGAGACAGAGCATGAACGGGGGAGGGGCAGAGAGAGAGAGAGACACAGAATCGGAAACAGGCTCTAGGCTCTGAGCCATCAGCCCAGAGCCCTACGCGGGGCTCGAACTCACGGACCGCGAGATCGTGACCTGGCTGAAGTCGGACGCTTAACCGACTGCGCCACCCAGGCGCCCCAGAATCTTACATTTTTTAAAGGGACCTCAAATCAACTCCCCATCACCACAAACTCAATCTTTTTCTGACCAGTGACAGGGTGCCCACAACATCATGAGGCAGCACATTCTGTCATGTAAAGGGTTTTCTCATTATAGGGTCCTGGAATCTTACACTTGTAATACACCCAGAAGATGATGACCATCCACCCACTGGAAACATCTCTCTGCAACAAACTTACAGATAACCTGATTAATTACCTTGAACTTCCCATGCTCTGGTGTCATTGTGTTTTTGAACCCAATCACAGGACTTTGCCTCTTTCCCAAACAAATGTCTTCTAACACACAAAATATATTTGGATTCTGAATTGTACCATCAATATGATACTCCAACTAGCTCTTTCCCATCAAATGTTTGATGCACTTGCTTAGGAGTGCAGGCCCTAGAGTCAGACTCCCCACATTAAAATGCCATCTCTGCCACCTACAAGCTGGGGGACCTTAGTTGAGTGACTTAATTTCCCTGAGCCTCAGTTGCCCCATCTGCAAAGGTGATACCTGCCTCTTATAACTATTATGAGGAGTAAAACAATATGTATAAACTGCTAAGCATGATGTCTGGTCTATGCAAAAATTCAATAAATGTTATCTTTTGTTATTATACTTAATACATTTACCTGTGATGTCAATGATGTCTTTCAAACATTTTTCCTAGAATTCCAATGTTTAATATAGATGAAAGCAGTATTTCTCCAGTGACAGCATGGGTGAGGTGTCCCAGCGTTCCATTGCTTCTGCCTTTCCCCTCTCAACTTCCTTTCTTGGTGGTCTCCTAAGACACCGCACTGGAACCCTGCCCAGTCTAGTTTGGAAAACTATTGGTCCATGTCATTAATAAAGTGCTTCACTAGAAAAGGCCAATTGCAGAGACACATTGAATGTATGCTAATTTCTTATCGCTGCTATAACAAACGCAGTGACTTAAGCCACACAAATTTATTATCTAGCAATTCTGTAGGTCAGATATTCAAAACAGGTCTCACCAAGCTAAAACCAAGTTGGGGACAGGGCTGCCTTCATTCTGGAGCCTCTAAGGGAGGATCTACTTCTTTGCTTAATCCAGCTGCTGAAGGCCATCCACAGTCCTTGGCTCATGGCCCCCTTCCTCCAGCCTCAAACCCAGCAATGTAGCATGTCTCTGGCCCTGTTTCCATCATCATATTCCTTTCTCTGACTCTTCCACTTCCTTCTTCCACTTTTAGGGACCCATGTGCTTATATTGGTCCCGCCCAAATAATCCATGATAAACTCCTTATTTTAAGGACAGCTGGTTAGCAGCCTTAATTCCATCTGCAACCTTAACTCCCCTTTGCCATATCACCTAATATATTTTCAGTTTCCAGGGATTAAGATGTGGATATCTTTGGAGGCCCACTATCCTGCTTGGTGTAGCTTGTCACTAGAGACTTCCTTGGACACTAGCCTGGAAAAATTACTCCGGCAACGACCTCACTGCAAGGGAGCCTGGGAAATTGAGCACATGGCATCTTGAGTTTTGCCACAGAAGACAGGTTCCACACCTCACCAAGACCCATAAAAGTGAGAGTTCCCCCAGATCAGTTCAAATGGTGGGAAAATGAAAAATAATAACAAATATCCACAGCACTAATCTAGGGCATTTTCAATAAAGAACAAAAGATATTTTAGAATTACCAACTCTTGGTGAACCTGTGATGGCTCCAAACTGATTCCTACTTCCTCGTCTGATTGCACATAACCCCTATACCATTTAAATAATCATTTCTAGTTCATCGTCAGAAACTGGATTTAAGACTATAATTTCTAGAACTCACATTTTGAAAATCAAGACAAGACGTGCCCATCCCCAGTCTGCTGGCGTCTCTCCCTCCACACTTCTCCAAATAAGACAGACAGGGATCCCACAAAGACCTCTGCAAGTCCTTTCAGGACCCTGGGCTATAATTCATGTGGGATGGAGACCTGAATTAATTAAGAGCAGTGAGGTGTGCCTTCTGCCTTTCCCTTATCTTCAGTTTCAATCTTTCCAGATTAAAGGCTTTGTCTTGATGAATTGAACACCTCTCTCAATTCTCTCCGATGACTGTCAACGTTGTGCCATCAAACCATGCTATGGGCTCTCCTTCCTTCTCCACCATCTGTCTCTGAACAAGAAAAGCCCTCGTTTTTATTCTCAGTGGCTTTTCAAAGGCCTTAGCTGCCTTCCAGATTAGCCTTTCAGACACCGTTTTTACAAACATGGGTAATTTCCCCAGGTGCTTGGCTGTGTGCCCCTTCTTAGGATTTGTGGTTTTAGAACCCAAGCCCATCGGAGGTGATGCTGAGGGGTCACGTTGCTTTCTAGTTCGCCCATATCAGGATTATACAACGAAAGGAACACAGATGCCGGGCTCAGATTCACAAGGTCTTGAACTTCACCTGCATCTCTCATTAGCAGTGTGAGCTCTCTCTCTCAATCAGGAGAATAATAGCTATTCAATCTCATAGAGCTACACAGTGTGGGTATCTTTGTGACAGCCCCTTGTGGGCTGGCTTTTATTGAATTTATCTTAGGTATTTTTCCCTTCAGTGAACACAGAGTTTTGTCTATTTGCCTGAACTCCTACTATAACACCACTTAAAAACAGATGGACAGATATCCACCAAATTTAAGAAGTTCTTTGAGATAGTCCAACATAATTGTCAGCTATGCAGCATGCAGAATGTTCCCTTTGGAGAGTCAGGGGCATTTCAAAATATTTATAAAGGCTTCCTCCAGAGCAGAGCTATTCCTAGAGTGTATGGGGCCCTGAGCAAACTGTTGTGGAGTCCTGACAAATAATTTAATTTAAAAATATATTATAAAATTCATAGACCCTTATGAGATATAGTGATTTATCAATGAAGAATTAGAACAATTGGTAAAGAAGAGGTGATTATGTACTTATTTACTGTCCAATAGAACACAAGAAGATTTTTCTTAGGGTCCAGGCACGATCTCTTCCTGTTTGTGTCCAGGAACCCTTCTTTGTGTTCTTTTTTTTTTTAATGTTTATTTTTTTGAGAGAGAGAGAGAGAAAAAGCATGAGTGGGGGGAGGGGCAGAGGGCAGGGGCACAGAATACAAGCAGGCTCCGGGCTCTGAGCCATTGGCACAGAGCCCAACATGGGGCTCGAACCCACGAACCGTGAGATCATGACCTGAGCCAGAGTCGAACACTCAACCAACTGAGCCACCCAGGCACCCCTCTTTGTGTTCTTTATTGTCAAATGCACCATTTCTGGCTGGTTTTAGATCTCCTACAATGAGAAAAGAGAGGTGTAATGTTGTTTTTCCTCCCAGTGACATGACATTTCAGAACCTGCTTATTTGGAGACAATACAGATCCTTGCACCCATGTTGTTCCCTAGTAACGTCTTTAATGCCAGTTGCATCATTACTCACAATGCTGCCTCATCAATCATGCCACATGTGAATACTGGCTTCCAATGACTCAAAGGTTATTACTAAGTTTCATTGATGAAGACCACAAATGCAAATCTTACCCAGAATGTGCAGGGAGATGTGATTGATGATTCATTCCAGCTATGTCAAATTTACCACTTGGAATTTTATAAACTGCACATAGGAAAAGACATCTTCCAATCATATCTGGAACTCTTTCAGCCATAATCACTGCATTCTTAGAACATGACCTCTTTCAGTGTTGACCACAAGACTGCCTTCCACTCATAGGTACTAGTGGTGAGCATAGATGAGGGACCAAGAGAAAAGCAAGAAGCGTAGTTCTATTCACACGAGAAATGTCTCTCCCTTGTCCACATGACTTAAGACCAACCCAGAAGAGCATATTACACATCCATCATGTGCAAGGGAGGCCACTAGTGAGATGGCTTTTGGCCATCTCAAAAGCCCTCAAAGCAAGCAGGCATAGCCACCTCTGGAAACTATTCAGGGGATGAGACAACCACCCTGGGTGCCAGCAGCAAGGATTACAAACAGGTGGGGGGAGAGTAATAAAGTATGAGGCTTGAGAGGTCAACAGGGATCAAAGGTCAGCAGCATCAAGTGCAAGAGAATTGGGAAGATGGGCAAACCAAGCAGTAGAATCAGCATGTGGAAAGGCATAGAAATTCAAAAATAGAAGGTGCGTCCAAGAAATATCAGATGATCTCTTGTGGCAGGCTTCATTTTAGGCTAGGAAATTTAAACTTTATTCTATAAGCCATGAAGACCTCACATGGTATCTTCAAGCAGGGGAGACATGGTTAGATTGGGCTTTTAAGAAAATTGCTATAGCAGCAAAGGGAAAGTCAACCTGGAAGAGGAGGGATTGGTGGATGAGAAACCAAGTCAGAGCAGCGTCCAGGACAAGATGAAGTAAGTCAGAACTGAGCTTGGGAAAGGAGTCATCAGTAGGAGAGAACAGAGTAGACTCTAGCCAAGCAGGGGCCAGGCAGGTGGGATGTGACAACTGACGGACGTAGGAGTGAGTCTTGGCTAGGAGCCCAGAATGACTCCCAGGTTCCAGCCGTGGTGACTGGGTGGGGAATGGTGTCATTCCTGAAACAGGGAATGGAAGATGAGAAGCAAGTCAGGCAGGAAAAAGGATCAATTCAGGCTGGGACTTGTCAAGTTAAAGGAGCCATGGGATATAGAAGAGGAGGTTTCCAGAAGCCAGGAAACACATTCAATGGTCAGGAGTGAAGTCTGACCTGGTGAGGGTCTTGGTTGAGTTGGATGGAGCCCATTAAGAGGCTTCTGGAATGAGATGGGAACTTAGAGAGAATCTGGGAAACACGGACATTGAGGGAATTATTATGGAGTTAAAATCAAGGGCACTCAGGGACAAAAGCCCATTGTCCACATAGTGGAAGCTTCACCAAGTTCCTTGGCCAACTTTTCATAATCAGCTATCTACATATATCCCTATTCCCTCTTTTCTTTTCCAATCACGAGTGAAAATACCACTTGTATCCTCATCACATATGCAAATTTTTGGTACAAAATTTCTCCAGAACCTAATCTGTGCGCCTTCTTGAGTCAACACCCATGAACGTAGCCAATGGGTTTGCCAATGGTTGACTTCAACAACATGGTAGGAGATGCCAATGAGTTGGTCATGAGGGTCTATCGGCCAGTTACCAGCCCTTCAGGGTGACTTGAGCTTAGACCTCCAGGGCAAGTAACAGCAGAAGACCCTTAGATTTACTCTTGTCTTCCCCATTTTCAGATGGAGAAACTGAGGCCAACATACTGGAACGCTCTTTCCCAAAGATAGTAGTAAAACCAGTTGACCACATCAGTGTGACTAAGTTTTCTGAGGTTGATTAAAATGTCTAAATGGGCAGAGAATTTCCAAAGTTTCTCTGCCAATGCCACCAGATGCCATTGGCCTAGTTCAGAAACCAGTGAGTCTGCAGTTCCTCCAGCTCATTCAGAAGCTGCTGGGATGAGACACAATCCTGGCAAGACAGGATATCTCCACCTGGAAGGGTGGAGAAAAGATGCAAGTTATCACCTCCATGGGGCTCCATACACTGTGGTTGCCACCTATCCCTCTATCCCTAAGGCCATGAAGATCTGCGTTTGTCCTGGGAAGTGTATTAGGGGTCACTTAATGATCATGAGAGGGGAATTCAACGAGGGAATCCAAACCTGTTTTACCAAAGTGATCTTCCTTGAAATCGGCTTATGTAGGGATGCTCCTCCCTGAAAATTGCTGTTCCTGGGTCTCCCTCTCTGGCATCACTGCCTCTGGTCTTACCCTACTTCAGGCCCTCCCCTGCACAGCTGTCAGAGGGATCTTTCTGAAGCATCCATCTGATGATGTCAATGCTTGGAAACTCCTAGGACTTTCTCCCACCTTGACCAAGTATTTAAGACCCTGACTCTGGTCTGAGCTTCAGCCTTTCCAGCCATCACTTCTCTCAGGGTTCCTAGAGTTCTGCCACTTTGGGTATCATCCAGTTCCCTAAACATACCAGACATTTTTATGCCCCAGTGCCTTTGCACATGCTTTCTGGAATTCCATTTGCCTTCATATCCATTAAAATGACTCTTATTTATTCTTACTAATTTTTGTATCTAGACTTTAAATTCCTCAATGTAACTGATATCTTACCTTGCTATCCCCAGCATACAGTTCAGGATTAGTGGAAGGCTGAGACTAGTATCTGTAAATAACGTAGGACCAGCCTTCACATAAGTATGGGAGAGGGAGACAGTTTAAAAAGTTACCATGAAGTGTCATGGTAGCCGTGTTTCCACCCAGTAGGAAAATCCATTTTTGGCTCAAACCTTATTGTGGAAGTTACTTTTCCTACCAGAGAGGTACCAGGCTAGAACCTTCAGAAATTCTTCATGACAACTCTTTTATTTTTTAATTTTTTTAATGCCTATTTATTTTTTAGAGAGAAAGACAGACCACAAGCAAGGGAGGGGCAGAGAGAGAGGGAGACACAGAATCCAAAGCGAGCTCCAGGCTCTGAGCTGTCAGCACAGAGACTGACAGGGCTCAAACTCAAAGGGTGAGATCATGACCTGAGCCAAAGCCGGACACTTCACCGACAGAGCCACCCAGGTGCCCTGTGACAACTCTAATCATAGATGGACCACAGGAAGTGGGGAAGCCCAGATTATGGATCATAAGTGTAGTTCTGCACACAGTGAGTAAGGGAGAAGGCGGTGGTTCACTGGAAAACAAGAATGCAGGCATTCTCCAGTGAATATTTAGAAATATCATTGATGGGCCATAAAGTAAACTTTGGGCAAAAACATAAGCAGAAGCAGAGAATTTTCTGCAAACAAGCAGTCATGTGAGACCAGACATGTGTGAGCAAACAGAATGATCTATCTTCGGAAGGAAGTCAAACATGTCTCTGGGAGGAACTAGATGGAACCCATTCTATTGGCTGTTGCAAGCCTGGAGTTTTTACCAGGTGCCTAGTGAAGGTGAAGCGGCAGCTTGCACAGACCCGAGTATGGCCCACATAGCTTTTTCTGTACTGATGTCCTCTAGTTGCCAAGTTATATAGGTTTCTTATTCTACAATATGGGCTCAATGTTCTCTAGTAGCATTTTTGTTGCCTTCATTAAGTCCTAAATTACAGAGTCCCTCCAGTTACTATTTAAGGGTAACTGAGTTGGGTGCCTCCGACCTGACACATGAAAGCATGATTTGGATGCCCACACAAGACATTCATTCATTTGACAAGTATTTGTGGATCCACTACCTTGTGCCAGATACCAGAGGTACAACAACAAGCAAGGGGTCCTCTTGGAGTTAACAGTCAAATGGGAGGGGAGATGCTGACCAGCGGCCAAGACTTACACTGCAGGGCACTCTGTGTTACGAGGGAGAAGCAGAAGGGGACACAGAGGCAAAGAGAAGAAGCATTCGAGCCAGACCAATGGGGTCAGGGAAGGCTTCCTGGAGGAGTGATCCTGAGACATCCCATTAGACAACATGGGACGGAAATGGAAGACGGATGCATGGTCCAGGCAGGATGGGGTGGGGAACTGAGTGTGCCAAGATTTGGAGTCAAGGGAGGGGAATGTGAGGAGAGCAGGGCAGGTCCAAGTATGGAGCCAGCCAGCTTCAGCCTGTCTATACACATTGCCAAGGAAGAGAATGGACAGCAGGAGGCAGAGCCTCGGCTCAGCCCGCACATGACACCCCATTTTTACCCTAGTCATGGGCTTAGAGAGTCAGCTCCACCAAGCCCGCTGGGCCAAGGTGGCTCTTATCACCCCAGCCCAGCAGCTCAGAGACCTCCCAGACTTCATCACACGAGGAAAGTCCCAGCCGTGGCTGGAGTCCTGTTTGGCCCTCTCCTTCGTTCCCCACCCCACTCTGAGCACAGTAGTAGCTAGCAGGAGGGCCGCCATCTTGGACAGCACTGCATCCGGGGTGGCGGTGAGCGTGGGAGATCCAAAGGCCTGGCCGGTTCGGTCAGGAAAGCTGTTCGTCACTACGTGGCCCAAGGAAGAGACGACTGGCTGTATCTCAGGCACAAATGTAGGCGGTCAGATGTGGTATGGCTCTGTGCAAGTGCTCAAAAGAGCCTTCTGGAAGGGATTCTTATTATCTCTCCCAGCATCCAAGAGTCATCTCCTCGAGGACGTGCAACATGGAAACCCAGGATTGGGACAAGGGCAAAGCTGCTTTAACCATATTTTATAGTTTACAGACATTTTGACACTCTCTGAGCACAGCCTGTGCTCTGGGCTTCCTCCTAGGTATGTTAACATCTGCATGAAGCTATTTCCTCACAACAAACCTACAGGATAAGCACTGTATCCCCATTTCTCAGATGAGGAAACCGAGGTCCAGGGTGGCGTAACAAACTTGCCAAAATCTCGTTCCTAAGTGAAAAAAAGAAAATCTGAACCAATCTGAATCCTGGCCTCCTGCCTCTCTCACTCCCCTCCCCCATTAGCTCGTGCCATCATCCCCAGAGGCCTGGCAAGTTCGGCAATATCAATGGTCTAGGCTGAAAAGAGTGAGCCCCTCACGGGTGGCAGAAGGTACCAGAAACATGTGTTTCAGTCTGATAAGTTTGGAGTGGTCAGCACATTTTCTGAGGCAGCTCCCCCTCGCTGAGCACCACCTCCTATCATTTCATTCTGACCTTTTAATGAAAAATAAACGTCCCCCTGCCTCCGCCCTGCTTACTAGTCCAGATCAGGCAATTATACAGTGTTTGTGTGTGTCGGGGGAGGGGAAGGAGGGACGGGGATCTGAGACACCAGGTTGGCAGTGAGCGGTGATGGCGGTGAGGAAAGCCAGCTGGCCCCCCATGGCTTTCCCAGGACCCTCGGCCACATCTGCTAATGCCCAGAGCCGCCCGGTGCCGTCCCGGTAAGGCAAACCCACCAGTCCGCATGTCATCCCCAAACTATAGATCTTACTTTCCAATCAAATTCTTACACAAGGCCATAGGCACACTGGTTAAGGGCACAAGACCTGGCATGACACTGACCTTCACTCTGAGCTTGGACGAATGGCTCCATCTATCAGAACCTGAGTGTTGTCTTCTATAAGATGGGGATAAGAGCAAGAAGCTTACAGGATTCAATGAGATAAGTCACATTAAGAGCCAGGTTCGTGATGAGCACCCAAGAGACATTAGTCGTCGGACCGTGTTGTTAGTTTATGCTGAAGAGTAATGAAGAAAAATGCACATATCGTAAGTGCACAGCTCACTGTTTTTCACTAACTGAACACACCCGTGGATGCAGCACCCAAAGCAAGACACAGAGCAGGCTCAGCATCCCAGAAGTCCCTGCCCTCCCCCCACTCCACACCTTTCTGGCCTCTACTGCCTCCCAAGAGTGACCTCTAATCCTGCTTCTGGTTTTGCCTGCACTGAAGATGGCTGCTAGGTCTGTCACTCCTGTGCGATCCAGGCCAGTAGTAACAGGACAAGTAGTAACAGGACAAGATCCAGGACAAGTCCTTCAGATGGAATTATCTTCTACGGTCTCCACAACAGCCCTCTGATATGTGTACGCACGTCCCCCTCATGTTACAGATGAAGAAGTGATGAAGATGCTACGGAATCTACGAGAATGTTGGTGGAACAGAGTTTAGCAAGATCACGGCGAGCGCCTCGAAATGCGGAAGTCAACAGCAATTGTTCACACCGGAGACAAACAACAGGGGACTGAAGCTTAAAGCGTCATTGCGAAATACTTAGGATGAATTCAACAAAATATGTACAAGCCTACGCGGTCAGAATCGCAAAGCGTTGCTGGAAGCATACAAGGAAGACCAAAAAAAGTGGGAAGATACACCGCATTCACGAATCAGAGGACTCCAGAGTGTTGAAATGTAGATTTGCCCCCAGTTGATCTATAATTTCAGTGTGATCCCAATCGCATTTTTTTTTTTAAGAAATTGAAAGCGGATTCTAAAACTTATGTGAAAGTGTGAAGAGCCTAAATAAACAATTTTGCAAAACCACATTTTGGAAGATTTACATGACCTGATTTTCAAACGTACCATACAGCTACTGTGATCCAGGGTGGTCTCAGAGTCAGGATAGACAGACGTCTACATCAAAGAAACACAGTGGAGAGTCTAGACATAAACCCACATAAATACATGGTCAGTTGATTTTTGACAAATATGCTAAGGTAATGTGATGAGAGGGAAAGTCTTTTTCACGATTGGTGCTGGAATGATTGGATTGCATACGCAAGAGGAAGGAAGGTAGGAAGGAAGGAAGGAAGGAAGGAAGATGAAGAGAGAAAAAGAAAGAAAGAAAGAAAGAAAGAAAGGGAGAGAAGGGGAAAGAAAAAACGAACTCAAATTCGAATCTTGAGATTTGCCTCTCACCCTAGCCATAAAGTTAACTTAAAAACTGATTGCAGGGGTGCTCAGTCGGTTAAGCATCCGACTTCGGCTCAGGCCACCATCTCACAGTTGGTGAGTTCGAGCCCCGCATCAGGCTCTGTGCTGACAGCTCGGAGCCTGGAGCCTGCTTCAGATTCTGTGTCTCCCTCTCTCTCTGCCCCTCCTTCACTCGCACTCTATCTCTCTCTCTCTCAAAATAAAATAAAAACATTAAAAAAATTTTTTTAACTGATTGCAGACATAACTACAAAAACTAAAACTATAAAAGTTTTATAAGAAACAGAAGAAAATCTTTGCAACATTGGGATAAGCAATATTTCTTAAATAAGACCTAAAAATAAAAAACAACCACGGCCCACTTTTTTAAATGATCAATTGGACTTCATCAGAATCTTAAAAAATGCCTTCTTTTTTTTTTGCAAGTCAACATTAAGCTACATAAACAAAAATAAGGTACATATTGGAAAAAATATTCATAACGTCTGAAAAAGGACCTGGGTCCAGAATATTGAAAGAACTCTTACAACTTGATAATAAAGAAAGAAACCAAACTTTTCATATGGGCCAAACACTTCACAAGAGAAGATATACAAGCAGCCAATATGCACATGAAATGATCCTTAGTCATCAAGGGAATAGAAGCTAAGAGCAAAATGAGATTACGCGGCATGTCTGAAATGAGAATGTCTAAAATTCGAAAGATTGACATCACCAAGTGTTGGCAACGGGGAGGAACAGGTGGGATTCTCTCACACTGTTGGCGAGAATGCAAAACAGTACAGTCACGTTGGAAAACAGTCTGCCAGTGTCTTCGTTAAACACACACTTACCGTATATATAACCCGGCAATCTCACTTGTAGTTATTTGCCCAGGATAAATTAAAACAGGTGTCCATACAAAGGCTTGTGTGTGAATATCAGGTCAGCTTTATTCATAGTAACTGAAAACTGGAAATGACTCAAATTCCCATCAACTGACAAACAGATACATGTATTGTGGGATCGCCCATTACAATGGCATCATACTCAGAAATAAAAAAGAACACAGTGCTGATATCATGCCGCAGCCTGCATCAACCTCAAGACACTTTGCTGAGCAAAATGATTCAGAACCTAAAAGACTACATACTGTATGATTTTATTTAGAAGTTCTAAAAAGGATAAAATTTTTTAATTTTTTCAAAGTTTATTTATTTTGAGAGAGACACAGAGACAACGTGAGTAAGGAAGGGGCAGAGAGAGGGGGGGAGACAGGGAATCCCAAGCAGGCTCTGTGCTGCCAGGGTAGAGCCTGATGTGGGGCTTGAACTCACGAAACTGCAAGATCGTGACTTGAGCCGAAACCAAGAATCAGACATTTAACCAACTGAGCCACCCAGGCGCCCCTACAAAGGATAAATGTAATCTAAAGGGATAGAAAGCAGATCAGTGGGAGACCAGGGTGTCTGGGAAGAGATCCAAGGAGCCTGTGGGGGGTGATGGAAATGTTCTATTCTATTGGTACTGATGGTGGTCAGTGGGTTTACTGATTTGTCAAGTCACTGGACTCTTAAAATAAGCATTGTATATATACTATGATAATTATATCCGAGTTACTAACAAAATGATTTCTGTAACAAGCAAAGAATGGAAGCTGTTGGTTTTATTACTATTATATACTATGTCCCCCAAACTGCACCAAGCCCTTTGTGGGTATCATTTCATTTAATTTTCTCAACAGCCCACTGATATATGTACACTAACGTTATTCCCATTTCATAGAGAAGAAAACAGAGGCTCCTGAAAGGATGTGGAATAAGGTGGCCAAAGTTTCGCTGCTAATAAGTAATGCAGAATTAGAACTCAGGCTCTCCCAGTGAGTCTACTGCCTCCAAAGCACAGAGGAAACCCACTCTGTGCACTTAAGTTTTTCCCACTCAATACATGGTTGTAACTGATACTGTTCTGTTATTTGCAGAGGTGATAAGTAAAGCACCCCCCTGAAAGTGTAAAGCTCACGGGCACGTGAGTCTGTGGGATGCCTCCAACTTGAACCCCACCTGGATGGGGCAGATTTCATCAGAGACCTCCGTCAGAAGAGAACGGGGCAGGGAAACTGAGGCAGAGGCTGAGCTGAAGGAAATGTGCACACATAGGGAAACATGGGGAACACGACTATCACGGGAACACACACCAGGCCCGGGACCCCCAGGAACGAGGAAAACTCCAAACCGCACCCCAGGTGGGGCAGAGGTCCGGAACTGACTTCCCAGTCTGGGCAGGGCAGGACAAGATAGCCTGGAGAGCTCAGGGTGACCAATGTGGCTGTTCAATTCCAGTCAGTGTGAGACAGGTCACTCCTGGCAGAGTGGAAAACATGCCCACGGCTCCCTCTGACCTCAGATTCTCCCCCTCGTTAAAACACCAGGAAAGCTTATCTTTGGAAATGAACCTGCTTCTCTGAGTCTGTGGTTGCAGAGGGTGACATCACACCCCGTAATCATGACTTTGGTCCTGAAACAATTATTCATCCTCTTCTATTTAAGATTGGTGGCCCCCACTCACCGGGTGACGAACCGTCCCCCTCTCCTGACCTGTGCTCTCATGGCTCCCAGTCTTCCTGGATTTTGCCAGGTGCAGCTGCATCCGGCTGGTTTGGGAGCCGGGCAGTGAGCACTGGGCACCAGCTAAGGAATTAAGAAAACATTAAATAATAATCATAATAAGGGGGAAGAAGACCAACGCTTTCTTCAAAACCTTGGGAGCTTCACGAGGGGCCCTTGTTGATAGATTGCCATTGATCAGGGTAGTATATGGGGCTGCTGAACCCAGAGGTGTGGGCCTTAGTGGTGAGATTCCTGGCCCAGTGGAGGAGATATTGGGAAAGCTCTCATCCAACTGACCCCAAGGGAGCCACGCGTGTGCCCTGCACGTGCCCTCGGTCAACAGGATTTTCCCTGCCTTCCGCTAGGACTCTAAGTTGTGTTGCATCCATGAGAGGACTTGGCATGCCATCCTACAAACTGTCACGCAACGGCTGTCCCGGCTGAAGAACCGTCCAAAGGACAGAGTGTGAAGGACCACAGCGGGTGGCCAAAGCCCTAGTACAACGCGGTCAGAGGGTTGGCTCTGTTTGGAGCTCACTGGAGGCAGGAAACAGCGAAGACTTTCAGCTTCCAGGCCAGCGTGGTGCCGAGTGGAAGGGGCAAGCCAGAAGCTACGCCAGTGCAGGTAACGGCAGTGGCTTGCAGAGAAATCGGGTTTCTGGCGTCAAGTACTCAGCGGCAGCTTCGACCGCGGCCCCGCCAGCGAGCCAGGTTCGCCGTGATTTTACAGGTACTTAGAGGCTTGGCCTCTGGCCAACTCTTCCATTCTCACCCATCAATTCTGGGAGCTACTCCGTGTGTTTTCTTCCCAGGCACGTGCGCTGCCATTTGCAACCGAGAAACAGGGATGACGCAACTCTTAGACATTTAGGGACAATATCAAGAGGATTTCGTGACCTAGTGGCCCAACAACTAGAACAGTGACTGACACAGAGCAGATACCTAGTAAATACGCGAAATCTTATCTCGTGGATGGAAGGAAAGGAGAAAGGAGGGGAAGGAGGGAGCAAGGGAGGCGGGTACAGGCCAACAGTGTGCATGTGGTACAAGAGAGGATTCTGGAGCCACAGATTTCTGACGCGGACAGCTTCGTGGATGGTGTCCCCATCCCTTCGACACGGAAGACAGAAGATGCAACAGGTTTAAGGAGGAAATGGGAAGTCAGGTTTGGGGTGGGGTGGGGTGGGAGTTTCCTCCAGGTACAGCTTTTTCAGCAGAGAGTTGGATATTGAGATCGAGAGGTCAAGAGGAAGCTCCCGCGACATGATGATGACCCGGGGGTGACCAGAACAGAGTGGTAAGTGAGCGTCGCGAGCAGAAGAAACCCCCTGGTGAAAAGAGGAAATGGCCAAGGATAGAATTCTGAAAAGTACCAGCATTTATAGATGACCCGAGAAAGACTTGCTTACAACAGAGACTGAGAAAAACCGTCAGGAGTTCAAAAAAAACCACGACCGGCTCTGGAGAGCTGAGCCCGTGCGCCAAGATGCACTCAAAGGCGTGCTTTGCAAGGACCCAGGCAAGACGAAGACACCTTTCCGCTTCTGCCTTCGCGGTGCTCCGGCCAAGCTCCTGCCTTCCCGGCCTCCTTGCTGTCCACAACGTGGAAGGTAGACCTGCACGCTCAGCTACAGACGTGCATGGGCACCCGCTGCGGGCTAGGCCCTATGCAGGGCGGTCTGCATTTGTTGTCTCGTGTATCTTTGCACCACAAGTGAATCGTTACCCTTGGTCCCATTCATCTAGTGAGGAAACTGAGGTTCAAAGAAGCAAGCTGATCACGTGCCCGACTTCCCACTGGGGTGGCTACCAGAATTGTTCCGCGAGAGATTCTGAGACTGAACAAGGATGGAGGTAGAGGCAGGAAACTTCCAAAAGAGCAGCCACTTTGCACTGTGAGGCACTGAGGCACAGAGCTGCTACTTGCCTGACGTCGCACGGCTAGTGGCTGGGTATCCACCCTGGCTTGCTGCCTTCAGGATGACGATGATGACGCTGACAATGGTGATGATGATGACAGTAACAATAATGAATAACAATAATCGCTGCTACAATTACAAGGCACCTGTTATGTACCGAAACCAGTGTTCCTGGTATTATCTCATTTAATCTTTATGACAACCCAATGAGGCAGGGGTTATCATAAACCACCCTTTGACTGTGGGTGTAATGGGGCCCGAATTGCCACCATGAGCTGTGAAAATCTGTCTACCTGGCTCAGGGCTGCAGGGGAGCATGCCGGACGGGACGGGGGGACAGCGAGCCCAGCAGGGCAGATCCAGGCTCCTCAGACCTGGGAGCAGCCCCTGGGAACAGACAGCCCAGCCCGGCCAGAGAGGCGCTCTGCCCAGACAGACCACAGAAGCGTCTGGGTAGCTGCTGGCTCCTGCCCTCTGTGAGCCTGTAACAGCTTGTGCGGGTCTCTGGGATGAGGCGAGCAAGGACTGGCCCTCCCGTCCTCAGTGCTGGCCAGGAAGCTGCACTGCGCTGTGGGGCTCATGTCTCCGAGCCCGCCCAGACCCAAGACCTTGAAATGAGTGGGGAATGGGGGTCTACAGGCTGGGGCGGTGGGTAGAATAGGATCCCCAGATAGCAGACCCTGGGGAGGATTTCAGCACCACCACAGAGCTCTGTCCTTAGTCTTTTCTTAGTCTTTCTTCCAGAACTAGGGCCTGCTGGGAAGTTTATTGCCTTTCCTTTTCAGTCACATTTGAAATAATATTTCGGTGATATTCCTAGCAAGATAGTAGACCTGGTGAGGATCCCAGTGCCTGCTTGCTACTTAGTATAAATAAACATTTATTGAGCATTTACCATGTGTGAGGCAAGGAGCCATGAACCTTGCCATCATTGTCTCTAATGGTCACTACAACCTCATGAAGCAGGTTCTAGTAAGATCTCCATTTTACAGGCAAGGAAACTGAGGCTCGGAGAGGTGAAGTAACTTCCTCACAGTCACATAATTAAAATATAGCAGAGCTAGGATTTGACAGGAGCCCATGCTCACAACTGTCCCACTATGATGCCATTCCAGAGAGTGGGGTGTGTGTGTGTGTGTGTGTGTGTGTGTAGAAAGGCAGCTAATTTGGTGGAGACTTTTGGGAACCTCAGCCTTGAGACTTCTTGCCACCCTATGAAGGCTGTGTGACCTTGATGAAGGAACTTCACATCTCTGAGCCTCAGGTTCCTCATCACTTTTTCCAAACATCTAGTATGGAAAGAGAAGGATACATAACCCCCTAAAGTAACAAACACCAATGCAGTAAAAATACAATGCATGAGTGAGTATACGTAGATACCTGTGTGCGCGTGTTTGTCTATGAGTGTAGCGGTTCCCCAGGCAGGTGTGTGAATGCACATGCATGTACGTTCATTTGCAGCAGGCACACTCAGCCAGAACTCATGTGTGTCCCCTCTCTGCCCCTGGTCATGCACTGCAGGTCCCGGAAAGGTATCCAGAGCTCACTCATACCCATCTGCCTGCTGTACTTCTAAACCGTTCTCTCTGCAAGAGATGACCGTCACCTCCCAGCTGTTAAAGTCTGGGCTGTGGCATAAGTGGAAGCGAAAGTCTGCTCCCAAACTGAAGCCACAGCCTGCCCGTTCAGCCCCCTGGCCACCCGGCCCACTTTGCCTTCTCATGGGCCAGAACTGACCACTGGGAGATTTCCCTTAGACTGGGTGAGGGAGCCAGATGTGACCCCCTAAGGAAAAGGGGACGTCAGACAAGGTGAAGGGGTGAGGGACAGGGTACTTGTTTTGGGCCCCAGTTTACTCTCTCAGGAGTCTAAGTAAATGCGTCTTCCACAAAGGCAGGGACCTGGGCTTGCTCGCATAGAATGAATGCTCCAGAAATATATGCCACATATATAGATAGAGATATATAGATAGATAGATAGATATAGATATAGATATTGATATTGATATTTATCAACAACCCTCAAAAAAAGCCCCATTTTATATATGAGAGAACTGAGGTTCAGAAAGGTTAAGTAACTTACACAAGGTCACACGGCATCGAAGCAGCAAAGACAACATTCCAACCCAGTCTCTCCTATAGCAAAGCCTGTCCTTATTCCACTGTGCCCAGGAAGGTATCAATCTCAGGCAATCCGGTGAGGTCGAATGTAAGACAGCTAGGCTTTCCCAATCTGCCCTGACATGGAGCCACAGCCGACGAGAACGGGCGAGCGGGCACTGTCCCAGCCCGAGACTGCGGCCAAGGGAGCCACTGACACAGAGGCCAGCTTAGCAGTGCTCTGAGGGGCAAGGGCTGCATGCTGTTTCCCCAGCCAGAAACTGGTCTAACGCACCACATCTCTCAAGTTCGGCTGAGACTGGAAGAGTGTTCTAGGCAGGGAGATCAGCACATATGAGGTATGGCCAGAGTGTGGGGTGTGTGTGCTTGGGGGACAGGGTCAGAGACGAGGCTGGAGAGAAGGACAGGGGTCAGATCCCAAAGGGTCTGTTGAAGCCACCTGTTTAGTTTCCCAAACTAGGTGGCTTAAAACAACGGAAATGTTTACCCTCGCGGTTCCAAAGGGCAGAAATCCAAAATCAGCTTCACTGGGTGTCAAGGTGTCAGCAGGGACTGTGTTCCCTCCAGGGGCCCTAGAACAGAATCTGTTCCGGCCGGCCTCTTCCAGCATCCGGTGGCTGTCAGCAGCCCTTGGTTTCAGCCACCTGCCTGCAACCTCTGCCTCTGTAGCATTGCTTCCCCCCTTCCTTCTGTGCTCTCCTCCTCTGTGTGTGGCAAAATCCCCCTCTCTCCATTTTATGAGGATACCTGGGATGGGATTTAGAGCCCATCAAGATAATCCAGGATAATCTCCCATCTGAAAAGCCTTAATTTAATCACATCTTGCAGAGACTTTTTTAAAAACGGTAACTTCTGGGGCACCTGGATGACTCAGTAAGGTAAGCGACTCTTGATTTCGGCCCAGGTCACGATCGCACGGGTCGTGAGTGCACGCCCCGCATCAGGCTCTGAGCTGACTGTGCAGAGCCTGCTTGGGATTCTGTCTCTCCCTGCCCCTCCCTGCTATAAATAAATTAATTAATTAATTAATTAACTAACTAACAAAAAATTTTTTTAATGGTAACATCTTCAGGTTTCAGGGATTAGGACTAGATATCTTTGGGGCCTTTTAAGTACATTTCCACCTTGTCTTGCTGGCAGTGGGGGCCATCGGAAGGTTCCAGGTAGCAGAGTGCTATGCTGAGATTGCTTTTCTTAAATGAATGTGGATTTCTCTGTGTCTGTGGGAAGTTCAGCTGCCAGACCAAGATTTCTGAAAAGTCCCAGACACTTGCAATCTTCGCTCACTGCTGGCTCCCTCTTGCCCTGGATTCACTTTTTCACGTAGGATCCCCTATGCTGCTGTTCAAACATAGAATCAAATCTTCCTTCCTTGATCTTGACCCCCACCAAAAAGAAAAGAAAAGAAACTCACGCAAAACGCTGGTATGTGCTGATGACTTCACTGAAGGTCTGCGGTGTCAGAGGGAGTTTGCGTCGTGCTTTGCAATTTTAGTAAATATGAAAGGCCTTGTTCTTCTATGGCCTTGAGCCACTGTAACCACCTGGCATCTCTCGCTGGCCACCTTCTTCTCAGACTGTCCCCTCCTGCCATTGCCCAGCCCCACTTGTCTCCATTCTCTCTTACCACCTCCCTTTTCCCTGCTAACCTCCCCCCCACCTCCAAATGCCTATAACTGATAAAACTGAGCAGTTAGGATATGCCTGGCCCTCTCCAAGTGAACTAGTATTTTTCTAAGCAAGGGTAACTCCCTTCTCAAGAGGTTCTCTAAAATCAGCAGCTAAAATAAGAATTTTTCATTCCACTGCACATATATATATATGCATGTTATAGGTAAATCAATTTAGAGGGTTATCGTCTATGTAAATAGACACACGCCTACACAGATACACACACACACACACACACACACACACACACACACAGGCACACATGCCCCAAAGGTCACAGCTCAGTTCCAACTTGAAAGAAGCATGTTTTAATATCACCACCACAACCAACCGACCCGTCTGGTTGGAGCTGTGGTTGGCAACAGGTAATTAGCGTTCACCAGGATGACCAGGCCCAGTGCTCCATCACAGATCCCAACAGACTGCTTCACAGCAAGAGGCTCAGCTTTGGTGTAATTACCTATGCCCTGCACATCGGTTGCCCTGGTGTGATGTCAGTCCCTCCACATTGTTTATTTTAATTAAATCAGAAATTGTAGGTCTCAGGTGCCTGTAATTACAGCCTATGAACTAAATTGACTGAGGCCCCTAATTAACCTGAAACACGTCTACCTGACTGGAGGTGTAAGTTTGGACTTGACTGGTGCAAGGCACTGCATCAGCACTGAAAAGAAAACTGGGGAAGACCAGGTAGAGACTGGGATAGGGCAGCCCTCATCCAAAAGCAGCCACACGACAGCCTGTACCCTCTAGACCACATAGTGGGTTCAACTGCATTCCCAAATGTGCCGACTAGCACCGGACACAGTCAATAAAAGTGCACTTACAACATCCGAAAGTCAATTAATATGATAACACCATATCACTAGAATAAAAAACAAAAACTACATGATTATCCCAATAGATGCAGAAAAAAAAAAACACTTGACAATATTCAACACCCTTTCATGATAAAAAACACTCAACAAACCAGGAATAGAAGGAAATTTCCTCAACTTGGTAAAGGACATCTATGAAGAACCCACAGCTAAGATCATACTTAGTACTGGATGCTTTCTCGCTAAGACGAAAAACAAAAGGATGTCCACACTCACCATTTCTATTCAATACTGTCCTGGTAGTTTCAGCCAGGGCAATAAGGGACAAAAAGAAATAAAAACATCCAGATTGGAAAGAAAGAAGTAGAACAATCTCTAGTATATATGACATCCTCTTATACAGAGAAAACCCTAAGGAATCCACCAAAAGACTCTTAGAATTAATAAATGAGTTCAGCAAGGTTGCAGGATACAAGGTCAACATACAAAAATCAAATGATTTTCTATATATTCACCATGAGCAATCCAAAAATAGAATTTTAAAAACAAGCCTGTTTACAATAGCGTCAACAACAGTAAAATACTTGGGAATAAGTTTAACAAAAGACATGCAAAACTCGTAGCCTGAAAGCCATAAAACATTGCTGAAAGAGATGAAAACAGACCTATAAAATTGGAAAACATTTCCACATTCATGGATTGGAAGACTTACTTCTGTTAAGGTGGCAATATTCCCCAAGTTGATCAACAGAGTCAAAGCAAAATCCCTATCAGAATCCCAGCTGGCTTCACTGTAGAAATTGGCGAACTCATTCTAAAATTCATTTGTAATTGCATGGCCCTCAGAATAGCCAAAAAAAAAAATTTTTTTTTGAAAAAGAACAAAACAAAGCCGGAGTACTGACACTTCCCCATTTCAAAACTTACTAGAAAGCGGAAGTAATCGAGGCAAAGGAGAGACCAATAGACCAATGGAATAAAACTGAGAGTCCAAAAATAAACCCATGTGTCTATGGTCAACTGATTTTTGGCTAGGGTGCCAGCCCATTCAATGGGGAAAGAATAACCTTCCCAATAAATGCTGCCGAGGTACCTGCACAGCTACTTGCAAGAGAACAAAGGTAGACTGTTATCTCATGCCGTGTATAAAAATTAACTCAAAATAAATCAAAGGATCAAATATAAAGGTTAAAACTATAAAAATCGTAAAACAAAAAACATACTGGTCGATCTTCACAACTTTGGATCTCACAACGGTATCTTAGAAATGACACCAACAGCACTGGCAGCAAAAGGAAAAAAAATACATACACTGAACTCATCAAAATGCAAAACTTTTGTGCTTCCAAAGACTCTACCGCAAGAGTAGAAAGACACCGGGCAGAGAGTAAAATATTTGCAAATCATATATCTGATAAGGCACTTACACTGGAACATAAAAGAACCCTTAGAACCCAATAATAAAAAGGCAAATAACCCAATTCAAAAACGTGCAAAGGATCTGCATGGGCCTTTCTCCAAGGAAGACCTACAAATGGCCAATGAGCACATGAAAAGATGCTTAACAGTATTAGTCATCAGGGAAATGCACATGAAAACCACAATGAGACACCACTTCACACCTACTAGGTAGCCTGGATATCAACAAAAGTCAGGAAACAACAAAATGTCAGGGTTGGAGCCTTGGAGAAGTTGGAAGGCCCTCGCACTGCTGGTGGAAATGTCAAATGGTACAATCACTTTGGAAAACAGCCTGAGAATTCCTCAAAATATTAAGCACGGAATACGAATATGACCCAGCATTTCCAAGAGAAATATATACCTAAGTCCACACAAAAAAACATTTACACAAATGTTTATACTGTAATAACTCATAATAGTCAAACGGTAGATGATGGTTAAACAAGGGGTAGAAAATCCACACAATGGACTATCACTCAGCCATGAAAATAAAGAATGAAATACAGACACAGGCTACAACGTGGATGGACTTTGAAAACATGATAAGTGAAAGAAGCTGGTCACAAAAGGCCAAATGTTGTGTCATTTCATTTGTACGTAATGGCCAGAATAGGCAAGTCATAGAGGGAGGAAGTAGGTGAGGGGTTGCTTAGGGCTGAGGGAGGTAGGGGACCAGGGAAGTGGCAGCTCAGTGGTGCAGAATTCCTTCTCTTGAGGTGACAAAAATGTTCTAAACTTGACTGTGATGATGGCTACATATATCTGTGAATATACTAAAAAAAAAATTGAATTGTACGGTATGTGAATCAGATCTCAATAAAGCTGTTTTTATAGGTATATTGAGTACCTACTATGTGGCAGGCACTATATGCCAAGTGCTGAAAGAAAAGCCATTTCAATCTTGTTACGTGATATCTCTTTCATTTTTTAAAATTATTCTTCAATTTTTGGAAAATTAAGACAAACCATAGGAATAAAATGGAAATCATCCAGGAGTGCCTAGATGGCTCGGTCAGTTAAGCATCTGACTTAATTTCAGCTCACGTCATGATCTCATAGTTCATGGGATCGAGTCTGGTGTCCAGCTTTGTGCTAAGCATGGATCCTGATTAAGATTCTCTTGGGGCACCTGGGTGGCTGAGTTGGTTAAGTGGCTGACTTTGGCTCAGGTCATGGTCTCACGGTTTGTGAGTTCGAGCCCCACATCAGGCTCTGTGCTGACAGCTCTGAGCCTGGAGCTTGCTTTGGATTCTGTGTCTCCCTCTCTCTTTGCCCCTCTCCCACTCATGCTCTCTCTCTCTCTCTCTCAAAATAATAAATAAACATTTTTTAAAAAGATTCTCTCTCCCCCTCTGCCCCACTCTCTCTCTCTCTAAAAACAAAAGGGAAAGAAAGAAAGAAAGAAAGAAAGAAAGCAATCATCCATAATCATACCATCCAGTGACAGCCACAATTTATATTTTCATGCCTTTTCTTTATCTTTGGCATGCAGAAACCCTTTAATGCTTTAGGTACCATTTCAAACATCTTAAAGATACATATATAATGAACTCTTACGTGCTTCTCAACCAACTCAAGGAATAAACATTATTAACAAAATAAAACGCCATCAGTATGCATAACTCCACTGAGAAGCTAATCAAAGATTATCAAAGACGTAAGACAATGCTCGCCACGGTATCACCCTTCACAGCAAAGCAAATGCAAACTTAAAACTATCTCAGAGAAGTTTTTTCTGAACTTTGTTAAGTATAAAACAAAATTGTTATTTTCATTTTTAGTGTAAATTTTTTAGTAAGAATGAGAGATTTTTGCAAGTTTATTATATTCTCTTTAGAGAATATTTCTAAGGGAACTTATGTTTCTAGAGCACGTTTTGGTTCACAGAAAACTTGAGCAGAATACTGTAACTTTATGCTTCAGCAAATTGTATGTACAAGTCATAACCATCTTTCTTTAGCTTTTGTTTTTCACATTGATCTGAAAGATTTCTATGTCTATTAAGGGTAATAAGCCTTTCTGCAAGTATTTTTCTAATTTGACATTTTTCTTTTACTGTTGCTTAGAATATTTTTGAAGGTGTAGAAGTTCCCTGTTTTAAGCAGCCAAATATATTATTCTTATCTTCTGAATTTCTTTTCTTGCTCTTGGGCTCAGGTCTGTCACCATCTGAAAATCAGTTAAATATTTATTACACATTATTCTAGTTCTAAAACAAGCAACCTTAACTTTTCACAATGCTGTGTTAAGTAAAATTTGTGCATATCATAACCACCCAAAGAGAAAACTGCCTGCATTTTTAAAAATTAACTCTTTAATTCATCTGTAACTTAATTTGGGAGATGCTGTGAGCTAAAGTCTTAATTTGATTTCATTCCGACATTTTTTGAAAAATGAAAATTGCCCATCAAACAATTCATAGCACATCTTTTATCTTCTATTAAGTTCACAGTATTCGATGGCGCACATTTTAATGACATTCTCATTTTTGCTTTCTTGTAATTACATCTCAATGTCATTTAGAACCACTCTGGAAATCAAAACTCCAAACTATGCTAAACATCTGAATTAATGTGAGACTAACATCTTTGCAAGGCACACTCTTTTCAGCGGGCTACGTAGCTGTCTTTCCATGCATTCTTTCTTTTTCATGTCTCTTGAAGTTTGCAACTTGGATTTTAAGTTTTTCCAATACTTTATAACGAAAAGTTTCGGGTACAAAAAAGTTGAAAGAATTTTATAGCAGCACTTCTAGAGACACTATCATTAACACTTTACTCGCTCTACCGTGGATCTATCCATCTATCCATCCATCCATCTTGATTTTTTGATGCTCTTCAAGTTATATCACATACATCAGTAGACATCCCCCTAAATATTTCACGATGCATATAATTAACAAGAGTTCAGTATTTGTTGACAGGTTTTTTCTTTTGAGGTAAAATTTACATATAGTGAAAGGCACAAATCTGAACTGTACATTCATGAGTTTTGACAAACCCATATACCTATGTACCAAAGCTCTATCAAAATATAAGTATCACAGGGCACTGGGTGGCTCAGTCAACTAAGCGTCTGGCTCTTAATCTTGGCTCAGGTTCGTGAGTTCAAGTCCCACGTCAGGCTCTTGGCTAATGGCGTGGGGTCTGCTTGGGATTCTGTCTCTCCTCTCTGTCCCTCCCCCACTCATGGTTTCTCTGTCTCTCTGTCTCTCTCGCTCTCTCTCCCTCTCTCACTCTTTCAAAATAAATAAATAAACGTTTTTTTAAAAAGATATAGGCATTGCATCATTCCAGAAAATTCACTTATGCCCTTTCCTGTCAATGCCCATCCCCTACCCCCAGAGTCAATCACTATTCTGATTTTTTTCCACCATAGTTTTAGCTTTTTTTTAGAACTGCATGCAAATTAAATCATACAGTATGGACTTGTGTGTATAGCTTCTTTCACACAACAAAGTATTTTGGGATTCGTCCACATTGTTGCATGTATCAGTGATTTGTTCCTTTTTTACTGCTGCGTAGTAGTCCATTATATGCATATACCATAATTTATTTATCCATTCTTCTAGTGAGGGACACCTGGGCTGTTCCCAGTTTTTGACTATTATTAATGACGTCCTGCTAGAGACATTCTTGTACAAACTGTTTTGTGGACGCGTAGTTTCAGGTTTCTTGGCTAATTACCCAGATGTGCAACTGTTAGGTCACAGCATAGATACATATTTAGATTTTTGAAAAAATATCAGATTTCGCCAAACTCCCACCAACGGTGTATGAGAGTTCCAATCATTCCACATTCTTGATAACATTTGGGATTGTCTGTCTTTTTTTTTTTTTAATTTTTTTTTCAACGTTTTTATTTTATTTTTGGGACAGAGAGAGACAGAGCATGAACGGGGGAGGGGCAGAGAGAGAGGGAGACACAGAATCGGAAACAGGCTCCAGGCTCCGAGCCATCAGCCCAGAGCCTGACGCGGGGCTCGAACTCACAGACCGCGAGATCGTGACCTGGCTGAAGTTGGACGCTCAACCGACTGCGCCACCCAGGCGCCCCTGGGATTGTCTGTCTTTTTTAATGTTAGGCCTTCTCAGGGACGTGTACAGGTACCAGGCTGGGGTTTTCCTTTGAAGTTCCCTTGATGACTAAAGATATTGGGCATCTTTGTGTATGTCCATTGGCCAAATGTTCATCTTCTTTTGTGAAACTCCTATCCAATTATTTTGTCCATTTTCAATTTTTTTGTTTTTTTATTACTGAATTACAGGAGTTCTTTCAATGGTATCTTTCCTGGATACCATTTCTTTCTAAAATATCTGTTTCCCTCATGTTTTCTCTCAGTTTGTGGATTGCCTACTTATTTTCTTAGCAGGGTCTGTTTATAAGCAGAAATGTTCACATTTTGATGACTTACTGGTTTTTCTTTTATGAGTCCTAGCTAAGAACGCAGTCTATCTTGAAGTCATGATGGCATTCTCCTATGTTTTCTACTGAAAGCTTTTTGGTTTTGTGTACATTATGAAGTAGGAAATGAAGCCCCCTTTTTTTCCTTATGAATAACTATTCTAGCTTCATTGGTGGAAAGACTTTCCTAAAAAAAAAAAAAAGATTTTTCTTTTCTGCATTGAATTGCTTTGGTGCCTCTGTCAAAAATTAGTTGGCCACATTATATTGCACACCTGAAACAAATACAATACTGCACATCAACTATACGGGAATTAATAAAATTTAAAACTTAACAAGATTTTTTTAATTAGTTCGTCAGTTGATGACGAATGGATAAAGAAGATGCGGTTTACATACACAATGGAATACTACTTGGCAATGAGAAAGAATGAAATCTGGCCATTTGTAGCAACGTGGATGGAACTGGAGAGTGTTATGCTAAGTGAAATAAGTCAGGCAGAGAAAGACAGATACCATATGTGTTCACTCAGATGTGGATCCTGAGAAACTTAACGGAAGACCAGGGGAGAGGGGAAGGGGGGAAAAAAAAGTTACAGAGAGGGAAGGAGGCAAACCATAAGAGACTCTTAAATACTGAGAACTGAGGGTTGATGGAGGGTGGGGGAGAGGGGAGAGTGGGTGATGGGCATGGAGGAGGGCACCTGTTGGGATGAGCACTGGGTATTGTATGGAAACCAATTTGACAATAAATTATACATATAAATAAATAAATAAATAAATAAATAAAAGATCATTTTCTATTAAAAAAAAATTAGTTCGTCAGTTGAATCCTTTTCTGTGCTTTGGGTTCTGTTCCATTAATCCATTTGTTTATCTGTACGCCAGTACTCCACTCCTGATGCTTAAAGCTTTAAAATGAGTTTTGAGGTCAGTGTAAGTCCTCCAACTTTGTTCTTCTTTATCAGGATTGCTTTGGATATTCTGGGTGCTTAGCATTTCTAGATGTTAGAGTCAGTTTGCCAATTTCTATGAAAGACCCTCCGGAATTTCTATTGCAATCAAGTTGAATCTAGTGGATAGTTTGGAAATAATTAATATCTTAACAACACTGAGTTTTCCGATCTGTAAATACCCAATGATTTTGGTCTTCTCTAAATACCCCTAGCGATGGTGTATGCTTTTCAGTGCAGGTCCTACACATATTCTGGGAAATTTAATCCTCAGTATATTTTGTTTGTTTGTTTTTGATGCTCTGGCAAAGGGATCTTTCACTTCCCAAATACTTGTTGCTGGTATATAAATAATAAAATTGATCTTTGTATATTAACCTTGAACCCTATGAACTTGCTAATTCACTTATTAGCTCTGGTCGTTGTGGGGTAGATTTCTTAGGATTCTCCACATAAACAATCATAACATCTGAAAATAAATACAATATTATCTCTTCCTCTCCTATCTGTATGCTCTTTTTTTGACCTTTTTATTTCTTTTTGCAATTGCTACAACCTCGGTACAGTATTAAACAGGAATGGTGAGAAAGGACATTTTGCCTTGTTGCCAATCTCAGTGAGAAAGTCTTCAGTATTTGACCAGTAAATATGTTTGCTATAGATTTTTAATAAACAGCTTTTTTCAGAATGATAAATTCTCCTTTTATTCCTAGAGTACTGAGTTTTTGTCATGAATAGATGTTCATTTTTGTCAAATGCCTTTTCTCCTTAACATATGTTTCTTCTTAAGTCTGTTAATGTGGTGGATTGTACCATTGGATATGCCAATGTTAAGCCAACTTTGCTTTTCTGGGATAAGTCCTACTCGGTTGTGTTATGTTATCCTTTTTGTATATTGCTGGATTTGTTTAGCAATACTTTGTTAAGGATTTTTTAGCCTACATTCATGCAGAATTTTAGTACTTCTTTCTCCCTTTCTTTCTTTCTTCCTTTCTCTTTAGGAATTTCTGTGAGGTTTCGTATTATAACTTCATAGATGAATATTATAAAATGAATTGTGAAGTGTTTCCACCTCCTCTAGCTTCTGAAAGAATTTGTGTGAGATTAATGTTATTCCTTCCTTAAATGTTGAAAGAATTCGCAGTGAAAATATGTAAGTCTGGAATTTCCTTTGAAGAAGGAGGGCTTTTTAACTTCTTTGACTCTACATTTACATAAAGAATTTGGCATTTGTTTATTTGTGTATTTGGGGAAGGAGGTTATTTTAAAATCAGTTGTTCATTTTTTTTCAGCTTTGTATCAAATAGAGTTCTTATCTAATGAGGTGCAATCTTCTCCATCTTCCACGGCCTTACATTCAAAACCAGCAGAATACATTAAAATCTATAGTCTCCAGCAGACCCTGCTACTTAGTTTCTCTTTGTCTCAACCCTCATCTATATAACTTTCCCTGGGGTGTCTATTCTCCCTAGTATCGGTGTAATATGGACCCAACTGTCTACCCTAAAAACTTCAGAAAAAACATATTCTCCAAAAGAAAATATTGAGGATGGCAAGAAAAGCAATACTCACAGGCTTGAGAGATGGCCATGCAACTTTTTAATTGCTGCAGATACTATGTTTCTAAGTCAATGCAAAGAGGGGGATGAGGAAGGAGGGTGTCCACTTTTATGGTGGTGATGCTGTGCTGTTTCTACGTCTTTATTAGAGAGGTTCATTGGAAAGCAAGGGAGGCTGTGCCAAGGGTAGCTGTAGCTAGCCAGATGCCATTTTAAACTGGAAATGTTCCAGCTGATTTCTTCGAGAACCCACACTGCTTTGCTCCAGAGATAAACAGCTGGCTGGCACACAGTATACGTTCAGCCCACAGGGGTTCATTTGTCCCTTCCTTCTGTTGACATTCTGCCCGAGTCATTGCCTATCTATATTCACCTGCCCTGACTGTTCTTTTGAGGGAAACAGATCAGTGTGTTCACAATTCCAGTGGAAACCAGATGATCACGTCCTCAACTACATTCAGAAATGAAGAGTCCCTTCAAGAATCAGAATGGATTGACAGCCATAGCCTCCGGGTTCCAAAGTTTTTCCTAATCAACTGCACCCCTGCTTACTCCAGAGTTTTTATAAGGTCCTGGAAATACCATCTGAAGGCCACTGGAAAGGCCTGAAGATCCTGGAAAGTCCACCGAAGATCCTACAAAGGCCCTCTGAACCCATTCAGTTCCCTCTGATTCGTGTGCCTCAGTTACTGTCAGATTAAAACTTGGATGTGAGGTGTCTGTGAAGGAAGAAGAACCATTTTCCTATAACTGCTACAAATAATATACAGGTACTGTGCACTTACTAGCTGACAAGTACGTTTAAAAGGATGATTTCAAAGATCAAAAGAGAGGATACTCCAAGAAGGCCCAATCCTGAGGAGCCAGAAGAAAGAGACGCATCAGGCAAGGTGTTTAGAGAGGCGCACAGCTTCCACGCCCTTTCTGAACATGCATTTTTCCAGCACTCCACATGTTCACCAACCTGGAAGCCCTTTGAATCCCACAATCTGGGGTTTTTTGATCATTGGCCACTGACGATTGAATATGATACTCCAGCCCCTTTCCCTTCGCAGGAGGTCAGGGGGTGGGGACTGAAAGTTCCAACTCTGTAATCACGTGGTTGATTCCCCTGGCAACCAGCCCCCATCCTTAGGGGCTTTCCAAAAGTCACCTCATTAACATAAACTCAGGTGTGTTTGAAAGGGGGTTGTTATAAATATCGAGACATTTTTATCGCTGTTATCACTTAGAAATTCCAAGGGTTTTAGGAGCTCGGTGTCAGAAACTGGGATGAAGACCAAATATATATTTCTTATTATAAATCACAATGTCACACTCCCTTACCTTCTTTGCTGCCTCCTCTGGGTGAGTTTAACTCTTTAGTGGTTGAGGAGCGGGGGGAAGAGTGGGGAGAGATAAATGAAAGCAAAAATTTGCCTAGTTGATCGGACCCCAAGCCAGTTTTCCAAAATCTCCAAGGAGATGACTTCCACCTTCTTCAGATCCAGGGTTGTTTTTGTTTTTGTTTTTGCTTTTGTTTTTCCTGAACTGGTTCTTTCAAGTAGAAAAAGTGACACAACAACGGGGCTCCATGAGTAATTGATTTATTTCCTTGGGTAAAACCACACCAACAGGAGAAACTAAGGAGAGTTCTGTAAGAGCAAATTCATTATCGTATCTCCAGTGCACTCAAGAAGTACGGACAAATGATCGAACAAATGAATGAATGGATGGATGAATGAATGACAGATATGAGCCATACACAAAAACAGGCTCAATGATTCCCTTATTAATCCACCACTTAAACCACTGTCTACAAGGTCTCAATTCTTGACCTTGGAGTAAAACTTCCTCAGTGCCTCCTCTCTTGTGGTCACAACCTGGAGTCAAAACTGTGCAGTTTCTGGCTCTTTACTAAGTCCACATCTTCATTCACTTTGTTGACCAAGATGTGATCATCCTGTTCACCAAGTTATGTTCATCTATTTCTTCTATCTCATCAACTCTATTCTGTTTCCTCCAACTAAATGCAACATTAAAGGGGCAGGGGGGGAAGGTCATGCTTGTACTATATACTCTTGCTCTTGGTTCCAGCTTATCAAGACAGAAGTCAACATCTGATTCAGACAAGGCCAACCCCACTTGTCTTCCAGGGATGTGGAATTCCAACACACTCTAGACTGGTCACTGGAAAGGAGATCTTGAGAAGCCTGAGATCAACCCAACATGTGGCCATAAAAACAGAGAATGTCAGTGTTCAAATAAAAGAGAAGAGGCACATACACTGAAGCAGAGATGAGAGGCAGAAAGTAAGAGCTCCCGAGGTTCTAGAATGTTCCATATGTAGTTCCAATCCCTCCCTGAGGACAAGCTGCATTCTGTGAAACAGCTCTGGTCCCTTGTAATCAATTGTCTGATCATGACAGCTTAAGCTAATACAAGTGGGCTTCTGTCATTTACAACTTAAGAACCCAAACAATGATGGAATGGACTCATGGTGCCTGACCTGGACTGGTGTGCTTGGTTCTTTCCCATCATTGACTGAGAGCTCCCTATGTACTAGGCAACATGTTAAGTACTCTATAGTATTTAAGCACTATATAGTTTTAAACTATATCAGAATTTTATTACAAAACCCAATAAAGTAGACATTATTGCTATCATCCTTATTTTATAGAAGAGGTCCAGAGAAGTGAAAGCAGCATCCAAAATCAGAGTTAGCAACTGGAAGAACAGGATTAAAAGGCAGACGGTCTGATACCTGAGACCACATTCTTAACCACTGGGCCATAGCATGGTCATGGATGCCCTTGGAAAAGCACTGGGGTAGCTAATAGGTCTGGAGATAACTACCTGATGCTATGAGTCTCTGGATTTTGCAGCTATTGAAGCCCCTCCATGAGATGAGTTCTGTGCACCCAGCACAAAGGGAAGCTCAGCAAGTCCATTCAAGAGGCCTGGCCTAGGGGGACAGCCTAGGCAGCACAGTGGGTCCCTGCCTGGGATAGCCATCCAGAATCACAGATCACTCAGCTCCAGGAGTCAGGAGCCAGCAGTGAGCAACAGGTTGGGATGGCCAGACCCGAACTGGGCCAGAAAGGCTCTGGGTTCAAACTTGGCAGTGACGGTCATCCAAGAGACACACTAGACTTAGGCTGTGGTTGAGGTTTGGAGGATGTGTGCATGTAGCAACAGACTTTTGCCTCTGATTTCCAAGTAAGTTAGTAGGAATAGGTGGTTGAGGGGATGAGGGGCAAAAGGCTTTCTCGCAGCAACATTCCAAATCTGATGCTCACAGTCTAATGCCAGGCAGGAAATGAGGGACCAAAATGCCCAAATGGCTTAGTCCTTGGAAGAACAACTAACTCAGCCAGTAGAGTTGTTAATGTCAAAGCGAAGACGAAACTTTCAGAAATGACGTCCCTGCCAGACTTGCTGGATATTTTATAAACTATTTACAATGATCATGTACTATCAAAATAAAACAGCAACCTTTTTTAAAAAAGAAATTGGTGTGCAGAAAGGGATTTTCTACTACACCTGTGATTTCCAATATGGTAGCCACACATGGCTATTAAGCACATGAAGTGTAGCTAATCCGAATTGGTATGTGCTCCAACTATAAAATACACACCAGATTACAAAAACTCAGTATGAAAAAAGGAATGTAAAATATTTTACTAATAATAGCTCATATACATTGTATGTTAAAATGATCATATTCTCTATTTCTTCGGTTAAATAAAATATATTACCAAAATTAAATTCACCTCCTTTTTAAACCTTGCTAATATAGCTACTAGAAAATGTTTAATTACATAAGTGATTCATGGTATTTTTCTATTGGACAGTTCGGCTGTAGAGACAATTCAAATAAGGCATGGTGGGGAAAGTCCTAGGCAGGTCTGTTAGTTTGCTATGGCCGTCATGACAAAGCACCACAGACTGGGTGGCTTAAACAACAGAAATTTATCTTCTCACAATTGTAGAGGCTACAAGTCTAAGATCAAGGTGTTGGCAGAGCTGGCTCCTTCTAAGACTCTCTTCTTGGCTTGTAGGTAGTTGTCCTATCCCTGTATCTTTACATGGGCTTCCCCCTGCGTGCATCTGTGCTCTATTCTCCTTATAAACACTGGGTCATAATGGGTTAGGGTCACCCTAATGACCACATTTTAACTTAACTGTCTCTTTCAAGACCCTATCTCCAAATACAGTCCACTCTGAAGTACTGGAGTGTAAGACTTGAACATATGAATTTGAGGGTAGCGGTGGGAGAGGGGAGACACCATTAAGCCTATAACAGTATGACACTGTCCTGGGTCTGAAACTTGTGTTCAGCATTTACTAGCTATATGGCATGCAAGGGATTTCCCCTTTCTTTACTGGAATTTCTTACCTTTAAAACAAGGATAATTTGGGGTGCCTGGGTGTCTCAGTCAGTTAAGCATTCGACTTTGGCTCAGGTCATGATCTTGGGGTTCATGAGTTCAAGGCCTGCGTCGGGCTCTGTGCTGACAGCTCGGAGCCTGGGGCCTGCTTTGGATTCTGTGCCTCCCTCTCTCTGCCTCTCCCCCGCTCGTATTCTCTCTCTCTCTCTCTCTCTCTCAAAAATAAATAAACATTTTTAAATAAAACAAAGTTCTATTTACTATTTCTCCTGATCACCAAAAAACCTGCCTGGTTTTTTTTTCTCAAAAATAGATATGGACAGAAAAATAAATCCAGCTTCAGTCCCTGTACTCAGAAATAACCATGAAACCTCTAGTTTTCCATGCATATTTTTAAGTAAATCAGGATCGCACTGAAGAATGCTTTGTATTGTACTTTTTGTGCTTATTATTTTATCACGAGCATTTCCTCAAGTTATGAGGGAGCTCTCTACAACGTAAATTCGGAAGACTGCGTTTTTCCATTTTTGTGAACGTATCAACTCATATGTAACCAATCCACTCTCCAGATAAAAGTTGCTTCTAATTTCCCACTATTACATATAATGCATTAATAAATAACCTTAAAAATGACTTCATTTAGGGACTCCTGGATGGCTCAGTTGGTTAAGCATCTGACTCTCGGTTTCAGCTCAGGTCGTATCATCGTCCGTGAGATCGAGCCCGAGTCAGGCTCTGTGCTGGCAGCGGGAAGCCAACTTGGAATTCTCTCTCTCTCCATTCTCTTAGACCCTCCCCCACTCGTGTGCTCTCCTTCTCAAAATAAATAAATAAACTTAAAAAAATGTCTTTATTTGTGTCATTTACATCTCTGATATTTCCTTAGTATAACTTCTGAGAAGTGGAATGGATTGGTCAAAGGATATGTACCTTTTAAGATTTTTTTTTCTATCTGTTGACAAATTCAGGAAGTTGAGACTCCTACTAGGAGTACAAAATTTTACTTTTTACTTTTTTCCCCACACTTTTTACAAAAGTGTAAAAATAGATATTACACTTTTTTATTTTTGTTTAAATTTTAGTTAACATACAGTGCAATCTTGGTTTCAGGATCTATTCTTTTTTTCGTATTTGTCAATTCAATGGATGAAAATGATACTTCTTATTTAATTTGAACTGTTTCATGATTTCAACAATTTAAATTATTTAAAAAAATAATAATAAAGTACCCAAATAGGAAAGGCAGCAACCCACTGTCTGGATAGCTGGAGAACTTCACAAAGTTCTCTGGAGTTCTGATTCTTGGTCACAAAACAGTAATACAGCTCCACAGAGATTTCCTATCCCATTTCGACTGGCTTACATTACACTCCTATATGTTCAATTCTTCATTTTTTTTTAATGTTTATTGATTTATTTTGAAAGAGAAGAAGTGGGAGGGGCAGAGAGAGAGAGAGAGAGAGAGAATCCCAAGCAAGCTCCGCACTGTCAGCACAGAGCCCGACTCAGGGCTCAAACCCACCAACTGTGAGATCATGACCTGAGCTGAAACCAAGAGTCAGACACTTAATGGACTGAACCACCCAGGTGGCCTGTGTTCAATCTTTTAAAACGCATCTGTACTAGTTTCCAAGGCTGTCAGAACAACTTACCATAAACATAGTGGCTTACAGCAGAAATTTATTCTCTCCCAGGTCTGGAGGCCACAAGTCTAGAATTGAAGTGCAGGCAGGGCTGTGCTCCCTCCAGAAGCTCCAGCAGAAAATCCGTCCTTGCCTCTTCCAGCTTCTGGTGGCTGCTGACATTTCTTAGCTGGTGACAGCATCCCCCAGTCTCTGCCTCTATCTTCGCATGGCCTTCTCCCTGTGTCTCTGCGTGTCTTCCCTTTTCTGTCTTATGAGGACGTCCGTCACTAGATTCGTGGCCTGTCCAGGCAAATCCTTGCCTTAATTACATCTGAAAAGACCCTATTTCCAAGCAAGGTCATATTCACAGGTTCGGGGGATTAGGGCTTGGACGTGTCTTTGCGGGGAGACCCTATTCAACGCACTCCAGTTCCGGAGCAGGGCCCTCACTCAGAATGTCCTTTGAGGTTCCCTATAAGATGCGTTCACTCAAGTCCCTTTATAAGAATATCGAGTGACCTGTCCCCGCTGAACGTGGAGTAAGAAACCAAGGAGAAATAACTCTCAGCAGAGGAGGGAGTTGTCTTGCTTCTATAACCCCAAATGAAGAGTTACCCTTCTTTTTGTTTTCATTGTTTTTAATGTTTATTTCTTTTTGAGAGAGAGACAGAGACAGAGTGTGAGCAGGGGAGGAACAGAGAGAGAGGGAGACACAGAATCTGAAGCAGGCTCCAGGCTCTGAGCTGTCAGCACAGAGCCCGACGTGAGGCTCGAACTCACAAACGGTAAGATCATGACCCGAGCCAGAGTCAGATGCTTAACTGACTGAGTCACCCAGGTGCCCCTTTTTGTTTTCATTTTCAGCCAATGCTTGTTGCTGTGAATCAGGTAACCTGCCAACTTAAGGTGAGCAGCAGCCAGAGTAGGATGTCACGTGTTGGCCAACACACAGCACCTACTCCAGAAACCTCAGACTCTAGAGGGAAAAAAAAAAAAAAAAAAAAACAAGCCGATTCTAATAAAAAGCAATAATATGAGCATAAACAAGAAGCATAAGCCAGTGCTTCCCACAGCAGAGAAAGGAGTGTTTCAGTTCTTACTGAGAGAATGCCGAAGGTGGGAGGCATTTAACCCGGGCAACCATCAGGTGGATCAGGAGGGAAGGCATTCCAGCAGAGGGAACAGAGCGTCCAGGCATGAACTCAGATGCATACACAGGACCTTTATTGACCAAGAGGCCCTCCTGATATATCTAGACACGGAGGGAGCAAGGCCAGGCCTAGTGTAACCAAATTAGGAGGTCTTAATTAAGGGAAAAATGCAAAACTATTAGTAACACAAAATGAGGTACAATGCTGACCTGTGCTCCCTCGCCAAAACAAGCCAGATGCAAAAGGCTACTGCGTGACTCCATTTATATGAAGTTCTGGAACTATGTGAATCTATAGTGATGAAAAGTGCATTAATGCTTGCCTGGAACAGGAGCGTGCAGGGAGGCTGACGAAAGGGAAAAGAGGGAAAGGTTGGGTGGGGTGATGGAAATGTCCTATGTCTTGATGGCTACCTGGGTGATACATTCGCCAGAGCTCGCAAACCATAGCTCGCAAACCTATTTCATTGCCTATGAATTATACCTCACTAAAGATGATTTTTAAAATAAATAAAAATTGAGGTACAAAGGAAATATCCATTTAGGATGAGAAAAGAAATAACTGCTTGCAAGTTTTAAAAACTGACAAATACCATAAACATTGCAGCATCCAGAAAAATAGCCATACTGTGCGTTAGCCGATGGCTTGACCTACGTCTATAATACTTTTTTCCCAACATATTTTGGCTTCATTCTCTTTGCCCTTGTCAATGTCACATTTTTTTTTTTTTTTAGTATCGATGGTTGATCCAATTTGGTTTCTTATTACTCATCGTTTAGAAGATGTTCCCCAGCTTCATCACACATTATTAATGTCTCCCATATTTTTAGGATTGTTAGAACATTTGGCAAAGTCTCTCATACGTTTTTTCATACTTGGGGTCTGGGACTTATGAGACTTTCCCACAGACGAGCTTCTGGTTCTGTACATTTCTCCATGGTTTCTCCTCCATACTTTGGGTGCCACAGGACACGTTCATGCCATGACACAGCCGCTGGCCCCGAACCTTCCTGTCACAACACGTCACGTGTCCCATGGGAATCGGCACATAGGTGGTACAAGTTTCCCTGGAGGCGATTTCTACACCGGGATGACTAGGGATTACTTAACAATACAGGGAAGCAACTGCAAATCACATAACCATAAACCCAAACTCGGTGTATCCCCAGCTCCACTGCTCCCAGCAGAGTCCCTGGAGCCACCCTGAGAGTAAGAAGAGATGGCGGGATAGTTCAGCCAATGAACACAGTCAGCGGCTTTAAACTACCTCTGTTAAAAAAATATCTTACTTTTGCAGATTTAGCAGAGACCTACAAGCCTGGGAACACATGGCTAGGACCCCTAGCAAGGGCCCTGAGCGGGAACTTCAGTAGGTGCACAGTGAAGCTGCCTCCGGGAAGGGGGCCAAGTCGAGGTAATTTGGGGTGGCTAGGACCAGACTGAGGAGGGCTTTGAACGTCAAATGATGGAGTTTCGTCTTTAACTTCCATACAGCGGAGAGCTACAAAGACTCTTGCGTTTATAAAAAGAACAGCACGACGGGGCTCTAGGGGGTAACATTGGCAGTGATAGAAAGTTGTAGGGGGGTTTCCGGTTTGCTTTAGTTTCTTCCTTTAACTTATGACGTTTTTTATGGGCTCCCCTCCCCGCCTCCACAAACTAGACTTGTTTATTCAAGTACACTTACATTGGGAAAACCATGTAAAAGACATTGAAAATCATTTTGAGGGGAGCCTGATTGGCTCAGTCGGCCGAGCGTCCGACTTTGACTCAGGTCACGATCTCACGGTTCATGAGTTCGAGCCCCGCCTCAGTTAGCCCCACGTGGGAGTCTGTGCTCACAGCACAGAGCCCGCTTCAGGTCTTCTGTCCCCTCTCTCTCTCTCAATCTCTGCCCCTCCCCGCTCATGCTCTCTTTCTCTCTCTCAAAAATAAATAAACGTTAAAAAAAAAAAAAAAGAACATCATTTGAAAAAAAGACCCCACCTCATTCTATCGCACGCACCTAACGAAGTCAAGCGAGCGCTTAAGGACACAGACTGTGTAGCAAAATTCCTCCCTTCAAAACTTGGCTTCACCGCTTCCAAACTCTGTGTGTGACCTGAGGCGAACTGCATGGGCCCCGTGACCCTCAGCTGCCTCGTCTGTCAAATAAGAGAAATCGTCGAACCTGGGCGTAGGGTCGCTGTAAGAATGAAGTCAGTTAATGCGTAGCAAGCACACGGCACGGTTTCTGACTCAACCACTGTTAACCGTACTCACTACATTTTGACCGGTCCCTTCTCCAAGCAGCTGCGTCTCATGGGCTCCCCACCCCTGCAGGGTCTCTCTTCATGGTTCCTCATCGCCACATCGGTCACTAGGGCATTCAGAACCAAGCCAAGCATTCCACGTGATGCAGCGAGTTGGACGCGCTGCGGCCCGTTTCCTGAGCGGGTGGGGGGGGGGGGGGGGGGGGGGGAGTGGAAGGTGCCGGGGAGGTGAGTCACCACTCAGAAGGGACGGAGGGAGAACGAGAAGCCAAGACAAACTGTGTTAGTCAGGATCCTTTGGGTTTCAAAAGACGAAAGCCCAACTCCCACAAATTTAAGAACAAAGAGACGGACATTGGCTCCCACGACCTGAGAGGATCGGGAAAGCTGTGCTGCAGGCACGTCTGTATCCAGGAGCTCGCAGACTGTTGTCAAGTGGCCCCACTTTTCTCCCCGCGTTCCTGCCTCTGTGTGCTCCCCTATTTTCTTGTCTAGCTGTCGTGAGGCAGGGGCAGATGGGAATGCGCCCCCAAGCCCCCGGGCTTACAGCATTGTCACATAGCAAACCGAGAGCAAAGAGGGAGTGCCCGTGTATCAAAAGTGAGGGAAGGGCTGGTTGGCTTGAGTCACGTGGCCACAGATGGCCAGATCCTGTCCCCGGCAACGCCACCAGACCTCCAAGGACGGAAGGCTGGGTGGTATTCTCAACAGAAGGGATGAAAGAACGCAAAAACAGAGATGACAGAGGCCAGTTCACGAGAGCTCGTTTCCCATCACAGGATGCGGGCTCCTTGCAGTCTTCTGACCCTGAGAGTCTGTCACCCGCCCAGAGTCTCCGGCAAGCTGCCACCTGCTTTCCAGCAGAGGCAACCTGGTTCTGAGGCCTGGGCTGCGGCTGTGGGCACTGAGTCGGGCACTGAGCCTCCGTGGGCCGGGGAGGTTGCTGACTCAAAGGGCCTCGGGCCTCGGCCCAGGCTGCTCAGGCCTGCTGCTCTCAGCCGGGCGGTACCGAGAGACCCGGAGGCCGTGCCCGGCTGCTGTGCCCACTAATTGGGAGGTGGCGAAATGTTCAGGGAGGATTCAGGTACCAAATGCCTCTCCTAGAGGTGCGTTAAAAGTGTGCAGTAATTGAGCAACCCCGACAGCGGGCAACCATGGGGGTTTCCCAGCAGAGGCCCCAGGGGATCAGCTCTCCCTCCCAGGGGAGAGGACTTGGATCCACACCCAGGTCTGCCTCGGCCGCTTCCCACCTGTAGGATGTCACCTCTCCGGCCCTCTGTTTCCTTATACACAGAACAGAAATTGCACATTTTATCTGGAACAATAAGACGATGACTACAGATCTCTTGGACTTTTTTTTTTCTTAAGGCAGGTTTGGTAAATTATATTTTTCTTAAAAGTGTCCCCTTCAAAAAGATTTTCCAGTGTTTTAGTATAAACGGATTCACATATTCTTTTGCAATGTCTATCTCCTGTAGATGAAGTCAGGCTCTCTTTTTCCTTTCTTGCTTTGGTAGTCAGCTTTTGATGTACGGATCCTTCCCAATGTTGTCTGTGTTTATTATTAATTTTTGCTCTTATGATACTTCTGCCTCGGTTACGAAACCTTTTGGGAGTTTAATCTATTATTTTTTCCTGTAAGAAGCTACAAACACCACCCCGAGTACTGACCAGATACATTCTACAAGTTTTGATACACAGAATTGCCATTGCTATTCAGTTAGAAATCGTAACCATATTCCATACTTTATGATTTCTCATTTGAGTCATGCGTTATTTAGAAATGGGTTTTTTAAGCTCAAAAATACGTGTACTTTTAAGCTACCTTACTCACCATGGTATTCCCCCTACTTACAGAGCAGGAGACCTGGTGTATAATAAACGATTGAAGATGATTGGGAGACAAAGAGAAAGGGAAGGAGGAAGAGAGAAAAGGAGGGGAGGATGTAGGGAAAGATGGAGAGACAGAGGTCATGGAGTGACCTTGACTGGTTTAAGCAAAGCACGCCTCCGCCCTGCCCCCGCCCCGGGCACTCCGGAACTGCAGTAGCATACAGAGTAAAGGAACCGCCTGAAAGACTGGAACCGAGTTTGGGAAGCCTTTGGGAAGCCGGCAGCATGTCAGGGATATGAGCAAGTTCCCTGCTGGCCGTGGAGATGACCACCTTCCTTTTGTGTGTGTGTGTGTTTGTCTCTCTCTCTCTCTCTCTTTTTTTTTTTCTTAGAGACAGGGTGAGGGAGGAGCCAAGAGAGGAGAAGAGAGAGAATCTCAATCAGGGCTCCATCCCACCACTCCGGGATGGTGACCTGAGCCAAAATCAAGAGTCGGCCCCTTAACCAACTGAGCCACCCAGGCGCCCTTTCTTCTGTGTCTCTTTTAAATAGCTGTTGCATGCCTCAAGGAGGTTCAACAGCCATGGACCAAACATGATAGCTTCAACCATTATTCCCTGACAGTGGAATGACAGTGGTGGCCAGTAATCAGCCAGGCTGGTCAGACACAACGTGCCCCACCCTGTGTCCCACTTTGCTGCACACGGCCTTTCATCAGTGCTCCCAACAACCCTTAACTCTGAGCTGGTCAATCGCCCATCTGATCTCAGATCCCTTCCTGCCCTTCCTCTGCTCGGCTCTGGGAACAGCCTTCCCCAGGGTCCCAGGTCCCCTGGCTTCCTGGTAGTTTGGACCAATGGGAAGCACTAAAGGGGGGATGGGGTGGGGAGAAACCAGGGTATGTCCCTCCCTTCTTTCTGCTCCCTGAGGCATCTCTAACAGTGACTACATCTCCTCCGTGGAGCCCCCTCCTTCTGGGCAGAAACCACCTTGGTTTTAGCTTCTGCTGATGGTGCTAACTCCCAGGATCTAATAACAAAGCCTCCTCCTTTGTTCCTCAGGCCCTAAGGGCAGCAGCAGCTTCCTGCTCTCCACTTACGTGTGGGGTGCCTTCCTGTGTCTTCAGTCACCTATGTGACTAACTCCCTGTATTAAATTCCCTCGGTTGGGGAGGACCAAAAGCCATTCCCATTTCTTGGCTGGAAATTGACTAATACCAACCCATTTTACAGATGAACCCTGAAGCGAAGCTCAGAGAAGTTGAAGAAGGCATGGACATATCAGTAAAGGCAATACCAGCTCAGAGCTCAGAGCCAGGTCTAACTCCCAACAGGTGCTGGATCTGACATCTGAGCTGTTTTCCCAGTGGCAAATGCGGACAGAGAAGGGTGTTGACCCCGAGTGTATGGAACTGTTGTGAAGAGGAAACCAACCAATATCTACAATATTTCAAACAAGCAGAAAGACTGGCACGTAGTCAGAGGACTAAAAAGTGGCAGAAATGGGATCCAGATGTCCTATTCAGTGCTCACTTCCCCGTACCAAGTAGCTGGAATCATGCTGCTCCTGAGCTAGATTCCAATAAGGGACTTCACATCCCAACCTCGCCGACCGGATCCTTTCCCCAGAGATTTTCCCAGAGGTACTTCGTCCCCCTTCGTGTGTGACGAAGTCTGAGCTCCACTTCTCTCCTCTGGGAGAAATACTTCCCTGCCCATCTGTGCTGAAGCCCCTGTCATCCACTGTCAGCTCCAGGAATGACCCTCTGGGAACCAGCAGAGGCTTGGACCCAGGAAGGGAGAATGTGGGAACATACTCACTCCTCTACGGCCAGGGCGACCTAAAGGACACCCCGGAGTAGCTGCCCCCTCAAAACAGCCCATCCGGAGCTGTTGGTTTGCTCCCATGGAGGGGGGGGGATGTCCAGGTCCCAAGAGCAGCTTATGCATATGGTGACTGACATGCTCGTTCATTCATCAAAACTGCCATGAGTTTTAAAAAAAATTGTCATGAGTCCCAACAGCACCTGACCTGTAACAGAAGAAATGTGTCCTGTATTCTGTTGTAAAAAAAAGAGAAAAAAAGCACTGCAGACTCAAATCCATCCCTTTATGAGCTGAATCATTTTCATCATTTTGGTGCTTCTTAATATTATGCTAAAAATCACATCCTCTGAAGTCACACGGGAATACTATTAAAAAGCTAATAATCTCCCTTAACTTTCAGAGTCCCTTTGTGTTAATAAGCTGCTAGAGTCGTATGTTCTTTTTACTATATTTATAAAACATGTACAGGGCTGGAGGTTTAGGGAAATGGTTTGTTTTGTTTTCTTCTCTGGTTTTACAAAACATGGGACCCTATTATGTAAATTACAAATTGCTTTTCCCAGCCAACGGATCATACATTGCACTCATACGTGATCTCTTCCAATAGCTGTATTCATACGCAATATCACAACAGATTCAACCATTACCCTGTTAATGAGTGGGAAATACACGTCCACAGCGTTAAGTCACTGACATTTGTAAGCTAAAGCGGGTAGTGTTACTCAAACCTAAGTATGGCTTTCCAAGTATGGTTACCAGACCAACCAGCAGCATCAGGAGCATTTAAGAAATTTTTAGAAGTGCAAAATACGGTCTCAGTTTCAGACCTACCATGTCAGGAACTCCAGGAGTGGGAGGCAGGGAGGAGGTGTCCCAGCAATCCGTGTTTTAACAAGCAGGTAATTCTGACGCATGTTCCGGTCAGAGACCCACTGCTCTAAGGTACACCATGTCATTCACAGCCTGCAAGGACCACGTCCATTTGTCCCTCACAAACAATTGTGGCAATCCGGAAAGGGTTTTGTCTGGGTATAAGGATCCAAGAAGTTTCTAGATATGTAAAGTTAGATGAGGTATGCTAGCAAGCTGCCCAACTGCCCATTAATGGGTTAACTCATTCACTTTTCCAAGATGCATTGAACTCACAGTTACAGACTTAAAGCAAACATATGCCCCCATCTAACATATTGAGAAAAACAGACAAGCAAATTTTCCCTGAATGGCCTGGATGCCCGACTTAATTCTTCCTCAGGTGCAGAGATGGCAGTTGCTGAGTTCTGTCTGCAAGAGAGCAACCATCTGGAACGTGCAGACATGGAAAAAATAACAGGGCCCAAAGTCCCACCACTTATCGGTACCTCTGAACCTCAGCTTTTGCTTCTCCAAAACTAGGGGACGATAAAACCTACCTGCAGGGCTGTTGGTCCAAACTGTACTTTGTGGCCCCCAAGGGAAGTTTGTCTGACAGCTTGGTGTCCAACCCATCTCTGGGACAGTCGAGAGAATGAAGAAATGAGAGGAATGAATGAGTTGTCTCCTGAGAATACCACTTTCCTATGGCTGCCTTCATCTCAAGAGCCTGTGCCACTGCTGTGTTCTGTAACAGGTCCCTGGGAGGCAAGGTTGGGGTGGAAGTGAGGATGGGGGGTGGGGGTGCAGTGTGCATGAAGCCACCTGGGGGATCCTAAGTCTGGCTCTCCATTCAGGAGTTATGAAAAAGGAAGGTGTATAGGTTGGGGCCGGGGGTTTCAAACTTTTACATGCGTCAGAATCCCCTGGGGGCTTATTAAAACACAGATGGCTGGGCACCACCCAAGAGTTTTCAGATTAAGGAAACCTAGGGTAGCATCTGAGAGTTTGCATCGCTAACACGTTCCCTGGAGATGCTGGTGTTGCTGGCCCAGGGGCCACACTTCGAGAACCATTGCGTTACAGTGATGCCAGATGTTGTAATAAACAAACTCCAAACGTCCATGGCTTGTCGCCGTGAAAGTTCATATCCCACCGGGGAACTGTCCGATCCAGGTGTTCTTGGTTGGTGAGGCGGGAGGGGGTGAGGGGTGGCTTCTCCACTCAGTCACACGCTGGAGGCTCTGTGTCGTCATCATTTCCTCTCAGACGCGCTTGTCAAGGACTTGTGGTCACCCCCGCCTTATGCAAAAGGACCCGGGAAATTCAGTCCTTGGACGGGCAGTTGCTTTTCCTTAATAATCCACTCCTTCCCTGGCTGTGCAAGGACAGAACGAGCCAACGGCCCCTGCTGCACAGTAGCAAGTTCTCTCCCATCTCCAGCCCTGGCCTGGCCACTGGCAAGTGGGTGAACCCAGCCACAGCCCCAGAGCTGAAAGCCTCCGGCCAGCAGAGCTACTGTGGCAGCAGAGGGACAGAGGAGCAGAGTCTACAGAGAGGTGGCTACCGGCCCTGCCCCTCTATGGGTCCCTTCCCAATGACAGGGGCATGAGCTCACCGATGTCTCCACCCCCTGCCCTGTCCTCTCAGGGTGCAGAGTGATGCAGCAGGACCACAGGCTTGTGGCCAGAGGGAAGAACCATCACCGACCACTGTATGACCTTGGGTCTCTCCAGTCCTGGCATTCACCGAGCACCTAGCACCCCGGCCCCATGTAAACTTCGCCACTCCCAGTCACTTCGCATGTGGACGCCTGGCTCCCACGCTCAGCTGCACATCACAAACACTTGGAGAGCTTTAAAAACACGTAAAGCAAAAGTTGATTTTAAAATATTGCATTTCGGGGCACCTGTGTGGCCCAGTGGTTAAGCGTCCAGCTCCCAATTTCGGCTCAGGTCACGATCTGACAGTTTGTGGGACGGAGCCCCCAAGTCAGGATCCGCACTGCCAGTGCAGAGCCTGCTTGGGATTCTCTCTCTCCTTCTCTCTCTGCCCTTCCCCAGCTAACTTGCCCTCTCTCACTCTCTCTCTCTAAATAAAATACACATTTTAAAAAAATGTAATATTACATTTATCCTGAAGTTCTAAATCACTTGGCAACAAAGGAAGCCATCTCTGGGCCCAAAACTCCGCTAGGTGATTCAAACAAGAACAGATATTGGAAGCCAGTGATTTCATGGCTGGTGGCAGTGCTGTGGCAGATTTCCACCGAGTGAAATTCAGCTAAGCTGGGACTACATTTAACTCCTCCCTGCATAGTTTGGAGTCAGTTCAGGCCCCAGGAGACATCTTGCGTGAGGTAAGTGACGCAGTGACAGGCAGATCCCTTTTACACTCAGAAGGTCTGCAAGGGATCCGCGGGGCTGTAGGGCCTCAATGTCGTTGCTGGTCTGCAGGCTCACCTGGGAGATGTGAGGTAACCCCCGGACCACACCTCCTCCAGCCCCCAAACAGCTCTCCTCCCCCAGCTTCCCCAATTCTTTTTTTTTGTTAATGTTTATTTATTTTTGAGAGAGAGAAAGAGAGAGAGAGCAGGGGAGGGAGCAGAGAGAGAGGGAGACACAGAATCCCAAGCAGGCTCCAGGCTCCGAGCTGTCCGCACAGAGCCCGACGCGGGGCTCGAACCCATGAGCCGTGAGATATTGACCTCAGCCGACGACGCCAGACGCTGAACCAACCGAGCCACCCAGGTGCCCCCCAGCTCCCCCAATCCGTAGGCTCAGAGCTGGTGGAGATGTTGAGCTCTGGGACACGGGGCCTCAGCTTCTGCAGGAGGTCACCTGCATCACTGAAGTTGGGGACCCACAAGTCCTTGTGTGTTCCAGCCTGGGTTCCATTTGCCCTTGCTCTCCGCTCACGTCTATCTTTCCCTCTTGACCGCTTGCCCTATTGACTTCAAGCCCAAACACAGAGGCAACAATCTCCTGGAGGCTGTTTCCCCCTCCCCCGCCACCGGGTGGGACCAAATCCTCACACTCAATTCCTTGCTTCGCATCCCCCTCAACGGTTCTGCTTCTCTGCTTGAAACTTGCCAGGTGCTTTTCTTTCCACGTTCTCATTTAATTTCCACAACAACCCATAAGGAAGGTCTTGTTCCCATTTTAGAGATGAGCAAAAGGAGGATGAGAGAGGCTAAGCCATTCGTCCAAGGTCCCACAGCCAGGGAGGGGGGAGGGGGATGGGACTTGAGCCTACGCCTCTCAAACTCCAAAGTGCTCTTCACCACTGTGCTATTTTGGGGCCCCACGAGATGGTCAACACTGGGCCCTAATCTACGTCTAGGCCAGGATCCCACCCCCATGGCGCTGAGGAAGGAGTCTTCTGGACCAGGGTCTGCTACCTGCAGAGAGCCAGTGGCCACTGTCTTCCCTTCCCTCTTGCCCCTCCAGCTCTGGCCAGAGTTCTGGGTGGGTTGATGACACCATTTGATCATAAATCAATAGGAGATAGAAAAAGGCTTTTTTGGAAGATCCTAAACATAACTCAAAGCCCAGGAGAGCACCTCCGCTAAAGCTGTTCTGCTGTCGTGTGTGAGACGCATACCGACGAGGGATGGGGCCCCCGCGGGGAACAGGTGCAGAGGCCTGCCCCTGAGAGAAGAGCCAGAAGGTGGGCAGGAGAGGCGGGAAGGCAACGGATCAGGCAGACAGCATGACAGACAGGAAAGGAACAAAAACAGCAAAGACAAGAAACGAAGAGACGGGGTGGGAGAGAGAGGGATAAGGCGCAAGAGAAAACAGAGAAGGAGTCAGAGACAGTAGAAACAGAAAACAGAATAGAAGGGGAGCACTAGGCCCAGAGGAAGTGATAGAGCTGGAGGAAGGAAGGAAGCGAGAAGACAGGAGAGGAGACAGAGACAGAGAGATGAAGAGGGAGAGAGACAGAGGGACAGAGGGAGACATGCCTGTCAGGATCCTGCCTAATAACACTTCCTCTTGGTTCCGAGTTCCTGGGGGGAGGCTGGGGGGTCTCCAAGACACCGGGAGGGGAGGGAGGGGCTGCGGGGCTCCAGGCCGGGTGCTCTGGACACTGGCCGCACTGGGCACGCCTCTCAAAGACAGCACCACTGAGTCAGCTTCTTTCTTCGTAGCCCCACCTGCCCCACCTCTGGGGCTAATGTTCCAGGGATAATTACAGAAAGCCTGCCCGACTGGGGATTTATGAGCCCAGAGAGAGCCCGGCTGCTAGAGGGCTGGGCAGGCACAAGGGGGGACCATGCTCACAGCCACCCACCGAGCTGGGCACTGAAAGTTTCTGGAATAGGCTTTCAAGCACCCACAGACAAAAAGGGTCTGAGGCCCCAAGAGATAAAGGGAGGCCTGTCCAGACCAAAGCCTGGGTCACAAAGCCAACGCCCCCATCATTCAGACAATGGTCTGAACCTTCCACCAAGCCCTCCTTCTACCGACCCCTCGTCTTTCCACTGAATCCCTCGCCCATCTGCCATATTTCCACCTCTTTGCCGATCCTTCTTCCCAACTGCCAGTAGGAGACTTCCTATCTGTCGTCTCCTCCACTGAGTCACCATCCTCCATTGACCTACTTCCACCCATCTGCCAAACCATCAATCCATCCAAAGCCCCATGATTCAGCCCATCCTCACCCATCCGCCAACTGCTCTACCCAACTGACGACCCTTCCTCCACACCCCCACCCTCCCTCATCGACCACCTTCTCCACCACTCCACCGATCGGTTTAGCCTCGCAAAACCTCCAGTCGCCATTTCTTCTACCAATCTGCCAACCCCTTCATCTTTGACTCAGTCCTTGTGTCTCCCAACCCATTCCCCATCTGATATTCCCTCCACCTATGCACCACCCTCCATTTACCTTCCAGACTCCTCCATCTACCCACCCACCACCCCTCCACCCATCTGCCAGCTTCTCCATACATGTGCCAACCCTCCCCCTTCCTCCACTTTCCCAACTACTAGCCCCTCTATCCCTTTCCAGATCTTCTCTCTCTCCCCCCATATCTCCAACCTCTCTGTATGCTTACTACCCACTCTTATCTATACCTATACCCACACATCCATTCAGGCACTGTCCCTCCCTTCATCTACGTGTACAATTCCTTGTCCAATACCTACCCTCATCCACCATCCCAGCCAGCCAGGAAGCCAGCAGCCCTTCTATTAATATGCCACTCTTCCTACAATGCTTACTCCTTCACCCACCAAGCCCGTAACACTTCAGCTACCTCTCAGTGCACCCACTAACTTCCCAAAGGCCCCAACCCAGCCCTCAGGGCAGCTCAGTGAAAAGAAAATGGTTCTGTGGAGCTGCACACCTGGGATATGATCTTGGTTTGGCACACGCTGGCAATGGGGCTCAGTCCAGGGCTCCCCTTGCCTGGTCACAGCCTTGGGAGAGTCCTCAAGGCCACTAAAGAAGCTGGATGGAATAGAAAGGGGGGTGGGAGAAAGACCCTCTCACCGCTCTTCGGGATGCTGGTAAAGTTAATTACAGCCATCGTCACACCCTCCCAGCTAACTGGACAGTACAGAGGAAGCCTCACCCCACTGATTTCTGCCCTGGCCTGTCCTGCCTGCCCTGATGGGACACATTCGGGCCACAGGCCCCTCCTCTGCCAGAGCTTGGGGCTCTGAACTGGGGCCAAAGACTCTGAATAGGAAAAGTCATGTTGGACCAAGGCCTAGAGTTATAGGTGGCCCCAGCACCGCAGTGAGCCACTTAGACCTATATGGTACCATCCATCCTCTTGAATATGAGCCAGTCTTTTGATGACTTATGGACTGGGTTAGACCCAACACAGATAGACTGCAGGTAACACAGAGGGAGTCAGCTACATCAAACCTAGATGCAGGCTAAGGAATCGGCAAGACGTGCATTTGTATCCTGGTTGCTCTTCCCAGCTGTGTGATACTCCCATATCACTTAACCTCTCTGAGCCACAGCCTCCTCATCTGTAGAATGGGGGTCAGAAAGTCCCTACCTACTGCATGGGATTGTGATTAAAGGTATGCACACATCGGGGAGCACCTGACACATAGTAGGCACCCATCAAAGATGGGGTTGCCTCCCCCCAACTTGCACTGGCCCTGGGAGCTGAGGCCTGAGCTTCCAGGCACAGAAGGGAAAACAGGACACATTTCCACCCCCAGCCAAGCCTGTTTTGACCACAAAGCTAAATCTTCCCTCCTAGAGCTTCCTGTATCATCATTTCTACTGAAAAACCTCTGTTTTCAGGGAATTTTAAATGCCTGGAAAATTTTTCTTTGGGATGAACCGTAGCCAGAGCCAGAAACAAATTTCTTTTGTAAACCCCCTCCCCCCCCCCCCACGCTTTTGGCATGTGGCAGCTCCTCGCCAAAATGCCAGCTGACAGGTCAGTGTGTGAGTTTCTTTGACTTGAGTTTCCAAAGTGGAGTTCAGCAAGTGATCAGTCTAATTGCTTTTGATATCTAGAAAAGCTAATTAAGGTAATAATACTTGGCAGTTGTATAATAATAATAAATATAATGACCCTTTATATGTAAAGAGCGTCTTTCATCCAAGGATCACAAAGCCTTTACAAACATTAATTAATCCTCACAACTCACCTGTGAGGTAGGTATAATTAGCCCCATTTTATAGCTGGATGAATTGAGGCACAGATAGGGTAAGGGATGTGACCGAGATCACATACTGCATCTACTGCCAAGACTGGGATGGCTCTGAAGATTCCAGAAGCCACCCTGAGTTCCCCATGCTCTCTGATTGGATCCTTCTTCCTGCCTTTGGACTATCTTGGGGAGCTCCCCCAAGAGCCACAGCTTTCCCTGACCAATCACTGAGAAAAGCAGAATACCAGGACCGCCTCTAGCTGGGTGGCCTTGAGTTGGCCTCTTCCCTTCTCTGAGGCTCTGGTTTTTTCCCCATAAGCCAAGAGGTTGGGCTCCCAGACCCAGTGTCCAGTCCCATGGCTTGTTATCTCATTTCTAGCTTCACTGGCAAGTTTTCCCAGCCTTGAAGTCACCAACAAAGAGCCAGGCTCAGCCTACATCCCACAGTAGTTGGGGAGCCAGATTTCACAAATAAAAATGCGAGACACTGAGTTAGAGTATGTCCCACACAATATTGGGACATACTTACACGAACACATGATTTCTCATTTATCTGAAATTCACATTCAACTGGGCATCCCGTATTGAATCCAGCAGCAACCCTGTTTATTGTCACTGTGTGCCAGGCACGGGGTGGATGTGTTCATATTGCCAATGTCATGTAACCCTTAGCCTAGCCCTGGGAGGCAGGCACTACTATTCCCTGGAGCCCCCCCCACCCCCTAGAGATTCCCCAGTACCCAGAAAACAAAGTGCAAAGCTCCTGATGGAAAGCTTCCAGGCCCTGCAAATGCTGCCCTCAAAACCTCTCCAGCTTCATGCTGGCCGCAGGGGTCCCCACGGCACTGTCATCTAAACTCAGGATAATTAGCAGGGTCCTGCACTCAGCATCCAACTTTGTGCCTCTTGGGTCTCTGACCTTTACCTCTGTCGCTCCCTCAACCTGTCATGCCCTTCCTCTACCTTCTGGAAAATCTCTACACGTCTGTGAGACTCTGCTCTATATCACCATCTCAAGGAAGCCTTCCCTCACCCAAAACCCCCTCTGTTATATCCATCTCTGGGCCCTCCCACAGTCCCCACTCTGTGTGTGTGTGTATGTGTGTGTGTGTGTGTGTGTGTGTGTGTGTGGTAGGGGGAGACAGAATATTCTCTGAACTCCAACCACTCCAAACACCCCCATCACCAGCACACCCTTTGCTATTTCTTGGCCCCATGTCTCGGGACATGCTCTTCTCTCTGCCTGGAGTTCCAAAACACCTTTCAAAATTGATCAGGTCATTCATTTATGTAACTAATATTTATTAAGCACTGGCTTTGCATCAGCCTTATAAGCCCCACCCTCATGAAATTAACAGTATAGTACAGAGGTCAGCAAACATTTTCTAAAAACGTTAAATAGTAAATATTTTACGCTTTACAGGCCATCGGGTCTATGTCACAGCTATTCAGCTCTGCTGTTGTAGCACAGAAGCAGCCACAGAAAATATATAAACAAGTGTGTGTGGCTGTGTTCTAATAAAACTTTATTTACAAAATACATGTGGGCCGCATTTGGCCCACAGGCCATAGTTTACCAGCTCTGGGTCTAGTGTTAGAAACAGATATCACACAAATATATATCATACAGATCCCTAATAACTTTGTGATTTTTTTATGTTTATTTATTTTTGAGAGAGAGAGACAGGGCGCAAGTGGGGGAGGAGCAGAGAGAGATGGAGACACAGAACCCAAAGCAGGCTCCAGGCTCCGAGCTGTCAGCACAGAGCCCGACGCGGGGCTCAAACTCATGAACGGTGAGATCATGACCTGAGCAGAAGTCAGATGCTCGACCGACTCAGCCACCCAAGCACCACAACAGATCCCTAGTAACTGTGAATAGCAAACTGTGTTCAATGTTGTAAAGGCAAAGATTCTACTGGAGCTCCTCCTCTCCATGAGGCCTTATGTCAATGGCCCTTCTGTTCTGCTCCCCCAGCTCTGGGTTTAGAGCACATATCTGTGGTCGTTCAAGGCAGGGACCTACATTTTCAGCCCAGAGGTCTTGGACCCACGGTTGATGCTGTGCCTAATCCTGCCTGAGATCAGCGCTCGCTGACAGCCGATGGGGCTGGGCTGCGGGTGGGGCTGGGCTGCGGGCCGCCTCACTGCCAGGCCCAGGTCCCTCCCTAGCAGAGGGGAAGCTCGACTCGACTCGCGCCTCACCCTTAAAGACCATCCTATTGTCACACCTTCCAACTGCCCACCTCTGATTAATAACCGAGGCTGGGTGGGACCAAGAATCTTTTTTTTTTTTAAGTTTATTTTTTTATTGTGAGACAGAGAGAGAAGGAGCAGGGGAGCTGCAGAGGCACAATCCCAAGCAGGCTCCACCCTGTCGGCACAGACACCAACGTGGGACTTGATATCACAAAATGTGAGATCGTGACCTGGGCCGAAATCGAGAGTCGGACGCTTAACCGACCGAGCCACCCAGGCGTCCCTAGGAATCTTATTTAATAGAGAGTACGAGTGTTCATATATTTGAGTGTAAAGTATCACATTTATCCGCCAAGAGAGGTGTATTTATAAGCACACACATGGACACACACGAATTCCTGCTTCACAAGTATGCCAAGAGCACTCACACCCAAACTTGGCCACAAACACAGGCACAGGTAGAGACACACAGACCCTGAATTCTTGTCTCACACCCACCCCCCCCACATATATGTGTGTGTACGTGACCCACTAACACGTGCGTGCAACTACACACATGTACACATACACGTGAAGTATACACACGCTTGTGCACACATATGAATGCACTAGAGCATTGCACACACACACACACACACACTACATCCGCATATACCGTGAATTCCAGCCCCACCATGTGCCTTGCAGGGGGAACTGGCCATGAAAATCATCGCTTTGGCATCTCCGGGCTGCCAGCTCTGTTTAGGTTCCTGCTGCCAGCCTCAGCTCTGAGGAGGGCCGCAGGAAGTTCCCCATTTCCCTGGCTGCCAAATCCCAGCCACCTCTGACCCCCGGAGGGACGGAAACTCCTCCAGCTTCCTGCAAGCCCCCACAGTGCTCTGCGCCCACCACCGCTAGCGGGCCTGGAGCGAGATGAAGCGCGGCTCGGTGTCCATGCTCCTGCCACCAAGGCAGCTTCCTTGGCCTCCCCTGGGTGTCAGGGCCTCGAGCGCCAGGGCCGACAGGGCCTCCAGGGAAGGACCTTGGGCTCAGCCCGAGGTCAGAACGTTCCCGTTATCTGAAGGACACCGACAACCTTCCTGCCCTGCTTTTCCCAACACATCCACCAGCCTTGAGGAACTCGCCGCCCCCCCCCCCCCCCCCCCCCCCCCCCCCCGCCTCACCATGCCACACGCCCATGCGGCCAACGCCTGCTGCCTCCTGAGCAACCCTCTTCCAGCCTCTGCCACCTGCCTGGCTGGGAGCTGGTGGCACGGAAGGCAGTGCTTAAGAAGTTGCTGAACTGACTCCCAGCCCCTCTGTTGAACCGGTCAGCAGGATTTGGGCTCCCGGTGGTGTTTTCATGCTGAACAATTCGCTCATTCGTTCATTCATTCATTCAAAGCACATGTGTTGAGGCTGTGCCTGGTGCCGGGCTTCATGGAGAATAGGCGAGCGTCACTGGTTTCATTGAAGGGATCGAAACCTGGTACCAAGGGAACCCCCTAACATGGCCTGCTGCAGTCAAGAAGATTTCACAGAGGGGGTGACATTGGACTTGAGTCTAAAAAGCCAAAGAGAATGTGTGTGGAAGAGCAAGTTAGACAAAGCCACCAGCAAGTGCAGAGGGCCTCATGTATAATGGGTGCTCCAGAAAGGTCTGTCGGCTGAATGAATGCATGAATGGCCACGGGAAGCGTTCACGTAGCAAAGTGACAGCGACACTTCTCGATAAATCATACTTTTTACCATTTCTGGGGACCCCCAGGACTCTGCCTCTCACAGGAGGGCCTCTGCCCAGGGTGGATGGGCCATCTCCCAGGGGTTCACTACCCCACGGACTCCCTGTGCCCTCTACCCACCACACACCTAAGTATGAACCCACGCGGGTCACGTGGCTGAAGATGCACCTGTACACGTGGGCCCCCGACACACAGAGCTGTGCAACTGCGTGCGGTCTGTGTCCATGTGTCTACAAAGGATGATAATAGCAAACGCTTTGATCACACATTTCCATGGGCCAGGAGACCGGGCACTGTTCTACATTCTCTGCATTTACTAACTCAGCCCTAAGGTAAGACGGGCTGTGGTCCCATTTTTCACAAAGTAAGTAAGGCACAGAGATGCAGGTCATTTGTTCAAAGTTCGCAAGCGGCAGGGGCTGCGATTTGAACTAAGCTATCTGATCCCAGGGCCCACGGTCTTAGCAAAGCAAAGTGGTCCTGACCGCCACCCCCAGCCTCCCTCCACCTCTACCCCTCCACACTCCACCCAGCCACGTGTTAGCGCAGCCACACTGAATCCATCCCCCAAACACCCGATTCCCTGCCACATTCACCTCTGTCGCACGTTCCCTCCTGCGAGTCTCCAGCTTTATGTGCCTCCTTTCGAGATCTGTTTTTATTATTTATTTATCAGACATTTGCGAAGCACAGATTATGGTCAGGGCTTAGTGCTAAACATTGTACATGCTTCTTCTTGTTCAGTGCTCACTGCAACCTCATGAAGCTTCTATTATTACCTTCATTTTACCGGTGGCTAAAGTGAGGCACACAGTGGCTAGGTCATTTGCCCAAGGTCACAGATGGGCAGGGCTTGAAATAGACCCAAACTCTGGACTCACGAGCCTCAGCCATTAATCTCATCTTGGGCTCCGTCCTGCTCAGTTTGCCTAAATGCGAGGCTCTTGGCCGTCACAAATCCTTGAGTGTGGACGAACGAGGTGGGTAGAGCAGTCTTGCACACTTGTTACATCTATTTTATTGTGAATAGTTTGGAAATACTCAGAAATATAGAAAAGTGGAAAGACCTGTGCCACGAACACTCGTAAAGCCACCACGTAAGTCTGGCGATCAGCATTTCACTCGGCTGGCTTTATGGCGTATCTGTCCAACCTCCCGGCCGCTGATCCGCTTAAAACGGGGCCACACCTTGCAGACAAGGCTGAGCTCCCTTAGGAAAATCACTGCAGTGATTTGGGGTTTTTACTGCATCCAAGAGCCCTGCACAGTTCACCTGTATACACACAGGTGTCCACAGATGCACCAGTGTGTCCACGTGTAAGTGCGAGCGTGCACACAGAAAGAACAAGGACATGAAGCATAAGGAGAGCTCTGGGGCCACCTCAGTTGGTCACTTGGCCAGTTCCTTCCCACCCACCGCCCCCCACGGGGGACATCCAGGCCCACGTGGCCCCGTGGCCCCACCGAGGCTGCCAGGAGCCGCCAGAGCTGAGGCTGGGGGTAGGGTGTTTCCCTAATTGGCTCGTTCCCCCAGCAGAGGAAACAGCCGCTGGCTGCAGCCTCCAAATGACAGGAAACGCCACGGAGGGCTACTTGGGCAGTAATTACTACTTTGAGAAAGGAGGGAAAAAGCTGAGGGGGAAACGTTCCAACTCAAATAATCTGCTCATTGGGGGGATGGGAGGACATTTCAAGGAAAAGACATTTTGAAAAGCCTTCAATCAATCTGACAAGCAATTATCTGCTTAGCTGCTGGTACAAATCCCCCCCCGTGAGGGGGGGAGGAGGCTGGTGCCCCTCCCAGGAAAACAAGAGCCCCCGACTGACACCCAGCCCCCCAACCCCCGCCGTGCCCCCCAGCAGCCGGGGCGGGTGTGTGGACACAGATCCTTCCCCGGGAAACCTCAGGCTCTGGGGGCAGCGAGTGGCTCGAGGGGAGTGGCCGCCTGTGTCCCTCCACCTTTCACACCCACGTGTAAACACACACACACACACACACACACACACGCTCTACCCAGTGTGATGCATGCCCTGCCCCACGTGCTGTGGGATAAGCCTGATTCAGACGATACTTCCCCGGGGAAGCCATAAGCATTGTCACACTTCATTAATTCATTCAACAAACTTTTTTCTTACAAAGAAAATTCCCCAGGACATCCGATGAGAGGATGAGATGAACCCATGGCCTTCAGAATACAGTTGGGGAAGAGAGTCATTGTCACCGCTTTGTGGCTCCTAACCCGGTTTGGGGGAAGCCGCAAGGGGGACTGGAGAGAGCCTGGCTGTGAGTGGGCAGGAGAGCTGAATTCAGACCAAAGTGTGCAGAGCAGGCCTGCACCGCCCTCCCCAACCCCATCTAGAGCCCTAGGAAGCCAGGCTGCCGTGGGGGCAAGGGGAGGGCGGAGGGTGGTGAGAAGGGGAGTGGGGGTGGGGTAGATCTCCTTTCTTTTCTGCCTGCCCCAGCCCCAGCCCCAGCCCCCTTCCTCCTCTGACTGCCCCCTGGCCCTCCCTCTTGCTCAGAGAATCGTGGCACTTAGCTCTGGAACAAGCCATGCAAGATAGGGAGCAGCTGAGTTTGGCCACTGTCCTCCCAGGAAAGAGTCTTGCCCTTACCCTGCAGTCCTGAGCAGAGTCTAAGAATGGACCCCCAGCAGCATAGAGCCAGGGCCTGACAGGCTAATCCTCTTCCCTTCTGCCCTTCATGCCTCCTCACTCATGTCCCCCCCAGCCTTCCGTCTCCCTCCCTCTCTCTCTCTCTCTCTGTTTCTCCCTGCCTCTGTCTCTGTCTCTCTCCACAGTGTGCTGGGCATATGGTGCAAAAGCCTATGCAGGCTCTCCGTTAACCCCAGCCACCTGTGAGGTTCAAAGCCTGTGGCTACTCAGGTGAGGGGATGAAGCTCAGACAGGCGACATGCCCTGCCCATAGTCACCTGATTATTAGCAGAAGGGTCAGAATCTGAACCCAAGCGTTGCCAGCTCCCGTATCCATGCTGTGAACCACTTTGAAATACCAACAGCCTGAGTGAGATTCACATTGAACATGGAACCAACATCAACAGATTTTGGTCATATCTCTCACTGGGCACCTCAGAACCCAGAGAAGGTCACATTGGCAAAGCCGGGCGCCCTGACAGGATATACGTGGAAACGGGGGCCCTGCGTTTTGTACTTGGACCTCAGGTACAGATCGGGAGCTGAGCTGAATGCCCAGCTGGTGGGGTCCATGAGACTTTACAGCAAACAACCCATCTCATTCCAGCCCCAGCCTTGGTGGGCCAGATCCGCCAGCCAGGCACTCTGGCCAGCGCTGGGTAGAGAGACAAATGCTGACCCCAGCAGGCCCTGTCTGATCTTGCAGACCCAGGGCGGGGGCTCCTACTTCCCTCCACTGTCTACTGCCTAGAAAAGAGGCTGAGCCCACCCCTCCCCCAGACACATGGGCCCTTGCAGCACCCGTCACACTCACTAGCCGCTCTCCTATGCTCTGGGACATACTCGGACACGTTATCTCCCAAGGCTGTCACAGGGAGAGGAACGCATATGTATATGCAGCAAAATGATCCTGCTCGCCTTGTGCGGGAGGGAGGTGGCTGCTTGCTCTCCCAGGACGTGTCATTTTTCGCCTTCGGTGTCTGGCAGGACGAATCTGATGTACTGGCAGCCACATTGCTCACTGTGTCCCCAATGAGGACACACCCTCGTGTTTTATGACCAGAACAACTCAAGTACAGGATCAGCCCCAAGTTAAACCCAGCTCCCATCGCCCAACTGCGCTGCACAAAAGCAGAAACTCCCTGCTTGCAACAGAGCTGGGGAGGACATCCAGCCATCTGTCCGTCCGTCTATCCATCCAGTCGGTCAGCATTTATTGATGCCTACCCACACCCAGCCCTGTACTGGACACTGGAGATGCAGGGGAAGGTAAGACGCTTTAGAACTTGACATCCAGACGTGGAGACTGGGAACATGACGATGCCATTTGGAGGTATGGCCCTAGCGGAGCGGAAACTTCGGCAACACACAGAACTGGTTTCAGATTCCGGCTCTGTCCTGTCGTGGCAATGTGATCTGAGCAAGTTACTGTCCTCAGCAAGGCCCAGCCTTCACCCAGTGGAGTGGGGGTCACAGGCACACCCACCTCCTCTTGTTGCCAGAACCATTCGATAGGAAACCACCCGTAAAATGCTGAGCACTGTCTGGGCACGCTGAGATGCTCCATTTGTCAGCTTGTGTCACATGTTACTGCCTTCCGTGAAATGCATGTAACAACTCTCAGGCTAGCTGCCTTTACAGTGTTCATATCAAACAGGTAACATGTGGGGAGAATGTCTTGTAAATAGGAGAGTGCTTATCACTCACTCCTGCGGCAGACGTCCCTTGAGCATCTATGATGTGTCCTGGCAGGTGCCAGGCATGGGTGAGAAGGCACAGATGTGGCCGCAGGTCCTGGCAGCTTCTGGGTAGGAGGGCCAACTTGTGAACAGGCGATCACGGGCCCGGTGTGACAAGAACAGCCATCAAAGTCTCCACAAAGGCGGGCAAAGGAGGGGTCATTAGCTAACTGGAGAGGGCCAGTGGGCTTCCTGGGGGAGGGGGACCTAGCATGGGCACCGTAGGGGTGAACGCGCATTGAGTCTGAGTGAGGTGCTCATCCTCTAGTTAGAGAGTCGGCATGCCTTGGGTGACACAAGAGGGGTAACGCACACGGGTTTTGCTTGTGACCCATCGAGTGCACAGGAGCTCTGAGGACAGCAATCTGAGAAGCTTTCGTTTGAACCAAGAGGAAGAAAACTGTCCAAGGGAAGCCTTGTGAGTGTGAGTAAAGAGAGCAGTGCAGGTAAGGACAGTGAGGACACCAGCCTGGGAGGGACAGGCCCAGCTGGGAAGCAGAGGGGGCAGGACATGTTGCCTGGGTTCCTTGACGTCCCTCAGTCCACCGTGAACCTGGGTCTGGCTGTTCATATCTCTCTGTTTGTCGGGCCCAGGAGGGATGCTCAGTTCTGGGCTGGGCTATGGGACTCGGCCTGGGATGGCCAATCTGAGCACCAGTGACCCTGCCACAAATCCTCCCGATGGACCTGTGTTCATGCATCTCATGCAGATTCCTCTCGCTGTGAAGTTCTTCCAGATTGGTCCTTTTCCACTGTCTGTAGAAACCAGACTCCACCCACCCACTCCAAACTGCACCCCCCTCCCTAGCCCCACAAGCATCCTGTCACCTCCCCAAGTCCGCAAACCACTTACGGTGTCACTAGGACCCAATGCAAGTCACAGGGGAAGCCGTTGGCTGACATCCACCCCAGGAAGCCACATTAGCAATTTCATTAATCAGGGTCAGGTTTGCGCTTCTATCGTCTGCTGTAATCATTTGTTTGTTTCAAGTTCGGCAGCCCCAGTTTATTACAATTATTACTGTCAGGCGTGGAAGACAATACGGGCACCTAGGAACGGCATTCTTGCATTTTGTAGCAAGAGACTTGTCTTACTCAATACACCAAAAATATCAGATAATATTGAAAAGAGAATGTAAACCCATGAATACATATAACATATATGTACATTTTTCATTCACAAAGAAACATGAATTAAAATAAAACATAAAGGAGTCACAATATATCTCCTAGCAAACAAAATCGTCAACAATAACACCTAATGCTGGTGAGGTTGCCGTGGAACTGCTAAACAGGCAAAGCAAATTAGAACAGGCTTTATGGAAAGTAAATTGGAAAATATGTATCACAAACCACAAAAATGTCCCTACCCTGAGACTTACTGATTCCACTTCGGGGAATGTATCCTAAGGAAATAAGACCAATAAAGAGAAACACTCTGTGGAAAAAGAAACCTGTTCATTAAAGCGTTATTTAGCATAGAGAAAAATTGAAAGCAAAATTCAAGATCAATTTCATGAAATAATAGGTGTCCACTGATATGATCATCTGTAAGGCTGGGAAGGCAGGCAAAGGTGCTTCGAGATGGGAGGTGAGAAAGCGGTGTTCACGGTTCCCGTTTATTATCAAGACCCGCACGTACCCACTGTGGGTTAACATAGAAGTCACTGCACTTGCAATACTAGGCTGGTGACCTAATGGGAAGGATGGGTTTTTTTCCCCTCGCTTTCTAAATTTTCAGTTGGGTCGTATATTGGTTTTATAGTTCCTTTTAACTGGAGCTAACAAATGATCGTGCTTCACAAAAGAACAGAAACAGAGCTTAATTAGACAGCACATGGCTTTCACAAGACCCTCTGCCTGTCTGGGCCCCATTTCCGTCTTCCTTAAGATCATCTGCCCCATAAATGTCATGTGGGCAGTAGGCAGACCTGGGAAGGCTTTTTAAATCTTTGAATCAAGTGCTATGAGGAAAATACCGGGGAAGGATTGTCAAACACTTAATACCGATCCACAACCACCTCGCTAAGTGGATGGTATTATCCCCATTTTACAGATGGGATAACCGAGGCTCGGATGCCCTGGAGACCTAACCAAGAACAACACTGGCGGTGAGGAGTGGAGCAGGGACTCACATCCACGTCCCTTTGTTCCACAGTCTCTGCTTTGTTATTGTCTTGTTTCCCAACCCATGTGGGTGACTTTTCTCAAGTGGATACATTTTAAAAGAAGCTGATTCTTTAAAAGAAGCCGGAAGTTGCAGCCTGAAGGGAACTCAAGGCGGCCCATTCAGTCTGCCAGGGAGGACTTGGAAGTAGGAATCAGGGGTTGGCTGGTTCGCTTGAAAGAGGACCAGCACAGCCAGTGGCTGCAAAACCCACTGGGTCCAAGCGTTCCGAAGGAAGGCAACCACGTTCCCAAAAACGTACGTTGACAACCGCAGAGAGAGGCCCTAGAGGAGACAAAAGGGCAGGGGGAGCCCCCAGCTGGCGCCCAGTGATGGCAGGCCCCCACCCAGAATGCCCGTAAGAACAGCCTGCTCTGGAGTAACTTTATGGGGGCCCTGGTGTCTGCACCCTCTCTCCTTGGCAGCCAGGCCGGCGTGAGAGCTCCTGCTGGCCGGCACCCCACCTGCCCCCCTCACGTCCCCAGCCTCCCTGCCCTGGGCCTCTTGCAGCCTATAATTACCCGCAGGACTGGCTTTATGGGCTCCTGGAGATGGGGGACCAGACGGCAGGAGGAAGCTCCTTGAAAGGGACCCAGGAATCTTTTCAACGGGGCCCCTGTCCCAACCCCACTGTTGGGGGCTCTAGAAAAGCAGAGCTGGTGGCCCGAGATGCCAGGCCCCCGCAGACCATCTCCCAGCTCCCAGGCCCTCTAACTGGCCCCATCAGCACACATGCCCCCTCCCCCCAACAATAGGCCTATGGGCTGGTCCCCAGGGGCAACATCCAAGTCTCTATGTGGTCTGGGGTCTGCCTCACCTCTCCCTGCTCCCCTGCCCGCCTCGGCCATTCCTGGCACACCATGTGCCTGCCCCAAACCTCCCCAATGCCAGTGCCTCTGCCTGGAACACTCCTCCCCTCCTTCCGCCCTCCTTAGTTGCTCACTCCCTACTCGCCCTTGAGTTCTCAATGTCCATCTCTCTTCCTTCGGGGATCCTTTCTGGACCTCTGTCCCAGCTAGGCAAGGTGCCCCTCTCCTGGGCTGGCAGAGTCCCCCAGGTTTATGCCATCACTTAGTTATGGAAGTAGGGAGTGAGACCGGGGATGAAGGCAGCCGGGAAATGGTGTGCACCCGGGACATCACCCCTGCCGGCGCTGAGGGTTCAGTCGGCAGCATCCTGGACCATCTGCCTCCCCTGGGGGAAGGAGCCCGGTGTCCACCCACCAGACCTGTTGTTGTTTGGGCCTCTCCCCCTTCCCGGCCCTTCCACCTGCCCAGCCATCGCCTCTTCCCTGCTGTCCTGTCTGGTTTGTGGCTGAATTCCCGAGCCCAGCGCAGTACTGGGCAAGTCAAAGTTGTGTCCTGCTTAGGGAGAGTCCCCCAGCCCAGCAGTGGCTCAGGAGTCCTATCAAGTGAACAACTTTCGTTATTATCAGCATTGGCCCGAGACTGCAAGGGTCATTCCTGCCCCTGTCAGGTCCTGAGGCAAGGACAATAGTGAGCAGAGCCAGAGGCCTGGGTTCAAATCCCAGCTCTACCAATGACTGTGTGGCCTTGGGCTGGTTGTTTAACCTCTCTGTGCTTCAGTTCTCTCAACTGTGATAATCCCATAAGGTATGCACAAGGATTAGCACTGAGACCAGGTTCAAATGAAATGATGTATGTGAGATGCTTGGTCATGAAAATAATTCCTACCTCCTTGGCAATTGAGGGGCTACCTGGATCTAAACATCAATTCTTTTTTTTTTTTAATTTGAGAGAGAGAGAGAGAGAGAGAGACAGCATGCACACGAGTGGGGGGCAAGAAGGGGCAGAGGGAAAGAGAGAGAGAACCCCAAGCAGGCTCCACACTCAGCACGGAGCCAGATGCAGGGCTTGATCCCACGTCCCTGGGATCATGACCTGAGCCAAAATCAAGAAGCAGACACTCAAACCACTGAGCCACCCAGGCGCCCCTAAGCAATGATTCTTACTGAGCAACCAAGAGAGCTCTGATCCTGAACGGCCCCCCAGTGTGAGCACCTGCTCAATGCCAAGCACAGCGCTAGAGGTGCTATGCACACCCGACCACTCATCTGCTACAGACCTGCTCTCAGCAGCACTTCTAGCCCTGTGCAGTTTGAATACCCCCCGTGTCAAGAAGCTCACTACTTCACAGGGGAACCAGATCAGCTTCCAGACGGCTCCAACTGGCTAATATCAGGTCAGGTTCTGCCTCTCGGTGAGCATGGAGCTCTCTTTGGCCCCCAAGTTCCCCTCGGAGATTGAGGGAGTAATCTGCCTCATTGGCCTCTGTCACCCATGGAGTGCCCACCCCCATGCTTTGAGGTCCTATGTCTTCAAGGTCTTTCCCCTTCCCTCCCTTGGATGGACTCCGGCAAAACTCAGTGAGAACCACCCCTGCGAGGGATCTAATAGCCACGGAACACAATGAGTCTCTGCCATGCTCAGGACACTTCGCTTCCGTTCATGCAGTCAGAGGCTGCATTAGCATTTCGGCAGCTCCATGCCATGTGGCCCTGGACAAACCACTGTGTGGCTTCTGTAAGTCTCAGGGTCTATCTATAGAAGTGGCACAATACAGGGCCCTACCTCATAAAGCTATCGGTTAAGTGCTGCATGAACAACCTAGCACAGTACTGGAGAAGAGGTAGGTAGCATAGGAAGCCAGCTAAGAGACACGGCTGTGCCTTATTCACAGAGGATCTTCTTGAACTGGCTTTCTCCCATCTTTGGTCATTCCCAATGACGTCAGCAAGCTGTCGGACTCTGATGAAATGGGTGATCAATACGTGGACTGAGACAGGACCAAAGGAGACCTCTGCCGTGACCCAGGGCCCACGGGGCACCGCGCTGTGGGAGTGCTCTGCACCACCTGCCCCCCATCTCCCCTGGGCCCTGGGTGTGGACGTCCCAAGCTCCGTTGCGGTCATCTCTGTATCTCCAGATCCTTGTGGAGCGGTCCAAGAACAGAAGTTGAATTCACCCCTACGCGTGGATGGCAGGAAGTTTGTAAGGTATTATTCTTACTGTCATTTACATACAAAAGCATCCATGATACCAAAAGGTAGCCGTTGTTGACCACTGACCATGCATTAGACCCTCCTCTATTAGCTCACTAAATCCCTGCTGCAGCACCAGCCTGAGGAAGTGATGACACTCACCTCTGTTTTTCAGGTAGGAAAACTGAGACTCAGCCAAGTTAAGTGACAATACCAGGATTTGAACTCCGGCCTATGTAGGTACAAGCCTCTCCCCTCCTCTGCCCGGCAGAGTTCAAAGTGCTTCTCAGATGCAAAGTTTCGAGGGAGACGTCACCGTCTGCTCGCCAGCCGAGTTCCCCAGATCTGCAATTGCACTGTGGTTTTATTTTTTTAATGTTTATTTATTTATTTTGAAGCGGGGGGAGAGGCAGAGAGAAAGGGAGAGAGAGAATCCCAAGCAGGTTCCATCAGCATGGAGCCCAATGTGGGGCTCGATCCCATGAACCGTGACATCATGACCTGAACCAAAATCAAGTGTCGGATGCTTAGCCGACTGAGCCACCCAGGTGCCCCAAGGTGTTGTGGTTTTAAAACACAGCCATAAATTCTCTGACACGACTCCCACTGAGATGTGGGGCCTGGGCTCCCTCCCCTTGGAACAGGGACTTGTGACCACTTTTGACCAACAGAATATGGCAGAAGTGACACTATCTGACCTCCTAGGCTGTGTCATAACACTTCATTCAATTGCTCTGGGAGTCCTGCGACACCGTTAAGAAATCAGACTGGCCTGCTATCCTGAGACCACACTGCTAGAGGCCACAGGCAGGTGATGGTCCCAGCTGAGCCCAGCCTCCGGCCAGCCCAGCCCCAGCACCAGACACGGAGTGAAGGAGCCATGTTGGAAGTGGATACCATTCGAGTCATCCGGGCTGAGGCCCCAGACGTCATGTAGCAGAAGAGAGCTGTTCACCCTGTGCCTTTCCAGAATTCCTGGCCCACAGAACCTGTGAGCCCACCGGCAGGTTTTGTGAGGGTTTATTCTGCAGCAATAGATAATCAGAACACCTTCTGGCAATGGTTCCTCATTTCTCCGTACTCTGAGCTTGTCGGTGGAAATGCACGGTCATTTTCAAAGTCGCAAGCTCCACACGGACCACGCATAAAGACATGTCTGACCCAGGCGTTTGGGTCCAGCCAGAGGCCAGGCCTGCTGGAGACCTGGACTCCGGCGTCCTGAGGATTTGGGGGACTCCTCCATTCATTCCTCGGTGGCTATTGCATCGCTGCATTGTGTCCGGCCCTGTGCTAGGGATGGGGATACAGTGACAAACAGAACGAACACAGGTCCTGCTTTCAGGAGCTCACAGTCCAGGGCAGGAGACGGACCTCAGACAAGTAATTGTAGGTTAGAAACGGAGACACATAGCATCTAACCTTGTCTGGCGAAGGGAGCAGGGAACACCTACAAAGGTGACCATCTGGGGTCCAAGGCAGAGCCCATCTCAAGGAGAAGAGGAGGGGAAAGAGAGCTGCAGGTGGAAAAAACAGCCTGTGGGGAGACCGGGGTTGGGAGCAAGGGAGTGAGGGGGCATTCAAGGGTAACCCCCAAATTTTAAGAGAAACTATATGAAGTCACAATACTTCTGAAGTCACAATACACGAGCATGTTTCACCTGAAAGAAACCCCAGCAACTTCAATAATTCAGCCTAAGATGAGCCGATGTCTCTCTCAAGATACTTTGCACAAGGTGCAATCGGCAAATCGAGACTCCACACTCGTTACTCACTGGGGTTTGCAGTCTCAAGTAATCTTCCAAATACGAAGTTGTTTCATACTTTCAAATAAAATTCTATAATATGCACCTTCTGAATTCCACCTTGCCCCTCCAGTGACAGCTCCCAAGAGGGTGACACCCCGTCTCTCAGGGATGAGACTCACTGCTCTGCTTTGGAGCAGAAGTTCTCACTCCCGGCCCAAGCTTCCAACCCCACTTCTTCGAGGTGAGGGGCACGCATCCCGGGAGATCCCCCAGGTGCACGAGAAGTTCTGGAGGGGCCTGAGGAAGACAGCAGCCTGGGAAGGGTGGAACTCAAGTGAGTTTGGGGGTGACCCCCAAGAAAGGTGGGCAGAGATGAAATCTGAAAGAAACGCCCGTGTGTTCGTCTCCACCCCAAACACAAGAATTTGATTAAAGAATTAAGGGGCTAAAAAGACTCTAAGGTTTGCTCCTCCCGGCAGCCAGCCAGACCCTGGTACAGCCAGAGAAACCGAGGCCTAGAGGCAAGAAGGGATGTGCACCAGGTCTGGCCTTAAGGTTAGGGCTGGGGTGAGAACCCATGCATCCAGGCGCTCCGTCTGTCCCTCCACCCACGCAGAATGGGGGTAGGAGTCCTGAGTGGCCAGCTGGCCGTGTCCATACCTGAGGCCAAACGCTGCTCACATGCGCGGCTGTTTGCTCAAGGGGGCGGGCCGGTGGCCATCTGGCCACATGTCAGGCATCCAAGTGTGCATGGCCAGGCAGAGGCGCAGGGGTGGGGGTGGGAGGAGCTGCCCCCAGAGATTCTGAGAAATTGGGTGAAAGTGTACCACATCTTAGGCCGCAGCCACCACGGGGCAGAGACTGGGCACACCCCGCCCCAGGACAGCCCTGCGCCCTCCCAGGTCGGGGAGTCCTGGATTTCTGGCACTCATGCTCGTCCCTAGCACCAGCCTGCTCAGAGATGGAGAATGGCACTGGGCCTTGGAAGAGCCCGTGTGGTCAGGTCAGGCCAGCTCTGACCAGGTGTGTGTGTCAGAGAGAGCCACGGGGACAAGCACAAAGAGCTGCTCTGTCACCCTCAGTTTATTGTTGCCTTTCCTGTGCCCAAGGGAAGAGAGAGTAAATGGGAACCTCCTCTACGCCGAGAAGAAATTGACAGTCCAGTGAGGGAGCTGGGGCCTGGGCAACAGCTATAAGCACCTGCCGTGCACCGAGCGCCAAGATGAGACTTCTAGAAGAATCTGCCCAACAACGCCCTGAGGGACGGGGTATTTCCCATGTCCCAGCTAGGGAAACTGAGGTTCAGGAAGGCTAACTGACGTGTCTATAGGAAATCCTCCAAGAAGCAGCCGCCGGTCTGCCTTTGCTCACCATTTAATTCCCGGCGGTCAGTACATCAAATGCAGATGCCCAGTGAATCTTTGTTGAGTGGGTGAGGGAAGAGTCAACTCAAGATGAGAACCCAGGTGCCCAGGTTTGCCTCCTGCAAAGACCCAGGAGCTCTCTGACTTGCCAACATGTCAAATGCTCTAAGAGAAATCCGTGCAAAGGAGTATGGAAGCGTGGCTCCCAGGGGGACAGGGGTGGCGCAGAGAATAAGAACATTTGACTGAGGTTTTGAAGTGTAGATAGGCATTGCCCAGGCTGACCATTCATTCATTCCTCAAATATTTAATGAGCACCTATTGTGTGCCTGGCATTTCCATCAATGAAGGTCAAGAGGATCAGAGAGAGAGGAAACCGGAGGCAGAAGGAACCACACAGGTAGAAGTGGGAAGGCGTATCTTGGGGTTGTAGAACATGGGGTTCACTGGGCGAGGTAGGTAGAACCGAGACTTGAGAAGACATGACTGGAGCCGTGGGCCCAGGGGCCAGAGCATTCTGGGTGCCTGAGAGCAGACGGCAATGAGGGAAGGGTTTTTTTCAACTCAATGGCCTGGTGTCTTTGACTGTGTCAATGGTTACCTTTGTATTCTTAGTTCATGTGTTTCTCCCCTAATTCAAGCCATGGATACCACCATGGAAACTCTAGGGTTCCAGAAGTTTTTAGTGCCATTTAAGAAAAAAGAAATTATTTTTTGCCCATTATTCATCTTTTCATAGTTTATATTGATTTCTGTACTGAAAAATATTTACTTCCACATTTAAAGCTGGAATCTGTATGTCAGGTACCCAGACTCCAGCACGGGCAGTTACGTTGCTTATAAAATATGTGACATGTTTTAATTTCTTTAAATCAATCAATCAATCATTCGTGATGTCTTTGGCAGCAATAAGATAAAAAACAGGCTTTTATTTTATTAGGAAGCTGAGCTTGTCAACATTTCAAATGGGAGGTTGCCTGACCTCCGTTTCTGCAGATTGTTGGGGAAAAGTGAACATAGACAACTCGGGAGCTGAATTTGAATGCGGCTCTATGGAGGAGGGTGGGCAGGGGGTCTCGGGTGCAGGTGGGACCCACGGGCTCACTGGGGTGGGGGGACAAAACTTGGGACAACTCCTTGGCAGGTAAGCAGAAATCCGGAGCACATAATCCACCTCCACTGAGTTCAGGTTGGTCGAGCTGCGCGGTCAGATCACGAAAACAATTCCAAGGATCCAGTGGCAAACAGGGAGGTAGAAGAAATGGAAGGAAAAGTAGGCAGGAACCATCAGGGTCTCTGTAATCCAGGAATGAGGAGTGTGGTGAGGGCGTTACAGACATGGGTGGGGTAGGGACCAGGGTATTCAGAGGCCAAGGAGCAGGCAGGAGCCAAATAATCAGGGACCAGCACAGAGCCTAATCCATAGCAAGTGTTCAGCAAAAATCTATTAAATGAGTGATCTTGAATACCAGGCTGATGGCTTTATTTATTTTTTAAGCTTTCATAAGGTGGCTTTTTATGTGCTCAGAGGTAACCTAGCTAAAGGCCTTCATTCCTTCCTTCCTTCATTCATTCATTCATTATCTCATTTTACAGGTGAGGAAACTGAGGCTCAGTGACACTAAGTGGCTTAGCCAGGGCCCCAAAGCTGGCAGGTGTGAGAATCAGGACTTAAACCAGTTCTGTGTGAGTCCAGAGAACCCAAGTTCTTTGTCTCCTGGGACTTTGTCCTGCAGGAGAAGAAAGTGAAAAGACAAGGCTACATCATGACTTTCGTGTGACCTAGGAACCTTTGCTTCAATAGGCTCCTACTTTCATAAAAATATACTAAAAATTATAATTTATGACTGTGTTGCCATAAAGGAAAATGTAATCCAGGCTGAATTATATTCATATTTTTCATCTGAGTTTAAAGAAATTAAAACACATCCATGGGGCTCCCAGGGGCACCTGGGTGGCTCAGTGGGTTAAGCCTCCGATTTTGGCTCAGGTCATGATCTCACGGTTCATGAGTTCAAGCCCTGCATCAGCACAGAGCCCACTTCAGATCCTCTGTCCCCCTCTCTGCATCTTGCCAGTTCATTCTCTCTCTCTCTCTCTCTCTCTCTCTCTCCCTCTCCCTCTCTCTCTTTCTCTCTCTCAATAAATAAATAAACTTAAAAAAAAAACGTTATCTGCCGTCTCTGCAGGGCAGGGAGCAAGGTCTGTACAAGGATGTCTCAGGGATGTGATCTCTGCGCCTAAGAAACTGGTCCATCCCCTTTCAAACTAACCAAAGCCACTCTTTGGGGTGTAGACCTTGGAAGCTACCCAGAAGGTCAGAGGAATCCTCCCCTGGCACATGCCGGAGCCCTGCAGGGGTCTTCCCAGACCTTGAGACATGTTCACATCTTCAGCTGGACCGTTGAGAGGGAAAAGCTCAGTCAATGGTGGGGGCGGGGGTGGGGGTGGGGGGGCTCAGACCACGCCAATTTTGTGCACACGGAGAAACAGGGAAAATCCAGGCTGCCCCAAGTCCCGGCCCTGCCCTTCCCCCAGCACTGCAGGTGGGGAGATGCTTGGGCTGCCCTCTGACCTCCACCCTTGCCTGGCTTCCTGGAACTTCTTCCCTGGGAGGAGCTACAGGCCCATGGGTGACCTTCGGCATCTCTGACCTCTGTCTTCTGTCCCTAGCCCCACCCCTAATCCTTAGAGCTCCTGGGCAAGAACAGGGGGCACGGTGGGGAGGGGGATCCCAGAGCCAGCCCAACCCCCTCTCAACATCCCCCTCAGTCTCCCTCAGCATCTGTACTTCTCTTCTAGAAATCAAAGCCACCCTTCCTGGGGGCTTCCTGACAACTCCCCACCTCCCTACCAGCCCCAGTCCTTAGCTTTCTGAAAGAAAATGTGGATGATTTTCAATTTCATCTATGCCGGGCTCTGTGCTGAACACTATACTTCCTCAATGCCCCGAACAACTCCACAAAATAGGCAGTTATCATTGCCGCACAAGGGAGTCCTATGGGTGAGGGGACTTGCTCAGGGTCACACAGCAGTAAGTGGCCTGATCAGGGTTCAGACCCCCATGGCTAGCTCCAGAGTCCTGGGTGCTTCTTCAATGTCTCCTTAGTCCCAATTCCCTAGCCTGACTCTCATGCCTGTCCTTACCTGGCCCTTGTCAAGCCCTATAAAGGCGCCCCACCACAGCCCCCGCCCCCACCCATCAGGCACACTCCCAACATTCAGAGCCACCGATGATTCTTCAAACTCCCGTGTCAATTCATCCTCCTGTGCCTTTGGGCCCACTGTTCCCCTAGCCTGGGACACCCTTCCAGACAGAGGAAGTTCTCCAGTGGATTGAACGTGGCATTTTGACAGTCTGGCCTGAGTCTGAATCCCACCTCTGCCCCTGGGTCCAACATGTGTGACTTTGGGGGAGTCACCTTCCCTCTCTAAACACTGATTTCCTTAACTGTAAAATCAGAGCCACAAGGCCACCTCGTACTGTTTGCGTGAGAATTCACTGAGAAAGGATAGGTAGAGGTATAGGCACAGAGTGGGGATTCCAGGGACATTCTCTAGGCAACCACCCCTCCACCACCTGCCCCCATCACCATGACTACCTCCTACCCTTTAGGCACATCACCTCCTCTGAGACGCCTTTGGGGAGTCCCGCAGACAGTGGCAGTGGATTGCCCTTTGGGCTGTGAGCTCTGGGAGGATCTGAGTCTCCTTTGGACCCCAGTCCAAAATGTGGGGCTGGCTGTGTGTGTTGTGATGTTTGTTGGAAGGAGGGAATTGTTGGAATGAGGAGACAGAGAAAGGAGGGAGGGAAGGAGGGAGGGAGGGAGGGAGGGAAGGAAGGGAGGGAAGAAAAAGGGATGGAATAAGGAAAGAAGAGACAGGGAGGAGGGAGGGAGAAAGGAGAGAAAGAAGGAGGGGAGGGAGGGGGAAGGAAGGAAGGAAGGAAGGAGTAAGGGAGGAGAGAAGGAAGGAAGAAGGAGGAGGGAGGGAGGGAGGAGGAAGGAAGGAAGGAAGAAGGAAGGAAGGAAGGAAGGAAGGAAGGAGTAAGGGAGGAGAGAAGGAAGGAAGCATGGAAGGAGAGAGGGAGGAAGGAGGGAGGGAGGAAGGAGGAAGGAAGGAGAAGAAGGAAGGAAGGAAGACAGATAAGAGAGGAGGGAAGGAGGGAAGGAGGGAGGGAAAAGGAGGGGGAAGGGAGGACAAAGAATGAAATGCATCAGAAGAAGGCAGTTTGGGGTTGGTAATAGGTCCGGACATGGAGATTAATAGTAGAAACATGACTTGAGCCTTAATTATTTTGCTAATTAGGCCCAAAGTGTCTGGAGGCAGGAAGAAGGCAAGTGCACTTAACCTGATTACCCAATAGCCACCGGTCCCACTGCTGCTCAGGGTCCCCACTGAGTGGACCCCGCACCCCCTTCACCCAAGGCGCCTCAGACTTGGAGCTCCCAACACCCCTCACTGGACCAAGGGGTGGCCTCAGGAAGCAGAGCTGGGCTCCAACCCCTGCCTGATGGGCTCCCTGGGATGTGGGGGATTCTCGAAGTGGCCTTCCCCCTCGTGACAGACCAGACCCCGTGCTGAACCAGGGAACAAGATTTAATCCTTCTCCTGGGACTAGAGGTGGGGGAGGGGTGGGAAGTGGGGAAACCTGCAGGCCAGGTCACAAGTGAGCCCAGGCAGAGCCCTGGCCCTCCTCCCCCTCCTCCTCCTCCCCACCCTCCTCCTCTGCATCCCCAGCCCCAATCCCCCTTCTCCCCCACTGCTCCCCATCCCCCATCCCTGTCCAGCCCTCCCCCTCACCCCTCCAGCTCTCCATCCCTTCCCAGGGAGCCCTGGTAATAACAGCCTCCAAACCAGCCAGACAGGTTCTGGGGGACCCAGCCCAGCCCCAGAGGCAGGTAAGGAGGTAGAGCGGTGATCCCCCCCACCCCCCCAGCTGCCAGCTGCCTGAAAACACCAATTATCTCTGCAGTCCGCTGGCCTGCTCTGCCGGCCCAGCTCCGTAGCCTGGGGTGGGTGGGGGCGGGGTAGAGAGGAGGACACCCTGGACGCAGGCTCTGTGCTTCCAGACCCCGCGGTCCCCGAACCCGCCAACCACGGATGCAGCTTCAGAGAGCTCTCTTCTGAGACCCGACAGTCTGCGGAGTTCTGCCGGGCCAGACACATTGACTCACATTTAATTACACATGGAACCAATCATCTGGTTGAAATGAGTGAAGTCTCAGAAAGGAGGTGTGAAATTGGGGGGGGGGGGGGGATTAGCAACTTTTTTTCTTACAAATACCTTGTTTGAAGCTTGGACATGAAAACAACCCATGAAAATCCCTTTGATAGCCAGGGTTCCCAGACTCGATTGTCTCCACCTCATGCCCCTTGGCCATTGATAGGAGAGGAGGAAAGGAGAAAGGTCAGAGCAGTGGCAAGTCACTGTGTATTTTGAGTGGGAATGCGACAGACGTGTGTGTGAGCATATAAACGTAAGCCACGTAGCCTGGGTTCAAATCCCACCTGCACCTCTTCTTAGCTGTGTGACCCTGGGCAAGTTAATGACCTCTCTGTGTCTCGGCTTCCCCATCTGTAAAATGGGCAAACGAAGTGTTACCTGTCTCCTGGAGTTGTCATGGGAACTGAAGGAATTCATAAATGCACTTGGCAGAGGACCCATGGTGGGCCTCATTTCACTGCTTCCTATCACTGCTCCCATTGGTATCATCAACCGGGCATGTGTGTGTGTGTGTGTGTGTGTGTGATATGACCAAGGAAGGACCCCGCAGATGAACAAATGGATCTTCATGGACAAATGGAGAGCGGATATGACAGCTTTAATTACCACTCTATAGATTGCAAGTTTGATGCTAAAATCAAGCTGCAGGCAGGAGGCTCTAGGAGAGAATCTATCTCCTTACCTTTTCCAGCTGGTGGAGGCCGCCTGCCCTCTTCCTCCCCTTCCCGAGCCTGCTTCCCTACTCATACCTCTTCTCTCTGCTCCCGGCCACAAAGGTCCTCCACCTTTAAGAACCGTTGTGATGACATTTGCCCCACCCAGGGAACGAAAGATAATCTCCCCAATCTCAAGGTCATTACCTCTCATCACATCTGCAAAGTCTGTCTTCCATGGTAAGGTAACATGTTTACAGGTTTTGGGGATTTGGATGCGGACATGGTAGGGAGGCCATCATTCTGCCCCCCGCCCACAGGAAAAGCACCCCCCCCCCCCCCCGCCGCCTGCCACTCTAAATGTGTCTAAATGTGTTGAATCACACTGCAAGCATTTGTCTGTCTTCTGGAGCTCTGGGCACTGCCAGAGGCTGGAGGTAGGCAGACTGGCAATGGACAGGCCACCATCCCCTACAGTTCTCGGGTCATCTGGCCAGGTTGGGGCAACTCTGAAAGTGCAGCGAGGTACGGATGGAGCTCTGCCCTCACACTGCCCTGTGTGTCTGTCAGGACAATGCTCCCTGTCTGAGCCTCCAATTTCCTCCTCTGGAAAGCATTCTGAGGACCGCGCACAATGACACATGACATTCCTGGGACAGTGCTGGGCATAGAGCAAAAACTCAATTGGCGTTTCGTTACACCCGTTCCACACCCCTGGGACGTGAAGGTCGGGCTCACATTTACGACAGCAGTTGGAGTGTGAGACAGGGTTGTGTATGTGTGTGTGTGTGTGTGTGTGTGTGGATGTGTGTGTGGAGGAAAGCATGTGAACGTGTGAGCGTGAAGGTGTGTAAGAGAACGCTTCCCTGCACGGAAAACTTAGCCCTGTGCTCTCTCTTCCGGGCCAAGGCCTCCCGCCAAGTCGGAAGGCCCAAGCAGGCGTACCCACAGACCCCATCCTTCTGGGAGCCTGACCACCGTGAGATGCCCCGGGCAGGACACTTCTTTGAAGTTTCCTGTCGCACACATTCTGCTCCACATATCATCCACTGCTGCTCTGTGATAAAGAACAACGTTTCAAGCGGCAGCTCTTTGGAACACTATGCGACTGTTAAAAAGGTAAGTCAGACTTTGTACAGGTGAGATGTCGAAACCATATGAAGCAAAAGGAAAAAGGGAGTTTCATAACACTGGGTATAGGTTGGACCCATTTGGGTTTTAAAAAAGAAGGGCCCCTCTTGCCAAGTGTCAGAAACGCAAATGCTTTCAAGGTACAAGGCAGAAAGTGAGCAGATAGGAGACTCCAGCGGGGGGAGTTAGACCAAGTTGTGTGGCGCAGGAGGCCTCCACATCAAACATTCGAATGCCAGCTCTCAAGGTGGACAGTCAGCTTTTGGCCTCTGGAGTCTGTAGAAGGGTGTGTGTGTGTGTGTGTGTGTGTGTGTGTGTGTCTGGGAGGGGTAAAGAAATGACGGTTTTACAGTGGGAATGTCGGGTTTCAGTGCCTCTAGCCCTTTCCTTTTCTGTTTACACTTTGCCTTTCCTTAATCTTTTGAAACAAGCTTACACAGGTATCACAAAAGTCTCAGTACGGTTTTAAGCTTAAAAACCAATATTTCTCTAATCATAAAAAATGAAGACACAGAGGTAAATACACACTCAAATATTTGTGCAAAGGTGGTACACCAGGAAACCCGATGATGCTGACGGGGCGAGGGCACCTGTTGGGGACACCGACCAAGGCTGGGCAGGAATCTAGGCTGCCTCCTCCAGCCTCAGGGGCGGCTGGGCCCTGCCCACGCAGTCACCGTCCGGCCCTCGGGGAAGGTCAGCAGGGTCTGGAGCTGAGACGCGAGTGTCCCGAGGCCTGCGCACTCCAGTGAGCTCACGCTCACACACCCATGCGCGGCTCCGCAAACAAACACCCTGTGTGATGCGAACGTTCCGTCCTCAGCGGGCACCGGTCTAAGAGACGACAGATCAGGCGTCTGTGGCTGACTCTGCCCTTTGCCTACTGAGACGTGCCATTTTCACTCTCTGACCTTTGATTTCTCCATCTGCCAAATGAGGATAAAAGATGATGCATGAAAAATGCCCAGCGCAGTAGCTGCCCAGTCGATAGGGTTTCTAAAGAAGCAAGGTCCTAGCCTCTCCCCGGGCCCTGGCCTCTAGCCAGGTAGGAGTTCGTCATCAGAAGTAGGCGGGCTGCCCAGAGAGAGCAGAGTCCGCTGGCCTTATCAGGCCAGCCTGACCCGGCCCCACAGAGAGCTGGTCTCTGCCCTCCGACTACCTACATCTGAATAGTTCTGGGACATGTACCACATGATCCCATGGCCCTAAGGCTGAGGGTCTTCCCTGCCTGCCTGGAGGAAAGCAAGATATCCCCGTTTTGTAGATGGGAGCTCAGAGAGGCTCTGTAACGTCTACTCATACATCTGTCTTCTTTCATTCATTCATTTGGTGTTTAAATGAGATACTAATAAGGACCAGGCACTGTGTTAGGCCCAGGGCAGGGGAAAGAAGCAGTAAATCGCACCAACAATGTCCTTGCCATCACAGGATCAGGACCAGCTTCATGGACATGGGACCTGTGCCGTCACAGGGGGCCCTGCAGCTAGAAGGGGCAATGCTCACTCTGTCGCCATCTTAAACTTCTTCATAATTGTGAAACAAGAGCCCCCCCGCCCCATCCTCATCTTGCACAGGGCCCTGAAAATCACGTAAGTGATGGAGTCAAGAGGTAACGAAACTGAATAACCAGTCCCCAGCAGATAAAATGTACAGGGAAAGGAACCTGAGCAAACCTTGGAGAGGTTGGGGGGGTGGGGATGGTAATGGGTGGGGGATGCTTGAGCTGCGCTGTGACTTTCCTAAGAGAGCACCTTTCTGGCTGAGCCTGACAAATGAGTCAAAACTGACCTGGAAAAGACGTAGAAAGATAAGATGAATTATAGTTTTCTTAACTCCAAAAAAGAGTCCTGGTCTTACAGGACCTTACAATACGGACCATTACGAGGTTTCGTTCAATTCATTCATTCATTCCATTCATTCATTCATTCATGCATTCGGCCAATATATTTCAAGCACTCACTCTGCAGCAAGTAATGAGCAGGCCAGCAGAACAGTACAGGACAAAACAGACCAGACCTTATGACACATGTGTCCTAGCAGGGAAATGGCCGTTAACACAACTTTTTGCGCAGAATTGTGTATCTATTCCTGGGATTTGCGTGAGGAAGATGTACAGGATACTAAGGAGCACATGATGGGGACTGAGCTGTGTTGGGGGACACTTCCTGCCCCACCCGGGGCCAGGCACAGGGGAGACCCTGGGAGAACGTGGGCTTGGGGGGTCCTGTCTCTGAATTCTGTTCCACTGCAGACATCGGCTGGGCCCTGCTGACTCCAGGAGGCACCATGCCAGCAACCACCTGGCCGTGCCCTGCTCCCAGGGGCAGTGGGTTGACCTGGGGAGGAGCTAGCCCATGGCCGGGAGAGGGCAGGAGAGCAATAAAAAGTGTAATTAAAGGGAGACAGCTTTCAGAAGGAGGGCGAGAGAGAGGCTAGGCCTTCTGACCAACAACAGTATGTCTGGGACTTCTGTCACGAATGTCAAGCCACCTTCAGAGCCCTCTAAGCAGGTACCCCATGTTACAGTAGAAGAAACGAAGTCTCGGACAGGCTAAGCAACCACCTAAGGTCACAGTGAAATTGGCAGCAGAATCCAGTCTCTGACTCCCAGAGCAAGATGCTGCCTCCACTCACCTCCTCCCTGACCAGAATCTCTCCAGGTACGTGGCAGTCCTCCAGGGAGATTTCCCTCCAGCCCCAGAACGAGCAATGCCTACATTTCTCCTGAGCAGTGGGCTTCTTTGTGTTTCTTTAAGGAGCACTGAAGGGTCTCAAAGTTGATCTTTTTTTCCCTCTTCCCATTGGCCACCAGGAAGCCCAGAGTCCACATGGGGGCCCATCACAACTTTGTATCGGATGGGAACCGTAATGTCACTTCTGTTCAACCTCACTCTTCTACGCTGCTTTTAATTTCATATTTTTTACTAATTTGTGAAATGGTTTGGCTCCCCGCCCCCCCCCCCCGCTACCCCCAGCCACATTAAGCCACCTTCAACCTTTTCAGCATTCTCTACGTGACTGCTTCCTCCCCACCTGTCTGCGGAGAGCCTTCTCTGACTCCTCCCGCACAAGGCCCAGGTGATGTCGCCTGGCTCCCTGTCCTCACCCTTTCTCCCCGTTCGAGCTCCCACCACACCCTGACCAGCAACCCAGCACCCAAATTCTAATTTCCGGGGAAGCACACGCTTCTTGGCCCAGCCTGGGTCAGGTGTCCACTTGCAGTTCAAGCAGCCGCGTCCACGTGCTGGACCGTGCAAAGGGGCACGTGTGGGGGGGGCTGCGTGTCCCAGAAGCAACATGGCAGCTAACACCCTAACTCGTCATCATAGTCAACCCCTTAGGACCTGCGTGCAGCCTCCTCTTTCCAATCCTAGCCATCTTCCCGCACCTCCCTCTCCGGCCAAATAGGGCACCTGGATAATCCAATTGCTGTTCTGGAAACTTCCTCCGCTGCCGCCTGTGGGATTTCACCCAGGCTGACTCCTCTCCCGGGGCAGCCCCTTCCTCCAGCTCCGTCTGTCTGTCCCGGTGGATCACCAGCCCAAATGCTGCCTCCTCCCTTTCCTGAGCCTGCTTGGTCCAGTCCAGCAGTTCTGGTCCTCCCCCTGCTCCCATTCGGTGCCATCTGTCCCCCCTGTGCTGTGCTGTGCTGTCCTATTTCCACCCTGCACCACGAGTTCCCACAAGGCTCTGACAGCCTCCTCAAGATGCTGGACTGCCAGACGGCAGGGACTCCAAAGCAAGGAGGCAAAGCCACATCCCTTGGGGACAGACAGACCTCAGTTCAAATCCTGACTCAGCCACTTCGCAGGAGGACTTGGGCACACCCCTGCTGGCAGGGAAGGAGCCAAGTGTCATCACCGGGAGGCAGACTCTGGGGCGCAGGGCCCGTTGCTCACCTACTACCCAGAGTGCCTTGAGAGGGACAGGCCAAAGCTGACAGTGCTTTGTGAACAGAGGGGCCAAGGCAGGGGCCGTTGGGGCAGGACTTGAATTCGGAGCCATGTTACCTTGGGTGATGCCTGGAGACTTCACCGGATGTTTCTCGAAGGTCTGAGCTTGGAGTGCCTTAGAAATCTCCTAACCAGCCAATTTTCCTCTGGAAAAGTAAGTGGGTACCAAAAATGGCGGACAAGGTAAGGATCACGAGAGTGAAGATGGAGAAGATGATGGTGGTGATGATGGCGGCCATGAGCTAACACACAGAGCACTACGTATCCACGGTTGTAAGCTCCTTCTGACACAACCCTGTGAGGTGGGGGCAAATATTATCACCCCATTTTACAGACGAAGACACTAAGACGGGGAGCAGTGAAGTAACTGGTCCAGAATCACACAGCTAGAGCATGTTGGAACGGGCACTCTGGTTACAGAGTCTGCACCCCTACCTGTAATATGACTAACTAGATTTACACTACAGTGAAAATAGCTATCGCTATTTATCAAGCCCCTACTATGGTCGGGAACCGTGCTAAGCATTCTCTGCAGGCACAAAAGAGATTCAACTCTGACAGGATCAGACTTCCTGTTCAGCTGATAGAAAATCTGAAACCTCCAGGTGAAAGCAGCCTTTCCACCAGGCCAGTAAGTTCAGATGTGGCCGTCATACCCAGCCAGCCTGACGCTGGGTCCCCCATCTTAACCACAGACACGCTGTGGTTCTGCAGCTGTGTATACGTGTGCACACACGCTCTTGCATAAGTCCACGTGCACATGCACACATGTGTACCAGGCCACGCTTGCCCCACGCAGACTGATGGAAACACAGCTTCCAAAACGCAACGGTGCTGTCACCACGTGAGGGACCCCAGCCCTTGGCCTGAAGACTCAAGATGTTCTCTCCAAAAAGTGGCTCCCTAAGTGGGAGGCAAGTTTGCATAGCGACCATGCCAGAAAATGCTGGCAAGCCCTGTCAGTCAAGGCTCCCTGGGCTCTGAGCATCTGGAAAAAGCCGGTGGGGGTGAGAATATTCGCACTCGGGGCTGAAACTCCAGCTTCTTTCCCACAGTACGTTCACAGCTGTAAAGCCTACTTCCCAGGAGCTCCTGCTGGGGTTTGCACACCGCCTTCCAGGGGCCTTCCCTGCCAATCAATTTCGGTGTGAATTCAGCCAGAGATCCTGGCCAGCAGAACCGGTTAGACCTGCCTGACAGTCTCCGTGTTGCAATGCAGGAGTCTGGGCTTGCGGCTAAGTCTATCCTTCCAGATTGCTTCTGGGAGCCTTTCCTGAAGTCCCACCTCCTTCCCAGCCCTCTCCCGAGCTCGCATCTTCCTGGGGTGACCCCTGACCAGACCAGCCCTGCCTGCGGTAACCACAGCACCCACCAGCCACCAGACATCTCCGCACATCCCTCCCGCAGCCGGAAGAAGAGGGCAACATATTCTCCACTTTACCAAGAGGCAACGGAGGCTCAGAGAGGTGAACTGAATTCCCCAGGTCCCCAGAGCCAGGGAGAGGAGGTGCTGGGTTTGCACCCAGGTCTGTCTGGCTCCACAACCCGAATTTCTTCTAGCCGCACCCCCCCACCCGCTTCAGCTCCAGTGAGGGTTTCAGAAACCAGACAAGGTCTTCCTTTTGGCATCTGTGACCCAGAAGTGATTGAGAAGGAGATGACCTAGAGAGGGGTGGATTAGGGGTGGCAGAGAACTTCATGGAGAAACAGCTCAGGTCAAGGGGCAGAGAGGCTGGAGAAGCCAAGGCAGGTAGGTGCTGGGGTCAGTGTGGCCAGAGCTCAGGATGTTGAGTGAAGAAGAGAGGGGCAAAGGCTCACAACGCAGGGCCCTGAAGGCCAGGCCATAGGATCTGGAATAGGTCCTGGATGTGATGGAGAGCCATAGATGGTTTCTGAGCAGGACTAGTTGCCAGTATCTCAGAAAAATTAATGTGAAAGCAAAGTCTCTCCTCATCCCAAGAAAAGAAAACTATACCTACATACCACGACAGATGTTAACTAGACTTACTATGGTGATCGTTTTGCAATATATACAAATATTGAATCATTATGTTGCACACCTGAAACTAATATAAAGTTACGTGTTAATTATACCTCAATAAAAAGAATTTTGTGAAAAAGCAATGTCCCTAGTGGAGCACAGGTGGCTCAAAAGGATGGTGGAGGGTGGTCTGGAGGGATGGGAGGTGCTCTCTTCTCAGAGTCAAGTTTTCACTGAATAAAACCCCAGAAGCATTTTTCACCCAGTTACAAATTCTACGTCACCTATCATCCAACCCCCAGGCTTAAGAGCATAATAGTTAAAAGCACAGACTCTGGATAAGAGCCTGCATTTGAATCCCAGCACTGCCACTTACTAGCTGTGCATCCTTGGGCAAGTTGTTTAACCTCATCCAGCAAAGGGCGACTATCTCCCTGCTCTTAGAGTTAGTATAAGGGTTACGTGAGCTAATAGCTGCAAAAGCACTTCACTGCCAGGCGTACGGAAAGCGTTTGGAAGATAGGGACCTTTGGGGCCACAGCCCCTGGTCTGCCCCTCAGAGGTGGACACAGGATGAGCCTGACATGGAGCCTGACCCGGGTCCTGGTCACCACTGAGTGCTTTGCTACCCACATACCATCGCTTTAACAAGTCCTGGCAGAATCCCAGGAACCAAAGCCAGGCTCACAGGTCTGCAATCTGCAGAATGAATCCAGTTCATGGCAACAATTTCATCGGATTAAACCTAATGCTTCCACTTTTTGAGAGCAGGATTTCTGGAGCCTTCTTAGTCTGGTGCACTCTCCTCCCACAGGCAAATGGAACAAGGAAGGCAGGCCATCCAGGAACACCCAACGGAATCAACCTTTTTGGCCATCTCGAGCAAAAGAAAGGTGTTTTGGATATATGAAGCCTGATTTCCAACTGATACGTGACTTCCCTACTATATACAAGTATACAACCCAGGGAGCAGTCACTCCCTGCTGACTCTGAAAGAGACAGAAGCTGGGTGGGCAGGCAAATACAGGTTCCCTTTGAGGTTTTCATCTGAGGGTCAGGACAGACTCTTCCCAGGGGCCTCTGTGCTTTGCTCCTGCCCTTTGACCTTCCCCAATTCGCCCCAGAATCTGGCTCAGCATCTTGGACTGCCAGAGCCACGGTGTAGGTGGAACTGAAATTTGAAGCATTGCTCTCTTCCGGGACAAGGACAGACTAGTGGGGCTGTTGCTTTTGCAAACAAGACAGTGACGAGACCAGAGGTAAGTTTTTGGAAGAGGACCCTGGCAGTCTGCGAGGGGCCAGTCCAGGGTGGGGCCTGGAAAGCGAGTTTATGAGACTCTGGGAACTGACCCAGAACAAAGTGGGGACATTCCAAACTGAGGTGCGGTGGTGGAAAAAGCCAGAAGCGTGCATCACAGAGGGGATATGAAAGCAGGTCTGCCCCCAAGAAACTGGCTTATTTCTCAAGAAATAGAACAGCACAAACTTGGAAAGGCTCACTTGCCAGTGGTCTTAGCCATCACCTGGAGACACACTCTCTCCCAGCTCTGCTCGGAAACAGGAGTCCCCTGACTCTATTTACCTAGCTATGAAATGGCCCTGATGCCTGATCCTTTCCAGGATGAGGTAAAGAGCCAAAAGTCCTAAAGAATGCAAGAGGGTGGGGTGGGGCCCGGGGCTGCTCACAGATGTGTATCAATTTCCCAGCCCCAATTATCCAAAAGAAATGTCCTCTAGAATCATGTCAACCTCTCTTCCTCTATATTCCGCTTTTATCTGTTGTTGTTGTGTTTTTTTAGGTTTATTTACTTTGAGAGAGAGTGAGCATGAGCAGGGAAGGAGCAGAGGGAGAGGGAGAGAGAGAATCTTAAGCAGCCTCCATGCTCAGCACAGAGCCCAACCCAGGGCTTGATCTCATGACCACGAGATCATGACCTGAGCCGAAATCAAGAGTCTGACACCTGACCAAACTGGAGCACCCAGGCCCCCCTGCCTTCCACTTTTAGAAAGCCTCTTCCTGCATCAATGAAACACAAAGCAAGAGCTCGGGGGAGGTTGATTTTGACTTGAGGACACTGAATACAATCTTTTCTGGATGTTTACAAAGTGTTTACCAAGCAGCCTGCTCTCCAAACCCTAGCAATTGCTTAAAACAAGAAAGCTGTTGATTTGCGCAGTGTTTTCTTTAAAAAAAAAAATCATCACAAATGTTAGATTTAGAGACATTATTTCTTTTTAAAAATAACTTGTCAAGGGTACAAAGTATTTAGGAGGTTTTCTTCTCAGCTCAGAAAGCAACAGGGAAAGGAGCCTTTTTTTTCTGCATGAGATTAAAAGGGGGGGGAGGGGTAGATAAATTGGAGAAGGGAGGGGGATCAGAAACAGGAGTGAGGCTGGTTAGTTCCCTGCCCTCTGAATCCCAACAAGATTCATCTCTGATCCACCCACCCCTGCCTTTTTCTCTTCAAAGACCCACCAAGAATCTAGAGGGAACAACCAGACTGGGTTCCATTCTGCGCCCCCCCCCAGCCTTCCCTCCCTCCTGCCCCCCCCCCCACCGCCCAGTGCTCCCTGACCTGCCTCTCATATCAGATGTCAGCCTCTCTCTTCACACACAGATACCAGAATGTGTCCCAAAGGGTACCACTGAGGGATGCAAGATTTTAGTGGATGATACACAAACAATGTTGTTGTTGTTTTTTTAATTAGCAGTATGTATTTTAAGGAGTATCAAAAAACTAGATACTGATAGGTGATAGATAGATAGATAGATAGATAGATGATAGATAGCTAGGACCTCAAAGCCATGCCTTCACAGACATTACCCCTTTCCTTTTTAAGTACATTTTATTCAACACATATTCATTCAACCGATTACTGGGTTATTGGGGTCTTACTGAGTGCCAGGCACCACTCATAGTGCTTAGGGACATGGGTGAACAAAAGTCATCAGACATTGCCCTCACAGAGCTTATGTGCTGGCAGGAAAAAGCAGAAAATAAGCCATAGATGAATAAATAATCCAGTGTTCCAAGGTGATTAGCATTAGGTGGGGAGGGGTGAGAAGAAAAGGGACAGTAGAGCAGAATAAGGCAGGTCGGAGTGCCCAGGGAGGCGGGAGGGAGCAGGTTGCCAGATCAGGTAGGGTGGTCAGGATAAACCTCATCAGGAAGGGGAGACAGATCTGAGCAAGGAAGTGAAGGGGGTGAGGGAGCTGGCCACAGCTCTCTCTGAAATAAGATGGTGCAGGCAGAGGGAGTACCAAGCACATGTCCTGAGCAAGGAGAAAGAAATTTCCCATTCCAGAAAGAAATTTAGACCTAAAATGTTCTTCCCTTACCCATCGGACTTGGATAATGCTTATCCAGGCTTCATATCCTAGCTCAAATATCACCCCCTCCAGGAAGCCCTCCCTGATCACTCTCCCCAGGCTAGGTCAGCTTCACTTTAGTACAGATGCTCTCAGAGATCCGGGTTGCTTTCTCCTTTTGAAACTCTACACCGATTCCTGTTACATCTAACTGCTCGCACGCTCTCTCTTTCCTGCTAGACTGTAAACTCCACGAGGATTGTTTGCTGGGATTATTTCTGGTTTTGTTCATTGTTGTATTGCCAACACCTAGCACAATGCCTGGCATATGGAAGACACACAACAAATGTTTGTTCAGCGATTGAATGGATAGTCTTAGGTGGCAGGCCCGGAAGCAGATTATTCGCTGAACGCAGGATTGTAGCAGTTGTGGAGAACTGGGACAGTAGGTTCCTTTGGGACCCAAAGTTTTGGTGGGCCAGAGCAGCTCCAGAAGCTGGAGCCCCTGCCATAGCAAAGCTGGATCGGATCAGCCCAGGAGCCCCACCTCTCTCTCGCACCCACCTGTTCACAAGCCGCCCCCCACAGGCCGTCTTGCCAGGATAGCTTCTGTCTTCACTGGAGAAGCCAAGTCTCAGATATTCAAGAAGCTTTTGCTCCCCCTTCAACTCTGCACCTGCAGCAGCAATGTTGAAAGGCTTCCTTTTGAAGCACGTAGGAGAATCCTAGGAGTGGCGACCAACCTGGGCATATCTGCTGGACTGCCTGGCCAGGCACGGAGTGGGCCCTGTGCACCAGCATAAAAGTGACCCTCACAGTGGTCATACTATACAATCATATCGTATGGCTTGGCTGTGACAGGTAACATGCAGCAGTACATGATTGACAGGGGCTTGTGGGGCGAGCTTTCCTCTCTTGCTTCCAGAGCTTTCCTCTCTTGCTTCCAGATCTCGAGTGCTTCATATAAATATTTATGGGAGTCTGTGCCTCCATTAACCCTGCCACTGCCACATTTCACTTGTTACACGGTGCTTGGGGGGCGGGGGGCGGTGTGAAGGCCAGTGCCCGAAACACAAAGCACGTATGTCTGTGGATGAGAACATGTAAAGACGATCATGGACCCAAATGCATTTTGTCAGGGTGTTTACATGTATGTAATCCTTGGCTTTCAATGCAAGCATAAATCCATACAGGTATATGCACAATCGTGTGCCTTTCATGCACACGGTGTGAGAGTGCAGATACAGCAGATAAGCGCATGGGGATTTAAGCGTGTGCACATACATGCCTGCCTGCCTCTGTGAATTTAAGAGCGAGCTGCATACATGTTTATGCGCGTGCCTGCCTTAAGGGTGTAAGCACATCTGTGTGCAGGTTCGAAGTTTCCATACTGCACCAGAAACAGCTTTGGTTAAACTAAGGATGATTCCATCAAAACTGCCTCACCTAGAGGCTACTGCTTTTATAGACACTTGCTCTGCTAATTATGATCCATTTGCTGGAAAGTTCAACTGAGAACAGATGAAAGGTGAGGGGTCTGTTGATTATGAAAAGCATCAATGTCCCAAGCTAGCAATGCCCAAGTGGGCCCCACCACACACACACACACACACACACACACACACGCACACGCACACACACATACACCCCAGGACCACCATAAGCTGCTGGCTTCTCCGTGAGAGACTGATGCTGTAGTTTCCCTCTGATCCCCTTATGTTTGTCCTGCTGTATCTCCAGGAGCCCATCGTCCATCTGTGTGTCTGGGCAGGGAGACTTGTGGGTGGAAAATGGTAATTATACCCCCAGGAAAGAGACTACCCTGTGCAAAGGGAATTAGAAAGGAAACTCTCCTCCACAAGGGCTATTTGCCACCCCTCATATTTTCCCCCACACTCTTCACCACCACCACCCCCCTCAGGTGTTTCAGATAAGGGATGTGAACTTGTGGAATCTGATGCCAAAAATACAAATTTTGGTATTGGGGGGGGACTCAAGTTTTACATCTTCTGCTGGGCAAGAGGTGCCTGGTCTGGGCCTACTTTTCCTTCTTCATGGACAATAGTAGCCCACACTTCAGAGAATTAAGTGAACCATTTTAACAGGACTAACCTCATGATCTGGCCACACCTCTTGTGCCCCATGACCTCGTGACCTCGCTGCCCCTTGTCCGTGCAAAGGGACATGTGTACCGGGCTCCAGCTCCCAGGACACCGAGGAGAGCCGATGCTGAGCCTTGTATTGGGAGATGCAGCCCTTTGCGGCCCACTCAGGGAAAGCAGAGCTGAGTCCCCAAGACCAATCCAAGCCCAGGGCCTTGCCTGAGTAGGAAACAGGTGCACGTAACCCTGGCAGGGTCAAGGCAGTGAAAGTGACATGAGAAGAAACAAGGGGACTTGAGAGTGAGCTCCTGATTCCCGATGGAGTCACAGGCCAGGCTCAATGCCTGCCTTGCTCTCTCCAGCTCTGAAATGAGCACCCCTAAGCTTCCCACCCCCCTGCCTGTTTACTGAAAGAAGTGTAAGCCCCTGTAAAACGCACAGAGCCCCACAGGGAAGGCACGGCGATAGAAGTTTTGAATTTGTGGACTTCTGCCCCTTTCTCACGCCAAAACTGGCTTCTTCCAGAAAGTATCAGGCCTCCTCCCATTGCTTCTGCGGCTGCCCCTCCAGCCTGAGGACAGGATCCCCTTTTTTGATACAAATAAAAAGGAATGTGTAACAAGCGGCTGCTACTTTACAGGAAAATAACTTCACAGGCAAAGAATGCAGAAAGGCATTCTGAATTTTGCCTCGGAACAAACCCTTATTAATAATTTAGGTGGTTTTCCAAATTGGAGCGGCAACTTATCTCATACATTTAATTTCTTGCAGGTGAGAACAGTCAGCTCTGATCTTCTTATCTAAATTCACCTTTTAAGGTAATTTGTGTCGCACGATGGAAAAGGGGACTTTAGATCCTGGAGAGACATAAGGTGTGGAAAATGCATGGGGAACACGGCGAAGGCACGCAAAGCACAGAGAATGTGTGCTCCCCAGCTGAGAGGAATGCTCTCCGTGGTCTGGATGCCTGCTCCTAGGAGCAGGCACAGAAGAAGGGGCAAAATTCTAGCAGCAGCCTTCTCCAACAGAAAGCTAGTTCTCTGAGCCAGGTAAGCGCCAGCCTCGGAAGCCTTATGGTGACTTCCTCCGACAAGCCGGTCCACCCTGGATCAGGGACTCTCCCTTCGCTGCAAGCTGGCAAGTCTCCTCAGAGGATTGCGCTGGGCCCAAGCTTGGGAGCAGCTCTAGGAACCAGACTGACTTCTTCTAGGAGGGCTGCTGTTGGAAAAGATGGTGTCTGCAAAAGGCGCCTTTTGAGGACTTTTATTTTGGTGGGGGGAGGAGGAGCAGAGTAAACCTCTAATCCTCCCTTCCTTACATAACAAATCCAAACACTGCTATCTCTGGGATGGAAGGCCAGGCCAGCAGACAGCAGGCTGTACAGGGAAGGGTTACGCAAGAAGCCACTTCTGGGTTTTCCTTTCTGAAAACAGAGGGGCAACGAAGCGGGGTTTGCATCTGCAAGTCTGCAAGGGCCCCGCTGGAATCTCCCAAGCCAGCTGTTTCCAGGGCCCTACCGAGACCGAACTTGAGTAGGGGTGGGTGGCAGAGGGAGTGGAGGGTTTGCCTGGCATGGCAAAAGCTGTGACTCTAGTCACAGAAAAGCCCAATAAATGACCACACTGGTGTGGTTCCTGGCACGCCCACGCTAGGCCTAAGAGGACAGGCGCGCCAGGAGAGTGGGTGGCATGGAGGTGGGCACCTCTGCCCGGGACTGGGATTGGCCCTGCCACAACAGTGCCCAGAGACCCTGGATCTAAGGAAGGCGGGCTGGGACCAATAGAGGGATGTGGGTCTAGGGCCCAGCCCCAGCTGCGCCGGCTTCTGCCACAGAGGGCCCGGCTTGGCCGGCGGGGATCCTGCAAGAGGTCGATCCCCAACAGCCGGGCTGCGGGTGGACGACGCGAGGGAAGGCTGGGGAATTGAAGCCGTCCAGGCGGGAGAGCCCAGAGCCACTGGCTTGGCCCGGTGCCCCACGGAGGCTCGGGGACCCCGGAGCCCGACTCCACCCCCTCGCCGCCGCTGCCCGCACTTACCGGACACCGCGGCCCCGGCTGCCTTAGCCCTTCCTCGCCTGGCGGAGTCTGAAGGCAGAAGGGACGTGGGGCCAAAACGCAGGGAGAAAGTTTTCTGCAGTGAAGAGTTCGCCAAGGAAGGGCTGAAGGAAAGGGAAATGGCAAAGAGTAGGGCCGCGGGAGACCCCACCGAGCGGGGCTGCAGCCGCCACCCCTGCGCGCGGGCCGGGACCCCAGGCTGCAGGTCCGCCTCGCCGAGCGCCAACCCGACCCCTCGCGGAAGGTGGCGGCGGCCGATCCCGCCCGCACGGCCTCCCGCACTTTTGTGCCACCCGGGGGGACGTGGGGGCTTCGCTCCCGCGACCCGACGGGGGCCGCCCCAGCCAGGGATTCGCCCGGAGCGAGCCACCGTCCCGGGGCCGTGTGCGTCTCACTCGGCGTGCGTTCCCGGCTGCAGGCGCCAGCCTGTCTACGTGGGACCAGTGCGGGCAGGGACGAGTCCCGGCGCAGGGAGATGTGGCCCCCGGGGTCGTGGAGGAGCGCGAGGACCCCGCGAGCAGGGCGCAGCGGCGGGAACCAAAGAGGAGCCGCGGGGCCGGGCCGGGCCGGGCCGGAGGGCCTCGGGACCCATTTCGCTCTTCTGCGCTCGCGGGCGCCGGCTCCGCGGCGTGGTGGCGGGTCGGGACGGCGGGCTGCGGGCTGAGACACGGCCAGGGCCTGCCCGCCCCGGAGTCTCTCGAGGTCCCGGCCCCCTCCGGTGCGCCGCCCGCTCTGCCCGGCTCTCGCCTGCGTGCGTCCCGGGGCCGATTGGTGCCCAAACAGCGGGTGGGTGCTGGGACTGACAGCGCCCGCCCGCGAGGGTGTCGGTGTGTGTGTGTGTGTGTGTGTGTGCGTGTGTGTAGGACTGCGAGGGTGGTTGTAGGCTTCTCAGAGATGCAATTGGTCACTCTGAAACTGCCTGACCCACCATGTCATTCTAGATGCTGGTCGCTCACTGGGCTGGTGTCTGTGTTTCCGTGCTCTGGGGAAGGGAAACCAACGCCTTGGAGTCTGTGACCCTCCCCAGCCCAGAGGCTTTTTCAAGCAGAGTCCAGGTGGCTCTAGAAGTGGAAGAAGCCAGTCCTTTGGGATTATTCCAAGGGGAGTCAAACCTCCGCCAAATGGAACCCAGGTGATCCCCCTTGGTCTCCAGGTTCGTACAGCGGGGTTTCTTCAAGCTCTCAGCCTGGCCAAAACCGCTTTCGCCCCACAGGGGATACACTTGTACATTTGGCCGTGCTCTTATCAGATTTGTGAACGTGCCCTTGAACACACAATTACCCAACTAATCACACCCCCTTGCTCCTTCATCCATGTGCACTCAGGTAGAGCGACTTCACAGGCAGACGCGGCCACCATCCCTCTCCCCGGCCTCAGCCAAAGCCTTCTGTGCCAGGCGTATCTTTGGCTTGGTGAAATGACCTGGGCCTTGGAACTTAATTCAAGCTAGAATTCTACTAAACAACACCAAAACGCTATTAAATGGATATCACTGCCGGTAGTATTTGCATCCTTACTTTCCGGATTTTTTTCCCCTGGTCTGTCCTTACCAGACCGGGACCACCACGCCCAGGATTCTGGGAATCCCAGGCCAAAATCTATTCCCTGCTAGTTTTAGCCTTCCCTTCCTTCTCTCTGGCTCTTCCCAGCTCTAGTTCCAAGATCTGCTGCTGGGGTTTCTGACCTCTCCCCATTCAGGTCCTGAAGTTTCATGTTAGGAACTCTGGGCCACAGAACCCCAGGGCTGGAAGGCTGAGTCTCTTGGACTATAGATATTGGGTCTGAAGATACCAGAAGCCCGTTGGACCCAGCCACTGCCAAAGGAGCAGAGAAGCTTTCTGGATTTGGGGGCAGGGGGTGGGTAATCCCACTCCCACTCTCAGACATATCTGAGGCCAACTCTGAATTATAGACAGGACTGCAAGAAGGCTGAGAGGGGTTTTGGGTAACCTAGATGGGAGATCTTGACTCTTCTGAGCGTCTGGAAAAGGGAAGGTCTGGGCCCACCTTCCTGTCAAGGATGTCCAGTTTGCAGGGTGGCTACACCAGAATGATGCCCCAAGCCCCCTCTACCTCCCAGTTTGGCAAGTCACTGAAATCCTGGTCAGGACATGCAGTGCCCTTCTGTGGGTCTGAGGGCTCCAGGCCTGAGTGGCATGTGTGCCCAGGGCACACCACCCCCCAGAAAATAGGTCCGCAGGAAGGGCTTCCTGTCTGAAGAACCTTACCCTGAAAGCCCTGGTGCTGGGTTCCACCTGCTTCTCCAAGTCCTGGGGAAGGAGGCACAGGGCAGGCAGGCGTTCTCACTCTGGGCAGCAAGATACGCTGGGCAGGAGAAAGTTGAGAGCCTTGCAGCCCAGGGAGGAAGGCCAGAGTGGCAGGGCCAACTGAGCCTGATTGCCAAAAAGACCCCTGTTTCCCCATCAGGAAGCTCCGGCTTCTGGGCTTCTTGGGATCGGCCGATCTGTACCTCAGAGCCCGCAGGCTAGCAGGCCAGTCCTGATCCTCAAGCCTGAAAGCCTCCCCAAAATGTGTCCCCTCTCAGTTCACAAACCCGCTCCCAAATGAGGTCTCTACCTAGAGTGAGAAGCAGGAACATATTTGGGGCTCATGTACATACACACTCACAAGCAAGGGAGAGAGTTGCCCAGACCTGGTCTGTTTCTCCATTGGCCAGGGAGGGTGAGTGTCCCCAAAGTGATTCGACTCTTAAAAAGGCAAGAGAAGAAAGTCAAAGTCAGGCGCACACAGAATCCTCTAAATAAACACCATTTCCATGGGTTTAATAAGCAAAATAGGAAACCATTTTAATAACCAAAAAACAGAAACCAGTCTGAATAAAACTACAATAGACTAGGTTTTAATATTTTCATATCATAAGCAGGGTTTGAAATTGATCCCTTATTTTACATGAAATAAAAACAAATTTCTGTTGCAGCAAATTTGATTTCAACACAGTTGAATCCGTAAAAACCAAAGCTCGTTTCTGATGCAGGACGAATATCCACAATATTTAAAACTGCAAGCACCATGCGGTTCATACAATCTTGTTATTACTGTTAATTTATCAACTAATACAAACTCAAAAATGCATCCGGCCAGCAGCGCCAGCAATCTCAAATGGGAACTAAAAAATACGCTTTCGTTTTGGTATTTTTGTCAGTGCAACTTAAATCCTTTTACTGACCTGCAGGAAAAAAAAAGGTAATAAAGAAAAACACCCAGATTTTCCCTATAACTACTATACAACTGAAGGGGGTGGGGGGGGAACTCACCTGCTAGCTCAAAAGCAGGGAAAGAAACACACAGAACATGTTGGTCTAAAGGACGCACTTGAAAGTTGCAAAATTACTTGCCAATGGTTGGGTTTCTGGTACTTTCTGAGTGTGGCGGTAGGTTCAGCACACGTTTGGGTCACCATTGGGCAGTGTCCGGGCTGGTGAAGCCACTCACCCTAAGAGCACCGCAGCCACAGCAATTAGTGTGGATGGACCTGGAGGGCTGTGAAGGGACCCTGGGGTGATTCCGACTGCATTAAAAAGCACATAAGATCTGTTTTCCTTTCCGTTCTTGTTAAGGGTGTCAGTTTGGGACACCCAAATTAGCAAGGTAGGCGTGAAGACATTCCTGGGCTGTGCTCCTCCCGGGTGCAGAACTGGGCAGCTACCCTCTCCTGATATTCAGGAACTGGGACCCGGGTCCTCTTTCTGTCGACACCCACAAAACTGAAAACTGAAGCGGAAGGGACAAGAGGACCGAATGGAGACGGGGAGAGGGGAGAAAACATGCAACTTCCAAGGGTGCCCCAAGACAAAGTTGTTTTCTGATGCAAAATGCCCAGAACTATTTTTTTTTTTTTACTTACAAAAAAATAATGCCATAATAATAAACCCAAACGAAGACACTCAGCTTGCTGCCACGTTCTCTAAGCTGTTTGGCGGGGCGGTATTTACAAGCCGACAGCCGGGACTGAACCCCGGCAAGCAGCCGCCGGAGTTTCTGAACTGCCATCCCTTCTCACTCAAAGAAACAAGGGGGTTATGATCCATGATCAACGACATGCTAAAAGTTAAACAAGAAAATGGTACAAAATAGAAATTATTACCATACATGTCCAGCATGCAGGATTAATATTTTTAATGCAGATTTTCGTATTTTTTCTATATAATGGAGCAGGCAATAAAACTGATGAGAATAGCGCGCAGAACGTCCTAACTGAGGCCCGCGTCTCGGGGCTGAGAGCCAGTGTTCTCCGGACCCTGGACAGACAGGTCCGTCTGTCCTTCCTTCCTTCGCTCAGCCTCGCCTCGCGCCTGCCGGACGCCAGGGTCCCTCTCCTCTCCTCTCCTCGCTGCTCTCTTCCTGGGTTGGACTGCGCTCCGGGCCGCGACGCAGCGGCCCCGGCTTAACGCGCAAAGTTCAGAAAGCCAGGAGTCTCCAGACGGCCTTGGCGACTCCTCGGGACTATGCCTCGCCGCCCTCCAGCCTGGAGGAAAGTTGCTCCGGGACTTCCCACCCCCTCGTCTGGCTCTGGCTCTGCTCGAGTCTAGGAGGCGGCGCTGGCGCGCGCCGCTCTCCTCTTGGCCAAGGTCCCCTGCCTGCCCGCGCGCCCTCCCGTCGCCCGCGTCCCGCGCGCCCTTCCTCCCTCTCCCTCAAGTCAAACAGGTCAAGGCTGGGGCCGTGGCAGGGACAGGGTCCGGGGGGAGTCCGGGGCGGGGGACACGGGACGGGGAGTCCGGGCCCGGGGCATAGGGCGGGGGCCGGGACCGGCCACGACTCACAGAAAGAACTCGGGAGAGGAGGGGCTGTCGCTGGTGGAGCCCGCCTCCCTGAAGCCGGAGTTGGCGAGTTTCTCGCACTTGACCTTGTAGGCGTCTCTTTCGCGGGCCAGCCGGGACACCTCCTGCTTAAGCTGCTCCACCTGCTGAATGAGCTGCGTCTTCTCGTTCTCCAGGTGGTGTTTCTGCTGGACGCGTTTATACCTGCACGACTGGGCGTAGCCCCGGTTCTTCAGGGTCCGCCGCTTCTGCTTCAGGCGGATCACCTCGTCCTTGGTGAAGCCCCGCAGGTGGCGGTTCAGCTCGCGCACCGACATGGACACAAGCTGGTCGTCGGAGAAGCGGTCCTCCACGCTGCCGCTACCACCAGCCGCCGTCGCCGCGGCGGCCGCGTGCGGCCCGGGCCCGGGGTGGCTGGTGGGCAGCTGCTGCGCTGGGCTGGCTGCGCTGGACGGCGGCGGCGACGCTTGGTGATGGTGGTGGTGGTGCGGGTGCGCGTGCGGGCCCAGCTCGTCGTGGGGCACGCCGGCGCCCGGGTATGCGTGGTGCGGGTGTGGGTGGTGGTGGTGGTGATGGTGGTGCGCGCCGCGGAAGCCGTCGAAGCTCTGCAACGGCTGTGGCACCGGGTGCGAGCCGATGAGCGCCTCCACCGCATCCTCAGGCGTCAGGTTGAGCGCCTCGGGGTTCATCTGCTGGTAGTTGCTCGCCATCCAGTACAGGTCCTCGAGGTGAGTCTTCTGTTCGGTCGGGCTGAAGCTGGGCGACGAGGGCACCGAGCTACACGGCGTGCTGAGTGGTGTGGATGACACCGAGCCGGCTGGCTGCAGGCGCGTGCAGGGCCGGCCCGGGCGCTCCGCGCGCCCCAGCGGCTCCTTCTTTACGTCGAACTTGAGCAGGTCGAAGTCGTTGACGTACTCCATGGCCAGCGGGCTGGTGGGCAGCTCGGGCCCCATGCTCAGCTCCGCGGCCATCGCTGACGCGAGGCGCAGCCGCCGCTGCCGCCCGGGAAACTTTGCGGCCGGCCGGGGCGCGCCGAGCCGAGAGCGGGGGCGAAGAGCCGCGAGCCCGGGAGGCGGGGAGCCGAGGGCGCAGCGGGCCGGGGCCGCCGGCCAAGCCTTTGTCTGGGGACGCGGCGGCGCGCCGGAGAGTCCCGAGGCTGCCTGCGCCGCCCCAGAGCTCGGGGCTGTGGCCGCGCCGGGGCCGGGCCGAGTCGGGAGGGGCGGAGAAGCAAGCGGGGCGCGCGGCTGGGCGGAGGGGAGGCGCCGGGCAAGCGCCCGCCGCTCGCTCTCTAGCTCTCCTGCTCTTGGGCTCTCTCGGTCGCAGCCGCTCGCAGCCCGGCGGCGCAGCTGTGCTGGATCCGGCGCCGCCGCCGCCTTTTATCGCCTTCCTGATGTCACCGGGGCGCGGGGGCCAGGGCGGCCCAGAGCTCTGGCCAATGGCTGCACGGCCCCCGCGGCCCGGCGGCGCAGGGCGGGGCGCGCCTGACAGCTCCTCCGCCCCCCGCGTCAGCTGACTGGCGGCCCGAGCCGCCGAAGAGCCGCGGAGGCCTGGCCGAGGGCTGGAGCCCAGTGGGACGGCGGGCCCCGGCCCAGCCCCCCACACCCTCCAGGTCCCGGTCCCCGCCCGCTTGCCTTTGGGGCGCGCCCCCCCCCTCCGTGGGCCTGGCCGCCGCTTCCACCCCCTTCGCGTGCTCCCCTCGCTCTTTACCCCTCGCTCCCCACCCCCAGCCCCTGTCACCCCCAAGGAAGCTCAAAAGGAACGCCGGGACGACACCTCTCGGGCCCTTTGTTCCCCAGCGTCCCCCGCCCAGTGGGGGACGTTCCGTGCGCCGCGCGGCTGCGGGGCCGTACGAGTGTGTGCGGTGGTGCCTGCCTGTGTTTCCGCAGATCTGCGCGTAATTTGTGTGCTGGGGGTGGGTTTGCGGCTCCAAGAGTTGTGTTCAAATCCAACTCTTAGCCTCAGGGGACCCTCGGGCTAAGCAGGGGCAGTTCCCCTCCTGGCAGCTGCAGGGGCCGAGACACGAGATGGGACTCCCTTGCCCAGCCGCTCCCCGCGCTCGCCCCACGCACAAAAGCACAGGATGAAGGAAGCGGGAAAGAATCGGCCGTAAGGCTCTGGTTTCCTTTCCCCAGCCGGACGCACGGAGCCCTGAGCTCCGGAGGCTGGGGGCTGAGGCCAGCTCAGGACGGTGCTCCGGGTGGCTCTCGGCTGCTGGGGAACCGACCCTGTTTTTGTTTGAACGTTTTGTAACGATTTAGCAGATCTCGGCGTCAGCGGGCCGCGAGAGGCTCAAACAGGCATAAAGTGCGACCCCAAGTGGCCACTGTGCGCAAAGGCGCGCGGAACAGCCCGGCCCGCGACTGGAAGGCTTGGACGACGCTTCGGACCCAGCTGGGTCTTCCTAACCGGTCCAACCCGGGCCAGCCCAGAACGGAGGCTGTGTGTGCACCGGGGCCCAGGACAGGTTCCCCTAGAGCCACTCACGGTCCCCGGGTCCCGTCCTGGGACTCAGCCGCGAGTTCGGCGCGGATCACGGCGCTTGAAACTCCAAGCCCCAGCTCAGGGCGCGGGGGAGAGGGGCTGGGGGTGCTGGGATCCCCCTCGGCAGTCCCCTGCGCGGGACGGTCCTGGGCCGAGTTTAAGTCTGTGGCTGAAAGCCGAAACGCCACAGCGAGGGGGCCCAGGGCTGTCCATGAGAAACCTCAGAGCGCAGACGGGGAGCCCACAGCGCACCGCACTGGGGATCCAGGCAGGGCTCGGGCGCCGTGCACCCTCCCAACTCGGACTCAGTCTGGCCCGAAATAAGAGCCTCTTCCCCGAGACTCCGGCCCGGGCGCAGAAACCGGATAAATCGCAGATTCGCTGTACCCGGAGACCCGACCCGCCTCCCGCGTCGCCTTCTGCTCTTCAGCTTTGGGCGCGCGCAGCGAAAGGCAGGAGAAGCGTGCAATGGGTGAGTGTGTCCCAGCCGCTGCCTGTGCAGAGCCAGCACGACTGACGGCGCGTGTAGGGGCCAGGTGAGCCACACCAGTGCGGAGACAGCCAGGTTTTTTTTTCAGTGTTAGAAGGTAAAATAGTTTGCCTCCAGCTAATCTGAAAACTCTCTTCTTTTGCGCCCTCAGTCAGGCTGGGGTGGGGTGTGGTCTTGAGCCGCCCAATTTTTAGTAAAATGAATATATTTGAACCAAAACTTGGACTGAAAGGTTTGGATCAGCAACTGTTATTCTGGAAGAGCGCGTCTTCAACCCTTTGCGAGAAGCGTGCTCTCCGCAGAAACGATTCGGCGATCTCCGGGGAGAGTTTGGGCCCTGCGGCTGCTGCACCCCTGCCCGAAGCTGGGCTCCAGGGACGCGCACCCTCCCTCGCCCGGTAGTGTTTGGATGCGGTGAGAGGACACTCGCACCGCCGCTCAGCGAGGGAACGTTTCCAGGCCGTCTGGGGTCTGCACAGACTAGGGCTCCGGCTTGAGGCGGACAGGGCGTGACAAACGCACTAGGCTCTCTCGGTGCCGACTGACCCCCAGCCGTCGGCGACCTCCTTCTGGGCACTAAAGAAACCCGGTGGCGCAGAGGAAACGCCTGACGCTGTGGACTTCTGCGTGCGCACCGCGGCGGCCGGGCCAGGGTCACCCCCGGTCTGCCTGACCTTGGCTGTCGAGGACAGAAACCGGAATCTCAGCAGTGTGGCCAACTAGGCCCTAAGGGTTCCTTCGGCCCGGGCTCCGCGGTTCCAAGCTTCCCGTCTCCTGGGGCGTCCCGCCGCCGTCTCAGGGTCTCTAGAACTCGGGCTTTGTCTGGGCAGATGCTGTCCTCTTTGTCCTGTGCCTCCGTCTCCGTTGCGGTCAGTCCCCTCCCCTGGGCTCGGACTGCGATATCTCCGTCCAGCCCTAGGTCCACCGTCCCGCCAAACGCGGTTTTGTGCTGCTGTCCCAGCCAAACCAGTCCTTCCTCTCTCACCCCACCCCAACCATCTCCAAAAAATGTTGGAACTGAGGGAGTAAATGAGGCACGAAGATTGCTCCGGAGTGAAGGCCGCTGCAGGACAGCCGACCCCACTTCTCAGTGAGACCCCAGGCCGGCACCTGCTACGCTCCGCCGCGGAATCTCGGCGCCCCAAACCCTATGGCCTCCGGCTCCCGACAGCCGCTGCCTGCCGCCGCCTCCCTGCGCCTGGGGCGTGCGGGGCTTCCGGTCAATCGGTCTACGGGCAGTTCCTGGAGGCTGCACTCCTTGCCTAAAAGACTAGCTGGGAGAGAGGCGGGGGTGGGGGGGGATGGAAAGAAAAGAAAAGGAATGGTGGGAGAAGTGGAGAGTGGAGGAGGAGCGGCAAAGGGAAGGAGGCCAAAGACACAGGAGTAGCGCGCGGAGCCCCAAGCCTCTTTTGAATTGAAGCCGAGGACTATCGGCGGCGCCCAGAGCCCTCTACCGAACAGTTTGCTGTCTTTTGCCCCCAAAACTCCAACCTGAAGTTTTCACCCTGACGCGACCTCCTCCCGCTACCCACCCCAAGTTGGGCCAGAGGGGATGCGTCCTGGGCGCACCACCTGGGAATTCTTCAGCTACAGTTAATGAGCGAGGAGGCTCTGCGCGGCCCGTGCCACCGCGCGACCTTGGGGTGCTCGGGGTGGGGGTGTGCGAAGAAGTTATTCCTCAAGGGAGCACGGGGTCCACCGCCAGCCGCCGGGTTCGAGGTTCGCTGCGCTGTTCCCACCCTTCCTGTTCAACCATCCCGCTAACCGGAGAGTGGCCCCGCGGCGCGTTCCGCTGTGCGCATCCAGCCCAGCGCGGCGCTCCCGGCCGGCCGCCGGCAGCCCGGTTCAGCCCCAAGATGCATTGTACACCCGTCGTTCCCTGAGAGCGGCAGGGTTTTGGTGCGTGAGTGGGCGTCTCTGTGCGTGCAAGGGTGAGGTGGGAGGTGTGCAGGAGGTGTGTGTGTGTGTGTGTGTGTGCGCGCGCGCTTGTGTGTTGAGTGGGGAAATAAGGCATGCTTCGAACCGAAGAGCCCGGAAGCCCCTGACCTAAGCACCAATTGTACTATCCGGGGTCTCCAAAGAGGCCCATGTTCCCAAACGCCTCAGGATGCTACCTCCCTGCTTCGGGCATCACCCAGGAGGCCGAACACTAGTCTCCTCCAAGGAGTCCTGAGGCCTCTGCCCCCTTCTTCCAGGCCTGGTGGAAGGGAATTCTGTTGCCCTCACTCCAGGATTCCCAAGGCCCAGGGCTTCCGAGAAAAGGAAGGAACGTTTTCTCCCTCCTCTTCCTTTTTCCCAAAGACACCTGTCATTTCCACTGCCCCCTGCCCCACACAATGCCCATCAGATTCCAACCCAGTGCTTCCAAAAAGGTATTCTTGGGCTTCTGGATCCTGGTAGCCTTGAGCACCCAAAGGACTCAGTGAGTCTCAGTAGGGGGCCAGAGTTCCCCCCACCCCTCTGCAGAGCCCTTTTCCCACTCCCTCCCTTGGAAACCAGAGACACCCCCCACACACACACACACTTGGGAGTGGAAACTTTTTATTAAAATTATTTCACCTGCTTCTTTTTACTTTGTTTTAACATAAATGCTAGAAGTTTTTTTTTTTTTTTTAATTACATTTGTGCCTTACATTCTATTCCTATTGGACAGCAATGTGTTAGACACCCCCGGGCAGTATTGCCTCCAATAGAGATGAAGTGTTTGATCATAATATTCACTCCTATCTCTATGGGGACTTGCAAAGCCTGCATCATTCACTTTTTCCTTTAATTCTCACAACTCTATAAGGTAGCGACTATTGTTATCCTTATTTTACAGAAATGTGTAGACAGGTAGGTAGGTAAGTACAGATACATAGCAGTGTCCTAAGAGTATCAACTCATTCTGTCCTCGCCACCGCACTTTCAGGTGGGGAGGATTATCCCCACCTACACAAAGGAAGCTCAGAGAGGTTAAGTGATTTCTTTAGTTGCACAGCAGCAATATTAGCCAGAGCTTCTGGCCCCAAGGCCGGTATTCTGAATACTATGTAGTACGTGGTCCCTGTCTGGACCCGGTGGCATCCTGGGGACCCAGGTGTCAGCACATTTCCCCAGCTGCTCTCTGGGTCAGGATTCCCAGCTCTCCAGACTCCATGGTGGTTCCATTCAGGTCACAGCAGAGCCTCTGCTCAGTGCCAAGTCTTTGCTGAGGGCTGAGCTAGAAGGGCAGAGATGAACTTGCCTTCTTGTCAAAGGCCAGTCAAGCATCCTTGGGCTTCTTCGCCTTCTATGTCCTCTTCCCTGGCTGTGCAGGGCTGGAGGGTCAGGATGGGAGAGAAACCAAGGCTGCATGCAAGCCAAAGGAGCGAAATCTTGCAGAGTCCTCTTACCCTGTCCTTTACCCTTGGCCTCAGCATGACCTTCAATCTTGGCCTTGATCCTTGGTCCTACCTCTCTCTGGTCTGAGTTTGACCTTCAGCCTGTTTGACCTTCAGCTTCCATTCATTCATCTCTTAAGTGTCAGAAGAGAGAGAGAGAGATGGCCCAATGCTGATGAAGTTCGCTACCACTCAGAGCTGGTGAGGATGGCCTTCCCACCACTACCTGCCCAGGACCCCAGGACCAGCATTGGAGATCCTGAAACCTCATCATTGTTCTTCAGGGCCAAGGCTTTCACCTCCCGTAGCCCAACCATCACCTATCTGCCCATCCCTCTACCTCAAGATCTCAGTTTCTCCATCTCTTGCCTTTACCCTCAGCTTTTGCTTCAATGACTACAGAGGCCTTGGCTCAGACTTCCTTCTTCTCCACAGTGTCATGGAGCCAGTTTTCATGTTATATGAATCTGATCACCTTCACCCCCTGCCCCCTGGCTTACCTACAAATTCCTTCAGTACTTAGACAAAAACCCAAATGCTTTAGCATGGCCTTCAGGCCTTGAATGACCTGCTCCTGCTCACATATCCCACCTCATCTCTCCCTGAATTTCCCCTCACAGTGTGCCAAGCACACTGCTTTCTGTATGTTCTTCCACAGCCCAAGCAATATTCTTCCACAGGGCCTTTGCACATGCCATCCTCCCTGCCTAGAATGAGGCAGTCTCTTTGTTCGAAAAGACTTAGAAGAGGTGGTCTGTGGCTCTTGCCAGGCCTCAGAGGGACCTCGCTGGGAACAGAGGTGGGGAGAAGAGTCCAGGAGCCAGAGCAAGGTTCCAGTCACTCTAGGGAAATCTCACATATTGAGGTCTTAGGCAGAGCTCTTACCTCTATCCCTTCCCTCTCCAAGCTACATCAAGCAGACCTTAGCTTTGGGAGAGGACTTAGAAGATAACACGGGTCAAGGAGAGGCTTTGGCCAGTTAGTCCTAATGCTTTCCACTCGAGAAAATGTGTTTAAGACACAGATTCCTGAGCCACAGTCTGACTCTATAGGCCAAAGGAGAGCCCAGGAACTTGCATTTTAATAAGTTCCCGAGGTAACTCTGATGGTTGGGGTCCAAGAAATACACTTTGAGAAACTAGATGCAACTTGACCATGAGCTCCTAGAGGGAGACACAGTGATGGAGTTGTCTATGTGTCCCCAGTGGCCATTGCAATGCCCATCCCAGGAGGAACTCAGTTACAGTTGTGGAAGAATGAATGAATGAATGAATGAATGAGTGAAGGCAAACACCAATGCTTCCTTGCATTATGACAGTCTCAGAACCCTCAGGTCTTTTCTGCATGCCCTCCAGTCCTCTCCTCTCCCCTAGTTAACAGTCATTCCTGAACCAGTCCTGCCTCCTTCCTCCTCAGACTGAGGAACAACTCAGAGGACATCGGTATGATGAGTGACCCTGCCCTGCTGGCCTTCCCTCTTTTCTCCCCCTCTATCTGAAAGTTCTTCAGGGCCTCAGGGGTCTAGCTTCCCACCGAATGCTCATCACAGCTTGGGGAGCAAGCCTTTGGGTACAGGGGCGTGGGTGGCACTGTCCCACCACTGGGACCTGCCTCCTGGGGCTGATGGAAAGAATAACGCTGTTTGGCTGTGCCTGAGCCCAGGCTCATTTCAGCCCAGGGTTGCTGTGGTCATTCAATCTCTTTCTTACCTTTCGTCTTTTGAAAATGAATTATACAAGACGTACAAGCCTCCTTTCTCATTGTAAAAAATGCAACAATGTAGTTTTAACATCTCTGTCTAGAGCTACAGCTTGCTTTTTATTTTTACTCAGCAACTTCTGCGTCAATACACAGAGATCTTCTTTCTTTTTAACTAATGCATGGCAATTCGTCCAGTGGATGCTCTGTAGTTGTTGGGTTGTTTTTTTTTTTTTAGCCAGTCTTGTATTTATGGACATTTAAGCTATTTCTGATATTTCACTACTGCAAACAATCCTGCAATGAATAGCTTTGTACATGCTCCTTTTTGCATGTGGGCAAGCATTTCTCTAGAAGAGATAGCAAGAAATAAAATTTCCAGATTGAAAGATGAACACAATCTGTAATGTTCATGCTGTCAAATTATCCTCTAAGAAGGCTGTATCTACTTAATTTCCCATCCAAAATATGTGAAAGTAAACTGTTTCCCCACAGCCACACCAACAATGGATTTTGTCAAGATTTTTCACTTTTGTGCCAATTCTATCTACGTCCCTTCAATGACCAGACTGGGAGATGAGAGCACAGGAATGGGCGTGGCTTCGTTCTTCCCCTCCAGGGAATTGCAAACCTTCCCGCTGTAGCTGGAGTGGTGGTGTAATGGAGAGGCATCCATAATGCTGGTGGATCCCCAGCAAATGAGCCCTTGGTTCAGTGGGGGGCGGGGAAAGGAGTTGGCTGATCTGGGTTGCAAAGCAGAGGTAACACTTAACTAAGGCTTTGAAGGCCAAGCAGAAATTTGTCAGAGAAATGCAAGAAGGCCCGGTGGTAGGCTCAACCCAAAGGCACAGAGCAGAGGCAACGTCTCGGGCACTTGGGGAGCTATTTCTGAGAGGCTACAGATAGACCTTCATGCTTCCACAGGAACCAGTGTTTAAAGGACCTGGAATGTCATGTCAAAGAGTAAGACCCCTATCATTTTTTTTTAATTTTTAATGTTTATTTATTTTTGAGAGAGAGAGACAGAGACAGAGAGCAAGTAGGGGAGGAACAGAGAGAGAGAGAGAGACAGAGAGACAGAGAGACAGAGAGACAGAGAGACAGAGAGAGAGAGAATCTGAAGCAGGCTCCAGGCTCCAAGCCTGACGTGGGGCTTGAACTCTCAAACCGCGAGATCATGACCTGAGCCGAAGTCGGACACTTAACGGACTGAGCCACCTGGGTGCCCCAAGTCAGACCCCCGTCTGAAGGGCTGGAAGATCCTTTCCACATGGGCAGGCATCCTTTCTGGTTTACTATCTGTCACATACTAGGTGCTCAATAAATATTTGTAGAAATGAGAAGGAGCAACCCAAAGGCATTTAAGCAACATGTTAACTGGCTTTCATTTCCCTCGGAGACATGCTGTGCTTAGTGCCAGGGACTGTGAGTCTGGCCGAGTTCTGCATGCCAGAGGTATGGCATAGACAAGCTGGGCTCAGGAATCCATTCCTGGGCCTGAGCCCCCCATTCCGGCCTGGTGCCAGGTCCCTTTCACCCCTGCCTGTTAGAGATTGCTTTTGGTTTCTGTGTTGACAAGCCCTGTTTCTGTGTTTGGAGCGGCTGTTCAGTGCCATTTCCTGATTTAATATCAGAGCCAGCACAGAGCAAGGATGCACAGTTAGCACTTTTTGCTCCAAGTATTTTTCAAGTTCCTTTTTGATGTAAGGGTTGGGTTTGCAGCTTCCCTGATCTTGCTGAGCAGGGAGGGAGAGATGGGGGAGAAGCTGGGAGCCGGAGGGGAGAGGGGAGGGGAGAGGGCCCAGAAAAGATTCATCCAGTAGAGCAGAGCTGAGAGAGACGCTAAGCTCCTTTCTAGAGAGGGGATGGCAGAGGGCTCAGCAGAGACAGAGAGGCAGACTGTAAGGTGTGCTGGCCGGGGCAGCCTCCGTGAAGCCAGGCTGCTGTTTCTCCTCTGGGTGGGTGTAAAGACGTATACATACGTTTATATGTATGTCTCTGTCACACACACAAAGGACTAAAAAGCTTAAATAGGCCAACAATGCAATTCAAAATACCAGAAAATGAAGACGAAATTTGTTCAAAGGAAAATTTAAGATAGATACAGGTCCCAGGCACTCAGGTATTGTGACTGAACATCTTCCATGCATGAGGCCTTCTGCAGGACCATGGTCTGGGAACAGACTGAGGAGCTCATCTTCTTCTGGTGGAAACAGATTCTTTCACTGTACCGTAGTCAATGCAGGGATGGAAGTGTGCACGGGGCGAAGGGGGGGGCTGTCCACACACACACACACACGCATACACACACACGTGTGTGAGCACACACGCACTTCAGGACAAGACCTGGGGAGAGACTGGAGTCTTTGAAGGCCTTGACCCACCCGCCCCCACCTACAGAGAGGCACCTGTGTGGCCTGGTATTGGGTCTCACTTCTTTTTTTTATGTCTATTTATTTGTTTTGAGAGAGTGTGTGTGGGTGTAACAGCAGGGGAGGGGCAGAGAGAACAGGAGAGAGAGAATCCCAAGCAGGCTCTGCACCATAAGTGCAGAGCCCAATGCAGGGCTCGAACTCATGTACCATGAGATCATATAACCTGAGCTGAAATCAAGGGTCAGGCACTCAACCAGCCGAGCTACCCTAGCACCCCTCTCCTTTCTACCTCTACTGCCACTCACCTCTCAGACTCTGCCTCTGACCCTCTGTGTCATTTGGGGTCTACTGAGAAGCAAATGCCAAAATGAGATCTGACATGCAAGAGATTTACTGGGGAAACACCTGTGAAGGATAAAGTGCTGGGTGCAGGGGGAGGCAGGGAGAGCCTTCGGACCAAGACCAGGCCTGACATCTATGGGAGGGGCAGGGGAAGAAGGCGGCTTGGGAGGGAAGCCTGTCAGGCTTCAGGCTTGTCTCAGAAAGTGTCAGCCAGGCTCATGGGACAGTCCTGGGCCAAAGTCACCTCCTGAGAACCCCACATCTTGTGGGAACGGGCCAGCACGAGCACCACCCTCCTACCACGTGCTCAGTCACTGGCTGGGAGCACCTGGGAGGAAGTGCACAGTGGGGGAGTGTCCATCAGCGGTGCTCCCCACAGCAGTTTCCCCTGAAAGAGACCTACACAGGGTATTTCCCTGACCATCATATGCTCTCTTGTCCACCCAGTCTTTGCAGACTTTCCAGGTAGGGAAATCATAGCAGCAAGCATCTTAGGGAGCATTTTCTCAACCTGAGGGCCTGTGCTATCTAGGGCTAGCATCATCTCACTTCAGCCTCCAATATGACCTTATAAGATAGGAGCTATTGTCATTATCATCCCCCATTTTACAGACAAGAAGGCTGAGGCTCAACTAAACGAAATCACTTCCTAGAGGCCACACCTCACAAATGGCAGAGAGGAAGCAGGCTCTAGACTGTTTTGGCCAGGAGGAGGCTTAGAAAGGGTAAATGGAAGGCTCATTCCTCTCTGTGTATCTGTCTCACCTGCTGCTGATTCCTGTGATATGTTAACAAGACAGCCTCCAAGAAGACCCCTCAGGTCTCATCTGGGGTCAATGCCAACCCATTCCAAGCTGGCCTTCGGATACCAACCGTCTGCCAGCCAGCTCCAAACAAAAGGCCCAGAATGCTCACCTGAGGTAGGCACTCTCCAGCAGCCATATAGCTATCTGCCTTTTTCTCACGCATCGCCTCCTCCAGAAAGCCTTCCCTGACTGGCTCGTGTTTCCACGGCACCTTATGCTGAACTCCATCAGTGCATCTATCACACTGTGCCCAGAATGTCTGTTCAATCTGTTTCCACTACCAAATCGGGCCCCTCCAGGACCCAAATCAGGTGTGAGTCATGTTGGCGTACCTGGTACTCAGCACGTAGGGGCCCGGGACTAGACAGGTGTCAATGCATGGAAAGGAAACTCTGGCAAGTGAAGACTAGTCCAGGCCACCAAGAAGACAGCCTTGGAGGGCATGGGCCCCTTGTGACAACCAGACCCTGGCCTTCAGAAGAGGAGTCTGCATTCCCCAGCCTGGCCGCCAGGGGCCTCGTCAACCCCCAGGCAGTGTTAACACTGGTCCTTGGTTCTTGGCAATAAATCCATGCCTCCCACCCCACCCCAGCATCTCTGCGGGGGGCCCAGGCCCAGGCCGTCCAAGACCTGGGCATCTGCTCAGCCGCCAGTGGCCCAGTGGGTAGCCCCAGCCGAGGAGGAGAGTTATTTTTATTTATTTCTTCTTAATCGTGAACTTAATTTAGCCGCTAATCAGGTTACCATGGTGACTTGCGCTGGGTTTACAGCAGTTTCCTAAAGCGCCTTTTCCGCACTCTTTGGGTAAATGAATAAAATTTGGGCGATGAGCGAAGCGCCTAAGTATTGGGTGTCCTAGAAAAAGGTCAGATGCTTCCGTTTTGTATTGCCGATTCCCCTGCCTACTGTGCTTACGGAAGAGTCATGACTCTGGGCTGACTCCAGTTTCCTGTCTTCTGCCCTCCCTTTGAAACCTTCAATGGATCCCTATTGCCAACTGGGTAAAGTCTGAGATTTTTGCATTCCTCCTCTAGCTTCACCTCCCTAATGCCCCATCTTCCCTTTCCCCTGGGTTGCTCTCTGTGTGTTTGTGCCTCGGTGCCTCTGTCTGTGCTGTGCCCTGGGCCTGGAAAGCCAGGGCGGTCTCGGGGGTGGCCCAAAGGGTTACGTTCTCTCCCCTCTGTCTTAGGAGTAAAGGAAACCTGGCTTGTCCTGGGACCACACTGCGCCCCGATAAGGTATCTGAGGACATCTTTGAGCACTGTTCCTAGGTCCACTATCACGGGGACAGTGGTGGAGAATAACAGCTAGCCAGCCCACGATTGTAGGGCAGAGGAGCAGCAGGGAGGAGAAATGAGGAGCCAGGATTTTGACAATTTTCTGTATTTTACGGTCTGGGAGGCTCATTTAGTTTTCCGCCCTGTTGCTGGGGGGCACACTGTTTATTTCCCCTCACCCGGTGAGCTCAGAGGCACTCCTGCTTGGATGCAACCAGAAGCCCCCCTGTGGCTCCCAGAAGGGAAAGTGTCTCCAGGCTGGAGGCCATCGTTTCCAGGTTTCCCCTGAGGACCTTGAGGCTGGCGGCCAATCAGACCCGGGATCAGCCACAGTCCATTAGCAAGTGCCCAGGGCTCAGGGCGCCAACGGAGCCACCAGGCATTGGTGCCAGATCCTGCCCAGGGAACCCAAAGCCATCTTTAATTATCATCTTGTCCTTCATAAGCAGACAAACTGCACCTACAGACTGTAGGCTGGCTCACTGGGCTCAGAAAGCCCCCCAGCCACCAGCCCCAGTACCCTGAGTTCACCGGACACCCTCCGGGTCTGGATGTCTGCCAACAGGGACCACTCTGTGCACCTCCAGGGCTGTAGGAAGAACAGCCAGCCCAGGCTGCAGCCCAACTGCAGGCAAGGCTGTGTGAGTTCACCGCGAGACCACCCCTCTCTGGGCCTCACTTCCCCCATCTAGAAGATGGCAGGCGTGCTGGCCTCACTTCTGGCCCTGCGGAACTGGGAGTCAGAAGAACTGGGTTCAAATCCTGGCTCAGCAGGGTTGGATTTTGCTTTAAGACTGAGGCCAAGGGAGAGGACAGGTCAGTTCCGGAACGCCTTTGGGAGGGTGAGGTCAACAGGCAGAGACACGTACAGTGGCGACCAAGAGAGGGATGTCTATGATGTACCAGAAAAGACCGAAACAGCTACAGTGACTTCGGCAGGCGTGTTTGTCCATTTTCACCCCCAGAGAGTTCTGCCCACATGACTCAGGGAGCGTGGGAGAGCCCTGGCTACACAGGCATGGGAGGACCTGGAGATCCAGACACAATAGCCCAGGGCTTGAGAGATCCTAGCTCAGTGGCAAATTTACTACGTGGCCTCAGGCAAGTCGCTTAACCTTTCAGGGCGTCAGAAGAGTTTTCCTCTGGGTGGCTCAGTTGGTTGAGCGTCCGGCTCTTGATTTCAGTTCAGATCATGATCCTAGGGTCGTGGGATCGAGCCCCGTGTCAGGCTCCATGCTCACTGCTTAAGAGTCTCTCTCTCTCTCTCTCTCTCTTCCTCTGCCCCTCTCCCCAACTCAGGCGGTCTCTCTCATCAATAAACAAACAAATAAATTTGTTTTTTTTTTTTTTTTTCAAAAAGGAAGAGTTTTTCTGGGAAGATAAAATCCTACCAAACTGAAGGGGGGACCTTACGTCTCCAGACGGCTCTCCAGCATGTGAGTTTGTCAAGCTGGTTCTGGCCCATCTCAAAGTGGTGAAAGGACAGAAATTATGACTTTGTAAAGCTCAAAGAGCAAACCTCCTTTGGCCACTGGGGGTACCTTAGTTCACCCTCATACACACCTTAGCATAGAAACCATTTCCTGCAATGACCGGACAAGCATCTAGCATGGGAGAAAGCAGGGAACCTCCTGCCGACTCGGTGGGCATTATACAGCATTGCATTGAAGAACACGGGCTCTGGAGCCCACTGCCCAGGTTCACATCCCAGCTCTGCCACTTACAAGCTATGCTGCCCTTGGGCAAGTTACCCAACCATTGTGTCTCCCCCACCCACACATGTATAATGGGGCTAATGGCGCATACACCCATGGGACTGTTAGAAACATTAAATGAGCTAATACACAGGAAGCACTCAGTTCTGGGCGTCAACAACTAGGTACCAAACATTTCCCCCATGTGTTGGCTCTCACAACTGCTACTATTAGTCCCATTTCACAGTCAAGGAAACTGAGGGGCAAATAAATTAAACATCTTATCTGGAACTGAGACTTTAAATCAGGGTATTTGCCACCAGACCTTGCCTCTCCCACAGCTGCTCAATACCATCAATGTTCTCGACTGACTTTTCTGCAAAACAAGGTCATATAGCAGCGGAAACAGAGATGGGAGCAAGAGTTCATTGGGAAGGCAGGTGAGCCACTGATCAATCCTAACATCTTTAAAGAACATATGGTTAGGACAATGGGAGTGCAGAGTGCTCTCCCCGACAGCTTCTAGCCGAAGTCAGATGTGACTGCTGGCTTCCAGGAAACACAGGGGACAGAGGAGCATGCTGGATGACACCATGAGGAGGCCCTCAGCTGGCACGGGGGACAATATGCAGGATACATGACTCAGACTTACCAAGAAATAAATGTTATTTTAAAAAAGAAAGAAGGGCTCCTGGGTGGTTCAGTGGCTTAAGCATCCAACTCTTGCTTTCGACTCAGGTCACGATCTCACAGTTTGTGAGTTCGAGCCCAGTGTCGGGTTCTGTGCTGTCAGCACAAACCAACTTGGGATTCTCTGTCTCCCTCTCTCTGCCCCTTCCCCACTCTCTCTCTCTCTCTGTCTCTCAAAATAAATAAATAAAATAAACATTTTTTTAAAAAAGAAAGAAGGGCACCTGGGTGGCTCAGAGAGTTTAGCCTCTGACTTCAGCTCAGGTCGTGATCTCGAGCTTGGTGAGTTCGAGCTCCGCATCGCACTCTGTGCTGACAGCTCAGAGCCTGGAGCCTGCTTCGGATTCTGTGTCTCCCTCTCTCTCTCTGCCCCTGCCATGCTCACGCTCTGTCTCTCTCTGCCTCTCTCAAAAATAAATAAAACATTAAAAAAATTAAAATAAGAAAAGAAAGAGAGGGTGACATTTTAAAATGTGGGGACTGTTATAGATTAAAAGAAAGTTAAGAGATGTATTAACCAAATGCAGGGTTTATGGCCTGATTTGAATAACCTAAATGTTAAAAAGACATTTTTGAGACGGTGGAGAATATTTGAATAACGACCAAATAGTAGATATTAAAGGAACAGGGTTTTAAAAATTATTTTTTTGCGGTGTGATAATAGTATTGTGGTCATGAAAAAAAATTTAAGTCATTATTCATTAGCAATGTCCCCCTAAAATATTTATGTATGAAGTGAGATGGTGTTTGGGATTTATTTTGAATACTCCAGGGAGGAAGGGTGGGGGTAAGGAGTGCGCAAGGCTTGATTATAATTCTCTCTACTTTTGTGCTTATTTGGAAATGTTCACAATAAACAGTTTAAAGGGAAAAGAAGGGCAGAAAATGGAACAGGCCACTATATAGGAAGAGCTCCATGCACAGGTCTCAGCAACCTTGGTTTTGAGTGAGATTTGGTCCCCCTGGAGATGAGAGGGACGGGGGAGACTCCCTTTCCCCCTGGCTCAAGATGGGAAAAACAGGTCTTTGCACACGACCCTAAAAATCATTTATTCATTGGCTCACTCATTCATTCTACAAGCCATTCATTCATGTGCTCACTCATGTACTCTCCAATTCATCCATCCATCTGTCCATTCATTCATCCACCTGTTGAGAGCCTACAGAGCCTGCAGACGCTAAGAGAGGCACTGGAACAAAGGTGACCGCCTCTGTCCTGGAAACACTGACAGTCAGGAATGGGGAAGGGGTTCAACTTGTAAAATCACACCAATATATCTGCAGAGACCATTGCATACTAGCCGGGAGCATAATGTGGAGGGATGCTGTTTGTTCCGGGGTGGGGGATGGTCAGGGAACGCCGTCGGTAACATTCTAGCTGAGACTTGAACAATGAGGAGACGACCACGTGAAGAGCCCAGGGAGGGGCGTTCAGGCCAACAGGACAGCACGAGCACATGTCCTGGGGCAGGAGGGAGTCTCAGGACTGTTAAGTCTGGGAGGGTTGGCAGGAGCAGACAGCAGGAGCAAGGAGACAGGGGTGAGATGATGGGGAAAGTCTGGGAGTGTCAACAGCTTCGCCTGAACCGAGAGAAACTTCTCCCCCATAAACAGAACATGCCATGTAGAGACGTAGCCTTGGGCCAGCTGACAAATGCAAGTTATTGACACAAGCGCTGGGAAAGCTGGTGTAAGTGCCATCTAGTGAAAATGCTCTACTTACTTAGAGAGTGTTAATCCAGGAGCCTGGTGGAGAGGAAGGGAGGGAGCCCGCCCTGGGGCGGAGAGGAGGCCACTACAAAGGGAACCACTGGAATCGCTGAGTAAGGAAGACTCCCAATTAGAGTTTTAAAAACCCAGGGTGAAAAGCAGCCCTGTGCCCCACTCAGCCCCTCCTTCCGTCAGCCAGCCCCGCCGGGGGAAGGAAGTCCCGGCCAACTGTGGAGACAGTTGTCCAGTGATTTATGGCCCCAAGACAAAGCCTCCCAGGAAAGGCCCTGGGAAGCGTACACGTGTTGTTGAAACAATCAGAGCCCATCCATCTGCCGACGTCAGCACCGTATCCGGAAAACGGGCCCAGTCTTCCCGCGGACTTTCCATGTGGTCGACGGGCACAGAAGCCTGGGAGCTCAGGGGGACATGTCCCGCTTTTCAGATGAGGTAACTGACACTTGGAACAGTGACTTGCTCAAGGTCACTGGGCAAGAGATTCAAACTCGCGTCCCTTTGCGTTCCTGAGTTCTGACGCCACACTCTTCTTGTCGTATCTGGCTGCCTCCCCAGCTGTTTCTGCAGCTGCCTGGGATGGCTGGTCCCGTGCGGGCCACAGGGCCTCTCCTCCAGGTTTCCGAGGCTGGGCTGCTGTTGCCCATGAGGGAAAACTTGGCTCCCGGCTTCCAGTCCACCCTAAAAACCAAGCTGAGCCGTCCAAAGCCATCAGCAGCCTTCTCTCCTGTGGAAGCAGGGACCTCACTTCCTCCTTTGAAACTATGATTCTGCAGGGACTTTGGAGGGGTCATGAGGGACAGGCCTCCGCCTCCAAGCCATATGCAGAGCTCTGAGCCATCGTGAGAGGTGAAGTGGTTCCCTGCAGGGCACACGCACATCCCTGTGAGTGGATGCCAGCCCCTCCCCATCGCAAGTGCTGTGTCTGATTCAGCTCGGAGAACCCAGCACAGGCCCGGGCCCAGAGGAGGCACGTAGCAAGCATTTGCTGAATAAAGAAATGCGCCTTTGGCATCGGAGGTGTTACAACAGACCCAACTAAGAAAGGAAAATGAGGGATGGCTATTACATTGAAGAAGAGGTGGGGGGACACGCTTACAGTATGGTGTCCACTGTAAGAAGCAGAATGCAAAACCGCAGACCCCAAATAGCCCATGTAACTCCGGTCTGATTTGAATTGTGTCAAACAGTATGCATGTGTGCAAAGAACTCCTAGAGGAGAAGGCAGATCAAAATACTAACAGTTGTATCACTGTGCAGTTGGCTTCTGCGAGGTTTTACCGGCTTCCCTCATTTTTCTCCAGAATGTACTAAAAGAGCATGTGCAACTTCCCAAAGAATAAAGAAAGGCCGTACCTAATTATTTTTTAGTAACATAGTTTTAGATAAAGTTTAGGGCACCGTCTGCCTCTCTGAACCCAGAGCCAGCTGCTGGGTGCCAGACAAGGCTTCGATGTCCTGCGGGCTTGAGGACAGCCGCCCAGGGCCTGCAGGACGCACACCGTGGCACCAGGAGCTGCCTGTCACCTGTCCAGGGCCCTCGGGCCAAGAGTGTGGATGCCGGGCCTGACAGCCATCTGCCAAATCCTCACCACAACCAGGCACGTTTCCACAACTCCTTTCCCCTCCAGCAAGTCAGTAAATCAAACCGCGTCTCGTACGCAAGGTGGGCCCTTTCTGGTAAAACACAAAAAAACTTAATCTTTGGTCCAGAAGCAGTAGATTGTGGCGGTAAGTCAGCAGCCAAAACCATTAATCTTTGCCGCGTTCCCCAACCGGCCCGAGTAGTAAAGAAGATAATACCCCAGCAGAATCAGTGACCCACTACAAATTGGTCCTGAAAGGTCCACCAGCATAAATAGACTTTTGCTGATCCAACACTTGTTAGGAACCCCAACAAAGAGACTATTGGCTCATCTGATGAGCCGCTTGCGATGGGCCCTTGCAATGGCTGGTGATGGATGACCACCCTCCCTTGGAGGGGAAGATGCAGCTCCTGGTATGGGGCCCTTTCTCATCTTAAATTTGTCCTCAATAAATCACAGGTGCAGAGGAGCCGGCATCAGTTTCATTACACCTACATGCTCCAGTATCAATCATGCCACCATGGCGGCCTGTCTGGGTGCAGTTCATTTCAAGTGGCTTTTTCTGTCCTGATTCCGTTTCCACCGTGATCCAAGGGGCTAGGGGCCCTGAGGGCGGGAGGAAGAAGCTTCTCTCTGAAGGTCTGTGCTTCCTTGGGCTCAGCTCCTAATTCCCTCCTCCTTCTCCATTAACCATTTCCCAGACGGGAGCCATTTGAGCTCTGAGGCCACAGCCGCGGTGCAGACTCTGAGTCAGAAAGACTGGTGTGGGGACAACGGCTCTGACACTTGCAGACCGGGAACACGTGGCCTTACTTTACTGAGGTTCGGTTTCCTCCTCTGGAAAATGGGGCTAATAACAAGGACCTGCTGAGACTGAACAGAGTAATGTGTATCAGGAGCCTAGCAAAATGCTGGGCACAAAGGGGACCCCCAGCTGATCTTAATCCCATGCTCACCCCTGGCTTGGATGGTGGCTAAAGAGAAAATACTGCAGGGTGGCTGGTCCCGCTTTCCCTTTGGTACCCAGGCCCCGTGAGAAAATAGAAACCTCGCTGTTCCTTTCGCTGTGTCCACCTGCCTGGACCATTCCCGGTGCCAGCCAAGGTGTGTCAGTCACAGCTCAGAATTTATGAAGATGCCACCACAGCTCATTTTTTGTCTTGTCCCTTTCATTGTAGGCAGTTAAAATACACTTAAAACTAAGGACACCAGACAGCTCTCAGACCTCTTCTTAATGCAATAATCAAATACTTTGATGTCATTAAATGCATGTGCAAGGCTCGTCATAAAAGCCGTGAACTTCTTTTTTAAAGAATCATAAATGAGAATAGATGGTTTCTTTTTAGGCAGGCCCTAAGCCGGTCTGCCCACTGCCACCAGAGGCAGGGCCGACACACCCCACCAAGACGGCCCTCTGCCTCCTCCGAAGGGCACAGCCCAGCTGCCTCTGCTCTGGGGTGGGGCACTCAAGGCCCAGGGGGCAGCCCTGTAAATCTTTAACCACAGGAGCAAATCTCTGAGCGGAAGAGACGAGAGTGCAAAGGACCCTGCTCCTGAGCTGGTCAGGAATGTCAGACAGAACAAGCTCTTCAAAAGACACTTCCATTCACTCTAAACCTACAGGAGAGCTGGAGTGACAGGGCCATTTATTTGCAGAAGAATTGGGGAGGGGGTGGAAAGGAGAGGCAGAGGAGGAGGAGAAAAGTAGGGACAGGAGAGAGAGGCAGGGAAAGAAGGCGGAGGCTCCGAGAGCAGGTAGGGAGAGACAGAGACGGGAAGGGAAATGGAACCGACTTTCCCCAGCACCTGGGGTCTCACCAGCACGGCACGCTGGCTCGGTCTGGAGCCACATATACACGCAACACACGCCAGAGAGGAGGCTTGCAACGACAACTATGGCGATGGTGATATGGAGAACTTACTGTGTGTCCCGAGTTGTGTCGAAGTCCTTTCCAGGTACTTCGTTCAATCCTCCCAGAACCCTGTAAGGTGGCCACCACATCTCATCGATTCTAAGATGGACACTTCCTTTTTCCCATTTTCACATCCCTGAAGCCGAGATGCTTTTTGCAATCACTGTCAGCCGGGCAGCAGCCTCAATGTCATTGTCACATCTGGGAACACACCACACATCAAAACTTGCAGAATGGGTATATGCGGCTTAAAGTCCCGAGGAAAACAGAGGAGCGGTTTTTAAAGAAACCCCACTGCTAACACTTGCAACACTACAGAAGAGAAACGTGTAGGAGCCAATTCTAAGTCCATCTCTGAACATGAAGAGGTTTTAGCAATACCTTAAATTACTTCACTTGTATTTTCCTTTTTGTGTATGTACAAAGGACTCATGATAAAAATCTATGTCTAAATGAGGTACTTTCCATAACTGTAAAATTAAAATTCTAAGGGGTAAGAAAGTATTGTATCATTGTTTAGTTGGCAATGATTCCGTTTTTCTTAGTGTGACAAAAAACAATGGTGCAACGTACCATCATTGGCTTCTCGGACTAAGAGAGATACAGTACTGTCCCATCTTAAAGATGAGCAGACTGAGGTTTGGATGCCTTTATTACTTGCCCGAAGCCACACAGAGAGTCAAAACCCCAGATCTTTCTGATTCCAGAGCCATGTTCTCAGCCATAATGGCCATTCCTCTTCAACATCCAAATCAACACAGGCTCAAATTCCAGCTTGGCCACCTACTGGCTTTATGACCGAGAAAGGGACTTCTAGTCTCTGAGCCTTAAGCCGAGATGCTAATGAAATCCGCTTCTCAAAGTTGTGTGTGTGTGTGTGTCGGGGGGGGGGGGGGGTGGGGAATCCTCGTGGGAAAAGGTACAGCACTGTGCCTGGCCCTGAGGAGATACCCACAATGTGGGAGTTGAGTGAGCGTCTCCATAGAGGTCCATGGTGCACTTGAAGAGTGTCCCCTTTCCCTTTGCCTCTGTGGCACCTGCCTGGAGAGGCAGATAGCACCAGGAGGCTGGGTCTAGCACTGGGATACTTTCATTGCTTATTGTTTTAAGTCCCATCTCAGGACCAGCCAGTCTATGCACACTTCTCGCTGCCTACAGGATACTCGGTCTTCCTTCCTACTAACAAAACAACAGCCACATCCTTACCATCTTACTATTATTATCACCGTTCACGTTTATTGAGTGCCGATACTGTGCCAACACTGTTCGAGGGTCTTTACACATATTTTGTGCTCACAGTAACCCTAGGAGTGGGCATGTTACAGATGATGAGGAGACTCAGAGAGCTGAAGGACACACAGCTTGCTTTCAGGTGTCCCGGGCTGTGCAGGGAGCAATGCACCCAGTGTCTTGGGTTCATGCGGTACTCTAATGTGGGGCCAGTGATTCACCCCCATTAGGCAGGAAATTTAAGTTGTGAAGTTGACTTTTAAAAGTCATAAAGGAGGAGCGCCTGGGTGGCTCGGTTGCTTAAGCATCCAACTCTTGATTTCTGCTCAAGTCACGATCTCATGGTTAGTGGGATTAAGCCCTGTGTCAGGCTCTGCGCTGACAGCATGGAACCTGCTTGGGATTCTCTCTCTCCCTCCCTCTCTGCCTCTCCCCTGCTCATGCTCTCTCGTGCATTCTCATTTTCTCTCTCTCTCTCTCTCTCAAAATAAATAAACATAAAAACAACAACAACAAGGGGCGCCTGGGTGGCTCAGTCGGTTGAACATCTGACTTTGGCTCAGGTCATGATCTCACAGCTTGTGGGTTCAAGCCCCGTGTCGGGCTCTGGGCTGACAGCTTAGATCCTGGAACCTGCTTCAGATTCCGTGTCTCCCTCTCTCTCTCTGCCCCTCTCCCACTCGCTCTGTCTCTCTCTCTAAAATATAAATAAAAACATTTTTAAAAATTTAAAAAAACAACAAAAAGAGAGTCATAAGGATGTTTCCTGCCTCCAATTAGAAGCCAAACATGTTGACTGTAGAAAATTTCAAAAATACTTTATGACAGAAAGCTATGACTACTCAGAATCCCATTACAAAGAGAATGTCCCCTGGTTCACGTTTTACATTTCTTTCTATTCCGATTTCTCTCCATATTTTATGTGATTGACATTATTCATGCAATTTTATAATCCTGCTTTTTCCCGCAGGATAGGTATTTCTCCATGGTATTGGAAACCCTTTGACAACATCATTTTAGTTTGTTTTTTTTAAATATTTCACTAAATGGGTTGACCATAATCCACTTAACCATTCCCCTAATGTGGAGGATTTAACTGTTTTCCTGTGCTATAGCACAGCTGTGTGCCTAAAGGTTTGTTTATATTTTTATTTCCTTAGGATAAATTACTTATCGTGGCATTACCGGGTCAAGTGACTTGTACATTTGTTAAGACTCTTGCTAGAGATTGTCAAATTGCAATTCCTATGCAAGAATGTCTGTTGCAACCCATCCTCGCCAGCATTGAATATGAACATTTTTTAAATTCTCTATTAATTTGATACATGAAATTTTTCTCTGTTTTAGCATATTTGTGTTTACTGGTGAACATGAACTTATTTTTCAACTTCATCATCTGATTATATCTGTGAATTCGTGGGATTACAGCAGACTAGTTAAGTGCACCTGCTAGATCAAGATGCCTGACCTCGAATCCTGGCTCCCTGCTTCCAATCTGGATGTAACTTTTAAAGCTTTATTTTTCTTCATCTTTCTATAGGGGTAGGAATAGTAACCCCTGCCTCCTCCAGTCTTTGTAAAGAATGAATGAAGAGATCCCATGCAAATTATACCCGGTACGTAGATGTTTAATAAATATTAGCTACTTCAATTTCTTTTGTAAATTCTTTTTCACACATTTTTCTCATCTTTCTCTTGGACTCTTGATATCTTTCTTATCAATTTGAAAGAGCTCTTTTTATATGAAAGATACTTGTTAGCCCTTTGTGACATTTGTGGTGAATATATTTGAGTGGGCTTTTAAAGGTGTCTTCCTTCTGCCTTGATGGTCTAAATCAAATCATTTTAGTGCCATACATATCTAGTGTGGCTGCATCTAGGAGTTATTTCTATTAAGAAAAGATGTAGAGAAAGGAAGGGGGGTTGGTGTGCCTCAGAAGACGTGACTTCAGTTCACAAGGCTGCATTTCTCACAGACGGGGTAGGACTTGATGGGATTTCTCATACCCACAAATGCAGCCTGAGCACCGGGACGCAGAGAGAACGCTGCCACAGCTCGGACACGGTGATTCCTGAACCCTGCACCTGGCACTTCATGCCGGGGAAGGAAATAATGGAGCTTTCTGGGGCCCAGTCCTTCTCATCCTCAGTTCTGAAGCTGTCCTTGTGTTCACAAGGTAATTTTGACACACGCACACGCACACACACGCACGCACACACAGGATCTCCACTGTACGTACATCACCACTTCCGTGCACTCAGTATTTTTCTGTCAACGAGGGTTCGGAGGAGTGAGAAAGCCCCTGTTTTCATTTTTTATGTCTATTAAAAATAAACATGCTGAGAAGCTGCCTTTTAGTCTCTTTATCAAGCCCCAAACGACGTGTAGCCCTTGTCAACTCGGCGTTGACGAAAGCAACCAGCACGATTTATAAGACGTCAGGAACAAACTTAGTTAAGGGCGGGTTTCCCCTCCATTGATCAAAACGGGTTTTAGCCCAATGATGGGCAACCGGTCCCTCGACGCAGCTCCGGCAGTCGGGCAGGCAGGACGCTGTCCCCAGCCCACCGGCCTGGGCACAGCTCACGGGACTCTTGGCAAGCTCTTGGGCCAGGAAAGCTGGGAAGCCACCTCTTTATGGGTCAGCACAAACGAGATCCATTTCATGCTGAGTCAATTTAATCAATACACTTCTTGCTTTGGAAACTCAGGGCATTTAGAGAGAGCAAAGCCATGATACAGTAAAGCAGCTTTAAAGTCTAATGAGCTTCTCTGTGCTAATTAGTGACTTTGCTAACTGGAAGCTTTCTTTGTTAGAAAACACACCCTTGCCTTGGAGTGACACGAAATGCCAGCTTTTCTACTCCCAAACGTACCTCCCTTTAGCTTTCATCAAGCCACAAAAGGAAGCCCTCGGTTCCTCTCACCCTGTTAGAATTAATACTTGTTGTTGTTGTTGTTGTTGTTGTTGTTTTAATTTAAGCAACTACCATTGCATTTTGCCTTGTAAAACCTAGAAAGGGCAAGAGCTCAATTTCTCTTAAATTCCACCTGCCACCCTTCCGGCAGGAACCAGTCAGTGATCTCTGGAGGGTAAACACAGTACCCAGCCCAGGCGCTTCTGGAAGAGACACGATTGTGTGCCCCTCCCGCCGCCTCCCATTTCACGGTGAGATTTGGTAATTTGCAAATTGAGCAGCCTTCATTATTTTCCGAGGCACAAGCAGGGTCTCCACTCCTTGCGAGGAGAATGTGACCCAATCATTTGTCACAGCAACGCACGGATTCTAGAGCACTTGAGAATTCTTAGCCATAAAGCTGATTACTAACACAGGAGTGGTGGGGAGTGGGGCGGGGGTGAATCTTTTAATCTGGGAAGGAGGGGAGGACGGAGGCAAAATGGGAAAGACATAGAGCCTGCTGGTGTGGTTACAGCCCCAAGCGGAGCTTTTGGAGAATCAGAATTATAACTTGGATGTGTGAGTGAAATGTCCTTCCTTCTCGCTTTTCTGCCTCGTTTTCGTCGCCGTCTGGGTCTCTCTGTCACTGTCTCCATCTCTGCTCTTCTGTCCTTCCTGAGCACTTGCTGAAGATACCCTGCCTGGAAATAATTGCATTCAGACCCCTGAGTCCCACTTAAAAGTCTTTAGGACTGATCGAGATAAACTCAATCAGGCTTCTGTTTCCACCCAGAGTGCCCCCATCATTTATTAGACGAATTAAAGTATCAATTTCTGTTTAAACATTAACAGGGTGATGCCAAATATTAGTCAGTTCCTAATAATTTTGAGGGATTAAAAAGATAATAAAAGTAATAGTCCATTACATTACCTACTTCAGCAAGATTGTAATGAACGTAATAAATTCTGGATCAGGGTTATAACAACTTCCATCTATTTAAAATGAATTTGTAGGGTTACTTTCATTAACTATGTATATGGGGGAAAATGATCTGACATATTACTTTAAAAGAGCTGTAAAACCGATTAGGAGAAAATATGCTTTCCAGACAGGGATGCCGGCCACCGGGGACACGCGCATCCTTGGGAAGAGGGGGTCCAGCTGCCGAGACAGCCCGATTCTGGGTTTCTCATCCTGTGCCCTCACTGCTGGGGAGAAATGAGGGCAGAATCAACGCCAGAATGAGGGGAAAGGAGGCTTTTCTCCCCCATCTCTCTCCTCCTTTTTTTTTTTTTTTTTTTTTTTTTTAACTCCCCAGGTATATTCCCGCTAATGAACCGGGGCTTGCCATGGGAAGTTCTGCAAGGAAATAAACCCGGAGGCCTGCCCGCCGCCCAGCCTGGCCTCTGGGCCCCCAGGGGAAAGCTGCCGTATTAAAGGGGCCCATGCCCTCATCGCTGGAGGAGACAAGGGAGCGAGCACTTGGCTGCACCACAGAAATTACTGCTGTACCTCGAATGCCCGCTTCATTTATCAATTTCATAGCAGAAAAACCCATATGACTGCCTTGTTCACTCGTACGCTAAATCTCGACACGAAAGCTCCCCACCGCCAGTCAAGTGTGTTATGTGTGGGTCTGGATAAAGTAACTTGAAATACCACTAATGATTTATACTTAATTGAACCTCTAAGTGATTAAAGTGGCAGTAATGAATGAATAACACCCTCCCCATTCCCTCGCCCGCTGGGCCCAGCGTCTCCAGGCAGAGTGGGCCTCGCCTGGGGACATCAGCTCGGACAGCCAGCCTGAGCCATTCCCTAGGCTTCCCCCCCAAGCTGCTCGTCTGGGTCCTGGCTAAATTGCTCTCGCCTGCAGTAAATGACTCCATAAGCACCGTATCAGACCATTGATCCTTTTTATTAGATTACCCAATTGTAAGGTTAATGCATTTGCATTTGGCAAACGGAGTGGGTCGGCCTGAGTCCCACGCGGGGATCGGTGTTTAAACGGACACACAGGAGAGTGGCTCTATCAACATATTGATTTGTTGGTAACAGTAACCAGATGCTGATGCCCTTCCCCCACCCCACCCGCCAAAGAAAGTGCCAGGAGAACACAGTTCCAGGGCTGTGTCTTCCTTCCAGAAGCCCTTCTGACAGCCAGGAGACCAACTCTAGTGCCGAACCCCGATACTTGTGTTTCTAGAAGAAGGAAGGGTCCTGCAAAGGCTTTCAGTCACCTCAGACAGGGATAAATGTGGGCCCCTCACCTCGGACCAGGAACGCAGCTGATTTCTCTAAATGAGGGAGAGCCAGGACTTAAATCAGTGACAAGGACACAGCTTCAGAAGCCAAAAATTCTTCTTTTCTGAAACTCATAGAGTCAGACCAGGGCAGCCATTTCTACCTCGGTTACTATATTCTACATGAACTTTTTCTTGGATTTTCTAAACGCATTAACCAAATACCATTAAAATGGTCCACCATTGTTAAGGCTTTTCTAGTAAGTAAATTTCTAAGTTGGAAGAACATACTTTGTTAATCTAACATGAGTTCTACAATGAAGATAGTTTTCTGCAACTAGAAGCTACCCAGAGAAACCACTCCAGAAAACCATGTTCCTTTATAGATGGGGAAACTGAGGCCCAGTGAGAGAATGAATCTTACCTGAGACCCCCCAGTGAGTTCATGGAAAAAGTCCCCAGTCTTCCGCCTTCCAGATCAGCCTCCGGTAAGAAGGCAAGACTCCTATAAGAGGTGGCTTTGAAGCTGTGACACTGAAGAAATAGTCTTTTTATACAAATGTCTTAAGACACGAGCCATATTTCATATTCAGCTGCATGAACTAGGTCTTTGTCTGAATCGTCCTGCGGAGTAAGATTCGCTGTGAGTAGTGCTTATAGGATGGATTTGTTCAGCATCCTGCATCTGAGGACAAGGAAGGCAGTTTCCTCAGTACAATTCAGTTCCCTTTTTCCCCTCCCCACCTTCCAAAGGGAGCCAGGAGCCTGGGGAGGAGCCTGTCCTGTGAAGTCAGACATAGAGAGTTCAAATCTCGGCTCAGTCACTTGGGGGTCAGATCATCTTTCTGAGCCTCAGCCTCCTGATTTGTAATAATCCTTCCCTTGCCAGATTGTTTTGAGATGCAGTGGGTTTATATGGGTAAAAATGACTGGCTTGGATGCAGCCCTCGTCCATGTAGGGCTTCTTATCTGTCGGTTCCCTCCCTCCTGGTTTCTAGGACAATGGTGATCCCCTGGTCCCTACAGGCAGTAACTGGTGGATGACAGGGAGCTGGGGACAGCTCACACTAGTGAAAGGAGCTGCTTACCTACCCAGCTCTCTCCTGCTGTATAGGAGAGGCCCAGACCCTGTCCTGGCCTGAGTGTCAGAGGACCTAAGAAGCCACAAGGAAGAGGGTAAGGCCATTGTTAAAACAATAATCTTATTCACTTACGTTTTTAGAGCACTCTGTCATTTATCAAGGGCTTATTACATGCATTTAACCTTGTCTAATGCTCCCAACAACACTGTAAGGTTCAGATGGTTATGCCCACTTTACAGAAGCAGACACTGAGGCTTGTGAAGGCCAAGTGACTGTCCGAAGTGACAAAACTAGGAAGATCCAGGGCTGGGATTTATACCCAAGCACATCAGCCCCCAGGATCTGTGTTCTGTCACTGTGCCTACCCCACTCCCCCCTCCCCTCCCAGGACTGGAGGTAACTTTGCAGCAGGGGACAAACCAACATTCAGAGACCCTGCTTCTCCTTCCCTTTCTCGCCTGCTCTTCCATTAATCAACAGCCCTAGTGGCAGGCAAGGGACAGGAAAGCATTTGTCCAGAGCTTCAGATGTGAAGGGGGAAAAAAAAATCACTGAGTGAGCAACAGTTGGCCTTGGTGAGTTATTGAGAAAGTGCTGAGGTGGCAGGTGAGGTGGTGACAGGTCCCTGGGGGCCCACGGGAAGCAGGGTATCTGATAGGGAGCGTGATGCGGGTAGATGCCATCTGGAGATAGTCGAGGCTGGTCTCTTTGGGAAAGAGGACAAAGAGAGGCCCAGCTAGAAGAGGCTATTTATCCAAAAATTTCTCAGCGTTAGAGCTTGGTACCCAATACGCTTTGGCCTGAGCAGGCCAAACTCCCAATTCCCATAGGCCAATCCGTCAGCTACCGCTTCTGTTCTAGGGAGGACGCTCAGAATATCGGGGTAGGGGAGCTGGATAACCTGGAAAAAAGTGGCCTATATAGACATGGACAGACTTTTTGTCTCCAGGTGGGCCTGTGTTCATCTGCAGGGATGTGCGTGTGTGTGTGTGTGTGTGTGTGTGTGTGTGTGTGTGTGCACGTGCAGCACATGACACTGATTGTGATATGTGGGACAGTGTCTCTGCGTGTAGTTGTGTCTCCAGGAGAGGAGGAGGAGGGTGGTGGGCATGTGTCTTAGTGACTTTGGCTACTCAGACTGCCTGTCTGCATATCTGTGGACACGTGAAGCTATTATGCCTCCATGAGAGGTTTAATGGCCACAGCCCAGCAGAGGTGAAGGACAGTGGGGGAACTTGGCCCTCTCAATAATAGGAATGTGACCACTCAGAGAATTCTGTGCCGCAGGGTCAAGGAGGGAGGGTCTGCTCTATCTTGAAGAGTCAGGGAGGGATGTCTGGGGGAGGGGCGTTTGTTGATTGCAACTTCTTCCCGAGTCCCTGATGGGACAGACTTGAGCCAGAATTTGTGGAAATTTATATTGCCAACCAACGTCATATTTGCTCTATTGTTACCAGAGCAGACTGAAATGGGGACACCGCCCAGGCCACACAGCATGATGAGCTAAGGCAGTTAACCAGCTGTCTCCCCGGAAGTGTAACATGTGCTTCCCACCAGGCCCCATGCACATGGGAGGAGACAAGAGGAACCAGGACAGACCGCTGGCCGCCCGGCCGCCTGGACTCCTGGACCTGGAGCTTCTGAGTACTTTCTCGTGGGTGGGTGTTTCGAAGTCTGAGCTGAAAGACTCAGAAAGACACCACAACACAGAAAGACAGAACCCTACCCAGAGCTGGACACTGGCCTGGATGCAGTGGTACCTGAATACCCCTTCTGGCACCACCTCTCATGGCTACGTGCCCTTTCAGCGACGTGAGCCTCAGTTTCTTCATCTGCCCAATGGGGATGATTATTCCTCCCATGGAGTTATGCACATGGGGGCTGGAGTCCTGACCCTTAGCAGCTATACAACCTCAAACAAATCACGAAGTCCTCTGAGGCTTCGGCTGCTCATCTGTGAAACAGGGATAATAGCAGCAAATGAGATAATGTGGAGGAAAGCACTTTAAAATTTTTTTTTAAATAGCATCTGAGAGAAGTCACCTGTGAGACGGAAAATCTCAGCTGCATTCTCAGCTCTTGGCCTGGTCTGCATTGCTGGCTGGGCATTTCTTAGAGAATTTGGCCCTCTTGGTGTTGCCTTCAGGGGGTGAGGAAACCCGCAGAAGGGGGTCCAGGACCCCGAGGACAGGAAGGCCCAGGGACAGAGTCTGCCGGCCAGAAGGCACTGGCCCGTGGCTCCCTGGAGCTGCACAGCAATGATTCAGGAAAAGGCTGACAAGGATATTAGCAGTGTGGGTTTTTTTTTTTTTTTAATCCTGAGCCCAGAGAAAATGCACGGTCAGGAAGAAAGGCGCCCAAGAGAGCAAGGAGAAAGAGAAATAATCAGAATTAGCCAGCGGGCAGGCAGCATGAGCAGGGGCAACTGAGCCCCACAGAGGGCCGGGAGCCCCAGCAGGACCCCCGGCTGGGGAGGCGGCCAGGAAGTGGGCAGGCCTGGCCAGGCACACGAGGGGTGCTACTCCTGCAGCCGGGACCTGGGCCGCTGGAGCCCAACAAGCAGGCGCAGTGAAAGACAAAGAAGCCATCGCCAGGTGAGTCCAGCAACCCCTGGGGCTGCCATGTAACCCCTGGGACCCCTCCAGCCACAAGGTATGGAAAGGGTCCCAGCAGAGGGCTTGAGTTCTCTGTTCCCCATTGTTCACGGGGCTCTGGATGTCAGCGCTGGGGTTGGGGCCGGCCAAGAGTCTGCTCAGACACTGCAGAATGTCTGCAAAGCCTCTGCAGACAGGAGGCCTCCGTGCCCCCTCCCTCAAGGCTGCAATGAGACAAGATGACAGAGACCATGGCCCAAGAAAGCCACTGGGGTGCTTTTTCTGACAGGTGGAACGGGTGTATCAAGGTATTCCAGAAGGTGGTTCCCAGTGTCTACTTTAAGAGCGGAGAGGAATGGATTTTGATGAGCTGGGGCTAAGAAATCCACTTACGTGGGCAAGGGAACTGACATCCTTCCTAACTGAAACCTGCTTTTCACAAGTCATGTTAGACTATCGGATTGCTTAAGGAAAAAAAACTCTGTCCCGAGAGAAACACAACACACATACACACACACACGGGGGGTAGAGGGGGGGAGAGGGAGAGAGGGAGAGAGACGGGGCAGAGCAGAATTAACGCATCAGCCCCTGATTCGACTCCAGATTCCAAATTAATGGAGTATAAATTAATGACAAACGTGTGTGATATCCTGGAAGTCAGATGCTTCTCTACACCCCCTTGCTGTCCTCAGGCAAAATGCTTCCCTTCCCCGAGCTGCTTTTCTGAGAACATGATAACAGGGAAGGGGGGTTGTATACCCCCAAGTCACCCAGGCCATGGTGGGAACCCATTTTTTCTTTATTCTACGAAGGGAATTTCTACGAAGGGAATTTCTACGAAGGGATATTCTACGAAGGGAAATTAAGATTTGACAGCGTCTGTGTGAACAGAGCCGTTATACAGAATTAAATTTTGCCCGTGTTAAAAGCATCATTTCCTGAATGCTACACTTACTACACCAAAATTTTGGTAACACCATCGTGGCCTTTTGCCCCCAGTATTTTACTATTCCAGTGAATCTCGATAAATGGAAGCACTGGTGCCCGTGTCACCCTCTGATCTCTGAACCCCATCTCCGGCTCCTGTAACGTAAGCTCCCTTCCCTCGTGATGTGAGGTAAATTGGGATCTTATCATTCAGATGAAGTATAGAAGGAAGAGAGGGTGTGCTTTCCCCGCAGCCTTGCTGACTGTCCAAACCTCTCTGTGCAAAGCTCTAAATTACCCTTGCTCACGCGGAGAGCCCAGCAGACGTTCCCGAGAACCGCCTCGAGCTCCGGATGGAGCTGTCTCCCGCCAGAGCTGCTCTGGCTCACGGCAACCAGCTTTTGTGTTCCTCTCTGGGCGCCAGGTCAATGCAAGGGTCATCTGGACCCTCACCTTCCCAGCCCACTCTCTATGGGTCACCTAGGTGAACATCGAGCCCAAACAACAGCCCCCCAAATTTAATTTATTTCTACCTAAACAAGTTCTTTTATCATAAAGCAATAAATTTGTCTTGGTGCTAGCAATTTGTTGCGGGTGACATAACATTGCAAATTGATTAATCGCTACCGTACGGGGCAAAATGAGAAAAGCAAGGAATTATTATGAATAGCGTCCGTCTTTTACGGGAGGGATTCATTATTCAAAAGTGCTCACTGGTGCTTACATGTGCCCTCGGTGCAGATTACATCCATTTGCAGACTTCCCACATCATGCTTACACAAATCAACAAACGTGCATTTATTAAGACATAGAATGAAGGCTATTTAAAAGTGAAAAATGGCCTTGTGCCGTTACTTTTCTTCAAGGAAGGCAAATCTGCGTGGGATGTTCCTGGGAAGTGACACCGTAGCTGTCACACGAGCGTCTCTGGGTTCTGTGCACGCGGGCTCATGCAGGCGCTACCAAAGCAGCCAGTTCTGCCACTGACAGCCCCGGGGTCAGAAACACCGCACCGGTGGTTCTGGAAGCCTTGCTCTGGCTCAGGAGACTTCAGCGATGGGCTGTCACCGCCTGCTGGGGGAGGACCAGCAGGTAGGAGTCAATTCTCTGAGAAGGAGCCTCCTAACCACCCCCCTTCTGGGATGGGAAAGGAAACGAATATTCACTGAGCACCTACTCTGTATCAGACACCAGGCTGAATGCTTTATTTGCATTGAATAAGTAAGGCAAGCCCTTCTACTTTTCTGAATTTCACAGGGTGGTTGCAAAAACCAACTGAAATCATACAGGCACATAGTCAATGCTCAACACATGTTAGCTGTCATTGCTATTCTAATTACCGTCAATCATGCTCCAGGTGTTATTATCACCATTTTCAGACGGGGAAACAAAGGCTTAGAAAGGTTGCAAGACTTGTCGAATGGCGCAGTGAGTACGTGAGCAAGACCGAGCTTCAGTTGAGGATATGGCTCCAAAAAGTCATGCTCTTTTTCACTAAACCGCCGCCACAGCTCAACGCTCGGAACAGGGCGCATTTGCTGCCTCTGCTCGAGCAGGGGAGGCCACACAACACCCACGATGCCGCCCCCCACTCTTGGCCTTCAGGAACCAGACGGGACATGGAGAGGGTCTGGAGGTTTCATGACCTTCCCCATCTCTTCTCCTAACTGTTCCCCACATCCGCAAACCCCCATCTGCCCCTGACAAGTCTGCTCCTTCTCCTCCCACTTGTCCCTCATCGAGGACTCATCCTGAAGGAAAGCTCGTGGCTTGCCGCAGCCCCACTATTGATTATTTCTGCTGAACCCATGCTTTGTTTAAAAATAGACCAAGAGCTCAACTTTCATATTCTAATTAGATTTCAAAGCAACTTTTATAAAATGAGAACACCTCCGTTATTTCTCTGCTGCTTATGGTGCCCTTAACCACTCCTGGCCAGGGTTAAGGCCCTTCTCATCCCTATCACCCATCAGATGACAGTAGTTACTCATCCTGTCCTGACAAACCTGTACGGAACCACAGACCTGTCTCCAGGTACCCAGAAGCCAGGCAGGGTCAGGGGATAAGCCATGAGCACATTTCACAAGACAATGTCTCTCAAAGGATGCCCTCAAACTACAACTCTGGGGCTTGTAAAATATGCGCATTCTGGGCCTCCCCCAGGCCTGCCACAGAATCAGCCAGGGGTACGGCCTGACAGCCTGAATTTTTTATAAGATTCCTGTATAATTTTGTGTGCGTGCACCAAAATTCATGACCTATTGTCCCAAATACTTCCCGGACTCCCCGCGCAACTTTTGATGCTATCAGATTGAATCTTTGATTACCGTCAATTCTCGTCGCCTCACTGACAACGAGAGAAGGAGACAAGACACAACCTAAGAAGGTGTTCACTATCTTGAGGCCCAGGTGGGTCCCTTCTTTTTAACTGCCCCCATCCTAGGGGCACCTGGGTGGCTCAGTCGGTTGAGCGTCCGACTTCGACTCAGGTCATGATCTCGCGGTTCGTGAGTTTGAGCCCCGCATCAGGCTCTGTGCCGACAGCTCAGAGCCTGGAGCCTGCTTCGGATTCTGTGTCTCCCTCTCTCTCTGCCCCTCCTCCACTCATGCTCTGTCTCTCTCTCAAAAATAAACAAACACTTAAAAAAGAAAGAAAATGTTTAACTGCCCCCATCCTAGATCTCTCAGGGCATCCCTGGGTATTCAGCAGGACGAGTGTGCTCAGGCTGAGCTAGGTGATAGTCACTTGCTGGATACTCCATTATGCTGCTCAGTCTACGGACAAGGAGAGAGCAGACTTCCACACAAGATGGAAGTGAGATGGGCATTTCTGTGCAATCCTGGGTTCTGTTTACAAGGCCCAGAACCTTCAAGTTATCAGAGACCTCCGTCCCTGGCTCTTGCAAAAACAGTCTGTCATTGTTTTACATGCCCTCCAGTATAGTTCTCAAAACTTAGCCTGCATCTGAATCACCGTGAGGGCTTGCTAAGACAAGGCTGCTGGGCTTTCTGACTCAGTAGGTCTGGAGTGGGGCCTGAGAATTTGCATTTCTATCAAGTTCTCAGGTAATACTCTGATCCAAGGAGCAGATTCTGAGACTAGATTCCAAGCTCCGTGTAACCTCCCCAGAGTCCACATAGTAGGTGCACAGTTTCTGGTCAAAGAATGAATAATTGATTAAATTACATGAGCTGCCTTCCTGAGCCCTCTAACTGAGGCTCCTCGTTCCACAACATCTGTGAGACATCTGTAAGAGCGCCCAGGAGGAATACGTGTGGTGGAACCGGGCTGAGGGCTCCCCAGCTGCAAGACTGGGTTTGTGGCTGCTCACATCCCCGGGAACAGGCCTGGCTCACCTAGGAGGTTGGCGAGCTATGGAGGGAGAGAGGCAACCCATTACAGCCTTGATGAGCGTGATGACGAGTCTTCCCACCTCAAAAAGTGGCCAGTCACTTCCCCGCCAGACATTCACCTCTGTGAAGTCCGGCATTGATCCTTATCTCCAGGGTAACTGTGAGGGTTCGAGGGGGCTGCGCGTGCAAAGGGCCCAGCAGTGTCCGATGGGTTCAGACAGCAGGTGTCTGTTCCCCGGCTCACTCACCACAATCCCTAACCCCTGTGAAATGAGTCCCAGAGATGTTTCGGGGAGTAATGAATTCCCTCATTTCAGCTAAACCACCCGTGATCCTGGTTTTGCGAAGACGTACGGCGGAACATGATAAATTATTGTTTTAAGGAGAAGCTTCATTCAAATATCCATTTCCCTGTCAAGTTAATTTTGTTTCAACGCATTTTCTAGTGGGTTCTGACTGGGAGCATAGATCGTACATAAACAGAAGAACATTATGTCTTTGGCCCATTCCCTGAGTAATGGGGAGCATGGCATGGGGGTGGGAAGGTCCAGGGATTGTGATGGACCAGAATCCACATTCCCTAGTCTCCATGAATTGGTGACAGCTCTGAGGATTTATTCTAGGCTGCTTACATTTGTCCACAGGGCACAGAGGCACCAGTCGAAAGCCTAAGTTTTTCCAGCCAGGGGCATATTTCCGGGAAACACCCAAGAAAGCAGCCTCGTATCCAGTCTCTAGTTGTGTCCGGAGCCATGGCCTCTGATGCATTATCTCACTTCCCTCTTAACCCCTAAAGACTTTAGGGTATGTTTCCTAAGAACAAGGACATTCTCTTACATAATCAGAGTACAATGGCCAAGATCAGGAAATCAACACAGATGCAATACTCTTATGTAGTTCATGGTCCATTTTCAAACTTTGCCAGTTCTCCCATTCACCATTCACGCTCAAGTTGACTTATTTTCCTAGTTGAGAGTCTGGTCCAGGATCACATATTGCCTTTACTTGTCACGTCTCTCCAGACTCCCTCCATTTAGGACAGTTCACCTCTCACTGTCTTTCATGACCTTGAAATTTTTGGAGGAGTTCAGACCTGTTATTTTGCAGAAGGTCCATCAGCTTGTTGGCTTGATTAGACCCGCGTTATGAATCTTGGGCTGAAGTAACAGAAGTGATGTGTCTTTCTCAGTGCGTCGTATCTGCCCCATTATTGGTGATGTTGACTTCAGTCACTTGGTTAATGTGAGGACCTCAGGTTCCTCCACTGTAAAAGGTATTGTTTTCCCTTTGTTATCTGTAAGTAATTTGTGGAGAGATATATAACTATCCTTGCACTCACTCGTTTTATTGTCTGTTGATGACTCTTGCCTGAATCGGTTATTACTGTAATGGTGGCAACATGGTGATTTTTCTAAATTTGTCATGTATTCTACATTTCCCAGCAGCATCCAACTGTAAGAATACCATAAGAACTTTCCCTTTTCCCCATCCATTTATGTGAATATATAATACATGAGTCTATTTCTTTCTAACTCTATGGACTCAGAAGTTCTTCTTTTATTCAATGTGTCCTAATCCACTGCTATCATTACTTGATGCTTGAATCTCATGACCTCATTTAATCCTATGACGACTGGGTGATATTATCAGCGACCTGCAGATTATCCTCTTAGGCCTTCAGCTACATCCGCAGGACTCTGCTTCCTGACTCCCAGCCCCAGGCTCTGTCCTTGTAGCTAGATGTCCTTGCTGGGGAGACAGGAGGCTACACATTGCTTCACCCATCTCTTATGTTCTGACCTCGTTTCTAAGTCCCATGTGAATGGGCCTCCAGGGTGGAGGGAAGCCTGACTTCCCCAGCACTCTTTTTCTCTGTCTGACACAGATCAGTCTGGAGGTAAAGAGGCCTGTTGTCTGATCTGTAAAATGGATCCACTTATTGGGATGCCTGTTGTCATGATGCCCGCAGGCCACTTTTTAAATCAGTGAGTCTGACTGCATGAGCCTGGGCACTCTTGAGTTCATCATTCAACAAATATTTGTAAGCACCTACCAAATTTCAGGCTCTGGGTTAACCTGGAGTTATAGCAGTGAGCAAGTTAGACAAGGTTCCTATTTCAGAGAGCTCAGATTTGAGTGGAATAGATAGCAATAAAGTCATCCCCGCAAATAAAAGTCTGATGGCAGAAAGGATAAGGCCTATAGAGTAAACATCTCTAATAGGGGAACATGACCTTGTGTTGGGTGTAGCAAAAAGCTGAGACTCAGATTCATTAAGTAATTTACCCAGGGTTGCACAGGAATGGAATCCAGATTCTGGGTCTACCGACTCCCCAGCCCATGTTGGTGTAGCTGTTCTGTCACAGCGGTTTCCTGAGGGTCTCTGGGGATTCTAGGCAAAGGGTCTGTGTTCAGCTGTCCAGCTTGGCCCATTTTATTTCCACTATGACACTGCAGAGCCCAGATAAGTGACAGCAAGGAGGAAAGGACTCTGATAGATCCCACATTTTCTAAATCCCTTTGGGGGGGGGGGAGTGTTGTTGTTTGTCTGTTTTTTAAGGACTAAAGCCAGGAAAATTGAACAAACCTGGGCATTAAAATAAGGGGAATAGACTCATGCCTATGGTTCAACATCAGAGATCTATAATTGTGCACCAGGCCGTGAGCTGAGCACAGAGGAAGGCTGGGAGTACCCAGATGGATCAGATGGGCCTGAGGCCAGAGCCCATGCTCTTCGCCACTGTACTGGGCTACGTCCCTGGGGATGTCCATCTGTCTGTCCGTCTGAGAGGGTAGAGACAAGGCCTCAGCACTCTGAGCAACCAGGTGAAGCCTAGGAGGGAGGAAGGAGGCCCACACCTGCCCCCACCACGCAAGGCATCAGGAAGAGTTGAGTTTATGCCCACACAGTACTACATGCCCGCACGGACACCCCGGCCTCCAGGTCACCTTTGGCTGGCCTTGACTGGTCCTGGCTTGATACCTGATCCCCGTGGAAGCTGACACCTCAGCATGAGAGGGATCAGGACAGACACAGCTGCCGCCACCAGAGCCTTGGCCGACTTCAGGGAGAGACTCTGAGGACACTGGCTTATGAGCTGCCTCCAGCTCCTCGCCCAGAGAAACGTGCGCATAAATTCTCGAGAAGAACAAAAACAGCAGGAAAAGAAAAAATTTCGACTTAACTGACTTGACTAAGTTTACACAGCTGGAAAACTGTGCTCAACATCCAAGTCATACATCTTCCGAGCTTACACATTTAACCTCTTGTTCAATAAACCACCTCCCTATACACAGGGCATGATATACACGCATCCAGTGCCTGGCATATAGTATGTTCCCTGCAAGATTGGTTCCATGCCCGAGTGCACATGTGTGCACGTCTGGGTTTGTGGGTGAAAGCGCCTGTGAGCGTACGTGCAGGATGGCATAGAACGCTGAGATTATTGCAGAAGATTCAGTGAGATCAGGAATGGGATGCATGTGCTTACTTCTTGCCTCTCAGCTCTTGCTTCAGCTGGCACTTTTCCCTCTAAGGACACAGAGGAGCATAAACACCCTTCAAACCCATTTAGGACAGGCAGAGTGATAGCCCAAAACCTACCCTAGGCCTAGCATGGGTGGTTCCATTCTCATAGCGCGTGCAGCTTGCACAGGCTCTGGAGCTGAGAAGACCTGCTTTGTCTTCCAACCCCACCCCTTCCTTGGGTCGAAGTAACACTGGACAAGCCACTTCACTCCCCTGGGCTGCTAATTCCTGGAAATGGAGAAGATAATACTTACTCCTCAGCATTGTTATGAAGTTTCAGTGTAAGAAAATCTCCCAGCACAGTGCCTGAAGCATAGTAGGGTCTCAGCATATGTAGCAGCGTTTGTAGACTCCTTCTCAGGGGAGAGAAGGACGATGGTGTTTAACCTCTGCTGAATGTCACAGTCCCAAGGGAGCTTGAAAAATTCCTGAAGTCTGGGCCCCAACCTGAGAGGTTCAGACTCACTTGGCCTGGGGTATGGCCTGGCCTGGGAATCAGGGCTTTTAAAAAAGCTGCCCAGGTGATCCTAATGGACAACCGAGATTGAGAACCTTTCCAACATAGGTTCCCCCTGCCATTTGTTAGGTTCCACGTGGGGACAGATCTTGGACAGCCTGCGTCGAAGCCCCTCTGCCTGAGTCTGCTTTGTCAGCTTAAGCCAAGGCAGAGAGGAGGGAGAAACTCATCCCATCAGAGGCTAAAATCCTCTCCCTTGATTGGGGCTTGGACTTCCAAATCAAAATGCAAGACTCTGCCCAATGAAGAAAAGTTTTTTATTTGTGACTGTATTGATATTAAGGTGTTTTAAGAGGGGTGCCTGGGTAGCTCAGATGGTTAAGCATCTGACTCGATTTTGGCTCAGGTCATCATCTCATGGTTCATGAGTTCAAGCCCCACATCAGGCTCTGCACTGACAGTGTGGAGCCTACTTAGGACTCTTTCTCTCCCTCTCTCTCTGACTTCCCCTGCTGTCTCCCTCTCTCCCCCCACCTCAATAAATAAATAAACAGCAAAAAAAGATAAACACGTCTTAGATATACATTTTACTGTGTGCAATGTTCCGGATACTGTATCTCCCATATGCTCTTAATAGGCATTGCTCACAGCACCTTCTGAGTGTGCTGGGGCCGGTAGGGATAGTTATGTAGAATATAGGCATATTCCCATCTCCCGGGCCTAAACTCCTAGTCCTTTATACCTAGGCCTCTCCACAGATTTCTGAGTCATTTTGGAATTTGCATGTAAAATAAAAGCTTCCTACATAATTGAAATTATGGCCAATTGACCGTGAAATGGAAGCGTCCATGACCAATGAGGTGTTGGGTTGGGGAAGGCTGTTGTGCTCAGAAATGGGGCCTCCAGAGCCCCAGGGCTGGTTCTCCGGCTCTGGGAGAGAAATCCTCCTGGAATCCTTGTTGCTTCCAGCCAGTCCAGCAGCCTTACCTTGGTCCCTCCCTCTGGTAAGAAGAAGTTTGGTGCATCTCCAAGGAAAGACATTCTGTTACGACCTTTTCTTTCTTGGTTGAGAATCCTTTTAAGGGAAGACCCAGGTAGAAATATCTCCTCTCTTAGGCCATGGCTTGTCAAGTCAAGGACCTTCTGACCAAGACTGGGGTGTGGGATGCCCTGAGGAAGGGAGTGGGAGATGATGCCAGAAAGGTAGACACAGATCAACCGTAGATGGAAAGTTTGAGCTTTGGGAGGCAGTGGGGAGCCATCAAAGTACTGGCAGAGGAGTCATATATATAAGCTGTGTTTTACAATGATGGCTTCGCAAAGAGGATTCGATGGGGAGCAAATGGAGGCAGGGAATCCAAGGCGTCAGCTTCAACAACAGCCCAGCAAACACAACATGTTTGCATGGACAGCGTGATGATGAAGAAGGGGGAAAGATGGGAGGAGACTGAGGAGATGACTAACTGAGACACAGAAAGGGAAAAAGAACAAGTGTCATGAACTACTATCACAACAGGGTGAGGAGGCACTGTTATTCACCTCTTGTTAAAGGAGAAACTGAGGCTCAAAGAGGTCATATGTGTGGCTAACAACAAGCAAAGCCAGGAATTAAATGAAGGTCCATCCACATTTTAGAAATGTTAATGAATAGATAAGTAAAGTATTAAGACAAAAAAGGGGACAATGCTTTACTCTGGTCATACCACACACATTCAATTCTAGAACCCACACTTTATTTTTTTTAAATATAATTTATTGTCAAATTGGTTTACATACAACATCCAGTGCTCATCCCAACAAGTGCCTTCCTCAATGTCCATCACCCACTTTCCCTTCCCTCCCCCCCCATCAACCCTCAGTTTGTTCTCTGTATTTAAGAGTCTCTTATGGTTTGCCTCCATCCCTCTCTGTTTGTAACTATTTTTTTTCCTCTTCCCTTCCCCCATGGGCTTCTGTTAAGTTTCTCAAGATCCACATATGAGTGAAAACATATGATATCTGTCTTTCTCTGACTTAGTTCACTTAGCATAATACCCTGTTGCTATCCATGTTGCTGCAAATGGCATGATTTCATTCTTTCTCATTGCCAAGTAGTATTCCATTGTATATATAAACCACATATTCTTTATCCATTCATCAGTTGATGGACATTTGGGCTCTTTCCATAATTTGGCTATTGTTGAAAATGCTGCTATAAACATAGGGGTACATGTGTCCCTATGCATCAGGACTCCTGTATCCTTTGGATAAATTCCTAGCAGTGCTATCGTGGGTCATAGGGTAGTTCTATTTTTAACTTTTTGAGCAACCTCCACACTATTTTTTAGAGCTAGAACCCACACTTCAAAGACAGATTTTGATTAATGGAATGTATACAGAGAAGGGCAATGGGGGTGGTCCAGGAGTTGAAAATTATGTTATATAAAATGAATGTTCTGGGGGTGTACAGGTTGGGAAAGAGCAGAACTAAATGGCAAGTGATAGTGCATTCAAATGTCCCGAGCCCTCCTGAAGCCCCGGGAGGGAGCAGGAGCAAACCTCTGCATGGGTCAGCAATGGCCAGAGTGGGCATGTTATAGACAGGTCTTTATCTTGCAGGCAGTGGCAAGCCACTGACAGTGTTTAGCAATCAGTAACACATCTTTAGTTTTAAAAGATCACTCTCTGGAAGTGGGTCCAAGGATACCCTTTTCCATAAAACTGGATATGTATATATTGGATATGTATATGTATTCCAGTACATATCTTGGTTCATTTATTTCTCACAATTTTCTATTACTATTTCTATTTTCTATTACAGTCACTACTGGGATAAAATCTTTTGGTTCATTATATTTTCTAACTAGGTGTTATTGGAATTTTGGAAACATTTTTGTGTACATATTTATTCCATATCCAGGCACTTTTTGAACTCTTTTCATTACTCCCAATAAAGATTCTAGGTAGTTAATTCTTTTCAGCTTTCTAGAAAGCTGCTAAACACATCTTCAGCAAGGAATGACGATTTTTTTCTTTCAAAAGTTGTAATTTATAATTTAAAAAATCACATTGTCTCATTGCATTTACTAGATTAAATTAAATGGTCACATTGCATTTACCAGAACTTCTAAAACAGTGATTCTCAACTAGGGATGGTTTTGCCCCCCAGGGACCAATATCTGGAGATATTTTTGTTTATCACAACTAGGGAGATGGTTCTGGCCTCAACTGGGCAGAGGGGCATTCTTCTTCTTGATTTCAGTGAAAATTGTTTTTGTGTTTCACCATTATGTATGGATTGACTATTGGTTTTAAGACCAAAATTTTGTTGAGTAAGGAGTCTTTAAACCTGTGTTAACTAAGAATTTTAAAATCATAAATAGATATTGAGTTTTACCAAATTCTTTTACAGTCTTCATCAAAATGTAATATTGGGTGTTGTTTTTTGTTTGTTTGTTTGTTTGTTTGTTTGTTTGTTTTTACATTTGACCTGTTCTTACATTATAATTGACTTCTTGGCTCCATTGACATTACTTTATAAAATCATTGGCCATTGTTAAATAAGCAAATCCCCATTGCTTCATCCCTTGTGGCATACACTGCACATGTGAGTAGTAGCTTGGTTACAAATCAATGCCCGTAATTTGGAGTATCTATCCTGTGGCTTTCAATGAGGACTCATATATGAAGCCATTGTTTCCTCCACTCTGATTTTTAATATGGATACCATGGGCCTCTCATTGTTCTCAGCTCCTCTGAAGGATGACTGCCAGCCTTCCTGAGATCATCTCAGAATTCTCCATCCCATGGTGTGAATTTTTCATATTCCACAGAGACAGTCAATAAAAAGGCATACAATCTCAAATCTCAAAGTTCACCCAAGCATTTTCACCTGACAGAGTAGCAGACAGAAACTTAATTTTTTAATATAGATTTCCTGGTTTTAAGCTACCCTTGCAGTCCTAAAATAATTCTTATATGTTCATGGTTTATTATTCTTTTAATATTAGACGTGGTGTTTTACATTTTTTGGTATCTACCTTCAAAAGTAAGTTTGACCTTGAGTTTTCTGTCTTTATATGGTTCGAGTATGAAATTTTGCTAATTTTGCTTTTCTCTTTATGCTATGAAACAATTATCAATGAGATTAAAAATTAGACTATAAATTAGAAAAGATGTACCTGTAAAACCACCTGGGTTTGGTTTTTGGTTTATCATTGTTAAAAACTATCTTTGTGATGTTAACTGCCCTTTTTCACTTCTAATGTTCTGTATCCATAGTTTGATCTTTTTATTAGTTATGAAAGAGATCTTATTGACATCTCCAGAACTTCCCTTGCATTTAGTTGGCAATTTTTCTGTTTCTACTTTCTACATCATTAGTTTCTGCTTTTGCCCTTGAATATCACTTTTCACCTGTTTTCCCAAAATGCATGTTTTCCGCTAATTTCTTGAATAAAATGCTTCTCTGATTTTTGTGTTATTTTAACAGTGAATTCACTTGATGAAATGTATTTATCTTTATGTACAGTTTTGGCCACGTTCCTTAGGTTTCCTAAATAATGTTCTCATTCCTTTCACCTAAATATCTCACGACTGCTAGGTAGCTGAGGTTCTCTTCAACCCAAAGGTTTGGTTTTCCTTTCCACTAATTAATATTTTCCCTCTAATCTTTCCTTTCCTTAATGTTTCCTATTTTTATTATTTTGAGTTCTAACAATTTGACTTCTATAGCTTTTATTTTAGGTAAAGCATTGAGGTTTTTCTTTCTGGTTAATATAGGATCGATTTGTCTTATTATACAAGAGTTCCTGAAAAAAGTTTTTTTCTAGAACACAGTATCCCCTTTAGGATGTGCATCACAGAAGGGAACACAGCATTATCTAATAGGGGTCATGATCTCACGGTTCATGGGATTAAGCCCCACATCAGACTCCGTGCTGAGCATGGGAAACTGCTTAAGATTCTCTCTCTCTCTCTCTCTCTCTCTCTCTCTCTCTCTGTCCTTCTCCCCCACCCTCTAAAATAAAAAAATAAAAAAAAACAAAATTTGGAGGCAGTTGCATTATCAATGATAATAATTTCATCAAGAGATTGAAAGGCTTTGTTTATCAGAATTCTAAGGCAGGTAGGGAAAACAATTTGGATTCATAGGGGCTGGTAATCTGGAAAGAACCCACTGAAATAGGGGGACCAGGGTCCCCCTATGACCCCCCTAGGGTCATATCATACCCTAGGAAGAGTACATGAAGAGTATGGGCTTATGGAAAGGAAATCACTTGTGAAGGGATGGGCAGAGTACTGGGCACTGAGCTATGTGATCCTTCCATGTGGCGTGGCCAAAATCTTCTAGAGAGTTACTAACTCCAAAAATACTTGGCTTAACTGGGTTTTTCATAGAAACCTGTGTAAAGATCACACAACTCAAAAAAGAAAACCCAGAGAAACAGGGAAAGGTGAGGTTGATAGGTTTTAGGGAGCATCTGACAGCCCTAAGTCATGGAAGTGGGAACTGGAAAAATTTTATCTATATCTCCAAGGGTCAAGAAGCCCTTGGTGTGATAGACACAGGCAAAAAATACATGTTTCTCAACTCATCAATATCCTTACTTATATTTTATCTACACAATCTGTCAAAGACAGAGAGAGGTATATTAAATGCCACTGCCACTCCTCTGTTTTATCACTTTTCTTTGTATTGCTAACAGTCTTCATTTTATGAATTTTAATGTTATGTTATTTGGCACAACAAGATTCATGACTATTATTTTTCTTGTTATGGATTGCTTCCTTATTAAAATGGAATTATTTTAGTTTTGTGCTTTTTAAAAAAATTATTTATTTAAATTCAAATTAGTTAACATACAGTGTAGTTTCAGGAGTAGAACCCAGTGATTCATCACTTATACATAACACCCAGTGTCATCCCAACAAGCACCCTCCTTAATGCCCATCACCCATTTAGCCCATCCCCCTACCCAATACCCTTCCAGTAACCCTCAGTTTGTTGTCTGTAGCTTTGTGTTTTTTATGTTAAATCCTATCTTATCTTTCTGTGTCATTTTGACTTAGGTTTAAATTTTGTACAAAACTTAGAGTTAATTTCTGTTGTCTACTTGCTTGCCTTAATCCAATCTAAATGGCTATATGTTGATAAAATTTTATTCCATTTAAAGACCCAGAATTTTAGGTCTTACTGCACTGCTATTTTATACTTTCTGTTCTTTGATTTTTTTTTTGCCATTAGTTATATTTTCTATGAGCACTGTGCCTAATTTCTGAATTTTGAAAAATGTTTAAAATATGAAAAAGCATGAGTAATAATATACAAAAATATTCCCATTAACTGTGTTCTGTGCTTTCTTTTGAAGAGTATAATACTTTCTTATATTTCTCTAAGGGATTGTCTTTTCTTTGTAAAATTTGTACTTGAACCTGTATTTGTCTGTTCATCAGTGCAATGAATTAAGTCATTTTTTTATTGGCTCCTCCTCTAAACAAGGAGCAAAGAAGCATTTTAAAATTTACCTCCAAGGGGCACCTGGGTAGCTCAGTCGATTAAGCGTCTGACTTCAGCTCAGGTCATGATCTCACGGTTTGTTGAGTTTGAGCCCTGAGTCGGGCTCTGTGCTGACAGCTCAGAGCCTGGAGCCTGCTTCAGATTCTGTGTCTCCCTCTCTCTCTGCCCCTCCCCCACTCACACTCTGTCTGTCTCTCTCTCACAAATAAATAAACATTAAAAAAAAATTTTAATTTACCTCCAATTCCTTCCTAAATCACTTTCATGTTTTCATTAATATAATCTAGAAATTTTAAACCTGGATTAATAATTTTTAATTATATATTTGTTTATATTGTGCTCATCTTTTCCAGGAATTGTTTTTAGATAATAGCACCATTGCTAAGTAACCATATTTATGGTTATTAAAATAATATAACAGACTCAGTTCTATGTTTAACTGGTTTTAATATTCTCTACTCTGACTTTACATCTTGATTTACCCAACTTTGGGTAGGTCTCCAACTTTGATTCATCTCATTCATGTATAGTATACCTTCAAAGAGTTTATTTGCTTTGTTTTTGTATTTTAGGGGGAGCTCATCAACGGTACGCTTTGCACATCTATCTTTCTGTTGTTTTCACAAATGAACAACTTGACTGAGAATAGTGTTTTTGTGTCATAACCTTTTCCTCTAAAAACCCATAGATATTGTCCTATTGTCTTGTAGTCTTCAGAGTTGTGGTGGAGTCTGCCAGCAGTCTGACCCTTGTCCTTTATAGGAAACCTGAGGGTTTTTTTCCTGTCTGCCTGTAGGATTCATTCATCTACTATTTCACATATTCAACATGTATCTGTTGGGTGCCTACTGTATGTGAAGCAATGATCTCAACAGCAGTGAATGGAATAGAGGGAGATCTCTGCCTTCATGGAGCTGGCATTCCAGTGAGGGAGAGATGAGCCAAATAGAGATTTTGATGGTGATACATGTTGGAGCAAGGATAAAGCTGAGGAAAGGTATAGGGAGTTGGACACGTGGACATTTTCAACAGGGTCATAGGGAACCCTGCAGTCGGATGTCTGAATAAAAACCTGAAGGAAGTGTGGGAGCTAGTTGTGTGGCTCTAGCAAAGAACATTGCAGACAGGGAACAGCTTATGGAGAGACCCTAAACCGGGAGCATGCCTGGTATACCCAAGGATTAATGGGAAGGACAATGTGACTGGGGTAGAATGAGAAGGGGGAGAGTAGAAGCTGCTAAGATTAGAGTTGTAACAGAGAGCCAGATCATAGAGGGTCTAGTTAACCTGGTTGTATGTAGGTCAGCCTTTGCCAAGCTGGGGTTCCAAGGAAAGTAGGCATTGGGTCTTGCTCTCCAACAGGGAGATGTGGTAAGCAAAGTTTAAGCAAAATTAAGTTGTCTGTGGAATCCCATTAATATACTTTGTTTTTTCTTAAGATCAAGAAAGTTTCCTCTAGTTCACCTTCGATGGTTATTTCATTTGTTGTTCTGACTTCTTTTAAAATTTTGCTTTTGGGGCACCTGGGTGGCTCAGTCAGTTAAGCATCCGATTTCGGCCCAGGTCATGATCTCACGGTTCGTGAGTTCGAGCCCCGCGTCAGGCTCTGTGCTGACAGCTTGGAGCCTGGAGCCTGCTTCGGATTCTGTGTCTCCCTCTCTCTCTGCTCATGCTCATGCTCATGCTCATGCTCATGCTCACACTCTGTCTCTGTCAAAAATAAATAAACTTATAAAAAATAAAAAAATAAAAATAAAAATTTTGCTTTTATTTTGAATTTTTTGGAAATGTGTTAAAGTATTGCATGTATATGAAATAATATACTCAATGGTCTGTTCTTTAGGAAAGGCAGTGATCTCTGATGGAGCACCATTTTCTGTCTGCTATATATTTAATCTCTGCTTTTTTCTCTTACTATTTTGCTGGTTTTCAAGTTTATGCAAGATTTCTGATTTCAAGTCTAATAATATCTACTTTGCCTACTATTCGTGCAAATGCACAATAAAATATATTTAAAACCATTTCTTTTGTGATCATATTAGTTTTTTTTTTAATTAGAGGTCTTTTAAAAAGTTTTTAGAGAGAGGGAGAGAGAAAGAGAGAGCACGAGCAGGGGAGGGGCAGAGAGAGGAGAGAGAAAATCCCAAGCAGGCCTCACATGTCAGCGCAGAGCTCGACCTGGGGCTTGATCTCATGACCCTGAGATTATGACCCGAGTCAAAATTCAAAGTTGGACATCCAACCAACTGAGCCACCTAGGCACTCCCTATTAAGGTTTTGAATTGTAAAATTAATGGCAAATATTTATTAAAGGCGTGTCTCATCCCAGATATTCTGCTAAGAGCTTTATATGCTTTATTTCATTTACTACTCAAATCTACAGGCACTTTTATCTGCATTGAACAGATAATGACACTGAAGCACATATAGTTTAAGTGACTATTGACTCTATTTTCTGCATTGCCAATTCTGCCTTTGTGCTGCACCTAATGTTCATGTTAATTTTATTTCTTTATATTTCATCTTTGTCGATTTTCTTGATGTTTTATTTCTAACTCTTCTCAACTTTGCTCCCTTCGTGTCTTATATACTAGTTTTTCATATCTTGCATCACGAAACTGCATGTTTCTCTGAATTTTGCTGAAAAGACAAATTTAGATGTGTCATAAAATGGTCTTTAGTTTACCATAATCGGTCTTTTTCAAAAGTAAGTTCTTTCTCTGCATCATGAGTTCTCTATTTTATGGTGACGATTTTCTCAGAGATCCCACAGCCTTTTTTCCTCTGTATTTACTCACCCTTGACAATGAAGGGAGGCAGGGAAGAAAAGTCTGTCCAGACATAAGATTTTTCTGGTAAATGAAATGAGATTTTTCTGAGTCCTCCTCACTGTCCACCTGTCTGCTATTTGAGTCCTCGGACCCAAGACACATGCCAGTGAGCTGGCTCAAATGACACCCTCTAACCCTGTCTCTAACTTTCCAGTTTCTGCCTCATATTTATGTGAATCTGATGGCTCGTGCAGAGTGAGGCTCTCATGAACCAGCCAGCTGGCCATGTCAGAAGGTCACATATTCCTAAAGAAATTGTGCAAGGTGTAATTTCAGAGTCCAGCCTCTGAACTCCCATGTTTGTCTAAGGGTCAACCTCTTCCCTGAGCCAACATCACACCCCAGATGCCCATCGGCTCCCCTGATGCACTCCCACCCCGGTAGCAGACAGCGCGGGTAGCTGTACGCGGTGGGGGGAGTGTGGCTTGGGTGAGGAGTAGGAACTGAGGATTCTGACCTCTTGAGAACACAAGTCCCACAGAATGGGGATGGGAGGTTGAAGCTGCCTCCTGCCTTTTCACCCATTCGGCCCCACTTTCTGCCTCAAGATTTATTCTGAGTTTCGGTTGGTGGTTTGATAGTACATATCGCTGGATGGTGTTCCAGGACCTGGAGCCGTCAAACATGGCCATATTTGTGTGTTTTCATAAGCATTCCATCGGAAAGGTGGGGAGATAAAACTGGTTTGGCCAATGTAGGAACAGGGAAACAAGCTCACATGAGGGATGAGCAGCTCTCTAAACCAGCCATTCCCAGACTCCCAGCCTTGCCTTACCCGCACATCTCTTATCCCCCTAATCAGTAAGGTGAGCTGAAGTTAGAAGCAAAATGTGACGGTTGAAAGCATGGACGCTGAAACCAGATTGCCTGGGTTCAAACCCAGGCTCTACAACGTAGTAAATGAATGACACTAGACAAGTTATTAAAACAAAACTTCCTGTGCTTCAGTTCCACTCCCCACCCCCCGTAAAATGAAGGTAGTGATAGAACCCCTCTCTCTCTCTCTCTCATAGGGTTATTGTGAGGACTAATGATGTACTATTTGAAAAGCTCTTATCTAGCCCTTGGCACATAACAAAATGCTATGTATGTGTCTGATTAATTGATTGATTGACTGATTGATTGATTGAAAGTGGGTAGCAATGATTACCACTGAGCCCCTTCTGGGTAAGCACAGTCCATCTTCATGAGCTACATCCTTGATTTCCTTTGCTCAGATTGGAGCTCTGCTCAGGGCCACCTGTTTTGCCTTGCCCCGACCCCTGGCCAGACTTTGCCCCTGAGGCCTGAGCCAACTCCTTATCCCCAGGATCACCAGCATCCTTTAGGAATGGGTGTTAATGAAAATAATGACCAAGTGCCAAGGGCTCCGTGTGTGCAAGCCTTCAACACCTCACCTGTGCAAATCAGGTAACCCTCACATCAGCTCAAAGGGATTGGTGCTATTATCCTCCCCACCAAACAGACAAAGCAACAAAGACCTAGAGGTTTCGCTGCCAGTAAGCAGAGGAGCTGGGATTCAAACCTGAAAAGGCTGAAGTGCAGAGACACTTCTCTCTTTGAAGAAAAGAGAGACTCTGGGAGTTCAGAGACAGGCCACTCCTTTAAGAAAGTTCCAGAGCGGGGCGCCTGGGTGGCGCAGTCGGTTAGGCGTCCGACTTCAGCCAGGTCACGATCTTGCCGTCCGTGAGTTCGAGCCCCGCGTCGGGCTCTGGGCTGATGGCTCAGAGCCTGGAGCCTACTTCCGATTCTGTGTCTCCCTCTCTCTCTGCCCCTCCCCCGTTCATGCTCTGTCTCTCTCTGTCCCAAAAATAAATAAACGTTGAAAAAAAAAAAAAATTTAAAAAAAAAAAAAGAAAGTTCCAGAGCAACGTGAAGGGCCCCCAATCCAGCACAGATCTGGTGCACTGTGAGTATCTGCCCAATGTCTGTAGAGTGAGAGCCTTGCCCTAGATCAGGCGTTCTCAACTGGGGGCGATTTGGGCAATGTCTGGAGGCATTGTTGGTTGTCACAACGGGAGGGGGTATGCTATCGGCATCTAGGGGGTCGGGGGCAGGACCCTGCTAAACGTCCAACAGGGCAGAAGCCCCGCAACAAAGAATTATCCATCCTCATAACAGTAGTGCCGAGAGTAAGAAACACAAAGCTTTGGATTCGGCTAAATCAGTCCCCCTTCCCTTTTTACCTCTGACAAAACAAAGAAAACTAGAACCCCACCCCCTGTGCCATAATCCTCCAGAAGAGCTCTGGGCCTCGAATTGACAGAACTGACCGTGGTGGACAGGGCTCTCTCTGTGCTCCCTTCCATTCATCCCCTTGTCCTGTATCTTTGGGACAACTTCACAGCTGCGCTCCAAGACAAGACATTGTGAATTCCAGAGAGAGAGAAGGGGAGCATCTTGTCCTTTGGGAAAACTGAGTCACTGGATTACAAAAAAAATAATAAAACTTGGCCGGCAGCCCCTCAGAGCTGAGAGAGGATATAGCCTAGAATATTTCAGATTTCAGAGGCTGCCAGAGAGAAGTGACTCTGCTCCTTGCATCCCAGAGCTTTTGTTTTGCATTTAAATGACAAGATTGCTGCCTGGGAGAAGCCCTTGGCTGGGCTGTCCTCTGCCAGGAGGGAAGCTGGCGCCCCTCTGAAGTGGCTGCCTTAATGTCATGTCATTACACCGTATTGCTGCACAGGTTAATATAATTGGGTGACTATGTGTGAGCAATGATCCGTGGCGTGTTCCAGCTCTGAAACAAATGACATTTAACCAGCCGGTCTGTAAGGTTCCTCGTTATCTACATGGTGAGCGATCGGAACGGAGAAGCAGACCTCTCCTCAGAGCAACTGATGAATTAGTTGTTGGGTTTCCTCGACAGCCTGGATTTATAAGAGCACAATTCTAACATAATTTATTAGATCTATAAACAGACAGATCCGATGTTTTTACTGAGATTACATCTTGTCACCCTCAGATATTGTGTCACTGACAGCCCTGTTATAATTTAATTTTATTATTCTGATAAGGTGTTGTTTCCGGGGGCTTTTTCAATTTATTTATTTATTTTTTTTTCCCCCTGGGAAGACATTTTTGTTTTTAGCTGGAAAGGAATCAGAAAATGTCATGCCGGTTGTGTCTGGTGGCCACCCAAGCAGCTTTTCTGGTTAGTGACTGCGAGCGTCTCAAGGGTAGGAATGAAGGTGTGGCATGAGCTAGTGTAGGGTCCCTGGCCTGGGGGACCCACAAGTACATGCAGGGTACGGTGGACCTGTGGGGGTGGGAGGGGCTTCCATTCACAGAAACACCAGGCAATGATATCATGACCTCCTTCCCTAGAGTTCTTCACCTTTGCCAACCCCTGTCCAGGCCCACCCATCAGCCCAGGACACAGGCAAATTCACCCCAGATGCAGTCACCATTCACCCGAGATTGACTGAAGCTGGGATGGTGGGAGAAGGTCTGGCTATCTGGCCGAGGGAGCTTTCACAGAGCTGTGCTAAGCCCATAGCCCCGCGCTGACCACGTAAAAGGAGAGATGTGCGTGCCCACTCTCAAAGGCTCTGAGTGACCAAGACCTTCCAGTAAAGAAACAGTGGCCGTCCCAAGAACTGCAGAGGAAAATGAGTCCAAGAGCTGTGGGTCCAGTCCAAGCGGCATACGATGCTGGGGAAATGCCCCCCTTAGAGGCAATCAGATAGGGGTTTATGCCTGTCCAGTAGCTGTGACCTTGGGCCTTCCATAGCTGAAATACAGGGGGAATGATACCTGCCTCACAAGTCCCGGTGAGAATAAAATGAGATAATGAAGACAGTGACATTTTAGAAGTTAAAGCACTGTGCCTAAGTGAAGGGTATATTTATTAGCAATAACATCTCTAAGCTCTATTTTTTTTCATCGGGGAGAGATATATAACTTTAGTATTGTTATTGTTTTATAATAATAATCGGCAGGCCGCTTTACATTTTACCAGGTGCTTACATGTCTTGTGAGGTGACGTGAGCTCATTTTATTCCTCCTCATTATACGGTGAGGGTGGGTGACTTTGTTGTCCCCACTTTGTGGAGGAAGAAACGGGCTCACGGGAGATACCTGCAGTTACTCAACTAGTTACAGGGTTGAGTAAGTCGCAACTGAGCAGCCCTACACCCATGACTTTGCACTTCTGATGAAGTCGGGGCTCTCTCCGCTCTGAAAGCCTGCTCATTCAGGGTTCTGACGGGGCTGAGCCCGGCTCGGAGGACAATCAGAACCAAAGTTGGTCACCTGCTCCCCGATCTCAGGAACGCAACTACATACAGCTTGCTCGTTGAAGAGTTGATTTGGGTCAATTCACAGGGAGCCTGGGGTGTGGGTGCTCTAGGACTTCAGCACCATTTGCTTTCAGGGCCAGCTTCCGTCCTCAAAGCCGGAGGCAATTCTTGGAGTCTTTCGCAAAGCCCTCCGTGCCTCGTGGGGAAAGAGGAAATTAATATCAGACGTGGCAGAGTCTGAGTGGCAGCTTCGTAACAGGCTTGAACCCCGACCTCTCGGCTACAGCGGCGAACGGCTCAGTCAAGCACGTCATTGACTCCCGGGGCCCTGGAACCTGAGATGTGCATGTGGGCCTGGAGGTCATTCAGTCCAGCCCCCTCATTTTACAGATGAGGAGGCTATATCCCAGCGAGGGCAAGGGGCTCATCCAAGGTCAGATGGTGGGTCGGGGGACAAAATCAGGGCCGGAACCAGGTCTCCTGGTTCAAGCCTCTTTCCAACATGGGGTGCCCCATCAGGCACACTCTATCGTTGGATGTTTTTCTGAGGTCCAGTAAAACACAAGGCCCATCGAAACACCAACTACCCAACACACGGCCTGCACATACTCGTTAAGGCATTGCTGCACAGCAGTGGGCTCTTAAGCAGGAGGGAGGCATTCACCCTGTGACCCTTCATCACCCTAGCCTTGAACTTCTTGCCTCACCCCACCAGGAGATCCAGCCTAATCTCCCTCTCCCACTCACCACCGGCTCCTCCTCAAGACTCAGTGCCAGGATGTGCTGATTTTCTGGATTGCTTCTCTATTCCCATTAAAATTTTCCTTCCGGACGCTCCTATCTCCCACCATGCTAGTGAACATTTTCCAGTCTCACCTGATCCTCAGGACACCCTCCTAGTAGCTGGAGGGGGACAAAAGCAAAGCTTCCAAAATACAATTTCAGCTCCAATATCCCATCCTCAGAGAAGCCTCCCCTCACCCCAGCCACCTCCACCAAAGACCAAATCCATTTCCAGCATCCTCGGCCAACTAGCTCTGACAGTTTGTGACAAGATATCGTCGGTGCGATCTCTTGATGAGCATGTGCCTCCCCCATTAGAGTGAGCTCCGAGAGGCCAGGCTATTGCGGGCCCTGTTTGCTGCGATATTGCCAGAGCTCAGTATGTGGGGCAGGTGCTCAATAAACACCTGCTCAATGAAGGAGACATAACAACAAAGCCCATCCCTGCCCACCCACCCCAAAGAGAGTCCACCTCGGTAGATGGGGAATTCTGGCTGCCCTTGGGGAGTCCAAAGAGGATGCACCTCTGAGCCAAAGAATCCCTCTTCGGGGGGTCGGCTTGGCTGACACAGAGCACAGAGAGCAAAGAGCACCCTGTCCCTGCTGGCCCCCATCCCTAAGGATGAGTGTCTCCAATTGTCCCCAGCCAAAAGGATGCCCCACGTAGGGATAGAGGCAGGGGTCACCCAGGGATGTCTACAGCAAGACGCTCCCTCCTGCCTGCTTCCCAAGATTGCTCAAGCTTGCTGGGGCCCCTGCTTGGAACCTGGCAGCCTGTCAAGGTAGAAAAGGTATGAAGCAAAAAAGGCTCAGCAGCCTGGTCTTGTGGGTCAGCCAGGGACAAGGCCAGCCACCATGGGAAGCAGGAAGAGAGGTCCCATGAGGCCCCTCTGGAGCCTGTCTTTGGATCCAGAGGGAGAAACCATGAGCCCTGGGGCCTAGCTCAGAGGCTGTGTCTAGATACTGCTGGTACCTGATCAGCAGAAACTTCTCAGAGGAAGCAAAACAGCACCTACAGCCACTGTTCTTTGGAAACAGCTGGCCCCGGTCCCAGAGGATCTAATTGGACTCACAGTCTGGTCAAGAGAGGAAGGGATGGCTCATGCCTCCAACCTGGCCATCTTCAGCAATAGGGGTTACTGGGAAAATTTTGCTGAGGACGCAAGTACAACGTCATTGAGAAGGATGCTACCAGATCGGCCCCCTAGGACAGTACTGTCTGAAAAAACAGAATGCAAGCCCCATATGTCAGGTTTAAATGTGTCAGTAGACACATTTTTTTATAAAGTGAAAAGTGATATATCCTATTTAACCCAGATATATCTAAAATACTAACATTTCGACGTGTAAGCAAAATAAAAAAAAAAATGTTAAGATATTTTATGCTTTTTTTTGAAATGTGGTGAATGTGCGACTACACTCACCGGGTGGCTCGTTTTGGGTTAGCCGTATTTTAAGGGGTCAGCAGCCTCCTCTGGCTGGCGGCTACTACATATGGGATAACATAGCTCTAGAAGGTCAAGCCAGGCTTCAGCTTGACAGTCCTATCTGGAAAGTGGGCTATCTCAAGGTTATCAGGCGTCTGAAGGCACCAAAAGTAAAATGCAGACCTGCAAAGGAGGTGCAGAGATAAGGGATTTCAGGGAGTGCCAGAAAGTGCTCACTCAGACCCGAGATTCCCTGAGCCAACAGAACCAGGCTTTTGCAGGGTTCCAGCAGAACTTTTCTGGCTGGGGGCACCCTGAAGCTGCAGCCTCCGTGGCTGCCCTCCGGAAATTCTCTGCTTTCAGCCTGGGAAATGGGGCTGTTTGAAACCGATCCAGGTTTTCAGCGGCCTGGTCCCTGCGGCCCATCTGCCAAGCACCAGGAGCGAGGCAGATGCTGGAAACACATCTGTCAACCTGCCCTGATGGTTTCTGGCACATCCCCCAGCTTTTCAGATACTGTGTCCCCCATCCTGGAAGAAGTCACGCTCACAGGGCTTAACAGTTCCTGCCCCACCCCCACCCCCACCCCCACCCCCACCCCGTCAGAGGGCATCCCAGGCACCTTTAGAGTTGGCTGCCACAGAGGGTGGTCCCCCTCTCTAGGGTACAGATTCCTCAGTCTGCTCTGCTGCTTTGCTGGTGCCCACTGCTCCAACAAGCCCCCTCTGAGGTGGCGAGTGGGGTGCAGACCCTAGAGGGTCACAGACACAGTGAACAACTCTCGGAAGGGGCTGCGTGTGTTTCAGTCCTGCAAATCCCAACATGGAGCAGGGCTGGCACCTGCGTGGCCAGAGGCCACACCCTTCCTGCCTCCATTTTCTCTTCTAAAATACAAGTTGTATTGAAGATGAGATGAGAATACGCAAATAAAGATGTTGACAGTCAGCATTCATCAGCTTCTGGGTAGAACAAGACAGAGCGTTAACAGAAGCTCCGTGAGCCACGGTGAGATCAGAGCTTCTTTCCAGGTTGGGGGGTCAGTTGCCCCCTCTCCTGGCCAGTTCGAGTCACCATCATCGGAAGTTCCTAGATGATCTCAGCACAATGTACATTGTAGGGAAAGTTGGTCAGCCTGGTTGTGCATATCTGGGTGTATTTTATATGTCAAAAAATCTTCCGGGACTAGACAGCCTAAAGCTGTCTGATTCTCCTCCAACCACGCCAACCCCCAGATCACGGCCAGCCTGGCACGGGTGCTCGGTTACTATGCCTAATCAAACAGGTGAAGGAAAGGCAGGGAGAAGGGAGGGACAAAGAGAGAAAAGTGAAGAACATTTGGTCAGGGGCAAGGGAGAGCCACAAGGAGATAGCAGTTGAGGGGGAAGATGAGGCACAGAATAATTGTACCTGCTACCCCAGCCCTAGGTCTGTGCATCCCCTCGGCCTCCTCCTCCCAGGGGGCAATTTGGTGGCTTGGCACAGTGGGCTGGGCACGCTGGCTAGAGCTCAGTGCCTTTGGCTAACTCTCCATGTTTCTTCTTGAACCATCAAGGAGTTTGCACGTCAGCTAAACACAGTACCATATGTGGAAATACTCATTCTGATACCCATGTTCTCCTTATAAAAGCACGTTGTTTTATGTGTGGGCAGAAGAACTCATTGTAAACTGTTAAATATGATGTAAATGCTAATTTCTCTGCATCGCCCCGTAAAGGAACGCCCTGTGAAGTGCATCTCGGGGAAGGGCCATAAAAGAAAATGGTCAAAATAAATTAGGGAGGAACGCGGGTGGTAGCATACGGTGTGTGTTTTGCCAACACGCAGCCATGAGTCCCTCTCCACACTCTGGCCTCAACAAGAGAGGATTTGCATAACTGCGGCGACAGATGCCACCGCTTCCCAGCGGCCACCCGGCCTTGACAACTTTCGGGAAACAGTCTGCCAGGATTTGCTTCAAACAAAAACATTTTTTTTTTTAATCGCCAAGCATTTCTTCCTTTTGCAATTCTTCTTCTTTTTTTTTAATGTGTATTTATTTTTGAGAGAGAGAGCCAGAGCGCAAGCAGGGGAGGGGCAGAGTGAGAGGGAGACACAGAATCTGAAGCAGGCTCCAGACCGTCAGCACAGAGCCCGACACGGGCTCAACACGGGGCTCAAACTCACAAACCGTGAGATCACGACCTGATTCAAAGTCGGACGCTTAACCGACGGGGCCACCCAAAAGCCCCTGCAATTCCTAATACAAATATGTTTTTTAAGTGCTTTAGATTTCAGTCCTGAAAAGAAGAGGCACAAATGGAAGGCTGGGGGTGCGCCTTCTATAATTGGCGCCTTAGAAAGTATCCTAGGGTTTGCGTTTGTTCCCCCGGGCTTGCAGTCAACACCCACCTTCTCTAAAAACTTCAAATGCGTTTTGGCCACATTCAAAGGGAGAACGCGGTATAATGAGAATGCATGACAGGTGTCCTCCCATGGCTCTTCGTTCACCGAACCCAGCTCTGGATTTTAACCACAACCCAGATTCCGTCACACACACACACACACACACACACACACACAAATTAGAATCCCGGGGTCACGCAGCTATTTGTGGAATGGATATTAGTACATTCTTTGCAAATGCATGATGTATGCACTGTATATATTTCTTTGATAAATTGTTTTTAAATATTTCCTCCTTTTTATTAATTGAAGAGGAGCCTCATGTATCAATGCCATTTCTTCCTGTTTTTCACATAAATTATTTTCTTGCAATGTTCGTTTGTATTATTATTGCCGATATTAAGGCAAAGACTTTTTTTGCCTTGTAAACAAGATTTTGCTTACAGCTAAATGAAAAGAAGTGAAGTTAATCACATTGAAATAATAGGTTTAAAAAGGTAATTCAGTGGTATTGGAATGAAGTTTAATCTTCAGCAATAGAAGCCGTGCTGAGAGACACAGCAGAAAAGCCTGTTCTGTAATTAAATGGTATTTATCATTGGCAGGTCAGCCCTGCTGGGTGAGAGGCACCAGGTCTCCGCAGGGAAGGGAAAGGCAGCTGGAGCAGACAGAAAGGACCCAGAGCAGAGCCTGGGGACTCCAGAGTGGGCTGGGAAGGAGAGCCAGGTGTAGATAATACCTCCTGGGAACAGGCTTCACCACCCCTCCCGTGTGTATCTCAGCTCACAGCAAGGAGTCTGACAAAATGGGAAGAGCACCCTCCAGAAGGGACCCACCCCACAACCTCCCTGGTCATCTCAGAATTGAGAGAGACCCAGAATCCAATCATTCCTTCAGGGACAAAATGAGAAAAAAAGATACATTAAGCTCCCGGGGCTATCACAGCTAGTCACCCAGGATGTGATGAGCCATGTCCCACGCATGGCAGTGTAGCAATAATCAGTACTACCAGCGTGCTGAGCTTCCAGATCTCAGGCAAAGCCAGCACAGGTTGAGAATCTCCAGACTGACAAGAAGGCTAGAATCTCAGACAGATGGTTCTCAGGCAGCCTTCTGCCGATGTAGGCAAACCCATCAACACAGTATCAACCCTTGTGTAAGCTGAGGGCATCCAGCCTGCAGCAGAGAAGGCCGAGGTGGGATTTCAAGATGGTCCTCAGGGTGCATGGCTGGCTCAATCAGAAGAGCATGCAACTCCTGATCTCGAGGTCATGAGTTCGAGTCCCATCATGGGTGTAGAGATTCCTTAAAAAGTAAATACAACTTGAAAAACAAAACAAAACAAAAAAAGATGGTTGTCAAACAAATCTCGGCAAATATGGTCAAACCCAGGACCAAAGCAAGTCATTAGGTCGGACCTTATCCCTGATTTCTCTTTGCAGAGCTGATCTCCTCCTAGACTGGGGGATCAGAGTCCCCAGAGAGCTTGGCGAGGCTAAGACAATGCCTTCTACAATTTGGGCCCGGGTTCAGGTCCTGAATCTACCGCTTGCAAAGGCATGATGGTGGACAAGCAAGCATCCAAAAATGGGAGAAAGTGACAGTGGCTGGTGGTGATGAGGATGAAGTTAGATAATTCAGGGACAACAGTCCTTACTCTTCCAAAGGCCAAAACTACAGCTTGTTGCTAGTTGGTGGCTCTTTCCTTGAGGCCTTTTGACTCAAACTCCACTTCATCCATGAGATTCTCACACCACTGCCCTTTCGAGAGACCAAAAGATCTAGCAAAGGCTGACTGGTTTGAGGAAGGACCTTCCAGTTTTTAACTCTGATGTGTCTGTTGGTCAGGACATTTGCTGACAGGGAATTCGAGCATTCCTGAAGCTGCCTTCAAGGATTCCTTTTCAACCAGGCCTATTTGATGTCTGTGGGTCCCTGGGGCTCATGTGCTGTCACAAGATGCCTTAAAATCAACCTAGTTCTCCACTGGCCCATGCGTCCTCCTGGAAAATATACCAGAACATTCTTTAGCATCAGAACAGCTGCATCTGGCACTGCTCCAGCCTTCATCTCCAAGAAGCTCGAATTCGGCCCCTTTATTACCATTCCCATTTTTATTAGTGTTCCGGAGCAAAGCGTCTGCAGCTAAAGTTATTGAATTTTCACTAAAACCTAAATACATGCACGACCCTTCTGTACTTTCATGTTCAAAAAGGTACAGACTTCCAACTGCTGTCTCCTGCCTCTGCCCGTGTCTTTCCTCATTACAGGCTGTGGTCCAAAACCAATACGGATTAAATAAATATCCCACTGAGAACCGCACTTGGGAGAATTGTCTCATTACCGTACAGATGTGGGCTATCTCCAAACAGCACCAACATCTTGTATTTTATTTTATATTAAAAAAAAAAGAAAGAAATTAAAATCCGAACAGTATCCAGGAAGGAAGTGTTTGCACGGGTGAATGTTTGATTTCATTTTTCTCCCAGCATGCCCTTTTCTTTTATCCCATAATGGCTCTTCTCAGTTAATCTGTCTTGAAAACCCGCAGGTAGAGATGTTTATTGATACAAGCCCTACGTGCAACTCGGTTTACAGAGACCATTGAACGTGCATGTAGTAAATTTCGCTTGATGTCTCCTTATTAATGCAATTCCACTCTGAACATTTCAACAGAAAGAGGTTTTGCCAGATGGGGGATAAGTCTTACATTATAGACATATATGGAAGAAAACATTTGGTTTCCATTCTGAACGACTGATCCAGGCTGTCCCAATGACTGCATTTTTCAGGGCAGGTCACCAAATTCAACATCAATTACTCTGCCTTTTAGCAGAGCTTAAGAGAAAAAAAAAAGTTGTTGTTGTTTAAATCACCAAAATTTCATAAAAACATTTCAGCCTCCCATGTCGTACAAACAACAACAAATTACTTTCATAATTTCACAAAAGCAACTTTCACCATGGTTCGCACAGAAACATCCTGTACCCTGAAACCACAAATCCAACTTCCCGGCAGCTGGTAAACGTGGATCCCCAACATAATGCCCACAGAAGTTTGTTCCCTTCGACCCACCCAGGATCCAATGTTGGTGGACAGAAAAGCAGGGCAGAGGAACTTACACTTCCTTTATGCAGATTGTGGAGAAATATAGCGGGGAGACATGCACTCCACAAGGCCTTGATGGTCCATCTGTGGAACTGCAATAGGAAATCAATGGCTAAGTCCAGACTAGGGCGCGGAATTCTTCCAAGTAATCGTTTTTCCCTTCCTCCCGTCTCTGGCCCCTCCTCTGTTAAAGACTTAACATCGCCTTGCTCATTTAGAGCATAATTGAGACTCCACTTTTATTTCATCATCCTTCCCCTTTCATTGATCATTGCTAATTTTCTGGCTCAGTGCCATCTAGGGAATGGGTTTACATAACCCCCCCAGAGTTTCGATTGGAGTCACCCGGAGAAAAAGAGGGTTGTGCTTTCACAAACCGACAGCCAGTAGGAGGAGTTGACTGAGGACTCAAGGATGTCTCCTACCCTCAACCCTTCTACCTGTCTGCCAGACCACCCAGATTTAAGAAAATATCTGCCCCGCCCCCAGATTCAGCCTGGCACCTCAGATTGTGACCTGAGCATCCCCTCGCCATGCAGCCCCATGAAGGAACCAATCCCTTCCCCCACACGTGCAAAAAAAGAGTGGGTGGCCACATACAGCTGTGCCTCCAAGTAGCCAGATGTGAAAAACAGCACATCTGTCTGCAGTTTCTCTGTTCAAACCAAATCACTGATTTTTCATTCATGCCTGAGAACATGTGCCAAGGAGAGATTTAGAACCACAAAGTCTCATCTCCCCCTTCCAGATGCACCAGTCTGGGGGCAGGGAAAATTTACAAGGTGCATGTGGCAAAGCCTTGAACTTAGGCAAGTATAAGCTTGGAAAGAGGGAAAGCCAGCCTGACAGAAAGGATCAGAGGGAAACATTTCCCAGCATGGTATCCCAACATGCCACTCTGCGATCCCAGGAGGGGAAAGAAAAAAAAATCACAACTGTGAGAAATGTGATGAAACTGTCAAAAGCATATGAAATCAGCACCAGGGATTGGGACCCGCATGTCACACATCTATTTGTTCTGTAACAGGGTAGGAATGGCAACGTTTCCATCAAGAGAGGAAACAGAGGTAGTGACATCACAAGAAAAGACTTATCAATGAGGCATCCAATTATCTGTGCACCCTCACCCACCAATGTATCATCATACACCCATGAGGATGGGAGCCCACTACAATTTCACCATCCCAATCTAGCGAAGCGTTTGAAGATTTGGAAGCAGTGGTGTGCTGGACTCAACTTGTGCCTCACAGAGCCAAATGTCAAGTTTTCAGGAAATTTGCAAGTTAGTTAATATGTTGGTAACTTGAAAGTGACCACGTCAAGGGAATATTTACATGGAGGGAATGGGATTTTCTCCCCTTCTTCAGAAAGCAGGTTGTTCAGCAGGTACTAAAACCTTTGGTGAGAGGACTCTTCACCTGAGATCAGTCAGCAGAAGGGCTAGAGTCACTCTGTCCAGTTCTCTTTCAAGGTCCCCAAACTACTCAAGCCCCAGACTTTCTAACTAGCATCAGCAAGTATCTAGCATTCCCAGAAATGCCCAAGGATAGGCAGGGAAAGTGACAAGGGGAGGAACAGACCTTTCAGGTCCACACCCCTGATTCACCTCAGCTTCAGCTGTTAGAGTAGAGTCTTCACTTCAGGTGTCCTGTCCAGGTTCCGCCTCTCTAAAAGCTTAGCTTAATGCAGAGACTGCTTCCATGGTTACCTATCTGCCTGTTGCATTCTTTGGAGAATAGTTACTTATGCAAGGTTGCACCGTGAGTCCAAGTCTCTGGGAGAAGGACCCTGGGTCCTAGACTGACTTGTTGCGGACTCATTGTTTGACTTTAGACCAATCTATTTCCCCTCTCTGGTGACCGGGGTGTGGGGAGGGGGGGTGGGGTGGACTTGGTGGTCTGTGACTAAGGCACTGCTGTCTTTGACACTGACATTCAACCCTGAGCTCTTGGTCTAAATGGACTCTTGAAGGAGTGTGGAGAAATGTAGGAAACAGACGGACAATTGCTGGGTCATAGGGTAGTTTCACTTTTAACTTTTTGAGGAACCTCCATACTGTTTTCCAGGGCAGCTGCACCAGTTTGCATTCCCACCAGCAGTGCAAGAGGGTTCCCCTTTATCCACATCCTTGCCAATATCTGTTGTTTCCTGAGTTGTTAATTTTAGCCATTCTGACAAGTGTGAGCCCCCTTAATGTTTATAGCAGCGCTATCAACAACAGCCAAATATGGAAACATCCCATCAACTGATGAATGGATAGGATGTGGTTTATATACACAATGGAGTATTACTTAGCCATCAAAAAGAATGATATCCTGCCATTTGCAAAGACATGGATGGAGCTAGAGAGTATAACGCTAAGCCAAATAAGTCAGTCAGAGAAAGACAAATACCATATCATTTCACTCGTACATGGAATTTAAGAAACAAAACAGATGAACATAGGGGAAAGGGAAGGAAAAATAAGATAAAAACATAGAGGGAGACAAACCATAAGTGGTTTTTAACTATAGAGAACAAAATGAGTGTTGATGGACGGGAGGTGGGTAAGGGGACGGGCTAGATGGGCAATGGGTACAAAGGAGGGCACTTGTTGGGTTGAGCACTGGATGTTATATGTAGTGATGAGTCACTAAATTCTACTCCTGAAACCAATACTACACCATATGTTAACTAACTTCAATTTAAATAAAATCTTGGAAGAAAAAAAAAGAAACAGATGGGCAAATGCCATTGAATTTTACAATAGAAAACATGAAACTGTGATCAATGATCCTGGACTCCTGCTAAGTCTGAAGACCCGCTTATTTTCTGAATGACCCATGAGCCCTTGAGAGGAAAGTATCAGGACTCCACATGAGTGCTATAGAAACAACTCAGCCAGACCATTAGTTGGGGCATCTGAATTACACAGATCTGGATTCAAATCCCAGCTCCACCACCTGCAGGCTAAATGACAAGGTCTTTCCGACCTTCTATTACCTCATCTGCAAGATAGGTCATAATAACCCCCACTCTGTAGGACTTTTGTAAAAATAAATGAAGTAAACCACATGAAGCATTTAGCATCATGCCAGCCCAGACTAAGCACTTAATAAACAGCAGCTATTAACATTATTATCCTCAGACGGTGGGGCTGAATTGAGAGACCAGAAGAATGAAACCGATTTGGAATCTGCAGTCCTAGCCTTGACCTCAGTTGAGTCCATACCTGGGGTTCATTTGGACTTGGGTTTCTAAGACAGACTGCTGACTATATTGGGCTCTTAAGGCAAACTTTTGGGTAGACTGGCTGGGAGGTGATTTGTACAAGTCAATTTAGATTGGAATCAGTCACATCTCTTAAGTTCGGAGTGAAAGGAGCAAAGACATACGCTACAGAGGCCATGATGGACTTATTCAGGTCCAGGACCTGAACCAAGACCTCATGCCCCATGGTCCTCTAAGAAGAAGCTTCAGGAAGAGGCTGGAGTTGCTGAAAGCTAGTGCTCCAGCCGCCCTCCTGACGGACCCACACGACAGCATGTGACCCCAAGAAAGGAAGGCTACACTTCTCACTTCTGCACCAGATTAAATGCAGTTTAATCAACGGGATACCAAGGACTGGTACCAATGTCTGGGCTAATGCACACTGAACATGGGAATTGCATTCTTGTGGGCCATCCCAGCAGCAGACAGAGTAGTGAGGTCCTTCTCCACGGTGCATGGACTGCAAATGTCAGCAGGAAAGGAGGAGCTGGAGAGAAAGAACTTGGCCAACTCCATTTTGTGGGGAAGGAGACACTCCTAAGCACACAAGGGACTCCCCAACAAGACTGGGAGGACTGTTCAGAGGCCCATCTAGGCAGGGCCAGAGCGAGTAAAACAGATGGAGGTTAATTAACGTGGTCTCAGGTTTAACTCCAACCTGGTAACCTGGATAAATTTGGGTTCTGCATCTTGTGTCTGGAATGAAGCAGGCAGCCATGTAACAGGTGCTTTCGAGATGTCCTTCTGTGAGTTGGTGCTAGTGCTCCAAGGTGGATCCACGACTGATTGAATGTCTCTAAAAGGAGACTGTCACCTGGTTGAATAATTAGAGTCACCTGTAGAACTTTTAGACAACACTGATGCCTGTCCCTACCCTTGATGGTTTTTATTTAATAAATATGAGAGGAGACCTGAGCCTTAACTAGGGTTCCTATCATCCCAAGTGATTCTCATAAGCAGCCACGGCTGAGGAGCAGTGGCCTAAGAGGACCAGAAGAGGCCACGAGGAATCTCTCTGATTCCTTCTTGGTCAATATTAAGTCAGTGGCCTTGATGAGGCTTTCCAGGTTCGTGGTCCATGTGTAAGAGGACCTGAAGTCAGAAAAGATCGCCAATGGACTCACTGATGACATCTGGATCCAACCGGATCTCAACACTCTACTTTTCAAAGTAGCGGGTTGCCCGTCACTGGATCTGTTCAAGGAGAGAGTAGCAGTCCTTCTATGGTCCCTGCCTACAAAGCACTTATCACATCTTATCTTCACCATAACATGTGTGCATGCATGTACAGATAAGGTTTAGAGCAGGTAAACAACTGTCTGAAGTCACCCAAATAGGTAGCATCCCAAAAGGCCAGCCCTCCAAGAAGTTCTAGGTCTCAGCCCAGACCCTCTGACTCTTAGACCATCTCACCTGACTCCCAAGCTCCATCACTGCCTCTCTTGGGTCATGGGATGCTCAAAGCTCTAGAGAGGATACCTTCAGGGGGAAAATGGGCCACAGGACCTTGAAGGATGCTGCCAGCTCTGAATGCCTGTCAGCAACTCTGCCACGGAGGCTGTGGCTGCATCAGCAACACACCCTCCCCAGGGCCTGGCTCCTGCCAAGGCACGGCCACTTCCTGAAGCCTTCTCTCAGGAAGGAAATCCCAGTCATCATAAAAGGAAAATAAGGAAATAAAATCTTAATAGGATTTCATAGATGATATAAAATCTCTACAACTCTGGGTGACAGACACTAAAAAAGATCATTTAGAGGGAAAAAAAAGCTTTCTAAGACTTCCTGTGGGATTGGTTGTCTCAAGAAGCTCGGATGGTGGTCGTATATAATGTCATTAGTTCTAGTTCCCAATGGGAGGCTGTTCCAGCAGGGCCTGGGCTGGATGGGGTGAGGGGTTCAGGAAAAGTTACTTGGAAGCTCACACCCAAGACGCACACAGAGTTGTGGGATGACCCTAAAACATAGTCTTGTCGACCTGACCACCTCCTCTACATCCCTCAAGCCTCGGCTCAGCTGCTATGCCTTCTGCAAGACTTCCTTGAATCCCAACAGACTCAGGCCCTGCACATCCTCCCTGGTACCCCTGGGGCATGCTTTCCTCTCACAGCAGCCTTTCTCAGAATGTTCCATGGAACACCCACACTGGCATCAACAGTGGGTATCTTGTTAGCAACAGACCCCTGAGATACACCCCTACACCTGCCATTTCAGAATCTCTGGGGGTGGAGCCCAGGCACCTGCATCTCTAACACACCCCCAGGTATAGGTAGCATTGCATCTCAGACCTGGTGGCAGGAAGGAGCCAGTCATGTGAAGCTCTAGGAGCAGTGTGATCCACACAGAGAGAGAATGGCAAATGTAAAGGTCCTGAGGTAGAAAAAGAGTTTGGAAAGTTCGAGGAACAGCCACAAAGGCAGCATGGCTAGAAATGGGTGAGGGAAAAAGTGGCAGAAGTTGAAGTTTAGAGGGGCTAGCCTGGGGCTAGAGCCTGAGGGGGTTGAAGTTTAGACCTTATTCTAAGTTTAATGGAAAGCCACTAAAAGCCTTTGTTGAAGATTGAATTATTGGTCCTAATTCTTTATCTCACCGCAACTAATTATATATCCACACCTTCCTTATGGAGTTATGGTGGAGTGTACTTCCTTTCTCCTTGACCCTTGGACTTGGCCCCATGATTTGCTTTGAGCAATCAGATGGTGTTGGATGTGTTGGGAATGAAGCTTGAAATGTTCTTGTCAGGCAAACTTGCCCTCTAGTGTCCCTGTTTTTCTCCAGGAGGAGAATATACCTTGAGTAGCCACTGGACCAAAGAGAAAGACAGACATAGAGAGCAACCCTGGGCCCAACCTACAGTCTGCAGCCAAACTCAGCCCAGATCAGCAGAGCCTCAGCCAACCCTTGGATACATGAGCAAGAAAAAATGTCTATTACTGTGTAGCACTGAGTTTTAGGGTGAATTATTACACAGAATTACCTTGAAAACGGCTGTCAGATAAAGGCTTGTAGCAGGAGAGTGTTTGATTTTATTTCGGTTTTGTAAAGACCTCTCTGGTAGCCATGAAGAGATTAGATTGTGAAAGACAGATGTGGAAACAAACACAGAATTGTGTTGCAGTTTCCTGGGTAAGATTGTGATGGCAGTGGTGGAGATGAAGAGAATGACACGGATTCTGGAGGTACTTGGGAGATCAGAACTGACAGAACTTGCTGATGGATAAATTTGGGGAGATGAGGTCAAGACCACGTCGCATAATTCCAGGAGGAACCATATATATGCAGTGGTGCAACAAGGTACCTTGCAACACAGTGAAGGAAATAGAGAAAGCAGAGATAAATGTCTTCTAGGTTTTTGGCTTATGTGACTGAGTAGACAGGCCAAGATAGGGATGACCTAGGAGGAAGAAGTCTGATGTGGGGGTAGGGGGGGAGGGCAGGTGGACCAGTAGTTCTGTTTCAGTCGTTCTAAGTTTGAGTGTCCATTAGACATTCAAATGGCAATATAAGTAGGCAGTTGGATACATGGGTTTGGAACCCAGTAGTTTGCTCAGGGCTGGAGTTGCAAATGAATGCACAAACATTTGACCTTAGTGTGGCGTATCTGTGCTCAAACTGTTCCCTTTGCTACCTCTCCGTAGGTCACTAAGCTTCTATTTCTCCTTTAAGGCCCCAAACTTCTCCTTCACCTCCAGTTACTTGTTCTTACTTCTGTGCTCCCAGAGTTTGTAGTAAATGTCCCACATGATACAAAATAGTCTACCTCCCCCACTCGACTGCAAACTGGAAATCTTTATGTTGCCAACCCTCAACTGCATGCGTAGCTCATGGTCAATGTTCAGTAATATCAGCTTTCCTCCAATGGGTTGGGTACTTTTAGAAGCCACAGTCCATCTAAACTTCTCAACAGCACAGCAGGTATGATTATCCTTCCATTTTAAAGTTGATGAGAGTGAGGCCCCGAGCTGTTAGGGTCTTGCCCAAAGTTTCTGGAAGTGGAAGAACCCGAATCTGTCTCGTTTTGCTGCCGGGGCTCTTTCCTTGTTGGCTCTGCCCCATCCCTGCTCCCCCATCCCCTCCCTCCTCCCTGGCAGGGCTCCCACGCTGCCTGTGCCTCCACACAGGATGTGCTTCCTGAAGTTCCTGGTCCAGATGGCCCGCGGAAGCTGCTCCTCATAAATCACTAGGCCTCGCAGAGCTGCGCTCAGCCACTTTCTCCTCTCAATCTCCCCAGGTCCCGGTGCGTGGGCCCCATCTGCCCAGTCAGCAGAACTGGCTCCTCTAGCCTGGGGAGTATGGCTATGGTCCCCCTCCCTACCAGGTCCAGGAGCCAGAGAACAGATTCCTGAGAGCCAGTGAGAGGACTCACAGAGTATCTTTGTTAGGAACTTGGAAGTGACTCAACGGGATGGGCAGGGGCAGGGAGAGCAGTGCTTCAAGCTTTGTCCCTGGGGGAGGTGAAGGTACGAAGGGCTATCTAGTCCACCTGCCAGCCAGGCCCCACCACCACTGGATACTCAGACCCCTTTGTTCCCTAAGCAAGAAGACAACACATCACAGGGTAAATGCATACTTGGCACTGTAGAGTCCCCCAAAATTTCCAAACACAGATCAACAGCTTCAGTGACAACCACTGAAGGGCCAACACACCTTGGACAAGTCACTTCTCTTCCATAAACTTCAATTTACTTGTTTTTTAAATTGCAGGTAATAACACGTACCTCATAACATTGCTAAGCTATCAATAGATACTATTTCAAAAAAGGCACATGGTGGACCCTTGGTACGTGGTAGGAATATAAACGTGAGGCATGCCAAGGTATTGTACCATTCAAAACTGGGGGAGAAGGGGACAACATGGACCTCACTGACTGAGGTTTTCAGAAGGCTCCTCCTTCCTTTCCATTCCACTGCCACAATCTCCTTCGTGTCACTGGAGCACAGATTGACCAGATGTGTAACTCTCCTGCCTAAAAGGCTTCAGCAGCCCCACAGTTGCCTTTGACAATAACTCTTTGCTATATTTTCAGGCTATAACTCTAATACCTATAGTTTGGGGCAGCTTGGTGGGTGTGGCAAGTTAGCTAGCTGCCCACCAAGATGCACGCTCCCGTTCCACAGCATGGAGCTGTCGGACCATCGTTGTTCAGCCAGGACCACAAATTCCAGTTCCCCTTCCACCTAGATGGAACCAGTGGGATAGGAATGAAAGTGACATGCACCTCCCCTCCAGGCAGAGATGTTTAGGAAGCAGGCACCCCTCCTTCACTTCTCTTTTCCCAACTGTCAGCTGCAGGAAAAGACTAAGACACAAGGAGATGGTGGAGCCACGGAATGGAAGCTACTTCAATCCCTGAATGCCTCTGTAGAGCAGAGCCCCAGTACCACCAATCAATAATTCGTATTTTGGACTACACCTGAGGGAAAATCACTTATTTGTGGGGGTTTTTTGTTTGGTTTAGTTTTGAGAGAAAGAGAGCATGTGGTGGGGTCGAGGGCCAGAGGGAGAGGGAGAAAGACAATCTTAAGCAGGCTCCATACCCAGCACCAAGCCTGACACAGGGCTCAATCTCACCACTGTGAGATCGTGACCTGAGCTGAAATCAAGAGTTGGGACACTTAACTGATTGAGCCACCCAGTTGCCCAGAGAGAAAATTTCTTTAAGCCGATAATATTGCAGAATTTATCTCTCATAGCGACTGGAATTACCCTAACTAATAAAAGGGGGTTAAAATACTCAAAATGGCGTGAAACAAATCAATAATAATGACAATGTGATCATGGCTACAGTGTAACAATACCTCATAGAATCTATAAAGGCACCTACCACTGTCTGATGATTCAGTGGGAGACCTTTCGTTACCACAGGTCAGTGTGAATAGATTGGGTGCCCCGACATGCTCTCTTACATACTCATGAGGCAACCTTCTTGACTATCCTACTAAATATGCCCGATTTGCATCTTGTCACATGACCCATCTACCTGCTGGTGGTGTCAGCCTCTGATTTCCATCTGAGCATCCATCCCATCCTGATTCTAAGTCTAGGGGTTCTACGCCTGGCCAAAGTTCTACACCCACCAATGGCAGTGATTGGCCTAGAAGGAGGCACATGATCTACATGAGTTGAATCATCCATCCAGTAAGTATCAAGACTGTGTCTGGCTCCACCAGGACAAACACAAGTACTTTCTTCTCCTGGATTCAACCCTAGAAAGAGGCCAGCAACCACAAGGGGAGAGCCTAAGAGAGGGTGTTGCCAATATGGCAGAAGACAGAACAAAAGAGAGTGAATAGATGGTCAATGATTAAATCAGACCATGTCTTTTCCTTTATGTAAATCAGTAAGTTCCCTTTTATCTTAACTCCAACTTTGAATGGATTCTATGACTGACCGGGACTAAAGGGCCACCATTTGGAGCTCACCTCTGAAGGATTGGAAGCTACCAGGAGGGAAAACGTCTGGCCTGGAGGATGGAATTCAGACTCAAGAGTCCTGCGCACCTCTCACCTATTTCCCTGCCATCTTCCCAGCCACCACACCAACGATGTCAAAGTCCCAGAAAGCAGAGACCCTCCTCATACGCCCTCATCTCTGCCATTCCTGATCCCACTGTCCTCACCCACCGTCTTAGCCACCTGCTCTTTTCAGCCTCCCCCACCTCTCACTCCTCTCAGAGCCACAACTTGTTTCTAATTAATCAAATTCCTTCTCTCTCTGTCTCTCTCTCTCTCTCTCTCTCTCTCTCTCTCTCTGTGTGTCTCTCTCTCTTGTTGTTGTTCAAATCTATGTTAGTTCTCTACCAAAATAATCTGGTCTTAAAAAAAAAAAAAATACCCAAGGAGGCATTGGCCCAGTTTCAACATGAGGTCTCATTGAAACCACTTCAGGAAGGATGACAACACCACAGATTTCCTGGGAAGAGAAGATTTAAATCCATCTCAGAAGACCAGAGGAGCGAAGAAAATGGGCATCACTACTCATTCCCAAGGTCTGGCCTGAGAAAAACTCAGGAGAGGCCAATTGCTAAAAAAAATAATAATAATACCCACAGAGAGGAAGTCTTTTCTTCAGGAGGAAGACTGACTCAGGCCCTCGACCCACATCTCTTCCTGTTTTCCTCCTTACACCTGCTACTCCAGCTACATGGCATCTCTGCTGTTCCATGATCAACAAAGCGCGTTCCCACCTAAAGACGTGGAGTGGTGGTTTATTGCTGCATAACAAATTAATCCAATCTGTAGCTGTTCACAACAATACACTTTTTTTTTCCTCTTTTGATCTCACAGGGCTTCTGTGGGGTCAGGAATCTGGGACTGGCTTTGGCTAGATGGTCCCGCCTCAGAGTCCATCACAAGATTATAGTCAGGATGTTAATGGGTCCACAGTTACCTAAAGGCTAGAGGATCTTCCTCTGAAGTGACTTACTCACAGCCTGGCAAGTTAGTGCTGGCTGTTGGCAGGAGTCTTACTCCCTCCCCACGTGGACCTCTCTGTAGGGCGGCATGAGCGTCCTCACAATATGGCAGCTGGCTTCCTGTGGGAAGAGCGATCCAAGTAAGAGCGAGGGCAAACCCGTAATGTCTCTTGTGACCTAGCTGTGGAAGTCCAATTTCCTCAAAGTCTTATTACACAGGTCAGCCCCATTCAGTGTGGGAAGGGGGCTACAGGAGGGTCTGAACGCCAGGGTCATTGAGGGCCCTCTTGAGGGCCGGCCACCACTGAGACCTTATACTTACTTTCCTTAACTGGTGTATTCTCTCCCCAGATATCCCTCTGGCCCATGGCTTGCCCTTCTTCTTCCATCAAACCTTTGCTTAAATACCATTTTTTCAAAAAGACCAGACTTTTAAAAACTACAACACTTCCTCCTGCCTCAGAGCATTTCCCTGATTTCTTTACTTCCTGAGTTATTCTTCATCATGTGTGTGTGTGTGTGTGTGTGTGTGTGTGTGTGTGTGTATATACACAAGTACTTATATGTGTGTGTGTATAGCACACACATATGTATGTATACACACATACACTTTTTTGTTCTTTAAGTATTAATTTTAGATGCACAGGAAAACAGCACAGATAATAGAGAAAGCTCTCATATATGCTTAACCCAGTTTCCCCCTAATGTTTGCTCTGGTTCATTTTTGTTTTGGGTTCTTTCTCTCTTCCCTCTTTAGAATGTAATCCCCACAAGAGCAGGGGTCTTTATCTATTGTGTTCCCTGATGTATCTCCAGTGCCCGAAACATTGCCTCACTCACAGCAAACGCTCCGTAAATATTTGTTGGATGAATGAAACTACATTCTAACAGCTCAGAGAAAAGCCGATGCTGGACTTTTGACCTTGAAGTTCTTACGAGAATCACAGAGGGTATTTAGCACAGCAGATCATGGGACTCCGATGATTTAAACCCAGCTGGGAAAGGCTGTGGGGGAGAAAAGCAAAGCCTAACTTGTTATAAGATGATCGCGTAAAGCAATGACCCTCATTTATTCATTCATTTGCCCTCATTTTCAGTTGCTTCCTTTGGCATGGTTTGCTTTCTTGTTGATAAAGTAAATTACTTTTTATTTGTGTCCGTCTGCTAGCTCCATTTATCCACAATGCCGACGCAGTATTTCCCTGGCAGAGGCTTAATTGGACTAAGCCGGGCTCCACAGGGGCGGGGATGGCCTCTGAAAAGCCCACGAGAATCACCCACCCTGGGGGTCCCCACTCTAGTAGAATCGTCCCAGCTCCCTGCAGACCCTTCCCTTGTATGGCTTCCTGTCTGGGAGGCTCCTCCTCTAGGGTAATTATCCCCACAAAGCCAGCACAGGATGCATGCCGTGTTCCCTTCTCCAAGTTCACCTCCACCTATGTTAGGAAGTCTCGGTGAATTCCCACCGATAGACTAATAATGTTCACCCCTGGCCTCTGAGCCCTCCATGCCCTGCAAGCCCCACTCCCAGATCCTCAACAGCTCCAAACCCACCCAGTGCTGGGGCACCAGGCCGGGGCATGGGCAGTGAGTCTGTGTCAACCACCTGCCATGAACCCAGCATTGTGCTACGTACTCCACAGATAGCTCATTTCACTGCGACTCAGCACCACAGTGATTTACAAGGGGAGGAGGTGGTCTCGAGTGAGGCTTCCAGAGTTAGGAAATAATAGCTCCTACCTTGAGAGCTGTTGCAAAGACCAAAGAAGCCGATACAAAGGGCTAGCACTATATCTGGCACTTGGAAAACACTCTGTCTTGTTGGTTGAAACCAAGGACAGTTTACAGATGGGAAAGGCGGAGCCTAGCAAGGTGAAGGAACACAGCTGAGGTCACACAGCTGCTACAGTGGGATTTGGGTCCAGGTATGCCTGCACCGAGCTCTCGCAATGTCCACTATACTAGCATCCCTGGAAGAACGGCACACGGACACCTGCCTCTGAATCTCCTGGGGATCTGCTCTAGGAGGCAGATTCCCAGACTATCCCAGACGTCCAGAACTGGAACCTCTTTGGGGTGAGGCCGAGGGTCTCCATCTTATACGACTCGCCTCCTGACCTCAACTGCATGAGGCCAGCCTGCGTCTTTTGGGCCCAATAGAAGCTGAGAGTTTGTGCTTTTGTCCCTTGGTTAGTTCAAACGCAATTCATGGGCAGCACTCTGGAATTTTTTCCTGGGGCCTGGCAAAAAAGGCATTAGAAATGCCTAATTATGCCTCCCTGTGAAACAATAGGCCCCCATGCTACAGGAAACACCGTGTCAGGGTGCTTTGGAATGGAAAAGGGATTTCTTTGACGTGTCTCTCAACAGGATAACGGGCAGAGCCGAGCGTAGGGCATATGTCCATCAAACAGGCAAGCCTTGGATTGTGCCTGCAGAATATCTGGGGAGTCTTTGCAGGGGCTCCTGGGATGGCAGGCCTCGCGAGGGCCTCACCCGACTCACGTCAACTCTGGAGGACAGTTGATAGGTTGCTCAGTTGATAGGTTGAGACTTCAAGGCTCAAAGAGAGGAGATCTCTCATTCAGTGTCACACAGAGGAGGTGGTGTGGCTGGGACTCACATCCAGATCTTAAGTGGTACCTTCCCAGGCAGCTACAAGGAATACACTGGGGGAGAAAGAGAGAAGCCGTTCTGTGACCCTCCAACATGCGCGCTCAACAGGCTGGAAATCTGTACCTTCGTCCCTCAGGCAGCCAGCCGCTCGATCTCTAGACTCCAGGTTTGAACAGAGGCGTGTTTGGGGGTCACACAGACCCTGACATGGGTTGGAACTGAGGCTTGATACCACGCGAAGGCATGATGGGTCTGGATGAAATTCACTCCTGACCCTTAAAACCTTAACCCTTTAAAGAGAGGTCAATACTGTCTTCGTTTTCTATGGCTGCTGTAACAAATTACCACTCAACTTAGTGATTTAAAGCAACACAAATGTACTCTCTTACAGTTCTGTGGTCAGAATTCCAAAATGGGTCTCACTGGGCTAAAACCAAGGTGCCAGAGGGGCTATGATCTTTTCTGGAAGCTCCACGGAAGGATCGATTTCCTGGCCTTTTCTGGCTTATGGAGGCCACCTGCATGGTGAGGTCCACAATCCCCCACCATCTTCAAAGCCGGAAGTGGCAGGTTGAGTCCTCCCGTGGAATCACTCCCACACTGACTTTTCTTCTGCCTCCCTTTTTCATCTTCTTCAAGGGCTCTGAAGAATTCAGTGGGCCCACCAAATAATTCAGTATGAACTCCCTATTTCAAGGTCACTTTCATCGGCAACCTTAATTCCATCTGCATCCTTACTTCCCCTTTGTTACATGACCTAACATTCACAGGTACTCGGGATCAAAACGTGGGTATCTTAGGGGACCGGGCAGCAGGGGTGGGCAGCACCATCCTACACCCACAAGCCCCCATTCACCTCCCCATGATGATGGGCAGGGGAGGGGGAGGCAGAGAATAGCATTCAGGAATAGCCTCGCCACAGGTCACAGCTCTGTCTTTGGGGCCACTAGAAGAATCCTCTGTCACCTCATGCTCGGCTCTGTGCTCGTGTGTCCCAGGCTCACCAGTAAGCCTCAGTGTCTGGCTCCTGATCCGCCCCCCAGTTGGACCAGGTTGCCAGGTGTTCTGGCTCACCCCACTCTGTGTACAAGTTCTCTTCATAGGTTTTTTTTAATCTTAATTATCACTGTTGCCTTTCTAGTTATTGCCATTCATGCTAGTTAAGGATACAGATTAAGAGAAAAGTTCTTGGGGCTCCTGGGTGGTTCAGGCGATTAAGCATCTGACTTGGGCTCAGGTCATGATCTCCCAGTTCATGGGTTCCAGCCCCGCGTCCTGCTCTGTGCTGACAGTTCAGAGCCTGCAGCCTCCTTCGGATTCTGTGTCTCCCTTTCTCTCTCTGCATCCCCACTCGTGCTCTGTCTCTCTTTCTCTCTCTCAAAAATGAATAAACATTAAAAAAGAGAAAAGAAAAAAGTTCTTAATCTCTACTCCTCCAAGGACTTTTTAAATCTTGTTTCTTCATAAAAATGAGGCAGTACTATCAACTTTATGTGCTAATCTTATTTTCTACTTAGTCTGGGAGGGACCTGCTCACCTGTCTGGAAGACACGGTCTAACTCACTCATAACAGCTGCCCGGGGTTCTGGGGTTGGATGACTCACTCAACCAGATCCTTTCTGATGAACATGCAGATGGTTCCAGGTGATTTACACTTGCAGATCCTCGAGGAGAGGCAAGTTCCCACACCCCAGTCCAGCCCCATGGGGTCCACATAGGCCAGCCTGGCCCCCACCTTTTTCTCTTCCCATGGAGAGTACGGGGCCTCAAAGCTGAGGGAAGCTGAGGGTGTCTCCAGGAGCAGAGAGATCAGCAAGGTGGGTGCCACCAAGACATCCAGAAAGATGGAGACCACAGGATTTAGCGACCCAGAGTCCCTTCTGGGGCCTTCAGGGGGCAAGTCCAGACTCCTGGGGCAGAGGCAGCAACATGAAAACCCAACAGCCGTCCAAACGGCTGCTTGTCTGGCACGTACACATGTCCCGATGCCTCACGCCCACGGTCACTTCCCAAAACAGCCCTGCAAGTAGATTTGGTTATTCCCATTCTAAAGACCAGGAAACTGAGGCCCAAGGATCTCACCTGAAGTCGTGTGACTGAGAAGTTACAGAGCCAGAGTTCAAATGCAGGCTGCTCGGGGCCCACAGCTGGGTCAACTGCCCAGACTGGAGGGGTGGCCCAGCCAGCCACCTGTGGGCTAAATGACGCCCCCTGCGGCTCATGAGTCAACCGACCATCCAGACTCCTCCAAACTATCTCAGGTTTCTGGGCTGAGTTGGCTGCTGATTTTCTTTTATCAATGAAAAAATAATACAGGCTCATGGCTAAACAATTCAAACTGTACAGGAAAGTAGAAGCCTCCACATCTACTCTCTAGAGAGAACTCACGTGACCAGTTTGGGGGTCGTTATGTACATTTTCCAGGCACTGTGTGTGTGTGTGTGTGTGTGTGTATGTACCTGATAACTGCTCTGCCCGTCCCCTTTTACAACTACCCTCTACGCATCAGACGCTTTCAGGAGCACTGTTCCGTGTCATCCTCATAAGCCTCCTGGGACCTGGACATATTATTACCATCCGCACTTTACGAATGAAGAAATTGAGGCTCAGAGAGGCTACGCCACTGGCCCTGGCTCACACAGCTAGTAAGGGGCAGGACCGGAATCAAACCCAGGCCAGCTGACTTCAGGCCACACATATCCACCTACAAAGAGCAGTGACCATGAAGAACTGCCCTGTGTCCTCAAACAAAAGGCCCAGGAGGTCCAGAGTTGGGAGGACAAAGCCATGTTTCAAGCTCAGCAGACATTAGGCACCTAATGCCAGGCGGCGTGTCCTTAGGTTTCTCGCAGTGACACCCCTAAGAAAGGCCACCCTGATGAAGAGTCACCCCCGGGGCCTCCCTCAGGACCCGAAGCATGACTTGACTGGTAGTGACAGAGGCAGCGGGAGGGGAGGGACATACGTGTCAGCTCCAGTGGACACGAGTAAGAACCAGCAGAGCATCCTTGGAGTGGGGAGGCCTCAGGGACACGACCTGTGTGGGATCTCCCCTTTCAGTTATTTCTTCTTTTCAAGCTCTCTAGAAAATGCTCGTGGCAGATCTATCTGGGTCACAGGACCGAAATAAACATTATTTGAATAATCTCGGGCTGGCAGCGTTGGAGGATGGACAGGAAAATTACCCCCTGGAAACGTAAATCTGAGCACGTCACTAGATGCATCTAGAGCGTGTGTCAGTCACCTCCGTGCCTCCTGGGGGCACTCTCGCTCACCCCAAGCCCTCAGCTGGATGCCCAGAAGGAAATAGCAAGACGCACTCAGATGAGTGGAGCCATGCCAGTGGCTTCACCACTGCCACCAAAAAGCGACAGGACTTGAATCCAGGTCTCCCCAACCTCACTCCCCCTCTCTCCTTAGAGGAGCATGTGGCACATGGGTGGCACATCTCTGAGGCAGCTGGATGGCTCATTCAGGGTCTCCACGGCAACCAGTGAGACTCCAAACCCCAGCGGCAGGATGGTTTACCTGAGCCAGCCACACTCTCTGGCCAACCCGTTGCTTGGCTGGCATCAAAGGTAAGATTACTTTCCAGATAAGCGAGTACAGCAATGGCGGCCAATGGGCATGAGGTAGCACGGTGCCAGGAAGAGGACAGACTCTGGGCCATGTAGACGGGAGCCCTAGCCCTGTCCCTTGCCAGCTGAAGGCCCTTATCATGTCTATTGTCACTCCCCGAGCACTGGCCATCTGCCGGGCCCTGTGCCTAGTTTCTTATTTGCAGGATCTCATTTTAACCCCATGAATTAATAGGTCCTATCATCTTCTCCATTTTGCACACGAGGGAATGGAGGTTCAGAGAGATGAAGCAAATTGCCGAAGACACACAGCCAGTGAGGAGCAGACCTAAACTTAGGTGTTTCTGTCTCCCAAGCCCATGCTAAAAATAGCCACAGGATTATACCACTGTTGCAGAGATGAGCCAGCAGCATAGAGCAGAAAACCTGGGTTCCTCTTCTAGAAACCCCACCCAGCAGGAGACCCAAGCTCCCTCCTGTGTCCACTTGCACAGATGACCAGATGTCTCTGAGCCTCAGTTTCCCTATCAGTAAAATAGGTAAGAGTCATGGTTGCCACAGAGGTCAGATAAGTGACACCAAATGGGACAACCTCGATAGCGAGGAGCCCCCAAAACCTGTCAGTCCTGGCCGGTGAGCTCTGCCCGTCCCCGCTCCCCTCCCAACATCCGCACTGGCTGGGCCAGAGGTGGTGCTGGCTGGCTGGACCAGGCGCGGGCATTTCTCTCTTGCTGAGCGTTGCGGATCGCACCAAGCGTTTCTTCTCCTTTTGTGTGTGTTTTTCATGACCTGCTGCCAACAGCTCTTTGCTGGGCGGCTGCCACCATTTACCCAGCACAAGAAAACTGCCTTTCTTCCCCCATTTAGGGTCTGGTTTTAATTTCTACAGTATTCTCTTTAATAACAATGCCTAATTAAAACATCTGTTAAAAAGTCTGTAACATTAACTTTACAGGGAGAATTTAATAGAATTATATTGGAATTGCAGGCATTTAACGGGCTTCCTAATTAGGCTTTTCTTTTTTTTTTAAAAAAAAAAAAAGGAAGAAGAAGAAAGAAACATTCCACAAATTAAAATCCAGCCTCTTTTTTATGATAATGGAGGCTGATGGTCCAGTGGCTGGAGAGGACAGGCAGAAGCTGGAACACAGAGAGGGGCCAAGGTGATGCAGGGTAATGAAATCTCTGGAATGGGGAAAGAGAAGGGACAGGGAACCTACACACACACCCTCATTTATAATCTCAATTATATCCTGATGCCAACCATGGATTAGTATTATTACCCCACTTCTTCACCCACTGGTGAAGAAACTGAGGCACAGAGGAATGTACTTTGCTCAAAATCACACACACACACACACACACACACACACACAGCCAGAATGAGGCAGTCTTCCAACTTTGTGCTTTTCCACTGCTCCACACAGCCTCCGAGCTTTGCATCAATAGGGTTTTCTAGAACTCTCTGGGGTCCATCTTGATTCAGCCACTTCTCAGTGATGACCACCAGGCTGCCTCCCATGGCCACCCATGCACTGCCCCAGAGCCCTGTCTGCAAAGCTCCTGCCTGAGAGGCCCTAGCCCTGGCTGTCACCCCACACCCCTTGAACACCATGCTGGGAGGCTTGGGGCGGGGGGGGGGGGTTGGGTAGAAGCACTGCCCAGTGCCATCAGGAACATCCTCCTAGAGAAGAATCAAGAGATAAACGTCCAAAGTCATTATTCTGGTCAAAGTAAAAAGTCTAGTCCCTGAGCCAGCAGTGTCAATATTACCTGGGTGCCTGTTAGAAATGTAAATTCTCAGCCACCGCCATCCCACCCACCCCACCCCGGACCCCCTGAATGAGAATCTCTGAGGGTAGAGCCCTGCAATTTCTGTTTAGGTAAACTTTATGGGCAACACGAATGGGACTGTGGGATTGCCATCTCCAAGCGATAGGCAAGACTGAACCCAACGATTTTGCTGGAAAGAACCCCAGTGTTTCTTCCCAGCCAAACCAACTCAGTTGCCACTCCACTGACCTCAGATGCCCAGAAGGCACCATGGGAGGTGGACAACCACCTACGGGCTGCTCAAGAGGCCCCTCGGTTTAAGCAGAAATTCCCAAAGTCAAAGAAAGGGAGTTGCCTCCAGTAATGATTTTCAGATGCTAGTGCATCCCTGTTTCCAATCCCCCATCCCACTGACCCACCACCAATACCAAAAGCTGCCAGCGGACCAAATCCTGAGGTGGACTTAAAATAATTCAGACCCAGTCCAGACCCTAACAATCAAGCAGTCTGACAACAGTCAGACAGACAGACAAGTCCCATTAGCAGGTTAGTGAGGCGCTCACAGACCGTGTCTCGGGGCCCATCTCCAGCCCTTTGTGAATGGTTTACTTTTGTCCTGATGGACAGGCAGTGAGGTGCAATGGATAGAGCAGGACTGGGGAGTCAAATGAAGTTGAGTTTGAAGCCCGACTCAGCCACACATTGGTCACGCCATCTTGGGTAGATGGTGTTTCCTTGTTGAGCCTCAGTTTCTTGCAAATGAACAAGGCACAGAGTTGGTGTTGGGTTGATCTGACTCTAACTCTAACAAAGGAATCAAACGTCTGAAGCCAGGGATGGGCAACCAGATATGGCACAAGGTGATGCGGCCTCTCCTGCTCAAAACAGAACCTGAGCTCTGTGGTTGAGGTGCGGAAACAGAGCCTCCCATGAGGAGTGGCTCTGGACCACACAGCCCTGACCCTGTCTTGAGTCTCACCCTCTGTAGGCATTCTATTTGATTTCCTCCTCCCACTGGCAAGCGAGTTTCCGGCCCTGGGCCCCACTCTTCTTTGTTACTCCAGTCTAGGAGCAGCCAGGCCCTCTCTTCAGCCGCCAGCATACTTAGGAATCCTTACAAGGCTTTCCTAAACACCAAGAGAGGACACCACAAGAGAACAAGGAAACACGAAGAGGCACTCTGGAGTAAGACTCAACCACTTACTTACTGTGTGACCTTGAACAATTTAATTAGCCTCTCTGAGCCTCAGTTTCTTCATCCATTGAATGGGAATAATAATATGCCTACCTCTGCAGTTGCTGGGAGGATTAAAGAAGTTAATATTTGTAATGCGCTTAGAATAGCGGCCATCGTACTATAAATGCCACAGAAGTGTTTGTTCAATAAATAATAAATGAAAGCATGAATGCAGCCCGGCTCTCAGCTCTCAAACGTCAGCGAGGACAGGTTCTCAGACCCGAAAGCCCCTCCCCAACCCCATCTCCATGCTAGACGCTAATAGCCAGGGGTCCCTCCCTGGAGGCAGCCCCATCACTTCTGGTCACTCATTCATGTGGGCCGGAATAAGGTCCCTGCAGGAGGGAAGCAGGCAGCCCCCACCTGGGTGCCCGTGGCCGTGGCTGTGGCCGTGGCTGCTTGGGGAGGGCTGGAATTCACAGCTGAGTGCGTGGGCAGATTCAATTGGACAATCTCCTGTGTGATGGCTTCCTCTGTTCAATTACTACTAAAATTCATCAAATGGAACCAAGAGAGGTTTTAACGCCGGTAATTGTGGTGCAAAACGCTCTGTAATTGGTCTCTCAAATGAAAGTGGGGAGAACGAGGCTGCCTTGCCCTTGAACGGTTGGAGAGTGATGGCTCAGACGTGCTCCCCACGTTGGTCTGCCGCCCCCATCCCCCCTGAGACCCCCCACCCACTGGGTTCCCCTGGGGAGTGGGAGGGTAGGGGGTGGCTCAAGCCTCTCTCTCCCAGCCTGCTCTGGGTGCGGTAATGGGGTGGGTACACCCCACGCTCCTACAGGCCTGCCTCCACCCCGGTCACCCTTGGAAATTCAGGTCTGCCTACAGACACTGGGAAGACTGACAGGTCCCTATGCGGTGGCCTTTTTATTCCTTTAGATGTGGATTAATTTCACGCCTCCAGGCCTTCCGTCTTGCTGATCCTTCTGCCTGGATTCTGTTCCCCACTTCTTGCACATTCACTTCTCATTGTTCCCGTACCGTCCCGGATAGAGAGAGCACTCTCCGCCTTCTCTTACACCCTAGACACGACAACTCATCCCACTGCCAATACCAACGCTTACTCTCGAAGAAGATGGACTTTTAGTTCAGAAGCTGGTGGCAGAATTCCTCCGTGGTGGTTTGTCTGCCAACACGGCCGCCAGCGATTGCTCCCAACCCTAGACCCCGCTCCCCACATCAAGAAGGGGAGTCCACTTTTCCTCCCCCTTCAATCTGGACCGGTCTTGAGACTTGTCTTTGGTGGAAGCGACGCTGTTAGAAAATCCATTACCAAGCGCTAGCCGGTGTCAGCCCTCTCAGGACCTATACTGGCCCAGTTAACCCTCACAATAGCCCCATTTCACAGGTGGGCAAAGGCTCCGAGAAGTTACCTGTCTGAGGTTGCCCCGTTCACAAAAGGCAGGGACTGGATTTGAAGCCGGGGTGTCTGTCTCTGGGACCCATGAACTTCACTCCTTCTAGGACCTCTGCTGTGTGGGAGCAGAGGACTCAGCCTTCCCGATTCAAATATCCGAACAAATCCAAGCAGCCAGAAGATGGAGAGATGGAGGAAGCTACCACCCAGTCACATTCCCATTGGCCGGGTGCCTTGGGGGCCCGCCGGGCATGCGCTCCCACATGATGTCTTACCCCATTGTCACAACAACCCCAGGGGGTAAATTTTCATTATTCTCCTCATTTTACAGATTAGGAAACTGAGACCCAGAGAAGTTAATCAATGTGCTCCGAATCCGGCTGGTAAGGGGCAGAGCCAGGTGGAACCCAGGACTGGAACTAGTCCCCTAGACCAGTTCTTTATTGTGCATTTGAATCACCCAGGAAGCTTGTTTAAAGGTAGGTTCTGGTTCAGCAAATCTAGGGTGAGGCCTGAGATTCAGCATTTTTTTCCTGTTGTATTACATTCACTGAGATCGCCTCAAAGACAGACCTGTGCGGTTCCCCTGTGTGGCGGCATATGGCAGGGGAGGCTCGGGATCTGGAGGTTCACAGTCATGATCTGGTGGCAGAAAGGAGGTTAGGAGAAGAGCTGGGGAGGCTCCCTTCTAGCACACGCACCTGTGGCCACACCTTGCACCCCCACAGCGCAGAGAAAGACTCACTTTTCTGGTATTTTTACCACCACTGTTACAGCCTCAGGAGGGGAGGTAGCTGGCCCAAGGACACCCAGCCGAGGCACCCATCCAACACCATGTCCTGCGTCCTGCCCCGCCTGCCCGTGGAAGAGCCGGGGCTCGCTGATTCCCATCCCCTCCCTGAGCCCTGGGCCAAGCTGGGAGCCCGGGAAAGGACACACCCGGAAATGCGTGGTTTTCGCCCCCATGCCCTGCCACGGACCACAGCCACCCTCCCTTTGCTGCGAAGTTCCTACTTCTCTGCTCCACGTGGGGCAACCCAGGTGGTCTGTGGCTGGAGAGGCTGAGCCAGCAGAGGGGCCCACGCGATGTGGGGGGGGGGGGCTGTGTCACCACAGGCTGAGAACACACACACACACACATGCACAAGTTTTCCCATGGGAATCCAGCCCAGCCACTGCCTGCCCCACCAGCCAGGACCACCTCCACACCAAATTTCTCAGGAAACCTGGACGGCCGAGGACTCAGGAACTGGCACGAGACACAACTGGAGGCCTCCGAGGGGGGAGAGAGGAACCACAGCTGGTGTCTTGTGGGCAGAGTACGAGGCTTCTGCTGATCCCAGCAGACCAAGTGCCTCCTGTCCCCACAGAGAACCCAGGGACCGACGGCTGGAGAAAGAGGGCTGGCGGCCTGCCCAGAGAAGTCAGAGACAGCAGAGGGCAAAGAGAGAGACAGGGAGAGACATCGGGAGGGGAGAGACGGAGGCTGAGAAAGACTTCACGGAGAAGAGAGGTCAGGATGGAAAGTCGCAGGCACACGGGGTGAAGGCAGAGGGACTTATGAGGCTGGCCGTTCTGGTCCCAGCCCAGCCCCCACTCAGCAGGTGCTCCCCACCCCAGAGCGATCAATACCTGCTGGTGACCTTAGCCAAACTGGCAAGAGGTTGTGGATGAGCCACGTGTCCATTCACTGATGATATTTGTAGAACCTGGGACACTAAGCACCTACCAAGTACCTGCTGAATGCCTACTAAGTGCGTACCAAGCTCTCAACGCAGGTGAGCTGAGGCCCTCTTTAACATCCTTGTTTTAGTGAGTGGCTAAGGGATTGATGAGATGCCCTGGGCAGCCCATCCAGAACAAGAGCTGGGCCCGAACACAGGCAGTCCCCAGGACCCCAAGGCTGTCCCACCCTCCTCCCTCCAGGACCCCCACTCAGCCCCTACCTTCTGTCTCACCCACACCACCCTGGCCTGGGAATCTGGCTGCCACCCTCCGGCCAGAGGCAGAGCTTTGGGGGCACTTCCTCAGGAAATGAGGCCCCAGGGCTGCCAGGGCACACCCCAGACTGTCAGCTTTGTGGACCCAGAGGCTCTTGTTCCTGTCACTTGAAGCACTTCGTACCCAGAAGCACGCATGCTTCCCAGCTGTCAGCCCAGATCTGCTGTTTATGTCGAGCAGGCAGAAGAATTCTCCGCTGTGTCTATTTCTTCCCTTTTGGCTCTGCAACATCCCAATCACCCAGCCTGGCAACTGTGCTGGGGCTTTTTGCCCATTCTGAAAGGAGGAGAGACCCATCTGAGGCTCCTGACACAGGTCACGGGCACAGCACGCACCACAGCCCTTACAAGGGAACCCAGGAGGACAGACCCCACCGGGACGTGCTCTTCCCCTAGCTTCCCGGCTGGAGCCCACCTGGCACCCCCCACCCCGTGGGCAAAGACTTGGCATCTGCTCAGAGCCACATAAAGGTCAAAGACCCAAGGAGGAGATTTCGAATGGTTAAGACTCATTCAGCACGAATGAAGACAATGTCAGCTCTACACACTGCCCCTCTTATCACCTCCACTGTCCCCACCACCATCATTGTTTATTAAGTACTTACTATGTGCCAAGCACTGTGTTAAGCACTTTATATGAATCTTCTCAAGCCTTTTCATCCCCACGACTACCCTATGAATTAGAAATTATTATTATCCCTATTTTACAGGTGAGAAATGGAGGCACAGAGAAGTTAAGTCACTTGCCCATAGTCACACAGCAGGATAGTGATGGAACCAGGATTTGAACTCAGGAAATTTAACCCCAGAGCTCTCTTATTTACTCCCAAAGGTCACATCCATGCCCCTGTGAGGTAGGTACCTCTTGCAGAAGAGCTAGCTGATGTGTGATGACCCGTGGGCATCAGAGCTGGGACTCTGTAGATCCCAGAGCCAGCATCCACGCCCAGGCTTTGCTGCCCCCTCTCCTGGGACGGGTCTTGTGTCGAGTCCAGGAATGTCCTCAGCCTTGGAGGACACAGCTGGCAGCCATGGAACCCAGCCCCAACCTGATCTCTTAATACTTGAGACACCTGGCCCAAGCCCCACCACCCGGGCCTTCGATCTTGCACCCGCCCGGCGCCCAGCAGGCACCCAGCACACCGCATCCTTGGTCTCCTGGAGCGGGTTTCTGCTTGGCTCAGCATTCGGCAAATTAGAGGCAGGGCTGGGAGAACATTGCTCCTCCAGTGGCCTCTACTTGCCACAGGGCCGAAGGAGTCTGCAAAGCTGTTAGGAGGATGGTCAGGGCTGGCAGGAGTGGAGCTGCAGAAGAGGTGCCCATGCCCCCGAGCTTCCAACTAAGGATCTCTTTTGCAACATGGCAAAGGCCTCGGTTGCAAGTGCAGGAGGAAACACAGTGCTCAGTATGGCCTGGATCCAGGGCCGAGCAACCTAGGAGGACACAGCCAGGTAAGCAGGAAAGCAGGGAAGCAGGGGTGCAGAGGTGCAGGGAAGTGGGGTGAAGGGCTGCGGAGAAGTGGGCAGGAAAGCAGGAAAGCAAGTATGCAGGGAAGTGGGGTGAAGGGTGCAGGGAAGCAGGGTGTATGGAATTGGGGTGAAGGGGTACAGGGAAGCTGGAAAGCAGGGGTGCAGGAAAGCAGGAGTGCAGGGGTGCAGGGAAGCTAGAAAGCAGGGGTGTAGGGGTACGTGGAAGTGGGGTGAAGGGGTGCAGGGAAGCTGGAAAGCAGGGGTGCAGGGAAGCAGGGTGCAGGGTGTAGGGAATCTGGAAAGCAGGGGTACAGGGGTGCACAGAAGTGGGGTGCTGGGGTGCAGGGAAGCAGGGTGAGGGGTGCAGGGAAACAGGAAAGCAGGAGTGCAGGGAAGCGGGGTGAAGGATGCAGGGGTGCAGGGAAACAGGAAAGCAGGGTTGCAGGGAAGCAGGATGAAGGGGTGCAGGGAAGCGGGAAAGCAGGGGTGCAGGGAAGCGGGGGTGCAGGAGTATAGGGGGCAGCAAAGGTGCCAGACCCAGCAGTAGAATTTGACGGTGGTACTGGCCTCTGAAAGGGGGTAGTTTAGGCCAAGTCTCCTGCCCCTCACTGCCCACTGCCAACATCTGGGTCCCCCTCCAGAGGCCTGCATGGAAGCCTGTGGTGGGGAGACGGGGGAGGAGGGAGGTGGTAGAAACCAGGACCCCCTGCACTAACAACTGGACCCACTACAGGCCCCCCCCAAAGTACCCATATTTCAAAAGAGTCTGTCTAACAATACCCTAAACAGTTTAAGTAATAATCCGTCCATTTCCAGACATAACCATCCAGAAATTCTCTGGCCAGTAAGATGACCCCATCAAACCGGCATAATTCCTGCCCAGGGCAAAGCTCAGTGTTATAGGTAACTTGGGTGGCCTCGTGGCAGCTCGTCGAAATATTAAATATAGTTTGAGAACACTTCCTGGCTGTTCTGGAACTGGGTCTGGCTTGTTCAGACCTATTTTTCCAGGGAAGCTGGCACATGAAGGGCCTCAATAAATATTTGTGGAATGAATGAATGAATGAATGATCCCCAGGAAGCTCTTCATAGTCCTTTCAGGGTCTGGAAACTCCAGATTCCTCATCCAGGACTTCTCAGCAAAATATGCCATGAGTTTACAGTGTCATTGATTCTGTCATGGTCACAGAGAGGCACACAGGTACACACACACACACACACACACACACACACGATATGACCAGGTGCGTGTGTGCAGGGGACACACACACACACACACACACACACACAGGAACAGTGCCGGGGGCTGTGAGAGCAATGGTAGCAGAACTGTGGATCCCAATTAAAATCAGAGTTGAAAAGGGAAGAGAATTTATCGGCAAAACTGCAAAGCCACAGAGAGGTCACCGAAAAAGCCCCTAAACTTGTTTGCAAAAAATATGCAATTATGCATTAACCATTCTGTGATAATTGCACTGAGCACTTCTTTTTAATCGCCTCACTGTTAACCACTCAGAGGAAGAAAGGAAGCCCTCTGTGCCCAGAGGAAAGAGAGCAGGATGTGGAGGACCAGATCATCGATTAAATTCTTGCCTCTCAGCTCACTCCTGATGGTATGATCAAGCCTCAGTCTTCTCCTCTGAAAAAATGAGGATCAGAGTGCCCATTGCTCAGAAGAGGATGAGAGCACCTAAGCTAAGGCTTCCAGAACAGTGCCAGGCATCCAGCAGCCCATACACATTGGTGGTTCAGGTTCTAACAGGAATCACAAACCCCTCTCTGATGCCTTTACAACAAGGCTTATGGGACCCAGTAACTTCTTTGGGCAAACTGTAGGCACATCTACCCACCTAAAGCCTCCTCCCCCCCCCCCCCCCCAGTTTGCCTTGGGAAAAGAGGTTTCCAAAAGATGCCAGGAACATCTGAGAAAGAGTCTCTCCAAAATAACAGCTTTAGCTAACTCTGGGTCTGGCAGTGTGTCATTCTTTAAAAAGAAAAATAAATAACTTCCTTCCTGAGACGAAGTTATTTTATTTTCTCTATTCACATTTCCTGGCTACTCTCCTGGTTCAGACTGTTTGAGGAGTCCTTAGGAATTAGCAACTCAGAGAGCAGTAAGGAGCAAGAAATAAAACTCTCGAGGTTCTCCTGTTCTCCAGGAATCATGCTATATCACATCGAAGATTACAGCTTCTAAGCCTCATTTTAGAGAGTTGTCTCATCTCTAAAATAGGAGAATGAAAGTAACTCTCTCATTTGCACCCGACACTTAATAATCATCCAATAATTTTTGCTGTAATTATTATTCATAATTCTCACAACAACAGAGATCATTTGCAAGTAAAGGCTCAGAGAGGGCAAGTAACCTGCCCGAGGACACACAGCTGGCAAAGCAACCAAGGTGGGATTTGAACCCAGGAAGCCAGAGCATCACCACCCTGTGCTGCTTCTACCTGGTAAGTGTCCATTCATCGGCTTCTATTAAACTCCAGGGACCTGAGCCCAGGCAAGAGGTCTAGGAATAGTGGCTTGGGATTTTCCATGGTGGATGGCCAGGAGCACACAAATACTCGTGTGTGCAAGGTGATCAGAACCAGGGGGATCTTAAGAACTACATTTTGCAGATGGAGAAATGAGGCCCAAGAAGAAACAAAGCCAAAAGTTCCTCCGAGACTCCAACCACAGTCTCTGGTCTTCAAGCACTCGGCTCTAAAGCTCATGAATGAGATCTTTGTCCCTCCACTGCAGTCTGGCAGAGCTCGAGTCACGAGCCACCATGCACCAGATGAGTGAGCTTGAGGGGCTTCCTTAGCCTCTCTGTGCCTCAGTTTCCCCATCTGTAGAATGGGGATGAAAAGTAACTTGCCAGGTTACTGTGAGAAATAGCACTACTTAAAAAACACCGGCAATGTTCTGGGCCCCCCCCATAAAGTTTAGTCTAATCTGATTTAGGTTTTGTGGGGGTCGGGGGAGGATTACTCTTGTGTGATTTCCAAATCAGGTGACTGCGCCCCACTCCTTGCTGGAGAACCACTTCAACGCGATCCATCTTTGCCTTAGAATCGATACCTTCCCTTGGCAGAGGATGTCCGGGCATTGGAGAGAGTGGGCTGGTGTCACGGCTCACCTCCTCTTGGCCTGCCCTTCCCAGGCTTCCCTCTCTGCTTCCTCCTTCCCGTCTTGCCGCCCCATTTTTCTCACCAGCAAAGACCTTTTCTCTCCAGGCCCACGGCACAAACCCTGCACTTCCAAAGGAAGCAAGCGCTGAATAGATTTAGCAGGTTCTGATAAATGTCACGTTTATTTTGGTGCCAATGGAGTCACTGCATTTTAATGAAGACCCCACCCCACCCCCTGCCCCAGATGTTGGCGCTGGTGGGAACACCACATGCTCTGCTGCCCCCTGGCACGTGAGGTTCCAATGAGCTGGCACTGGAAGGGGATGCCGGGTTTGGCCTCCCTGGCCCAGAGACGCTCCTTCTGGGGGCTCACTTTGCCAGCCAGCACCTCTCAAGCCTCTTTCCCGACCTCAGTTTCCTCATCTGAGGATGATGCACGCCAGTGCTCCTGGCTGGGGGCTGGGTGCCGTGGAGATGCTCAGGGCCTGGTTGTTGGTTTTAATGGATTCCAAAACTCTAGGCCCAGGGACCGGGTGGAGAACTGTTGGCTGGAAAAGCGCGACACAGGAGGGGCTGAACCGGCAGCTGAGCAGGCAATTTCCTATGCCAAAGAGTGAGAGCCACGGGGGCGTCTGGGTGGCTCAGTCGGTTAAGTGTCTCACTTTGGCTCAGGTCATGATCTCACTGTTTGTGAGTTCGAGCCCCGCGTCGGGCTCTGTGCTTAGCGCTCGGAGCCTGGAGCCTGCTTCAGATTCTGTGTCTCCCTCTCTCTCTGCCCCTCCCCAGCTCTCTCTCTCTCTCTCTCTCTCTCTCTCTCTCATCTCTCAATATTAAAATTAAAAAGTAAAAAGAGTGAGAGCCACAGATTGGGCCCCTTCTCCTCAAGGCCCCACCCAGAAGGAGGACCCTGGCCGGGGAGGGAGCAGGGTGCTGGGAAGGGCAGGCCTTCCTTTCCTCCCAGTTCAAAGTGACCGGAGGAAGGGACAGCAGAGCCACAGACCTGGCCCCACCATCTCCCCCACCCTGCGCCCTGCCCTCCTTGCAGCCACCCCCACACCCTTGGGGCTGGAGAGCTCACAAAGGTGATGGGTTGGCATTCAGAAGCAGCCCCTTGAGAACTGCTCCCACACACACCGTAAAAGAAAACCCACCCTTTCTCTGCATTTTGCTGAGCCTAGGTGTTCTCCGGGTTCCTATTGTCCGTGGGTTTTATGCTCCAGAAGCTGTTTTGCATTAGTATCAGGAGCCAAAGCCTGCATGAAAACGCCATACGGTTGGGCAAGAGGGAAGGAGTGTGCGAGGGGCAGTGTCAGAGGGAAACACCAGCGAACAGTGCCTGGCACCTCCGTAAGAAACCAGATGTTGGGGCGCCTGGGTGGCGCAGTCGGTTAAGCGTCCGACTTCAGCCAGGTCACGATCTCGCGGTCCGTGAGTTCGAGCCCCGCGTCAGGCTCTGGGCTGATGGCTCAGAGCCTGGAGCCTGTTTCCGATTCTGTGTCTCCCTCTCTCTCTGCCCCTCCCCCGTTCATGCTCTGTCTCTCTCTGTCCCAAAAATAAATAAAAAACGTTGAAAAAAAAATTAAAAAAAAGAAACCAGATGTCATGGTTTGGGCCCCCTGGAAGCAGACCCCGACACAAAGATTCCAGGGTACGTGGGGTATTTAGGAAGCATGAGTCAGGGAGGGAAAGTGAGCCCGGGAAGGGAGGAGAGGCAAGGAAGGGTGCATGGTCAAGAAACTTAGTGCCCAGGGAACTTGGCGGGGGGGGGGCCCTGAAGAGCATGCAATTCTAAGTTATTCCACCCGAGGAACTGTCTGAGGGCATTAGTTCCAAATCTCTCTGACCCACCCTCAAGCAATCTATAAAAGGGCCTGGGGCGATGGCCAGTTATTATAACACGAGTTACTATGTTCATTTCAGAAGTAAGGTCACAGAGGCTCAGAGAGGCCAAGAGCTCAGTCCAGCCTCACATAGCTGGGCAGCTGCTGTGAAATAAAAGTTACTTATCTTCTGAGTCCCAGCTTGCACGCACCTACTCCCTAAAACTCGTGACTGCCAGCCCCGTCCCCGCAGAAATCCTGGTTCCCACGGCTTCACATCTGCACTTCACTTAGGACGCTCGTCAAGCTGCGTTGTAACGACCCTCCACCCGTCCGTGTCCTCTGACGCACTGAGAGCCATATGTAAAGTACCCAGCATATGACAGGTCTGGCAAAGGCTTGTTCCCTCTCCTCCAAGCTCCCTCCGACCTCATATCGCCAAAAGCGGGCCGTGTGTGTGAGACACATAAACGCTTCACTGAATTGCATTAAACCACCAAGTAACTCGAGAAACAAAATTGTCCTCAGTGTTCGTACCAGAGGAAGAGTTTCTCTAGATCTGAAGGTACGAGAAAAAGACAGGGAGTAAATCAATGCAGAAAGAACCTTCCAGGTAGAGGCAACCAGCTCTACAAAGGCAGGTTTTGAGGGAACCCCAAATAATTGTGTATATGTGAGTGAGAAGTATACACTCACTGAGAAGTGAGCAGAGGCCAGACCATGCGGATTTCCAGGCTGAGGAATAGCATTGCTATAATGTGCACAGAGAAGGACTTTGTTCCCAAAGCGCCAATAGGCCCGGATAAGCCATTAGGACTTAGGATGGGAGAGGGTGCTTCTGGCCAGAGCCATTACCAAAGCTCAGGAGAGAGGCAGTGCATTATGGGCAGGTGATAAGACCAAAGCTGCAAGGTCCTGCGATCACTGACCACTGCAAGGACACTGGGGAGGACAAACCTCCCACAGGCCATGTTCTAGGAGGTGAGGGGAAAAATTAGAACCATTTCCTAGTCACCCAGGGCTCAAAGAAACAGGAACTAAGGACCAATGAAACATTAGAGCCCGTGAAACAGAATCTCCTAAAGGAGGAAATCCGCTCTCTGCCAGAACCCCAGGGAGGACCCTACATCACTGGAAACAAAGGCAAAGGACCCAGCGTAGCTTTGCTCCCAATGCTGTATCTACAAATAGCAAAGACAAATCAAAAGCACGGGGAGAAACAAAGTAAAATATAATAATACATTCGCTTTATTTTTCCACCAATCAGGTGATGCCTTTTCATTGTAGAAGATTTGGAATATACTGAAAACACAGCGAAGAAAATAAAAATCACGTGTAATTCCCTCCGTTTATTTTCTTCTATGCTTTTTCCAGCCACTGCATATCACATAACCGTGTTTCTCTAGAACTGGGAGTAGGACACAGACACAGTTTTACTGGCTGCTTTTGCCACTGAACAATATATCACAAACATTGTATCTGTCGTGACTAACATATTTTTTTTTCAACGTTTATTTATTGTCGTGACTAACATATTAAGAGTTGCATGTTTCAATATTATCTGGTTTGTTCAATCCACTATTTGCTGGACATTTTGATTATTTCCAGTTTTTCACTACGGTCTGCAACAGTGCCACAGACCTTCTTCCACAAACAACTATTCCTTAGGGTGCATTTCCGAAGGCAAGATTCCTAGGTCAAAGGAGATGAATATTTCTAGGGCTTACGGCACTTGCCTCGAAGTGGCCCTTTAGAGGACTTCTGTCCCCATGGAGAAGATAGGCCAGGCCTGTGCTGGTCAGTGTAGGACCACAGGCCATACATGACTACTTACACTTAAATTAATTAAAATTACATCGAGTTACAAAGTCCTCAGGCTCACTAGCCTCATCTCAAGTGCTCGATAATCACATGTGCTAGTGATAACCAGGTTGAACAGCACAAATACAGAACATTTCCACCAATGCAGAAAGTTCTATTAGATGGTGTCACCCTAGACTACAGGGAAGACAAAAAGGCAATCCACGAAATAAGTAAGTCAATTATACAGTATGTTACAGAGTGATACAAGCCATAGAAAAAGATAAGGCCCAGTAAGAGGGCTAGGGAATTTCGGAGTGGGAAGGGTTTGTCATTTGGATAAGATAGTCAAGGAAGGCGTCTCTGATAAAATGACATTTTTTTTAAAGTTTATTTATTTTGTGTGAGAGAGAGAGCCAGTTGGGGGCGGGGGGTGTTCAGAGAGAGAGAGAGAAAGAGAGAGACTCTCCAAGCAGACTCCATGGACTCCATGCTGTCAGCACAGAGCCCGACACAGGGCTCAATCCTACAAACTGTGAAATCATGACCTGAGCCGAGATCAACAGTTGAATGCGTAACCGACTGAGCCATCCAGGCGCCCCAATAAAATGATATTTTAACTTCAGCGCATAGGAAGAGAAGACACAAACCATGTAGATTATCTGAGAGAAGAGTATTCTGGACAAAGGGGAAAGCAAATGCAAAGGCCCTGAGGTCAGCGTATGCCTCGTGAGTTCAAGGAAGAGCAAGGAGGCCAATCCGGCTGGAGTAGACTGAGAAGTTTAGAAAGAAATAGATGAGATCAATGAGGGATTCTGAAAGATCACGTGGGTTCTTACAAAGCCATTAAAGGACACTGACTTGTACTCTGAGTGAGACGGGGAACCACTGGAGGATTTTGAGTAGAAGGAAGATACCATCTGACATTTTTAAAAAGCACTCTGCTAAGTTAAGGACAGATCTGGGGAGGAGACAAGAGAGCAGGAGCTAGGAGACGCACAGGGAGACTGAGGCAGAAATTCAGCGGCGGAGGGGGGTAGCCAGGGGCGATGGCTGGAGCCCAGGTGATGGACGTGGGGAAAGTGACCGCATTCTGGACAGGGCTTGAGGCTGGAGCCCACAGGATTGGTAGGCAAACAGTCCTCAGCTACAGAAAAAGATTACAGGGAGGAGGGTATCAGCGGTGATTCTAGAGAGGCAGCCCCTCTCAGAAGGTGACCTGGGAGCCTTGGTCTGAGATCTGAGCAGGAGCTCCTTTGGTGACGACTATACCAATTCCTTGTCCAGTCATCTACAGCCTCCTGACAACAAGGAGAAGGAAGGGAAGTGAGTGGTGGCCGCTTTCCCCCGGGAAGAGGAGAAACTTTGCCGCAAAGAGCTGGAAACAGCCCAAAGAGCCGTGTATGTATCTGCAACCCAAACAGCTTTGCTGTTATGGGTCTGTTTGTCATAGATCAGTTAGTGGGTAGATTGCTTCAGCTGGAAATGGAGATTTAGACAATGCCAGAGCGGATAATGGTGCCCGCACGCTGCCAGGCGCTAATCAGGACTCGGCAACGATGCTGCTGTGCCGATGGAAGTGTGAGCATTTGGAGTTATTACTCAAGGCTTGTCTCTGCAATTAGATGATTGCATAACCTTAATATGATCAATCCTGCCGGATGTGAATTGTGCAGCTGTAACCACAAAATAAGGTGGCATTTCTGTTTTCTTGTTGAACGCAAACATTATATATGCGCAAGTCATAATTTTATAACGGTTGCTTTTGGCAAGAAAGAGCTTTGTCAGTCAGAAGACGCAGTTGAGAAAAGAAAATATGTGTGTATGGGGGGGGGCACTCGCATGCCATGCAAGAGCTTAAAGAGACAGTCCTAATGTCAGGCTTCGTCTTGGGAAATATTGCTCTGCGGGTTTAGCTTCTTCTCTTGTTCCCTTTGTACACGTTGATTTTGAGGCCAGGAAGTTGGGAAACTTGGAGCCCCTCTGGAGCCCTCCCGGGACAACACAGCTTTGCTCTCACACATGCACCACATTGAGAGTCACAGGGAATCAGCTGGATATTCATCAGCAATTGCACGTTACACCCCGTTCATCAAGCCTCATTGTTCGGTGGGGACGTGAGCTACGACTTAGGCTCTTCCGATTCGAGATCCTTGCAGAAATCTTAGCCCAGCCCCCCGGGGGCCCAGCTCGAGGGACTGCAGGGACACAGCCCTCAAATGCCCTCTCCACCTCACCGGCTCAGGGGGCCTAGAGCGAGCGGTGACAAACCAATGTGGAGACCAATGTTGGGGATCTCCAGGTGTCTCCTCTGTCTCTGGCCCCATCCTCCAGGGACACAGAATCCAGAGGAAGGAAAAAGCCTGGAGGTCAGGAGTTGTTCTGTGTTGGGTCAAGGCTCCGCACGAGCCAGGAGGATGAGACAGAGAGAAGGAGATGGGATGGGAGCAAGGGCGCACAGAGACGGGTTAAAGAAAAAAGCAGCGGGAAGGGGTGTCAGAAGACGAACCCCGGGGGCCAAGTGAGTGCCTAAGAGGTGGGGGTGGGGGTGCTGAACGACAGTATCTGACCCGGGGTTTTAATGTCATGACAGGAACGAACAACAAAGCCAAGTGTGCAGGCTGGCTGCGGTCCCTGGGGAACGGACGCAGAGGTGCAGACCATCATGCAGGAGGTCTCTCGGGGCAGGGTGGAGGGGGGATGAGCGTGCCTGGGGCCAATGCCCGTGGGGAAGGGCAGGTGGGCACAGGGAGAGATGGGTGGTGATGAGTCCCAACCACACGCCCTCAGCTGGCCTCAGGGGAGAGCTCCGAGGCCGGGAACCCCCTTCAGCGTTGTTCTAAGCTGGGCACAGGGGCCATGCCTTAACACCCTGCACTGACCAGCCCCCCCCCCCATGCGGGCGGCTCCAGGAGGGACACGTGACCAGCCGGGGAAATTCCTGAAGACGGCTGACAGTGGAGAGCTACCAGCTGCCAACCTCCCGGCGGCCGGAGGAATAGAGCCTTCGGCCCCGGACGAGGGGCCAACACCAAGTAAGGAGTCTGAGAGTATTACAAACTAAAGCCGGGCGGAAGCCAGAGACTGTCCTGAGGTGACAAAGAATCAGGTGTGGGCCAGGGCGCAGGTGTTAATTAACGAAGTGTGAGCCAATGAGCTGCTTGCTGCTTCCAGGACAGACGCAGGCTCACCTGGGGTCCCCCAATTTCAAGCTCCAACTCCCCCCCAAGCCACCACCTATCTTAGACCTTTGCAAATGGCCAAGCGGGTGGAAGCAAAAGACTAGAAGGGCAGGCACCTGAGGAGCACGCCCCTCCCACAACACGACCAGCATGATCATCTGGCAGCTCATGTTTGCAGAGCACCCAAGGTATGCTGTCCTCACCAGCCTTGAAGACAGGCTTAGGAGCGGGGCACCCGGGTGGCTCAGTTAAGCGTCCGACTTCGGCTCAGGTCATGATCTTGTGGTTCCTGAGTTTGAGGCCGTGTCTGGTAGAGCCTGGAGCCTGCTTCAGATTCTGTGTCTCCCTCTCTCTCTGCCCCTCCCCTGCTCATGATCTCTCTCTCTCTCTCTCTCTCTCTCTCTCTCTCTCAAAAATAAACATTTAAAAAAAGGCTCGTAAGCAACCCCACAAAGATCACTGGAGTCAGAGGCAAGGCTGGGTTTCCCCGTAGCCAGTGAGTCCTCATCCTCCACCTCCAACCCACACCTCTCTCCTGAGTGCCACATCCACACACTCGTTCCCCCATAAACACCTCTGCTCGGACGTCCACAGGACACCCAGACTCACGCGTCCTATGTCACCCTCGTTGCCTGTCCTCAAACCTGGGTGCCGTTTTCTGTTCCGGATTTCAGTAAATGGCGTGACATCCACCCATTTGGACAGGGCAAAGCACATCATATCTGGCTCCTGGCGCCCCTCAAACCCTACGTCCAACGGGTCCTGTGGGGTCTACCTCCTTCCCAAGTCCAGAACCCACATCCCTCCCTGCCTGTCACTCTACCCTCTGTAAGCCCCCTTGTCTCCAGGAAGCAATTCTCCCAGTTAAATCTTCCTGCCCCCAAACTTGCCCGCCTCCCAATACCTCCTCTTTGTATATCCAGAGGATCTTCCTAAAACGTGAACGTGATCACAACTCTCCTTCGCTTAAAACCCTTCTCCATCTGCCCCACTGCCTTCAAGATAAAGTCTGCATGCCTTTGCACATCAAAAACTCTTCCCGGGGCACCTGGGTGGCTCAGTCGGCTAAGCATCCGACTTCAGCTCAGGTCATGATCTCACAGTTCGTGAGTTCGAGCCCCGCGTCGGGCTCTGTGCTGACGGCTCAGAGCCTGGAGCCTGTTTCAGATTCTGTGTCTCCCTCTCCCTCTGACCCTCCCCCGTTCATGCTCTGTCTCTCTCTGTCTCAATTAAAAAAAAAAAAAAACTCTTCCCGATCTTTTTTGTGGCTCCCATGTCTATATGAAGTCCCATCTCTAGATATTCTCTCTCTCCCTCTCTCCCTCTTCTCTCCTTCACTTTCCCTCTCTCTCTCCCTCTCTCCAGCCCTCCTTCTTTCCCCATATCTCCCTCTCTCTCCCCCTCTCTTCCCTCCCTCTCTCCTCTTTCTCTCTCTCCCCATCTTCCTCTCTCTCTCTCTCTCTCTCTCCTTCTCACCTGCACACACACCCCTACACCTACAGTTACACTCCACATTGGTGCTGCTCAGTGCAGAGTCATTAGTCACACAGAGCTATTGGGCACTTTCGAGTGTGCCTAACTCAAATTGAGATATGCTAATATTTGGGTTAATTAGCATTAATATTTGGTTAATTAATTGGTTTTACCTGTTTCTTTTCACTTTGTAAATGTGGCTGCTAGAAACTTTTAAGTCACACACATGGTCTGCCTTCTGTTTCCGTGAGACAGGGCTGCACGAGCCCCTTGGGGATGGAAGGAACACCCTCCCATCCACCAATTCCTAGGACTTTTCTCAGCTCAGGAGGCAGAGAACATGTCCCATCTACGCAATTCAACTGACCTAAAGCAAAGGAAACTGTCAGTCAGAGTCTCACCCTCTGTCTTAAAGTGGTAGTCAGCAGGGGGGTCCCCCTCTCTCGGGTACCGGTAAGCCCTAGGCAGGTGTCGGGGGGGGGCGGGTGGCATCTCTCAGGTACCAGTAAGCCCTGGGCAGACCAACCACAGAAGAACCGGGGTTCTGCACACAGCGCCAAGGACTATCCCCCGCTGTGAGAGGAAAAACCAGCCAGTCTGACTCTGAGAGCCACTGATCAGTGAGTGCCACACGGTGTGGGTTCGGATAGCATGGTGGGGAAGGGATCTACCCCCACAGGTCAGAGGGATGGGGTCACCCCAACATGGGGAGTAGCTGTTACTGGGCTCCAGAAAGGACTAAACAGAATGGCTTTCTCCAAGGCAGAAGGAAGAATGGACCTTAAGAAAGGGAGCGAGGTTCACAACCCCCTCTGAGCACCTGTTTTATTGTTGCTATTCTTTCTGGGGCTCCCTGAACAGCCATACGCCACGGAGTTCTGAATGTTTCCTATCAGCTACCATCCACACTGCAATAATGTCTACCTCACGCGAACAGCCTTGCATGGCAGGAACCGGGGGGGGGGGGGGGGAGGCGGGGGGCGGAGGCAGGAGAGGGAAGTATGGTCTCCCCCTCATGCTACTTCCGAGGGGCAGCCTCACACTGATGGGGCCAGGCCTCCCAGGGCTCCCGGAATGAGCAGATGTCCACGGGGGCACTGGGAGCAGCCAGGAGGAGCACTGAGCAAGGAGCTGAAAAGTGGTGAAGAGGTTCAGGAGCAGCTGTGAGACAACTGCCCACTTCCCCAGTCCTCTCTGGAGGAAGATGGTCCTGGAAGGGAGACTCACTCTTACCCCATCCCGCTGCCCCTTCTTTCTGGGCTTCGCGTCCCCCCCTGGCTGCTGCCACCTCACTCATCTTCGGATCTGAGTCCAGGCATCACCTCCTCCAGCAAGTCTTCACAGATGCCCTCATCCTGGGTGAGGCATCCATCCTCAGTGTTCCCATCGGCCCCATTCCCGACTCCATGGTCGCCGTCTGCCTGTTTGACTCAATTCCTCAGCCATGGACACGGCAGAAAAGGCAGGAAGCTGATGTGATTTATCCTTATCATCCAGTGCCCAGCTCAGGCTCTAACTCACAGTAGCTGCTCCGTGAATGTTTGCTGGGTAAATGAGTGGTACCAGACAGATCTCAGATACGAGAGAAGCATCCTACATGTGCCCTGTCTTCAGGCCCGTCTGAAGTTTGGCTCCCTCCTAGCTCCAAGGAACTGCCGATTTCCAGCTTGACCATCTGCACTTTCCAGAAGCAGCCCCTGCTGTCTCCAGAGCTCCAGGCCAGGAGGGGACGATGGGCACGTGTCAAGAGGCCCTATGATGAGAATTTTTCCTAATTCTCCTGTCACTTAAACAAACTGGGATCCTGATTGATAGAAGAGCCATTTTTACAAAGACTGGGAAAAATGGCTTTTAATATCAGTTTTTAAGGAAGAAAGTATGGCCCCTATAAACTGTTAAACTTCGCTTTATTGACCATAAATCTGTATTTTGCTCAATGCAAAAGTTTTTCATCTTGTACACAAAAATGCTGAAGCAGCGGCAGCTGCCGAAAACAAGAAGTTTTCTCTTACGGACAATTTATATGAAAAAGTTATTGAATTTCTGGTTAGGGAGGCCAGGCCAGGCGTCTCATGGTGCATGCTGGACACGGCCCTTTGCTGATCAATGTCAGGAGAAAATTAACCAACTGTGAGTCTATTAAGTTGTGGGCACCAGGGATTTCAAAGCCCAGAGCAAAGATGGGTTTCTCCCTAAGGACATGAACCTGAGGCTCTCTTTGCTGAAGGTGCAGCCAGCCTTTCTGCCAAAGGAGGGGAGGCAGGAGCTGGTTTGGGCGGGGGGGGAGCCCGCCAGCAACTGGGTGCTTTCCTGGTTATAGTCTCTTTCCATCCCTGGAACCACCCCAGGAGGTAGGCATCATCTGCCACCTTTTGGAAATGAGCAAATGGAAATTTAGAGAGTGTGAGAAATCCATTCAAAGCCTTGCAGCTGGGAAGTGTCAGATTAATTTCTCTGAGCCTCAGTTTCCCTGTCCATAAAATTTATCCGAAAGTACTTAGCTCAGGACTGGCATGCAGTTGGTGCTCAGAAGATGTCCGCTTTCTTGCAGAGGTCAGGGATCTGAAGCCAAGTCTGGCCGACACTAACACCCAAACTTTCTCTCCTGGAGAAATTGCCTCCTTATCAATTTCCCTGAAACCAGTTTCCTTAAGGAAGTGGGGTCGTTGGACCTCCTGGGTATACATGAGGCAAAGGAGCAATATTCTTTCTGCACAAAGGAAGCCAACACATCATGAAAAGTATGCATTTTGACAAGGAGCTAGCAGGCTCCTTAAAAGTGCCTCCTCTCAGTGCTTCAAGTGCCAGAAAATTTACCATTAGAGCTACACATTCTTGAATTAAGGCATCATCCTGTGTCAAAATGAAAATACTCCTGGTTGAGCTCACATCTGGCTGAGTGTCCAACTCTTGATTTCGGTTCAGGTCATGATCTCACAGTCAGTCATGAGATCGAGCCCTGCATCAGGTTCTGAGTTGGGTGTGGAGCTTGCTTAAGATTCTCTCTCTTTCTCTCTCTCCCTCTGGCCCTCCCAGCTGCCTCTCTCTCTCCCTCTCCCTCCCTCTCTCTCTCTCTCTCTCATAATATCAGAGCTAGAAAGAGCCCTCTGGGATTATCTAGTCCAAGAACAGCATGCAGAATACATCTAGTGAATCAAGTCCTGCTGATTGGTTGTTCCTGCCCAAAGCACTGTGTTAAGATTCTGAGGTAGGAACTAGGCTGTAGAAAAGAATGCAGTATTCCATTAGTAAGGTCTGCTGTAGGCAGGAAAGCAACTTGGCGGAGAAGCCTGTGAAAGCCTCTTCCATGGTCTCCTAACCTCCAATCTCTGCTTTCTCCTTGCCTCCTGCAACTTACCGCCTCAATAAAGCTGCCAAAGTGACCTTCCTAACACACAGATATGATCACAGTGATCCCCCAGTTCAACACCCTTTGATGCACCAGTAGGACAAAATGCAAAGCCCTTCATGACCCATCGCTGCTTCTCTCTCTAGCTTCACCTCCCACCATTTCCTTCACATGTTATACCCAGGGAGTCCTGAGCCGCTCTGACTTGCCCAAGACGCCCGGTTTTCTCACACCACCACATTTTGCACACCAGCCTACATAGAACAGTTCCTCTCAACCTACCCAAACAGCAAACTCCTATTCATTCCTCAAAACCCAACTCCAGAATGAACCCTGTGAAGCCTCTCTTAACTCCCCCAGTAGACTTACGTTCTCCTCCTCCAGTGCTGCCCATGCACCTTTTATATTCCTCCATGAAGCCCTTATTGCATTGCTGTGAGTCTCTGAAGGGCAGGGACACAATATTTAATTTTCCTCTGTGCCCTAAGCATGCAGCTTAGACCCCAGCACAACAGCAAGCAAAAATATTTGAGTGTATGAATGGATATTTGAGTGTATGAATGGATAACTTTCCTTCCCAATGCATATGCCTGTTCATCAACCTTGGAAACCGGACTGACCTTTCAAATATACACATTATTCTGCCGACAGACTCTTACTGAGGTCACTGCTAGGAGCAAGGAATTATGGAAGCAAACACAGTCTCTCCCTCATGGAGCTTGTAGTCTGGTGGGAAAGACAACTAACACACAAGAGAGAGACAAGTGCATAAGTAATTACAAATGAGGAAGGTGTGGTGGGGATTAACACAGCGCTGTGACAATAGGAAGGGTGAACCACTTAGCTGGGGTTCTGGAGAAAATAATAGGGTCAGACCTGCAGGATGCAAAGGAACCATCTGTGGAAGCTGGCGGAAAGGATCCTAAGCACACAGCACCCCAGGCCTGCAGAAGAGATCTGTGAAGTTGTCAAGTCACTAAAGAACTCAATGTGTCTGGACCTGAAATGTAACCAGAGAGGCAAGAGTGAGTAAAGGAAGGGAAGGGAAGGTTGGGCTAAGGCTGGAGAGAGGGGCAGAGGCCCAATCCTGAAAAGCCTTACCCAGGAAAAGAGGTTGGATTTTGTGCTAAAGGCAATAGGGAGCCATGGGAGGGATTTGAGCAGGAGAGTGTCAAGATCGGATTTACTTTTTAAAGAGATCACTCTGACTTTTATGTAGTAAATGGTTCATTGAGAGGACATTGCAGTCACTGGGACAAGAGATGATGTTAGCTTGGCCACAGGTGGTGGAAAGAAGTTGATGGACCCGGAGCATGTTTTGAAGAGAAAGGCAATAGGACATGATATAAGGTCTACACCCACCTGGCTCCCTTTCATACAGTTTAGCACAAAAGCCCCAAAGACAGCCTCTCATCATGTGACACTATCCCCCTCACCACCACCACCGCCACCCCCCACTGCCCCTTTGGTCTTCTGACTTTAGTCGAGACAGTTTGCTCCATCCAGCAAAAGACAAGTGGACAGGAAGCACCCAGCACCGGGATGAAATCACTCGGGTGGATGGAACCCCTGCCCAACCTGAGCCACTGGAATCACTAAGCAGAGCTGGCACAGAGTAAGCCCAAAAGCAATTGTCACATATAAAATAGAAGATGCCCCCCTTTCTAACCATACCTTGTTAGCAGTTGAACTCAAATACCAAAAATGGTGGTGTTGGGGGGTGTGGGCTTCAAAGACCTACAAGGGATGCAGAAAAAAAAGTATAGGGCAAAAGAAATTGACCACATTGGGGTAGGCCTGCTTCTCCTTCTAGGCCTTAGAGAATAGATGAAGATCTTCACGTCCAGTTTTTGAGTTGGGTGTTGAGGTCACAGACGTTTGTTTCACCACTCTGTATAGCTTGGGTATAATATATATTTATCTGTGTGCATCAAATGCTATATCTTTAAAAGGAGGAAGATAGCTTTTGAGGGAAAAAGGTGGACTTACTTCCATCTATTCAACATCCAATGAGCAAATAATGTAAAAGCTGAAGCAACATGGTTAGCAGCTTTGAGTTCATGAGCTGAGCCCTAGTAGACAGGTCAGAACAAAGGTTTGGATTCAAATTCCTGGTTCGTTTTTTCACTCAGTAAGTATTGGCTGATGCATGCTCTGTGCTAGGTGCTTAGAGCCGCCGCTGAAGAGCTTCCGGGCCAGGGGGCAAGGCTGAGCTGGAAAGAAAGCATCACTGGAGGACTTAGTGTTAAGTGCTGATTAAAGCCTGTTCCAAGCCAGCCAGGAGGGATTAGGGAAGGCTTCCCAGAGCAGATGACAAAGACACTGATCCTACAGAATGCACAGAAACCTTTCAAGGGGACAAAACAGTGGTGAGCCAGTTGGTGCCAGCTGGTGCCATTGAACCAATTATGTGTGTTCTTTCCAATTTCTCTCTGTGCATCATGTAGGTAACTTGGAATCAACTGTGTCAGGAAGAGTTACACCACCGAAATTGGCAAATGCTATAAATCAGGGTTGGGTTTTTTTCCCAGCACACCACTGGAGGTGAGCACTGACAGATCCTGGAAGACTTGTATTGTGCATGATGTGGGGCCATGGGGAAAGGTGAGGACAAAGTCAAAGGCCATGGAAGACATTCCTGGGCCAAGACTTTTGGGGTAAAAGGCAGTCTGGAGTGCGACATACCTGAGTTTGAGTCCCAGCTTTGCTACTTCCCGGAAGATGGTCCTGGCAAACATTTCACCTCTCAAAACCTCAGCTTCCCCATCAGGAATGACAATTGGGCCAGGTGCTGTAGGTAAAGTGCTTACCACCGTACCTGCTGCTTTGTGAGTGCACAACATCGATGACCTACGCTTAGGCTGTAATTTTTATTTAAGTAGGCTCTACACCCAACGTGGGGCTCGAACTCATAACCCTGAGATCAAGAGTCACATGCTCCACCGACTGAGCCAGTCAGGTGCCCCCAGGCTGTAATTTTTTATTTAGTGTTTCAAGGATAAGAAGCAAATGTTGGCAATGATTAAGGGAGAATCTTCTAATCCTACCTGCCCGTGAATAGGTACTGGTAAAAGGGCAGCTCCCGGGAAGAGAAGTGGTTTATAAAACACTCAAAATTTAAATTAAAAAAAAAAACCTCCAAATTGAAATTGTCATGTGAAAGAGGAGAAAATGGCATTCAGTAAGTATGTGTAAACTCAGCACCGATCCGTAGTGAGTTTTTAATAAATTACATAGCTTTAGTCCTTGTTTCAAGAAACTTCCTCCAGATGCCAGATCGACACGAAAACCTCAAATGGGGCAGTGCCTTTTTGAAGGTTCTCCTCACTGCCCTGTGTCAAGGGAGCTCTTTCCACTATGGCCGGTGGCAGCAAGAACCTTTCCCAACTCTGTATAAGCTGTGAGGATTATAATCCCTGCCCCTTTCCACTGATCCTTTCCCCGGCCACGGGTCGTTTCTGCACACCTGTTTACAGATCATTCATTACTCAGTCAGAGATTCAAGGGGACCCTTCTGCAGCCAAGATCTCTCTCTCTCTCTCTGTCTGTCTCTCTGTCTCTCTCTCTCTCTCTCTCTCTCACTTTTGCTTCCATGCTTGCTCTCTCTTCTCCAGTAGTTTTTTCCCTGAAAATTCTAGCAAGCTTGGTCTCCCTGAACTGCAAACCCTGTCCTGTCCACTCAGTGAGACAAGTGGGCTCCATGTGGGTTTTGCCTCTCGCCACTAACCCGGAACTCTCTCCAGCAAGGTGAGCAGAAGCCATCATACGGCTCACCTGGTTTGCTTCTCTTTTCTAAGGGAAAACCATGTACCCTCTGCCATGCGAAGTCTGGGCACTTTTCATTTATTTGGATGTTTCATTATTTAAGGCAAGAGGGTGAATTCAGTCAGATCATGACCAGAAGCAAAAATCTCCAGAAGGATGTTTTAAAGCTACAGAAAACAAGGAAAAGGGGACAGAGTGGAGATTACATGCAAAGAGCACAAAATATGTGGTCGATAAACATCTGTTGGATCAAAAGGAACAGCCACTGACTAAAGTCAATTTAAATTTTTTATTGGGAGAAACAGCCCTGCCTAGAATAGGGTGGGAAGGAAAACAGCCACATACAGTCCCTGGGGAGTGTGTGTGTGTGTGTGTGTGTGTGTGTGTGTGTGCGCGCACAGCAAGCCTGCTGAACCTGATCAGCCAAGGTCATAAGGAAAAGATGAGAGAATCGTGACCTTGGGATAAAGTCCATCAGGGAAGATAGAAACCCATGCTTCTAGAGACCAACGATCGTGAGACCTGACCAGAAAGCACAGTGCATTGTGGAAAGACCTGGTTAAGGAGATGACAGACAGCAGAGAACATTAGACCAGGAATACCAAATGCATGGCAAACTTACTGTCATTTCTTCCTCCCATAGCCAGGACACATATCACTTACCAACCACAGCTCCCGCATCACGGAGCCCACAGCTCCGCCAACCATCTCTTCACCACCTGGTCATGGCCAGCTTGGAAGTTAATAATGTTTATTTATTTTTGAGAGAGACAGAGAGACAGAGAGAGCTCGAGTGGGGGCGGGGGATAGGCAGAGAGAGAGAGGGAGACACAGAATCCGAAGCAGATTCCAGGCTCCGAGCTGTCAGCACAGAGCCCCACGTGGGGCTCGAACTCACCAACCATGAGATCATGACCTGAGCCAAAGTCGGACTTAACCGACTAAGCCACTCAGGTGCCCCAGCCAGCTTCGAAGTCAAAACCACTTTTCCTTACCAGATTCAGACACGTATATACCATTTTTGTGGCAGCCATGTTGGTGTGGTGGTGGGAAAAGAAATGTAAATATGAATTTCTAAGTAATTCCGCATGCATTCGTATATTCTCCGATAGTCCGTAAGCACACACGACGTTTACACGTGTTTACATAAATATTTACTTATCCATACAAGAGAGCTTTACCATTAAAAACCTGTTGGAATGAAATGAGGTACAAGAGAAGAGAATGCTCTGGAAAGCATAAGTGTCTGTACTTCAGAAGACCACACCATGAGTCTTCTGTCCTCTGTCCGTCTGGTTTCCTGCGAAGATTAAGGAAATCTGTGCTCTATCTCCCAGATTCCTGGTGAAAAATGATGTCTCTTCCCTCCTGATCCCACATCCAGCTGTATATAAGGTGACTGGACATCCCAGTGTGCCTGAGATGGGGACATTTGGTGCTAAAACTAGGGAAGTCCCAAGCAAACCAGGATAAGTGGTCACCCTAGATGTGGGGATGAAGGAGAGCCAGCAGTCCTGCCCACCCGCCCCCCCCCCCCCCCCGCCGCCCCGGGATACAAGCCAGAGAAAAACTAGGACCCAAGAGAGCATTCTCTTTAACACCGTCCAACCCTCCACTCCAGTTCATGGGAGCTGAGCCCCCAGATGCCCTCCCCTCCCATAGGATCCCAGAGGGGATTTCACATCATTGCCCCTCCTCCGATGCCTGTGCCCTTGCCTCCCTGCCCATCTGTGCTCCTCTGTTCCCTCCGGGTGGGTCTCCCCAACCAGTGAGTACCTTTTTCAAGTTTCCGAAAATCAGCCTGCTTCTCCCCATTTCTACCAGCCTTCTCCCTCATCTTCCTATTTTACCTTCTCCACAACACTTTTGAAACAAAGCAGAGGATGTCTTAGTCCATTCAGGCTACTTTAACAGACTACCGCAGCCCGGGTGGCTTGAAAACAAAAGAAATGTATTTCTCCCCATTCTGGGGTCTGGAAAGCCCAAGATCAAGGTGCCAGCATGGCTGCATTCTCTGATAAGGGCCCTCGTCCTGGTTCATAGCCGCTGCCTTCTCTCTGTGACTTCACATGATGGAAAGGGCTCAGGAGTTCTCTGGGAAGGCATTCATCTGCTCTCAGGGTCTAAGCACCTCCCAAAGGTCTCCTCTCCTAACACCATGATCTTTAGGAGTGAAGATTTCGACATATGAACTGGTTGCGGGGGTGGGGGAGGGAAGCACATTTATTTAGATGATGCCGAAGGATAAAGAAATGAATAAAAATTTTGAATCTGAGCATCTATTTTATAACAGACCCTGTGCTGGCTGCTTGGATACAGGGCACAAAAACAAACACATCAGGGCCCAGCCCATAAGGAGGTCAGCGCTGGGAGCACAGGGGAGAGGGGAAAGGTGGAGGACGCCTAAACAATTATACTATAATATTATACTAGCTAATATGTATGGAGAGCATACTCTTTGTAGAAGACACCGTGTAAGTCCCCACAACAGCCCTCTAGATTGACAGTCTTCATTTTCCACCTGAAGAAACCAAGATTCAGAACAGTTAAATAATTTGCTCAACCCGCTCAGTCCTAGCGAGTGATGGAGCTAAATCTGAACCTCGGCTTGCCACAAAACTCACTCTATTGTGGAAATGCAAAGGGAAGAGAATGTTCTTTCTACCTGGCAGGAGGGAGATCAGAAAGCCTTCATAGAGGAGGTGACTCTTGAGCTGTATTTTTAAGGGTGAGGAGTTCACCAGGTGGACAGGAAGAGGGAGACAGAGGCATTGATGGAACTCAATTGAGAACTCCCAATATTGAGAGGACAAGTAATATACTAGCATCACAGTTTCACCGCGGATGCATATAGGGGAGAGGTGTGCAACAGGGCAGAGAGGGGTGGAAGTCAGATCCTGAATACTGCATTGCTAAGAAGCTTGCATTTGACCCTGAAGGGACGGAAAGTCATCGAATGCTTTAGGCAGGAGAGACACACGATTGGATTTGTATTTTAGAAACACATCATGATATGGGGCGCTTGGGTGGGTCAGTCGGTTAAGCGTCTGACTTTGGTTCAGGTCATGATCTCATGATCCATGAGTTCAAGCCCCCACGTCGGGCTCTGTGCTGACAGCTCAGAGCCTGGAGCCTGCTTTGGATTCTGTGTCTTCCTTTCTCTCCTCTCTCTCTCTCTCTCTCTCTCTCTGCCCCTTCCCACCCTTTCTCAAAAATAATAAACATTTAAAAAATTTATAAAACAAAAGAAACACATCATGAGAGAGATGGAGTTGGGGTGGGCTGATCTGAAGGCTGAAACAATTATCCAAGGAAGAGATGTTGGAGAAAATGAACTAAGGCAGGGCCAGTGGGGTAAACCAGAGGTAACAAATACAAGAGAGATTTAGGAAGTCAGCCTGTCCATTGACTATTGGCTATGAGATGAATGAAGGCAGAGAGGCAGATTTAGAGGGAAAGGTGCCACCAGCCTGAGCTTGGCTATCTGGGGGACATCCAAGTGGAGATGTCCCCCAGGCATGCGCAAGAGGGTAAAAGTCAGGAAGCAGGGCAGCACTAAAACATGGACCTCAGATGAGATCCGTAGGACATCTGTGAGGTGCATTCCAGTGTCCCACCTGCAAGTGCCTCCCTATGACACAGCAAGCGGGACCCCAAGGACCTGCCTCCCCCACCACATCTCTCTCACTCTTCCAAAATGGCGCACCGAGAATGGAGTGCCTTCATGGAAGCTCCAACATCTTATTAAGAAATAAAGTCGGGGGGCTCCTGGGTGGCTCAGTTGGTTAAGCCTCTGATTCTTGGTTTCAGCTCAGGTTGTGATCTCACATTTTCTGAGTTCGAGCCCCATGTCCAGCTCTATGCTGACAGAGCAGAGCCTGCTTAAGATCCTCTCTCTCCCTCTCTCTCTGCCCTCCCCTGCTCACTCAAGCACTCTCTCTCTCTCTCAAAAATAAAAAAAATAAATTAAAAAACATTAGAAGTCAGTCACCTGGATGGCTCTTGATTTTAGCATCTGACTTGAGTTGAGCATCTGACTCTTGATTTCGATTCAGGGCATGATCCCAGGGTCGTGGGATCAAGCCCAGCATCAGGCTCTGCACTGAGCATAGAGTCTGCCTGGGACTCAATCTCTCTCTCTAAGTAAAACTAATTCATTCATTCAAAGAAAGCCAGAATCCTAGAGGCCACATCTGCGGTTTGTTCATTTCCTTTCATCCTCACACACGTTTCTAGTAGTCTCTTCGTCTGAGGAAGTAAGTCAAGGGGAATGAACAAGGACTTGGCCATTATCATATGTTGGGGACCTACCACCCTGGTCACATGGGTTAACTCCTTCAGTCCCTGCAACAGTCTCATCCCCGTTTTGCAGGCCAGAACTTCAAGGCTCGAAGAGGTTGCTAAACCTCCCTGGGGCACATAGCACATAACTTCCCAGGTACTATTGGAACTCAAATCTTTCTAGGGCCAAAGCCTTAGCCATGACTTCTTTGCTCCCACATGCGGGCCCCAAAGCACCAATGGCATGTGATGACGTCTTCACTCTCCCACAACGCAGGGGCCAAATATTCGATAGACTTGCGTGATTGTCAACTGCTTTGCCCTAGGGCAAACTTCCTTTCTCTTGAAATCATGTTCTTCCCATGAACTGATGGGTGTTAACCTCATTTTAACTTAATTGCCTCTCGAAAGCCCCTACCTCCAAAGATGGTCACCCTCTAAGGTACTGGGGGTAGGACTTCAATATAGGAATTTGGAGGGGTCACAGCTCAGCCCATAACAAAGATACCCTCTGCAAAGCACTTTGGCCACCTGTGCTCAGGAATGGGCCGTCTTTCTGGTCAGTGCCCTCTCTCAACCAGAGAGATGCCCACTGCATCTCCCTATCTGTTTTCCACCCTCTCCACCCTCTCCTCCCAAATGAGGCCATAATGGAACCATCCAGGCCTTCCAAGCTAGACCAGAAGATGGCAGATTGCAGGCTCTTTGTTCGCTGGCCTCATGGACCCTCCCGGGGCTTCCTAGCACACACCATCCCTAGTGGCACCCATGGATGCCAGAAGTCAAGGCCTTCCGTGTGGCTGTGTGGTCAGGCAGAGACGTGCTTCCACAGAGCAAAGCAGAGATGCCATCAGGGAGGAGGCTCAAGAGTCCCGAAGCTGGACTATTAGCTGATGGCAAATCGAACCATCCCTGCTGACAGGATGTCCTGAGCCCACGGGTACAAGCCAAAGCCTGCAGGTAAATCCTCCTGGCCTGATCCAGGTGAGGTGACCAAGCGATAGGTGAGGAGCTGACAGCAGGCTCCAAATCTCATGCCTCCAGACCCAGGCACCCTGATGGCTGAAGAAAGGAGAGAGAAAAATCACTCTGTGTTAGGGCTCCCTGGGAGCTGACAGCTTTTGCATACCCTCCCTCATGTGATCCTTGCGACAACCCATTTCTAAATTAAGCAGCTCAGCAGGGTGCCTGGGTGGCTCAGCTGGTTGAGCATCCACCTCTCAATTTCCGCTCAGGTCGTGATCTCACAGTTCATGAGTTTGAGCCCCACATCAGGCTCTGTGCTGATGGCGTGGAGCCTGCTTGGGATCCTCTTTCTCCTCTCTGTCTGCCCCGACCCTGCTTCTGCTCTCTCTCTCTCTCTCGCTTGCTCTCAAAATTAAGTAATTAAACGTTAAAAAAATTAAAAAAAACAAAATCAAAATTAAAAAAGCAACTCAGGAAAGCCAAATCACAAAGCTTGGAAGTTGATGGAGCAGGATTCAAATCCAAGTCTATCTGCCTCCAAAGTGTGTTCTTTCTTTACTCCACCTTCCATGAAGAACCCCTCTCCCTCATCTCTAAGGAATACAGAGGAATGTGAGGGGCTCCAGAAGTCTGGAGCATGAATATCACCACCCCCAGGGTAAGTATGGATTCTGGAAACTGTAGGCAAGAAGAGTTTGGTGACTGGGTTTGAGGAACATGCACCGAGATGTTTCTCTGTTTTCCAGCAGCTTCTGTCTCACATCAGCCCAATCTCCACCCTCCCCTGAGACAAGGGAGCTCAAAGATCAGCTCTGTGCTTGCAATGGAAGGGAGAGAAATGCGGCATGAACACAAACAGAGGCAGCAAGAGCCCTTCCTGCCGGTGCCCCCCGCCCCGCCCCCCTCACCCCTCACCCCTCACTCCAACATTCCTGCCACAAAGCAGCCAGAGGCTCTTCCCAAAATGCAGGTCTGAACACCTCACTTTTCTGCCTAAATTCTCAGTTATGATCACACTGTGGTTCAGGATAAAACCCAAACTCCTCACCCTCCAAGGCTCCTTCCCACACCCCCAAGACTCCACCCTGCTCGTCTTTGTCTGCACAAACACACACATCTGAGGGCAGGACCGTGGCCCCAGTCGCCGGCACACAGAGAAGGCGCTCGGCGAGGCCGGGTGACTGGGTAGATGGCAGAGCGAATGAACCAACAGCAGCAGAGGGTGTGAGGGGTCCTGGTTTAACTGCTCTCCAGGCCGTGACACGGGGCGGAGAGTCCTCCTTCTGTGTCTCTGGCCTAGATTCTCGGAGCGCCCCCCACCCAGCCCGCAGATGAAGACAGACAGGGAGAGATTTGGGGCCCTGAGCAGTGAGCATCACTGCCCCCCGGGGATTCCCTCAGCCTGAGTGCAACAGTGGCCGCTGGCTGCAAGAAAGGGGTGAGCCCAGGACAGAAAGGAAATGGGGGGACACAGGGCAGGCACTGGCAAGGCCCAGAAGTTCCCCATCCACATCGAGCTCTCTCAAGTTCACCAAACACCAACTCAACCTGTCGCCTGAGTTTCCCTGCCCCTGTCTCTTCGGGCCTCTTGCCCATTTTTCTCTCCGTCTTGTCCCTTCCCCGTACAAAACTGGTCTGATCTTAGAATCAAGGGCAAAGGGCGGGGATGAGGCAGTGGCATCATTTTCTCGGAGGGCAAAGCCTGGACTCTGGCCCCTCTGTCCCGCACGCTGCAAGGCCACCAGGCCGGGGTCTGTACCCACGGGGACCTTGTCTGCTGCTTCCCTCACACCAGGGTCCAGAAGTGTCTAGATCACATCAGCCGACTGGCCAAGGCAGCCGAGTTACGGGCTTCGCCTCCACAAGAACGTCCGTTTTCTCCCAAGAGGCTCGGGAGGTTGGCTGATGCCTGTCCGTGAGCCCCGGCAGCCCGGGAACGGGGAGAGGACAGACTGAAATTTCACGTTCTCAGAAACAGCAGATTCAGCAGCTGTGGCTGCTACAGGAGACACAGATCTGCACCGGCTTGATTTCTCTCGGCCTTTATCGCCATACAAAGAGCAAGAGCTATTACGCCCTGTCCGGCGGCCAAGGACTCACCTCGTCTGGCGCTGGTGAAATGATACCCTGGCCTCCAGGTCGCCAGACGCCTCCTTCCCCAACACTCACATTGCTGGGACCCTCGCCGCCCTGCCCCAGGAAAACCTGGACAGACCCCGTCCTTGCTGTCCATGGCTCCCAGAGACGAAGACCCCTCCAGAAACCGAGCAGGGTTTGGACCCCGCAGGGAAGGCTGTAATGGGGGCCAAGGGGTTCCAGAGACTGGGGTTCCACCATTTTTTGAGCACCTACTATGGGCCAGACCTTATAAAATATATACTGCGCATAAAGAATATGACCAAATCCCTAAAAAGGAAAAAGGGACGTCAACACACAATTTCTCACTCTGAGAAATAGATCCCAAGAAATACCTAGAGGAAAGACCACCTGTTCCCCAACCGTGGTGTGTCCATTTGGCAGGTGACTCGAGAATACATTTTCGGACGATTGGGAGTTGGTAGCAGGTATTGTTGGTACACCAGTCAGGTCTGCAAACATCGAAGGTTTCTTACTGCAAGTACTGAGAGGCCCTCCCGGAGCATCTTCTCTGGCCCCAAGAGCTAACTGAGATCCCCTGGCTGCAGCACCCGCTGACACCCCCACCCCAGGTAGGGCAGGCCAGAAGCACTGGGGGAATGAATGCCCTCCCACTCAGACCAGCCCTCAGCAGTGATGGAGGAGAGTTCCCTCCCTTTCCGGGGTGGTGGGGCAATGTGGAGGTGGTCTCCCAGAGGCCCCAGCAGGGTCGTGCCCCAGTTGCCCAAAGCAACAACGTGCTCATCAGTGCACCCCATATCGGCTTCCCTTCCCCTTGTTCACACACAACCCCCACCAGTGCTTCCTGGGATCACCTCCCAAGGCAACCTCTTACAGCCGAATCCTTATCTCAAGGGCAGCTTTGAGAGGACTCCAGCCTAAAGCGGCATTCAAAGCCTTCCCCACATCCTGGTCTCCACCCACGAGTTCCTGCTTGGCCTCCCAGAAGCCCTCTGCCCAAGCTGGCTCCCTCCTCCTCCTCCAGCACACGGCGCCTTGGCCCAGACTATGGATCCAACCTGGAGCCTCCGTCCCAACCCTCCCCCCGCCATTCCCTGATGCTGCCCCCAAAGAATTCTTTATTTCTTCCAAGACAAATTTGAGTTCTGTCTCTTCCACAAAGCCATTCCAGCCACAGCGGTCCTGGGGGCGTAATGCAGGTGTCTGTATGTATTCATACGTGTGCACGCGTCGCCTCTCCTCCTTCCCTGCCTTCCGAGGGGAACTCGGTTACAGACCAAACCCTTGAACCCTTGCTGTGTAAACTGAAGAAAGGGCACGGGGTGGAGGACCAAAACATACTAAGGAACAGATTTCTCTACCTTTGAAATCCTTTCTTGAGTTAGAGAAAAGGATAGATTCAGGGGGTGGGGAGAGAAGGGGCAGGAGCCAGCAAGGGCTCAGTTAGAGGGCTTGGGGGGGGGCGGGGAGGGGTAGCAAGAGAAGTAGAGGAAGGGGGGAGGGGGAGAAAAGAGAGGAGGGGAGAGGAGAACACAAAGGACAGGAGGAAGAGGAGAAAGCAGGGCATACTCTCTGCCTGAAATGATTGACCACTGGGGAGGAAACAAATAATTCTTCCTTTTTTTTTCCATTTTAAGTTTTGTGTCCTGTGAAGCAAACCTTTCTTTGTTATTTTTTTTTCAGGCTTCCATAAAAAGATTCCTGTTATTTGTGGATATTGGCAACACCAAGGCCACAAAACGGGTCAGCTTTATGCTGAACCATGTCTTAAAACCTTAAAGTGAAGGCTAAAAATTTCTATTTTAACCCAGAGACAGAGGTCCCCCCATTCGGGTCCTTTCCTCAGCCCCTGATGGCTTAACTGCCCAGCTGTGGGAAGAGGAGAGGGCAGTGGCCATCCTGGGCCCTTACCCCCACCCCGAGGGCCTCCCAGCTCGGTGGTCCCAGCCTTCTCCCTCCTCAACCAAGTCTGACAAGCCACCCCAATGCATTGACCGTGGCCTTTGCTGGAGGGGCTAAATATAAAACTTTGCTGTGCTCCCCTCGTCAAAGTTAAAAGCCTTTCATGTCTGTGTTAATGTTTTTTCTGTCTTCTGGCTCCAGTGACAGATGCAGCATCTTGCGCTGAGTAACTGGAGAGTGAGTGGCTGGCAGGGGCCAGGGAGGTAGGGGTAATTTATCTCGGAGAGTTTAAGCAGGATGACATGGCTGGGAACAGGAGCGGGGCGAGGCTGTCACCTGATTACTAATTCCAAGATTTCTCCTCTGAGAGGGAGAAGGAGTGAGCGAGGATGAAAGGAACAAAAAGCAAATCAATAAACAGGTTAGCGTCTGCGTCATTATTAACTCTCGGCCTGTCAGCACCCCATTGAAGCGATCGCTCGAGGCGGCCTCGGATTTAATGGTCAGTGCAATAGATTTACTGTAAATGTTATCAGAGGCAGGGGCGGGGGCAGGGGGCGCGAGGAGGCCTTCATTGACAAATCATTGGATTGCGCCTGGATGCATGAAGCCATTTCTGAGCGTGCATAAATAACCCAGAGCTTAGGTTCTGGCTGGCAGTTCCTCCCTCCCTCCCTCCTTTCCCCAAATCCTTCACTTCTGGAATATTCCAGGAGCCAGGTGTCCCCTAAATCTTTCCAAGGGCCTCTTGGTCTGGCCCTTGCAAAAGACGAAAAAGGCCCGGCAGCAGGTCTGCCCCAGAAGCCTCTGGGATCCAAGCAGAGTCAGAGAACCAGAAATGAGCCCAGACCCCAGAAAGGGGGCCCAGGGTCTAAGGCTGCACTCTACCAGGTGGCAGGCCTCTGAAAGGTCAGTCCTAAAAGAGGCACTCCCTGAACTCAGGGTCTAAGTGTTGGGGATGCCTTCTTGTGTCCTTCCTATCACTCACCAGTCTCTGCTGCTTCTGATCCTCCTGCCTCCTATACTTACTAACAGCAAATGCTTTAGACCCTAAGGTTGGTGGGAGAACTTTTCACTAGTCCATTCATCAGAATGTAGGTTGTTGGCCTACTCTATCGCCAGGAGCCATGGCAGAACAGGAATCCAAGAGCAGGCAGAAACAGTGGCCAGAGAGGACAGTAAGGCAGCCTGCTTTTTTCGAAGGCAGGGCTGCTGTTGGCCAGTTGTTGAGGCTGTACACTGCACAAGTCTAGGGATATCATGCACATCATAATCTGTGTATGTGGCGATCTCTGGAATTGTGCAGCAGGCAGACTTCACAAGCACATGCAGCAGTCCTAACAGAGAGGCAGTGCCAGTGTGGCCGGTGGAAGGTAGAAGCCACCCACAGAACTGGACACTGGCAGCCTTCCCCTGTAGATTCCAACTGGAATCAGAAGGGACAACTAGGCCACCAGGCATGGGTCGTCTAAACAATTGCAAGGGTTTTAAAGGACCTTAGGAACTTGGGCCATTGAGAAGGGGCATGTTTTGCTGACACTTGAATGAGAACCAGACCATGAGAACAGCCACCTCAGGGAATGAAGGCTTCGTGTGAGCTATGCTGACCATATTCCTTCAAACCAAGCATGGAGACTCAAGTTCTTTTTTTGTTGTTGTTTTAATTATTTTTTTAACCTTTATTTATTTTTTTGACACAGAGAATCAACGGGAGAGGGTCAGAGAGAGCGGCAGACAGAATCCGAAACAGGCTCCGAGCTACGGGCACGGAGCCCGATGTGGGGCTCGAACTCACGGACTGCGAGATCTCGACCTGAGCTGGAGTCAGACGCTCAAGCGACTGAGCCACCCAGGAGCCCCAAGGAGACTCAAGTTCTAACAAGAGGTTTTTGCTCTACGGATGGAGACAAAAGCCTGGATGCAGAAAGGCTCTCCTCTCTCTGGCACTGAGATTGTTCCTGAGGTCAGAAGCAGAGCACTTGGCCCCTGATTCTCAAAAGTAACACAAAGAGCTGGAGTCAAGGACCCGCCCCCTGCCCTGAGACCTGGAGCAGATAAGCCCTGTCTCCGCCGGGGTTCCCCTAAATGGAGTCTCTAAGACAGGGACTTGGAAAGAGGTTGTTTGTCAGGGAGGTGAACCAAGAAAGCAGGTTGGGCAGGTTCCTTTGGTCCTTTGGTACCAGTGAGAGCTCTCAGGCCTGGAGAAAGAGGGACATAAGGCTTAAGAGACCAAGGAAATTGGCCGCAGCCGCAGGTGGGCCTGGAGGTGTGGGACAGGACCTCAGTAGCATCTTCTAGAGGATCCAACTTCAGCATCCACCAGGACTGCCTGGCTACCCGCCCCCATTCCTCTCCTGTAGAAAAGCCAAGTGCCTCAGAACACCACTGCACTGTTCAGACGGACTGGCTACCACCTCCCGTGGAAAGAGCCGGGAGAACCCAGACTTACCCCTGAGTGTTCCTTGAGGACTTTCCACCAAGCTTATGCCAAGGAAGATCTTTTATCCAGGACTGTCCCATAGTGGTAGGTTTGGGGATATTCCTTTGAGTCTAGGATGCCTCCCATACTTAAGTGGGGCTACCTTGAAGGTTAGCCTTTATTTTTACTCCAGGACATTCTCAGGGGCAGACAGAGAGGATAAACAGCTACTTGCGTGTGCAGAACTTTACCCATGGCGCCATTTTCGCTTCACAACCATCTTGAGAGCTTAGCATCAGAATCCACGTGTTCGTAAGCACCTGCAATGCCCAAAGTGATTTTTGCCAGGACACATCCCAGGAGCCTTCAGTCAGAAGCTGGTGGCACCCTAAAGCTTCCCCCAGGACAAAGGCCACTTGCAAAGCTGGATCGATGACAGCCACCCCCAGGGATGGCTGTCACCCAAGACCTATCCCTCCAGGCCTGGGGTGGTGGCGGTTTCCCTCTGTCACTAATCTCCAGACGGCCTCACATTCCCTGTTGAGTGTCTCAGCCCTTAAACTCCCTAAAGGGGTTTTGAACCAGAGTGTTGGTGATTGCTAATATGATTTTTATTCTTCTGTGTGACCCCTGGCTGGTGCAGACCCCTGTCTTCATTTCCTAACCCCCTCCCTGCTTTATTTGTTCTCTTTAGAATGACCACTGTCCAACATATCATACATTTGTCTTTCATTCATGGTCTGTCTCCACCAAGACAGGAGCTGGGAGCTCCTCTTTCTCTGGTCCTCTGAACAGTCTCTGACACACGGAAGGTGCTCCAGGGGCACTTGGCAGATAAATAAATGCAGAACCTGCTGGCCGCTTCCATTTGGGACCCAGAGGGGAGCCTGGTGCTTCTGTGCAGATTCCAAGCTGCCCGGCCCAGATGCCCCTCTGCCCGCAGCCTGAATCCAATGCCCCAGCCGCCCGCCATTCACCTCCTGATGCAGCTGTCTGAGTGTTTGCCCAGTGAGGCTGGGGGAACCGGCACAAAGCGGGTACTCACAGGGGACGCCGGTAGCCTTTGCCTCCATGCCCTGAAGGAGACACACAGCCAGAGAACAGACAAGGCCCATGAGAGGCGAAGTGGGGCCTCCGAGCTGTTTCCACACCCGAGGGGCTCAGCACGCACACGTGTGCACACACACACACAGAAACCCATCGGATGCTTCCATCTCTACTCACCTACAGCTCATTCCCTCCTTAGCTGAGCTGAGCTGAGCCGCACTGGGCACACTGGGCCCACCTGTGTCTGCAGGGCCGGGGCCTCCGTCCCTCATCTCGGAGAGCTCGTGCTCTCAGGCCCTTCCCAAAGCGGCCATCCCAACACCCACCCCCCTACCCCAGGAGGTGAGACCCCCAGAAAGGAGCCCGTCTCACTCCCAGCAGACCGGAACGTTCCGTGAGGAGGGGATGAAGGGCAAGAAGGAAACGGCCCCGCACGTCCTGAGATTGAGTGAGAGCCCCTTGGAGGTGGGAAAGGAAACCTCTTCCTCCTTCAGACTCCGGAGCTCAGTCTCTGAGGATGCCGGTAGACTTCCAGAAGAGGGGTGGGGGCGAGTAGGTGTTTGTGTGGATGGGGAGGTGTCTACGTGATGAGTGCCCGGTGTGTGTGACATATGTGTGGATCTGAACTGCTGTGGTGTGCATGGGTGTAACTGTGGTGTGTGCATATAGTGTCCATCGTACGTGTGTTCATTTGTGCGGCACGTTTGGGTGTGTGTGCATGTGTGGTTCTACGTCTGATATGTCACTTGCATGGTTTCTGTGCATGTTTGTATGGTGTACATGATATATGTATCTACGTGTGTGTGTGTGTGTGTGTGTGTGTGTGTGTATGTATGGCGTGTGTTTGGTTCAACATACAGAAGCACCCGTGATGCCTAAAGAGAATCACAAAGGGGGCCCCGCGAAGGCAGCCCACCCTGCTGAGGACAGAACCGGGCTTCAGGGCACCCCAAACTGTTCAGTGGGAACGGGCCCCTCCAAGCCTGTCACTGCGGGCAGAAGCTACGAGGCACAGTGTTCCCTGAAACTCACACTCCAGTGTGAGGGAAGGGGTGGGTCCTATAGGCAGGGGAGGGGGGGTCATACGGAGGACCTAGAAGAAAATGGTCTCTGAAGAGGGGGCAAGCCCAAGGAGGCCCGCGAGGGACCCCCACTCAGAGGTACTCCTCCAGGGTTTTCCCGGGCTCGGTACCCACGTGCCCCCGCTCATTTAGGTCTTTTAAGAAACCTGACCCTGAAGCACAGCAAGCAGGCGTGTGTCCCCTGGGCTGGAACCAGCAAGAGGGCAGAGGAGGGGAGACAACTGGGAGGTGAGGCCTGCCCACAGCCCCCTCTGCTGGCCCCTGCACCAGAGCATCCTCAGGAGGGGCTGGAGGGTGGGGTGGCCTGCAGCACTGGGAGGGGGGCAGGGAAGAAGCCTAGAGGAACGGCCACTTGGGTAAGAAGACTGAAAGACCCAAGTCCCGGTTGGCTTATGGAGGCAGGCGGTGGCCTCCCAGGGGACGGTGAGCTGGACGGGAGTGCCAGCAGCACAGGACAAGGTGACCTCCCCCAGCTGGCACGGGGTTCCTCATGGGCCCATCAGCCCCGCCCGCTTCCCAGCCCGAGTGGGGCGGTGGCTGGGCCAGGCCATCCATGGGGGATGTGCCAAACAATTACTTTCCTTATTGAATATCTGATTAATTATTCAGGAGCCAAATCAATTATTCATATCTCATTTAAGCGAGGGGGGAAAAGCCACTGCCCCTTGACAGAAGCTTCTCAGCGCCTCCCAAGGCCCTGGGGACTGAGTCATCAGCGGGAGAAATTGTCACAGCAGGAATGTGGCATTGCCCCGGCTGCTGCAGCCACCGCAGCCCTCCTCCCGCATGCACCGTCACCTGGGCGCACACACACTCGATCACACTGTCTCACACACACACACACACACACACACACACACACACACAGCACCCAGGAGGTGCCAGCCAGGTACAGCGGTAGAAACAGCGTGTGGAGATGATCATGTTAATGCCTAGATACACATCTGACACCCCGATAATGGAAAGAAGAATGTGGGCACACAGAGCAAGAAGCCAGTTCCTTGGGTCTTCAGAGCAGGGCCCAGGGAGGAAATGACATTTGCATTAAGATTTGACAGAGGACAAGGCAGGGAAGGTAGAGAAGGGCATCCCAGGCTGAGGGAACTGCAGGTGCAGAAGTGCAGAGCTATGAGAGAGCATGCGGTGCTGGGGACCGTCGGTGACACAGGGGACAGATGCATGGGAGGAAGGAACAGAGAGCAGAGACCGGATGACCTGGAGATAGGGGTTCCCCCACCGTGGGGAGCCACTGCAAGTGTGGGGTGTTCAGGGGGATGCAGTCTGGAGGCCAGGGCCCCATTCTAGGCACTGGTTTACCATCTCACCCCCCCCCCCCATTCTGTCCAAGGGTGCCTGCTGGCGGGAGCTGCTTCTAGAATTCATCTCAGCTGGAGTCAGGAAGCCTGAGGCTCGTGGCCAAACCTCTGCCACTTACCACCACCCCCCCCCCCCAGCCAGGGTTCCCTGCTGGAAGTGGGGAGCGTGGGGGGCAGGGACCCAGAGAATCTTAGACTTCCAGGGCAGGGGGCAGGACTTACAGGCACTTTCAGCAGATGGAGAAACTGAGGCCCAGAGCAGGGAGCTGACCTACCCTTGGTCACCCAGAGCCAGGCCTCAGGCGGGCAGCAGATAGACTCTGGAGAGGCCGTGCAGGCTCCAAGGGGCAGGGACCTGTGGCTGCCTGTCCTACCTGAACCCAGGCCCTCCCTGAGCCCCAAGGGAGGGCTCTGCAGAAAGAAGGGAGCCAGGGACAGGCAGAGACAGCCATTCCTCTCTGTCTTCCTCCTCTTTGTTTCTGATCTCTCACGTGCTCTGTGTGTGTATGTGTGTCTTTCTCCCTCTCCCTCTGTCTCCCTCTGTCCCCACACCCCCCATCTCATTCTCTCTCCCCCTCCACCCCTTCTCTTGCTCTCTCTCTTTCCCTCTTCTTCTCTCCCTATTATTCTGTCCCTCTCTCCGTCTCTACCCACCAGCCATCTGTGCCTCTCTGTCTCTCCATTCTTTGTGGCTCTCCCACTCTGGCTTTGCTTCTTCCCCAACTCATCTTTCTCCTCCCCTCTCCTCCCCCCTCACCTTCTTCTTTCTCTCCATCCCCAGTCCCATCCATGGCTGGGACCCAGCCCCTTCCTTCCCCCAGCCTCTCAGCCTGACCAGACCCCGGCGCCCCACACCCACTAATCAAATCTGTGACCTGATTCAATTACACCCAGCAAAAACCCAGACGTGTAACCTTGTTAATATCACGTTTATTAGAGGGAGGGGAGGAGAAAATTAAGATAGACTTCGTGTTGCTGCTAATTAGAAAAATTGAGACTTTACATCTGCGTAACGCCGAGCAACATGTGGTGGTAACAGATGTGGGCTCATTACACAGCTGCACGGGGCGGGGGGCGTGTGGAATAGTTCCCAAGCCCGCCTCCCTCCTGAGCTGCAGCCACCCCAGCCGTGATGACACCCTGGGAAGCAGCAAGGCCAGGACCTGGAAGAGGAGGCTGTACGGTCCAGGAACCAAGGCCCCAACCTTGGAGTCAGATCAGAATTCAGACCCTAACTCTGCCATGTGAGCTGTGTGACCCCGGGCCAGCCCCCAACTTCTCTGCACCTTGATTTTGTAATTTACATGCAAAGATGCCAGCAGCACCAGCTTCACAGACCTGTGGGAGGATGAAATGAAATAAGGCAAGTCCACTGCCGAGTACCGGGTCCGCACATGCTCAGACCTCCAGTGCTGGCTGCAGGGCAGGGAACAGCTGAGATGCCATAGCTCCCCTGCATGCAGAGTGTGCACCCCCCTGCCCACACCTCCATCACCCTACCCCTGCAAAGGCCAACAGGAGCCAGGGCTCAGCCCACCGGCCCCTGGGGATTTTGTGGCTCTGAAACAGCCCCGTTCAGAACTCTTTAAGCTTGGACCCTAGGCTTCACTTGTGAAGGAATCTTGGAGGAAGGGCAGGATTCACTGAAGGCCCTACTTTGGGGGCCAGTGGAGGGAAGGAGGGAAGGCCAGAGATTGTGTGGGGACAGGGCTCTCAGGTGTTGCATAAAAGAAAACAAACCAGGGGCACTTGGGTGGCTCAGTTGGTTAAGTGTCCGACTTCGGCTCAGGTCACAGTCTCACGGTTCGTGAGTTCAAAGCCCTGCATCTGGTTCTGTGCTGACAGCTCAGAGCCTGGAGCCTGCTTCGGATTCTGTGTCTCCCTCTCTCTGCCCCTCCCCTGTTCATGCTCTGTCTCTCTCTCTCAAAAATAAACACTAAAATAATTTTAAAACAACAAACCAAAATAAATAATAAATAATAAAAATAAAAAATAAATAACCAGGATGCCCACTTAAATTTGGATTTCAGATAAATAACAAGTCATTAAGCATAAGTATGTTCCATGCAACATTTGGGATATACTGATGCCAAACAATGATTCAATGTTTATCTGAAATCCAAATGTAACTGAACATCCTTAATCTTATCTGGCAACCCTAAGTGGAGAGTCAGAATAAACTGGAGCTGGGAGAGTGCTCCAGGCTCCCCTGAGCCCACAAGACATAGGTAACCAGCTGTGGTGGGGGTAGGGGTGGGGCAAAGAGAGGCTAGGAAACTTCCCCTCCCTGTGCCACCCCAGGAGCTGAGCCCAGGCCCACTCCCCGCCATGCCTCTCTCAGAGCTGAGTTAAAAAGGATTCTGGCCCCAGATCCCTTCAGGTGGACAGGCCCTGGACCTGGGGGAGCCCACCTTCCACCTTCAGGACAACCCGCAGTCAGAGCCATATGATGGGCAAAGCATGAAAGCTCATGAAATGCTGCCTCCTTGTCTCCTTCTGTCTCTCCCTCCTTCCAGGGCACCCCTTTGGCCCTGGGTCCCTTCATGGGGCACCCCTCTAGACAGCTAGGAGCACAGGTCCCACAGGAGCCCCTCAGGAGCTCAACATCCCATATCTGCAGGCCTGCACAAAAGGAGTCACAAAAGCAAAGGAAAATCTCTTCAGTGTGTCATGAAAAGTCCAGTGCTAAGGGGACTCAGGGCAAAACAGAGGCTGGGCCACCTTCTCCCCAGACAGAACCCTTGAGGCCTCCCTGCCCCTTCTGGCCCACTTGTGGGGTCAGAGCCCAAGGGAACCAGGGAGGCAGGGGACATGAAACAGGGCTGACAAATACACAAGGGATTCTGGGTCAGGCAAGGGTGGAAAGGCCCAGGGTGAGCCTCCCCCAATATGTCTGAGGTGAGAGTAGGGGCCAGACTGGGGTGAAGTCTCCCAAGGGGCACCAGCCCACAGCCAGCCTGGCCCTGTGGGCCAGCCACAACTCCAAACCGGAGAGCCTAAGACCTTCCCAGAGGGAAGCCCTACCCTGGGGCTAGAGGTTTGTTTAGTTTGGGTGGTACCCCCAGAGTCTAGCACAGGGATTCACATAATGAGCATGTCCTGCATATTGGGCACTGTTCAAAATGCTTAGCAAATATCCACGCACTCACTTTCCTAACACCTGCTGTTTGCTCACTGCCCCCACCCACTGCCTTCATCCAATCTCCAACCTTCTCCGCCAAGCTCGGTGCCCCAGGAAGCTGACCTCCTCCTGCTGTGCTGCCCTTGCCCTCCAGCCTTGGGGAGGTTTCTGCCAATGGGAAGCACCTGGAAGAGATAAGTGGGCCTTCTACGATTCTAGCCATGGATATGGATCAGGTGGGGCAAGGAACAGGCGTTCAAGACTCTGGCCCTCATGAGCCTCTGGAAACACCTTCCTTGCCCTTGCCCCTTCAGCCTGGTGGGGGGGGAAGGGTCCCTGTTTGCTAACCATATGGCCTCACCATCCCTTATGTTTCCTTAAACCTGCTCACACCATGTAGACTGTCCCTTCAGGACGTCCTTTTGAGGAAGCCTTTTGAGTGTGCCATTTATGTCCTTCCAGAATCCTGACTGATCTAAGAATCCCATGAAGTAGGTTACCATTGTCATTGCCATTTTGAAGATGAGAAAACCGAGGCACAAAGAGATTAGTAACTTGCCCAAGGGCACACCAAGCAGTGACTACTCCTGGTTGCCACAGGTCCAGCTGCTTCCCCCCACACCTCTTGAGACCCTCCACACACAGGCCTTGTTCACTCCCCCTCCTTGGGTCCCTCTCTCACCCCACAGGGCTGGGTTTCCGGATGTCAGGTTCAGACCTCGTCTGATCATTGAATAAACGAGTCCTCAATCCCTAGAACAGGGAAGGCGTGGAGGAGGATTCCACTCATGAAGCCTCATGAAGCCGGCAGTCCCAGGTCCCGCACCTCAGAATTAGGATCATAAGACCTATGATCAAGTCCAAATCTATTCACTGAGATGGGTGTGGGGAAACGCCTGGCCAGGCACATGGTGAGCTTCCATCATTGTTCTAAACTAGGGTTTCTCAGCCAGGGCACTTTGCCCTCTGAGAGACACTCGGCCAAGGTCTAGAGACGTATTCAGCTATCACAACTGGGGGTGGGAAACTCTGGCATCTAGCAGGTAAAGGCCAGTGATGCTGCTAAACATCCCACAATGCACAGGACGGCCTACAACAAAGAATTCTCCATCCCAGAATGGCAATAGTGTCAAAGATGACAAACTTAGGTTTCCCCACTCAGAGGACCACAGAATCTCAAGGCTCTCAGAGGGCATTGGTCCTACTGCAGATAAAGATACTAAGAGCTAAGAATATCTCAAGTCACTGTCGAATTAGGAATAGCCAGTATCCAAGTCCAAATCAACATTTGACCTCTAAAGTCTAGCACAGTACCTTGCACAGCATGGGATGGATGCTTGTTAACCTGACCCAGCTTCTCGCTGCTCCAAGAGGGTTCTCAGCTTGTTCTCAGCTGCCTTTCCCTGCCAAGATGAGGGGATATCTGGGACAGTGGGTCCCTGGGGCTTTCTTCCCCTGGAAGATGAGTCCACAGGGCTTTCCTTTGGAGTTCTTCCCTCCCCACAAAGGCTCTTGTCAAGGAGGCCCACTTGCGCATGTGCACACACACGCCTTCAGGCACATATGCACACACTCTACGGCCTGAGCTGTGACTATGTGAATAGACACCAGCTCATCCACACCGCCATGTTGGCCTCAAAGGGATCCCTTGGAGAGCCCTGCACTTATTCTGACAGTGTTGCCAGTGGTCTTCAGAACTGTGTGGACAACCTTGTCAAGGGCAAACTTTGATCCTTCAAAGGTAAAAGTGATTTTGGAAACAGCTCCTGGCCACGACTTATTCAGGTGTGCTCAGTGGGAGAACATACTGGATCAGGCCATCCCAGGAGAGTTCTCAGAGGAAGCCATATATGGAGGTGGAGGTTTTGTGAAGTGGTTCCGGAGGTGACTGATGGGGAGTCAGGGCCATCCCCAGCTGGGACCATGGGCACGTGATCCAGGACAGGAGAACCAGGAATGGGATGAGGATTTGGTTGAGCAGAGGCATCACCTCGATGGCCAGAGGCAGAATGAGCCAGAGGCCAGCCCCAAAACCACACACCCAAGGAGAAGTCAGATCCATGGCTCAGCCTATGGTCCAGAGTAAGGCCTCTCTCTTCTTCCACCCTTTGATCTCCTGCTAGTACCTCCCACTGGCAAAACCCAATGGGAAGCCTCCAAGCAAGTTCTTTTAGGGCCCAGAGAAGGGCAGAGAAATGAATGGGGAAGAGGAGGAGGGTGAATAGAGAATAACTGGCACACCTGTCCTCTTTGACCAAGACATGGGCACTAACCCTAAACTAGACTGATCAGACCTTGCTCTCCCAGGACTCTAAACCCCAACCAGAGAGATGGAAGAAAAATCCATTCATTCCCATAACAGTGCCTGTACCACCATCATACCCAGACCACACAGAGGAGCCGCAGTGAAGGGACATCAGCCAAAGAGCCCTCGTCCTGTCCCACTCATCTCCACCTTCAGGACTAGTCAGCCAGAACTTACTGGTGAGAAAAGGATATCTCTGAGCAGCTCCTGCTGATGGCTTTATAACAGGGTCACCTGGACACCTTAAATCACACTAATGAACTGCAAGAACCCCGCGTAGGGTGCTGGCAGGAGACCACACCATTGCAATGGCCAGAGGGGAGACCTTTTTATTTCTTTTCCCCAGAAACTACTCGATAAATGCTTTTAGCATCTTTTTTAAATGAAAAAAAAAAGGAATGAAATGTAAGGGGCATATTAACATCACTCCCGTTTTCAATTAGTCCAAATGATCATGTTAAAAGCTATTAATAAGCCACTGTGAGTGGAGGCCACTGGTAGAAGGGTTCAGCGGGGAGCACTTGGCAGCCCACAGCAGAGTTTTGTGCAGCTGCTAAGGACCCCTCCTCGCCTCACCTCCAAAGCCCCAGGGAGCCACCATGTTCGGGCCATGCAGGGAAGGGTGGGACAGTGGACTGGAAACACCGAACATCCAAGGAAAGGAAAGGCTCCCACACCCATGGCACCTGCTCAGACTGGGGAAGAAACAAGAGCCAGGTTTGGAGTTAAACAAATAAATGCCCGGTACTATCAGTTCTTTTTGGGAAAAATGGCCACATGGGCCAAGCTCAGGTCATCCTTCATGGTCATGCCAGGGATGCCCCAGGTTAGACACGATTGTGTCCAACTCAACAGTCAGGTCAAACTCTCCTGTGCCAGCTGCAATCTGTTAGTGGTGGCTGCTTTGGTGTTCTGTGCTGAAAAGGATCCTTTTGTCCTCCACTGGGAAAAGTGGCTAAGTTGATGAGTGATATCTGCCCATGCAATGGCAAAGAGGGTGGTGGCATGTTGCTACCATGGATCCGCCATTCCTGTTGGGAGAATGGCTACCCCTTTGGTCCATCCACCGGCTAGAGGGGGCTTTCATTCCAACCATGCCCAAGTGAGCCAAAGCCCTCCTTCCTGACTCCTCTCACCCTGTGCCTTGTTTCTGGCAGAACAAGGACCAGGACCCAGCATTTCTTCCCAGTGCCCAGCTGAGCACAGGGACTCGCTTTTGTTGTTCCCAGCCATGCCAGAACCAAGAGAGAGGAGCAGGAGGAGGGGACCTTTGTTTCCTCTGTCCCAGAGACTTTCAGTCCAGAATTAGGACTCACCCTTCTGGTCCCCACTGGTGTCACAGTCCCAACCCCGTCAGCCCTGGACTCATGCAAGTCTTCCCCAGGTTTCTCTACCCCCAGCCTCACCCCACTGAAAGCTACTCGCTCACTATCTTTTTTTCTTTTAACATTTATTTATTTTTGAGACAGAGAGAGACAGAGCATGAACGGGGGAGGGGCAGAGAGAGAGGGAGACACAGAATCAGAAGCAGGCTCCAGGCTCCAAGCCATCAGCCCAGAGCCCGACGCGGGGCTCAAACTCACAGACCGCAAGATCGTGACCTGAGCCGAAGTCGGACACCCAACTGACTGAGCCACCCAGGTGCCCCTACTCTCTCACTATCTTAGAATGATCTCCACAAAGCACAGTTCTGACCATGTTTCTCTCCTGCTGATGACACCTCCATGGCTCCCATTGACCCCACATAACACATACCTCCCAGCCTCACCTCTGCTCACCAGACTCTCCAGCCATTCCAAACTCCCTACCATTCTCTGACATTATCATGCATGGTGACACCCCCAAACTGTGTGCTTGGAACTTTCCTTTTGCCCCCCACCCTGCCAGATAACTCCTGCTTATCCACGGAGGTCCAACCTAGAGGTTACCTGCTCTCCAGTGCCCACTGGAATCTTCTAAGGCGGTATAAGCCTCTCGTACCTTGATTGTCATGATCTGTTTGTGGTCCCTCTCCCCTACATGACTGGGGTCAATGACACAAGCTACTATCCAATGCAGAAAGGCCTGTGGACCCCAGAGGCAGGCCCTGTGCTAAGCCTCACCCCTGCACTCTGATGTCATGTTCTGCCTTCCGCATCCCAGACTTGCACAGCCAGCCGAGGAGGACCCCCAACAAGAAGGGGATGCCAAAGGAACCCAAAAGGTCCAAAAGGAGGTTGCAAGGCTCTGGCCAGGACCACGTGGCCATTTCACAAGTTGTCCTTTGGCTGTGCCCCTAAGAAGGAGAAAGTAGCCTCTGCATTCTGGACTCTGGGCCCACATTCCCACTTTCCCTTCTCCATCCTCACTCCACTCGTTAGACCAGATACCAGAGCCAAAAGAAGGGCTGACCGTGGACCAAGGCCTGAGGACTCAGATGGAGGTGGACAGCCAAGCAGTGTGGCCCCCTGAGGGACCCAGCCCCAGATGGACTAAAGCACCATCTCTGTTTGCTAACCGACTCCCACCCTCGCACCCCATGATTGATGGTGGGCAGATGCATCATGCCCCCACTTCGTCTCCCGCAAAGGATTTTTTTTTTGTTAGGTTTTGCTAAAGCAACCTGCAAATTAATTTAATATCCTCCTTTGGTTGGGAGCTATGAAACCGGGCCCGAGGCTGATGATGCATGAACCATCGGCGGCAAGTATTTAATCTCTGGACAATGGATAGAGATGTTAGTGCATGCCACACTAAATTCTATTTACGCTGCCTATTAAGGGCAGTCAAGCTGAAGGGAATCGGTGCACATTACAGGCCCTAATGGGAGAGGAAGCTCCACAACAGTACATTAAAGGCAGAAAATGAATTAGGAGGGGACCGCGGAGGAGAAAACAGGCAGGCCAAGGGGACGTCTGGAGATAACTCTTCCTGACAGCCCAGCGCACACACCCAGCGCCGTGGGTCAGATACGCCAAGGAGAGAAGCCCTAAAGGTTCCCCCAAAGACCCTACCTGTGGATAGCACTCCACCTAGGGCCCAGGGACATGGGAGCTATGGTCCTGCAGGTGAAGAAAGAAAACTTGGAATTATCTGAGGCCACCAGCAAAGCCTCCCTGCCCATTCCGGGTGGGTCCCTCTGAAGGTCTGAGGCATTCTCCATCCCTCTGGGCTCACTGAAACTTCCAGCCCTTCCGCAGGCAGGAGGAAGTAGGAGAAGACCTGTGGGCTTCTGCTGCTGCTGCTGCTGCTGCTGCTGCTGCTGTGACATTATTGGGCAGACTTTGAGGACAGTGAATGATGTACAGGAGAATAGAGCTACAGAGACTTCAGATGCATCATGTGATCTTTTCAAGTCCCCATTTCCTCAACTGTAGAGTCATGACAATGCTCTCCTTCTCAAGTAAGGTGAGAGTTTGAGTCTTCCTGGGCTCACTCGACGCCTCAGTCCTCTCCTTGTCTGCATGTCTGTCTCTCCTGCAATGTCTTGCTTTCCCAGAACCCAGCATATATCTGTGCACAGAGAGGACATTAGCCAATGCTTGCTCACTAAAGAAAGAATTTGCCCAAGGTCACCCAGCAGGTGAGCACTTTAGCCAGGATTAGCAACAGATCTGTCTGACTCGCATAGCACCTCCCTTCTCAAAACCCCGCCTGTAAGCAGGTGGCTCCTGGAGTACTTGGGAAAATCTGAGCAGACATTCTCTCCTCAAAGCCAGACTGCAGAGTCTAGGGTCTGCAGGGGGTCCCAGGCTCCTGCTTCCTGCAATGAGTGTGGAAAACAACTTAGCAGGCTCAGATGAGGAGCCTCTGAGAGAGATGATGCCTGCAAAGGGCTAGTATTTCTGGGCTATCAAGTCAGGGAAGGAGGAAGAACAAAGTGGCACAAGCTTCCTCAAACAAAATGAAATGTTAGGACAGTACCATCATGGGAAGATATTCATAGTCAGCCAACCTCTGCACTATCCAAGCACCTAGAAGGATGCCCAGAAAGACCTGGGATCCTGGGAGAGGGATAATGACAGCCTCTGGGAACTGCCCAAACTACCAGAAATGACGGGATAATCATCACCTTCAGGATAAGCCCCCATCTCCCTAATACCTCCACAATCCTTAGGGTCAGGTCCACCACATATCTCCCCTATTCCTTGCCCTCGATGTTCCAATAATACCAAGCTACCTGGAGCTTCCAGAATGCACTCTGACACTTCGCATCATGCATTTTCACTTGTTCCCTTTATTTGAAATACCCTTCCTTGCATCTCCTGAACTATCCCTACTGGTATTTGAAGACTCAACCATCTCCTCCAAGTTTTCCACGAACTCCAGAGGCTGTTAGGTGCCCATCATTTATTCTGCAACAGTGCCCTGTGCCACCTTCTCATAGCACTTACTGTACTGTTATCATAATCAAGACACACATATCTGGTTTGCTCTATAGTCCCAGTTCTTAACGCAAGATAGGCACTTGGTAAGACATGGCGGGCGTCTGTTGAACTGAACTGAAATGATACACCGATTCTGGTCAGCCATTCTGTGCAAGTGTATTATAGCTCTTGTCATGAAGATTACGTTCATACAACACCATAATCAGGTATAAAAACATTGAATTATGTAGGCTTATATACCACTGTCAATAACTAGCTATATTCGTCATAAACTAAAAAAATTACATATTAACCATCGGGAGTAAGGAGCCAAGGCAAGACTCGGGGGGGGGGGGGTGGCATTTGTAGTCTTGATCGCACCTATGAGAGAACATGGAAACAAATTATCTCGAAGGACTTCTGGGTAAATACAACAGATTAAAAACACATCCAGCTTCCAAAACTATGTTGCTATTGCCTTTCCTATTCACTCCATCTTTGTGGGTTATGCCTTTTAAGTAAATCCCTTTGCAATTGTTTTCCTGGGGGCTTGGGACTGAATTAGCACACCTGCTGTGACTATGTGGCAGCCGTGAGAATGTGTTCTCCCTCCAACTTCACAGTAATGGGTCAACTGCCTCAGCTGCTATGCTCTGAATCGGTCACCACAGTCACTCCTAGCCACTGGCAGAGCACAGCAGAGCTACTAAGTCAGGGGTATTCTGGAAGACGTGAGACTCCTCTGATAGTTGATTCAAGCTCAAGAAGTCCCCCACCAGCTTTGCCGAAACTTTCTTGGAACTGCACAGCCTTCTACTGCTTTGCTCTACCCAAACTTCCTTCCTTCTCTCTCTCCTTCGAAGTGGTTAAACATGCATCATGAAGCTGATAGCTCTCCTAGCCTCCTCCAGGTTCCTCCCCATTCTTCCCTCATGGGTGCCTTCCCCAATAAATCTCTTGCACCTTTTTTTTTAAATTTTGTTTAATGTTTGTTTACTTTTTAAGAGAGAGACAGAATGCGAGCAGGGGAGGTGTAGAGGGAGAGGGAGACACAGAAGCCAAAGCAGGCTACAGGCTCTGAGCTGTCAGCACAGGACCCGATGTGGGGCTCAAACTCATGGACTGTGAGATCATGACCTGAGCTGAAGTCGGATGTTTAACTGTCCGAGCCACACAAGTGCCCCAAATCTCTTGCATCTTTAATCTCATCTTGGTGTCTACTTCTTGAAGGACCCAAACTATCACACCCAAGAAAACCGGATCCTAAGCCAGCAGTAGGGAGAGCTGAGAACCAATCTGATTCACCTTGGAATTTCTGAAAGATTTAGGCACTGAAAGTATCAAGTACCACTGTACATGGGGAGTGAGAGAAGATTTAAACGTAGGAGAATCTGTAAAAAGCTTAGAAAATACCTGGCTGGAAATGCAAAATGGTGCGGCCACAGTAGAAAATGGTATGGAGGTGCCTCAAAAAATTAAACATAGAGCAATGATATGATCCAGTGATCCCACTTCTGGGTATTCTTCCAAAATAACTGAAATCAGGGTCTCAAAGAGAGAGTAGCATCCCATGTTCATTCCAACAGTGTTCACAATAGCCAAGATAAGGAAACAACCTAAATGCCCATTGACAGATGAATGGATAAAAAAGATGTGGTATAAATATATAATGAAATATTATTCAGCCCTAAAAAGAGAGGAAATTCCTGCAATATGTGACAATAAGGATGAACCCTAAGAACATTATGCTAAGTGAAATAAGCCAATCACTGAAAGACAAATTCTGGGGGCGCCTAGGTGGCTCAGTCGGTTGAGCGGCCGACTTCGGCTCAGGTCATGATCTCGCGGTCCGTGAGTTCGAGCCCTGCGTCGGGGTCTGTGCTGACAGCTCAGAGCCTGGAGCCTGTTTCAGATTCTGTGTCTCACTCTCTCTGACCCTCCCCCGTTCATGCTCTGTCTCTTTCTGTCTCAAAAATAAATAAATGTTAAAAAAAAATTTTTGAAAGACAAATTCTGTATGATTCCATGTATATGAAGTCTCTACAATAGTCAAATTCAATGAAGCAAAGAATAGAACTGTGGTTGCCAGGGACTAGAGGTGGGAGAGAAATAGGGAGTTGTTAAGCAATGGTTATAAAACTTCATTTATGCAAGATGAATAGGTTCTAGAGATCCAATGTACAACATTGTGCCTATAGTCAGGTCAGGTCCAGTCCACCATATCTCTCCCCTATTCCTTGCACTCTTCACTCCAGTCACATGGAACTACCCAGAGCTGAGAGCCAGAAGTACAAGGAATAGAGGAGGGGTGTGACGGACCTGACCTGACCATGGGCAAATTTTGAGATAACATGCTGTACTGAGATAACAGATAACAATCTGTTGAGAAGATAGATCTCATGTTAAGTTCTCTTACCACAATAAGATTTTAAAAACTGGAAAATTTAAAAGTACCTGGAATGGTAGTAGTTGGATAAATGTGTTTTGAATAAAAATAAATAAAATTGATTAAAAGTATTTTTAAGAAGCAGTCAGAGCCCTAGACCTTCTCCCTACTCTTCCATAGAGAAGCGATTGTTTCTGCCCTATATCAGCAGATGAGTGGAGAATCTTTCTCCAGAGATTATAAGACAGAGGATCTCTAGAATAAGGATGTCAGCCACCATTGAGAGCAGGGTTCCCAATTAAAAATAGGAGAATCAAGTGAAATATGTACTTTGGATGTTGAGATTTCCTCTTGCTGGTCTCCTACTTGGATCTAGGGACATTGACAGCCAAAGTTTTACCTCCAAGTAGGAGGGAGACTAAAAGAATCTCCTCTAGGAATCTTGCCATCCCAAAAAGAGGTTGCTTAAAATGATGACTTCTGAGATTGTTCCACCAAATAAGCTATAGGCCATCCAGTGGGGAAGCTTGGAGTTACCAAGTCCCACTCATGCACCCAAAGTGTCCAGTCAGCTGGTTAGTGCCCCCTTCTTCAATGAGAAGAGACAGCCAGTGGCCAACAGACATCTGAGAAAGGGCCCTGACATGGAATATAGAGACCAAAGCAAATAAATTCAGGACAAGAAGCAAGTAGAAGAAAGCAGGAGTAACACTATCCAAAATATGTATATATGTTATATGAAGTGTCCGGAATAGACAAATACAGAGAGACATAAAGTAGATTACTGATTGTCTAGGTCTGGGTATGGATGAGAGGATTGAGGAGTGATAAGTAAAGGGTACAAAGTTCCTTTTGGGGGTGATGAAAATATTCTTAAATTGATTGATTGTGGTGATGATTGCACAATTCTGTGAATATACTAAAAACCATTGTATTGCACATTTACATGGGTAAATTGTATGAATTATATTTCAATAAGGCTGTTACCAAAAAATATATACATCTAATATTCTACATCATATTATAATACATAATTTATAGTATATACATAGTATTTTCAGAGAAATTAGTAAAGAGGCTGCATGAAATAAATGTAGAATAATATAAAAAGAAATATTCCAAACACATAAAAAGGGGGCCTGAGAAATTTACATTGGAGGGGTGCATGGGTGGCTCAGTCAGTTGGGTGTCCGACTTCAGCTCAGGTCACAGTCTCACGGTTCATGGGTTCTAGAACCTTGTCAGGCTCTGTGCTGACAGCTCAGAGCCTGGAGCCTGCTTCAGATTCTGTCTGTCTGTCTGTCTCTCTCTCTCTCTCTCTCTCTTTTTCTGTCTCTCTCTCAAAAATAAATAAACATCAAAAATTTTTTTTAAAAAAAGAAATTTATATTGTAGCAGAGTTTAAATAAAAACATTAAAAAGACTTAGAATATAAAGGGGGGAGGTATTCCCCAGAACATAGAGCATAAAAAACAAAGCAGAAAATAAGACAGAAAAGAAGAGAAAGTTAAATAATTCAAGATGTCCAGAATCCAAATTATGAGAATTCTAGAAAAAGAGAGCAGAGACAATAAAGGAAGAAAGTTACTGAAATTATTTAAGAGAATTTCCAAGAACTAAAGAATATGAATTTCCATTGAAAGGATTTACAGAGAGAATGAAAATAGTCTCACTAGACATATCATAGTGAAATGTTAGGAAAACGTCAAGATCTTGGATACAAAGAGAAGAACCTCTAAGCTTCCAGAGGGAAAAAAAACAACACAGGTCAAACAAAGGATCAGAAATTCAGAAATGCTTCAGGTGTCTCAACAACTAGAAGACAATGGAACAGTATATATTAGTCATCTATCATGCATAACAAATCAACCCAAAACCTAGCAGCTTAAAGCAACAATAAACATTTATATCACATGGTTTCTGTAAATCAGGAATTCAGGAGTAGATTATCTGGGTAGTTCTGGCTCAAGGTCAAAATGTCATAGTCAAAATGTTGGCCAGAATTGCAGTCATCTGAAGGCTTGACTGGGGCTGGTGGATCCACCAAGATGCCTCACTCACATGGCTCACAAGTTGCATTGGCTATTGGTGGGAGGTCTCAGTTTCTCATCATGTGAACCTCTCCAAAGTCTGCTTGAGTGTCCTCATGGCAGCTCACTTCCCCCAGGAAGAGTAAACCCAGGAAAGCAAGGCAGAAGCCACGTGTCTTTATGGCCACCATTACTCTAGTACCCCACTGGTTACACAGGTCATTTCTATTAATAGGGGACTATACATAAATACCAAGAGAAGAGAATTACCATGGGCTATATTGGAACTTGGTTGCCAAAGATTGGCTTCAAAATTGTGAAGGAAATGAATTATAAACAACAACAAAAATGTACTCCCAGCCCAATATACAAGTGTGAAAATAAAATAAGGATACTTTCAGATATGAAATGTCTTTAGTTGTTTACTCATGTATCCTTTGAGACACAACTAGACAAAGTGCTCTACCAAAATGAGTATGTAAACCAAGCAAGAGGAAGATAAGATTCAGAAAACAGGAAATCCAACTCAGGAATGCAAGATAATACTTCCTCATTTCCCCCCTCCATCAGCCAGGCTTTGAGAGTAAGACAGATGGATTGATAGCATGGCTTGGCCACTAACTGTCTGTGTGTTTGTGTATTTTTAGGTTTAGGCAACCCTATAAAAATATACAGAGAGGGATAAAGAGAGGGAGAGAGGGAGAGAGGGAGAGAGGGAGGGAGAGAGAATACAAGTATCTATGTGAAAAGGATCAAATGAGGGAACATACATGAAAGCATCTAGCATACAAGATGTTCTCAATAAATACCAGTTTCCTTTCTTTCTCTTTATGCAGTTGGGAGAAATGAAGAAGGAGAAGAAGGAGGAAGAGGAGGAGGGGAGGAAAGACAGGAATGAGGAGGAGGAGGGGAGGGGAAGAGGAAAATAGTGATGAGGATGTTGGAGGTGGGGGTATTGGCAATAACGATGGCAAGCTAAGATTTTTACCGTATTACCTCATGTAATCCTACAGAAACCCTATAAGGCAGGTGTTATTATTATACCTATTTTACAGATGAGGAAACAGAAGCATAACGAGGTTCAGTGAGCCATCCAAGGACATAAGGGTCATTACACAACCAAGATTGAACGCAAACAAACTTCAGACCCAAGAATATGACCACTTTTTAACACTGCCAGAATCTCTGGAGCACATTATGTCTGAAGCCCTTCTTCATAGCCTCCATGGAAACAACCTCACCCCCTTATGCACTCCACTGCCCTCTGTTCCTCATAGCAATTCCACGTTGAATTCATGCAATTCAACACATACATGTTGAGCATCAGCTAGGTGGCAGGCACCAGGCTGGGCACTGGGAGTACTGAGTGAGCCAGCCAGTCATGGCTCTAGTGCCCTCAAGGAGGAGTCCGACAAGAAACATATCATTATACTCAGTATGAGCATGCTGTCAGCCACCTGAGGGGGTCTAACATGCCTGCAGTCACCAGGGAGGCTTCCCTGATCTGAGGAAGGAGATTCTGACGCCAAAGGATGGGCAGTGGGCCAAGTAGAGGGAGAGAGAGGTGATGGGGAACATGTAAAGGGTTCCAGGTGGAAGGGTGTCTCGTTCAAAGACCTCACATTTTTTAGTAAAGAAATCTGATTGGGTCCGAAAGATAAAATGAAGAAGAAAGAAAGTGGTCCCCAAATGTGCCATTGAGAGTAGTAAGAAACGGTCACAGGGCTCAGCGGGTCTCATAGACTTTGGAAAGGACTTTTGCCTTTATCCAAAGGAAGTGGAAAGCCATGAGAGAATTTTAAGCAGGGGAATGACAGTCAGGTGTAAATTCCAGGAAGATTATACAGGACACTTTGAGGAGGAAGGACTGTAGGGCCAAGAGTGGCAGCAAGGAGACCCACAAGATGGTTGTCAAGGTCTTCTAGGAGAGAGGCGGTATGGGTTGGAGCAGGGCTGCTGGAGGGGCTGGAGAGACATAGGCAAGGGCAACACATAGCATGCTTTGGAGACACACTGTAGGCCTCCGAGGTAGAAGAGATGGTAGAAATGGGTTCTTGGGGGAGGTGAGTAGAGGAAGATGAAAAACCATGATGGAAGTTTCCAGCTTAGGCCTTTGTGGGGTGCTCACCCTGAAATTCCCCTCAAATAACTTATGGGCGTTATCCTTTTTGCCAAACTGAGCCATTCCCATGGGCAATTCCCAGCCTAGAGAAATAGCGAGGGACAAAGGGAGGGGGGGAGAAAAAAATACCCGCAGGATAAGGTTCCTGCCCTTGAACACCCTTCCTGCCCTCTCAGCCTCCCACCGCCCATGGCCTATTCCTTCAAGGACAACCTCTGTCGCAGCTGCCGGCAGCTCCCACCCACCAGCTGCAGCCCCACTGCTGGAAATTAAGCTGTAGTGTTTATGGGACTCAATTAACAAAATCACTCATCATCCCAGGAACTCATTGACTATCTGGACATGACAACATTCGAAATAAATTAGTCCTGTGCCCAGTGAGGTCATCCTCATTCCAGTCTGGGATCCTCGTTTGCCCCACACCCCCTGGCCCACCTCTGGGCCTCCCTTCCACCTCCAGTCCCCCCAGGAGCCCTTGTAATTAACAGCTAATTAACAAACAAAACAAACCTGTCAGGTGGAACAGCAGAAAGACATTCTCAGCCCACAAAAGCAAGTAATTATTCGGTATGGTCACGTCTGGAAAAAAATATCATTTATGAGATAAATCAGTGGCTCTCCCCCATCTTGAGGGTCTATTAGATGGAGGAAGCCTCCTCAAGATAAGAAAACTGATTTAAAGGAAAAATGAAGCCTTTGCCCGTTTTCTCTACAGCTAGCCACAAACCAAGATGTCCCAAAGTCTTTGTTTTTCCAGGCTTCTTCTAGTCACATTGGGGATGAAGTTAAAGTGTTCACTTCAGGGGTGCCTGAGTGGCTCAGTCAGTTGAGCATCCAACTTTGGCTCAGGTCATGATCTTACAGTTCGTGAGTTCGAGCCTCACGTTGGGCTCTGTGCTGATAGCTCAGGGCCTGGAGCCTGCTTCGGATTCTGTGTCTCCCTCTCTCTGCTCCTCCCCAATTCACACTCTGTCTCTCAAAAATAAATAAAGATTTAAAAAAAATTTTTTCAAGTGTTCACTTCAAAAATATTTATTGTGCACCTACCATGAATCAAGAGATAGAGAATGGAGCAAAACAGACATGAGTCCTGCTCTCATGCATCTTTATATTCTAGAGGTTTGGAGACAGACAATAGACAAGAAAACAAGTAAGATCTTTTCAGGTAGTGATAAGGGCCATAAAGGCAATTAATAAGTGATGTGATGAGGAGCATCAGACTAGGGACTACTTTATAGGTAGCATGATCAAGAAGTTTTTCTGAAGAGATTACAGTTGAACAGAGCCAGTCATGCTAAGAGCAGAGGAGGAACACGTGTGCCAAGGGCTAGAATGGCTAGTGCAAAGGTGGGAAAGATGGTGGCGATTCAAGGAACTGAAGGAAGATGGCTGGGACTGGTGCATAAAGAGTGAAGAAGAAAGTGGGAAGTAGGTAAGTTTGGAGAGTGGGCAGACAGGATCTTTACAGGCCACCATAAAAGGGATGTTTTTATTATAAAAATCTGGGAAACTGTTGGAGGAATTAATCACGGAGTAACAAGACAGAATTAGAATTAGGGTGTGTGGAATCAGGGCATTTCACATCCCTCATGTCACATGTTAACCCGTGCCCTTACCCCAAAAGTCTTAAACACGCCCCAGGTATGGGCCTTTGTAAACTATGACAGTTTCCAAAAGGCATCACCGTCAACTTCTACCCCAAAGTTACTTATTCCACAGATGGAGAAATTGAGACATGGTGAGTGACTTCCTGATATAAGCCAGGGCTTTCCATGCATAGGCTCATGGAAACCTCACAGCAGCCCAGTGAGGCAGGTAGTATTATCCCAATTTAACATATGAGGAAGTGGAGACACAGAGAAGGTAAGTTGCCAAAGAAGTTAGGATGTACTGGGAGCTAGGCTTCAAACACTTCAAACTCTGAGTCCACAGTCTAGTTCTGACCCCAACACTTACTGCCTTTGTGGTGTAAATTATTTCCCTGAGATTTCACAGCGTACCCATGCCCAGGACTGAAGTCTCTTCATGGCCACCTGCATATATATGTCTAAGAAGAGGCTCCATGTGTCAGGAATTCACCCCTGAAGCCTACAGTATGGCCATGGAGGGTTAAATAAGCAACAGATACAAGGTACCGACAACAGTGCACATCACAATGCCTAGCGTTTAACAGAAACTCAATAGATTTTTTTTTCCAGAAAAGAAAAACATATCTACTCATGTTAGAGCAGAGGCCCATTTTCTGTGAAGTTAGGTGTGGAGGATGGTATGGAAGGCAGGAAACCCATTCCTTCACTATTTCCTAGTGAGATCCAGCAGAACACAACCACTGCAAAAACTGGATCTTACTTTTAATAAAAATATTTTAAGGAATAATTTGATTTGTGTCTAAACAGATATGCTTAATTTCACCTAAATGTGTGTTAGATGGAAACTGATCTTTTTTAAAAACCTTTAAACAGGGCTCTGGCAGTACCTTAAAACTCCAGCAGGCCAAGCACAGTGGTGCAGCCAAGTGACTGCCTTTGGTGCCAGCCCTCAGGTGTTCAGAGCAGGGCCCTGAACAGGTATACTTCTGACCCCATGCGAGAGGCACTGCTCGTCCATATGTAACCTTTGAGAGGCAGAAAGTCTCTCCTGGGAAGCAGAGAGAGTGACTCTCCTACCTACTTTTCTGGAAGTGTCCTGACCAAGAGCCTGGTGGCTTGGTGAGATTCATGCCACCAAGGGGTCCTCTGTGGCCAAGAGCAGAGAGAAGGAGGTAAGCAGGCCTCCAGGGTTCATGCCTGAGAGCAGAGCAAAGGCTGGACATAAGATGAGCCTCATGTGTCTGGCTCAGTGACTTGCAGAAAAGCCAAGAACCTTCCCTGCTAACCTGGCAAGATGAAGAGGTCTGTTTCCTCCCTTTTGAAGGCTCTTGCTCATATGATGAGATCCCAATGAAGTTGGCACATCCTCCACCCATCCTACTCCTTCCCTTCACCACCATCTCTGGGTACTACTCCCTTCCAACCTTGCCATCCTTCCCCTGCCTCAGTGTCTCCTAGAAAAGTCCTTCAGGGACTCAACCAGCAGTACCTGGGTCAGTGGTGAAAGGCACAAGAGGCCACCAGCCCAGCTCCCCTACCTTGAGGACACTCAGGGACCGTCCCCATATGCAAAGCAGCAGGCGCCTGAATTCATAATTGGATGTTCCAAAATGTAATTATGAAAGATGAAATGCTCCTCTCAATGAGAAGGCTGTAAATAGAATAATTAATTTTGTGTTTGCTTGAACAATTCTGTATTATGGACCTTACAGTGGAACTGAAATTAATTAAGTGCACCAGGATTTATGGAGGAGGTGAAGAGAGAGGGAAAAAAAGAATTAATCCAAAGTAAAGATAGATGAGTTTGGGAGTGTAATGATGTGTTAGCCTGGGGTATTCTTTAACAAATTTACCAGGCACGTTCTGGGTACAAAAGGCATGCATTGACAGAATTATCTCAACTAATACAGTTGCTGGTCAAAAAGCCAGTGAGCAGGAGGTAGATGGCTTGGGCCAGGAGGTCCCCCCAGGAGAATTAGAGACAGGGGCTATTTTTGAGCTGTCCAGGAAGGGGCATTACCAGAGGGGGTAAGGGGGCAGGCAGGAGCAGAAGCCACCACCCCACAACAATGCAGGGGACAGTGGAAAGATCCTAGTGGTCACAGAGACGGAAATCAGGAGGTCCAGAAGTCTAGGGGGATCTAACCATGGGAGAAAGTCTTCAGTATCCCTGGGGCCCTCCGGAATGATCATTCCTACTCACGCTGCATTGACTGGGCGTCTGTAAGTTATCTCACATATTGTCTAAGATGATTTGTCACACATGTGTCTCCCACCTGAGCACAGTTCCCTGATGGCTGTGACTCAGCACCCACTTTGATCATGAATGAATGAAGAGTGAACCTGCCTGGAGAGGTTGATGGGGCTGAATCCCACTTTTACAGAGGCCAGAGAAGTTAGAAAAGGAAAGCAGTGATGTGACTGTCGATGAATAAATTGACTGGTCTTCAAAATGCCACCTATGTGTCAGGCCATAAGCTATGGGGCAGTTTTCCTGTTATTCTTTGGACCCATAGGTTGTTCAGGAGCTAGGGAGGAAAGAAGAGGGTACCCAGCTCCTGGTTCAGGCCCTGTGGCAGATGGTATTTTCCAAAATCAGCCTCAGCAACATTTCCAATCCACACATTCCCCTCCCCTTGAACCTGACAGGAGGGGTGCTGTGTGACTTCCTGAGCTAGGCCATAAAGGAGAACGTAGCTTCTGCCTGCCTTGCTCCCTATGGGTGTCTGCCATTTGAACCCAACCTCCACGCTGCGAGAAAGCCCAAGGTAGTTCACACAGAGAGATGGCACAGGGAGGAACAGAGGCCCCTAACCAAAAGCCAGCATCAGCTGCCAGACATGGAGGAGAGTGATTCCTGTCCCAGCCGGAGAGGCCTCTGACAGATATCATGGAGCCGAGGCAATCCATCCTCACTGTGCCCTGTCTGAATTCCTGACTCACAAAAACTGAGAGATAATAAACGATCGCCGTGTTCTAAGCCAACAAGCTTTGGATGATTTGTTACATGGCAGCAGATAACTGGAACGGGCCCCAACCTCACCAGAGTGGCACCCTCTTTCATCTACTCTTCCTATCAGGATCCCACATCTGATTTCTCTTTTTTAGCTAAAGAAGAATCTGTGGCTGCAAAGGTTTGAGAATGCACTGATCCGAAGGAGGGAAAAATACACTGGTTTGGAGTCACGCAGACCTAGACTGGATCCTAGCTCTGAGCTTCCTGGCTGTGTGAGCTTTTACTGCTCACATCACCTCTCTGAGCTTCCTTCTCTGCAGGGATAAAACAGGAGGAATAATACTGGCTCAAAGAGTTGTCGGGGGGGATTTTAGCACCATGCAAGCACCCCACCCAGAAGCCTGCCAAGTGCTGCAATTAAAAGTGAGGCTCCTGTGGCGCCTGGGTGGCTCAGTCGGTTAAGCAGCCGACTTTAGCTCAGGTCATGATCTCGCGGTCCGTGAGTTCGAGCCCCACGTCGGGCTCTGTGCTGACAGCTCAGAGCCTGGAGCCTGTTTCCATTTCTGTGTCTCCCTCTCTCTGACCCTCCCCCGTTCATGCTCTGTCTCTCTCTGTCTCAAAAATAAATAAAAACATTAAAAAAAAATTTTTTTAAATAAAAGTGAGGCTCCTAAGTCAGGTGAACTCAGGTTCAAATTCCAGCTCTGGGCTTTCTGGCTGTGTAACACACACAACTCACTTCTCTGGACCTATTTCCCATCTGTGTAACATGGATGATAATGGCACCTGGTCCCTGGCATAATGCAAGTCAAGTGTACATAGTATGTGCTCAGCAAACAAGAGCCTGTCATTGGATTGCAGTTCATCAACCCAAGTTCCCTCACCTTTCCTGCTCAAGCCCACACTTGTTCAATGCCCACAACCATCAAAGCACCACCGGACTGGTGTCCCTCAAGTGCCTTCCTCTGAAAAGCCAGACGTGAGTACCCACGGATGCTCCCAAGAAACCCGCACATCCCTGACGCTGTGTCGGCAGCAGACGTGTGGGGAAGAGCAATGTGGGCAGCTCTGGGTACCAGACACCTGTTCCCACCCCAACATTTGTCCTCTGCATGCAGGAAAATGACCAACAGGAAGTTCAGCGTGACTGCTCCACATGCGTCTCAATGCTATTTGTCAGACCACAGCTTCCTGGCCCGTGAGCTGGGTGATCTTACAGAGGCCCAAGCCAGCCAAGTGGAGGGAGGCCCTAGACTGGGTTTGCATCTGGGCTACCGCAAGGTGCCAAACCACCGGGCGGGTTCTTCCTGTCCCGCCCCCTGGTGCCAGGTGAGCATCCCCGTTGCAGGCTCCCCCAGGGTGGTATTAAGCAGGCATTTAGATACCTGGCGTGGAGAAGGGTGATGGATGGCTTTATTAACCCACTGAGGCGAAGCTGCTGACAGTGAAGGACTCCCCTGTCAGGGGATGCATCCCTCGCCCGAGGGCCCCCTCAGCGGCTGGCCTGACAGCCTCAGCCCCTGACAGATGGCCGCTCCTTAGAGAATAAGAGAGTGGCCTAGGGATGGACGGGCATCCCTCCAAATGCCAGGCCTCCTTCCAGGCCCACCCCCTTGAGGCTGAGTGCCACCAATGCACCTGATCCTGAAGACCACCAGCTGTCATTGTCACCCATCCTTACTGCCTTTATTACATAACTCAGAGGGCAGCAGCCACCTTGTCTTCCATGTAAAAGATGCCCCCGCAGTTGTGTGATGCATCCATAGACCCAACTCTGTGCTAAGCATTCCAATGACCTCTACCCACAGCTTTTGAATAAAGTGGGATTTGAACCCAGATCCACTGACCTCCTCCAACCCCTCTCTGCCCCTGACACTGTGCAGAAAGGACCATCCCTGAGGGGTCCGTTTCCATGGTCCCTCCCATCCTCCCATCCTCCCATCCTCCTCCCCACTCTGGTCTTCCAGCCTCCTCCTCCCTCTGAATCTATCAGGGAACAGCCCAGAAGCCTGTTAGCTGCTGGGGCCTTCAGCTCCCTGAGGCTGAGGCCAGAAAGGACAGGTAGAGAGTGAGGAAGGTTCTGCCCACTCCTTTTTCTCCAGGGGCCCTCCAGGAACCCCTCCAGCCTTCACTGCTGTCCCATTGCCCCAGGCACGACCTCCTCAGCGGCTCCCTCAGGATCTGAGTGAACTTCCACCTCCCCTCCCTGGTTGCACCTCTCATGCCAAAGTTGCTGCCTGGTTCTTTCCCACCCTTGTCTGGATTGCTGTGGCAGCTCTGGCTCCCCCACCCCATCCCCCTCCACATACGCAGGCCCCACCAGAGTGGTCTTTCCAGAAACCCAAACTCCATCCTGCCCCACCCCCAGACCCGGCAGAAAGCCCAAACCCCTCAGCCAGCCAACACACTCCAAAGACCTGACCTGCTCTCTTTTAAGCCCCGACTCCTGCCTTAACACCCCTCTGCATGCCAACCACACTGACCCTCGGCCACTTCGCACACACACGTCGGCCACCCAGACCCTCCCCTCCACTCAAAGGCCCTTCTCCTTCTTTGGCACCTGAAGCTCCCATTCATCTTTCTGACCCAGATCTCCTCCCCTGGCTCCCCACCCACTAAGGGAGCCACTCTTTCTGCAGGATCCCATAGTGCTTTGCACCTCCACTCATCATACCCCTCAGAATGCATGGTCACTTGCTCATGTGACCAGACACTCTCCACTTTTCTTTGAGTCCTTCACGGACAAGGACAGTGTCTCGTCCTCCATCCACCTCCCCAGGCTAAGCTCATACTAGATGCTCAATACATTAGAGCTCTTATGATTCAGTATTATGATTACTCTTTCAAATAATCCTCTGCCCCTGGTAGAGCAGCTCCAGAACAAGCTTGAGCTGGCCTCTGCCTTCACCTTTGACCTCACATCTTCCCGAAGACTCTCTCACCATGTTCCAGTCATGCCACCCTGCTGCTGGCTTCTTGATTCTATCCAATTCACTCCCACCTCAGAGCTCAGAGAGCACATGCTGTCTTGACTTGGCCAACTCCTACTTATCCTGCATAGCTCAGCTTAGTATGTCACGTCCTCAGAGGGGCCTCCCATGACCCCTGGATTTAAATTAAGTGCTCTCTTCTACATGAACAGGATATGCTGCAATAGACTGATTGCATCAGTGCCCCAGTACTTTGCCACCCCTTCTCTCCCTTCACCCACAGTCTTCGCCTACAACTTTGCAGCCTCTCTCCCTAAGGAGGTGAAGTCATTTCTCCACCACTAAAATCTAGGCTGACCTTGGGACTTGCCTTGGCCAATAGAATGAAGTAGAAGTGATGGTGTGCTGGTACGAAGCTTAGGTCTCAAGAAGCATTGCGCAGGTTCACCTACCCTCTTGCTCAACTGCCTTCATCATGAGAATATGCCCAGGCTGGCTGGTGATGAGATATATGAACAGAAATGAGTCCCCCTACCTTGGTCATCCCAGCAGAAGCCACCCAGATCAGCCAACCCACTGCCAACTGCCTATTATACAAGTGGCCGAGCCATGACCAGTAGAACGACCAAACTTTAAGCTCAGCCTGAAGTGCTAGCCTACAGACTCATGAGTTAAGTAAATGCTTGTTTTTTAAGGCATCATGTTTTGGGGTGGTTTGTTATGCAGCACTTTGTGACAATTGAGAACTGATACATATCTGAAATCTCCCTTCCTAGCAGATCACAACTGTGATTATAAGTTCATTAGTGTATTTATCTTCTAAGAGCTTTTCCTTGATTAGACTATAAGTTTCATGTTGTTGGCTACCATGAGTATCTTTTACATTACTGAATTCCTTAACCTGACATAGTGCCTCACACATAAGAAGGTGCTCAAAAAATTCATGGAGTGAATTAATAAAATTGAACGGTTGAATGGGTGAATAAATGAATGCACCCCATTCACTCCTCCTGCAGCCCTTTTACTCCCACTCCCCAAACAGCCAGGACGGAACTAGTCTCCAAAGCAATTCACAGCAGAGGGATGAAGTCAGAGCAATTGATGCTTCACTCTTGAGCCTATCAGCCATGAGAACCTGACCCCCTGTGAGCCAGTGAGAGCCTCCGACACAAGCTTTTGTAATTCTGGAAGTTATGCCCATCCACGAGTGGGTTCCCTGCCACACCTCCTTCTTAATTGTGGCAGCCACCCCATGCTGCCAGCACCAGGGGGCAGAGGGAGGGGAACTCATGCAACAGAAGGAGGGAAGCTTCCTCCCCTTCAACCACCAAACCAGGGGCTTATGCAGGGCAAGCATGCATGCTTTCTTATTCTCTCTAAGCTGGTATGGAGCCTGTGTGGTCTCAAGGAGACCTCTGCCACACCCTCTCTTACCTTGCTACCAGGGTCACCCCCTCCCCTTCTCCCAGTCCCAGCAAGAAGCTGGTCTTTAGAATCCAAACCACCCTCCTCCCTTCCTAGATCAAAGTAGAGAGGAGGAGAGCAATTTTTTGCAACATTCAGAGATCTTACACTGGACCATTGGGCACCTCTTCTCAATAGAGTCCCCCATAGCCACTTCCATTCTTTTTTTTTTCAAAATGTAGTTTAAAATCCAAACATGTATAAGCAAATACATGAAGACACTGTTTTGGATTTTATTAAATTCATAATGTGGGGGAGAATTTAGTGAGCAATGTCTCTTCATGCAAAAAACAGAGTGTCTCCGTCCACATCTTCTACTTTTCTTTAATTTCCCTTATTAAGAGTTTTCTTTAGGGCTGCCTGGGTGGCTCAGTCGGTTAAGCATCCGACTCTTGATTTCAAGTCATGATCTCACTGTGAGTTCGACCCCCACATTGCTCTCTGCGCTTACAATGCAGAGCCTGCTTGGGATTCTCTACCCAACCCCCCCCCCCCCCCCCCCCGCGTGTGCTCTCTCTCTTTCTCTCAAAATAAATAAACTTTTTTTAAAAATTGCATTTAAAGAGTTTCCTTCACAGAGGTCCTACATCACTTCCATTCTTATGGCTATACGTTTAAAGTCCTTTGTACAAGCTATTCTGGAAATGGACTGGCCCAGTATGCTTTCCTGGCACTTACACAATCAAGCAGGGATCAACAAAGAAAAAAGAAATTTTATTTATTCCACCTACTCATTTATGAATATATTCAACAAATATTTTATTAAGCACCTACTATGTGCCAAGTCCTAAAGATACAATGGGCTGTGAGAAAGATCATGAAGCTTATAATACAATACAAAGGCAGGCAGTGAGAAATAAGAAAATTTATTTTCTTAAATTTTGTTAATGTTTATTTTTATCTTTGAGAGAAAGGAAGAGACACAGCATGAGCAGGGGAGGGGCAGACAGAGAGGGAGATACAGCATTGGAAGCAGGCTCCAGGCTCTGAGCTGTCAGCACAGAGCCTGATGCGGGGCTCAAACCCACGAACCGTGAGATCATGACCTGAGTTGAAGTCTGGTGCTTAACCAACTGAGCCACCCAGGTGCCCTTGAAAGAATTTAAATAAGGTGACATAATAGAGAGTGACTGAACAGAAAAATAAAATCTGAGGAGGTTGCAGAGAAAATAGCAAATCCATAGCCCTCCTAGAGAGCTCTGTTTGGCAAAATTTTTATCTCCATAAGCCAAAGAGAGAGCTGAGTTTGTCAGTGATTCAAACGTAAATTATTCTCCCTCAACATGTGTTTATAGGGAACTTACCAGGTTCCTGGCTGCTATAAAGTGGCAACATTAAAACTTGACCTAACGACTCTAGCTTCAAATGAGGAAGGAAAGAAGCAAAAGAAAACAAGCATTTACTGAGGACTTACTATGTGCCAGACATGAGCCATGAAATTTTGTGCATATTTTTTCACTCAACTCTCATGTGTTACAGAAGTAATAACTAAAGTCATTCCTGTTTTCCTCCAGCTAAGGGAGTCATCTCTACACATCTGGAAAGCAGTACCGCTGGGATTCGGACCTGTGCAGGTGCAGCTCTTATCTCCACAGTGGGCTCCCTCCTCAGCCTCTTTTGAATTGAATCAAATCACCAGAATTAAAATCGTCTTTATTTTTATAAGAACGTGAGAACATGATTCTAATAAGAATATATTGACAATAAGAAGAGAGGCAATTGCTCTTAAGAGTTTAAGGACAATTCCATGCTCTTCTCCATCACCCAGCCAAAACCCCCTCCATGCAGTTTCTTCTTCCCCCCACAATGTCTAGTCCTCAGGTATGACCAGTCTAGACTCCTTGCTATGTGTTTCCTATCAAGGAGCCGAGGTATATCTTCTGCACGGCACCTGCCTGCATCTTTGAGGCAGATATTTTTATGCAAAAAATTCTTGCCATAAGGAAAGCATGATTAAAATATCTTTTACAAAATGCATTAATTCCCGGGCAAAGATAAAAATTCCATTTGACTCAAATAGATTTTCTATGGTGAGCTAGCTCTGTATTGAGGGTAATGGATGGGTGAGGGGCAGGCTTCTGGCTCATAAATCAAAGGGGAGATGGGAAGGGGGAAAGGAGTTGATGGAGGGGGGAAGAGGCACTGGTGAAAATCTCAACCTGTGAGAGTGATGCTTCTACCCCTTCCCCCACTTCTTAATGATCTCATCAGGGGTCCAAGATCGATTCCCAGCCTTGTTCATCTATCCCCTTCTGCATTCATTATTTTAATAGCATCCACATAGGACCATTCAACATTTGCATCAGGCCAGCATTAATGGGAAGTTTGTTTGGGAAGCTCAGGAATCAAGGGGAGGCAGACATCCGTGATGGGGGCCAGGACAGTCGAAAAGGGAGCATGTGTGAACATTGGGAAATATGGGAGGAGGAAATTTACAACTAATGGTTCTGTACAAATCAGACCAATGTGACTGAGTTTCCCCTTCACCCTAAAAAGCCCCTCTAGCCCCAAGACCTCTTAGCAAACCAACAAGCATAAAACTTGGGGATGTATGTTTAAATGAAAGGAGTCCAGATCTTTGAGCTGGATCAAAAAGACTGTCATTCAAATTCACACCATAAACACTTCCCAGGTGCTCTCTGAGCCAAGCACTGTGATAGGTTTGAGGGATGCAGTGGGAAAAAGACCAGGCCTGCCCTTTAGGAACTCCAGTCTAGGCAAATGAAGACACATATAAATGCTATGCTAGAACCAAGCCAGGGGGAACACGGTCAGGAGCTTTTAAGAAACAGTGATGTTTGAGATGAAATGTGAAAGTCAACCAATAAGCATTTTCTGGGCCCACTGGAGTAGATGTACTTCCCTAGCAAAGAGAGTAGCACACGGAGAGGCACAGAACGTGAGACAGGATGTTGTGTTTGGGAACTGCAGGAACCTGGGAGTCCTGGAAGACACAAAACTGGCAAAGAGGTGGGAGAGACTGAAGTGGTTGGTCAGAACCTTGTGTGCCAGGCTGCAGAATGAGGCTTCATCCAAAGGTCAAAAAGTGCTTCGGGCAGAATAGAAACATAAAAATAGAATTGCATGATGAGAAGCCATATACAAAATAGATTTAAGGGGAGAAGTTTAGGACAGGAGGCAGGTGGGATACATTCAGCAGTCCTCTTGGGAGAGGATGAGGCCTGAGCTAGGGCAGTGGCCGCTAAGCTAGAGGGGAGAGGTGAAGTCTAGTGGTATTCTGAAGTGAGCGCCAAGGGTCTGGCCCCACCTGGTTGTGACACTCCTCTCTGACCACCAGGCATCTGGAGGATGAGGAAAGACAGGAAGGAAGGAGAAGGCAAGGGGCAAAGTCAATGAGCCTGGGGCTGGAAGCTGGATCCTCAGAGGAGTGGTTGAAGAAACAAGGGACATAGCAAACATTTACAAAGCTCCAATGAGCTATTGCCTTAGTCTGAGTTCCCCCAAAGCAGAATTTAAGAACTTAGATGCAGGTAGTTTACGTAGGAGCTGACCCTTGAAATGAGGAATAAGGAGAGTGAGCCACAGAAGGATGGACAGCCAGTACTATGTGGGTTTGGCTGAGCTGGTTACCACTATGGACAAATGAAGCTCATTCTCACTGGGAGCTTTCTGGGGAATTGTGAGAATGCCTCTCAGAGTTGTCTCTTGAGAGACTAGGAAGCTGGGCATTGACCTAGTACTGCAGGCTGCCCCCCACCCCCGACTGTACCTGAGCAGGAAATAAGGAGATTCCCCCCCGCCCCCAGGTTTTGGAGAAAGGCCTGAAACAAGGGAGCTGAGACACACAGTGAGGACATAAAATGGAACTTTGTACGTGTGCCTGGGAACCCCTCACTGCAAATACAGCTGAAGTGAGAGAAGGGACAAAGAGATGCGTCCACAGGCAGAGGGAGCAGACAAGTCAGGAGTTGATCCAGAGGCAGAGCCAGGTGATTTATTCACCATCCCAAACCTGGAGAAGGCAGAAGCAGGGTCAAATACCCTCAATGCAATACATGGCACTCTACAATAAGGCCTTCCTGGGGTGCCTGGCTGGCTCAGTCGTTGGAGCATATGACTCTTGATCTCAGGGTGTTGAGTTCAAGCCCCATGTTGGGTGTGGAGATTACTTTTTTTAAAAAGGCATCTCTTTGTCATTAATTATAAGAGCTACAATTTATTGCACGTGTATTGGCCGACAGATGCAGGGATAAATTCTTTCCATATGTATCTCATTTAATCCTGAAACAGCCTTAAGAAGAAGGTCCCATTAGGGGCACCTGGGTGGCTCAGGTGATTGAGCGTCTGACTCTTGACATTGGCTCACATCATGATCCCATGATTGTGGGATCAAGCCCCTCATTGTGTTATGCACTGAGCATGGAGCCTGCTTAAGATTCTCTCTCTCTTTCTCTCTCTCTACCCCTCTCCCACCTCTTCTCTCTCTCTCTCTCTCTCTCTCTCTCTCTCTCTCTCTCTAGTAAATAAATAAATAAATAATAATAATAATAATAATAATAATAATAAAAAGAAGGTCCCATTATCATTCCCATTCCATAGAGGAAGAAGCCAAAGTTTGGGTGGAATATATTATTTATCCAAGGTCCCCAGACTAAAAAGGGAAAGATCCAGGATTGGAACCAGGTTCCTTAACCCCAGATCCAGCCCCATGCTGCTCATTCAAGAGCACTTTATCCACGTAACTGGATAATTGGTGAGGATTTGGATAAGGTTTTTGGTTAGATGATAGTATATCATACTAATTTCCTGATTTTGAAAATTCAGCTGCAATTATGGTCACATGAGAATTTCCTCGTTTTTAGAAAATACACATTGATATGTTAAAAGCAAAGGGACATTATGTTTACAGCTTACTATAAAACAGTTCAAGAGAAATGTTATATGTATGTGTGTGCATGCACACACACACACCGATAAAATAAATGTGGTAAAATACTAAGTACGTGAGAATTTAGGTAAAAGATGTATGTCAATTATTTGAATTATTTTTGTATATTTCCTGTAAATCTGAGATTATTTTAGAATCTTAAAAGTTTTCTAAAATCACCTAATCCCATGGAGATTCGTTTGCCTCACTTTTTCAAAAGAGGAATAAAAAAAAAATCCCACTCCATTGCAAAGAGCAACAAAGAAAGGATTACTATTGGCATGGGAAATGTCTTTGAGGAAACTATCAGAAAAGAGTCTTGGCCCTGAAGGGTTTCTTGGATATTTGAATATTTTCTTCCCCTCAGGATCTTAAATTTCTTTGGTGGCTGAACCTTGAGAATCAATGCCCAACATCATGGCCCTACAAAGCCAAGAAGCAGAGCTTGCAGACCTGCTGGTCTCATCCTGTGCTTGCCAGGTTTAGCCACTGGGAGGACAGAATTTCAACCTACCCTTTCCTACCTGCCCTATGCGTGAGCAATTCAGCTCTTGGAATGTTGTCTTGTGTGAATCTCAAGGCTGAATTTGGCCTCAAGGTCCCCCAGGTATGGTTCAAGCGGATGTAATGCTGAAAGTTGGCAGAATGCCAAGGGTTTGGAAAAGGGGCATTGGGGATACCCCAATACTGGAGGGTATGGGGGATCAAGCCCGGTTCCAGCACAGACTCGACTGCTTAGACAATTCCTTCAGACTCTCTTGGCCTCATTTTCCCCATCTGTAACAGGAGGACTCCTAATATCTGTATCACAGCTTTCATGTACTCATTCATTCCTTCAATGGCATTTTCTAAGGACCTTCTGTGAGCCAGATGCTGAGCGAGTCACTGGGAATAGAAGAGTAAGTTGAGAAGATGTGATCACTCCCTTCTGGCATTTACCACCTTATGCGAGGAGACTGACAGCAAGCAAGCAAGCAAGCAGATAAGTAACTGAGATTCTATAGATAGTGAAAAGTGCTAAGGATGAACCAATGGCAGACTGTCAAAGAATAAGAGGATGGTGATCTACTTGGAGAGGTGATCAGGGAAGGCTTTTCTGAACAGATAGCACTTTACGAAGACCTGAAGGGGGAGGGATACCAGCCAGGTGAAAAGGCATTCTTGAGATCATTAGAGGTGATCAAGAAATAGTCTTGAGACGATTAGTGCCTCTTTCTTCCTTCCTCCTTCCTTCCACCTTGGTCAAGGCAGGTGGCCATTTAACAAAGGGGCAAAGCCACATTGTCCAAAGGTCAGCAGCCCTCTGGGCAGCTGGGGCTGGGTCCTTCCCAGGGACCTCCCCAACTTCTGTCCCTACACACACAGGAGCTGTGCCAGAAATCAGTGGGGGGAACGAGAAACTCCCTTACCATATGGTTTTAAGATGCTGGCAGTTCCCGCTGGGGAGGATGCTAAGCTAACTGCCTTTACCTGCACCTCTCCCACGCCAAAGGCAGGGCAACCTCTCTGAAATGTCCCTCAAAGGGACTAACAGGAGTTGTTGGATAAATACCCCTGCTCCTTCACCCCTCAGGTAGAATCATACTATCTCTCAGAAGTCCCCATGGCACTGAACCCTGGTTTCTCAGCTCACGAACGCTTCCTGTATTTACTTGCTTCCCTCCCCTGTGTCACCTTCCTGCTCCCACTACTGTTTGCTGGGATCGCCTCCCGAGTAAATCATCTGCATTCCTACTCTAGTGTCAGGGTCCACCTCAGGGGAGGCCAACCTACCACAGTATTCAAGGATTACTTAGTGATCTAAATGGAATTGCGGGCTACTAAACTTGTAAGCCCCTCAAAGACTGGGGCAACCCGTCTTTTAGCTCATGGTTGTATCCCCAACGTCTCACACAGTGCCTGGGACAGAGCAGGTGCTCAATAAATGCTGAATGAGAGACTGAGCTCGCAGAGCTAGGCAAGTCCCCACAAGGGCAGACATTGGACCCAGCCTTTCCCGGGAGAGAGCCCTGGGGGATATTTGGCCTCCAGGGGCCTCAGACACCCGGCCCAGGCATGGAGAATGCTCCACTAAGGGGACCAGAGTGAGGAGCACTGCCAACAGTTAGGGGAGTGAGGCTGACAGGCAGCACTGGACTGATGCGGCCCGGCCTCTACTCAGTCTCCTCTGCAGAGGGTCCCAGCTCTGCTGCACATGGCTCACCGTGGTGAGTGTGCAAGCAGCCACGACACAGGGGCCATTTCAGTTAGTTCAGGAAAGGTACAAGAGCATGACAAACATATGTAATTTGAAAATTGGCCAGTCTTTTGCAATAATTTAGAGGCACTAGTTAGGAGCAATAGAAACCCCCCAATTACTGATGTTTAAGGCTGGCACTGTTGCTGGCTGAATATTTCATGCATAAATGAACTTCCGCGAGGCCACCCGCTGCTTCTGATGAGGCTCTTGCGGGCTTTATTGCCCGGCGCCCAGCAGGGTCCCGCCAATGGGCCCCATGACGGATGATGCATTGTTTTGTGGCTTAAATAATGCAGTGCGGGACAAGCTCAGTGCTGGTGCACTTTATTTACATATCAATTGAGTGGCCACTCTGAATATGAAGAAATATGAGAGGAGAAGTCGCTGGCACTGAATATTTCATGGCCGTGAGCCCTGCAGGAAGTGAATGTCCCCAGCCCAGAGCTAGGCCTGGCCGCGTGTGCTAGGGAGAGCTGGCATTAATAGTCTGGGAGATGAGGCAAGAACAATCTCCCGAGCCAGGAGGGGAGCCGCTAACCGGAATTGATGAGCCCCCTATCATCTGGACACAGCCCGCCGTGCTTTTTCAAGTCAGCAAAATATCTGCTTCCTGCCTCTACCTTGTGGTTCCTGGAAACTTCCACAAAGAAGGGACTTTGTTCAAGCCATCACATTCTGACTTCTCAAGCCACGTGGATGAAGCAGAAGTAAGCAGAGTGTGGAAAATGGCATGTTCCCCCAGGGAGGCCCTCGCTGTTTCTGAGGGTATGCTGGAAGATGAGTCAGGGGGCCCAGCTCAGCATCTTCCCTCTGAAACGCCTCTGGGATCTCCCACCCCTACAATCCTTCACTCACCGATTATCACACGGTCCTCCACCATGTATGTGCCAGGCACCTTGCTACGTGCTGCAGACACAACTGTGAAGAAAACGGTCTCTGCCCTCATAGAGCTCACAGTCAAGTGCAGAAGACAGAAAACAAAATGAGAAATTATATTGGCTGGATGTATCAGCTGTCTATTACTGCTTAACAAACTACCCCAAAAACTTAATGACCTAAAACAATAAACATTCATTATCCATTCTGGCTTCTGTAGGTCAGGAATTTGCAAGTGGTTTAACTGAGTGGTTTTGGCTCAGAACCTCTTATGAGATTGTAGTCAAGATATTAACCAGGGCTGTGGTCATTTCAAATTCTGATGAAGGTTAAAGGATCTGATTCCAAGGCAACTCATTCACATATGGAGAAAGAAGGTGCCAGCTATTACCAAGAGTCCTGAGTGCCTCACAATACTGACCTCTCCATAAGTCTACTTGAGTGTGCTCCCAACATGGCAGCTGCTTGAGTGGCCTCGCAGCATGGAAGCTGGCTTTTTCCAGGTTGAGTGATCCAAGAGAGCGAGCTGGAAGCAGCAATGTCTCTTACAGCCCACCCTCAGAAGCTGCAAACCATCATTCTACCGTATTCTACTGGTCACACAGATAAACAGTGTAGGGGGGCACTACACAAGGCATGGATACTAGGAGACAGGGATTGTTGGGGGTCATCTTGGAGGATGGTGACCGTGTGGAGTAAGTGGTTGCACAAAGAAAGGCAGCTGGTCTGGTATAAGGGAATCTCATAAGGCTTCCTAGAGAAAATGACATGTAGTTAGAGACCTAAAAGACAAAGTTATCTGGGCAAAGAGGAGGGGGAAAAGAGGGCAGCAGAGGGAACACCCAACACACAACAGCCCAGAGCCAAGGGTACGGAGAACCCAGGGAACTAAAACGCAAAGTTCGGCTGGAGCTCAGAGAGGGCATTAAATGGCTGACTCCATTGTGAGGGGTTTGGGGAGAGACTCCGGAGGGTTTGAGACTCCCCTGGGGGTATGGTGGGCACCAAGTTTGCTGCACCCAAGTAGTGGTAGGTGAGTCTGGGTGAGTTTGAGAAGATGCACTGGAGAAATGGAGACTGAACCCTGAGTCAGCCCCAAGCTGTAGCATAATCGATAGGATTCAGGTTAGGGTTAGAGATAAGTTAGACATACAGTTAGAACTACAGAACTGGACAGAGGTTCTGTCTCAAATGCCAGCACGCCACACTCGCTGCTCTGTGATCCTGGCAAGTCACTTACCCTCACTGGGCCTCGGTTTTCTCATCTATAAAGTAGGGATAATAGTAGCACCTGCTTTACAAAGTTGGGGATGTTGATTGAGATGAGGCATCTGGCACATAGGATCCACTCAGTAAATTCTTGGGGCATGAAGGAGGCCTTCACCTATGTCGAAGTTCTTCTCTCTGGGACCTAGAACCCTCCACCTTTCCCCTCTACCACCTCCTCCCCAACTTCCAAGCACTACCTAATATTCTGCTCCTGAGAGTCTTACTGCCATGCTCCCCCACCAGATCGGAAGTCCCCCGAAGTGGGCAAGGCCAGACTAACACCCTTCTTTGGGACTGACCATACTCTAACAGCTCTGTGCTCAGCTAGGTGAGTTTCCTGACTCCATTATTCTCTTCATTCTAACATTTTCCTTCATAGCAATTATCACACCTTATGAATTTTTAGTTAGTTGTGCACTTGTATGGGCTTTGTGGTTGTTTTGCATTATTTTTATTTTGTTCTTGCTCAGTCTATCAACCAGAATGAAAGCTCCATGAAGTCAGGGACCACCTGCCTTGCTTACTCCTGTAGCCCCAGTGCTAACACAGCACCTGTCAACAACAAAACCGGGCAGATAGAAGTGGAGAGTCTGTACCAGGCTGCCAGGGTTTGAATTCCAGGACTGGTACTCTCTAGCTGTATAGCTTTGGGCAATAAAGCATCTCAGTTTTTCCCTCTGTAAATTGGTGTCAATAATAGCACCTATCTCATTGGGAGGATTAAATGGTATTATATGTAAAGTCCTCAAGAACAGTGCTGGAGCATAGTAAGTGCTATACAAGGGCTTGTTTGATATACAGATACAATGAGGTGTAGACATAGAGAGATATAGACATAATAGTAGGTGCTCAATAAATATTTGGTGAATTAACAATGAGCTGAGTTTACGAAAGGGACAGAGTCCTAATTGGGGCAGAGCCTGAGAGAGCATTGAGGACCCTCACACAAGCTAGTTCCTTGATCTGAACAAAGAAACCTTGAACTTGGAGACCTTAGACGTTGGTGGCAGTGGGAAAGGGCAGATACAAGCAAAGGCCTGGCGGGATGGGGCAGGGGCCAAAACAGACCCTCTGCAGAACCCCCACCTGGGATTGCTAGCCAGAGTACAGCTAAATCATACATTATTGATTTGTCAAACGTATTTGCATATAAATAAGCATGATCATTCATGGCGGCCTGAATGGTGCCGCCTCCCCTCAGTGCCATGATTACAGATGGATGGCCCTAGTTAGACACGAGCCAGGGACGCGCTACCCCTGCCGCAAAGTCAGCGGCTGATTTAAAACTACATTTATTGGAGCATGTAAGTGTGACAGCCTAGTGGTGAGTTTGGGATAATTAGTCTAAAAGACAAGATAAACGAGCCCTAAAACTGGTATTGTAACGAAGATGCCCCCCCTTTCAGGCCCCCACCACCAGCTCAGCCCTGATGCCAAAAATACAGCCGATGATAATTAACTGGGAAATGTTAACAGGCAGGATTATGTTCCAATTGCATTTTTTCAAAGGACTTTAGAATTTTACGCCCAAGTTGATTGTGTTCCCCTCCCCCTGGTGATTAGACTGGAGAGGGGGATTCTCCGCTAAAAGCAGCAGCTGGGGGTGGGGTCAGACAGGCCCAGGCAAGGCCTCCAAGGCCAGGCAAGCAGGTGGCTGCAGCCAGCCGTCCCCAAGCTTGTACAGAGACAGATCTTCAGGGTGAAGCACACTGACCCAGGGAAATTATATCTGCCGTGTTAATTCATTCCACGTGGGAGATCGGCCACGAGGTTGGATGCTGGCATCGGCTGCCTCTGATGGATCAAGGGACCCAGCTGCTCAGCTCTACACCATTCTAGAAGCTCATCATTGCAAGGAAACACACTGCTTGCTAACACTCCGTTTTAATTGTCCCAAATTACACTGGGCGACTTATAGCCCAGCAGGGCCAGCCAGCAAATATCAGACATTACCTTGAAGATCAGCTGGGCCTAGTAAGGAAACTGTGGTTCCAGGGCTGAGACTCAGCACAGTGCTGGCACAGAAGGAAGGCGCTCACTGACTTTTGGTTCCTGTCACAGGCTCCAGGCTCCCAAGGAAGGAGTAAGGGCTGCCCGTGACTTCTGACCCATCCTATCAGCCCTTTTGAGGACTTCTTTTCTGAGATTTAAGCCTTATGGATCCAGACAGAGAGAGGGAGGGCCGTTTGGGGTTTGGTTGAGGCCCTCAAAGAAAATTCCAAATAGGGGCTCCTGGGTGGCTCAGTTGGTTAGGTGCCTGACTCTTGATTTCGGCTGAGGTCATGATCTCACAGTTTGTGAGTTCGAGCCCCGCGTGGGGCTCTGCTCTGACAGCACAGAGCCTGCTTGGGATTCTCTCTCCCTCCCTCTATGTCCTCCCCTACTCATGCATGCTCTCTCTCTCTCTCAAAATAAATAAACACTAAAAAAAAAAAGAAGTCTCCAAGTGGAAGGCAACACAGCAAAGTCTGTGGTCAGCAGAATAACGGGCCCCCAAAGATGTCCACATCCTAATCCCCAAAACTTTACATGACAAGAGGGCCTTTGCAGTTATGATTAAGGATCTTGAGATGGAGAGATTATCCTGAATTTTACATGTGGGCCCAAAGTGATCACAATGTCCTTATAAGAGGGAGGCAAGAGGGTCAGAGAGAAAGAAAGAGATTTGAAGATATTACACCCCTGGCTTTGAAGATGGAAGAAGGGCCACAAGTCAGGGATACAGGCAACCTCTAAAATGTAGAAAAGGCAAGGAAATGGATCCTCTCATAAAGCCTCCAAAGGAAGGCAACGATGCCGACACCTGATATTAGCCTTCAGACTTTGACCTCCAGGACTGTAAAATAAAAAATCTATGCTGCTTTAAGCCACTAAGTAATCTGTTACAGCTACAGTAGGAAACTAATAGAGTCCCCAGCATTCCCACCCGGACCTCACTACATCCCACTGTGTGACTTTGGATAAGTCACTGAACTTCTCTCAACCTCAATTTCTTCATCTCTAAAATAGGCAGCTCTAAAATAGAACCTACTTCATGGGGTTCTTGTGAGTATTAAATAAGCAAATGCCTGAAAAGTGCTCAGTGCATAGTAAGGGCTCAGTAAATAGCACTTAGTGTTGTGGCTGTGGTTGCCATTGTTGTCTCTTGATGCTGATCCTGAGACCTTTCCAGTAAAATAAAATTGATAAGAAGATACATATAGCCAGAGCACCTGGGTGGCCCAGTTTGTTAAGCATCCGACTCTTGATTTTGGCTCAGGTCATAATCTCACAGTTCATGAGACTGAGCCCCACGTCCAGCTCTGTGCTGAGCATGGAGACTGCTTGGGATTCTCTCTCTTTCCAAATAAATAAACATTTTTTTAAAAGATGCATATAGCCAAATTAAAGACTGATATAATCATCAGATATTTATTAATCACTTCTGTATGCAAACTAGTATGTCAGGTACAGTGAATAAAATAGCAAGCAAAAAAGAGACCCAGCACCTACCTTCATGGAGTTTATAATATGGCAGGGGAGATGGACCAGATTGTATAATTAGATTCTACTATATTATAATATTATAATTATGTGGTATGTTATATTATATTTATGTTAAATAATCTCCCAAACAAGCGGTGTGATTGAGAGATACTAAGAAGTACAAAATGGAGAGATATATCCAGGGAGGTCAAGGAAGGCTTCCTGGAATAAGCTGACTTGAAATATTTCTGACTTGAAATATTTCAGCACATTTGGTTCTCTGGAACCGTAAGAGCATGGACTCTTCTAAGCTGTGGGAGGAAAGACTCTGCCTATACCTCTGGGGTTATGCTCAGGCCTCTGAGGAATCTAAGAGTAACTCTGTCCAGGCCTACAAATGCCCATATGATGGATTCTGAGAAGGTAGACAGACACTGGCCACAGGTTGTCAAACAGGAAACGGAATGATCAAGTATGACCTTGATCTGTTTAAGGGTGAGCCTATCCAGGGGCGCCTGGGTGGCGCAGTCGGTTGGGCATCCGACTTCAGCCAGGTCACGATCTCGCGGTCCCAGAGTTCGAGCCCCGCGTCAGGCTCTGGGCTGATGGCTCAGAGCCTGGAGCCTGTTTCCGATTCTGTGTCTCCTTCTCTCTCTGCCCCTCCCCCGTTCATGCTCTGTCTCTCTCTGTCCCAAAAATAAATAAACGTTGAAAAAAAAAAATTAAAAAAAAAAAAAAGGGTGAGCCTATCCCTTGGATGTTGGACCCTTATTTGACTCCAAATATCAGGCCAGACTTTGTGTGGGGGCCCTAACCCTTAATGCACAGGTTCTAGCTGGAAAGGTAGAGTCCCTACCCTGAACCACAACATCTGGGCCTCCTGTGGTCACCTTAGTTAGAGCTTCCCTCCAGCCCATCCCTGGGCTCAGCTTGCCTTCAAGGAGATCATATCAGGGAACTTGCCTAGTTTTGGAAGTATCCTCAAACTCCTAACATGATTTGATCTCTTAGAAACATAAAATCCCAGATATTCATTTCATAGCACAAACTATAGGAAGTAAAGCTTGATAAAAACATCCCAGCCAGTGAAGATGTCCAGAAGACAGTAATGATCATAGGGAGGAAGAGGACACAGTTCCTTGAGGATATGTCATCATCTCTGAGCTAGGGTGAGGGGTGTAAGAGATTTGAGTATTTGTCAAAGAAGCCTGGGTTTAAAATGATTGTGTGGCCCTTTGGTATAGCCTTCAAGGAGCCTTGTGTGTCTGCCAGACTGTGCATCAGCCAGCTACTGCTGTGTAACAAGGAACCTCAAAATCTCAATATATATAAGAATAATCACTTACTTTTCAATTGTGGGTCTGAAGATCATCTGGGATTTGACTGCTCTAGGCTAAAATTCCTGGTCTAGGCTCTAGGCCAGAGGTTGGGCTCTTCTGACATTCCATTGACCAAAGCAAGCCAAACAGCCAAGCCCCAAGTCAGGAAATAAAGAAGTGTGTTCTACCCATCCTGAGTCCAAAACAGGGCATATTGCAAATCCCAATTCAATAGAGCAGATCATTATGCTCCTTCCACGGACATGGAAAAGAGGAAATATTTATCTGACCACCAAGTAATTCATCACATACCTTAAAACTCTGTCTGGGTATAGTAGAGTATTCCTCTCTTCTTGGGATAGAGAAAAAGGTCTAGGGACATCCCCTCATTCTGTGAATAAGTTTAGGCCACAAACCTCCATTCTGTGTACATGCTAAACTTTCTGCACACCACCTGACTCCCATGGTGACTCAGGTTGGCTGTGCTCCAAAGCCCCTCATCTGTACTTGTTCCCAAGCTTAGATAGTCACTACACAAAATCATAGGCCTCAGCTGAGCCTCAGCTGCACATAGTAGATGTGCAACAAGCATTTATAGAATGAATGAATCTTCTGCCCACCCCTTGGACAGCATCCATTGGCCTATTGGATGTCCTCTACCTAAACTCAATCCCACCTCCATTCCTGCTGTATACACAGCTTGGCCAGGAATATCATATCAGACTCCAGAACCCACCCACCCAAACAATGACTGTTACAAGCTACAGACCCTCTCTTTCCCAGCTTTCACAACACTGGCCATGCCATTGGCAGAAATTCCAAAACAGCCTACAAAATGAGAATGTAGGAGACCACATCCACAGAAGGTTTTGGCAAAAAGCAAATATTGTGACAAACAATTGGAAATGTGGTGCATTTATCTGCACTTTCAGTAGCTGCTCATATGTTCACATTAAAACAGTTGAAAATGTATAATTAAAAATCTGTTTCAAAATGCAGAGAACATGTAAAAATAATTTATCCATTCGCAGATGAAAAACAAAAACAAGTAAGTGTGAGCCATGGGAAAAAGAAAAGAAAAGAAAGCAAGCTCCTTCAGGATGCAGACCCCAATGGATGGTTGACTAGAATATGTGTCGTAGCACAACATGCCCCCGTGCCCTGATGTGGGATCCAAAGGGTCTGCGCAAAGCCCAGAAAAGCCTGAAGCCTTTTCAAGCTGGCCAATTCAATGCTTCAGATGCTGTGTGTGAGAGGCGTTGTGGGGACAAACACTGAGTGAATATTTGGTGAAAAGCCCTTTGCATGGAACTCATGACTCAGATGAACAGGATGCAGATCCAGCCTTGAAGTCTAGCAGGACAGACAGACAGACAAGCACCAGAGTGAAAAGACATATTAAATTGTAAGTGTTTGCAACCTCCCCACCTCCCAGATTGCTAAAAAGAAGTTAATCTTTGGCCATTCTGAACTTCTTTCTCTTCCCCTCTCTCAGGGAGATTTTGAGTCTGCCAATAATTTCCCTGGAATTTTTTTTTTCTCTTCTATTTGGAAAATTGTAAGGCAAAAACACTTAATAGAAAAGAAGGACTTGAAAAAGGAAAAGGAGTAACCAGGAAATCAAGAGCCATGAATGGGTTGGACTAGAGAGTTAGAGTTAGTTTAGTTAGAGTTAATTAAGAAGGCACCTATGGAGGAAAGGGGACATTAAAAGCCAGAAGAATGAGGAAAGAGAATTTTAAGTACTGCTTTGATTTATGATTTGGATCCTCTTTGACACTCTGAAAGATACCAATAAAATATTGAAATTGCTTTAAAGTCTTTTGTTATATGTGATTCTTTGAATGCAATTCCATGCTGAGACTGGACCACATGAAGCCTTGGTTTTATCCGGGTTCCATGAGTGAATACAATTTGGTATACCCGGGGAAACATGCTCCAATAGAGGTGTGGACACAGTCCCTTGAGAATATAAAGAACAAGGCATCCCAGAAGAGGAAAGAAGGCTTTCCTCAAAGGAGGTAATGTTTGAGTTGGATCCAGAAGGACATAATCACCTTACAGGCACGAACTGCAAGAGCATTTCTGGTAGAAGAAATAATATCTGCAAAGACACAGCGCGTTCAGGGAAATGTGAAAGTTGTGGTGGGGTAAAGAAGACACCACAAAGCTCAATGGGTGGACAGGAGCCACCTGGAGACAGTCCTCAAACGCCATTAGGAGAAGCTTGGCCTTTATCCTGTGGTCAACAGAGAGCCTTAGGAGCACAGGAGTGACACACCCATGGTGTCGTTCGCTCAACCGTCCTGCTAGAGAAGCTGCAACCCCTAATGCCATCTGCCCTCTTCTGAATTCCACCCCCAGGAAAGAGACCAGGCGAAATGGAATCGAGGCCCCAGCAGACTTCAGAGGTCACTCAAAGTTTGCAATGACCAGTGAAGAAAGAGATGCACTCCGGAAAAATAAAAAACCCATCTTTCATCATCTGAATTCATATGCAGGGAACACATTTGTCTCCAGTGAGCATGTTTCACAAGCGTGCTTAAATGAAAATGGACTTGATTTGAACGGCAATGCAGTCTTGGTAGCAATCTGATGTTTTATTTTATTGTTTGCAATTAGTGACAAGTGAGGGAAATATTCAGATCATGCCATATCGCACAGAGTGTGTATTATCCAAGTGCATCGTTCTGATGGGAGGATGGGGGCTGGGGGACGCAGCCATGAAGAACCTGAATCCCAGAATTCCAGCTCCTAACAAGAGAGGAGGCATTGTTTAAAGTAAAAAAGAACAGCTGGCTGCTGGGATGTAGAGAACATCTCTGAAGGAAATTCTCTCCAGGGACAGAACGAACTGGGTGTCTAGGGAGCCCAGGCCCTCGCCAAGCAAAATCTTCTGTGGCTGGCAAAAGAGAGGCCTCTGACTTCTCTGCTCACTGGCCATGAGTGGTAAAAGGGCCAGTGGTTACTGTCCAGTGTCACCCAAGGTGGGGTTCCTCAACCTCAGCACTACTGACATTTTGAGTTGGATAATCCTTGGGTTGGATAATGCACAGTACGGCATTAAAGGATGTTTAGCAACATCCTTGGCTTCTACCCACTAGATGCCAGTGGCACCCCACCCCCAGGTATTACAATCAAAAAGTAGCTCCAGGGGCACCTGGGTGGCTCAGTCGATTGATTAAGCGTCTAAGTTTGGCTCAGGTCATGATCTCGCAGTTCATGAGTTCCAGCCTTGCATCAGGCTCTGTGCTGACAGCTCAGAACCTGGAGCTTGCTTTGGATTCTATATCTCCCTCTCTCTCTTCCCCTCCCCTGCTCATTCATATTCTCTCTCTCTCCTCTCTCTCTCTCTCTCTCTCTCTCTCTCTCTCTCTCTCTCTCTGCCTCTCTCTCTCTCTCTCTCTCTCTCTCTCTCTCTCATAAAAAAAATATTTAAAAAAACAGCTCCAGACATTTCCAAATGTTCCCATGAGGACAAATCACCCCCAGTTTGGACCCATCTGGCCTAGACTTTGATTATCAGTTCCAAATCTTGGCAAGATGGAGAAGGAGTCCAGGGTGTGTGAGACAAAGGTTTGATGGCTCAGAAATGTTCCATTCTGAAGAATCTAAAGATCCTCAGCTTACCTCAACAAAGCCACCACTGCCCTCCCATGGACCTGGGTGGGAGCAGGGAGCACAGAGTCCCTTAGCTTTGATCTGTATGGGACTTCAAAAAAGCCTGCAGGAGAGCTGACTAGATGGCATGGACTAATCGCATGAGAATGGATTTATAGTTCTAAGGACCTGGGTTTAAACCCAGGCTCTTCACTTTGCCAGGTGTGGTCTGTCCTTCACCAAGGTGGACACTCCTTTCCTTACTATGCTTGAGCCACTTTGGTCTGCTGGCAGCTTTTCATATAGCCTACATTTAACCTCAAGGCCTTTGCACATGGTGTTACCTCTGCCTAGAACATTCTCACCCCCTCCATACATACACATACACATAAGCACAGACACATACACCCATACACACACACACACACACACACACACACACACACACACACAGCTAGTACACTCACCCTGCTCACTCCTCTGATGCCTGGACTTTTAGCCTCTCGTGGTGTTCACTTCACAGAAGCCCATGCTATTCACAATTTAAAAAGTACTGTAGGGGGGAAAAGGACAGAGGGAAAGGTTGATAAAGAGAAAAAGAAGTAAGCCTGAGAGAGCATGTCCAAGAAAGAAAGAGAGATAGAGACAAGGAGACAGAGAAAGAGGGAAAGAATTCCACAGTAAACTTTTTTAAATGTGAAGATTAAAAGACAATGCAATAAGTTAGGTTTTTCTCATGAATATGTATGTATGCTCTCAACTGCTTTCCTTCTAGCGTAAAACTAGACTTGCAGAACCTTCTAGATATAAGTGAGGGGTACCATAATGAGGGGTGCCATCTGCATAATCTTATTCCATGTTTATATCGATCCCAACTGATAGGAGCCACCATATTCCTATGTAACATGTGGGGAAGGTGAGGCTTAGAAAATGTGTGTAACTTGCCCCAAGCTATATCACTAGGGAGCAGTGGAGTCAGAATTTGGATCCAGGAACATGGGGTTCCAGAGCCTGTGCTCCTGGCCACACACGATGTGAGCTGAATGAGTTCAGCCACCAGGAGGGAATTGGCCCGACACTGGGCTGGGACACAAAGCGGACGTTCAGTAAATATTTACTGAATGAGTGGAACCAGAAGTGGGATTCACTTCAGGGAAATTTTAACCCAGTCCGGCTCAGCCCTGTCCCCGCCCCCGCTCACTTATCACCATGTAATTGAAATAATGCCTATCGACAGAGACTCACAAACAACTGCTCAATTTTCCTCAAAATTCAATTAAACTTCGTTTATTCTGGGGATCGATCCAATTAAAAGAAGGAAAATTTCAGATGGTCTGAGCAACACCATCCATCTTCAAACATAGTGTCTACCCCAGTGATGTAATAATTCGCCCAATCAATGCTTTAAAAGCATTTAGCAGTCTTGATAATGAACTTTTGTCAAAACAGCCTTGCAGAGCAATAAGTGCCTGCAGATTAATATGAAGTCATAAAGGGCTAATGCTTTGGGGGGTAGCGAGTGGCGACATGAATCAGTGAGAGCCATGGCCTGGAGCTTCCACACCTTCTCGGAGCTAGTCATGGGCTGTGTTTTCAAGCCCCAGAAAATGCTGAATGCACTTCCCCATTTCTGCTATCTGTAGGTGTCTCTCCCTCCCAGGTCTCGGTTTGTCCAACTCCACCAGCCAGGCGCCTGGAACACCCCGGACCCAGGTGGTCCCACTCAGGCTGTTGGGGCTACTCGCCCTGTTGGAGAAAATGTCCAAAGTAAGGAAGGCTCTGCTGGAAAGGGCTTCCACCTGACCATCTCTGAAAGCTCTTGCTTTAAAAATCGTCTTTGAGCTGTAAGAAACCCCTCTTCTACTTCAGATCTCCTCTTTCTCTTGGGGGTATTCAACTTATTAGGTGTGATGCTGTGCAAGTTACTTCAGGTCTCTGAGCTTTAGCTTCTCCATATGTAAATTGGAGATGATAGCATTTATTGACCCTCGGGGCAAGGAGGCTGGGTTGGATCTCTGGGTGGCAAGGTTGCAAAGAGTAATAAGATTGAGCCTCCATCTTGAAAGAACTCAGAGGCACTGGAGAAAAGTAGGTGAAACAGCCACAATGCAAGACGCTAGTGTTGTTAGAGATGTCTGAACCCAGCGCTGGAAACCGTGCCTGAAGGATCACAGGGGCCCTCACCAGGGCGGTGACTCTTGAGCTGAGTCTTGACCAGAGAGCAAGTATTTTCCAGGTGAGGAAGAGAAGAGAGGATGTCCGGGCGGAGGGGACTACAAGGACAGAGGCGTGGAGGATGACAAGGATGGACACACGCAAGGTGCGCAGCTGGAAATGGAGTCAGGAAATGGAACGGAACAGGTGGGCTTAGCCTCATCTTCAAAGGTCCCACTTGCCAGGCTGAGGAGATTGTCCTTTTCTCTAAGAGAAATGGGGAGCCGTGGAAGGTCTTAAGCAGAGGATTGATATGAGGAAAATCACACCCAGGAAAGTTGGGTTGGTGGAGATGGGACAGTTGAAAGGACTCAGGTGAGATACAGTGGTGGCCACGGTGGTCTCGCCACACAGCCCCGTTCCTCCAGGAATCCCCCCAACTGCTCTCTACCCACACTGAACACACTCCCAACCTCCTTGTTCCCATCAATAGTGTCCCTCTATCACCAGGCAGGAAAACCAGGAGTCCTTCTGCACACTTTTCTTCTCCATTCCTCACAATCCCTGGGATTCCATCATTCACCTTCTACCTGGACCCTGTGTGGAAAGACATGATGTCCCATCCCCAAAAGCTTAACTTAAACTCGCTTTTAGTCCAACAAGACCCCCTTACCACTCTGAGAGGTCGGCCGGGATGCCAAGTGTCCCCTGCACCAGACCTGGACACACCCAGAGCTATCGCTGATCCTGGCAGCATTGGTCCAAGGAAGAGGAGGGTCCAGGGAAGGTCAAGGGCATTCACCTCCAGCATCAAGGCACGGCAAGTCACTTCTTGCAGAGCTGGGCTGGGCTGAGCTGGGTGAGCCCCTGGGGCTGGAGTGGTCCAGGACCCATTGAAGGCTTGTTCTCCATCTCCCACACCAGTCCATCCAGGCTGGAGGACACCTTGGGTGGTCAGCGTTCTCACCATGGGGAGCCAGGCTGTGGCTCCAGCTTCCAGCACTAAAAAACCTTTCATCCACTCCTCTCCAGGCCTAACTATCCCTTGAAAAGCCAGCAGAAAGTCTCAGGGTCTGGCTAGTCTTGTAAAAGCTGGGGGATCTGGGCAGCCAAAGGGAAGAAACTCTTGCTCTGTTTGCCAGAAGTCACTGCACCCCTAGGGGATGCCAGGCTCTGACCTGCCATCACAGAGGCACAGGATTTGGAAAGAGGAGGATTAAGAATTAAAGAAGAGGGCAAAAAAAAAAAAAGAAAAGAAAAGAAAAGAAAAGAAAAGAAAGGGGGGAAGGGGAAGGCTTGTGCTGCTAGATCAGGGGAGTATTAAATGATCCCAAGTCCAGAAATGTCTTTTCAAAGACTTCAGCCATTAGGACTTAATATTAAATTTACTCCTTCTGTGCCTTAAAAAATAGCTAATTTTTTTTCAAAAGGTGCTTTTGATGCCAAAGGTATGGCTTAGGCTGAAAGGCACCGGTACATCAAACATCATTTGGGGGATTTCAAAGGGCTGTTTCAGCAGGATCCTGTTCTCCTGATCCTCCTTCTCGGCTGATGAAGTTTCTGAGCTCCCTGAAGTCAGATCTTGTGTTCTTGGCTATCAAAGGCCCCAGCAACACTGAGTCTGTCTGTCCATCCCGGTAAAACTTTTGCATAGAAAGCCTCCCTTTTGCACAGAGATCTGAGGGGGGAATAAAAAGGATGCTGATTTGCCAGGAAACAGGAGGGAAGCCCTGCTGAGCTGATAGGAATCTTCGGACCAGATTTGAATACATTTGGCCCAGACAAGGGGGTGGGGGAAAAAATCCATTACTTTGGAGAAAAGCCTCACCGGGTTTCAAAGGGAAATATGTTAATGCTGGGAGAAATCATTTGTGTGGGTTTGCGTGTGAGTGTTTCCGCAGCCCCACAGTTTAACATCGTCAACCGGGAGCAAAAAAGCAAAAGCATTGGAATTAAGCTGCCACTGTTCAGGGGAGGCAAAGGAGAGCTGGAGGGCTGGAGGGAGTCTGCAAACCACCCCGGCCCTGCCCTAGCAGTCTCAGCCAGCCGGGTCTGGGGTCTGAGACTCAGACAACAGCAGAGCCCCCGACCTGGATCCCCCAGCAGTGTTAGAGGGATCTTCCTTTCCTTCCTTAAGGTCTTTCCTCAGGAGTCTGCAGGCTGTTGCTCACAGATGTCCCCCAGACTGTTCCCAGTGTCCAGATGGGAAAACTGAGGCCTGCAAGGGGAAGGGCACTGCCCAAGGGGCTGCACTGGTCAGGCTTCCTGACTCATCTGCACCCCTGCTCTCCTCCAGACCATGTCCTACCCACCGGCCTTCTCCCAATAGCCCCTGCTTGCCCCGGCACCTGCTGTGCTCTCTGAAGACTGCACCTGGGTGGCTGTATTTACCTCTATGCATAGCCTCTGTGGACACCCTAAAACTGAGGTGTCTGTCATATCTGACCCTGAGGCCAGGCATCTCTATGACCGGGCATTGTCCCAGGCCCCATAGGAACTGAACAGTTGTGTCTGGATAATCATAGGAAAGCTCTCTCTATGGCTACAAGAGGCAGTATGCCTGGATTCAGGAGTCCCAGGTCCTGGGCTCAGCTTGGTCTTTTCCCGTGGGCCTCACTTCCTTCCCCTATAAAATGAGGACCATTCCATCATCCCTGTCTCTGCTTCCTAGGCCTGCTGTAAAATTTCAGTCAGATCGGGAACAAAAGCTGTGGGCAGAGAGTCTTCAGAACAGGGCAACAGGAGGCCCACTCGCCCCTCCAGCAGTCAGGCACAAGCAGGAAGAAGGAATGAGGCTGTTTTGAAGGCTGTACTGCATGGTTGTTGCAAATGCACCTGAGTCCCTTGGAGGCCCTGCACACCCCACATCAGTGCAGGACTTTTCATGACACTTTGACAGCTCTTTTCTTCATTAAGAGAATAGCTGGTCGAATTTAGAGAAGAAAAGAGCCTAAGGACTTGTTTCTTGAGATAAAGATGAGGGACTGGGTGGGAGTCAGGTGCTGGAGCTGCCTGATTCGGACTCCTATCCTTGGCTTATTACACAAGGAATTGGGGGCCAGCAAAACTTGGCACTTGAATCTCAGCATTGTCTTTTCACGAGGAGAGGGAGAGGAGAGAGAAAAGAGAGACAATAGCTCATCATTAATGGTCTTGAATTAATATAAATTAGTTGAGCACATCTTGGCTGCTCCCAGTCAGGCAGAGCAGGGGGCTGCCGGGGCCAGCATGGAGGTTTCTTTCACCTCACATTCACACAGCCATCCATAACACTGCTGCTGACCATGCACTCCTCCCCGCCTCCCTCCCTGCCCCCACTACGGGATCCGGCTCTGGAGGTGTAAAACAGGTGTAAAACAGCGGCAGCCCCCCAGAGCCTGTGACTTTTGGAATAACCTTTGGGAGATTGCCACCCAGAGAATCGCTGCCATTAGGAGCAGAGGGTGTCTTGAGCTCAGCCACAGGCCAGACCCCTGCCTCCCCAATCTCACACTGTCCCTCGGGACCACAGAAGCGGCAGGGTTGCATGTCTGTGCCCAGAGCCAAGGCCACAAACAGAACAATGCCTGGCAACCAGAACCACCCAGAACCACCAGAATGTTGCTTAGGACTGTAGGCTGCCCGGGGCACTGGCATGTTTGTTTGAACACACAAGTTGTGAATTCTGTCCCTACAAGGGGTCTGAGTCAGGCTGACCTTTCCTCCACCGCATCGGTGCAGTTATAATTCAAGGAATATAAAGCCGCCCATCAGGTAGCACAGGGCAGTTCGGTACCAGCAAATGGGCCTCTGATGAGACTATGGGTGACCACAGGTGTCCTAACTCAGGATGGCTCACTTAGGCACACTGAAGCCACCTAACCCAGGACTGGCCCACTGGGACATGCTGGGACCACCTGACCCAGGCCTGGCCCATAAGGCATGCTGGGACATTCTTAGGACCAAGCAGAACATTTGCTGCTTAGCCCAAAGTTCAGAGGTCAAAGGGCACTCCCAGTATCCCTGGGAGATAGGAACTTTTAAGCCCACTTACAGGGAGGGAAACTGATGCTCAGAGAGGCCAAGTCCCTTGTCACAAGGTCACACAGCCAATAAACGACAAGGTTGGGTTTTAAGCAGAGACAAGAGCCAACTTTATCCATGTGGCAATTAAAGCTTTCTAAATGATTCCTCGAACAATTCTCAGGACTTTCATGAGATGGAACTAGTATCATCCCAATTGTATACACACAACAACTGAAGCTCAGAGAGGCTGAGCCACAATGGCCATGGTCACACAGCTGGTAAGTGATAGAGCTGGGATCCCAACCCGCAGCGGTCTCCGGAGCCCCGGCGGCATGGCACAGACTGGGAGCCAGCCTGCCTGGCTTCAAACCCTGCCTTTTCCACTTACCAGCACTGGGACTTTGGATGAGTTGTTCAGCCTCAGTTTCCCCACCTATAAAATGGAAATCATAACCACAATATAGCAGCACGGAGGACTGAGTTATCGGTGTCCGTGGACGCGCACAACACGGCCTGGCCGGTACCAAGTGTCACGTGTTTGTCAGACGATCTCCGTTCCGCACAGCGCTCACTCCACTAATTCTCTAAGCATTCGAGTAAAACCTGGCAGCCCGAGGACCCTCTTCTCCAGCCCGTCCCGGGCCCCGTGGGTCCAAGGCTCGAGGGAGGTACACAGCCGAAACACGGCACAGACCCAGCGTCCGTAATGTTCCTGTCAGAGCAAACGAGGCCATTAACAGACGAGCTCTGTGATGGAATTGTCCTGCACGGTATTTATTACAGGGTCCTTTCCCTGACGCCTCCCCGGGAGAGAATATTAAATATTTAATGCGCACGAGGCTGCTCGTTTGTCATCCCCTCTTCAGCTCTCAAGTTGGCTCTGGGCTGGGGGAGCGCCAAAGTCCGAGGCCTGGCATCCTAATGCCTTCCCTCCTCCCCTGCAGGGCACCAGGCCAGACCGGGCTGGGGAAAGCGACAAGGACCCCCGTCAGGGACTCTTGGGGCCGAGGCCCAGGTGGGTCCTGGGGAGGTGTCCTCCATCACCCAAAGTCTTGTGAGTCACTGGCCACTGGAGCCTGGGAGCCTTCACCACACCCAGCTTGTCCCTCCTCCACCCCCCCGCCACTGCCTCCCGCACCACCTGCCCCTCTGCAGAGGCTCCTGCCCCGTCCACACTCGGGGAGCTGGAAGTGGCAGGGAGCAAATGCCCCTGAAGCAAATCTCCATCAACGATGGGCTGTGACTTGATGCGTAACAGCCCCAGCTTCCTCGCCCCGTGTGTTGGATGGCTCAGGGGTACGTGTTCCACACTGGCCCCAGAGGTCCCCAGTGGGACTGGGCTCCTGCTGCCCACAGCCTTTATGGGTGGGCTTCCTTTCCCTCTCTGCTCTCATGTCCCCTCTCCCCTGCTAACCCAGGCTGGGATTATCCCCCAACCAAACCGCCTGCATTCCCATCGTGGTCTCGGGGCTTCTTCTGCAGGGACATAAACTAAGGTAATGCCACGGCCAGGTGGGGGACTATCAGAGCACACAAGACACAAGCCTCGTCTCCCACTGAGCATTGACCCACTCAGGGTGAAGCCCTGTGCTACGGGACTGGGGACCCAGAAAGGACTCCCAAGATCTGACTCCTGGACCCCCAAGAGCTCCCAGACCGCATGGGGCACAGTCACGAGACACTAACCACGGTGCAATGTAACCAGCTCTCACTTCTGTCAAACTAGCCCAAGTGGTGCCCTCCTGCAGACAGAGTCACCCTGTGGCCTCAGCTCCCCCCCTGGTGCAAGCGTGGGGCCCCTCAGTGAACGCAGCCCAATGAAAGGGATCTTGTCAGTCACATTCATATCGATTTCCCAGCTTTTCTTGGTCTCTTTCTTTCCCTGATGACTTCTAGCCATCTGTGTGATATTTGGGTGTTGGCACAGTGTAATCCCATTTGAGAGGAGAGGCTGTGGGAGAAGCTAAAGGCATTTGACAAACATCCGTGTGTGAGGGAAGGGACAGACGTCTGGATTCTCCATCCCCAGAGCACTGAGCAAAGGCGTGTTCCCAGCATCCGGCCTTGCACGCAGGGCAGGGTGGCCTGGAGGGAAGGGGAAGGCCTGTCGTTCAGGAGGAGCACAGGAAGTCAACCAGACTGCAGGCCCACTGAGTGCCAGGCTTGGGCTTCTACCTCCATGACCTTCTCTACTCCTCACGACAACCACATGCAGGTGCTATGGCCTGGGACTAGGGCGCTGTTCCCCTCTTCCTGCGGCAGGGCTTGGTTCCTGCAGGGGCTCCTGCCTAAGCCCTTCTCCATCTCCACTCTTGGCTTCCTTTTCCTGTGGCCAGCCCATTCTCCAGGTTCAGTATCAGCCTACCTGTCATCTCCCCAGAAAGTGCTTCCCTGACCTCTTACTCTGGGTTGAATTGTATCCCCCCAAAAGACAGGTTCAAGTCCTAACTCTCCGTACTCATGAATGTGACTTTATTGTAAATAGGATCTTTACAGGTGTAACCAACCCAAGCGGATTGGGGTGGGCACTCATCCAGTGACTTCTCCCTCACAGTAACAAGAGAGAAATTTGGACCCAGAGAGGAAAGGGTGCCATGTGAAGACAGAAGTTTGGGGCCACAAGCCAAGGAAGGCCTAGGGCCACCAAAAGCTGCAAGAGACAAGGAAGGTTCTCCCCCAGAGCCTTTGCAGAGAGCATGCAATACCTTGATTTCAGACTTCGAGCTTCTAGACTGGGGAGAAAATAAACTTCTGTTGTTTTAAGTCACATGGTCTCTGGTGAAGCAGCTCTAGGAAGTTAATAAACCCTTTCCTAAGGTAAAGCTCCTTTGCCTCCTCTATCACACATCTTCCCTTCTCCCTCCTTCATGCCACTAATAACAAAGTACAATTACCCTTACGTGTTGTGTTCATTTCCCATGTCACTTGCTAGACTAGGAGCCCAGTGAGGGCAGAGGCCTTGCCTGCCTTGTTCTTTACTATATTCCTGGTATCTGCCCCAGTACCTATGGGGCCTGGTACATAGTAGGTGCTAAATAAGTGTTCACATATTGACAAAGATTTAATGGATGCCTATGATGTGCTGATCTTGCTCTAAGTGAACAAAATAAACAGTCTTCTCTTTATGGAGTTCACATTCCACATTCAACCAGGACCATAATAAATAACCCTAACATCTTGTTAGAAGATGATGAGGTCAGGGCGAGGGGCAAGGCAGGATAAGGGTGATTGAGCACTGGCATAGAAGAGTACAGACTGAAAAATTAACTTAGGTGGTCAAGAAGGCCTTGTCGACAGGTGCCATTTCAACAAGGTTTCAAGAAAGTGGTTTGAAGGAATTAGCCATATGAGATTCTAGGGAAAGAACACTCCAGGCAGAGGGCATAGCCAATGCAAAGGCTCTAAGGCAGGAATATGCTTAGTAGTTCAAGGAAGAATACTGGTCAATGTAGATGGACTAGAGTGAGGAGGGGGGAAGAGTTGCAGGAAAGGAAATCATATATTTGATCAAATATTTGTTGGATGGATGGATGGATGGATGGATGGATAGGATGGATGGATAGAATAAAGAGGAGAGAGAGAGAAGAAGGGAGAAATGGTCCATGTCTAGGAATCTGAGATAGGTACTAACTCTGTCCTCTAACCATATATTAGGTCAATAATTGACCTAATGACCAAAAGGGTCCTATCACTCAAGAAATGTAGCCAATCACAGAACAAACAAAGTCAGCCCTCCACACCCTTTTCCGCCATAACACAGCATCACAGAACAGGGATGAGGATATCTAAGAAAATAGGCTCAAGCTTCTTGGGGACCAAGGGTCCCAAGTAAGGGCTCTTCCAGGGTCTGGGATCCTGCTTATCCAGCTGGATATCCAGAGCCCCCAACTGGATAAGCTCATTTAGAGCTATGAACCATGAGGCTGAGCTGGTCCAGGCTCCTGATAGCTAACAGTGCATCTATCCCAGAGGAATTGCTAGTGAAGCCACTTCTGATACTGAGTCCCTGAAGGACATTCATAAAAGTCATTAAAAATAACAGATTTGAAATGAAATCATGTGAGTTTATTAAAATTGGGAATTTCCTTTTCCTCCCTCACCCCCAGCTCCAGCTGGCTCAGATTAGCATCCCCAAGGGGCCCCAGCAGAAGAGGGACCCCACTGCCAGGAATCTCTTGCGTGAGCATGTGACCCAGAGCCTGAGTCAGGGGCAGCCCTTTGTCTCCAGAACCTGGTCCTCTTCTTCCCTCATCTGTCCCACCTCTCCTGCTCTGGGAAACATTTCCAGCCCTCCAAACAGAACACACTGTGTACAGATTTTCCCTACATGCCTCGTCTGTCCCCTCCATGGGACACTCAGCTCTCATGTGTCCTGTGCCACATTTTGCCCAGCTGGCCACATCACCTCATAGAATCTTCTTTTCTTGATTTCCACGACATCACACTCCCCTTGTGCTCCTCCCACCCCTCTGTTTCTGTGAGGTCCCTGTCACCCCACACCTTTAAAGTGTCAGAGCGCCCCAAGGGCTCCATCTTGGGCTCTCAATCTCTCTCTCTCTCTCTCTCTCTCTCTCTCTCTCTCTCTCTCTCTTCCCACAGTTCTCTCCTTAAATTATCTCATCCATTCCCAGGGTTCAAATATCATCACGATGCTGACAACTTCTAATATTTTCATGTCCAACCCCCGCTTCCCCGCTGACTCCAAGACTCCCATCTTTACCTGGACTTCCACAGGCCGAACTCACCGTGGCCAAAAGGAACCAATCTTCTCCGTGTTTCCTCTTTCAGTAAGCAGCACACCCCCTCACCCCACAACTGGAACCAAACACCAGGGAGTCCTTCCTGACTCCTCTCTCTGTGACCCCGTCCCTTCTTGTCCTCAGGTCCCCTCTGCACTCACTCCAGGACCCACCTCAAATCCAGCATCTTCTCTTTCTACCTCTTCCGTCCTAGGCCAGGCCTCCTTCCACTACTCCACTCCAGCCAAAGCAGTCATGGGTTAGGAGAATCTCCTGGAGAGCCCACACCCGAAACTGTGGGCTCTGCTGCAGGGAGAGGAAACAGCGACGGCCATGCACGCACGTAGTCCTTGGGTGCCCTGCGGATCGAGGCCAGCTGCAGACCTCCAAGGAGAGAGCCACGCAGCGATGCAGGGGGCAGCCCTGCACCCTGCACCACCCACACTCTCTATGTAAGCCCAGACGAAGAAGCTGGTGTCACACAGCCCAGTGTGCAGAGCCCAGCATATCCTAGCTATTGGTCACCAGTTATTTTCATCTTCACTAATGGTAATAATAACGATATCACTCTTTGCCTTCATGGCTCCCTTTACAGAGAGTTTCCAGGGGCAGTACTGTCACGACTTCTTCACCAACCCCTTGGGATGGGTGTGATACCCTCAGCCACAGGTGGGGGCCCCACCGTGGCAGACACAAGGACTCCATGCCAGGCCAAATGAACACAATTAAAACTACAGGTCCCAATTCCCACCACGCCCCACGGTATCTACTTGTAATAAGCATTTCCATACTCCCTGTAAACAGCTCGCCACTCCAACACCCAGTTAACTCTGGGAACATCGGCAGAAATCCTTCACTGGCCACTGATTCCTAGGATGGGCTTGGGACAGTTCTTAGCACCTACCATATTGCCCAGCAGCCCTGCACCCAATTGCTGTGTTCTGGAAGAGCCTCATCGAAACCAGAGCTTTATTTTAAGTTCAAGGGAACCCTATTTCACTTGCTCATTCTCATCATTCTCGACCCTGGCTGTACCTGAGAATCTTCTGGAGTGCCCACATCCAAAAACTGATTCTGTTGGCCCGCGGTAGGGCTGAGTTTTGATACTCTCTGATTTGTGAAAAGAACAGGCAGCCATAGTTGAGAACCACTGATATTTGATCCACAAACAGATATGGAGCACTGGTTGAGGACCAGGGATATGCCTTCTGGAAGCTTCTACCTAGTATGGGAAATAGGAAGGTACGTGGATTATTAAAATGAACTATCTTCCAGGTGTTGGTTTTTGTTAATGTTTTTAACTTAACACACATTTCTATTACTTGCCAGTTGTCGGGCAATGTTCTAAGCACTATACAAATGTAATTTATTTAGAACTTGGAACAACAGTGTGAAAGTTACCATCATTAGCCCCATTTTCCAGATGAAGCTACAGAGAGCTTAAGTAACCTGTGTCAAGTCACAACATCTAGCAAGTGGCTGAGCTAGAATCCACACTCAGAGAATTGGATTCATCTTTCCAACTGCTGGTCTCTGCAGCAGTGGCTTCTAAATCTTAGGGGGATTTGCACTGAAACACAGATTCTTGACCTCATTCACTGCACTCCCCACCACCCTCAGATTCCACTTCAGTCAGCCGAGGTGGGACACGGGAACCTACATTTTTTTCATGTCGCAGGCGATTCAGATGTGGGTATCCTAAGGACAGTCCTCTGAGGGACTCTGGTTGTAAGCAAAGTGTGGTGGTTTTAAAATGTGTCCACAGGGGGCGCCTGGGTGGCTCAGTCGGTTAAGCATCTTGATTTTGGTTCAGCTCATGCTCTCACGGTTCATGAGGTCAAGTCCTGTGTCAGGCTCTGTGCTGTCAGTACGGACCCTGCTTGGGATTGTCTCTCCCTCTCTCTCTGCCCCTCCCTCACTCATGCTGCTCACTCTCTCTCTCTCTCTCTCTCTCTCTCTCTCTCTCTCTCTCTCTCTTTCTCTTAAAATAAATAAACTCTTAAAAAAATTTAGAAAGTAAAATAAAATGTGCACAAATTCCACAACATACCCTCCTTTAAAAGATGGAAGTTAAACCCACTCTCCTTGAGAAGGGGATGCATTTAGTGACGTGCTTCTAACAAACGGAATAAAGCAGAAGGGATGGGGTGAGATGTGTGGCTCCCAAGAGGAAAGGGCAGGACAAGCGCTAGCCCATTAGCCGGCTGGGGTACAAGAAGCACCATGCCGGCCCTGAGAGAACTGCAGCTTCCTCCTTTGCTCTCTCTCTCAGGTCACTCCTTGCTGGGGAGACCAGTGGCTGTGCCGTGGGGACCCTCAGGCCAACCTGTGAGAGGAGCTGAGGCTTCCTGACAACAGTCAGCACCACCATGCGAGTCGGCCATCTTGAAATTGGATGCACCAGCCTCCACTGACATCTTGATACAACCTCCTGAGAGATCCTTAGCCACAGCCACCCAGTTAAGTTGCTTCCCAATTTTACTAAACTGTTGGATAATAAGTGTTTGTGGCTTTAAGCAACTACATTTGGGGGTATTCATTATGCAGCAGCAACTGATGACTAATACAGAGAAACAGCTTTCACCATTGATAAGAGTCAAGAGGAGCTGCACATGACAGATGCCACGGCTTGAGAAACAGGCCAAAATGGGGAGAGAGGGCATTCATTCCAGGTAGAGGGAACAGCATGTGCTAAGGCATGGGTGAGTGCAGTGAGCTGGTATTTTCGGGCTTTGCTGGCAGCACCTCAAGAGGCACCACAGTGTGTGCCTAAAGATGCGTCAGGGGCCAGGTCAGGATGGACAGAGCACGCATACATCCCCGTTTGCCCAGGACAGTCTGATTTACGCCTATTACCCACGCATCCCATGCGATTTACTGTTTGTCCTAGATGCAATCGTCTCCTACCCTAGAGGCAATGGGGAGCCATGGAAGGGTTTTAAGCTGGGGAGTGACCTGATCCCAATTGTGTTTTGGAAAGATCCATTTGCAGAGAATGCACTGGTGTGCAGGGTGAACTGCTATGGAAGGTGGACTGGTTTGGAGTGAGGGTGGAGGCTTGACCAGAGTAGAACAAGATGAGAAACCAAGGAGGACCTGGGGACAGTCCCCTGGTCAGAGTGGTCAGTGATCATGACAGCCTGTATTGAGCCCAGAACAACAGTAGTGGGATCAAGGGAAGTTTAGGAAAATGTAGGAGATCTTGAACAGACTCTGTCGCAGTCAGACATGGAGGAGAAGAAGCTAGCGGGAGAGATGCAGAGGCTGTTGGGGAGCATGGCCCCCACATTCCAGGGACCGGAGCTCCGTCTAAAAATAGCTCTCAAATGAGTCACCTCAATCGGAGCCAACAAGGATTTGGCTGGTTTGTTTCCGAACCGCAGGGGGGTTTGGCCAAAGGAGCTGAAACCACACGTAGTCTTGGCTCGAGCAGGTCCTGTTGGACCCGGTCTCCTGCTAAGGGCGATGCCACAGCCCTGATGCCTATGAGCTCCTCTCCAGCACACAAGACTATGACAACGCGAGAACTATTCTTCTCATTTTGCAGTTAAGGCCTCAGGCCTGAGAGAACCTGCCAAGGGTTTCCAGGGCACAGGCTGTAGAAGCAGCACAGCCGGGACGCAAACCCAGATCTCCCCAGATATTCAGTATCAGCCAGAGAAAGCTTTTTGGGTAAAATCCCTAGAAACACACTCTTGCCTCCTCCCAGCTGGGATACCTTGGCTGAACTTGAGTCATCCTCCTAATAAAAATTCCATGTTCCATCAGCAGAATGCTTCCAGCCCAATTAGATCAATTTTCTCTAAGTAGCAATAAATGTGTTTTCCTTTCAGAGGCCAGCCCGACACATTAAGCAGGCTTGGGGCAGCCATTCCCCAGGCCGCTGGCTCTGTGTGCGCAGGGTCAGGGGTCACAGTGCCGCCGCCTCCAGCTCATTAGTGGGGCCCATTCATCTTTGCTGGGGACACCAGCACTCAACATGGTGGCAGGGCTCAGGGCGGGGGAATGTGGGCAATTCATCAGGGACTCAGGTTCGCTGGAGACAAGAGCAGAAAAGCAGACCTGCTCGCGGCCGGCAGGATCCCCAGGCCCAGCAGCTGAGGCCTGGAGCCGCCTGGTTAAAGGTTAACCTGGTCCAGGATGTCTGTCTGTGGGGGCCGCAGCCACCATGCAGGGAATGAAGGGCCCCGGGGAAGCCCCTTTGAAATGCACCTGGCTCCCGTCTGAGGTTCCCTTCCGGCCGCTTCCCTGACCCCCAAAATCCATCCAAGCAAGGCCTACAAGGGCCTGGAGAATGACACTGTCACTTGAGACCCCTGTGGCTCAGGGACTTGCCTGGAATAGACTCTTTGATTTGCAAATCCAGATTCTAGGAATGAGAGGGCACTTTAATACTGCCTTACCCTGCCCTGCCGGGACCCCCAGCCTGGTGGAAGCTTGGCAGAAGGAATGAGACCTTTCCGCCTCCCCAGGGCTGGCGCTCAGCCTTCCTCACACATCTAGCGCTTGCCACCCTGGGCCAGCAGAGGCCACAGCCCGGAAGCAGGATCGCCAGAGGGCCAGCTCACTGTAGGAGTTTGCCAGGGTTGCAGTAAGGAAGTACCACAAACTGAGCAGCTTAAGCAACAAATCTTCATTGTCTCACAGTTCTGGAGGCTAGAAGTCCATGATCCAAGATCCCTTTGAAGGTCCTCAGAAAGGGTCTGTCCCGGGCCTCTGTCCCCAGCCTCCAGTAGTTCCTTGGCGGCTGGAGGGTGTAATTCCAATCTTCACGTGGCATTGCATATGTGTGTGTCTGTGTCCAAATGTCCTCTTTTATAAGGACCCCAGTCGTATTGGATTAGGTCCCACTGTCATGACCCAAATCGCCTACTTGAACTGAATCACCTGTTTGGAGACATCATCTCCAAATGCAGTCACATTCTGAGTCACTGGGGAATAAGTCTTCAACATATGAATGGGGGTGGGGGCGGTACATAATTCAGCCCACAGTAGTCCCACTTTGGGCCACAGGAGAGGTGAGGCTCAGTGATCCCGCCTCATTTGGGGATACAGATGTGTGTGGCGTCGCCACCAGGCCCTGCAGGAGGTGCTGGTGCACAGTGAAGATCTGGAGGGTGCCCCATTGGGCTCATAGGTGGCAGGGAGGCAGGCACGGGTCAGTCACACACGTAAATGTGCAGTTGCGATCTCCGGTGGGTGCCTTGAAGCCCAGGGGTGGGCAGCTAGAGACGCAGGTCACCAGGTCACGCTGCAGGTAAGCAGTAGAGCTGAGGCTCAGGCCTGGCTTCCCTGCGCTCTTGTTCAGTCCAGCTGACCCCCACCCCCACATCCTCCTGTCCTTCTGGCCCCTAGCATCCTCCCAGCCTGATGCCTTTCCTGGAAGCCAGATTAATAGTGTCTGAGCAAGCCTGGCCAGGAAGCACAGCTCAGGGTAACCTTTCCACAGAGCTCAGGGGGCCTGGCAGAGGTCTTCCTGATTTACACCGTCCTGGCCGCACCGCCCTCCTCCACTGTGGAGAGCCCTGCTTCAGTGCTCCAGGCGTTTGCAGCTCAAGAGGCACTCTGTCCAGATGGCCATCAGCAGGTCCTGGGCCCAACTGTCACCTCCCCGGCGAAACCTTGCTGACCAGACTCCCCCGGCACCCCCGACCCCAAACCTCTCCTCGGCACCCTAAGCACAACTGCAACTAAATAATGGATTGCAAAATTAGCTGTTCTGTGTCCGTGTCCCCTGGAGGCCACAAGCTTTCTGACAACAGACACAGTTTTCCCATCCACTTCCACATGCCCCAAATCCAAGCCCGTGCCCATGACATGGCAGTGGTCGGTAAACATTGGCCGAATAAATAAACAAAATAATTGATTATTTAATCAACCTCCTACTTCTCCCAAAGCCACAAGCTGACCTGGGGGCTTGGGGCAAGTCTATGCCATTCCCGAGGGCACCAAGGGGGATAAAGATGAAGAACAAGAGGGATGGTGTTCGGGGTCGGCGGGAAGAGCTTGGGCAAAGACAAGACAGTGAGGATGTGCAAAGTGGGTTTGGAGGACAGTGAGCATTTCGGTTCGGACAGAGCAGGGCTTGAATGCTGGGCTTGGGCGTCACCGAAAGTTTTTGAACACTGATAGGCAGAGCAGGTGCGTCCACACGACAGTGCAAAATGCAAGACCAGAAGTCAGGAAAGGGGATTTTGCTAACGCAAAAGTTCACGAGCCGCCCCACAGGAAGGGCAATCAAGGTCACTGGGGGAGAGCAGGAAAGGGGGAAATGACACTCATTCTGGGGACTCCTGTAGCCCAGGGAAGTGGGATTCAGTAGAGCAGCATGATCAGGAAAGCAGAGAAGGAATGACCTGAGAAGGAGGAGGAAAGCCAGCAGCCCCAGTGCGCTAGGAGGGAGGCACTCGGGTCATTCTTGTATCTGCCCACTGTGTGGGTCAGGGGACCTGTTTTCAATGTCCAACCCTATCAGGGACTGGCTGTAAAACCTGGGCAAATGACTGCATCTCCAGTGCTCTCTTTTGTCATCTGCAAATCGGAACTGCATAAGCCTGTTGAAGAATACAGCATGTATTCATAGACACGTTGGGACCTCCAGCACAGGCCCCAGCCCACAGCTCCCTCTGGGGCTCTCCGGCCACACAGTCCTGGTGTATCTCAGGATTTCTCACCCTCATCCCTGTAGATTTTAGGAGCTGGGCAAGTCTTTTTTATTATTATTATTTTTAACGTTTATTTATTTTTGAGAGAGACAGACAGAGTCTGAGTAGGGGAGGGATAGAGAGGGAGAAACACAGAATCCGAAGCAGGCTCCACGCTCCACACTGTCAGCAGAGAGCCCAAAGCAGGGCTCCAACCTACAAACTGCGAGATCACGACCTGAGCGGAAGTCGGACACTCAACCGATTGAGCCACCCGGGCATCTCAGAGCTGGCTATGTCTTTAATGCCCACATGCATTGTAGGATGTTTAGTGCCATCTCTGGGAGCCAAAACTGTCTCCAGACATTGCTGAGTGTTCCCTGCAGGGCAAAACTGCTAAGGCAACCACACAGGTCTGTAACCAACCCTTTCAGGAAAGCTGTGTGCAAGGAGAGGAATTGTGTCTTGTCTCCCGGAGGAGGTCCTTTGTGCCCAGGGCCCCCATGCACCTGACCCACAGACATCCTCTGAATACTTAGTCTGTGCCAGACTGAGCAGAACAGTGACTCTGCTCTCAGGGATTTTACAGTCAGCAGGAGGAACCATGCTGATATATGGGATCACATGGGATGGTGGGCAAGGTAACGGCCCCCAAAGATGCCCACAACCTAATCCCGAGAACCTGTGGATATGTTACCCCACATGGCAAGAGGGGGAGCTTTGCAAATGTGATTAAATCAATGGTTCTGAGCTAAAGAGGTTGCCCTGGATTATCCAAGTGGGTCCAATGTAATCACAAGCCTCCTTATAAATGAAAGAGGGAAGCAGGTGAGTCGGAGTCAAAAAAGGGGAGTGGAAAAAAAAAGGAGGTGTGATGACAGAAGGAGCAGTCAGAGTCAGGGAGTGATGAAGATCTACAACACTGGCTTTCAAGGTGGAAGAAAGAGCCAAGGAATGCAGGTGGCCTCTACAAGCCGGAGAAGGCAAGGAAATTCCCCTAGACCCTCCAGAAGGAACGCATCCCTGCAAACACCAGAATTTCAGCCCAGTAAGACCCACTTTAGATTTCTGACCTCCAGAACCATAAGAGAAGAAACTTGTGTTATATTGAGCCACTTAGTTTGTGGTAGTTTGTTACAGCAGCAACGGGAACTAATACAAACAGTCACACAGTTATGCAGAGGGGCATGGAGAATCTCAGAGGAAGGAGGAGGGCTGCCATGTATGGTTGTCCAGGTCACGCGCTACTCAAAAATAGTCAACGAGGAAGGTCATTGGGCTGAAATTTGACCCATAGGCCTCTTACCTAACCATGAGCCCTTGTGAGGACTATGGCTGTGGGGGTGCAGGAGGGGGTAGAAAACACCTTCTTCTAATTCATACACAGGCACTTTCCATTTGCCAAAAGATGTGACTGAGGGGAAGTGGGTGGGGGTCTTTAATTTGCACCTGTAACTGTGGCCCTGGCTGGAGACTTTGAGTCTTCCTGAAGTAGTCAGGAAGGGCTTCACAGAATCAGAGATACCTGAGCTGGCTCATAAACAGCAAATGGGGAAGGAAAGAGGAAGCCATTCCAAGGAAAGGGGATGGCACAGAAGTCTGAGGAGCCCGATGCACCTGGAGGAAGATGAAGAAGCCCCACCGGCTAGAGCAGCAGGTATGTTTGAGGGGAGGGGATCCAGAGGTGTGGGGCTCCCTTTGGGGCCTGCAGAGTCTGATGGGCCTGTTGACATTCATGGGGAAGCAAAGAGGCCTGGCAAGAGGTCTGGGCTGTTCCACACCAGCCTCCAGATGCCCCTCCAGCAGCCTGGCACAGACCAGACTCGGGTTCCCCTCCCACCAGCCCAGCCCCGGAGACTTCTGCCCCATGGCTCTGAGGGGCACCCGGCTGCTGGACAACTTGCTTTTAGGCTCTAGTAGTGAGTCCGTCCCCTCAGTGCCCCCCGCCTTCCCAGCACTTAACTCAAGACAGGTATTGATGACGCCGTGACCTTCCCTAATATATTGCCACAATGTGACGCGGGCCAGTCCTGCAGTCCCCGGCCAGCCACAGCCCCTCCCTGGCCCTGAGCAAAGAACAAGGAAAAACCATCAAGCTGAGCACGAGGTTTGCCATACAAATGACAGTAAGTAAGTTGTTTTCAGGAGGCCGCAAACGGGCCCCCATAGACTAATGGGTGTCCATGGCTTCCTCCCTCCCCCTCCCTAGGCCTCCCCCTTCCAGAGCTGGCCCAGCTGGAAAGCTCCAGCTCTCCCCCCCATGCCCCCCCACCCCCAAGCCCTTTTGCTGACAGTATAACCTTCAGGAACCTGAAATTCCTGAGTGGTCCCCAGAGCTCAATGCATCTTGAAAGAAAATTTGTGTAATGTCATTTCAGGCTGTCCCTAATCCAGAATTATTGAGGGGGGGCTGGGACCTGGGAATTGCCTCTGACACTTGACAAATACTTGGCTTTGTGCAAATGGACAGGCTCCTGAAATAACTGCCTTTGGATGTCACATGAAGAGAAATTAATTCTTTATTAACTTCCGCAATGATAATCTAATAAACCCATCGGGCCTCCGGGCCCCTGCACTGAAAGAGCTTGGTGGTTTGGATGCAAATGTCTCCCGACCCCATTTTGTCAGGAATGTGCTCACAGAGAGGAGAAATAATCAGCTCTGGAGGTCAGATGTCAGGTCAGAGTCAAAATGGGTGACTTTCACGGCTCCACACAGCTCCCAAGATTCAGGAGACTCAGGCCCTCTCTGTGACAACCAGCTGTTCTGGATTTTCTGAGACGGACCTCAATTTCAAATATGCTGTCCTTTTGTCCCCACAAGAGCATTTGTTCTGGCCAGAGGATAGTCTCTCATTTTTGCTTAGATTATGAAGTCACCCTCCAGTTCCAAAGGACGGTCATCCATACTTTCAACCCCCAGGTACCTGCCATGCGCCAGACATGGGAATACAAGTCCTCTGTCTTTGGGAGCTAACGGTCCAGTGGAGAAGCAAACAACAAAATTGGCTGTGACTGTAAACTGGGGGAAATGCTATAAGAACAAAGAATATCCGGGAAAGAAGACAAAACCCACTTCTCCTCAGAGATGAGCCTAGCCCCCGGTCACCGTGCAGGTCGGCAGTGTGAGCAGTAGGTGGCCGACTGAGAGGCCTTCGGGTCCAGCCTCTCTGGTAAAGTCCTGGCTGCGCACACCCCACCATGAGCCCCCACAGAAACAGGAGTCTGAAGGTCCTTCCTGGAGGTAGAAAGAGCAGGAGAAGGAGGGGAAGGAAAGTGACTTATCATTGCTCCCCGGAGCTGAAGGGGGGGTGCAAAGGCCTTCCAGGGCAGGCAAATCAGAAACCTCCAGTCTGTCAGGGGCAGACGATCCCAGCCTGAGGTGGTGCTTTACCCACTTACATATCTCCCATCACAGGGCACTCACCACCTCTCAAGGCACCCAGAAAACTCATGGCTATGACTACACAAATTCTTCTTGAACAGACCAGTGTGGGTGTGAAAATGAACTAAGAGCATGCTTAAAGGCATATCACAAACTAGCAAAGAGACAAAGGATAAAGGATTATTCAATCCACAGTCCTAGATCAATGATCTAACTATATGAGATCGCAAAACGGACTTAGAAACTCAGTAAAAACCAAACAAGACAAAACACATGGGTGAATGGAATTTGGGAAAGGATTTTCTAAGCATAAAAGCAATAGAAGGTTCACCAAGGAAGAGACAATGAATATGACTGCATAAAAATTTTACATTTCTCTATGTTATAGACTCAAGCATAATAATAAATATACCCCTTTTTAAAGGGGGCAAATGTCAAAGGAGAGAATTCACAAAAGAAGAAATATAAACAGCTAATATGCATGGGTGGAGGGGGGGGGTGGGAATGTCCAATCACGTTCATAATCACAGCAATGCAAGTTAAAGCAGCCATAAGGTGTCAGCTCTCACCTATCAAACTGATTCTTAAACCACGTAATGCTATTCAATGCTGTGCATGAGATGTGCACTCCCTCACGTTGCTGGCAGACGGGCACAAATTGTTACAACCTTCCTGGAAATCGGTTTTCTAACATGGATTGAGAACTGTAAAACTTTGTATACCTGCTTCCTCAACACACAAAGAGCCAGGCTGCAAAAAGAGAGAGGTAGTGTGGTGAGAGACTTACCAGGACTTATCAACCAAAGGCAGAGCATGGACTTTTGTTTGGATCCCAATTGAAACAAGTTGCCTGTGGGAAGACATTGTTGAGACAATTGAAGAAAACCCGACCTGGCCAGATATGACGATACTTAGGAATTACCGTTCATTTTTTTAGGTGTGCAAATGGCATTCTGGTTACGCTGTAAGAAGTTACTATACCACTCTGAGACGCAAAACTTAACTATTACAGGGGAAACGCTACAACACCGAGGTCTTGCTTTAAAACATTCCACCAATGGGGCGCCTGGTTGGTTCAGTTGGAAGAGTATGCAACTCTTGATCTCGGGATTGTGAGTTCGAACCCCACATTGGGTGTAGAGATTATTTAAAAATAAAATCTCAGATAAATTAAGTAGTTAGCCAATTAATTATTCCAACAAAAAAAAAAAGGAGGGTTAGATAAAACTGTCAGAATGTCAGCCATCTTGAAAGCTGAATGATAACGCAGGGTGTCCAGTTCATGATTCCCTCCTACATGTATTTGAAATTTTTCCATAATAAAAGGTGTTTTTATTTTACTTTTTTTTTTATTTTTGAGAGAGAGAGAGAGAGAGAATACGAGTGGGGAGGGATAGAGAGAGGGAGATAAAGAATCCAAACCAGGCTCCATGCTGTCTTCAGAGAGCTGATGCGGGGCTTGAACTCATGAACCAGGAGATCATGACCTGAGCCGAGACTAAGTCAGATGCTTAACCGACTGAGCCACCCAAGCTCCCCTCCATAATAAAAGGTGTTTTTAATATATCTGTCCCAATGACATTTTCAAAAATGTGCACAAAGATTTATACACAAAGATATCAACAAGAAAACTGGTCACAAAAGGAAAAAAAAAATCCATTAAAGCTAAATATCACATCACAAGTTGTGAAACAGCCAGAGAATATATTGGGCCACTGTTGTAAAAAGATATTAAAAAAAAAAAAACCACACATATTGGCCTTTGGAAAATGTTCATATACTAAGTGATGGGGGAAGGGGAAGCAAGATACAAAATTATAATATTCACTATGATCCCAATTATCTTAAAAATGAATCCATTTGCACAGGGGGGAAAAGGCCAAAATGTTAACAGTGGTCATCTTCAGAAGGTATAATTACAAATGATTTTTATTTGCTTCTTTAAACTGTTCTACATGCAAGAAGGTGGAAAAAAATGTAATTATCTTAAGAGCTGCTGCCAAAATTCCTCTTGGAAAGAATCTGCCTTTGGAGAAACACCTTGATACCTACCTGGGCTAGAAACCGAATCCTTGAGGGCCTGGCCCCAGGGGAAAGTGAGGCCAGCCCAGCCACATCTCAGGGCAATGTGGGCTGGGTCTAAGAAGTGGGGAAGGCTTGGAGAACGTACACCAGAGGGGAACACCCAGAACTCCAGGCAAGAGTTTTGTGTGCCCCCTGCTTTGGGGACGGAGGGGCTAGCTCCTTCCACTTGGAACTCTGAGAGGCGATATTTCTCCCTGCACCCCTGCCAACACCTCAGGACCCTGTATGTTCCAAGTGTTCCGCAATAACAGGTATTATTTCTAAAGTCAGAAAGAAAATGAAAGTTTTATTTTTCTTTGTTAAGGAAAACAAAGCCTTCTTGATCCCAACCTGGAACCTGCCTTTCTGGAGCCATCCCCGATTGTTACCCACCTGGAACCATCCAGAGCAAGTTGGCTGTGTGTCTCACCCGCAGCCTGAGGGGAGTGAAGATGGCACTAACTGCCCCAATGACTTGAATTCTTGTCTGGTAGTGTTGCCCAGCACACCGCTTCACCCCAGCAACAGCGTTGCATCCCAGTCACAGATCCGGTTTGTGGGGGTTTTTTCAACACTTACAGAATGGGTCTTCATGTCCCCTTGCTGCCCTTGCCAGCTGGCATTTCCTCCTGGGGGTGGTCTGAGTCCCATCTCCTTGAGGCTCCCCCTCCCAGCTTCTAACTTCCGGGGCACCCCCTCCACCCCCACCCCCTGTGATGCCTCAGTGTTCACTTTTTACCTTTTCCGTTTGCTGATGACCAGCTGTCCTTTCTACGAAACACTTCCTGTGAAAATACCTGCTGTGGTTTCCACCTCCTGATTGGACCCGACTGATGGACTCCTGCTAAGTGTCACCTTCCCCCACTGTGTACCTAATGGGTGATTTTCTAGATGCAACTGTTAGATTCCCTCCTGTGAGTTTGGAACCTAGCTCCCACCTGTCTAGAGACTGTTGGATCCTGTCTTCAACCCATTTACTATCCCTCCCAGTTCCGTGCCATCTGCCAGTGTGCTCAAATGACCTAGAGCCCTCATCTAAGTCACTAATCAAAACACCACCCAGGGTGGAGACCTCTGGGCAGCACTGGAGAGCTCCCTCCCTTCCTGCCTCCCCCAAAGCACCTTCCAAGAGGCCTCACTCTCACCTGGGTCCTCACAAATCACATCAGAGCTGAGACACACGGAAAGCCACATGTGAATCATCCTGAAACTGTAATCCAGCACAAGTGGGGCATGGCCGGTGTCAGCTGGCACAGCTTGGGTTGCCTCTGGGGAGAATGGGCCTCCAAGGTGAGAACCTGATGTATCTGTCATCTGGTGAGCCACACCTCAGATCAGGAGCCGCTGGGTCTCTTTCCCTTGGAGCGTCTTCACCCAGGTCCAGTATTTATGCTGTTTACTAACTTCACAGCAAAGTAGCAGCACAAATAATATCAAAGGCCTATTTTGTAAATTGCGTGTAAATTATATAATTTTCCCAGGAATGATTTTTACATCTAATTAGCACAAATTGTCTTACAAAAAAAAAAGGAAAAAAAGTTACATCCAAAAATAGCACGTAGGTTTTGGTTGCCTTAATTAGAAATGCTTCCTTTAAAATGGAAATAAGCAATCTTGCAAATCGAAGGGACTCCAAGGTCACGCTTAGGGACCCCAGCCTCTCTTGGGTAATCCAGGAGGTGCTTGGAAGAGAGATCTCATTGGGAAAAGGTTTCCTATTTGGGAAAGAGAAGGTCACCCAAGATGACCTCGCTTCTAGTGTTGGGGAGTTGTACCCCAGAAGGAAAAGAAACATAAATAGTGACCAGGCATATCCTTTATGTCAGGCACCGTGCACTGGGTTAAACACCTCCACATAGATAATGTGGTCTTCTTCAGGGCCTTCTCCAGGGCGGCTGTTCTCCAAGCAAAGACTTCAGGGCCTAGACACCTTTTATGCCAAGGCTCCACCCTGAGTCCCCTCATTCAGGCAGCAGACAGGAGAGTATGTGTACAGAACGCACACCCCCACTTAACAACCTCAACTCAGAGGTGGTTCCCATCCCTTCTCCGATATTCCACTGTCAACAAGTAGTCAGAACCAAACGGCAGAGAGAACAGAGCTAGAACATTCCCAGTGAGCCTTGAAACATTCTTTTTTTTTTTAATTTTTTTAATGTTTGTTTATTTGTAGGAGAGAGGGAGCACAAGCAGGGGAGGGGCACAGAGAGAGGGAGACATAGAAACTGAAGCAGACTCCAGGCTCTGAGCTGTCAGCATAGAGCCCGATGTGGGGTTTGAACCCACAAACCATAAGATCATGACCTGAGCCAAAGTCAGACACTTAACCACTGAGCCACCCAGGCGCCCCAAGGAACGTTCTTGATAAGCACAAGAGACAGACAACGGTGAGCCCCTGACATGTCTGCCCCAAATCTCAGCACAGGACCAGGTCCTAAAGTCCACCCCCCCCCCCTCATTGACTGAAGTTGGCCCCCTCTCCCCATCATCCATTGGCTGGATTCCTGGTCCAGACTCCAACAACTCCTCAGGTAGCCACCTGCCTGGGAAGGCAGGTCAGGATGAAGCTCCTGATCACCATCTACTCCTCCACCCTGCCTGCCCCCCATGGCTGAGCTCTGCATTCATTACCTAAAACTGTTACAAACAGAGAGGCTTAAACAACACAAACTGACTGTTTCAGAACCCATGATCTCAGCAGGGCTGACGCCTCTTGAGGGTTGGGAGGGAGAATGTGGTCCAGGCCTGTCTCTCTCTCTCTCTCCCAGCTTCCGGTCATGTGCTGGCGATCTTGGTGTTCCTTGGCTTGTAGATGCCAACCCATCAGCTTCCCTTGGCATTCTCCCTACTTCCTTTCACACCATCTTCCCTCTGTGCGGGTCTCTGCATCCAGATTCCCTCTTTGTAAGAACACAGTCGTATTGGATTGGGGCCCACCCTAATCACCTCGTTTTAACTTGATTATCTGCCAAGCCCCTATGTCTAAATAAGGTCACATTCACAGGTACTGTGGATGGGACTTCAACATTCAGGGATGGGCAAGGAGGGCACAATTCAACCCAAAACAGGGTCCCAGCATGCTCTGAGGTCTTGACAGCCCTGGGCTCTTCCCACCTGCCCACCAGCCAGAGAGAAGAGAGCAAGCTCTTCTGACAGGAACGCCCCACGTCCCCCTCCCCAGGCCCGGGAGGAGTGGCTGTGGGAGACAGGTGTGTGAGAAGAGGAATGGGAGCAGCCAAACTGGAGCCCTCCAACATCAGTAGCCTCATGATGATTAATAATTATTAAGTTATTAATAAAGATTAATCTGGATCCCTCTTAAGAGCTGCAGAGGAGGCTGGCTCCTCGCATGAAACAAACGGATAAAAACAGCTCAGAAGAAACCTGCCCACTAGCCCGGGGACCGAGTGCCCCCATATCGCCTCCTGGGGCACACGGCCTCAGAAGCAGACCTGGGCGTGAATCCCACACTGTCACTTTTTGGCGGAGACACCTTGAGCAGGCCCAAACCGTCCTCCCAGGATGGAGTGAGCCCTGCATGAGAGGCGAGGTGCCCGTGCAGATGGCCGCTCTGTGTTTGCTGAGTCTCCCAGGGAAGGCCTGAGGATGGAGGCTTGCTGGAGCCTGAGCCCTGAGTCAGGGCCTCGCAAGCTGAGGCATCGTGGAGTCCTAGTACATCACCTGACACAGAGGCTGCACAAGACTTCTTTCTGCTCATTGCTGGCTGCTGAGCCAGGAACACCTCAAATGGACACAGCATGGCAGTGGAGTTGACAACAGACACACACACACACACACACACACACACACACACACACACATGCTGCCTGGGTTCCAGAGCCCATTTGGGGCCAAGAGCCATCATGCCCACTGTGCTCTATTTCACTTTCCTTCTGATGCTCTCCTCCCCTTTGGAGGTTCTCAGCAAGTTTATATTTGGGAATAATTGTAACGTAATTTGATACATAATTAGGGCAGAATAGAAGACTGCATTTTTAACTACCCATACATCCCCATCTCATTTAAATAATTCCTAATATATCCAAGCCGGCTGCCCGTGCGGCACTGATGTGTATTGAGCTGAGGATAATGAAATAAGGGATGGGAGAGGGAAAATGCTATTTCAGAGTCTGAAGATCACCAATTAATGACATGAAAAACCGAGAGGGACTCTGTTCGCTTAATGTCCCCTGTGCAAGGCACAAATGCAGACCCCTCATGGGCTCCCCGTTCAGCTCCCCCAAGGCAATTAAAATAAGCCAGAGGGACAAGGAGGGAGGGGGGGAAAGGCAGGGGCCAGTCCTGAGGGGACAGAGCTGGCTCGAAGACAGCCCCTGGCCCTTCCCCCACCAAGATGGCCATTTTCACATCCCACTGTCCCTCAGCCCTGACCCAGCTCCCCCTAATGCCCCCCCTCGTTCTCCAACACACATCTATTGGGCACCTACTGTTTTATGTTAACACTGAGATCTGGAATAGATTCACAGCCCTGTTCTAATAAAACAACCCACCTACTCAACCCACCTGCTCCTCACAGCCCTCTGGCCCTGAGGGACCTGGTCCCCGTCTGCACTTCCATCCCAGGCCATAGGCCATACACTGGGCTCTAACCTCACAAGCTCAGGGGCTTGGCTCATGTTTTCCCTCTGCCTGGACACTGCCCCAGCTCCTCCGGGGCTATCTCCCATCCATCCTCAGGCTTCATTCACACATCACCTCCTCAGATAGGCCTCCCCCCTGCCACTCACTCTCCCAGCTCCCCACGTATCTACTTCACAACCACAATACGTAACTTACTTCTATTCCCAAACTCTATGGGGCAGGGACCGTGTCCTATTTTCTCCTGCATACCCCAAGCCTAACACAGAACAAGCACACAGTAGGTATCAGTGAAAGCGCTTCAAATATGTCGAATGGATGGATGGCTCCAGAGGAGAAAAGGGTGGTAAGCAGCGGTGGCCCCACATTCCGGCTCAACCCCACCCTCCAGCCTCCTCCATCACACGTTTCCCTGGATACCCCACCACCTGGCCCTTAAGGAGATTCACACCTCCTGCTAGTGGCCTTTCTCTCTGCCACCCGAGACCTCTGCATTCCCATCACTCATACCCCCTCAGCCAGCTCTGGGACGTTACAGTGCGGCCTCTCCAAGTGTGATTACCACACCCAGCAAGGTCCCACCACCGTGCGGAGAACCAAGGCATCTGGTTGGGGCTGGAGTGGGTCAGTGAGCAGGGCTTCCGGTAGGAGCTGAGATGGCGTTGCAGGAGACAGAGTCACCGCTTGGGGTGGAAGCCCAGGCCAGCAGCCCTCAGTGGCTGGGCTTTTGGGATGGGCCAAGAGAGAGCGGCTAATGGTCCCGTGCTCTTAGCTCTGCATTCTCTTAACAGAAACGAGAGATCCTCCAGTGTCCTTGTGCCCCTCCACCCCCACCACACGCACATACATGTACACACATACGTGTACACACACACACACACACACACACACACACACACACACACACTCATTTTCCCGGGACCAAGACCTCAGTCCACAGTGCTGTATCCAGAAAATATTTGCACTAAAAGCCTTCGTCAGCACAGCCCACGGGGCTCCCAAAGGAGAGAATTTGGGCAGATTTCATTTCTCTCCCAAATGGTCTCATAGCAGCAGATTTGACTCCTAGGATCTGGATGTGCATCCTTTCTCTGCAAGGAGCCTGGCACTTGCAGACGATCGAGCTGTCCCACAACCCGCGATGGAAAATAGGCCAAAGTGGTTCCTGCCCGGGAACTCAGCCTTATCTCTGGTCCTTACTCCTCTGCCATCACCCAGGTGCCTGCTTGTGGCTGCGGTGTGGGGCCGCTTGGCAAAGCATCCTGGGCTGCAAGTTCCAAAATGTATATCCTCCCTCCCTGACCTCCCACTCTGGTCCTCACTGGCCTGGGAATCTTGGCAAGTACCTCAGGGGTCATTAGCTATGTTCCTGGACAAACAGCAGGGCCCCACACACCAGAAGCACTGCCCACCTTAAGGACAGACTGGCTCCTTGTTGCCAGCCCCTCTGTGGACCAGACAGACCAAGAGGTCCGGGACAGGCCCCATCTTAAACACATGGCCCTAAAGACCACCATGTTGAACAGTGAACATGTCAGACTTCATCATCCTGGTTTTCAGTTCAGAAAACCCACTCGCCACACTGGCGTCTATTCCAGGCCCCAGGCAGCGCGGTGCAGGGCTGAGAGCTCAGACTTAGAAACCAGACTACATAGCTCCAGATCCAAGCTCTCTTGCCCTACCCCCAGCCCCAGCTTTGTGGCCTTAGCACATTGCTTCCCTCTCACTCATAAATGGAGGTAAATGCAATGCCTCTTTCCCAAGAGCTGCTGTGAGATCAAAAGAATTAATGTTTGAATTAATGTTCGGGTTAATACCCATCTGTCCTGTTTTGCTTGGGACTATTCCCAGATTAGCACTGAAAGTCCTGCACCCCACGAACCGCTCACCCCCTGGACAACAAATAGGGGTGGTCACCCTAACTAGATATACATGTACATTTATGTACAAGGTGCCTGACATATGGTAAGTGCTAAATATATATATTTTTTTAAGCCTGTGCTGGGCACCAGTGACATCACTTGCCCAAACATGCCCCTGCCCGGACTTGCCCAGAGCACACCCCATGGGAGGCTCACAGATTGATTTGGGGCTAGGCTCCTAATTTGGTGACTGGAGCAGGCCTCTCCAGGCCCCTGTATGAGGCAGACCCCCTTCTCCTGCCCGCCTGGGACGCCCGGAGGGGTCCCCGCACCCGGAAACGTCCTGTCCTGTGGCCCCTCCTCTGGTGTCAGAGTCTCTCTGCTCCAAATAGATGGGCCCCCAGGGGCCGCCCCCGCAGCCTAGGAAAGCCCCAGCCCCTTTCACACTCAGGTAAAACTTTAACCAGAGGCCTTTGGCGGTGCACTGAGCCCTGGGTTCCCATTCAGGGCATGATAAATGACTACTGTCAGCACGACATGAATGCCCATATTGAAGAGCCCTGCTTTCTGTCTCCCTCCCTTTCAGGCCACCAACTTCTTCTCTCTTAAGCCACTGAGTGTCACTCACGTGTCCCCTTTTCCTGAATGCCCCCCAGTCAGAGACCCTTGCTCCTGCTGCCCCCTGCCTCCCACCTGCCCACCCTTCCTCTCCCCCACTCCCTCCTCCCCTCCCCTGCCCCATCCCCTCCTCCAGCCCTGACTCACCCCATCCCAGTCCCCGGGCAGAGAAAGCTCACACTCCTTGCCCCCATCATCCATACTGTCACCCCCAGCACAGTCGACCCCAGATACGGGAACTTGCCATCACTGTGTCCCACCGGCACCGTGTAGGCAGTCCTAAAGGGAAGGAAGGCAAAACCAAACAGGAACCCCAAAAAGTAAATGAGAAGAGAGCAGACGCATGGCAAAAACAAGAGTTTTTACCCCAAATGCCAGGCTATTTCGTATTCGGCTGAGTCTGGGCTGTGTTACTCTGAGGAGAAGAACAGAGAGTCCATCAGATTCCCCAAAATGGACCAAAAAGTGCTGCTCAGAGGCTCTGCTCATCCCAAGAGGGCCCAGCAGCACCGGAAATCCCAAACCAGCTCCACACTGCGGTATCAAAGCCACACTATTGAGACAGACCACGCCCGTGTCGGAGGCCTCCATCCAAGTGGGTCGCCTCCGTCACCAACCGCGTAACAGGGAGCCACACGGGGACAGCCAACGATAACAGGGGCCAGAACCCCCTCAGAAAGGAATGCTCCATTGGCATCCCGACTCCGGGAGAAATGCTGTTTCCTTTGGGAGCAGGACACGGCACGTACTGTCCTGTCTTTTTCAGAGCCCTCTTCAGCCCGCCAGCTGAGGAAGCTGAAGATGGGCTCCACGAGGTGGGGCTGCTCCGTAAGCTACCTCATTGGCGTGTTCAATAGTAAGATGGCTTTCATTCAGAAAAGTGCTACTCATTTCATCACTGAGGTGACCTTCAAGAGGTTTTCGGTTTAGTGACAGACGAGCTGCAAGGCAAGGGATGTGAGAAGAGCATGGTGACCTCACGTGTGCCAGGGCCCCTCGAGACCACCTTCCAGCTGCATTTCCACACCTGCCCAGGGACCAGAATCCCAGGGGCTATCTTGAGACTCTTTGCATGTTATGAACCCCTGTGTATTGTGGGAGATATGTGAAGGCACACATGAGGCATTGCTAAGTCTACTGTTCCCCAGAATTCACACAATGCAGGAGAAATGGAGGGGCTTCCCTCACTCCGCACCCCCACTTCAAATAGGGAGCCACCTCTAAGACAGAAGAAGAGCCACGTGTGGGCCTACCACAGGACACAGGTGGCCACCGGTGGCTTCCCAAATACCGAGGTGAGACAATGGACATAGTCCCATGGAATGCCCTCCAAAATACGGTCAAATACATTAGGCCTCCTATGGTCAAATACATTAGGGAAGCACAGCTTGTTAAAACTCCTTTCTTAGAGGGCCACAATGAAGATCAGCTTATTCTGGGCTCTGAGGAATCCTACGGTAAACAAACTTGATAAACCCAGGGCTTCCCAAACTTACTTGACACACAGCTGAGCTCTTTCTTATGTAGAATTCCCATCAACATTCCTAGAAACATACAAGGCACATTGCCTATGTGATCTCACTCTATACCAATAATTACTCTAGGTGAGTATAATTATTATCCCATTAGACAGATCAAGGTCATGAAGCTCTAGAAAGTTGAGTGAATTGTCTCAAGTTTCTACAGCCAGTACCTAGCAGAGCTGGGATTTGTCTGACTACTAAATGGGTTAGCTGACCATCTGACTTTTGAGGCAATGTGAGAAATGAGCTTACAGAAAATAGACACCATCCCCATCAGAAGTGAGGAAAGAAAGTAGCATTTTCTGGACTTGATATAGAACCTGCTCAATGTCAGGAAACGAGAAAGGATGAAAGACGGGAAGAACGCCACAGTGGGTTCTGAATACTGACATAATCTCCCCCAAGGAGTCTTGCTTGTGAATAGTCTCATCAACAGTATCTGCTTCCAAGCATCTTTCTAGTTGCTGCAATCTGGAGGTTTGCCTGAATTGTGATGTATTTCATGCATTGGTTTATTTCACCTCCTGATCAGGCCTGAGGGTAGCCAAACATAGACCAGCCTCTCTTATCCACTTCAAAAGAAGCAGAGAAGATGTGAGGAGGTCAGACTCAGGGCAAGAGGTGAACATCAAGGGGCAGGAGCTGGCCTGAGCCCAATCTCTGAGGCCCTACAGCAAACAACTCTCAAGGTTTTCACCCACCACAAGTTCCAGAACCAGAGGCTGAGTAGCCTGAGCCAGTCAACACCTGGCATTCTCCTGCTAACTATTATGGGCCCAGGGATGATGGGCACATGACAAAGGTTGGCCCAATCCCTTTTTCCCTCTGTATGAGCTATCTAATGCTGTGTAACAAATTATCCCAAAACTTAGTGGTTTAAAACAGCAACAACCATATATTATGTCTCAAGATTTCTCCAAGTCAGGAATTTACAAGTGGCCTGATTGAGACGTTCCAGCTCAGGGTGTCTCATGAGGTTGAAGTCTGATATCAACTGAGGCTGTTATCATCTGAAAACTTGACTGGAGCTGGAAGATCTGCTTCCAAGGAGGCTCACTCGCATGCCTAACAAAGTGGTACAGGCTGTTGGTGGGAAGCTTCAGTTCCTCATGGGCCCCCCCACAGAGCTGACTGAGTGTTCTCACAGCATGGCTCTTGGCTTTTCAAAGTGAGCCATCCAAGAAACCAAGGACAGCTGACATGACCTTTATGACCCAGCCTCAGAAGTTACACCACTGCTTCCACCATGTTCCAGTAGTTAGGAACATTCATTCAAGTATAGAAGGATTAGACCCCACCTTTTAAAAGAGAGGAAGGCCAACACCTTTCCATTCAGAGTTCCTCTCTCTCCCTTGACACTCACTCAGCCCCAGAGATGGAGTCCAGCTCCTTTAGTCTTTGTGTTCCTTGACATAATTAATTCCCCCATTGACTAAGCCAGTTTGAATTTGATTACATGCTACTTGCAGCCAAAGGCATTCTGACAGATACAGACTCTTAAGCAATTTTGATGCAATGTGGTAAGTGTCATAATCAAAGTGTTCACACAGTTTTTCACTGAGACAGCAGAAGAAAAAATAGGCTCACAGGGCTTGGGGAGGACCAAGACAGGTGATTCCTGAATTACAGTCATGATTGGGGTGCTGGTATTGCTGATTTTGGTTTTTGGTTTTGTTTTTTATTTTGATTTAAATTTTATAATAATTAACATCTATTTCTAGGCTACATACTTAAGATAAAACATTCAGGCATCTCTCTTGATGAGTAGTTCTGGATTTCTGTTACAAAAAGAAATCTCCGGGAGCGCCTGGTGGCTCAGCCAGTTGGGCATCCAACTCTTGATTTCAGCTCAGGTCATGATCTCACAGTCATGGGATCAAGCCCCACACCAGGCTCTGCACTGAGCATGGAGCCTGCTTAAGATTCTTTCTCTCCCTCTCCTCCTCCTCTCATACATGCACAAGCATGCACACATGCAATCTCTCTCTCTCTCTCTCTAAAAGAAAAAAAAAGAAAGAAAGAAATCTCCCACTGTTAAAAGAAAAAAGCCTTGACAATTCTGCTATGTGATTTCAGTATCTCATTTCTCTGCATTAGTCATCTCAACCCTTATTAAAATCAAATACAAAAACAAGAAAACTTAGCAAACTTGAACCTAAAGTGAGAATCACTTCATTATCATTAATGAATAATCACCCTCACATTAGTGAACTAACTTTAAAATATAAAGCTTAACTCCTAATTAACCTTCAATCGATGCTTTAAATAAATTTTATTGTAGTTACTTTACAAAGTAAAAATATCATTAATAACACAACATGTTCCATGTTGTCATCTTCCATATACTGTGACTAATAGAAAGTATTTCTTTAATTTTCTAAACTCGCTGTTTTAAAATGATATTAAGGATGGGGACGGTGGGGGGGGCACCTGGGTGGCTCAGTCGGTTGAGTGTCCGACTTCAGCTCAGGTCACGATCTCACGGTCCGTGAGTTCGAGCCCCGCGTCGGGCTCTGGGCTGATGGCCCAGAGCCTGGAGCCTGCTTCCGATTCTGTGTCTCCCTCTCTCTCTGTTCCTCCCCCGTTCATGCTCTGTCTCTCTCTGTCTCAAAAATAAGTAAACGTTAAAAAAATTTTAATAAATAAATAAATAAATAAATTAAATAAAATAAAATAAAATAAAATAAAAAGGATGGGGACGGTGGGGAAGAGCAGAAGTCAGATCATGGATGTCCAGCCAGGTCACACAGACACTGGGCAACGTCCTGAGGGCTAGGCCTGGTGAACACACAGTAGCTACACTGTTTGTCCATCAGAAAAACATCTGGGGGCACCTGGGTGGCTCAGTTGGTTGAGCATCTGACTCTCGATTTTGGCTCAGGTCATGATCCCAGAGTCATAGAATTGAACCCTGTGTCAGGCTCCATTCTAAGCATGGAGCCTGCTTGAGATTCTTTCTCCCTCTCCCTCTCCCTCTCTCTCTCCCTCTCTCTCTCGTTTTCTGTGTCTCTCTCCCCTTCTGCCCCTCCCCCACTCATGCTCTCTTTCTCTAAAATTAAAAAAAAAAAAGAAAAGAAAAACATCTGGCTGGGGCATGTTAGGGTCAGGGCCCAAATAAGCACCCTTGAGTTCTTCTCGATACCTGCCCCAGCTGGTCACATGGAAATAACCCCAAATCCAGATCAAAGGGAACCAGGCAATCAGTGTATGTCCTAGTTACCAAGAGACAAGAACAACCCTGTTCTTTCTTCTCAAGGGTAGAGAGAGGGTCCTCCCACAAAATCCTGCATCCCAGACACTTGGTATATTACCAAGAACTAAGGAGCTATGGTTATCATTATGGAAGACTTTCCATGTGCCAGCCCTTCTAAGAAACACTCTGTAGGCATTATTATATTACATCTTCTTAATGACCCTGAGAGGTAGGTATGGGGCCGGGGTGGGGGGGGGGGAACCATCACCAAGTGCCGATACCCATGTGTTCCTCTATACTTCCTCCCCAACAGCTAGTCTGAGGTCATCAGCCTGAGCTGTAGCCAGTGGACTATAGGCAGACGGGATGGATACCACTCCGTGGCTTAAGTCCTAAAGCCAAGGTCTGCAAACACTTTCTGCAAAGGGCCAGGTAGTAAATATGTGAGGCTTTGCAGACTCTATGGTCTGTCAACAACTGACTCAACTCTGCCACTGCAGAGCGAAAGCAACCATTGACAAAAAGTAACCTAATGGGTATGCCTGTTCCAATAAAACTGTATTTACAAAACCAGTCAGAGACTACATTTGGCTCATGGGTGTAGTTTGCCAACCTCTGTTCTAAAACATCCCACTAAATGCTCATCCTTGGCTGGCTTAATACAGAGGATCCAGCAGAGAACCCTGAGGAGGGGATGACAGAGCTGCAAAATGGAAGAGCCTAGCTCCCCGAGTCACTGATGTAAGGGGGGCCACCTAATCCGAATTGTACTGCAACTGAAGCAAGAAATTACTTGCGTGGTGTTCAAGCCACAGAGATCTGGGGAGTGTTTGTCATGCCCTCTTGCATTAATTAGCGGGATTAACAAATTAGGTTTAATTGTTCCTTGTATATAATTGTCCACCTCTTTCCAGCCCAGATAACTGGCTTTATCCACTTTTGGGGGAGGTTATAATTCAGTGAGAGCTCACCCAGTATAGACCCAACTATGCATTATCCCTGAACTGGACAATAGCCTTGCGTCCACACAGTCCTACAGCTTATTCCACACCACTGGCCTTGGACAATTGTTCCTTTGTGACAGCTGAGAAAAATGAGGTTCCAAGAGGGAAGTGATCCTCCCAAGTTTACGAAGCAAGGAAATGGTAGAGCCGGGTCTAAGATGATCATAGCTCCAGGTTTGCTGGGACTTTCCCGGGTTCAGCACCAAAAGTCCCACATCCATCCTGCACAACCGGTCACCACCCAGAACTCAAGCACAGGTCTGTCTGACACCAAAGCCCATCCTCATGGCCAGCAGGAAGCCCAGTTCATCTTGGTCCAATCCCCACTGGGAGGCCTCACACACCAGTGCCCACTCCAGGTGTGCTAGACCTGGGGGATCAGCAGGGAGCCAGGTCATCTCCTTCCCCCCAGGCCTTGGGCCTCTTCTCCGAAGTGGTGAGTCAGGCATGAATTTTAAATATACACTAGCTTGAGTGTGGAAGTCAGCCCTGACATCTATAAAATGGCACTAAATCCTGCTTTTATGAGCTCTTGCTACTTTCTGCTGAGTGTTTTATCACACTCACTAGAAGTTTACTGAGGAGAGTTAATAACCCAAAAACACTGTGGCCTGCCCGTCTCCGGATTGAGGAGCAGTGGAACACCCAGCTGGTGATGTCAGAGGTGCTATGCGTCCCCCCTTCCCCCTTGCTCTGCTTTGCCTTGGCCCAGCCCACCATTCCTTCTTCCATCTGTCCATCCTGCCATATGCTCTGGGCCCAACCCCAGGATGGGGGCTCAGGTGGTCAGGGAAGAGCTCTCTGAGAGGGTGAAATCTGAAAGTTGAGAAGAGAAGAAGCTGCTGATGCCAGAAATGAAGGGAAGAGTGTCCCAGGGAGATGGAAGGGCATGGACAGAGGCCTTGAATCCTGTGACACTTTACCCAGCCAGAAAAGGCTTTCCAGAGAGGAGAGGAGATGGCGAGGACAAATCCTGGAACACCAGACTAGAAGAGACAGGCGGAGGAGGGAATGTCCAGAAAGGAGACAGAAACAGAACAGAAAGCTGGGAGGGAAAACCAGGCCGGAGGGAAGTATGCATGATGAGGTAGGGGGCATCTCAGGAAGACAAAGCTCAGTAGTGTCAGATAGTACAGAAAAACTGAGTAAGAAAGGGGTCCCTTGTCTTTGACAATGTCAAAGTCACAGTTATTAAGTGCCTACTGTGGACCAAGTTCTGTGCCAAGTTCCAGGGAAGGAGATAAAATAAAACACAGGGGTTTAAGGAGAGGGGTTGGGGAGCAGAGAAATATTAAAATAATTACAGTGATATGAGTACGATGCTATGAGATCCTACAAGAGGCGCAGAGGAACTCTGGCTGGGGAGTTGAGGGTTCTTGTGAGAGCAGGGCACATGTGATTTGGGTTGTGATGAGTGAATAGGAGTTTACTAGATAGGCAGAGAGACAGAGGAAACATCCTGAGGCAAGCAGCAGAGGCATATGCTCAGGAATGCAGGGAGGTCCCTTACCCTAGGAGAGCGAGGAGACAAGGCTGGGGAGAAGGGTGGTGGTAAAGGACCCCCCGGGCCCTGCCAAGGAGTCTGGGTTTATTCTCCAGGCAACAGAGCAGCGTGGAGGGAGGCAGTACCCAGTTTGCACCTTAGAAAATAGTCTCGGGGCGCCTGGGTGGCTCAGTAGGTTAAGTGTCCGACTCTTGATTTCGGCTCAGGTCACGATCTCACGGTGTGTGAGTTCAAGCCCCACATCAGGCTCTGCACTGACAGCACAGAGCCTGCTTGGGATTTTCTCTCTCTTTCTCTGTCCCTCCCCTACTAGTTCATATTCTCTCTCTCTCTCTCTCTCTCTCTCTCTCTCTCTCCCCGCCCCCAAAAATAAATAAATAATAAACATTTAAGAAAGAAAATAGTTTCGGCTGTGTGTTCCAGCCCCAGCTTTGACACTAAGTCCCTTCCTTGCTCTGGGCCTCAGTTTCAGCCCTCTGAGTGGGGAAATGAGACTATTCCCCTCCCGTCCTTATAATCTGAGGGCTCTGCGGTTATTGTAAGAGTCAGCTGTTCTGAGAGTACCTTTCGTTTCTGTGAATCCAGTACAAGTAAATTCATCACGTAGATTCGGATTTTCAGAGTCATAATTTGCCTTGAGTTTTTGAGAAGTTTTTGCCTGAAAGACTGCCTGGGTCAAGCATGCCACCAGCACATCTAAGAGGCTTGTTCCCAGTTCCCGGTGAGGATGAGAAATGAGAACTCCATCGTAGCCCAGGGGAAGGGCTGACATTTGGTGAGATGTCTGTATTTAAATCCCACCACTTGACATCTGTTTCCAATTAATCTGCCCGTGTTAAGAGGGATGCTGCCCGGAGCACAGGATTCAAGCTCAGTTCGAGAGGCAGAGGGAGGCAGCCTTAAAGACTTAATGCAAAGCCAGTGCACTGGCTCCCTCCCACTCACACCCCCAGGGGCTCCCAAATACTCCCGGGAACCTGGCCTGCAAGGTGCCTGAGGATGAGCTCCACTCCTCTCTCTGCAATTTACATTTCAGCCATAAGGGGCATGATGAGTTTGAAGAACTAAAAGCAAAGCCAAGGTCTCGGATATACTGAGCGGAGACTGGCATGAGGTGGGTGGGCAGGTAGGCAGGGGCCAGATCTCACAAAGTCTTATAGGCTGAAAGGAGGACTCCCATTTTTTTTTTCTAGGTCTGGTGGGAACTGAGATGGTCCAGTTTGCATATTTAAGAGATCCAGCCTATCCATGGAGAACGGGTTGGACAGAGCCAAGAGTAGAAGGGGAACATCGTTTCAAACGACAATGGAAAAGGCAAAACTGTGGAGACAGTAAAAAGACCAGCAGTGCCCAGGGTTCAGGGGGAGGAGGAGAGAAACAGGTGGAGCACAGAGGATTTTTAGGGCAGTTGAACTACTCTGACACTGTAAGGATGGACCCGTGTCACTATATGTTCATCCAGACCCATAGAACGTACAACACCGAGAGAGATCCCTAACGTAAATTACGGATGTCGGGCGATGATGTGTCACTTGCAAGTTCATCAACTGTAACAAATGTGCCCCGGGGCGGGGGGGGGGGGGGGATTGTGCCTGCGTGGGGACAGGGGTGTGTGGGAAACCTCTACTTCGCATTCAGTGTTGCAAAACCTAAAACTGCTCTACAAGATAAAATCTATTAATCCAAAAACATCTAAATCTATTAATCCAAAACCATGGGCACCTGGGTGGCTCAGTTGGTTAAGCGTCTGACTTTAGCTCAGGTCATGATCTCACAGTTCGTGACTTCGAGCCCCTCGTTGGTTTCACTGCCCTCAATGAGGAGCCCACTTCCAATCCTGTCTCCCTCTCTCTCTGCCCCTACCCCACTGTCTTTCTATCTCTCTCTCAAAAATAAACATAAAAATTTTTTAAACATTAAATTCACCTGTTTCTGTTCACTTATTTTTTTAATGTGGCAGCAAGGAAATACGACCTCTCAGGTGTGGCTCTCACTATGGCTCTACAGGCTGGCGGTGAGTTAGAAGGGATGGTTATTTAGACTAGGGTCGTTAGCAGCGGTAAATGGGAAAGGAGAAGCCGTGTCTGAGGTGTGGGTCAGAGGTAGTATTGGCAGGTCTCGCTGATAAACTGGATGTCGGGAAGGAGCAAGGGAAAGGGGGATATCAGAGACGATGGCTGTGGGTCTGGTCTGAGCACTTGGATGGACGGTGGTGTCATTTCCTTGGATGAGGAGGGAAGACAATGAGGAGGAGCAGTGAGTTCCTCTGAGACAAAGTGAGTTTGAGACGCCTCCGAGATGCCAAGTCAAGATGTCAAACAGACAATTGGATACACCAGCCTAGAATATTCAGAAGCAAAGTCTGGGGAGAACACCTAAATTTGGAAGCAATCATTTGGAAAAACTAGGTCCCCCTTCTGTGTATGAATCTCACCAGACAGACAGACAAACAGAGCCATTAACCGCACTCCTCTGCTCTCTCCATTACAGCAAAGCCTTCTGAATATGCAAATCTTCTCTCTGGCTTTGAGTCTTCTCTGTAGGTCACCAGCTCTCTCCTCTTCACTGCCCCCACCAGATAAACTCACTCTCTTGGTTCGCCCACCCCCCAAACTTGCCAGGCAAAAACTGTGGCGAAGGCACCCATTGCAGACAATCTTCATCGGAGGACTGTGGGTCAGGATGTTTGCACAAATGCCTCACAGCATCATTTATCTTGAGGGATGTCAACTCGAAAAATGTTAGTTCATGTCACTGTCGGTGTAAATGCCAAAAATTAGCTTTCTTTCATCAGAAAACGGAATAATTAACTTTGCAACTGTTTCCAAAACTGCTAATTAATGGGTTTTACCCACTTGATTTGTCAGGCTACATTGCGAGCTGAGCAGCGCCTGAGCCCCTGGAGGATTCCCGTCCTCCCCTTCTCTCTGTCCCCTGCAGCCAGAGTCAGGAGAAGTTGCAGGTAAACAAGTGGAGAAAAGCAAGACCAAAGGAAGGCGCTGCCATTTTGGAGTCGAGCAGTTCCTTTTCCTTTTGAAATCAGTCTCTCGCCACTTTTCTTTCGCACATGACCATCCCCCACCCAGTTGATCTCAAAAGTGCAGGACTCAGCCTTAGTTGACGGGATCTCCATCCACCTGTCACCCAAACTTGAAGGTCAAATCGCCTGCCTCACTCCCTCAACCAAGGTGCTGGGCATGGTGGTTAAAGACTTAGGCCCTGGAGGCAGGCCGATGTGGGTTTCATGGCCAGGTTGAGTTCCTCCCAGCTGCGCATCCTTAGGCAAGACACTTCCCGTCTCACTACCTCGGTTTCTTCATCTATAAAATGGGATTCACAGTAGACTTAAGTCATGCCGTGGTTGAAAGCTTAAGGGAGATGATAAATGCACGGTCTTGGGCACAGTACTTCAGATATCAAGTCATCAACAAACAGGGCTCTTAGTACATCTCTTACTCCATTTCCATCTACAGGCCCACTCCCCCTCACCTGGACTGTTGCCTCTTCACTGAGAGCCAGCCCATCCCCCACTGGGATTGCCAGAGAAGTGTTCCCACCATGCAAATCTGAGCATTCAGTGAACTAGATCACTGGTCCCAGTTATTCCTCTACTACATCAGGATTATACATCCATATCCTTCACCTTGTAACTTTGCAGGGCCTCCTACTGTAGATGGAGTGTACTTCCCCACCCCCCTGATATTTTTCGTTTGTTTAATTGTAGTTAAATACACATAAAATTTACCATCTTCTCTTGGTATTGGCTGCTATCAATATTGACTGCTAATAGATTTCACCTCCACCCTGCTCTGAGAATTGCCATTGGCTAACTGGGATCTGTCAGCTTGTAGCCAGTGATTGATTGACAAGGGAGGGGTGTATCAAAGGGGATTAAGGTGGATCCAAAGCAGAGGTACATGTTTTGCTCCAAAACTCTCCACCGAACCAGCTGAAGCCTCTCTCCAGCCAACACCACGTCCTGACTTAACTTTCTTCCTCTGTTTTATTGTGTTTCCTTAGCTTCCCTTCTCCTGAAAGTGGAGAAGTAAACAGTAAAACATGTTCCCAATAATCCTCATGAGCGTAATAAATGGTGGTTGTCTTAAGCCACTGAGTTTTGAGGCGTTTTATTACATGGCATTAATAACTGATACAATTAGAGCACGTAACAGGTAGAATACCATCCAGCCATTAAAAATGATGATGGGACTCTGTGTATCGCCTCCAGAACAATGACTTACTCAAAGCAGTGTTGCTTAAGAAGAAACGGTCGCAATAATGTATGAACAGCAGTGTTCTTTCTGTTAAAGAAAATTAGTACATGGGTATTCAGGTACAGAGAAATGTCCAGGGGGGACTGCAGTGGTTAACAGTGTCTATCCTTGTGTGGTGGGCTTGTGGACAATATATTATTTTTGTCTTTGCACTTATTTTATACCATCTAATATTTAAATTGAATTTTCTTTTTTATTTGAATTAAAGTTCTTTAAGTCAAAACAACAAAATTACCAACTTAACCATTTTTAACTATTCAGTCCATTAGTGTTAAGTACATTCATGTTGTTGTTGTTGTTTTAAATTTTTTTTTTTTACATTTATTTATTTTTGAGAGACAGAAACAGAGCATGAGTAAGGGAGAAGCAGAGACAGAGAGAGACAGAATCAGAAGCAGGCCCCACGCTCTGAGCTGTCAGCACAGAGCCCAACACGGGGCTCGAACCCACGAACCATAAGATCATGACCTGAGCCGAAGTCGGACGCTTAACCGACTGAGCCACCCAGGCGCCCCAGTACATTCATGTTGTTGTACAGCAAAACTCCAGAAGCTTTCCTCTTGTAAAACTGAAACAACATCAATCAACAAACCACTCCCCATTCCTCCCTCCTCTCAGCCCCTGGCAACCACCATTCTACTTTCTATCTCTATGAACTTGACCACTGTACGTACTTCATATAAGTGGAATCATCCAGTATTTGTCCTTTTGTGTCTGGCCTATTTCACTCAGCATCATGTCCTCAAGGTGCTCTCATGCTGTAAGATGTGTCAGAATCTCCTTCCTTTTTAAGGCTGAATAGTACTCCTATTGGTGTTGGGCTTAGCCATGTGACTTGCTTTGGCCAATGAAATGTTAACAGAAGGATGGGACGCATGCAGGATCTTTATATATGCTTGCATAGCTTGCCTTGGCTTCCTGTGCTCCAGACCCACAGAGATAAGGAGGGGAATCTGATGATTATTCCCCCACAATCCCATCCCTGCCCAGAGCCCTCTCTAGATGCATTAAATGTGTTCTTCCCATTTAAGATGGAGGCTCTTAGCTTAAGAGAGCTCTTGATAACCCATCTTATCCCAGCCAAAGGTCTGCCTTCTCCCATCACAAGAATACCACCAGGCAATGAACTCACAGGCCACAGAACAGGAAGGCTCACAGACCAAATTGAGATGCTCAAACCATGCTATTCGCTAAACCAAATAGGACACAAAGCAAAAAAATCAAAAATAAGACATGAGGTTAGTTGACACATTTGAGATAGGAGTATGTAATGTTCATGTGTCCTATGTCCTTCTCTATCACATCAGCCTGCCCCGCTGATGTGTGGTTCAGAGGACCAGAGTTCAGGTTTGAGCACGGGGTGTCCAACAGATGGAAGGTGCCTGGGTCAATCATACATAGACTCTATGGAAGAGACAAGGCAAGAGCGTATGCCTGGCCACTGCCGCAGTCTTACCACTCACTTCTGAACATCGCTGGGTTTTATTCTTATTTCTTGGACAGAGCATAGGTGGGGACAGAACAAGACCAGGATTGGTAACACCAATGGGTGAACAATTTAGGGAGGACCTGTTGGAAATGGTACAATCATGACTTGATCTTTCCACCCATTTCTATTAATAGTACTCTTGTTTGCTTTACCATAGAAACCATTGAATCCATCTCTGACAAGCAGATTGCTAACATTCTTACTATCTATATTCAACACATCTTATGAATTCTGCCGGAGTCTCAGAAGCTTACTCATTGTGTGTACTTAACACATCCTCCAAGTTTTGCCTCTGTTGCATAAGCTAGAAGCTTATGTACTATCTACACCAAACACTTTGGAGAAGGTTCATCCATCTTATTTGTTTTTCTTATCCTTGTTGGAAGAATTACATATTCTCAAGGAATACAGTAAACACATGTTACATTTTCCAAACCACCCACATTCCTGCCACTCCATCACCTCCACCTCAGTCCAAGCTGCTACCATCTCTCACCGAATCCACCTGTAACTGGTGTCCCCACTGCCACACTGACCACCCACACGGCAACCAGAGTCCCATCTGAAAGGGAACTCTCTTCCTGCTCCACCCAGCCATAGAGTCTGAACTGCCAAGTGGCATTAAGGCCTATTGTGTTATGGCCACAACTACCTCTCCTCTCTCTGTGTCCCACTGTTACCATCCCTACACCATGCACTCTCAATTCCAGCCCTGCCTAGAATGAGCTACTTCCTGAGTGCCTGCTCAACTCCTACACTCCAATCCAGAACCATCTCAGGAATCACCCCCTGTGATGGCTAGTTTAATGAGGCAACTTGACTACTAATATGTCCTATCTCCTTCTCTGTCACATCAGCCTGCCCTGCTGATGTATGGTTCAGAGGACCAGAGTTGAGGTTTGAGCAAGGGGGTCCAACAGATGGAAGATGCCTGGGTCAATCATGCATAGCCCAGAGAGCTGATAAAACATTATATCTGGGTGTATCTGTGAGGGTGTTTCTGGAAGACATTAGTATTTGATTCAGTAGGCTAAGTAAAGAGATCTGCCTCCACGAATGTGTGCAGGCCTCAGCCAATCCACTGGGGACATAAATGAAACAAAAAGATGAAGGAAGGGAAGACGGATCTCTCTCTCTTGCTGTCTCTCTCACTCTTGCTCTCTCCCTCTTACTTAGGACATCCATCTTTTCCTACCTCACACATTGGAGCTTCCAATTCTCAGGCCTTAGGACTCTAAGACTTATACCAACAGCTCCTCAGTTCTCAGGCCTGTGGCCTGAGACTGAATTATACTGCTAGATCTCCGGGTATCCCAACTGGCAGCAGATAGCGGGACTTTTCAGCCTCTATAACCATGTAAGTCAATTCCTTTAATAAATGTCTCATATCTATCTATCTATCTATCTATCTATCTATCTATCATCTACCTATCTACCTATCTATCCATCCATCTGTCTACCCATCTATCTACCCATCCATCCATCTATCCATCCATCTACCCATCCATCTATCTACCCATCTATCTATCTATCTATCTGTCTATCCATCCATCCACCCATCCATCCTATAGGTTCTGTTTTTTTGGAAAACCCAAACTAACACACCTCCTCTGGGAACCAGTAAATATCTGGGGAGAAAATAAAGGAAGGAGAATGGCAAAGGGAAGGGAATATGGAGGGAGAGAAGGATGAAGGGAGGAGAGCTATAACCATCATGCTATAGAAGGAACTAACCCCAGAAGTGATCATTGTCCTGCCCCTCTAGGTATTTAAGAAAAGACTGAATGATGTCTCAGAAAAAAAAAAAAAACAAAACAGAAATCATTCAAACATAGAATGTGTAGTCAGACAAGCTACAGTCTATGATCTTTCCTTGGATTATGGGTGTTCTAATTATCTCTTGATGCAACAAAGTACCCTGATAACTTAGTGGTTTACAACAACAGCCATTTAATTATGTTTCATGATTTGGTGGCAAGGTTCACCTGGACCATTTTTCTGTTCTCTGTGGCACTGACTGTGGGCACTTGGTGGTTGGTATTCAGTCATCTGGGCTGGGCTGGAGGATCCAAGATGACATCACTCACAGATCTGGACATTGGCAAGGACTAGAAGGCTAGACTCAGCTGAGCACCTCCCCTTCTCTGTGTAGACTCAAAGCCTGTCCATGAAGTGTGTCCAGAAGTGTGGTCAGACTTCAACAGCAGCTCAGGCTCCAGGAGACCAAGCTGAATGTTGCCAGTCCTTTTAAAAACTAGACTGAGAACTGGCATGGCAGCACTTCCTCCATACACATTTTTGGTCAAATCAGTCACAAGCCAGCCCAGATCCAAGGGGAGAAAAAATAGACTCCATCTCTTGATGAGGTGAATGTCAAAATAATCGCAGCCATTCATAAATTCCTGGTGCAAAACCGATGACCACACCTCCAGAAAGACTTACCAGGACTGGGACCAGTCCAGGGAAAGCAACTCCTGAATCCCTGACCCATGGCAACTGTGAGAGATAACATATGTTTATTGGTGTTTAAAGCCACTTAGTTTGGGGGTCATGTGTTACATAGCAACAGATTATAAAGACGGGTGCCTTCACCAAACTGTCTCGTCAAAAACCGAATCCTGGGTAGAAGGCAACCAGGGACTGAACTTGTGATGTATTTTAGGATAAGAACTTCAAGGAAATTATCAGACCAGATCTTCAAAATCTGCTATCTCAGGGACAATTCTCATTCATGTATTCATTTAACAAATATTTATGAGTGCCCACCATGTGCCATGCACTAAGCAAAGTGGTAGAGACAGAAGGATGAGTAAAAATAGACATGGTCCCCCAATTTGCAGACCTCTATGAGAATATCCCATTCTGGGCCCTGTCCTGCTCTGTAACCTGGAAGGTACACCCCGCAGGCTGGTACTAGGTCCCCAGGCAGCTTTGATCATTCACAGCCTCTGACTAAGCCCACCTTGCTCTCTGCTCTTCATCCCTGGGGTCATTTCTTGTAAAGGGCCGCCTTCTGCCCCATTGCTTGGACCTAGCTCTCTGACCTCTGGCTTCCCCCCGTAGGGGGGAAGAGTCAGGTACGGCAGCACCACCATGAGCCAGCGCTGTAAGTCTAGGCCACCAGTCTGGAAGTCGCTCAGGCCCCATTCTTCACGGCACCTCCACGGACTGCTTGCCGCCCCAGCTGAACCGAGACACTTATCCCTGGTCTGGGCTGTCTCTTCACTTCCCCTCGAGCCCAGGAGCCATTGTCCCCAGCCAGCGAGGCACATCTCGGATGCACCATGTCCTCGGGCTCTTTTTCCTGCTCTGCCTGGATTGGGCTCATTTACTAAAAATTAGTTGGGAATGAAAAAAGCCCCTAGTTTATTAGCGTGCTATTATTCCCCTCCCGCCGTCCCCCTGCCGCATGATGGATTGCCTGGTGAGGGGACGCAGCCCCAGCCGGGGAGTGAGCGAGCTCGGCGCGGTCCCCGGCGCAGACAGATGGGGAGGCCGAGTCCTGACCATGATTGATTAGCTCCGCAAAGCCTGTTGAGCGGAGTTCCATCAAGATTGATGCTTTCTCCTCATAACAGCATTTCCAAAAAGTTTCTATTACATTTTGATTATGTTTATAGAATCTCGCTGGTCTGGGGGAAGATGCAATCTCGTTCCCAGTGTGTGTGTGTGTGTCTGCGTGGGCCATCGCAGGGCCTCTGCCCAGGGCCCCTCACTTTGCAGGCAGCAGGAAGGACCTCCCTTGCCTCCCAAGATCAAGCTGGAGGAAGCCAGTGTCCACTCTCCCGTTCCCTGAGGTTCAGTCTCATGGCAGCTCTGGTTTGGGAGGGCAAGTCCCACAGGTGTTCTAAGCCCTGGGCCTGAGACCGACAAGAGGGTGAGGAAGGGACTGGGCAGGCCCTCGTCAAATGTCCGGTAAGCTCCGTGTTCAAATATGTATCTGAACGTGTCTATCTGTGCATGTGTGTGTCACATTTTACCCCATGAGGGATTTGGATGATTAACAGGAAACAGTAAAAAGATAAAATAAAAAATGAATAGAGAACAAGAATGAGGACCAGGGGAATGCAAATCAGCCCAGAACAGCAAGTCCAAAATGAAGAAGTAAAATATGTATGCAGTCAAGTAAGGTCCCACAATCTGGTCTGAGTTTCCTGAGAGTCAAAGAGAAAAGGGGAATAAAATCAGTTTACTTAGGTCTTACTGTCCTTAATAAAAAAATGAAAAAAATCCAGTTCTTCAGAGGACTCGATTCTTCCATTGAGAGTTTCTTCCATTTTAATTCTAAAACTTTTTTTTAATGTTTAGTTATTTTTGAGAGGGAGAGAGACAGAGCATGAGCAGGGGAGGGGCAGAGAGAGAGAGAGAGAGAGGGAGGGAGACACAGAATCCGAAGCAGGCTCCAGGCTCTAAGCTGTCAGCACAGAGCCCAACACGGGGCTCGAACTCGTGAACCATGAAATCATGACCCGAGCCAAAGTCGGACGCTTAATCAATTGAGCTACCCAGACACCCCAAAACCACAGTTTTAAACCTGTTTTATCAGGTGGGCAAAGATCAAAATGTTTAATAATGTGCTATTGGTAAAAGCTGGAGGAAATAGACACAGATAGTGCTGTTAGAAACAGGTGCACTGGTGTTCACCCTTGGAAGGCATTTTGGCTGTATGTATTCAGATTTTAAATATGGAAGTCCACGTTGGGTATTTATTCCACAGATATTCTCATCTATGGGCACAAAGATACATCAACAAGACTGTTCATGAAAGCATTCTGTTTATAGAAAAGTTTGTGAACAAGCTGGATGTCTACCGCTACAAACTTCTTACACAGATAATGATACATCCATGAAAAGAAATGCTAGGCGGCAGTTAAGAAATAAGGATGGCTGTTGAAAATGCAGTGGTAAGGAATGATCTCCAAGATAAGTGAAAAAAAACAAAGATGTGTAGAGGATACTAAGGAAACAGGGATATACAAATATGCCTTTCATGTCCATATCCTATTTTGCGGAGCTATGCACACAAACCTGGTTACGCGGATTTTCTCTGGGAAGTGACTATAAAGGCACGGAATGAAAGATGAAAACAAGACTTACTTTTTAATGAATACTCTTTTGAACTGGTTAGATATTTTTTTATCATGTGCATGTAACTTTTCAAAATGAAATACTTAAAAAATACCCAATTGCACTTAAAGAAATTTATTCTTGGGGCGCCTGGGTGGCGCAGTCGGTTAAGCGTCCGACTTCAGCCAGGTCACGATCTCACGGTCCGTGAGTTCGAGCCCCGCGTCAGGCTCTGGGCTGATGGCTCAGAGCCTGGAGCCTGTTTCCGATTCTGTGTCTCCCTCTCTCTCTGCCCCTCCCCCGTTCATGCTCTGTCTCTCTCTGTCCCAAAAATAAATAAACGTTGAAAAAAAAAATTTAAAAAAAAAAAAAAAAAAGAAATTTATTCTGTGGAATTGACTGGAGACAGGTGCTAAAATTTATGCTCCAAAATATTTATTATAATTTTATTTCTAATAGTGAAAAATCAGAAATACCTAATTATAGAAGATGGATTTAAATAAATTCTAATATATCCATGCAGTAGACTATTTTCAACCATCGAAAATCACATTCATAAAGAATGACTTAACGGGGCGCTTGGGCAGCTCAGCCCATTAAACATCTGACTCTTGTTTCAGCTCAGGTCATGATCTCAAGGTCATGAGATCAAGATCCACATTAAGCTCTGTGCTGGGTGTGGAGACTGCTTGGGATTCTCTCTCCCTCTCCCTCTGTCCCTCTCCCCCACCAACGCTCTCTCTCTCTCAAATAAAAAAAACTTTAAAAAATAAAGAATGACTTAGGAGGTGAGAAAACGATCATGAGATATTGTGGGAAAAAAAATCAGGTACAAAATAGTATGTGTGGTATGATCCTGATTTTTTTCAAACACACACACACACACACACACACACACACACACATACACAGAAATGTTTATGAGATTGAAAGGGTATTCCCCACATGTTAGCAGCCATGCTAACTCCATACTTCATACTTCATACTGCTAACTTCATGCTAAACTTCATACTTTCTATATATTCCACATTTCCTATGAAGAAATATTAATTTTATAATAAAAATGCATTAAATGTTATATGAAAAAAACATAAATTTCCACTGGCCCACTAACATTGTATGAAAAAGAAATTGATTTCCACTTAGATGGATACCAAGTTCCTAGACACTCCATGGGGCTTAGGGTCTGCCTTTATTAAATAAAAAGACTGAGTTCTAGTGGGGGATTGTTTGGGGGCCAGCCTAATCTTGGGTGAAAGGCTCAGTCATCCCAATTAGAGGCCATGTCTCAGTCCCATGGGAGTCATGTTTCCCATGGGAAAAGGAAGACAGATGTTCTGTCCCCTTGATATCACCTGTAACTCTTCCCCACATGTTTTTGGCTAAAACCACTACCTCTATTTCCAGCAGAAAGCTATAGCAGCTCCTCTAAATCCATCAAGCCTTCAAAGCCCACCACATCTAGGCAGCCTTCCCTGATACCACCTCCTCTGCTTTCTTAGGACACGGTGTGGACACCTCTCTCCAGTCTCCAGTTAGCTACTGTACTGTAAAAGTATTTTAAATTTATTAACAACACCTGCCATTCTGTCCCATGATTTCTGCTAAACCTATTACACCCATTCAGTCACTCAATCTTCACAACAACCCTATGACAAAGCCTCTATAAATCATAGAGTTGAGGGGCACCTGGGTGGCTCAGTCGGTTAAGCATCCAACTTTGGCTCAGGTCATGATCTCATGGTTTGTGAGTTGGAGCCCCACATCGGGCTCTGTGCTGACAGCTCAGAGCCTGGAGCCTGCTTCAGTTTCTGTGTCTCCCTCTCTCTCTGCCTCTCCCCTGCTTGTGCTCTGTCTCTCTCTGTCTCTCAAAAGTGAATAAATGTTAAAAAAAAAATCATAGAGTTGAGCAAACTGAGGCACAGAGGAACCCAGTTACTTACTCGGGATCTTGCAAACAATAATGGTAGCATGAGGTCTCAGAATTAGTTCAGTGATTTCAAAGACCATAATCTCAACTACTATGAAATGCTGAACTCTTTCCCGATATGCAACTCAGAATCAGAGAGTCTTTCTCCTGGGCAAATCCAGCCAAGTATTCATTTCTTCTTCTGACAGCAGCAACTGAATATTGCCTTGGGAGACACCTGAACCTCATTGCAGGCAGCATCTCTGGGGCTATCACACAAGGTATCCCACCTTTCCTGGTCAGGGGACCCCAGCCGAGTCAATCATGCTCATTTCCAGGACTTGCAATTTCAAGTGGGTGATACAAGCACAGAAAGGACAGAGGCCCCTTGATCCAACTCGTCTTTGATTCCTGGTAACTGGACTCTCCTGATAACTCCTCAGGGCTGAACCTATTGACTTTACCTGTACCATAAAATTCCTAGTTTTGCCTGGGTTAGCCAGAGTTTGCTCAATTTAGTTTGCAACTTGACCCTACCTAAAAGGGCCAGTATCTACAATATAAAAAGAACTCTCAAAACTCAAGAGTGAGACACAAAAAAAACACCAAGAAAATAAAAATGTTACAGCAACATTGACCAAATGGCATTCATCCCAGAGCGCAAGTTTGGCTGAACTTACAAAAATCAGCCAATGCAATATCATATTAATAGAATAAAAGACAAAGACAAAAGCCATATGATCATCTCAACAGACACACAAAAAGCACTTGAAAAATCCAATACCCATTTATTAACAAACTAAAAAAAAACTTAACAAACCAGTAATATAACTGAAACTTCTCAACCTAATAATGACCATCTAGAAGAAAGAAAAAAAACAGCTACCATCATACTTAATGGTGACAAACTAGGTGTTTTCCTTCTGAGATCAGGAACAAGACAAGGATGTCTGCTCTTGCCAATTCTCTTCAGCATTGTACTAGAAGTTCTAGCCAGGATCATTAAACAAGAAAAAGAAATAAAAGGAAGACAGAAACAAAAGCCATATTTTCCAGATTGGGAAACAAGAAGTAAAATTATCTCTATGCACAGATGACATGATCTTACACGTAGAAAATCCTAAGGAGTTCACTAAAAATGTGTTAGAAAAAGTAACGAGTTCAGCAATCTTACAGGATACAAGATCAATATACAAAAATAGACTGTGTTTCTATACACTTGCAATGAACAATCCAAAAATGAAATTGAGAAAATAATTTTATTTACAATTGCATCAAAAAGAATAAAATACTCAAGAATAAATCTCGCAAGAAAGTGTAAGACTCCTATGCTGAAACTATAAAGGTATCATTGAAAAAAGTTGAAGACCTAAATAAATAGAAAGATAGCTAATGTCAATGTATTGTAAGATTTAATGTTAAAATGGCAAATACTCCTCAGATAGACCAATAGGATCCCTGCCAAAACTTTCAGTTGCTTTTTTTTTTTTTTGCAGAAATTGACAAGCTGATCCTAAAAATATATATGGAAGTGCAAGAAAAGACAAAAACAATGGACAGAAGAGACAAAATCCTCTTGGAAAATAAGAACAAGATTGAAGGACTCACACTTCCCAATTTGAAAACTTACACTATAGCTACAGTAATCAGGACACTGTGGTACTGGTATAACAATAGAAGTCCAGATCAATGAACTAGAATTCAAAATCCAAAAATAAACCCTTCCACTTATGGTCAATTTATTTTCAAGAATGATGCCAAGAAAATTCAATAGAGAAAGAATGGCCTTTTCAGAAAGTGATGCTGAGACAACTGGGTATCCACATGCAAAAGAATGAAGTTGGGCCCCTACCACACATTCTATGAAAATTAACTCAAAATTGATCAGTGACCTAAATGTAAGAGCTAAGTCTGTAACAGTCCTGAGAGAAAACACAGGAGTAAATCTTCATGTCCTTGGACTGGGTAATGGTTTCTTCGATATGACACCACAAGCACAAACAACCAAAGAAGAAAAATAGATACATTAGGTTTCATCAACATTAAGAACTTTTATGCATCAAGAGACACTATCAAGAAAGTAAAAAGGCAATCCACAGAATGGGAGAAAATATCTGCAAGTCATATATTCGACAAGAGACTTGTGTTTAGAGTATAGAAAGAACTCTACAACTCAATGACGACAAAAAAGAGAAACAACCCAGTTTAAGGATGTGGAATAGACATTTCTCCAAATAACTTATACAGATTGCCAATTAGCACATGCAAAGATGCTGAACATTATTAGTCATTAGGGAAATGGAAATCAAAACTACGATGAGATGCCACTTCATGCCCACTGGGATGGCCATAATCAAAAATATGGAACAACAAATGTTAGGGAGGATGTGGAGGGATTGAGGCCTCATACTTTGCTGGCAAGAAGATAAAATGGTGCATCCACTCTGGAAAACAGCTTGGTATTTCCTCAAAACATGGAGTTTTCATAAAACCCAGCAATTCCATTCTTACATGTATACACAAGAGAAATGAAAACATGCTGGCACAAAAATTTGTACACAGATATTCATCAGAGCCCAAAAATGGAAACAACACAAATGTCTATCCATTGTTGAATGGATAAACAAAATGTGATAGATCCACTTAGTGGAATATTTTTCACCTATAAAAATGGATAAAGTTCTGGGGTGCCTAGGTGACTCAGTCATTGGAGCATCCAACTCTTGATTTCGGCTCAGGTCATGATCCCATGGTTCATGGGATCAAGCCCACATCAGTCTCCATGCTGATGGCACAGAGCCTGCTTGGAATTCCCTCTCTGCCTCCTCTCTCTCTCCCCTTCTCTGTCTCTAAAAAATAAATAAATAAACATTTAATGGGCATTGAGGAGGACACCTGTTGGGATGAGCCCTGGATGTTGTATGGAAACCAATGTGACAATAAATTTCATAAATAAATAAATAAATAAATAAATAATAAAATGAAAATGGGTGAAGTTCTGAAACATGCTTCAACATGGATGAAACTTGAAAACATTATAAAAAGTGAAAGAAGTCAAATACCAAAAGTTATATATTATAAAATTCATATAGTGTTTGCCAGGGACTGGGGAAAGGGGAATAGAAAGTGACTGAACGGGCATGGGGTTTCATTCTGAGTTGATGAAATGTTCTGAAATTAGATAGTGATGCTCAGTGTACAACTTTGCTAATATACCAAAAATTACTCAATTGTACCCTTTAAAAGAATGAATTTTATGATATGTGAATTATACCTCAATAAAGCTGTTTTTTTTTTAAAAAAAAAAAGGAGGTCAAAACAAACTCAGTAAGAAAGCAAACAATCCAATTAGAAAATGGGCAAAAGCTATAAAGAGACATTTCCCAGAAGATAATATACAGGTGGCAGAGAAGCACATGAAAAGATGTTCAACATCATTAGCCATTAGGAAAATGCAAATTAAAACCACAATGGAACCCATTAGGATGACAAAAATAAAAAGTAGTAACAACACCAAATGCTGACAAGGATGCAGAGAAACTGGAACACCCTTACATTGCTAGTGGGACTGTAAAATGATAAAAAATCATCCTGGAAAACCATTTGGCAGTTTGTTATAAAAAATTAAGCATACAATTATCGTATGACCTAGCAATTTTATTCTTGGGTAATTATCCCTAAGAAATGAAATTTTACTTTCACACATAGGTGAAATGTATGAAACCCTATACATGAATGCTGTGATAGCTTTATTAGTAATAGTGCAAAACTGGAAATAACCCACATAGCCTTCAATGGATGAGTAAACTCTGGTACGCCCATAGCATGGAATACTACTTAGCAAGAAAAAGGAATGAATTGTTGATAGACACAACCTGGATGAATCTCCAGGAAGTATGCTGAGTTTTCAAAAGCTTCCCAAAAGGCTGCATACTGTATTATTCCATTTATGTAAGATTTGGGGATAGGGGAAGCTTAGAAATGAAGAATGGATTAGAGATTGCCAGGAGTTGTAAACTGGGGGCTGGGGAATAGGAGGGAGGTGGGGATGATTATTTAAGGGCAACATAAGGGATCCTTACAGTAATCCATCTATCTTGACTGTGGTGGTGGATACCTTAACCTACCCATGTATTAAAATTGTAGAGAACTAAAGGGTGGCCCAGTCGGTTGAGTCTGACTTGATTTCAGCTCAGGTCATGATCCCAGGGTCATGGGATCAAACCCCACATCGGGCTTCAAGCTGAATGCGGAGCCTGCTTGAGATTCTCTCACTCTCTCTCTCACTCTCTCTCTCCCCCCTCCCTACCCTTCTCAAATAAAAAAAATGTACAGAACTAAATACATACACACACACATAAGTACAAGTAAAAGTGGGGAAATATTAGTAAGATCTATAAATTGTATCAATGTCAATATCCTAGTTGTAATATTGTACTACAATTTTAGGAGATGTTACCACTATAGGAATATGGGTAAAGGGTACATAAGATCTCTCCGTGTTATTTCTTACAACTGCATATGAATCAACAATTAAGACAAAAAAAGTTTAATTTTAAAACCCTCTACCTGATATGGTGGAAGGAACGGTGGAAGGAAAGGAGGGAGTGAGGGAGGGAGGGAAAGAGGGAGAAAGACAGAGGAAAGGAAGAAAAGTAACATTTGCTATGGATTTGCCTTGTTGTAGAATCCAGGCTCTTTAACACCTGGCTGGAGATACATATTATTATTATCCCCATTTTATAGATGAAGAAACTGAGGCTCAGAGAATAACTATCCTGTTCTCAAAGATACACTTTGAGAATTCAGGATGCAAGCTCTGCTCCCTGGCTCTCCCTCTGCCTGCCTCTATCCGTTAGGCAAATACAGCCATCAATCAAATGTAGGCAATGACTGCATTACTCAAGAGGAAATTGAAGCCAGACTGTAAGATGCAGTCCACAAAATTCATGATTTCTTCCCCCACCCCCGCTCCTTCTACTTGGTCCCTTTTTCATATGGATTGGGTTTTTATTTCTGCATTTATTGCACACGCAAATTACAGATGAGAGCATCGACTACACAAGTCATTACTCAGAGTAGCATCTCCCCAACTGCCACCGGACGAGGACCGAACAGCTTGTGGTTAATTTGCTATATAATCACTGGCTGTGACAGGGGGGCAGGGCTGTGCCTGTGCTAATATTTGGAAAGAGGAAGCTGAGCAGAGAGGACTCCTGGGGCATGGGGAGGGAAAGTGGGATTGGTCGGACCAGGGAGAAAAGAAGAGAGCTGGTGGGGAGCAGAAGAAAGGGGCGCTGCCCCAGTCAGAGGCTTCTGGAGGGTCTGCTCCCCTGCCAAGGAGTACTGTTGCTCAATCCCATTAGTCACATCTCCATGGGGGAACTAACCAGAATCCCCACTCTCCCAGCCTCCATCGTTCCTGGCCACTGCCACTGTTGCTTCAGCGCAGAGGAGGGATATTTGTACGCACAGGCATCACCATGGGAATGGGTCATGGGCTGGAGGAAGTTTACCAACAGGCAAGAGTTACACCACTCTACCAGTGTGCAACAATCCAACAAGAAAAAAAGGCCAACAGTTTGATAAAAAATGGGCAAAGGATGTGAACAAGCAGTTCTCAGATTAGGAAGCTTATGTAGCCTCTAAACATACAAAAAGATGCTTAACCTTGGGCTTTAAAAAAAAGGAAATACAAATGAAAACCACAGGGAGATGCCATTTTTTATTTATTGAATTAACAAAGATCAAGATGTTTGATCACACACTGAACTGACCTGAGTGTGGAGAAACCACCAGCCTTTGAGAGCAGTAGATGGCAATTCAGCATTCTCTGTCAAAATGTTTGACGCACATACCCATTGGCCCATAAATTCTACATTTCTAGAATGTATTCCACAGCCATACTTGCATATATGTATGCAAAGTTGGATGTACAAGGCTATTCACTGCAGCACGGTTTATAATAACTGAAGATTGGAGACAGCCTGAATGTCCATCAACTGGGGACTGCTTAAATAAATTGCCATACATCCATACAATGGAAATCTTTACGGCTGTTAAAAAAGAATGAGGCAGCTCTTTATGTACGGATATGAAACAATCTCCAAGATATATTGTTAAGTGAGAAAAAGCAAAGTGCTGAACAGTGTGATTAGAATGTTGCTATTTGTGAGGGTTTTTTAAGGATATAGACACATACACATCTACAGTTAGAGATGCAGAGCATCCCTCTGGAAAGATGACAGTCTTTGCAATGTTTGGTTCTGTAGAGGGAAAAGGTTCTGGGGGCTGGGAGCAAAGAGGGAGGGAGGCTCATTGTTCACTGTTTACCATGTGGGTGTATAATCAATTCTAATTGGTTAGTAATAATTTCTAAAGCCTCTGTTAGTTTCTCTTATCCAAGAATCAGACCTCTTGGCCTAACACCCAGACTTCTTTTGGGTTTGATTTTAGCCTATTCTCCTTGGTCCCCTGACACACCACCCTTAAAACACTCCTCTGTAAACATACTGAACTCTCACTTCTCCCAAATGCACCATGCTTTTTCACACCTCAGGACCTTTGCACTTACTGTTTTCTGTGCCTGGAATGCCTCCCTCACTTTCATTTGCCCTACACAGGCTTACTCATCTTCCAAGACCCAGAACAAACATGACTCCCAGAGTGTAGCCTTCTCTGACCTCCCCAAGGAGAATTAATCCCCCTTCTCTGCCTTCTCATGGCATCCTGGGCAGGCCTCCAACCTAGTATAACTGGGATTGCACCTGGACAAAAGTCACGTGGCCCATTTTCAAAAAAAAAAAAAAAAAAAGGCTACTGATTTTGTCCCTACTGGGTGCCAGCATCTGCCAGCATCAGTCCAGTCAATGTGAACGTCCACCTCCTCAAAGAGTGACCAAAGTAAGAGAGCTGCATAGCCCAGTCCAGGAAGAAAGATCCTGTGGACCCAGAAGTGGAGACCTCAATGCACATTAACACATTTAAAGTTCCGAGGAGTCCTGCAAAGAAAAAACCTGTTAAGTCTGTTTAGCCAGTGTATCTCTCGCTTTTTAACCGCAGAATCTGTTTCCCTTAAACACCTCGAGAGATGTGGTAGCAGTGGAAGAAGACCGTGTGTGGTTAGGGTGAACGGTCATGACAGAGGCCGAGGTCAGAAGCGCATATGCAGTGAGTGACTCGCAATGTACCAAAGGTCCATGCCTTCTGCACAGTGGGGAAACCGCTTCAGGTTGGATCCAGTCTGGAGGTTCATCTTCCCACTAAAACATTGGGGGCATCATCAAACCCTTTCCCTTGGTGACAGCTCAGCAGGCAGACACACGGAACAGATCAGAGGGAAGGAGGGAGAGAGACCTCACTCTTGAGTGGAAATAACTAGAGGCAGGTCCTGCCCGCCATCTCATGGGGAAAAAAAGGTTCCTCTAGATTCTTTTTCTGTTGAGGGTAGAAATAACAGGAGCCACAGAGATAGTGGTGAAGACGAGTGGGAACAACGAACAATTGTATCTGAGTCTGAGAATCTTCTGCACTGGGAGTTAAATCCCCGATACCACACAGGGACTGCTCTATGCAACAGGTGGGCTGGGACACCCACCAAGGGACACAAGATCCCATCCTGGCATCCATGATAGACAGCACACAAGAGCCAATCTCTGGGGAAGGCCCCACCTGGCCCAGCCCTTCAGAAACCCTGCACCTCAGTGCAGACTCCCTAGACCGTTCATCCCAGCCCTGCAAATGAGACTCAGACACGTCTCCCCTTCTTCACCACCACGGCCTAGTCCAAGACCTTGTGCTGTACCTGGTAACATTTTCCCAAACCGCTTCCTGATTCCATCCCTGCCCCTGGTCCACACAGCTGTCAGAGTGCTTAAAAAAATAATACGATCAGGCCATTCCTCTAGTTTTAAGCCATTAAATGGCGTTTCCCTTTAGTGTTTTATTTTGCTTTGTTTTTAACAGCTTTATACCATACTATTCACCCATTTAATGGTTTTTAGAATATTCACAGAGCTGTGCAACCATGACCACAATCAAGTTTAGAGCATTTTAATCACACCCCAAAGAAACCCCTCACCCCTTAGCCATCAGTCCCCAGCCATCTCACACACACAGCCTGCAAACCACTGATCTACTTTCTGTCTCTATGGATTTTCCCATTATGGACATTTCGTATAAATGGAATCATACAGGAGGAAGAGCCAAGATGGAAGAACAGCATGGAAGTTTCACGTCCATGAAATAAATACAGCCAGACCAACAATAAACCATCCTGCACACCTAGAAAACTGATCTGAGGATTAACGCGACAATCTGCACAGCCTGAACCACAGAACTCGGCAGGTACGTGGCGCGGAGAGGTGAACTTGGGGAGAGAAAAGCTGCAGAGAGCAGGGAGCCACTTTTGCATGTGGAGAGACGATGGGGGGAGGAGGAAGACAGGAAAAGCACCCCCCCCCCAAAGCAGCGGGAGAGAGAGTGGAAAAGTGGAAACAGCCGCAGGGCTGAACTAAAAAGGGAGAAAGGAGAAAGGAGAGGGTTTAAATTCCATGAAGACTATAAACGGGGAGCACAGAGTCTGCAGCTCTGCAGCTCGATACCTGGCGGTGCTCTGGTGGGAAGGGCGAATCCCCAGGAGCAGAGTGGAGTCCGGGGGTCTTCAGGCCACACGGGAAGAGGCAGTTCCCCTGCTGGGAGGACACCTGGTAGAGGCTGAGTGGGTCCCCCAAAGGCAAGGCCCCAATGGGCCCGGGAGAACAACCACATTCGCTGGTGCTGGAACAAGGTCGCTGGGGGTGAAGCCTGGTGCCGGACGCGTGTTGTGCTTTTCCATATTCCCTGAAGCGCTGTTGCTACACGATCGCGTGAACTCTTTCTGGGGCGGGCTGGCACCCGGCCGCGGTCTCTGGGCTTCGGCAACAGCACGGTCCCGCCAACGTTCCTGGGTGCGGCCGGCATCCGGCCGCTGCTGGGTGAGACCCTCCACAGAGGGGCAGAACGGGTCAAAGCCGCAGTCCCTCAGAAGTAAGGGGTCTGGAAACACAGCCGCATCTGAGACAAAACTCGGAAAGGAGGTGCTGCCTGGGGCTTGGTCACAGACTGTGTAAAAGCGGGGAGTGGATGAAAGCCGAAGACAAGCACAGGTGCAGATTGCTGATCGGAGAGAACAGAGTTCAGATAGGAGAGCTGGGGAAGCTGAGTGACGCCATTTTCACCGCTACCACGCATGCGCATACGCACCTACAAGCGCCACAACAATCTACCCCCGTAAGCTAAGCAGCGCCATCTAGTGGAGAACGGAGCCATTGCACTAAGTCCCTCCCAACTGGGCCAACCTCGCTCTTCAGGAACACAAGTCTCCGCATGTTTAGTTTATGGACGACAAAGTGCTTCATAGTTTGACTTCTAGGGGAAAACAAAGGAATTTCAGTCGTATTTCAGTCTGTTCACTGGTCCATCTATTCAATTTTCTTCTTTTTTTTTTTTCTTTTTTTCTCTTTTTCATCTCTTTTCTTTTTCTTGAATACAGGAAGAGAAAAAATTCATTTTTATTTTCAATTTCTAATAAAAATATTTTTTTAATTTTTTCTACTATATTTTTTACTTTGGTGTAAATTTTTTCAAATTCTATTTTACTTCCATCATTTCATTTTAGTCCACTTCAGTGTATTCATTTTTTCAAATTTTCAAATGATTTCCTCTTTTTTTTCTTTCCCCTTTTTCCTCTAATTTATCAAGCCCCTTTCAACACCCAGACCAAAACACACCTAGGATCTAGCATCATTTATTCGATTTTGTGTTTGTGTGTGTTTGTTTTTAATTTTTTTAATTTTAATATTTTTTAATTTTAATTTTTTTGACCTCATTAATTCCTTTTCTCCCTTCAAAATGATGAAGTGAAGGAATTCACCCCAAAAGAAAGAGCACGAAAAAATGACAGCCAGGAACTTAACCAACACAGATACAAGCAAGATGTCTGAACCAGAATTTAGAATCACAATAATAAGAATACTAGCTGGAGTTGAAAATAGATTAGAATCCCTTTCTGCAGAGATAAAAGAAATAAAAGCTAGTCAGGATGAAATAAAAAATGCTATAACTGAACTACAATCTCAAATAGATGCCACGGTGGCAAGGATGGATGAGGCAGAACAGAGAATCAGCGATATAGAGGACAAACTTATGGAGAATAATGAAGCAGAAAAAAAGGAGATTAAGGCAAAAGAGCACGGTTTAGAGAAATCAGTGACTCATTAAAAAGGAACAACATCAGAATCATAGGGGTCCCAGAAGAGCAAGAGAGAGAAATAGGGGTAGAAGGGTTATGTGAGAAAATCATAGTGGAAAACTTTCCTGACCTGGGGAAAGACACAGACATCAAAATTCAGGAAGCACAGAGGACTCCCATTAGATTCAAGAAAACTGACCATCAACAAGGCATATCATAGTCAAATTCACAAAATACTCAAGCAAGGAGAGAATCATTAAAGCAACAAGGGAAAAAAGTCCTTAACCTACAAGGGATGACAGATCAGGTTTGTAGCAAACCTATCCACAGAAACTTGTCAGGCCAGAAAGGAGTGGCAGGATATATTCAATGTGCTGAATCAGAAAAATATATAGCCAAGAATTCTTTATCCAGCAAGGCTGTCATTCAAAATAGAAGGAGAGATAAAAGTTTCCCAGACAAACAAAAATTAAAGGAGTTTGTGACCACTAAACCAGCCCTGCAAGAAATTTTAAGGGGGACTCTCTGAGGGGAGAAAAGATGAAAAAAAATGAATAAAGACCAAAAGCAACAAAGACTAGAAAGGACCAGAGAACACCACCAGAAACTCTAACTCTACAGACGACAATGGCAATAAATTCATATCTTTCAGTACTCACTCTAAATGTCAATGGACTCAATGCTCCAATCAAAAGACATAGGGTAACAGAATGGATAAGAAAACAAGATCCATCTATATGCTGTTTACAAGAGACCCACTTTAGACCTAAAGACCCCTTCAGATTGAAAATAAGGGGATGGAGAACTCTCTATCATGCTAATGGTCAACAAAAGCAAGCCGGAGTAGCCATACTTATATCAGACAATCTAGACTTTAAAATAAAGACTGTATTGAGAGATGCAGAAGAGAATTATATCATAATCAAGGGTTCTATCCACCAAGAAGACCTAACAATTGTAAACATTTATGCGCCAAATGTGGAAGCACCCAAATATATAAAACAATTAATCACAAACATCAAGAAACTCATTGACAGTAATACCATAATAGTAGGAGATTTCAACACCCCACTCACAACAATGGACAGATCATCTAATCAAAAAATCAACAAGGAAACAATGGCTTTGAATGACACACTGGACCAGATGGACTTAACAGATATATTCAGAACATTTCATCCTAAAGCACTGGAATATACATTCTTCTCCAGTGCACATGGAACATTCTCCAGAATAGACCATATACTGGGACACAAATCAGCCCCAAATAAGTACAAAAAGATCGAGATCATACCGTGCATATTTTCAGACCACAACACTATGAAACTCGAAACCAACCACAAGAAAAAATTTGGAAAGGTAACTACTTGGGGACTGAAGAAATCCTACTAAAGAATGAATGGGCTAACCAAGCAGTTAAAGAGGAAATTAGAAAGTATATGCAAGTCAATGAAAATGATAACAACACAACCCAAAACCTCTGGGACGCAGCAAAGGCGGTCATAAGAGGAAAGTATATAGCAATCCTTCCTAAAGAAGGAAGAAAGATCTCAGATACACAACCTAACCTTACGCCTTAAAGAGCTGGAAAAAGAATAGCAAATAAAACCCAAAACCAGCAGAAGACAGGAAATAATAAAGATTAGAGCAGAAATTAATGCTATCAAAACCAAAACAGTAGAACAGATCAATGAAACCAGAAGCTGGTTCCTTGAAAGAATTAACAAAATTGATAAACCACTAGCCAATTTGATCAAAAAGGAAAAGGAAAGGACCCAAATAAATAAAATAAAGAATGAAAGAGGAGAGATCACAACCAACACAGCAGAAATAAAAACAATAATAAGAGAATATTATGAGCAATTATATGCCAATAAAATGGGCAATCTGGAAGAAATGGACAAATTCCTAGAAACATATACACTACCAAAACTGAAACAGGAAGAAATAGAAAATTTGAACAGACCCATAACCAGTAAAGAAATTGAATTAGTAATCAAAAATCTCCCAAAAAACAAGAGTCCAAGGCCAGATGGTTTTCCAGGGGAGTTCTACCAAACATTTAAGTAAAAATTAATACCTATTCTCTTGAAGCTGTTCCAAAAAATAGAAATGGAAAGGGGCGCCTGGGTGGCGCAGTCGGTTAAGCGTCCGACTTCAGCCAGGTCACGATCTCGCGGTCCGGGAGTTCGAGCCCCGCGTCAGGCTCTGGGTTGATGGCTCAGAGCCTGGAGCCTGTTTCCGATTCTGTGTCTCCCTCTCTCTCTGCCCCTCCCCCGTTCATGCTCTGTCTCTCTCTGTCCCAAAAATAAATAAACGTTGAAAAAAAAAAATAGAAATGGAAAGAAAACTTCCAAATACTTTCTATGAAGCCAACATTACCTTGATTCCAAAACCAGACAGAGACCCCACTAAAAAGAACTACAGACCAATTTCCCTGATGAACATGGATGCAAAAATCCTCAACAAGACATTAGCCAACCGGATCCAACAATACATTAAAAAAGTTATTCACCACAACCAAGTGGGATTTATACCTGGGATGCAGGGCTGGTTCAATAGCCACAAAACAATCAGTGTGATTCATCACATCAATAAAAGAAAGGACAAGAACCATACGATCCTCTCAATAGATGTGGAGAAAGCATTTGACAAAATATAGCATCCATTCTTGATTTAAAAAAAAAAACTCAAGAAAGTAGGGATAGAAGGAGCATACCTCAAGATCATAAAAGCCATATACAAAAGACCCAACACTAATATCATCCTCAATGGGGAAGAACTGAGAGCTTTCCCCTAAGGTCAGGAACAAGACAGGGATGTCCACTCTCACCACCGTTATTCAACATAATATTGGAAGTCTTAGCCTCTGTAATCGGACAACACAAAGAAATAAAAGGCATCAAAATAGGCCAGGAGGAGGCAAACTTTCACTCTTCGCAGATGACGTGATACTCCATATGGAAAACCCAAAAGATTCCACCAAAAAACTGCTAGAACTGATTCATGAATTCAGCAAAGTTGCAGGATATAAAATCAATGCACAGAAATCAGTTGCATTCCTATACACCAACAATGAAGCAACAGAAAGAGAAATCAAGGAATCGATCCCATTTACAATTGCACCAAAAACCATAAAATACCTAGGAATAAATCTAACCAAAGAGGTAGAAAATCTATACACTGAAAACTATAGAAATCTTATGAAAGAAATTGAAGAAGACACAAAAAATGGAAAAAGATTCTGTGCTCTTGGATAGGAAGAAAAAATATTGTTAAAATGTCAATACTACCCAAAGCAATCTATATATTCAATGCAATCCCTATCAAAATAACACCAGCATTCTTCACAGAGCTAGAACAAGTAATCCTAAAATTTGTATGGAACCAGAAAAGACCCCGAATAGCCAAAGCAATCTTGAAAAAGAAAACCAAAGCAGGAGGCATCACAATCCCGGACTTCAAGCTATACTACAAAGCTGTAATCATCAAGACAGTATGGTACTGGCACAAAAACAGACACTCAGATCAATGGAACAGAATAGAGAGCCCAGAAATGGACCCACAAACGTATGGCCAACTAATCTTTGACAAAGCAAGAACGCACATCCAATGGAATAAAGACAGTCTCTTCAGCAAGTGGTGCTGGGAAAATTGGACAGTGACACGCAGAAGAATGAACCTGGACCCCTTTTTTACACCATACACAAAAATAAACTCAAAATGGATGAAAGTCCTCAATGTAAGACAGGAAGCCATAAAAATCCTAGAGGGGAAAGCAGGTAAAAACCTCTTTGACCTTGGCCACAGCAACTTGTTACTAGACATATCTCCGGAGGCAGGGGAAACAAAAGCAAAAATGAACTATTGGGACCTCATCAAAATAAAAAGCTTCTGCACAGTGAAGGAAAGAACCAGCAAAACTAAAAGGCACTAACAGAATGGGAGAAGATATTTGCAAACGACATATCAGATAAAGGGTTAGTATCCAAAATCTAGAAAGAACTTATCAAACTCAACACCCCAAAAACAAATAATCCAGTGAAGAAATGCACAAAATACATAGACACTTCTCCAAAGAAGACATCCAGATGGCCAACCGACACATGAAAAAATGCTCAACATCACTCATCATCAGGGAAATACAAATCAAAACCACAATGAGATACCACCTGACACTTGTCAGAATGCTAACATGAACAACTCAGGCAACAACAGATGTTGGCAAGGATGCAGAGAAAGAGGATCTCTTTTGCACTGCTGGTAAGAATGCAAGCTGATTCACCCACTCTGGAAAACAGTATGGAGGTTCCTCAAAAAATTAAAAATGGAGCTACCCTACAACCCAGCAATTGCACTACTAGGTATTAATCCAAGGGATACAGGTATGCTGCTTCGAAGGGACACATGTACCCCCATGTTTATAGCAGCACTATCAACAATAGCCAAAGTATGGAAAGAGCCCAAATGTCCATCGATGGATGAATGGATAAAGAAGAGGTGGTATATATATATATATATATATATATATATATATACACACACACATATATATATATATATGTATATACACATATACACTCACACAATGGAGTATTACTTGGCAATCAAAAAGAATGAAATCTTGCCACTTGCAACTACGTGGATGGAACTAGAGGGTATTATGCTAAGCGAAATTAGTCAGAGAAAGACAAAAATCATATGACTTCACTCGTATGAGGACTTTACAACACAGAACAGATGAACATAAGGGAAGAGAAGCAAAAATAATATAAAAACAGGGAAGGGGACAAAACATAAGAAACTCAAATATGGAAAACAAACAGAGGGTTACTGGAGGGGATGTGGGAGGGGATAGGCTAAATGGGTAAGGGGCATTAAGGAATCTACTCCTGAAATCATTGTTGCACTATATGCTAACTAATTTGGATGTAAACCAAAAAAATAAAATTAAAAAGAAGAAGAAGAAGAAGAAGAAGAAGAAGAAGAAGAAGAAGAAGGAAGAGGAGGAGGAGGAAGAGGAGTAAGGGAGGAGGAGGACAAGGAGGACAAGAAGGATGAGGAACATGAGGAGAAGAAGGCGGAGGAGGAGGAAAAGAAGGAGAAGAGGGAGAGAAGGAGGAGGAGGGGGAGGAAGAAGAAGAAGGAGACTTCTGTTCTGTGGCCAGATCCCATCCCGCTCCTGCCCTCTGGAGACATCCTCACTGCCTCACTGCCATGGTCAACTCTCACATCTATGTGGCACAAGCTGTCATGACACCTGCCACCAAGAACCTGAGGAAGGAATACGGAGGCCAGCTAAAGGGGGCTTGACTTCATTGGAACCATATGCCACAGAGATTATGTGCTGATGGTCTGGGCCTGCATTCTGGATCTCCTGAAAGCCCCCAGTTCAAAAAGTACTCTTTATTCTGCTTGAACTCGCCCACTAGGTGCACATCTACAACTGAACGCTCCATCAAGACCCCCTCCAGATGGAGGAGATCCAGCCAGGAAAAACCATTTTCACTCACCACAGCCTCCTCTTCCTCTAGCAGGAAGCTTCCAAATGGCAATGGTGAAAATGTATCTCCCCTCTCTCCGTAGCTTACATTAGGGGAATGAATGATGGACCCTTGTGGTTCAGAGACCTGAAGGCAGGTGGAGGTTTTGCTTTATAATCAAAAGCAAGACCTGGTCCCTGTGTGTGAGTTCTCTATGCCAATGGCACAAATATTATGCCATTTTACAGATGGAAGAATTACAGCTTGACTCTGTTAAGTCAAGAGCATGCGGTTATGGAACTGGGAGGTAGGCTGGGCTCAGGATGGGGGTTCTCGGAGCACTTTGTATTGGTGCCTCAGGCTTCCTGCTCAGAAGTGTTGGGTCCAGTCCAACACACCAGTCTTGGGCCTGGAGCCCTCCCCAGGCTAATCAGGAGAAGTGGTGGTGGGGGGGGGGGGTCTGCAATTGAAAAGCAGCTGCACACACAGCAGATGGTAACGGCTGCCTCTCAGATGGTTTTTTTTTTATCACGTAGCTTTTTTTCTTTCACATTAGGATTTTTTTTTTTCAAAAATCCTCTAAAAACATGAGTTTTATAGCAACAGAGGTGCTGAGTGCTTCTGAGAGATCCAGAGCCCAGACTCAGTGTGTCAGCCTATGGGGGTCTTGGCCTCTGTGACATTTGAATAAAGTAAGCTCAAGTTCATTGCCTAGAAACAGTCCCTGGAGGTGGGCTGCCTCTTCTTCCCCTGTAGCTAGCAAAGCCCTGGAATTCTGGAAAACCATGCCACAGGACCATCTTGTCTCATGCCCTGTGGAGTGGTGGCAAGCCCAGAAAGGCAAGGATTCAGTGGAACCAGCCGCTGGTGTGGTGAGAAAGTTCTAATCTCCAAACACACGCATTTCCATGGGAAGGAACATAGAACCACACAACCTCAAACAAGTGACCTAACCTCTCTGAACCTCAGTCTCCTCATCTGTATAGTGAAGACAATAATGGTATCTACCTCCTGAGGTTGTTGGGAGGATTGAATGAGGATTGAAAGGACCGCGAACATTGCCAAGGAAAGTTAGTTTTGATGATGATTTTCAAGCTATAGGTAAGAAGAAAGACCATCAGTGATGTAAAAGCCAGAGAAGATGAGACGTTAAAGCCCAGATGGCGGGGTTATGAATAAGCTGGCTTGGTCGGAGAGGTCTTTGACCTTACCCAGCAGGAAAGAGTGGCTGCTCCCAGGTGAGCAAGAGAAGGAGGAAGGGCTTGGGCAAGTCCCCAGCCCAGCACAGCTCCTACCTCAGTTCTTGCTTCTACTGCAGAGAAATCTTCTTGTGCACCCCACTAGGTTATACTGGGGAAATATCGGAAGACATTCTTATAGGTGTTATGTGTCCCGTCCTTTAAAGATGCCCTCTGTTCAGTGATACTGAGAAGAACATTCTTCACACCCCTATCAGGTATATCTGCAGAGGGAGCAGGGCGGGACCCCCTGGGATGTGGTAGGTGGCCACGTAAGCACATGCTCCATATCGGGATCACGGCATCCCAGCTCCAGGGGGACCTGGGAGTGCTCAGAATTCCAGGAGCCTGGATGCAATTCACTGAGCTGCAGAAGGAGCACAAGGTGTGCTCCCTGGTGAATGGGGAGGAAGGATGTGCTGGGCCCCTTAGACAGTAAAGTTCCCTGGGTCAGGATGGGACCTTCAGTTTGAGCTGGACCTTGAACTAGGGGCCTTCCAGAGAGGAAAGCCTCACTTAAATGGAACCCTCCCAAACAACTCAGTGATCTGAAGATTATAATTCCCATTTTATAGATAAGGAAAAGAAGCTCCAAGAAATGAAGTTACTTCATTCATTCATTCATTCATTCATTCACTCAACGAATTACTTTAATATTGATCATATAATATGTGCCAGGTATGGTGCTAAGCACTGAGGATTACAATTGTAAATGGGCCAGGTGTACCCTGACCACACAAAGCATGCAGTCTGGGGGGAAACAAGCAATTAACAAATAATCAAATAATGAAATAAATCATCAAGTATTCAATGTGATCAGGTGCAGGATATGGAGTAGGTTGAATGATTGGCCACAAGTCTCCACTCTTCTTTATGTCAAGACTTTACCATACAACATTGGGGCATCCATGCATTTGGGGCAATATTTTGACCAGTGGAATGTGAGTAGTCATGACATAAGCAGGAATTTGGAATGTGCTTGCCCAATGAGGCTTGTCCTCTTATACTTCAGCCATAGCTGTGAGGACATACCCTAGCTAGCCTGCTGATCCCAGGAGATGAATGAAAGGAGAGCCCCAGCTCATGATTGAGACAAATATTTATTATGGAATACCACTGAAATTCTGTGCCTTTTTTTTTTTGTTACACAACAACAGCTGACCAATGCAGAATGTGATGATAGATAACAAGACAGGAAGATAGGCTATAAAGAAATACTAGATGCAGATAAGAGAATCAAACTCCCTGGAAAAGAAAAAGTTAAACAGAAAAATGAGTAACTCCTAGACACAAGAGTACAGAAGTGGTGAGGAGAGCTTTAAAACCAGAGGGAAAAGCATATGCAAAGGCCCTCTGGTGAAAAAGAGCAGAATACACTCCAAGAAGTCAAAAAAGACTGGAAATAAAGGGGATTTGTCAGGATCTGTCAGGAGATCAGATCAGAAAGGAAGTTGAGAAAAAGAATTAAAAAAGAACATGCAGACCTCTTGGTTCTAGGTTTCACATGTAGTGCTATGATTTTTACTGAAAATTCACACACAATACAATTCACCCATTTTAATTGTTTAACAATTTTGTGGGTTTTAGTAAATTTGGGGTTGTATAATCACTGCTACTCTCTAATTCCAGAACATTCCCATCACCCCAAAACGAAACCTCACACACACATTAGCAGTCACTTCCTATTCTCCTCTTTCCCCAGCCCTTGAAAACCACTGATATCCTTTCTGTCTCTATGGATTTGCCCCTTCCAGAAATTTTGTATAAATGGAGTCATAGCATATGTGGTCTCCTGTGTCTGGCTTCTCTCAATTAGCATCATGTTTCCAAGGTCCATCCAGGTCGTAGCATGTATCAGTACTTCATTCTTTTTTGTTGCTGACTAATATTCCGTTCTATGGATAGAGTACATTGTGTTTATCTACTCATCAGTTGATGGACATTTGTGTCGCTCCTATGTTTTGTCTGTTATGAATAGTGCTGCTATAATCGTTTGCATACAAGCTTGGTCTTGGACATTTAGGTTGTTCCCATTCATTTGTTTCATTTAAAGACAGTGGGAAGCTATCAAAGGGTGTTGAGCATGGCAGTGACCTGATAAAAATTCCCTCTGGCCTGTTGAATGGATAATGGATTACAAGAGTGGAACTGGACTCTCATACAATGCTGGGAAGACTATAAAATGGTACTACCATTTTGGAAAAAGGTTAGCAGTTTTCTTAAAAAGTTAAACATATACCAATAAGCAATCCTGACATTTCACTCCTACGTATTTACCTAAAAGAAACAAAAACATATGCTCATGCAAACACTTGTGCAGGAATGTGCATAGCAACATTAGTTGTGATAGCCAAAAACTGGAAATAATCCAAATGCCCATCAACAGGTGAATGGAGAAACAGATTTGTAGCATATTTATACAACAGAATACTATTCAAAAATAAGAAGGAATGAACTCTAGACACACACAACAACATAGATGTATCTCAGAATAATTGTGCTGAGAGAAAGAAAAAGAAAGAGCGCATAATGTATATTTCCATTTATATGAAATTCTAGGAAAAGCAAACTATAGTGACAGAAAGCAGGTCAGTGGTTGACTGGGGATAGGAAGAGAGAGACTGGGAGGGGGAGGAGGGAGTATTTCAAAGGAGCCTGAGGAAACTTTTGAGAGCAATAGGAGTGTTCACGGTCTTGAATGTGGTGATGGTTTTCCAGGTGTATAAATATGTGAAAACTTTTCAAATTGTACACTTTATATACATGCAATCTATTGTATGCCAATTATACCTCAATAAAGCCGTAAAAAATTAGGAGGACTTATTGATGGATTGGATGTGCTGGTGAGGGGAAGAGAAATGTCAGGTGTAACCCCCAAGTCTCTGGCTTCAGCCACTGGTGGGTGGAGTTGCCATGTCCTGACACAGGAATACCTAAGAAAGAAGATGACTGGCAAAGGTAGGAGGGGCCACTGTAGGCAGGCGGGAGGGAGAGAGGTCAAGAACTCGGGTTAAGACACGTTACGGTCGACGTCCCATGGAAATGTAAAGAAGTTGGTTGTCCACATAAGTCTGTAATTGAAGGGAGAGGTCACGGCTCGAGAACAGGGACAAGGCACTCCATGTGGAAAGAACAGTAAGCTAAGGTGTGGAGGATGGAAACAGGCAGGAGAAAATGAGACAGGAACCCGAGGTGGGAGAGGATGCAGGTGGGTGGACAGAAGTGGGTAGGCAGGTGGAGGAAACAAGGCAGAAGTCACCTTAAGTGGGGGACTTTCTGTAGGGCCAGTGGGAGGGTGAGCTGAGAGAGAGGCACCCAGCGGCCTCTGTGGGACCTGCTGGATTCACAGTCAAGGCAGAGAGGATGCTAGAAATTAGGAGCCCCAGAAAGGGGACCTATTTGGGTGTTGGGACAGGACAAATGGGGGAGTCAGTTTGGGGACTATGGCATCGGTGGAGACATTCCACAGGCAGCTGGATTCTTGGATCTGGATGAGCGAGGAGAGGTCTGGGCTGGAAAGAGGCATTTAGAGCTTCCCTGGGAGTGAAGAGATGGGGTGGAGAAGCAGAAACCCCCAGAGTACAAGTGAGGCTGGAAATACATTCAGGGCTGGGGGGGGGGGGTGGTCGCTGGGGTGGGTAGGGGTGTAAGAACCAGACCCAGTCCCCAAAGGCCTTACAGGAGCATCTCAGGCCAACGATCCAAAGCAGGCAGCGCCCAGGGCTGGTCCCCAGGCCTAACAAAGGAGATACCCTTGGAAGGAAACTGGAAGGAAGGGGATGTCCTAATCTCCCAGGACCTGGGACATATATCTCCACATTGAATGCTCACAGCCCCCTCATGAGATAGGTGTAATTATCCCCATTGGACATACAAGAAAACTGAGTGTCAGAGAAGTCAGAAGACGTATCTCAAGGTCACATAGCTTGTATTTAACCCACATCTGGGGGATCAAGCACTCCTTTTGAGCAGCAAGATGCCCAGAATAAGGGTCACCAGGGCTGGGTTTGAACTGAGCAACCACTAACATCCCCCAGGCCACAAGCCCGTCTGGAACAGTTAGCATGAAGGAGGGAGTACAGCTAATTGCCTGTACAAATTAACTCTAATGTGGTCGGCATCGATGTACTGATCTTTCTTTAATTACATTAATCAATTAATGAAGAAGATGGTTTACTCTTATTATGATTTCCAAGGCCCATATGTTCTCGGGAGTCCAGCTGGAACTTGGGTTTCTTTTCTGCCCCGGCTTCAGTGGACATGGGGCAGGCACCAATAGGAGACCCTGCCCCCGAATCCTCCTCTACCCTGAAGCTAAGCTCCAAGAGGAGAGAAGTGAGAAAACAGAAGCAGTGATCCCAGAAAAGGTAACCAGAGGAAGAGGCCCAAACTCCCTAACCTGGCATTCAAGACTGTTCTCCAGCATTGTTCATTGCTCCCTTGACCTGCGTTTATCGGCCTGGGCTGATTGATTTTCCATGAACATGCTTCAGCCTCCCCCTCCCCCATAAGTGCCATTTCCTACACTGGGAAGGCCAGCTCCATCAGTCAGGGGTACAGGAGAGGCCAGCAGATTCCAGTCACCTCCCCACCCCAGCGCCATATGCAATGCTTGCCTACAATACCTTCCATTCAATCATTTTTGATTCAATAAATATTTACGGTCCCTGTCATTGTGTGGCTTCCAGCCCTTTGGGACAGACAGACATTAAACAGATCCATGATTACATAGAACAGTGGTTCTCAGTCCATTAGAATCACCGGGGTAGCTTTTGAAAGTATAATGCTCGGGGCACCTGGGTGGCTCAGTTGGTTAAGCGTCTGACTTTGACTCAGGTCATGATCTCAGGGTATGTGAGTTGAGCCCCGCGTCGGGCTCTGTGCTGACAGCTCAGAGCCTGGAGCCTGCTTCCAATTCTGTGTCTCCCTCTCTCTCTGCACCTCCTCTGCTTGCCCTCTGTCTCTCTCCCCAAAATAAATAAACATTAAAAAAAGTACAACACTCAGGTCTCACCCCAGACACATTCAAGCAGAATCTCTGCGGGTAGAGTCTGGGCAGCAGTATTTTTTTTTAATTCCCCAGGTGATGCTAATGTGCAGGCAGGGATGAGACCCGTACCTGCGCAGCTGCCATCAGGGGTTACCTTCCCCACAGGGTTTTGACGGTGTGATCAACCCATTGTGCCTTTTATAAATTCTCTGTTTAAATGAGATGAACTCACATTAGAGACTCTGTTTCCCGTGTATAAAGAAGTGACACATTGGAGCACCTGGGAGGCTCAGTCAGGTAAGCATCTGACATTGGCTCAGGTCATGACCTCATGGTTCGTGAGTTCTAGCCCCGCATCGGGCTCTGTGCTGACAGCTCGGAGCCTGAAGCCTGCTTCAGATTCTGTGTCTCCCTCTCTCTCTGCCTCTTTCTCATTCATGCTCTGTCTCTCTCTCCTTCAAAAATAAATAAACATTAAAAAAATTAAAAACAAAAAGAGAGACTCTCAGTGCTTCTCAAACTTGAGCACACATCAGAATCAGACACCCGGGGGCCTATGAAGACACAGATTGCCAGGTCCCACAGGTTTTAATTTCTCACCACAAGGTGATGCTGATGCTGCTGGTCTGGGAAGCCCTCTGTGAGAACCACTGAATTAGAGTGAGGTTTACCAAGTTCAAGTGGCTGTGTACTTCTCCTCCTCATTAAACCTCACTGTTCACAAATTCTCTTTAATCAAACTCTGCTTCTTTCTCCCAGGCCAAAGAAGAAAACAGCGTCCAGCTGCCCCTTTCTAGACGTAGAGGTCCGGGAAGTTCATACCTCCATCATACAGGTTCCTACTGTAACTGCTGGGTGTCTGATGACCGAGGTGCTTCAGAACAGGCAATCTCTGCCCCTTGTTTACCAAGTTTGTAGCACAACAGTGGCTCTCAGAATGCACATCACCTGGGAACGTGTTAGAAGTGCAGGTTCCCAGGCCTGCTGAACCAGAATCCTCTGGAACTGGACCTCAGGCATCTGTGTACAAACAAGCCACCCAAGAGTCTCTGGTGAACTCGTGAATTTTCAAACCACTGGCTTAGAGAAAGTGTATCAGTTGACTATTTGAACTATTCAGGACCCTACTGACTCTGATCATTTGTATTTTTTTTTTCATTTAAAAAATAGAGCATACGCAGGGGCACTGGGGTGGCTCAGTCGGTTAAGCGACCAACCTTGGCTCGGGTCATGTTCTCATGGTTTGTGAGTTTGAACCCCGCATCGGGCTCCACACTGACAGTATGAAGCCTGCTTGGGATTCTCCCTCTCTCCCTCTGCCTGTGCCTCCTCCACTCATGCTTTCTCTCTCTCTCAAAATAAATGAATAAACTTTAAAATAATAATAATAATAGCAATAATAATAATAATAATAATAATTAGCTTCCTAGGTGCCAGGAACCTCACATTACTGATCTTGTTCAATGATCAGAACAACCCAATACTCGTTTAATCTACTTTATGGATAAGGAAGCTAAAAGGCAGAGAGGTTGAGGATTTCTGCCCACCTGTTAAATGGCAAACCCAGGTGGGTAGGGATCTTTCCCACCTCACCCTGCCTTTCCCAAACAATAACTGCCCACGCTTGTGTCGACACCTCCATTGTGTAAGATTTTAACATCTCATCCCTTTTTCCTACCCAGATATTCACTTTCTAAAGCTAGAATTCATTTGAAAAAAAAATAATAACATTAAAAAAAAAAACTTGAGCTTTAGTTTTTGAGCTGCTTAAAATTATCTGTTGATGACCCTAACATGTTACACATTGTCCTGCTGTGGACCTTGTGGAACTCAGTTCACCTGGAAGCCTGGGACTCACAGCTAAAGGTGTTTTAATCATCCAGTCACCCCAGCAGTCCCAAGTGGCTGAACTGGTCAAAACTTGGCTCCCCCCAGAAATGTGCTACAGGACAAAGATTATTCAAAGGCAAGGTGATAACTAGCTGGTGTCTTTAGCAGGAGAAATGATTGATGTGTCTGTATTCCGATCACACACAGGCAGCCTAGGGTGACAAGCCGTCCCTGCCTGGGACTGTCCTGATGTTAGCACAGGAAATTTTGCATCCCAGGAAACAGTTGCCCTCACGACACTATGCCTGGCTCGCCTCACTGTGCATGGGAAGGAGTAAGAGGCTTTGCTTCAGCCAGCCTCAGGCCTGGTTCTAGGGCTCTGAGAGATGGCCCATGGCTCCCCATGGAACACAATATCCTGGCCAGGACCAGTGTTGAACGGCTGCTCGCAAAAGGGGTATGTCTTCGCTCAGGCCATGGAGGTTGGGTTTGCAGAGGGGCGTGGCAGGAGGTGTGCACGGGACTGCCCACCTGGGGCTTGTGTGCCCTGCCCTGGGAGTTCAGACTCTGTCCTGAGGGCAGTGGGGAGCCACGGAGGATTTCCAGCAGGGAGGAGACATAGCTCATAGTCAGATTTGTGATCTTGACAGGCTGTGAAGCATATGCATGAGGATTTGAGACACCCACTGGGAGCCCCTCCCCACTGTCCAGGAGAGAGGCAAACACAGCCTGCGTTAGGAATGAACTGGGTTGGGGGGTGGGGGGGATGCAGAAAGGCAGGCCCCGGTGAAGTTTCCAGCAGGGCTGCCTTATGACTTCTGTGGACCTGAGACACTTTTGCTTTTCTTGGCCCCTCCCCCAATAATAGATATTTTCATGGGTCCTAGAAATCGTGTTTCTTTTTTTTTTAAGGTTATTTATTTTGAGAGACAGAGAAAGACAAGGTGGGGGAGGGGCAGAGAGAGAGAGAGAGAGAGAGAGAGAGAGAGAATCCCAAGCAGGCTCTGTGCTGTCAGCTCAGAGCCTGACGCAGGGCTCGATCTCAAGACCCTGGGTTGAGACCCTGGGATCATGACCTGAGCCAAAACCAAAGTCGGGTGCTCAACCGACTGAGCCACCCAAGTGCCCCCAAATCTTGTTTCTGATAAGAGAAAAAAAGTGAAATGTTTTTGTTTTCTCTAAAAGTTAATTTTTTTCTGATTTTAAAAGAAATTTAAAAATATGAAAATCCTGCTGTATGTCAACATGATGACCCTTGGGGACATTGTGCTAAGTGAAATAGACCAGTCACAGGAAGGCAAATATTGCATGATCCCATTTAATAAAAGGTATCTAAAGTAGTCAAATACATTGAATCAAAGAATGGAATGGTGTTTGCCAGGGGCGGGGTGGGGAGGGAGAAAGGAGGAGTTACTATTTAACCTGCACAAAGTTTTAGGTAAGTACACCTTAAATTTATGCAATGTTATATATCCAATATATTTCAACAAAAAGTTTCAGTTAAGATGAATAATCTCCAGAACTCTACTGTTCAACATTGTGCCTGTTGTCAACAATGTATTGCACACTCAAAAATTTGTTGACGGTAGATCTCATGTTAGTGTTATGACCACAGTAAAAAAAATAATAAGATAAAAAGAAATTAAAACATTTTTGGCCCCTAAGGTATCAGCATGGTGCTCCTGAGCCTAATGGAGAAGTTGGTGCTGGTTTCGAGGAAGGACACATCTTGTGCTTTTGATGGCGGAGGGCGGATGTGAGACACTTCTCCCCCTTCCTCCTTCAGCCCCTCCCACTGCCTGGTGCCCTGAAGGATAATACTAATGACCGCTTATTGAGCACTTACTATATCCAAAGCATTTTATGTGCCTTGTTCCTTTTACTGCTCACCACCCTTCTTTGAGGTGGGGATGATTATTCTTCCGACTTGGTAGATGAGAAAACCAAGGCCACACAACAATGGGGGAGGGGAGGGCTGCACAGGGGAAAAAAAAGATGGAGGGGAAGGACGATGGACCAGTTCTGAGCAGGCCTGGGTCACAGCAGGCAGGAAGTGCTTAAAAACAGCTAGCATTTACGGAGCACTCACACAGTCTGTAGAGCCCCCTAAGCACCTACCAGGATGATCTCCTCAGCTCATTGTCTGGGCTTCTGTGCCCCTGCTCTTGAGGTGACCGTGGCCTGGGTCAGGCCAGCAGCCCTATGTGCTGCAGGGTAGCCCTGACAGCTCAGAAGGCCCAGGGTATTAGGGCCAGGACACTCCCCCAACACCTTGCAGCACCTCCTACCCAGAATGCCCTTTCCCCTGCAAACTCCTAGCCATCCTTCAAAGCCCAGCTCCTGTAGGAGCAATACCACACGTTCACCATGTTGTGATTTGGGGTAAATGTGTTCTAGAGGTCAGGGGCAGTATTTCTTTTGTCCCATCCCTCCAACCACCATCCCAGTGCCTAGCTTCCAGCTGGTGTCCAATAGGGTTGGTGGAGGCAGGGATGACTGCCCTATGGTCACTGGCATCATCCGGGCCCTCCTCTGCCCACCCCAACCCCAGCCCCTGCAGCCCCGTGGTTTCCAAGTGCAGAGGGGCACCCTGTGGTCCTGCCCACCCCTACCTCATCTGGCCAGTTGCGAGTGCAATATCTTCAGGTACACAGGTGGCCGACTAGTCCTAGATGAGTGAACCTGTAGCCTTCACCAACACCCATTCCAGGAGAAGCCATCAGCCAACCAGCACCGTGGCGGAGGCTTGCCACACCAAGAGAATCCCATGTTTGGAGACCTGGCCAGGGATCAACAGGCCTGGTTCAGCCTTGGTCTGCATGTGACTGTGTACCCCTCTGTGCCTCAGTTTCCTCATCTGTTAAGAGTGGGTTGGACTAAAGCCTCTAAAGAAAGGCTTCTCTGACTCTGGCTGCGAAAGCTCTTCCAGGGCCTTCCAAGTTACCAACACAGAGGGAACAGTGCCACCTACTGACTCCCAGACTCCCTCCAGGAACACTGAACAACGAACCAAAGCGATCCTCAAAATATGCACCCTTCAATGTGAGCCCTTGTCTGTACTGTCCCTTTGCATAGCCACAGCCCCCTCCCTTGCATGGGGCCAAGGGACACCCCCTCCAGTCTGGCCAAGGGGCTTTAGCTGCCCTGGTCCCATACCAGCCCCAGCCCCCAAACCTCAGGAAAGCCAGGAGCCCTCGTGCTATCCTGTCCCCCAGTACCAGGGCAGCCCCCCAGCTGCCAGCCCCCCCTCGCACTGGGCCGGCGGCTGGAGGTGGAGAACAATGATCTCTATTGTGACTAAATTTCCCCCTGAAGATCTCATTCAAGATGTTAGAGTGAGCGATCATAAAAGGAATTAATAGTTGATTCGCTGTATAATTTCCTAGTTCAATATACTTTAGTGCGGCAACTAAATGAGCCGTCCCGGCCGTTCGGTGGGGCCAGATAGCGACTTTATCACTGGGATCTCAGGCTGAGGAATAAAAGCAATTCTTCTGAAGTAATTGCGTCTAATTAAAAGAAACATTTAAAAAGTGTAACCAAAAGGAATTCATTTCAAATGGAAAATTAATGCTGAAAAATAGCCCTGAGCTCTCTTGTCGCAGCTAATAGCCAGGCAGCCGCAGAATAATTAAACTGTTTTGAGATGTCGATGCCATCCTCCTCGGGAGAAGATGGGCCCGGCTGAGCACGGCTCGGGCACCAGCACACGGGGCGGCTTCCAAAGTGGTGGCCAGCACTGAAACTTGGGGTCAGCCAGGGGCTTCCATGCAGGGTGAGAGCCGGGCCACCTCGAATGGGGCTGCAAGAGGTTGGGACTGTGACACTTAATGGGGGCATCACTGTTCAGGCATCTCGAATGCCTGAGTGTCCCAGTTAGTCCTCAGGATAACCCTGCAAGTCAAGTCTTAGTATTAGTTATTATTAGGAGCATTATCATCATCCATTCAAAAAGAGGATTCCCGGTGACAAGATACCTTGTCCGATATCACAACTAACAGGCAACAGAGCCAAGACTCCACCCTAGCTCCACCTGGCTCTGGTGTCCTTGTTGATTCCTCTACATTGGCTGCTAGGACTCAGCATTGAAAAAGGCGCCCTGTGCTCTCAGATGTTGTGGTTCTCAGCTTTGAAAGACCTGCCCCAGGTTCCACTTCCAGACACGCTGACTTCGTTGGTCTGGGGAGTAGCCTGGGCATCAGTTTCTTTTTAAACTGTCCAGAATTGAGAACCAGTGGAGTAGCCCCCAGTTCTGTAGCACATTTTACCCCGTGGACATTCCCTGGAGTCTTCCTGTCCATTTCCCCGTGGCAGGAGGGCTCACCGCAAAACAGCAGTGCAAATATCCAGGATGGAAGGGGCTAAGAGAGACTCATTGAGAGCCGGGCACCGAATAGATGCTAAACAAACGCTAGTTTCCAAATGGAGGGCAGCAAGCAGTAAGAACCCCAGATGAAATGTCTAGCAAGTCTTAACCATAGCTTCTACTCTGTTAAAATCTGTGGGGAAAACTAAATCTGAACAATTTAACAGTGAAGATGCTCTGGTCGAAAGGGCTGTGTTCCAACTTGAACTCAGAATGCAGAGGTCATGCTGGGTTTAGAACCAAATCTGCTTTATTGAATATACACAAAAACCACATTTTTTTCAAGGGCTTTGCAGTTACTCAAACTGAGCTAAGGGTTGCCTGTGATCAGTGATTAGGGGGCATGCTTTAGTGAAATAGAAGACTAATTTGTAATCCACGAGTTGTTTATATGCTGACAAGCAATTCTAAAGACCTTGGGAATGCTCACAAAGTAGGTTTAAAGATGCACCTAAACCTTATTTACACCATTAAGATTCTTAGAAAACACATCCTTTATACATATGCAAAGATCGCTACCCTCCCCCCTTTCTGAATTGCAAATAGATTCCAATTTTCAAAGATCACCGGCAAAGCACCCATCTGCTTTGTTAATGGCTAAACCCCTTAAAAGGCAACTCTGTTCTCTAAGTTTAGTAGAGACCTTTGGAACCAGGAGAAGCACCACCTCACCTTCTGATGAACTGGGACCCCAGAGACACAGTGACCCCAGGATCTCTGCAGGTGTAAGGGACTTCCACGGTATTCTGTTTTTGCCACTTCTTTGCCTGAGGACTTTCCTCTGGCCATTGCATCCACTTTGTCCATTGTGTGACAGGAAGGAGGTGACACCCATACACGGAGGACAGCTCTCAACCAAGGAGCAGTTTGAGTAGATTGATAAATACCCCCAGCTCCCTCTGGATAAGCCTGTGGTATGCTGTGCAGCTTCCTACAGTCTCACTGGCTGGGAACCGGCATGATCATGCACCCTTCACTGGCCGTCTCCCCCTACCTATCTCACTTCCTCGCCCCCTATGGTGTCTTCACCTCCCAAGTTCATCTCCTTGCATTTGAATCCAGACAGAGTAAGAACAGCATCTTTGGGGTCAGCAGATTAGCAGTTGTAATGGAGATCCACCCAAAGTGGCCCTGAACATGCTGCGCAGGAAAACGTATGGGCTTTTGGAACACACATGGCTGCGCTCCGAATCGGGCCCAGACATTTACCAGCTGTGTGACTCAGGAGCCATCAGCCTTGCTGAGCCTTTCTTTTCTTTACTGTGAAATGGGAATAATAATGGAGCCACTGCACATGGTTGTTGAAAAGAGTCATGATTGCATGCAGGTTAAGCCCTTGGCACAAGCAGGTATTTATCCCACAACTTTTGGTGGAAGACTTATTCCAGGACGCGCTCAGAGAATGGCACAGTACGGAGCCAGAGTTGCTCCTGGGGAAAGAAGAGTTAAGAAGACAACTCAGTCATGGTGTTGCCATTCACCACGCTGGGAAACCGTGGGCTGGTGGCAGCTGAGGGGCTGTCCACTATGAAAGCCGGTAATCATATGTGGTTATCTAAATTTTAATTAATTAAAATTAAATACAATTAAAATTCAGCTCCTCGGTCACACTAGCCACATTTCAAGTGCTTACGAGTCACTGCTATAGGCTGAATGTTTGTGCCCCCCCCCCAAAAAAAAAAAAACATTTCATACGGGGAAACCTATTCCTGATGTGTTGGTATTCGGAATGGGGTGTTCGGGAGGTGATTGGTCATAAGGGTGGAGACCCCATGAATGGAGTCAGTGGTTTTATTAAAGAGACCTCAGTGAGCTCCTTTGCCCATTCTGCCAAGTGAGGACACAGTGAGAAGATGGCCATCTGTGAACCAAGATGCAGGCCCTCATCACACAAGGCCAACACCTTGATCCTGGACCTCCCTGTGAGAAATAAGTTTCTGTTGTTTATAAATAGATGCTGGTATTTTGTGAAAGCAGCCCAAACAGGTAAGCCATGACCACCCTGGGCAGCACAGATGTAGAACATTCCTGTCATTACAGGAAATTCAACACTGGCCCAGAGTCAGATAAACCCGGGCTTAGACCTGGCACGGCCTTTGTAAGATTTGGACAGGGCACCTGACCTCTCCGAGCTTCAGTTTCTCCTTCTGTAAAATGAGCTCTATTTGCCATCTCACTCTCTGGACAGAGGGGTTATCCCAAGGGGCAACTTAAAAGCTATATAGGAAACCACCTAGCCCAGCACCTTGTCTGGCAGACCCTAGGGGCACAAAGAATGTTGACCGAATCTACTTCAGCATTTAGTTTTGCCTTTCTTCCTCTTCGATCTTTGGGCCTTAGCTGCACCTTCCTCCCAGTCCATCCCCCATCATCTGTCTCTCTCACACACACCTCTCTGCCCACACCATCAAACAGTCCCTGGGGCCTGCACAGACTGAACCAAAGGCTCCAAAGCATGGCAGGTGGGGTGTCATGGAGAATGGCTTTCCTGGGGTCTGAGATAAGCCTTAAAAAAGGGATGGCCTTAAATGCATATTACTAAGTGAATTATTGGTCCATCTGAGGGGACTACATACTGTGTGATTCCAACTGTATGACATTCTGGTAAAGGCAAAATGTAGAAAAAGTAAAAAGATCGGGAGTTGTCAGGGGTTTGGTGGGAAGGAGGGAGGAACAGAGGGAGCATAGAGATTTTGGGGGCAGTGAAACTATTCTGTATAATACTATAATGATGGGGACGGGGCGCCTGGGTGGCTCAGTTGGTTAAGCGTCCAACTTCAGCTCAGGTCATGATCTCACGGTTCGTGGGTTCGAGCCCCTTGTCAGGCTCTGTGCTGACACCTCAGAGCTTGGAGCCTGCTTCAGATTCTGTGTCTCTGCCCCTGCCCCGCTCATGCTCTGTCTGTCTCTTTCTGTCAAAAATGAATAAATATTGAAAAAAATTTTAACACTATAATGATGGACATATGGCATGATACACTTGTCCAAACTCACAGGATGTACAACATGAGAGTGAACCCTAAAATCACCTATGGACTTTGGGTGATGCTGACTGTCCAGGTGGGTTCGCCAATTGTAACAAACCTACCACTCTGGGAAGGGATGTTGATATCAAGAGAGGCTTCCTTGTAGCAGGGAATGTGGGAACTCTGTATATTCCTCTCTGTTTTTCTGTGAGCCTAACACTGCTCTACAAAGTAAAGTCCATAGAAAAGAAAAGAAAGAAAAGAGAAAAGAAAAAACAGAAAAGAAAAGAAAGAAAAGAAAAGAAAAGAAAAGAAAAGAAAAGAAAAGAAAAAGAACAGTCTTTCAGTACCTTGGTCCAGAGCAAATGCCAACAACAGTAACCATATTAGAAGATCCATCAAAGGAGTGCCTGGGTGGCTCAGACAGTTAAGCATCTGGCTCCAGCTCAGGTCATGATCTTACGGTTCGTGGGTTTGAGCCCCGCATCAGGCTCTGTGCTGACAGCTCAGAGCCTAGAGCCTGCTTCCAATTCTGTGTCTCCCTCTCTCTCTGCCCCTCCCCAACTTGTGCTCTGTCTCTCAAAAATAAATAAATGTTAAAAAAAAATTTCTTAAGGAAGAGTCATCATGTCAGGAGGGGAGGAAGGACCACAAATGAAAAAGAAACATTCTGACTCATAATTGCAAAACTAAGAACAGAGAGAAAAGATCCAACCAGAAGGGGAAGGCAAAAGCACTTGGCTTAAATCCACGGGCCCAGCCCTCCCGGGTGCCCTTGTACTTAGCCATAGCCAGCCCTGGTCCAGCAAAATCAAGCCCTTCGGGATGGACGGTCCCGATTTTCTAGCCCTCGGTCTCTGCACGACACCTTCGTTTCTCTTTATTTGCTCTTTTTCCGTCCACCACAATATGCTCAAATCATCCAAAACTTTCCCTTTATCACCGAGCCTCCCTAATTAAGCTAACATTATTAGAAGGTTGAGAGAGAGAAAAAAAAAAAACCCTCCCAAATTCTCTTTGCGTCTCAGTAGCTCTTTAATATGCGAGGCAACCAGAGATGAGCTGCTTCTAATTGCCAGTCCCTGGAGTAGCCAGTCAGAAAATGAATTGATGCGTTTTTTCCTTATGAACAATGCATGTAGCACAAATTGCGGCGGCCGTCACCAGAGATTTAATTACAAAATATCATTACTTTCACACATCATTTCAGATTTGGCCTGATCGAATCAAAGTTAGGGCAAGGGGGAGAGAAAACTGCACCCTTAGCAGGGTCATTCATTCAGGGATGGCTGGAAAGCCAGTGGGAATTGGCACCGTGGAAATGTCCTCAGGGCCCCTGCAGAGAAAACAGCTGCCAGAGATGCACGTGGAAAAGGAGATTCCCGGGGCCCAGGGGTTCTGCAAAGTGGAGGCTGGGGGCTGCGGGAGGGTCCCCAGGGCGTGGAAAGGACCCCCTCAAGGGAGAGATCGGTGGCAGAGAAACATCCCAGCCTTGCAATTCAGAGGTGCTCCAGAAAATTCCTCTCAGCTGTGGCTTCAAGCAGCTAATGTCTCCCGTTCTTTGCTTCCACAAATATTTCCTGAGCCTCTAGTGTGCCGAACATGGTGCTCGACCCAGAGGCTGCAAAATAGTATCAGACGACTGTGGTCCCTGCCTGCCTCAGGTTCACACTGTGCTTGGAGAAACAGATTTACACCAAAAGAGTCACAGAATGGTGACCGGGGCAGGAGGGGTAGTGGAGCCAGGCTTCCTGAGTCTACACCCATCCGTGCTCCAGCATGTCAAAGCTGCGTGACCATGACTAAGGCCCTGGACCTCTTGGTGCCACAGCTTCATCATCTGTAAGGTGGAGAGAATGCCAGTACTTACCTTATGGTGGTGTTAAGGATTTAACATTTATGACACACTTGGAACAGTGCCTGGTAAGCTCCACGTAAGTGTTTGTTAAATAAATACAAATTAAAAATTACAACTGGGGGCGCCTGGGTGGCGCAGTCGGTTAAGCGTCCGACTTCAACCAGGTCACGATGTCGCGGTCCGTGAGTTCGAGCCCCGCGTCGGGCTCTGGGCTGATGGCTTGGAGCCTGTTTCCGATTCTGTGTCTCCCTCTCTCTCTGCCCCTCCCCCGATCATGCTCTGTCTCTCTCTGTCCCAAAAATAAATAAAAAACGTTGAAAAAAAAAATTTTTTTAAAATAAATAAATAAATAAATAAAATAAAAAAAAATAAAAATTACAACTGTAAGAAGCAGAATGGAGTACCCTGAAAGCCTATTAATAGGAGAAGTCAGTCTAGTCAGGCAAGATGAGAAGAGGTTGAGTTAAAATGTGAAGAAAGGGGAGACATTAGTTAACAGAAACACCAGCAAAGAGTGGTCTTAGCACAGGAAAGCATCATGTGCAAAGGCCCTGTGGCTGGAGGAAGCATTTTAATGGCAAGGTACTGAACAAAAGGCCAATGTGGCTAGAACAGTGCAAACTGAAAAAGAAGCTGGCAGGTCCAGTCCACGTAGACCCTTGTAGGCCTTGGCCAAGAGTTTGGACTATAAAAATTACCCATGTGCACTAGAATCGTAAAAGCATTATTTCTCATTTGTTGCAATTTTTGCCTCAATTTTTTATTTTATTCATGTTTGTATGAGATATTTACTTCAGGGGTGCCTGGGTGGCTCAGACAGTTAAGCATCTGACTTTGACTCAGGTCATGATCTCACAGTTTGTGAGTTGGGCTCTGTGCTGACAGTGTGGAGCCTGGAGCACACTTAGAGTTCTGCAACTCCCCCTCCTTCTGTCCCTCCCCCGCTCATAGTTCATCTCTCTCTCTCTCTCTCTCTCTCTCTATCTCTCAAAAATAAATAAACATTAAAAAAAAGAGAGTGATTTACTTCAATTATTATACTTAAGATGCTAGTAAATAATAATAATACACAGTGTAGGGGCGCCTGGGTGGCTCAGTCCATTAAGCTTCTGACTTCGGCTCCGGTCATGATCTTGTGGTTCAAGCCCTGCATCAGGCTTTCTGCTGTCAGCACAGAGTGTGCTTCATATCCTCTGTCCCCCTCTCTCTGCCCCTCCCCTGCTCACCCTCTCTCTCTCTCTCTCAAATGAAGACACGTTTTTTAAAAAATAGTACACAGTGTGAATTTCATACAGTGATGTTGCTTCTCTGTATCATATAGGGATCACTTTATAGTGCTAAGAACAAACATTGTATGGATAATCAAAGTTGTGATAGATTCATTGCAAATGTGGTCCCAATTTTCCCCCTCCTTATATCCACATCCCTCACAATGTGACTTAATAGCTACTCCCAACAAGGGATGAAGTCCACTTCTCCATTCCTTGAATCTGAGCTGGCCTTGTGACTTGCTTTGCCCAACAGAATGTGCTGGAAGTGACATCATGCCAGTTCTGAGTCAGGCCTCAGGCAGCATTGCATGCTTCTGTCTGTTCACTTAGAGCACTGCTCAGCCACCATTAAAACAAGTTTGGCCTCACCTGCTGGAGGATGAGAGACCACAGAGACAAAAATGAGTCATCCCGACCAAGGCCATTATTAAATTTAGTCAATAATCAACTGACATGGAAGGGCCCCAGTTGAAAGGTGTAGAACTGCTCAGCAAACCATCAGCTGACCTGCAGAATTATGAGTTTGATAAATAGTTGTTGTTTTAAGCCACTACGTTTTGGATTGATTTGTTACACAGCCATAGCTTGCTGATATACACACTTGGTAGGCAAGGGAATTGGGCATCGTGAGGTGGGGGCTGCTATGATACGTGCGGTGCTGACAGACCCAAGATATGCACAGAGCAATGGGAACACACAGGAGGGAGGACTTAACTTCTGCAGGAAAATAAAAAGAGCCGCTGTCAGAGGAAGCTTTTGGAAAGAGGAAAAAATGAGCACGTGTTTGTCCAGGGAGAGCAGGTGGGAGAAGTCCACCAGATAGAAGGAAGGAAATGGGCAAAAGCATGAAGTCGTGAAAAGAGAGGGTGTTTGGTCAAAAGCAGGGAGCTTCAGGCTCCCCTGGGACACGCAAGGGGGCAGAGTTAAAGATGGAGCACCCAGCTAGGGAGCACCCAGCTGGAAGGAGGTGCTCCTGCTCTGGCTGCAGAAGACAAGGTGAGGGGCTTGGACGGGGGCTTCACGACTGGTGCTGTCAGGGCTGGAGGGATGGGGAGGAAGCACAGCCCCTGCACTGGGCTCACACAACTCCCGGAATTGAGGCGGGTCACAAGGTGGATACGGGACCCCAACACAAGACCACTTCCCCCTGCTGTGTGGCCTCAGGCAGATCCGTCCTAGGTGAGCCTGTTTCCTGCACAGCTTGGCTTCTCAGCGGCAAGGAGCTCATGAAGTGACATCTGGGGAGGCGCTTCATGAACTAGAAAGCCCAGGTACTCGGATGGGGGGAGGGGGAGTATTCTCTTCTTCTCCCAGTGCGTTTCCTTCAGTTTAATCCAGAAAAGGAAATTTTCCCAGAAAACTGTGCATTAATGGGTATGCTACAGGAAATAGATGGTAATCAAGGGGAGTATAATTCTTTTAAGTGAGCAGGATATAGAAAAACCAACCGTGGTGACATGCCCCCAAGGATAGCAGCAGCGAGGAGACCCAAGGGACGAGAAGAGAAGGGAAACGGTTACTGAGATAGAAAGGGAAAAGGGGAAACTGATGACAGACGTGGCTCCCGTCCCTGCCCCGGTAGGGACGATGCAGGGGAGACGTGGGAGAAACAAATGCCCCAGCCTCCCGCTCCTCCCCACTACAGTCTCCAGCCAGAACTTCTCATTGGTTGAACCCCTCCAGAGAGCGGATGGCAAGGAACTCCGTGACATGGTCCCTAGTGGGTCAGTGTGCAGGGTTTGAGCAGGGGGGAAAGTAGCCAGGGAACCTGGGGTCACTGGGAGGTGTCCAGCACCACGTCCACAGAGGCTAGGTGGGCTGCAGGAGAGGAGCCAGAACTCTGTGAGACCTGCCATGACATCCACCGGAGACAGGACTACGACCTCCACAACCCGACCCCTTCTCTATCCGGCCTCATCCCAGTGGTTCTGAGATGAGTACGGTCTGAGGACCCCTAGGGATCCCTGGGATCGGTTCAGGAGATCCACAAGGTCAAGCCTATTTTCGTAATAATGCTAAGATGTTATTTGTCTTTTTACTTTCCTTCACTCCCAAGTATATACGGTGGGAATTTCCAAAGGGTACTTATGTGAGGAAGCCACAATCCCCTGAAAAGTTTACTAAAATACTCCTCCCTTATCCAGCTGTGTATTTGAGAGAGGCATCCTTCATACATTTGAACCAAAACAACTTATCCCCGGGCGCCTGGGTGGCTCAGTCGGTTAAGTGTCTGACTCTTGATTTTGGCTCCGGTCGTGATCTCACCATAAGCCAGAAATCTTTTAAATTTTTTTAAATGTTTATTTATTTTTGAGAGAGAGAGTGTGAGTAGGGGAGGGGGAGAGAGAGAGAGAGAGAATGAGAGAGACAGAGAGAGGATCTGAAGCGGGTTCTGCACTGAGAGCAGTGAGCCCAATGCAGGGCTCAGACCCACAAACCGTGAGATCATGACCTGAGCTAAAGTCAGACGCTCAACCGACTGAGCCACTCAGGTACCCCTAAGCCAGAAAAAATGTTTTCATGTTTATTTATTTATTTTTGAGAGAGAGAGAGCGGGGGAGGGACGGAGAGAGAGGGAGAGAGAAAAGCCCAAGCAGCCTCCCTGCTGTCAGCACAGAGTCCGACACGGGGCTCAAACTCACCAACCGTGAGATCGTGACCTGAGCTGAAACCAAAGAGTCGGACGCTTAACCGACTGAGCCAGCCAGGCGCCCCTAAGCCAGAATTGTTTTTTAATTTGCAAAAACGTAAAACAATGCCACTCTTCTCGCACTTTCCTTGTTTGGGAAAATACAGATATTTTCTGTTGAAAATGTGATTTATACGGACATGTAACGGGTTGGTTCTTGTTACCATAAACGCATTCGAAAAACATTCTTTTAACTTTCTGTTTTAATTTCTAATACAGTAAATAGGGATAGATGTAGACCACGTGAACAAAAGCTCTTTGGGGTCCTCAATCATTTTTAAGTTGTGGAAAGGGGTCATAAGACCATGAAGTAAGATCTGCTGCTCTATCGGATGCCCAGGGCAGTGATCTCTACCCACCATCGGAACTGGAACCATTGCAGTCGGCCGCCTGTTAGGGAGAAGGATCCTGCAGCTCAAAGACAAGGCCATAGCCACCTGGGCTCATCCAGCTGGTCAGTGGCACAGCTGGAATTTGGACCTGGGCTGTCCATCACCAAGGCTCACACACTCTCCTTTCACCGCCATGCAGCAGGAAGCTGGGGGAACAGTGAACGATGGAACAGCATCTGTCTTCTGCCACCTCCTCCAAGGAGGGAAAATGACAGGGATTGATTGATCTCAATGATCAGCTATAAATGGTCCCTACATGTGGCCATGTTAATCAGCTCCTACCAGCCAGGATCTGACCAGTTTGAAAGGTTTATAGCAACAATGTGGTGCTGATTTATTTCCCCTTAATAAAAAAGTGATCAAGTGAAACCTGCATCTATCATTCTATTTATCACTCGGGGTGATTTATTAACTAATTACACTTGCAGTGGCCGCTGGCTCTAAGTATGGACGATGTGGGGAGGTGGGGTCAGTGTGGCCATCGGGGCTGCTCACCACCCTCTGCTTCCAGCCTCGCCGCTCATCCACGGGCAAGCCCGAGCTCTCAGATGTGGCTCCTGGGGCTCTGAGAGAAGGGAGAGGAGAAGAAGGGGACAGGGGAGAAATGGAGGGGCTGCCTGGTCCCAGCCATTCACTCTTTGTCCCCAGAGAAGACAGTGCACCAAGCATATCTGCTTCCCCATCTTCCTCCTGGTTCTCTGGAGGGAAAGGGAACCTTAAGGCAAGATCCCGGGGGTGCTGATCGCTCGGGGAGAGGAAAGATGAAAAGCCAGCAGCAACAGCCCAAGGAGGAGATCTCAGGCTAGTGAGAACCTGCCAGAGGGCCCTCCTTCCCCTTCCTTGCAGCCCCAGGTAGAGTTGCAGGTAAAATAACAAGTCTGAATCTCAGAAAACAATGAATAATTTTTCAGTGCAAGGACGTCCCAAATATTGCACAGATGTCCTGCAAAATCTAGCACCCCAACCCCCAGGGCTGTGAGGGAGCTCGTAGGGTGTCCAACAGACTAGACTTACAGGAACTCCCAGGGTCCACAACCATGGCCAGCCTCACTCTGCCCACCTGTTCTCCACCTGCTAGATGTCCCTGGGTCCTGAAGGCCTCCTCCCGGGGGCTCCAGGAGGCCGTGACTTTCCAGAGCTACTGGGCAAACCACTCAATCTCGCCAAACCTTATCTGCAAAATGGGGACCCTCACCCTGCCCCTGTCCTTCCCCAGGGGCTATGCAGAGCTGGGGGGGGGGGGGGATGAGTCTGAACGATGACTGTATGGGAGGTCCATGGCAGGGATGGGACTGTCACAGGGCTGTGGCTCCCACCCACCCTGAAAAGATAGGTTTCCTTTTAGTCCTCTTGGGGAAATAACAGCTATAACTGCCAACTTTTTTTTTTTATTATTATCTGTCCTGAGCTTTGGGTTTGTGGTAGAGAAAGTCAGAAGCTAAGCTGGCACAGCCTTTGTGAGAGAGCATGGGGTAGTGTTAAAATTGAAAATAAAAATTGAGGGGCGCCTGGGTGGCGCAGTCGGTTGAGCGTCCGACTTCAGCCAGGTCACAATCTCGCGGTCCGTGAGTTCGAGCCCCGCGTCAGGCTCTGGGCTGACGGCTCAGAGCCTGGAGCCTGTTTCCGATTCTGTGTCTCCCTCTCTCTCTGCCCCTCCCCCGTTCATGCTCTGTCTCTCTCTGTCCCAAAAATAAATAAAAAACGTTGAAAAAAAAATTTTTTAATAAAAAAAGAAAAAAAAAGGAAAGAAAAATTGAAATTGAAATAAGCACAAGCCGCTTCTGGCACGCAGAAGTTCCAGGTGAGTACTTGGGAGTCTATCAACCAACAACCAGCTCTTTGGCCGAGCCATCACCCTCTCCAGCGTCCACAGCGGGAACCCCTCCACTCACACACGCTGTGTGAGCAAGGTGTTCCATTAATCCAAAAACATCAGAGGCACTCTGAAAGTTGTCAAGACAGAATTAGGTAAGTGGACAGTGATGCTCAGACTCTGCTGAGGTACAAAGAATGAGGGAGAGATACCTACTCACCCGCCAAGATGTGCACGATACAATGTTTTTTAGAAGGAACATTCTAGAGCAGGGAATTCTCAACCTCGGCACTGCTGACACTTTGGGGCCAGATCATTCCCTGGGCACTGCAGGTGTTAGCACGGCCCCTTTCCTCCACCCACTGGATGCCTGTAGCAGCTGCCCTATAAGTCGTGATGATGAAAAGATGTCTCTAGACATTGCCACATGTCCCCGTGGGGGGGGGGGGGGCGGGTAAAGCGCCCCCACCCCGCCACATGGAAACCACTGGTCTAGACAGCATCAGGAGTGCATATGTGAACAAAGCAAGCACAAAAACTATTTCTAAGGTTCTGAGTGCACAGAGAAAAGTCTGGTTGGCAAGATGGCACCTTGGACTGGCTGGATGGCTCCCTCTAGACAGGGAGCTGGAGTTGCCTCTGGAGAGTGGAGGGGAGAGGAGGGTCAAGGGGGACTGTCACCTGATGTGTTTTATCTGTTTGTTTGCCAGTGACAGGAAAGGAAAGGAGGAGAGGGAAGGGGAGAGGAAGGGAGGGGAAGAGAGAAGAAGGGGAAGGAGGAGAGGAAGGAAGGAAGGCAGGGAGGGAAGGAGGGAGGAGAGAGGGAAGGAAGGGAGCAGAAAAGAGAGGGGAGAAGGAAGAAATAAGGAAGGGAGGAATAAGGAGAGAGGGAGGGGAGAAGGAAGGAGGGAGGGAAGGAAGGAAGGAAGGAAGGAAGGAAGGGGAGAAGGTAGGAGGGAAAGAAGGAGGAGGGAGCAAAAGGGGGAAAGAGCCCCAGAAGCCGAGTCTGGCTGAGGGGCTGGGGGAGTCCTGTGCTACTTGTCGTCTCTGGTCCTCAGCGTCCTCAAAATGAAACAAGGGGTGCAGGAGCCCCCTGGCCCTCTTCAGCCAGCAAGCCCAAGGTGACCCAGACCCCTCCCTCCCTCACCCCGGCAGTTTCACAAAAGAAGCCTGAGGTCTGGCTCCCTCTCAGCAGCTCGAACTGATTGCACCTCCTGGGGGAGGCGGGGAGGACGGGGTCTGGTCAGCCGCCCAGCTCCACACTGAGGACTTGGTCGGGCTTGATTAAATAATTGCACAGAACCCAGCGAGTAATCACGCCGTCTCAAGAATCGAGGAGCACCTTCCGAGGGAGGCCCCATTAGTGATGTGGGGGTGTGTGAGTGAGCGTGTCTGTCTCTTGCCTATGATAAAATTATCATCAGAAGACCTCGTTTGCAAAATGCATCCATCCCCCCCATCTGGTCGATTGCCTCCCAAACCCGGGTGTATGCACAGCATGATCCCCGTTTGACACAAGGCTGGGGAAACCGAGGCGCAGAGAGGTCTGGGGCTGGCTACGAGCCCACCCCTAGAGTGGGGGCAAGTCCTGCTCTGTGTGACCCAGGGGGCTGGTGCCGAAGGAGGTCACATGCCAGGAAGTCCACACAGAGCCAGGCTAGAGCTGGGGACTCAAAGATCCTAAGAGAGGTTTGGGTTTTATTTGCCATTGTTTTGTTTTGTTTCCCCACTGGGATTATTTCTCCTCTTGATTTTGGAAAACAAATCCCAAACCATGGGAGTCACGTGAGCCTTCCTAAAATCTGCTGCTGCCAAGAGACCGGCTCAGAGTGTGGGGTGAGAAGTGGAACCCCACTGCAGCTGCCCACGCGCCCCCCCCCAGGCTGAAAGGAGGGCTGCTGGATGGGGGGGGGGGGGACCCAGACCGTTCTGGGGCCTCTGTTCTCAGGCTGGGTCCTCCCCGTGCTCCATGAGCCACCCCCTCTCCACCAGGAGGCGGCGGGCAGACAGACTAAGCACCCTCCTTTCTAGCCAAGGGTCTGGTTTAACTGGGAAGAGAAGTAAATGGCTAAAGACAGGCTACTCTGTTGGGTTCTCTGGCCCAAAGGGAGATGCCCACTGCCTGTCCCTTGCTCCTCACGCCATCTGCCCCCAGCCCCATTGGCTCATTTACACTGGAGCAGCCCAAATTCATTAATAATGATTAGTCTCTCCTCGAGAAGAAGCATGCAATCAAAGGGCCATTAAAATTAAGTGCAGGAGGAGGGGGGGCAGGGGACAAGGAGGGGGAAGGAAGGGTAGAAGGGGGATGGGCAGGCGGAGCTGGGCAGGAATCTCCGCCGGACTCAGACACCTCCTTGCTGCAAGACCTTGGTTCGGTCACGTCTCATTGCTGCTGAGACTCAGTTTCCCCATCTCCGAAATGGAGGGGCAGGAGTGACCACGGTGTCGGTAACAATGTGCAATGCAAGAACCCAGTGGAGAAGCATAAGCATTGGCTGACCGATATGAGGCCCAGGCACCACGACCTTGTGGGGGAGTTATGGGAGAGGGGTGATGTCACCTGCTAGGTCAGAGTCCTGAGCAGCCGCTTCTCACTGTCCAGCTGCCCTCATGCTGGTCCCTGGGCACCACACACTGCCTGCCTCACCCAGTCCCAACAGCCCAGGGCAGGGCCACAGCTCTGCCCTCACTTCTGGTCTGTGGGCAGGAGCAGCAGGGGAGGGGAGGGGACAGAGGGGGAGCCAGGACATCCCCAGACCTTGGAGGGGGCTGGGTCAGACACGGCTTCCCAGCCATTGGCAGCCACTCAGCCCTCAGCTCCCCTCTGGGCCTCTGGTTTCTGGGGAGGCCTCAGGCGCAGAGAGGAAGCTCAGGGACCCCACACCTGGGTGACAAGAGACCAGACATAGCCCTCTGTGGGGCACCATGACATCCAACATGGAGGCTGCTGCCCGGAGGCTGGGAAACGCACCCCTCTCACTCAAGGAACAAAGAAAGGAACCAAAAGAAGTAACCTCCTGGGTCCATGCCCTCCTTGGGAGAAGGCAAGAGGCCAGACCTCCAGAGGTGCTGATCCCTGGGTCTGTGTGGACTTCGATTCCTCTTGAGGACAGGAAACGAGATTTGACAAAGGCCCCTCTCATGTGCCAAGTGCTCAACCTTGTTCCTTCACATGGCAGCCCCAAGGACCCCCCAGGAATGGTATTAGTCATTCCTGTTTTACAGACAGAGAACTCGGAAAGGCTTGCTCGAAATCCCGTGTCCAGGACGGTCACAGTGCCAAAGCAAGATTCAAGGCCAGTAGCGGCAGGGTCTGAACTGCTTCTTCCACTCTCCACTCGGCAGCCAGGCACCCAGCTCCAGGGATCGGGGCATGCAGGCTGGAGGGAGCTTCACTGTGGGGACACTCCCCCGCCCCTCCCTGGATGCCAGGCCGCAGCTCCCCAGGTGTGAGTCGCACCATCCTCCCCAAAACCCCGGAGGCCAGGCCTGTGACACCCATACTCAAAGGTCTAGGGATGTCCTAGGAAAAAGGGACTGAAGGAGACAGCCTATAAACTCCCCAGGGCAGGGCAGGGTCTGGCCCTGTTCCCCACTGGGCGCCACTGGGCCCCACTGACACAGCGCTGGGACTCAGAGACGGATCAATAAATACATGATGGGCAGAAAGGGGACCCAGTCACAGGAGAGAAGGATGACAGGTTAGCACAGCAGTGGAGGATATGGTCAAGAGGCAGGCGTCCAGAGCCAAACTGCCAGGGTTGGCTCGGGGTTCTGACCCCAGCTTTGTCACTTTTTACGTGCAAGCTTAACCTGTCTCTGTGTCAATTTTCTTACCCGAAAATGACAAATAATAATAGCTATTACCAGTTAAGGCTCTTCAGAGAAGCAAGCAAGTCACTATGCAGCGTGGCACCTTGTGAGCACGCTAGGCCAGTGTGGGTGAGTGGAGGGCAGGCTAAAGCTTTGGACTGGCCCACAGCACGGCCCAAGGCGTCCTGCTGAGGCCACCAGCAGTGGTCAGATTCCACACATGCATAAGCCTCCTTAAGCTTTGCACCCTGGGTGTCTCATCTGCCTCACCCTGGCCCCACCCACATCTGCCAGCTACTTTGCATCTGGGCTCCCCAGTCCCTTACGGTCTGGCTGCCCCCACCCAGAGGACAGGGGCTTTCAGAAACCAACCCCACAAGGGTCTCCAGCCTGGGAACAGTGAGCTCCCCATCACTGAGAGGTTACGGCAAACGCGGGATGGCCACTCGAAGACCCACAAATAGGATTCCCACTGGGAGGGAGGCTGGAAACCGCTCTGAAGCTTTGCAAGCTGATGGGCTGAGCATCACCTTTGTGAATGATTACACCGCCACCTGGTGGTAGTATGGGAGATGGCCCAGCAGGCCCCAGAGGGCAGAGAGTGTCCAGGCCACCCCCACCCCCACCCCACCCTATCCCCACACTTCAATGAGTTGTTTTCATATCATTGAATTCTAGCAACACTCCAAAGAAGGGATTGTCATCCTTTTTACAGATGAAGGCACTGAGGCCCAGAGACACAAAGTGACTTGCCCACAGACACACAGCTAGCAAGTAGCAGAGCCAGGATTTGAGCTTTGGTTCCACAGCCTTCCCTCCTAATCGCTAAGCCTCAGGGGATGCAGTGAGAAAGAAAACAGACCCTCTCCCTCGTCTCATGAAGCTTCCATTCTCACTGGGGAACAGGAATCACAAATGTGTTTTTTAGGTGATCTCTGGGCACTCGATGCTGGGCTAGGAAGAAGGCGGCCAGGGTCCCTGCCTGAATGAAGTTTGCGGGGAAGAGGGACAGGAGTCAAAGGATCACACGGATAAATACACAGCAGTGACAAAAGATGTCACTGGATAGGAATGGGTTCTGAGACCAGATATCAGGGTGCTTACCTGGCCTGGGGGTCTGGGGAGTCTTTCCTGGAAAAGTGATGTATTAAGCTGGGATCCCAAAGGTGACCAGGCCTTAACCAGGCAAAGAGACGCTTATGTGTTCATCAGCAAATGGATGTGTCACACAGCCAGGTTTTCACTTTTTACTACACATAGATAAACCCATAACCAGTATGCTGGATATATGCTTTTGCAACACTCCAACTCCATATCTCTCTTCAGATTTTTGCCCGTCTATACATGGAGCCATTTGCTTTAACTAAGGAGGCCATCATACCATTGACACTGGCCACACACAGTTTATTTACCCAAGCCCTGCAGATGACACTCTTTCACTCCTACAAACAGCCATAACCTTCCCAGTGCATATGCATCTCAAAGTGACGCATGTTCGAGCTCCCCTGAGGTATGCGACCGCATTCTTTCAGGACATTTCACCATCATTTTGATGGGAGTAAGGAGAGCACACGTTTCTATTAATGACAAATGTATACAAAAACAAATTCATTTACTACTTCATTTACCCTGGCTGAAGCCAAGTTAAGGTTCTGGAAAACATTGGCCACAATGTTACCAGTGTTTCTGTAGATCTTGTTCTTTCTTTCCTTTCCTTCTAGAACTTGTCCAAGACAGACAACTGCTTGGGAGACATATGTAATGGGTTTCAAAGAATTTTTTTTTTTAGGTCACTTGTTTCGTTAAACAGAATAACATTTGCAAGCCTGAGTTCAGGATTTCAGGTGAGTACTCTGGCTTTCAGTTTGGCTGGTCTCAAGGTTGGTGACTGCCTCCACCCCCACCCCCTACACACTCCTCGTGCCCCCACCTCCAACTCTCTGCTGTGGCTATACCACATGACCATGGTCTAGTACCTAGAGATCAGTGGTGCTTGGGGAAGGAGCTTGTGCATTTGCATGTTGGACCAGTTTGCACGGTGCCCAGTCTGTGAGGAGCCGCGTAGGATAACCTGAGTTAACCAGCACCATACTTCCTGTCGATCCCTATCATGAGTCACGGCCCCTGTACGTGGCTCCAGGTGTATGTGCACACTCCATATTGGAGGGTTCTAGAGTGCCAGGTCTGAGGGAGATCTTGAAGTCCATGCTGGTCTGTGGGTGGGGTAGGGGATGAGGGGTGACAGCCCCTTTCCAGGAGACCTGGCATCTTATCCAGAAGCAGTTTCAAAACTTGCCACCAGGTGGAAGCACCGTTCCTGGCCCAGGTCCCTCACTGGCTGGGGGTCCACTGGGACTCTCACATCGGCACCCAGACCCTGCCTTGTGGTTCCACCGCCTGTCTCAGCTGTGTGATTCATTCTGGCCCCGCTGGCCCCATCGCAAAACCCCTTTAGCTGGATAAGACAGCGCAGTCAGCTGAGGCACAGAGAATCTCCTGCGCCCCTGAGGGTCTGTTGCAAAGGAGCCTGTTCTGTTCCATCATTTTGGATGCCTAGGGCGGGGCTACCAGACAGCCCAGGAAAACCCAGGAGGCCACATGAGGAGGCTCACACCAGCGTGAAACAGAAAGAGGACTTCCAGAGCCCAATAACATATCTCTCTCCCTGCCCCAAGTTCTGTCCCTTCACCTGTGGCCATAGGGCCTTGACCCTGGCTTAGCTTCACTCCCACAAACAGGGTAGTCTTGAGCCCAGCCTCACCGAGGGAGATAGATAGATACAAGCCCAGGGGTCAGTGGTCTGTGGCCACGTTCCAAGCCCTGCCTTCTTCTCTACCCACCATTCCAGGCAGCCCTGACCTCACCGGCCTCAGACCCCTACACCTTATGCATTAACACAGGCGGGCCCCACGTGTGGCCCTGGATCTCTGAACCAGCACAGACTCATCCGATGGCCCCTGAGAGGCTGTCCCTGGCCTGGCTTCCAGCCCCTAGCCCCCCACTCTCCAGTCAGGCAGACCAGCCTGGATGGGAAGGTCGACAAGGACTGGCCACAGCCTGGAGGGCTGGCCCACAGCCCAAGGTCTGAAGCCTGAGATCGGGCAGGTTCCCAGCTCCACACTCACAGCTGCCTGCACAATCCCTTCGTCACGAGCATGGTGATCATAACTCCATGACACGCGTGCCTGGGTGACCTTTTAATGTCCTGTGCCCTCCTAACCTGTAAGCTCCATAAAAGGAGGGGCCATGTTCACCCGTATAATCCCTGCACTGAGGACAGGGCCTGGCACATAGTAGGTGCTCAGAAAGTAACTGTGGAATAATAAAAGAATAAATGGATGTCTTCCCAGAAGAAGTACTTCCCACAGTGATTCCACCTCATCCTCCCCGCCAACCTACTGGGTAGCTTCTGTAACCACCCCCACATTACAGCATATTCATTCCCTATTACTGCAGGAACAGCCATAAACTTAGTGGCCAAAACAACACAGCCTTATGGTCTCACAGTTTGGGAGGTCAGAAGTCCAACACAGGTCCCGAGGGCTGAAATCGAGCTGTCGGCAGGGCTGTGTTCCTTCTGGAGGCTCGAGGGGAGAATTCATTTCTGTGCTTCTTCCGGCTTCTAGAGGCTGCCCACATGCCTTGGCTCTTGGCCCCTTTCCTCCATCTCCAAAGCCAGCAATGTCCCATCGCCCTCAATGAAGCCAGGAAAGGTTCTCTGCTTTTCAAGCCTCGTGCAATTAGATTGGGCCCACCTGTATAATGTGGGATCATCTCCCAATCTCAAGATCTGCAACCTTAAGCACAACTGCAAAGTTCTTTTTTCCATGTGAGATAACATTCACAGGTTGCAGGGATTAGGACATGGACATCTGTTTGGGGGGTGTGGGGGCAGAAGTTGTTATCACCCTAGCACACGCAGATTCAAAAACACAGGTGAATTAACTTGCCCCACCCTCCCTGCTTGTGACTGGCGAAGTAGGGGTCAAACCCAAGTCTTTCAGGCTGCAGAATCTGAGCTCTTTCTCCCTTGTTGCCTTTCTATGTAACCACCTAGGGTCTCTAGACCCCTTTTCAGGAACCAGAAGGGCAAGACATATCAGCCCAGCCCCTTAGAACAAATACATACTTCCATTTATGGGCTTTTTTTTTTTAATTCATGCTTGTCTAGGCAGTGGGAACACGTGCAAAACTTTCATTTTATTTCCCTTTATTGTCTTTCTGTTGACATAAACATTTCTTTTTCATCTAGGGAAAGAAAGGATTAACCCACCTTATTGGCTAGGGTTGGGGGTTGGGCATGACGCTCCGCCACCGAACTTAATGAGGCTTTTCTCTGCAATTAAACAAATGGCCAGCAGATGGCGGGGCAGGCCCACAGCAGACTTCTCACTCCCCTGTCCCATCCCTCTTATGGGGTGCAAGGATATCAGGTGTAGAGGTCTTTCTCTTCTTTTCTCCAAAACCCACTCTAGGAGGAAATGTCCAGAGGAGTCCCAGCAGGGTAGAGCAAAGGCACAAAGTCCAGAGAGTCACCCAACCTCAGGGAAGCCAGTTTGGGGGCCTGCACTACCTCGTGCCCCATGCCCCGAACCAGGCACAAAGACCAGAGATCAAGTCTCCACAAGTTTAATGGCTTGGTCACAGGGCAGCAGAAGGGAGGCACAGCTAGTTTACAGGATGCTTCAGATAGCCAGGTATCTTACATACCTATATGCACATTTATTATTTCATTTCATCTTCCCTGTGGTCCCAGCACAGGACCCGGCATTAAAAATCATGAACTGGCTGGGGAGATAGTAGCAATGCCAGCAACTTTTTTGAATCTCTCCAAATTCCCACATAAAAATAAGCAAGGTAGGGGCACCTGGCTGGCTCAGTCAGTGGAGCATGAGACTCTTGGTCCTGGAGCCATGAGTTCAAGTCCCACACTGGGTGTGGATCCTACTTAAAGAAAGAAAAAGGCAGGGCAAATTAGGAAAAGCAAAGCCCACAGATAGCATCTGCTTCAAAATTAGATGGCAGGGGCGCCTGGGTGGCGCAGTCGGTTAAGCGTCCGACTTCAGCCAGGTCACGATCTCGCGGTCCGTGAGTTCGAGCCCCGCGTCGGGCTCTGGGCTGATGGCTCAGAGCCTGGAGCCTGTTTCCGACTCTGTGTCTCCCTCTCTCTCTGCCCCTCCCCCATTCATGCTCTTTCTCTCTGTCCCAAAAATAAATAAAAAACGTTGAAAAAAAAATTAAAAAAAAAAATTAGATGGCAAATGTGTTCCCATGAGCACCAAAAGATGAGTGGGGGAGCACAATCACCGGTAGCCACCTGTATGTTATCAAGATGCCCTGGGGGGTTGGGGGGAGATGGGGTGCCATTCCTGGCTTGGCCTCTGGCCTTTGGCACCCTGTCTGATGGCCAGCACAGGGAAGTAAGAGGGTATCTGATGGACCTGAGAAGAACAGGGAGGGATGATCTGAGAAAAGCAAATGGGACTAAGAGGGGTCTTGCCCCTTCCCATAGTTGGTGAGAGCAAGAGGAAGGACTGATGGGCCAGAACACTTCAGCCCTTGAAGCTGACCCACTTGGGTTCCCTCCCAGGACAGGCTCCCATACTGAGGGGAAATTGCTTGGAGCGGGATCAGAATGGAGGAGGACTGATCAAAACCATCAAGAGGAAGGAAGGAGAAGATCCAGATAAATTGGCAGAAGGAGATTGAGCCGGAAACTTCAGGACACCAGCCACCAAATGTGCATACACAGTGTAAAAACAAGAGAGGGAGCTCAGGAGGTTAGAAATGCTGACCTGAACATCCTCAGGTTTAGGAAGGCTAATTTCACACAAGGGCGAACAACAGAAAAGTGTTGAGGTCAGATCCCACACAAACTGAGTTTGAGCAAAAGAAGAGTCAGGAGCAAAATGGCATCTCTCTGAAGAGTAAACATATTCCAGAAAGACATTGCTTCAGAACAGATCGAAACCATAACCTTTTATTTCAAAACGACCTAAAAGGCATTTTTTAATGATCCAACCCTAGATGAAAGAACAATATTAATCAGAATTAAAACAGTCTTATGAAGTGGCAAAAGTCAAGGAAGACTTAAAAAATACATGAAAAAAAATATTTCTAGAAAGTCTAAAATAGGAAAAAACACAAGAGCACATTAACTCAACCTTAAGATGATGCTATTCACAAAGGCAAAAAGGGGGGAAATATTTTGAATCAACAAGAAATGAAGGAAGAGATATTTTAAAATATTTGTGAGGAAGGGACAGATATTGAAGTCAGGCAAAGAAGTTCCAACACACAAATAATGAGCCCCTGAAAAGAAAATCAGAGCCAGAGAACAGAACAAATACTAAAAAGTACCATTCAAGAAAACTTACTGACATGTTTAAAAATTGAAATTACATATTGAAAGAACACACTGCAGTACCTGAAAATCTCAACCCAAAATAATCAGACATATTCGAGACATTTTAATAAAATTACGATACTTTGAGGAAAGAGGGGAAAAAATCCTTCAGTCATCTAGGCAAAAATAACACTACCAATAAATAACTGACTGATAAGGAAAATAAAATAGATTGTTACCAGGTTTTTCAAGAGTCATGCTTTATGCCAAGAGAAAAATGAAGTAACATATTTAAGATATTCAAAACAGGAAAATGTAAGTGGGTCGTTTTCTGTCCATCAGAAAATGTCCATTGTAAGTATAATGGACTCAGACAAATGGTTACTGACTCAGGGAATGTTGCTCTCATGAGCCTTTCTTGAAGAGCCTGCTAGAGAACAAGCTTCAGCCTAAATGACCAGAAAGCCTAAAAGAGAGAGAGAGAGAGAGAGAGTCAATGAACATGAAATGTACAGTTACTGGTAAAACCAAAGCTAGCCTGGGATCAAAAGGAGGTAATGGTGAGGGTGGTCTGACAATGTAGCTACAAGACCACGATTAAAATACAGAAAGCTCATATGCCAAGAAAAAAATGTTTTTAAATGTTCTCAGTAATTGTATTGCTGGTGGTATTACTGTTGTAATTTTGAGACTATCATGTGTGTAATGTAGGGTAAAGTAGATAAGTGATTATGAGAGATTCTAATTCTATTATCCCCCGTACCCTTGAGAGACCAATTCTCAGGGTAGGAGAAAGGAGAGCTGTAATGTAGCCGTAACACACAAGAGAGAAAAGAGAGATGTCATACAAAAGAAATCAAGTAAAAATCTTAAATGCAAATTGAAATTATCAGTAAGCACGCAGGGTTTTGTCCTCTTGGTTTCTGGCTGAGGTGATAAAATATATTTCTTCATGGGGCACCTGGGTGGCTCAGTCGGTTGAGCGTTCAACTCTTAGTTTCAGCTCAGGTCATGATCTCGTGGTTCGTGGTATCGAACCCTGCATCGGGTTCCATGATGACAGTGCAGAGCCTGCTTGGGATTCTCTCTCTCTCTCTCTCTCTCTCTCTCTCTCTCTCCCTCTCTCTGTGCTGCTCATGTGCACATGCCCTCTCTATATCTCAAAATAAATAAACTTTATATAAAATTTATTTGTATGTATCTATTTCTTCATAACCAAACTGTTAGCAATGTACATCTCTAGCACCCAGACAGTGATTTCGAAATATCATTTTCCATTTTTCAAATAACAATAAAAGACCTCCTTGGAGAAAAGGCTGATTCCAGGTCTGGAGCAGAAAATGTGCAGTATGAGTCTGGTCCTTCCTGTCACACAGAAAGCAAGGCATCTCTCAGAGATGATTAGGGTTATATTGAAAGGACTCAAGAGCCAACGTGACGAGGCTCTCGCTGGCATGGTACAATGGAATGGGATCGTTTGAGCTTCAAGAAGAATAATACTTACAACTGATTATTAGCATCAAGTGTGTTTAAATCCTAGCGTTCAAAATGATATTGAAAAGAAATCAATTGGTCTCCTTCAGAGGATGATAAAAAACCAATTTGTTCTTTTGAAAACTGGTAAATAAAGAGAAAGAATGAAGCATGTGCCCTGCTTCATGTGTTCTATGAGCTGTACCATTGAGTAACAAAGAGTAAATGAGGGCAAGTGTCTCTTTTCCAAAAGTCTCTTTCCCACTGATAAATGGGAAAAATGGATAAGATTGGAATGTTACCACTTGCAACCCTCAGTGAATTAATGGACTCACTGATAATCAGCATCAATACTTGCCAAATAAGAAAGAGGGACCACCCAGCATCACGTGCTGTCAGACGAAAGAACACAAGGACACCGAGAATCTAGCCAAAGGGATTGAATATTACATCTGATCAAGCCTCTGGATCCGGCTGCCAACTTGCAGAATGCACAGAGGATCCAGGAGCACGTTGATCTGCATGATGAGGACGGAGTCAGCAAAATCCTGACTGTGGGAAACTCTACAAGTCAGATAGAAATCCTTCAACAAATAGCTTGTAAGGGTGGGGGTGGGGGGTAGGTAGACGGTGACCTGTGGATTAAAAGAGACCTTAAAGATGTATCATTTTCTTTTCTTAATGGTAAGTCTAAGCAATAGTATCTACAGATAACACTTAGGTGATAAAGTAGTGCAAGAAAATCATTACAAACTCAGGCTAGTAGTTAATTTGGTGGGGGGGGGGGGGGGGTGACGAGACGGCTCAGATGGAGAAGGGGCACCTGGAAGGAGTTGGGGAGGGGAGTGCTTGCAAAGATCTATTTCTCGACTTTGGTCTCGGTTACAAAGATGTTTGCCATGAGATAGCTCATTAAACCATACATTTGTTTTGCGTGATTTTCTGTATTCATGTTTATTTTACAACAAAGAATTTCAAAAGAACAAAAGAGAAAACAAGACTGAAATGACTGAATGAAGAGCCCTAGAAGGTCTCACTGTTCTCTTTTGATGGACGACAACAGGAAAAATCAGAGAGGAAAGCAGTTTGCCAAAGGCCCCACAGCTGCTGAGCTTCCCAGCTGGGCTCCAAACCCCAGAGTTTCATCTGTGCATTGACAAACAGTTGCAGACCCCTGCTGAGTTGACTGCAGACAGCTGAGTGACAATAGCCAGACTCGAGGTTCCCTGTGCTGCAAGGGAGTGGGCGGGGCGGTTGTAGGGAACAATGCTGGTCTTGGAGCCTGGCTGGGTGGAGCCGTAGCATGCCCCAGGGCCCCTCTCCTGTGCAGGGTCCACACCCACTCACTCCGGTCTCTGAGCATGGAAATGTATTGGACTTCACCTGACCATGTATCTGATGAAATTTCACTTCTGTTTCTCAACACCTCCCAGATTGTTCTGTCCCCCAGAGAGAAGGGAGGGTCTGGGAAAGATCCTGGCCTGAAACTAAGAGGTCAGGTTGACCCCTCCTGATACTTCATCTGGCTGGGGAGGGTCCATCAGTGAGTTGGGGCAAGTGGGCAGAAGATGAAACTGTGCCTTCAGCCCTGCAAGCTGGAGCCCCTCCCTTATCTGCCTTGGTTTCTAGTACCCCAGGCATCTAACACTCGGTGTCATAGAGGGCAGGAGCACAGGGGCGCCTGGGTGGCAACCAGCTTTTGATTTCACCTCAGGTCTTGATCTCACGGATTGTGGGTTTGAGCCCCAAGTTGGGCTCTGCACTGACAGCACAGAACCTGCTCGGGATTCTCCCTCCCTCTCTCTCTATCCCTCCCCCTCCCGAGAGCTTGTGCACATGCTCCCTCTCTCTCTCTCTCTCAAATAAACTTTTTTTAAAAAAGCAGGAGCACGTTTGTTGAATGAATGCATGAATTTGACATATCATTTTTTCTTTATTTCACAGAGTCCAAGGTTCAACTAATATTCTAAAAATACATCATCTTGGGGTGCCTGGGTGGCTCAGTCGATCAAGTGTCAGACTTCGGCTCAGGTCACGATCTCGCGGTTCATGAGTTCGAGCCCCACGTCGGGCTCTGAGCTTGCTTTGGATTCTGTGTCTCCCCCTCTCTCTGCCCCTCCCCAGCTCACACTGTGTCTGTCTCTCAAAAATAAATAAACACTAAAAAATTTGTCAAAAGATACATCATCTTTCACTTAAAAATTGGAGTTATGCTAATGCCTCCCCCTAGGGTCATCGAGAAGATTGAATCCGTAAATGAACATAAAACCCTTAGACACATACTGACATCAGGCACATACTGAGTCTTCAATAAGTTACTCCTGTAAAATGAGAGAAGTTTGTTTAAAGTTAGGATACAGTCAGTGTGGGATTAGTGGTCAGTATGGGGCCAGGGTCAGAGGTCAGGAGGCGGAGAGAGCTAGTTTAGGATAAAGTAGTTAGGATTAAAGGACCATGGGGCACCTGGGTGGCTCAGTCGGTTAAGCGGCCGACTTCGGCTCAGGTCATGATCTTACGGTCCGTGAGTTCGAGCCCCGTGTCGGGCTCTGTGCTGACAGCTCAGAGCCTGGAGCCTGTTTCAGATTCTGTATCTCCCTCTCTCTGACCCTCCCCCATTCATGCTCTGTCTCAAAAATAAATAAATGTTAAAAAAATTTTTTTTTTAAAAAAGGACCAGTTTGTGGCCAGTGAGCACATATTTTTAATGTTTATTTATTTTTTAGAGAGAGCATGCACAACTGGGGGAGGGGCAGAGAGAGAGGGATACAAAGAATCCAAAGCAGGCTCCAAGCTGTCAGCCCAGATCCTGACGTGGGGCTTGAACCCACAAACTGTGAGATCATGACCTGAGCCGAAGTCCGATGCTCAAGTGACTGAGCCACCCAGGCACCCCAGCAGATTTTTTAATTAGCCATCTATTTGTTTATTTCTCCCCACATTGTTCCAGAAGGACCTGAGGCAACTTTAAGGAATATGGACTGCAGAAGTCAGGGAAGAGAGATGGTTGTGAATATGATCCTGGGCTGGGGCGTCCATGCTGCCACCGAGGGCCCTTTCAGCAGATAGCCACGACAGCATAACCAAATCCCAGGACCCTCTGGCGACTCCGAGGTCTACACTACACTGACAGCCCCGGGTTGGGCAGAGCCTGCTTCTCAGGGTTCTGGTGAGAATCCCCTGAGTTAACCCATGCAACATCCTGGCACAGAGCAAGTTCTCAATAAATGTTTGCTAGTGTGGTCAGAACACAGGGCTGAGGTGGACCCGAGGGCCCGTTTGGAAGGGGCAACGAGCAATGTGGACTGGCCTTTTCTCACTGGCCAAACCAGCACATCTTTCCCCCATGAGCAGCCCCCACCCCCAAATCAGAGCCAGAAGATGTTCAATCGCATCAGGCTGGGATGGCCACATCCACTCCATCAAAGCTGCCCTGACCAGCAGCTCCAGGGATCACAGAAGCCCGCTGGCTCCAACCCCCTCTCCTTAGAAGGTGCCCGGATGGACCCTGCCAGACTGACCTCAGCCCTCAGGGAGCCTCTTTTTCTTCATACTGCTGAATGTATTCGGCCAGATGAGGAAAAGTCCACAAGACATGATCTGCAATGACCATGCATGGGTGTGTTTGGGGTTGTATTAGCTTTCTGTGTGTATTGTAACAACCGAATCACTTAAACAACGCATGGTATCTTATAGTTCTGCAAGTCGGACCTGAGCTCAACTCAAGGTGTCAGCAGAACTGTCTGGAGGCTGAAGGGGAGAATCTTTTCCTTGCTTCTAGCAGCTGCCTGCATTCCATGGCTCATGGCCCTCCTGCATCTTTAAGCCTGCAATCACAACACATGATTCTTTCTTTTTTTAGTTGATTTATTTATTTTGAGAGAGAACGTGCATGTGGGGGGGGGGATGGGCAGAGAGAAAAAGGAGAGAGAATCCCAAGCAAGCTCTACGCTATCAATGTGAGCTCCATATAGGACTCAATCCCAAGAACAGTGAGATGACGACCTGAGCCAAAAGCAAGAGTCCAACACTTAACCAGCTGAGCCACCCAGGCGTCCCATAACATGATTCTGTTTCCTGTCTTCACATCTCCTCCTCTGACTTTGACCCTGTCTCCCTCTTACCATAGCCTTGCAATTACATTGGGCCCACCTGGATAATCCAGGATACGCTTTCCATTTCAAAATCCTTAATCACAAAAGTTCCTTTTGCATGAGGTAACATATCCATAGGTTCTGGGGATGAGGACAGGGACATCTTTGGCAGGGACATTATTCTGCCTAGCACAGGAGCCTAGTGTTAAAAGTTCCTAGGATGTTGTGAATCCCCTGCTCTCTGCTCTATCAAGAGGGGAAACTTTGGAACAAAACAAGCCCTGCCTCTCAATTCAAAGAAATTTCGGTAAAATGCCACATGAGAAGATTTTAAAAAAGCGAGAAGGGGGTGAATCACCTATTTGGATCCTTCTAGAGTTTGGACAAAATATTACACCCACTCCCTGTGGTCGCAACATTCACCTGTGACACCAGCCCAGAGGCGAGGGTAAATGACAGCAATCCGGTATCAAGTTTTCACCTGCTGGGGGAAGTCCAGGCGCTGTGAAAGACTTCGCCATACCTCTTCGCTCACTTATGATTAAAAACATCAGTTCCGGGGCGCCTGGGTGGCGCAGTCGGTTAAGCGTCCGACTTCAGCCAGGTCACGATCTCGCGGTCCGTGAGTTCGAGCCCCCATCGGGCTCTGGGCTGATGGCTCGGAGCCTGGAGCCTGTTTCCGATTCTGTGTCTCCCTCTCTCTCTGCCCCTCCCCCGTTCATGCTCTGTCTCTCTCTGTCCCCCAAAAAAAATAAACGTTGAAAAAATATATATATAAAAACATCAGTTCTTTACCAACCGAGATGGCCCAAAGGAACAATGGCCTGTGAGTCATTCTGAGAGGCTGCTTTCCAGCTCTGCAAAAAGTATAAGCCAGACCCAAACGAAAAGGTGTCGAGTGCCTAGGGTCCCTGATGCATGTCCTGTGTCCCACTTTGTCTGACTTGCTGGCTCTGGGTCTGGACTTCAAGTCACAGTGAAGGACCAGTGAGGCAGAGGGGCTCAAGAGACCCTCCAGCCCCCAGTCTGTGAAAGCCACCACAGCTGGGAACCAATCAAATATCCCTCTCGTAAAAACGGTTCTTTTAGTTGCAAGTCATAAATCTCCTCTTGTTTAAGTGACAGGTTGATTGTTGCCTTGCTCGCAGGAGACACATCTATAGGAAGATCAAGCTTCACGGTCTGAAGGAGAAAGTTGGTCAAATACCAAGATCAAAACCAAACCTATTAATCACTGGTCAGGAGTGTGGAGAGAAGGCCATGCTGTGGAGTGGAGACCCCTCTAGGGACTCAAACCCAGGTTTGACACCCAGAAACTGTCATGTCTCCACCCTGCTCCAAACAGACTGGGCTGACCCCTCCATTTAACTCTCAGAGGCAATCTTGTTACTCTCACTTCCATGTTCTTGAGATGCCCACTTCACTGTGTCCCTCAAGAACCAACAATTCAAGAGTAAAAAAGGTAAAAAAAAAAAAAATTAGGAAGGTGAAGAAATAGGGACAAACAGGAAATGGGAACAGGAAAAGTAAGAGCAACCAGAGGTGAGGTTAGTACAGACAACACAGCTTAGCATCCTAGGCACTTAGAAAGCATGGGCCACAAATCTGGACTCTGAGCTTCCTAGAAACCATTGTGAAAAGGGAAACACATGATTCATAAGGTCTGTCAGCTAAAAGCGAAATCATTTCCCCCTGACGAAAATGCCTTTTCCCATCATTAAAATGTGGAAGAAATTTGTTCTGGAGTTCTCATGAAGAGGCCACTGTAGACAAAATGAACACTATCCTCAGCAAGATCCTGACCGTAAATCCAGAAGCCGGTTTCCTAGACTTGTTATTTATAACTCTTCTTCTTTTTTTTTTTATTTTCATTTTTTGAGAGAGAGTGTGTGTATACACAAATGGGGGGGGGGGCAGAGAGAGGAAGACACAGAATCTGAAGCAGGCTCCAGGCTCTGAGCTGTCAGCACAGAGCCCAGCGTGGGGCTCAAACCCACCAACAGTGAGATCATGACCTGAGCCAAAGTCAGATGCTTAACCACTGAGCCACCCAGGCACCTCAGATTTATAACTCCTCCTGGTGAAGGTCCACAGTATAAAGTTGAAGAATCATTTAGTGAAAAACAGTTACTTCCTGGTCCATCCTCCAAGATTGAGTGCTATGAAACACCTGTTCAGATAAGGGTTACTAAGAATAAGCAGTTAAGTGATAGAAATGGTCCTTTATGAGTTTATGAGTTTGGCAGATGCATAAATGTTTGTCTCCATGCTTCCTGCAAGTTGGAAGCTGGTTCCAGATGCTTGATTAAAGTTGGGTTCAATCCTCTTGGCTACATTCTCAGTGGGCTTGTGAAACAGACATGGATGGGTCTGAACTATCAACAACCACACAGAAATATGGATGAAGTTCACCCACATAATGTTGATCAAAAGAAACTAGGGGCGCCTGGGTGGCTCAGTCGGTTGAGCGTCCGACTTCGGCTCAGGTCATGATCTCATGGTTCATGGGTTTGAGCCCTGCATCGGGCTCTGTGCTGACACTTGGAGCCTGGAGCCTGCTTCAGATTCTGTGTTTCCCTCTCTCTCTGCCCCTCCCCTGCTCATGCTCTGTCTCTCTCTGTCGCTCAAAAATGAATAAACATTTTTTAAAAAAATTTTTTAAAGAAATAAAGAAACCAGACACCAAAATGTATATACTGTATGATTTCAAGTACTTAGAAGCATAAAAGCTGAGACAACTAAAATACCCTTTTAGCAGTCAGAATAGTGGATAACCTTGGGAAATAGTGACTAGGGGGAGTGTGAAAGCTTCTGGGATGCTGACAGTAGGTGTTTGATACACGGACATGCTTAGTTTGTGAAAATTCTTGTGATACGGGCACTTCTCTCGATGTATGTTATACCATTTCCATAAAAGGTTTTTTAAAGTGCTCTCAAGTCGTTATAGCACAGATTTAACATTAGGGGTGGTGTGTGGGGGGACAAGGCCTCAATCTGTGATCAAGTTTAGAGATCATTCTAGGGCTGAATTCTAGGCTCAGCTGAGATAAGGTTTAGGGTAGACCCAGGGTCAAGACGCACCTGTGGCTGGATCACGGCTCACCCTAGCATGAGGGCTTCTCTCTCCCTGACATCAGCTTGACCGCTGCCATTCCCAGGTCTGACCACTTGATGTCTCCACTCAACAAACTGCTGAAGGAGAGACCAGCCTGGATAGAGCTGCCTGGACCCATAATGGCCCTGAGCTGGGCGAGGTTGGAGGCCACAGCACAGAGCATGCCTGGGAAACACCAGAGAATTAATCCAACTAGAGCAGAGCTGGCCAGTCTGGGGCTGAGGTCCAGGCCACGTGGAACAGTGGGCAGCAGTAGAGGAGAACGCAGAGGCAAGGCCTGCTCACAAGCCCTAGCTTTGTCCCCTACCTCAGTCGACGTTATTTCATTCACTCATTCACTCCTTCATTCATTCATTCATTCAACTATTATTGAGCCCGTGCTCTGGGCCCAGCATTGAGGATTCAAGGAGGGCAAATGGGCCACAGTCCCTGTCATCACAGAGCTCACGTGATACTCACCCCTCCTCTGGTCTCTCTGAACACATCTCCCTGCCCAGCGTCCACACTGCTCTCCAAGCCCAGAAGAACTCCTAGTATTAGCATCCACCTGCCAACAAGCTTCTCAGTTCAAACCACCTCTCCCATTAGGATATGTGTGTCTTTCCTATTAGGATACATGTCCAAAGGGCAGCGGCCTCATCTGCCTTGTAGACTCTGGTGTTCTCAGGGTCTGGCCTGGAGTAGATGACCAATAAATATTTGTTGGATGGAAATGGTTCAAATGGTTTCCTGTGCAACCAAGCAGAACAGAGCAGAAGGCATCTTCTGGTCTGGGGCACCAGGCTCCCCAAATCTTGTGATTCTGAAGGAAGCCTCTGACAGGACGGTTCACAGGGTGGGTGTGAGTGCCTGAATAAGACTGAGAGCTGGAGGTTTCCAGGCCACAGAAGAACAGTGCTGTCAGCCTGGCTCACAGACCCTAGGGCAGTTCCACTTCCCCTTTTTCAAAAGTAAACATGGTGGGGGAGGGAAGGGGCAGGCTTCCGCACCACCCCCGATGGGCCAGCGACCAGGCTGCAGGAACAGGAAATATGAGCCAGCAGAGATTAAGTAGGAGCCAGCTGGGGGTGCCCTGCCTTCCTCAGCCTCTCAGCAGCCTACAAGCCACGTCCATCTAAGCTTGGCAGGTGATAAAGGGCAAATGGACCAGCTGGATTGGGGCCTGCTAGGACCTCCGGGGAAAGACCTGGGGAATGAGGCAGATCATGACTTTGGGGGAAACAGGCCGGAGGGAAGGGGGTGAAGAGCTGGAGCTGTAGGCAGGTGCTACCTAGAAGAGGGAGGAGGGAGTGAGAGCCTGAGACAAGGCTTGGATGGCCACATGGATGCGGGCAGCTACCCTGGACCTTCAGATGACCAGTTTGGGCCTGTTTCCTTGGGCACCAGGGATGGGGGTGTTAGCATGGGGCCTCCAGCATTGGGGTCTTCATTCTGCTGTCCCACGCCTATCCAATCACCTCTGCACATGCTGCTCCACGGGGGTTAGAGTGGGCCAGCATGGTCCAATGGAACTTCCTGCAATTATGGAGATGTTCTCCTGCTAGGCCCTCCAGCATGACAGCCACTAGCCACCCAGACCAGTAGCTACTATACTGGCCAGCATAGCTCTAGACTCAGCGTAGGATGAGCAAAGTCATCTTTTCTCCTTCTCCCTCTTCCCACACTCACGTTCAGTTCTTCCTCTTATCCCTCAAGCTCTCAGTCAATAACCACGTTGTAATGGGTTTGAATTTCACAGGCCATGAACAAAAATGAATATACAAAATTCTTTATTTTTCTATAATTGAAGGTAATATCTATCCCAAGTATCCATTCAGGCTAAATGCAGTCAAGTGAGCATTTCCTCCCTCTTTTCTCTCAGAGTACCTCTCAGGCTCAGGGCAGGACAGAGTGTATAGGTGGGCCCCAAGCCCTAGGAGGGGGGCGACATTTGGAGCCTTTGGGGGCCATTGTCTATGCTGGCATCCAGCTACTATAAGTCCATGTCTCATTCATTCAATCTCTTCTTTAATCTCCAAACTTCATTTCTGGGTTCTACCATCCCTACCATTCCTGCAGGGGCAGGAGGGACAGGCACAGAATCCCTTCTTGAAATGTATCCCAGCATCGAACCCAATTGTTCCCACCTGCCCACACACTCTGCTACTTCCTATCCCTTGTTAAGGGTGATTGAATACCTCCTATGTACCTGGCACATTCTAAGCCCTACAAAGCATCTTCCCAGCCACTCTCGAAGGTAATTACTGTTATCATACCCATTTTGCAGGTGAGAAACTGAGGTACAGATAGGAAGTGTGAAAAAAACCACGCAGAAAGCATTGAAGGGCCAGGACTTCAAAATAAATTCCGGATAAACTTACCCAAAAACACTACTTCTGGGAGTTGATCCCAAAAGCTGTGGACAAGATATAGCTTGTTATAGCACTCGTAGTAATAGCAAATGTTTAGGAACTACCCACATGTTCATCAACAGAGGAGTAGGCAAATAAATAGTGGTGCATCTACACAAGAAATACTTTGTGGCTGTGAAAAGGAATGAGAGCGATCTCTATACACTGTCATAGAGCAATCTTCAGAATACATTGTTTTCTTTTATCTTGTTTAATGTTTTTATTTATTTTTGAGACAGAGAGAGAGCATGACCAGGGGAGGGGCAGAGAGAGAGGGAGACATGGAATCCGAAGCAGGCTCCAGGCTCTGAGTTGTCCGCCCAGAGCCCGATGCGGGGCTCAAACTCACAGACTGTGAGATCATGACCCAAGCTGAAGTCGGATACTTAACCAACTGAGCCACCCAGGCGCCCCCAGAATACATTGTTAAATAAAAGTATATATGATATGTTACAATTTATGTAAGAAAGGTGGGATATAAATATACATATATACATAAAAACTTATAGATTTTTTAATTACAGAAAAAAAACCCACCTTTTTTTTAAGTAGCCTTCACGCCCACCACAGAGCCCAACATGAGGCCTGAACTCACAACCCTGAGATCATGACCTGAGCTGAGATCAAGCGTTGGACGCTTAACCAACTGAGCCACCCAGGTGCCCCAACAACAACAACAACAACAAACTTAAAACAAAATGATTACCATTGGGAGAGGAAGACCTGGAGGGGAGGGAACAGGTATGGAAGCTATACTTACCTGAATATACCTTATTTTGAAGATTTGGCTATGGAATGGTATAAATGTTCTACATAATTATTAAAGCAAAATTGAATTTTAAGTAAAGTAATCCCTAAAACTTAAAAGCAAAATGAAACAGATGTATCAAACTATGAATTAAATTGGTAGGATAACCACTTAAAAATTTTTTTTACATTTATTTATTTTTGAAACAGAGAGAGAGCATAAGCAGGGGAGGGGCAGAGAGAGAGGGAGACATAGAATCTAAAGAAGGCTCCAGGCTCCGAGCTGTCAGCACAGAGCCCGACGCGGGGCTCGAACCCACAAACCGCAAGATCATGGCCTGAGCCGAAGTCGGACACTCAAACGACTGAGCCACCCAAGGCGCCCGGTAGTGTAACCACTTAGAAAAGAATTATTTTGAGTAGCTTTAGACACAATAATTTGATTGTCTATTCCTATCAGAATATAGTCAAAGGACATGAAGAAGAGCAAAAAAAGAAAAAGAAAAAGAAAGAAAGGTTTTTAATATTAAAATGTTTCCAGATATCATATTGTTAATAAAATTGTTATTTTTATACATCAGAGGCTAAAGCAAATAAATCTAGTGTTTATTGACTTTAGAAACCAAAACTCTTGGGGGTCCCTGGGTGGCTCAGTCAAGTAAGCATCTGACTTCAGCTCAGATCATGATCTCACAGTTTGTGGGTTCGAGGCCCACGTCGGGTTCTGTGCTGACAGCTCAGAGCCTGGAGCCTGCTTCAGATTCTGGGTCTCCCTCTCTCTCTGCTCCTCCCCTGCTTATTCTCTGTCTCTCTCTCTCTCTCCTTCAAAAATAAATAAAAACATTTATAAAAAGAAAGAAAAAAGAAACCAAAACTCTTGGGCTAAGAGAAAAGAAATATAAAACAGAAGAAATTTAGTAAAAACTCTGAAAAGGAACTATCAGTGTGAACTCAAGATCTCTTTTTAAAAAATTTTGGGGGCACCTGGGTGGCTCAGTCTGATGAGCATCCGACTCTTGATTTCAGCTTAGTCATGATCCTAGGGTAGTGGGATAGAGCCCCATGCTGAGTGTAGAAACTGCCTGAGATTCTCTCTTTCTTTCTTCCTCTGCCCCTCTCCCCTTGCTCCCGCTCTCACACTCTCATGCTCTAAATAAATAAATAAATAAATAAATAAATAAATTCTGTATCCACTGAAAAGGCCTAGAAACAATTACCAATATAGTAGCTATGGGCAACCCTAGGTAAAAAAGTGTGAAAGGTCAAAATACCATTTCCCATAAAAGAACCAGGGCTCTTTGGAGAAATGGCTGCCTTGAGGTCTGGGGCAAAAAAATGTACAAGATAAACCTGGAACATCTTGTCATTCCAGAAAGCAAGGAAGCTATAGGGTCATGTCAAAAGAGCTCAGAAGCCAATGTGAAGAAGCTCTAGCTGGCCAAAGATGAGACTATTTAAGCGACAATATGGTTTAAAATCAAACCAGTTTAAAATCCATGAATTCATATGAAAGAGAGAAAGAAAGAAAGAAAGAAAGAAAGAAAGAAAGAGAAAGAAAGAGGGGAGGAAAGGAGGAAGGGAGGAAGGAAGGAAGGAAAAAGAAAAAGGGAAAGAAAGAGAGAGAGAAAGAAAACCTCATTGGATTTCCCTTGAACATGTTAGGAAACCTACTCATCATTTGAAAATTGGTCAATGAAAAAATCAAGCATTTTCCTACTTTTCCTATATGAACTGAATTTCACTGTAACTGAATCTCATTGTAATCAAATAATCGGTTAGAGAAAAGTTCCCTGATCAAAGTGTTTCTGCTAATAAATGAAAACAAAATTTTAACAATTAGAATTTTGCATTTTGTATTTTGCAAACTTTAACAAAACATTGGATTTGGGCCACGCTTATCAGTCGCTAGGAGTTTCACAGAAAGAAAGATAAATATGTGATGTGTCTCCTGATACAGGTATACAACGTCACCTGTGAGGTATTTTTGCTGAAAAAACACTTAACCTGACCCTAGCAAGAGTCTAGTCACGTGGAATAAAGGGGTTAGGGAGTATATTAAATGATACCACAGGGATACAATTAGCAAAATCCAGAATGTGGGAAACTCCACAGGACAAATACCTCACTCCTTCAAAAAATAAATTGAAGACAAAGAAAGGGAGAATTCCTGTCTATTCCACTCCCACACATTCCACTTTATAAAGAGAGAGCGTTTGGGGCACCTGGGTGGCTCAGTCAGTTAAGTGAAAGGCTCTTGATTTTGGCTCAGGTCATGATCTCACAGTTAGTGAGTTCGAGCCCTGGGCCGAGCTCTGCACTGACAGCTTGGAGCCTGCTTGCGATTCTCTCTCTCTCCCTCTCCCTCCCTCTGTCTTTCTCTCTCTCAAAATAAATAAATAAACGTTAAAAAAATAAAATAAAATAAAAAGAGAGAAGGGGAGGGAAAACCTATAGGTTGAAAGAGACTTAAGAGACATATCAATGCAATGTATATATTGCAGTGCATCCTATGTTTTAAACTTAGGCAACAACTGTGTATATTTCTACACTGACTGCATGTTTGATAATATTAAGAATTTGTTGTTGATTTTTTAGGTGATAATGATTTTGTGGTTACATGTTTCAAGTTCTTTTATTTTATTTTAAAAAAATTTTTTAACATTTATTATTGAAAGACAGAGAGAACCAGCATGAGTGGGGGTGGGGGGGCAGAGAGAGAAAGAGACACAGAATCAGAAGCAGGCTCCAGGCTCTGAGCTGCCAGTACAGAGCCTGACGTGGGGCTCGAACTCACAGGCTGTGAGATCATGACCTGAGCCGAAGTTGGACGCTTAACCAACGGAGCCACCCAGGCGCCCCTCAAGTTCTTCTCTTTTAGAGAGACATAAGGAAACGTTTACAGATGAAATTATATGATGTCTGATACCTACATCAAAATAACCCAAGAAAGCAGAGGAACAGATGGGCGTATAATAAGTTCATCCCTGGGTTTATAACTGTTGAAGCTGGGTGATTGGTACCTTTCATTATATTATTTTCCCTACTGTTGCATATACTTAAAATTTCCTATAATAAAGTTTTAAGGGAAAAAAAGTAACATTAATTTATTTTAGTCCTTGTGCATTTCTTCTGTCAAAACTACCTCTGAGGCCAAAGGTACTAGTGTAAACCCGAGAAAGGTAAAGGAATAAGAGACTTTGTAGAAAGAAAGAAAGAAAGAAAGAAAGAAAGAAAGAAAGAAAAACAGACAGACATGGGCTAATACTCCAAACATTTTTTTAAATTGAGATGGAGTTCAACTAACATAAAATGAACCATTTTAAAAATATTCAGTTCAGGGGTGCCTGGCTGGCTCAGTAGGAAGAGCATACGACTCTTGATGTTGGGGGTCGTGAGTTCAAGCCCCACGTTGGGTGTAGAGATTACTAAAAAAAATAAATAAACTTTAAAAATATACAGTCCAGGGGCTCCTGAGTGGTTCAGTCGGTTGAGCATCAGACTTCGGCTCAGGTCATGATCTTGCACTCGTGGGTTCAAGCCCCGTGTCGGGCTCTGTGCTGACAGCTCAGAGCCTGAAGTCTGCTTCAAATTCTCTGTCTCCCTCTCTCTCTCTCTCTCTACCCCTCCCCTGCTCGTGCTCTGTCCCTCAAGAAATAAAATAATTAAAAATTTTTAATCATATATATATATATATATATATATAGTCCAGCAGCATTTAGTATATTCACAATATTGTACAACCACCACCTCTGTCAAGTTCCAAAATATTTTTATCTCCCCCAAAAGGACACCCTATACTCATAGGCAGTCCCTCACTCCCCAGCCACTGTCAACAACCTGTCTGCTTTCTGTCTCCGCGGATTTACCTATTCTAGATATTTCATATAAATGGAATCATATAATATGTGACCTTTTTATGTGAAACTGTGTCCAGCCACACATTTGCCAAGTTCTGTTATGGACCAGGCACTGGCTAAGGACTAGAGATAAGATAGTGAAAGGACAGACGTGATCTCTGCCTTCATGGGGCCTAAGAGACTGCCATTACCCAAATAAATAGTCAACTATCTCATTAAAAATGTGCAGGGGCGCCTGGGTGGCTCAGTCGGTTGGGCAACCAACTTCGTCTCAGGTCATGATCTCGCAGTCGTGAGTTCAAGCCCCACATCGGGCTCTGTGCTGACAGCTCAGAGCCTGAGGCCTGTTTCAGATTCTGTGTCTGCCTCTCTCTCTGACCCTCCCCCGTTCATGCTCTGTCTCTCTCTGTCTCAAAAATAAATAAACGTAAAACAAAAAAAAAATTTTTTAAATGTGCAAATGTTACAGGGTTAAGAACGAACTCTACGGGGCTGGTAAGATGAGGGGGGCTGGCTACTTTGGGGGATGAAGGAAAGCTTCTCGAAAGAAGTGGCATTTCAACTGATCCCTAAAGAATGCCGGGGAATACTCCGGGGGGAAGCTTGGCAAACCTTCCGGCCCAGATCAAAGGGGCAAGCATCGGAAGGTCTAAACAGAGGACTCGTGAAACTCGATGTGTTTGTCTTTGTTTTTGCGGAGGTTTTTATTGACCGAAGTCCACGGTGTACATCCAGTCTCCCTCTTTGTATTGCATAGTTCACTGAGTTTTGGCAAATGCATAACGACATGAGTTCGCCACTACATGTCATACAGAACAGCTTTACTGCCCTAACAATACCCTGTGCTTGACCTAGTTATCCTTCCCTTGTCCCTCCCAGCAGGTCTTTCCACTGTCCCCAGAGTTTCTTTCACCTCTTCCAGAATGTCGTAGAGTTGGAATCAGATGGTACATAATCTCTTCAGACTGGTCTCTTTCATTTAGCAACACGCATGCAAGGTTCTTCTGTGGGTTTTTTCCTCACATAAAGTTTATCATTTTAACCATTTCTAGGTGCACAGTCCAGTGGAATTCGGTACATTCACATGTCGTGCAGCCACTACCACTGTCCATCTCCAGAACTTAGCTCACTCCTTTTTATTGCTGAATAATATTCCATCGCATGGCTGTGCTATCTGTAGTGCTAGCCACTCGCTTATGGAGAGACTTTTTTTTTTTAACGTTTTTTTATTTTATTTTTGAGACAGAGAGAGACAGAGCATGAACGGGGGAGGGGCAGAGAGAGAGGGAGACACAGAATCTGAAACAGGCTCCAGGCTCTGAGCGGTCAGCATAGAGCCCGACGTGGGGCTCGAACTCACGGACCGCGAGATCATGACCTGAGCCGAAGTCGGCTGCTTATAGATGGTTTGTTTTTATTTTTTTATTTTTTTTAAAAAATTTTTTAACGTTTTTTTTTTATTTTATTTTTGAGACAGAGAGAGACAGAGCATGAACGGGGGAGGGGCAGAGAGAGGGAGACACAGAATCTGAAACAGGCTCCAGGCTCTGAGCCATCAGCCCAGAGCCCGACGCGGGGCTCGAACTCACAGACCGCGAGATCGTGACCTGAGCTGAAGTTGGACGCTTAACCGACTGAGCCACCCAGGCGCCCCAAGATGGTTTGTTTTTAAATAAGACCACTGGCTGCCATGTGGAGGACCAGCTGGAGGAGGGCTAAGCAGGGAGGCCGGGAAGCTGGGAAGTGGCTAATGCTGTCGTCTAAGCAGCTTCAACTGGGGTAGTCTCTATGGAAGTGGAGAGCAGTGGACAGATAGGAGAGAACGAGCAGGGTAGAACGGGCAGGATCTGAGGACAGATTAGGTGGGTTAGGGAGAGGGAGGAGTTAGGGATGAGGTCCAGCCTTCCAGCTTGGGTGACTGGCTAGGAAGGTGGTGGTGTCACTGACTGAGATGGGGAAATGAGAAAGGAAGGACAGATTTGGGGGAAAACCGCAAGCTCAGCTCTGGAGGCAATGTTTTGAGTTTGAAGCGTCTGATGGATGTCTGAGTAGAAACGTGAAGTGCCCCATCGAACATACGGGTCTAGGGCTCAGACCTCTGTACTCTCCCTTAGCAGACAATCCAGCCAACTGGCCTTAATTCTATTCCTGAAGAGGCCCAGTTTCCTCCAGCCTCAGGACTATGGTGCTGCTGTTCCCTCTGCCTGGAACACCTCCCCTGAGACGGCTCCACAACTAGCTCCTTCCTAACATTCCCATCTCAGGTCAAGTATCACCAAATCAGAGAATCTTTCCTCAGATCCAAGCTGACATCAGCGTAAGGAGTGAGCTAGGGATCCACACTAGGGATCAGGTTTTGCTGCAACAATGCTCCATAAAAAAACAGCTTCCAGAAACTCCATGCTTTCTGAGAAAACATTCATTTCTCACCCAGGGGTCTGCGGGGTGGCCAGAGCTCCTCGGGGCTCCCCCAGCTGAGCTGGGCTGCCTCACCGGTCTTGTGACTCTGGGTCCGGGCTGAAGGAGCCCCTGCTGCCTGGGACTCATGGTTCTCATGGCTAAGGACAGTTGCTCAAGATGGGTAAATGGAATACTCGGTGTCTTGGGGCCGGCCTCTGTCACTTCCACACACATTCTTTTAGCCAAAATAAGTCACATGGCTAAGTCCAATATCAACAGAGGGCGGAAGTATATTCTTTCCACACTGAGGAGGGCTGGAGGAAGTAAATATTTGCTCAACAATAACACAAATTACACAGGACCCCACTTGTTTTCCCCCTAGATGGCCATGTTTATGAGTAATCCCCCCATACTCCTAGGAAGTAAGAGTGTGTATGAATGAACGAATGAATGAATGAATGAGGAAATGTACCTTCCAAGGCAGGAAGATTGTCCTCACTCAGTGAGGAACCTGAGGCTCAGATGAGGGAAGTGATTTGCCCAAGGTCACAGAAACCGCCTGTGGTAAGCCCAGCCTGCCTGGCTCCTTAGACTCAGTTCCCTACACAAAGGGAGGGAGCTATTCTCTGGAGCGGGCGTCGCATTACCCACTCCAACCTCTCGCTTGACAGGGGACAAGTACACCAGAGGGTCTTGCTAATTCAATCTCCATTCTTTCTCTGAAGCCAAGTAGGACCTTGATTCGTCATTTCCGGGTCCCAGATCCCTGAATGATAAGTGTGTGGTGAGAGAATGAGTCATCAGTACAATGGTGGCTTTAATTGCTGATGAAGTGTTCTGTGAAATTCTGTGTCCCGCCCCAACTGTGCCTGCCCCTGAGGTACAGACAGTCATCTCTACTCTGCGGGGGCCTCCCCACAATGTCTGACACAGAGTGGGCCACACAACAGAGCTCAAAAACTAGGCGTAGGCATAGGAAAAGTCTGGAAGGACCCACCTCAGATTAACAGTGTGCACCTCTTTCAAAGCAGGATTCCTTAGGACTTTAACTTGCCTGCTTTATATCTTTATGTAACATCTGAACAGGGCACAATGAGGATAAGTTGCTCCTGCAATCAGAGAGAAAAAAAGGAGCCTGGAAATATTTTAAGTTCCTACTAGCGTGCAAAAAGCTGTCACTTGCTGGTTGGTTGGGAAACTCCTGAAAACCGTCTTCCTTCAGAATCCTATTCCCACATATCGTCAGAAGCCTGTTTTCAGAAACACTGAGTCAATTCCCAACCCGTCCTCTGTCAGCATGCCAGTGAGCGCCTACCATACGGGAAGAGCTGAGTGAGCCCCCAGGGTGACTGGTGACAGGCTGGGGGACAGGTGGCAGCTAGAGTCAGCGAGCTCTGTGTCCGTGCCTATCGTAGCTGCACTGATGGAGCTGGCCCATGGGCCAGACACTGTGCTAAGTGTTCCACGTGGATTATCACATTTAATCCGCATAACAAGTCAATGTGGTTAGGAGCTATTATTAACCTGTCTTACAGCCGTGGAAACTGAAGTGCAGAGGGTCGAAGAAACTCTCCCAGGGTCACATAACGAGCCGATGGGGGAACTGACATTTGATTCCAGAGCCTGTGCTCTGGAACCACTACCCCACACAGCCTCCCACTAGGAACCTGTCCGAATTCCATAGGCAGGAAGTGGAAGAATCAATCAAGTCTCGGTCACCTTCCAAAAGATATGCTCTCTGTTTTGTTTTTTTAAGTGTATTTATTTATTAACGTAATCTCTACCCCCAGCATGGGGCTCGAACCCATGACCCCGAGATCAAGAGTGGCTCGCTCCTCGAACTGAGCCAGCCAGGCGCCCAGAAAGATATGCTCTTAATTGCTAAGAGGTCCTTCTCCCTTCCACTTTTCCCTATTTCTGGGTCCAACACAAACATGTTTGGTGACATGGGTCACCTCCCTGAGACTCAGTTTCCACAGCTGGAAATGTAGGAACATTGCTTATCCTGGGGAGCTGAGAGGACAGTTCCTCCCGTGGAACATGGTAGGTATCCAGTTAGGATGTATCTATGTTCTTCCTGCTTTCCAGGAGTTCGGTGCAGTTGGCCAAGTGGACACAGGAGCAAGCCTGTCCCGTGAACTCCATGTCCAAAGGGTGCATTAAGTGCTGTGGGGCCAGAGGCTGGGCATGGGATGAAAATGTCAGGGGTTACTGTGTATCCAGAAAACTCAGCTGAGGAGAAGCTGAAGTAAACAAGCCCCAGAAGAAGGGTGGGGGGGAGGTTACTTCGTCATCCTTCCTGTTTTCCCAGCCTGGCACAGTCCCAAAGCCTCTTAATCTTGTCAGGATTTTGGCCCTTTGCCCCAGGAAGGAGCCGCCAGGAGGCCCGCAGTGAGCCAAGTCTTCAAGGAAGTGATGTCTTCTGTGGGTCAAGAGAAGGAAAGAGGCTTTCTGGGAGCAAGAAGAAGGCAGGGACAGGACCAGGGAGGGTCCAGCTGACAGGTCTCTCCTTGAGCCCGTGAAGAAACTGAGGCTTAGAGTAGGGCAAGGTTTATTGCTTTGCTAGGCAGGGTGGGAGCCAGCAGCCAGTGCAGTCTTCATTTTGTAGTACCGACTGCTCACTCCCTTCTAACTCTAGGGCCACCCAGGAAGGGGGAGCTGCCTTCACTCCCCTTTCCCCCAACTTTTTCTGGCAACATCTCTCCATCGCTGCATTGGAAACTTCAAAAACACAGTTGTGGGCCCATGGGTAGTGAAGGACAAAATGGCAGCTGCAAAGATCATGGTGGGTTTGACCCTGTAGGAAACAGGGATGATAGACCCTCTGAAACAAAGAACCACACTATTCCCCTAGCACCTTCTGTGTGCCTGTGCAATGCCAGGCACATTCAACATGTTACATCATCTGATCATCACACTGATTCTGGGAAGTAGATCATGTCCCCACCTTGCAATGAGGAACCTCAGATTCATAGGGTAGCTGTTTTGTGTCAACTCTCCTTCACCATGGAACTCCCTTCTGAGCTCAGACCTCGATATCCACTTCGCCTCGGGCATCCCCATCTGTACACCCCCACACCTCCCCAACTCAACTGGAACGATCCTAAACTCACCATCTTCCCTTCCCACAGCCTCCTGTGGTCCCATCACCGCCTCACGACTCAGAAACTAGGATATCAACCTGGACTCCACCCCTCCCCTGGTCTCATCTCCAAGTAGCAACCTGGACCAGTGGTCCTAGCTCTGACCCTATTTCCCACACACTGGGTTTCCTTAATTCCATGGTTTGTGGTATAGTCCAGACCTTCATCACCTCCCTCCTAGATGACTCCAACAGCTTCAGAATCAGCCATTCTGCCTTCAGTCTGTCCTTACCCCCATCTATGTCTCATCCAAATATCAGGGAGATCTTTCTAAAATGCAAATCTGCCTAGTCTCACCCAACTGAAAAGCCTTCAGTGCCTTCCCAATGTCCTCAAGACAGACCCCTTACTACAGCTTCCCAGGCCCCCCAAATCTTGGCCCATGCTGCCCTCTCTGTTCTCCACTCCCATGCCTCAGCCCTCCTGGAATACCCACAGTTCCTCTTTCACTTCAAGGACTAGGCACATGCTATTTTCACTGCCTTCCTCAGGCTAACTCCTTCTCATCTTTCAGGTCTCAGCTTTGTCACCACTTCCTGACCACCCCCCCTCCCTCCCCCCCCCAAGCTTTGTGAGCTGTCCCTTCAATGAATTCCCGCAGTTCCCCTGAACTTCCTCCATGACGCTACCAACCCCTCCCCCCCTCCATGTGCCAACTAAGCCTTCATGACCGGCAGGGAAGGCTAGGGCAGCACTTTCCAGCGGAAATATAACGCACGCTGCATGGATAACCATACACTTCCCAGCAGTCACATTTTCGAGAGTAAAAAGAAATTCATTTTAATAATATATTTCAACCTGATATTTCAAAAACAGCATTTTATTCCCACACAGAGTCAACACAAAATTATTGACACTTTGTGTTCTTTTTGTACTAAGACTTCGAAACCTGGTGTATATTTTACACTCACGGCACATCTCAGTTTGAAGTCACATTTCAAGTGTTCGATATCCCCATGTGCCAGCGGCTACCAGATTGGACAGTGCAGTTCTGGAGAAGGCTTAAAGCTAGCTGGCCTAGGTCCTGTTCTGAGGGACACTCATTCTGAGAAATATGCATAGGCACTCTATAGAAAAGGATTCTAAGTCAAGAAAGTCTTGAAAACACTGACAAAGTGAGACAGTGTTTCTCTGCTTCAAGACCTCCCAGATTCTTATCTGAGCTCATGTAGGATGTGACACTAGAAACAGACCAGAGAGTGTGGAGCTCTTACCCAACTGACTTGAGCTCAGAGCTCTATTTTCATAAAGTATTTCTGGGGATTAGCATCCACTAGAATGTTCTTTGGTAAATGCTAGTTTAGCCACATCCCTGACTCAGTAAATCCCAGGATCTCCACAGAAAGGATTTGGGGTTCAGGGAGCCTCACATGCCTCTGAGCCTGGCACAGAGAGAGCACCCAAATCTGATTACTGAATTGACTAGTTCTGGGGCACTGCAGAAGGCAGGACTAGAATCCACGAGCAAAAATTGCAGTATACTTGAGCTCAAGCAAGAAAGTTTTCCAGAGGCGTGTGTGTGTTTAAACAGTTTAAAACTTACTTGTCAGATCTGCCTGGAATAGGTAAGCTCATGAGATCATGATTTCTCCATCACTAAGAGTGATCAGGCCAGAGTTCTGGAGGACAGTGCTTTCTAGAGTCTCTAATATCCTTATTTCAGAACTAAGAAGAAAAAGGAAAAAGAAAACCAGCAGCAGTGAGCATGAGAACTTGAACTGTAGAGGAAGTGATCAGGTGTGCATGCAGACAGGTGCCGGGCCCTTTGTTGAGAACATACTTTGAGATTCTGGAGCCCCAGCAGAGGGTCAGTTTACAGTTAAAGTCCCTTGGAGGCTACAGTCCCTTGGTTCAATTCAAAAGATTCTTGTTTTTGTTTGTTTGTTTGTTTGTTTTACTTTTTTTCAATGTTTATTTTTGAGAGAGAAAAACAGAGCATGAGTGGGGGGAGGGGCAGAGAGTGAGGGAGACACAGAATCCAAAGCAGGCTCCAGGCTCCGAGCTGTCAGCACAGAGCCCGACACAGGGATCGAACTCACGAACCACGAGATCATGACCTGAGCCAAAGTTGGATGCTTAATAGACCGAGCCACCCAGGCACCCCTCAATTCAGAAGATTCTTGGTCCGTTTTGCATACAGTCAATTTCTGGTCAATCACTAATTGAATCCATGAATCCTCAGTCAATCAAAATGTGTGCCTGGAGGGTGGACAAGAGGATGGTCTGTTTCTTTTAACATTGCTTTTGTCCACAAAAAAGGCAAGACCAACGTGTGCTGTTGGAAGTCATCAGGATAGTGGTTACCCTGGGGTAATGGCAGGAAGGAAGCACTAGGGTGGTTTGGGGGTGCTGACAAATTCTGTTTCTTGACTAGGTGCAGGTTACACAAATGTGAAAATTCCTCAAGCTGCACAGTTTTGATATGTGCACCTTTCTGTATGTATATTGCCCTTCAACACAGTTTTAGAAATTGCTTTTGTGATGGTATACTCCTTTATCATGCTAAGAACAAAAGTATGACTATGATTAATACAACTAAAATTATCAGGCTGCTCTGAGATTTGAACTGAGGAGAAAGATGCAGCAGCCAGCTGTTTCTCGGGTAGGGTCTGAGCAGTGTTTTTGCTGGCTCCGCTGGCAGCTGGATGCTGGTCATGCTGCAGAGGGACCCCTGACCATCCAGAGACAGGCAGTAGATGGAATGAGGCCAATCATCGTAGAGCCTCCAAGTGTCCATCAACAGGACGCCTGGAAACACCCAGAAGCTAAGGCCTTTATAGCTCGGGTTCTGTGTCCCCGTGCCAAGCACAGGCCTGGTACAGGTGAGTTATCAACTAGATGTCCTCTCCCTTCCTCTTACCTGGATGTCAGTTTTGCCAGTCCCAGAAGTGACAAGGCCTTCTGTCAGAAGCGGCTGTAAGTGCTCCATTTAGGGCCGGCAAGGGTCACAGAGGCTGTCACAGCTGGGCTGAGAGTGGGAAGGGAAACGAAACCTTTTTCATGGCTCACATGTGCTCAAGCAACTGCAAAGAAGCCACCTGTGGTCACTTGAAGTGGTGGATGGGGGAGAAAGAGGGAGCTTCCGAGGAGTGGGGGAGGTGATGAAAAAGGTGCATTTCAGGTGGTAAAGACGGGAGGTTTAAAAAAAACTCAGTAGTTAAGAATAACAGGCAACACACCATGGGGTGGGGCGGTGGAGGCCAGCTTCACGTGGTAGAAGGGGGAAGGTCAAAGCAAACACCAGTTTATAACAAAGAGGCAACACACCGTGGGGCAGAGGAAAGACACCGTGGACTGAGAGCTCTGTGGGATTGGCAAACGACGTGACCAAGAGTTCTGTCATCTGTAAAAATGGGACAATAATAGTTGCTTCCTCTTGGGGTGGTCAAGAGGATGAAATCAGATGATGCGTGACAAATGTTCAAACCTTGTAGCTGCTGTTAATAACAATAACAGCATTGGTAATAATATGGTAGGGAGAAGATTCTGCTTCTGAAAGGAGACTGGGGAGATTGATGTGGAAGCCAATGACAACCAGAAATCTAGAGGGGAGGGGAGAAGGAGAAGAGAGACCATCTACAGGAGGAGTTCTTAACCGGGCTGCACTTGAACATCTATGCAAAATGCTGCATTTAAGAGTACATGGGTTTTGGGGGCACCTGGGTGGCTCAGTCCGTTAAACGTCCAACTTCGACTCAGGTCATGATCTCATGGTTCGTGGGTTTGAGTCCCGCGTCAGGCTCTGTGCTGACAGCTCAGAGCCTGGAGCCTGTTTCGGATTCTGTGTCTCCCTCTCTCTCTGCCCCTCCCCTGCTCATGCTCTGTCTCTGTCTCTCAAAAAATAAATAAATGTAAAAAAAAAAATGTACATGGGTTTTTGGAGGAAGAAGGTCCATAGCCCACACCAGTTTCTCAAAAGGGTCTATGACCCCTCCCCCACAGTTGTTTAAGAATTACTGATCTAGATGGAACACCTGGGTGGCTCAGTCAGTTAAGCATCTGGCTCTTGACTTCAGCTTAGGTCATGATCTCATGGTTCATGAGTTTGATTCCCACATGGGGCTGGGTGCAGACAGTGCAGAGCCTGCTTGGGATTTTCTCTCTCCCTCTCTCTGCCCCTCCCTTGCTCATGTGCTCTGTTTCTCTCTCTCTCTCTCTCAAAATAAATAAACTTTAAAAAAATTAAAAAAAAAAGAATTACTGATCTAGAGAAGGGGAAACAGATGGGAAAAGAGGCCCACAATCATCCATGGGATGGAGCAAGCCATCACCATGAAGCCAAGACGTGGGTTTGGGGGTTGGAGGAGAATCTAGAAAGAAGAGGCAAAGGAGAGACTTGGAGAACCTACTGAACACACAGTGGGGGGCGGGGAGGAGTGAGGTAAGGGCAGGTAGGGGGTTGGCTTAGATCCGCTCCCCCCCCCCCCCCCCACCGTAGCCTGGAGAAGGTTTGCGGAGGCTGTTGGCTGAAGGCTGGATGAGTGGATGGATGGGCAGGCAGCCCAAACCAGCAGCTGAAGTTGGGGAAAATAGTAGGGCAGACTGCAGATGTGGGGGGTGGGGAGTGGAACAAAGAGACCTTGCCTGTGTGTCTGGGGAACTGCATAGGGATTGAGTGGAGAAATCCTTTCCATTTGCCTAGTGTGATGGGAAAAAACTGTCAGCTAGTATACAGTGTTCTCCATCTGAAATACTTCTGTTTCTGTGGGTGAGGATGTGTAAGACAGGCACTCTGCCAGGGGAAGGGAACTTAGCTGTTCTGTAGCTGTCTTAGGGACACCCCAGGGCAGAGTGGGTGAGCAGAGACCTATATACCTGACAGTTATGGGTTTCTGTCCCGATTTCATTCATGCATGCATGCAACAAACATTTCTTAAGCATCTACTATGTGCCCAGTGCTCTACCAGGTACTGGAGATGCAACAATGATTAAGAGATGGTCCTTGACTTCAAAAATCTTACAGCTGTCTGGGCAAATGGCCCATGACAGTGCAGAACGATAGGTACTGGGGACATGCGCAGGTTGCTATGGGAACAGAGAGGCAGGGCACTCATACCCTCCATGCTTCTGTCTCCTTATCTGCTAAATGAGAACTGTGTTGCTCACTATAAGGGGTTTTCTGGCACATTCCAGGCTCCTGTTTGACACATGTCAGGAGCTCATTGCAACCTGGGATTAATTAATTTATTCCACAAATATTAACTGAGCACCCTATGTGTGCCAGGCACTGCTGTAGATGCTAGAAACTCAGCATTAAATGAAGCAAACAAAAATCCCTACCTTCGTCAAGATTATATTCTAGGAGAAGGAAAATCAACAATAAGCAAATAAGTAAAATATTTAGTAGGTTCGATGGTGACAAGTGCCTTGGTGACAAATAAAGCCTAGATTAAAGGTGGGGAAGTGATGAGGGGAGGGGGTTGTGACTTTAAACAGAGTAGTCAGAAAAGTCTCACTGGAAAGGAGATATTTTAGCAAGGATCTGAGAGAGGTGGGAAGTAGGCCGTGGAGATGTCTGGGGGAAGGATGTTCCAGGCAGAAAAGCTCTCAGATGCAAAGGTGCTGAGGCGGGAGGGTGAGTGGTGTTGACAAGCAATGTCAGAAGGCCAGTGTGGCTGGAGAGGGGTGGTCAAGGTGAAGGGCACTAGCAGAGGAGAGGGGCCTCAAGGGCCATTGTAAGTTTTTTGAATTCTACCTTGAATGAGATGGGAGCCACTGGGAATGTTTGAGCTATGGGGTGATGAGATCTGACATTTTCGAAGAGTCAGTTGTTCTGAGGATGTTCCATGGAAAGACAATATGGGGGCAAGGATACCAGTTAGGAGGCCCCTACGCTAAAGCGGGTGGAGATGATGAAGGCTCTGGCTAAGGGGAAGCAGAGGGAAAAGGGAGAGATATTTAGCATCTGGATATTTGAAGGGGGTGTCCACTAGATTTGATGACAGATTGGAGATGGGGGACCATTAACTGTGATGGGGGCAAACCAGGGAGGGGCAGGTTTGGGAAGAAAGAAGTGTGGTTGGAGGTGTGTGTTTAAGAAGCCCACTGGGGGAAAAAAGCCCACTGGAAACCCAAATAGTGATGTTGGGTACGCTGCTGGGTATACAAGTACAAGGCAGGGGGCAAGGTCTTGATTACAGATGTGAACTTAGGGCTTCTCCATATGTAATTGCTGCTTAAAGCCACCAGGAGAGGGTGAGATAGTGAATGAGGGAATGAAGAGAAGTGTGAGGACTGAGCTCAGGGGCTTTCCAATATCCAGCAATGGTGGCCTCACCTGCTTTGAATTTGGAGGTTCCAAGGCTAGACTTGGACATTCTATAAGGTTTTGTGCAAATGTTTTCCCAATGTTCTGTCTCCCAGTCCTGAATACACATGCTCACCAGAAAGGAAAAGTCTGCAGAGGAAAAAAAAAAATCAATTTGAAATAGATTGTGTCGCCATCTCCCCTCCCCCCCCCCCCCTCACAAATAATAGGACAGCCAGGCTCTGGGTTGGTAGAGGCATTTAGAGTTTTCTACTTTCTGCCATCAAACTTTTGAGGCTGGGCTCCTGTAGAAGAGTCTGCCTGGCTTCCCAGTCCCAAGGACTGTCTCATGAAGCTCTAAGAACACTGTCTTGTAATTGATGCTTTACTTATATATCTCCTCTTCTGGACTGTGGTTCCTCTAGTCCATCACAGCACTACCAGGGGCTGGCACCAAACAGGCATCTGGAAATGTTAGTGGACTTAACAACATCATTGCAAAACCTGAGGAGGAACATCTATCCTCCAAATTGTGGGTATCTTTCTCTAGCTCCATCACCAGAGCTGGTATTTGTTCTGGCGAACCCTTTCCTTAGCACCTGCTAAGTCCTGAAAAGGTAGAGACAGATTACGCACCGCTGGACTCTGCCCTTTGGGAGGAGAATATCCCCAGATGCCTGGATGAGCCATCCTGAAAAACGAGTTCTCTGAGTCAACCCTTGCGTGAGTTCTGGTGGGAAAGGGCCCAGAATATTTGAAGCAGCCTGTGGCTTCTGAGAGGCAAAAAGAAGTGTCTCCTCCAAAGGGACCTGCCTCCTTATCTCACGCAGAAAGATAAGGAAGCATATAGGCTCAATCGTGCTAGCATTTTGTCAAAAGGATTGGGACGGTTCAAAAGACCCTGAACTAGAAATAATTTTTTTCTCGTTCTTATTAGATATGAGTATGTCTTGCCCATCATAAAACAAAAAGCCTCTTAACCCTAGATTTTTTTTTAAATTTTTTTTAACGTTTATTTATTTTTGAGACAGAGAGAGACAGAGCATGAACAGGGGAGGGTCAGAGAGAGGGAGACACAGAGTCTGAAACAGGCTCCAGGCTCCGAGCTGTCAGCACAGAGCCCGATTCAGGGCTTGAACTCACGGACAGCGAGATCATGACCTGAGCCGAAGTCGGCCGCTCAACCGACTGAGCCACCCAGGCGCCCCACCCTAGATTATTCTAATTACTGTATGTTCCCCCTCCTGTTTATAGCTAAACCTCTTGAACAACTTGTCTAAACTTGCTATCCTCAACTTCCTCACTTTTTATTCACTTCCTAACTCAGACTCATCCCTAAAGTAAGGCTTTCCTTCCAGGTCCTGCCAGATGATCTCATCTAGTCCAATCACTTCAGCTATTGCCATTATGCTGACACTCTCCTGAACTCCAAATCCACATATCCAACCACATAGTAGACGTCTTGACTTGGCTAACCTCAGAATTAATGTACAGAGCTGAACTTATTATTTTTCCCCCAAACCAGGTCACCCCTAAGTGTTCCTTGCCTTTGTGAATGACATCTCCATCCATATCCTTGATCTGCCCTTCTCCCTTTGTCTGACATATATAGTCAATTGTTCATACATCACTGCTATGTCATGAATGTCCCTCAGGTGTGTGCGCTTCTCTTTGTCCTCATCGCTTTTTGGGTCAGAACTGTCATCACCATCATTTTTGCCTACATGACAACATCAACCTTATCTGTGGTTTGACAAGCATCCAATCTCGACTACTTCAATCCATTGACTATCTCAAATCTATATCGTAGTTGTATTTCCTAAAATGCATATTAATTACATTCTTCCATTGCTTAAAACTCATCAGTGGTTCCCCATTGCTCTCAGGATAAATTCCAAATTCCTTCACCAACACAAAAGACCCTGCATGAGTTGGGCCTTGCCTAGCCCTCCAGCCTCATCTCTCAACACCCTGCTATACTCTACCCCTCAGCCATCCTGAAGCATCCAAAGCTCCCCCAGTGAACCATTCTCTGCCCAGTTTCCAAGTCTTTGCCCATCTGTTCCTTCACCTCCAGTGCTCATCTCCAGTTGCCTTCTTTATCCTCCCTAACCTTCACCTAGCCAACTTCTGTTTCCACCTTTAGGCCTCAGTTTAAATGTCGTTTCCACGGAGAAGCCTTGTCTCCTCAATTCTAGCCTGGAAGATACTTTAAAGGGCTCCTACAGCAAGCATACTGTACTTTATCCCCAAAGCATTTATCATAGTAGATGGCAATTACTTGTCCTCTTGTCTGTCCCACTTACAAGGCCCCTGAGGGTAGGAACCATATCTGTCTAGTTCACAGCTGAATCCCTAGCACTAGGCATGGTACCTGGCTCATGGTGTGTGTGTGTGTGTGTGTGTGTGTGTGTGTGAGAGAGAGAGAGAGAGAGAGAGAGAGAGAGAGAGAGAGAGAGAGAGATGCAGTGAAGGGGCAGATGCCATAAGAACCCTGGAGAATGAGGGACAAATTATTATAGGGCTTGGCTGACTCTCAGAGATTATAGCCATTAATGGGATGTGGAGGACAGGATCAACTCAAGAGGCTCCCATGGTTTGAGCCTGAACAACTGGGAGCATATGGAGCTATTCACCAAGCAGTGACCATAGAAGGGAAAGGTAGGCTCAGGGAAAAGTTGAATTCAGGAGCAGGGGACTGTGGGGGCTATGAAACACACATACCAATAGACAGATGGGTAGATATTTTTGTAGCTCCAAAAAGAAGTCAAGACAAGAGACACTCATCTGAGAGGCTCTCTACAGAAGTCAATATAGAATCCATAAAGCTTCCAGGAGGAGGGTGTAGAGAGAGAAGAGAGGTTGATGGCAGAAGCCTTGGGGATGCTTACAATGTGCTGGGAGATGAGGAGGAGGCAGGAAAATGGCATTTGCAGAGGTAGGAGGGAAATCAAGAGAATTCACGGTCATTGGAGCCAAATGGAATGGGCCCAGAGAATGTGCCCATCCACATCACTGAGTGCTACAAGAAGGTAGAGGAGAATATGGCTAAATTATTTGGAAACTAGGAAGTCTCTGATTAAAATGGAAGCCAGATCAGCAGTGTTTGAAGGATGGGAAATAAGACAGACAAGGCAGCAAATGTGGACTAGCCTTTCCAAACATGTCAACCCAGGCGAGGGGAACAGCGACCTAAGAACTGAGATAATGTAAGTGAAGCACTTAGCAGAGCAAGTAACTTGCCAATTGATGTAACACGTTGTCTTTAACAAGGTGGTAGTTGGGGTGGGGGGGAATGGGAGAGGAGAAGAAGTGGAAAAGTTGCTGTGTGAGGGGGAGAGAAAATGATGGAGTGAGCCAGACTCTGGCGGCGGGGGCGGGGGGGTGGCAGTGTTGGCATTGGGACTGAGTATTTGGAGGACTTGCTAGGGAGCACAGGGAGGTAGATCTTGTCAAAACCTGATTTGGGTTAAGCTGTCACCTGCTGGTTGTTAAGGGAGGCTGCTGCTTTTGTTCCATTTTCTTAGAGAGTCATGCTGAGTCAGCCTGGGGTGTCTCTCGCTCCCAGAATTTTCCAGAATGTCCTGGAGCCCCGGGTTTCTGCCTCTTTGCCTCCCCCTACCTGCTGTTCTTGAGTTGGAGGCAGCTGGACCTGAGCAGCCCCAAGATGTCCCCAGCAGGCATACACTGTGAGAGGGAGTGTCAGAGAGAGAGAGAGCACTTTCACAACTTCCCCGTGGGTTGCCCTCTTTTAACAGTCTGCACCTTCACCCTGATTCCATGTGACCTGCCATGGTTAATGACACTTTGGAAGCACTTGCAAGGGTTTCCACGGGCCCACTGATGAATTTGCCTATCTCCCGGGTCAGCTCTGCCACACTATCCCCACTCTGCTGCGCATGGTTGTTCTCACCCCTGCTCCAAACCCTGTCATTTCTCACCCTGAAGCAGTGCCACGGTCATGGGAGAGGCCTCCCCACCCTCCCAGCCTCCTTCTCTGGTGTATTTCACATGTACCCTTTGCTTCATTCTGACCAAACCTACTCTCATGCCTGTGACTCTCCACCTCTTCATAAAGTGCTCTTCTTGCTGCAATGCCCTCCCTTTTTTCCACAGGCCAGCCCCTCCTCATCTTTCAAGAATGGCATTCATCTGGAAGCCTTTCCCAACATTGCCCCTACTACAACCACTGGTGAGTTGGATGTGCTTCCCCCACCCCCAGCATTCCCATAGCAACTGGTGGCTGGCCCCCTCTTCTCTGTTATTCCTTGTACCTGATGGTAACAGTTGGGGAATGTCTGTCTCGTTGTCAGATTAGGAATTCCTCCAAAATGAGGATTAGGTCTTATTAATGTCTATATTCCCAAGGAATAACTAGTTCCTATCTACCACATAGCCCTCCTTCATTCCTCAGTGACCATTGGTTGAATGCATAAATGTCCTCATTACAGAATGGATGCCTTCTAGCAGTAAGATAAAGGAGGCATGTGAAAGTGAACACTCCTCCTTGCCCTGAGACACATAGCCAGGCTCCTCCATCCTTGTCGCTATCCTATCCTTCCATGACTCAAGAGTTGCCAGTTTTCCTGTTAGTTCTTTTCTTTTTATTCCACAAATTTCAACCTTTGCTGAGATGTTTAGTTACCAGTAGGCAAAAGGGTGTTTCTGGTTGTTACTGGGGTTGCTAGTCTGAGTCTCCTTCCTGTGTGTCAAGTAGACTCTTTTCTGAGGGTGTCCAAATCTCAACAGGGCAGCGGGTCCTTAGACAAGGTGCCACAGACAGGGGGGACTTCCAGAAGATACCGCTGCCCAAGAATTGGCAGAGTCGAGACTGTGTCAGCATCCATGGTCAAAATGCTGGCAGGTGTATCCAGGTGCCATAACACGAGGGGTTCAGAGCCAGGTCCAAAGGGTGACAGAGGGTTTGAGAGTGCCCAGGAGTCAAACGTAGATTAGGACTGAGGACTATTCAGAACTCTTGGTCTTAAGTGACCCATTGGAGCTCAATTGAACAAAAGGGGGGAATTTATTCAAAGGTACAGGAACAGGAGTGAAATAAGGGCTGATGGAATTCAGGGCCTTCTCTTCCCCTCCTCCTTCTCTCCCCCTTTCCCAGCTTTTTTGGGCCCTCTTGACAGAAAATACCACCAGGGCAACTCCCCAGTGTACATCCTATAGATCCATCCACAAGAAGAGAGACCACTCTCTCCTTCCCAGTTCCAAAGTCTCAAGGAAGTCGATCTGAGTGACTCATCTTGAGTCAGCCTGGGTCAAACAACCGCAGCCAGAGGGACAGCAGCATATTTGTTGTATACATGTGTACATTGTGCAGAAGAACAGGTCCCTGAAAAGTAGAGGTTGTTCAAGACAACCTCATAGTTGTTCAGTTCTGGAAGCCAAGAGTTGGGCCAAGGTGATAGGAAGAATCCCAAGAGACTGAGAAGCAAATAAGTACAGGCTGGGTCTTGGGTGACAACCTAGATCAGGTGGCCTAAGGTCTGATCATTCCAAAGAGCCCAGTCTCAAAAGGCAGTGTGGAAAAAAAGGTTTCTGGGCTTACATACATTTTGGAGATACTGCATTTCATTTCCCTCTATTTAAGATTTGCGTATGTATTAGAATATTGATAAATCTGAGAAGTCCTGTGAGAAAAGACCTGTTTCACTTTAAATCATAACAACGTGTATGCAGCCCTTCTTTTACTGGGATATCTATAAATCGTCCACCTTTCACAATGCATACTTTGGAAACAGGCCCATAACATCAGCTGTCATCTGCTAGTTATTTTTATAGGGATTGGGATGGTCCATGGGCCTTGATTTAAAGCAGTGTTTCCCAAGCCACATTTATTTGCCTATGACCTCACTGGAGTTTGTCTTATATGTTCCCTCTTGTTATTATTTGATATATGTATTTTTAAAGTTTATTTATTTATTTTTTTTTTTAATTTTTTTTTTTCAACGTTTATTTATTTTGGGGACAGAGAGAGACAGAGCATGAACGGGGGAGGGGCAGAGAGAGAGGGAGACACAGAATCGGAAACAGGCTCCAGGCTCCGAGCCATCGGCCCAGAGCCCGACGCGGGGCTCGAACTCACGGACCGCGAGATCGTGACCTGGCTGAAGTCGGACGCTTAACCGACTGTGCCACCCAGGCGCCCCTAAAGTTTATTTATTTTTGAGAGACAGAGAGAGAGAGAGAGAGAGAGAGAGAGCGCAAACACATGTGAGTGGGGGAGGGTCAAAGACAGAGGGAAAGAGAATCCCAAGCAGGCTCTGTGTTGTCAATGCAGAGACCGTTGCGGGGCTTGATCACATGATCCATGAGATCATGACCTGAGCCAAAATCAAGAGTCAGACACTTAACCAACTGAGCCACCCAGGTGCCCCTTATTTGATATTTTTATCTAAATCAACTGACCAACCTTTAAGAGGTACAATTTTTTTTTGCATGTTTATTTATTTTTGAGAGAGAGAGCATGAGTCAGGGAGGGCAGAAAGGGAGACACAGAAACTGGAACAGGCTCCAGGCCCTAACCTGTCAGCACAGAGCCCAATGCGGGGTTCAAACTCCTGAACTGCAAGATCATGACCTGAGCCAAGGTCAGATGCCCAACTGACTGAGCCACCCAGGCTCCCCAATCAACCAACTTTTTTTTTTTTTCAACGTTTATTTATTTTTGGGACAGAGAGAGACAGAGCATGAACGGGGGAGGGGCAGAGAGAGAGGGAGACACAGAATCGGAAACAGGCTCCAGGCTCTGAGCCATCAGCCCAGAGCCCGACGCGGGGCTCGAACTCCCGGACTGCGAGATCGTGACCTGGCTGAAGTCGGACGCCCAACCGACTGCGCCACCCAGGCGCCCCTCAACCAACTTTTTAAAAGCCTGATCCAAAACAGTTATATCCTTAAAATCATGGATTTGATGTGGTGGTTAAATATTTTCCCCCCATACACATGGAAATACATCCTTAACAATTACAGTAAAAGTGTTTGTCCATGCATTATCTATAATCTTCTCAAGTACTAGGGGTGGATGGACCACATTGCAGAGACACTGATTTAAGGTGTCAAGAGTCAGGGTGGCTATGTGACAAAATGCCTGCACACCTGCAGGTTTGTGCATGGGACCATGCTTACTGTGCAATTTTGGAGTCTGTGATCTGTTTTTATGCCTACCCAGATCTTCTTTGGAGGGACCTGGAAATCAAATGCAGATTCTCCTTTGGCTTTGGGGGTTGGCAGTAGAGTAGTAGTAAGAGACTCTGTTATTCCTTAAGGCGGTCTTTGAATTATCTTGGCCTCCCTGCAGCAAACAGATAGTATTGAAATGTCTCACTTGGTGGTCTAGGATTGATTCTGAAATGGGAAGTCTATTGAAAGACACCATTAGCAAGGCGAAACTCGTTCTGGCAGTTTGCCTGAGAGAAAGAGCATAGCTTTGGAGTCAGGCCTATTGGAGTTTAAACCCAAAATTCAGTACTTACTAGCTGTCTGTTCTCAAGAAACTTTTTTTTTTTATAGTCTAATAAAATTCTACCATTATCGTCATTGTCCAGATGAGGAAACTAGGGCTCAGAGAACTTAAGCAACTTGTCTGAGGTTACACAGCTAATTAACAGCAGAGCAGAACTCACACCTAGATTGGTTTGACTTCCATGTGTGCACTCCTAACCACTGTATTACCCTGCTTTCATTCATTTATTGTATGCCTCTTTGGTAGGATCTGTTGCTAGGTGCTGGGGATCAAGTTTCAACAAAGACAGACCTTGGGTTCAACAGGGGAGACAGACATAAAATCACTTATTGCCCTCCTTAGCAACTTAATAACAATTGTGCTAAGTGTTACAAAGGAAAAGACACTCTATGAAGGGCACTTGATCCCAGTGAGGAAAGAGGGAGTGAGAGAATGTGGGGGAAGGGGATCACTTTGAAAAAGTGATATTAATGTTGAGCTTTGGAGCATTCACAAGAATTAATCCCAAAGTGTTTACCACTAGATGTGATAGAGATATTTCAGTGGTCCATGGATGGACACTTTTTGTATTTATTTGTAAATGACTTCATAGACATTATTATTTCATAGATATTATTATTTAGGAGGAAGCTAAGTAAAGAAGGGGATCGATTAAAATAGTAAGTAAAATAGTGGAAGTGGTAAGTAGATATGGCAAAATTCACAGAGGTCACACTTGAATTAAGCAGGCTATGTGGCACCCTGGGAGCTACTTTAGGAAATTTGAGCTTTATGCCAAGAGTGATGGGAAGTATTGTGGGAAAGGGGTAAGGTAGACCCGCGTGTTGAAAAGTTCACTTTGGCTCCTGTTGGCTATCAGCTTGTGAGAGGGCCAGAATGGAGGCTGAGACCCTTGTTAGGAGTGTATTGTGATAATGCAAGCAAGAGATAGTGCAGACTTCCACAGATGTGTGGGCAGAAGAGGTAGATGGGTTGAAGAGAAGCAACCGGTTGGACTAATGAGAAAGGAAGGAGGAAGTTGTCCAGGATGGAGCTTTTCTAGCTGGGTGGAGGAAGATGTTGAGTTCAGCCCTGGAGAAGCTTGTGAGGTTATCCAAATGTAGATGTCAGGTAGAAGGTTGTAGGTCACTTATCTCTGACACAGTTTGATAAAATAGCCCCACAGAGCTGTCGTGTTGGATTCAGAGCAGAGAACATAGTAGGTGGTCCCTAAATGGCAGTTCTTTATCCTGTGCATCTCACTTCTGCCCTATAGTGTGCTAGGGATGCAACGATGGACAGAGCCAGGTCGGGTTTACCCTGAGGTCCCATTCCCTTTGGCCCCCTGCACCACCACCCCTTTTCAGCACAATTCCTGACTCACAGTAGACGCTCAATAAATGTCTGTTGAATTAACGAAATCAATTAGGGCCCTTGTGACCCAGGACTACATGCACTCGTTTGGAAACTGGAGCTGCACCAGACCTTTGGTTTGTTAAAAAATTAAAATTAATAATAGTGTGAAATAATTCAGAAGGTTGAAAGGCATGGACAAAGGCTAGGGCGGGAGCTCCTGTCTCCTGGCGGCCTCGGCGCCCGGCTAGCGAGCAAAGAAGAGTTGGTGGAAGGGCTAGAGCCCAGGCCACCAAGATATTCGCTGCTACGAAAAGGAGCACGAAGACAGCAGCTCGGCCGGGGACTGGCGCGGTCCCGCCGCGGCCTTTAAAGGCCCACCACGTGGCCGCGCTGCCGGCCACGGTCCGGGGGCGGTGTCTGGGATGCGCCTGCGCACTGCCTCGCAGAGGAGTACGGCGTTCCGAGAAAAGGCGCGGGGAAACGAAAGGAAGGTTGCTTAGGGTGGGCGGCCCTGGGAGGAGTCGACTCCTTATGCAAATCACAGCGGCGCGCAAGGGCCAGGAGGCGGGGCTTGCGATGCAAAGCCTGGTCCGCCTTTGGAAGCGCGAGGGGGCGGGCCCGCAACCCTCGGCCTCCTTCCGCGAGTCTCTGACGTCGCGACGTCTCGTTTAAAAGCGGCCGCGCAGGCGCAGTGAGCCGAAATGCGAACTTAGGCTGTTACACAACTGCTGGGGTCCGCTCTCGCCGCCCGCCCGGCAGTCAGTCAGCGTCGCCGCCGCTGTCGCCGCCTTAGCGGTTCCGGGAGTCTCAGGCCCGCAGCCGCCGCCGCTTACCCGCGCCTTCGGGAGCCTCCGGCAGCTCCCGTCCGCCCGCATAGGCCGGTCTCGACCGTCTGCGTCTCCTCGGCGCCACTCGCCGCCCGCCGCTCTCACCGCTCCGGCCGACATGAGCGGGGACCATCTCCACAACGATTCCCAGGTACAGTTCCGCACGGTCCTCTCGGCGCCCCGGCCCCACCCCGGCTCTCCGCGACCCCCAGCGCAGGCCCCGGCCCGGCCGCTTTGACAGGCCGGAGCCCCAGGCCAGGGGCGGCCGGCCGGCGGAGGTGGGCTCGCTAGGCCTAGGATGAAAGCCGCCAAGTTACATATTGGGGTGGCGGGGGTGGGAACGGCTGCCCCTTAAAGGCCGTTCCCGGGGGTCCCTTCCTCCCTGGGGCGCAGGGTGGGCTAGGCCCCCGGCTCCGCGCGCTCGCCGCCCGCGGGGTTAAATGTGCCTGTTTTGTTCATCTTCCCCCCTTTTCTTTCTCCAGATTGAAGCGGATTTCCGATTGAATGGTGAGTGTGCCCCCCGCCCCGACCCAGGTCCTCCCGCCGCCGGCCGCCTGCCCCGCGCCCCGCTGGAGCCGGGCAGAGGACAGACATGGCGTCCCAGAGACTAAGTCCCGGCTCCTCGCTCACCGGCCCCATTGTTCCCATCGGGCCGCCTCTGGACCCCCTTTCCGGGGACCCCAGCACCCCCAGATCACGGCCCCCCCAAGAGGGGGCAACGGAGACCCGGCGTCGCCCGCCGCCGGGCTTCGGGCAGCCTTTCCCGGCCCGGATTCCTCCCGGGAAAGTCGCCTTGTCGACAGTCGGGACTTAGTCTCTGCGCCATTTTCTTTTTCTCTCTCCTCTCCTTTCTGTGCCTGTGTCTCTTTCTCTCCCTCCCTCGGCTCTTTCCTTGAGCTGCCCAGAAAGAGCTTTCTGCAGAGCAAAGCCGTATAAATCATAGACTTCACCAGAGAGGGAAGGGTGGGAGACTGAATTGTTACAATTTTTTCCAAAGAGAACTTTATTTTGGGGGTAATTCCCTTTCTGCTGCTTGTTTGTTTCCTTTTCTGTTTCCAGAATGAAAGATATCCTCCGGCAACTGTTGAATTTGGTGGTGGTTGGGGGTGGTGATGGTGTAAGTTGTTTGTGATGGGAATTATGGTTCTAAAACTAAAGCTGCCCTTTGTGGAGTTCTTCATATTTTGAGATTGTTTTTCCCAAGTTGTGTTCTTTGCGAAGGTAGTAGTCCCTCCCTTCAGAAAGTTTGCAAGTGTGTGGGCCGTCCAATGTAAATGTTGGACCCAGGGAGATAGATTTTTTTTTTTTTAATTAAAGTATTACTAGAACTTTTCATTGTGGCTGAGGTTCCTAAGGCAGCACTTTTCCCCCCTTTTTTCTTTCTTCCTTTTTTTTTTTTTTATTTTTTAAAGAACCTCAGTTTAGTGTACTTGTCAGGAGGAAAGATTGTTGAGCATCTCATCTGGACTTGGTGTATTGGCCTTTTCTTTTGGGCTGTAGGGAAGAAAAAGAGATTTTATTTATTGAAACAAAGAGTGACCAGCACCCACCCCTGCTTCCTGTTCTTTTTTGGAGGTCTCTGTTTTTCAGGAATCAAGAGCTAGCTTGCTTTTCCCAGAACTTTATGATTTTGACCCCTTTTCAGCCAAATCGAGGCATTTATTTTTCTTTGAGTATTTCCACTTCACTTAATGAAGAGTTCCCCCAATAAAAAGCTCACCCTGAGGGCTTTTCAACAATCTTATTGAAGGAGAAAAGCACCCTCTGTAGTGTGCTGGGAATTCCCACTGATTCTGATGGTACATAATCCTGCTCAATTGAGTTTGGGTTCCGGGAACCTCTCCAATGGGAGAAGCTGATGAGTATGTTTTCTGATGCTGTAATCGGCAGTCCATCGTGTTAGCCTGGTATACTGAGAGCAGCCTTATGTTCAGGTTTTGTAATGGGGCATCTAGCAAGAGATGGGACTCTGAAAGGAAAGATTCTGGTTAAATTCACATGTTGCATTTCTTGAGCACCTGATATGTGCCAAACACTGCGCATAGTGCTAGAGCTGAACCTTTGGCCACAGCGCTTCTCTTGCCCTCAATTCAGTCTATCGAGAGAGACATAATTAGTTAATTGTAAGGTGGGTGCTAAGGCATATATGTATACCCAAAATGCTTTGAGAAACTAGGGGACTTAATTTTGTCTGGGGGTGGGGAAATTTCTCAGAGGAGGTGACTTCTGAGTGTTGTGCAAGACTAGGTGCTGAGTGTCAGGGGTTGGAGTATTTCTTAACTATGTTGAGCTAACTTATCAGGGTTTTAAAAGGGAGATGAGGCCCCTGCAGTTCAGAAAACCGAAAAGAGTGTAGATGTTTCTTAGGGATGTGGGAGCAAAGAAAGGACGTGGCAGGTGAGGATTTGTAAAGAGTCCTTTTGACCTCTTCGGGGAAGGTAGGAGCAAAACACAGAAAAAGTGTTCTTTTGACTTTAAGACCAGGCTGAGTAGGTCATGTATTTAGTAGTGAAAGAAAGTTTAGTCCTTTCTCATCAATGTTATTCTCCATGTTGCTCACTTAAATTATACAAAGGAACTATTGAGTATGTGAATGATTGTGGGCTGGGTGGGTTGTTGATCTTTAATGCTGTTTTTATAGAGATTGAAACCGACTATATTGACTTCTAGAATGTGATCACTTGTAATTGCAGTAATTGTTAATATTTGTTGAATACTTACTGTCTGCCTGGCACGAATCTCAGCTCTTTGCATGGATTATCTAATTCAATTTAGTCCTTGGAAGGACCTTATGAGTTAAATACTACTATCTCTGTTTTATGGATGGGGAAACTGAGGCTTAGTATGTTTACTAGCTTTCCCAAGGGCAGGGAGTGGGGCACTCCAAAGCTCCCAGGTGTAGCCAGTATGCTATATATGTGATTGTAGTATGACAAAATTAAAAGCTGAACATCTCTATTTTCTTACAGAGCTGAAAAATGTGGGAGGGAAGGATTTGCTAGTTTGTCATTTGCTTACTTTTTAACTAACCTACTCCTTCAAGAGAAAAAGCATTTTAACTGCCTCCCTACCACCGTAAGTGTCTGACACTGGACTAATTATCTTTGTAAATATTGTTCAGAAGAAAGGTGTAGTGTTAGTAACTGTGTGCTTGCTCTATTAAGTAATAGCCTGGTAACAAGTGATTGATTTATGTAACCGTGAAAGACTGTTTTTAAAAAATAAAAATCAGTGTTTAATTGTACACAGACATGTCATTATTGATCTTTGTATTAAGAAGAGTTTGCTGTAGCATGACTGTAAGTGGACTTAGCTGAACTTACAGATAACTGGAAGTTCATATATACTAACATCCCTCATTCTGCCTGCCCTCGTCCCTTAAGATCTGAAAGGTTTTATGCCCTTTGGAGTTCATTCTTTACAATAGTTAAAACTGTTGCTGTTCATTTGAAATTCACAACATTCTGGCCCATGCTTAACTGCTGGGAAAATCTGTTATTTGTGAAATGCTTTTATATTTAAAATATTGATGGTGAGCTTGGAGTTTCAGTAGTAGAAACCATAATCTTTTGACTACCTTTTTCCTAGGTGTTGGTAGCACTAACTGTGGTGGGTCTGAGTCATTATTACAGTAACTGCCAGGTTATCCGCAGAGTTGAAAATGGTAACATCATGTTGGGGGTTAGTGATCCTTCTGCTGTTTCAAGTTTTTGCCCATCCACTTTGCATTTGTGGGGTTCTTCCCTCCTTGGGATGAGCAAAGTATAATGCTTGATTCCATCAGTGACTGACTTATTCTAAGCGATGTTATATGGGATCATAATTTGACATCATCTTGTGTTGATTCTGGTTTAGCTTAATAGATTCGGATTGTATGGAAGAATTAAATATAAATTGTTTCTGATGCAGACAGATGTATTTCTATGCTGTTAGTTGCAGGTTGAGGTGGGGGGTGGGAAGACTGATGATGTGGCTATCTGAAAGTTACCATCACATTTTTAAAACTGCAAACTGATGGCGCCTTCAAATGACATCTGGCACATCTTCTTGCTCAATCCAGAAGCACTTAAGTATCAGGCTCCAGTGGTTTTTCTTTCTACAGCTAGACTCCTTGGGGCATCTTTTCAGAATTAGTGACTACTGTAGCATCTTAATACTATTTAGACTTGAAACAAAGTTGCTTGTCAACATGTGTTTTTTAGATTACTAGCATATCAGAACTTCCAAACAAATTTCAGATTCCGATGTTGCTGGTAAACAAGAAAATCCAGGAGTTATTAAAGGAATCAGAAACACCTCACAGTTTGAAAGGTGAAACTAGGTAATATTGATGACACCAGCTCCTGCTTTTCTACCAAAGTAGGTAAAATGGAAAATACAAACCCAGAGTTAGTCCCCAAATCTCACTTACCAATTGTAGTAAAAAAAGAATTATCTGACTTTTTTTTAACATCAGCATGAAAATGAGGAATTGTGAGAGTTTGAAGGAGTGATTCATTAATTTGTTCTGGGTCCTAGTGAATTGGTATCCATTTATACCATGTACAAGAAAGAGCCAGGGATTCTTCACATGTTTTAACTCTTTTATTCCAAAATTAGGCCATTGGGGGTTTTTTGTTTGTTTTCAGCATATGTGGGGGGGGGGGGGTGCAAAAATATCTGTTTTAGAAAGCTTGGTGTTGTATATCAATTATAACAGTTATCCTCTGCTAAGTGTATGCGAAATGATTCTATTGTACTTCATGGATGTATTTCATTTTAGGAGGCTTCAGATTATACTGAATTTGTGCGTGTTGTATTAATTGGGTATTAATGCATATGTATGTTATGGATCTTTAACAACTTTAGCCACATTTTTAGTACAAAATAAAACCTGATTTTTATCAGATGCAGAGTTCTTTCCCCAGCAGTATGTTTTTGTGAGGGATTTCATCCTTCCTATATGAAACTATGTTGAACTCCAATAAAGTTCTAGCTATATTTGGAAAAAAGGATTCAAGTGTAATTGTTTAGTTTTGAATGAGGCTATGGAAATGCTTGAATATTTGATAGGGGACCCTGAGGTTAAAAAAAAAAACAAAACCCTTTTGAAAGAAGGTAAAAAGTAGTCAGTTCATTGCTTTTGTATATGGGAGAGTCAGTTGAGTGAGTTTTCCGTGTCCTGTGGTTTAGATAATCTGCCTCTTAAATATTTAGAGCCATTAACTTTGCATAACAAGGGCATTTGGGCTATTGAGAATTGAGAATTGGCTTCTTAAGGTAAAAAGGTTGGGATGGGAGAAGTTCCTAACTGGATTTTAAGAAGTGAATGAAGTATTGTGTTTAAAGGAAGCTTTCAGATTGTGATTAAACTTTGAGTAGTAATAGTTGGCACAAGTCTTTTCTCTATTTCCTTGTCTTGTAAATCCAAGTTTGAGATACAGCTTTCTATCCCTATGGCACCAGACCAGTCATCGAAGTGGGAAATCTAAAGAGAGGCAAGGAATAATTAGCGTTTTGCCAGCCTCTGCCCTTCCCCCACAACCTGCCTATCTAGGTGTGCGTTGTATGTATGCTCTGTGTTGATAGCACCAGTGCTTGGGTACTGTGGAGGGGGTTAAAGATTGCCGGGGGGAGGGAGGGAGGACGGGTAGCATGGAAGCCTGGGCTTTATTATTAGGTGGGGAGAAAGCTCGTAGAATATGTTAGATATTAATGGTTATTTTTGGTAGGGTTATAGGAAATGACAGTATGCTTAGTAGCAGGTATTATTTAACATGATTTTTATTCTGTATGTTCAGGAAAGATGCTAAGTATTTTTCAAACTGAGAAGTGATTTTGCTGATTATGTCAAGTATATCTTCAGGTATATAGATTGTAGTATCAAGCTATTAAATGTCTTTGTCATTTATGTCTCTAAAATTTTAATCAAATTCAAAGGGACATAAGCAACTTAGGTATTAAATTTCTTTTTGGATGGTATTCTTTTTAATTTGTTGGCTTAAGTTTTTATATCTAAGTTATCTCACTGCCATCTTTACCTTTGTATACTGTTCTTGGTAATTTTTCTGAAATTTATAGTAGATATTTTTATTTACATCTCCTTCCATGCCCTCTTAGGGCTTAGGGTAGTTTTAGGGTAGAGGTGCATTAGATTTAGGGTAGAGGTGCAACTCTACCAGGCTGTTCATTCCTCTCTGAGCCTTTGAAGTTAACTTTGTTTCTGTGGATTAGAGGAACCAAAGAACTAGTTCATTAACATTCCTGAGATATACCTAGAGAAGCTCCAACAAAAGGTGTTAAAGCAGTCAGCATTACTGGGGACTTTAATTCTCTTGTCTTTGTTGATATTGTTGAGAACAGGTTTAATAGATCCCTGGGTATCTGACATTTTCCTATTTTTTAAGAACAAAAACAAATCAGCCAACTCTTGGTCTCAATATTTGCATTTTTCTTAGCACAGCCTAGCAAAGATAGATGCTGGGATCTTTCTTGGAGAAGATATCTTTGGCTGTTTGGAATTCACCTTCCCCCATCCCCCTGAAAAGTTTTAAGGTGTAGGTTAATCCGCACTAGAGTACACTAGAAATGTACCCTTTGGGGGTGCCTGGGTGGCTCAGTTGGTTGAGTATCTGACGTTTGGTTTTGGCTCAGGTCGTGATCTCACAGTTCGTGAGTTGGAGCCCCGCATTGGACTCTGTGCTGACAGCACAAAGCCTGCTTGGGATTCTCTTTCCCCCTCTCTCTGCCCCATCCCTGCTTGCACTCTCTCTGTCTAAATAAATAAATAAACTTAAAAAAAAGAAAAAAGAAATGTACCCTTTTGCTATTTTGTAAAAAAGTCCAGATTTTAATCTTATTACCATACGAATGCCTAGATTTAGAAAGGTTTGTAAGCAGAATACTGGCTGGGCAGAACTTAAACGTCGCAGGTTTCAAGATCAGTGGATTAGGGGATCTCATTGGTTAAGACCCTTTACTTTACCCAACTCCTGTAAGATAGCCTCTTCATTTGTAGTGCGTTATCTGAGCTCTTGCTAGGCAGTAGAAGGGGAAGTGGAAGGAAAGAAACACATTTTGAGAGCTTAGTAGACATCACATTTTTGTATTCATTAAATGGGAATTTAATGGGAATAGTACAAATTGTATAGGTTTATGGGAGAAGCTGAGACCAAGAAGGGAAAGTTTTGCTTTTTACACCTTCTCAACTCCTCTTTTTGGTAGCATATTACCTGGTCTAGATTATGGAAATCCCATACTGTAATTGGTAAGCTTCTGGTATAGATGTCACAGCCTTCCCTTAATTATGTGCTGGTAGAGAAAGTTTAGACCCCTTGCACCTGGAGGGCTAAGTCTTCAAGAGATGATTTGGTGTAAAGGCTGGAACCAGAGTGCGACTGAAGGGTATAAGTGATGAAGAGGGAGGCTGTGGGGAGTACTTTCTTGAGCACCTGTGGTAAAATAGAAACTTGGAGTAGAAAAATCTAAGTAAGTCCCTATTCTTAGTATGAAACTTAGCTCGGGCTGCCAAATTTTGTTTTGTTATCTGTAGATAAGGATGGTATTTCTATGCTTCACAAGCTATTGAGAATTTATAAGCATATAATGTGCCTCTTTGTCCATATTTTACAATTTAAGCTTTGGTCAGACAGCTTCTATTATGAAATAGATCTTTATTTTGAATGTTAGGTTTGACATACTGTTGTTGGCTTCCTTCACTGGTATTCCCTGATAACCTTTTAAATCTTCCTGACATTTACACAGTGAACAGTAGCATATACCTAGAGTTGGTTGAGTCTTTATCTAACTGAACTTCACAGCCTACACTGATGTCTTCTGACTGTTAAGCAACCACTATAAAAGGAAAGGTGGTGTATCTATATGTAGGTTTGGGCTAAGGAGCCAAATGTGTATTTGGTTCCTACTTTTCTAAGAATAAGGCAAGGTTGTCATTGCTGAAAGAACTACTTTTTCAGGGGAGATGGGCTTAGACATGAAAAAAACATACTGCTCTAGCTAATTTCTCAACCCTTTAATAGAACTATGGATTTTCTATTAAAGATACCCAGAGCTTATATGTCAATTATATTTTAATTTTTAAAAAGGTACCCAGAGTTTTATCTTTATTAGATGCATTTAATAAGTGAAATGCCAAGTTCATTGTTGATGATTTTATTTATTTATTTTTTTATTTTAGAGAGGGAGTGTGTGAGCAGGGGAGAGGGGCAGAGGGAGAGAGAATCTTAAGCAGGCTCCATGCTCAGCATGGAGCCCAATGAGGGGCTTGGTCCCATGTCCCTGTCGGGATCATGACCTGAGCTGATATCAAGAGTCAGATGCTCAACCGACTGAGCCGTCCAGGTGTTCCTGCGATTTTTTTTTTTCTTAACAACAAAACTCAGTATTTCTTGTGTCAACATGTTTTTATTTCCAAATGCCACTATTTTACTTCTTGCCCCAAAACATTTTAAACTCAGAAGAGTGAAAGTGTCTAAGAGTTACCTACATTTTTCATTTATTCACATACTGCTTATAGTGACCAACTCAACTTCCTGTGAAATAGTTCATTCTTGGCAACAGAATGCCTTAAATAATAAAACTTAAGGGGCGCCTGGGTGGCTCAGTCGGTTGAGCGTCCGACTTCAGCTCGGGTCATGATCTCACAATCTGTGAGTTCGAGCCCCGCGTCGGGCTCTGTGCTGACAGCTCAGAGCCTGGGGCCTGTTTCAGATTCTGTGTCTTCCTCTCTCACTGACCCTCCCCCGTTCATGCTCTGTCTCTCTCTGTCTCAAAAATAAATTAAAAAAACGTTAAAAAAATAATGAAACTTAAGTATGAGAACTTAAATAGGAAACTCCATGTTAAGAGTTACGCAGGAGTATAGGCATTTGGGAGAGTCCATGAAAAAGTTTATTTAGTAAGCAGAAATTTCGATAATGGCTCATAAGTCTAGCTAATGCTGATTATTGAATTGCCTTGAATTTGTTACGTGGAAAGTGCTCCTTAAAGAAAATAAACCAAAGTCAGTTGCAGATATGTTTACAAATGTCCGTTAGATTCAGCCAGATGGATCTTAGTAGATACACCATTGATAAAAAAGGAGTACCACAGGGGCGCCTGGGTGGCTCAGTCGGTTGGGCGTCAGGTCATGATCTCACAGTGTGTGAGTTCAAGCCCCCCGTTGGGCTCTGTGCTGATAGCTCAGAGCCTGGAGCTTTGGATTCTGTGTCTGTCTCTCTCTCTGCCCCTCCCCTGCTCATGCTCGCTCGCGCTCTCTCTCTCTCTCTCTCTCAAAAAACATTAAAAAACCCAAAAAACATTAAAAAAAAATTAAGAAAAAAAGAGTATCACAGAAGCATCACAACAGGAGCAGACTTCAGACTTAATATTCAGTTAAACGTGGGCCAGAGAAAATAATTTTATAGGAGAGAAATTACAAAATAGGGTCTTATTTTATTTTATTTATTTTTTTTTAAATGTGTGTTGATTTAAAGAGTCTTCAAAAATAAAATTTTCAGGGGCGCCTGGGTGGTGCAGTCGGTTGAGCGTCCGACTTCAGCCAAGTCACGATCTCGCGGTCTGTGAGTTCGAGCCCCGCGTCGGGCTCTGGGCTGATGGCTCGGAGCCTGGAGCCTGTTTCCGATTCTGTGTCTCCCTCTCTCTCTGCCCCTCCCCCGTTCATGCTCTGTCTCTCTCTGTCCCAAAAATAAATAAAAACGTTGAAAAAAAAATTTTTAAAAAAATAATAATAAAAAAATAAATAAAATTTTCAGGATGTCTGGGTGGTTCAGTCAGTTAAGTGTCTGACTCTTAATTTCCGCTCAGGTCATGATCTCATGGTTCGTGAATTTGAGTCCCATGTCAGGCTCTGTGCTGACAGCATGGAACCTGCTTGGGATTCTCTCTTCTCTATCTGTCCCTCCCCTACTCCCCCCCCCCCCCCCCCCCAAATAAATAAACATTTTAAAAGTTTTCAAAAGATAAACGTGTCCGGAACATGGCTTTTTGTTGTTGTTTTGTTTTGTTTTGTTTTGTTTTTTAATGTTTATTTTTGAGAGAGAGAGAGAGTGCATGAACAGGGGAGGGGCAGAGAGAGGAAGACACAGAATCTGAAGCAGGCTCCAGGCTCCGAGCTGTCAGCACAGAGCCCAATGCAGGCCTGAACCCACAAACCACAAGATCATGACTTGAGCTGAAGTCGGTCACTGACTGAGTTACCTAGGTGCCCCAGGAACATATGGTTCCTAAAGTATGTGAAAAAAAAATCCTAGAGTAAGTGACTGTTTATTAATACTGCATGGCTCTTTTGCCCTCGGTATGTGAGAATGTCCAAGATTGGATTAAAGTCTTCAAAGCTTGGGCTTCTTTCTCTTACCTTTTTTTTTTTTTTTTTTAATTCCTGATTCAGAATGTGAATGGTTGGGGGAGGGGGGTGGGGGGTGATTGTGTCTATCTGTGTGATGTGTGTGTGTCCCCATCAAATCATGATAGAGTGTAAAGGACAGAGATTGAGTCAAGGGGGATTTGAATTTAAGTTCTTGTGCTTCAATAGTGAGATCTTTGAACAAGTTAATCTCTAAGCCTTAGTTCCTTACCTGTAAACTAGGTCTAATACTTAACTCAAGATTGAGGATTAAAGAGCATGTGAAGATCACTTTAGAAAAGGTGACACTTAAAACAGAATCTTAGTTCCTTGCCAAATCTTAAAAAAGAAAAATCCAAAACCCAGACCTTTTTCAGAGATTACTTTAGTCTTTTGTGCAAAGGGAATATCTTTAATTTTTAAATTGGGGTACCCAAGGGGGAGGGTCGCCAGGGAGCTTTGAATATGATACTGTTGCTGTGAATCCAGATGGGCTCAGGACAGTAAGACTTTGTGTACAAACCACTTTGTTTTTCAGAGTTAAATTGCAGTTTAAGAATCTTTGGCAGCCAGTAACTTTTCCCCCTTTGCACTTGGGATGGTGCAATATTTATAGATCTACTCAGAAAACTAAAAATTTCATGTTTAATTGCAAATGGAAAATTTAAGCTGCCATATTCATTTGTTCAAACATTCGGAAAGTAAATACCAGTAACGACTAGACACAGATGAACGAGACAAATCCATATGGCTCTCAGAATGAACATTTTGAAGTGAGTACTTGTAGGTCTGCACACTCACTTCCTCTGTTGAGATGCCATCTTTTTCATGGGGCCACAGTATAAAGGCTCCTGACATAGGTTAAATGGGATGGAAGGTACTTCCTATCAGTGAATACTTAACTGTCGGTGAAAGAGGGACATCTCTATTTGGAGTTTTTTTTAGGATACCTGTAAACTCATTAAATCCTTTCACCTGGAATAGAAGAAGTTAAAAGTTCTGTTTATGGATTTCTCATTATTAGACAACAGTATTGCATGAGTTGTAGAGAAGTAGTTTTCAGGTTTCCCTAAACTGGTAGATTTATCAGTGACTAGCAATGTTCACATTGTGTGCAAGAGATCCGTGTGACAATCGCCAATCCAAGTATTTGCTTGAAATGGTTAAAATTCTTGAACTCAGTTGCCTGAAATAGAGTAAAATCACCATCTTCAGAAACTTGAAGAACTAAGATCTTTGAGATTAGACTTAGTACTTAAAGTCCTGGGAAACTAATTTTGTGAAGCAGTTTAAATATATTACTATTTTTACTGCTTCCTAATCCATGAAGTGTCTTGGTATGAAAGCCATTAAACTCCTCAGAAGAAGGTTGAGAGTACATAATGGTATTACTTCCAGTGATCTGAATACTGGAAAAGTGATTGAGACTAAATGTTAGACTGACCATGCTTATTCTTACAGTGAGTTTTCACAAGAATGAATGCAATGTTACTAGTGCTTGCTATTTAACAACAGAAATGACGAAACAAGAGTCTCTCAGAGAATTGAGACTAATTTGTTAATTTTTCATGGTTCCAGTTAACCAGAAAAGAAAACAAAAGCAGGGAGGAGGAACAGAAGTTGTCTAGGCTTTGTAACTGCTGGCTTGTTACACTTGACTTCCAAGCAGAAAGCTCTCCAAGGCCAGACCCCCAGCTCTGAGAGGTCTCCAGTTAGCTTCCTCAATGCAAGTTCAGCTGGTGGTGGTTTGACCATAATTATTACCTTTTCCCCTTAAAAATCAAATCACCTCCTTTCTCCCTTGAATGCAGCGTGATATAAAAATAGACACTTAAGCAGAACTTTATAGTCCTTTATAAATGTTAGCATCTTCCTAATCTCAGAATGTCAGGAGAGTTGTATATTAGCAGAGAATGCTTGTTTGCTAGCAAACTGTAGAAAAACAGATTCTAGTTGGGCAAACAAGCTGAAATTTTTCCTCCTGTAGTCCTGAAAACACTATAGCACTTCTTTAGGACTGGAGCTAATCTGTAGAATTTAGATGTCAGATAGTGTTTGTGCTAGGCTCCAGTTTTTAGGGGAATAGTTTAAAGTACAGTACAGTGTGATTCAATTGGGTCCATAAGAGACTGAAAACAGTAAAAGTGTTTGCATCAGTAAGACTACCAGTATATTAAGCAGAATCCATACTCACTGCACATATGTAAATATGCATGCTAGTCAGTGCTATTGTACAAAGGTGAAGATAATTTTGTTAAGCAATTTTGTTACTGAAAACTTGATTTGGGATGCCTGGGTGGTTCAGTTAGTTGAGTGTCCGACTCTTGATTTCAGCTTTGGTCATGGCTCTCATGGTTCACGGGATTGGGCACTGCATAAAGTGTGGAGTCTGCTTGGTATTCTCTCTCTGTCCCCCAGCCCCCTCGCTCCCCCTTAAAAAAAAAAAAAAAAAGTCATTCCACAACAACTCTATTTCCCAAAAATTACGTTCAGTGTGTATTCTTCTCCCACAAGTCTATAGTCCTGTTTTGTTAAAGTATTTCTTTTTACCCTGGAATACCTTAGTCTTTAGGATTTGGCACAGTTGGATAAGTATCCCCAGTATGTATCCATTTTACTATCTATTTGGGAAGGCACTAAGTATTAAAAACTCCTTGAAGGTTAGCAACATCTCCGCCTATTTTAGTACTGAAGGCATAGTTTTGGATACTCCTTTTCCTTTCTAAGTGCAGTCTGTCTGCAAACACCACTTAATCCCAAGCCATAAGTAATCACTTTTCTCTGGCTTTGAGCCTTTCTTGTCCTCTTTTTCCAATTTTTTTTTTTTCTAGACTGGAGAAATTTACGTTTTGCTTATTTACTAGGAAGTGTGTAAGAGCACGATCTCATCCTGTGTGGACAGTACAGATGCTTTCAACAAATGTTTAAATTGTGAAGTGGGAACCCCTCTCTCTCCTAGCTTATTTGCTGGTTGAAAATCCAGTGAGAAAAATTGAGAGTTTTACACTAAGTTTTCTTTCTTTTGTAAATATTTTATTTTTTTAATATTTAAAAATATTTATTCATTTTTGAGAGAGAAAGTGAGAGCGAGCACGGGGGAGGGGCAGAGAGAGAGGGAGACACAGAACTCGAAGCAGGCTCCAGACTCCAGGCTGTCAGCCCAGAGCCCAACGCGGGGCTTGAACACAATGGTGAGATCATGACCTGAGCCAAAGTCGGACGCTTAACTGACTGAGCCACCCAGCCACCCCTAAAGATTTTATTTTTAAGTAATCTCCACACCCAACATGGGGCTGGAGCTCACAGCCCCAAGATTGAGTCACCTGCTCCACCAACTGAACCAGCCAAGCGCGCCTGCACTAACTTTTCATTGTTGTGGAGCTAAAATGCTTAAGAATCACCTGGGAGTACTTGGTAAAAATACATATTTCTAGGCCTAAACCTCTTAAGTTGATTCTGTAGTGGCACAGACTGAGAAATCTGCATTTTTAATACATATCTAACAATCCTGGATGATTCTGATTAATACATGAGACCACAGATCATCTTTGGAGAAACTGATCTATCTGGACTTTACTATCTTACTTGTGTTAAGATGTATGTTTTTGCTTCATTTGTTCAGGGTACTCCATTGGTTAAGCTGTTCAGTTTATGGGATTTTTTAAGGACCAGAACAGTGTTTTTCAGTATATGTTTATAAAAGGATTATATTTATCCTACTCTAAATACCTTCTTTCAACGAGTAATTCACCTAAATAGTAGAGATAGTTAACTGACTTTGCAGCTGTTTTCCTATTTATCTCATCAGAATCCTAATTCTTTCTCCTCCTTCCATGTTTAACAAGCCGTTCGATCCTGATGTCATCTTTTAGGATTGGGTGACTAAGCAAAGCACAAAGAGCAAGAGGTTGTTTTCATACTAATATCCCCAAAATGGTTAAGACAGGGACTTTTAGAAGGTAAGTGGAGGTATGGGTACAATTTAGTGGTCTTTAGCTACTGATGGCACTGATTGACATGGGAGGATGTGAATAGAGCAGTGGTTCTTCTAGCATGGTTTCCTGATCAGCATCAGCATTGTTTGAGAACTTGTGGGAAATGTAAATTATTGGGCTCATCCAGACCTACTGGCCTAAATTCTTGAGAGTGGGGGCTTAGCCATCTAGGTTTTAACAAGCCAATCAGGTGATATGATATGCACTAAAGTTACAAAACCAGTGGAATAAAGTAAGACTTAAAATTCACCCTTCTGTTGAGCCTCACATTTTTATTTTATTTTTTAACTAAAAAAAAATTTTTTTTAGCCTCACATTTTTAGGAGGAATGAAAGTTGACAAAGTCCACATGCTTACATGCTTGAAATCTAGACTTTGGAGTTAGATAAACTTGGTTAGCTGGGTGGTCTTAAGCAAGTCACAACTCTGATCTTAGTTTCTCATCTGTAACAGTAGGGATAATAGCTATCTCAGTCATATGAGAGGACATTTAATAGTATCTGGTACTATTATATACCCAAGGTCAAATAATTGACAAGAATAAGATAAGTTGATCAAAATAAGCTTTTAGTCTTGACATTCATATGAAGCTTAGAACTAATTTTGTGTAGTAATTCATCCTCTTAAGCAGTATTCCATTTTTTTTTTTTACAAAGCCCATGGCTAGGCCTCCGTACTTATTCATGTGCTTCCTTATAGTTTTGAAGTTGGAGTAATTCATAACTGAAGCGTAAAAAGGAGCCTGTTAAATGATTAGCACTAGAAAGTGTTCTTCAGAAGAAGAAATACATGTATTCAGGCTTAGTCTTTCTCCAGCTAGTTGCCCAGAGAATGGCCTGTGCATTTCAAGCGTGGTCAATAGTGATACTCTAGACAAAGAGGGCCCCTTAGTTGAATTGGTGATAGGATGCATGAAACCACTGCATCAACACCCTTGACTCCTTTATGGGTAGACAAGGTGTGGACTTGTGCTTCTTGGTTGAATTAGTAATAGGATGCATGAAGCGGTGCATCAGTACACTCAAGGTGTGGACTTGGGTGCATTTTTTAAAAATTTTTTATTTATTTTTTTAATTTATATCCAAGTTAGCATATAGTGCAACAGTGATTTCAGGAGTAGATTCTTAATGCCTCTTACCCATTTATCCCTTCTCCCCTCCCACAACCCCTCCAGTAGTCCTCTGTTTGTTCTCCATATTTAAGAATCTCTTACGTGTTTGTCCCCCTCCCTGTTTTTATATTATTTTTGCTTTCCTTCCCTATGTTCATCTGTTCTGTGTCTTAAAGTCCTTATATGAGTGAAGTCATGATATTTGTCTTTCTCTAATTTCACTTAGTATAATCCACATAGTTGCAAATGGCAAGATTTCATTCTTTTTGATTGGGACTTGGGGGCATTTTGAGGCCCATGCCTGTTGTAAACAAAGGCAACTTAGGCTGAGCTGTGGATTCCTATGTAGCATAGACAGGAGGTTTATAGTCACTTTTACTATTTCCCAAGCATTAAGAGCTCACTTAATAGAAGCAAAGGAGGACAAGCCTGCAGGAATGGGCCTGTCCTAATTGAGTTGCCTGAGAAGGTACATTTTCAGGTTAGACAAGTCCTTTTTCCCTTTTAAGTTCTGCCTCTTGGGAAAGAAGAAGCATTTTCAGTGCAGGGATGTCCTTGTGAAAACATGACTCACTGCAGAAGAGTATATGAAATATTATAAATGCCAATTTTAAGGGTCTTGTAACTGGTTAATTACTTTCAGAGGCAGGAGTAAACCTTTCTAACTTTGTCTTGTATTTAGACAACACAGGTGAGTTAGTAAAATGGGATTTGTTTGTCATACTCCTTATGCTTAAAATAATAGCTCTATCTAGCTTTGACTTACACCTCAGTGGACTGATCCCTTAGTTGAAATCTTCTCTAGGCAGCACTCATTGAGGCCCTGATTCTCCAGGGACTCTGCAGAAGTGTCCTGCTTTTGAGATGGCCAGTTTAGCCAGGAAAACTTTCGGCTGGCCTTAAGAAAACTACACAGTATAGTACCTTGCCATGTAGGGAAAAGGCCCTTGATTGGCCTCCAGCAGAGGACTTGGTGGTGGGGTAGTGTTGGGACAAGGAAGTCTTAATCCTGGCCTCGTCAGGTGTGACCAGAGCAAATCACACAACATGGTGCCTTATGTTCTTCTACCAGTAAAAGGAAGAAGCTGTTGACTTGGATTCAAGCTTTTCAGTCAACACTGTCCAATAGAACTTGCTATCATGATGGAAATGTTCTGCATCTGTGCTGTCCCATATAGTAGCTGCCAGCCAGATGAGACTATTGAGTCCTTGAAATGTGGCTAGTGTGACCAAAGAACTTAAAAATTTTTTATTTTATTTAAATTTAAAATAGCTACATGTGGCTAGTGGCTGCCATAATTGGACGACACAGCTTAATTTTTTTTAAGTTTATTTATTTTGAGAGAGTGCTAGGGGGGAGGGGCAGACAGAGGGGAAGAGAGAAAATCCCAAACAGACTCCGTACTGTCAGTCTGGAGCCTGACTCAGGGTTCAAACCCACAAACTGAGACCATGGACCTGAGCTGAAATCAAGAGTCAGACGCTTAAAACTGACTGAGCCACCCAGGTGTCCTTGACAGCACAGCTTCAGATAAAATTTAGATAAGAGCAAAGAGATTCAGGTTTTCCTTGGAATATAGGTGATTGGGGCACTTGGAAAAATCCGAAAGTGGTGTGAATTTGATGAGTGTGAGTAACAAGTCTTCCTTCTGGATATCTACATTGCCTTATCCTGGGTGACCTAAGAGGACTTAATGACTGGTACATACAGTTGTGTTTACAAGAACAGCTGGGAGTTTAGGCAGCTTTCCATTTTACTTGACCCCTTTAGTGCTACACAGAGATGAACATTTAAGGTCCTTTGGATTGAATAAATTCTCATTTTATCTCAGCAGCCTTATGAGATAAGTCGTGTCTATTTTTGTAGCTAACAAAACAGATTAACTTACATTTTATATACACCTTTATGGATCATTATTCTTTAAAATGGTTGGTATTCAACTTAATTTGAAATTGCAAGCTTTTAGCATGTTGTTATAACAAGAAGTTAATTTGTTAAGTTGTAGTCAGTTAAATAAGTGAATGACTATAAGTGGTGGAAAATCTAAAATTGTACAGATAGGAGTGCCTTGCTGGCTCAGTTAGAACATTCAACTATTGATCTCATGCTGGGGGTAGAGTTTACTTTAAAAAAAAAAAAAGTACAATCAAACAAATAGCACCAAGAGGTTAACTCACTCAAGGTGTTGGCTATAGTAAAAACAGATCAAAACTCAGTTTCTACAACTTATCTGGGAGTCTTCCTCTCATTTTCATGCTCATAGTGAATGTAGACTGCATCTCACTTAATATGTACTCTGGCCCGCAGTCAGCTAGACAATATTAGTCCAAGGGCTCAGAGTGGGGTTGTAGCCTTGGCCACTGTGAGGACCACTGACAATAGTGGACATGTGAAGTCTCAGAGAACAACTTGGGTAAAATGCTTAAAAAGCAGGGACAGATCCATTTTCTTTCAGCTTTAGCTTCAAATTATGGTCATTTATTTTTGAAGTGGGAAGAGGAAATGGACTAGGGATGAAATAAATAACAGATATTTGAACATTTACTGTCTCCACTTTACTTTTGAAGAAACTGAGACTCAAGGCTGTGTAGTTTGTATGAAAGCCACAGAGCTGGGAGGCTAATTTAGGCCTACCTGATGCCACAACCTGAGTTCTTAAATGTGTCAAAAAAAGTAAAGGGGAACCTGGGTGGGTGACTCCATTGCCTGCTGGGAACTCTGGGCTGTAGTGGAGCTACCCATATAGTATCAGACTGTGGGCTCTCAAAGACTCCCCTTAATTTACAGTGGATTTTTACCAGACTAATATCATTGACTAGTAGGCTTTGCTGAACTTCCCTATTAAGGAAAGTCTGCCTGCCTGTGCAGCAAAGACCCCACGGTAATTTCTTTTTTAGCAGATTGGCTTGTACTTGGATCCAGTTATTCCAGAAATCAGTAAAACTTCTTTCTGAGTACTAAAGAAAAAGGTTCTTTTTGTTAGCCAAGGATTAACTAGACCCCTCACTTCCACCGCCCCCCCCCCCCCCCTTTTTGAAGGATCCTGAAGTCTGCTTATTTACAAAGGAATTTCATCAGAGTTGGTTAGCAATATGTGAACAAGTTAAGATGTTCCTACTTCAAGGGGGATAAATAACAAACTAACTTTCTGTTTAAGAAGCAGGATTAGCAGTGGGCTCAGCATTGGCCTCCCCTTCAGTGTTCTCATTCATGCAACTCCATCTAGTTATGCAGAGCGGGAGTAGATTTTAACCGCTTTTAAATCATATTGCTAATGACTCTTAGCCCATTCATGGGTTGTTTGAAGGAAGGAGAGAGGTGGGAGTGGGGTTTAGTGTGAATATCCTTTAGGAGAAAGCTTAGGAATTAGAGAGAGGTTGCAAGTAAAGGTAAGGAGGATATTCTTCACTTACACACTGACCTTGAGAAAGGCACCTCTCTTCACAGGGTACGTTGGAGCTAGTTTCAAAAAGAATTAAATACACCTGAAACTAATTTTATTTATTATATTTATTTCTTCTGAGAGAGAGTGTGAGTGGGAGGAGGGGCAAAGAGAGAGAGGGAGAGAATCTGACAGCACAAAGCCTGACGTGGGAGTTGAACTCATGAACCGTGATCATGACCTGAGCTGAAATCGAGTCGGACGCTTAACTGGCTGAGCCACCCAGGCGCCGCCCCCCCCCTTTTAAATTTATTTTCAATTTATTTTATTGAAACTAATTGTATATGTCAGTTATACCTCACTTTTAAAAAGAGGTTATTTCATGACACAGGAAAATTCTATGAAATTCATATTTTGGTGTCTATAGCTAAAATTTTATTGCAGTCTGTGTTCATCCATTTACATATAATCTGTGGCTGCTTTTGTGCTACAGTGGCATAGTTGAGTACCTGTTGCAGGAATCGAACGGGGTGCAAAGCCTAAACCACTTTACCACCCATCCCTTTAAAGAAAAACTTTGCTGATTGTTGCATTGGTGAGTAGTCTCAGATGCTTACCTGACTGAATGTATGTATCACAGGAAGCTCACAAGACTCTTTCCATATTACTTGGTAGCCTCTAGCCCCCAAAGAAATCTGTATAAGCCAAGTGTCAGAAGTTTATTGTGAACTTGCAGCTTCTTTAGGTCTTAATCCATTTTTTTCTTACTCATTTTCCCAACAGAGTCCTACTGGCCAGACTCAGGTTACCTGTTTCTCTAAGCATGGCTCTGCCCAGTGATGTCTAAACAACAAAGAAAATTTCTGTTCTAAAGAACTTGACTGTCTTACTCCTTATGTAAGCTGTGTCACCCCTTATGTAGCTCTTCCTCTCAAATAGGGGCTGGGAGAGTAGCAGGTGAAAACAGCCTCTTTACTTCCTCAGTTGTAGAGACTCTATTCTTAGCTGCGAACGAATGAATGAATAAATGAATCAATTCCCCAGGGACTGACTCAGCACCTTGTGCCTGCCTTTTAAAGGCACTGAAACCCAATTGAAACAGAAACTGGAAATAAAATCAGTAGCATGTCTATTATTGCAGGTGGCTGGTGTTTGGTATTATTGCTCAGAGGACCAAGAAACAACAAGGCAGAATTTTTCAAAATAGGATTCTGGACAATGTAGATGATAGTCACCTGGAGAGTTTGTGTTAAACTCTACATAATCTGGGGATGATATAAGTCCCAGGTGTTAGGAAAGTTTGAGAACCACTGCTCTCAAGCATTCAATTTTTTTCTTTTTACCTTAATCCGTTTAAACTAAAACAATTTTTAAAGGTCATAGAATTCTTTGGACTGCAAGTGTAGGCGTCAGTAGAGGTCATTTTACAGATTGGGAAACAGACCAGAGCAGAGAAATAAATTAAGGACCCCATTAGGACATTGCATAAAGGACACTCAGAGTTGCTCTAAGAATTGAGTTTTTAAATATGTCATTTAGTTCTCAGCATAATAATAATGTGAGCAGCCTGTTCTGGACCCTGATTGTGTCTAGAAACCACAGCTCAGAAGACCTTATAGTTAATTAGGTAACATACTTTTTTTGAAGACAATTTGGTGGTCCTATCGCTGAAATCTGAGTTCTTTAAAAATTTTTTTTAATGTAATTAATTGGGAATGAGAACCAGAGGAAGAGAGGAAGATGAACTTGAATTTAAGGAGCATAATGGAAGGAAGGAGTAGGATGGGAGAGAAGGTTGTAAAATAAGTTAAAATAGGGTGCATAGACAGGAAGAGCCTGAAAAGACAGATTAAGGTAATTGTAGTGTTGTAAAAGCATAAAAGGAGTCCAAGAAACTTAAATGCGGAAGTAGACTGACTGGAAGAAAAACATCCTCTGACCATTTAACCCCTTTTTTGTGTGGGATTGAGGCCTAAAGCAAACCAGTTGGATGCTTCATTTGTGTCTTTTTCTTGACAAGCTCCTTAAAGGCAACATCTGGCCACTAACAGAGTTGCTGATGTTTAAGAACCACAGCAGGTCTCTTAAGGGTTTTTAAGTCAATGTGTAGCATTTCTTCTGAATATGTAGATACTTTGGGAAATGTGAAAGGTTTTAGAGATTTGAAGTTGTGTTGCTGATAAAAGAAGTTGAAAATACGAGATGTCTATCTTTGAGCATCTCTGGGTTATTTGTTTATTTTTTATTAAAAATTTTTTTTTCCTAATGTTTATTTTTGAGAGAGAGACACAGAGCTAGAGCAGGGGAGGAGCAGAGAGAGAGGGAGACATAGAATCTGAAGCAGGGTCCAGGCTCTGAGCTGTCAGCATAGAGCACGACGCGGGGCTTAAACTCACAAACTGTGAGATTGTGACCTGAGCCGATGTTGGATGCTTAAACAGACTGAGCCACCTAGGCGCTCCAACTCTGAGTTTTTTTAATGCAGTGTACTTCTGAATTTCTGATGATGAAGTATTACCAAGTATTGAATATTGAGGAGAAAGACACAAGCAATTTGCAAAATAATCGGTAAGATTTATTTAAGTTTGACCCAAGTCTGTGACAAAAGGTCTTGTATATATACAGTACACATTTGGGGAAAACAAATACAAATGATAATTTGACTTTAAAAATTGGAAATGTTACTAGTCCCTTCCTTCATTCTTGATTTGCTTTAGAGCTGAATTCTCCCAACATTTTTCTTTTAAATTCCAGAGTTCTTTGAGCTTTTAGCCAGAACACCATCTGTCCTCCTTACTTTGAAAGGCTGTTAACTATGCCCTGGAATTTTGGAAATGTTCTCATTGAGAATTGCTGTAAAATAGTGATAAGGACTCTTCTGTGGGCTACAGATTTAAATCGGCCACTATTAGGATGGATCACAGAGCAGGTTTCCCAGGTTGAAACCAGATTACCATTGGTAAAGTCTGAATTTAGAGAGCTGGGGGGGAGGGAAGGGTAGAGTTCTTGCACCCCTCAGTTATTTTTCCTTCCTGCTTTTAGTTTGGCATTAAGTTCCTGGGGAGATTCACACACCCTTGATACTGACCACACTCCCGGATACCAGTCTTTTATCACCAAAACCAGCTTGTTATCTGTCCTAGACAAACTTTTAAAGTGCTGGCACATACTGGGTATAGAGTATTAAGTAGAAGTGTTGATTTTATTTAAACTCCAGCTTCTGGAGATGTGGTATCCATAGGTTTGAAAGTGAGGGAGCAAGGAGAAGATGCAAGGATTTATCCCAGTAAACGTGATTTAATAAATGAGCAGCAGGTGATGACTATCTTCTTTAGAAAATTAATTTCTTTGGGGTGTCCGGGTGGCTCAGTCAGTTAAGCATCCAACTCTTGATTTTGGCTCAGGTCATGATATACTGGTTCTGTGAGTTCACGCCCCAAGTTGGGCTCTGCACTGAGGTTCAGTGCTGAGCCTCCTTGGGATATTCTCTCTCTCTCTCTCTCTCTCTTTCTCTCTCTTTCTCTCTCTCTCTCTCTCTCTCTCTCTCTCTCTCTCTCTGCCACTCCTTCATGCTCACTTGCATGTGCGTGCGCACTCTCTCAAAATAAATAAACTTAAAAAAAAATTTCTTCACCCCGTGCTTTCACCCAAATGATTCCAGTGCCCACCTTCCTAACGCAGTGGTTGTATATTTATGTATCATCTCTGATGAGGTTATCTTTGGCAAAGTTGTATTGTGACTGCCTCCTTGGGGAGGGCAGCTTTTGGTTGAATAGCTATTCCTCATCCCCATCCTTCATACACTTGATGACTGTCTTTGGAGGAGGAGCCCATCATATTATACAGCTGCATTAAGTCTCAAAACTTGTCATTAAAGGTCATCGAAAATGAGGTCTGGCTCAAAACATGGCAAAGAGCTCTTTATACCAGAAAAGTCTCTGCCTTTGTTTACAAGGAAGCAGAGGACTCTTCTCTCCTGCCCTGATCTGATTACCCTAATAGTTTAGGAGAATGGTGGAGTGGTAAATGCTTTTTAAGGTCATGGAATAGTTGACAAAATGATCAGTAACATTTGCCAATTCCTTAGCCTTTTCTCATAGTGTAAATGTTTATGCTTGAGTTGAATAGTGATTGCATTAGAGACCCTGAGCAGAATAAGCTTGGCAAATACTGTTAGCCACCTACTGATTGCAGCTAAACTAATGCAAATGTTTCCATGCAGGTGGTGTTAACTGGTGTTAACATCCCTTAAAACTTGTAGGTTTTTTAGACTTCTGGGTACAGGACTGTTAGAGCAAGTCGGTTTGTTATTTCTTCATAAGTGCTTTTCTTACCTGGATCTGTAGACAGGTAAGAAAATCAGATAAGCTTTTATTTGTCATTGGCTTGTTGTGCAAGATGAATGGGCATGATTGCTGCCTTAAATGCATGTGTAGAGCCTGAACTCTGAGTTATTTGGAATGATTGAGTAGGCTTGATTTAGTTCTATGTAAATTAATCATGAAGAGGGGTCAGTAATAGTTGTATGTAATTGACAGTTTGTAATTTTGTGGCGCTTAGCCAGGAATTCCATTACAACCATACACAAGGAATTTGACTGACTTTTGAGATAAAATAAGGTCACTTAAATATTCTGAACCCCAGTTTCTTCATCTGTAAGAGAGGTGAGTTTATTTACTAAGGCTACAGGTATCTGAGTTGATGATCAACAGAGATTTGAAGCTTAATCACTGACCTGTGCTGCCTTCTTATAGACCCAATAGTCAAGTGATATAAAAAAATATATATATTTATTTATTTATTTTGAGAGAGAGAATGAGCAGTGAGCAAGGGGAGGGCCATAGAGAAAGGGAGAGAGAGAGAGAGAGAGAGAGAGAGAGAGAGAGAGAGAGAGAGAGAATGAATCCCGAACAGGCTCTGAGCTGTCAGCACAGGAACCTTCAGACTCCTGAAGCGTGAAATTATGAACTGAGCCAAACTCAAGAGTTGGACGCTTAACCTGACTGAGCCACCCAGGCACCCCTAGTTAGGTGACTTACCCCAGGTCATACAGTAAGTGGACAAGAATTTGAATCAGCTATTTTTCATTCTGTTAAACTGGTCAGCTTCCTCCAGCTTCCTTCAGATGTTGTCTTCCAGCATTCTGTGCTACTCTGTAACGTCCGTAATCAGCATTAGGGTTTAGCCATGATTTTTTGTGCTTACTGCATCATTCTTGAACATATTTAACCAAAGTCTTTTGGTTTTGTTTTTCATATAATTGTGTGTGTGTGTGTGTGTGTGTGTGTGTGTGTGTGTGTGTGTATCTGGTTTTCTTAATGGGGAATGAACTCTTTCCTTATGCCTGGTTTGACACTGATTTGACAACATGGAGCTGACTCTCTACCTGGTTTCCAAACCTGCAGCTTCATTGTGAGCCTGGGATTAGACCAGCTTTCAGGGACTTGATAAGAGTTGGATTGAATTTTGCTGGACTTACTTGATACTGAAGTTTCTTATTCTTAGGTATTTGGTTTCCTTTCTATCTAAGCAGAAGATTAGGACTCTAAAGCTACAAGAAGTAGGAGTGCATCTATATCTTTTTTTAAGACACTGCTTTTGGAACACATGGCTTTCGAGAGGCAAATTAAATATAACTCTGGAATTTTATTTTTTTAATATGCCCCTTGCAAGAATCAACTCTGTCATTTCCTAGCTGGCAGAAAGTAGATTGCACTTAATTTTTGCTCAGTCATGAAGAAGATGAATTTTTCAGCAAAATCAAACTGTCAGTAATAATTGACAGTTGACTTCAATTGTTCATCTGCCAAGAATGCCCTCTCTCCTTCTACTTTCCTAACCCTTTTGCCTTTAGTAAGACTTAGGTCACACACTGCCTCCTCCAGGGAGCCTAAGTTTACTCCTCACTGCCCTCTTGGACCCTGGCTCTTTATTTCTTCTTGTTCTATGGTTGTTTCCCCTCATCATTCTACTTTTCACTTGGAAACAAAGGAGTCATTAAGCCTTGTTTCAGTTATTTTTACTCTTTTTTTTTTTTTTAAAGTAGAGAAACAGCACATGTGTTCAAGCTGGGGGGAGGGGCAGAGGGGGAGAGGGAGGGAGGGAGATTCTCAAGCAGGCTCCATGCTCATCATGAAGCCTGACCCGGGGCTCCATCTCATGACCCCAGGATCATGACTGGAACTGAAACCAAGGGCTGGATACTCAACCAACTGAGCCACCCAGGCACCCCCAATTATCTTTACCTTTAAGACTCTTTTCAAAATGTCCATAAATTAAGTAATTCTACTGCTTTACTACCCTTAATGAAAGATAGCAGGAGGGCAGTAAAGTAGAAAATTCTGCCATCAATTAAGAGATGGGGAGGTCATGACATCCATATGTTTCATGTGTAGACTGGGGAAAATGTCTATTACCTTTATAAAAAGTTTGCATAGTTTCTGAATATGAGCATCATGATGCAATAAAAACACTGTTGCTTTAATGTTAATCATTTGACATTTGAGATTTTTGGGGTTAAACAAAATTTAATCTATTTTAGCAAGTCTCAAATTTAAAAAGGTTTTCTCTGCCTTCACGTATGCATGGAGCGGCATAAATTTTCTTTCTTCGGAGTGTGTCTTCAGGCTGAATTCCTAGATACGGGTTGCTGAGTTAAAAGAAGTTGTGTATAAGTTAGTTTTGTTAGACATTGCCAAATTCCCCCTCCACAGAGGTTAATGTACTATGTGCACTTTTAAGATGTTAAAAGAGGCAAAAATGTGTCTCAGATTTGAGGAAATTGGCACCACCCAGAGTTGTAAAAACCAGAGATGACATGTGAAGCCTACTAACTTGCATGGAGAACTCACCTAATAGGAGATAGCTATTAATATTATCTTCTATGAAACGGCGAGAATATTTTCTTAGAAGAGTCATAAGAAAATTGAATAAAACTGTGTTTCTGAGTACTCTAGCATGGTTCTGGCACATATATTAGTGCCCCTTTTTTCTTGCTTGCTTTGGGCCGTGGTTGTTTGGCTCCATGTCTTAAATATCTTACTAGATTGTAAACTCCTTGAGGGTTGAGCTCATGTCTGATGAATCTTCAGCAGGACGCTTTGCATTTAATAATATATTAAAAATGGTTGTACCTGAATTAACCCTAAGAATATAATTCTGAATCTAGTAGTAAAAGATTTCCTTTTCTTTTGCACACGAACCATCAAATCCTTATGTTATGCTAGCCAGCAACTTATCCTGAGAATTATGTCCTGAGGACACACAGGTATTTTCCTCTTTTGTCATTTGGAAGTGTCTTTACTTAAAATCTTTATTAACTTTAAGGAACACCTTAGATAATATTGGCAAGAGATGTTGACTGCTATTCTGTTTGTTCATTTACTTATCTGTCTTTATAACTCCAGTGAAGTCAGTGAAAGGAATTAGCAGTTAGCCTGTTTCCTCAAGGCTGCCTTCTTTCAGGGGTCATCCCCCCATGTCTTCTCAAAATTTTTAATGCTAGCCTTTGGAACAGTTTTTGTCAAGTTATTAGGTGACCTGACTTTACAACCAGTGAGGTTTTCTAGGGATTTTATATGTAGTGGTTTACATCTTACATTTCTAATCTATCAGTCAAGTTCAACACCATTCTTTTTGCATTAACATATGCTTAAAGTGGCAAGATCCTTTCTCTAAAACATTTTTTTTAACGTTTATTTATTTTTTGGGGGGACAGAGAGAGACAGCATGAACGGGGGAGGGGCAGAGAGAGAGGGAGACACAGAATCGGAAACAGGCTCCAGGCTCTGAGCCATCAGCCCAGAGCCCGACGCGGGGCTCGAGCTCCCAGACCGCGAGATCGTGACCTGGCTGAAGTTGGACGCTTAACCAACTGCGCCACCCAGGCGCCCCTCTCTAAAACATTTTAACAGTATCTATTCTTAGATGAATTCCAGTTAAGGGGAAGGGGTACATACTTATTGAAGTGATCTTTAAGCCCTTTAGTCTGCTTTCTATAAATATTTTCACCATGAGGGACATAGATCAGTTTGCCCTTATTGGCTTCACTTTTTCACTTACTGGCTTCTCTTCTGACCAACATCTGTAGTTGGATGGTCTACTGTTACCCTAAGTATAATATGACTTGAGTTAGTTTTATCATTTCTCCATTCTTCCCCCTGACCCCCATCTTCGTTCTGCACAGCTTTCCTGTGTCTGTGAAAGCACCTTGTTCCCCTAATCACCTACACCCAGTCTTTGAGTTCTCTTTGACTCTTCCTCTGAATGTATTTACTATACACAATCTATGGAGTTCCTGGAACTGGGTTCTATTCCCATTTTCTTCAGCATGCTTTTACATTTTCCCTTTCTTTCTCCACTCCTTGCTGTCACTTTTTCCTAGACTGCTTAAAAAACCATTAGCTAGTTATTTTGATTTTACCTTTCCATTCATGTTGCCCTTCAACTAATCTTTTTTAAGTATGGCTTTTATTTTGTTCCTTTTGTGCTTGAAGTGGTTCCCTGTCACCCTTAGAGTAGGACACCTGGCTCATGGGTTAATGTTATCTATCAAACTTTTCTCTCTCTGCTCCTTAACACAAATCCTTTCTTGGGCCAAGCTAGTCTTCTTCTTGTATCCTTATGTCATAAAAAAGTAAGGGATTGGAAGGGAAGAAGCTTAAAGATAGTGTTCAGCTTTTTATTATTAAAACTTTCAAACATGAACAGCAGTAGAGAGAGTAGTATAATGAACTCCATGTATCTTACACCCCCACTTCAGTAACTCAACTTTTTGCCAATCTTGTTTCATCTTTCCCCGTATCCCCCTGATTTTTTTTCTTGCCTTGAGCATATTTTAAAGCAAATTCCAGATAGCATTTACCTGGAAGTACTTCTGTATGCATCTGTAGAGGTTATTTATCAATTTACCTGGTGTAGATCATCTCTATAGTTTCTCTGTCAGTTGGTAATTATGTTTGTTTATACACTGTTGATGTTCTGCAGGTGTCTCATTTTACCTCTCTGTCAGTTCTCCTCGGAGGACCCAGCCTGCCATGTGGAGCTATACTATAGCCATTCACGTATTTGAAGTTGTCATATATTAGAGTTTCTGGTACCTGTCATGTCACACATAGCACAGTTTGAGCATATGATCAATACGATAGATATGTAATAACGTCTTTTGAAATTAAGGCACTTGGTTTTATATCTTTGACCTGAGTCTTATTTATATCATTGGATTATTAGCTACAGCCTTAAGTTTCTTACCAGACATTTTAGTTACGAGTTTTTAGATTAGCAGTTGCTTTAAAAGACCTGACCTGGCTTTAAAATCAGTTTTGAAGTTTTGTGCCCTTAAAAAGATAATGTTATTGGCAGAATAGTTCCCTGAAACCTACCTGGAATTACTTTCAGTTCATCTTTTACTTAGTTTCCTTTTTTCTAAGTTTAGTGCTTTTTAATGAATTAAACTACTTTTTCCTTGTGTATATGAGTATTTGGGAAATCTTGGTGATTTTTAAAAATAGCTTTTATTATATAAGTGATTCATCATGGGAAAAATTGGAAAACAAGGCAAAGAAAGTAACACACAATCTCAGTTTTCTCATAAATTTACCAACCACAGAGAGATACTTTTAACATTTGGGTGTCTGTCTTCTAGTCTTTTTAATGTTGTTTGTTTATGTATGTGTTAACTTATACAGAGAGCAATTAAAAAAAAAAAATATTGTGTCCTTGCCATTACTCTGGCCATAATAGCAGATCCTAATGTTCTGTTTCTTATTTGTTAAATCTGACCCGTAAACAAAATCAAAACACACAGACTTCATTCCAGGTTGTAGTGCTGGTGGCGTGTTTTGTTATTATTGTGGTTTTAACCGTAAGTTGTTAGTTTGGGGCAGACATAATGTGGGTATTTATTACTGTCGTAAACGGGTCACCACCTTTGTGTATTGGATTGACTCAGCATTTTATACTTCTAGACTTGAGACTTCGAGAAGTTAGAGGGTTCTGTGTGCTAAGTGGAAGATTGGGTTTAAGTTCTTTTTTTTTTTTTTTTTTTTGACACCGTATGATTTTATTTTCCCCATCTCTTTGGGATGAGAATTCTTATAGCTAGGGATATGGTCATCAAATTTTTGTTTCTCTAGGGCCTGGCACAGGATAGATGCTTAGTGGATTATGCCAAATGTGGCTTTTTTTGCTGTGAGCCAGGAATGGGATGAGCATGCACATTGCCTGCACATTATTGTTAGTTATCTATTGTTACACAGAACATGTGTTACACAAAACATGTTACCTCAAAGTTTATAGCTTAAAACAACAAACACTTGTTTTCTCATGTAGTTTCTGTGAGCCTGGAATCCCGGAGCAGCTTAGCTGGGTGGTTTTGGCTCAGGGTCTGTCATGAAATTGGAGTTGTCTGGAGACATAACTGAAACTGGAGGACCTACTTCTGAGATTGTTTTCTCTGATGGCTGTTCTTAGAATTTCACTTTCTTACTGCATGGGCCTCTCCACTAGTGTTGCTTGAGTGTCCTAACAGTATGGCACCTGGCTCCCCCCCAGAGCAAGAAGAAAGATCAAGCACCATTCATGACCTGGTGGCAAAAGTCTCATACTGACATTTCCATTTTATCCTGGTTTTTAGGAACGAGTTACCAGATCTAGCCTATACTCAAGGAGAAGAAAATTAGGTTACACTTCTTGAACAGAGAAGTGTCAGAGAATCTGTTGGACAGATTTTAAAAAACCACCACAACATGTTTTGGGTACATAAACTTCCAATTGATTCATATTCAGCATTGGTGTGACCTGACCCCAGTGAGCCACATTTTTAATAGGCCCTTGGAATAATTCTCATATGCAATAAAATTTAAGAGTCACTAACATAAATATGCAGAGAGATACCATGTTCACAGATCAAAAGACCTAATGATTTTTTTATGTCACTTCTCCACATTGTCCTGTGAAAACAAACTTCTCAGCTGTTTTTTTCTTCTTTTTGGAATTTGGCAAACTGAATATAAAACTTTCATGGAAATGCAGAAGACGTAGAGTAGCCAAAACAGTTTTGAAAAAGAACAAAACTACTTTTATAACCCGATATTAGAACATACTGTGAAAAGAAAATTACTGTGAAACTATAGTAGTCAAAATAGTGTGTGTTTGTGTCATAGAGTCCAGAAATAAGACTTAAGATTATGTGGTCACTTCATTTTCAACATATAGGCCAAGGCAGTTCAATGAGGAAAGGGCTATCTCTTTAAGAAACGGCGCTACAGCAACTGGATATCTTTATAATTTTAAAAATGTGCCCTATCCTTTACCTCTGTAAAATTCCTAGGAAAAATTCACAATACATATATCCAGCCAAAAAATTGTAATCTAAAGTGTATAAAGAGCTCTTATAAAACTCAATAAGAGGACATACATGTATATATACATACATATGTGTGTATATGTATACATATACATACATACAGATATGTATGTATATATGTACGTATGTATGTGTGTGAATATATATATTTTTTTAAGTTTATTTTGAAAGAGAGAGCACACATGCACATGGGGAAAGGAGAGAGAGAGACAGAGAGAGAGAGAGAGAGAATCTCAAGCAAACTCTGCACTGTCAGTGTGGAGCCCAGTGCAGAGCTTGAACCCACAAACCGTGAGATCATGACTTGAGCTGAAGTCAGACACTTAACTGACTGAGCCACCCAGATGCCCAAGAAGACAAATGTTTTTAAAATGAGGGAAGGATTCGAAGAGATACTTCACCAAAGAAGATACATGAGTGGCCAGTAAGCATGTGGAAAGATGCCCGTTATTTAATTAGGAAGCTGGATTAAAACAACAGTGAGATACCACTACATACCTGCTAGAATGGCTAAAATTAAAGACAGTACTGAGTGTTAGAGAATTTATAGCAGTTGGAGCTCTTAACGCATATTGGTGGGAATATATAATAGTACAACCACTTTGGAAAACAGTTTGGCAGTTTTGTATAAAGTTAAACATATACTGGGGTGCCTGGGTGGCTCAGCTGGTTAAGTGCCTGACTTCAGCTCAAGTCATGATCTCACAGTTCGTGGGTTCGAGCCCCACTTTGGGCTGTGTGCTGACAGCTTAGAGGCTAAAGCCTGCTTCAGATTCTGTGTCTCCCCCTCTCCATGCCTCTCCCCCGCTCATGCTCTGTCTCTTTCTCAAGAATGAATAAATGTTAAAAAAAAATTTTTTTTAAGTTAAACATATACTTCTATAACCCTGTGATTTCACTACTAAGTATGTACCCAAAAGAAGTGCAAACATGTCTACAAAAAGACATATATGAATGTTCATAGCAGATTCATTCATGATAACCTAGAAACGACTCAGATGTACGTCAACAAGTGAATAAGTAAATTGCAGTATATCCATAACAGTGGGATTCCACTCAGCAGTAAAATCTTAACCAGCTGCTGATAGATCCAGCAACATGGATGAATGTCAAAAGTATCATCCTAAGAAGTCAGACACAACAGTAAATCCTGTATGATTTCATTTATATAAAACTTTAGACATATCCATAATGCTAGCAAATTAGTGGTTGCTTTCAGCAGGAGGGGGCTGGGGGGAAGATGGGGATTGACAGGGAATGGATGCAAGGGAAACGTTCTGGGGTGATGGGATTGTTCTAAATCTTGATTGTGATGGGGATTACACCTGTGCATATGTTTGTTAGACTTACCACACTGTATCTTTGAAAATGTGTATGTTTTCTGCATAGAAATTATACTTTATTAAAGTTGATTTAAAAGCATATCTCCTAAGGTTTGTATTTTCCAGAACTTATGTAGATAACTATCTCGAGAGTCAGTGTTCAAGATTTATCCTTTTGTATCATTTATGACTTAGTCTCAATGCTACCAGATACAGGGAGAAGAATGCTAAACTGTTACTTCCTTTTATAGTAGAATTCATTCCCATTTCCCCTTCATGTTTGTAACACATGTCTTGGTATTAGAGGCAGGGTAATGGGATGCCTTGTCTGGGCGGCTTTGTGAAATCTTTCCTTCCAGTGGAGTGTGCTATTATGGCTACCTTCCATTTGAGTCATGTCATTGTGCTTCTTGACCAACTTGTCAAGATAGGTGGGCAGGAGATAGCTTATGACTCTTCTTAACTGACTCATCTCTTACGGTTGCAGATTCTCATAAACACAAAGATAAACATAAAGATCGAGAACACCGGCACAAAGAACACAAGAAAGACAAGGAGAAGGACCGAGAAAAGTCCAAGCATAGCAACAGGTAAGGGTTAAACCAGCAAGTCCTTCATCATTTGGCAGTGGGTTGACTGTGGCTTGGCTCACCTGGAATAGGCCTTAACTTGAGCCATTGGTAAATAGCATGGATAGCAAAGTAAGCAGAGACTGCATTTGATTCCAGAGTTGCTAAGAGTATAGCCTTGATAATTCGGCCTTACTGGGAAGGCTATTGTTCACATCAAGGTTTACAAAGCAAGTATGGTGAATCCTCTTTCAATATATATTTCATTAGAAATATAATTTTTAACTAAGTCCACTATGGATTCATTGTAACACATGAGGTCCAGAGAACTTTGCTTGATAAAAAGGTGTGACTGGATTGGAGACTCTCTATATATTCTTTCTGTACTTTAAGCAGGCATAAATTAAAATTTCTTACCTTGAGCATCCATGGTCTATGAGCCCCTGAAATCATTTGCAAAGGTTGGATATATGAGATTTTCCTGGAGAGAGCATTTTTTAGTTTCATGAGATTATCAGAAGGGTTCAACTCTTACAGAAGCCAGTGACCACCAATATAAATGAAACTCAGTAGTGCTACCTCAGGGATTCAAGCCTCAGAAAGATGTTTTCATTTTTGCTTTGCTCCCATTTTTTGATGTAGGAAGCAAGTGGTTAAGCCCAAAGACTTTGCATATCTTTGGATATGGGACCCCTTGTTGAGGACTTATGCTTCCATTTTAAGTTAAAGGCAGTTGTTGGGGAACAGTGCTATCTGATATCCTCAGAGTGGCCTAAGTTTTGTTAAAAGGGAACGTAAAGATGAATTGTGTGTTGGAATAAGTACCTCTAGCCTAGAGTTTCTTAGAAGTGCATCATTCTTGGCATATTGTCTACAGACAAGTCAAAAGTGAGAATTGTTTTTCCAAGTCTGTTCTTTATGAGCCACTAAAAAATGTTAAGATATTTCTAATGAATTCCTTTTATGAATAAGTCTATGAATCATTAAAAGTACCAGATTAAGGGCGCTGCCTGAGTGGCTCAGTCGATTTAGTGTCCAACTTCAGCTCAGATTGTGATCTCGCAGTTCACGAGTTCGAGTCCTGCATTGGGCTCTGTGCTGACAGCTCCAACCCTGGAGCCTGCTTTGGATTCTGTGTCTCCCTCTTCTCTCTGCCCCTCCCTGCTCGTTCATTCTCTCTCTCTTTGTCTTATAAAAATAAATAAAAACATGTAAAAACTTTTTTTTTAAATAACCAGATAAATTTTCTCTAGTGGGGACATTGCTTTTATGTATCATCTACCACTCCTGTGGTCTTTTTTTCCCCCCACCACTCACTAATTTCTTACCATTCGATCATCTAGTTTCCATTTTCATTACTCTGGTGAATTTAATATCAGTAGTTGAATCCAGTCTCCATTCACGTGTATCTTTTCTTCTCCAGTTTATAGTTGTTCAGCCCGTATTAACATCTACCAAAGTAGATTTGAGAGCAGAGAGTATTGCCAAGAATAAGGAAGTTCATTTCATAAAGATAAAAAGGGACCAATTAGGAGGGCATAACAGTTATAAATGTTTATGTATGAATATCAGAGCCTTAAAATATGCAAAATAAAAACTGATGGAACTACAGAGAGAAACGGACAATTTATAGTCAGATTTTGCTAAGTCTTTCTCAATTGATAGTGTAAGCAGAGAGAAAAATCATTATGTAGAATACTTGAACACCACAAACTAACTTGATTTGATTGGAATTTATAGAATATTCCACTCAACAACAGCAGAATACAGATTCTTGACACCTAGAGCATTTTCTGAGACACACTATATTCTGGGCCCAGCCCTCCTCCTTAAAACCAGCTTCCTTGCTTTTCATGCATCTGTCCTTTTCCACCTTTCTGGCCACCTTTCTCCTCTCCTTCCAGTGCACGTAGCAATTCTCTGGCTCTCCATCTGCTACTTCTCTTGCCATTTACCCTTCTCTCATATTCCATATCCAGTCTTGGGAAACTTTTTTTTTTTTTAATGTTTATTTTTGAGAGAGAATGGGCACGTGCAAGTGGGGGAAGGGCAGAGAGAGAGGGAGACAGAGGATCTGAGGCAGGCTCCATGCTGTCAGCGCAGAGCCTGGTAGGGGGCTCAAACTTACGAACCGTCAATCATGACCTGAGCTGAAGTTGGATGTTTAACCAACTGAGCCACCTAGGTGCCCCTAATCTCATTTGAATTTAACATGCTATTAAAATATGCCTTAAAATATGCGATTACTGTTTCTGGAGTACTCTGTTGCCCTCTTAATATCATTCTTTTAGTTACAACTTAGACTTTACTTCTTTCAGGTATCCTTTCTGCCCATCCCCTCATATTGAGTGTGACTTCAGTGTGCTCTCTGACACCTTGAATACATTCCTATCACAGCAATTGCCAAGTTGTGTTGGTGTTATAATTGTCTCTTTACTTCTTTGTATTCCCCGTTAGACTCTTAAAGTCTCTCAGAAGAGAGCTGAAGCCTGTTTTGTTCTGCATTCTCAAGGCTTTGTATAGTCCCTGGTGGATAGCTGGCACTTACCTAGCATGTATTGGATCAGTGCATGGATGACCTGTGGGTACACTAGTTGCCATCTTCTCTCTTCTTTTCACATACTCTTAATCTTCGACGAGATAGTTCCCTCTGGCGCTTCCATTTTTCAAGCAGGTTTTTTCTGTGTTTTTAGTAAAATATACATAATGTGTTTTGTGCTTTCAAAATGGCATTAAGTATATTTACAGTATTGTACGACCATCACCAGTGTTCATCTCTAGAACTTTTTCATTATCCCAAACCCACTGAACCATTCCTTCCCATTCTCCTCCAACCCCCATCCCTTGGCAACTTCTTTTCTACTTTCTGTCTCTGAATTGCCTATTCTAGTACTAATGTAAGTGGAATCACAAAATATTTATCCTTTTTGTGTCTGGCTTATTTCCCTTAATCTGGTGTTTTCAAGGTTCATCCATATTGTTGCATATCAGGATTCCATACCCTTTTTTATTTTTTATTTTTTTTAATTTTTTTAGAGAGAGAATGTGAGAGGGAGAAAGAGAATCCCAGGCAGGCTCCATGCTCAGCTCAGAGTCCAACACACGGCCCGATCTCATGACCCTGGGATCATGACCTGAGCCAAAATCAAGAGTCGTACGCCCAACTGACCGAGACACCCAGGCGCCCCTCCATTCCTTTTTATAGCTGAATAATACTCCCACTGTGTGTCTGTACCACATTTAAAAAAAAATCTCTTCCTATGTTGGTGGATACTTGGGTTGTTAGTACGTTTTGGCAGTTGTGAAGAACACTGCTGTGAACATGGGTGTACAAGTCTCTATTTGAGTCCCTGCTTTCAATTCTTAGGGTAAATACTTAGGAGTAGAATTGCTGGCTCATGTGAAGCAAGTATTTTTATCCTGCCTGCTGTGCTTCTCTTCTGCTGGTTGATATGAAATACCAAAAAAAAAGAAAAGAAAAAAAAAAGAAATCCTTGACCACGAAGAACTTCATCCTGAGGAAAATGCTGTTAAAGAATGCTAATTTCTATGTTAGCATGAATCTGTCCCCCCTCCCCCCCCCACCAACAAATCTTAAGAGAAAACGGAGGTTAATGTTTAAAACAAGCTTTTAAAGATGAATCCCTTTTTCTCTGGTACATCTGACTTCACCAACCAAAATTTATCCTTGTGTGAGAAAAGATTAGGTAGAAGTGGCATAAAAAGCTTTGGGACATCCGTTTGGCCCTGCTCCGTTTTACCAAAACTTCCTTTCTAAAAATAAAAGGTATTATTTTGGTGTCCTTTTTCTTGGAAAGCCCAATGTAGCTTAATTGCCTCTGTCTAGAAGAAGGCCTCATCCTGGTCCCTCTGCTTAGGTCTCCCATGACCTTGCTCATTAGGTCACCTAACCTTTGTTAACTCCTCTTCAGTTCCTGTGCATCAATACACATTTCAGAGGGGACTCAGAGGAGTCAGAAGGAGTCTTTAATTGTGAGAGCTCTTTAACTGTGAACAGTTTCACAAATAGGAGGAGGTGGTATTTTGTACATCTATCAAGCATACTTTTCCAAGATTATAGCATAGGCAAATTCATTGAATATTTCATTTAATTCATTTAATATTTTCTTCATTTTTATCAAAATACTTAAGAAATAATAGCCTGTGTTTGCCAAGAGGCATTGAAAAACCTGGCCCAAGTTTCTGTTTACTAAATCTAGTAAATGACTAAATCTAGCCCTGGATCTCTAATTCACATGTAAGTTTAAGACAGTTTAACCAGATGATGTGTTGTAAGCAGACTTCTAAATACTTCCTGTTTTGACCTCTACTGACATACTACCTCTTTGCAACAAAGCAAGTGAATTGGTTATATATTTATATTTCATTAAAATCCTGTACACTGTGTTCCCTTTTTTTTTTTTTTTTTCTTAAAGTTTATTTGTTTTGAGGAGAGCATGCACGCAGGGGAGGGGCAGAGAGAGAGAATCCCAAGCAGGCTCTGTGCTGTCAGTGGGGAGCCTGACTCAGAGCTTGAACCCATGAACCATGAGATCATGACCTGAGCTGAAATCAAGAGTCGGACCCTTAACCTGATGAGCCATCTGTGTGCCCCTGTTTCAGTTTTGTGTTCCTTTTTTTTTAAGTGACTTCTGATCTTTCTAGTAGTTTTGGGTTTCTTCATTTTCCTTCTGTAGCAAAAGCCCAGAATAATTAAGATTTATTAACATGTTTTCTTAAAACTTCATTTGATTCCAATATTCGCTAATCAGTTTGGCATGATTTTGTTGGTGTTATAAGGAAACAAGTTTTACACTAATGTGTTTCTGTGTCTTTTCTTTTCTGTTAGATACTAGCATCAGTTATTTCTCAGACTACACTTAGGACCCAAAGGAGGTCCAGGAGACCTCTTTCTCCCACACAGTAACATGTGCTGCATACTTGGAATGCCAGAGAAAGGGAAACCAGCCTTTCTGCTGAGACAGGACGGGATGTGGACCCATCCCATCCCTCGGGAGATCCCATCTGATTCATATACATTCTCCTGTATTGTTCTTACTTAAGGTACAAAATAAGGGAGAGGGTATGAAAGATCATTCCATCTTATCTCTTTGTGTGGTCAAGAGTCTGAGGTGACATGCCCGAAGTCACATGGTGGTGTGGTAGCAGAGCAAGGATGAGAGACCAGGGCTTCTGAGTTGTGTTTTTTCCCCACTACATTATTCCTTCTAGTAAAAAGAAAAAAATCTCCCTGAGAAAGGTTAGTTTTATAGCTGAACTGCGTTAACACAAGCACTTCTTTCTTATATGCAGTGGTTGGCAGCTCAGGTTTTAAAATGCCAGACCTTTCAGGCACTGCCTCTTCTCTTTGGGCCCCAAATCCCTGAAAGTTTTGGTAATAGAAGTATTAATCTCATTAAGTTCCGACCCTATGAAAACCCCATCTCTGACTACTGCCTTTTTGGCCTGTAATAACACGGAGTTTATATCAAAGTCAAATAAAAATAATTTATTCTATTATTTATCTCTGGCACTGCTTCTTTCTTTTAGCATTAATATTGAGCCCGTCAGGTTTTAAAATATATATATATATATATAAATTTATATTTTTATTTTATAATATATATATAACATATATATTTTATATATATAAATCTATATATATATATATATATAAATCTTGTCAAAAGAAACAAAAGGAATATTCTTTCTAGATGCTGAGGAATCACTGGGCTTGTGGGATCTCACTGGATACTTTCTTGAAAAGTTACAATCTTAGCCATAAATTATCTTTAATACTGGACCTGTTATGTAAACAACATTATTAAAAGCAATTGTGTGTGTTGAGGGGGGGTTGGTTTTTAGAAATAAAGGACTATCATACATTAAAAACAAGATTCCTCCTGCTAGAGTCCCTCCCCCCACCCCAGTCCCTGCTGGTTTTTGACTGTGCGTCTCTGGCCAATTTTAAGCCTGGCACTCAGGCTGGAGTGACAAATTTGTGGAAAGCCAGGGAAGATAGAAAAGCTTTGCTGTGAAATAGTAAGGGAAGCGCTTTTCCAGCCATGTTGGCAGTGCTAATCTGTGCAGTGTGAGAAACATGTGAGGATAAGGATGCTTTTGGTTTCTGTTTTCCTCAGTTTCAAACTCTACCTGAATTAGAATTGAGAGAATGTATGATCTTAGGAAAATACACTGGGATTAAGTATCCATTTCTCAGGGGACGTTTTCTTAAAGGAATCAAATTTAAAAGACGTTTTGCTTTCGTTTTTGTGAGCTATTTGCCAACGCCCTGCCACTTATCTGCAGATCCCTATATCAGCATGTCGGGGGGGACAGTTAAACCTAAGTAGGTAGGTAAAGTTGAGTAGTTGAGAAACAAAACTGAAGGACCACCACCATTCACGTGGGAGTCAATGTTATATAGTAGAAGCACACAAAAAATAGAAGTTGAGAGTCCAGGTTCTATCATTTACTGTGTGTCCTACATTTACTAGTTGTGTGTCCTGATTCAAACCATTTTATTTCTTTCTGGATCTTGTTTTCCATTTTGGTCAATTGTTGATAGCAGTATTGGTCTGGTAAGCCTTTCAGGTTTGTTGGGGGGAGAAGTCAGTGAAATTAGGTAGATAAAAAGTCTTTGGAAAGTTTAACATACTAAATAATTGAGGTGGTGGTGACGGTGACCTTAAATCCTAGTAGAGTGTCATTCAGATAAAGTAGAGCTGTCAGTTTTCGTAATCTTAGAATCTAGTTTAGTAGTTGCTAATTGATAACATCCAATTTGGAGCGCTAGTTTTCAATTCTGTCTAGCCCTATTATAATGAACTGTAGTAATTTATTTTTAAAGATCTCATGGTAGGAAGAGGATTTGAGCTAGCCACTAAAAAAGACTGTTAAGGTCTTGACAAGGGAAGATGATGGCTAGAAAGATGACATGAGACAGCGAGAAGAGTTTTATACAAACATGGACAGGCTGTAATGTGCTTTGCTCTGGAAGGAATCCATTTAGGTAGGCCTTGGGTTAATAGAAGGTGGGATAGAAAATGGGACTCAAAAAAACAGCTTGAAGCAAAACTATTAAATGTTATTTTGCAAAGTTGGGACTTAATTCTGAAGGGAGCTAGAAGCCATTTGAAAACACTTGAGAAAGGAAGATACAGGACTTAGCCACAAATGGTATGAGGGGTCTATAAATACTTTCTAAAATTCCATTCAATACAAAGTTTTGATAATTCTCATGATTTGTTTAGTAACTTGTAATAGTGAGGAAATCTTCGTTTCTTAGAAGCTTTCAGAAACTGCTGGGTTCTTGATCCAGAGACAACTTTTGAATTTACCTGGAATTTTTTATTTAGCAAACGCTACTTAAGCCATAATTGCCTGCTTTCCTTGAAGGGGCCATGAATGTCCTCCTTCCATAGCTTTGAAGCTCTCTAGGCTCTCCCATAGGAATTCCCCATTGGCTGTGCTCTGCTTCCTTGAGAAATGGCCCAGTAGCAGGGATGAGTTTGTTCTCTTAGCCATTAGTGGCTAAGTCCTATTCTCAGAAGATAGAAAGCCTCCTTCTGTCCCTAGCAGTCTTTCTTTTTTGTTTTGAGAGGTGACATAACAGTGATTGAGTGCTTGACTCAAGCTAGACTGCCTGAGTTTAAATCTTTATGACTCTCATTAGAAGTATTCCTTGATGAGTTACTTTCCTGTGTCTCAGTTTCCACATCTGTAAAATGGAGATACTAATACTTATCTCAAGAGTTTTGTTATGAGGATTTAAACTGCTTGGAAGGGGGGATGGCACTAGTTCTGTTAATTTTTTTTTTAATATTTTTTATTGTTTGTTTATTTTTGAGAGAGAGACAGCGCAAGATGGGGAGGGGCAGAGAGATACAGAATCTGAAGCAGGCGCCAGGCTCTGAGCTGTCAGCACAGAGCTCGACGTGGGGCTCGAACTCACGGACCATGAGATCATGACCTGAGCCAAAGTCAGACGCTTAACCGACTGAGCCACCCAGATGTCCCATCTGTTAAATATTTTTATTGGTGATAGAGGACAGTTTCTGTTTTCTTTAACAGATTTAAATGGTTTCCCATTGCCAACGTCCTAGCTTCCCAGAATATCGGACACAAGTTTGTTGTTTTTTTCCCCTAAAGAGGTACCAAGTGCCTTCCCGGGACAAAAGGAAAATACTTTTTCCTCCTGGCTTCTTACTGCCATCTCCCTACTTCCACACTTCTGCCTCAGTGCCTTAGAACCCTGGTCAACCTTCTCTGTTGTCTACTCAGCTCCAGCAGGAGGTACAGACCAAAGGTTTCACTGTCACTTTAAAAATAGTGTAGCATGGGTTACTTTTTTTGGTAGAATCTGGAGATGTGGCTTTGAATCTTTCCATTTGTTCTCTTTGGCATTGCCTTTTGCTTGTCCAGGCTCTGCTAGTGTGGTGGATCTAAACCCCAGACAGGAGCCCTAAGCCAAGGAGCCAGCTTCTGTACCTAGCCAATAATTGGTGCTTTCTCTCCCAGGATTCTAATGGTGAAATTAATATTTCATCCAAAAATGTGACCATTACAGAAGTTCTAGGAATGTTAGCTACTGTCTGTATTTTGGCCTTCAGTATATCCCAGACTAAACTCATTCTTAAATTTTTTCCTTTTTTTTTTTTTTTAATATTTATTTATTTTTGAGAGAGAGAGACACACACACAGTGTGAGCTGGGAGGAGCAGAGAGAGAGGGAGACACAGAATCCGAAGCAGGCTCCAGGCTCTGAGCTATCAGTGCAGACCCTGACGTGGGGCTCAAACCCACGAACCGCCAGATCATGACCCGAGCTGAAGTCAGACGCTTAACCGACTGAGCCACCCAGGCTCCTCCAGACTAAACTCATTCTTAAAACGCATTTTTTTCTTATATTTGGGTTTCTTACTATGATCAGTAGTAAGCCTTTCTCCTAGTTGATGTCTCTTATGTCACCCCACTGAAATTTCTTCAGTGTTTCAGTCATCTGTTCACTGCCTCTGAATTGGCCAGTATATTAAAGTCTATTTTGTGACTTTGACGTATTGTGTCTATTTTTTTAAAGTTTATTTATTTTGAGAGAGACAGAGACCATGCTAGTGGGGGAGGGGCAGAGAGGAAGAGAGAGAATCCCAAGCAGGCTCCGTGCTGCCAGCGCAGACCCCGATGCAGGGTTTAAATTCACAAAACTGCGAGATCATGACCTGAGCTGAAACCGAGAGGCAGATGCTTATGACTGATTGAGCCACCCAGGTGCCCCTGACATTGTGTCTATTATGTGTGGAAAAGTTGGAAGGATCAGAATAAAGATGAAGGTAATTTCTCTCAAGACAAGCAGTCAACATATGAACTCTTCTACACTGGTCAGAATTTGTATCAACTCACTATCAGTGGAAAAGATGCTGCTCATTAAGCCACCATGAAAATCAAACTAGTTTTAAGCCTTCTGGAAAAAGAGGTACATGTTAGGAAATCCTCAGTGATGATGAGTCAGTCTAACTGATCCCAGATTGGCTCCATTTATCTACCACTGACCTAATCCTGCTTCTAACCTTCCGTGGCGCAGCCTTAGACATGCTTCTGTATCACAGGTCTTTGTACCCCACGTGCATTTGCCACTTCAGGTAGATTCCCAGGAAAGACTGACACTGGGTCTTGCTCATTGCCAGCACTCCTGCCAGCATGGGAGTTATGGATGAGGGGGTAGGACTCCAGTACTCTGTTCTCTGTTTTTGGACACAGGGACAGGAACAGCACCTGACAAGTAGACTTGTTAGCCTTGTGTTCAGGGATTCATAAACTCTAATTTTTAACAGTCCTAAATTGTCATCTGAGCTCACTTAGTATAAAAATCCTTACTGGCTCTCTTGCATCTAAACGATTGGGAATGGAAGAAAGTGAGTTTCTTTTGGAAAGTCACATCAGTAGTTCCCATCTCATTCTGGTCTTTGGTTTAATTATGACTTATAAAAGGGGTATTACCTAGCCGGTACTTTGAATTTCCTGAATAGATTTCCCTCTCGTTATGTAGGCAGAGGAAGTATCATTGACTTTTTTCACTTTCCTGGGGGTGGCCTGGGTACTGTCACATTGCTTTGTTGTTTGCTGACTTCTTTTCCTTGATCTCTGTTTGGTATGATAATGAACAGCAAAGCTGAAAACTGGAGGGCTGTGTGTACACTTACAGGTAGGTTCCCATGCTGTGATGGCCAAAAGGCCAGAAAGCCAGTCCTAGCGAAACAGACTGATGTTCTTTCTAGGAATTGCTTTCATTGAGAAAGAAAGGAAAGTGGAAAGGAAGATGGAGCGTTCCTAAACTTAGATTCCTAAATCAACTGTTTATAGTTTCATGGGAAGAAAAAATAAGGAACAACTATCCCAAAGGTCTTATCATTTCAGATATCCAAGATGTCTATTCTAGAAAGTTTCTCCTTGTTGGTACAATAAAGTTTTGACTTGTGTTTCAAATCTCAGACTGGCCATGCATCTTTCTCTAATACCGGTCTACTTTAAGTAGTAGGTATCAATTTCATGGACATGTAATGGTACTGATTTGGTGGAAAGTACTTTGAACTGGAGGTGGAAATACTGAATTAAATCCCAACTTCCCTTCTTTCTAACATTGTACCTTTGAATTAGACTTTGAAACACTGACTCCTCTGTTTCTTCATCAGTCTAAGAGGATAGTAAAATCCACCTCACAGGTGAGGATTGCATGAAATGTATGTGAGAATACCAAGCACAATGCTTCTTTGGAAAGGGGGAGTTTTTCTTACTGTGTGTGTGTGGGGGGAGGTATTTATCCATAGGTATTATGGATGTAATTGTTCCAAATTTTTTGCTCTTAGGCAAAAACTTGTGTAGATGGCCATTAATTCCTCTTATAATTAATGTTTAAAAAGCACTAAAACTACAGTGCTCATCTAATGGAATAGTAACCTCACACGGTTTGCTGTAATGGGATTTTGTACGTGTAAGCTTCTGAAGAATTCATGGCAATCTTGGCATCTTTGCTCTTTGGTTAGTCTAAAGTGGGAGAGAACTGGAAGTAAGAGTGTTAAGGGAGTCGGGAGCTGTTTTTGTACAAAGTAAAGAATAATATTTTGGTAAAACATTGCATCTTGGTAAAAACCAGTTAGGAGAATACACTAAGTGGAGGTGACATTGTTATCATGCTGAGCACAAGAAGCATGGTGGGACACTGTCACCATATGCCTCCAAGTACACTGAACTGGGCTCAGCCTTCATGAGTTAACAGAAAGTTTGCCTATGGAGAAACTTGTTACTTCATTTTGTGGCACATCTAAGTAACAACCTAATGAGAGCAACAGAGGGAGGAGTATATAAACAAGTGGAAGTTGACATCATTTTCTTTTATCTGACAGTTCCTGGATCTTCCTAAGCCTGTAGTCCTGTTCCTACTAGTTCCTCTGTCCTCCTGGCTAGATTTCATAAAGCTTTTGCTTATTTATCACCCAAATGCCTACCTCGAGTTGAGGCTTCTTTCAAACAAAGAGATGTGTGTGACAGAAGATGCCCTTTTGATCCAGTTTCTGCGCCTCTCCCCTAACTGGATGCCATCATTTGTTTCTCCCTTTTGGCCTTTTATGTACCCAGGTGTGCTGGCCAAATCTCTTTAGAACAAACCCCATGGGATGAACATAGCCTAATGAGATCATTGTTGGTAAAATCTTTTTCTGGGCTGAGGCTAAATATGACAGATGGGAAATTCAGTGTGTGGTGGCAGGGTAGGCAGGAGCCGATGCTACCTATAGGCCTGACTGTCCCTGTGAGATGGGGTTGCTGCCAGCTTCCTGTGTCTAAGGTGGGCTCCCCAATGCATAGCACTTGAGTTCACCCTCCTTTTGTTAACTTGTGGAATATATTGGTTGGTGCAGTAAACAAGTTTCATAAACTACCTGCCCAGCGCACTGAAGAAAACACTCATCTAGGTCGTCTGATGTTCTGCCACCCTAAATATGTGATTTTGCTTATTGCCACTTTAGTTTTTATCCACATGCATGCTTTTATATAGTTGCACTCATTTTATATATTCCTTTTTTCCATCTGTGGTCATAGGCATTGTATGTATATATCTGTAGGGCTTACAAATTATAGCACGATAGCTGCATAACATCTTTATGCAATGTTATTTCCCAAAGAGAAACTTCCAGGATCTAGATCCTAGGGTATGAACATTGTTTTAAATGTTTTTATTTTTGAGAGAGTGCAAGTGGGGGAGGGGCAGACAGGGGGAAAGAGGATTCGAAACGGGTTCTGCATTGACAGCAGTGAGTCCCATAGGCTTGAACTCACGAACCCCAAGAATACAACCTGAACCGAAGTCAGATGCTCAACCAACTGAGCCACTCAGGTGCTCCTAGGGTATGAACATTCTAATGGCTCTTGCTTTGTAATGTCATATTTAGTTTTCCAGAGGAGCAGTTCCTTTACAGTGGTTACCAGTATGTCCACAAAACCCTTTAATTTTTTAATGAATTAAAAAAAATATTTTATGTATTTTTGAGAGAGTACAAGCAGGAGAGGGGTAGAATGTGGGAAACAGGATCTGAAGTGGGCTCTGTACTGACAGCAGTGATCCTGATGTGGGGCTCAAACTCACCACTAGATGATGACCTAAGCCGAAGTCGGACGCTTAACCAGCTGAGTCACCAAGGTTCCCCGTCTACAAACCCCTTTAAAAGCAAGGCTTTAAACATTTAGCACAGGATATGTCTTTGCTTTTAGCTAGGTCTTTTCTTATTGCAGGGTTTATAAGCCACCTCTGGAAGGGACCAGCCTTGGAACACCTGGGTGACTCAGTCGGTTAAGCGCCCAACTTTGATTTCGGCTCAGGTCATAATCTCATGGTACGTGAGCTCGGACCCCACATCAGGCTCTGTGCTGTCAACGCAGAGCCTGCTTCCTATCCTCTGTCCTGTCGGCCCCCTACGCTCTCTGCCCTTCCCCCCCCCCCGCACGCGTGTGCTCACGTGCACGGGCTCTGTCTCTCTCCCTCCCCCTCTCCCTCCCTCCTTCCCTCCCTCTCAAAAATAAATACACATTAAAAAATTTTTTTTTAGAAGGGACGAGCCTTTCCTAGTTAAGCTAGCAGGAAACATCTACTGTGTTGGGCTGTCATTGGGTGTACATAGTCACCAAATGCATTTTTGTGTCATTTGTTTCTACCCTCTCACCTCAGATGTGATTGCTCAGTTTGGAGCTTCCATCATAGTTTTTGCTGGCAGACTATTGTAGAAGCCCAGTCTGTATATTATTAGTCACTTAACAAAAAGTCCTGGTATGTTTAGAATGACTGTGTTTCTCTTTGGTTTCTTTGCTCCTTCGAAAACATAAAAACATCAAACAAGAATAAAGAAAGTACAGTAGCCAAGAGCTTCTACTTGAACCTTCTGTCAGGATTGTTTGTTTAAAGCATTATAAGTTTCCATGGTTTCATGTCATCTTAGGGTATCTTGTGAGTTGATCTTGTGAAATGAACCCTTGTGGTCCCTACTCTGGGCTAACTCTTTCTTTTCTTTTTTTTTCTTTTTACAGTGAACATAAAGATTCTGAAAAGAAACACAAAGAGAAGGAGAAAACCAAACACAAAGATGGAAGTTCAGAAAAGCATAAAGACAAACACAAAGACAGAGACAAGGAAAAACGAAAGGAGGAAAAGGTACAGAACTTTCTTTCCAATGAGGAAGGAAGAGCTGTGAGATGTACTTTTCATTTTCTTTATCTATAAAAGCAGGTAATGAAAGTACCTTCATTGCATAGTAAAATCCCTTGGCCTTTGAGTGAAAAGGTCTCTGTCAGTAGACTTCGGCGTCAGTCACAGTCTTAAGCAATGAAGACCAAAGCCCTTTACCACTGAATTTCACAGCACCAAATCTATCCATATCGTTATCTTACTTTAAATGGCATATGGATAAATGAAGAATGTAGAGTTTCTGGAAATGTCAGCTTTCTTTCGTGGGGAAAATAATTCTGTTTTTGGGAGAAGGCATAATGCCATGTTGGTCTTTTGTTGAATGAAGGTCCTTCCTGAGTGAAAACTTAGTGATGCTGGTGCCCTTTGTGGCTTTTGGTTCCGTAACCAGTACAGGCCTTCTCAAAATGGCTAGGCTCATCTGGCTGCAAATGAGTGGTAAATCATTAAAAAAAAGTCATTTTTATTTTAGTTTCTGAGAAAATAGTGTTGGTACTTGGTAAATTCAGACAATATGAAAGAGAATGTAATGAAAATTACACCTTCTTTCACCTCTTGCTCATTGTCCTTCATCTTTACCTTTTGTTTTGTTTTTTATTTTCTCTGCACACTGCCAAGGGCAAATCCTTGAGAGGTGGAGTATATTTATTGTGGGAGGGGGACCTGCCATCATTTAATGATAAAAAACTGTCATTTTGAAGGGAAACATTTCTTAGTAAATTGGATAATTCACCCTGAAGAACTGTAAAAAATGAGTCTTAGGAAAATGTCAAGACCTTTAGTTCACCTGTTCAGTTTTGCTAATAATAAGTCCGTCTGTGATCAAGAATTGAGACCACATGTTCTCAAATCAGAGCGAGGCTTCTTCAAATTTAGTCCTGTCAAGGTACTAACCAGTTACTATTATTTTCAGGTTAGAGCCTCTGGGGATGCAAAAATAAAAAAGGAGAAGGAAAATGGCTTCTCTAGGTAAGACTCCTCTGCTACCTTGGCTGTTCTTTTTCTTGGCCAGCTATGCATGTTGTAGTGTTGTCTGAACTTAAATAAAATATACTGACTTGACCCACCTCTAGGTTCCCAAGGAGGTCAGTAGTGAGAGGACTTGCTCTAAGCCAATCTAAGCATTTCCAAAGTGTCATTTAGTGAAACTGACCAGCACATTGTCCAGAAGGCTATTTTCAGTGGAGAAAATTGACAGGAAGAAATTTCTAAAAATTCAGATATAATTTACATACCATAAAATTCACCCTTTAAAGGTGTACAGTTTGGGTGCCTGGGTGGCTCAGTTGATTAAGCGTCTGACTTTGGCTCAGGTCATGATCTCACAGTTTGTGGGTTTGTGCCCCGCATTGGGCTCTGTGCTGACCGAGCTTGGAGCCTGCCTCAGATTCTGTGTCTCCCTCTCTCGCTGCCCCTCCCCACCTCTGAAAAATAAACATTAAAAAAATTTCTTAAAAAAAAAAAGTTTACAGTTTATTGGTTTTTAGTGTATTCACAAGGTTGTACAGCCTCCCCCTACCCCACTTTCTAATTTCAGAGCATTTTCATCACCCCCAAAAAGAAACTTCATATTCAGTCAGTAGTAATTATGGATTTCTTGAAGAAAACTCTACTCTGAATTCCTCCTTAGTAATACAGTAATCCCCCCTTATCCACAGTTTTGCTTTCTGTGGTTTCATTTAGCCACAGTCAGGAAGTAGATGATCCTCCTGACATACCGTCAGAAGGGCGGTAGTAGCCTTAATGCTACGCACAGTGCCGACATCATTCACCTCACTTCATCCTATCACATAGGCATTTATCATCTCACATCAGCACAAGAAGGATGAGTATAGTACAGTAAGATATTTTTAGTGAGGAAGAGACCACATTCACATAAATAATTTTTATTAAAGTGTTTTATAATTGTTCTGTTTCATTATTAATCTCTAGCTGTGCCTAACTTATAATTTTATTGCAAGTATGTATGTATAGGAATAAACATTGCATATATAGGGTTCAGTACTCTGCGGTTTGAGGCATCTACTGAGGGTCTTGGAATATATCCCCTGTGGATAAGGGGGCACTACTGTATTCTGAGGCTCATCTGTAGAAGCTTACTTGATATATGTTTTAGGGATTGGTGTAGATTTGAGTAGAGATACACGATTTCTTTTCAAGAAGAAGAGGAAAATGCACTCTCGAGTTTGGTTTTCCTGTACTGTTTTTACCATTTTGATTCTCTTCATCAACCTTAGCTCCCTAAAAAAAACATGAAAGTCCCCTCTGGTTTCAAAAAATAAAAAGTTTATGGTCATATATTCTCATTTGTTCTATTGAATGACAGAATGGTTTTTCTGAGAATTGGTGGAAGGGTTTGCATATTAACTAGAGCACAGTGTTGGGGAATTTTGCCTCCTTGGAACTTCGAACTTTCAGTTTCGTTTGAGAACAGTTTTGAAAATTCTGCTGTGTACTCTGAGTCCATTGACTAGGAGAAACAGGTGCCCTCTTCAGGCACATTTTGTAACTGTTCTAGGAATGCAGAATAATACAAGTCAAGAAGCATTAGAGCTGAAAGCTTCCCTAGGTGTTCTGATTTCTCACAGTGAGTACAGGGTAGCTATTTGCTGCCAAGAGACCACCTAGGACTTTCATTAAACTAACACTAAGATACGAATAGACTCTCTGGACTTGGTGTGTAGTCCAGGATTCAGTTTCAGAAATTCCATGTTAGAAGATCAGGAACACAGCCTTCCAGGCAGCCTTCCATTCACTTTGCCAGACTGCTTGCTAGCTTGCAGGTTTTTTTTGTGGACCAATCCAGATACTTTACTGGGTGGAACACAGTTTTACAGTAAATTGTTTTACAAGTGCTTCCTTCAGGCCTAGTAACCCTGCCCACATGTTGTTAACTTCACCCGTGATAGTACTAGGATCTAGCATTTACTTAACTAGTTGGGTGAATGACAGTGTTTCTTTCCTTCTGGTGCAGTGTTTGGAGATACTGGACTCTTGACACTATGTTAGTAATTTCCGTGGTGAGGAGAAGCAGCTATAGAGATTGGCATTTGAGGAGTGTGCAGGTGTAAGGAAGAAAAACTGATCTCTTTAAACATTCAGATTCTGTTACAAGCAAGTGGATCCAGTATGCTTGGGGAATTGGGGGGTGGTAGCATTGAAACCCTGTGAATATCTTGAGTGTTCTTGGCAGCTGACTCTGGATGCTTATCTCTTGGAGCCCTTAGAAACAGATGGTTTCATGTTGGGAGGCATTCCCTGTACTGAGTTAGCTTTGTTGTTGCTTCTGTCTGTGAACTGTGAGGTTCTGCTGACTTAGGCCAGGGAACATCCCAAGGTTTGGTGATTGCTGGTCCCACGGTTTTGTGTGTGTGTGTGTGTGTGTGTGTGTGTGTGTGTGTGTGTGTGTTTAACTTGTTCCTTCCTATTTCTGGTTCAAAATAGTTGTCTAAGAGAATCATCTTTTTGTATTCAGAAGGCAAAAAGTCTTAACAAAAATAGGGCAAGGCACTCTCCTGTGTATAAAGTAAGTAAACTCTGGGAGGAAGTTGAACAATGAATAGATTTGGCTTGGAATAACTGCAGTTTCTTGTCATTTAGCACATGCACTTCTTTTGTTGTAATGTGAGCTTAGTTATTTTTCCATGTAACTAAGGTTATTTTCCATTAGAATCTTAAGATACAAGTTCGAGAAATAAATTTTTATTCCCTTCCTTATAAAAGCTGTATTTAGCTTTTGGTACTAGAATAATCAGTTTGCATCATTGGTGGGTTTAGATACATGTTCATGTTGTGGTTTGGGTCATGCTGGCAAAGACCGCGAAGATGCAGTAGGAAAGAATACTGACTTAGATTAAGGAGTCCTGATCCCAGATTTTGATATTGCCTGTTCACCTGTAAAATGGCGGGCAATACTGCCTACTTCACAGTAGATACTTCTACTCTTCTACTTCTCACAGTAGTGAGAATTAAGTGTAAGGAAGTGAAAACCTTTATAATTTGTACAAGTGCATGTTGTTATCCTTGTATTAACTACTTCTCAGTGAGATGATTTATCCCTACTTTGCAGTACTTAACAAACTATAGACATACCAGTCTCATTAACTAGTCTTTTTTCCCTCTTCAGTCCACCACGAATTAAAGATGAACCTGAAGATGATGGCTATTTTGCTCCTCCTAAAGAGGATATAAAGCCATTAAAGAGACCTCGAGAAGAGGATGAGTGAGTATTTCTTATTCCTTGATTTTTGGAAACAAAAAAGGATTTGTTTAAACAGTAAATGCGATGTATGTCTCTCCAGTTTGCAGAAAAATGGCATTGATTGACTTTAGTCATTTGGAATTTGTGATTAATGGTCTGGGCAGCTTAGTCATCTTTGATTTATAAATGTAGGCTTTGCTAAGCAAATAAGTAGTGTACCTGACTGATGCTTAATGCAGAAATACTTATCTTTTTATTTTTTCATATTTAAAAAGGTAATGCCTGTTTATTGTACAAATTTCGAATAATATAGAGTTCATCAAGAACATTTAAATTATTCAAGTTACTTTAAATTTATTATCTCCTACCACAGATAAGTTTTTACTGTTAAAGCAATTTTTCCTAGGTTCTGTGCCTGTCCATGCATTCTTTTTTGGGTTTTTTTTGTGTGTGTGTGTGTGCCTGTCCATGCATTCTAAGTGAAGTTTCAGTGTATAGAGATAATAAAATTGCTCTTAAAACAATTATTTGAGGCTTGTGTGTACCTCTTTCTCAGATTCAGTGAGGTTAAGTTCTCCTCATTATAATTTCAATCTTGTATATCTTCTTATACTCCAGGAATCTATAAAAGATTTATGATAGAAAGTGGGTGGAAAGGGAGGAGGGAAAATACTTAGTGAACTCATTTGTATTCACTTAGAATGCATATAGTATTTCTTTCCTCCCCTTTCCAGGTAGGTATTACTTTGTGGTAGCTGTTGTTGCGCTGGGCATTTGGTCCCCAGACTTTCATCTTCTAGTGGTGTCTGTTTCTGTAGATAGCCCTCCATCCCCCATCTCTTCCAGGCCTGTATATAATATAAATGTTTTGTTCTATGTAGGACTATAACTGTTAGTCCTTGTTAGGCCTTCTTGACTTTCTCCATTCCGGTTCTGACTGTGGAATCAATCCCCAGCCAAGAATAATAGTCATGCCTGCTTTGGAAGCCTCCAAGAGGAGTTTGGAGGTCCTGATCCTGTTGGTGAGAACTACTGAGTCAAAGTTGTGTTAATTGCATGTTCATGTTCCCCTTTGTAGTGCTGATTATAAACCTAAGAAAATTAAAACAGAAGATCTCAAGAAAGAGAAGAAACGAAAACTGGAGGAAGAAGAGGTTAGTAAAGAGACTGTGGCCCTTGGAGGCTTGGGTTTGGAATAGGGAGTTTTCCATAAGACAGCTTTTGAAGGCAGGTGAATTTTAGGAATTTATTGGTCTTTCGTAGGGGAACTGCTAAGAAAGACGTGTAACAGTTGCTGTGGCACTGCAAGTTTTAAGATCTTTCTTAGCCTTCGTGGGTGACTGCCCATAGCTCTGCTGCTAGCTGATGTTCTTGGAGAAAGTACACCATCTTCATACCTGCAGAGGAAGTGTTAACAAGAAATCATACTTTGGCTTACAACCCAGAAGAGTTTTCCCTAAGAATGCTTTTTAGTGCTCTCATATCTAACAAAGCTTGCTCATCACTTACTTAGGGTAACTCTCCGTGTTTAAAGGTCTTTAATGGGTGCTGCTTGGACATATGATGCAATCCAAGCTCTTTACCACAACTCCTCCAGATCTGGCCCCTGCATCTGGTACCTCCCTTCATCTTGTGCCTCTTCTCTAATTTAGCTTGTTCCAGACACACTGAATTCCTTTGTTTCTTTTCCACACTGGATTCTTTTGTGCTTCACAGCTTTGTGTAGCACATGCTGTTCCCTCTGTCTGGAACACACATGTTCTTCCTCCCTTCTTCTCCTGGCTTATCACCTTCCTTAACATCTCAGCTCATCACAAGTACTTTTCTAGGGGTTTGGTTTTATGCTTGTAGTAGATTTAAAATAATATGGTCCCTTCTTTTGACACTTCCTATTTCTTATACTAAAGAGTTATTAGCAAGTAATTCAAGTGAAAGATGTTAGAAGATCACCGGAGTCTTACATCTTGCATTCTCAGAAGGGGTTGAATGAGTTCTTGGCTCTTATGCTGTGTTTGTGGTTAGCCATGGTCATGGGCAAGATGGATTCACAGGTATTAAGTCACTAGCACATCAGAGTATGAGCAGTAAAGATAGTAATAGGAGCAGTGGGTTTTAAGAGTGTAATCTATTATAGTAGTAGTAAAATTTATAATAATTAAAATTAAACATAACAGATGCTTACTGTGTGTCAGACACTATTAGTGCTTTAAATGAATGATTGATTTCATTTCATCCTTACAATCACCTTTAAGAGGTAAATACTGCTGCTATCCTCTCTCCATTTTACAGATGCAGAGACTGAGGTATAGAGAAGCTGAATCATTTGCTTGAGTCCTACTTACTACTAAGTAGTAAAGCCAGGATTCAGTCCCATGCACTCTGATTCCAGAACCATTACACTAGCTACCATGTTATCTTGTCTCCTGCATGTCTTTGCTGACCTTTTAACTCCACGGGAGGGAGAAGAGTCTGAAGTGAAATCACATTAAGATTATTAATGAGAAGGAGAGCCATAGAGAGAGATGATCAGGTCCTAAGTTAGGAAACTGGTTTTCCTGACAGCTAGCCCGTTCTTAGCAGTGTCAGCTTATGAGCACCCTCTCAAGGAATCGAGAGTGAAATGCTGAGTGGTTGTGGTAGTCACCCCACTTTTGTGTACATTATCAGTACAGACTAGTGGGTAAAGAAATACACACAACTTTAGCTTTTCGATGCTTTCTGTACTGCTTTTTTAGGCCTTTGCTGCACTAATGTAAAATAATACCTTTTTCACAGTTTAGAAGGAGGTAGTAATAACTGCTTTAAACCGTTTGGAAAAAAGGACGCTTAACTTTATTTTTTTATTGTCCTTTTCAGCAACCCTCTCCCTACAGGGGAGGAAAAAAAACACACAGGCTGAAAGACCTAGAGTTAATACACAGTCTTATTATGGCCAGTACCCTAGATGGCAGAAGCAGTCCTGAAACCTCACTAATTGGCTGTGGTTTTGTTTCATTTCTGGGAATTGTTGGGAAGTCTCTCAGTGACTGATTATCCCATTTTGAGGCTTGAAAACATACAGTGTAGCCAGTGGTTTCTTGATGGGACCATCTGCTTGCGTGTTCAGAAGCTGTAGGGAGAATGTCTTAACTGAAAAACATTTCCCTTTCCTGTGGTGTGTTTCAGGCTAAATAGTAAACATTATCTGGATTATATGATCCTCTAGTACTTTCTCCTCCCAAACATACATTTATATTCTCCATTCCTATTTTAAAATAGTTTGGTATCATAGTCCTTCCCCTTCCTTCTAGCCCAAAAATCATTTGCTTTAAAATCCTGAGTTTGGGGCGCCTGGGTGACTCAGTTAAATGTCCGACTCCAGCTCAGGTCATGATCTCGCGGTTCATGGGTCCGAGTCCTGCGTCAGGCTCTGTGCTGACAGCTCAGAGCCTGGAGCTTGCTTCAGACTGTGTCTTCCCCTGTCTCTGCCCCTCCCCCGCTCATGCTCTGTCTCTTTGTTTCTCTGTCTCTCCCTCTCTCAAAAATAAATGAACATTAAAAAAAGAGTTTTAAAAAAATTCTGAGTTTATCCTGATAGTTATATCCTGTCATGTAGTCCTAGGATGTTTATATATTCCAGTCATTCCCATGAGTCACACTATTATTTTTCTGGTAATAGCAGCTATATAGGACCTTGAACAAGTGACCAAACCCTGTTTTGGAGTTTTCCTTGATTATAACTGGAAAAGGTCAAACTGTCGATAAAGGTCTTGATTCAAGCCCTGCCATTCTGTAATTGATTTTAAGAGGACTCAAAACCACCTGTCAGAGCTACATAAAACTTGCTGAGTAAGAAGTTATCTTGGATAGGTAGGACAAAGGAAAATATTCTTTAAGAGTTTAGATCCTGTGGAGCAGGACCCCCACCTGTTGAATAACACACTTTTTACTGGATGTGTGTGTTTTGAGATTAATCTCCTGTGTTACTGAGTTGTATTTGTTTATGTTTGTGCCACAATGACAGCTCATCTAGGGTCACAGTTCAAAGAAGAGCCATAGAGAAATACATTACTGTACTAGAAGTTGGTGATCATTTTAGGACCTCTCAAATACTTGTTTATTGCTTCGTGACTCTATATGCAAGCAACAGTGATAGTTAATATTCCCCCACTAGACTCCATCAGGAATTTCCTTTCAAATTGTATAGTAAGTGTCTAATACAAGGCCTATACCCATTATTTGATGGTGTTGGGAGAGGTTTAAAAACAAGTGAGTGTAATACATTGGGATTCCTCTCTATTAACAGTGCTCTCCTAAACATTCCTCTGAGGCTAAAAAATATACGTATAATTTCCTAGACTCTTCCATGCATGGTGAATGTTTTTAACTACTTTCTTAGGTAATCATTTGTCAGGGAGTTTTGGGAAATACTGCTCTAGAGAAAAGGACCAGTAAATTTTCATTCACTTATTAAATTGAGAGGATTGGATTTAAGAACCTCTCCACTTGTAATATTCCGTGGTTCCAGTTTTTCTTCCTAATGGCCCCTCAGAACTACTTCTAAAAATGTGATTGGTACTTACTTAAGTGCTTTCTCACCATGTTTCTTTGTAGGATGGTAAATTGAAAAAACCCAAGAATAAAGATAAAGATAAAAAAGTTCCTGAGCCAGATAGCAAGAAAAAGAAGCCGAAGAAAGAAGAGGAACAGAAGTGGAAATGGTAACATGGCAGCCCTGGTTACAGTGTCCACTCTTGGGTTCCACGGCCTAACTGAACAAAAGTGTTATTAAAATTTAATAGCCTGATATTTGAAGGAGGAGGAAAGTACTTAAATCTTTCCAGAATAACGTGCTGAAATAAGTTTTCTAGGTCCTAGCAAACATCCTAGTGAAAGCATTAACTACATTTCAACGTACTGGTTGTCAAAATTTGGTCCCACCCTGGAACAGAATGAACTACAGAAGTAGAGAGAGAGAGAGAGAGAAAGAGAGAGAGTGTGTGTGTGTGTTAGAGGAATTGGCATATGAAGAAAGTTGCATTCAAAATGATAGAGAAAAGATGGATTATTCTATAAATCAGGTTCAGGAAACTGCCTATTTATAGGTTTAAAAAATAAACTCCACAAGAAAATCTGGATGAATATTTTATAATTGTAGAATAACGAAGACCTTTTGAAGCAGGATATATAACCAGAGCCATAAGGAAACGATTTATAAAATTGGTCTATCGAAATTAAAATGTTGCATATGGCCGACAAATTCATGGCATTAAAAACAATCATAAGGGAAAATACTTGCAGAGGACTGAGATTCTTAATATGAAAAAAGGTCTTTTAACGTAAATATGAAAGGAACGGTCTTAGAAAAGTGATCAGTAAAACATCTTAGGATAGGGGAAAAGAAAGATGCCAAGAACAATAATCAATGATACATCTTTTTGTTTAATGTCTTTCAGATTAGGAAACAATGCGTATCAAAATATCTAGGGTTGTAATTAAGAAAACAAGTGTCGGGGCGCCTGGGTGGCGCAGTCGGTTAAGCGTCCGACTTCAGCCAGGTCACGATCTCGCGGTCCGTGAGTTCGAGCCCCGCGTCAGGCTCTGGGCTGATGGCTCGGAGCCTGGAGTCTGTTTCCGATTCTGTGTCTCCCTCTCTCTCTGCCCCTCCCCCGTTCATGCTCTGTCTCTCTCTGTCCCAAAAATAAATAAACATTGAAAAAAAAAAAAAAAGAAAACAAGTGTCATTGACAATGGGAGTGAAGATTTACTCTTTATGGGAGGAGTATAGTAGTAACAGGGTACTTCTGAAATGTGCTTAGGTTGGGAAATTTTATTTTTTAATAAATTTAGCTATTTAGAATTTTGAAATAAACAAGTATTTTTAATACTGATATGTTTTTTAAGCTATTTATTTGAGAGGGAGAGAGAACACGAATGGGGGGAAGGGCAGAGAGAGAATCCTAAGCAGACCCCATGCTTGTCAGTGTGGAGCCCGACGTGGTGCTTGATCTCACGAACCATGAGATCATGGCCTGAGCCAAAACGAAGAGTCCGACGCCCAACTGACTGAGCCACCCAAGTGCCCCTAATACTGATATTTCTTACAACTTTTTTTTTTAAATTTTTTTTTTAATGTTTATCTATTTTTGAGACAGAGACACAGCATGAGCAGGGAAGGGGCAGAGAGAGAGGGAGACACAATGTGAAGCAGGCTCCAGGCTCTGAGCTGTCAGCACAGAGCCTGACGCGGGGCTCGAACTCACGAACTGTGACATCATGACCTGAGCCGAAGTCGGACGCTTAACCGACTGAACCACCCAAGAGGCGCCCCTCTTACAACTTTTTAACTACTGTATAATTATACATGATTTATAGTTGTGTTGAAAAAAATTTGAATGATCCAGAGGTGTACAAGTTAGAAAAAAATGAGTTCTTTTTCCCATTCTTGTTTTTCCTTTCCAACTCTGAAGTAACTACCATTCATAGTTTGGTGTGTAGAGTTTTAGACCCACTAGTATGCATTTCCTCTGTGGCTTTTGTAATTTGGAACAGTAATCTCCCCAACCCAGCATGTCTGAGGAAAAGGGAAGGATCAGTCACCAGGGAGGTGACTGAGAGGAGCAGAGCTGAAGTGGCAGAAATGCTCAACACAGCTATGTAATTGGCATAGTTGGTTTGAGCATATGTGGGGTTAAAAGGAAAGTCTAGAAACAGAAAGTCACAGAGCAAAGGAATCCTGGGCCAGAGTCAGGAAACAAAAGGATGTGTGTTTTTATTTTCTTCAGAGTTTTTCAGAGATAGACTGTTGACTGTTTTAAGATAAAATGAAATGATTATGTAAATTAGGGGTTGTTATTAGGAGTCATGAGAATGGTGAGGTAGTGATCAGTTAAGTGTTTCCTGAACGAACAAGTTTATTTCCTGGTCATCACTAGCTCCCTGCTGCCTTCCCCCTTCCTGTGGAGCCTTGGCTTTTATTGGGCCCTGAAGCAGACATTCTCTTGTCCTAGTCCAGCCTTGTATGTGTGGAATTAGATAACCCTTGAAGAGTGTAATAGTCTCATTTTGCTTCTGTGGTTGAAATCCTTATCAGTGTTGCCACACATTAATCCCGAGAGACCATGACCTTTGATTTTTATATTCTTATTTTGGCTTAAGTGGGACTGCTTAGTCTTTCACTGAAGATGGTTGGTTTGGGGGTGAGCTGTCTTTACTACAGCCTCCAATGCATGCTATCCTCATACATTGTTAAATTTTGTGCTTTCTTTAGCACATTGCTTGTTGGCACACTAAATTTTTAGAAGTAGAGAACAAAAATGATTGGCCTCTTAACTGATAGCTTGCCCGTTCTTCCTTTCATGGTAGGTTGCGTACTGTACTCTGAAGTCAGTTTTCTCGTCCTCAGTGTCTGCCTGCCACTGGCAGCATAGTCAGGGACCTTAAGTGGAAGATACTCTCATTTTTAGTATTCCTCTTGGCATCCCACTGAAAGTGTTACACACTTCACCAGGCACACATGAAGAACTTTTTTCTCCCCCCACCCCTCTTACCCACCCCGCAGGGTCTGCAGACTTGTTAATCTTGCCGAAAAGAAACCAGAAAAACTTTGATCTTTATCTTCCTCACTTTGGTAATTGTGGAGAGGGGAAAATGGTTCAGATCCCCTCTGGGTTTTATTTTTTCACATTTCCCCCATACAGACCATGTTACAAGTGCTTGTGGTATGCTCAGGCTTGTCTGTGAAGACCTATTTACCCAAGAGCCCCCCTGTTTTTGAGGGTTACTCTTTGTAGGTGTATGGAGTTTCAGTTCTTGAGTTAAACACACTTTTCTGTCAGGACTGACCTGTCAGAACAGAAGTCCCGTGTTTGTTCTAAACAGATGATTCTTCACAAAAAGACCTAGAAACTGGGGTGTTCGTTTGCTGTACTAGGTATGACTTTAAATGGAGTTTTCAGTCTTTTTCAACAAAGGCAAAATGCTGTAAGGATTTAGGATTGTAATGTAAGGAATTAGTGTTGAAAGACCAGGACTCAGAAATATAATCAGTAATAGTGATAATGAAATTTATGGAATATGAATTGATACTCTCCTCAAACCAGAGAAACTGTCCTTGATTCCAGAGATTAGCTTCAAGAAAGCTGTAGTAACTGAGCTTTATTTCTGAAATTTTAAAAATTACACATTTACAGTGTACTGTGAGGTGCTTCTTAACTGCGAGGGAGCTTGATTTCACACACAGCACATGGATGTTTACCTTCCTGTCTTACATACATTTCTAGCACATTTTCACCTTCCCCTTTTCAAGCGTATTTTACTATCCATTGATACCTACCTTGAATTCATAAGTCAAGTCTGCCATAAAGAAGTCATTTTGGTGTCTAGGTACATGTTTTTCTTAATTTTATTGGTGAGCCATTGATGTAGGCCTAAAAGGACAATACTACTGTTTTCATATTTACAGTAATAGTTGTTGATCCGATGATATCAGCCTGTTGAAGGATATGGTCTCTTTCTGTTTAAACTGGGGTTTAGTGTTGAGTGATTCACTGAATCTCTTATTTTACTTAAATGGTAGAGAAGTTACTGTGAGTCCTCAGGATGAACATGCTGGAATAGGAAGAATTATAAAAACAGTTTGGAGTCTAAATTTAAAAACCACTGGAGGGCGCGTGGGTGGCTCAATTGGTTAAGCGTCTGACTCTGGGTTCTTGGTTTCATCTCAGGTCATGATCTCACAGATTATGGGATCAAGGCTAAGGTCAGGCTCCACAGCTGGCAGTGTGGAGCCTGCTTGGGATTCTCTCTCTCTCTCTCCCTCACTCTCTGCCTACCCCTCCCCTGCTCATGCTGTCTCTGTCTTTCTCAAAATAAATAAATGAAGTTAAAAAAAAAAACAAAACACCGGAGTTGGGGTACCTGGGTGGCTCAGTTAAGTGTCTCACTCTTGGTTTTGGCTCAGGTCTTGATCTCACGGTTCGTGGGATCCAGCTCCCCTGTCAGCCCAGAGCCTGCTTGGGATTCTTTCCCTCCCTCTCTTCTCCAACCCTTCCCCCCCAAACAACAACCACCACCACTGGAGTTGATGAGAAGAATGGAACCGAGTCCCAGTATAAGGGAAAACGTGGTGTTCTCAGTCTCCTCACTGTCACTCTGGCAGTGCTGCACATAGGTGTCTTGCAGTTGCTTTCATATACATGCCTACACACATAATACATATATACGTACATGTGGATTTTTTTATGATTTGGAGAGTAACAGACTCTGGGATTTGGATGGGTTCCTGCATCTAAGCCTTCCTGTGCCAGTGTCTAGTTGGGAGATTCTGCCAGTTTCATATGTGGAAGTGGTAGGTTGGTTATTGAGGATCTTTGATGTAGTGCTCCTTCTAGATTTAAGATTCTGTTAAATCTTTGAGGTTTTTTTTTTTTAATTTTTAGTTATAAAATACAAAAACCTAGAATTTGCCATATTAACCATTTAAGTGTGCGGTTAAGTGGTACTAAGTACATTCACGTTGTTGTGTGACCCTTAGCACCATCCCATCTATCTCCAGGACTGTTTTCATCTTACAAAACTGAAACTCTCCCTCATTCCCCTTTCTCCTGGCTCCTGGTAACTACCTTTCTGCTTTCTGACTTTGAGACCTATCAGCCAATTTCAATGCATGATCCTAAAATTGGATCCTGGCCTATAAAATACATTTTGAGTATAATTGGGAAGTTTTTAGTATGGTCTAGGTATTAGAATGAAGCTAATTTTATTAGATGTGATAGTATCATAGTTATGTGAGAGAATATCTTTCTGATTACATAACCTCATGTAAGTGGAAATATACAATGTATGGCCTTTTGTGACTGGCTTATTTCACTTAAGAAAATGTCTTCAAGGTTCATCTGTGTTGTGGCATGTGTCAGATTTTCCGTCTTTCCCAAGGCTGAATAATATTTCATTGTATGTATAGACCACATTTCGATTATCCATTCATCTATTGATGGATCCTTAGATTGTTTCCACCTTTTGGCAGTTGTGCATAGTGGTGCTACGAATGTTGGAATGGAATGTTGCTGTGAATGTGTTTAAATATCTGCTTTGAATTGTTTTGGGTATATTCCTAGGAGTGGAATTGCTGGACCATGTGGTAGTTCTGTGTTTAACTTTCAAGCACTCATTCACTATACTGCTTTCCACAGTGGCTGCACAGTTTACATTCTCACCAGCGGTGCACAGGATTCTAATTTCTCCATATCCTCATCATCACTTGTTATTTTCTGGTTTGTTTTTGTTTTGATAATAGTCATCCTAATAGGTGTGAACGAAATCTCATAGTTTTCTTTTATATTTCCTAGTGACTGGTGATGTGGAACATTTTTTTTCAGATGCTCACCGGCCATTTGTATATCTTTGGAGAAGTGTGTATTCAGGTCCTTTGCCTATTTAAAAAAAAATTTTTTTAGCGTTTTTTTTTTTTTATTTTTGAGACAGAGACAGAGCATGAGCAGGGGAGGGGCAGAGAGAGAGGGAGACACAGAATCGGAAGCAGGCTCCACTCTCTGAGCTGTCAGCACAGAGCCCGACGTGGGGCTCGAACTCACGGAGTGTGAGATCATCACCTGAGCTGAAGTCGGATGCCAAACCGACTGAGCCACCCAGGCGCCCCTCCTTTGCCTATTTCTAATTGGATTGTTTGTTGTTTTTATTGTTGTAGTTCTTTATTTTGGATATTAATCCTTTATCAGATAATAATGCTTTGCAAATTATTTTCTCTCATTTGTGGGTTGTCTTGTCACTCTGTTGATTGTGTCCTTTGATGTGCAGTTTTTAACTTTGTAGTCCAGTTGGTCTTTTTCTTTTGTGGCCTGTACTTTTGTCTTAGCTAAGAAATCATGGCTTAATGCAGAGTCATGAAGCTTTTGCCCTTCTGTTTTCTTCTACGAGTTTTATAATTTTAGCCTGTATGTTTGTGTCTCTGATCCATTTTGAGCTTATTTTTGCATATAGTGTAAGGTAAGGACCCAATTTCATTCTTTTGCATGTGAATGTCTAGTTTTCCCAGCGCCATTTGTTGAAAAACCTACTTACTCCGTTGAATGGTCTTGGTACTCTTGTCAAAAATCATTTGATCATCTCCATTGACTTTGGTTTTATAGTGATGCTCTTTTTACAGTAATTTGGTATGTGTAATTTTTATTTGATGTTTCTGAACTTCGTTTAAAATATTGGAGTTAGGGGCACCTGGGTGGCTCAGTCAGTTGAGCATCTGACTCTCAGTTTCAGCTCAGGATGGTCTCACAGTTGTGAGATCGAGCACCACAGTAGGCTCTGTGCTGGGCACGGAGCCTGCTTGGGATTCCCACACCCTGCCCTTCACTGGCTTGTGGATGCGCTTGCTATCTCAAGATAAATACTTAAAAAAAAAAATAAGGGGCGCCTGGGTGGCTCAGTCGGTTAAGTGTTCAATTTTGGCTCAGGTCATGATCTTGGCAGTTGCGCGTTCAAGCAGAGCCTGGAGCCTGCTTCGGAATCTGTGTCTCCCTGACTCTGCTCCTACCCCTCTTGTGCTCTCTCACTCTCTCAAAAATATATAAACATTTTTTAAAAATTATAAAAAATAAAATATTGGAGTTGGAAAAAATATTGTAGTTAGAAGATGATAAATAATATGCATAGTTAGCCTTTAGGAGTATTCTGTAGAACTTTGGAGCTTTTTAATTTTAAAGTAGAAATAGTGAAGATTAAAATTTGTGAAGTTTTAAAATATCCTATTCTGAGGCATCTGACCCTCGATTTCGGCTTAAGTAATTATCCTAGGGTCATGGGATTGAGCCTTGTGTTGGGCTCTGTGCTTGGCCTGGAACTTGCTTAAGGTTCTCTCCCTCTCTCCCTGCCTCCCCCCCTCTTTCCCTCTCTCTCTCTTCCTCCCCCCCCCCCCCCGCACTGTCCCACTCCCTCCCTCCATCCCTCTCCCCCATTGGCGCTCTTTCTCTCTCTCTAAAATAAAACAAAAAGTAATAATAAAATATTCTATCTGTAAGACAACTGACTCTTAAAAAAACAAAATGGTGATGATGGTGAGAGGGTCTAATTCAGAAAAAGAAAGACTTTGAGACCTATCAGCCAATTTCAATGCATGATCCTAAAATTGGATCCTGGCCTATAAAATACATTTTGAGTATAATTGGGAAGTTTTTAGTATGGTCTAGGTATTAGAATGAAGCTAATTTTATTAGATGTGATAGTATCATAGTTATGTGAGAGAATATCTTTATTTTTACAGGTGAACTATTTAGAGGTGAGGTATCATATCTGCAGTTTACATTGCTGAAATGGTTCAGCAAAAAATAGGAAACTTAGCATAATATTAGCAGTTGTTGAACGCAAGTGATGGGGATATGGTATTCCTTGTATTTGTCTTTTTCTGTATGTCTGATCATTTTTAGGGTTTTTAAAAAACTCTTTGCACTAAACTTTACATTCAGTTAGTTACCAGTGTCTGCTAGATAGCTCTAGGTAACCTATGAGTACCTTAAACTCAGTACCCCAACTGAACTGTTATTTCCCAGTCTTCTGTTCCGTCTTGCACTTTCTTATAGGGTTGTTTTTCCCTACATCTTCACCTGGCATCTACCTCTGTCATGTATACCATGGTGGTAAAACAACTCTTCCATTTCCATATCTCCCAGTTATTGCCAAGGTCCTTGAGTTGGGATCCCTTGTATCCACTCGTAGAACTGAACTGTTGAACTGTATTTTCCTGTGTTCACTTGAGTATTCCATTTTATTTATTGTGAGTGTTGGCTTTTTGAAGGTGAAGAATACTGGTTCTTTTGATCCAGGTCTTGAATGTGGCGCCCAGAGTTATTTTAGAGCGTCAACCAATTGAACGATAAATTCTTTGGGCATTTAAAAATGACACTTTGTATACTAGGTGATCACTGAACGGTGTTATACTTTATCTTTTAAAGGTGGGAAGAGGAACGCTACCCTGAAGGCATCAAGTGGAAATTCCTAGAACATAAAGGCCCTGTTTTTGCTCCACCATATGAGCCTCTTCCAGAGAATGTCAAGTTTTACTATGATGGTGAGTTATTCCAAGGTTGTCTAATTGTTGGCCAAGAAAAGAGCCTGCTTCTACTTAGGAATAGAAAACGTGGAGGGATCTTGTGCTATATAATCCTTTTTGTTTATTTCATTTTGTTTTATTGTCATTGTGTGGTTTGGGGGAATGGTCATCAGGTGTTTACTTACCTCTTAAAGGCTCATTTGGTGATGAAGGAACTGCCTTGAGAAAAAGGAACTGTTAATGTTTTAATTACATGGTCCCCAAAAGTTCCCTCCACATAGCTTACAGCACTTGGTCCCCCAGTTAAATGTTTTTATCTGAACTTCATTTCTGAGAAGCCACTCTTTGCAAGATTTATTAGAAAAGCCTTACTTGAATGGTAGTATTTTACCTTAGCAATGTAATGCAAGCTGATAAGCTGCTCATCATGAGAAATAGTACTAGTATTCAGTTGAAGATTAGTCAGCCGTCAGCCTCTAGGTAGGGCTGGTCAGTGTCAATCACTCTGTACATAGCACAACAATATGCCTTTACTATATGTGCAGTCAGATTTCATAGGCTGCTGTAAAGAACTGCCCGCCTACGCGCTTCTCTCAGAACACTCAGAGTTGTCCATTAACTACCATTGGTGTTTCTGTCCTTGGGCTGAAGAATTGAAGAGTACCTTTGACATTCTTCCTGTTTGCAGTGTAGCACTGTGCAGATGGGAATGTTCAACTGATCTCCCTCATTCCAAGAGTTCTATCCATTAATAGCTAGAGCATTTTCCCCCAGACCCTTACATGCTTAAGATTTGCTAGGTGGATCTGGACTCATTTAATAGATGTGGACTAGTATTGGGGGGTTCTGAACCAAGGGGTCTGCTGACCAAACTTTGAGAAATACTGGGCAGGAAAACTGCCTAAGGGCATTAGTGGTGAACACACTCAGGAAAATTCTCGTACATCTCTTTGTCCGCCAGTAATGGCCTTAGGGCCACAGATATTTATAGATAAAGGTAGTAGTTTATACTGGGTCTTGCAAGTGGGGGACATGTCAAGCTTGGCAAGCTGGAATTCATTTTTTATTCAGTGTGCCTGTGTTAGACACCAAGACCCAGCAATGGACAATATTGACCACGCTCTGATTGCACAATATTTGCAGTCTACCAGGACCCTATAGCCTGAATGACAATTACTTGCATCATATAAACATTCTGACTTGTGTCAACCAGAGCACACAGGACACAGTTCTATTAGCCCTCATAGTTGGTTACTTAAATATAACTCCAAAGCCAAACTCCAATGAGGAAAAAGAGCCTAGAACCTTGGAAGAAGACAATCCTAAAAGGCCATGTATTTTGTAGCTCATGTCTGGACTTACCAAGAGCTTTAGAAAGCTCAACTAGTAAAGCCCCATTTTGAGGTTCAAAATGATTTGAAGGAAAGCTAGATTCTCTAGTCTCTTGGGTTTCTCTTTTTCAAGATGGGAAGCCAAGGCCTGAACCAGTCATCACTGGTCACTATGGTCCTTTCCTTCATTCTTGGCCAGTGCTCCATTATAGGAGCTCCAGCTGTATCATTTTCTCAGTTGGGTTTCTCACCGGTATTTCTTCCCTTTGATTACGTAAACTCGCATTGTGCAGTAAGTTAGGATGTTGTATTTGAATTATTGGTCCAAATTGATATTGTAAGTCCTGCCTGCTCTCTAGGGAAAAGAATTCTCAGACTCCTTTGGAACTGCCAGGGAGGCAGGGCACCCGCTTGCTGAAGCAGTGATTTGTCTCTCTTGAGAACCTCCAGTTTTCAGCTCTGACTCAGCAGTTTCTTCTTCCTGGAGCTCAGGCTTTTCCACAAAGTGCTCCCATTGCCAGGAATCTTCTAGTCCTCTTCCCGCCACTCTGCTGCTGGAGAGCTGTCATTTCCTCTTTTGACAGCTCATCTAAAACAGGAGGCATCAAAATTCCTTCCTCTGTTGGTACAGAATTCAGTAAGATTGCCCAAAGAGTCTCCATTTTTTTGTTTTTCAAATATTTATTGATACTGGTTTATGTCAAACAGACCTAAGAACAGTTTACATTCTTTTCTTGCCATTTATTTTATTTCATTTATTTTATTTTTAGTGACTTGAATATAGTGACTTAAATTTATAGTGACTTAAATTTAGTGACTTAAATTTTCCTTTATATCAGAAACATTACAGGGCGCCTGGGTGGCTCAGTCGGTTAAGTATCTGACTTCAGCTCAGGGCGTGATCTCACGGTTCGTGGGTTCGAGCCCCGCATCGGGCTCTGTGTTGACAGCTTGGAGCCTGGAGCCTGCTTTGGATTCTGTGTCTCCCTCCCTCTGTCTCTCTCTGCTCCTCCCCTGCTCATGCTCTGTCTCTCTCTCAAAAATAAACATTAAAAAAGAAAAAGAAACATGTTACAGCTTTACTGGCAACTCTAGTTCAGACCTGAGTTGGGGAGAGCTGAAGAAGTGCCGGAAAGCCTTGAAAGCTAATAACCCTGTCGTCCCGAAAATGACTTCTTTCAAAGGCAGGAGGTTGGGGGGAGGGGGAGGAGGTTTGAATGGGGAATGTGGTGCCACCTGTTGGCCTTTCGAGTTGCGGATTCCACACAAGTTCTGTCTACCCTGACGATTTCAGTTTTGTGCCATGATTCCCTATATCCCGCAATTAGGGATGATGATTTCCCAGCCATCATGAAATGAGTTATCTTCTGAGTTTTGAAATGAATGGATTTCTGGTTAAGATTTAGTTTTCTATAATGAAAGTGAAAATCCTTGGTGAATTTTAGTAGCTATGTAATAGCAAGACAGTAGGATGGTATTTAACCGCATTTTAGGTATAGTCAAATTATTATGCCGTGGATTAGTTCCAGATGGTGTTGTAAAGTTGGATGTTCAAGAAAAAATGGAAATTGTCCCTAAGAGTACGGTTAAAGATACTCTATTCTAAAAGTAGATTAAACTCCCAAGTACTTCCCCTTATTGCTTTATTATCTAATTAAGGTACACAAAGCCCGTAGGCCTCATTCAGATTTACGTTACAGTTAGCCTTTTTCATTGTATAACATCAGGATTCCTTTAGAACAGCTTTTGCTAACGTGCACGCTACCAAGAATCCCAGTCATCCCTTGTGCTCTGGATGAGTCTGTTTCCCTGAAAGAGGCAACTTCATAATGCCTGTGTTCCAGAGCAATCATCTCAAACTCTAGTATGCACACGAGTCACCTGAGGGTCTCTTAAAATGCACTTGCTGAATCTATAGATCTGGGTTGGGGCTTGATTCTACGTTTCTAACAGAACTCCCACGTGATGCTAATGCTGCTGATCTGTGAGCCACACTTTGAGTATCAGAGTTCTAGAGGAAGGTCTTACTTAGATTTTTCGTGTGGGATATCTGGGCTTGCCTGCTGTGGATATATATTATTTTATTCATATTCCACCCACCTAACTTTAAAGAAGAAAGATGCCTATTTCTTTTCCCCACAATTCCTTTCTTCCACTCCCTGCCCTATCCCTTCCTCCCCTTCTTGAACAGAGGCTGCTTAGCTTAGCAGTGGCAGGAGTCCCTCTGAGGATTTGATTTTTAAAAACCATTGAAGAGGTGTAAAGGACCCTGCTTGCTGAAAGGAAAAGGAAGAGTGGCTGGGCCTCCCCCAGCTCATCCCTGTCCTGAGCAGGCACCTGGGAACAGTTTACTGGCATAGTCTCCAGAGAATGACCCAGGTAAATATCTGCTAAAGAGAAGGAGAACTTCTACAACTAGATATAAATCAGTGTATTGTCTTTGTTGTTGTTGTTACCATGTGTCACCAGACCTTGTATACCTTGGGAAGGTAAACCATTAGTTAGAAGACTTCTCCAGAGCTCAGTATTTATACTCAAAACATGAATTATACACCTCAATTTTTGGAACCACTTTTTCCTCTAGGTAAAGTCATGAAGCTGAGCCCCAAAGCAGAAGAAGTAGCTACGTTCTTTGCAAAAATGCTCGACCATGAATATACTACTAAAGAAATATTTAGGAAAAATTTCTTTAAAGACTGGAGAAAGGTATTGTAGCTTATGTATTAATATCCTAGCATCTCGCAAAGATATTAATCAAATACTAAATAGTAAACTGTAACTTCACAAAAAATTCTGATGTAAAATTTGAGCTTTATGAATTTTATTGTATTTAAAGTTTTTCCTTTTTCCCTATTTGTTCATTATGTTACATAGATTTTTCTATCCAACAAGAATATGTATATTTCTTTCCTCTCACTTTCATATGGCTGCAGGAGGGACTTTATCAGACCAAACAAAAAAACCTCAATTCTGGTTGAGCAAAGGAAACTTTGTCTCTGCAAGACTGCCTGCCCCTCTGTCTCCTATTGCAAAGAGAGATGTTAATGTGATGTCCCATTCCCTTTTTATTCTTACTTCCTTGCTTTTGGTACTTTTTGCTCTTGAAATCACATGTCCTACATCTGTTTAGGTGATTTTAAACAATCTACTTATTCTCAATTTGAATAATGTGGACAGAGGCTGAGGTGAAGTTTACCTTCTGAATAGCCCTGAAAATAACATTTTAAGTGAGTAGAGTAGTGATGTTTCTAAGAGAGAATAAGTATGGAAATGTTTCTCTTATTGCTAAAGGAAATGATACGTATTCATGTTTCTCAACTATGGGATACACAGGCCTGTGGATATGGCAGGGTGTAAAGAGCTCAAATTACATAAGAGTTCCATGAGCTTTTTCAGTGATAAATCATGTAAAGTTTTTTTCTATTAAATATTTTATAATAGCACAAAGTAATAAAATTATGTTTTCTTTTTTTTCGAAACTCACAAATTTAGATTGGCTACCTCTCCAAACACCTTTGGCTGAAAAAAATGGTGCTTTGCTGTAATCACAAAGAAACCTAGGGTATTAAATAGTGTATTTACCTTCTTCTTCTGTCTCCCCCCCCCCCCCTTTTTTGACTAGGAAATGACTAATGAAGAGAAGAATATTATCACCAACTTAAGCAAATGTGATTTTACCCAGATGAGCCAGTATTTCAAAGCCCAGTCAGAAGCTCGCAAACAGATGAGCAAGGAAGAGAAACTGGTACTATAGAATTTCTTTTTTTTTTTTTTTTTTTAATGTTTATTTATTTTTGAGAGAGGCAGAGACAGAGTGCAAGCAGGGGAGGGACAGGGAGAGAGAGAGAGGGAGACACAGAATCCGAAGCAGGCTCCAGGTTCTGAGCTGTCAGCCCAGAGCCCGATGCGGGGCTTGAACTCACAAACCACGAGATCATGACCTGAGCTGAAGTTGGATGCTTAACGTACTGAGCCACCCAGGCACCCCGGTACTATAGAATGTCTTAAACCTCTGGAGAATTTTGGAATAGTGATTAGTTCATCTAATTTTCTTCTTGGTTCCTACACAACTTTGACTTCAGTAATTTTACATGGCTCTGTACTGAAGATTTAGGATTCTTGGCCGAGTAAAGTTTAAATTTTCTTAAGGGCTTTACATACTGAATGTTGTGAATAATAGGCACTTTATTGAATGACTTAGTGTAAGAACCTGGTGCTCTTTTGATCCAAAACCAGTCAGTAATTCCAATAATACAGTATTTAAGGACGGGCAGACCTGCACAGTGACTTCTGGATATTAGGGTTTTAAACAGATAACATTGTTCCCATACCTCCCTGTTCTTGATCTCCCTGGGATCTAGGCATGCTCATCCATCTCCATCTTCATTCCAGAATGATCTTTCTAGTATCCAGTGAGATGTCATTTTCTTCTAGGGTACCAGTAGGCAAACTATAGGCTGTCTGTTTTAATTAAAAAGTTTTATTGGAACACAGCCACAGCTAGCTGTTTAGATATCCTCTGTGGCTGCCTCTATGAGGCAGTAAGAGAGTTGAGTAGGTCCAGCAGAGACTGTGTAGCTCTCAAGACCAAAATATTTTCGGTCCAGAGAAAGTTTGCCAAACCCTGATCTACAGAAATTCAGACCAAAGTTTCTTTTTCTTTTATTCTCTTTCTTTCTTCCTTTCCTTTCCTTTCCTTTTTCCTTTCCTTTTTCCTTTCCTTTTTCCTTTCCTTTTTCCTTTCCTTTCCTTTCCTTTCGTTCTTTCTTTAATTGGAGGTCCAGATGTTAAGGACTGTAAGGAATTTTAAAAAGCCCTTTAATTTCTATATTTTAAAGGACGTGCATGCTTATACAGTTTAGACGACTGTATTTATATAACTCATTGTTTGATGGTACCTATTTGACCTTTAGTTTAAAATTCGCGTTACTGTAAGAATGATAAATGCACCAGACTTTTCAGTCCCATTTTAGTCTTCTCAGTATTCCCAGTTAGTGAAACTTGGTTTATTATTTACTTCAGGGGTGTTTTAAAACTTAAACCACTTTGAGCTTTGTTTTTGCAAATAGTGATCCAAAGATAGGACAGTTTAAGAAGTATCACCTTGTCAGAGCCCTGGCCAAGGACACCTGCCAGCAAGTTCTGAATCTGTTTCTACCTATAAGGCAACAGGACTTAGTTAAGTTGAATTTCTGAGTATAATACGAAAGAGTCAGCAGAGGGTAAGGAGGCTCCAAATTCCACACCCACGCTCCTTTTTTGGAGCAAGGATCACAAAGTAGACAATGTATGTACCCATATACCTAGGAAAGAATCTGTAACAGGTATGCTTGAGTTGAAAACCCATCTGAAGTACTGTACAACTAAAATGTGTCTGGAACCTATGAGAAAACATGGAGATGTTTTTTATGAGGCCTGTCAGAGAGTCATACCCCTCTGCCATTTTGACACTACTCAACAAAATGACGTTAGTTTTTAAAGTTATATTTAGAAATACCTATGTAACATGTTCACACATAAATCCTTTAAGAGAATAGACTCAGTTTTGAATCTGTAATTAGAAGTCAAGCATAGATATTTTGGGGAATTTTTATTGTGTTTATGTTTGGAAACTGTTAGAGGTTATCCTTATTTGCATTTCTTTCCTTTTTTTTTTAATTTTTAAAAACGTTTTATTTATTCTCTACACTTATGGTGGGGCTCAAACTCATAATCAAGTTCAGGAGTCACATGCTATTCTGACTGAGCCAGCCAGGCACCCCTATTTGCATATTTCTTAGTGATTTTTAGACTTTTCTCTACCTTGACCTGTTCTCAAATAAGAGATAAAATAGTAGCAATAGGGAACAGCAATTTGAATCCCTTTTGAATACTTCTTTGCTCTGTTCCAGAAAATCAAAGAGGAGAATGAAAAATTACTGAAAGAATATGGCTTCTGTATTATGGATAACCACAGAGAGAGGATTGCCAACTTCAAGATAGAACCTCCTGGGCTTTTCCGTGGCCGTGGCAACCACCCCAAGATGGGCATGCTGAAGAGACGGATCATGCCTGAGGATATAATCATCAACTGTAGCAAGTGAGCACAGCTCATTGTTTGGGCCAGAAATAAAGTTGGGGGCTTCATTTGTTCTTGGGAATATTGTTGCTGGGAGTATTTCCTAGGTTGCATAAGTCTGTTTGGGAACAGCACAGTATTTCCATATATATAGATCTCCTAGTATTTTTCAGTTACTGACTGGTGATGAGGAAATTTGGAAATACATGCTCAGCAGATTTACCCACTTTAGGTTACAAAAGGTGAAACTGTCCCTCACTTCTCCTCAATTCACTACCCTCCTACTTTGTTATTTCCACAGAGATGCCAAGGTTCCTTCTCCTCCTACAGGACATAAATGGAAAGAGGTCCGACATGATAACAAGGTTACTTGGCTGGTCTCCTGGACAGAGAACATCCAAGGTTCCATTAAATATATCATGCTAAACCCCAGTTCACGAATCAAGGTAAGAGGTAGCTAAGAGCTGCCCCAGTTAGTGGGGCTGATAATCTCTTGTTGAAATGTAGTGTTACTGGTCTCTAGAATCACTGTGACAAATTAAAAACTCTCCACAAAATCAAGTATTTTCATGCCTTCCTTAGGTGTATCTGTCTTCTGCGTCACATTATAATCTGATTCATTTATTCACAAATATTTACTGAAATCCCAGTATGTGCCTGGCATACCATATGTATGCATGGTGTTAGGAACTGTGTTGGTAAACAAAACAGATGCAGTCCCTACCTTCGTGTTGCTTACTATTCCAGTGGTGGGGTTGTGATGAAAAATGCAGTAAATGTAAATTGGCTTCTGCTGCTTTCTTCCCCCCCTTTCTTGGCCCTGAAGAAGGGAGCAGAATTGCTCTGAATCCAGAAGTTGTAAAATCTAGAGTCTTACATACTTCGGCTTCCTAAGGTTACACCTGGATAGGTTCCACCAGGACCAGGTGAGATTATGTATATGAAAGCACATCATAAACCATTGTATACCCCTGTGTTGTTATTTGTTAATACTATTATTGAAAGGGGAAAACTGTCTTGGAAGGACAGTCCGTTCTTGTTAGCCTGCTAGGCATACCCTGCTTGGGAGAACTTCCTCCCTCAGATGTACTGTGGAACTTTGCATAACAACCTAAAAGAGAGATGAGCTCTAAAAAGGCAGCCAAGAAATGAGTTCTTTGTAGACTATGACTGTTAACTTACAGAGGACTGGCACTAAAGACACTCTTAATTTTGGTTTATAGGTTATTGAACATGGTAAGACATGAAAGCCACACCTAAAAAGGCTATGTGTTTTGCCAGCCCTATAAACTGCACACTCTCTAGCTTATAGTTCTTTGTTCTAATATGAAAAATCTCTGATATTTCCTGCCATTCAGTTGGAAAATGTCACTTTTCCTAGTTTAGAGTAAGTATAGAATCAGAAAGAAAACCCTCACGAGCAGAAGTCAGGTCTTCTAAAGGGGCATGTTATTTTCTTCCGAAATAAAGGTGGATAAATGGTGGTTTTAGCTCTCAACTCCTAGGCTAGTGGGCAAATTGGGTAAGTATTCAACTGTATTAGAAGAAAGGTAAGCATTACGTGCTTTAGAGAAATGCAGCAGTTATTTCCCAGCACTTACGGATGAGGAACAACTGTATGAAGGAAATTAGGTTACTGTTGGTGTTAGAGATATTCCAAACAGAATTATGTCATTATAGATGGAGAGTGAGAAGTGTTAAAAAGAAGTAACAAAAAGAATTAGCAAGTGGTGATTCTTGCACAACATTGTGAATGTGCTAAATTTTATGTGTATTTTACACATGGAAAAAAAATAAAAATTTGGGACACCTGGGTGGGGTCAGCTGGTTAAGCATCCAACTCTTGGTCTTAGCTCAGGTCTTGATCTCGGGTGGTTCGTGAGTTCAAGCCCCGTGTTGGGCTCTGCACTAGGCATGAAGCCTACTTTAAAAAAAAAAAAGGGGGCGCCTGGGTGGCACAGTCGGTTAAGCGTCCGACTTCAGCCAGGTCACGATCTCGCGGTCCGTGAGTTCGAGCCCCGCGTCAGGCTCTGGGCTGATGGCTCAGAGCCTGGAGCCTGTTTCCGATTCTGTGTCTCCCTCTCTCTCTCTGCCCCTCCCCCGTTCATGCTCTGTCTCTCTCTGTCCCAAAAATAAATAAACGTTGAAAAAAAAAAAAAAATTAAAAAAAAAAAAAGGCAAAATAATGATACCAGGTTACTGTTAAGTATTTTCACATAAGTTGATATTTGATTATCTTAACAACCATACCACATGTACTAATGCCACTGTCTTATAGAGAAATAAATTTAGTCTCGTGGAGGCCAAAAAACTTGCTCATGATCCAGTAGTTAGTTACTCACTCTGACTTAAATCCTTAGCCTCCTGATTGCCTGTGTGTGATAACCCTACTGCCAAATTGTGGCCAGCCTTAAGTGCCATGCTAAAGAGACTGGTCTGTGCTCTGCATCTGGTGAGGACCCATTGAAGGACTTTGAACAGAGGCGTGTCTGGAACATAGACCTGCTTCAACAAGATTCCGAGGCTTTACACACAGTCACACCAGTAAATAGGAGCTCTTGTAAATGATGCAAAGGGAAAGTACAGGGTACCATATAAGAATGTATCAGGGCATTCAATTTGACCGGGGTGGAGGGAAGGCCTTTCTGAGGAAGTGACATTTAAGATAAGACTTACAAGATGAATAGGGTTTATCCATGGAAAGGATAAGGGAATGGATGTTCCAGATAAGGAAAATTGCCTTTTGAAATCCCTGAGGTGAGAAAGAGTTTGGTGGGCTTGAGGACTGAGAGAAGGTCATTGTAGTTGAAGTACAGTGAGCAGGAAGGGGGCAGGAAGAGGAGGCTACAGGGGGATGCAGGCCAGATTTTCAGGCTGTTTCTTAAAATTGTTTATATTCTCCTAAATCCAGTAGGAAGCTATTGGGTTTTAACAAGAGGAACAATACCAGATTCGTATTTTAGAAACTTGTGACGTAACTGATCATTCTGAGCACTAACCTCTGTGAAGATTGGATTATATGCATACCAGAAGTACGAATATTGATCGGATGCTGTTGTATTCTAGGCAACGGATAGTGGTGGCCTGGACAAAATGATGCCAGTGTGGGCGGAGAGAGGTGAACAGATTCCAGATAAATGTATACTGCGTTCTCTTAATATCCAGGATTCAAGTTAATTATAGGAGAGCCTTCACCGGTTGAGATCTCCATTGTTGATAGGCCAGGTGGAGATCCTCCAGAGCTGAGAGCCACCAATTTATTCCTGACAATATCCAGATAACCCCCATATACTGTAGGGATTTGTGCAAGTTTCTGAATGATGGTTACGGTAATGAACCTAGAAGTCACCCACAGGTAGGCCTGCCTAGAATCTTATACCCCTCACAGAGTGGCTGACTCTCCTCAGCTGGGTTGGGATCCTAAGAGTCATGAAGATGGTTAAAGGCTTGGGAAGTTGGAAGGAAAAAGAAATGTGATTTCTCCAGCTTTTTGCCACTCCTTGTTGGCTGTTTCCCACTCACCAAAACAGTGAGAACATCAGAGGTTGGGGTTTGACAGTGTTTTGAATAGTCTTTAAATGCAGTGCCAGTAGGAGAAGCATTCTCTAGATAAAAATAGACAACTCCAGGGCGCCTGGGTGGCTCAGTCAAACGTCTGACTTCAGCTCAGGTCATGATATCATGGTTGGTGAGTTCGAGCCTTGAGTCAGGCACTGTGCCGACAGCTCGGGAGTCTGGAGTCGGCTTTGGGTTCTGTGTCTCCCTCTCTCTCTGCTCCTCCCCTGCTCGTATGCGCACGCGCTCTCTCTCGCTCGCTCTCGCTCTCGCGCTCTCTCTCAGAAACAAACATTAAAAAGAAATTTAAAAGAGACATTTGCAACTATGTGGATGGAACTAGAGGGTATTATGCTAAGCAAAATCAATCCGAGAAAGACAAATATATGACTTCACTCATGAGGACTTTAAGATACAAAACAGATGAACATAAGGGAAGGGAAGCAAAAATAATATAAAAACAGGGAGGGGGACAAAACATAAGAGACTTAAATATGGAAAACAAATAGAGAGTTACTGGAGGGGGACTGGGCTAAATGGGTAAGGGGCATTAAGGAATCTACTGAAATCATTGTCGTACTATATGCTAACTAACTTGGATGTAAATTTAAAAAGTAATAAAATTAAAATTAAAAAAATAGATACAAGCATTAGGGGTCTTATTTTTTTATGAACTAGTTCAAATATACAAGAATAGATAATGTATTGAATACTATGTCCACCATCTGGCTGTGTCAAACCTTAACATTGTATCCTGTTTGTTCAGTTACTTCATTTCCTAAAAAGTATTCTGATGAACACAGTTGAACCCCACCCCCCATTCTCCTTCTTCCTTGGAGGTTACTATTACTGAACTTAATGTTTTCATTCTTGTGTATATTTTTGTTTTTCATAATTTATTTCTGTGTGCATAAACAATATGTACACTTTTAAACTAGGTAAGTTATTGAGATCATTCTGCAACTTCTCTCACTCAGCTTTTGTATTGAGATTTTCTTTTGACGTATACTTCTAACTTATTTGTTTTATTTGCTACACGGTATGCTATTTTATAAAAAAAATTTATTCTTGGGGTGCCTGGGTGGCTCAGTCCATTAAGCGTCCAACTTCGGCTCAGGTCATGATCTCATGGTTCATGAGTTCAGGCCCCACATCGGGCTCTGTGCTGACGGCTCAGAGCCTGGAGCCTGTTTCAGATTCTGTGTCTCCCTTGCTCTCTGCCCTTACCCTGCTCCTGCTCTGTCTCTCTCCATCTCTCAAAAATAAATAAATGTTAAAAAAAAAAAAAATTCCCTTGTCAAGAAACGTTTAGAGTTATTTATGATACTTTGCTATTATAAATAGTTCTGGAATAAACACATTTTCCTTGTATAGATGAAATTTTTCCTTAAAGATTCTTTATTAGATACTTTTAAGTTCTCTAAAGTGCCTGAACCAGTTTACATCACCATCATTCCCCCAACAGCATGTACACATTTCTGTCTCATGTATCCTTGTCAACATTTCTCAAGTTTTGCTTTTTGCATTTGGATCTTTGATCTATTCAGATGTATTTTTGTGTATGGTATGAAGTTGAAATCTAATACATTTTTTCAAATGAATAACCAGTTGTTCCAGAACTATTTAGTTGTATTACCCTCTCTGTTTATATATCAAATTTCTACATGTGTGTCAGTCTGTTTCTGGGCTCTCTGTCCTGTTTGTTTGTTTCTTCATCAGTAGCTTACTGTGTTAACTACTGTTGCTTGGTAAGTTTTTACTGCATAGGACAAGTTTCCTTCATCTCGTTCTTCAAAATTGTCTTGACTGTTCTTTCCTCTTTGATGTTTTGCATTCATTTTGAGATAAATCTGTCATGTTCTAATGGATACTGTTGAGATTTTTTTTAATTTTTTTAATGTTTATTATTCATTTTGAGAGAGAGAAAGTGCATGCGCATGAGCCGGGGGAGAGGCAGAGAGAGGGGGAGAGAATCCCAAATAGGCAACTTAGGGCTCAGTCTCACGACTGGTGAGATCATAACCTAAGCTGAAATCAAGAGTTGGATGCTTAACCGACTGAGCCATCAAGGTGTCCCGAGATTTGTATTGTATTGAATGTGTAGATTAATGGGGGGGTGGGAGGATACATTATTTTGAGTCCTCCAGTCCATGAACATATTCTACTTCTTCACTAATTCATGTCTTTGAATATACCCTCTAATATTGCTTTGTAATCTTCTCCACAGAAATGTTTCCTATGTTTAAAGCCTTTTTTTCTTAGAGACCTTACAGTTTTTAGTGCTACTGAATGTGATTTTTTTCTACTACATTTCTGTTCTTCCTAGAGTGGTAATGTATGACAACGTTGCTGAGCTCTTATTCTAAAAGCATCTGTCCTTTGTATTTTCTACATAGACAATTAAATTACCTGTAAATAAGGGCATTTTAAACTAATTATTTCCAGTTCTTACACCGCATACTTCCTCTGCTTAAGTTTTACTTCTTTTTTTACAAGAACCCACAATCATACATAAAATCCTAACCCTCTCTCCATTCAGCAGTTATCACAGTGAGATATATGTGATTAGTTTCTACACTCCATACCTTTCTCTAGGTATTTATTTATCTGAAAATTTTCTTTATTTTCATTCTTATAATCTATCTTTTCTCCAGTAAAGAGTATCTTTATTACTATATATCTAAATACGGATATACAGTAAAACTTTGGATTGTTCTGAGTGTTCCTCAAGACATACAAACTTTAATAAATTTTAACTTGATTAGTAAGCGATGTCTTGCAATAGAAGTAGTAGTATGTGGCACCAAATGTCACATGATCACGACTGAGCCAGTGGTTCTTGAAATTCGTTTTGATATACAAGTGCTTGATTACAAGCATATTTCCAGAATGAATTATGCCCACAAACCAAGGTTTTGCTGTTTTTGTATAGATGCTCAGACTAGACTTTGAATCAGATGACTAATGTATTTTTATTCTAGAAAACTCTCAGCCATTTTTCCACAGCTTCTAGATCATTCCTTCCATTTGCTTCTTTTGGAATTCTCTTAGATGAACATTGGAGCTTCTCCATCTACACTTTTTTTAAAGCTCTATTTTCCATATTCTTTTTTTTTTTTTTTTTTTACTGTTTATTTACTTTTTGAGAGAAAAAGAGACAGAGCAGGAGTGGGAGAGGGGCAGAGAGAGAGGGAGACACAGAACCTGAAGCAGGCTTCAGGCTCTGAGCCGTCAGCACAGAGCCCCATGTGGGGCTCGGACTCACAAACAGTGAGATCATCACCTACGCTGAAGTTGGACGTTTAACCGACTGCGCCACCCAGGCGCCCCTCTATTTTCATATTTTTTACCTCTAGTTCTGGTCTTTATTTGGGGAAGTTCTTTAGGACTCCCTTCCAATTTCCTAATTCTCCTTTTGATTATATGCATCCTGAAGTTTGTATCTCCCCTATAATTCATTTTAATTATTAATTTTTGCTTTCAGGATTTCTAATTATTATTTCATGTGTACTGAATTTTATTTCACTTCATTTCTGTTGGTTTTGTTTTATAATTTCTTGTCCTTTTTTGTGGCTGTTACATCTGTTTTCTCTTTATTCATAATTGATATATATGAGGAAACCTTTGTTAGATTGTTTTTTAAAATGTTGCCTGAACTGAATTTGTGTACTAATTATTGTTGGCAGTTTTTCTAAGTCATTTTTCTTTTGTCTTCTGGAATTTCTGTCTGTAAACTTTGGGAGGTGGTTTTTGTCCATGTTCTCATTCTCATTTGTTCTTTGCTCTCCACTTCTCTGCTCCCTCCTCATAGCAGTCTTCGAGCCCAGCTCGGCCTAAACTAACACAGGCCCTGGCTTTAGGTCTCCCCATCTTGCTTGGAGCACTTTCATTGCTGTTTGAAGCAACTTGAGGATTAAAGTATGATTTCACTTAACCCCATCTAACCCAAAAGTCTATAAATAAGTTTTTGTCGTAGTGTCTTGAGTGGTAATTGATGGTTGTACTTCATTAGGGACTTTAGATCCAAAACATGGGAGGCTACCGTGATGGGGCTTTGTTCTATACCTTTCTGCTCGGCCGCCAGAGACTTTTCTATTCTGAGATTCTTTTGCTTGTCTTTATTTTACTTATTCACTTCCCTTGTGTTATGTTATTGTTCTGTTCTACCCCATCTCTGTTCCATTAAGAAATTTAGCTCAAGCATGACGTGACTTAGAGATTTTTGACAATTTTATTTTTATTTCTTAATATTTATTTACTTACTTTGAGAGAGAGAAAGAACACAAGCAGGGGAGGGGCAGAGAGAGAAGGCGAGAGAGAGTCCCATGCAGGCTCTGCACTTGTCAGCCCAGAGCCCAGCGCAGATCTCACAAACTGTGAGATCATGACCTGAGCCTGATGCTTTAACCAGCTGAGCCACCCAGACACCCTAAGAGACTTTTGGCAATTTTTTAAAGTTGGGCAGTCAAGGGTAAAAGAAAAAAAAAAAAAAAAAAAAAGCACAGCTGAAGTGTATCTTTTTAATGTCTCCCTTTCCGGAAACTTTAATTGGCCTACTTGCAGTCAGAGTCAGGTTTATACTACAAACAGCCTCACAAGCCGTCGAAACAATAGGGACTTTTGAGAGCCGTAGGAATGTGTGTTTCAGGTAAAGACTGTCCTGAGCTCATTCGCATCTTTCTATGCTCATCTTGGTTAGTTCTGCTTTACCTTCCAGGATTTTCATTATATAGACATCTTGTTGCAAGTGTTTCCATTCCCTTCCTCTTCCACTCTGTACTTTGGTGCCCATGGAATCTGAAATAGCAGGAAAATGACAGTCAGCCTTCTGGAACCAGTGGTTTCTACAAAGCTCTCTGATCCTGGATAAACCATAGATCCAGAGGTTAAAAGGACTGCTTATTAAGGTACTCACTGCTAAGTCCAGCCCACTGACAAGGTTGGAAACATGATCTAGTCTCATTACCTGTAAAGTAGCCCTTAGTAAAAGTGAGGTTCTTCAACCAGTCTTAACTTTATGAACAAAATTTGTCATTTTTTCTTTAAATTAAGTACAGCAAACTTTAGAATCCGTGTTGACATTACATTGCATTCAATCCTAATAAAATATTCTTAGGGAGAAATACACTTTTCTATCTTTAGAGCTTATAATTTTGGGGGGTTTCAAAGATGTATATACCTACAAACTTTTGAATGTAACCATCTGGGGATTAAAGAGCTGGATTGAAGGAAAATGTCCTTATAAAACTTTATAGTCTTGGGAAGCTCTGATTTTGGTGAGTTTTATTAGAAAAGGAAAATAAGACATAACGCTTATTTTTTAAAAAGTTATATTCTGAATCTTTAAAATTCTGAATTCTAAAGTAGAAGGAATAAAACACTAGAACTTGTAGATGGTATCGTGATAGAACATCTACATGACCTTGTTGTAGATTTCCCAGGACACAATAAGCACTAATGATAAAAGAAACAATTGATAAAGTTGACTTCATTAAAACTAAAAACTTGTAGGGGCGCCTGGGTAGCTCAGTTGGTTGGGCATCCGACTTCGGCTTAGGTCATGATCTCACAGCTTGTGAGTTCGAGCCCCATATTGGGCTCTGTGCTGACAGCTCAGAGCCTAGATCCTGTTTCAGATTCTGTGTCTCCCTCTCTCTCTGCGTCTCCCCTGCTCGCTCTCTCTCTCTCTCTCTCTCTCTCTCTCTCTCTCAAAAATTGACATTAAAAAAATTAAAATTGGGGCACCTGGGTGGCTCAGTCAGTTAAGCATCCGACTTCGGTTCAGGTTCGGATCTCACGGTTTGTGAGTTCGAGCCCCGTGTTGGGCTCTGTGCGGACAGCTCAGAGCCTGGAGCCTGCTTCGGATTCTGTGTCTCCTTCGCTCTCTGCCCCTACCCCACTTGTACTCTGTCTCTCAAAAATAAGTGAATGTAAAAAAAATAATAATTACAATTAAAAACTTATGTTCAACAAAGGACAAGGTTAATTAAATATATGTTACAGGCTGGGAGAAGATACTGGCAGCATGTATATCTGACAAAAAACTTGTATCGAGAATATACAAAGAATTCCTATAAGTCAATAAAAAAGACAAACATTCCCATTAAAAGCGAAAGATTTGAACAGATGCTTAACAAGATAGAGGTATGGCCAATAAATAAGCACACGAAAGAGTTCTCAACATCACTAATTACTAGGAGATTTAAACCACAATGAGATCTCAGTTTCAGTTCTAGGTATTTCTGCCCTGAATGAAATTGAAAACCTATGTCCACAAAAAGAGTTGTACAAGAATATTTATAGCAGCGCTGTATTCGTGCAAGTCTCAAAATGGAAACATCCTAGGGGGGTCCATCAACAGAATAAACACATGGTCTCATCAAACACATTAGGGATAGTCCTGGATTGTATCTATATACCAGCAATTAAAAGGAGCAAGCTGCTGATAAATGCAACGACATGGATGAATCTTAAAAATGTATTGGGAAGCCCAGACACAAGAACCTATACTGTATTATTCCATTTTTTTTTTTAAGTTTACTTTATTTTGAGAGCGTATGCATGAGCATGAGTTAGGAGCAGAAAGGGGGGGAGAGAGAGAGAGAGAGAGAGAAAGAGAAAGAGAAAGAAAGAAAGAATATCCCAAGCAGGTTCCATGCTGTCAGCATAGAGCCCTACATGGGGCTCGAACCCACAAACTGTGAGACCATGACCTGAGCCCAAATCAAGAGTTAGACGCTTAACCGACTGAGCCACCCAGGCACCCCTGTAGGATTCCATTCTTACAATATTCTAAATTAGGCAAAACCAAGCTATGATGATACAAGTCAGATTAAAGGAATAGTGCTTGCTTAGTTGGTGATTAACTGGGAAGGGGCACGAGGAAACTTTCTCAAATGATAGAGAATATTCTCTGTCTTGATGAGATGTAGGTTACAGGGGTTATGAATTGTTAAAACGGATTAAACAGTACACTTAAAATTGTATAACATAAAATCTCTTTTAGATTTATTCAGAATGAAAGATGAATAGGAAATAGTGGACTAAAATGCACTACTTGTATGTGGAAAAGAATTTGAATATATATAACAACCTCTACATATCAGTAATAAGGCAAACATCTAAAAATGAGCATATATGAAAAGTTGGTTGGATTTTATCTTTAAACATGGTATTAAATGTATGAGGCCAGTTTGTTGTATCTTTTGTTTAAATGTTAGATGTTTGGAATTCAGAATGCTAGCCATTCCTCTTTTGGTGCATCACCAGCTAAGTGAGAAGAGCCACTTATGGGCCTCCTGACTGGCTCAGTCGGTGGAGTGTGTGACTCTTGATCTCAGGGGTGTAAGTTCCAGGCCAAAGTTGGGTGTAGAGATTCCTTAAAAAATTTAAAAAAATCTTCCAACAAATAAAGAAGAGCCACTTAAGAATATTGGCAAATGTCATCGCTCCCCAATACAAATCTCTGAGAGAGGATTGGAGAATAGGAACAGCTCATTTCCCACTTTGTATCCTGAATTCAGATCCTGACCCCATTTACCTAGTATATATATGTATTTTTTTTAGACTTTTTTTTTTTTTTAAGTTTATTTATTTTTGAGAGAGAAAGCAAGTGTGCCAGTGGGGAAAGGGCAGAGAGAGAGGGGGAGAGAGAATCCCAAGCAGGCTCACACGGTCAGCACAGAACCTGATGTGGGGCTCAATTCCATGAGCGTGAGATCATGACCTGAGCCGAGATCAAGAGACACTTAAACCAACTGAGCCATCCAGGTGCCCCTATCCAGTGTGCTTAATGAGTAAGCAGTTATATTAGAACCAGAAAATATGGTGAGCCCACTAGTTAAAAACAATCTCTCAAAGAATGTCACTTATAAGTAATCAAATTAGATTCTCATCTATAGAGAGGGTTGACTGGGTAGGGAAAGATGGGAGGGGGTTAAAGGCAGTTCCCCTGTGGTGGATACCTTGTTTCACTGCGATGGTTTTGAGGAGGGCCCTGTCTGGAAGACCTAAATGGATATTTTTTCTTTCTGGGAGTAGTCTGAGAAAGCTTGTTCAAGTGCATTTTACTGTCTGGATTCCATTCAAGGAAACTGACGGCAGGGGTAAGCATACTTCCTGGAGGCTAGCTTTCCTTACCCCAGACCTAGACAAGGTGGCTTCTGCCCCTCCGCCCCGCCTCTTATGTCCTTACTTGAGAGAATCCTGGATCCTTGGGTCAGGAGCCGAGCCAACCTGTGAGGAAAAGTTGGTCTTGTGGTACCCTCTGTGAATGGCTTATTTGTTGGGTTTTTCTAAACCTTGTTTCAGTGGCATAACTAAGGAATTGCGCAAATGTGACCCTACAGGACTTTGAAGACTTGGACTTAGGCTTTAGTAGGCCTGCATGCATTAGAGTGATGGCCAAGAGCCCACTCCTGAGCGGGAGGCTGTGCTGTTGAAGATTGTGCGTGTGTGTCTCTCTCGCACGATTGTCATGGAAATGGATTACTTGTATATGAGGACAGCTGTATCACACCTTTTCTTCACCCTGTTAAATGTTAGTACATACTTGGAAAAACCAGTGAGAAATTTTCAGCTTGCCATTGTCAGGAAATAGAACTTTGATATTTCTTCTGTATTGTATCAACAACTGCTAAATCACCCACCCACAGCAAGTAGTTCACTTACAAACAACTTGGCCACATACATTTGTGGCAGAGTGATGAACCCTTAGTGCAGCCGGGTGAGCTTGCAGTTCGGGGCGCTGGTGGAGCTAGAAGTAGATCTTTCTTGCTTTCACTTAGCCAACTTTCCTGCATGCTCAGAAGGCTAGTTATTTTGACCACAGTTCTGAACACTTCAAGGACCATGTGTCCCATGGCATAGGCGGGAACTAGGCTTATGTGGGTAAAAATCACGATGTCCCTCTCTCTCATAGGTGGGGGAATTAATTGCAGAGATTCTTGGGTTCTTGAATTCCATCCCTGTATTCATGTCATATAATCTGTTTTAGACCTTAGAATACTCCCTGACTCTCTTGGGAGTCCTTGGATTTTTTTTTCCCCCTTTCTTACCTTTCTCACTTGACATTAGTATCAGCCCTTGCTTGTGAATTTCCTTTAAGCGTGGCAGCAGGACTAATCTCCTGTCACTGTTGGGTAGAGACCATCTTTTCACTCTCTTTCAAAAACATTTCATTGGTTTTAAAATCCATCTTAAAATCTTATATCAAAAGCTCTAATGTTTAAAAAAAAAAGTCTTCCTAGTAACATTGCTTTCCTCAATCTAATCAAGAATACTTTTAAAAGCAGAAGTTAGGGTTGATGGGGGGTGGGTGATGGGTATTGAGGAGGGCATCTTTTGGGATGAGCACTGGGTGTTGTATGGAAACCAATTTGACAATAAGTTTCATATATTGGGGGAAAAAAGCAGAAGTTAGAAAATGGTGAATGATTACAGCTGTTCCTGGAAGTCATTGTGTTCCTTAGTAATTACAAGTTGTAATCTTTGGCTCTATTTCCTTGACACTTCCATCAGATTGTGCATGGTTGTCTTGAATGTAATGAAATTCGGTCTTAGCAGAAAACTGCTATTGGCTCACAGATTCAGGAGCAGAGAGAGCGATGATGCTGATGTGGGAATGGGGATGTTTATACCTTTTGTGTTGACAGAAGTCCGTTTTGGGGATGTGCCATGTGGGCTTTTCCCAAGAACATAAACAATTTAGCAATTAGAAAGGAGTCGTGTGTGTGTGCTTGACAGTGAAACAGGACAGCATGAGTTCTCATCAGGTTAAATGCTTTATAGTTTCTCTTCAGTACTCTTTTTCTACCTTGCTTAAGCTCAGGCTTCTTTTCTTTGGTTCACAGCTCTGAACTTGGGTGTTCAAAGTCTGTTTTTACTCCACCATTCCTAAGCAATCCACCTTTGGGGTTGGGTCTCTGCAGGGTGAGAAAGATTGGCAGAAATATGAGACCGCTCGGCGGCTTAAGAAGTGTGTGGACAAGATCCGGAACCAGTATCGAGAAGACTGGAAGTCCAAAGAGATGAAAGTTCGGCAGAGAGCTGTAGCCCTGTACTTCATCGACAAGGTGAGCATCGTCCTATCACATTGCTTAATATGTTCAGCTTATCAAAGATGTGGAGCTTGTTTACTCCTCCAGGCCCTGTGCTAAGTACTAGAGAAGCACCAACCTCTGATTGAGTAAGGAAGGTAGAAGTGGAGAGAGAGGCGTTCAGAGTCTACTGCTATCTGAATCTGCCAGAAATACTGTGACATTTTCAAATTCTTTTTGACTATAAGCTACCAAAAAATTTTATTTTACATCACAGACCCAACACACAGATATATATATATATATGTATATATGTATATATGTATACATATATATATAGGTGTTTGTGTATAACTGAAACAAAAGTTGCACAAAACAATGTTTAGCTTTCTACAAGGAGTGAATTCTGACATTTTAAATTCTGTTTCTTGTTTTTAAAAAGGGTGGTTATAACCCTTAAAACTGGTTAAACCACTAATGTATCACAACTACAGTTTGAAAGACTGTGTTTTAAAAAAATTTTTTTTATTAAGTTTGTTTATTTTGAGAGAGAGAGAGAGAGAGAGAATCCCAAAAAGGTTCTGCACTGTCAATGCAGAGCCCGACATGGGGCTTGAACTCATGAACCATGAGATCATGACCTGATCTGAAACCCAAGAGTCTGAAGCTTTAACCATCTGAGCCACCCAGGCACCCCTGAAAGACCGTGAGGGAGGTCAGTTTGTCAGTATCTTTTAGAAGATTTTAGTGCTGATTAGCTCAAATTCTGAGTTATCTAAAAAATAAGCAAAATTAAGAGACTCGCATGTTGAGTCTGATTGCCCAGAATAGGAATGCTGCTTTGTTTTATTATTATTACTTTTTTATAAACTGAAATATATCTCTTTAAGTAAAAAATGCTGAGAGAGCCACTCTTTTTCTTTTCTTTTTTTTTAAAATATTTATTTTTGAGAGAGAACACAAGCAGGGGAGGAACAGAGAGGGAGACATGGAATCTGAAGCAGGCTCCAGGCTCTGAGCTGTTAGCACAGAGCCTGACTCTGCTTGAACCCACGAACTATGAGATTATAACTTGAGCCGAAGTTGGATACTTAACAGACTGAGCCACCCAGGTGCCCCTGCTTTGTTTAAAAAAAAAAAAAAAAAGAAAGAAAGAAAGGAACAGGGAGGGAGGGAGGGAGGGAGGAAGGAAGAGAGAGAGAGAGAGAGAGAGAGAGAGAGAGAGAGAAAGAAAGAAAGAAAGAAAGAAAGAAAGTTCTTTCCTCCATCCCCATTTGAGAGAACAGAATAAAGAGAAGCTTGGTTTTCTGAGAAAGGATAATACTATTTTGATTCTCTGTACTTCATTTTATTTGAAGAAGAAGCACTAGTGTAGAATCCAGAATTCCCAGGCCTTGCAGACTGATGCTCTGTCCCAAAGAGAATTGGGAGACTTATTTGGGTTTCTTGTAGATCCTGTGAGATTGAAGTATTTTCATTTGTTCTCATTTTTCCCTCCTCCCTGGACAGCTTGCTCTGAGAGCAGGCAATGAGAAGGAAGAAGGAGAAACAGCAGACACTGTGGGTTGCTGTTCACTTCGTGTGGAGCATATCAATCTGCACCCAGAGTTGGATGGTCAGGAATACGTGGTAGAGTTTGACTTCCTTGGGAAAGATTCAATCAGATATTATAACAAAGTACCTGTTGAGAAACGAGTAAGTCTCCTGTGGCCTCTGCTCCCTTGCCTGTTTTTTCTTTCTTCCATTCAGTCATTCATCAGTTACTGAGTGCTTTTTGTATGCTCTGCATTTTGCTCAGCACTAGAAGAAAATGATTTGAAAGGGAGGGGAGAGGTGTTGTTGGTTGTCCTGTGTACCTCCTTTTAGTCCCTGTCCCTCACCTCCTCTGCTCCATGCTACCTTTCTGGGATTAGGGGGCACATCCTGTAGTAGTATTCAACAGAGCATGCTGTAGAGAGTGGGCCCTTATGACAAATTTCAGCATAAGATTTAACTCACCATGTTGTAATGATTCAACCATGTTTTAGTATCCCCTGGTCATGTTGCACATTTGTCACTTTTGTAGCTTTGCTCAGCCTCTCCCCAACTCCTGACTGAGCAAAGCAGTAGCCTGTTATCCTCAAACCTCTGAGCCCACAGCTGAAGACGGTGCTGCAGGGCCCCCATAATCCAGTCCTTTAACAGCCTGATGTCTAATCAGGTAATTGGGCTTTGCTGGCTGTGGCAGTGGTCCGTATTAAATGAGGCTAAAGAGACATGACAAATATAATACCTTACCTTAGATTGGGTTCCATACTGGGGAGGTAGAGGACATCACTAGGTCAGCTGACCAAACTGGACCACTAAAGTATGTCCTCATGCAGATTTATAAAGTTGATGAGTACTGTGCATATGTAAGGCAGTATCTCTATCCTTACAAAATTCTTGGAAATACCTTGAGGTATTTAAGGGTAAAGGACTATAATACAAGTACCCATAAATGGTTCAGAACAAACAATGAACATGTATATACACACACATAGAAATGGGGCAGACGTGTACTATGTGAGTGGCAAATGATGTGTAAAATGGTAATAATGGGTGAATCTGGTAAAGGATGTCAGTGTTCCTTGTGCTTTTTTGTTTTCCAAGTTTTTGTACGTTTGCAATTATTTCCAAAGTAAAGGCTTTTCAAATAATAGGTTCTTCTATTTCTTTTAGGTTTTTAAGAACTTACAGCTATTTATGGAGAACAAACAGCCTGAGGATGATCTTTTTGATAGACTCAATGTGAGTGGACAAAGTGCAGTGGGTTGGAGGAGGGGCCCAGCCAGAGCCACTTGAGCTCCTAAAGGAGAGGTTTGCCCAGGGGTGGCTTGGACTCTCCCTTTAGTCTGTCCTGTGCCATCCTATCCTAGACACACTTCCTCCCTCAGGCACATAGTGAATTCATGACCAAAGTCCTGAGACAGGTAGACAAACCCTGCCTTTTATCCTCTTCTGGCTCTTAACAGAGTCTTCTCTTGCTGGATGCCCAGCCACCTCTGCTGGAGACCAAAGCCCTCTCCCTGATAGCTTATCATTGAAGGTCTTAATAGGGAAGGACACATTTGTTTTATTGGCCTGCTTAAGATTAAAGTACTTCATAGGGAGGTATCATGCAAGCCTGTAATTTGGAATTCTTTTCTTTTTTTTTCTAACTTCTCACTGGCAAGGCAGTAAACTTGGCAGAGTTGAGATTGCACTGGCATAAATGTCCTAGGGCTTGCTTGCCAGAAGGGGCAGAGTGGTAGGGCTTTTACCTAAATCCCAATATACTCTTTGCCTTGTCTCCTCCAGACTGGTATCCTGAATAAGCATCTTCAGGATCTCATGGAGGGCTTGACAGCCAAGGTGTTCCGTACATATAATGCCTCCATCACGCTACAGCAACAGTTGAAAGAACTCACAGCCCGTAAGTATTGTTTGGCCAAACAGGCCTGTACCCTTATTTGTACGTCCATTGCCCTTGCTCAGCTAGCTTAAGTCCTGGATCGGTTTTGCTTTTTCTCCCTAACTTTGTGACTGGAAACTTTTCCTTCCGTGTATCTAACAGAGAGCTGAGGCTTAGTTGTATAAACAGAAGGTCAGTGCTATTTCACCTTTCCTACCCCAACGTCAAGATTTATTTTCATGGAATGCTGACAGGAGCTTTTATTTGTTCTGAAAATGCCTGCATTTTATATTTTATATGTATGTTAATAAAGGTAATAGGATGAAAGTGCTATAATGTTTGGTTAAATTGGAGAGAACAAAGTTGTCATGTTATTTTGTAAAAGGAGAGCACATCCTTCCCCTGAAGTTTTGCCATTTTTACCCCCTTAAGAGTTGATAGTATTCTCCTAAAAACTAGGTGCAGGAGGTATGACCAACATCCACAAACTTCTTTTTCTAGAGCCCAGCCACTGCTAAATTTCCTCTGTCCTCTATGTCAAATGGCTTTAGAATATAAAAGCCAGAAAATCCAAGGGGCGCCCGGGTGGCGCAGTCGGTTAAGCGTCTGACTTCAGCCAGGTCACAATCTCGCGGTCCGGGAGTTCAAGCCCCGCGTCAGGCTCTGGGCTGATGGCTCAGAGCCTGGAGCCTGTTTCCGATTCTGTGTCTCCCTCTCTCTCTGCCCCTCCCCCGTTCATGCTCTGTCTCTCTCTGTCCCAAAAATAAAAATAAACGTTGAAAAAAAAAAAATTTAAAAGCCAGAAAATCCAAAGAGGGTATTTTGAGGGTCAGTATTTTGGGGTGGGACAAAGGATGCCATGTGACATAAGTAAAATATTCCTCCAATGACACTTTGAATTTTTCTTTGTAAAACAGATACCGACTTATGATTTTAAAACATAAAGCTTGTGATCCTTTTGTCTTGTCCTCCTCTACAGACCTTTTCTGTTCCAATTCTACATTTTCTTCAGACTACATTGGGGGGCGGGGTGGCCTTTCCGACAAGCTGATGACTTGACTCTCAGTTTTGACCTTGTGTCTCAGGAGAACTTGATCATCTTAGTGAGATGAGGGCTGGCAGAATCATGAGGAAGTGCTGGGGAAGCCATGTGGTGTATTCTCCTCAGATATACAAATTAACTCTTTTATTGTCATGTTTCTTTCTTCACAGCTGATGAGAACATCCCAGCAAAGATCCTGTCTTACAACCGTGCCAACCGAGCTGTTGCAATTCTTTGTAACCATCAGAGGGCACCACCCAAAACTTTTGAGAAGTCCATGATGAACTTGCAGTCTAAGGTAACGTGGATCTGGATGGTGTGGTCGCAAAATGAAGGGAGTCACATCTGCTGTGGATAGATGATCTGCAAATAAGAGGCCTTCTGGGCTGGGATATGAGAAGGCCAGTTCTAGGTCTGTTCTGGAAGATATGTCCATGCTAAAGATAAACAAATGGAAATATGATAGGAGTTATCCCTGATGAAGATAACTGAGTATCAGGTACTCATTGTTCAGAAAGTCTATTTCCAACTTCGGCTCAGGTCATGATCTTGCGGTTCGTGGGTTTGAGTCCTGTGTCGGGCTCTGTGCTGACAGCTCAGAGCTTGTAGCCTGCTTCAGATTCTGTGTTTCCCCCCTCTCTGCCCTTCCCCAGCTAGGCTCACGTGCGCATGCGCACTCACCTGCTCTCTTTCAAAAATAAACATTAAAATTTTTTTTTTTTTTTTTTTTTTTTTTTTTTTAATAAAGTCTGTATTCTGTGGACAGAACTCCTGCACTGGCCACTCTTCCTATTTTGAAAAGCTGAGTTTGATGTGTGCCCTCTTTTGAAATATTATTGTCCTTATTATACGTGAGAATAATGGATATAAAGATGGTCTTCACCATTCCTTGCCACAGTCCAGAAATACAACTGTTTCTAAATTAGATTGCTTCAAATTAAAAAGATGATGAACAATGATATTTTATTTCCCCCTAATCCTAGCACAACTATTTTTATTTTTACACATTCCACATGACTCATATTTTTATGTAGCTCATCATCAAACATCTGTTGAATTCTGGCTGTGTGCCAGAGTTGCTGCCCTAGAGGGAGAGAGACATGCAAACAAGTAGATGCTATTCCTCTTCCATGTGCTTTTCTTCCTTCTGACTCTGTCTGGTACTGCGCTTTCAAGCCACAAGGCACTAAACACTTCGGTGGTGAGCGTTTCTGTGTTAGCAATGGCTACGTCACTAATCCATTCCAACGTACTAACTCTCAGTGAGAACTGGCAGGTATTTCACTCTAGAACAGACACATAGGGTTGTCACAAAGGACCAATTATCCTGAAATACACTTACCAAGTATATTTTAAAGTCTGTGATGTGCTTCCTTATTAACTTACTAAGTAAGATCTGAAGGTGGGTCTAATAATCACTAAATTTCAAGGATAGTAAAGAATACATAAACAATACTTAAGATTTCTGCAACAATTTTAATGATCCGGAAATATCTGTATTATATTGGTGGAGAATGTATCATAGGTACTACTGATACTACTATGGTTTGTTGCCCACATTCATAATTGAAGACGAAATGATGAATTTCAAACAGAGGTTAGTGAAATTACAGATGTAATTCTTTTCCATCCACATTTACAGAATTCTGTACTAGGACAGGTGGAGTTTAAACATGACTTGTTACAGGGGTGCCTGGGTGGCTCAGTTGACTAAGTGTCCAACTTTGGCTCAGGTTATGATCTCATGGTTCGTGAGCTTGAGCCCCACACTGGGCTCTCTGATGTCGGCACAGAGCCCACTTTGGATCCTCTGTCTCTCTCTTATCTCTGCTCCTCCCCTGCTTGTTGTGTCTCTCTCTCTCTCTCTCTCTCTCTCTCTCTCTCTCTCTCTCTTTTAAAGAAATAAATAAATAAGTTTAAAATAAAAACTAAAAATGACTGCTATAAAGTGAGGCTCCATACACATTTTCAGGTCCATATATTTTCCTCCTGTTGAAATTCCTTCAAGATAAATACCCGGTAGTAGTATGTCTGGGTCAAAAGATACCCACAACCTACAGTTCATGCTACAGGTGCCATCTGGTTTTGCTAGAGGGATGCACATATGCACAGTAAATGAATATATACCCCTAGACCTCTCAAATCCTTAGAATATATGGTTGGCAGGCAAAGAACCCTATAGGCCACCCATCCTAGCAGCTCCTGTTCGCTGCCACTCTGTTAAATGGTGGTCATGTGGAATCATCTACTCTCCCCATGTTGTTGTTCCAAGCCAGAAATAAAAGCATGAATATTCAGGTGCTGTTTACCCAATTCAAGCTACCCATCCCCCTGGAGCATGAGGAGGTATTTTGTTGATCTTACTCTGGAACCACTGTTTGGGCAGCCCAGGGCCGCCTGCCAGACGAGCCCTCCAAGCCCAGGAACCCTCTCCTGTGTGCCCACAAAGCAAACACACGCCCCTGTTTGCCAAGTGAATCAATGGAGTCTTTGATGCTTTGAGAGAATTTGAAACAGCCTGCCAATTTAGCATCCACGGAAATGGTTAAAAGATTGTGGTCTGTTAAATTTCTAGCCCAAGAAGAATCTAGCTAGTGGTGTCTGATGCTTTTGTGTATAGAATCAGTTCCTTCAGCTTGACTTTGGACAACATGGATGTTGGAAGTAAGCCATTCATAGTAAAATATATTTAATGATTCTCTCACAACGGTGGCCTCTGTTTCCAAACTTGGGCTATATGTGTATATTTAACAGACAATTCTAGGCTGAGAGCAATAGCCCAGACTGTGTTGAATCAGGCAAGTATTTATTTACTCTGCAGAGGTTCCCTTGACCTTGTAGGTTAGGAAAGGTAATAGCACATCTGAGGTTCTGCCCCCAGCAGCATGAGCTCCCTGGTTTGGGCTCTAGTTTCCTGGTGTTGCCTGCGCTGTCCTTAAGCAAGAACTAAGAACTTAGGTTTTCCAGAGGCCCTCCAAGGGTTCTATAAGCAAGAAAGGCTGGAATTGCTTGTTTCATCCTTTATAAACCGGGATTCCATGAGATTTTATTTGGAAAAAAGAGCTCCATAGCTAAAAATGTGGAGTGATAACTTTTTGAGTGATAACTGCTTTAATTTCCTTCCAGTCTCAGCTCCCTTTCATTTAAAATACAGAAGGCCAAAGCCAGGCTGTGCCATATATAGGTTTCAGCCGACTGGCTGAGCTGTTTAGCTTCCTGGGTTCCCTTGGGTATTCTCTCCAGTGCATCCTTTTTTCCTGAGAAGCTGGCAGCTCCTTCCCAGGGTGCTGGCAGAATCTGAGGAATGAGCTGGGTTCAGTAGATGCAAGGATCCTGTCTCAGCTTCATAAAGAGTTCTCTCCTGCAGTATTTGTAGAAGGAAGGCTATAACCTGACACAGGATCCATTTAGTAAACAGCTTTCATCTGTAGCCCTCCTCCCAGGTGTCTAAAACTAAAGCGTTATGTGATCGAAAGATTGGCACTCACATTCCCAGTCCTGGCAGGTTCTGTAACCTGAGCTTTTGCATTAAGGGGACAGGCCCTGGGTCACTGCCTATAATAGAAGGATCACTGATTTCTTGAAGGGTCACTGAAGAACATAAATGACGAAATAGCATTTGCATTCAGCAGTCACTGTGCATCTAATCTGTGTCTTCATGAAGCCGCCCTGGGAGAGGGGGGAGGTTTATGTGGCATGTCACTGACATAGGCAGCCTGCCTGGTGGAGACAGCTTCTAGGTTTCATGTCTGATGGAGCTCTTTTCTCTCCGGGCTGATTTTATTTTTAAACCTTACTGTTCTTCCCCACCTAGATTGATGCCAAGAAGGAACAACTAGCAGATGCCCGGAGAGACTTGAAAAGTGCTAAGGCTGATGCCAAGGTCCTAAAGGATGCAAAGACCAAGAAGTATGTACCTGGTTGTTATGCAGAGCTGGGGACTGGTTGAGAGAAAAGCAGGGGTAATATCAGAGGCCCAGGGGCCCCAGCTTTTCTAGAGTTTCTGAGTGGTATCTTTTGGAAATCTCTGTATGTATTTAGGGTTTTCCTGCTTTTGCTGCCCCTGCATGGCCGGGTGGGGTTGCAGTGTTTTTGTCCAGAAGCTAGGCCTGGTTCTTGATGACTTCCATTCTTCCAGGGTGGTAGAGTCAAAGAAGAAGGCTGTGCAAAGACTGGAGGAGCAGTTAATGAAGCTCGAAGTTCAGGCCACAGACCGAGAAGAAAATAAACAAATTGCTTTGGGAACCTCCAAACTCAATTATCTGGACCCAAGGATTACAGTGGCTTGGTAAGTAATCTTTGGGCCCTTCTTGGGGTCCTGCTGCTGGCTTGAGAATGTAGTGGAGGGTTCAAGAGCACTGTTGGCCTTCCCATGCCATCCCTTCACCTCATACTTGGAAGTCCTTTGGGAAATCCTTGCCTTTCTACTATGCACACTGCAATTGCACTAGAACATCTTCAGTGACCCTAAATGGTCAGTAATGTTGTTATACTGCCTTGGAGCGTGTTTTTGTCTGTTTTTAAAAGGCAGTTGCAGCCTCTACCCCTATGGAACTTTAGTAGGACAAGAATAGGAACTCTTGGCCCTTATTAAAGGAAAAATCTAAAAGGAGCCCATCTATCTACACTTGAACAAAACTTTTCGATAATTTTTTTTTACAAGTAAAGGAAGAAAGGAACAAGCAGAAAAAAAAAAAGACTGCAGAGCTGAGCAACGTACAGAAAGAGTTAGAGGGAGCTTATAACAAAGATAAATTCTCTATTGCTTGTGTTCCCTTTTAACCCCACACAGTCATAAAATGACATCCAAAATAAGTGAGTTGTATTTATTTATTTTTTGGAAGATGCTTATTAATTAATGTGCATTTTTCTGAGCCTGACCTGCTCCTATGGGTCAGGGGTTCCACCCGGCTCTTGTACCCTTTTTGCTCTTTGGCCCTGTTGGGTGCTAGAGGTTGAGTTAGATTGAGGGGCAGTATGCATTGTGGTTGAGAGCATGGACACCAGGGCCAGACAGCTTGGGTTCACTTTTTAGCTCCATCTCACTAGCTGCATGACAGGGTAAGCAAATTACTCAACTCCCTGCATTAGGTTTTTTTCATTAGTACATCTGTAGTAGCATCTACTTTAGAGGTCACGAGCACATGATACTGTTAGAATATGTTTGGCATGTTCTTAAAATTCATTCTCAGCAGATGGACACGAAGCAAGCATATTCAGGTCCCTGCCCTGGGTCTGGGCTGTTGCTCCCTGAGACACTAATCCCCCTTTTTCTCCTCTGTGTACAGGTGCAAGAAGTGGGGGGTCCCAATTGAGAAAATTTACAACAAAACCCAGCGGGAGAAGTTTGCGTGGGCCATCGACATGGCTGATGAGGACTACGAGTTCTAGCCAGTCTCGAGGGGCGGGCAGGGTTCTGTGAAAAGGAACAGTGTGGTTTGGGGAAGGTGGATAAACTGTGAGCCTTGCTTACCCTCACAGCTGAGGGAGAGAGGCGGCGAGTCTTAACAAACGAACATCTTTGCGAAAAGATAAACCTGGAGATATTATAAGGGAGAGCTGAGCCAGTTGTCCTATGGACAACTTATTTAAAAATATTTCAGATATCAAAATTCTAGCTGTATGATTTGTTTTGAATTTTGTTTTTATTTTCAAGAGAGCAAGTGGATGGGAATTTGTCAGAGTTCTGCCAGGCAAATTCACTGTTTCACTGAAGCATTTGGATTCTCTTAGCTACTGTATACGAAGTCCGATTATATTGGTGCGTTTTTACAGTTAGGGTTTTGCAATAACTTCTATATTTTAATAGAAATGAATTCCTAAACGCCCTCCCCCCTCCCCCATTTCAGGAATTTAAAATTAAGTAGAACAAAAACCCAGCGCACCTGTTAGTGAGAATTGTCACTATCTATTGTCATGGGAATCAATTTTCATTAAACTTGAAGCAGTCGTGACATCGGCAGTGTTTTGGTTCAGACACCTGTTCACAGAAAAGCATGATGGGAAAATATTTCCTGACTTGAGTGTTCCTTTTTAAATGTGAATTTTTATTTCTTTTTAATTATTTTAAAATATTTAAACCTTTTTCTTGATCTTAAAGATCGTGTAGATTGGGGTTGGGGAGGGATGAGGGGGTGAGTGAGTCTAAGGATAATGAAATAATCAGTGACTGAAACCATTTTCCCATCATTCTTTGTTCTGAGCATTCTCTGTACCCTTCAGATATCCATCTTTTTCATTTTAAACCCAGTCTTTCACTTGAAAGATTTTATTGTGTAAAAAGTTCCACAAGTCAATAATTTAGAGGAAAATGAGTATTTGGTCCAAAAAAAGGAAAAATAATCAAGAATTTAGGGCTTTTATTTTTTCTTTTGTAATTGTGTAAAAAATGGAAAAAAACCCATAAAAAGCAGAATTTTAATGTGAAGACATTTTTTGCTATAATCATTAGTTTTAGAAGCATTGTTAGTTTAGCGTGTGTGCAGAGTCCATTTCCCACATCTTTCCTCAAGTATCTTCTATTTTTATCATGAATTCCCTTTTAATCAACTGTAGGTTATTTAAAATAAATTCCTACAACTTAACGGAAACCTAGTGTCTGCCTCTTTGTTACACAAGGTCCCCGACCTGACTGGGGCAAAGTTGGGGTGGGGGGCATTGTTGGGAGAGGGCAGGGCTCGGCTCTGTGTGGGATGTGCTCTCATTGCTCAGCTCGGCACTGGCGGCTCCCTCCCCAGGGGTTGGGTGGGGCCTGGAAGGGGCTGCACCTGTCTTGCTGCCTTGGGTGTGGGTCAGAGGGGAGCCAAAGTCCATATCCTAAGATAAAAGCGGGCCCAGGAAGTAAGGGAGGGTGCAAGAACTGAATTTGGAGCCCAGGGTAGGTATTGTTTATTGAGCAAGATAAAGTGAATGTATTTGGGAGACAGGCTTTCTGAGCATATTGGCCAGAAGCAGTAGGGAGCTTGTCTGGGTTTGCTTGTCTGGGTAAGCTTACAGTCAGGATGGCAGGAATTAAGGGTACTAAGCCCATTAGGACACTGGATCCCAGAGGCCCAGCTGTAGGCTTCTCCTCGTGTTGATTGGTTAATTGAAAAAGCGTGGTCTGTGGCCACTCCCCAGGGCTCCTGTACCCACATTTGTAGGGTCCCTAAAAAATTGTTCCTTTCTTTATACTAGGTTACTGTTAAGTCTGGAATTTAGGGTGAAGAGAGAGCTTTCCTGGCCAAATGGAGCAGGAAGAAGGTCAGTGGTCAGAATTGGCCACTTAGCCCTGGGCCCTCTAGCTTGCTAGCATGCATGCACAGGTATATTCTGGGAGGAGAGCCATCTCCTGGATGGTCTCTCAGCTCCCTGGGGCTGGGGGCTGGGCTGGTGTTGGCCCACTGCAGAGAACCCTGGAGGTCCTCCTTGGCAGCCCGCATTTCATCAGTCAGTGAGGGAGGTAGCATTCACCCCAAGAATAAAGGAGGTTATATACCATCAGTGCTTTGGAGCAGATTACAACCACGTATTTTTTTAATCGTGTGGTGTAGAGGTAGCTAAAGCATTGAACATAAGAAATGGCAACAGAGGCTCTTGCAACACCTGATCAGTACACTGTACTTTATGGCTTGGGGGTGAGTGATGAGAACATGGGCCCGAGGTTTGGGACTGGAGCAGGACCTGCCACAACCAGGGGACAAAACTTAGTCCATAACTAGGAATTAGGGACAGGAGGCCTCACAGGCATAAGATTTTATTCATGGGCAGCAGCAACTTGTGCCTACCTTTCCCAGCAGGGATCTTCTTACAGGTCTTCTGAGGGCAGGTGCATGGCAACTAAATCCTGGTCAAGAACGATTGTGAAGGGCTCCTTCAGTGGTGGCAGGCCTGGGAGAGCAAACCAGAGGATGGGAACTGACCTGTCCAGTGGGGATGAGGGAAGAGGCTGGACAGGTAGGTGAGGGCCAGCTGTGAAAGGCCCTGAGAAATACTTGAGCCTGGAGTCAGGAGAGAACTCGCCTCACTTATTCCTCCAGTAGATTTGGTTCCCTCCTCACACTTCTGGCTTTGTCCAGGAGCAGAGGCCCGATGTGTAAGGTCCGAAAAAGCCCCTCCTGTCAGGGTCTTCTGGAATGCTCAAGTCCAGCTGTAGGCAAAGTGGAACGCAAGCCAGGTATCTGGGTGCTTGCTTGCTGCTCAGCAGCTCCTCCATCCATCAAATCCACCCAGGACTTACGTCACGTTTGAAAGAAAAAAGGAAGCTCCCAGCTCCCAGCCATCTCCCTCTCCCTCACCATCTCTCTCTCCATTTCACATATGAGTGCCTGGAGCCAGTCATCCACACCACCAGATCATTCCCCACCCACTGTAACCAGCTTCTGTCCCACCTTGCCCCCAATTCCTCCCTCCATTCCGACCACAACCACCACCAAGTGAGTGACCGATAGATGGGCTTGTACTGTGTATCTTAAGCTTTTTGTGGCATTTAGTAGCCCTACTGAAATATATTTTACATACCATAAACATCCACCTGTTTCAAGTGTAACATTTGTACCTACTGAAGGTTATGGCTGTCACCATAAGTCAGTTTTAGCATATTCTCCTCCCCAGTAAGATCCCTCGTGCCCATTTAAGAGTTAATCCCCACTCCCACCTCCAGCCTCCACTAAATCTACTTACGCTATACCTTTGTCTTTTTCTGGACATCACACACACAAATGGAATTGTACAATACGTGCCCACTCCCCTCTCCAAGCACTTCTCTTTGGCTTCCACAATGGCACCCTCTCCTGGTTTTACTCCAGTCTCCACCAGTCTGCTGCATCTTGGTTACCGCCCCCCCCCCCCCCCCCCCCCCCAGGCCTGGCTGCTGTGACTGTCTCCTTGGCCTGGCCAATTTCATTTGCATGTGAGGGTGATGACTCCCAGACCTCTGTCTCCAGCCTAGACCCCTTTCCTGAGCTCCAGACCCATGGTGGAGCTGCGGGCCAGGTCCCCAGGCTATTAGATCTACCAATTTCTGGAACTCGGCTCAGTACCAACTACACGGCCACTGGGCTGTTTCCCATCTCACTGAAAGGCACCTCCATCCACTCTGCCCCCTCAACCAGAGTCTAGTGGAGCCACCATCCTTCACTCCTTTCTCCCACTTCCACACCTGGTAAATTACCAACTGAAATCCCCTCCTAAATACACCAAACATAGGTAGTTCCCCCTCAGAAAACTTAAAAAAAAAAACAAAAACAAAAAAAGTGTATTCTGAGAAAAGAGTTCACTTATTACATTTTGGTCTTTACAGAATCCCTCATATAATGGGATGCTCTCTCAACTTGTTTTGAACCAAAAAGCACTTTTTGGAGAAAACACATTACCCTGAAATGACCTCAGTCAAGCTAGTTTTGGACGATTACAAGTAGTCCCCTGACAAAATCAGTAAACAAAGAGGCAAAGAAATTTACCACAGACTTAGTAATTATTTCTCACAATCCCAAGTATTATGTATAAACAAGCCTCTCAAAGGTCACTTTAATAGCAATACGGTATTGATTTTTTTTTAGGTTTGGTAGAGATCATATATATATATTTTTAAAACAGTTTCAGAAAACCACTGAAATACATATAACAGAATTAAGATTTGTGTCAGTATGGAAGGGGTTGGTTAGTAGGTGGAGTTTGACATGAAACAAGAGTGGCCATCAGTTCATAATTGAAGGTGGCTGATAGGCACAAGGAAGCTCACTATACTGTCCTGTCTACACTTAGATCCATTTGAAATTTTCCATAAAAGTTAAGTAGTTACGCAGTAATATATACCCCTGGGAGAAATGAAACCTGTTTTAATGTTATATAAGAAAGATAATGATGCTTAGATTAAAATTTCTAGTAATAGCATAACATACTGACCCGAAAAGTACTCTCTCTGCAACAACATGAATGAGTCTCGAAAACATGCTGAACAGAGACCAAGGGTACATACTCCTTGATTCCAAGTATGTGAAATTTCAGAATGGGCACCACTACTCTACTCTAGTGATGGAAAGTAGGTTAGTGACTGCCAGATGGGGGCAGCGGAGATGGACTACAAAGAGGCACCAAGAAACTTCAGGGTGATGGAAATGTTCCATATCTTGATTAGGTGGAGGTTACAGGAGGGCATCCATTCGTCAAATCTCACCAAACTTTACACTTAAAAAAATGGATGCGTTTTTTAGTATGTAAGTTATTCCTCAATAAAGCTGATTTTTCAAAAATGCTCTCAACTGAGAAGGCAGTGAAGGTGATATGCTTTCAGAAATTATATTAGAGGAGTCAAAGTGGCCCTAATGGTGAACCTTACATAGAAATCAAGGACTCATAAAGAGTTTGAACATAAATTTATTACTGGACAGGCAAGAGTGGGACAAATCAATATTCATACATCAATATACTATTTTAAATAATACATGATTTAAAATACTATACGTGTGTGTGTATATACACACACACATATATATACATACATATATGTATATATACATACATATATATGTATGTATACATACACACACACACACACACACACACACACACACACACGCACAGGGGCGCCTGGGTGGCTCAGTAGGTTAATTGTCCAACTTGATTTCAACTGAGGTCATGATCTCGCAGTATATGAGTTCAAACCCCATGTCAAGCTCCACACTGATAGTGCAAAGCCTGCTTAGGACTCTCTCCCTTCCTGCTCCTCCCCCTCCTCTTTCTTAAACTGTTATATTGGGCATTTGAGTCATGCATCTCTAAGAAGGTTTATATTTTAGCTGCAAAAAAACACAAAATATCTGGAGTGCCCTTATTGCATAAACAAGTTGATCGCCTTATATTTGGAGCTGCCATATCTTCAGGCATATATGTTATCTCTCATTTTGCTCTACCCCCACACCCACCAACAAGTGTCCCTTCTCAGTGCTCCAAGGGCCCTTACCACACTGAATTGTCATCTATTGACAAATGTCTGTTGGCATTTCTTTACCTACAACTAGAGTAAGAACTTGGTCTGATTCATCTCTGCTGTCTTACTGCTATAGAGGAGCATCAGGAGTGTCTGTTAAAGAAAGAGAAAGCGGAAGAACAGAGGTCAGCCTGGGCCATGGCTGGCAAGGGCTCTCCCCTTCTCTTCAGAGAAGCAATTATGGTTTCCCTGCCACCTCTCTGAAAAATCCTTATCTGGAGCCCGGCTCTCCTGCCTCAACATCTAGGACCTACTTCAGGAGCCCTTCAGCGAAGGGGAAGCAGAATCTGCAGTGAAAGCCAAGTCTTGGGTAGGCCTGGTTTTACCTGGAGTGATAGAAAACAGGAGGCTCTTGGGGCTGGGAGTCCATCCCAGGTACGGAGGGAAGCAGAAGAACATGACCTAAGAAGTGTGAGATCCAACGACTAAGTTGGAGCCATAGATGGATATTGGGGCCAGAGGTCAAGAGTCTGAAAAGCAGTTGTGGGGTGGAGCTCAGGGTGCATTGAGGTGAGTATGGAATACCAGCTATATACTGAGGTACAGGTTACAGAGTCAGAGATGGGCTGATCAGACACCTAACATGAGAAACTACCAAGCAAAAATTTTAAAGAAAAAGGATAAAGTTTTATTTGAGGAAACAAGATTGCAAGTCTATAACTCTGCCTACTCTCAATTGTGGAAGGGCTTCACTGAGCTATAGAAGGCATATTATATCTTCTATATTCATGCAAAGTCATTACAAGGAACAAATGAAAACTGCATCAGCATTTGCTATTGATCTGCTGGGAACATTCTACACTATATCAGTCAAGTAAGTGTCCAATTGAGAAACTTCTTTCATAAATTTTTTCTAATGTTTATTTTTGAGAGAGAGAGAGAGAGAGAGAGAGCGCGCGAGCAGGCGAGGGGCAGAGAGAGGGACACACAGAATCTGAAGCAGGCTCCAGGCTCTGAGCTGTCAGCACAGAGACCAATGTGGGGCTGGAACCCATGAATCATGAGATCATGACCTGAGCCGAAATTGGACTTCACCAACTGAGCCACCCAGGCACCCCAAGAAACTTCTTTTAGAATTTAACCCCAAGAAAATTTTTCTCTGTCAGGGAATGTTACCAGAATAAAAAGTTTTTGCTTTGCCTACCAGGAAGCTCAGCCACATTCAATTCTCAGTAACAGCAGTCACGTTAACCCATACTAACCATATTATATTCCTCCTTCTAATGGCACATTCCATTTCTACAGTGCAATATTTTTGTCCTTTGTTTTAAATACTCTAAACTTTTTTAAAGGACTGGAAAGGAATACATTTGAGGTAGGTATACCGATGTGCCACTCAGATTCTCCTTCAAGGAAGCACTTGTTGCCCCAACTGCTGGAGGATCTCTCAGCTCTCAAAGATCACCTCAGCTGCAGAGAGCCATGTGACTGAGGCTGTGCTCTTCCCAGGGCTGACTGAAGTGGGGCTATGAAGGCCCAGCCATTTTCAAGCCAGCACCAGACAAAACAGCTCCCTGGAGGTTGGCTGCGGCTGTCATCAGGCCTGCATCACAGCTGAACTTCTCCCTGTGCCCTGTCCTGTTTCCTTCTCTCCTTTCCACAGTGTTGGTCCCAAGAGCACTCCCTAACAAACATTCTGCACACTAATCTCTGCCCCAGAGTCCGCTTCCCAAAGAACCTAATCTGTGACATCATTTAACCAACTATAGATAGTCCCTGATTTATGACAGTCTGACTTACAATTTTTCATCTTAATGATGGTGCAAAAGCGATATGCATTCAGTAGAAACCGTATTTTGGATTTTGATCTTTTCCTGGCTAGCCATCCGCAGTATGCTCCTCTCTCATGATGCTGGGCAGTGGCTACGACTCCCAGTCAGCTGTGTGATCAAGGTCAACAACCACTCTGCACCTGTACAACCATTCTATTTTTCGCTTTCACTACAGTATTCAGTAAATTACAGGAACCATTCAACACTTTAGTATAGGACAGGCTTTGTGTTAGATGATTTTGCCCAACTGTGGGCCTGTGTAAGTGTTCTGAGCACATTTAAAGTAGGCTAGACCAAACTATGATGTTCTGGAGGTTAGGCCCAGTAAATGCATTTTTGGCTTACTGTATTTTCAACTTACGATGGTTTCATTGGGCTGTAACCCCATTGTAAGTCAAGGAATATCTATAACTAAAAATAAAAAACACATCAGGTAGGGGTATTAAGGAAAAGGGTGAGAACACACAACAAAATAGTTCATACCTACATGAGAGGCAACATAGCATTGACTCTGCAGCCAGGATGCCTGGGTTTGAATCCCCTCTCTGCCACCTCTCAGTTCTATGTCCATAAACATGTCTCTTAATCTCTCTGTGCCTCAGTTTTTTCATCTGTAAATTAGAGATAAGAGTACTTATCTCATAATGCTATAATAAGTAAGTGAGCCAATGTGGGTAAAGCAGTTATAGAGGACTTACTATATGCCAAGCGCTGCTCTAATTGTTTCGATAAAGAAACACCTATCAGATCAGGCCCACAGGGCCAGAGGGGCATCGAGCCGGGACTCTTACCCAGAATCCAGGCACAGAGATGGTGGAGACCTGGGCATGTTGAAGCATGAGTGCTGACAGAAATAGGCCCAAGCAGGGCTAGCCTGGGTGATGTCAGGGCGTGTGCCTTGTGTGGGTTCTGGGCTGCTCCCTCCAAGCCAACACAGCTGCACGCCTTGCCAGTAACACCCACGTACCCATATATATGCTGAGCTGGGGGAAGCCCAAACCAACCACACCCTCTGCATGCCCTGCTTTTCCTGAGTCTCTTTGGGTGGAGGGAGGTACCTGAGGCTTGGGATGCTGGTTCAGAAGTCCCAGGAGGAAATGCGGCCTTGTTTTCTGATTAAGGGCCTGGCAGCAGGCTGAAAATTTGAGCTCCTGTTGACAGAGATTTCTGGAGCCCCTGGGGGCCTGGCCCTGGAGGCAAAAGCAAAAGCAAGGAAGCATGGTCTGTGTTGGGAAGCTCTTGGAAAATGGAGAAACAGATTTTAAAAGTGTATCACAGCCTTCAGGCTGCCCAGGTCAGTACAAGGAGGAGGGGGGCAGGAGTACTTAGGAGGGAGCGTCCTGGACATATGGACAAGATCAGATAAGCAGGGAGAGGCCCCATCCAGTCTCTGCCTATCTTCCTGGCTTCATCACCTCCCATGCTCCCCCTCACTTAGTAAACTCAAGCCTTCTTTCTATTCCTACACTCTTTAAGTTCTTTCTGGCCTCAGGGCCTTTATATATGATGTTACGTCCACCTACCTGATAAGTACTTTCCTCCAACCCACCCCTAATAATTCACCTGGCCATCTACTCACATCCTGTAGGCCTATGCTGAGTCCTAGCAACGCCTTCCATTTCTACCAAGAGAGATCTAAAGTACGTGTTCCTTGTGTTTTATCTCCTAACCCTATGTGCTCTTCCTCCCTACCCGCCATCACCACTGTCCCTACATAGCACCACTTCTCTGTTTAATGTCTGAATTCCTGGAAGGCTGGTGCTGGATTTCTCTTTTTCTTCCAACACATGGCACCAAGGCCCAGCACATGGAAGCTCAGGGGGAACACTACTTTAAGCCCAAGTCAGCCCAAGCCATACTCTAGGAGCACTCACGTTCTGTGAAGTTCCCTGTGCTCAGGACCAACCATGACCAAAGCCTCCCCTCATCTGTACTGACTGGCCAGCTAGCCTCTGTGCCCACTGACTGCTGACCACCAGGACCCACTAAGGCTCCCTGGTGAAGCAGAAAATGTATTAAGTCAGACAGACCTAGGTTCAAATTCCCATTTGTTTCTTACGTGGCCTTGGGGCAAGTTGTAGAACTTACCTGAATCTCAGTTTCCTCATCAGTAAACTGGAGACAATAATCCCCAATTAGAGGGTGATTATGAGGATCAGGTGTAACCACAAGTGTAAGCCTAGGCCGGGTGGGTACCAGGTCAACTTTAGTGCCCTCCCTCCCACTTTAAAGGGTGGGCACTAGGTGGCAGTCCATCTCAGCCACTACACCTCCCTTCAAGTGGCAGAAGCCTGTAAGAGTCTCAACTTCATGCTGGATTCTCAGCTTCTTAGGAGCCACACTTGAGGGAATTAAAACACAAACCCACACAAGTTACCACTGCACCAAGACAAAGTCAGAGGCAGCCCCAGGCACTAGTCACCACTCAGCTGGGTAGGTTGTCTGAGCACACATATACTCACAAATTACAGAAGCCTGGATCTTTCTCTGGTACCAGCTGGGTGCTCTGCTGGGTCTCTCGCCTCTGAAGTTGTCCTGCTCTGCCTGACTCAACATCTGTCAGATGGGCTCCACTGTGACCACAGGTGTCTTCAGTTTTTCTGTGACAGGGGTGTCCACATTGCAGGGGCAAGTCTAGGGAAATGGTTTCCGGAAGATGGAGTGTGAATTATTCAAATAACCACTTAAAGGCCTTGTGGCTGGAGAATGGAGAGTGAAGAGGAGGTGGGGAGAGATGAAGTGGGAGGGAAAGAAAGGGGCCAGACCACACAGGACCAGCTGGGACAGGAGTGAGTGTGAATTTTACATGCAATGGGAAGTCATGGAGGGTTTGAAGCCAAAGGTAGGGGATCACAATTTAAATTTCTTTTTAAAGACTGAAGCATGAAGAATAGACGCAGGCCAGACCAAGGAGGGTAAATAGTCTGGATGAGAAAAGACAGATGTTGGGTTTGTGGGAGGAGTGGAGATATTCCGTGGTAAACAGGCCTTACAAGATTGCTGGGTGGTGGAGGCCGACTGAGGGCTCAAGGATACCTCCAAGGGTCTTGGCCCAAGCATCTTAGAAGAACTGGGGCCATGTTCTGAGAAAGTAACGACAGCGGGAAGAGCAGTTTGAAGAGGGACGTGGAGCCGGCAGTGGGATGCTTGGGAGATACAGATTTGGCGCTATGGGTGCCTGGGTCTGGGGTGAAGCCATGGGAAATGTCAGGTCGTCTTAGGAACTGGTTCAGGACCCAGCCCAGAGGAAGAAAAATTTCTGGGGCTGAAAGGCAGCGACCTGAAAGGAAGGAGGAAAACGCGGGGAGTTAGTCTGGGATAACCAAAGCTCCGGAGAGCGTTTGCAAGGGCGCGTGGAGGCAGAGAGCGAGGTGGGGCGGGCAGTGGCTCATGAGTGGAAGGCGCAGAGATTTAGGCCACTGGGGGCCACGGGTCTAAAGGCCCTACAGGGGACGCCCAGGACTGGGGGGCTTCTCCAAAAGACCGGACTGTCAAAAGCCACACTGGCCGCAGGGGCGGGGCGGACGAGTCTCGGCAGTCTCAGGAGCGGCCTGCGGGCCAGCCCTGCGCGGCCGAAGGGGAGGGGCGGGACAAGCCTGCTGTCCTTCAGAAACCGTCGGCCAATCCGCAGGCGGCTCCGCCCCCGCCCCGCCCCGGAGAGGGCGCGCAGAGGACCCGCCTCCGCTGCCGCCGCCGCCGCCGCCGCTGCAGCCGCGGGTGTGAGGCGGCCCGGCCCGGCCTGGCTGGCTCCCTCCGCCGGGCAGCCCGCCCAGGTAACCGGGTTTGGCCGGCGGTCCTGGGGGCGCTCTGCACCCTCACCTCTTCTTCCGGCCTCTGTGCGGGTAGTGCTTAGGGAGCAGGGTTGAGGACACGGCTGCAGCTGGGCCTGTGCGGGACAGTGGGCTGGGCAGCCGCCTATGCGTGTGCGACTGACTGACGGGCCGGCGCGGGGCTGCCGCGCGTGACGGGGCCGACGGGGGCAGTGTGAGGAAGCTTTGCGGGACGGAAGGACGAGCTGGTTGAGCGCGAGCAGCGCGCGCGCTCCCGCCGCCATTGCGCCCCGCGCCCCCGCCCGGGGCCTGTCTGGGGGTCGCGGGGCGCAGGCGCGGCAGGCGGGCGGAGGGTCCTTTCCACGGGCGCGCGGGCGCCTTTGTTCCCGGCGCGCGGGCCAGGGCGGAGCCTGCAGGGCCGCCCCGCCCCCCGCTCAGGCTCCGCCCCGTCTCCGCCCGCAGGAGCAGCAGCCGGGGCCCGCTCGCCGGCCGCCTCAGCCACAGCCGCCTGCTCCCGCCGGCCGGGCCTGCGCCGCCGCCGCCTCCTCCGCCGCCGCCCCCTTCCCCCTTACCACCACCCCCAGTGCCGGAGCCATGGCGGGCGCCGCGTCCCCCTGCGCCAATGGCTGCGGGCCCGGCGCGCCCTCGGACGCCGAGGTGCTGCACCTCTGCCGCAGCCTCGAGGTGGGCACCGTCATGACTTTGTTCTACTCCAAGAAGTCGCAGCGGCCGGAACGGAAGACCTTCCAGGTCAAGCTGGAGACGCGGCAGATCACGTGGAGCCGTGGCGCCGACAAGATCGAGGGGGCCAGTAAGTGCGCCCCCCCCTTCCCGGGGCCCGCTGCGCGCGGGGGCCGTGGGGGTCCGCGCCCGGCTCTTGCGCGCGCCGCGGCCCACGGCTGGAGTGACTTGGATAAACTTTCGGGCCCTCCCCCACACCCTCCGGTCCCCGCCCCCGCCTCGGCCCGGGTGGTCACTGGGGGCGGGGGGCATCCGGGTCCTCAGTCACCTGACAGGACACCCCCTCCCCCAGCCCGGCGTTGGAGGGGGTGGGGGGGAAGTGTTCCAAGCGCTTGGCCCAGAGGCCTAAAAATCCTAGTGGGTCTAAGATCGGCGGGGCAGGGGTCTGGTTCTTCCTAGCTCGGGAGTGGTGTTGGCCAAGGCGAGGGAAGCCAAGGCAGCGTCAGCCCACCCAGCCCCAGAACCTGGGGCCAGACCAGACGGTCACCGCCCACCACCTTTTTTTTCCCAAAAGACAGTCTTGGTGAAACTTTCTGGGCCCCAGACTGGGCTCCATTTGCAAAGGAACCTTTGGGTTCCCTAAGTAGAAGTTAGGCAGATGTTAGGGTAGGATTGGTTTTGGATCAGAGCCAGCTCTACTCATCTCTCTTGGGGAGGGTGGAAGGTGGTCCTGTTTGGTTTGGAAAAGCCTGAGAGAAGGCAGTGGCTTTTTTCCCCTGTTGCTGCTTTTGTCCTGAAGCTGAATTTTAGAGGTCTGCGTGGGTGGGCAGTCACCCAAAGCCAGGGCAAGGACTCTTGGTAAAGGGGCCAGGCTCCTCTTGCCCTTGGAAGCACATTCTCAAGAGGTTGGCCCAGAAAGGCCAGCCTCAGTGCCTTGGAGTCAGGTACCTTTTTCAAGAGCGTGCAGCCAGTTTGGGGTCTAGCCCTTTGTGTACTGTGTCCTGTATTCCATGGCTGCAGACAGCCGGGAGCGGCTACTTTTGGTTTCCTGCCTCTTTGCCTTCTCAGGACTGAGCTTGGCTGCTTTGGGGCAGGTCTCAGTTGGGAGGAGGGAGTTAGGGGATTTTGAAAAACCCCACAGGTCTTTCAGTGTTATTCCACTTAGCGCCATGCCTATGCTGTGGCCGGATGGGCGCCCAGCTCTACCCTCCATTCCCCCGCCTCCAAGTGTGAGAGATAGTGCCGCTACCCTAGGTTGTAGGTTGCTTCCTGCAAGGACCCTCCCCCCCAGAGACTGGTGTTAGAACCAGGTCCATGTGGAGGAGGGGGGTCAGGAAGTGACACCCCCACAGGAACGTCCTACAGACCTCCTTGGGTATGGTGTACACGTGTGTAGATGGGTGAGGAGATTGGGAGGAAGGAAAGTCTTGTGGTGAGGCAGCCATCCTCAGCTACAAGCTCCAGATCTGATGCAGCTGCTGAACTTAGAAATGGCAGCTGCCTTCCTCTGTGCCTCCATCAGCCCTGTCAGCCATCAAGAGAAAATTTTAGTGATTTGAGAGACTGGATTCCAAAGTAGAGGAAGGACAGATACTACAGGGAGCTGAGATAGACTCCAGGCACAGCCCCTTCCTTGCTTTTATGGTGCTCCCTCTGCTCTGCTGAATTGGTGGCACTGGCTGGAGGTTCCTCGATAGAGATTTCCTGGGTAACTAACACTTCAAACCATGTGTGTGACCAGCAGGGGTAAGTGCAGCACACTGGTTGAAGGCAAGGCTGGATTTGAAGCCTGTATATTTGTTGTCTTTCCCTTAGCCAGTTGTTTATCTACTCTCAGCTTAGTTTTCTTATCTGTAAAACGGGAGTGGTAATATATCCACCTTATATGGTTGCTCTGGGGATTAAATAGGAAAATTGATGTAAAACATCTCACAGTGCTTGACACACTGTAAAGTGTGAGCTGGTTTTAATAATAACGATAGCATTAATAGACTGTGACTGTCCTCCTCAGCCCTGGACTGGAAATGTTGAGGGAGGTGGAGCGTGGCTTTAGGAGAGGGTGAGAGTATAGGAAGGGAGGAGGATGGGGACCAAGTTCACATTTCACTTAGATCACTACCCGGAAAAAGGGAGGAAATGGTTTTGTTTTGCTTCAACTCTTCTCCTCACCCACCCACCTGTCGTATAGAACAGTACATGACAGAGTAAAACTTATGGAGTAAATCTATGGAGATTTGCACATCTGACTCCTGGGTGTGACTTTCTTATTTGTAAGATGGGGCCTGAACAGAAGGGAGGGGTGTGAAGAGGGAAGAATCCAGTCCATGGTGTCTCCGGTCTTCGGGGGCTGGTGGCAGGAATGCAGAGGACCCACGGCCCCAGCCCCCAAGGGTAGATAAGCTAGAGAAATACAGATTCAGTGATCTTATCAGCTTGGAGCATAGGCAAAGACTATAGAAGGAGTCTAGGCCCTTTGATTTTGGAGGCCCAGGTTGAAGAAGTCTGAGTAAAAATGCTAGTAGATGCTTGTGTAGAGTTCACACTTTGTAAATGGAGCCTCTTGCTGAAGCTGCCCCACTTCTGCCCATTCATGGGGGTACCTTGTTGGTGAGTTCTGATCCCTGCAGCCCCCTCTGCAGGCTTTGAGGAAGTTTGGGCTGCCAGCTGTGATCCCTGCCACCTGGCCTTTTCCTGCTGACTCTGCTAGGGTTCCGTATAGTGCTTGTAGCCTGACCAAGGAGAGAGGCACTTCTCATACCCTCAGGGTGTCTGTGGACCTGAAGGAGGGATGCTGTGGTTCAGTGAAAATGCACACCGCTCGTGCATCAGGCCTCATTCTGACCCAACTCCATGTTCTCTCACTTTGCCACTCGTGAAATGGGACCTGGCACTTGCTGGTTTCTAAGGTGATAGTTTGGCTAAAAAGAGGGGTGGGGAAGTGCTTTGGTGTCTGTTGTCATGGTGATGTGACAGGAACCAGGTTGATGTTTGGTTTTTTATGTTGCAGATACTGACATAAATGAATACAAAGCAATTATAGACTTCCTGCTGAGTGCTACAGAGACTTTTCATCATATTTTCTTGGCTGATCTTCACAAGGGTCCTGGGTATGTGTGTGTGTCTGGAGTCCTATCCCATTTGACAGATGAGGAAATGGAAATATAGGGAGTGAATTGTGCCATGGAGTGATAGTCCTAGTTTGTGACAGCCTCACTTAGACCCAGCTTTCCAGTCATTGACTGGCTGGCTGGCCATCCCAAGAGGACTCAGCCCCAGGGTCGTGCTGACAGTGGGCCTCAGGCTCCATGTCCCAGTGGTCTCTGTTGCTCCTCTAAGGACAGATTTTTGTGCCTAGACCTGCATTACAGACAGCCTCAGCCTCTCTAGGTTCTGGCTTCACATTTTTCCTTCTGGTGCCTTTCTGGGGTGAGCTGGTTCAGTCAAGGGTCATTGTGGGCACAATGGCCTGTGTGAAGATTCCATGGAGGGTTCTGAATGACAGCCATGCTCTTCTGTAGAACTTTTGGAGCCTCAGGCTTTTGTCTTTGATTCTTGCCTACCCTTCTAGATGCTAGGCCCCTTAGATGGTAAATGAAAACAGGTCCTTGCTCTCAGGGAAACTAAAACAGACAATGATAATTTCTAGTGGTACCTTTGATGGGAGTTGGCCGGGGTAGGGAGGGAGGGGTCAGTATGGTGGCAGAAGAGAGTAAACCGCCCAGACTAGGCAGTGAGGCTCAGAGAGGAGGTGATATTGGGACCAGTTATCTTGGACTTGACCTCTGTGGCTGTCAGGCTGGCAGGGAGACAGACCACAAGGCCTGCTCTGATGGCTGGGCCCAAGGCACCTGAGGTGGGCAGGCTGGGTGTCATGGGGGTTTTCTTTGTGCTGGCTGATTGCTCCCAGTGAGAGATGGGCAAGAACACACGTCCGGATCTCCAGAGCTAGCCATCCCTGCCTGTGTGTTTCCTGTCTGACTGTAGTTTTTCCAGGGGAAGTCAGACCTCTTAGTGTTTCCTTAGCACCCCACGCTTGCCCTAACGTGTGGGTTTCCAGACCAGCTCTGCCAGGCCCCCTTTTTAGCTGGGGCTCTCTCTTTCCTGTGAACGTAGGAAAGGGCCTGCTTCACAGATGACTGGAGAAGCTGAGCATACCCAGCATTGGGCCCCCCCACCCCCACAAGACCTTCAGCTGAGGAGAGCCCTAAGGAGACGTGGCAGTGTGATAAGAGGAGGGGGAATGTTCTTGTGCACCTTTTAGAGGGTTTTGTACATGGTGCCCATGCTTCCCTGGGGGGACATCTTTGAGAAAAGGATAGTAATAGGGGACAAGATTCTAGGCAGAGACAAGAGTAAGGAATGGCCGTGAGCAGCCAATGGTAATTGAGCCACAGTAACTAGAGGTTTGTGGCTAGAATCAGTCAGATCTGACTTTAAGACTCTGTGTGTGTGTGTGTGTGTGTGTGTGTGTGTGTGTACGTACGTGTACACACATATGTACATACACAGATGCATAGGCTTGAGTCACTGGTTAGAGGTCTTGGCCACTAACCTTGTTTTGTGTAGCCTCTTAGAATGAGGAGCATTTATTCAATAAATGTTTGAACACCTCCTCTTTGCCCAGTGCTAGGCACTAAAGGTGAATAACACATGCACTGTGCCATTGAGGAACTCCCACACTCTTGGAAGAGACAGAACTGGGAACATGTAATTATAACCGTGTATCCTGTGTACCATAATAAAGGTCTATACCAAGAGCTCTGTAGCGAGCTCAGCTTAGTGAGCTGGGGTTGAGAGCAGAGAGCCAGGGAACGCTTCCCAGAGGAGGTGACCAGTGAGCTGGGCCTTGACTGATTAAAGAACTTGCCTATGCCCACGCTGAGGCACTGGGGATCCTTATGTGGGGGTTGGGTATGCATTTAGTGTGGTAGAGGTAAGGCTGGGGGTGGTGGGGAGCAGTTCCGGGACAGCCACAGGGTGCCATGCTCATAGGTTACGCTCCGTCTTATAGGCCGTGCCTGTCAGTAGAGGCTGAAGCAGGGCTGTCTTGCATTTTATCTGGGAGAAGTTGAGGGAAACCAGTGGAGCTGCTGCACTTTTCAGGAGAGAGCTGATGAGCGGGGGCAAGACTTCCTTGCTGAGGCAAGGCAGGGATACAGCAGTGGTGGACGGGAGGGGGTCTGGAGGGATGAGCTAGTGGAGCGTAGTAGTTTATAATTTAGCATTTGGGTTCTGAACTCACACTACTTAGGTTGTGTAACTAACTTGCTCTGTGACTTTGAGCTTGTGACTTTCTCTCTGGGGTCCTTGTCTACAAAAGAGGGTTATAGGAATAAGCTGCACTTGTCTCGTAAGGATATTGTGAACATTTGAGGAGAGTCTTCATAAAGTGTTTCACATGGAGTGTGGCACAGTGGGCGTTCTGACAAGGAGGAAGATGAGGATTAAGTTCCCCAGGAGGACCCAGTAGTGGAAGACAGCTAATGTACCTATTGTATTGAGGGTGTGGTGCCTGGCCACCGACCCCTTTGGTTTGGAGACCAGGGGGCCTACCCATTTTCTCTCTCCAAGCTCTCAGCAGCCCTGGTGTTGTTAGGGCTCTTTCCTGCTGCCAACTTTTGCAAGGTGACAGGGTAGTTGGCTGAAAGCAGCTGCCTTGGTATCATATTGGCCTATTTCTGTGTGCCTAGTCCAGAGAAACACTATCTGAGCACATTGATTGGAGACCCCTGTTTTCTGGAAGTGCTTTAATGCTACCACCTGAATATAATAGGGCCTGTCTCTGCCTCTGCTGTCATTGTTCTTGTCAGTCTTTGTTAAGTCATGGCCTCTCTTCCCATTTTGTGCTTTTTCCTCTGATATGGCTTCAAAGAGGTCAGAGATGAATAAGTCAGAGGGAGGATGTGAGGCCTAATGTCACAAAGGTCTGATATTAGGGGATAGGAGACTTTTTGCCCCCTCTCTATTTCCTTAGAACTGGAGAAGTCAGTGGCAACTTTGAGGAGAGTCCTGGGAGAAATGGGGTGACAAAGGAAGAAGGGAATGTGCTGGTGCTCCGTGTAGAGTGCTCTGTTCGGAGAAGTATGGTGCCTGTGCTTCCCTAGAGGGAACTCTTTGAGAACAATAAGGAAACAGATGACAAGACTCTAGGCAGAGCCAAGGGTGTTGAGTGGCCTTGAGCAGCCGTTGGTAATTGGGCTCTATATGACTGAAGATTTGTGGCTCAAGTCAGATTTGGGTTCGAGTCTCAGCTCTTCCTGTGACCTTGGGTAAGTTACTTTAACCTATCTGAAACTGATTTTCAGCTGTAAAAGTCACTTCCTCATAGAGCTGTATATTAGCAATAGTCAAATGAAGTTGCATATGAGAGTAAGAGATTTTATATGAAAGTGCTCTGCATAGCATTTGGCACTTGTGGGCACTTAATAAGTATTTGTTTAGTATGCTTTTGCCTTAGCTAACTACAGAGCTCAAGTTCTTTCCACCACCAAGCATGGCCACTGGTGGCTGTTCTGAAAGCCTGGGCTACAGATCTGTTTCCTGCTTGTTTTCTTTGTTCCTTTTCTGAGTTTGTGCATGGAGGACTGGAGAATGAGGAGAATTGGGTATTTGAATAGTGCAGTGAGTTTATGGAGCATTTTCTTATTTGTGGTATTGTTTATGTGCCGCCACAGCTGATGTATCGATGGAGGGCAAGAATGGTTAGCCCTCTCTCATAGATGAGAAACCAGGGCCACCAGGGTAAGGTCACACAGCAAGTTCGTGGCAGTGCCGGGACCAGAGTGTAGGATCTCTGATTTCCACTACAGTATTCAGTTTATTTTTCCACTCTTGAGAAAATGACAAAAAGATAGAGTATTCTGGAGGACCAACGTGTTTTTTAATGTGGACAGAGTGATCTGATCTACTCTGCCCTCTGGCCAGATGTGCTGTTGGACCAGCCCAGGCTTCTGGCTGAGGACAAACTGGACGTAGACCCTCCATCTAGATCATCTGCCACCTTCATCTTGCCATGGCACCTCCAGCAGATGCTTTCCCACACTCTTGGCTGGGGGTGAATATAGCAGGTGATGTGAGGTGGGGGACAAAAAAGCCCTGCTCTGACTTGCTGTTACTGGCTCACGATGATGACTGCACCTCAGCCTCTGCAGGGAAGTGAGGACCTGGGGCTCTGTGCTTGAGGTACTCTGAGAAGGGCCTCTCCTTGATGACAAGCTCAAATGCAAAGATTCATCCAGGTGTTCCTTCATTTGCCTGCCTAGCTGGTGTGTGTTAGGCCTGCTAACATAGACGTGAGAACTGCAAACTCTGCCTTGTTCCCAGTGGTAGTAGGTCTCTAGGCCAGTGTGTTTTATCACTATAGCTACTCTGTCCTTAAAACAACAATAAAAAACCCCCAAACCCCAGCTTTCCTGGGCTCTTGTGACACACTGAACAAGCAAGGCAGCACCGTGCTTCCCTGGCTTTGGACTCTGGCATTTGCTGACATGCCAAGCACCATGGGGTCCAGTAATAAATGTAAAGTTCGAGGTAGGTACAGCCAGAAAGACAGAAAAAATAATTGCAGGACCTGGGGAGTGCTGTGGAGGAAAGACACCAGAGGCTGTTCTGTCAGGAGAGGTGAGAGTGTGTTCTGATAATGAGTAACCCCAGATCTCAGTTGCAGACAACAAGTGAGGCTCATTTTTCACTTCTACTACATGTGTGTGACCATGACAAGCCACTCCACTGGTTCTCAGAGAATGGCCTCAGTGGCTCTGGGTCAGCCTCCTGGTGCAGGGCCCGAACGCTGGGCAAACCAGGCTGGAGAGGGCTTCGGAGACCAGAGGCTGGGGAGGAATTCATTTCTGTGTCTTGGCATGGGCAGTGGTGCAGGTGGCTCTGCTGTTGGGGCAGATAGACTGCCACCCGTGTGGCCGTGCTCTCTGTAGTAAGGTGCCTTTGTGTTCAGAGTTGAGGTACCATAGCTGTGCCACTGCCTCATTGTTATCTCCCTGCTGTGCCCTCCTTGAGCTGCCCCTGAACCTATGATGTTGTGGCCATAGCTTCCTGCTGTTTTCCCGGAGGTAGGGCCTCTCATTGCCTCCTCACCGATGCTCCTAGAGTCCTTTTGCTGGATATGCTGGCACCTCCACAGGGAGCCTTCAGGAGAGGGAGAGGAGGAGGAGAGGTAAAGAAGTGTGGGAAATGGGTCTTCCTTGAATACTCTGGGGTTGGGGGAAGAGGAAGTGAGAACATGGAGTTGGTTGCTTTAGAGGGGGCTGGGGTCCCAGGAGATGGGACTCCAAGAGTCTCTGCTTACCATTTTCACTTAGCTCTTAACATTCCCCCCCACCCCCCCTTGTAACACTAGTTCCTTTCGAGGTGGTGCTTGGCTAGCCTTTAAGAGGCTGCAGTGGCTGTGTGCCCAGGCACAAGTACTAGCTCTCTCCCCCACTCATCACCTCCCAGGAACCGGGCCCATCCTGGGGGAAGCAGGGAGGGCTCCTTTTTATAGCCACATGTAGGCTTTGTGTATAGCCTCTGCTGCTTCCTTCCGGGCCCTTCCCGGTGTTGGCGGGTGGCCCTGGCTTCAGTAAGACTCAGGATGCAGAATAAATGGGTGGGGCTTTCTTCTGCAGAAGACTGGCATCTCCTTTGCTGAGCCCATGCCTGGCACAGAGGACTCTGGGGGTAGCAAGCAAGTAAAGGAGGTGACTTGGTCCTTGATCCTGGGACGCTTGCAATCTAGAACATGGAGAAAACCGTGAAAGCCCAGAGCCAGCAAGAGGCAATTTGTACCTAAGGCATTATAGGCTGAACCCAAGGGTCCAGACACAATCAGCTTCCTCTGTAGCAGCCCATCTTGCCCTGGTGGAGTCCCTCCTCCTGCTGGCTGGCATGCCAGCATTGGTTAGAGAATCTGTACAAAGGCTATGCAGTGCCTGGGAGCAAGGCGTGGGCACGGTGAAGAGTGGGCGGTCTGACGGAAGCTCCAAGCCCTGGCAGTGAACACTGACCAGACTGGTGAGGGGCCGGGCCACAGCAAGTTTGACCACTTGTTTGTGTGAGATCTAATTCTAACTCAGTAGGGGTGGGCCGTTCACTTTGGGGTTGGCTTCCTGTTTTCTTGGACACCTGGGGATATGGCTGAGCTGAGGGAAGTGGTTGTTTAAGGGATGGCCCCAGGTCACAGTGTCCTTGGGTTGGCCTTGTCTGTGGAGGGAGTAGGGCATTGACCACACTGGGCCTTTGGCTGTGAAGCTGTGGGTGTGTGGTGGGTAAATTCTAACCCCACAGGATTTGAGTGACTTTAGCCTCAGGCCCAAGAGTGTGTGTCTGAGTTCATGGAGTGACTAACCCTGGGAAGGAGAAGAGGAGCTGGCCACAGGTTCCAAAGGCTTTTCAGCCTGCTTGGGGGCAGGAGGTCAGCAGTGGGGGTTGGCAGTGGTGGGGCGCAGGGGGTGATAGATTCTCTGAGGCTCTGCAGACCACTTCCCCCAATTCCAGCTAATTTTCCTCCACCTGTTGGGAGGCAACTTTCCTCTTCCTACCCTAGTCACTTCCTCTACCCAAAGAAGTAGCAATTGAGTATAATGTGCCTGTTGGCCTTTCTTGGAAACTCTCAGCATATCCACTGAGGAGGTTAGAAAGGGTAACATATGTCACTTTGTCCAGGATTTTATTCAGGGCCCCTTGAGACCAGCAGTGAAATACAGAGAGTATCCCCTCCAGTGACCAGAGAATGGCTGGTGCCTGAACCATTTCCACAAGGATGTCCTAGTCCCTGGCCTGAGAACTGGCCCACAGTGGGAGGATGAGACTCTGCAGGCTGGGGTGGGAGGCAGCGAGGAGCCTTTAGGGGAGGTGAGGCCAGAAGCCGTCTTAAGCGGGTAGAACTAGGAAATTAAAATCAGGAGGGGGAGGTCCCAAGGTAGCCATTCCTGTTGACCAGCCCCTAGCTGGGCTTCCTGGGGAGGCAGTGAGTTCCCGTCACCTTGGAGTGAGGTCAGAGGCTAGAAAATGCCTCAAGGCCTTGCCTGCCCAGGAAGTAAAAGGAGGACAAGAAGAGTGCCTTGGCTTGGTCTGGCATGGCCCAGAGGGAGTGTGGCCAGATGCTGAGGAGAGGCTGGCTCAAACAGGAGAGCCTAGTGGGGTGCTCAGAAGAGGGTGTCTGGGCGAGCAGGCCTTGCCTTCATGACTTCTTTCATTATTTAGTACATTTCCAACCTCCTGGTCAAGGTTGACTCTGCTGGGGGTTTAAGGGCTGGCCCCCTACCTCCCTCCCACTCCGCTTCCCCCAAGAAGGAATAGGGCTTGTGTGGTAACACGGAAAGCAAAGAGGCAGGGAGCCAGGGCCGGCATGGAGCTTCACAAGGAGCTCCGCAGAGGAGGCCACTGCTGTCCCCCTCCCATCTGCCCTCCCACCTCAGCCCCTGTGGTTTGGATCCCCAGTCAGAGGCCCCTGTTGTTTCTTTGGGGGAGGAAGGCCTAGATTTTTTTGTCTTCCAAGGCATTCCATTTCCTGCTAGGTCCTGGGGACTAAAAGTTGACAGGCACAATCCATGCCCTCACGGAGCTCACACTCCATTGGAGAAGACAAAACACGCATAGGATTCCTACTCATCTAGGTGCTTGGTAAACATTGTTGTGATAATAAATAAAGCTAGTAGGGCTTGTCCAAGGATTAGGTTGCAGGTGTTGAGAGAAAAGGAAGTGTTAAGAATGGTTCCAATGTTTCTAGTTCTTGTATCTGTTGGGAGGTGATGCTGTTAGCTGACCCATGAGGTGTGACAGGAGGCCTGGGTTTTGGTGAGAGAAATGTTGAAGAGTGTTTTTGGGCTTGAGGGGTTTACTTTGAGTTGTTTTTGAGGTGAGCACATGGAAATGGCAAGTAGTAGTTGGACCGAAGGGTCTGAAGTTTAGAGGTGAGGACCGTGGTGTCTGTAAGAGGAGGAACTGAAATCTGCGCATAAATAACTGGGAAAAGGTAGAACATTGGGAGAGGAGAGGACCTTGGCCTCAGCCTTGAGAAAGGCCAGTGTTTAATGCGGATAGGCCTGAAGCCCAAGAAGAAGGGGGAAACTCAGGAGAAGTTATGAAGGAGAAGCCAGGGGCAGAGCTCCAAGCAGGAGGCAGGCTGTGGTCAACCTTGTTGACTGCTCTGAGGGTCAGGAAAGAGGACGATGGAAAAGTGACTTAAACTCAGTGCTCTGGTTCTCCTGGTGGCCTGAATATACGAGGGGGAACAGTTCATTGGACTTTTGAGGTGCTGGACAGTTATGGGACCTGGCCCTGCTGGGCCCTTAGCTTCTTCTGTAGCTGGGGCCTGGCAGACACAAGACATCTAGAAAAAAACTTGGACAGCACAGGTCAGAGTTTACAGGACCTCTGCCTGGGGGGGCTGACCCATGGGCTGCCTGGGGAGTTATTTAGGTCTGGATAGGAAAGTTGGAGCAAGCCCTTGTCCATAGTGCAGCTTTCCCCTGTTGTGGCATTGAAGGCCAGTGTAGGCTTGCTGTCCCTTACCCTCTTCCATGAAACTGAATGCCCACCCCCACCTCCAACATCCGAACTGCTTCATTGATGCCTTGGCTTCCATGATCCCCTCTGCCTGACACAGACAGATCAGCCCTTCAGACCTGCCTTCTACAGAGCAGTCTGAGAAGTCCCTGAGAGCCCTGCTCACTTTCTCTGTGCTGTCAACACCACAGACATCTCCCTGTTGTTCCATCTTTGCACGACCTTACAGTTATCTGCTTCCACATCTGTTTCCGCCATCAGCCAGGGGCTTTTCTGAAGGGCAGGAACTCAAGTGCCTTATTGATCTTTGTTTACCCAGGACTCAACCCAGGCCCTGATACTGAGTAGATAGGTGTCTAATACTTGTTTGATTAGATGATGGAATGAATGAATAAGCATAATAGGCAACTGCTCAGCTCTCTCCCAGCTTTGAGTTCTCTGGGTGGGGCCTCCTTTCCTTTCCTTCCTTTGTGGCCTAGGCATGGTGTTCCCATCTCTGACATCGATGGGATTAGTCTAGCATTATAGGCAAGAGGCTGCCTGTCTGGGTGGTGTGAAAGCTATGGGCCATGCATAGGGCCATGCAGAGGGTCCTAGTTCTGCCATGAACCACCATGTGACCAGCATAAGACCCTTTGGAACCTCCATTTTCTCATTGCTCCAAAGAGGAGATTCATCTAGAATCTAGACTTTGGATGATTCATGTGCTGGCAAGGATCCTTTACAGCTGTAACCTGAAGCAGTTAGTACATATGGGTTCAAGGTCCCATGTAGGAGGACCCTGCAGACTCCATCCAGCTGTCTGAATGGCCTTTTCCTGTTTATCAAGGTGGGAGAGGGCCCAGACACCGAGTCAGACCTGGCTGCCCTTCTCAGTCAGGTGTTTGGGGAGGAGTGACTGATGAAACCCCAGCCAGAAACAGAGGCTAAACTCTGCCCTGGTACATCCTGGACTCCCAGATTCAACCAGGGTTTCCTTGTGTACACCCTGGGAAGGGGCTGTGGCCTCTTTCCCCTGCTACTCTGGTTTGAAAGCAGCTGCTGCACAGGAATGGAAAGAGATAAGCCCCATCCTCACCTTTTCTTTGTTGAGTGACCCTGTGGCCCCAAGTTTCTGAGCCTCAAACCTTGTCTGTAAAATGGAGGTACGTAGCTACCACCCCCCTCCCCCCGTCCCCACTTTTGACTTCCTCTCTGGTGGGAGCTGGGAGCTGCTTCTGACTGTTTCTGTTGGAAAGTAAGAGGGGGAAGGTCACAGTCTCAGAACAGAGGGGATTGGGGGATCTGAGGGGAACTCTCCTTACAGAGGCCTTGAGCAGCGTGGTGACTGCTGGCCCATTCCATGTCCCCTGCTTCCAGCTTTGTCAGGTGTTTTTCCCACCTGTGCCTAGGTTCTGTCCTTGCCTCCCTTCCAGGCACCTCCATCCTTCCCCTTCGGAGGTCTGCAGGCTGTGAAAGCTGTATCTTCTAGTTACAGCTGCCTGGGGGCAGAGTGTCTTTGTCTCTGGCTCCCTCTGAAGGGGGCTCTGGACTGCAGTGCCTGCCCTATCCTTGGGGCGCTGCACGGGAACTTGTGTAGGGGTGACAGAAGTAGGGGGCCAGGAATTGGGCACAGAGCAGTTGCTTCCCCTCGTGGCTTCCTTCCTCCATCTCGGCATCCTCTGAAAGAGAAGGGTCCGTTCCATTTGTGTTTCCATTTGTGTTCCCTCTCCCTGCATGTGTAGTTTCTTTAGAGGGTAATGAAAGAGGTGGTGGGGTGGGGTGGGGGCAACTGGGAATGGCCCATTTGTGTACCCCAGGCTGTACTTGGAAGGGCTAATGATGGAAGAGCATTTGGGGGGAAGATTTTTTTTTAAAGATTTTATTTATTTTTTTTTTTAATTTTTTTTTTTTCAACGTTTATTTATTTTTGGGACAGAGAGAGACAGAGCATGAATGGGGGAGGGGCAGAGAGAGAGGGAGACACAGAATCGGAAACAGGCTCCAGGCTCCGAGCCATCAGCCCAGAGCCCGACGCGGGGCTCGAACTCACGGACCGTGAGATCGTGACCTGGCTGAAGTCGGACGCTTAACCGACTGCGCCACCCAGGCGCCCCTAAAGATTTTATTTTTAAGTAATCTCTACAGTCAGTGCAGTGCTAAAACTTATGACCCTGAGGTCAAGAGTCACATGTTGTACTGAATGAACCAGGTGCCCCACTGGGGGAGATTGTCCATTTCTCTGGACTTGCTCTTCTGAATCTCCCGGTGGCCTTGGCTTAGAGCCAAGGAGGGCAGAGTGCTGAGGGAGCCCTGCTTTTTCTGTTCCTCAGAGCTCCACTAGCTTCCTGTGGTTCCCATCAGCTGCAGCAACCTTTGTGTAGGGACTTCCCAGTATTTCCAGATAGCACTGGCCCCCAGGGGCCATGTCTCCCCCCTCCTTCCCAACTGTGACCACTCCTTCTTTCTTCTATCCCCATAGTAAACCTCACCAACTTTTGTATTTGCATATTGGTTGTAGCTCCTCTGCCTTTGTTGCCCCACTGCACCACCTCTTCCAGGAAGCCATCCCTGATACCATCTTTGAGCATCTTTGGTCTTTGCTGCCTTTGTTAGATAACGAGCTTTGGAGTCTAACTCATGTGTTAATTCTTGCTCCTTAGCACTCTGTAAACATTTTGAGTCCTCCCAGGACCTAGGTTTTGGGAATGGAAAGAGCCAAATGTAGTATCTTCTTTGGGGAGCTAGCTCGCAGCCAGTGACCTAGGTACCTGGAAGCACTAGACAGTGTGACAAGAGTGGCAGAGCACTGGGTATGCCACTGGACTGGGCCTGATGGAGAGAAGGTGGGCCTGGCATGTGCAGAGGCTTGGAGGGAGGAGTGTGGGCTGAGAGCTGATGGGCTGGGGTCCTTGCAGTTTGCTGCTTTGATTGGACCTGGCCTCTTTGGAGGAGGGTTGGACTTCCCCCAGCTTCCCCCAGCACCCTCTGCAGGCTAGGCACACAGGCCTGGAGGAGATCTGGAAGTCCACATACCACGGGTGGGAGTAATGAAAACCCCCAGACCTGACCAGATAACATTCACTTACCTCTTTCAAGCTCTCTGGATTTGGAAAAACAAACAAAACGTTCATACTTACCATGAGTTGTAATTCTTAAAAATTGCAAAATGTGTGTGTGTGTGTATAATATATTTCTGTATGAATAATTTTTGCAGTTTCATCAATTAGCTTGCCTTGTAAAAGGAAAAATATTTCACTGAAAGCATGTTTCATATCCAGAAATTTGTGATATGGGCCACTTCCTTCTGTTTTTTTTGTTGTGCTAGTGGTGGTGTTCTTGGCCATATGTTCATCATTTGGGGGGTTTAATTTTCAGTATGTCATTCTGTCTCTTTCTGGTGAGATCACTTTGGTGTCTCTTATTGACATCTCATAGTAGCCCAATGAAGAAGGGGCCAGTAGTGGTGATCCCAATTTGCAGGTGAGGAAAATGAGGCCCAGAGGTGGGGCTGTGCCTCCTGCCTGCCTTTCCAGTGTTTGGTGTTCATGATCCTTCTCTGTACATCCTCCTTGCCCGATGGGTGGTTAATTGACCAGTAGGTTTGGAGGACCTCTATCTTTGTAGGGCTGTTTGGAAAGTGGCTTCACTGGGGGCAGGGGACGCTAGGATACTGGTTCTTGACCAAGAATCTTGGGTCTAATTTAGAATCTTGGATTTGATGCTGGGCTCCCTTCTCCCTGTCCCAGGGCCTACCATAGGTAGAATGAAATCTGCTATGGATCAGGATTGGCTGGTTCTCCTGAGCCATATTCATTAAGATACCCTGATAAAGGTTTGGTGCCTCCCCGCCCTTCCCCCCCCCCCAATACCCTTTCTCTTCTCTATTGTTCCTGTACTGGGCAACAGGAGGGCTGGTGGGGCACTTGTGGCTCCACCTGATGTCTGGGAGGGGTTGGGGAGCAGGATTCTAAGACCGGAAGCAGCTCTTCCCTCAGAAGAGCCTAGCATAGACAGGTCCTCTCTGGTCATTGTCTTCAACCCCTTCTCAGGCTGCAAATTGGCTGCCTGTCATTTAGCTTGTCCCCTTCATGGCACCCTCTCCTCTCCTCATGCAGTAGATTGGGTGCTGTCCCAGAGTTAGGGACCTACTTTCCCACAAAGGCAAGTTCTAAGCTGGCCCTGAGAGCAGCAACAGTACTCTTTGTTGTTTGTCTAGCTACCCACCTCTCAAAGTGCATGGGATCAGTTCTGGGGCTCAGATGAGGAAACTGAGGCTCTTAAAGGGAAATTGACTGCCATTACTGGTATGTCCAGAAGGCAGTTGCTCTTCAAGCCTGCCTGACCCAGCCATCCAGCATTGAGTAACTGCTGGTCTTTAGTCTCTGTGGCAAGGAGTCTGTCCCTGGGCCAAAAGAGGAGAGAAGGGCGGGGGTTTCCTTGTCTGGTCATGCAAGCTTTGGTTTTGCAGATTCAGTCTTGTGGCATTCTGCCTCAATGCTTAGAGCTGGCCCCTGCCACCAGGCAACGAGCCTGTTTCCTTCTGCATAAAAATCAATCCAAGGTTGGGGTGGTCAAGGCAGGTCAAGGTTGAGTCTCCTCTGTGAATATCTTTATGTCATAGTCTGTTTGCATGTGATGGTCAATTGGCTGTCCTAACAAAAACCTTCATTTTATCCATGGTCTGCCAGAGAGGAGAGCAGACTGAAGCCCAGCTATACGCTTGGAAACAGGATTTGAAAATTGATCTTTGTGATTTCAGATCTTTTTGTCTCCCGTTCTGATGCCGCACCATAGGGTGCATACGCCTCAGATCTTGATGAGTGTGCAGGTGGGGTGCTGTGGCTGCTGTGGCTGCAGGGACTGCAGGCTCAAGAAGCAGCTCCTGGCTTAGAGCATGTCTGCGTGCACTGATCTGAACTTTGGTCCCAGGAGCCCCACTCCTCCATGGTGCCCCATCCCCGTGAACTCCTTTTTTGAGCTAGGGAAATGGCTGCTTGTATTCTTTTCTTTTGGCTGAAGCAGCTGCGGCCTAGCTTTACCTCTCCTAGGTCTGGGTTCACTCCCAGCAAAGCCCTGGCAGATGGCTGCATTGGTTTCCCCTGCTGCTGGCCCCTTGGACTCCATGTTAACACATTAGGCACATAGGCAGGGGTCAAAGCTCCTTCAGACATCACTGGGATCATTGGTTCCTGGCAAAGCCCTTACTGCAACACTGTGAGGTAAGAAGAATTGCCAGTTTACTAATGGGGAAACCAAGGCCGAAAGAGTGAGGGCCTGCCCAGGGCTGCAATTTAAGACCTGTGTGGTTCTCCTCTGCTAGGTGTGGGCAAGCCTTCAGGAAGGGGATGGTCAGGGCAGGCTTCCTGAGGGAGTGGGAGGAGGCAGATTGCCATAGGACCCCCAGGCTTGTGCCCGGAGTTCCAGGCAGCCTGGCCATCAGAAGGTCCTCAGCCCGCAGAGCTGGCATGTGATGCCAGTCCCTGGCCCAGGTGCAGGTTACCCCAAAGCCTCTCTCTCGAGGATTAGTCTCTATATCTTCGTGAGGATGTGTGGGTGATTAAATGCCCGGGATAGTTTTATCTTGTTACTGTCCACCACAGCCATGCCGGGAGTGGTGATACTCATGCGATTCCTAAAGCATGGGCCTCAGGAACCTGGTCCTCCAGCACACCATGCCTCCGGACAGGCTGAGCTTGGCCACATTGTGCTGATGGAACCCCAGGCCCTCTCAGGTTGGAGTGAGCTGGAAGATGGGCCTTTGTCATGGGTGAAAGCCCTACACTGTCTTGTGCCACACAGCAGCAGTTGTGAGATCCTGCCCCCGTCCTCACTGTCTCACTTGCCTGTTTCCAGCCTACCGAGGGCTTCTCAGTACCCTGGCTTTTCTTTTCCCCAGTGTTCCTTGAACATTGTTTTCCCATGGTTGTGAGTGGGTGATGAGTGCTGGGTCGTGGGTCTCTGGAAACAGGGTGCTACTCTCCTGCTCTTCCAAGTAGTTCTCCTCTCCTCTCCAAGCTCCCAGGTCCTGGGAGGGTCTCTGTCCCTGCCCTTCCTGTTCTACTTCAGTTCTGACCCAGACAGCTGGGGTGGCTCGGCCTCCCCCTCCCCCCAACTAAGGCAGAGGCCATGCCTGTCCCAGGGAGTCTCCTCGCCTGATGGCAGTCCCTGAGGGACCAGTCCTGGCTCTCTTAGGAAAGGAGACCCTTTCTGTGTTTGTCTGGGAGGCAGGAGGATGGGAAGTGGGGTTGGGAGGTGACATAGGATATGACTTTTAAGAATGTAGTAGAGCATCTCACCAGGCGTTACATCCTTTTTAGCCTGCTGTTGCCTTGATGCATTTGGAAGGCATCAGGACCAGGCTGGCACTTCCTTATGTGGGGGAAGTATAAGGGATCAAGTGTGGCTAAGCGGGAGCTGGGGAGACTTGGACACCTGGCCTGGAGCTGCTCTGTAGCTGCTCGGCCTCCCTGGGTCTTGTCTTAGACAGGAGCCCATTCTGCCTCCAGCCTAGTCTCAGGGGAATGTGCCCAGGAGCACAGGACAGGACAGAAGTTCTCCTGGGCCTGCTGGCAGTGTGTGTGCGGTGTGTGTGTGTGTGTGTGTGTGTGTGTGCGCGCGCTTGCGTGTGCATGCACATATGCTCGTGTGTGTGTGTGTTCTTGCGTGTACATGCACATGTGCTCATGCACCCACACAGGGCTCCATGAGGCCTGGCCCCAAGCTTTCAACTGACCCTCTAGCTGCCTGCCGAGCAGTAGGCACGTCCTGGACTACTTCTAGTGATAGGCGGGCAGCTGAGAGGAAGGGCCCAGGCTGTGGAGCATGCAGGCCCTGGCATAGATGCATTTGTGTGTGTGAGGTTGTGTGCCTTTGTGAGAGGTGTGGGAGGGAATGACAGCAGCTCTGCACCGGAAAAGTGTGCTGGTTTCTGTTTCAAAGGGCAGGGTTTGTGGTTATTCTGCAGTTTCTGATCTGGGCATTTCCCCTGTTCAGCTCCTCCTTCCATCCTTGGAAACTATCTTCTCAGGCTGGGTTTTTGTGACTCAGTTCCCCCCACCCTCCCTGTTTCTACCTGAGTGTAACTCCTTGTTTCTAAACCCTCCCCCGCTTTTTGTGGCCCCTTCCCCCACCTGTGTGCCTGCTTTTTTCATTTGTTCATTCAGTCCTTCAGCAAGCCTGGCCTAGGGGGAGATGAGGAATGTTCTCTCTCTCCCTCCTCTCTCTCTCTCTCTGTCTCTCTCTCTCTCTCTCTCTCACACACACACACACACACAAGTATTGCCACGAGGAGTCATGGGTGTGATTGCTGTAGGATTCCAAGTTGGGTCTTTGGAGGGAGAGGATGGAGCCTGGGAGGTAGATAGTCCATCCTAGGGACTGGGACGCAATGGGTGATAAGAAGCACTGGCCATTCTTGTGCTTGGTCCAGCTGAGTTTAGATGGTGTAGAAAAGATGGGAGGGAAGAAGCTGGGGGTGTAAATCACTGGGCCCCACCAAGAAGGGCCTTGAAGGCCAGAGAAGGAGCATGTTCTCCTCAGTGAGCAACTTTGGGAAGGATCAGAACAATGTTATTTTAAGGATTCAGAAAACTTAGGAAGGGTGGCTCATGGGTAAAGAGGACTTGGGGGTGAGGGCAGGGGTTTCAGCAGGAGGACCAGGCCTAAGGGGTTGATGAAGGCAAGGGAGCAGGGAGTGAGGTCCAGGTAGAACCAGTAATGCTGTGATGGGAGCAGCTGGGGTTGGGGCTAGAAGCAGTGCCTCTATTTCAGGTGGGATAGATGAGGCACACCTGGGGCTGGAAGGGGAGGAAGAGGGCCTGGTTCTGGACCCCTTAGGGCATTCAGCCAGAGTGGTGTACAGTTGGAGCTGGGAGGGCACTGGGGTGGACCGTAGTGTGCTAGAGCTACTCCTGGCTCCAGATCTTCTGGGCCAGTCTGGGTTGAGAGCATCTGAAGGGGCTGTAGTGCCAGGGCAGTGCTCAGGGAGAGTCCTCTCTGGTGGTAAGCCAGGCTTCTTCTATTTGAAGAGATCTTCCCTAAAGCCGTCTCTATCTGGCTTGGAAAGTCTGCCCTCTCCAGGGTCGCAGCCAGCACCGGGCGATCATGTGGGTGTGTGGCGGGAGGCAGCCCTTCTCTGTGCTGCGCAGTGCTAGGGCCCTCTCCAGGCCTGGGGCTAGAATCTGTGCCCCAAGCATACTTTGGTGAGGGAGCAGAGGAAGGGAGCTTGCATTGAATGAGCTCTGGTGTGCCACATACAGGGCTGGGCAGTTTTGGCTCTTAGGACTTTTGATCTTACTAACACCCTCACTGTTACTTGTTACCTGTGTTAACAGATGAAACAGTGGGGTCAGAGCGTTTGTCATTGTGCTGAGGTCACACAGCTGGTGGGAGGTAGAGCTGGGATTCTAGTCCAGGCAGTCTGATCCCAGAGTCCATGTATGTTTTTCTACCACCCTGTTTACTAGAGAAATTCAGTCAAGCCCTTGGCCTTATATATGGTAAAACTGAGACTGGAAGAAGTTAAATGAGTCACTTGGCATCATCTCCCTTATTAGTGGCTGAGGCAGGTTGTCTCCCATTCAGGCCCCTGTGCTTCCCTGATGTGTACTGTGTCAGGGCAGGAGAGCACCAGGCCCTTTGACAGTCAGGATGGGGAAACATCCCTTTGGATACCCACTGCCAGGCCTCTTGCTGAGACTTGCTTGGGCATGTCTTTAGGTGGTGAGCCTTTTCAGGGGTACATCAGTCCCCTGGGCCTGATCCCTCATTTCTCCCATGGATCCTGAGACAATTTGGGTCTTCCTAGCCCTGCCCTGGGACTTTACAGTTTGGTTTGTGTGTTTTGTGTCAGGAAATGGTCCTCACAGAAGAACAGCCTTAGTCCCCATTTCTCTCTCTTAGAGTCCAGCTTTTTTCCAGGTCAGAGTGACCTGTCTACATTCTCAGCAAGGGAAGGTACACAGGATGGGGCTGTCTGCTCCCTCAGACAGCTCAGCTTTTAGTAGAGTTCTGCCCTTAGGCTTAGCCCAACTCTCTTTTACCACCTAGTGGGACTGTGAGCATTCCTGGCTCTGCCCCTGGACAGGGTGTCTCTCTTTGTCATCCTTCCCTGAGGGAGAGTATGGGAATGAGTGAGGAAACCAGGCTGCCCTCATTTTGGTGTGGACTCAGAGACCCCAGCCTGATCTTGGTCTCTTCTCTGTCTTCCTAGTTGACATTCGAGAAATCAAGGAGATCCGCCCAGGGAAGACCTCACGGGATTTTGATCGCTACCAAGAGGATCCTGCTTTCCGAACAGACCAGTCACACTGCTTTGTCATACTGTATGGGATGGAGTTCCGCCTGAAGACCCTGAGCCTGCAAGGTAGGAGTCCAGGGTCTGGAGGAGGTGTAGGGGGTAGTTAGAGGGAATATCTACTGGCTCCTGGCTTGGCAGGAAGTATGTGTCCTCAGTTCAGCTCTTTACCCCTTGATCACAGCTACATCTGAGGATGAAGTGAACATGTGGATCAAGGGGTTAACTTGGCTGATGGAAGATACATTGCAGGCGGCCACACCTCTGCAGATTGAAAGGTAAGAACCACCCGTGATGTGGTTAGGGTTGGAGGCATTAGGTTCTAGGGAGCAGAGGCAGGGACACAGGCCTTTGTGTGCCCGGACACTGCCTACTGACTTCCCCAGAACTAGTCTGGCTGGAGAAGTGTTCTCACTTCAGGCTTCTCTCCCTCCAGGTGGCTGAGGAAGCAGTTCTATTCAGTGGATCGGAATCGTGAGGATCGGTAGGTTTGAGCTGTGCTTGTAGCCCAGCAGGTGGGTTGGGGCAGCCAGAACAGTAGCCATGTCTCTGACCAGCTGCTGGAGAACCAGAGGACCTAGGGAGGCCTGCCTTTAGCAGAGCTGAGGGGCAGGCGAGTGGTTCTGACACAAGTAACTTCCTCCAGAAAGCCCTCTAATGGCCTTGGTGGAGGCTGGTGAGAGAGGCCAGGGACTATAAGCTGTGTGCCCTGCCACTGGGGACAGAGACAGGACATGGAGAACTGGCTCTGGGTGTCCTACAGAGAGGGTCAGGGGCCTGTAGTGTGTAAGGGGGTGCCTTCTGAAGCTCGTGCCTTTGAAGCTGTCCTGTGACAGAGGGGCCAAGGAGAGGTGGAGGACAGAGATCAGGTCATGGTAAGGGCATTTGCTGCTGTGAAAGAGCTGGAAAATCACAGAGGGTTTTGAAGGGAAGCATCTGGTGACCTGACTTGAGTTGCACAGGAATGCTGGTGCCTCTGGAGAGTCCAGGGCAGGGCAGAGCCGGAGAGCTTGGCCAGGGAGCCGCTTCAGCATTCCAGGTGGAAGATGAGAGAGTTTGAGTGGGCGGGGGAAAGGAAGTGGTTGGATTTGGGCTCTAATGTTTTGTTTTATTTTTTTTTTAAGTTTGTTTATTTTGAGAGAGAAAGAGGGAGAGAGAATCCTAAGCAGGCTCTGTGCTGTTAGTGCAGACCCCGACATGGGGCTTGGTCTCAAAAACCCTGAGATCATGACCCGAGCTGAGATTAAGAGTCGGATGTTTAACTGACTGAGCCAGCCAGGCGCCCCTGAGCTCTGCTGTATTTTGAAGATAGAATCCAATAGAATTTCCTACCATTGATTTTGGCATGCAAAAGAAAGAGGAGTCCAGGATAACAGTAAGCTTTTTGGCTGGAGCATCTGAAAAGGTGGGGTTGCCATTGACTGAAATGGGGAAGGCCATGGGAGGAGCACATTTGGGGAGGTTACGGGTTCATTTGGGGTGTATTAAGTTTTATGACGCCCTTAGATGTCCAGGTAGAGCCATGGAGTTGGCAGGTGGGTAGAGTGAGTTTAAGGGAGAAGTTGGGGCAGGAGATGTTACCTCAGGAGTATAGAGATGTTTCTTCTACAAGCCATGAGGCTGGAGATCACCTGAGGTGGGGGGTGGGGGTAAGCATAGCCCGAAAAGGGAAGAGGGCTAGCATCTGATCCCAGGCTGCTTGGACACTGGGGATTCGAGAGGTGAAGAGGTGCTGGCCAAGGGAAGTAGCAACTCATGAGGTAAGAGGAAAACCTGGCCGGGGTGGGGGGTGTGAGTTTTGGAAGCCTGGGGAGGAGGGAGTGGTCGGCTGTGCCAGGCCTTGTCAAGTGTGTTGAAGACAGAGAGGTGCCCTTTGGACTTGACAGCACAGAGGTTGTTGGTGACCTTGAGGAGTGGAGAAGCGAGTTCAGGGAAGGAAAGGGAGTGTGGATGGCTCCTTCAAGGTGTTGCTGTGTAGGGGAGCAGAGAAGGGGGTGGTAGCTGGAGAGGTTAGCTGGGTCACGACAAGTGTTTTGGTCAGAGAGATAGCTTGCTTAGCTTGTAATGCTAATGGCAAAGAGTCCACAGAGGGAAAGCTTGGTGATGCAGCAAGTTTCCTAACCTGCAAAGCAAGGACCCTGATGACTGGGGGTCAGAGATGAGCTGGTGCCTGCAGAGAGCAGGCACTTGCTCAACAGCACTTGCCAGCACCAGCTAAGACCACTCAGTACAGAGGTGGATCCTGGAAGGAAGTTTTGCTGCTGCCTGCCAGGCTCCTGAGCAGGAGGAGGAGGGGAAAGCCCCCCTTTCCCCCATCTTTTCCATTCTGCGTCAGGGCCCAGCAGTGTCCCCTATCCGCAAATCCTGGGCCCCGGAGGGCAGGGACACTTTCCCGTCAGACCCCAGGAGAGTGCCCAGTCACCAGCAGTGGTAGTTCACTGAGCAGGCCCTCCCCCGCCCCTACTACCGCCACCAGTTCTGGGTATTGAGGCACAAACTCCCAGCATTCCAGGGTGACTGGGGAGGAATCACTGTTGAGCTGCCCCTCACAGGGAATATGTGAGCAAGCTAGCTGTGTGGGGCCTGGAAGTTCAGCAGGGGGAGGCTGCCTCCCTGTGTTCTGGGTGGACCAACAGCCTCTGGGAGAGCCTGGGGGACTAGAGGTACAGGCTTGAGTGCCTGACACCTAAAGATTGGCTTCCCTCCCCCATCCTGACCCACCTCCCTGGGCCTGTTTGCTCCTTTCTTGCCAGAATCATGACCTTTTTCTTTGCTCAGATGAGGAAACCGAGGCCCAGAGAAAGGAGGGGAGTTCTCTTGGTCACCCCAAGGGTTCTTTTTTTTTTTTCAACGTTTATTTATTTTTGGGACAGAGAGAGACAGAGCATGAACGGGGGAGGGGCAGAGAGAGAGGGAGACACAGAATCGGAAACAGGCTCCAGGCTCTGAGCCATCAGCCCAGAGCCTGACGCGGGGCTCGAACTCACGGACCGCGAGATCGTGACCTGGCTGAAGTCGGACGCTTAACCGACTGCGCCACCCAGGCGCCCCAAGTCACCCCAAGGGTTCTGATTTAGTCTCCCCATCAGAAACATAGGTCCAAGGGTAGTGCTTACCTGTCCAACCCCAGGTGGACTCAGCCCATAGGTCAGAGGTCATGAGAGGTTGGGTGATGCCACTGGGGATGTCTCTCTTTCCTCAGTATATCAGCCAAGGACCTGAAGAACATGCTGTCCCAGGTCAACTACCGGGTCCCCAACATGCGCTTCCTCCGAGAGCGTCTGACGGTAGGGAATTCTCAGGCCATCCACAGGCAGGCAGTAGGGGCAGCCCGGGAGCCCCTTGCTGTGGGCCTGACCAGAGCCCTGTCCTGTGCCATGCAGGACCTGGAGCAGCGCAGCAGTGACATCACCTATGGGCAGTTTGCTCAGCTGTACCACAGCCTCATGTACAGCGCCCAGAAGACGGTGCATGAGCCACCTGCCCTCCCATGGCCCCTGCCCCTGCTTTCCCACCCCAGCCCCCGCCCTGCTTGCCTCAGCCCTGCTGCCCCGCTTGAGGGCTTTTGGGTGCCATTTCTCCAGCTCTTCTCCTCTTGAGGCCCACCCCTGTCTGTTGCCCCAGCCTTTCTTCCTGAAAGCCCTTTTCCCACATGGCCTCCCAGGGGCTCTCACTCTGACCAGGTTCTGTCTCCTGCAGATGGACCTCCCCTTCTTGGAAGCCAGTGCCCTGAGGTTTGGTTTGAAGTGGGGCGGTAGGGTTCTCCCCTGGTCCCTCCCCATATAGGTGGGAGGCATTGGGAGGGGGTGAGCCATGCGGGACCCTTTGGGGCAGCTGTGCTGGCCGGGAGCTGGGCTCTGCCTTCTGAGGGGCCCCTCACTGTCTGTGGGCTGTGCCAGCCAGCTGGCTGCCAGGTACTTCCCTTCTTCCCCACAGGGCGGTGGAGCGGCCGGAGCTCTGTCGCGTGTCCCTTCCTGAGTTCCAGCAGTTCCTCCTTGAGTACCAGGGGGTATGGCTGGGCTTGGCAGTGCCAGGGTGCCTGGCTGGGGGGTAGGGACTGGGCTCGTCACGGGCCGCATCTCATGCGCTCCTCACCACCCCACCCCCACCAGGAGCTGTGGGCCGTCGACCGGCTTCAGGTGCAAGAATTTATGCTCAGCTTTCTCCGAGACCCCTTGCGAGAGATTGAAGAGCCGTACTTCTTCCTGGATGAGGTGAGCCCTGCCTTTCACTCGCCAGAATGGGGGTTGCCGACCAGAAGCCCACCTGGGTCCCAGGAGCCAGATTCTCCTTAGGGGTGCTAGCTACCTCGTTCCCCTCACTCCCCCCCCCCCCCCCCCAAACACACACTGGTTTCCTGGCCCACCACAGTAGACCGTGAGCATCCTCTCCTTCCCACCACTGCCATGCCAGCAGATTGGGGTAGGGGCTCACTCTGGCTTTCTTTTCCTGCCATTCCCGGACAGTTTGTCACCTTCCTGTTCTCCAAAGAGAACAGTGTGTGGAACTCACAGCTGGATGCAGTGTGCCCAGAAACCATGAACAACCCCCTCTCCCACTACTGGATCTCCTCCTCCCACAACACGTGAGTGACTCCCTTGGGCCCCACCTGGCCCACCCTTGGGAGGGAGGCACTCACCCAACCACGCTTGCCTCTCCTTCCCTGTCCAGATACCTGACTGGGGACCAGTTCTCCAGCGAGTCCTCCCTGGAAGCCTACGCTCGCTGCCTGCGGATGGGCTGTCGCTGCATTGAGTGTGCGTGAGGGCCAGGGCTGGGGGAGGAGGTTGGGGGGGCCTGCCCTCTTGACTGTGGTCATGTTGCTCCCCAGTGGACTGCTGGGATGGCCCAGATGGGATGCCAGTCATTTACCATGGACACACCCTTACCACCAAGATCAAGTTCTCAGACGTCCTGCACACTATCAAGGAGCACGCCTTTGTGGCCTCAGAGTGAGTGGGAGAGAAGGGAGGAGGGCTGGGGTCAGCTTGGCTCCAGCTCTGTCCTGTGACAGAGGGTCCCCTCCAGTGCCCTGTCCCCATGCCCCATTTTTCTTTCGTCCTCTTGCCGTTTGCTTGACCCATTCTTCCTAAGCCCCTCCCTGTTTCTTACATCCATGGTCTGCCCTCTTCAATGGTTTTTCTCTAGCCTGTGGAACAAACTAAAGCTCTACCCATCCGCAAAAAATACTTCCTTAACCCCAGTGGTCTCTTTAGGCCATTGTCCTACCAACCCCTTTCCCTTCACAGCCCAGAGAGTTGTCCACATCCCTACCTGCTGTCCTGCAATTCCTGTTCACCCCTACCTGTGCTCACTAGTCTCTCATGCCTCACTGAAGGGATCATCGGGGGCTCCGGCAACTAACTGGAGGGTGATTCCTGTCTCTCCTTACCTTCTTGGCATGGGATGTCTCTTGCATTGCTGGGAGAGCCCCCATAGCTGGACCAACTCTGGGGACCTCTGTCTGCAGGGGTTCCACCCCTTTGTTCCTGTTGCACCCTTTGGTGCCCCTGTGGAACCTTCTTAACCTTTCCAGCAACCAAGGCCAGCATCTTCTCTGGGTAGCTTTCTTACAGACAGGGCCTCCAGGGCCTTGGTCCCTAACACCTCCTTCTCTGAGGGAGTGTTTGGACTAAGCATTGATCCCTCAGAATTGTAAGGCCTCTGTCACTGCACTGGCTCCTTACCCTTTAGGTACCCGGTCATCCTGTCCATTGAGGACCATTGCAGCATTGCCCAGCAGAGGAACATGGCACAGTACTTCAAGAAGGTGCTTGGGGACACACTCCTTACCAAGCCTGTGGACATCGCTGCCGATGGACTCCCCTCACCCAACCAGCTCAAGAGAAAGATCCTTATCAAGGTAGGGGTGAGCCCCCCACACTTCCCAGCACCTCTCCCAGGCCATTGCAGCCTGAGTGAGGAGGAGGGACGCTGGGACTAGGGGGCACTGCCATGTCCTGGCCTGTCCCCATAGCACAAGAAGCTGGCAGAGGGCAGTGCCTATGAAGAGGTGCCTACATCAGTGATGTACTCCGAGAACGATATCAGCAACTCCATCAAGAATGGCATCCTCTACCTGGAGGACCCTGTGAACCACGTGAGGGCCAGGCCACGCCAAGCATGGGGAGGGGCACCGCAGGAGGAGGGCTCCGTTCATGGGCCCCACTTCTGTCTTCTAGGAGTGGTATCCCCACTACTTCGTCCTGACCAGCAGCAAAATCTACTACTCTGAGGAGACGAGCAGTGACCAGGGCAACGAGGATGAGGAGGAGCCCAAGGAGGTGAGGGGCCAGCCCAGGGCCTGGGGCTGGGCTGGGGTCAGAGTCACTGAGTGTCTTTGCTGTTGCCCTCCCCCCACAGGCCAGTGGCAGCACAGAGCTGCACTCCAGTGAGAAATGGTTCCACGGGAAGCTTGGGGCAGGACGGGATGGGCGGCACATCGCTGAGCGCCTGCTTACCGAGTACTGCATCGAGACCGGGGCCCCTGATGGCTCCTTCCTCGTGCGAGAGAGCGAGACCTTCGTGGGCGACTATACCCTCTCTTTCTGGTAACCCACTCCTGGCGCATGTATACTCTGACGCGGCACCTCCCAGAGACCACCACGGTCCGTAGTTGGTCTCTGTCACAGGCTCTCCCATGGAACGTGATCTCATCACATGCATGCACACACATATACTTTTCAGGGTGCTTTGAAGCCCTCCTGCAGGGCCACCCACACCCGAACAACTTAGGTACCTCACTTGGGCCCAGCCTGCTCCTCACTGTCTCCCTGTCTTCCCTCAGGCGGAATGGGAAAGTCCAGCACTGTCGGATCCACTCTCGGCAGGACGCTGGGGCCCCCAAGTTCTTCTTGACAGACAACCTGGTCTTTGACTCGCTCTATGACCTCATCACACACTACCAGCAGGTGCCCCTACGCTGCAACGAATTTGAGATGCGCCTCTCAGAGCCAGTCCCGCAGACCAATGCCCACGAGAGCAAAGAGTGAGGGAGGGGCCGAGGGCTGGGTGGGGGACGTGAGAGGTGATGGCCAGGGCTTGACTTGGGCCTGTCTTCAGGTGGTACCATGCCAGCCTGACCAGAGCTCAGGCCGAGCACATGCTGATGCGCGTCCCCCGGGATGGGGCCTTCCTGGTGAGGAAACGGAATGAGCCCAACTCCTACGCCATCTCCTTCCGGTGAGGGGTGTTGCCTCGGGGTACTGTAGGTGGTGTGGGGTATGCCTGAGTCTGGGCTGCCCTGACCCTGTGTGGCTGTTGTGTTAAGGGCTGAGGGCAAGATCAAGCATTGCCGCGTCCAGCAGGAGGGCCAGACGGTGGTCCTGGGCAACTCAGAGTTCGACAGCCTCGTGGACCTCATCAGCTACTATGAGAAGCACCCACTGTACCGCAAGATGAAGCTGCGCTATCCCATCAACGAGGAGGCGCTGGAGAAGATCGGCACAGCTGTGAGGGCCCAGTGCTTGAGGGGGCGTGGTGGACAGGGTGACCCTGGGCTAGCTGCTGGGCAGTGGCAGGACAGTCGGTATGTGGGACACAGAAGCCAGGGATGTTGTAGGAGCTCCTGGGAGGGTCACTCTGCCCAGCTAGGGGCCATGGTGTGGGTGCCGGGACGGTGTCCCAGAGGGAATGTCCTCCACAAGAATGTGCGAGGATGGGCATGCATTAGGTGAAGGCATTCGAGCAGAGAGCCCCCGCGAGCTGGGGTGTGGGGTAAGGCGGTCCAGGAGCTCATGCAGGGAAAGGTAGGCCCAAGGCCAGAAGCTTACTCAGGAGGTGTGAACTGGACTGTCGCCAGGGCAGGGGAGTTGGCTCCAGGAGGCAGAGGCATGAGGGTGGGGCATGTGAGGTAGAAGGCTACACAGACGGCATGGGGACAGAGAGGGCTCAGGACTTGACTGATGGGGACTAGGGCGGGAGGTCTGCTTGAGACTTGGCATTGGTGAGCACAGGTGACCAGAGAGAGGACTGTGCACACTGGGGCCCGGGGCTGGGCTGATGGATAGGCAGCGTGGGGTGGGGGCGCCCAGTGGGGAGTGAGCGAGCCACTAAGCAAGAATGTCGGGCAGCACCTTGGGCCTTCGGGAACAGAGAGGTTTCGGAATCATGGGGTGGGCCTCAAGGGTTAAGAACTTGGGAGAGAGGGAAGGGCAAAGCCGTGCTGCTAAGGTCCAAGATGCCGGTGGACCAGGTGCCAGGGGAGGGGGCAGACTTGGCTTGGAGAGGAAGGCCATGTGGAGGCCTGCCTCACCGACTGAGGGGCACAGGGAAGCCAGCAGCCCCTGTTCTCTCTGGGTGTTAACGTCTACCATTCGGTCTTGTTTCCAGGAGCCAGACTACGGGGCCCTGTATGAGGGCCGCAACCCAGGCTTCTATGTGGAGGCGAATCCTATGCCGACTTTCAAGGTACAGCCTCGGGTGTCTGGGCACAGGAAGCTAGAGAGGCTCCTGGCTGCTCTGGGCTTGTATTTCTCTGCTGGGGGCGGAGGGGTGCATCTGTGGTCGTTGTGGAGAAGTGGTGTTTGTGGTTTTCCGAGTCCTTAGAGCTTGTGAGAGATGTGTGGTTGGTGTCTGACCACAGCTCTCCTGGGGCTGACCCCCTCCCAGTCCCTGTCCCTAGGGGTCAACACTGACCCCTCCAAACTGCTCCTCAGGGTAAGTCTCATTTACTTCCAGGGTGGCAGCAGGGCGGGGGTTGGCCACAAGGGCCAGAAACTTTGTTCTTTGCTGCTCACTCCCTTATCTCGTGCAGATCCCTCGGAAAGGACCTTTCTCTCTCTGCTTTTTTCTCTAAGGAGTAAGGAGTTGTGCTTTGTCCCTCAGCAGCCAGGGAGCCTGGGACAAGGTTTTTTCTCCTACTTTCCAGATGAGGAATGATGGGGTCCCAGTCATGCCCATAGGCTTTCAGGTCCTGGGGGAGGCACCCGGGGAACCTACAGACACTCCTAGCCTGTGAGCCCTGGCTTCTGGGGGAGATTCAAGAATCTCCCTGTGGCCCGGGCTGAGGGGCTTGCAATGTTCCACCTGGACCCTGAGGAGCTTCCGTGGCAGAGGCCCTGGGTCACATGTGTCCTGGAGCCTCCTGTAGGGCTGATGGCGAGGACTGTGCTGGGTGGGCTGCCCCACGTCAGCAGAGTGGCGAGGATAGACTGCCTGCTCTAACCAGTGTCTCCCGCTCTGCAGTGTGCAGTCAAAGCACTCTTTGACTACAAGGCCCAGAGAGAGGATGAGCTGACTTTCACTAAGAGCGCCATCATCCAGAATGTGGAGAAGCAAGAAGGTGGCTGGTGAGCCTGGTCCCCAGAGCCAAAGCCTCTGGCATGTGTGGCGGGCTGGGAGGCGGGGGCCCCCCTGTGCACCTGCCACTGTGCTGTCGTGGTGTGTCTGTCCCACATACCTGCGCACCAGCGTTGCTCCTGCAGCCTGGCGTAGGTGCGGGGACTCTGACAAGGGATACCCTCCTTGTGGGAGTTTGGAGTGGTTGCTGGGGTCAGCACCCTGTGGCTTCCACAGGTGGCGGGGGGACTATGGTGGGAAGAAGCAGCTGTGGTTCCCGTCAAACTACGTGGAAGAGATGGTCAGCCCCGCAGCCCTGGAGCCTGAGAGGGAGGTGAGAACAGAGCCATGTTGGTGTGACAGAATCCCGTCCCAGACTCTTCTTGTGCATATGCCCATCACACACAGTGTCGGGTGTACCTGTGCATGCACAGCCACCAGTCACCTGCGGTCCTGTCACACCCCTGTGGGGTCCGCAGTTTCCAATACACCTGCTGTGTTTGTGTTGTCATGGGTGTGTGCCTAAGGTGTGTTTGTTGCACGCACGCAGACATCTCCTCCCATGCATCTATATAAAGCAGATGTGCTGACAACCCATGGGCTTTGCTTTCCACAGCACTTGGACGAGAATAGCCCCTTGGGGGATTTGCTCCGGGGGGTCTTGGATGTGCCAGCTTGTCAGATTGGTGAGCCCCCACCCCTTTCTCCAGCCCACGGTTCTTCAGGGTCAGGCTCTCCTTTGTGGCTCCCTTTGTGTTCTGTGGGAAGAAGCCAGTGGCTGGCCTCCCAAAGGCTGTCCTCACTCTGAGCTCTCCCTGTGCTTGGATACTCTCTTGACACCCCAGTCTCGATTCTTCACCTTCAGCTCTGACCCCCTGCATGCTTACCCTGAGCCAGGCACTGGGTGATGCGGAAGGCTAGCTGACCTCCACAGTCCTTGTAGGTTGGGCCACGGTGTGACGGGACCTTGGAGACAGGGTGGGGCACGTGACCCGCACGAGACCGGGGTTTGAGCCCTGGTCGCCTCTCCTGGCAGCGCAGCATCACCTCCCTCACACCCCGTGGGGTGGAGGGCAGGTGGTGAGGGGCTCCGAGCCAGTGCCTGGGCTGTAGTGTGGGGGACGGGGACGTCTTTCCAAGCGCTGTTTCTCTTGCTCTCCCAGCCATCCGTCCCGAGGGCAAGAACAACCGGCTGTTCGTCTTCTCCATCAGTATGGCTTCTGTGGCGCACTGGTCCCTGGATGTCGCTGCTGACTCACAAGAGGAGCTGCAGGACTGGGTGAAGAAGATCCGAGAAGTGGCCCAGACAGCAGACGCCAGGGTAAGGGGCATCTGTGGGGTGCAGGTGAGCAGCATGTGAACCTGTTGGGGGTGAGGCCTGCAGCACCAGGCCTGCCTCTAGGCTGGGACCTGGAGGAAACCACACACACACACACACACACACACAGAGCAGGCCGTGTGGCTCGTTCAGGACAGAGATGGATAGCGGCCGTGGGCTGCCCTGTGGATCTGCGTGGTTGGCAGTTGGACACACAGGGGCCGACCAAGAGCAGTCTTGTGCTGGAAGCAGGAGTGGGTGCCCAGAGGCTTGGGAGGAATGGGTGGTGTGGAGTGGGGAGAGGGTTTAACTTTGGAGGGTGTTGGTGGCAGGGGGAGCCCGGAAGGGCAGGGCCGAGAGGCTGGCGGTGGCCAGGGGTGTATGGTATCTGATGTGTGAGGGCTGCAGAGGTACCAACGGGCACGATAACCTGAAAGTACCTGGGGTTTTGGCAGCAGCAAATGGCCCTAGTGTCACTACTAGGAACCGTGGTGGTGGGCCTCCACGGGGCTAGAGCTGGGGCCAGCTTTCACGCTTGGCTGTAGGAGGAGCCAGGAGAGAGGAGGGAAGCCACTTCCGCTGAACCTGGGGGAGCAGAAGGAAGGATGTATTCACAGGGGTTAAGGGAATTCTGTGTGATGGCCATTCCCCGGGTGGTTGGTGCGGGTGGAGGGCGACAAGGCAGGTCTGTGGCTGCTTTGGAGGATGGGTGCCTGTGAGCCGCACAGAGAACAGAAGGTGCTGAGGATTTTATTGGCAGACTGGCTGGCTGAGGGGATGGATTCTGGGGTCTGGGCTGGAAGAGGAAGTAAGAATGTGAGTGTAGGAGCCCTTGATGGAAGAAAGTGGGCCTCTGGAGCTATGAGGACAGGACGGGATGCGCTTGTGAGCGGCCACGGTGGGTAGGTGGCTGTGTCAGGCAGGGGGGCATCTGAGGGTGTGAAGCCATTAGGCCCGCAAGGTGGGAGGAGTCTCCTCAGCACCGAGACCTGAGACGGAACCAGAGACCTGAGTCCCCACTGAAGTCACAGGAGGCTGCCTTGCTTAAGGGAGGCTGGGTACCCGATGGTCACAAAGCATCACCAAAGAGTGCAGCCAACCCCAGGACCCTGAGCTGTCACTGGGGTGTGGGTGATGAGGATATCAGCTTCTAAGAGTCTTAGGAGGGCAAGTGTGGCCTTGGGGGCACAGAAAAGGAGGATTCTGGGGTGTACTGTCCAGTGGGGTGTGGGAGATTCGGGGGACAGGGCAGGGCCCAGAGAGCACCTGCACTGTGGGTATGCCTAAGCTGGCAGGGGCATCCTTCCGGGTGGGGCATCAGGCCATGTGTGTGTGTCACCAGCTCACGGAGGGCAAGATGATGGAGCGGAGGAAGAAGATCGCCCTGGAGCTCTCCGAGCTGGTTGTCTACTGTCGGCCTGTTCCCTTTGATGAAGACAGTAAGGGCCGAGGGCTGGTGGGGGTGTGTTTGGGGGCCCTCCCTGGCAGGTGGAAGATGTACATTTCGTCCCTTTGTAGGGGGGGTGGGGGAGCTGCCCAGGTGGGTGGGCTCTGTAAGCATTCTCCCTGTTTGGCCCAGAGATTGGCACAGAACGTGCCTGCTACCGGGACATGTCGTCCTTCCCGGAAACCAAGGCTGAGAAATATGTGAACAAGGCCAAAGGCAAGAAGTTTCTCCAGTACAACCGGCTGCAGCTCTCCCGCATCTACCCCAAGGGCCAGCGGCTAGACTCTTCCAATTACGACCCCTTGCCCATGTGGATCTGTGGCAGTCAGCTCGTGGCTCTCAACTTCCAGACCCCAGGTGAGAAGGTGCCCCGTGGGGCGGGGAGGGGCGCCATCGGGCCAGAGTCCACTGTAACTTGGCTCTTTCAGACAAGCCTATGCAGATGAACCAGGCCCTCTTCATGGCCGGTGGCCACTGTGGCTACGTGCTGCAGCCGAGCACCATGCGGGATGAGGCCTTTGATCCCTTTGACAAGAGCAGCCTCCGAGGCCTGGAGCCATATGCCATCTGCATCGAGGTGGGTGGTGCTCACCTGTGGGCTTTAGGGTGGGCAGGGGTTGTTCTCCTGGGGCTCGTTTCTGGAGTCAGGGATGGGGTGCTGATTTGTGTGACTGGCGGGGGCCACTGAACTGGCTCCTGAGCGTGAGGAAGGTGTGACCGTCCTCTGAGATAGGAAGGCAGCTGCAAGTCTCCACCGTGGGGCTGGGCCCAGAGTGGCGAAAGCCCGAGGCAGGTAGGCTAAATGTAGCCAGTTCTTGGCACTGAAGAGTCAGGCTGTCCAGTGAGGCCATGGGTAGCCGCTGCCTGGCAGGACAGGAAACCAGGGCCCGTGGTGAGCTATCCGCAGGAGCCAGCGGGACGGCACTTACTGGAAGGGGGCTTGAAGGAGAGTGACCCCCATCCCCAGCTCTCTTTTAGAACAGTCCCTGAGCACTTGATGCCCCCTGGTGAGAAGCTGTGGGGTGCGGGGCGGGTGGGGCTGAGCAGTGTTGAAGGAGGTGAGGATAGCACAAGGTGAGTGGGTGCTGCTTTCCCGAGAAGAGACTTCAATTTTTTTTTTTTTTTTTTTTTTTATCTCGTGGGGAAGTAATTTAAAAGATTTGCATATTGAAACAGACATGAGTTTGATGGGGGAGTTTGATGAAGTAGATTGCAGAAACTCCCATGAGAAGTTTGACTGAAGCTTCTTCCAATACCACTGCTCAGGGCCCTGATGCCATGAGCCACTTAGTGGGCCGTGTCTTTGGGGCCCAGCAGAGGGCGCACTGCCTCCACTGCATAGTGAGGATTTGGAGGGAGTGGAAAGGACAGTCCCCCAGCCCATCTCTACCCTGCCTTACAGGTGCTGGGGGCCCGGCACCTGCCGAAGAATGGCCGAGGCATCGTGTGTCCTTTTGTGGAGATTGAGGTGGCCGGAGCAGAGTATGACAGCATCAAACAGAAGACAGAATTTGTGGGTAGGTCTGCCTTCCCCACTCAACCACGCCAGTGACCCTGTCCTCTCTTGGTGGTGGCCTGAGGCCTTCTGCCCTGACTTTTGCAGTGGACAACGGACTGAACCCTGTTTGGCCCGCCAAGCCCTTCCACTTCCAGATCAGTAACCCAGAATTCGCCTTCCTGCGCTTTGTGGTGTATGAGGAGGACATGTTCAGTGACCAGAACTTCCTGGCTCAGGCCACCTTCCCAGTGAAGGGCTTGAAGGCAGGTGAGGATCCTTCCTAGAGACAGTGCCCGGGATCTAGCTTGGGGACGGGGTGGGGGGCGGGGGGCGCAGGCCCCTGCTTGGCTCCCTCCTGGGCTGAGGGCCAGGCCTTCTCCTAGGATACAGAGCCGTGCCTTTGAAGAACAACTACAGTGAGGACCTGGAGCTGGCCTCCCTGCTTATCAAGATCGAGGTTTTCCCTGCCAAGGTGAGCACGAGGAAGGGAGACTGGGGAGGAGCCACGCAGCAGCCTCACAAGGCCCCGGGGTGGCACTGATCTCTCGTGCACCGCCCTTGTTGAAGCAGGAGAACAGTGACGTCAGTCCCTTCAGTAGTATGTCTCTGCGGGAGCGGGGCTCCGATGCCTCGGGCCAGCTGTTCCATGGCCGGGGCCGGGAAGGTTCCTTTGAAGCCCGCTACCAGCAGCCGTTTGAGGACTTTCGAATCTCCCAAGAGCATCTGGCAGACCATTTTGACAGTCGGGAACGGAGGTGAGGGGCTGGAGGATGGGTGGCCAGTGTGCAGCTTGGAGGCGGGGGATGGTGGGAGCGATGGGAAGAAGTGCTTGCTGCCCCTCTGGGTCCTTCTCTTGCCTCCTGGGTGGGTGGAAGTTACAGTTGTCTGGCTTTGGGCTGTCCCATTGCACTCTGAGGCCCCACCGCCGGTAAGGACACTCTCTCCTTGTGTCCAGGGCCCCACGAAGGACTCGGGTCAACGGGGACAACCGCCTCTAGTTGTGTGCCAGCCTCGTTGAGAGCAGCGGGTGCCATGCACCTCGTGGAGTGCCGTGAGCCGGGTTCTTGAGAAGTGGCCTGTCGTGGCAGCCTTCCTGGCCCCGTAGCCTGGAGCCTGGATTCCAGCAGTGACTGCTAGACAAAACCAAGCCATTAATGAGTTGTTTTACTGTTCGGGGCCTCCGTGCCCCAGCTCTGGGGGAAGGCAAACACTGTACTGTGTCTCAAATTAATTAAGCACACACCTCTGGTCCTGACTTCTGGAGATGGAGCTTTCCATCTATGGGGCCAGGACCATGGCTGCAGCCCCTTGGAGAGAGGCTGCCTCAGCCTGTGGCACAGGAGGCTCTAAGGAACCGCAGCAGCCTCATGGGGCCAGGGAAACAAACCCAAGTTTACATTGTCCTGTAGCTTTAAAACCCCAGCCGGGCAGGGGTGGGGGTAGATGCCCCCACGGTTTGGCCCTGGAGCCAGGGCAGAGGAGCACAGGACCTGCCTGGAGAGGGTCCCCCCCTGCTCAAGGAAGAGGACACAGCACAAGGGCATGTTGCCCGTGGCTGGGAACACAGCCCAGCCTCCAAGATACAGGGGATCGTGTTAGAAATAGCAGCATTGGGCAAGCCAGGCTGCTGTGGGCCATGGAGGGTCGCCCTGCAGGCCACTGTGTGAGGGGCCTGAAGAGGCCAAGGCCCAGGGCGCTGCCTGGAATGGGGACAGCAGCCCCTCAGGACCATGGGAGGATGAGGGAGACCCGGATGTCCTGCCCTGCTTTGGGCTGCACCACCTGCCTGCTGCCCAAAGCCGGGAGGCAGCCCAAGGTTGACACTCGGGATGTGAGCCTGGAATCCGGACCTGCTCACTAGGGTAGACGAGTGTGTGGCCGTGCTGGCCCAGTACAGCAGCTCCTGCCACATTGGGAGGGCGTGCCTCGCTTTGACGCAGAGGCCACCGAGCAACAGAAGGTCTAACAGCAAGGTCAGCGGACTTGAGGCCTTTGTCAGAGATGGGTGCCGGCATGGCCAGAACGGAGGAGCAGGTCGCAGGCCACGCCGGGGATTTTCCCCGGTACCTTTGGGAAGCTCCTGCACACAACTGACAGGCCCTTCTTCAAGGCACCCTTCAGCAGGTTGGCTAGGGGACCCCTTCCCCCCACCCCCGTCCTGTTCCAGACTGAAGACCACTCTCCCCGTTGCAGCATAAGACCTGGGCTCTGAGTCTGCGGACAGCACTGTGGGAGGATGTGGAGATCAGCCCGAATATTCATTAAACCAGTTGAAAGTCCTCTTGCTGGGCATCTGTGATGTTGGAGTATGGAATTTTAAAGGTTATTTTTTGCACACCATTTCCTACCATGTTCATTATTTCACATAGGATGTATGATTTTCTCTGTCTTCCACTTCTAACCGGAAAGCTGCTTGGTTGGGGGGTGGGGGAAGCAAAACGAATGAACTGGTCTGTGCACTGTGGCAGAACTGTTATTTTTATGGATTTTACAGCTCAACTAACAGTGTTACCTTTTCAAGATTTATATATTTATATACTCTTAAGAAAAACCACTGAGCCGTTAAAGCCTTGTTATTCAATCCTAATAGTGATTCAGTTTTCTATAGTTTACTTTTAGGGTAGAAAGTAAATTATTTAACATTACATTAAACTTCCCAGATCATGGATTGTAAACCGAAGGAAATTATACAATTTCTGAGAAAATGTATTGGTTTATTTAAACTAATTCTAAAGTTGTCTTTGCAAGTATGACCTCGCAATCCTGTCCATAGCAAACATATCTACATATGGCTGCCAACGTTTGGTTTATAATCGTTTGGTTTATAATCAGAATATTAACAAAAATCGTAAATTTTATTAGAAAAGCTTCCCTTTTGAAAAGAACAGTATTATTTTTCTTCTCAGTAGTATTGTAACAAAGTTAGTGACTCTCCTTGCTCCTCACCTTTGGAGGGCAACCTTGGAGCAGAGCCACAGGGAGGGGCCGGCGACCACCCGACACGTGGGGACAGCTGTGCTACAGATGGTAAGGCTGTCGGGAACGGGCCGGGGGTGGGAGGAAAACAGCAAAGCCTATTGTGGCCAGGTGGTTTTTGTTCGAAGGCAAAGACAACACAGTGTGCGTTCCCTAGGGACAGAAAAGGGTTAAGGATCGGCCCGCTGTGTGGGCAGGTGAGGGAGCAGTCACCATGCAGCTGGCTGTTTCCATTGAGTTGGTGAGAAGACCCCGGAAAGGAGACGGGAAGGTTGGGAAGGCAGCTCCACGAAGGGGTGCAGGCCCGTGGGCACAAGGGTGCCCTTCGGCACAGCTGGCACTTGGCACACGCAAGCCCACTGCCCTCATTCGGCCTCAGTTGCCAGTTGTGCTGGCCTCTTAAGATCTGACTGCCACATAAATCGGCCCCGTGTCCTTTTAGCTTGGGTGCTCTTTCACGGGTCCGGGAAGCCGGTCGTCTGGAGACAACTTGTCAGGTGGTTATTGTGCGGTACAGGCAGGTTGGAAGTTTTTGGCCACTTCCCAGGTCAAGCATCTCTTCCCTCCTCTGGGCTACGGAGTGGGGTGAGAACACCTGCTCTTCCAGCTCCTCTGCAGACAGGATGTCCGGGGACAGCAGCCCGAATCCCTGCAGCTTGCCAACCCTGGTGAGCGGGATGCAGCCGGAGCCCTTTCCCAGTTCACAGAAGCCTCTCCTTTCAAAAGGAGGTTGCCGGGTGCCACTCTGGTTGCCTCGATAGCTTGCAACCAAATCTCTGCCCGGATGTGGTTGAAAAGGCACTGCCCTTACCTTCCTGTGGCTGTTTTCATGGTGGTCTGCGCCGGTGTAGGTCAAACATGATGCCACACACAGAGCTGCCTGCCTGGTGGATGGATGGGGACGAGCATAAAAATCCAGCCCAGGGATCCTGAAAAGATGCAGGTAAGTGTAATCAGTTGGTTCTTAAGATGGTAATTAGTGTATCGCTGGTGTGATAATTCACGTACCAAACAAAGCATGGAGAGCAAGATTGTCAAGTCCAAGGCTGATTAAGAGTTACATTACAGGTTCTGAGGGGCATGTGGGTGGCTCGGCCAGTAAGCCCCTGACTTCAGCTCAGGTCATGATCTCACAGTTCATGAGTTTGAGGCCCACTTAAAGGGGTGAGCTCGAGCCCTGCTTTAGTAAAACATGAGCCCTGGGTGAGCCCCGCGTCTCTCTCTCTGCCCCCTTGCTCACGTGCGCCCTCTTCAAAAAAAAGAGTTACAGGTTCGGAGCATCCCTTTCCTATGTGATAAGTCAGACCAAGACCTAACAATTCCCAATTTGACAGATTGAGGGCAAGTCCTGGTTCATTCTAGTTCCCTCTGAGCACCACCCACTTGGAGAACTGGGATCAGTTTAAAATACTTCCTTTCATCCACTGAACTAGATATAAGAGCCAGTATCAGAGCGCCCACTGCTCAGGTTCTTGCTGGCCCCTTGGCTTTCTCGCTAGAGCTTCTCTGTCCTATTCAAAAGGATGGTTCTTTTCCCAGCGACAAGGGAGTTGATGGAAGTTGGTCTGAACTTCTAAACTGGGTTTTCTTGCTCCAGGTTCTTGTGGCCAGGAGAGCTTGTCCAGTGTGAAGGAAGAGTTCTGTGCTGACCCCTCGGTTAGGGGCTGCCTGTCATCACAGGACATCCTTGGCTTTTTGGTGTTGACCATTTTCATTTTAATCAGGATGAATCCCCATTTACTGAACAAGTGTCTTTCTGGAGTATGACTTGGAGAGGAACAGCTCTGACGTCCCTAAGGCAGCTTCATGGACCTGAGGCACACCTATCTTCCAGGCTCTCAGGCTACACTACTTTGCTTTTCACTGCAAATGCCTTGATCTTTCTTCCTGGTAGAAAACAGGACAAGTCTCAGTCTTGCAAGCACACAGATCAGTTTCACCTCCTGTTTCCTCCAGACAGACCTGAGCTCATTAATCGACCCATGAGGCCCTACAAAGGGGAAGGGATGGGGGTGAGGGGAAACCCTCACTTGAGACTGAAGCTCTTGCCCTATGGTGCGTAGTTGCTTGCCTCGTCATGCATGTGGGCCACGTCCCTGTGGTGGGGCAGCTTGGATTGGCACGAGTTTCTACCCACTGGGTTACGCATCATCTGGGAAGCTTCTAAAAAATACCAGTGCCTACAGCCCTAGCATAGGTATTTTTCAAAAGCTTTCCCTGGTGAACTGAATGGAAGGTCAGGGTTGAGACGCTACAAGTGTGGGCATAGGAAACCAGAAAAGCAGGGTCAGGAAGAGGAAGTCCATGGTACCAGGGGCAAAGATGAGAAGCGGACTGGCTCCCTACAGGGGGTGTCTCCTCTCCTGCTGTCTCCAACAGGAACCACTCCTGGCTGGCTGGCACACCAGGGACAAGTAACTGCTCAGAGTTGCAGGCCTGCACTTCTCTCACCCCGTGCACACGTGCACACAGCACTACTTGCAAGGTCAGCAGCTTTCCGAAGCCCCTGCAAAAAAAGCAGTCAGGGCAAGAACCCCTCTATAAAGGGGGAAGGCAGGAGCAGTTTCTGACTCCAGTTGAGGACAGTGCCATTAACAAGGATCTGTGGCCACAAGCACGTGGACACAAGACCCCCCCCCCCCCCTTCCTGACCAGACACATCCTGAACATCATCTGGAGGCTGGGGCTCCTTAAAAACTCACTTGTCTTTAAGTTTGAGCCTGTCCTCTCTCGCCATTTCTGTTCTTTAGAAGGGAAAAACCATCATAAGCACTATCTGGTTATCCCACCAAAGTAGCTCACAGAACAGAGTAAGTTCCTGCCTCCTCACATCTCAAAGAGATCAAGCCCCGTCTCCGCTGGAGACTCCTCATTGGGTCTTCCTCTGATGATCCCCAGGGGACTCCTGCCCAGGAATCAGGCAGGGGTTCTGTTTCCTGCCCGGAGGCCACTGCAAGTGCCCCTGGGAAGCTCAGCCACCCACAGCGGGCTGCCACTGCCCACTCTGCCCACAGTTGTGTCCCAGAAAGCCCCTGCCCGAGTCTGCACTCACCCCGAGCTTCAGCTGCGTGGCATTCAGGCTGCCACACTGGGCTGCTCTTGCTTTACTCAACACAAAACTGTTTTCCCAAGACTTCAGCTGGCCTCCAGAAGGACCAAGTTGGGAACAGGCCCCGGTGTCCACCTGGGAGCAGAATCACTGGCCGGCCTTGGTGTGTGTCTGCCCCAGGTGATTTTCTGTCTGGGCTCCCTTTTTCCTGTCACAGGCCCTTGGGGTCACCCCAAGATTCACTTGCTCTGAATCTTAGGAACTGGGCTTTTAGAAAAGATTTTACCACCCAACGTGGGGCTTGACCTCAAAACCCCGAGATTAAGAGTCGCATGCTCCACCAACCTAGCCAGCCAGGCGCCCCAGAAATTAAGCTTTTTAAAAAAATCCTATTCTTTTAAGGCCTCCGCATCCTTAACCGATTCACCGGCACCCCCTTAGCAAAGAGGAAAGTGCTCTGCTTCTGAGCACATTCTCACTGGGTGGGAGGGGGTGGGGGAAGGGACAAGAAAAGGACTTCCCAGCACCTTCTCACAAGACACCCGATGACTGTGAGTCTGACTCCTTCCTGCCTTTTGTCTGTTTAGCATAATTCTAGAAACCTCACAGTTCTGTCACACAGAAGCCAGGCCTGTGGACACAGCAGCGTGGGAGACGGAGAGAGGAACTTTCCTGAAGCAGGCTGAGGGGAACGGCCTTGCTCATCCATCCAAGCTTAAGATCTGGTTTGCCCACTGAATAAATCAGATGTGAAACGTTTCTAGTTTTTCTGGCTCCCCCACAAAATAAAGTCAGCAGATGTGAAACATATTTACGTTTTTATTTAGGAACAATCAAAAGATCTGAAGTACCATTTCGGCCCATATCAAATTGTATACGCAGTTTGTCCCTGCTCCCTCCCTTCTCCAAATCCACAGATACAAAATCTAGGAAATGTGCAATTTGCATCTTAGAAATAGCAGCATCCCCACAGGGGACCTCGTGAGGCCTGGAGGCAGCCCAGAGAGGACAGCCCACCCCCACCTCAGCATAGCCACTGTCCGAAGGCGAGTTACGCTTTCTGTTAAAAACACGTACTCTGGATAAAGAACTCCCATTCCACCCAGGCCTGACCGACAGAGTGTGCCCCCTTGGTTTGGTCTCACCCCTGGCCACCGCAGTCAGGGGACCCTCTTGTATAGTTTGGTGAAGTTGCAGATTGCCTCTGGGCAAACAGGGCAGTTGTCTCTTAGCACCAAGGTGACCACGTCTTTCAGCCATCTCTCTGGGAGGCGCACTAAAGCTGACTGCACCCCAGCCATTCCCAGGGCCTCCGGTCACTCCGAAGACCAGAAGGTAAATGGATGGTAGAAAACCAGGAATCAGCACTCTCAGGCAGGACCCCGCAGCTCTGGCAACCTCCCTGACTTCCACAAAGACTGTGCTCTGTTAACTTTCAATGGACGATGGCCGGCAGGGGAGAGGGGAAGGTTGGTTGGCGTTTTCTTCGTAATAACGATTATGGCACAGTCGGGTTTTCCCGACACAGCTAAATGGCGAGGCAGCGCGGGAACGCCTCTGCACGGGCCACCCCTTCTCCCCTGGCCCGAGGACCACGCTGGGTCCGTACTGAGGGCGGCCCGGCTCCCCCTCCAGCCAGCTCCACTCATCCTGGGACTCCTGCCCCACCAGCATTTCAAGCAAACTGCAAGGTGGTCACTGTGTGGGGGCAGGAACCAAGGATGAGTGACAATCTCTCTCTTTAAACACAAATGACAGAACAGCTACCACTTGAGTAGATTGTTACCCTCCACCAGTGTATCTACTCTGGGGTTTGACTCCTGGGAAAGACCACGCACTTGTAGCTTTCTATATTCAGGGACTCCAAACAGTCTTTACCCTGGACAATTTACCTTCGGCTCCAGCCGAATGCTTCTTCCAAATACTCCTAAGTCACCCACTCATGGTGGAAAGGAACAACAGTTATAAAAGCATTAGCCAGGAAAAGCTATTCATCAACATTCAAGTGCTCAGGGGTACGCACGTGCACACAGAGGAGGGCCAGGCTCCAGAAGAAGAGGCACTAACGGCAGGTGGACGCTCAGACCCTTCTCCGGTACCCTGGGTTGCCACCTGCCCCCAGCGGACAGCAGAAGAGAAGGCAGCTACCCCTGCCCCCGCCAGAAGGGCCCTGCTCGCTGTGCAGACCCCTCCTTCTGGCTCCAGCCTGAGCAGCCACAAGGGCCAGGCGCTAAGGGCTGCTAAAGCCTTGGGGTTGGTGACAGCAGAGCAGTAGCCATATGCTCTTTGCGGATCCTGGCGGTCCTGCAAACCAAGGAGAGCGTTTTCAAAAGTCAAGGCAGCAGGTGCTTGCTCCCACCCTTGTCCATGGGGTGACCAGCGCCTGCCTAGGCCGTGCCGGGCATCAGGTTTCTACCCCTGCTCCAGACTTTGGCAGGTAGAATCGTTGCTTCCTGCTGGATCCGGGCTGTCCGATCTCCAGTCTGGTGAAGACAGGCCAGGTTAGTGGCCAGTCTTCACAAGTGCGCTCAGGACTGAAGAACAGAAAAGCAGACCCTGGATCACCCCCCGGGCCAAATGCCCTGAGCCCTTTACTTTACACCCCCCACATACAGATGCTGGGTGGCTCAGTGAACTGCCTTCCTGGGACGACCAGTGCCAAGGTACACAACACAGGCCTCGCCATTCCGTGTGGGACTTAGAGCTTGCCTGGGTGGCACTCATGATCGTCACCTCTACCCAGGCACTTGGCCCAAATCAAAACCTGTCACTTTGTTGAGACGTTGCCTAGTTTTCTCAGCCCTGGTGTCGCACAGCCTGGCTGTTCTAAGTGGCCAGAGAAACAACACGATGGTTACCTCAGATCGAAGCCGGGCTTGGGGAGGGGTCCATTCAAAAGAAAGCTCGGCTCCCCACTCCCTGCTTTCTCAGGTGCCAGACGGTCCCCAAGCCACATGGAGATGCACCCCAAGGTCTGGGCAGGAAGAAGGCTAGGCGAGCCTGTGCTCCTCAGCAAAGCAGTGGAGTCTGGAGACCTGGAGACGGCCCCGGGCAGTAGTGAGGAGAGCCCAGCCCTGTTTGCCTCCTGCCCCAGGAAGCTGCTGGCTCTGGCCTAGAAGTAGCTGTGTGGACCCTAGCACATCTACAGGATTTTTCTTCTCCGGCTTACAACTGAGCCTTCCACATTGATAAGATAAAGGAAAATGTAAACAATACAAAAGGTGGGTCAAATCAATAACCTGCCCTGAGTAAACTCTGAGCAAGGAAAAGGGGGGGAAATTAGAAAAAAACCCAAATTTCAGGTTTGGTTTGGCTGGTTCTCTTCTACGAAGTGCCTTTATCCATGTGGGCTGTGGCATTTAAACTGACAAAGCTGCTCCAACCCAAGGATCTCGGTACAAGAAGAGAACAGGCAGACACAAGGCAACAGGGCCGAGAGCAGGCAGCACAGGCAGGGTGCTGAGGAGGGTGTGCGGACAAGGCGAGCACCCAGCCAGAAAGGCCAACGCCCACCCTCCATGGAAGGCGGCCGGGCACAGATGTCCCAGAGCCAGAGGGGAGAGGGAGGTGACACAGGACCTGTGCAGGATAAGAGCCACAACTCAGCCTGGAAAACCTGCAGAAACTTCCCGGTGGGTCAGCCTCCCATGGCCAGCTCGGACGGCACCGTCAGTACAGCACCCTGCCCAGCTCCCGCACCTGTCCTTCCGGAAAGCAGGCCTTCAGGTCCTGGTGCTTTGGTCACCCACGCAGCTTGGCCAAGCCAGGAGCTCTAAGTCACATGATGCTACCAAACCCCAAACACCAACAGGCCATCCAACACTCTGGAACCCTCGACTCCTGAAAATGGGAATGCTCCTCTCAAATCAAAAAGCTCATTAATAGTCAAGAATTCAAATGAGTAATCAAAATATGCAAAGTAGGGGCGCCTGGGTGGCTCAGTTGGTTAAGCATCCAACTTTGGCTCAGGTCATGATCTGGCAGTTCGTGGGTTTGAGCCCCGTGTTGGGCTCTGTGCTGACAGCTCAGAGCCTGGAGCCTGCTTCGGATTCTGTGTCTCTCTCTCTCTCTGCCTCTGTCCCAATTTGCACTCTGTTTCTCTCTCTCAAAAAAAAAAAAAAACCACATTAAAAAAATTTTTTAAATATGCAAAGTGTATGTATCATAAATTCAGATTTCTCTGATCAGAATGATGATCTAGTTTCACCTATTAAAACTGGATCTACAACTCTGTGTAAAAATATTAATAAACCAAACGTGCAAGACAGGCAACAAGAAACACCAAAGATTTTACTACCGTGACAAGTCCAAGTGCGTCGGGAGAAGAGGGGAACGACCAGTCACTTTAGGAAACCCCGTCCCACCTCTCTCAGCTCTACAGCCCACAGACTGCCTTCTTAATGGAGGTGACGTTACAGACACCCTCCGGCGGTGTGCAAAACCGCAGTGATCTGTCTCACAACGGGACAGGGGCCCGACGCACGGGGTGCAGTTCCGGTTCCGGGCCAGCATGCTTCCGCGTGCCGGGGCAGCTGTATTCCTCAAGCGCCCAAAGCCCTGTGCACCTGTTGCAACATCTCCTGGGCCACCTGCTCACTGACCTGTCTCTCTTGCCTTCACCTTTCATTGTCTGAGGCTCCAACCCCACTACCCAATCCGGTCCAAGAGCACAGTGTGGGGAGGAACCATCCAGTCTGCGGGGCTCCTTACCTGGGCGGTCCTGCCATGTGCGGGGTGGCCCTGGGCGAAGGGAGAGCGAACATCTGTGAGGAAAACACGCCCAGGCGGCAGCACCGGACGGAGCTTTCCCACCTTCCAAAGACAGGCTGGTGCCGAGGTGGGGTCCCTATGTCCTGCACCAACTTGTCTACCACGTAATTCGTTTTTTGTTTTGCTGTTTGGGTTGTAAATGAAATATGAACACAAATTAAATAACCAAGAAAACCCTCTCTAAAGACACAACCCTCTGGCCAGTATGTGCAGGACTTGGAGTGGGGCCCGCAGGGTGGTGTCTCAGACACTGATGGTTTCCGGCTGGGCCACCCCAGCCGCACCTGGGATCCCAGCACTGCCTTCAACACAGGCTACTGTCCCCGGCACCCACACACCACTAGATTCCTCAGGTGCACACCTCAGATGTACATCTTCTGAGTAAAGTATCAAAGTGAGTATTTGTCCTGTATCTATGTGTATATATAAATTAATCTGCATGTACATAAACACTAAAGGAAAAATCCCAGGTGTCTGTTCTCTGAAGGAAAAATCACTCACCACTCTTGGCAATTCTGGAAACAGGCCCTTGGGGCTAAAGAGCTTCACACTCAGATGGAAAGGACACAAACATGGGGTGCAAAACTTGCCAAGTACTCACTTGTTAACAACTAAGAGGTGGTCCCTACAGGGCCCGGGAGAAGAGAAGACACTTTAGAAGAACAGGGGCTCAAGGGCTTGGGGTTGGCAAAGACAGCCCCTCTCCTGGAAGGCAGAAGGCGCCACCACCACCTTCAGTCCTTGGAGCCAAGCCAGCACTGCCCCACGCAGTTCAGTTCCCGCGTGGGGTTGGGGAGAAGGACGACGCCTAGCCCACCACCAGGGTTTCTTGCCCAAAGGCCCTGCCACTCACCCAGCCTGGGCCCAGGAGGAGCGTGCTCATGAGGTCACGGTGCTTTGGGAAGCGGGTGGTCCCCAGAAGGTGAGAAGTACACGTGATGGGCCTTCTGCCTGCCCCACCCTCCACCCGCTGCTGTCAGGGCAGCCCGTCTTGGGGAGAGAAGGATTTACCATGTAGTACAGCTCTGTAAGCAAGTTCCCCAGTGTTGCAAAAGCACCTTTTCCTGTGATTTTCTCAAAACAAAAAAAAAACGGATGGGAGGATTAGGCTAAAGTAGACCAAGATTTTGTTTCCAAGTTTTGGGGACAGAAATGCAGAACTTGAAAAATCCTCACAAGCACCCGTCCAGTGATGTCCAGCACCCAGCCAGGCCCTTGGCGTGAGGGCCGCGAGTACTCTGGGCGTCCTGCCAGGAACCCCTGCGTGCAAGCCCACCCCAGCTCTGAGAACTCCGGAGTCCCAGATCCTGTCAGCTCTCACTCGGACTACTGGCTGAGTGCAGGTCTTCCTTCCCAACCAAAGGCAGCCTTGAAGCGAGTGAGGGTCAAGGGCTCTGAAAACCACAGCGGCCAAAGCCACCTGCCGGGGCTGCGCGCTTCCACTTTAAGCCCCCTTTTTCTCAATTTCCCTCTCACTCTCAACACATCTAGATTAAAAACAAAAACAAAAACAAAAACAAAAATGTGGGCACATAGGTCAGTACATCAGGCTTGACAACAAACTTTTGTCTAAGGTGATCTGAGAACCGAAAAGTTCTGGTCCATGCTTCCGACGCCCATGAAAAAGGAGAAGGGCTGTAAGGACTTTCGGGCGGGACGAGCACGCGCCATCACGTACAAACCGCAGGGACCGGCGCTTCTGCACAGATTATCATCCCGCAGGGCGACGCGAGCCCGGCGTGACAGCAGAGACCTCTTCAAAAGCCCTGCCTTCGTGGAGGAGCGAACAGGTACGCCTCTGAGTGTGCGGTGCCCCCGGCCCACTGCCGAGGGGACGCGCGGCCCCAGGGATCTCTAGAGAAGAGACACGGGGCATGTTTAGAGATGACGTAGACGGCAATGTACTGCTTGCTAACCAAAGTTTCTATGTAATTAAAGTGTTTACAATCTGACGTTTTATTAAATGTGTATAGGCAGATTTATATGTTAAAAACTTGATTTGTGTCTATGAATATGAAATCTGAACTATTTTATCCACTGGAAGGCAAAGGAAAGGTCCTACATTGTGGGAGGAAGAACTGACGAGGACTCTGCGATCCCCGCTGGCTGGCTCGCTTGGTGGTGGCGGGCCCAAGGTGGCAGTGGGCTCCGGGCTGGCAGCGAGGCCTCCAGAAGCTCTCGTGTGTGCCCAGCGGCGGGCGTGGGAACAGCATGTGGCAGCGGAGAGTCGGGTGGAGCCCCTTCACGTGGCAGGCGGCATCCCAGACTGGCCAGTCCTTCAGTGTAATCAGTTCAAATTCAGTCCGTTTCTGAGGAGAAAACACATGCCTGTCACCTCCACATCAGCTGCCGCTCGTATAGCCCCCAAAGCAGCCTGATCCTTGCCGTGCCAAGGTGCTACCGCTGGCTCCAGGGACCTCTTAATGCCATGAGCAATGCCTTCCTGCCAGCCACTCCTCCATTCTCCAGCCTAAGGGACCGTGACTCAAACCCATTCATCCCAACTCCAGGCTAGCCATTTTTTTTTTTAAGTTGTGATAAAATATACATAACCTAAAACTTAACCATTTTAACTATTTTTGAACGTACAATTAAATGGCTTTAAATATATTCACAGGGCTGTGTAACCACCACCCTATTTCCAGCTAACCAAGAATACACTTAAGGGAAATTTTAATTTAAAACAAAAAATGGAATCAGTTTATTCTAGTTGCCAGCAAGCGAGGGTGGGCATTCCCGAGGGGCAGGCCCAGGGCTGGAGAAGGTGCCTGAGGCAACCAGCCCTGTGAAGCCACTCCTGTTCCCTGGGGCCCATCACTCCCTATGAGGACCTCAGTGACTCATGGGGGCCCAGAAGAAAACAAGGTCAAGTCTGGAAATATCAGGTCCTGGAACCAACTTCTAAATGTCCCCAAATCGGAGAATCTGAGAATCCAGATACTTCCTCAGTTCCCACAGCCTCCTGTGAAGAGCTAAGTTTGATCGCTCCTGGCCATCCTGTGATGAGGGAGGCCTCTACGGAGACAAATACCCAAAGGTGGGGAGGGAAAGGACAGGCTGGGAACTCGGGTCAGGATCCAATACTGACAATGTGACTTATCTGTGGCTATAAAACTACCTTCAATAAAATCATCTCAAGTTTTCTTTTAAGTTCTAATAATCCCAGAAATATGATCCAGAGAAACTGAGGAACAAAATGCAGGCTTTTGATTCCACAAGAAGGAAGATGACTTTCTATTACTTCAAATCAGAAAGAACAACAAATCAGAAATACAAATTTATAGGACTTTCATCATTTAAAAAAAAGCGCTTCACGTATCTGAGGACAATTAAAGCCCCTCTTTCCTTCTGCTCGCCAAGATGAGTTGAATGTCCTCAATAGCTCCACTGCTCTCTCCTATGCAGGGGTGGTGGGTCTGCCGGACTCAGATGGCGCTTTGACCTGTTCTCCGATTGCTAAGAAATGGCTAGAAAAGCTGGCACCCTCATAGGTTCACTGTGTTCCCGCCCCCTGCACAGGTTTGGAGAAACGTGAAACAAAATAAAAACACAACTCTCCACCCTGTGTCAGAGTCACATCCTGTGCCGATCGCTCCTGCTGTGGGGCAGCCTCAGAGATGGCAGGCACCCCAGGGCCATCCATCGGGGACCTCCTACCCTCCCCACGGAGGACGGCCCCGCACTCCCAGGGGCCTCCTTACCCAGCTCCAGGGCAGCCTGGGGACTCGGCGCGTCAGAGGGCTCCAAGCTGGCCTCGGGGGCTCCGGGCTCCCACGACTCACTGTTCTCCGACACCTCCGAGTACCCGTCACCAGTCCCTCTGTGAGCCGCCGCGGGCTCACTGGCGCCCTGGTCCTCGCCGCCGGTGTCCGCCACGGCCCGGGTCTCCTCGCCCATCTTCTCAGCGAACCACTGCTTGACCTGCTGGGAGCTCATCTGGGTCTTGTCGCACAGGCTCTGCAGGTCCCGCTCGAGCAGCGTCTGGTGCCTCAGGTAGTAGTCCTGCAGCAGCTCCCGGCTGCCAGGGGCGACCGCCAGCAGCCCCGGGGGGAAGTTGCCCCGCTTGTAGTCCTCGTACCACTTGAGCTGGCCGTTCTTCAGGGCGTACCTGCTGTCCCCGAACCAGCGCACCACCTCGGGCCGCGGCAGGCCGGTCTGCGCCATGATGGAGTCGTAGTCCTGGTTGCTGGGCCACCGCGTCTGCACGAAGAGCTGCCGCAGCAGGTGCCGCTGCTGGGCCGTCTTCTTGCAGCTCGCCTTGCCCGGGGGCTGCTCGGCCGGCTCGCCGGGCCCGCCGTCCCCGGGCTCGCAGGCGCCCAGCCCCGGGAGCTCGCCCTTGCCGTTGGCTTCGGTGACTCGCAGGTTCTTGAGGTTGATCTTGATGGGGCTGACCTTGCGCTCGGCCAGCGCGTGGCCACCGGCCCCTTCTGGGGAGCCGTCTCCGCCAGGGACCCTCAGGTCGCCAGCCAGCTCCTCTTCTCCGTCATCCTCCGCAGCCGCCGCCGCCTCCTCTGGAGCGGCGTCCTCATCGGCCCTCTTGGTGTCCTCGGCGCTCACTTTCTTGCGTCTCTCCGAGAACCAGCTGTCGATCTCCCTCCGAGTCATCTTGGTTTCAGTCCGCAGGCGGTCCAGCTCCTCATCGGGAGGAAGGGGGTTTTGTGCAAAACTGCTCTCCAGGGCTCGGAGCTGCTCGGGGGCTCGCTCCTTGTACCTGGTCGGCGTGAAGTCGGGGGTCTGATGCCAGGCCTGCCGTCTGGCTGAAGGAGGGGCGGCCAGGGTGGCCGCCGGTGGGACGCAGGGCCCCTCCGGGGCCTTGGCCGCTGGGGCGAAGGGCATGTCTGGCCCGGGGTCGAGGACGACGGGGCCATGGTCGCCGGGCAGCACGGGCCTGGAGCCCTTCAGGTTCCGGCAGTGGTACCTGCGGTCACTGAACCACTTGCGCACCTCTCTGGTGCTGAGGCCCGTCACTTTGGTCAGATGCTCCACCTCGCTCTGGCCCGGGAACTGGTTCCGACAGAAGCTTCCTTTCAGAGCCGACAGCTGCTCATGAGACTTCTTGTTTTTGTAGATGCTGGCGTCGAGGAAGGCCTGGGAGGTGATGCTGGGGCACGCCGTGAGCAGCGACTGAGCTGCGTTCACCACCTTCACAGCCGACGTCGTGTTGGAGCATACCGTGTTGATGGGCGCCACGGCGGGCGGCTTGGGGACGGACGTGACTGCCGGCGGCAGGGACGAACCAGGCGCCTGCAGCCCGTTGGCCATCAGCGGCTGAGTGACCAGCAGGCCACCTGCCGTGCCCTCTGGCTGCCCCACCACGTGGCCTGGGAGGGCGGCCTGGATGAGGTGTTGGACGCCGCCGGCGTTGGCAACCAGGGGCGTGTTGAGGACAGTGATCGTGGGCTGGGGCACAGACTGAATGACCGTATTGAACATCTTCTTCCGGGCGTCCTCGATCTCCTCAGGGGACCAGCTGATGCCCTGCTTCAGCCTTTGGGCCGTGAACCAGATCTTGAGCTGTTCCTCCGGATACTTCGTGACCACAGTCAGATAGCAGAGCTCGGCTTTGGTCGGGTAGGGGAACTTGTGGAACGAGTTCTTCAGAAAGCTGTTGGAGTCCATGGCCGCGTTGTAGGTGGGGATGCTGCTCAGGGGGATCATCACCTTGGGGAGGGACTTGGATGTGGGCGGCGGCTGGTGGTGGTGCTGGGCACGCCCGGGGGGTGGCTGCTGCAGGGGGAGGAACTGGGCGAGGCCGGCCGGCAGGACTGGCACCGCTCCCATCGGGGGCCCGTTGACCACGTGTGGCGCTTTTGCCGAGCCGGAGGCTGGCTGACCGACCGGGACCGCCCCGTCGACAAAGGAGTGGTCCCCCTCCTTCGCCTCGGTCTCCCCTGCCGATGGGTTTGGTAAGGCCGCGTCACCGACAGGCTGACTGGGGATGTTCTCCTTGAGCGTATGAATTTTTTTGGCTTCAGCTTTGCCTTTCATTATCTTCATGATTGGGGTTTTGGTAATAATGATTTCAGCCTGTCCGTCGGTCCCTTCAGTGTTGGGCTCACTCGAGACGTCGGGAGTGCAGGTGCTCTCGGGGACACTCTGCTCCACGACTACATGATTGTCTGGCTTGGCCACATTCCACACAAAGCTGGCTTCCCCCGAGTGACACTTGGCATTGTGCAGAGAAAGCCCCTCAGGAGTTTTTGCCAGAAAACTGCATTCAGTGCATACAAAAGTTGGGTCCTTGTTAAAGTCTGTGTGCTCTGAGTTCATGTGCCCCACAAATTGGGTTATGTCCTGGGATCTGAAGTCACAGTATCTGCAGGAATAGGAATAGCTGTCTAAAGTGCTCCGGTGCCCATTGGCCAGTGTGGTGCCGTCGGTACTGCTGGGCGTCTGGGTCACCTCCCCACTGCCCCCGGCAGGCACTTCAGGGGGCGGCTCTTTCTGGGGCCCCTCAGGCAAGGCCTCAGCCGGCTGGGCCTCCACACCGGCCTCCTGCAGCACCACCGCCTTCACCGGGATCATACACGGGGTGGTGGATTTCCTCTTGCTGGCCATGGCGACCACCGCTCTGGCTGATCGGGGTCGGGGGGGGGGGGGTGGGGGCGGGTGGCAGGAGAGAGAGCTTGTCCTGTCCAGGGCCTCACTGTGGAAGTTCCAGCTGCTCCATGAGGGCCAAAGAAACGGTTTCTGAGGGCAGTTTTTTCAGTTGTTTGCAGAAGGCAAGTTTTTCCTATTAAACCTGAGGAGGAAGAGAAAACGGTGATTACGATCTCTCGGGCTCTGGCCACGCACTTCTCAGATGCCCACACACACTCAGCTGCTTGCCTCCGATCACTGGGGCCTTTTCACAAAGAAGGTCACCAGCAGCTTGAATGTGAAGCCCCCCAAACACTAACAAAATCATGCCCTGAAGAATGCCCTGGGGGTGTTCCAGGGGATGTTCCATGCCCTGACAGACTTAAGCCATGCATTTTGTTTTGTATTTCCCTCTGTGTTCTTGTATTAAGTTACTCAGATTCAAAAGCCAAACAACAACAACAAAATAATCCTGTTTTGGACGCCCAAATTAATTCTGACCATGTCAGAGTGAGAACAAAACATCCTAGTGTAACTCTTGTTTAAATGTTTGGGCCAACAAGGGTTTTTCTTTTCATAGCCTTCCCACATATGACAACAAGACACCGCCTCTGCCTCCCCCAAGCCGGGCCCAGAGGCCAAGTCAGCCTCAGTGTGCGAAGTGGGTGCGGGGCTGCTGGCTGCCACAGGAGCCGGGCCTCCCTTTGCGGCCTTTCCCTGTCTGCTGCCCTATCACACCCGGTCCAGGCCACGGAAGGGAGAGCACCTCCTAGTTACTGGCTGTACCCCGGACCGAAGCCAAAGCTCGGAGGGCCAGGGGAGCCACGGACCCACTTTGCGGTGCAGGAGTTTAGACTGTGGCATCACCTTGGGTGTGCATAATACACGTGACCTAGCATCGTGCTTACTTCCCTTTATATTTCCTTTGGTGCCTTTATTGTTCCTTAAAAGAAACAAACAAAACACTTTAACATCTTTGATCATTTGAAATTTGTTTCAAGGGCGCCTGAGTGGCTCAGTCGATTAAGCGTCCGACTCTTGGTTTCGGCTCAGGTCATGATCTCGAGGTTCGGTTCCTGAGTTTAAGACCCACATCGAGCTTCAGGCTGACTGAAGAACCTGCTTGGGATTCTCTCTCCCCCCCTCTCCCTGCCCCTCCCCTGCGCGCGCGTGTTCTCTCTCTCTCTCCCTAAATAAACTTATTTTTTTTAATGTTTATTTTTATTTTTGACAGAGAAAGAGAGAGAGAGACAGAGCATAAGCCGGGGAGGGGCAGAGAGAGAGAGGGAGACACAGAATCAGAAGCAGGCTCCAGGCTCTGAGCTGTCAGCACAGAGCCTGACGCGGGGCTCAAACTCACAGACTATGGGATCACGACCTGAGCAGAAGTCGGATGCTCAACCGACTGAGCCACCCAGGTGCCCCAAAATTCTTTAACTTTTTTTTTTTTTTAACGTTTATTCACTTTTGAGAAACAGAACATGAGCGGGGAAGGGGCAGAGAGAGGGAGACACAGAATCCGAATAAAAAGAATTTTTTTCAATGAAATTTGTTTCAAATGTTGGAGTGATTGGTTTATTTACATATAAAATCATTATAATTCTTTCATGAGATGCCATGAGAAAAGTGTTTCTGGGACCCCTATTATTAACATAGCAAACTGCAATACTGGTAATGACTAAAATAAATAGTAATTCTAATTCCAAAATCACCTTATCGTCAGTATTTGGATTTAATATGAAAATGTAAAGAGACAAAATATCTCTACTCAAGTTCTTAAATACTCATAGCAAACTATTTTTCTGTAAGTCTAACCCTGATGATCATGACGATAAAAAATAATTCCTGTTAAAAAAAAAGTGGGGTGGGATAAGAATAAGCACACCAGACCTAACTACTTGTCACCATTTGTCCCACTGATTTGAAATATCATGCACACTTTTTTTAAACTGAATTTTTAATTGTTAGGTAAAATACCTTAAAATTGATATTTAAGATAAAATATCAGTATTAAATAAAATAGATGAAACTAAAACTACCTGTAATTTTGTATACCCTTCAACCTAGTCCAAATGTCTTAACACATATTTTAGTCATACAAGGCACATACTTGTGTTTCATTTTTTTTTTTAAGTTTATTTATTTATTTTGAGAGACAGAGACAGCACCAGCGGGGGAAGGGAAGAGAGAGATGGTGAGAGAGAATCCCAAGCAGGCTCCACGCTGTCAGCACAGAGCCCGACGCAGGGCTCAAACCCACAAACCACAAGACCATGACCTGAGCCAAAATCAAGAGTCAGACACTCAACTGACTAAGCCACCCAGGTGCCCTGTGTTTCATTTTTTTTAAATTGAAGATTACATCATAAACATTTTCATTAAGCTTCCTAATGATATTATTCAATAGTTGCCTAATAAGGTCCCACTATGAACTTAATCACCCTCCCTGCTACTAAACTGGCTTCCAGTGTCCCACTGTCACTGACAGTGAATTGACCTCTGGGCATAGATAGGATGTATTTTTTCTATCATCCTGAGGCTAAAGGCACAGAAATGGGTTTATCACCTCCACAAGTATCAACATTTCTAACATCCTCTATTACTGGCAAACATTTTAAAGCAAGTGCTTTACAATTCCAAATCAGGAAAACTAAGCATAATGCAATTCTGTACACAGTGAGCAAATCAGATTTCCAGAGAAGTCACTGGGGACATCAAATAGAATATCTGAAAGTGCAAGTTACATAAGAAAAACCAGGTGAATTGGACTCCGTCAAAATTAAAAACGGTTGTGCTTCAAAGGCTGCCAGCAAGATAGTCAAAAAGACAACTCACAGAAGGGGAGAATTTATTTGCAAGTCCTCCATCTGATAAGGGGCTTGTATCCGGCATATACGAAGAACTCTTACAACTCAACAATAAAAAGACAACCCAATTAAAAATTGGTAAAGGATTTGAACAGACCTTCCTCCAAAGAAGATCTACAAATGGCCAATAAGCATTAAAAAGTGCTCAACATCATTAGTCTTCAGGGAAGTGAAAAACCAAAACCACAAGGAGATACCACTTCCCCACTGGGATAGCTACAATCACAGTGACAAATAACACGTACAGGTGGAGATGGGGGGAAGTCAGAGCCTTCGTACATTGCTGGCAGGACATAAGATGGCACAGCCACTTGGTAGATTAGTTGGCAGTTCTTCAACTTCAAGTTAAATACCGAGTTACCAGAAAACCCAGTAATTCCAGTGCTAGGTATATACACAGAAGTAAGAATATGTTCACACAAACACTCGCACACAAACACTCATGGCATCACCATCGCAATAGCCAAAAGGTGGAAACAATCTCAATGTGCACCAACAGATGGATGAATAAACAACATTTGGTATATCTATGTAACTGGCTTATTATTATGCTGTAAAAAGGAACGAAGCACCGTTAAAATGCCTAAACACAGACAGAAACATGGTAACTGCAAGTAGGCAGCTCCAAAATGCCACATTATATGACCACATTTGTAGGAAATGCCCCGAAGAGGTAAATCCAAAGTGACAGAATGTAGAGTGGTGGTTGCCAAGGGCTGAGGGGAGAATGAGGAGTGACTGCTAATGCATACGAGGTTTCTTTTGGGGTGATGAAATGTTCTAAGAACATGAAACGTTCTGAGACAGTTGTGATGATTGCAAAAAAACGTGAATATGCTGAAAACCACGAGAAGGACATCAAACCCAAGAGAGGTGGAGGACAGAAAGCTCTAGCACTCAGTTCTGTAGAAAAAGGGCATCATTCCCACTTATGAGGTCCCTATACAGGTGACGTCATTTATCCGTGACACTTCCTGATTTACCTCGGTCCTCTTTTCTGTCCTGGGTAAAGATGAACAGCAGAGGTCGTGAACATAAGGCTGGAGAGGAGGGAGGGAGGGAAGAGAATGCACAGCCACCAGCGAACAGCAGCCCCGGGGGCAAACGAAGAGACCATGTGCTCACCTGAAGGTGGCAGCCAGCAGAATTCAGGGGCAGGAAAGCGCACAGCTCTGTCTACAGGGCGCAGGCACCCGAGACACTGCCATCACTGAGGTTTGGGATGGGGCTGGGCTTCACTGAGGAAGAGTTAAATTACGTTCCTGGCAATTCAGGCTGGGAGGTAGACAACATAAAGATGATTTGATTGGGGGGAAAATACCCATGGCATTGAAAATTAAGTCTCAAAGTAGCCCCAAACTGTCATTCAAGTCAATGACCAAGGAGAGCAGTAACGATTCTGAGTGGGCCAGGGGTCAACGCTGAAGGTACCTGCAATGTAACGGTAGTGGGGGTAGAGTGGCCATACTTGCCAAAGTGTAGGATGTTCGGTACTGCGGGAGGCACGTATATACACATCTTCTCAGTCCATTCCCACAACAAACCCTGGAGCAGGAACTACTGTCATTCCCATTTTACAGACAAGAAAGGCAAGGCTCAGAGAAGACAGTAACTGCCTGAAGGGCACACAGCTGGGAAGCAGCAGAGACAGCCCAGGAACCTGGCAGTCTGGCTCCAGAGCCGGCAGCCTTAACCATTCCACACACACACATTGAGTAACCACAACATTGTTGGAATAAGGTGTGTGCAGGACTTTCAAAAATGCTGCTTTCCCCTCAGTATTTATTAGGAAAAATTTTAAACATGCAACCAAGCTGAAGGAATTTTACAGTGAACACCCATATGCTCACCAAGTGGATGCTTACCGTGGGCTGTTTTTAGCAACATTACCTTACCTTTAGGTAAGCTGGGTTTGCTTACTTGTCATGCATTTTTAACAGGGCATCCAATAAGAGAGGTACTTAAAGGGTAAAGCCCCAATTATCTAAAAAACCATTCATCCACAAGACATTCATGGACCAGCTCTGACAAACGAGGCTCTAATTACCACATGGAACTCCAAACTCAAGCCCTGAGTGACACTGGCGGATATAAATGCAAGGTTTTAAGCTGCCAAAGAGCCACAGACAAGGTCCAGGTGACAACTGCATGCTCATCATTCTTTGTAGAATCTTTTCTATACTCTGTCTTGAAAATTCATCTTGTAATTTTTTTTTAATAAGAAAAGCATCTAACTTAAAAAAAACTGTTTAATGTTTATTTATTTTGAGAGAGAGAGAGAGAGAGAAGAAGTGAGCAGGGGAGGGGCAGGGGGAGGAAGAGGTAGAGAGAGGGGTGAGGAGGAAACATGACTGGAGGAGGGGCAGAGAGAGAGGGAAAGAGAGGATCCCAAGCAGGCTCTGTGCTGTCAGCATGTAGCCCGATGCAGGGCTTGAACTCACGTACTGTGAGATCATGACCTGAGCTGAAATCGAGAGTTGGATGCTTAACCCACTGAGCCACCCAGGAACCCCAAGCATATAACTTTTTGAAAAGTCTGTCTTGGGGCGCCTGGGTGGCGCAGTCGGTTAAGCGTCCGACTTCAGCCAGGTCACGATCTCGCGGTCCGGGAGTTCGAGCCCCGCGTCAGGCTCTGGGCTGATGGCTCAGAGCCTGGAGCCTGTTTCCGATTCTGTGTCTCCCTCTCTCTCTGCCCCTCCCCGGTTCATACTCTGTCTCTCTCTGTCCCCAAAATAAATAAACGTTGAAAAAAAAAATTAAAAAAAAAAAAAAAAAAGAAAAGTCTGTCTTTGGGAATTCAGAGCCGCTCAATTCACTAAATTAGCAAAGTTGCAGTTATTAATCGCTACATTTCAATACTACAAAATATCCATGTGGGGCTTGAAAAAAATGTTTATAGATCAAATTCTTAAAGTGTTTAACTTTACATTATAGATAAGAACTTTTTTTTTGTTTTGTTTTAATTCTGAGGAAGGAACTAGAAGCACAATGAGCTCAACAGGAGGACTCAACATTTCGAAAGGCAACTCTCAGCAGACTCCTTCCAAGTCTGGCTGCCCTCCTAAACACACAGCCCACGACTTATCAGTAAGAACAGGAACCATGGGAGCAGCTGGCAGAGTTACAGAAACAGAACTTCACAGAGAGATTGTGGCATACTGCTCGTGGTTTTGAAAGATCAAACAGAGGACCACACAGGGGAAGAACGTGACTTCTATAATGAGGCTGGTTCGACAGATATGGGTATAGTCGAATATTTTACAGTAATCATCTTCCTATTTCGGGGGGCACAGTATGCGTTATTGAGACTGCATGACGGGGCAGGGCTCCCCAAGCCCCTCCCCTTTTTTGGGTGTCTGTATGGAAACTGTGTAGACGTTGGGGTTCTCGGTGGATGGGTCCCGGAGGTCATCTGACACACCAAGGACTGGGCTGTCTCCTACGACTGTAACAGTGATACCCACTCTTCCAACTTGGCATTCTCTTAAAAACTGCCCTGGAACAGACTGCAAAGGCGGTCCTGTGGTATAACAGACGCTATGTACATCTCAACTTTATCCAAAACAAAAACTTGCAGGTAGCCTTCTCTTTTTGTAATAGAGATTTACCCTTTTTACTTCCTCCTTCAAATTATGCTCTTTATGTAGAAACTTCTCTCTCTCAGAAACAATGAACTGAAGTAAAATTCGTCCCTATTCACCCCAAAGACAGCTGGTGTTAACAATCTGGTGTCCATTTTTCAAGTATGTTTTCTAGGCATAGATTATTATAACCACTTTTTAAACAACAAAATATGGAGTTGTATTTTACACCCCATTCTGCTCCTCAGTGTCTTCCGTGACAATGGGAAGAGTGGCAGAGTCCACAGTTTATATCACGCTTTTATTTTTTTTACGTGTATTTATTTTGATTGTATTTATTTATTTATTTATTTTTGAACGTTTATTTATTTTTGGGACAGAGAGAGACAGAGCATGAACGGGGGAGGGGCAGAGAGAGAGGGAGACACAGAATCGGAAACAGGCTCCAGGCTCTGAGCCATCAGCCCAGAGCCTGACGCGGGGCTCGAACTCACGGACCGCGAGATCGTGCGTGTATTTATTTTGAGAGGGACAGAGACAGCAAGAGTGGGGGAAGGGCAGAGAGACAGAGAGGGAGAGAGACAGAATCCCAAGCAGGCGCCGCACTGTCAGCACAGAGCCTGACGTGGGGCTCGAACCCACGAACAGTGAGATCATGACCCGAGCCAAAACCAAGAGTCAGATGCTTAACTGAGCCACCCACACACCCCTCAGCTCGCTCTTTGAAATGACATTCTAATTATGGGTGCATCATAATTTACTTAACCAATCCAGCTGTTAACAGACATTTGCACATTTCTCTAGTTTTTAAGCTATTATAGGCAATGGCTCAAAAACTGTCCCTGCATATATTTTTGTGCTTTTGAGAATTTGTGAAATTCTGACTTTCTTATAAGAATTTCATACTAGTAAAATATTGTTAGTAAAATACAAAGTTGTCCTCCAAATAGATACTGATTTTCACTCTCGCCACCAGAGAACTAGAGTGCCCTCACTATCACTGCATATAGTTACTATTAGTCTTTGCTAATTTGACACACAAAAAACTGGTCACGATTGTTTTAACTTGCATTTCTTTACAGGAATGGCTGAAAATCTTCTCACATATCATTGACATTTTGTAACAAATTCTTTTTTGTCCATTGTTCTAGGGGATTTTGAGAGTCCTCCATATATATTTTTTTATTCTAGGATAGTTAACATATAGTGTGCTGTATTAGTTTCAGGGGTACAACATAGTGATTCAACAATCCCATATAGTACTCAGTGCTCATCATGACCGACAAGTGTACTCTTAATCCCCTTCAACAGTTCCCCCATCCTGCCATCCACCTGCCCTCTGGTAACCATCAGTTTGCTCTCTCTAGGGAAGAGTCCATTTTTTGGTTTGTCTGGGTTTTTTTTTTTCTTCCATTTCTTAAATTCCACATATGAGTGAAATCATAGGATATTTGTCTTTCTCTGACAGACTTATTTTGCTTAGCATTATAGAGAGTCCTCCACATATTAAGGAAATTGGCTCATAATCTGTCATAAATGAAGCTGTGGTTTATGCCAAGATTTCAAAGTGTCTTAAATATTAGGAAATTTCTTTAAAAAATTAATTTCATTAATTAATTAAAGGAGAAGAACCAAAACAGCATTTAATAAGATTATACTCTCAATTTTTTTTTTAAGAGAGAGAGAGAGAGAGAATGAATGAATAAATGAATGAATCCTAAGCAGGCTCCACACTCAGCACGGAGCCCGATATGGGTTCAATCCCACAACCCTGGGATCCTGACCTGAGCCAAAATCAAGAGTCAGACACTCGGGGCGCCTGGGTGGCGCAGTCGGTTAAGCGTCCGACTTCAGCCAGGTCACGATCTCGCGGTCCATGAGTTCGAGCCCCGCGTCAGGCTCTGGGCTGATGGCTCAGAGCCTGGAGCCTGTTTCCGATTCTGTGTCTCCCTCTCTCTCTGCCCCTTCCCTGTTCATGCTCTGTCTCTCTCTGTCCCAAAAATAAATAATAAACATTGAAAAAAAAATTAATAAGAAAAAAAAAAAGAGTCAGACACTCAACTGACTGAGCCACCCAGGCTCTCTCAATTTTTTATTGTGGTAAAAACCACACACTATAAAATTTACCATCTCAACTACTTTGAAGTGTCCAGCACAGTAAACTATATGCACATTCTCGTGTATCCTATCTCCAGAACTCTCTTCATCTTGCAAAACTGAAACTGTATACCCACTGAACAACAATGGATCCCTTTTTCCCCCTCCCTAACCCCTGGAAACCATCATTCTACTTTCTGCTTCTGTGAGTCCAGCAAATTTAGATACCTCATAAAAGTAGAAGCATGCAGTATTTGTCTTTGTGTGACCGGCTTCTTTCACTTGGGATAATGTCCTCAAAGTTAATTCGTGTTATACCATGTGACAGGATTTCCTTCCTTTTTAAGAATGAATAGCATTCCATTGTACATATATGCCAAATTTTATCCATTCATCTTTTGAAGAATATTTAGGATGCTTCCATGTTTGGCCTATTGTGAATAATGCTGTTGTGAACAAGGGTGTACAAATATCTCTCTGAACCCCTGCTTTTGATACTTTTGCATATATACCCCGAAGTAGGCTTGCTGGACATATGGTAATTCTATTTCTGATTTTCTAAGAACCTTCATAATATTTTCCATAGCAGCTACACCATTTTACATTCCCACCAACAATGAATTTCTCCACATCCTCACCAACACTTGTTATTTTCTGTTTGTTTCTTTGTTTGTTTTAATGGTGACCACCCTAACATGTATGAGGTGATACCTCATTTGGTTTGATTTGAATTTCCCTAATGATTAGTGATGCTGAACATCTTTTCATATACTTGTTGGTCATTTGTACAGTTTCTTTGGAGAAAAGTCTATTCAAGTTCTTGGTTCATTTTTCAATCAGGTTATTTGTTGTGTTATAGGATTTCTTTATATATTCTAGACACTAATCCTTATCAGATAACACAGTTTGCAAGTATTTCCTCCTATTCCACAGGTCACCTTTTCAGTCTGTTAGATTGTTTCCTTTGAGGTATAGAAATTTTTAAGTTTGATATAGTCAAATCTGATAGTCAAATTTGTCTATTTGTCTATAGTCATTGTCTATTTTCGCTTTTATTGCTTGTGCTTTCCATGTCATATCCAAGAAATCATTACCAAACCAATGTCATGAAGCCATCACCCCTATATTTTCTTCTTGAAGTTTTATAGTTTCAGCTTTTATGTTTAGGTCTTTCATCTATTTTGAGTTAATTTTTGTATATGGTGTGAGGTAACGGTCCAACTTCATTCTTTTTCATGTGGAGATCCAGTTTTTCCTGCACCATTTGTTGAAGGGACTATCCTTTCTCCATTGTGCAGTAGCCTTGGCACACCTGTTGGAAATCATTTAACTACATATGCAAGAGTTTATTTCTGGGCTATTACTCTGTTCCATTGGTCTATGTCCATCTTTATGCCAGTACCATACAATTTTTCTTACTGTAGCTTTGTAATATATTTTGAAATTAGGATTTGTTAGGCCTCCAGCTTTGCTTTCCTTTCTCAAGACTGTTTTGGCTATTCAGGTTCCTTTGAAATTCCATATGAATTTCAGGATTTTTCCCATTTCTGCAAAAAAAAATGCCATTAGGATTTTAATAAAAATTGCATTGAATCTGTAGATTGGTTTGAGTAGTAAGAACATTTTAGCAACATTAAGTCTTTTAATCCATGAACATAAGATGTCTTTCTTTTTACTTGGGTCTTCTTTAGTCTCTTTTGATACTGTTTTGTAGTGTTTGGTGTATGAGTCTTTGGGCTCTCTAGTTATTTTGTTCTTTTGAGGCGACTGTAAATGAGTCTGTTTTCCTATTTAGATTTTTCACTTCTAGTATATAGAAACACAACCGATTTTTGTGTGTTGACTTTATGTCCTGCAACTTTGCTGAATTCTTTTGTTATGACAGTTATTTTTGTGGAAGCTTAAGGATTTTCTACATATATGATCATATCATCTGTGAAGAGAGATAATTTGACTTCTTCCTTCCCAAGTTGGATGCCTTTATTTTTCTTGACTAATTGCTCTGCTAAGATTTCCGGTAGTATGTTGAAATAGAAGTGGTGTGAGTGGGCATCCTTGACTTGCTCCTGATCTTAAAGGAAAAGCTTTCAGTTTTTTACCATTAAGCATAATGTTAGTTGTGGACTTTTCATATATGGCCTTTATTATGTCGAGGTAATTACCTTCCATACCTAGTTTTTGGAGTGTTACCATGAAAGATGTCTAATCTTATCAAGTGCTCTTTCTGCATCAATTGAGATAATCCTATGGTTTTGGTCCCTCAGTCTGTTAATGTGGTATATTACATTGATTTTCATATGTAGTACATTCCTTGGGTTCCAGGAATAAGCCCACTTGGTTATGGTATATAATCCCTTTAATGTGCTATTGAATTTGATTTACTAGGGGCGCCTGGGTGGCGCAGTCGGTTAAGCGTCCGACTTCAGCCAGGTCACGATCTCGCAGTCCGGGAGTTCGAGCCCCGCGTCGGGCTCTGGGCTGTTGGCTCAGAGCCTGGAGCCTGTTTCCGACTCTGTGTCTCCCTCTCTCTCTGCCCCTCCCCCGTTCATGCTCTGTCTCTCTCTGTCCCAAAAATAAATAAACGTTGAAAAAAAAAAAATTTGAATTTGATTTACTAGTATTTTGTTAAGCACTTTTGTACCAACAGTAATCAGAAATATGGTCAGTAGCTTTTTTGTTATATCTTTGTTTCAGTATCAGGGTAATGCTTACCTCATAAAATGAGTTTGGAAGTGTTCCCTTCTTTTCAATTTTTGGAAGAGTTTGAGAAGGTTTGGTGTCATTTTTTTAAATGTTTGGTAGAAATCTCCAGTGAAGCTGTCTGGTCCTGGGCTTTTCTTTGTGGAGAGCTTTTTGATTACTTATTCAAGTCTCCTTACTAGTTAGAAGTCTGACCGGATCTTTAATGGTTCCTCATCATCTAGTCTTGGTAGGTTGTGTGTTTCCAGGAATGTATCCATTCTTTCTAGGTTACCCAATGTGTTGGCATATAATTGTTCCTAATAGTCTCCTGTGATCCTTTTAATTTTTGTGGCATCAGTTGTACTGTCTTCTCTTTCATCTCTGATTTTTGTCATTGGGTCTCCTCTCTTTTTTCTTAGTCTGGCTAAGGGCGTGCCAAATTGTTTTAAGGGTGTGCCAAAGTTTGTTGATCTTTTCAAAAAACCAACTCTGTTTCACTGGCTTCTATTGTTTTTCTATTCTGTATTTTATTTTTGCTTTAATCTTTATTGTTCTCTTCCTTCTGCTAACTTTGGGATTAGTTTGTTCTTTTCCTAGTTCCTGGAGGTACAGAGTGAGTTGTTGATTTGAGATCTTCCTTTTTTTTAATGTAAACATTTACCACTATAAATGACCCTCTTAGTACTGCTTTTGCTGCATCCATAAGTTTTGGTATGTTATGTTTGTGTTTTCATTTGTTTCAAGATATTTTCCAGTTCCCCTTGTGATTTCTTTGACCCATTGGTTGTTCAAGAGTGTGTTGTTTAGTTTCCACATATTTGTGGATTTTCCAGTTTTCTTTTTGCTAGTGATTTGTTTCATTTCATTTCATCTCATTTCCAACCACAAAGAAATGTGGTTGGAAAAGGCACTTGGTATAATTTCAATCTTTTAAAATTTGTTAGGGCTTTGTTTTATGTCCTAATATATGATCCATCCCAGAGAATGTTCCAGGTGCACTTGAAAAGAAGGTGCATGCACATTCTGCTGTTGTTGAGTGGAGGGTTCTGTATGTGTCTCACAGGTCCAAATGGTCTCTACTCTTGTTTCGGTCTAAACTCTCATTTTTTAAAAGATTTAGGAAATGAAGGAAAAAAGAGGGAAACGTCCTGAAGATAAAGGATTTCTACCAGAAACCACAACAAACATTACACCTAGTAGTGAAACACTCAACTCAGGAACAAGATAAGAATTCCCACTATCATTATTTAACATTGTAATGGGATCCTAGACAATAAGATGAGACAAACTGGTGTTATTTGCACATGAATAAGAAAATCTCCTGAAAAACTGTTATAACTAATAAGAGGACTGGGTAAGAGGATGAGATAGGGGCTCCTAGGTGGCTCAGTCGATTAAGCGTCCAACTCTTGATTTCGGCTCAGGTCATGATCTCATGGTCATGAGATCGAGCCCCACATTGGGCTCTGTGCTGATAGTGCAGAGCCTGCTTGGGATTCTCTCTCTCTGCCCCTCCTCTGCTTATGCTATCCCTCTCAAAACATAAATAAGCTTAAAAAAATGATGAGATACATTAGCAATACACACAAATCATTACATTTCCCCTATGCCAAAAATAATCCATTAGAGAAGGAAATGGGAGGGGGTGGTGGAGAGCCCATTCACATTAACAACCAAAACTGGAAAAGATCTCAGAGTAAACCTTTGTAAAAACACAGGCAATATCTATATGGCAAAAACTGCAAAACTCTAACAAGAACAAAAAAGAAGACCTAAATAAGTGGAGAGTCATAGTATATTCCTGGAGGCAAAGATTCAGAACTATGTAGATGTCAGTCTTCTCTAGATTAATCTCTAAATCCAGTACAATCACAATCACAATCAAAATGCCAGCAGGTAATGCAAGTACTGTAAAATGGGGACGGTAAAGTCTAGGTGATGAGGATGTGGGTGTTCACTATAAAATTAGTTCAATTTTTCTGCATGTCTGAAAGTTTTTTTTTTTTTTTTTTCAACGTTTATTTATTTTTGGGACAGAGAGAGACAGAGCATGAACGGGGGAGGGGCAGAGAGAGAGGGAGACACAGAATCGGAAACAGGCTCCAGGCTCTGAGCCATCAGCCCAGAGCCCGACGCGGGGCTCGAACTCCCGGACCGCGAGATCGTGACCTGGCTGAAGTCGGACGCTTAACCGACTGCGCCACCCAGGCGCCCCTGAAAGTTTTTATTAAAAAAATGTTTGAGGAATTGCCATCAGGATTCTTTATAGAATTTGACAAGCTAAATCTGAAATTCCTCTGGAAGGCAAAAAGCAAAAAACAGCTTTAAGTTTTAAAACAAAACTATTTAGATGAACTTGCTTTACAAGACATCAAAACATATTTTTTTTAATGTTTATTTTTCAGAGCACACACAAGCAGGGGAGGGGCAGAGGGGGGGGGGGAGGGAGGGAGAGAGAGATGGAGACACAGAATCCAAAGCAGGCTCTGACAGCACAGAGGCCGGTGTGCGGCTCACACCGCAAGATCATGACCTGAGCCAAAGCTGGCTGCTCAACCGACTAAGCCACCCAGGTGCCCAACATCAAAACATATTTAAAACTTGAGGGGTGCCTGGGTGGTTAAGCATCCAACTCTTAATTTTGGCTCTGGTCATGATCTCCTGGTTCGTGAGATCGAGACCTACCTTGGACTCTGCACTGACTTCAGGGCCTGCCTGGGATTCTCTCTCTTCTCTCTCTCGCTCTCTCTCTGCCCCTCCCTCGCTCTCTCTCTCAAAAATAAACATTAAAAAAACATTTAAAGCTTGAGTAATTAGAATAGTGTATTATCAGCATAAGAAATGATAAATGGATGAATAGATCATCTAGATACACTTTGCATATATGGAATTTTCAGAGTATGAAAACAGTGCTATTTTTAAATCAGTTGGGAAAGTGAGGCAAATTAATAAGTATTAGAGCAACTAAGTTCAATCCTCACCAATATTTTAAAGAAAAATAATTTCCAGGTGAATTTAACATAGAAATACAACAAACAAAATCACAAACATATTAGAAAAAATACAGTGAAAATCTTTTTAAGTTGTGCTGAAAATTTTTTCTGTGCAAGACTTAAAACCTAGCAACTGCAAAAGAAAAGGTTGATTGATTTGACTTCATAAATATGATAAATTTTGACTACTAAAGGAAACCATTAATAAGGCTTAGACATAAGTGACACACTGGGAGGAAATTTATAAGATGACGATAATGTTTACAATGTATATGACAAAAATACTAGAAAGGGGGCAAGGAAATGAACAAGCAAATTACCACAAGCTATTAACTAGAAAAGATGCTCAACCTCACTGGTAATTAGGGAAATGAAAATTAAATTAAAAATGAGGCTCGGGGCACCTAAGTGGCTCCTTCCATTGAGCATCTGACTTTGGCTCAGGTCATGTTCTCATGGTTGCTAAGTTTGGACCTGCACTGGGCTCTGTGCTGACAGCTCAGAGCCTGGAGGCTGCTTTGGATTCTTCGTCTTCCTCTCCCTCTGCCCCTCAGCCTCTCGTGCTCGCTCTCTGTCTCTCGCTCTCTCTCTCTCTCTCTCTCTCAAAAATAAGATTAAAAAAAATTTTTTTTTAAATGAGGCTCTTCCTCCTTCTTCACAGATTGACAAAAATCAGAAAAACAGACTGTGTCATATTCATGCAATAGGAGAGTATAAATTGGTGAAATTTTTATGGAGGTCAATTTAGCAATAGCCATCAAAACTTGAAACGCCCTTTCCTTTTATCTAGCCATTTCACTCTGAAAAGCCCACATAATCTGATGAAGTACAAAAATACACGCACATGATCGCAAAGATCCCAATCAGGTTATCCACTGCATCATTTCGTAGTAGCAACAACGTCCATTAGTCGGGTGGTGATGAAACACACAATAGAGCTAGCACTAGGAAATGAAACACAGCCATTTAAAAAGGTTAAGACCTATGGGTACTGATGTGAATACATCTCTAAGACGTATTTAAATAATAATACATAATGTGCTGCAAAATATGTTTCATTTTTTAAAGAACAATCTTTGTAGACTTATATTTGCTTGAATAGAAACAAAATTTAAAAGAACAAAGAATAAATACTGATCCATTGAATAGTGAGTGATTTTATTAGGACAGACAGGAACATTTACCTTCTTTTTGTAACTTTGTGCTTTCTATATTGTTTGAATTTGTTACAGTCATGTGTTGCTTTTTAAATATTTATTTACTTTTGAGAGAGTGCAAGTGGCGGCGGGGGTGGGCGAGAGGGGAACAGAGGATCCCAAGCAGGCTTCATGCTGACAGGCTGACAGCAGTGAGCCTGATGTGGGGCTCAAACTCACGAACCGCGAGATCATGACCTGAGCTAAAGTCACTCAACCGACTGAGCCACCAGGTGCCCAATGTATTGCTTTTAATTAAAAAATATCAGTAGATATTAAAATAGGTAAAATTAATAGTGCCAGTGAGCAGTACACCCTGCAATGGAGAGGCCAGCATATGGGGTGGTTGTAAGTCGCTCACACAGAGCAGGGAGGTTCGATGTGACATGAACCATCTGCGCAGGAGGGGTGCCCAGGCTTTGTCAACATGGAGCCCCTAAGTGGTATCACTATCTTGTCATTTACTTGCTAAGCCTGACTTGTGGAGGTCATTTGCCTGGAACAATACAAGATAACTGCTGTGGCCTGGACTAGGGAGGTGGAGGGATGGTGACCACTCACGGTTCTTAATCCATCAACGAATCTGACCACTTCAAAGAACGCTTGACACCCTGAAATCCATAAGGGCACAAATGGAGGCAGAATCCTTGCAGAATTTTGATACTTAAAAAGAGCCCCACTTACAGAATTTTGATACTTAAAAAGAGCCCTACTTACAAACATCCTAAATATCACATATTTGCATGGAGTTGCACACAGTAGCTGAAAAAAATCAGTGAACCCCTTAAGCACCCAAAGCGTGTCAACAAGTTGTATTGGAGCCAGATGTGCGAACAAAACAAAACAAAAAACCCGGCAGGTTCTCATATGAATTCAGTCAGGGCTATAAGTGATCGAACGTGTGGATACCTTTCAGGATCACTGTTCAGCATGAGTCAAGTGATCCCAGCAGTGGGGATCAGTGGCTGGTGCTGTGAACCACTGCCAGAAGCTCCGAATTGAATCAATAGGTTCCATCTGAAGAGACTTCTGCAGTCTAAGATAACACCACACACAAGAGGATCAATTTGCACAGATGGCGCCACCGCTATGCTAGAAAGAAAGGCCGAGAAATTTCCATGACCAACTAGGAAACTGGATTTACTTCCATGTTATCACTCAAAGTGCTTCATAGCCTGCAAAGTACTTTCATTTCTTTTGATCCATCCCCCTAGCCTTCCAAGTCGCCGGTGGTTATTGTCCCTTCCCCCATCTTCACATTGAGGTGACGTGACAAAGTCACACAGCAGATCTGCGGACGAGCCTGATATTCTGACTAAATCCCATGTTGTTTTTTAGACCATATTCACTCTGAATACCAACTGAATAATAAACCCACTACCTTTAATTATTTTTACATTATTTACATTATGAATTCTATTATTTTGAGCCAACTTACCAAGGGCTCAAAGGTTTTAGAAGCTGAATTATTCCAGTGTTGTCTTTTTTTTAATTAGGATTTGACAGGGCTACCATGATCCTTAATATGTATAACATTTTACACTGTCAGAAGAGGGGGCACGTTATTTACTCCTATGTATGACTACAGAGTTCTGTTACAGCGGGGCCAAGTGACTAGACCAAGTCAGTCATCAGGAATCTATAACAAAGAGAACACAAGGGAACCGTCCATCCTCAGGAATGTGTGTGGGCAGAACCTTGGCAGGCCAGCAGATCTGCTGGCTACAATTATCAGGTTTTGCTGAAACAAAGAAAGGAATCACAAAGAGTTCAAGCCTGTTTCTAAGCCGAATCCTCAAGTGTCAAAGCAACGCCAAGTCCAGTGCTGGCCTCCTTTTACGCTCTGGGTTGTAAGGGACACGATACTTTGTGCATTTAGTAATCACCCTTCAGTGGAGGGCTTGGGGCCAGAGCCCTCTACTTGTTTATTCCCCTCAACTCATTCTTGTTTCTCTCAAGTCACCAACAGAATAGCCTGCTCCAGTCAGATGTTATCACCTTTTCCGTGAACACAAATTTATTCCTTCTCAAGCTCAGAAAGGTGATTAGGATATAAATACAGAGTACCCAGAATTAAAGGGATTTTAGAGACCACATCAGTCTCTAATCACTCATCTTTGCATGAATTATGTTGAAAATATCACTAACCAGTTAGGAAAGCCTATGCTTGAATACTTCCAGAGACAGGAAGGTCAGCACCTATTGAGGTTGAAAAGATGTTGGAAATGGTTCCTTGCAGTAAACGGAAAGCAATTACCTTCTTTTAGGTTTCGCTCTCTACATTTTTCACTCAAAACAGTTGAAGACTTACTATGTGCTAAGTACCATGTGCTAGATACTGGGTATATAAAGATTTTTAGAATTGTGCCACCCCTGTTCTCAAGAAGCTAATTGTTGAGGCTGTGAGGCTACTGGCCAATATTCTGGAGCTTCCTCGCCTACGGGTCACGTTGGATTTCCCTGACCACCTGCAATTAGTTATAACCAATGGAATGTAGACAAGTATGCCATCTCTAGGAGAAAGCTTTAAGAGAAAGTACATGTTCTGCTTCACTATTTATTCTCTGGCCCACAACTGGCAGTGTTCCAGATTGTGCCTACTCTGTTAGCATAAAGTGAGAACAAAAGCTGACCCACAATGTATACACACAGTGTGAGCAAGAAATAACCTTTGCTGTTTTAAGCCACTGAGGTTTTTGGACTTGCTTGTTACTATGGCATAATCCAGCCCATCCTGACCAATACACAGTATAAGGGAAGCCTGACAAATCAACCAAAGTCAAACAAGAAGCCAGGTACCATAGTGGAGGCACGCATGGGATTCAGTGAGGGTGTGGGAAAAGCCATACCACCTAAGTTATCCGGAGGACTCGGCTAAGGCCTCACAGAACAGGTAACCTTTGAATTAGAAGTTAAAGGATGAGTAGATACTGTTGAGAAGAGTGTTCTAGACAGGGAACACTCTATGTGAAGCCACCGAAGGAAGAGAAAACATGGTGTGTTCGGAGAATTACAAGGAGCTCAGTTTTGCTGGCATACGCAATCTGACTGGGGTGGATTTATCGTGAAATAAATGAAGCTGATGCTTTGGGGACCCTCACTGCACAGGCATCTTCAGTGGCCTGTATCTATTATTTTTTATAAATTTATACTTATATTCTTTATACTTTTTTTCTTTAGGGAGGCCTCTCTCCTAACGTTCAGGTTGCACAAGAGCTAGATGTGCTTGGGATGGGGTGGAGGGGAGTAAGGAAATGATTCCAGGTCTACAGATCTTCTCTGTGGACCTAGTAATCTTCCACAGAACACCTTCTCAACATTTCAAAAAAGGAATCCTATTCCCTAGGAGTCTTTTCCCCATTCTTGTTCCTGCACTCCGTGTCACGGGTTGGACCATCTGCGCCTCCCCACTGCTTTTCTCTGAACGTGTTCTTATTTGTCTACAGCCCTCTTAGGAGCGGCGCCTGAATCGAAACTGAATCCTCCAGATACAGTCTGAATGGATTTAGCATTCTCCTTAATGGCACTTCTTGTGTCATACTTGATTTCTCCCCATATTGTTACCCAAATGACGCCTGAGTATTTACACTGTGAGATTCCTCAAAAAATAGGGATGAGTGCTCCTGGATTTAATTCACATCACCAGTACCAGTACCAAAGTACACTTGTTTATTTTAGTTTAGGTTTGACAGACTCTGAGGAACAAGTTTGGTAAAGAAAAGAGAGAGAGTTCATTTAACAACTGTTTGCTAAGCACCTACCCTGTGCCAGGCACTGTTCTAGATGCTTTAGTATGAGCAAGATCTAAAAAATAAATAAATAAAGATCTCTACCTTCCTGGAGTTTACATTCTAGTTTGGAAGACAGACCATAAAGCAAATAAATCAATCAAATTGTAAGTGCAATGGAGAGAAATAAAGCAGGGAAGGGAGAAGGAGTCCACACTGGGTGGGGAAGGATGAGGCTGCAGTGTGAAACGTGGTGTCTGGAATGGCCTGAGAACATGACACGGGAGCAGAGACCTGGAGGTGAGGCAGGGAGCCATCTGGATGTGTGGGAAGAGCACACAAGCTGGCATGGACCCTGAAGTGACAATGTGCCCGGCTGGTTCAAAGGCCAGCATGGAGGCCAGGACAGATGGGTAGGAGGAGTCGAGAGGGTGGGAGAAGACAGGGTCAGAGAGGTGAGGAGGCCTACTGTGCAGAGCCACATGCCATGACGACCTGGTTTCCCTGAGGTGGGCAGAGCCACGGGGAGCGCTTGGAACAGAAAGGGCTGACCCGATCCAACTTGTGGCTCCAGGTCGCCTCTGCTGGCTGCGTGGAGAACAGACAGCAGGAGAAACAAGTGGAGAAGCGGGAAACCTGTGAGGAGGTTATCCAGGCAGCAGATGACAGGAGCATGGACCAGGATGGTGCAGATGGAGGCAGAGACGTGGCTGGATTCTAAATACGTTTTCAAAGTAGAGCCGACAAGATTTCCTGAAGGACTGGATGGAGTGTGTGGACACTGTATCCATAGCAATCAGGGAGACCTCCTGGGTTTCTGATCTGAGGGACTTGAAGGATGGCCCTGCCATCAACCAAGATAGGTTTGAACCTGGGAAGCTTACCGCAAAACTCAAAAGCAAACCTGTGCTGTTAAGACTGGAAGGTTCCTTTCCAGGTGAAAAACTGGATGGGGCCAGTTTGGTCAGAAGCATTTTAGAGAACTAACGGTCAGGCCGCTACTGAGCAGTGAGGCTGTGCAATGCCAATGCTCCGAGTGAAAAGACTGTGGTCTTTGCCAAAACCTGCTCACTGCAAAAGCCGAGGGAAGGCGGACAGAGGGTGGGCAGGGTGGGGGATGATGAGTTGGGGACAGGAGGAGGCTGGGAGCAAACCTTGAGGGATCAAAGGATACCCTGAGAGTCAACCAGTCAGAGCCTGCACGCTGGGAAGCACGGGGCAGCTCCTTGCAAACTTAAACATATTATGTTACTTGCATCCTAAATTTTGTTTCAAATACAAAAGTAAATCACTTTATTAAATTTAAGACTAAAAATTTTAAAAAGCAATATAAATGGTTTGTTCTGGATGTGGTTTTACTTCTGAATTACATTTGTTTTGTTTTAATTGAATTTTTCCAATGTGGGTGAGAGAGTTTACGGACTAACTAGCTTGCAGGAGACTGAGTCTGCTTGAACCTCTCACGAACATTCATTTAAAAGAGAACTCTCAGGCTCTCTCCTGTGGACATGATGCTCCTCCCCCTCTTTCCAGGCTCAGTCTGCACCGATGACTTTCTTCAATGGCCTCACTACAAAGCCCAGCAAGACTGTACGCAGGAGAAAGGATACTGATTTCACTCCCAGTAAGAGAAATGCTAATTAAAAGCACTCAGATTCTTTCTTTCGCTTACTTTGGAAAAGCTCAGAATGTCTGACAATATACCGATTTGGCAAGGGTTTGAGGAAGTAAGGCACTCACACTGCTTGCAAGAGAGAAAACTGGTAAAACCTCTATTGAGAACTATATAACAATAGCTAACAAAATTACAAATGCTTATTCCCTTTGAGTCAGCAAGTCGGCCTCAAGGAACATGGCCTGCAGATATACTTGTACACGTGTGCGATAGTGGACATGCAAGGTAATCCACTGTCCATGCTGTAATAACACGGGACTGGAGATAGCCTCCTTGTCCACAACACGGCCAGTAGGATAATATGCACCTGTGAAAAGGAATGAGGGAGCACTTTTTATACTACTATGGATTAATCTTCAAGACATCTTGATACAGGTTTTTAATTTTAATTAAAAAAGTTTTTTAGAGCAAGAGAGAGGGAGGGAGAGAGGGAGTGTGTATATGTGTACAAGCAGAGGAGGGAGGGAGGGAGAGAGAGAAAATCTTAAGCAGGCTCCATGCCCAGCACAGAGCCCAACATGTGGCTCGATCCTACGAACTGTGAGATGATGATCTGAGCCAAAATCAAGAGTTGGATGCTTTTTAAAAAAGCAAAGTGCAGAAAGAAAAAAACACATGTGCTTAGGTATGTATACACTTAAAATATCTCTAGACAAATACATGAGAAGCTAGTAACCATGGTTGCCTCTGGACAGGGGAATAGGGAGTCAGGGAAGCTTTTCCCAGTGAACCCTTTAAAATTCTCAACAATGTCAATGTACCACGTATTCAAAACAATTAGAATTTGAATTAATATATAAGTGGAAAAAATGTTAGCACATTTTCCAAAGTGTGTGGGCTGATACCGATAGCAACAAGTGAAAAGGTGAGTGGCTAATGGGGTTGGGGCAGAGGACAAGAACCTGTGATGAAGGTCAATGCCATGCGGCGCTCATTTACATTTCAAATTTCTAATAAATACAGATGGGCTTTTGGTTGAACTTCTGTAATGGTGTACATTGGCCACTTCATCTACAACTAAATATAACACAACATCTAAATATACTCCATCTGCTGCCAGCTTAAAGCCACTGTTCTAAAATAACTTAGAAACATCTAAGACAAAGGAATCAGACATATATGCAGACCACCATCCTTCCCAATTAAAGACTCCTACAGCAACCTGTTATCCAGTCTCTAGTTAGAGTAGCCCCGTGGTCCAGAAGCTCATTATCGCTTATAACCATTTATTGCAAAGTTCCTTTCTTAGTCAGGCCTGATTCCCAGGTTTCAGATCTGCCTTTTGAATGGACACAGAACAAGTGAACACCCTTCATTGTTCACTCTTCAGTCAACCACTCTGTCCACATAACAGCCTGTGCACACTGGAGATGACCATTTCCCCTGTCAGCACTCACCTCTGCAGGGTAAGCATCCCAAACTCATTCCACACTTTCTGTAGTGACCTGCTCTTTGGATACACCTAATCTGTCCAGGTCACTCTCAAAATGTGGCAATTAGAACTAAGCATTCGAGATGCAGCCCCATCAGAAGACAATTACACAGGAGCAGTGCTGTAATGATTATACTATCACTACTAATACTACCAGAAACCTATCTAGGTGGATGTTTTACTTTCTTTTTCTCCCCATGCACATGAGGAATTTAAGGCCCAGAGGGGTGACGTGGCCCAGTGGAACAAGAGAACACTACTGGAATTTGGCAGGACTGGGATTCTTTCATCACAGGCCACTGGGCTGCACATTTTCAGACACTCGTCTATAATCCTGACGGAGGAGCTCTGGGCTTTCTTTCCCTTTGCCTCTTCGAATTCTACCTTCTTGTCTTGAGGGAATGTTTTTGTTTCTTGTCCTTTATTTCAGTCATGTTATCTGGATCAGCGAGGCCCCTGCAGACTCCCCTGGCGGTGGTGGTGGCGGCACACCTCTCTTCCTGAGAATCACAGCCCTCGTGAGCTCTTCTGGGAACATGTCTGCGTCAGGCCCCAACTTCCATGCTGACCAGTCCTCCACGCAGCACCCTGTCTCTTTCATAACATTTACCAAAACTGGTCACTGCATCTGCATTTACACCTTTTCCTGCTTACTGTCTCTCACCCCAGCTAGGCTCTAAGCTCTGTAACATCAGGGCCTATGGTCACGGTATCCTCAGTGGCGGACACAGGGCCTGGCACATAGTAAGGATTTTCAGTGAATGAACGGATGAATAAGCGGAAGCTGAGAATGGGGCTACAAATCTAGTATCAGACAGGGCTGGGTCTGTCCCCAAACCCTTTCATTACGACCCGTGTATTCCTGGGCAAACAACTTCCTCTCTCATGATCGGACTCCCCAGTGGTAAGTGCAGATAACGATGCCTACCTCGCAGAGCTGGCACGCAGCTCAGTGAACTGATAGGGTTACAAAAGGATACAGCGTGCCTCCTGGTACACAGTAAGCACGCGGTAAGTCACAGTCACTGCAGCAATCCGTGCTGCTCTAACTACCACGCACAGGCTAGCCACGGGAGGATGATAATCTAGTGTAACAGCAAAAGGTACATCCGTTGATTTATCCTGCTTGTGTTTTTAATTACGGTAAAAAAAAAAAACCACATAAAATTTACCATCTCAACCATTTTTAAGTGTACTGCACAGTAGTCCAACTATACGCACACTGCCCTGCAACACGTCTTCAGAGTCCTTTTCCTCTTGCAAAATTGAAACTCTGTTTCCACCGAACAACTTCCTTTCCCCCCTCCCCCCAGGCCCTGGCAACCACCATTCCACTTTCTAACAGTCTGACTACTTTAATATCTCCTATATAGGTGGAACTACGTGGTATTTGTGTTTCTGTGACTGGCTTATTTCACTTGTAACAACGTCACTGAGGTTTATCATCTATGTTGTCCCAGGCAACATGATTTCCTTCCTTTTTAAGGCTGAATAATATTCCACCGTATACAGAGACCACATTTTCTGTATCCATTCATCTGTCAATGGACATTTAGGTGGCTTCTACCTTTTGGCTGTTGTGAATAATGCTATGAACATGGGTGTACAAATATCTTTGAGACCCTGCTTTCAATTCTCTTGGATATATATGTATCACTGTTTTTTTAAAGTTTATTTACTATGAGATAGAGCATGCACGAGTGGTAGATAGGCAGGGAAGGAGGGAGAAAGAGAGAATCTCAAGCAGGCTCCACACTCAGCAGACAGCCCCACTTGAGCCCTGATCCCACAACCCGGGGTCATGACCTGAGCCAAAATCAAGTCAGACGCTCAACCAACTGAGCCACCCGGGCGCCCCCATATATCACTATTTCTAAAGCTCTCCATAATCCAATGATGCCAGCAGCACGGCCCCAGTCATAGCAGTCCCATTTGCCTCCACCCGGCAGCTTTTGTCACCAAATCATCTCCCTCTTTAGCTCATTCCCCTGTCCTTTCTGATGTCCCCCGGGTTTCTCTATTTTTAATTTGACAAGTCAAATTTCAAATCTATTTCCTTATCAAGAAGGGAGGAAAGCTAATTAAAATTTTCGTTCACCCTCTCTGTTGGAAAATCTCCAGATCCCTTATCCAGAGTAGGGCAGCCCTCCAGGCCTGAGCAGAACGGAGTTGCAGGAGCCTGAGGCCCGGTCCCCAGAATACTGTGGGACTGTGGTGCTACCCCAGGTGGTCCAGGACAGTTTTAATACGTTCACTCTATAAGTAATGTTTTGAATGCTGTTAGTATTTCAGAAGGAAGTTGTCAGTTTCCCTTGACAGGCACGATTAAATAATATTCACTGGGTTTATCAGTCTTGTGACTTAGAACCAGAGTAGTTCTAGGCAAATCCACCCCTTATCTTAGGGTGTCTAACCATAAGGGACAACTGGATTTGATCAACAAGTTCCACATTTTCCTGTAACTCTTCAGGGTCACACTCTCTTTTTTTTTTTTTTTTTAATTTTTTTTTTTTTCTTCAATGTTTGTTTATTTTTGGGACAGAGAGAGACAGAGCATGAACGGGGGAGGGGCAGAGAGAGAGGGAGACACAGAATCGGAAACAGGCTCCAGGCTCCGAGCCATCAGCCCAGAGCCCGACGCGGGGCTCGAACTCACAGACCGCGAGATCGTGACCTGGCTGAAGTCGGACGCTTAACCGACTGCGCCACCCAGGCGCCCCTACACTCACTTTCATGTTGTTGTCCTGAGGGGTATCAGGACACAGGTGTTGAAAGCTAGATGGAAGATGCATTTGGGGCCTCATGGGGGCTCTTGGATCCGTCTCGAGCAACCTTAAGGTGCCAAGGTCCCCCAGGGGTAAGGACGAGCAATAGGTCTCAGCACCTGAGCCTCCTCTAGTCTATAAAACAGTAAAGTCAATGACAAATCATGAAAACAAGAGTGACCATGACTGTACAAATATAAAATACCAACAACCATCATCAAATATCCACAACCATCATCAAACTGGGAATAATGTACACGCGTCCCCCATTCCCATTTCAACTCTCTTCCCGTGGTACACGAGTGCACACACACACACTCACCACTACCACGCTCAGGAGAGTGTTTGGGGACATGCAAACTAGTAAGCATATTTATGTTTTTTCCATGAGATTTCCAGTGCCTAAATCAAAAGTTTCTAAGAACTTCTCCTGATGTGATGTGTCAGCCATCATAAACTTGGTAAAAGTTGTATTTGTTTATCTGTTTGTTAGGGCAGGTTTAATATTACATATTGGTTTGGTGGTGGTGTTTCTATGACAATCTTGGACGATAAAATTCATCTGACTTTAGTTAAAATGCCACTTAAGTCTCATAAGAATAGAAGTCGGCCCTTTAACTGGCTCTCTCCCATCCTCCCACCTCCCCCTCCCCCACAGAGCCAGCCTCCACCATCCAGCTTATTCAGCTTCCTTGCTCAGTCGGTCTTTGGCACCCTGCAGGCTCCACTGCCTCCTCCCAGTCTGTCCAAACTACTTGCACCGAGGTCATTGGTCAAGTGGCTCTTTCCAACTTCTCAGCCAGTCTCAAAGTCATTCAGGACCCAAAGGAGGTTAAGACCCACGCCTCTACAAGCTCTTCACAAGGCAACAAACTCCCCCTGCCCAGGACCTTGCAATCTCCTGTCCCCAAGTGACATAGTGACATCCAAATTGTCCTTGCCAGCTCTAAACTATCTGTCAAGCTCCAAATCCATCACTTCCAACTGCCACTGCTCCCTGTAGTTCTTTAAAAGCTACACACTTAGTTTCTGCCTCTCCTTACCTGGCATTCACACCTCAAAAGAAACAGAACAAAATAAGCAAAAGACTCAGCCATCATGTTCTACTGCCTAGATCTTCATCTCACTTCCCACCATTCATCCAGATTTCCAAGCAACAGGTCTGATCTCCAAATCACTCCTGCATCCTTTATGCAGCCCTCGCCCACCTTCCCCTTATCTGGCTGTTGTCAAATCCTAGAAGCCTATAAATGTTTCACATTGGACTTTCTGTCTACATCCTTGAGAGACATAGTCCAATGGTTAAGGGCATAATATCTGGAGCCAGACGGGCCTGGTTTATGTCCCGATTCTGCTACCTATGAGCTTTTACTGGTAACCTGAGCAAGGTGCTTGTGTCTTCGGTGTTTGCATTTCCTCTTCTGTAAGTGGAGGTGTTAGACTCAATCTCTCAGAGCTGCTGCAAGAATAAAGTGGAAGCGCAAGGGGTGCGATACTATGCCTGACACCAAGCAAGTGCACCACACACAAGGGCTACTGGCACATCCTTGTGTGCTTTACTGTAATTCAGTCCCCTGTCTGCTCTGGCTTGGAGTCCAAAGCAACCCTTCAAGCTTCTAGCCCTTAGTTCTTTCTCCCCTTCTGTCCACTTCTAACACTGCCAGCAGAGTCAACATCCTTAAAAACAAATCTGTTTGTTTGGTTTAAAGAGTTTCTGCCAGGGTCAGAAGATTCTACACATACGCTGTTTGATACTGTAGCCATGAGCCACATGTGGCTACTCAGCGCTTCAGTTGTGGCTTGTCCAAATTGAGATGTATCATAAGGGTAATAATACACACGGGATTTGAAGACTTAATATGAAAATGAATGCAAAATAGAACAGAGTTCTTTATTTAAAGTAGTGACAGAACAAATGCTATCTAGTAGCTTTTAAATCACCCTTAAATTACCTTTTTGAATCAGTATGCTTATAGTTTTTGGTAGCTTATTTTTCTTAGTGCCTTCACTCTCATGTCTCCTTCATGTCTTTTCCCATTCTAAATGTTCATAGATGGTCTCAGAAGTTATTACATCTTTTTTTTGGAAGGAGGGGGATTTAAAAAATATATTATGGTACAATATACATAATGTGAAATTTACCATCTTAATGATCGTTCACTGCATGGTAGCATTAAGTACATTCCCACTGTTGTATAACCATCACTACCATCCATCTCCAGAACTCTTTTCATCTTGCAAAACAGAAATTCTGTACCCATTAAACACTGACTCCTCATCCCCTCCTCCCAGCCCCTAGAAGCCCGCTCTGTGTCTCTATGAATTTGACTACTCTAGGTACTTCATGGAAGTGATGTATGTATACAAGGACAGTATGTGTCCTTTTGTTACTGACTTATTTTACTTAGCATAAGGTCTTCTTTTTTTTTTTTTTTTTTAAATTTATTTTTCAACGTTTTTATTTATTTTTGGGACAGAGAGAGACAGAGCATGAACGGGGGAGGGGCAGAGAGAGAGGGAGACACAGAATCGGAAACTGGCTCCAGGCTCTGAGCCATCAGCCCAGAGCCCGACGCGGGGCTCGAACTCACAGACCGCAAGATCGTGACCTGGCTGAAGTCGGTCGCTTAACCGACTGCACCACCCAGGCGCCCCAGGTCTTCAAGGTTCATCCATATGTCAGAATTCCTTTAAAAGGCTGAATAACATTCCCTTGTATATATCTATACACCATATTTTATTTATCCATTCATCCATCAATAGACATCTGAGTTGCTTCTATCTTTTGGCTATCGTGAGTAACACTGCCATGAACATGAGATACACAAATAGCTCTTTAAGTCCTTGCTTTCAATATTTTGGGGCATATGCCCAAAAGTGGAACTGCTGGATCATATGGTAGCTCTATGTTCAACTGTTTTTTTTGTTTTTTTGTTTTTTTTTTAAGAGTGAGCAAGCAGGGGAGAGGGGTGGAGGGAGAGAGAGAATCTCAAGCAGGCCCCAAGCCCAGCGTGGAGCCCAATACAGGGCTTGAACCCATACCCCGGGGACTGTGACCTGAGCTGAAATCAAGAGTTGGACGCTCAACTGACTGAGCCACCCAGGCGCCCCCCTAAAACATTTTAAATCACAAATATGGCTTCCATTATATTTCTATTGACCAGCGCTGCTCTCGATGCTCTGAACTGGGGCCACCGGCAGTGTGGAGGGCACCAGGTGAAACCGTGGGATTAAATGATAGTCTGCAAGCTCCCTTCCTCTTGTATTTATCATTACAGCGCTTATGGAGCAGGAGAGCAGTGTGGTTGAGAATCGAGGCTTTTTAATCAGGCAAGCTCAGGTTTCAGTCTTCACAACCCGCTCTGTCCAATATAGCAGCCACTAGCTATATATGCCTATTAAGTACTCGAAATGTGGCTAGTGCAAATTAAGATGCTGTGTATCGGATAATGACTAAATTTCAAAGACTGAGTACAGAAGAAAGTGATGTAAAGTATCTCATTAGTAACCTTTATATTAATTACATGTTAAAATATTAACATTTTTGATAGACTGAGTTAAATAAAAATATATTAAAGTTAATTTGACTTTTTATCTTTTTTTTTTAATTTTTTTTTCAATGTTTATTTATTTTTGAGACAGAGAGAGACAGAGCATGAACAGGGGAGGGGCAGAGACAGAGGGAGACACAGAATCTGAAACAGGCTGCAGGCTCTGAGCGGTCAGCACAGAGCCCGACGCAGGGCTCGAACTCATGGGACGTGAGATCATGACCTGAGCCGAAGTCCTGAAGTCGGACGCTTAACTGACCAAGCCACCCAGGCGCCCCGACTTTTTGTCTTTAAAAGATTTTTTTTAGAGAGAAGTTTTAGTTGCACAGCAAGATTGAGCAGAAGGTATAGAGACTTCCCAAATCACCCCTACTCTCACATATACTTAGCCTCTCCCATTAACAACATCCCCCACCAGAGTGGTACATTGGTTACAACTGATGAACCTGCATGGACACATCATTATCATCCAGAGTCCACAGTTTGCATTACAATCCATCCCTGATGCTATACATTCTATGTGCTTGGATAAATTTCTAATGACATGTATCTACCATTATAGTATCTTACAGCATAGTCTTATTGTCCTAAAAACCCTCTGTGCTCTATCCCTCCCTCTCTCTAATCCCTGGCAACCACTAACCTTTTACTGTCTCTATAGTTTCTCCTTTTTCAGAATGTCATATAGTTGGAATCACACAGTATTCGCCTTTTTGAAAAACTGTCTTTTTACTTGGTAATATGCGTTTAAGATTCCTCCATATCTTTCCAAGGCTTGATAGCTCGTTTCTTATTTTTACTTCTAAAATGTTGCTCTGAGAGTTTTAAAATGACATATGAAGTGTACCTTATATTTCTGTTGGATACCTGTTGGCTTGGTATGGGCAGTTTTCAGTCTGGCATCTGCCTGCCTCTTCAGCCACTCAAGTTCATGTCTGGCCAACCCAAGGTTCGCTGCACCATGACACACCTCCTTGCCTTCACATGTACTCGAGTCCCCTCACTAGAGCCTTCTCTACCTCCATTATCCCTGAAGACTAATTCACGCTCAGACCCAGTTCAAATATGACATCTTCAATGAAGTTTTTCTTTTTAAAAATTTTTTAGGTTTGTTTATTTACTTTTGAGAAAGAGAGAGCAAGAGCACAAGGAGGGGAGGGGCAGAGAGAGGGAGAGAAAATCCCAAGCAGGCTCCATGCTGTCAGTGCAGAGCTCCATGTGGGGCTTGAACTCACAAACCGTGAGATTGTGACCTGAGCTGAAACCAAGAGTCAGATGGTCAACCAACTAAGCCATCCAGACGCCCTTTCAGTGAAGCTTTTCTAAATTTCTACTGATTTGCCACCTTTTATAGCACTTTATACTTTATATTGTCTCTTAAAAAAAAAAATATGTGTCTGATTTTCCTTCTAGATTGTGAGCTCTCCTTGAACTTAAGGAAGACGTCTTCTTCATCTTTGGGTCCTCAATCCCTAGCACAGATCCTGACACTCAGTAGGCACTCACAGATATTGAGCGAATAAATAAATGAAGGAAACACAACAAAATTCAGACTATCCTCCAAAAAGCTAACATATCCACTTAATAATCAGCTCAGAAAAGTATCTTAAATGCAACAAACCAGGCTGGGAGGGGGAAAAAAAAGCTATAATTATTCACAAGCCAAAATTTGTGTTTTAAGTCAAATCAGCACGTTAATCATATTTATAAAGTGTGTCACAATTAAGAGGTAGTAAACCATCCTCCTAATGGTTAGCAGATCCTGAATGGCTTGGAAATGTAGGGACTGGCTACAGAAACTGGATGGTTAAAACAACCACATTCTGAATTCATTAGCTGACAGCCCAGATCCCACCAGAATAGAGTCACTGAAACTGAGCCTTTGATGTAGTTTCCACAGAAAGCCACCAAAATGATTAAAGGGTTGGAAATGAGATTTATGGGGAATGGCCACAGGAACAGAGACAATTTTGCCTAGACAAGAGAAAAGGCCGAAGGGTGACTTAATAACCATCTTCAATCATTGTTATTACATAGACGATGGTGACCAGATGGTCTCCATTTCCACCAAAAAAAGAATACTGGAAATGGACTTAAGCTGCAGCATAAGAAAAGTTGTCTAGTTTTAAAGAAAGAACTTAACAACTAAGAACTAGCAGTATATAGCAAGAGGACGGGAATGTCTGTGGTGTAAGCTACTTCCAAATGCCTTTAATTACGCTGAGAAAGCAGTAAATGGGTAGGGTGTGTTTAGGCCTTCGACAGTCTTTTGTTGAGGGCAAATCCTCAGCTGGTTAATCTTCAAACGAATCCCGTAACATACAATCTTAGGAATGGAAAAGAAAGAAAAGATATGAAAATTGAAACACAGCACCCTCTGGTGTACATAGCTTTCAGTTGAGGAAGATTCTTGACATTTATCAGTATTTCTCAAAATATAAGGTCCAAACCAAGAAAGAATCAAGAGAGGCTCGTACCAGGCGAGTCCTAGTGTTCATTTAATCACTACCTCCATCTTTATCCAGCACTTACAATGGCACTTCTGACTTGGGAACCAAGAAGGCTCTTACACAGTCAACCTGAACTTCTGTAGATGTTAAACATGGCTATCTCTAAATCAGCTGGCACACAAACATTTCACGTTGAAGCATGGCAATGCTTTCTACCAGATCATTTGAATTTTGCCCTGCGCCAAAGAGGACCTTAAATACAGAACTTGGGGAACACTCTTCCAACAGGTGCCCCTGAGGTGTCACAGTGTACATGACCCTTCCTTATCAATGTCTCTTTGTCTCATGAATGACAACAGGCCACTTTTTACATTCTCCTAGGCTATATTGTCCAAAATGTTCTCCATATCCCTTCCTTTATTTTTAAGTACAAAAGATATTCTACGAACCCAAAAAGGCTGGAAATCACTCAAGAATGTTTTGAGGTCCTCTCCATATCTTCAGTCATCTTGGTGCTGGGTAGGAACTTCATTTATATGGCACAGACACTTCACGCATGTGACTCATCACTACTAGGCAGCTGGTATATCCTACGTGAACAAGACACAGGCCTGTGTCCAAGATTCACAGCCCAGTGGGGGAGACAGACAGATACAGGTGTAAAGCTGATGCTCAAAGCTATAAGTGCTAACAGAGAACAGGAAAAAGGCAGTGGAAACACAAGAGAAGAACTATCTGGATGTTCCCCAGGACAGAGTAAAACTTAACACCCTGTGGGAGCAGATCTTAAAGGGTGGGAACGCATCGTCCAGGCAGGAGAGGAGCATGTAGCATTCTAGGTAGAAAGGCCTTAGGGCCTTAAAAACAACAAGAACAACAACAACTAAAAAACCTATGGCCCCCAGCCATGTCACCGCTGGAAGAATGGGGCCATGCATCACGCATTCCCTTCTGCCCCACAGGTCTCCTTGAGGAGACATGAGCAATGCACCTGAACAAGCACATACCCAAGTGGCAACAAGCACACAAGCATGACACGGACTGGGCACTGGTCCAATGGAGGTGCAAACACACTGGAGCAGAGAGGACGGGAGGCGAGGGGCTGGCCTGACTGGGAAGCTCCTGCCCGACAAGTCAGCAGCCTTGCTGGCACGCCTCTCCCTTGCAGCCCTGGTGATGATGCGCCATCACTGTGTAACGAGCTTCCTCCCCCACAAGACTGTGGGCAGAGGCGAGGGCTGTATCTCCGTATCACTATGCCTCTATCGCTCAGGTGTATGGAGCCGAAGCACAGTTTGAGGAGTAGACTAATTAGTCCATATGCATGATTAGGATGTAAAGAGCAGAGTCCAGGACCTAGAATCCCAAATACCTTCCTCTACCTGCTTCACCTTGTTCTGTTCTTCCTCATCAGCTACCCATCCTCATCTGGTTCATGTTTTCCTGTCCCTTTTGTTTTATCCTCATCAATCAACCCCCATCCTCCAACTGGGGAAAGGGGGCAGATATTCCTGTCCCCAGTTAAGAATGACCTATGTCAAACTGAAAAACAACCAAGCCAAAGAAGTACCAGGGAGCTGGCTTCTTGAGTACTCAAAAGAATGAGTGAGTACTGTGAGGGAAAAGAGAAACCTGAACCGGTTACAGGGTAAAAATAGGTCAGTGCTTGAAGACAGCCCTTCAGGTTACTGGCAGCAAGCCCCTTTTGCTTCTGACTCCAGTGTCACAAGAAAGTGGCAGCACAGTCTTAGAATAAGGGCTCCACAGCCAGCTGGCGGCCTCAGCCTGGTCTTCTAGAAGCAGCACACAGGGGCCAGGCAAATACTGGGGAGCTCAGCAAGCTTATGTCACTGCTGACATGTAATACCAGACTTGGTAAGTTTTGTTTTGTTTTGAACAAATTAGGAAACAATTCAGGGTTGTCCTTATGATAAGTCTCAGGGATCTCCCCTGCATTCAGCTTTACTTTATTCACCAGTAAAGACACGAATGGGATTCAGCTAGCTCACTTACACCTATGCAGGGCCAACAACAGCCTCTTTTCCATGAGAGAGTTATAGTTATGAATTGCTGCAATGCTCTACTTGCAACAAATTTTATGTGTGTGTGTGTATGTGCGTGTGTGCAAGGCTGGAAGGGGTGTCAAAATTTTGGTTCTATGACAAGAAACCACTGTAAATGGCTCAAAAAAAAAAAAAGCTAAGAATTACTGGTCAAGAATCTGGCAAAATAGAAAAGGTAAAGAAAAGAGCATCTGAGAAATAGCAAAGAGCATATTTCATAATAGCAGTGATTGACATTTATAAAATGCAAGGTTCCAGTCTGATCTTCTGACACAGTAGTTCTAAGAGGTTCCAGAACAATCCACTGATATATTCCTCTATAAAAATAGCTCTGGTTCATATAGTATCTGGTGTACAGTCTTTCCAAAGAACAAGATCTGAGGTAAGGGGTCTGCGCGGGACCGCTCACCTTCAGCAGTGTTGATGTGTACATAGCAGGCATCTATTAAACACACGAGTGACAGGAGTTCACCTGCAGTGTCCTGCTTTACTAGCAATAAAAAGGGGGTATAATTACAAGTATTCCCATCCAATACCCAATGTGTTGCAGGAGATTGAACTTCAGTTCACTTCTCTTGCTATAAAAGCACTCAAATACCCAGTATTTGTTCACATGTCTGTATAGCTCACAGGTGCAGGATCTGGAAAGCTGAACTGAATCTTAATGTAGACATCTAAATTAATTAATTAGAATTTATATCTCAGCTATTTCTAACAAATGTTGGGATAACAAGACTAAACAGAAGGAGATAAAGGATGATAAAGGATTCAGAGAAAGAATTAGAGAAAGGAAGGGAAGGAGGGAGGGTGGGAGGGAAAAAGGAAACACTTAAGCAATGCCTTCTCTACCACAAAAAATTTTTACGGAAGTTTACATGACACTTTAACACCTATTCAATGTGAAAACACATGATAGAAACTTATACATTCAGTACTTTTACCTAAATTTTTATTTCACTAATCAAAATCTTCAGATAAATTTGAAAATATTAATATATGGGCAAGAAACTTCCTTAATTTGCAGAAATACATAAGCAACTCATGCTTTGCCAAAATGGAGCACTCTAACCTGTTCCCCTCTCCTCCAAGGTAAGAGTCATGGTCCATAGATTAGAATCACTAATATATATATAAAATAGAAAGAAATTTATCTACCAAGCACCATTTGGATTCTAAGGTACAAGTAATCCAATGCAAATGACCTATATTATAAAGGGGGTTTACTAACACAGGTCATGAAGAACCCACAGGTTGGGTTTGATTCCTTTGCTCTACAATAAAAGCAAGGCCTGTTTTCTTTCTCTCTACTCTGTTAGCTGTATCCTAGGAGTACCTTCCCTAATCAAGGCAAGATGGCTATAGCAGTCCCAGGCTTCATGAAGGACACAGAAGGACACAGAGAGGACTCTCAAAACACCGAGGAACCTTCTTCCCAAATCCTCAGCAAACATTCTGATGGCCTGAACTGGGTCACAAGCCTAGCACTGAACCTTGGCACTGACTGCCACTGGGTTAATCACTGTGGCAACATGCGAGGGGTTACCTGACTGGGTTTACACAATCAAGATCCACCCCTGGAGCTGAGAGTGAGAGGGATCCCTCTCTACTGGAAGACAAAAATAAATATTGTCTGTTTGCTAGGGAAGGGAGTGGGGAAGTGGAAGAGATGGGGCAGGGGGGCGGCGGGGACAGTTACAATGTTCTCCACTTCTCACCAGGTACTATATTCAACTTGGAGATCTCTAGTTATCAAGGGCAAACAGGGAAATGCGTTTTGAGTGACACTTCATTATTGAATGAAGATGGACATTCACTCTTACACAAAGTGTCTTGGAGGTAAACTCAAGGAGAAAGATATCTCAGAACTCGATGTAAGGAGAAATGGGTAATGGCGAGGACGCAGGCTAAATTTGGTAAAACACAAACAGCCACTCTTTACACTGACCCTCCAGAAGACAGAGGACATGGCAGTAAATCATAACCAAGTGAAGTTATTTCAGCAAAGGATTGAGATGAAATGGTCTAGATGTCTTCCCTTCAAATGATCTAAATTACTGCAAAGAGTAGGGACTGACTTATCTTAGATTCCTTCTTATGTATCAAATTTCTAGAAATGAGCTAAAACACTTTTAAAACATGACCTCTAGAGGTTTTTTTTAAAGTTATTGCCATTGTCAAATTATCCTCTTGAGCATGTGTTGTATGCAGATGTGTGTCCCTGTCACCATTTCAAATAAAAATATTTGAGTGCTATGAGATGGTCAGCTCTGTGCTAAGAAATGCAGTAGAAACGGGAGAATTCACAGCCACAATGTCTCTGTGCTTAAGGAGAACCCCTACCACCACCAACACTGACCGAAAAAAATTACTCTATGTCAGGCACTGTGCCAAGTGCTTCACATTTACTTCCCCATTTAATTTAGTCCTCACAACAATCCTATGAGCTAAGTATCATCAATCGATTTTCCAAGTTGAGAAACCAAAGTTAAATAGCTAAGTAACTTCACTCAGGTCACACGAGCAACAGGCAAGGCTGGGATTCAAATCCGGGTCTTCCTGATCTCAAAGCTACGCTCTTAACCCACCTCACATCTGGTTGGCAAGAAAACAGACACGAACATCCTGCAAGAGCGAATAGTACTAGAGAGTATGTTAAAGTGAAAAGCTCAGTCCCGGGACGTAGAGTTAAGTTCCCCAGGATTTGGAGGAAACCAAAGGCGGCATGTGGTGTGATGATGAACCATCATAAGCTGCTGTTAGTTGTGTGAGCCCTACCGATGCTGACGTCCAGCTGATCACACACCATCTATCCCCTGGCCTCTGACTCATGACCTACTCATGCAATATCTCTTGATTATTTAGCCACTGATAAAAATGGACGGCCGATGACATTTCTGAGGACGTTTTATAGCTATTGCCAAGGGTGGGATCAGTTCTTCCTTTGATATGCACAGCCTTATTCTCTGTTCTAGAGATAAGGCCATATATAAAAGGAGTAAGTTTGAAATTCTCTGGTAATGTTAGACGGTATTTCCACTGTTTGGATACTGATATGGTTTTTATAACCCTAGCGCTAGGAATACATGAAAATTGCCTTTGCACATGGGATCTACTTATCACTAAACACTTAGCAGTGTGGAAAAAAAGGCAAATGTAATATAATGTCTGAACAAAATGTAAGACTACTTCCTCTGTGCTGGTCTTCATGTACCAGAAAAGTCGTGGGAGTGAATGGATGCAGTGTCCTTCTCATGCCTCAGCAGACTCCTTACAAAGCAGCTGACTTCTCCTCACCTCAGGTCAGGGTGACCTCCCAACCTTCAGGGTATGGTTCCAGGGCCCCAGAAATCTCAAAAGAGAAATATCTCCTTATAAAACAGTGGGGAGCCAGAAGCCAGTGAGTCAGTGGGAATAGGTGAAAATTTCAACACTCTGGTACTTCTACAATGAACAGGATGTGCTACCAGCCCGGTGTCAGTAGGGTTTCTCCTCATTCTGATGGGTGTAATGGTGAGGTGCCGCCTGGAATTAAGACTGCTGCTATCAAGGCAACGGGAAATAAATCCGTTTTCGGGGTCATATCGGATTCGTTTTTCAGGTTCAACCCACATTTGACTGACTACTGTGTACCAGGCTCTGTGCTAACATCTCCTCACAGCCTCAAACAAACCCAGGAAATGGATGTTATCTCCACCTTACCTAGTGGAAGCTGAAGCTCAGGGAAGTTACTTCTAGGGCCACAGTGCTGGAATGTTATAGTTAGTTATCAGACTGGATCTCCTAATGCCAATTCCAGTGTTCATTCCATGTTGTATCACGGACTCTCCTAGCGAAAAAGATTTGGGGCCTTGTAATATTATTACTCTAGAAACTGGAGTTTGGATGGTCATCCCCATTTTTAAAATTTTTTTTTTAACATTTATTCATTTTTGGAGACAGAGAGTGAGAGAGAGAGAGAGAGAGCGCACATGGGGGGAGGGGCAGAGAAAGAGGGAGACACAAGTCCGAAATAGGCTCCAGGCACTGAGCTGTCAGCCCAGACCCCAACGCGGGACTCGAATTCACGAACTGTGAGAACATGACCTGACCTGAAGTTGGACGCTTAACTGACTAAGCACCAGGCACCCCTGGATGGTCATCCTCGTTATAGCCAAGCTCTTACTCTACTCTCAAAAGAGAAAAAAGGGCCACATTGAAGGGGATTATCAGAAGGCAAAGGATGGTAAGTGTTGCCACGAATGGACACACAGAGTCTGGAAACCTGAGGGTGAGCACCAACTCTGACTGGGGTGGGGATTAACAAAAACTTCAGAGAGGTAAGGCCGGCCATCTACTGGGGAGCAAGAGCTTCTGAGGTTAACACAAGCCCCCAAGCACAGACACAGAGGCAGACAAGCACAAGGAAAGAAACATATGTGGAAAATCTCTTAGATCAGGGTTTCTCAAACCTGGTATTGACATTTTAGACCAGGTAATTCTTTGTTGGGGTGGGGGTGGGGGCTGTCCTGGGTATCGTAGGATATTTAGCAATGTTCTGACCTTCACCCACTAGGTGTCTACAGCACCTCCCACCCACCTCCTTGTTGTGTCCATCAAAAAGGTCTCCAGACATTGCCAATTGTGCCCTGCTGAGAACCACTGCCTTAGATGAAGGACCTGCCTGGGCATGGGGGCTGGAGGAGGAAGGGGAGCCATGAACCACACAAGAAAGGGAGCAGATCTCCCCAGTGTCCACTCATCAACTCCTCCAGGTATGGACTCCGACAACATTAGGACAAATGGGAGCCAGATGTGGTCCCACAGTGGGGTGCCTTCGAAGAATGCCCAGCAGGACTCTGGCTGGGAGGAGAATGTCTGCAGGAGGAAAGGATTCTAGATGTAGGCAACTTGGCATGAGCAAATCCTCACTCCCTTCTCTCCTTTCAGTAACCTGAAGCAAGAGAGGAAGACCCACCAGGAGAAGATTTGAGGGGACCCAGATGAGAAGAAACGCTGGAGTGTGACGCAGCCACGACTGCAATGTCTCCCCTCTGCCCTGCACTCTCCCCCTGGGGCTGCCGCTGCCCAGACAAGGCCAGAGCAACTGGGAGACTCACTCATGGGAGACTGGGAGGAAAGGTTGGCGGGGGGGGGGGGGGGGGGGGGGCGGTGAAGAGGAGAGAATTCTGAGGTTCCAGGTTGAGATACTGACAGAGTTCACCAAGGGGGACCATGTTTGTCAGTATAGAGAAAACAGAGTGGAACTGGTCTGGGGATCTTAGGGAAGGAAAGGGGCAGAGAATGGAACATTCACAAAAGCCCACGTTGTGCCAATTCTAGGGAAGGCACATTGCATGGGTAAGGCTACCACATTTAATTTTCACAGCATCGTGTAATACCTGCGGACCAGGTGGGTGTTATAATCTTTTCTTGGTGGAGGAAAGTGAGGTGCAGGAAGGCAAGTGACCTGTCTTTGCTCACAGACTGAGGGCAGCCCGCTTGAGCAGAGGCCGCAGGCATGGCTGGTGGGGGCGGGGGGGCCTCGATGCTCCTCCTCTCGGCTCCGGGGCCCACAGCCTCTTGCTTTGCGTGAGCAGTGGCCGCCCGCTCCTCTGTCTGCTCCACTACACTAGACTGTCAGGGGCTGTGTTTTGGGTTCTGTGTCTCCAGCATTTCCTTCTGTGCCAGGCACAGGCCCCAGACCCCACGGAGGAAGCAGGCAAGAGCTAAGGCCAGGCAGACAAAGAACCCTCGCGGCCCAGTGCTGTGAATTTACAGCCCAGCTAATGAGCACACCCACTTACATAAGTGCTTCTCCAGCCACGGCTACACTCTGCTGCGTAGCCACTTGAGGAAAGAAGGGCTGGCTTTTCCTGTGCTATATATAATCTCTGTTTTGGCGAGGGAGCATACTACAGTTCCGCAGCTCAGTCACATTAGATATTAATCCGGCAAATTTTCTTTTGCTAGTGATACCACAAAATCATAATACAGACTTAGCTTAAGACTTAGATACTTTTCCCACATTTTGAGCATTTTTCTATCACAAAAACACTATTTTTGGTTCCACTTTGAGAAGCAAAAGAAAAAAAAAAGGGTGAAATGAGATGCTAAAGAGACAGCTTGCAACATTCCATAATTATAGCCTTCGATGCTAGAACCTCAAGGCTCCAGTCCCAAATGGGAAAGTATTTCCCTTTGGTAACTAAATAGGGGCTGATCCATTAACCAACACTATATTTTTGATACAGAGTAGGCTGTTTGCTTTTGGTTCTTTCCCATCTGCCTCCTAGGTCCTAACCCTGGGATCCAAGACCTCGTGACTACAGAATCAATATTTCATAGAATCATTCATTCATCCTGGGACTTTACTGAAGATGGTTTTTATTTAGTAAACCTCTCCATCAGCTATAGTACACTTACCTGAAAAATGTTTTCTGCAACCTTTAAAAGCATTCATTTACTAAAAATTACCAAATTAACTTCATGTTAGTCCTAAAAGTTTCTCTAATCACTGAAAGCCATAGTTTATTATTCTAATGTGAGTTGTTATATACACATACTCACTTGAACATTATAAAATTACATTTCTTTTTTTTCATCACATATTTTTTTAACTTGTTTTATTTTTTATTTTTTTAAATTTACATCCAAATTAGTTAGCCTATAGTGCAACAATGATTTCAGGAGTAGATTCCTTAGTGCCCCTTACCCATTTAGCCCATCCCCCCTCCCACACAACCCCTCCCATAACCCTCAGTTTGTTCTCCATATTTATGAGTCTCTTCTGCTTTGTCCCCCTCCCTGTTTTTATATTCTTTTTGTTTCCCTTCCCTTATGTTCATCTGCTTTGTCTCTTAAAGTCCTCATATGAGTGAAGTCATATGATTTTTGTCTTTCTCTAATTTCATTCAGCATAATATACTCTAGTTCCATCCATGTAGTTGCAAATGGCAAGATTTCATTCTTTTTGATTGCCGAGTAATACTCCATTGTGTGTGTGTGTGTGTGTACACCACATCTTCTTTTTTTTTTTTTTTTTTTTAAATGTTTTTTTATTTTTTTTTTCTGAAATTTATTGACAAATTGGTTTCCATACAACACCCAGTGCTCATCCCAAAAGGTGCCCTCCTCAATACCCATCACCCACCCTCTCCTCCCTCCCACCCCCCATCAACCCTCAGTTTGTTCTCAGTTTTTAACAGTCTCTTATGCTTTGGCTCTCTCCCATTCTAACCTCTTTTTTTTTTTTTTTTTCCTTCCCCTCCCCCATGGGTTCCTGTTAAGTTTCTCAGGATCCACATAAGAGTGAAACCATATGGTATCTGTCTTTCTCTGTATGGCTTATTTCACTTAGCATCACACTCTCCAGTTCCATCCACGTTGCTACAAAAGGCCATATTTCATTTTTTCTCATTGCCATGTAATATTCCATTGTGTATATAAACCACAATTTCTTTATCCATTCATCAGTTGATGGACATTTAGGCTCTTTCCATAATTTGGCTATTGTTGAGAGTGCTGCTATAAACATTGGGGTACAAGTGGCCCTATGCATCAGTGCTCCTGTATCCCTTGGATAAATTCCTAGCAGTGCTATTGCTGGGTCATAGGGTAGGTCTATTTTTAATTTTCTGAGGAACCTCCACACTGCTTTCCAGAGCGGCTGCACCAATTTGCATTCCCACCAACAGTGCAAGAGGGTTCCCGTTTCTCCACATCCTCTCCAGCATCTATAGTCTCCTGATTTGTTCATTTTGGCCACTCTGACTGGCGTGAGGTGATACCTGAGTGTACACCACATCTTCTTTATCCATTCATCCATCGATGGACATTTGGGCTCTTTCCATACTTTGGCTATTGTTGATAGTGCTGCTATAACATGGGGGTGCATGTGTCCCTTTGAAACAGCACACCTGTATCCCTTGGATAAATGCCTAGTAGTGCAATTTCTGGGTCATAGGGCAGTTCTATTTTTAGTTTTTTGCGGAACCTCCATACTGTTTTCCAGAGTGGCTGCACCAGCTTGCATTATTCCTTGTAGAATATTGAGTCATTTATACTTTTTGCCTATTTGGTTGGGACCTCTTCCATACCGATTCTTCCCAAATGGTGAGATTTTAAGAAATAAAATCATGTATCTGATATTTTCATGGATTGACAGGTTAAGGAAAAAAAGAAAAATAGGCTTTCAAAATATGAATTGTATCACTGTCAATACTAAAGTCTAAGTCTATTTGTAGGCACAGCTCTTGCAGAGAGGATGCAGGCATTGTGAGACGGCTGGCACGAGGGCCGGGTGGGGGCAGGGTAGGGCAGGGAGGTGGGTGCTCAGTTAGAGCAGAGGTGACATGTCTTTACTGTTAGAGTCAGATAAACTGGAGTTCCAACCCTGACTCGGCAACATTCTAGTGCAGGTCACTTGCGTCTGAGGTGAAGTATCTAACCTCTTAAACCTCAGTTTTCTCTTTTATAAAATGGGATGTATCGGTGCCTACAGCACAAGGCTCACTAGGAAAATGAGACGAGGCAGCATATGTGACGGTGTCCTTGCCAGGCGTTTCAAGAGTTAAGCAGACGTCTCAGGGTTCCTGCCTCCTTCCTCACTCCCTGCCCTCCCAGGTCACTGAGGTGGCCGTGGCCCCTCTGCGAGATTTCTAAGCACAGTCCCTCTCCTCTTGTGTGCAGACTGCTGTGGGGACTTCAGTGATGTATGCCGCCTGCCCACACACGTCTCCCTGTGTGGGCTCCTGCATCACAACATTTGCCTTTCCAAAACACGGGGTGTGGCATCAGCACTGATGCCCCACAGGACAGGGTCCCTCCACTCAGCCTGGGGTCCAGGTCCATTCTCAGTCTGGTCCAACCCGCCCTTCCTGCACTCATGCTGCCTTGCGGACTGACATCTTCCCACTCCAGCTCCTGGGGCCAGCCCTGCTCCAAGCCCTGACACAGCCCCCATGGCCTAGTATAAACTCCAGAGTGCTTCACGTGGCATCAGAGACCCACGCTGTCTGGTCCCTGTCCCTCTCCAGCTGCACTGACCACCACTCCTTCCCCACCTCAGACTCCGCACCCAAGCAATCCTACTCACGGTGCGTGGACACCCACACCGCCTCGTCAACTTCCCGCACCCCTCTCACTGCCCACTACATCCTTCTCCTCTCCTTCTGTGGGGCAAATTCCCACACAGCCTGCAAATACCACTCCAATGAAGTGAAGCAGGCCAGGTACTGACTTTGTGTCTTGTACAGTTTTTCTGTCCCTGCAGCTGCCAGGCTGTAGTTACTTCTCACATTTTCGTGGAATTCGCTAGCCCACCATAAATGTCTTGTTTGGGGGATGGGCCTGGGACTCTGTGTGTTGCACAGAGCTGTCACTCAAGAAACGTCTGTGCTGTTGAACAGAAGCAGCTTTTGACCCACACCTAGTGGGACAGATCAACTCAAATGCAGGGCATACGTGCTCCAAGGGCAGTCTGAGACTCAGGGAGCAGGCAAAGGGAGAATCCAACATTCCCATCTAAAATGTTCGAGTGCTGGTGACTGCCAGAGCCCAGAAAAAGAAGGCCCTTTCAATGTGGTTACAATTCTAAAAAGTCTGTTACGTTTACCTAGAGCCCATGGAACGCAAAACCGTATTTTTCTCCCCAAAGTGTCACACTTTTATAAAAGTTCCCTGCTCTGTGGAACGATCGTGGGCAATTGCTTTTGCAGTTTCTGGCGATGCCAGTTTATGGCTATGTTTTTCTGTTCACTGAACTGGCTCATTTCTTCAGGAGAACAAACTGTTCTGCACTGAAGCAGGAATTGGCTGGGTTCTAACAAAAAGATTTTTCCCCCCTGACAGTGTTTTTGCAAAAGACCCAAGTCAATTTATAGCCAAGTAACAAAAGGTCAGAAAGGTTAGTCAAGCAATGGGCGTAATTCCTGTGTGTCACAGCCAATAAAGGAAATGGGTGGGAATAAATAGTATGCAATTTTAACCTGAAATTATTTGAGCAAAACTATTATGGTAAACTATACAAAGGGACCCGTGGCTTCTAACATAAAGGATTTCCCACTCTGATTTTTTTTAAGGCACATTTACTGTGGAAGAACTGAGATGACCTCAAATTCCTCATGCACAAGTGGAAAATGTCAAAATTTTTTTTCACACTAATCTATAAAAAAAAAATTGGCTATTGTTTTGCAGCTCTGAAACAAAAAATGTTCACATAAAAATTAAATATCTCATAGTTAAATCATAATTAGATATAATTCGCATGGCTGAATTTAATACAAAACCTTTGCCAAAAGAGAAAGAAAATTGACCAAAATGATAGGCTAAGAAAAGGCTATACAAAGGCAGCAGTTTATCTGTTTTAATCACGCTACAGATGTGACATACTACTGCATTATTCAGTGAGCATAAGAACACCATCAATAAGAAATGCCTGCTTTTGGAGCAGACGTGAAGAACTGACAGCAGCAGCCAAGCAAGCGGAAGACAGCTGAGGAACCGTCAGTGCTGGGCAGGCCCGCAGGTCTATGCAGTAAGGAAGCCTTTCAGATCTCCAGACGGTTGGAAGCCACCCGCTCCATCATGATGTCTACAGAACTCACTTAAAACAACTGAATAGGGGCGCCTGGGTGGGTCAGTTGGTTAAGTGTCCGACTTCGGCCCAGGTCATGATCTCATGGTTCGTGAGTTCGAGCCCCGCATCGGGCTCTGTGCTGACAGCTCAGAGCCTGGAGCTTGCTTCAGATTCTGTGTGCCCCTCTCTCTCTGCCCCTCCCCTGCTCATGCCCTGTCTCTCTCTGTCTCAAAAATAATAAAAATATTAAAAAAACCCTGAATAATCCAAAAAGACAAATAGTTGAATAGAACACCGTCACAGTTAAGGCAACATGGTATAAATGGCTTCTCTCTCAACCTCCTTGCTGAGTACAACTACAGACACTGGAAATAACACAAGAGGCAACCCAAGGGGAAGTCTGAAAGGTGGAAAAAGGAAGACAAACAGGTTAGTGGCCCCAGGACTGGAGGAACAACACAGCAGTAGAACATCTTATGACAGCTGCCCACCCCTCCGCTCTCTCAACACCCCCCAAGATCCAATGTTTCCCATGCCCCAACCTAGCAACAGAAGGCAAAGGTGGGCTCATCCTTCCCTGTAATAGAATGGGAGTTCTGCTGGTGATACCAGGCCAGCTGGCAGCACCAACAAAGATGGATCAGGAGCCCACTGACAAAGCAGTGTGGGGAACCACTCTCCCTCCCTACAGGGCCCCAGGAAGTACTCTTCACCCAGCAGGATGGAGACTCCCAACCCCCACCTAAAGGCATCACCAGACAGCAAGGCCTGAGGAAACTCCTTCCCTCCATGAGATAGCACCAGCAAGGACCAGTGTGAGCCCCAGCTGTGTCAGATAAACTAAGGAAACCCAAATAGTAAAAACAAAGGCTCGGAAAAGAAACTGTCAAGAGAACCATAGCCCACAAAAGTAGATCCCAACCTGTGTGCTAAACCTAACTAGTTGACTGCCTGGTAAAAGAAATGATCCCAACCTGTGTGCTAAACCTAACTAGTTGACTGCCTGGTAAAAGAAATGATTAAATAGGACCCAGAGTCTCCTAACGTAACAGACAAAATGTCCAGAAGAGAACTGAAAAATCACCCATTATACCAAGAACCAGGAAAATCACAACTTGAACGAGAAAACATAACCAAATGACACCAATACCAAGATGAATCTGATGTTGGAATTAGCTTGCAAAGGATTTTTTTTTTTTTAATTTTTTTTTTCAACGTTATTTTTTTGGGACAGAGGGAGACAGAGCATGAACGGGGGAGGGGCAGAGAGAGAGGGAGACACAGAATCGGAAACAGGCTCCAGGCTCTGAGCCATCAGCCCAGAGCCCGACGCGGGGCTCGAACTCACGGACCGCGAGATCGTGACCTGGCTGAAGTCGGACGCTTAACCGACTGCGCCACCCAGGCGCCCCAGCTTGCAAAGGATTTTTAAGCAGCCATCATAAAAATGTTTCAATAAGTAATTACAAATTTTTCTGAAACAAATTAACAAACAGAAATTCATCAAAGAAAACAGAAGTTATAAAAAAAGGAATCAAATGAAAATTATAGAACAGCCCAGAAGAGGAAATTCTTCTATTTTACACTGCCAAGTTGATACCAAGTTAACACCCCCATTTTCCTTTCTTTTTCAAAGCCATTCCCTAACTTTATTCAGGAGCCCTGTGATAACCTTCCTACCACAAAAGGCCTGATCCTTTTTCTGACATTTCAAGTAAGAAACCCTCAAAGTAATCTTCAATTCTTCCTGACCCTTTACTTCTATATCCAATCTGTTATTATAAAGGAGATTCAACATAGAATGCAGAAAGTAGCAGAGATAAATATTTCTAAGGCCCTCCTGTTAGATATTTATAATTCTTTTACCAAATATTACCTTTACTCTTTTGTAACACAACAAATGAGCCCTATTAAAGTCAAAGTTGAAAGCTCTGACCAAGACTCGTGTGTAAGATGCTTGCTTCTTTGTTGGTATGGCTCTATTTAATAATCAATGGGACCATTTAATAATCAAAAATATTCTTTGTTGTATGGCTCTATTTAATAATCAATGGGACCATTTTAAGACTTCCTTTTTTTTTTTTTAAGTAGGCTCTACACCCAATGTGGGGGTTGAACTCACAACCCCAAGATCAAGAGTCATATATTCTTTTTTTTTTTTTTCCTTTGAGAGACTTTGACAGCGCATGTGGGGTAGAGGAAGAAAGAGGAAGAGAGAATCCCAAGCAGGCTCCTCACCACCAGCACACAGCCCAATGCAGGACTTGAACTCACGAAACTGTCAGATCATGACCTGAGCCAAAACCAAAAGTCAGAAGTTTAACTGACTGAGCCACTCAGGCACCCAGAGTCATATGTTCTACTGACTGGGCCAGCCAGATGCCCCAAGACTTCCTATTTTTATCACCGATTCTGGAAAAGCTGCTTTTTTTCTCCTACTGAGTACATGGAATCCCATCTTTAGGGCCATACAGGACTCAAAGCCAACCTAGACCTTAAGGCTCTTTGCAAATACTGCAGGACTATTTTAATGACCCCACCTCGCCATCCACCAACATGAAAAGGTAACACAGTTTTACAAATACTTGAGCACATATTATTGGAGATCGTATTTGCTTTTAAGAGAAGCTTTTATTTTACCTGTTGTCTTGCTTTATTTGAGCTACAGTGGAAAAAGCATGGACTTCAGAGTCAAAGAGTCCCTATTACTTATTAGCTACACAAGTTTGCAGCATCTCCATCTATAAAATGAAATAATTATGCATACCCCTGCGAGGATTAAGTAATATATTACTTATAAAAATGCCTGGCATATCACACTGGAGCCAGGAGAGCACCTTAATATTCCTTAGTTTCTTTTTTTCCACCTATTTCTTGCTGAATTTTATGGATCTGAATGAGTCACCTTAAACTCTTTTGGAACAAAAAAAAAGCATGTAAATATACAATATAAAAATAGTATACACTCCTCTGGGAATTAGGGGTGGGCAGTGACTAGGAAGGGACAGGACATGACTTTCTGGGTAATGATAATATCTTGGTAGGAGTTTGAGCTGCATAGGTGTATGCCTCTGTCAAAACTCAGCACAAGTACAGTTAAAATTTAACTGCAATGAAATGTACAAATCTTACCTCAAAAGAAAAAAAAAACATAAGCTTATAAATAATGACCTCTACTTACTGATATGTATGCTGAAGCACTGAGGGAAAATACATTAAAAAATATGGATAGATGGCTAAATAAATGGACAGGATAGAGTAAAATGTTAATGGTCAAAACCTGGTGGTGGGTGTATGGTTGCTCACTGTGGAATTCTTCCACTTTTCAGAACATTTGAAATTTTTCATAATAAAATACTGGGAAAAACCTTCCTACAGGAAAAAATGTAAGGCACTCAATACACATTAGTTCTCTGCCCAAATTCTGTCCCTACTGTTATTCATCCGATTGTTCATCTAGTTGAAAACACTTACGAGGCACCCAGTGTAGTACTGCCTACAAGTGTCTCAGCCCTAAGCCCTCTGAATCATGGGAGTTCTGTGAGGATTAAGTAAGATAATAAACATTCAACATTAGCCCAGTTCCTGCCGCAGCTGGTGTTTGATACATGCTAGCTGTTATTATGCCAGTATAGCATACAGCAAAGAGTATGGGCTTGGAGCATACCAAGCAGTGGTTAGAAGCCATGACTCCTAACTGACCACCTGGAGTCAAATCCCAACTCCACCACTTTGTAGCTTTGGGCAGAATTTTTAACCTTTCTGTGCCTCAGTTTCCTCATCTGTTAAATAAATAAAAAAGGATGACAATATCTCTCTCTCATTATAGTGCCAGAAGAAGACCAAAGACAGCTACGTGGGGGTGAGGAGAGGGTGGTAGGAACTGGATGATCTGGGACTTGAAGGCAGAGAAGGGCAGGGAAAGCTTAATAATGAGCAAGTATGTGGCACACATATGGTTAGTGTGACAATTAAACATGGTAATATATATAAAGTGTTTAGACAGTAGCTAGAACAGTATGAGTACTCAATCACTATGCTGGATACACACAGAGAACATGTGGATGAATGCACAAGTCCCTGACACCTCACGGAGTTGATTGACAATCCAGGACAGGAGGAAGACATGTCAACAGAAGCATCACAGAATGGGGGCCGATGTGTGCCATAGGAGATGTGCTACAATGGGCCTGGGACACCAGAAAATAAAACGGATAACAATGCCAGAGGAAGACCAAAGGTGGATTTAGGGAGGGGATGGGGGAGAAGGGGGCTGGATGACCTGGGACTTGAGGGCAGGGAAAACCTCATAATGCAGAAGTACACAGTACACAGCCAACCAGGGCATAAGAGAAGCTATGTAAGGGTGGGTTGGAAGATTTGTGGCTGGAGAGGAATCAGAATCAGATGGCGAAAAGCTCTGCTGATGAATGTGGACTTTGTTCTGCAAAAGTGCTTCAAAAAACTGACCAACCATTTATATACTCCACTGGGTTAGTAGAGGTGAGTCTTCCAAATTAATTGTCAACCAATAGCTTATCCTTGACTCTTCTGACAAATAAGGTATGCTGCTCATCATTTATGCACTGTACTTCTCAAATACAGTAACTAAAAATTCATAACCATTAGTATTTTACCAACTCAAGGCGTGAGGACAAATCTCTACTTAAAAAAGCCCAGATGGGGCGCCTGGGTGGCGCAGTCGGTTAAGCGTCCGACTTCAGCCAGGTCACGATCTCGCGGTCCGTGAGTTCGAGCCCCTCGTCAGGCTCTGGGCTGACGGCTCAGAGCCTGGAGCCTGCTTCCGATTCTGTGTCTCCCTCTCTCTCTGCCCCTCCCCCGTTCATGCTCTGTCTGTCTCTGTCCCAAAAATAAATAAACGTTGAAAACAAAAAATTAAAAAAAAAAAAAAATAAGAAAGCCCAGAGCCTCTGGAAGGAGGGCCAAGGAAGAGATTACCAATAGTTTGTGGAATCAAGTGAGTTAGCACCACTCTAGTTGGTCCATCGCTTTGAGGCTTAACTCAGAATCTGACCCAAGAGATTAAATTCAGGAAGGAAGAAATGTCTATGCAGCAGAGAAGAGGTGGCTCCCTCTGGACACTGCCAGCTGGCCGCGCTGCCTCTCTCCAAGCTCACTCTGCCTTGGTAAACATATGTCTGATTGCCAGAAGCACTGAGCAAGCCCACTAAACCTTCCCAAAGTGTCTTCAACATCAGAGCCTGAGGGGAATGGTCAGGAGGGGGGCAGGTTTTATGATTAAAGGCACCAAGTACTACTTCAAAATTATGTATATGAAACATATGAAATACACATGAAAACACACCTTTTAAGTACTGTTGGAAGGAAACTAAAATAACAAAATATGTATAAAGAGGTTTTTAAATTCTAGGATTACATGTGGGCAAACTTTTATCTTGGTATAAATCAAGCCATTTTAGAAGAGGCAACTTTGAGTGAGTGGGCTGGCTGGTTCAGTCTCAGAGCTCAGAGGAACAGAGCTCCATGAGGGCAGGGACCATGACTGTCTTGATCACTGCTCTATTCTCAGGGCCTAACACAGTGCCTGGCACATAACGGGTGCTCACAAAATATCTGCTGACTGAAAACAGTCGAGTCTTCAGCTCGGAAGTACAGAAATACAAAGTTTGTTTGTCTTTTTAGTTCAGTGAGATTATTAAATTCTTAATTGGGTGGGCCAGAATTGGTTTAATACCAACCAAACTCAATGGAGACACACGAGATTTCCCCCCTCATTTTTAGAAGTGGTATAGCTTTCCAGGAGCCTTACTGTTCCTGCCATTTGTGCAGAGCTGTCCTCTCCTTACATCAGGGCATCTGGGAAACAATCCCTCATCAGGCTATACCTCATCAGGTACAAACCTGATATTCAACCTGCATATATATATACACACATATATATAGTGAGCTGCATACATAGTGAGCTCAACTTTGCAGCAACCAAAATGTCAGTCCCAGCCTGGTGGGGCATCTTCCGTCCTGTGGACAGAGCAGTCTGTACTCTGACAGAGTCCAAATCCTCCTAGACTTCACGCAGACTCCCAGTCTGCTATCTCTTTGCAACGTTCTTCATTTGAACATGTTATAAACCTCTAATTTTTATGATTTTTCTGTTTACAAGACTTTAAAACTTGGCTGCTTCCTAATGACCAAGGAGAGACTTTCATCTACATATGCTTCCAGAGGACTGCTTGGGTTTGGTCATCTCTGCGTGGATGTGCGCCGATTTCAAGGCCCATTTTGGCCTCAGCAGCAGTGAGGCAATATCTTAAGAGAATGCCAGGGTACTAATTGATATCTTTGGACCCATGACTCTGTGTAAGTTCTGGTTTGGATTTCTGTTTTTCCTTAAGTGCAATATCTTGCACCGACTAATTTTCTGCCCGCTCGGCCTCACAAAATTTTCAGAAAAATCTCCCATCAGCACAGCTTTAGAAAGGTCTAGGAAATTTAACATATTCAAAACTGAGCCCACAGGCAACACTGTGGCAAATCACCATTATCATTTACCCACTCAGAGAGGGGGACTGACCTCCAAGCTTTGTTCCTATTCTTAAGCCAGTGTCTACCCAGGACCAAATTGTTTCTCTAGCCTATGATGGCTTTTTACTGAAAAGAAAATGAGACAGGGAGAAAACAGAAAACTCTGGTAATGAATCCTATCAAAATTTTCTTTTTTAAACAATTTTTTTAGTTTCAGCTAATTTTAGACTTACAGAAAAGTTGCGAAAATAACAGAGTTTCCATATATCCCTGACCCAGCTTCCTGTAATGTTAACATCTTACATAAGCCTAGCACATCGAACAGAACCTGGACATTAACACTGGTACAATATTATTAACTAAACGAAAAATCTTTTTCAAGTTGCACAAGTTTTTCTCTGGCAATGTCCTTTTTCTGTCTTATCTAGAATCCTATTGTATGTAGTTATTTCTTAGTCTACTGTAGCCTGTGACAGAACCTCGATCTTTCCTTGCCATTTGTGTCCTTGACACTTTTTAAGAGTATAAATCAGTTATTTTTCTGACTGCCCCTTGATTTGGGTTTGCCTGATGTTTTCTCATGACTACACTGAGGTTATGCATTTTTTTTTTAAGTTTTAATTCCAGTTAGTTAACATACAGTGTTGTATTAGTTTCAGGTGTACAATATAGTAATTCAATACGCTCTATCCTCATCATGACAAGTGTACTCCTTAATCCCTATCACCTAGTTAACCCATTCTCCTGAGGTTATGCATTTTTGACAAAAATAACACAGAAATGATGTATTCTCCTTAGTACACCATATCATAGGGGTCATTATATCAGTATGTCTTCTAACTGTTGATAGTTCACCTTGATCACTTGGTTAAGATGCTTTCTCTGCTACAAAGTTATTGTCTTTTCTTTCCTTTATAGTTAATAAACATGTTGAGAGCTGAGACTATGCAAATTCTGTCAATCATTTCTTAAAATACTGTCCCCCTCATTCATAAGTCTACTCAATTTCCTTAAAAACAAGAGTTCAGTTGATATGATTTCACCTTATTATTTCTATCACGCAAACACTTAGATATTACCCTTTTGTTTGTTCAAGGAATTATGTTTTTCTTCTGCTTATAAAAATAGCACACCTTTGCTGTTAAAAAAAAATCACTGTGGAGAGCTCATAACCATACCTTTAGGGATTGGTACTTGTTATGGACTAAATGTTTGTGTCCACCCCAAAATTCACATTAAAATTCTAACTCTCCATGTAATGGTATTAGGAGACAGGGCCTTGGGAGGTGATTAGTTCATGACAGTGGAGCTCTCATGAATGAGATTATGCCCTCACAGAAGGGACCTCAGAGAGCTCTGTCTCCTCCCCACCATAGGAGGATACAATAAGAAAAAGGCCACCTGTAACTCAAAAGAGGGCTCTCATCAGAACCTGACCATGCTGGTACCTTATCTCAACTTCTGCCTACGAGAACTGGGAGAAATAAGTTTCTGTTGTTTGTCAGCCACCCAGTCTGTGGTATTTTGTTACAGCAGCCTGAGCTAAGACAGCATTGTAGATAATTTGATGTATATACATCCCAGTGAACTTTTTCTCCTCTTTTAATACCACTGGAGTCACACACAGACCATGGGCTGAAATCCAACTCCATCATGGACTTCAAGCAAATCACTTAACTTCTGTGCGCTGGTTGGCCAGCATCTATTATTTGCAGATGGGGTAAGCAAAATTAACAGTTTTTTGAAATAACTATTCAGTAAGGTAGAAATAAAAATTTTACAGCCTGTATTTTAGGGAGAGCAATGAAACACTGCCATAGGGAGGGTGAGGTCACACAACGGGCATCCAGATGTGGCATCTGGACCTAAATCAAAGTTGTTCATTGCTGAATTACTTTAAAATCTGGAGGAATGCTACCTGGCTCCCAGAATTTACTTATTCCTAGTTTTTCAAGTAAGGCTCTAATAGTCTATAAAGGTATCACTTAGAATTTGCGTGGTCTGAATGATAATCAAGAAAAGGTAATCTCTCCTATTTCCTCCGAGACAACACCAACAGCAATAACAACAGCAGAACACATGACACGCACCGGACACTGTGTATTCTGCACGCTCGCGATGCAGCAGTTCATTTAGTCCTCACCACAACCCTTGGTATTATTATCGCCTCCAACCACAGGTGCAGAAACTAAGGCACAAAAAGGCTAAGTAATTCCCAGGGTCACTCAGCTAGTGAGTAGACAGCAGAGTCAGGATTTGAACCCAGGCAGGCCCTAGTTCCAGAGTACGTGCTCTCAGCACTGGGCTCTCCTGTTGTCAGAGTGTAAGAACAAATTCTTGTCCAGAAGACACACACAGGCTATGAATTAGCATTCTGGATGAAGCTGAATTGAACAAAAGATTCAAATGACAGAAGAAAACCACTTCCAGAATGGAAAGACCTCAAAGAAACAAGGAGGAATTCCCAGGGTCTCACCTAATTAGCAATCAAAGAGGGTCACTAAGACACAGCCTGGAAATATCTAAAAGCAATGTGTAAAAGGGAAGAGAGGGGCACCTGGGTGGCGCAGTCGGTTGAGCGTCCGACTTCAGCCAGGTCACGATCTTGCGCTCCGTGAGTTCGAGCCCCGCGTCAGGCTCTGGGCTGATGGCTCGGAGCCTGAAGCCTGTTTCCGATTCTGTGTCTCCCTCTCTCTCTGCCCCTCCCCCGTTCATGCTCTGTCTCTCTCTGTCCCAAAAAAATAAATTAAAAAAAAAAAAACGTTGAAAAAAAAAATTAAAAAAAAAAAAGGGAAGAGAAAAAAAAGAACTCCAAGAAAACAAGTTAAACAAGCAGATTATGTGAAAGAAATCCAGCAGAGTTTTGATTTTTTTTTTTTTTTTTTTTTGGTAGCAGAAGCCTAGAAACAAGGCAATGTAAGACATTAAGACCTCAAAAAAAAAAAAAAAAAAAAAAAAGATGAGCAATTCAAAACACTTGATCTGTAAACACAGTGGTGCCACCCGGCAGACCAGGTATCCTGTCAATCCTCTCCCACTGAGCCGTCTCCAAAAGCTGCAGTCAATAGCCACCTGCATTTCCTCAGCTTCTCCACACTCCAGTGAGAGCTGACTTAAGAACACTGTGGGAACTGGGCAGGCTGGGATCGCTACCAGTTTTCTAACTGGGAAAACCAGTGGCTTGGCTTCTTATCCTACTGGACCTGTGGTGGCCACTGCCCCTTATAGGAAATCATCTCTTCCACACGGCTCTTTCTTCTTCTAGCATCGATTTGGCATTTTGATCTGGTTTGCAGTCCCACTAACTAGATGAGTAACAATGCCTTGGAGTCTTAGTTTTCTGGCCCACAAAGTAGAGTAGTAATAATTTCCATACACAGGGCTATTGAGAAGATAAAATAAGCCATGTGAAAAAGCTCTCACCACCCTGTGTGGGACATGTTATCAGAGTGCCCAGGACATCTCCATTTCCTGAACATAAAGAACTGGTCTCTGCCCAGAGGCCATCCCAACCCTTTTATTTTCTGTCTACACGCTCTACCTCTGGGTTCATGTCTATTCTCATGATTCTGACATCCTCAGAGCAAGTGTGTCCCACCCATTTATCTCCAGCCCTCACAACACACCTGACTTTCTGACCCATGCTTCTAACTGCTCCTAGATATGTTTCCCTACATCTCTTCAGGGTTTCCTCAATTCGACAAGTCCTAAAATGAACTCTTGTCTCTCCAAATAAGTCTCTGCAGCCCCCCTGCATCCATTACCCCACTCCATAAGTTGGCCAATATTTCCACTGTTGGTCATCGCCTTCCCTAAAACCAACCAACCCCTCTCAGTCAACCACGAATTCCCAATCTCACCTGAGTCAGACCCTAGCACTTTTAGACACTGCTTCGAAACACCTCATTCTCTCTTTTCCATCACCACTGCTACCACCTTGTTCGAGTTCCCAACATCTCTTACCTGGATGACTGCCATAGCTGCTTAACCGACTTCCTGCAGCCCATGCTTCACCTGAGAGCCACAGTTATCTTTCTAAATATAAACTCGAGCATGGTGCCCCCTTGCTTTAAAACCATTGTGATGCAGCCCACAGGATACGACAAACTGAACTTGTTGGACAGGCATTCGAGGTGCTTTACAAACATCCCTTTGTTCAGTCTCATCTCCAGCCACTTGGGTACCTTTAGGCTGTGATGAACTTGGGTATCTTCAGGCTTTTGCCCTTTTGTTTTATCCTCTATCTTGCAAAGCTCTACTGGTACAATATAACTCAGCTCCCAGGATGCCTTTGCTGACTCACCAAACTTTACTCTCTCCCTCCCTCCGTGTCTCCGAGACACCTGACACATCACATCTTTTGCCACTGTTAGTCTGCATGCACGCCACCTCCTCAACCAGACAGGGGACCTTGAAGGCAGGGTCAGAACTGCTTTCATCTTTACATCTCCTGCACCAACCTCAGCGTCCGTCCAGCTTAGAGTGAGACCTCGGTGGTTGTTAACTAACCGAATCAAGAATAGCAAAATACTTGTGAGCACCAGGTTGAAGCTCTGAAGATTAGTACACCTCACAGAACAAATGTAAAATGTGAAAGGGGAAAATAATGGGAGTAGATAAGGAGAGAGGAAGCCAAAACAGGGAGAAGCGAAGTTTCCTTATATGGAAGGAAAGAAAAGTTCCTCTTTGCTTTGATGAGAGTAAATAAATATAGAAACAAATGTTATTTTTGGCACTAAGAAAACTCAAAAGATTGTTCACCTTTAAAATGTTTAAAAGTTAAAAGGAAAGAAAAAAAACATTCTCCAAAACAGAAGGTATAACAGAAAAGAGACAACTAATATAAAAATCAAGAAACAAATCATTTATAGAAAATATGACAAATGCAATAACAACCATGAATTAAAGAGGATAAATTTACACATAAGTTATAGAATCTTCAAGATTGGTTCAACAGAAGACAAAACCCAACAATAATCTGCTTGAAAGAGATAAGCTCTGAAATGACAATAATCAAGTTAGAAAATGTAACAAAATCACTACACAAGGTATCTATGGACAATGAAAAAAACATAAGACAAACATTGCTTTGAGTACTGTTAAGAAAAAAAAAAAAAAACTAAGCACACCAGCTAATAATATTGAGACACAAACAACAAAAAAAACCTAGAGAAACTTTTTTTTTTTTTTTTTTTTTTTTTAAAGAAAGGAGTTAGAGGGGCACCTGGGTGGCTTAGTTACTTAAGTGTCCGACTTCGTCATGATCTGACGGCTCGTGAGTTCGGGCCCCACATCGGGCACTGTGCTGACAGCTCAGAGACTGGCACGTGCTTCAGATTCTGTCTCTCCCCCTCTCTCTGCCCCTCCCCCACTCATGTGCTCTGTCTCTCTCTCTCAAAAATAAACATTAAAAATTTTTTTTTTTTTTTTAAAGAAAGGAGTTAGAGATTTTGAAAGCAAAACCCAAAATACTTTGGAAGGAACCTTAAGAAATAGGCAGGAGTTGCTGCGTAGGAGAGGGAACTGCCCACCTGAGGAGCAGGAGTGGAAACTGATTTTTCACAGCCTCTTTTTATATGTTAAAAGTTTTCTCATTTCTAATAATTAATAATTATTAATAATAACCTAATAAAGTTTTGTATTTCTAATAAATTTCCTGTGAACAGACTAAACATAAATTTAATTTTTTCAAAAAAGGAAATGACAGGACATAAAGGCAATAAAATTGTAAGGGAGTGTCATGTGCTTAATAAGTTTGGATAAAATTAAATAAATGGATTTCCTATTAAAAATGTAAAATTCTAACACTGGCAGAAATAGAATACCTAACTAGACTAACATCTTTAAAAAAATGACACTCCCACACAGCCACTAGCCTCTGATGGTTTATTAGTGAGTCCTTTCAAACTCTCCAGAAACAAACAATTCATAATATAGAAATTACGCCTAAAATAGGCCAAGATATACATTATATAGTTTATTGTACTAACCTGGTCCTAAAGCTGGCTAAAGAAAAGAGAGAAAACTATAGACAAAGCTTACTTAGAATTTATGCTCAAATCTAAAAGAAAATAATAGTAAACATAATCTAAGAATAGCTTAAATTAAAACCGTGTCATGTTAACAGATACCAAAAATTCAGCCGTTAAAATTCAATACCTATTCCTAATTTAAAACTTCTAAAACTAATAATAAAGGTGTACTTTCTTCCCCTTATTAGAATATCTATTTAAAAAATGCCAATATTATACTTCAAAGAAGAAATGAGCCATGTAATCATTAAAAATAGGCAAAAAATGAAGACGTATTTAATCATCACTGTTAATATAGTGTCAGAACTTATTTCCAATATGAAGTAACATGAAAACAAATAAGAAATACAAATACTGTAAATCCAGAGGCAAAATGTTTTTATATATGACACCATTTATATTCATAAACCAAAGGAATCCTTTACATGGTTATGATGAGTTTAAAATGACCAGAGTCATCACCAATATAGAAAAATCAATAGTGTTTCTGGTCCTCACACTTGATCACACAGGGAAACCTCCCAGGATGTTTTTTAAAGTGCTGATGCCTACCTAAAGACTCCACCAAACAAGTACTAGACCTGATAAATGAATTCAGTAAGGTTACAGGATATAAAACCAATATACAAAAATCTGTTGCATTTCTATACACCAATAATGAAGCAGCAGAAAGAGAAATAAAGGAATCAATCTCATTTACGATTACACCAAAAACAGTAAGATACCTAGGAATAAACCTAATCAAAGAGGTGAGAGACCTGTACTCTGAAAACTATAAAACACGGATGAAAGAAATTGAAGAGGACACAAACAAATGGAAAGATATTCTACACTAATGGATTGGAGAACAAATATTGTTAAAATTTTCATACTATGCAAAACAAGGTACATTAAATAATGCAGTCCCTATCAAAATACCAATAACATTTTTCACAGAACTAGAATAATCCCAAAATTTATATGGAACCACAAAAGACCCCGAATAGCCAAAGCAATCTTAAAAAGAGAACAAAAAAACTGGAGGTATCGTAACCTCAGATTTCAAGACATACTACAAAGCTGTTGTAATCAAATAGTATGGTACACATAGATTGATGGAACAGAATAGAGAGCCCAGAAATAAACCTATGATTATATGGTCAATTAATCTTTGACATAGGAGGCAAGAATACACAACAGGGAAAACGTCTCTTCAACAAATGGTGTTGGGAAAACTAGACAGCTACATGCGAGAATGAAACTGGACCACTTTCTTACATCATACAAAAACTAACCTCAAAATGTATTAAATATCTAAATGTGAGACCCAAAGCCATAAAAATCCTAGAAGAGAGCACTGGCAATAATTTCTCTGACATTGTCTATAACAACATTTTTCTAGAGATGTCTCTTGAGGCAAGGGAAACAAAAGCAAAAATAAACAATTGGGACTGTATCAAAATAAAAAGCTTCTGCACAGCAAAGGAAACAATTAACTAAAAGACAACCTACTGAATGGGAGAAGATATTTGCAAATGACACATCTGATAAAGGGTTGGTATTCAAAACATATAAAGAGCTGATACAACTGAACACCGAAAAACACCAAATAATTCAATTAAACATTGGCAGAATACATGAACAGACATTTTCCCAAAGACATACAGATGGCCAATAGACATATGGAAAGATGCTCAACATCCCTCATCATCAGGGAAATGCAAATCAAAACCACAGTGAGATATCACTTCACACCTGTCAGAATGGCTACAATCAAAACCAAGAAACAAGTATTGGTGAGGATGTGGAGAAAAAAGGAATCTCCGTGCTCTGTTGGTGGGAATGCAAACTGGTGCAACCACTGTGGAAAACAGTATGGGGATTCCTCAAATAATTAAAAATAGAATTACCACATGATCTAGTAATTCCACTACTGGGTACTTACCCAAAGAATAGAAAACCCTAATTTGAAAAGATATATGCATCCTTACATTTATTGAAGCAACAAATTATGGAAGCAATCCAAGTTTCCATCAATAGATGAATGAAGAAGATGTAGTATGTACACACACATGCGTGCATGCGCGCGCCACACACACACACACACACACACATACAGAAATACTACTCAGCTAAGACAAAGAATGAAATCTTGCCATTTGCAACAACATGGATGAATCTAGAGTATGATGCTAGGTGAAATAAGCTAGAGAAAGACCAATACCATATGATTTCACTCATCTATGCAATTTAAGAAACAAAACAAATGGACAAAGAAAAAGAGAGACAAGCAAAAAACCAGACTCTTAACTATAAAGAACAGATGGTTACCAGAGGGGATGTGGGTGGGGGATGGGTGAAACAGGTGAAGGGAAACAAGTACCCTTATCATGATGAGCAGTGAGTAATGCATACATGTGTTGAATCACTGTATCGTACACTTGAAACTAGTATGACACTGTGTGCTAATTATACTGGAATTTTTAAAAATTACCAAAAAATTAAATACAAAATGCCAATGCCTACACCGCATCCCAGATAAACTGTCTCAGAATCTCCAGAGGGATGACCAGGCATCGGTATTTTATAAAGCTTCTGAGGTGATTCTAGTGTGCTGTCAAGTAGAGTACCACCAGTACATGCTTATATGCTTAATTACCTAAATATCTAAAAAACACAACACAAAAAGTGTAACAGTTTGTGATATTTGCAAGCGAACAGGAGTTCCAGCCATATTGCTTTAAGGGAACATTGGTGTAAGGGAACAGGAGTTCAAAAGAAGAAACCTGAAAGGGGATATAATCAGCTACTGTGCAAATGTCTCCAGCCCACTGCAGTTTAGGCAAAGAAGCAGGCAGTTGCCCAAGTTATTAGAGGGGGACATGACACACAGCCACAACAAAATAATGGTAGCAAGAGCTAACGAGTCTCGGTGCAAGTGCCGTTGGGATAGGAAGTACGCATGAGGATTCAACAGAGGCCGAAGGGGAACAGGGCTACCTGCATACCTGCATGAGGTTAAATGTGAGATAAATTCCTAGAAATGCAATTGCTGGGTCAAATGGTATGTGCCTTTAAAAGTCAAAGATCAATTTTGAAAGCTCTTAAAGGTAACATAGAAAAAGCATGATGTATAGTGTAAACAAAACATCGTACTTGATAGGTACGAGTGGAGCAGGACAATGAGCTAGGCTGGAGCGAGGCAAGATGGCTCAGTGTTGCCAGGTAGTAGGTAAACAGACTGAAATAACAGAGAATTCCTCATGAGTCCAATTTTGGCTTTGCCTTTCCTATTAACTGTGTCCCCACAGCAGACACCTGAAGGTGAAAGAGGGCAGGAGTCATGTAGCTATCTGAAAGGACAAGATTTGAGGCAGGAACATTTCTGGGTTGACTCTGGATTGATTGCAGACAGCAAGGAGACCAGTATGACTGGAACAGTTGGCGTGAAGGTGAGCATTAGAAAATGTACATAAAAGTTCACGTGTGAGAAAGCTTATCTTATGCTCTTTTTAATTTAGAGGATTGACATCAAGGCCACAAAGTAGTTTTTACTCAATCTACACCTCAAATTTAAAGAATGAGCAAGGTGGAATGTGTCCTATATCTAACAGTAGTCCTGCTGCAGTCCACCATAAGGCAGGAAGTTCCAGAAGCTCCAACAGTAGAAACATTCCCATGGACTGGGTAGCCCCAAACCTGCGGAGGAGTGATGTTGCTGTGCAGTTGTCTACGTCAGGACGCTGAACACAGAACTTCCAGCATTATATACCATCACTGACTCTGACTCCATTTCCTCCCCTTTCTTTCCAAAAACTTCTATTCAGCACACTGAAGTTCTTAACTTTATAATGAAGACTAATACAATAGATTTCCTTTATTTCATAAGTTTAACAACAACAGCCAACAACAACAAAATGCCAAAGTCTAAAGCTTGTGAGTGGCTTAGTAACAGAATAAATTGAGTTCACAACTTGATAAGTAAATGACCAAAAAAACCCAAAAAAACAAAAAAACACCCCAAAACCATAAGTAGGTCACATCTACTTCAGCAAATGAAGGCCTACATTAATTGTTTGCTCGTCTGCTTTGTCTTTAGTATTATATTTAGCATTGAAAAGTGTTTCCTATTCCTGAGGGCAGCCTAAGAGTATGGTTTGGGTAAGTGGCATTCAAACAAGTGTTCTAGTTTTTCAAGTCAGTTATTTAATAAAGCAGAAGTATAAGTCTTGCACTCAAACTAAAAGCTGACCTCAGACTAAACCTGCACATCAGAGAGACACAATACACAGCTCAACTTTTATTATATCCAATAATCAGCCTAAGGTAGAAGAAGTTCCTATCAAGGCATCTAGGATTTCACCTAGATTATATATTCAATAAATATTTTTAGATTAATTAAAAAAATCATTTGATCAAAGAGCTCAGCAATAAAAACCAAGGGAGGAGAAAATAAAGAATGTTTAACCATAACACAAAGACTAAATATAGCTTTAAAGACTTAGGAGTTACAAAGTATGGCAAGAAACTTGTTAAAATTCAGAAGCATACTATTTACCCAGGAAACATGCTTTTTCCTCCCTTCATTGGTCTCTCCACTTTCTCCCTTCATCTCTTGCAGCCCTGTATGCATCTTTAAAGGTCCACTTGTTGCTTGGGCAGCTGCAATTCAGCCCTGTGAAAAAAAGCAGCATCTCATCACTTTGTGAGGAGAGAGAAAGTACCTTTTAGGAAGCTGAGTAACCCAATCTCATCAATCTCCTTTCCTAATTCATTTCCATTAAAACTATACACAAACAGAAAAACCAGGGCCGGAGGCAGGGAGGAAGGAGAGTAAAATGTGGTTGTAAAAATACAAACTAGCAATTTAAAACTATTAAAATTCTAGCAGAAATGAAAAAAATATAAACGGAAATAAAGCAAACTCAATTTTCTCTGATAATAGATCAGAACAAGATGATTTCTAAAATCTGTAATTTCAGGTGATTCATAAAATCAGTAATTTTAACACTCTTTCCACCAATGAGTTTCCCTGTCCCTCTTCTGGTTAAGTTTGAGATGGCTTAACAGAGAGGAAAAAATCAACGGATGTGGGCCTTACAACTTCAAGAATGCACACCATTAAGGATATGCTCTTTTCTGATGCTCTGCCATTCAAAGCCCTGGGGTTTTCCTGGCATGGATTGTAGTGGTACCAAAAAATGGTCTACCCTGTGAGTTCCAGGCCAAGGAACCATATTATCATCATCTGTGTCTCTGACCCTTAACACCGATGTTGTCCCACTCTGCCCAGGGCCAATGATGGGCACACAGTATCTCTCAGCAAATGAATGAGACAGTAACTATGTGTTTTCAACAAACCACTAGAGACGCTTCATGCAGTCTTCAAATTTCTCAGGAAGCAGCTGAAAAACCACTGCTTTTGAGTTCGTTGTTTTTTTTTTTTTTTTTTCCCAAAGCATTCTCTTTGGTTGACATGCCCATTACCAATAAAATGGCCCTAAAGTGAGTATACCAGAGGCCCTCAGAACCTCAGATAGAACGGTGCACAGGCACATGACAGAAGGTGGGAACTATAAGGATCTGTGAATGTAAACACATAAAAGCACCCATCACCAAAGTAGCTCCTAGCTACCTTTCACCGTGATTCTTAGGTCTCTAATGTTCACATCAAGCTTTTACTCTGTGTCAGGCACTGTTCTAAGAGCTTTAACTACATTAACTAATTCGTTCTTGGTAACACCCATATGTGATCGATTCTATTATTCTAATTGCCAAGGTGAGGAAACTAAGGCACAGAAAGTTTACGTAAACTGTACAAGGAAATGCACTAAGCTGCTGTTCAAAGGCAGGGTCCTGGAGCAAACAGACACCCCCAGTAAGTGGCAGCCTCATCTGCATAACTTGTTTTCTCATGTGGCTGTCATGGTTCAGCAGTACCATGTCTAGTTGGTACTGCTAGCTCTTGTTGGAAATTTTTCCTAATTAATAATTTATTGAAAAACTTAACTTTGAATTCTCCACAACTTAAAAACTAGCCCCTTATTTTAAAACATTATCCAATGAACATAACAAAACGGAGATCTTCCAAATTTTGTGGAAGTCAGAAGCAATTATTTTAAGCTGACTACTCACACTTACGCAAAACTTCAGCTTATAATATTTATTCCAGACACTTTGCTACACTTTTGCCAGATCCCCTCTAATTTTGAAATCGCAAAGCCTTTGCTAAAGTAAGGCATTTATTCTCTTACACTCTAGTTAAGTTATTGGAACATGATGATGATGATGATGCCAAAAGCTGTGGATTCAATCCACTGCAGACCAGTTAGCTTTGTTTGCTTCATGTCTACAAACTCTAAGCCTGGATGGCATATTTTGAGTCCTATAAGGAATCAGGTAGGAGTGTGCAACACAACTAGAATAAATATGTCTGCTAGAGAAACAGGTCCACAAATAACACAGGGCCAGAAGCAGAACTATGAGACAAAAGCATCAATTTCATCATAAATAAAAGCTTTATGATCACTGGTATAGCATTTCTACGTCTCTGAGCGAGAAGCTTTTTCAATGCCAGATATTTTGCCAAATCTAACCTAAAGTCCTTCCTTCAAAAACAAAACAGGTGTAAGATTTGAAAAAAAAAAAAAAAACCAACTAAGATTTTTATCACACAAGCCCACCTTGACTGATCTGAAAACAGAACCTTCTTATATCTGACACCAATTCCGCTGACAATACAAAGCACATGTGATGATTTTAGAAACTGTCACAAAAATCACTAGCAGTGCAGGACAACAAACCATCAGAAAATTCCAATTGCATATATATATATATATATATATACACACACACACACACACATATGTATGTGTGTATATATATGTATACACACATACATATGTGTATATATATATATATCATAGATTCTTTAAAATTACTCTTAATTTTCAAAAAACCAAATAATATACAGTTATTTTAAACATAGTTTTTTTAAGTTAAATGAAGAAACTAACAAACATTAGTTCATACCACATTTTAAAACAACCCAGGGCCTATTCAAGGTAGTTTTACCACCTTCTATGAATAAAAATTTGAAAACAAAATTATATTTCTCAATTGTTATTTTAGAAAGAAACCCACTTGGGATCATCCATCTTTGAGTTTTCCTGCCCACAGTTGGAAAGAACTTTCCCAACATACAAACGCTGCAAAGCCCATGGGTTCCAACAATCACAAGGTAACTATGACAGCAAAGCCACATTTATGAGATCATAAAAACTATATGACATAATTTTTAAAAATTCACATAACATGAAATCAACCATTTTAAAGTGTACAATTCAGTGACATTTAGTATATTCACAATATCGTGCAACTTTCACCTCTACCTAGTTCCAAACCTTGTTAGTCACCCCAATATGAAACCTTGTACTCATTAAATAGTCACTACCATCCCCCTGCTCCAGGCTGGCCAACCACTAACAGGCCTTATGTCTCTATGGATTTACCTATTCTGGGTATGTGACCTTTTGTGTCTGCCTTCTTTTACTTAGCATGATGTTTTGAGGTTCTTCCATGTTGTAGCAAATATCAGTACTTCATTCCTTTTATGACTGAAAAATATCCCATTGTATGGATAGATCACATTTTGTTCATTCATCCATTGATGGACATTTGAGTTGTTTTCACCTTCTACCTACTGTGAATATTGCTGCGATGAACACTTGTGTACAAGTATTCGTTTGACTGTATATCTTCAATTATTTGCGGTATATATCTAGAAGCAGAATCGCTGGGTCATATGGTAATTCTATATTCAACTTTTTAAGGAATCGCCAAACTGTTGTTCACAGTGGCTACATCATTTTACATTCTCACCAGTGAAGCAGGAGAGTTCCAATTTTTCCACATCCTCACCAACACTTCTTTTCTGTTTGTTTGCTTTGATGATAGCCATCCTTGTAGGCATGAAGTAGTACCTCATTATGATTTTTTATTTGCATTTCCTTAATGACTAATGCATGTTGAACATCTTTTCAGAAGTGTGCTAGCCATTCTTATATCTTTTTTGGAGAAATGTCCAATCAAGCCCTTGCCCATATTTTAATTGGGTTGTCTTTTTGTTGTTGAGTTGTAAGAGTTTTTATACATTGTGGGCACTAGGGCCCTTATCAAATTAGCAAATGTCCTATCCAATTCTCTAGATTTTCTTGCCACTTTCTTAATAGTGTCCTTTGATGCAAAGAGCTTTAAATTTTGAGGGAGTCCAATTTAGCTCTTTTTTTTTTTCTTTTGCTGCTTATACATTTGGTGTCATTCCTAAGAATCCATTACCAAATCCAAGGTCATGAAGATTTACCCTTATGTTTTCTTCTAAGAGTTTTAGCTCTTACAATTAGGTCCTTGAGCCATTTTGAGTTACTTGTATTATATAGTGTGAGGTTGGGATCCAACTTCATTATTTTGCATGTCAATGTCCAGTTGTCCCAGCACCCTTTGCTGAAGAGATTGTCCTTTCAACCATTGTATAGTCTTTGCACCCTTGTCAAAACTCAAATAACTATAGATATACGGGTTTATTTCTGGATTTTCAGGTCCATTCCATTGATCTATATGTCTAGCCTTATGCCAGTACCACACTTTTGATTATTGTAGCTTTTCTAAAATTGGAAAGGGTGAAGAGCCTGGGTGGCTCAGTCAGTTGAGTGTCCAACTCTTGATTTCAGCTCAAGTCATGATCCCAGTCGTGGGACTGGATCTCAGTCGTGGGACTGAGCTCCACATTGGGCTCCATGCTAAGCATTGAGGCTACTTGGGATTCTCTGTGTCCCTCTGCCTCTCTCCCCTGCTCATGCTCTAAAATAAAAATAAACAAACAAATAAATAAATAAAATTGGAACGTATGATTCTTCCAACTTTATCTTTCTTTTGCAAGATTGTTTTGACTATTCAGAGTCCCTTGCAATTCCATATGAATTTTAGGATCGACTTTTTCATTTCTGCAAAAAAGGCCTCCAGGATTTTGGTAGAGATTACACTGAACCTGAAGATTACTTTGCGTAGTATTGCCACCTTTATAATATCAAGTCTTCCAATTCATGAAGATGGGATATCTTTCCGTTCAAAGACATAATTTTACCTTATATTAAAACGCCCTTGATAAGGTAATGCAATGATTTCCTTTAGTTGTCTCTATCTCTATGATAATCTACTAACACCCTAGAGTAATTTACAAATATGAAGTTTTTACACTTGCCACGGAGAACCCAATATTCATATTCCAGAGAAGGAATGTCAATTATTCAGGGTCTTATTGTTTGCTTTTGTCTACGGAAAAGGTCAGAACTCAAATATGTTCATTTCCCTTATTTAAAATTAATTTTCATCATCCTCAGTTCCTACTAGAGGAATTGATACAGGAACCTTGTATGTTCACCGATGAGAATAAGTTGTTTAACAGACTTCATAGAATGGTATCACAAATTTTCTTTCATATACTTCAAATCCCAAAAAATTGATTATGAAATATTAACTACTTTGCTAAAGAATGTGCTCAAACATCCTTGGTTATTTAGACCTAAAAATGTCAACTATACTTGGTAGGGAGAGGTGAAAGACTTTAAAAGTCTTTTCTCTAAAATTTCTTTGCTAAAGTCTAAGAGAGTATAATTGTTTGAAGTTACAAAAGGTAACGGGCTAGACAAAATCTGCTCTTTGCTCTTGTATCAAAATTATAACTGAAGATAACATAGTAACCCAGGAAAAATAACTGTGGCTTTTCCTAAAACCAGTAATTTCAAGGAAATTATATATCCCCCAAAAGTAAAAGTCACCTTAAAACCAGTAGATTATTTATCTGATGGGCAGAGATTGCTTCAGTTCCCATGTTTGGTGTCAACTTATCAATGCTTTAATTTATATGTCCTCTCAACACATGTGTCACATGGGACTAATAGTCCACACTGATCCAGTAATATCAAAAAGGGTTTTAAGAATCAAACTGCTGGGGTGCCTGGGTGGCTCAGTCGGTTAAGCGTCCAACTTCGGCTCAGGTCATGATCTCACGGTTCGTGGGTTCGACCCCCACGTCAGGCTCTGTGCTGACAGCTCAGAGCCCGGAGCCCACTTCAGATTCTGTGTCTCCCTCTCTCTCTCTGCTCCCCCCCCCCCCCACTCACGCTCTGTGTTTCTCTGTCAAGAATAAACAAACACTAAACAAAAATTAAAAAAAAAAAAAAGAAACTGCTTATAAATAACTTCAATCAGAAAATACTATCTGGTTTTGAAATAAACAACTAGCAACTCAATCCTGGGGAAAAGACATTCAATTCCATGTGTTTTGTCATCTATAATGAAACCAAAGGCAATAAAAATATCTTTTGGCAGGTGCTCAGGGTCAGTGCCTGGGCAGGGAATGTTAGCTAACGCAAAGTTAGAAAGTCTGATATTTGTTTTGTTTTTTAACCAGAAAGTTTAAGTTGAAGAGGTCAAGGAAAAAGGAGGCAAAGAAAAAAATAGACCTGGACAAGAAATGAGGGCAAAAAGATAATCAGATAAGATTCTGACACAGTGAGGTAGCAGACAGGCAACAGTCCAGGGAGGGGGAAAGCTGCCTAGGGGGTACAGAGAGTGAACTCCGTGCTGGCTGAGTCTGCTGCCAAGCATCCAAGGATCCCTTCAGCAGTTTCCAGCAAAGCTGGTCAGTGTAATATCCATGGTCAACTCCCTCTTCACGGGATGAGTGTTGCCATAAATTCTTCCATAACATGACAGGTGGGGGGCACCCTCTTCTTTGGTCCTGCCACTGCCTAATGAGGGCCCCCACAGTATCCCTTCCTCTAAGAGTGTTTTCAACAAGCTAACTGAGTAAGTACTTCTTCCTCCCCATTTCCTCAGCTCTGTTTACACTCAGTTAACCTGAACTGTGTGTCAAGATTCAGGAGACAGATGGGATAAAGGGGCAGTGCCCAAGGAGATGGGATAAAGGCCACATTCCCCTTGGTTGGTGATGGCACAGAGGGAAACAAACTCTACAAGGAATGAGGCTAGGTGACGAGGTGCTGTGTCCTGTTCTGTCACAGAGATACACATCCTAGACCTCTCAAATCTAGAACTTACAATTCCTGTTCTTGAGTAATTTACACTGTATAGATAATAACACATGTATGGTAAGCACTTGAGTCTGGGGGCGGGGAAGTGTTGCTTCCAGTTATCAGATGGTGTATCTCCAAGAGGTCATGGGTTTTTTTCACTTGACTCGTATCAGAAGAGCAGTCACAGGCTGCACAGCCAGTGCTTCAAGTCCTGCTGGAGCTCCTTACCCCAGAAGCCCCAGCAGAAGGGAGCCCAGATGGGCACTCAGGCAACACTTGCCGCAGGGCCGGCTGGGGTGAGGAAGGACCCCCCCACCCTCTCTCCGGGTGGTCAACGCTCAGCACTCTGAGGAACCTGACACAGCTGCTGTGATTTGGTCTCAATGTGGTAGTGGCTGTCTTGGTCCCTGACTGGACACCCTGAGCTCTTTCGCTGCTGAGCTTTGTCTTTCTTCTTTCTTTCTGTGAAAGGAGCTTTCAGTTCATCTTCAGGCCTGCCATTCTGTGCCCAGGAACTGAACTCCTGAGGCATCTGCCCTGGACTTGGCCAGCCGCTTCAGTTTTATTCTCTGCTCTCTTTGTGGTGGTCTTGGTGACAGGCTCCTAGAAACAAGCCCTGAACTGCAGGACAAATGCCTGATCTTCCAACACTGCTACATTGGAAAAGAGAAGCAGGTGCACACTGGGCTTTATAACACAGCTACAAGCTAACCATTCCTGATTTTAAAATAGCCCAAGCCTGGGGGGCATGTGGGTGGCTCAGCTGGTTGCATGTCTGACTCTTGATTTTGGCTCAGATCATGATCTCACAGTTCGTGGGTTCGAGCCCTGTATCAGGCTCTGCACTGACCATGAGGAGCCTGCTTGGGATTCTTTCTCTCCCTCTCTCTCTGCCCTGTCCCTCTCTCTCTCCCTCTCTCTGCCCCTGTCCCTCTCTCTCTTTCTCTCTCTGCCCCTGTCCCTCTCTCTCTTTCTCTCTCTGCCCCTGTCCCCCCACTCAAAATAAATAAACTTAAATAAATAAAATAAAATAAAATAAAATAAAATAATAATAAAATAACCCAGACCTGGACATATCTTACATGTCCATACATGAGGATGGGGAAACAAACCTTGCTATTCACACAACAGAATACTACTCAGCAATTAAAAAGAAAGAATCGGTTGCTGATATGCATACTATGGGTGAATCTCAAAATCATGTTAAGCAAAAGAAGCTAGACATAAAAGAGAATATATTATATGATTTTGTTCATATGGAGTTCTGGAAAAAGTGAAATTAATCTATGGTGGTAAAAAGCAGAATAAAGATTACCTTTGAATGGTGAAGACTGACAAGAAGGAAGCATGAGGGAAGTTTTCTGTAGTTAAAAAAAAAGATCTACATAGTGACTGGGGTGGTATTCACATGGGTATAAATATTTGTTAAAACTTATTGGACCATACATTTAAAATCTGCACATTGTGCTGTATGTCAATGATATCTCATTTTTTAGAAATAAAAAGGCTCAGGGGTGCCTGGGTGGCTCAGTTGGTTAAGCATCTGACTCTTGATTTCAACTCAGGTCATGATCTCACTGTTCATGGAATCGAGCCCTGTGTGGGACTTGCACTGAGTGTGGAGCCTGGGATTCCCTCTCTCCCTCTCTCTCTCTCTGCCCTTCCCCCATTTGCTTATGCACTCACATGCTCTCTCTCTCAAAATAAATATACATTTTAAAAAAACGTTTTAAAAAGGCTCAAAAGTCTTCATAAAAAGTGGCAAAAAGACAGTTTTCCATCATATTGCCCTTATGTGGCCGACCATATAAGGAGATAATTTGAGGTATGCAAATATACCTTAGACAAAACAAAGATACATCTCTTTAAAGTAATGTAGAAATTTATATCATTGTATACATTTAGCTCTTAAGACTGAATTATAGGGGCGCCTGGTTGGCTCAGTCAGTTAAGCATCTGACTCTTGATTTCAGCTCAGGTCATGATCTCACTATTTGTTAGATCAAGCCCCGAGCCGGGCTCCGCGCTGACAGTGTGGAGCCTGCTTGGGCTTTTCTCTCCTTCTCTCTCAAAATAAATGAACATTTTTAAAAAATACTGAATTACATAAAGAGTTCCCTCAAATTTCTCTCATTCTAACATCCAAGTTAAATATTTTAAGCATATTTTAAGAGCAGAAAGTATGCTTTAGAGGATGGAAAGGCTAATTTGATATTTTTTAATGTGTGAAAAAATTTCCTGATTATAAGAGCAACATGCATTTAATATAGGAAAACTGGAAAATACAAAATAGATAAGACTACAGGGGCAGAAAACTCACATAATCCAAATCATAAGCATAAAGAAGAAAATTAAAAGTCATCTAAAAAAATATCAACTATCCAGAGATAAGCACTGTCAACATGTTGATACATACAATTTTAACCAAACTGGGATCACAGTATACATATTACTTTTTTCCCCCCACTTAAATATATGGAATAGGCATTCTCCATCTCACTGAGCATTATTCCCATTTTTTATTACTACTGAAGTTAAATATTTTCATGTGATCACTGGCCATTCTTATTTCTCTGTGAGACAACTTGGCAATTTAAAAAATATTTTTTTCCTGATTATAGTATACTTACTGTAAAAATCTAGAAAATACAGAAGAGTATATGAATACAGGGGGAAACCCTCACACAATCCAAGTTATAAAAACAATTACTATTAATTTTTACTTTCCTTTGCATATACCTTCTTATAGAATTGATATTCTGGATAAATCTGTTTTGGAGTATATATTTTTTTCACTTAGCATCCCTAAAAACCACATAAACATTTTCCCTATGTCTTTAAAGTCTATTTTTGTTAGCTTCATTTTGTTCATAGAATTTTGTTAGCTTCATAGATGTACATAATTTAACAATTGCTCAGTGTCAGGCACTTGAACATGTTCATTTTGGTTTACTGTTTACTTACTTTATAATGTGGAGATGAATATCTCTATATAAATTAGTGTCTTAACCTATGATTATTTCTTTGAGATAGATTATTTTTAACTCCCTGGGTTAAAAAGTATGAATATTTATTTTATTTATTTTGAAAGAGAGAGTGCGTGTGTGAGCGGGAGAGAGAGAGGCAGAGAGAGAGAATCCCAAGCAGACTCTGCACTGTCAGTGCAGAGCCCAATGGGGGGGCTTGAACCCATGAACCATGGGTTCATGACCTGACCAAAATCAAAAGCTGGACGCTTAACCAACTGAGCCAACCAGGCACCCCTGGAGATGGGTTTTCTACGTTGGAGGTAGGATCCGCAGGTCTTCTGGTAGACTGAACGTGCAGGACAGAGTTGTCAAGGATGACTTCCAGGTTTAGGACTTCAACAACTAAGTTCTTGAAAGTACCATTTTACCAAGATGGGGAAGACCAGAGATCAGCAAGTTGTCAAAAAATACCAAATACGAAAGCAGTGCTTTTGCTCTGGACTAATTTTTCATTTAAATTCTAGATCCTATAATATGCTGCAAACACCAAGGGCAATCACATAATTTCTCTCTCCTCTTCCCTACCAAGTAACAATCTTCCTCAGGCACAAATGGTTATGCATTTTTAATACTGTGCAATCAATGCCTCAGAAGTCATTAGACACAATTAGGCTCTCAGTGCTTTTAATGAGGTCCACCTATAAATGACAGCCAAACATCAACTCTAGAAACCTAGATCCATTATTCAGTAAAACTAAGGAAACAAGAATCCTAACAAAATGTACAATGTCTTGTGACTACTTTTCACATGAGAATTATTTTGATCAACTCTTGACTGGTATAAGTAACACCCAAAATTCAGTGCACCATAAAAGAGATTTCAGAACTCTTTACATGTCCCATCTGTGTGTGTGTGTGTGTGTGTGTGTGTGTGTGTGTGTGTGATTTTCTAGTATCCTGGAAATGAGATCTCACCTCACCCTGCATCTGTCCAGCTGTGCTTCCCAAAGTACATAATGGAGCTTCAGCTACCCACTAACTATGCAGTTGAAGGACTTCCTATAAAAGATTACCCACCACTAAGGGCAAGGGCAAGAACATCCCCTGGGGAGGCCACCATGAAAAATTAATATAACTTATCTATGGTCTTTGTGAATCAAACACAAACATGAGGAATTACATTCTTCAGTCTCCAAACAGACTCTGTTCAGAACAAAGCTTCTCTAGGAACAGTATGTGGAAAGCCATAGAAAAAAAGTCTTAGGTGGGAAAAGGGTAAGGAGAGGGGTAAAGGGGCAAACTTTACTCTTCACACTTGCATATTTTTGGCTATTAAAAGTTTGGCTATGTGCTACTCACACAATTCTTAAAAAGAAAAAAAGGGAAAGGTTATTACACAAAACCTCCACTTCCCAAATTTTTGTAGTAGAAAAGAGTTTCTCCAAAGTAATGAGAAACCTGTACTTGCTTCATGTTACAATTACTGAATAAGTAATGCTTATTACATAATTACTTAAAAAGGATTACAGTTGTTGATCAAATAAATGAATTCAAAAACTTCTATGTGGCACTTACAAGGCACCAAGCACCATGCCATCCTAGACTACCTCCCACTTTCAGACCACTTGCTTCCCTTGCTGACTTCCTCTGTTCCAATAGCCTCAAGTCCCACCTTACATGCCAAGAATTCTCAAAGCCAGTTTTCTCTCAACCACAGAGCTGGCTGCCTACCAGATATCTGCTCTTGGATGGCCCACTGCCTCACAAGCTCACCATGTCCCAAACCAGAATCATCATCTCCTTCAAGACCTGATCCATTTCCTTTATTTCATGTTTGATTGCAACTTTAGAGCCACTCACTCATGAACCTGAAATCTCCATGATGGTAGTGACGTTTTACCCAGTGCTATCATCCCTTCTGCCTAGAACAGTGACCGGCACACAATAGATGATAAATATTTGTTAAATGAATAAATGGTTAAAATTTTATGCTATAATATTAATTACAAACTTAGAAAACTAAAAAGATCTTGGGATGTTTCCCTCCCCAATGCCAAAGTTTACTGGAAAGGTGACACAATGGAGGTCCACAGACAGAAACTAGACTGCAAAAGACAATGTACAGCTGGCCAGAATGTTACCTGGAAAAAAACAACCAGCCAACCAACCAACCTGTACTTCCAGAGAGGGCCCAAAAGTTCCCCATAAGGTAACTACCACTCCTATAACAGATAAGTTGCTACATTTATATTATATGCCCTTGACCCCCTAGTCTATAGTTAAACATCTCCATCACCAGAGGTGTTGGGCACAGGCTGAGGGCATTTTTGCACTGTAAGGGTGACTATCCTTAACTATCTTTAAAGCCCCTTTGAATTTTGGGACTCTATAATTTTGTTTATTTAACTATATGTACTTTGTAATTATTTAACATTAAGGTGTTAAATCGAATAGATACAAATATTTGGAAAATTTTAAGAAGAAATCAATTAGTTAGCATGTTCATTTTTTAGATATGCTAAAAAATGGAACCTAACAAATGTTCTTGAATGTATAACCATTTTTGATCATCACCAGGCCACTGGTGAATAATTTAGTTTCAGTTGTGTTGTTTAATGTAACTGTGCTTCCGATTTAAAGTTCATGACTGAGTGGCTCCAAAGTCACAGTCAAACAGAGAGGAAATAAAGGATCTCCTTGTTTTATTTCAAATTTGAATTTAAAGGGCTGGTTACATCATTGCACTGTTACAGATCAGAGTGTCCCTCAGTACATATCATTTTATTAATGAAGTTATCTGTCTTCTTTCAGGTAATATATCAAGGATGAGATTTTGTTGTACCAATAAATGTACTGGATATATCTACAAAACATCCAAAATTTTGCATTTTCCTTCCCACAGTTTTAACAATGTTATTTAGTACTGTCACATTGTTGACATGATCCAGGGTACTGGTGAAAGCTTTTTGTCCCCTAAATTGCAAATGCCATAGGGCAATGACCCTGTCTCACCTGTTCACTGCTATATTTCTGGTGCCTAGTATGTCTGACAAATACTAGGTGGTCAATGAAAGTTTGCTGAATCAAATAAATAACAAAATTTCATTATGCACATATTCACCTCTATCCTAGTTGTAATTTCAGCAAAAAGAACATCTGTAGACTAACAACTAGTAATAAGAAGTCTAAATACATTTTGAGCAAAGGCAACATTTGAATAAGAGGGTTTCAAGATGACTGATTTGAAAGAAAAGTACTCATATGTTTGACAAAGTTCTGCTATGGTTGTTGGAAAATTTGATAAATCTGTGGACACAACTTTGAATGTTATTAAGCTACTAAAACCCCACAGCCTTCCTTTAAAAAGACTGTGAAATCTAAAAAGAAGTAAAGGATAAAAACAGTTTGCTTTGTTGAATGGTTATGTACCAGGTACTGTGCTTGGCACCTTACACGCTTATTTCTTCTAATCCTCACAAATACCCTATGAAACAGATGTTTCATCTCCATGTTACTGATAAGCAATCAGACACAGAGAGGCAAAGGGACCTGCCTCAGGCTACACAGTGGCAAGGCAAGGATTTCAACCCAGAGTATTGTTCTTAACCACTTGGCTATGCTAACAGAGTCAAAATTTCTTATTAATCAGATAAGAATCCTCTGAGTGGGATTCTCCTAATTTAACATCTAGTTATAGTACTCAACTTTCATGACATATTTGGAAAATGCTGTCTTTACTATTTAGGAGTCATAATTATCTAAACATATTAATCAACAGTGCTTAAGTGATCAACTCATTGAGACTAGCAATACTTGGGTTTTTGGTTTGTTTTGACAGAGCCAGACTCAAACTGTTTCATATACAGTATTTGGAATGAAAACTTAATTACATTTGCCTAGTTAAATTGTGGACATACCATAAAAGCTTCAATTATGCACCAGCATAGGTTCAGAATATTTAGTAAAGAACAAATTGGAGATTAACATTAAATTCACCCAGAAAAATCCACTGCTTAGTGCTGGAAATGTTGTGCTTCTTGATCTGGTGCTGGTTATACAGATCCATTCAGCTTGTGAAAAGTCACGAGCCTCTACACTTATGCTCATTTCCCCCTATGTATATTACTTCAACAAAAAGGTGGCAAAAAATATTCATCTGTTAGGTTACAAACTGAAATATCACAGATGAAATGATACGATATCTGGAATTTGGTTTAAAAGACTAGAAGATGGGGGGGGTGGGCAGAAGACCATGTGTGGTGGTAGGAAGGATAAAGAAGAGTAGAAAATAAATGAAACTAGATCATAAAGATGTCGATATTGTCAAGATTATGTGATGGGTTCATGGAGGTTTATTAATACATTTTTGAAAATTATTATAATGAAGAAAATTGTTAAAGGGAAGGCATGATTATTACTGCAACTGAGCTTGCACGTGAGCAGCCGAAAGAACAACAAAAGATCTAGTCGACCATGGAAAACCATCATCATGGAAAGGGAGGAAATTAATGCATAAACTACAAGAGCAACATGTCAACCTGTCCCTCAGATGCTCAAATGATGAATTTGGGGCTCACGGGCTTTGAGAGTGCAGGGGGAGGGGTTTTTTTGATATTCAGTGGGGAGAATACTTTCCAGGGTGTGGCCACACCTACTATATTCAAAACAAAAGGAAAAGATGGTCTACAGGTCTACACAAGCAAAATTTAAGGGACTATATAACTCTGTGAATGTGTGTGCACACATGCAGGTTGTGATAATTCCAACAATCAAGCTATAAATTGCCATGACTAGGGCACTGGGTGGAATGCACTTTGAAAGTGACTCTGATATCCTCTCCCCTCAAGAACACTACATCCGAAAGGCCTGCTCATAAAAAGAGAACACTAGTCAATTTCTAAGCACAACCTTTGAGCTCAGAAGGTGCTTAACCTACAGAATGATTCAAAGCAAAACTTCTCTTTTAAGACCTTTAGCAGAATACTTGTTCTATTAATCCTACAGCTTTGAGGAAATAAGAGCCTATCTCACCAAGAGGTAGGGAATCCCTAATACAGAGACAACACTCTATTAAGCAGATCACATTGAGCTCTACAAAATAAGTGTAAATGCCTTTGTCGTCAAATTTTGGCATAATAATCATCCCTTAAAACACCCTAAAAAAGTCCTGGACATAGTGTTATCTGCTTTGTACAAAAGCACCTGTCTCCTAAGCTAAAAGATTGAAAGCTTGCAGAAAAGTGGGATCAGATGCTCATGACCTCCCCAACCTGAGTTCTACAAAACTCACTTGCTAATCTATTACTGAAAGGCTGGCAGCTGCAGGAGTATCTTTCAGTTGAGGAATGTAATTTCAACAATGCATCCATTTTCCCCAAATTCCAACTGAGTAAAAAAAAAAAAAAAAAAAAAATTGGATGCTCCATAGCATTTCTTATAAAAGAATTTTATCAGTAACACTATACTTTCTAACCAATGTTTTTAAAAACTGTCTCTTTAGTTCCTCTTTGGGTAACTTTCTGGTATACAAAAGTATGCTAGATTAATAATAAAAAAATAAGTGTTCAGTATAGCTGGTCACATTATCAAACGTCCACATAACGAGAAACCTGAAAAGATACTAAATATGTTGGATAAGAGCTTGCCGGGCTGGACAAAAGGGTCCAATTAAATATGCATGGAGAGATACACAACCATTTGGAAGATGGTAGAAATAGCACCACTCTTGTTTTCCTCATTTACTTAGTGTGGAAGGAGATGAACCTCTGGGAATGGAGTCAAGCACCTCATCAGATAGTATCTGTTGGGGGCTCTGACGGGTACGGTTATCCAGACACCAAAGGATTTGTTTTCATGAACAACTCTAAAAACTGTGCCTCCCTACTCAAGCATGACTGGATAGACCCACAGCATCAGCATCACCTTGGAACTGATTAGAAAACTGGAATCTCACATTGCACACAGACCTACTGAACCAGAATCTTCATTTTAACCAAATTCCCAGATAATCTGTAGGCACACCACAGTTTGAAAAACATGGGATTAGGGGATTACTGTCAATTTGAAGGGAGGCTTCCACAGAGCTTTTTGTGGGCCACCCTTGTTCCTCATTTTTACTGAGGACTCACATGAGGATATTGAAGAGCCCTCATCAAATCCCAAGTGACACTAATCTAGAAGAAAACACTCAACAGTACAAGCACCTCTTAGAAGAAACTAGGCTTAACAGCAGATCACATGAAAAGATATAAGCAACTAGGGATTTGCTAAGGAGGGGGGAAAGTAATGCCCACTTGAATGTATGACTGCAAATCAGACCACTTATGGAGAATTGGGTGCCAATCCGGCCACATGTTATAACAGAATGACTGACAGCCAACGGCAGCCACAGACAATGGTGAGAAACTGATTAAGAAGGAGAAGGCTCTGGAAATTCTTTCATGAGGAACGGCTGGACTGGAGGATATTAAACCTGAAGATGAGGTGACTAAGTTGGGACATCATGGTTGTATTCATATATTTGAAAGACTGTCTCAAGATAATTTCATTCTACAAATGTGTTTTTGAGCACCTCCTAAGTGCCAGGAGCTGTGCCAAGAGCTAAGGACGCAGAAAGCAAAAACCAGAACAGATCTCTGATTTTCTCAAGTTTCCTGACCAGGGGAATAAACATGACTGTTGCTCCAGAAAGCAGAATTACGGTCCATGGAAGGCGAGTGGAAGGACAACAGCACCATACAAAGAAGCCCTTCTGGCCAGAGGGCCCCAGGTTAAAAAGGAGTGGACACACAGAAGTGGCCAGGCTCCCCAGGGCTGAACAGAATGGGTTAGGAAGGGGATGATCACCTTCCAGGGAAGAGCCCAGGGGACTGCCAGGCCAATGCTAATATTTCAGGGATGCAGGATAACTTGGACCAATACTATTAACCAAATACAAGATTTGTTCCAAATTATACTGCATTCAATTTAGCCAAAAACAAATTACTTTTTAAAGCTTAATCACAACTTAAGAGTTTCAGTTAAACTTTGTATGTAAATGTCAATGTCTAATTTCTCTTTTAGTAATAATTTTTAAAACTAGGATTCAATAACATTTATAGCAGCACTATCAATAATAGCCAAAGTATGGAAAGAGCCCAAATCTCCATTGACAGATGAATGGATAAAGAAGATATGGTATACATATAAAGTGGAGTATTACTCGGCAATCAAAAAGAACGAAATCTTGCCACTTGCAACTACGTGGATGGAACTAGAGGGTATTATGCTAAGCGAAATTAGTCAGAGAAAGACAAATATCATAGGACTGCATTCATATGAGGACTTTAAGACACAGAACAGATAAACACAAGGGAAGGGAAGCAAAAATAATATAAAAACAGGTAGGGGTACAAAATATAAGAGACTCTTAAATATGGAGAACAAACAGAGGGTTACTTGAGGGGTTGTGGGAGGGGAGATGGGCTAAACGGGTAAGGGGCATTAAGGAACCTATTCCTGAAATCACTGTTGCACTATATGCTAACTAACTTGGATGTAAATTAAAAAAATAAAATAAAATAAAAAACTAGGATTTAATAAAAATCCACATTAACATTTTAAGTGACAACCCTGCTTAATGACTCACTTTAATTGTTATCTTGCTTCTCTCAATAACCCCTAAAACTACCATATTTATGTTCTTTGATATACCTTCAGAGTTGCTCATCTCACTTCTAAGAAATTATCCTAAAAAAATAACAATTCCTTTCCCTCTGCCAGAAAGAACAAACGAGGGAGGGATGGGCAACTAGTGTACAAAGACGCAAATAAATAATGTTTATAAAGAAAAGTAATAAATAAACCACTTCAATGTCCAACAAAACTGCCAATCTGTTTCATGACATGAAGCAAGGTAAATAAGTAATAATATTCAACAAGTAGGAGAATGCTTAAGGTAAAGTGATAAATTATTAATTATGAAGGTTAGATAGCAACATGGAAACACATTCATAAAGACAAGAACACAATATAAACTGGTACATTTCCAGCTATATAAAATTCATGCATGCATGCAACCAAAAGTAGGAAAAAAACTTTAAAAGTTTACTTTCTAGGGTGTTAGGATTCTTTTTTATTTAAAATTTCTACTTCACTGTTGACTATTCAAAAAATACTTTCACAATGAATGCATGAGGAGCTAAAATAATTTTAACTCCTAAGTGTAATAATTTGTACATTAGCAAGAAATAAAATAACAAAGGTGACACACAGTTTGTGTTGAATTGGTTCTTTGTCTTTTATAAAGCTATTTAAGTTCATAAACAAAGTAAAAGATAATGAGATTCATGTTATGAAAAGTGCTTAACATTTGTGAAAAGTAAAAAGGACTTTGTACAGCAGCCGCCCGTGAACTTTGGGTAAAAGCAAAACTAAATTTCTGGATTCTATTTTGCTTTTCACCTTATTTGATCTCACTTAACATCATTCATGCCAAGTTGGGTTTTTTTCCTCCTCTTTCCCCGTCTCTTCAAGTTCACAGATGTGAAGGAAAAAAAAATATACAGCCCTTCTTTTACAGTCCTTCCCTGTTCTCCCAGCAATGCCATCAACTGTGGATTTCTGTGGCTGCAGACAGAATCAGATGTGAGGGATATCTGGCTACCATCTGTCACCACAGAGATCACCAGGACTGGGCTGACTTAGGGCCAAGAGATTTGGGTTCAAATTTTCCACATATATAACAGAAATACTACTATTCACCCCAAAAGGTGATTGTACCAGGAGAAAGTCCCTAGCACATGGTGATGCTCAAGAAATGCCTACCTCGTACTTTTTTCCCCACCTTCCACTATATACATATAGACCACAGACTGTCAGTCCCTAAACCCTTGGGGCCCTGTGAACTGGGGGAGACGTCCTAGGCAGATCCGTATTTAAAAAAAATTTTTTAATGTTTACTTAAGTTTGAGAGAGAGAGAGAGAGAGACAGACAGACAGACAGACAGACAGACAGTGTGAGCAGGGGAGGGGCAGAGAGAGGGAGACACAGAATCCGAAGCAGGCTCCAGGTTCTGAGCTGTCAGCACAGAGCCCGATGCAAGGCTCAAACTCATGAACTGAGAGATCATGACCCAAGCCAAAGTCGGACGCTTAACCAACTAAGCCACCCAGGCACCCCAAAGCAGACCCGTATTTTAATTCCTCAGTCCAAGCATAGTTAATGAGTCCAGTTTTATCCCAAGTTAATAACGGTATCCAAGTCACCAATATCTTGGGGGCTGGGGGAAAGAGCAGCCTCCCAAAGACCCATCCTTCCAACTGTGCCACTGTTTCAAGTGCGGAGTTGGGCAACAGGGCACAAAAACTTAATCTCCAATACCAAAAGAGCTATTTTAACCTCTGAAAGAGTGGGAAAGAGTGTGGAGTAACCAACACCCACCCCCATCCTCCTGCCTTTCTCTCTCCCCCCCAACTCCCAGGAAATGAGGACACTGAGGTCCCTAGAGAGTGTGTACGGCAAAGCCAGGACTGAGTACAGCTATCTGCCTGCCAGTCTAACTTTAACTACCACCGCCACCCCTCTCTCCCATTTGATCCATGCTACAAGCTGCCCAAAGGCAAATCAAAAGTTTAGCCCAGCCCACCATGATGGCATTAGAATTTTATTGGCTTAAGATGGTCATGTGGGGTCTGGAGGGGCACCAGAGAACAACTTAAGTCTAAAGAACTCTTAGAGGTTTAGTCTCTTTTTATTGGATCTAGAGACCTAGAAGGACCTCAGTTCTACTGTAAGTACCCACCACGTGCAGGGCACTCTTCTAGTGCCCTGGTGAGTTGCAAAGAACAATCTAATTCTTTCTTTTCAAAAAATATATATATATATATATATTTTTAATGTTTTTTTATTTTTGAGACAGAGAGAGACAGAGCATGAATGGGGGAGGGTGAGAGAGAGAGGGAGACACAGAATCTGAAACAGGCTCCACGCTCTGAGCTGTCAGCACAGAGCCTGACACAGGGCTCAAACTCACAGACCACAAGATCATGACCTGAGCCGAAGTCGGATGCTTAACCGACTGAACCACCCAGGCACCCCTCAAAATTTATATATTTTTAAAGTTTATTTATTTAGAGAGAGAGCACATACTCACATGAGCGGGGGAGGAGCAGAGAAAGGAAGAGAGGGAATCCCAAGCAGGCTCTGTGCTGGCAGCACGGAGACTGACGCGGGGCTCGAACCCACGAACTGCGAGATCATGACCTGAGCTGAAATCAAGAGCCGGATGCCTAACTGGCTGAGCCACCCAGGAACCCCTCAAAATTTACACTTTAAGAAAATCAGAGAGCTAACTACGAAACACAAGAGAAGGGCATTGTACATAGAGCTTTACCCAGCAAAAAGGTGCTAAAGAAGCAGTATAATCGTGTATTAAGAGTTCAAGGTCTGGATCACACTGAAAAGTGAAAATTGGGTAAGTCTCAACCTGTCTAAGTCTCAGTTTCTTCACCATCAAAATGAGGTCAATAACAGCATCCAGTATTAGAGGTATCTTTATTAACCAGCACTGCTGTATTAAACTAAATGATATGCATAACAGTCCTTGGCACAGCGGCCGTCATGCTATGAGGGCTCAGTCAATGCTAGCTTTTATTATCAGACCCAAATGAAGTTGCTTACCTCTTCTGTGGCTAGCAATCAACCTCTATGGCCTTACTGGCATTGCACCAGCACCCCAGGACTTAAAAGCCTGTGTTTTCTTTAAGGAGAAACATATTATAATATTACCAAATATAACAAAGTACTTTTAAGACCCTGAGATAAAAGGAGTCCATTAAATAGACATTTTAGAACCTCACTCAGAGGCGGGTTTCAGCTGAGAGTAAATTTAACAAGAGATTGAGCCACCTGAAAAAGTTAACAAAACCTTGGGATGATCTATGAGAATCGCAGTATGTAGAATAAGGAACATCTGAAAACACCAGCTATCCATCCTCTAGAACAAAGGGCCTGAGGGATGAAAGCGATGATAGCTGCCTTCACGTACTTGAAGGGTGGTATACGTTGTATATGGTGGGGGAAACTAAGTAAATTAAATGGGTCAAAGGTCACAAGACAGATTACAGCTTCCTGTGAGGAAGAATGTTCTTGGGCTAACAGAGAGGTCCCCTCACATGAGAAGGGGAGTTGGTGTCTCACCAGTGAGCATACTGGAAAACCCTATGTCACTTCCTATCTGAGAGTCTGCAATCCTAATGTCTTGTTTGGACACCAGAAGTAAACGTAAGCAGAATCAATAGAGAGTGGCTCATGCGTGAGCACTGCTCACCCTAATAACAAGAAACGCCTGAGAAAGTAAGATGGGGGCTCAAAGTCAGGCCACTGTTCTATATACTCAGGCAGTCTCATTTTATTTGAGAGATATCTATAGTTAAAACAAATAACAACCTCAGTGTTTTTTCCCTAAAAAATAATCAGCTCCACACTATACCAAAAAGGCACAAGGACAAACTGTAGCATTATTTTGAGTAATCAAACTAAGTGTTGCACTTAGTAAAAGGTGTCTCTGATTTTTACTCAGTCAGGCTCAGAACACTGAACACTGAAAAAAGCAAGAAAGTTTCTAAAACTCAAGCCACTGGGAAAAAGGGATTCAATATTTTATTTTCTTTGTTCCACCTGCAAAAAAAAAAAAAAAAAAAAAAAAAAAAAAAAAAAAAAAGGATAAAGTGGGTTTGGAACCTAGAGAAGACAGAAAGAACTCAAAAGGGTAGAAGAAGTCTGGAACCACAGAAGACCCCAAATAGTCAAACAATCCTGAAAAAGAGAAACAAAACTGGAGGCATCATGATTCTGGATTTCAAGCTGTATTACAAAGCTGTAATCATCAAGACAGTATGGTACTGGCACAAAAAGACACACAAATCAATGGAACAGAACAGAAAACCCAGAAATGGGCTCATAACTACATGGTCAACTTATCTTTGACAAAGCAGGAAAGAATATCCATTTGTTATCCAACAAATGGTGTTGGGAAAACTGGACAGCAACATGCAGAAGAATGAAACTGGACCACTTTCTTACACCATACACACAAAAATAAATTCATAATGAATGAAAGACCTAAATGTGAGACAGGAAACCATCAAAGTCCTAGAGAAGAACACAGGCAGCAACCTCTCTGACCTCAGTGGGAGCAACTTCTTACTAGATAGGTCACCAGAGGCAAGGGAAACAAAAGCAATCGTCAACTATTGGGACTTCAAGATAAAAAGCTTCTGCACAGTGAAGGAAACAATCAACAAAACTAAAAGACAGCCTACAGAATGGGAGAATATATTTGCAAATGACATATCTGATAAAACGTTAGTATCCAAAATCTATAAAGAACTTCTCAAACTCAACACCCAAAAAACAATCCAGTTACAAAATGGGCAGAAGACGTGAATAGACACTTTTCCAAAGAAGACATCCAGATGGCTGACACATGAAAAGATGCTCAACATCACTCATAATCAAGGAAATACAAGTCAAAACCACAATGGGATACCATGTCACACCTGTCAGAATGGCTAAAATTAACAACACAAGAAACAACAGGTGTTCGCAAGGATGTGGAGAAAGGAGAACCGTCTTGCACTGTTGGTGGGAACACAAACTCGTGCGGCCACTCTGGAGAACAGTATGGAGGTTCCTCAAAAAACTAAAAATAGAACTACCATATGATCCAGCAATTGCACTGTTAGGTATTTACCCAAAGGACACAAAAATATAGATTTGAAGGGGTACATGCATCCCAATGTTTATAGCAGCATTATCAACAAAAGCCAAACTATGGAGAGAGCCCAAATGTCCATCAACTGATAAATGGATAAAGATGACGTGTGGTGTGTGTGTGTGTGTGTGTGTGTGTGTGTGTGTGTGTGTGTGTGTACACATACAAAGAATATTACTTAGTCACCAAAAAGGATGAAATCTTGCCTTTTGCAACTACATGGATGGAGCTAGAATGTATTATGCTAAGTGAAGTAAGTCAATCAAAGACAAATACCATGTGATTTCACTCATGTGGAATTTAAGAAATTAAACAGATGAACATATGGGAAGTGAGGAGGAGAGGAGAGGAGAGGAGAAGAGGAGGAGAGGAGGAAGGGAGGAGAGAGAGAAATAAACCACAAGAGACTCTTAATAGAGAACAAACTGAGGGCTGATGGAGGGAGGTGGGTAGGAGATGGGCTAGATGGATGATGGGCATTAAAAAGGGCACTGGTGATGAGCACTGGGTGTTGAATGTAAGTGATGAATCACTGAATTCTACTCCTGAAACCAATATTGCACTGTATGTTAAACTTTTAAAATTTAAACTTTAAAAAAAGGGGTAGAAGAAGACATTTGAAGGAGAAGAGAGCTTAGTGGCCTTGGCCACCTTGCTGAAAGTGCAGGGTTGTGACTTGCATGCCTAAGAGGATACTGTGCTGTCTCTAGTTTTTCACTCACAGTGAGCCGGTTAGCAGGAGGCAGGGTATAAAGGCAGAAGCTGGTCTTTCGTTCACCCTGTTTGCTGCCTTCAAAGGCTATCACAATTCAGTCCAGGAGAACTTTAGTGCTCATCAACACAGAGGCAACTGTAACGGCGAACCCACAACTGTGGAATCACAAAATACGAGGCACATAGAACACATTTTTGAAGCGGGAACAAGGGTGTGGAGAACGAAATTACCAGGCATGGCAGGTCTTTGGAAGCTCTTCTGAAGCCAATTCATATTCTTAAATTCTCAGATTTCTTCTCCTTTCAGAAGATGGAGACAATTACTAATTCTTTTGAGGTAATTCCTTCTGTTCACAGAAGACATTATACCAGAATCCCGGTCCTCAGACCAAGTGAGAAATGACTGCTCTACTAAAGGACATACAATCAGGTGTAGATACCTTCATTACAAAGTGTGGCTTTCACCTAAACTACAGAAAGCAATCTTTGTCCTAGATCACAGGGCCTTTCGTTGTAATCCTATCCTTCAAGCACGATTAGACTGGAGAGACAAATAAGTAAGCAGGGTGCTAAGTGCTATCATATCCACTTCATGCTCCAGGAGAAATGAAAAAGGAGAAGGGGCACCTAACCCAGCCTGAGGGGTCGGGAAGGCTTCCTGGAGGAGAGGGCGGCTGAGATGAGGCTGGAAAGGCAAGTAGACATTGGCATGATGAAAGTGGGGAGGACTCTTTTGTTCAAAGAGGCACAGAGAGAACCCAGGAGGACCAAGGCCAGAAGGCTGGGGGAATACTATCATTTCAGGGCCTGGCTGAGAAGTTGGGAGACAGCAAAGGGGCCACAGGATGAGGAACCAGAGAGACAAGGGACTAAGTGAGAACATTCCAAGGCAGGAACAGCTCACAGTGTTACTGGATGCAAATCAAGCCTTCGAGAGCTAAAGACTCAGACTTGGCTAACCACAAAGGGCTGCACCCTTTCCCCAAGACATCTCAGGAAAGCGGCAGTGACAGAGGCCAGAGCGCAAAGGGCTGAGGAAGTAGATACTGTGGATAAGGCTACTCACAGGAAGTTTGGCTAAGAACAGGGAGTGAGCTAACAGGAAATACAGGATCCAATTTTCTTTACCAGCCTGAACCTCTGCCTGGAGCTCCAGACCCACTTCTACTCAATTCCTCCTTTTCCCACCCCCACTGCGTCCAATATATATCATGGCCTCCCCTCCACTCATTCTCCACAACAGCCAGAGTAGTCCATTTTTTTTTAACGTTTTTATTTTTGAGAGAGAGAGAGAGAGAGAGAGAGAGGGACTGAGAGAGAGAGAGCCTGCACACACGCATGAGCAGGGGAGGGGCAGAGAGAGGGAGACAGAGATCTGAAGCAGGATCCATGCTATGACTGCAGAGCCTGATGCGGGGCTCGAACCCATGACCGCGAGATCATGATCTGAACCAAAACCAAGAGTCAACTGCTTAACTGACTGAGTCACCCAGGCGCCCCTCAGAGTTGTCTTTTTTAAACTATAAACTGGACCACCCTTTACCCTCCACTCAAAACGTACAATGGTTTCCCACTGTCCTTTGAATAAAATCTTAGCTCCTTGCCATGGCCTTACACCCTTGTGTGATCTGGGCCCTGCCTCCCTCTCGAGCATCTTCTCATGCACCTCCCCCTGCCGCTCCCGTGACCAACCCAGTCCCCTTTCAGTACCCAAACCCTCTAAGCACAGTTCAACCTCAGGGTCCTTGCCTCTGCCTGGAATGCTCCTGTCCTGCCTGGCCTCCTCCAACTGAAGCAGCCAAAAGGTGAGTCACTCATAAAAGGTGCAGCCACCATGGAGGTCCTCCTCTACCCTGTGCCCAGGGGTTCACCTCCAACCAACCTCAGAGCCAGTTCTTCCAGCTCTCTGGGTGGGGTACTTCCTGGCTCCCCCTCCAGGGGCTTTGATGTCAGAAGACTCAAGTCCTAGCTCATTTCTCTGCTGATTTGTTGTGTGGCTTTTGTCAAGGCCACATCTCATCAGTGTTCTCATCTTGGGAAAGGTAAACAGTGTCTGCCTCCCCAGCTTTTAGAAGGTGTGTAAATACCCCAGTTCTCATCCACCTGTCTCCCCTGAGCTGGAGGGCTTCTCTCCCACCATTGCAATGCTTGCCTTCACCAGGAACCAGCCCCAGGCCCCTTGGCCTTCCCATGCCCTGTCTGCCAAGGCAGGAGTGGCCTGTCTGTCCTGTCGTAGGGATGCACAGGGCCAGCCCGATGCTTCTCAGAGCCCCTGCCACCATTCTGCGCACATGAAAACCTACATGCCCCAAATTTGCCTCCCACCCAGTAAATGCCTCCCTCAGCCATCTCTCTTTTGGCCTTGGTCACCAGCTCCCATCCTAAGCCTGGTGCATTAAAGCCTCCCAGACAGTCATCCATACTTTCTCTTCCCCCACTCCACTGGCAGGACATGGACACCCAGAGCAATCTTGGCAACAACGGTTTGAAGACGGCAGCACATCCATCAGTCTGGGCCCCTTTCACCCCCACAGGTGACTGGATTTGAAATGGGCATGAACATGTCTACTGTTTTAAGCCACTGAGATTTCGGCGGGGTTCATCTGTTACAGGAGCTAGCATGTCTCTACATAATACAGGCTGAATTTAGACAGAGAGAAGGTGGAGAGCCCTAGTGGTAAAGAGCATTTATACAAAAGCCTGGAGCTAGGGTTATTCATGGCCTCATGACACCAGCTCCATTTATATACTACTTATCCTCTTCAAAGTACTTTAAAGTATGTTTTCTCCTCTGACACAACCATCACCACCATCCTTCATTATTGTTGTTATAATTAACAGTTTACAAATGAAGAAACAGACCCAGAGAAGTTAAGCTATGTCCAAGGCCCATAGCTAGTAAATGGAGGGGCCGAGATCGGACCACAGGACTGCTGGCTCTGAGTCTGATGGCATCCTCCCTACAACGCCCAGTCTCTCTAGGCCACACTCCAGCGCTACAGCAGACGCTCTTGGCTGAAGTTCAAGTTCAAGGGTGCTGGAATGAAACAGAAAAGATAGGTAGCCTGGCAGAACTAGTTAAAGGGAGACTGTGGAAGACTGTACAAACATCAGACTGCGGAGCAAAACTTACATTCAACAGACAATGGGGAGTGATAACCAGGCTCCACTTCAAGCCCCGCAGCAATAAGGTTATACCTTCACTCCTGTCTCAGAGACCTTACTGCACCAGCTCACCCTGGCTATCAGTTGCTGCCGAAGGTTCATTTCACAAAGAAAATAGAAGCTTTGACGAGGGCAAAACGTCTAGTCTCCTCCCATCTATAACTTACCTGTATCCCCAATACCTTTTCTCTTTCCATACAAAGTGAAACAGGCATTCTGCCTCTGGCAACACCTCTGGCCATCCCTTGTGCGGGTCCTTACACCCCGGGGAGCACGTGAGCTTTCTCTCCCTTGCACCTCTGCCTTCTTCCTGTCTTCTAGCTCCGTCTCTTCACTTCTGAACATGCTACAGCCCCTCCCATCCAAAGATCATCCCTTCCCACAGCCTCTTCTTGTCCTCACACTGCATAAGTGAGCTTCTTGAGGAAACAGGAGCAGCAAACATGCATCTTCATGTCATCGCCATGGACTCTGTTCCACCCACTGTAATGCACGACGACACTGAAACAGTCACCTCGATGACACCTCCCAGGACATATACCAACATTTCTCTTGACCTTGAGATGCTGGACAGTGCTGAACTCCCTCCGTGAAATTCTCCCCTGCCCGGATTTCCACAACCCCACTCTCTCCTGCTCTTCCTCCTATCTACTCCTTCTTGGTTTCCTTTACCGGCTCCTCTTCCTCTGCCTCTCCCCTAAATGTTCGTGTTTCCTGGGGTTCCAAACTTCTCTATCCGCAGTCCAGACCACTTGTGTGAGTTCTCCTTGACCTGACTACATTTGCCTGCTGATATCTCCATGTGGATTCCACGGGCACCTCAAACTCAACATGGCTAAAAACCACACTAAGCATTTTGTTTACATTTGTTCTTCCTCTTTCTGCACCGAGGATGACAGCATTTGTTAAGTAATGTATCAGTCTGGGTTCTCCAGAGAAACAGAACCAATAGGATATATGTGTGTAAGTACGTACACACACACACACACACACACACACAGAGAGAGAGAGAGAGAGAGAGAGGGAGAGACACAGACAGACAGACAGACATTAAGAGATTTTAAGCAACTGGCTCACACAATTGTGGCAACTGGCAAGTCTGAAATACATAGGGAAGGCCAGCAGGCTGGAAATTCAGGCAAGAATTGATGCTGTAGCCTTGGGCTCCTTCCCCACCAAACAGCCAAGAGTGTCTGGTCCTCTCCCCTTTATATGCCCAGCACCCCATACAATGCCTAACACATAGCAAAAGCTCAATAAATATTGGTGAATGGCTAACCACGCATAAAGTGGAAAGCTATTTAATGAGAATGAGACCAAAAGATGTGGAAGGCACTGAATTTTAATGAGAAAGAATCAGGGGCACCTGGGTGGCTCCGTTGGTTAAGCATCTGACTCTTGATTTCGGCTCAGGTCATGATCTCACAGATCGTGAGTTTGAGCTCCACGCCAAACTCTGCATGAATGGTACTGAGCCTGCTTGGAATTCTGTCTCTCCCTCCCTCTCTCTGCCCCTGCCCCACTCTTTCTCTCTCTCAAAATAAAACAAACTTAAAAAAAAATCCTAACGAGAAAGAATCAGGAAACCTGAACAAGGCTGTACTACAAATCAAGACACAGCCCTTCTGAGGCATTCATTTGACAGAACTATCTGACCACTACACCTGTGGACTAATGAGAACCATCACAGATAGAAGCACATCCTTTCCAATCCTTTGTCTGGTCTGAATGTCTCAACTCTGTGAAGCAGGCATGGCAAAGCAAAGGCCACATTTTATGACTACATTGAAGTTCCGAAAGACTAAAGGGTCTTGTCTAGGTTACTACAGAAAATATCTACATGAAAGGTCCTTCAGGGATATGCAGGAAGACTGACCATAAAAACAAAAGAAGGTTAGAACCAAAAAGGAATCTCGCAGCTCAAAACTCCTTATCTACCTAAATCTGTAAAAAACTAAAGATACCTCCTACTTCTTACCAAGGATACCTTTTATTATAATTACTGTTCAGATAAACTTGTGTATGTCTACTCCATAATAAAAGTATGTATTAGACTGCTACTATTATCATATACATCCATTCTTGTAGTAATAAATTTCCAGTTAGAGAGTAAATATCCAGAAGCATTGTTTGCTGAAATAATGCCAGTATGTATTAAATCTACAGCTTGCTAGGGATGACTAAGTAGCCTACATTAACCCCAGGCACCAAAAATAGCTGGTTTTCTTATTATTTAAAAGCATTAGAATTCATGAAATATTAATAGTATTTAGTCCTAGTATTATATTTGGGGATTCTCTGAAGTACATGGCATTCTCTGAACCCACACACTAGTGGAAACCCTCTGTTAGCCATTCCTATTAAACAGAGCAGGGGCTGATGACCCCCACCTGTATCTGCATATACAGTGACTTGACCTTCTCAAAGCTCTTTTCTATGTAGTGTCATGTAACTATTATGAAACTCTTATAAACCGTGTTAAAAGAGGTTTTTATTCACGTTGACACAGAGTCTGTGTTATTCTGAACACAGAGTCAAATGCCTAAGGTCATATAATTGGTAAATGGCAAAAGCAGGACTATGCACCACGCCTTTCTGTCTCTAGGCCTATAGTTATCTACAAATCTATCATGGATAGATCCATAGATCCACCAGACTATAAGTGGCACGAGGCCAGAGAAAGACCATGTCTGACTGTTCCCCACTGGTGTCTAGCATAGCATCTGACACACCGTTGGCATAAAATAAGTACATTATTGGTGAGTGACTGAATTCATTTTCTTAAGAGTTGCTTCAGTCACCTGCATGGTAAAATGGGATAGACAGCATTACCAAATATCTCAGCTTTTAAAATGCTATTGGCATTATCAGGAATAAACAAGGAAAATAGTATTTGTTTCAAAACCGTGTATGCTGATTCCCCAAAAAAATCAGAATTCTGAGCCAGGGCCCCATTTCAGCATAAAAGGTAGCAAATGGTATGTTTTTCAACTGCCTGGAAAATTAAGTGTTGAAATGACAGGGCAAGGACAAGAGTGAAAATTCAGTCTTACATGGGAAAGGAAAAACTGGCTGCAAGGTCTCAGACCTAATAATAACCAACTGCAAGGATGACATGATGTCCAGTTGTAGCTAACCTACCATAGCAAGAAATGGGCCTGCCAAAGGAGTGAGGATTCACCCAGAGGGACACGTGTCAGCCAAAAAGCATCCACTCTGTCAGAAATATATAGCTTTGAAGCAGGCCACGCCCAGAAATAAGGCACACACAGACCTAGAGCAGGTAGACCCATTCTGTAAAACCCTCTGTGCTTGGCCATACTAGAACAAGGGAGAAGTTTATTATGGCCCCAGCCCACAGGGCTCTCCTGCTCTCATTGCCAACAATTCCTGGAAAAGACACTCAGAAACAAGACAGTGAGTATTCAAGAGGTCCCCTAACCGGGAAGACGTTTCTTTCCTACAAAGACCTCACCATCTCACTTAGAGCTCCTTCTTCCCCCAATTCCTAAACCATATACCCAAACACATACCTTCCATTATCACTCTGGTTTTTTATTCACTACCATAGCACTATATTTCCAATTCTTTTAGAATTTGAGACATCTACTATGATCCCAAGATTATTTAAGGGCTCCCATAAAAGCTCTTCTCCACCACACATTCCTTAATACTTCATACTTAGTTACAAAGAAAAATTATCCAAAATAATTAAGGAGTGAGGCATTCTGGATGAGTGAAAGCTAATTCATTAAGCACCAAAGTATCTCTGTAGTCTTGCTAAAATAAATGATGCCTCCGTAAACAGAATATCAAATATAACAGTTCCAAATTCTACCCAATTCAAGATCCTGTCTGAATACAAACCCTCCATGAAAGCACACCATCCCCTCTCGCCACGTCCGCCCACCACCAGAAATAACCTCCTTCATCCTTGAGCCTACATTTTGATTACACCTCCTTCACAGCACACAGGGTCGTCTGCTTGAGGTTAGAGATTTAAATGTACATTGTCGAACTTTTAAAAATATCTGAGAACAAAGACCTTCTTTTTTAACCCCCAAGGTGCCTAGTTCGCAGTAGACATAGAAACACTTCACAAATTGAGTACACTTAGTGATTCAAATGTTATAAGAGCATCACAATATAGTAGAGCCTTCATTAATACAGAATACAACAGAGTTCAGGGGTTCCTGGGCCCCATAGGGCAGATAAGTGTGATAATAAAGAGCATGTTATTACTGTTAAAATACTCATGGGCCTCTGTTTAGTATCTGTTAGCTTTAGAAGATGTTTTTCTAAAAGGGAAAAATAGTCTGAATTCCCATTTTTTCTCTAAATGGCATTACTTTAAAAAAAAATCTTAACTTGCAAATGGAAAGTTCGGGTTGGGTTGGCATTACTAAACCTCCATTGCCACATTTTCTAGGTCTCAAGATGTGCATTCAAGTGGCTCCCTGTAGTTCACCAAGGAGATGAGGCAGTAAGTGGAAGGATGTGGTGAGTGACAGGAATATAACCAAGATGCTATGCCATGTTTGGCACCCAGTGTGGCAGTCTGAAAGCCAGGCTTCTCAGTACCAGCTGTGCTAAAAGGAAAGAAGAAATGGAACACATGATAGAGCAAATCAAGTTTTAGGCTCAAGGTCCATAGCAACCACTTCTAGCAGGGCTGACATGATTTTCCCACAGCTTTGGTGTTTGGGTAGGACAAACTAGGTTGGAAGTATAGTTGAAATATTCTGAACAAACCCAAACCTCCTTACTAGCAATAGGGGGCTCCAAATGGTCAGCCAAGAATGGCTAACTCCAAATTTCCTCCCAGTAGCTATTCTTTTGCAGGATTCCTCTTCTTTTCCATGAAAAGGAACTGAATTTTCTTGGCGAAAATACAGAGAATGGGGTGGTAGGGCCGCAGCCATCATGATATTAAGCCTCTAATCATGTATAAAGCCCCTTGGGGATCATACTGCTCTTATCTTTAGCAGGTCATTGAGTAAATTTTTTAGTTCCATATCTTCAGAGATAGAAATGTATCACACAAGTTAATTTTATTAACTGTTGAGAACAACAATTATGATTAATGTATTCAGGGGCTACTGAGGCAAACAGAACTCTCTTCTACAATGCATGTCCTCCAAACTGCTAGACTTTGAATTATCTTATACAGTGTTTTCATCTCTGTCATCACTGGCTGTCTCTTCTTGCTGTGGTCAGTGTGTTTGCCTCTAATGGAGGGTCCCTTAATTCACTGCTTCTGATACCAGACAGACCTGGAGAGCTAAGCTATTAAGAGTCATAGGCTAAGGCTCACTCCTACCCGCCACACCTCTTTCACACCCTGGCTGTCAGCTTCCAGACCCCATGATCTTAAACACTACAGCTACATTTCCAAAACTTGCCTAATTATAAAGAATTACCAGGTATGTGTGTGGTGGTGGGGTGGGGGCATTTTAAAATGTACATTCTCAGTCTCCTCTCCTATAAATTCTAATCCAGTCGGTCTGGAATGGGACCCTGGAATCTGTATTTTTAACACACACCCTCAGATGATTTTCATGACCAAGTTTAGAAACACAATACAACATGCCATCGATGCTGCCCACTTCAACTGGGATTCCTTCCGAAGCATACGGGATCTGGGCCGAGGCCAACTCCTTCCAGAGAGACCTTGCAACCACTAAAGCTTCCAGGTCGTTGCTCTTCCACTGCCCTCAGGCAACCCCCCCCCCCATCTTCTGAGGTGCCTGCAGGCTGGTCATTAACACCTCTTCTCTTCTTAGTACTTCATTCACTGAAGACTTCACAGCCTTCCTTCTCTCCACCCTAATATCCTGACATCCTTGTGATTGGTTTTCTGACTACGGGAATGACCCAAACAACTCTCCAGCCTCTTGGTTAATTGACCTCCTTGACTTCATTCATCTTCAATGGGTTCACTTCAGGAGCTTGTCATGTCCAGTAATTAACTGCTCCAGCTCTGAAATCTTCCACTCACATGTCCCCTACCTAACCACGTCTTCCTATTACTCCATCACTCCAATATATGCAGTCCTTGCCTTCATTGACACCTCTGCTCCTTTTCTCCCCCTCATCCAGCCTAAAAACCCTTATCTGGCATGTTAATCACTCCCTGGACAATACCCACAGATCCTCTGTTCCACTGTCTTCCTGCCACCAAACCCCAACCCTGGCTGAATCCAACCATACGCTCCTAAATCCAGGAAGCTGAACACGACTGATACCCCAATCCATCCATAGTTTCGTCTCCTACCTCAACAGAGTCCTGCATCCTGTCAGGAAATCATGGACGTTGCCCCAAGTTCACCCTTCCTGACCTCAATTATATGTCAAATCTCTTTGTTTTCACTCTGACCTCTTCCCACTTAGTCTTAGCAAACATCCTCACCGTCTACTTCATAAAGTTGATGAAAGTCACCAAATGAGCACTTGATCATAACCCATCCCATCAGAAAATTCAACTGTGCCTAGATATTTCATTGTGAGGGCTGCCCAGCCCACCATGCCTGTACCAGGCCTACTGTTTGCTTGGCTGTTTGAAGTAAGATATTCACTACTGAAGTAAACAGTAATGGTGAGTACCTTTCTAATGAAAGAGAAAAAACTAACTAGACACTCAAAATGACCAGCCTCTCAAAAGATCTCTCTACCCTAAGAATCTTTCTTAAGATGGAGAGCAGATTAAAAAGAAGAAAACTGTCTTACCTCAAGCATTTTACAAATTTGAATCCAAACAATGTTTCCATACATCAGCAGAATGATTATAAATCACAAGCCAAATAGTTAATTCCCTGATCATTTTTATAAGTTCAAAACCTGAGTCAATGAAACAATACTGTTAGGTATTGTCTTTCACTCGTACCCAAACTCTAATTTGTTGATGGGGCTAAAGGTCTTTTCCTGAGGTTTCTTTTCCCTCCTTATAATATTAATAGCCACAGTCATTGTTCTTGTGTACTTATGCCACTCACAATGACCCTATGAGATAGGAACTACTGTTTTTTGGGGTGCCTGGGTGGCTCAGTCAGTTGAGCATCCGACTCTCAGTTTTGGCTCAGGTCATGAATTCACGGTTTGTGAGTCAAGCACCACGTCGGGCTCTGCACTGGCAGTGCGGAGCCTGTTTGAGATTCTCTCTCCCTCTCTCTCTGCCCCTACTATGCTTGTGTGCATGTGCTCTCTCTCTCAAAATAAATAAATAAACTTGAAAAAAATTTTTGAAAAAAGAAGGAAAGATATAAATGAGACACCTGGGATTCTGGTGAAGTACTAAGCAGGAAATGCACATATACTAAGAGGGTACAACGCAGGTATGGGGGAAGAAGCTACCGTGGAACGGGGTGACCAGGAAAGGCCCCTCTGAGGAGGAACATTTTAGCTGAGAGCAAATGTCTGAGAGGGATTTTTCCATGAGGAGAGCAGGGGGAGGGGTGCCAGGCAGAGAGAAGGGCCTGTACAGAATTGGAGGAGAACTGGCACATTTGCGGAACTGACAGTTCCAACCTGACAGAAGAATGGATGAGCAAGGGTCAGAGGCTGGAGAGAGAGACAGAGGCCGAGCACCTCTGATTAAGAAGTGTGGGTTTGGGTCTAAGTGCTGTGGGAAGCCACTGCAGGGGGGTGATGCAATCTGGATTGCTTTTTAGCAGCATCACTCTGGCTGCAATGGGTACGTGGGTTAGAAGAAGGCAAGGCTGGAAGCTGGGAGACCAGGTATAGGTTGGGACAGTCATCCAGCTGAAAGGACGGCAGCTGGATTATGAGGATGGAGAAGGGAGGATCTGAGGTATTCTGGCATCTAGGACAACAGTCTGTGCTAATGAGTTGGATGTGGGATGAGGAATCAGAAAGAATCAAAGACAACTTTCATGTGTTTGGCCTGACCAACGAGAGGACAATTAAGGACACCGCGATAGGGGAAGGCAGGGGCCAGGGAAAGCTGGCAGAGAGTGAAGGCAGGAGTCAGGAATGAGGAACATAAATCTGGAAGTCTGAGAGGGAGATATTTTGGACATATGAAGATTGGGATTCCAGTGGGGCAGCAAGTAGAGATAGCAGGAAGGTGGTGGGTAAAAATGCAAGACTAGAACCAGAAAAAGGTCCAGGAGGGAGATGTAACTGAGGAAGGCATCAGCATTTAAAGGGTATTAAAGTCCTGGGAATAGATGAGATCATTTAGGGAGAGAATATGATGACAGAAGGGAGGCAGCCAAGTGACAAAAGAGAAGAAATAATAAGAAATCAGGTTGGTAATCTAAAATGGAACATGGTCATATAGCCCATGCAAAAACACACAGAACTCCCCCCCCCAACTATGTGCTCAATAAATGTCTATGGAATAAAAATAAATTCTTAACACATTGCCTTTAGGCCTTTAAAAGAAAATTTTCATTTAGAATTTTCCCCCTAAGTTCTTGCATATTTGAGGCATAAGAAAAAAACGTTTTTGAAGGTCTCTGTTTGGATTGTGTTCAAAGGAATCCTTTTCCTTATGAGAAAAAATGATTTTTTTTCAAAAACTCATTAAAATTAAAAGCACCCTGGGGCACCTGGGTAGCTTGGTCGGTTAAGCGTCTGGCTCTCGGTTTCGGCTTGGGTCATGATCTTGAGGTTTGTTGAGTATGAGCCCCACATCGGGCTCTGTGCCGACAGTGCAGAGCCTGCTTGGGATTCTCTCTTGCCCCCTCTCTCTCTCAAAATAAATAAACTTTTAAAAAAGTACTCTAACTTGGGGGCACCTGGGTGGCTCAGTCGGTCAAGCGTCCGACTTTGGCCTAGGTCATGATCTTGCCGTTTCCAAGTTCATGCCCCATGTCGGGCTCTGTGCTGACAGCTCAGAGCCTGGAATCTGCCTCGGATTCTGTGTCTCCCTCTCTCTCTGCCCCTCCCCAGCTCATACTCTGTCTCTTCCTCTCAAAAAATAAATAAATATTTTTTTAAAGTACTCTAACTTGAAATCCAAACCTTTAAAAAGCTTGCACCCACATTATATTCTTTCTGTAAAAATTCTACCCCACGATACAATTTGTCCCATCCCTATAAGGAAAATGCAATTATATGTTTTACTACAGATATCAATTCATCCTGAAAGATGAAACTGGTACTTTCAAAATAGTTCAAGAGTCACACAAGAGATGTAAAATGCTCAAGAGATCAAGGATTTATTTTAAAATGTTAAAAAAAAAAATTAAGTGTACCTGTGAGGCCATCCAAAACCTGATAAGCAAGGAGCTGAAAAGGATAGAGTTGCCAGGAAAATAAGTAAATATACCAGCTACTCCTCAAATGAAAACACATTAAAGCTGTAATTATATCTCTGGGTATCTGTTGACACAAAAAACTCACTATGCTCTTGAGGCTTACACTATCACTAAGAACTACCAAACTGAAATCACAGCTGTAAACATAACAGGGATACTTTATACTTTTCAAAGATTTCCAAAGTGACACAAGGGATAATGCATAAAAAAGTCAGTAACATCTGCCAAAAATGTTTCTTCCCTCAATTGTTCAAGTTAAATCAAGACTATAATTCTTTCTAAGATTATAAGCCTCACTTGGAAAATTCTTCTTCTCAGATATGTAAAGGAGAGGACTTATCCTGACTTCTAAGGGATTGGTCCCCCAATTCATGATAGACCTATCTAAAAACTAGGAGGCTACAGGAAGGTTACAAGAATGGATGTATAATGAACATTCATTTACTCATTCATTGAACAAATATAAAGCACCTATAATGTATCAGGTGCTGTTCTGAGCCCTGAGGATTCATCAGTGAAAAAAATCTCACACTCTTGGGTTAATGGAGGGAAAGAGACATAAACCAACATTTTAATATGCACTTACTAAGTGGTAGTAAATGCTATGAAGAAAAGCAAGGTGGCTCAAGGAGGACAGGAAAGTGGGGTGTATTTTACACAGAGGGGTCAGGGAAAGCCTGATAAGGTTACATCTGAGCAGAGACCTGAGGCAAGAACCATGATATCCAGAGAACAGAGTTCTAGGCAGAGGGAACAGCAAATGCAAAGGCACTGAGGCTAGTATATGCTTGAAGTTTTTAAGTTGTTTGGCAAAACTGGAAGTGAAGACAGGGAGGTAGTCTACTCAGCCACAGCAAGGACTTCAGGTTTTACTTTAAGATGAAAAGTTTTTTGGCATGCTCTAAGCAGAGGCTCAAATTTACTTTTTAAAACTATCACAAAGGAAAAAAAAAAAAAAACGTTAAAAAGGGGCGCCTGGGTGGCGCAGTCGGTTAAGCATCCGACTTCAGCCAGGTCACGATCTCGCGGTCTGTGAGTTCGAGCCCCGCGTTGGGCTCTGGGCTGATGGCTCGGAGCCTGGAGCCTGTTTCCGATTCTGTGTCTCCCTCTCTCTCTGCCCCTCCCCCGTTCATGCTCTGTCTCTCTCTGTCCCAAAAATAAAAAAAATAAAAATAAAAAAAATAAAAATAAAAAAATAAAACTATCACAAAGGGAAGACAGATTCTTACCCATACAAAAGTATTATGAGTAATGAATAGATTAAATATACCTATAGAGGAGACAATACCTCCAGCTGCAGAGTAAAGTTGCAAATCAGATTAAGCAAAGAATTATATATAATCACACCACTGAATCCCTATGTCAACCATCCTCTCATGCCTTCATGTAGGAGGCGTACATACATAATCTACGTGTAAGACTGTACATAATCTGTAAGCAGGAAAAAAGCGTGAGTGTGGGGAAAGGGGCAGAAGGAGGGAGAAAGAGAGAATCTCAAGCAGGCTCTGAGGAGCCCGACATGGGGCTCGATCCCACCACCCTGGGGATCATGACCCTAAGCCGAAATCAAGAGTCGGAAGCTCAACCGAGCCACCCAGGTGCCCCTACTTTTGTAATTTTTAATGTTATCTTAAAACACACGCGCGCGCACGCACACACACACACACACACACACACACACACACTCCTATGGTGAGACGACCCTAGTCTCACCTACCCTGAAAGCTTACTTAAATATGGAAACAAAACAAAACATGGGGAACATTTTCTCCAAAAGTTACCCCACTCCCCACGCAATGTTTACCCGTTGCGGAAGCACTGTGCAAATCAAACGCTGTTCAATGTATCAAGGTCACAAAACCAACTTGGTTAATATGTTTATCATTACATGCGAGCTCGGTCCTCTACAGCAACTTTGATACCATCTTTCCAAGGCAGCAAGAGAAGGGCCCTTTCATTAATTTCCTAGGAGTCTTTGATACTACCGTGCTGCTTCTGGATTTTTCCACTGTATGTCTCTTAGAAACAAATTAAGCCCGAATAAGTTGTTCCAGCTAATGAAGTGCGCTTTTGGCTCTTTCCCCGTGGTTGAGAACTATCCGGCAAAATACCAATTGTTTTAGGACGCATTTTCTCTTCGTTTTGAAATACTGCAACGCTAAGTTTACTACAAATAAAGCACATCAACATCACAACGTACAAGAGCATGTATAAATGGAAACTACTGTAATCCTTTTTAAAACTGAAGCTGTGTGGAGTCTCATGAATAAATACTACGTGTTCACATGACACAGATGAAAACAGAAAGGAGTGTGCCCCCCCCCTCCTCCACCTAACCTCCCCTCCCCATCACATAACAGTTTCTCACAGGGCGCGAGCCCAAGGCAATCACTGCTCAGAAATGCCAACCGCGCAACTCAAAGTGACTCAAGCTCTCAAACACTTCCCACCCAAGCTCCACATCCCACCCACTCCTCAGTCATTTCCGACAGGCTTCTCTGAATGGAAATCCCAAACTGGGATTACCAAGCCCCAAACTCCGCTCACACGCCGCTCTGGGCATCCGGGGAGCCGGGGCCCAAACGAGGGTCCCGGGGTTCAGGGCTCTACTGTACCCCAAGCGGCGGGAGTCCCGGCTCAGCTGCCTCCTTGGCGGAGCGGAGGCTCTTTACACCACGGGCAGGGGCCGCGCGAGTCGCGAGAGTCGGAGCGACCGGCTTGGGGCCGCCCGGCATCTCCGCCCCGCGCAGGTCAGGCCGCCCCCCGAGTGCCCATGCCGGCTCCCTGGCGCCCACGCGGTCCCGCACCCGCGCGCTCGGACACGCACCCTCGCCGGGACAGGCGGGCGTCTGCGGGCGCCCCCCTCCCCTCCGCACCCCCTGTTGCTCGCGTCGCGGCTGCGGCCCGCGGGGGCTACAACCGAGCCCCAGGACGCCGGGGCTGGGTGGGGGGTGCTGACAGATGGGGCGAAGGCGGGGCTTCGGGGGGAAGGGGCGGAGCCTGCGCGCATGGGGGTGCTGGCTGCTGACAGAAAGACCCGGGGCAGCGGGCGGGAGGGGCTGGCGGCCGCCGCGGGCAGGGCCGGGGGTCAGGCGTGGCGGGAGGGAGCTCGCGCAGACGCGGGGGAGCTGACAGGCAGAGAGACACACAGACACGGAGACTGACAGTCGCGGGGGCACACGGGGCCGGCGGGCCGCGGCGGGAGCTCACCTGGCAGCGGCGGCGGTGGCGGCGGCGCCCGCGGCCGGGCCGCTCTCCCCGCGCTCCGGACCTCCCTCCCGGCGGGCGGGCGGGCGGCCGGCGCAGGCCCCGCGGAGGCGGCGGCGACGCCGGAGCCTCGGACTGCTGGGCGGCGGGGACGCAGCTGCACCAACCGACTCCGGGCCGCTCGGCTCGGCTCGGCCGCGCTCGGAGGTGCTCGGCTCGGCTCGGCCCCGCTCGGCTCGGCTGGGGGCGGGGCCCGAGGCCCCCCGCCCAGGTCGCCTCTTGCGCCCGGGGGGCGGGGCTTTAGTGCGGGCGCGAGCCCCCTGACGTCGCGGGGAGCGGACCTTGCCCCGGACGCATGCGCAGGCGTCGTCCCGCTTTTCCCCGCGTGGAGACTGAAAGGGGCGGAGAAGGAGGGCACAGGGGAGCGGATGCTGCGACCGTAGAGGTTCCCGGCTTTTGTACTCTATATCCTGGTCTTTCTAGAGGACCACCTAAGGAAGGTCACACTAGGCTACCCTTTCGAAAGGATGTAGGGCAGGGATCCTGGTGTTTTCCAGCAAGCATCGCCTGGGAGTTGGTTTTTCTTTCATCCCATCAATGCTCCACTGCAATTTTTAATCTCTTCTGTTTCTAAACGACAACTTCTTATGGCTTTTTAACGTTAAATCTTCAGGTACTTGAGAACTTGCAAGCATCAGTCCCCTCAGGTACAATAATGTTGTCCTTTGTTTACAGCTTCTACTGTGGAACCTGTAACACCTAGGATGGGGTTGGACCCTTTTCTGATTTTTTATCACACAGCCCAGGTACCTGTTTTGTTATGGAGCCCAAGGCTGTGGCAGATATGCTCAGAAAGTGATCCCCACCTTTAGAATCTACCAAGAGCTCTGCAGTCTGACCACACCTAGGTTGGAATCCTGGCCCTGCATTATATTGGCAGATTAATGATTGGCTGAGTGACTTTGGACATGTCATTTCATCTTTAATCCATGAAAGAGCATTGAAAATATTAGTAATTAAGCCAGTAGAAATGATGGGAAGATTTAAATGACAGCACACGTGGGGCTTTCCGCACGTGCCTGGTGTTCAATAAATAAAGCTGACTTTAACTTCAGGTTGTGTTTTAACCTTCAGATTCTGAAAAACAGCATATCTATACATAAATATTGAGCAGTATGTCAAGCTTGACATATTCAAAGCCGGACTCTGGAACTTGCCCCTCAATTTGCTCCTTTCAGTCTCCCCCACCACAGTAAAGGTGAATTCCATCCTTCTGCTGGCTGTGGCCAAACCTTGAAGTCATCCTTGACTCCTCTTTTCCTGTCATCACATCCCACCTGTAATCCAGGAGCAAATACCTTTGAAATACCCCTATTTGAGCCCCCCTCTTCTTTTACCTAAAATATTGCAATAACCTCCTATCTGCTCTCCTCAATTCCACTCTGCTCTCAGCTTCTTCTCAAGCAGCCAGAGAGATTCTATTAAAAATTAAGTCAAAACGTATTTCTCCCCTTCTCTAAAGCCTCCAATGTCTTTCCAACCCACTCAGGGCAAAGATCAAAATCTTTTCACCAAGGACCTCCAAGAACCTAAGTGTGAGCCCCCCTCTGCCCCACCTAACACCCCTCCCCTTCTCTAAGTGCATCTCCTTGCATTCTGCCCCCTCACTCCATTCCAGCCACACTCGCCTCCTTCCTGCTTCTGGAACATGAAGCCTCACTCCTACCTCAAGACCTTTGCACATAGTGTTTCTTACCTCCCAGATACCAGAAAGGCATGTACCCTTACTACAAATTTCAAAATTTTCAAAAGTCATCTCCTCAGAAAGTTATCTACACCACTCTACTAAAATATCAAGTCCCACCCCCCTCATCATTCTCTTCTCCCCTAACCCTGCTTTACTTTTCCTTATAGCCCTTATGACCTGAATATCATCTGTAATGTTCTGAGGGCAAGGACTCGTGTTGCTCATCTGCAGTATCTGGAACATGGCCTGGGATGGTTGGGTAGGCACTATATATTTCTTGAATAAGAGTAGATACGGGATATGTTGCTCTAATTTAACTTCATTTACTCAACAAACTTTTCTGAGCATCTATTCCAGTCCAGGCACTGTGGAATGTGGAGGCAAACAAGGCATTCTCCCAACCACTGAGGAACTCAGAATTTCAAATGATACAGACGTATAAAGAAGTATTTCTGGAGGAAAATATGTAACTCTGGATATATGTGCCACCTGCTTTGGGAAGCAGAGAGAAGGACATAATTAATACAATATAGGAGAGTGTAGAAAGTCTCCCCACAGGAGGTGACACTGCAGCTGGGTCTAAAGACTTGATAAGGAGAGGACTCCAGGCAGAGGAAACAGCATGCACTCAATACCAGTGTTGGGAAGTGGGTCGAAAATAGTATTTACCCAAGGAGACAAGTTATTTTCCTTTAAAAAAAAAATAACTTAAGCAGATTCCAGGTGATCCCTATAATAATGTCACCTGAACTCACTCACATTCTGATGAGCTTTCTCAAGCAGAAAAGAAACTGCCAGAAGTATAATGGATGAAATAGAATTGCCACCTGACCTCTACTTTACTGGAATGGGCTACACCTACAACATTTTTGTGTCGGGGTCCAGAGGCAAAGAATATGTATCAGTTAGGAGTTTGCTGCAAGTACCAGTAACCCCTCAGCCAGTTTAAAAAAAAAAAACAAAGGGGAATTTACCTTACGGCTTTTTAGTGGTCAAAGGGATGGGTTCCTCAGGCCAACAAGAACCCAGATGGACTGCTGGATGGATTGGAAACAGAGCAGGTTTTGCCAGTAAGATTCTCCCCCACAAACTTGTTTTTCTGTGCTTCCAGGTAACACAATGGGAAATATGTCTACCAGGTACACATAGACTAGAAATTCCTAATCATTCCAATGCCAAAATCTCAGAGAAGTGCTCTGACTCAACTTGAGTCAGGTGTCCCCCTCCCCCAGAACAATACAGGTCATGTAGTTCACCAGGAACCTGCCTCTGAATCAAGGAATGGAAAGAGGCTGCAAGTGACCCAATTTCAGTCAGGTGCCCCCATTCCCAAGGACAATTATGGCCACTTTACAGTTCATGGAAGTTCATCAGGAATCCACTTCTGTGGATCAAGGCCATGAAAAAGGGAGTTGTTTTGAGTTGAGACATCTTAATAGAAGTGCCTCGCAGAACCATTGATTCCACTTAAAGGCAAAACACCTGGAAGATATTTGATAGTCACACAGAAAATGAGTATTGAGTTCCTGATTTCTGCAGAGTAGGGAGGCCTCTTTTTATGTAGCAATCAAAACAGGAAGTTATTCTTTTCCCAACAAAAAGTGGGCAGAAACTGGGGTGGTCTCTATAAGCCCTCTCTTGTGGGTATTCTGATGGCCTCTTGTGGTAGTTGACATTAATGCTAGCCACCAAACATTTCTGGTTTGTTTCCCAGGCACATGATGGGGTTGTACTTACTTACAGCTTGGAGTCAGGAGTGTCCATGCCTCTTGCTTTGGTCAATAATGTGTAAGCGGATATATTCCTGGGTCCAAACTTTAAGAGCTGGTAGGCAATTTTGTATACTCTCTTTCCCTCAGAAACAACAATAGACAGTGCTTGAGATGGTGATAGCTCCATCAGTCTGGGTCCTGAAGGGAGCAAACATTAAATAATGCCCCCCCAGTGCACTCACAGTGCACATGTAGTATGAGCAAGAAAGATACCTGCTGTTATAAAACGATTGGGGCTTGTTCATCACCACAGCAAAACCTAACCTTTCCTGACAGATGCACCTTATAACATCCAGTGTATCCCACTCCCCATTGCACAACATTGAGGCTATTCGGCTGGGATAGGCCTCATTTTCCACATGTGAGTATGGACTCTGGCTGTACTAAGTCAATTGGAGTAATCCCATCTACTTTGTATTGATTGCTTCAAGAATAGACCTATTACCCAGGACTACAGCTATCAGTATCTAATATTTGCCCCTTCACAATAACTGAATAAAGTCATCATTGCTTCCCTGGATGTCAGTGAGGAACCATGTGTAGCTGGTAACTATTTTGTGACCATAAAGAGAGCCAGCCTAAAGATGAAGCCAACACATGGAACGGGGTAAAGCAGAAAGAACAGAAAAGAAACAGTTGGGAGTGCTGATCAAGGCTTGCCTGAACCAATAAAGTCATGTAAGTCAACAAATTCCCTGTATTGTTGACTATAATTTGAGTTGGGTTTTCTATTATCTGAAACCAAAAGCATTCCAACTATGGCTATTCTACCATATCCACTGCATAGCTCTGAAGAGTAGCCAGTGCTATAGAATCTCAAGGGGCAAAATGTCTGAATTTTGAACAATCACAGGAAGAGAAGCTGAAAATTCTGTGATTTATATGCCAGCTCCTTTTCTAGAATAAGGTATCACAACACAGGCAGAGCACAGAAAAGGAACAGTAACAGCTGAGAACCAAGGATTCGAAGAAGAACCCTACAGTATCAGGATAGTGACAGAGCCCCTAGCTTGATCAGAAGTACGTAGTTCATTTCATAGAGAAGGTTCTATCACTCTCCATGAAACTTTCTGTTGCATTTATGAAGTCTGGAGTGAAAGAATCCAGGAGGAAGTTTAATGCAGTATGGAAGTAAGATTAAATTTGAAACTCCTGGGTTTTAATCCTGTCTCCCCCACTTACTTGCTGTGTGAACTTGAGTAACTTAGCCCCCTAATGTAGTTAAGAGAATTGAATGAGATACTCCACGTGTTACTGTTAACACTATTAACATGGTGTATGATGCATTATAAAGATTCAAAGGTTAAAAAGGATGTCCCATCAGCTTTTTTTTTTTTAATGTTTATTTACTTTTGAGAGAGAGAGCAGAGCTCGAGCAGGGGAGGGGCAGAGAGAGACACACACACAGAATCTGAAGCAGACGCCAAGCTCTGAGCTGACAACATAGAGCCTGACGTGGGGCTCAAATTCACAGGCCACGAGATCATGACCTGAGCCAAACTTGGACGCTCAACCAACTGAACCACCCAGGCTCCCCTGTCCCATTAGTTTTTTTTTAAGAAAGGTTCTGAATCCAGTTGTGCCAACTTATTGCCTGTCAGCTCTAAAGCACACTTCTTTGCCTTGCCCCGTGATACTGAAGCTGAATTCTGTAAACATTCCCCTTTTGCCAAGTTTTGTCAGTATAGAGGACTGGAAAAATGCAAAAAAATGGAAGCATAAGGGGCTTCCTGATTCAGAGGCTTCCTGTTTCCAGTCTGCTCTTCCTGCTCCTACAGTGCATGGTTGCCAGGGGTCTATGGGAGACCCGGTGATGCTCACCCTCCAGTGAGCTTTTCTGCCACCTGGATGGCCAGCTTCTGACCTATTGCCTGTGGACTTCCAGCAAAGTTCTCCACTGTGCAATGGGCTGAATTCCTGCTCTCTCCAACAAGGCCCAAATCTCACCCTGGGGCCGGGGAAGAGGTGCTTGCAAGTTTGTTCTCTCCTTGGTCACTCTGTCTCAGCCCTAGAGATAATAGCTGCTGTCTATAGCTACTGTGCCTGTATTCTTTGGAGCTCTCTTTTGACCTTTTTAGTCACCAACAACCTTTCACTGGTTAATAATTCTTCATATTAAATGTTTCTTGTTCAAATTACTGGTGTGGTTTCTGTCTCCTGAGTGGGCCCTATCTTATACACAGTGGCCCTGACTGCCATTAGATGAGTTTCTGGGATTAAAAAGGGACTGGTTTGTGGGGGCAGGTGAAGGGAGTACAATTGTGTGTGTAACAGTATTTATCAAGTCATGACTTCATCCTCAAGAGAACACTATAAGAAAAATACAATGGTGAGGCCTGATGTCAGAGACGGTCTTCAGCTGGCCCTTGCAACTAGGGTTTGGCGGATCCAACCCAGCTCAGGTCCTGAGCCAAACATAATGGGCGGGATCCTGAGCCCTATCACAGGGTAGAGCCTAGAGTTACATCTTGATTACGAATACACAGTTTCTGTTGAACCAGAGATGAGCTTGAATGTCCATAAAACCACCCCAGCTCAAGGCATTGTCTGTCCCCACCTACCACTCTCCTTCCCCCAAAAATAGGTATCGTGCGCCTACTGTGTACCTACTTAGGTTTTGATAATGCAGCCCCAAATAAAAGCGGAGACCTTCATGTAGCTTACAGTCTAGTAAATAAGGCGTACATTGGTCAAATAATTAAAAACATAAATCTTACAAGGTGCACGGTACCATGAGATCCACGAATAGGTGGCTTTGTCTCAAAGATGTTTGGGGAAATAGTTGCTGTGAGATCTAAAGGGAAAAATAGGAGTTAAATGTATTAGTCTGCTCAGGCTGCCATAACAAAATATTATAGACCAGGTAGCTTAAATAACAGAAATTTATCTTCTCATAGTTCTTGACGTTGAAGGTCCAAGATCAAAGTCCCAGCCAATTTGGTTTTTGGTGAGAATTATCTTCCTGGTTTGGAGATGGCTGCTTTCTTGCTATGTCCTCATATGAACTTTTCTTATTATTTGTGCACAGGGAGAGGAGGGGAGTAAGCTCTCTCGTGTCTCTTCTTACAAGGACACTAATCCTACTGGATCAGGGCCCTACACTTATGACCTCATTTAACCTTAATTACTGCCTTACTCCAAATATAACCACACTGGGGAGTTAGGGCTTCAACATAAGAATTTGGGGGGGAATACATGCATTTAATCCATAATACTCGGCAAATAGCGGAAAGAAGAGTACTTCCTATAGAGGGAACAGCACATGCATAGGCCCTTTGGTGGTCAAGGATACATGGTGGTTTAAACAAAGAGGAAGAAGAAAATTGTACAATGAGGCAGATAATTGGAGAAGATAAAGCTAGAGAGGTGGACAGTGGCCAGATCATGCATAGCCTTGAAAGTCATGGTAATAATTTGAGTCATATCCTAAGAGCAAGAAGGCTTTACTGAAGTGATCTGAATAGGGGCAACATGCTGGGTGGAGACTAGAAGGCAGGGTTTAGAATGGACACAGAGAGAACAATAAATGAAGTTGTCCAGCGTATTGAGGCTCAGCCAAGACTATACAAGTGGTCATCGGCTAGCCTGGAGGAGACGCTGGCCAGAAAGATTGCCCAGGGCCAAGGAAGACAACCAGTTTCTAGCCCAGGTGAACTATGACTTGCAACTTCTCTGGAGTCTTGGCTTCTCTCCTGCTATATATACTCCACCTGGTATACCCCATGCCTTATATCACCTCAGTCAGGACAGACCATCTCTCTGAATAGCTCTGTTTCCCTAGCCCAGTCTAGCCCAGCTTGCCTTCCTCCTTTTCCCATACTGGACCACAGAACGAAGATTCATCATGCCGCCCCCTGACCAAGTAGATTGACCAGCAACTGCCCATCCCTTCTCCAGACTCTTCAGTGTGACATTCAAGCCCTGAGCAAACAAAACTCTTCACACTTTAATGTAGGATCTTGAAGAGCTTTAATTTAAGAGAAGATGTGAACTGGAAGTGATCCATTCCTTGCACAGATGTATCCTGGTTTCAAGTCATCTGAGTGGACTAGATAATGTCAAGCTCAATACAGAGTGAAAGGATCCTAAACTGTTAGCACTCCTACAGGCTAGAAAAAAAATCTCTTTGGGAGAAGTTTACATCACCCTAACCTTAAAATAGTTTCTACTAACAATTTTTTTCATGCACTACAATTCTAATGCACAAATACAGCCAGACATATAAGAAGACAAGACACCATAAGAGAAAACAAGTAAAGCAACAAAGAAACAGACTCATGATGACCCCATATACAGGAAATTGTCAGGCAGAGACTAAAAAACAGCCAAAGGCACTATATTCATGGAGATAAAAGCCAAGCTTAGACAAGGAAAAATCATGAGATATCACTTCACAACCATTAGGATGGTTATTATCCAAAAGAGAAAAGAAAAAGAAAAAACCAGATGTTGTAGTTGATGCAGAGAAATTGGAACACTTTTGTGCTATTCATGGGAACGTATAAGAGTGCAGCTGCCCTGGAAAACAGTATGATGGTTCCTCAAAAAAGTTAAACATAGAATTACCATATTATCCAGAAATTCTACTTCTAGGTAACATATCAGAAAGAACTGAAGGCAGGAACTCAAACAGACATTTCTATACCCTTGTTCGGAGCAACAGCATTCACAATAGCCCAAAGGTGGAAGCAACCGAAGTCTCCATCAATGAAGATGAATGAAAAAACAAAATGTGGTCTCTATACACAATAGAATATTATTCAGCCTTTAAAAAGGAGAAAATTCTGACATATGCCACAACCTAGATGAACCTTGAGGACATGATGCTGAGCAAAACAAGCCAGTCACAAAAGGACAAATACTGTATGATTCTATTTATATCAGGTGTCTATAATAGTTAAATTCATAGAGACATAAAGCAGAATGGTGATTGCCACAGACTGGGAGGAGGAAAGGATGGAAAGTTGTTGTTTAATAACATTTAAAAATGTTTCAGTGTTGCAAGGTGAAAAGAATTCTGGAAATTGGTTGCACAAAAATGTGAATGTAATTAAGACTAGTAAACTGTACACTTAAAAATAGTTATCATGGGTTATATTGTGTTTCTTTTACCACAATGTTAAAAAATCTAATGAAGAGGGTAAAATCAGGTAATAAAAAATACTTGGCTGAAACAAAAGAAGGAAGAAAAAGAGGAAAACGGGAACAAAACCCAGGTAGAACAAAAAGAAGACAACAAGATTATAGATGTAAATGGTTTGGAACCGTGTCTGTAATTATGTCAAATATAAGTGGACTAAGTATTCTAACAAATAGAAAAATATTGTCAGGGCAAATTTTTAGAAATTTTTTAAATTTTTTTTTTTTTTTCGAGAGAGACAGAATGTAAGTGGGTTCGGGCAGACAGAGAGGGAGGCACAGAATCTGAAGCAGGCTCCAGGTTCCAAGCTGTCAGCACAGAGCCTGACGCGGGGCTCGAACTCACGAGCTGTGAGATCATGACCTGAGCCGAAATTGGACGCTCAACAGACTGAGCCACCCAGGTGCCCCAATAGGGCAAATTTAAACAAAATATAAGATTCAACTATATGATGTTTATGACATACTTTAGCATGAGGACATATAGGTTACAAGATAATGAAAATATTCTCGCTAAAATTTTAAATAAGAATACCTATTTTAAACAAATTCCCTTAGAAAATAGAGGGAACACTTACCAACTTATTTTATAAGGTCAGCATAATCATACTACCAAAACCTGGCAAGAACATGACAAGAGAAAATATCACTATCTCTCATGACATCAATACAAAAATCCAAAACAAAATGTTAGCAAATCAAATACAGCAGCAAATTAAAAGGATAATAAGTCATAACAAAGTAGAGGTTATCTCAGGAATGCAAACTGGTTTAATATTTAAAAATCAACCAACCACATTAACAGAATAAAAAGGAAAAATAATTTGGCTATCTGAATAGATGCTAAAAAAAAGCATTTGACAAATTCAACACTTATTCACAGTAAAAACTCTTAGCAACCTAAAGATGGAAGATAGTTTCCTCATTCTGATACAGGAGATACAGGGGGGATCAACTAGAGCTAACACCATTCTTAATGGTAAAATAGTGAGCATTTTCCTCTCTAAGCTCAGGAACTGACAAGAATATCAGTTATCACCACTTCTAATCAACATTTTATGGGCTGTCCTAGCCAGGGCAATAAGACAAGAAAAAGAAAAAAAAATCAAAAAGCTAAGAAAGAAAGAAAGCCGTCTTCAAAAATGACATAATGGTAGGGGCCCCTGAGTGGCTCAGTTGGTTGAACATCTGACTTCAGTTTGGGTCATGATCTCCCCGTTCATGGGTTCGAGCCCCGTGTCCAGCTCAGCTCAACCTGGAACCTGGTTTGGATTCTGTGTCTCCCTTTCTCTCTATCCCTCTCCAGCTTGCTGTCTGTCTCTCAAAAATGAATAAACATTTAAAAAAATTTTTAATAATATATTAAAAAATGACATGATTGTGCAGGTAGAAAATCCTAAGGAATCTCAAATAAATTATTGTCTTAGTCTGGCTGCTGTAACAAAGTATTATAAATTGGGTAGCTTATAAACAATAGGAACTTATTTCCCCTGTTTTGGAGTCTGGAAGTCTGAGGTCAGGGTGGCACCATGGTCAGGTTCATGGTCAGGTTCTGATGAAGGTCCTTCTCCAGGTGCATAATCAATATGCCAAAGTCAACTTCTGTCTTCCAGCAAATGTCAGAAAATAGTGTTAAATAGTCAAAACAGTTTTGAAATAGCAAAAAAATACCAAGTACCTACAAATGGATCTAACAAAAGACATGTACGACCTCTATGGAGGAAACCATGAACATTTTAATAAATATTAGAGAATAAATGAATAATGGAGAGAGATACCATGTTAATAGATTAGAAGGCTCAATATTGCAAAGCTGTCATTCTCTTCAATTGGTCTATAGATTCAAAGCAATCCCAGTTGATTTTCATATGGCACTTGACATGGTCATTCTAATTTATATTAACTTACATTAAACTTTATAGTTTATATGAAACTGCAGAAGGCCAACAATGGCTAAGGTACACTTGAAGAAGTACAAGGTAGAGGGGATTTAGTCTATCAGCTAACAAAACTTATCATAAAGCTCTAATAATTAAGACAGTATGGTATTGTTATAAGAGTTGACAAAAACCAATGGACAGGAGACCCCCCCCAACCATATTAATGTTAGAGATAGCATTGCAGAACAGTGTGGGGAAATGATCTTTTGAATAGTGTTAAGTCAATTGAATGTCCACATGGGAAAAATGACATTGGAACCCCATTGCACACCATCCTCAAAAGCCAATTTCTACACATTATGGACTAAAATATGAAAGGTAAGCCAGTAAAGCTTTAGAAGATAACATACAATATCTTTATGACATCAAAGGAGGAAAAGTTTTCTTAAGACAGTAAAAGCACTAACCACAAGTGAAAGACCGATAAATTGGACTTCTTTATATTTAAGACCTTTCGTGCATCAAGAAACATCATTAGCCACAGAAGAGAAAGATTTGCAATGCACATAGGTGGCAAAGGATTTATAACCAGAATATATAAAAACTACTATAAATGATGAAAATATAGAGCAATGGAAAAATGGGGAAGAGCAGGGTCTGCACACAAAAAAATCCACATGGCCAATAAACATATGAAAGATGCGCAGCCTCATTAGTAATCAGGGAAATGAACCAGAGAGAAGAGGTACTACAGACCCACCAGATGGCTAAAGTACAAAGTCTGATAGTACCAGTTGCTGGGAAGAACCATTGGTAAATGTACAAGGGGAACTCTCATACATTGCTGGAGGGCGTGTACTTGTATAATCATTTTTGGAAACAGTTTGGCATTATTTTTTTAAGTTAAGCATAGGAATACCTATAACCCAGCAATTCTGCTCCAGAGTATATACCTAGGAGAAATACATGCCCAGATGGAACAGGTGGACATGTAGAAGAATGTTCACAGCAGCATTCTTTGCAATAGCCCCAGGCTGGAAACAACACGTATGTCAATCAGTAGAAGGGACAGATAAATTGTGGTATATTCACTTGATGGAATGCTTTATACTGCACAAAACATGAATGAACTACAGCTGCACACAGCAACATGGAACTCTTATAAAAAACGTGAAGTAAAAGAAGCCAGACACAAAAGAACAAGGACTGCTTTTGTATAAAGCCCATAACCAGACAAAACTCAACATGCCCCTGCCCCCACAATCTTCCACCCCTCCCTGTACCTACGAATACATGAAGAAGGGTAATAAAAGATGGATTTGCGGGGTGCCTGGCTGGCTCAGGAGCGTGCGACTCTTGATCTCGGGGTCATGAGTTCGAGCCCCACATTGGGCGTAGAGATTACTTAAAAAAAAAAAAGATGGATTTGCAAACAAGTTAGGGAATCACTCTTTTGTCCCAGCCACAACTGCCCCTCTGCTGGATTGTCTCCAATCGGAAGGGATGAGAAGAGAAAATGGTCCTGGGGGTGAGCTGAAGGAAATTGTTGACACAGCTGTCTGACGTGGGGATGGAGAACAAGAGTCAGGCACCCCTCATGTTGGAGTTCCTTATGACAACCTCAGTGACATTTTAATAAAGTCACTCAAAGTTAGGGGGCCATACTGACACATTGCTAGTGTGTTAACCTTCACTGGAGACCACGAGGTGGGACAAGCGGCACGGGCAGTTTCTGAAATGCAAGGTACACCAGCCAAACAAGGCCAAGCAGTTTTCACAAGATTCCCAACAGCGAACATAATTTTGTTTTGTGCATGTTCTTCCAGATGTCTTCAGGATATCTAAACATTTTTTTATTATTATAACTACAGGATTATATTACAGACTGTTGAACTTTTAAAAATACTTAACAACAGGTGCTAGACATCTGTCCATTTGAATACATGTAGACCTACTTCTTACTTGGGGGTGATGGATATACCCATTATCTTGATTGTGGTGGTGGTTTCATGGGTAGTGAAACATGTTGAAACTCAAATCCTTAAGTGTGTGTGACTGTACATCAGTCATACCTCAGTAAAACCGGAGAACTGTTGTGCCTTCTCGCTCTTCGGCCGCTTTCCCTGCCTGACGCTGTAAGCCCCATCCATTTTGCTGTGTGTACATCTATGCCATCTCTTCACAATGCCATGCAGAATCTCCCGGCAGGTATCTGTGGTTTACTAGCTCCTTCCTTCGGCACTTCCCTTGCCTCCCGTTCACCTATGCCATGAACATTGCTCTTCTAAATATCCTCCTCCTGGTGTTCTCATGTATCTGAGCAAATTTTCAAAATACATTTCAAGGTGTTAAATTGCTAACCTCTGTGCCCTATGCGTACTTAATGTTACCGAGAACTATGTGCTTATTTTCCAGGAGGGCTAAGCAAGTTTCCCTTCCTGCCAGCTGGCCATGGAGAGTTCCCAGTCTTCGCTTGGGTTTCTGACTCTTCATGCTGCATGGATGTTGGTTCCTCATCCCTCCCCTCTCCCTCGTGTAGTATTGACTTCATGGTTACTGACAAATCTTTAGGTTCTTTTGGTTTATATACCACTTCAAGAGCCTCTTTTTTATTATTATTTTTGAGAGAGAGGGAGAGAGTGGGTAAGAGGGGCAGAGGGGGAGAGGGAGCAGAGGAGAGAGTGAGGGAGAAAAGAGGAGGGGGGGAGAGAGGGATAGAGGACGGGGAGAGAGGAAGAGAGAGAGAGAGAATCTTAAGCAGGTTCTACGCAGCGCGAAGCCCCACATGGGGCTCGATCACATGACCCTGGAATCATGACCTGAGCTGAAATCAAGAGTCGGGCACTCAACTGACTGAGCCACCCAGGTGCCTTTTCATGGTTGCTGACAAGTAATTCGTCAGACCATGGCACACGGCTGTGGCCATTCCCTAATCCTTACGAGATGGAATTTCTTTCCATCTTTACTTGGTTTATAATCATGTTTTGGGGGAGGGGTGCATGTTAGAAACGGGAGCTGTATAGCCTGTCTTTCTGGGCATTCCCTGGCCGCCTTGAAAGGTCCCATCTACATGAAGGAACTGGGCCTTGGTGCTGGGGCCAGTGTTTTAAGCTGCAAGGAATGTGGTGACTCAGCTGGTCGCTCAGGGACACCTCTGTGAACAAGGCCGAGGGAAGGAAGTCATTACACAGGCAGCTGGGCTGTAAAAAACAAAAATACTCCACACACCAAACTCTACAAAGCAGTGTGGCTGTGTGTCCCATGACTCAACAGGACTGTTTCTGCCACGTGGCGCCCAGCTCAGGATATGTGGCACACAGCCTTCACCCACTGCCGGCCGCTTCTCTGAGCTGCTTAGAAAGCTGAGTGGGAGGGGACCCCGAGAAAACCTGTGAGTGTCTTCTTTCTCCTCCCTCTCCACTCTGGCCATTGCTTCCCCAACCATCTCCTTCCTCCTTCCTCTCTAATCCTCTTGCTGTTACACAGAACAAAAACAGGAATTTAGTATTTCACGCCTGCTGGAGACGAGGCGGGGGACACAGTGAGGTCAAAACACCCGCACCCTAGGAAGGCCCTCCGGAGTCAGGCAGATGACTGCCTGACAATTCATATCACCTAGACAGGGGCTGGAGTATCGGAGAGAGGGGCCAGAAGGAGGTGGGCCAGCAGCAGAGGATGGAGACTTTGAGTCATGCGCAAGATTATCAAAGATGTGGACGCTCACCTCTCCTGGAGACCTACTATGTGCCAGACGCCACTCTTGGGATATATCAGTGAAGACAGGTCTTGTCCTCACAGGGGCTTACATTCTCGTGGAGGGGGAGACAAATGCCAAATATCATAAATAAGTAAAACATATAGCATGTGAGATGGTGGTTCATGTTCCTGGGAAAGATTAGAACCAGGAAAGGTTGGATGGGAGTGGTCAGGGTAGAAAGGTGACATCTGAATCTGACTAATCTTGGCGTGGGTGAGGGAGTGAGCCATGAAGGTGTCTGGGGAAAGCACTGTAGGGACCTCCAGGGCAAAGGGGGAAGTGTCTCTGGTGTGCTCATGGATCGGGATCCACGAGGAGATGAATATGGCCGCTGCAGAATGGGTGAAGGGGGCAGAGTGGGACAGGAGGGCGGCAGTGGGCGGTGGGGAGGGCTCTCCAAGCAGGGCAGAGTTTGGTTTTAACGGCATCCCGCAGTCAGATGGCTTTGACCTCTGGGAGTATGGCGCAAATGGAGTACAAAATGAAACTACAAATCTTGCCAAAGATGTAGAATTTATGAAGCCGATGAGAATGGTGTTGGCAAACTGTGGGAATCACTCAAAGCATTAGCAGATGAGGGCCTGTTTGGGTCAGGTCAGAAAAGGACAGTGACGGGGAGGAGTTTCCAAAGAATGATTTAAGTAAGAGGTAAGTCTTTGGGAAAACCAAAGGAGCCCCAAAGTATTTTTGGATGGTTGTACTTTTTAGAAAATACAATGCTCCACGAAGGAGGTCATACCATGCAATCTACACCCTGCTCCCAAATCATTCATTCTGTAGTCATACTAAAAATTAGGATATGGTGGCATATATAAACCAAAATGTTTACTTAGAAGATAATAAGATTTTGTTCAGTATACCTTTAAGTTTATGTTAATAACTGGTTTCTTGGGTGGCTCAGTCGGTTGAGCATTGGACTTTGGCTCAGGTCATGGTCTTGTGGTTCTTGGGTTTGAGCCCCTCAGTGGGTTCTACGCTGGCAGTGTGGATCCTGCTTGGGATTCTCTCTGCCCCTACCCCGCACACACATACTCTCTCTCTCTCTCTCTCTCTCTCTCTCTCTCTCAAAATAGTAGACTTTGGGGGCGCCTGGGTGGCGCAGTCGGTTAGGCGTCCGACTTCAGCCAGGTCACGATCTCGCGGTCCGTGAGTTCGAGCCCCGCGTCAGGCTCTGGGCTGATGGCTCAGAGCCTGGAGCCTGTTTCTGATTCTGTGTCTCCCTCTCTCTCTGCCCCTCCCCCGTTCATGCTCTGTCTCTCTCTGTCCCAAAAATAAATAAAAACGTTGAAGAAAAAATTAAAAAAAAAAAAATAGTAGACTTTGAAAAAAAAATACCTTGTTTCCTTTTCTTCCTATATAACAATGGTTCCCACTTAGCCACATTGTAGTAAAGATTAAAAAAGAGCACTCACTAACACATGAACTAATCCTTATTGTAGGTCTTCTTCCACGTGTCAGGCACCGAGAGAGACTCTGGGGGTAAAGTGATGAGCAAATGTGTCCTCATGAAGACATAGCATTCATCAAATGGTATATACAAAGTGTCACATAAAAGGATGAAAAAGCACTTTAAAAAGGAAAGAAAAGGCACATAATGCTATGAGAGCCTATGTAAAGGGGTTACCCTAGCCGGAAGGTGTATCAGTTAGTTACTGCTCTGTAATAAATCACTACCGACCTAGGGATTCTCAACAACAGAGATTTATTATCTCAGTTTCTGTGAGTCAGGAGTCTGGGCATGGCTTAGCTGGGTCTTCTACTCGGGGACTCCTAAGGCCGTGCTCAAGGTGATGGTGGGACTACATTCTCACTTGGGGGCTCAAGCTCCCTCAGATTGCTGGCAGGATTCATTTCCTGGTGGCTGCAGGACTGAGAACGCTGACTTCTTGCTGGCCGTCAGCAGGACCTAGGGACCACCCATAGCTCCTTGCCACTCAGGCTTCCTCAACATGGCTGTTCCCTTCCTCAAGTCAGCAAGGAGAGTGTCAGAACTAGTCTGCTAGCAAGACTCTATGTTACATAATCATGGGAGTGACACCCCATCACCTTTGCCATATTCTAAAAGCAAGCCACAGGTCCTACCCCCACTCAAGAGGAAAGGATTACATGAAGGCATGAACACCAGGAGGTGGGGAGACAGGGGGTCACCTTAGAGTCTGTCTGCCATTGAGGGTTTCCCAGAGTAAGTGACAATGGATCTGGGATCTAAAAACTGACTTGGCATGAACTGTATAGATAGGGGGCAGGGGGAGAACAATGTGGGCAGACAGTGCAATAACATTCACAAAGGATCTAGTACAATGACCAACAATATTATCTCTCTCCTGCTCAACAACCATCCATGGCTCCTCAGTGCCCATGGTTTTGCCCAACACTGAAGGCCAGACAGATCATCTCCTGGGCACTTACTTTCTCTCTCCATCATCTGTGCCTTTACTCACTACTTCCACCCACTTAGACTGCCCTTGCCCTACTATATACACTCCATCTATATATAATTCAGGGCCCAGAAGAAATTGATCTTCCCTAAACAATATTTTTGAATACCTATTTAAGTGGCGGGCACCACGCAAGACCCTTCTTGAATTGCAAAGCCTAGTGACTTTCATCCATGGTCCTGGATGTCAGCAGGTCGGGGCAGAAGGTATACCCAAATAAAAAGAGGAGGAACGGAAGTCCCTTGCAGAAGGTCAAGCCAATGGGGCAGCTGGTAAGTCCTGCAGAGATTTTGGACACACAGAAAGCGCTGCTTCCTACGGTGGTTAATGGTCTTCCAGTAATCCTCCCCGGGCTAGAAATCGCAAACGGATCCTAAGGTTCAGCCAAACTGACGTTTTTCCGGGAAGGACAGCTGGAATCGGGAACTGCCCGGCCTCAGCCCACACTGCCAGGCAACCTGGCCAGGCTGGGTCAGTCCTCCGCTGGCAACAGAGGCTTCGTTGGCAGGAAGAGGAGATAGCTACGGAAGTGTCCTGCGCTCCAGCCCAGGAATCCCTGACCACATCCAGGGCCTGTCCTTGAAAAGCTGAGAGAAGAGGCCCCAGTAGCCCCACGGCCGTTGCCACATCAGCAGGAAAAGGCAGCATGGGAGGCAAAAGCGACTTAGGCCAGTAGCCCAGAGCCTGGCTGCCTCCAGCCGGAGGTGGAGGGCGGAGCCGGAGGCAGGGGGCGGAGCTGGAAGCAGGGGCGGGGTCGGCGGATGGGTGGGGCCGGCAGAGGGGAGCGGTGACCCGCCCTGCTTTCCCAGTCCCGCCTGTCAGTCCCGGAAGGAGCTGGTCTTAGACTGCCGGTCCTGGAACTGAGCACCTGCCCGCTGCTGCCATTGGGGGGTCGAGTCTCCGCCAACGGCCTGGGGAGTGGCGGGGGCAGACCTAGGGGCGGAGGAAGGCCTGGAACCCCCTGCATCCCAGTCCCCACCCCCATCTTCCCTAGTGCCATCTCAACACCCATTAAAGCTTTTTCCTTTGCTCTGGGGGCAGAGGACCCTCCCCCCACCCCCCCAATCTGATACTTCCCCCCCCCCCCCCCCCCGCTCTCCTCACCTTCATCTTCAAGACTGAACTACCCCCAGGTAGCTCTGCAGGGCCTTTGCACCAACCAGTCCCTACACCCAAAACATCATTCGCACCCTTCTTCATCTAACTAATTTCAACTTATTTTTCAAGCTTTTCAAAGCCCTCCTTGACCTGTCCCATCTTGCTATGGGTTTCAGGGTTTGGTCCGGCTAAGCCTGGTCATCTTAAATCGCAACTGCCACTGCCGGACTACCTGTCTATTCTTTCTCTTCTACCCACCCCCCCCACCCCCCAAAGACTGTGGGGTCGCTGCAGCATCTCTAGTGCCTGGCCTAGGTATGGTGCTCAGTGAGATCACAAACATCCTTCCTGGGAGTCCTCTGCGATCCCTAGACCTCTGCCTGGTGACAAACTCCTGTAGTCACTTGACCTGTTAGAGCAGTAGGTCTCAAACTAGAGTGTGAATCAGAAACACTGAAGGGGGGGAGGGGTGTCTTATTAAAATACAGGTGACCAGGGGCGCCTGGGTGGCGCAGTCGGTTAAGCGTCCGACTTCAGCCAGGTCACGATCTCGCGGTCCGTGAGTTCGAGCCCCGCGTCGGGCTCTGGGCTGATGGCTCAGAGCCTGGAGCCTGTTTCCGATTCTGTGTCTCCCTCTCTCTCTGCCCCTCCCCCGTTCATGCTCTGTCTCTCTCTGTCCCAAAAATAAATAAACGTTGAAAAAAAAAAATTTTAAAATACAGGTGACTGGGCCCCACCCCCAGAGATTTTGATTCCTAAGTGTGGAGCAGAGGCTGAGAGTTTGCATTTCTAAACATCTCTCAGGGGCTGCTGCTGCTGACACAGGAACCAGGTTTAAGAATCACTGTTAGGGCCGGGGTGCCTGGGTGGCTCAGTTGGTTAAGCTGCCTTAACCAACTCTTGATTTCCACTCAGGTCACGATTTTACGGTTCATGAGGTTGAGCCCCACGTGGGGCTGAGCCTACTTGGGATTTCTCTCTCTCTCTCTCTCTGCCCATCCCCTGCACGTGTGCACGTGCTCTTTCTCTCTTTCAAAATAAATAAACATTAAAAAACAAAAAAGAATCACTGTTAGGGCATCAGTTTCTTCATCAGTAAAATAGGATAACTACTGTCCATATGCCGTATGAGGTTTCATGAGAACGAAATGAGATTATGCAGATGAAGAACTAAGCATGGGGCCTGTACCCAGGAGGTAGTCACTAAGTGTTTGCAATTGCTACTGGGAGTGGGAAGGACACATGCCATCAGGGGAAACATGAGCAGAAGAGGTGGGTAAGGGTCCAAGCAGGGCAGCTGGGCTGGCAGAAGAGCAAGGCCCAGCACAGCAGCCAGGGAGTCAAGGTTGTGCTATGGAAGCAGGGAAGCAGCTGGGAACCATGCACAGTTCTGGAGCAGGGCAGTGACAGGTGGAAGCTGAATGTGGCAACATTGAGCAGGAGGGGCAGCAGCAAATTCCCTGTGCTGGCTTTTCCTTGGCTGTTTGGCCAGGCATAGAGCTGCTAGATTTAGCAAATAAAAATGAAGGCTATCCAGTTAAATTTGAAGTTCAGATAATGATTTTTTTTTTTTTTACTATAAGTATATCCCAAATTGCATGGGACATACTTATACTAAAAAAACTTTTGTTATTTATCTGAGCTTCAAATTTAACTGGGTGTTCTTTATTCTTATTTGCTAAATCAAATAATCCTAGCAAGACATCAACTCCCTAGCCCCCAAGCCCCAGGACTCCATGCTGGAGGGAGCCAGCCACAGGTTCCTCTGCCTCCCTCCCCATTTACAATGAGGCCACCAGGCCACCAGGAGTGACTGAGGAGCTGTTCCAGGCTCAGTCTGGCTGCCATAACAAGTGGTCACAGCCACAGGCCTAGGTGAACAGGTCCTCCCACTTCACGCTGGGTTCACCCAGCAAAAAAGTCGTGAGGCACAGTAAATAATCATTGGGTCTATAATTTATTGAAACACCTAAAGTTACCAAGTCCCATAAAGAGGGAGGTGCCACGTGCACTTGTGGGTTACTTAAAAGTCAAACAGTTGCCACTGGCATAGGCCTGCCTGGTGAGGGTATCCAGGGAGAGGAGAAAACAGCCCCTGTCCTCAACCCCAGACATGAACAAACACAAGAGCCCAGGGTGCTTGCATGCTCAGAGTGTGCCTTGGAAATAGTTCTATAAACTGCAATCTAGAACAGGGTGGTCCCTGCCTCATTCAGTTCCGTTGGACATTGGGATAAGTCATATTACCAGCGGCTGCCTCTGTCTCCCCCACCCCCATAATCACCAAATCCTGATGATTCATAGTTCCGGAAACAAGCCTGTTGGAAATCCAATTACTGCAACAACCTTTATGTCAATTTATTTCTTCACTAAAGACGAACAATGAAAACAATATGTGCTTCATTTTTTTTTTAACGTGATACACATTTTTGAATGCCTAGTGTGTGCCCTTTGTGCTAAAGCTCAGGAGTTCTCAGCCTTGGCTGCACAGTGCCATCACCTGAAGATTTCCCAGGTGATCCCAGTACCCCAGGCATCAGTATTTTCCCCAGGGTATGGTGCTCTCAATGCACAGCCAAAGTTGAGAACCACTGACTGAGTTCGTCCTGCTTAATCCTCACAACACAATCCTGCAAGGTAGGTTTTATCTCCATTTCGCAGATGAGGAATTGAGGCTCAAAGAGGTACAGTAACTATGGAATCAGTAGCCATCACCTTGGACCTCTCCTTTCCTCCCAGGCTCCCTTGTGGGATTCTTATGTTTCCACGGTTTCACTGTTAAATATAATAGTTATATATAATGCTTCCACAGATATGTTGGAGGCAGCGCTGCCCTCTGGCCACCTTGAGATAGCTCTGCTCCCAACAGGGCTCTTTTGAGATACAAACCAGACATAGTTTGGGTTTAGGACTGACACTAAATGGCTTTGCTATACTGAGGACAACTGGAGACAGTCACCCCACCCAGGTCCCGTCATCTTGGGTCACAGAACAATGGCGGCCACCTCTCACTCCCCACCACCCGGGACCCTCTAAGCCTGGCTCTTTACAATGCACCCCAATCCTCCAAGCGTCTCAGTGCCCTCGCTCTTCACAGCAAACTCCCTCACCTTCTGATTCCTAGCGCATCTTTTTTGCAGGAGCCATACATCCACACGGTTTGTCAGAAAGGCCTTTGATCGAGGACAGGCCACAGATCCGAGGGGAAAGAAAACCCGTGTCCTAGCCCGACTCCTCGCCCGTGGCTCGCGGGCCCGCCGATTCTTCAGACGTGCGCGCACCTGGGCTCACCTGTCCCGCTCCCGCCCCGCCTGCCGGCTGAGAGGAAGGGCAGCAGGGTGAAAAGGCTGGTCACCGCCTGCCCTCTGCTGGCCAATAGCAGTATTGACGCTCCACCGGTGCGTCAGACGGGTGGCATGAAGGATTCATGAGCGGACATCTATTGAGCTCCCGCTGTATGTCAGGCACTGAACTGGGCGCTGGGGTGTAAGGATGAACGCGACCTGCTCTCACAAAGTTCAGCTTCAAATGAGGAGACGGACAAAAATCAAACAGTCATTCAAACAAATATGAAGTTACAGCCGTGGGCTATGTGAGCTTATGATGCGAGGCTCCTGTCCAGTCTACGGGATGTGTCGGGACGGTCAGGGAAAGCTGCCCCTGAAGAGGGAACGTGTGAGGGCCAAGTGCCCCACAAAGTCGTTTCATGTAATCTCGGAAATCACACGAGGTGGCTATCCGCTTTGCCAAACAGAAAACAGGCTCAGACTGGGGAAAACTTACCCAAGGTCATACACCAAGCAAAGCCAGGAGGGCCTAAGTCTGCCGGATTCGAAAGTCCCCGCTTTTCCGCTGCTCCTGGCGGTGGGGCAGGGGGGGGCCACCGGGACGTCCTATCCAGCCGCTGTAGGGAGCGGGGCGGGGCCGGGGTGGAGCCTGCGCGGGGCGGGGCCTGAAGTCCGGCCCGCCCAGCCTCTATAGGTGAAAGGGCGCCCTTGGGCGTGGGGACTGGGAGGAGGCGGGGTCTTTTTGCGGGGTGGAGCCTGGACGGACTGGGGCCTGCAGACACTGGCCTTGGCTCGTGGAAGGGGCGGAGCCGGGATCTCACCCGGTCCTAGAGGAGACGGAAGCTCCAACTGAGTGCGGGGCCGAAGACACTTACCCTGTGCACTCGGACAGAGACTGCGGTTCGGGGTCCCGGAGGTCCAGTGGGCAGCTCCCCAGGTAGGGCCTGACCCCGGCCTGAGAAGAAGTACCCCCCCACCCCTGCCCTGCCCCGCCCTTCTGTCGTGCCATCTGACCCTCGTTCCTTCCTGTCCGCGGGCCTGAGTCCATCTCCAGTCTTCAGAGGGTAGCTCAGGCATGGAGGAGCCGCTCTCACTTCGTCTGTCTCCCTGGCCCAGCCGTTGCGGGACCCCGGACATCCAGAATGTGGGATCAGGAGATAAGATGCCAAAACCTCTCAGAGGAGGCTGGCGCAGCTCCACCCCAGCCTGACTGTGTGACCTTGGGGAGATCTCCCACCCTCTCTGGTACTGAGTGTCCCGTGCCTGCAGACTGGGCGAGTCAGCTGGCATAGCTGTGAAGGCTGTTGGGGATCCAGGGGTGCAGCTTTCTCCCTTCTAGGACTATAGGAACACTTATCCTTCTGCTTCTTCTGGTCCTGGGTGAAGAGCTGCTCCCAACCCTTCCCAAATCTGGGAGTCTAGAAAGGCCGAGAGCTCAGCCCCAGGGCAGTTCGTTCTGGCTTCCCTGTGGTGGAGTTGTGTGCTGGCCTGGGAGGCCTGTGGGTGTTCCCAGAGTGGACTCTGAAGCTTGGGCATCCTGCGAAGCCTGCCCAGAGCCCACCTGCTCACTTTGCAATTGGTGGGCCACCAACATGCAGGGCCTCGAATGCTATGTAAAGAAGTCTAACCTCTCAAGGATGGGCAGGGCAGGGCAGGGCATTGGAGTCTGACCTGTAGTGTGCCCTAAGGACCAGCCTGGTGACTGGGGCTGTCATGATGCCAGAAAAGATACTACTGTTGATAGGTGACACATATGGGCACTTATTGCATGCTAGTGCTTTACCTGAATTATCTCATTAATTACTCACACATCCCTTATGCCCATTTCAGAGGCTGAAACCAAAGCTCGGAGAAGTGAAGTGATTTGCCTAAGGTCGCAGCTAGTAAATGTCAGGGAGAGAATTAGAACCCAAACAGTCTGGTACCTTACCCACAACGTCCTGTTGCCACCCAGGATCTGGGCATCTGGTAGTAAAGCCTTGACCAAGGACAGCAGGAGGAGCAGGAGATTGGGGAATAGAATTCAGAGGGCTCGGGAGGAAGGGACTCGCATAAGTCCTGAGAGGAATTCAGCTGGCCTGGGTCCCCGGAGGGAAGTGAAGTGTTTGATTATAGACATACTAGTTTGGGGTGAAGGGAGGTATAAGGGAGCTGAGCAGAGCTCTTCATATGGAGAAGACCAAGGAGGCAGAGCTGGGTCCTGGGGGAACGGAGATGCCTTCAGAGATGGGTGTAGGGCTTGGCTCACAGGAGTCCCCCCAAATGCTGAGCAGACAAATGCGGGGGGCATCTGTGTGTGTGTGTGGGGGGGGTGGACAGTGGGAGGAATGAATTGTTGGCTGAGAAGGGTTTGAAAAATTGAGGCCTTGTTTCATAAAGGGGAAACAGGCTAGCAAGTCACTTGCGTGAGGATACCCTGTGGCAGGATCAGAGTAGGACCCAGTGCCCCTTGGGTGCCATCTCTGCTGTTAAGCTCTTCCTCCTACATCAGTGGCTCTCTACCAGGGGCAATTCTGTTCCCCAGAGGACGTGTGACAATGTTTGGAGACAATTCGGTTGTCACAACTGGAGGTGGGGTGATACTAGTATCTGTGGGTAGAGACCAGGAGTGTTGCTAAACATCCTACAATCCCCCCAAAGCAAAGAATTATTCAGCCTCTAATGGCAGTCGTGCTGAAGTTGAGAAACTCTGTGATAGGTAAGCTGGACCTGTCATTATTTCTCCAGCCCAGCTCCTTTGCCCCTAGCAGGACAGATAGCTCAGGCCTGAGCCTCCACCTGGGCAGACCTTTGCCCCCACTCCTAGTCTGCCCCTCCCATGCTTGCTGCCTTGTTCCTGGAAACTTCTGAAGTCCTCTCTGCTTTTCTTGGGCACAGTGGCCTAGAGCCCTGCCCATCACATGTCTGTCCTTGTCTGTCTTCCTAGACCTTTTATTCACAGAATTTGATGTGGTAGGGAGGAACCAAAGTGGGAATTTTCACCTAGCACATAGTAGGTGCTTTGCAGATAAAATATTTATTAAATTTGAGTGCCATTTTTGGGATCAAAAATCTTCATTTTATCCCAGGTTTTCATTTTAGCAATTCTAATTGTATCTTATGTTTGTGAAGCTCTGCGTTTCTAACAAGCACCCCGCCTCCCCTGCCCCCCCCCCCCCCCCGGTGATGCTGACGCTGTTGGGCCATGAGCCACATTTTGAGTGGCAAGGCATTGCAGGGTTGTGCAGAGGTGGGCTGGGGCAGGGCTGCACCCCCTGCAGACAGCTGTGGCTGTGGTTTGAGGACTGTGGAGTGGAAGGAACCATGGTATGGAGTCAGGAAACCAGGATACAAATCATTACTCCCTTCCCCCCATCTATGGGCTGTTAGCTGAATAGAGTTTGGATAAGTCACTTAACTTCTTTGGGGAGTGGTCTTGCATGGCGGGTCATCCACCAGGGGTTCTGATGCAGGGTCTGAGAGATGGGAGTGCCCTGTGGAGGTGGGATGGCCTGGATCCTGGCAGCCAGAAGGGCACTAGGCCACTGACCTGGCCAGCAGGGAAGGGGCAATGAGCTGATGCTGGCAGGGCGGGCACCATGCCAGCGTGGAAGCAGCTCTCATTATGGCCCTGGCTCTTCTCCACGGCTGCCACAGCCTTCTGCTTCTGGCTTACCCAGCTCTGCCTGGTGTGGGAAAGCTGGAGGGACCGGTCTGGCTAGGGGAAGGAGGGGCAGCTTTGATGGGTTCAGGGACGAGCCCAAGGCCTGAATGTGGGTCTCAGGGCCTGACCAGCTGAATGAGGGTCTCAGAAATGGGGGTCAGGCTTGATACCCATGGCCTAGAGACACTGGGATCAGACTGTGGACCCGTTCCAGGGAAACTGGGAAGGAGTTTGGTATTTGAGGCCATAAACCGAGAGCTTACTCTACCCCCAGCTATAGGGGATGCCCTCCTTCAAGCCTCTGACCCCAGGAATAGAGCTGGGCAGAGCCTTAGGTACCTGATGCACCCTACTTCTGGTTCTCCACAAGTCAGCCCTGATGGCCCAGCAAGGCCCCTTCCAACTCCTAAGACCAGGAGGCAGCAAGACAGATGAACCCATTTCCTAGATGGAAGAACAAAGACTCTCTCCTCCTTACTTCCTGGGAAGATATCAGTCTTTAGGGCTGTCACCCATTACCCAGCAGGGCCCTGGGCCTGATATATCATGAGGCTGCCTCCCCCTGTTCCCACAGTTGGGCCAACCCAGTGGTTCACACTGAGGGTTCTGCAGCCAAACAGGCCTGGGGTTGAGTCCTGGCTCCTCTCCTTACTAGTTGTGAGGTCCTGGGCAAATCACTCCACCTCTGAGCCTCAGGTGGCTTGTCTGTAAACAGCAGTAATGACACCCGCTTGGCCAGCCTTGCAGGTTGTTGTGAAGTTGAAATGAGCCCTACCACTGAAAACCATGGTCATTATCATTACTCATGGCATTTCGAGACGCAAGCCTCCCCAGATCGCCTTACCTGGTGCTCTCATTTGACAGATGTGGAGATTGGCACTTGGAGAAGGAAGGCAGCTGCCCAAGGGTCTCACAAGCAGGTGGTGGGCAAGCCAAGACTAGAGCCCACACTTACAGACATACCTCCCGTCCCACAACTGTTGCCCATCTGCAAAGGCACTCCGAGGGCAACGCACTGTAAGTCTGGGGACCTGGGGGGTCAGGCTGCAGAGACTCCCTGCAGAGGGGGGTGGACCTGACCTTTGCCCCAGCACCCCCTCCCTTTGCCAGCACCAGCCATGAACTATGTGGGGCAGCTGGCAGAGACGGTGTTTGGGACAGTGAAGGAGATATACCGGGGCCTGAACCCGGCCACACTGAGTGGTGGCATCGACGTGCTGGTGGTGAAGCAGGTGGACGGCTCTTTCCGATGTTCGCCCTTCCACGTGCGTTTCGGCAAGCTGGGTGTCCTGCGGTCTCGAGAGAAGGTGGTGAGTGCTGGCCGGCCAGGGGCCACTGTAGGGTGGGCTCTTAAAGCCAGGACAGCCACTGCGGCCCCAGGAGAGGACCGAGGCCTCCCTCAGGTGGGGATCTGTCCACGGCACAAGCTTCCGTTCTTTCGCATTTTCTTTGAAAGTTTTGGGTCAGTCTGGGGATTTGGGTCCAAGAGGGTTCCCGTTTTCCTGTGGAGGCAGCACAGCGGGGCAGTCCCTGGTACTGGGGCCATCACACCTGGCTCTAGCTCGCTGAGAACTTACGTGGGTTTTCTTGGTAAGTCTTTTCACCCGTGCAAATGAACACACTCTGCTCTACCTGGTGCTGGAGGGGTGATTTTGGAGCATGACATAGGAGCTGATGACACTGTCGAGGGTGGCACTCAAAGGTTAGCTTCTCTCTCTTAGGAAAGCTGTGCTGTCTTCTCTGGGCCCCGGCGAACGTGACAGATTTTTAGTTAGCACTGAGGTCGGGAGTATGAAAAGAGGTTTGGTGGGTCCAAATCCCTTTTGCATTGGAGCCACTGGGGACTTGCCAGAATCCTAACAGAAAAGTGTAAGCTTGTAGGGGACAGTAGGTAGCGAGGTGGTTAAGAGCTTGGGTTGTGGACTCAGCCTTCCTGGCTCACAGACAGCCTCCCTCAGCCACTTCCCAGTGTATTACTTAACACCCCCGAGCCTCAGTTTCCTCATCTATAATGTAGGGGTAGTGATAGGAGCTACTGCACAGGGTTGCTGGAAGGTTAAATGGGAGAGTCCCGATAAAACTCTCCATTCAGCGCTTAGAAAATGGTCATTCGGACTATGGTACATGTATGTAGTCAGCAAGTGCTCTGGCACTATCCTGGGGGTTGGGGAAACAGCAGCAGCAGCGACAGGATGGGTCATGACTTGTTCTAATGGGGTGTGGCAGAGAGAAGAGTTAGAAACCACGGCAGACACAAGAATACTGAGACGGTTATATGTGCAACAAAGCCCAGAAAACGGGGAAATGGTGGGGGAGGGGCATGGAGAGTTCAGCACAGCCTCTCTGAGAAGGGGAACTTGAGCAGAGACCCTCAGGGTGGGGAGCAGCCAGGGTCTGGGGTGGGGTGGGGCTGAAGTTCCAGCGAGTGCAGTGCTCCATGGAGGCAGGCAGGACAGTAGACTAGAAGGTGGGGGTAAGGGACAATGGTGGGGACTGTGTGCTATCATGCCTCGTTATAGGTAGACATTGAGATCAACGGGGAGCCCGTGGACTTGCACATGAAGCTGGGAGACAGCGGGGAGGCCTTCTTTGTCCAGGAGCTGGAGAGCGATGATGTAAGTGCCTCGTGGCACCTGCACCTTCACTAGTGCCCCCTCTGGCTGGGCCCTTGGGACCGGTCACCACCACTCCTGGGAATACCCCAGCAGCAAGAGCTTGATGCAGGGGGACTGGTTAGGGCTGGCACTTGAGGCATGCTGTTGGAGCCTGGGTAGAATTGGCAAGGGTTGATTTCCTTCCCGGGGAAAGTTGAGGGAGGTTTCTCAGAAGAGGACGCCTGAGCTGGGCCCCTGGAGGGTGGAAAGGAGGGCTTCCCAGGGAAGCTTGGAAAGGAAGGGAGTGCTGAGGAACTGGCTGGGGGGCTGGTGAGCATGAGATGCGTGGTTCTGGATCTGGTGCTGGCTCGATGCAGTTAGAACATAGAAGTGTGTGGGTGAGAGCTGAGCAGAGGCGTGTTTGCAGAAGGGGGACAGAGCCCAACACAAGCCAGCGGAGGTGTTTAAACAGTTTGAGCTTCACAAACTTCAACTGAGCCCCTACTCTATGCCGGACACTGTGCAGTGGACTCGGATGAGGGGTGATCCCTATCTCCAAAGAAGCTTCCCAGACTAGCCTAGGAGACAGATGTATAAACAACAGATGATGGAACTACATAGTCATTATAATGAAGGGAGCTGGAACAGGGGCTGGGGGTAGTCAGGGTAAACTTCCTGGAGGAGGTGATGCCTGGCTGAGTCTTAAAGGAAAAGCAGGTGTGGTCAGAGAATGAGTAGCCAGTGTCCAGGTTTCTAGCTGGACAGTGTGGTTCATGTAGCACCTGGCCTGCCATGAACTTCCTGGGGTACATGCAACCCCTGGGATTGGGGCTGCTCTCTGTCTCTGTCAGGGAGCTCGGATGCCAGTGGTGTTTGCAAGGCCTTGCTGCTGCTGCCTCTGGCCAGCTTCCATGCCTGTTTTCCTGACCCCAAAGGAGCTCACTCCAGGGCCTTGGGACTCAGGCAGGGCTCAGAATGATTGAGTGGTGAGGGTGACCCCCCAGGCTATAGCCCCTGGTCTGCTCCACAGGAACACGTGCCTCCCCGCCTGTGCACATCACCCATCCCTTGTGGGGGCCTGTCTGGGTTCCCCTCAGACTCCCAGCTGAGCACAGACAGTGAGCCTGAAGCCATCACTGAGGGGGTGGCCTCCACAGGGCGGAAGAAGAGGCGTCGCAGGAGGAAACCCAGGCGGAAGGAGGACACGGTGGCAGCCAATTCCAGTTCTGAGGAGCTGGAGACAGGCGCTGAGAGTGAACTGTCTCTACTGGAAAAGCCAAGGCTGGAGCCCCCAGGGTGTGTGGGGACCAGGGTGGCCAAGGGTGTGGGGATACCAACCAGGGTTCAGGCACCTTTTCCTTTGCTGATGCTGTGTGACCCTGGGCAAGGGCCTTGATTTCTCTGGGCTTTACCTCCCCAAACCCCTGACACCCAGGCTCCCATGCCCTTCCGTGGGTACCCTGTCCTTGTCAGTGACCATTTATTTCCTTGTGACCCCTCAGCAGTGTCGAATCCGAAGGGGAGTCCTCACCGCAAGCCAAAGACTTCTACCCCTACTCTGATGGCGAGTGGTGCCCCCAGGCCAGGTGAGAGTCTAGGAGGCCTGCAGGCAGGGACTCAAGGCCAAGGTCTGAGAGTGGCTTTCATTTACATTTTCCTAATGAATGATATAGAACACATTGAATGTGTTCATCAGCCATTTCTGAATCTCCTTTGTTAAGCATTTATTCAAGTCTTTGCCCATTTTTTTTTTTTTTTTTTACTAGAGTGCCTCATTATTGTTGGTTTGTAGGAGTTTTTCATATATTTATACATTCTGGATCCAAACATAGGCATGAATACGTATCACAAATATTTTTTTTTCCCCAGGCTGGGGTGGGCAGCGGTGGGCGGTAGGCTGGCTTGAGGGTCTCTAAGTTGTTGTTTCTGGCAGTCTCTTGCCGGGTGTGCTAATGACATCCCCAAAGAGCGACTCAGAGCTGGAGCTGCGGACCCCCGAGCCCAGCCCCCTGCGAGCTGAGTCCCACATACAGTGGGCCTGGGGGAGGCTGCCCAAGGTGAGTTCCTCCGTGTCAGCCTCCCGAGCCTGCCTTTCTGTGGTCCCTGTGGGTCAGAAGTGGAGTGACTGATACCCGGGACCCCCAAGGCCTTTTGGGGTGTGGGAGGCAGGGCCTGCACTGGTTTACACCCCCCGCCCCCATTTGTTTGATTGAAGGTGGCCAAAGCAGAATGGCCTGAGTGCTCGAAGATCGCTGATGGTGGTGTCAGGGCAGCTCCACCTCTGCAGGGAGAGCCCGGCACCCCCTCTGCTCCTGTGGCTGGTGTGGACCCTTCGGGGCCCCTAATCCTGCAGACAGGGGCTGGTGCTGACCTTCCTCCTACTGACACGGAGCCTCCTGCTCTGGTGGGTCCCCCTCTCCCCACCCCTGAGAGAAAGAAAACCAAGACTCAGAGCCGAAGGGATCCAGGCCTCCCTCCTCCCTCGAAATCATGGAGCTGGGCCGCCCTGGAGGGCCCACTTCCCACCAGGCAGCCCGAGGGGGTCTCTAGCAGGAAAGGTGAGTAATGGCTGGACCTCTCCCAGGCTTTTCCTGGCCTCATGTTACCCACTGGCTGGACTCTGGTACTTCAAGCATGTTTTGAGCACCTACTGTGTGCCAGGCACTGTGCTTGGCACCAGCGCTCATGCGCTCACAGCCCAGCGAGGCAGATAGACAAAGCATGTGTGAACAGGAAGAGCACGTCGTGGGTGACGCAGGACAGAATCATTGGTTGGGACAGAGGCTGTTTAAATCATGTGGTCGGGGAAGGCCTCTCTGAGTGGGTGATGCGTGAGCGGAGACTCCAACAATAAAGACCCAGCCAAATAAGGATCAAGGGAAGAGAATTCTAGGCAGAGGAAAGAGCATGTGTCAAAGCCACGAAGTGGGAGGGAGGCTGTGCGGCCAGGAACGGAGGCAGCTGGTATGTCTTGAGCAAGGCGGGGGTGGGGAAGGAAGAAACAGATGCTGGATCCTTGGCGCAGGAGCTGGGGTTTATCCTACAAGTGTGGGAAGGCACTAGGACTCACCGCCAGATCAGTAGTTGCTGGCTATCTATGGCTCTGTAAAATTTAATTACAATTAAATCGCATTTAAAATTCTGTTTCTCCGTCACACCACATTTTCAGTGTGCTAATACAGGGATGTGGCTAGCAGTTACCGTATTGGACCCGTAGACGCGAGACATTTCTATCGTCCCCCAAAGTCCTACCAGACGGCGCTGCTTTAGGGCGTTCAGAGACCAGACACATTGCTCACGCTACTAAGCACATGTCAAGTCTATAGGTGTCCCCTCTGTCCTCAGGCTCCGTGAAGAGAAGCCAGCACCTGGGGCCCAGTGACATCTATCTGGACGACTTGCCCTCTCTGGATTCTGAGAATGCAGCCCTTTACTTCCCCCAGAGGTGCCTGCGTTCTGGGTTCCAGGGTGTCTTGGGATTGGGGCCGGTGAGCCCAGGGGTTGGCCAGCAAGGGCCTGGAGGGGTGGGCCCCTCCTCACAGCCTCCTTGTATTTACATCACTATTGGCTTCTTTGCCCCCAGTGACTGTGGACTGGGGCCCAGAAGGTGGAGTGAACCCAACAGCCAGAAGCCTCTGGGGGACCCCAACCCTGAACAGGAGCCAGAACCCACTTTGGACATGATAGTGCTTTCCCTCTGTGGTGGACTAGCTGACAGCCGGGACATCTCCCGGGGTATGTCTGACCATGGCCTGAACACTTCCAAGGATTGGCACTGAGCCCAGGGGACGGGGGAGGGCAGGGAGGCCCCCAGAGTAGCGGGCGGCCATGGTGTGAGGCTAGGCTGAGGCCTTGCTGTTCTCTGCCCTGTGGAGCCCCATGTGGCCAGCGAGGGCAGGGCGTTCCCAAGACCCTGTGAAGCAAACACTTAAGGCTAAGCTGTGACTTATCCTGTGAATCCAGGATGGCAAATACCTGGGGTGGGCACAGCAGATGCAAAAACCACAGGTAGGGAGAAGCCCTGCTAAGTATCGCACCCAAAATGCAGGAGGCCTGATGATAGAGTGTAGATGGTAGAACGGGGCCTGATGGTCCTGTTCAAATGTGTCAGCCTCATTCCTTACCCTCTGCCTCTGTGCCCAGAGAAATTCAACCAGCACATAGTCTCCTACGAGGACCTCGTCCAAAACCCTGGCCTCCTTGAGCACCCGAACCTGGTGGTGAAAATCAATGAGAAGTGAGTACCAAGACTGAGACCCTGGCAGCCCCAGAGCCCCCCTGCCCGCCACCACCCTGTGGCTGCTGCAGCCCTGACTCCTCCTTCTGTCTTTCCAGACATTATAACTGGGCTGTTGCTGCCCCCATGATCCTCTCCCTGCAAGCCTTCCAGAAGAACTTGCCCAAGGTAATGGTTAGAGCACCAGCAGGCCTGCTGAGGGTAGAGGGTTATGGCCAAGAAGCGGACAGTGGGCAGAGATGGGTCTGGGGCTGACCGGCTACAAGACCACTCTGAGAGGGGATACTGAGTCCCCCGAAGCCTCACCCCATGACGTGTGGACAGAGCCCCACCCTTCCCTGGCTTCCTGGCATGGCTGAATCCTGGCAAGGGGACACTGTACTCCAAAGGAGCTCAGGGCAAACCAGAGGGGGATGATAACCTTCAACAGGAGGCTTTTAGATCTAAGAGATGAGGCTTGGCAGACAGAGGGCCCACTCCTTACCTTGCCCTGGCAATGTCTCCAGGCTGGACTGTGGGCACTTGCTTGCTTTATTGGCATGCATTTGTTGAGCACCTACTCTGCACGTTTTTTGAGCACGTACTGTGTGCCAGGCACAGGCTGGAGCCAGTCATGCCCTCCCAGAAAGACAGTAGTCAAAGACTCAGCCAGATGAATGTAAAATTCAACCGTGAGTATTGGGAGTGAGACTGGGGTGCTTTGAGAGGCTAAAGTGGGAGTTTGCTCAGTGAGTGCCTCCTGGGTAGAGATCTGAAGGATGAGTAATCTGTAAGCAGACGAGGGGAGGGGAACAGCATGTGGTGATGCTCAGAGGTGGGAAGGAACCCAGTCTCTTCAGTCCCTCCCAGAACTTCCACTCTCTGACCTGCTCCTGCCTCTCCTATGCCACTGGGAGTGGTACAGGGCCCTGCCCTAATCTGGCCCATGGTTCCCAGATCAGTTAGACTTGCCCAAGAACATCACTAACCAGATGTTGACAGCAGGTGCCTCCCTTTCGTGACACTCGGCTCCACCCTTTGGCTGGCTCTGGGTCTGAGCTAGGACCAGAGCCTATGGGAAGGAGGAGGGCCACTCTCCTGCTTGGTTCTCCTCACTGTCCTCAGACAGACCCACCACCTGAGGCCTCTGGGAGACAACCCCAGTCTGTTTCCAGCTCAAGGGGGTACCCTGGCTGACCCACCTCCAGGTCATGTCCTCCTGACTTGGGTTCACCATTCTGTTTGTAGGAAGCTGATAAGTCTCCTGGGAGGGTCTTGGCCCCGGCTCTCCTGGCCTCTCCCTGGGGCTACCTAGCACACATCTAATGAGCATCTTCCCAAGGTCATGTTCTCCCACCAGACAATCGTGGTAACACAGAGAGGGGGGCCATCCATGGGATAGAGTCACTGACCTTTGGGGTTGCCTATGTTGGTCTTGGAGGTTGAGGGGAGTACTGGCTATGGATTGTTCTTGCAGCTGTCACTTGGTGGCATCATGCAGAGAGTACTAGATCCTGAGAAACGTCAAAGCACTGCCTTCAGCTACTCTAGTAGCAGTACTGGCCCATAGGATCTGGAGGCCAGGCCAAGCCTGGGCAAGAGCTAGGGGGTCAGAGCTGGAGTAGAGTGGGGATTGGCAGGAATGGCCCTTGGTCTCCTGTGCTCAGCTACATGAGTCACTGGAAGCCAAGGATGGAGGTGAGGATGCTTCCACAGCCTCCAGATGTTGACAGCACCTTGCTCTAGGGTCAGCCCTAGACTCTGGGTTCATGGGGTCCCCAAGGGCAATGAAAAGTAGGTTTGGTGGTGCAGGAAAAAAAATGCCATGGCCTTTATCTGCCCACAGAGCACTGTGGACAAACTGGAGAAGGAGAAGATGCCCCGGAAAGGTGGACGGTGGTGGTTTTCCTGGCGACGCAGGGACTTCCCGGCCGAGGAGGTGAGTGATCATGGTCAAGGGGGTGGTCGGCACAGTGTGGAGGCGGGGTTTACTAGATGTATGTTCTTCCCACAGCGCAGTGCCCAGTCAGAGAAAAGCACAGCCCGGGAGCAGCAGGGGTGAGTTGGATCTCTTAGCTGGCACTCTGCAGCTGGAGCTGAGCCTGGGGACGATCCCTGTGGGGGCAGCGGTGGCGCCAGCAGCCCTCCGCCAGTGATGGTTGTTTGTCACTACCCAGTCGCTTCTACACCCTTTCTTTTTCTTGAGAAATAGCCCCATTTCACACATGGGAAAACTGAGGCCTAGAGCTGCACCAAAATTTCCACAGCTGGGTACCGGTGGAGCTGGAACAGGTGCCCAGACTCCAGGCCCAGACAAGGATTACTGTCTTAAGGAAGGGTGGGAGGGGTGGGGCCTTCCCCTCTTTGCCAGGGGCCGGCTGACCTTGCCTTCTTCACAAGTGACCACAACACCTCAGCTTGGGTATGAGTGATGACCAGGGGTGGGTCTGCTGAAGCCAAAGCAGGTGGGATTGGGAATAAACTCTAAGATGCACACCTGGGTCTTTCAGGTAACCATCTCCAAGGCTAGCTTGGCCATGCACTCAGGGCCGGGAGCCCTGGCCCCTTTCTGGGCATATACTGCCGACCTGCACCCTTAATTCTGCTACCCCTCTCCAAATGGGTGGCACCTAGAAGGAGAGGTTTCTGATCCCCTGAGTGGTCTCTGGAGGGGCAGCGATAAGCCCCAGGTTCCTTGTGGCCTGGGCCAAGGGGTAAGCATCTGCTGGGAGTGCAGGGCCTTGGCGGAGGACAGAGGCCTGAGAGCCGGGCTGCCTGCAGGGCGAAGACTGATGTGCCAAGTAGTGAGGATGACGCCCCAGAGAGCCCTGTGATCCTCGAGGTCCCCTCCCTGCCACCCTCGCCTCCAGCCTACCCTCCTACCTACAGGAAGTCCCTCCGCCTCTCCTCCAGCCAGATCGTGAGTGTGCGCGTTGGTGTGTCCAGGTGGGGGTGGGTGGGGCTGAGATAATTAGGCTCCAAGGAATTTAAAAGCCCAGAATCCATCCTCTTGGCAGCCTCCCTAAGAGCCTCTGCTTGAATACCTTCAGGGTCAGGGGGCTCACTTCTTCATGTGCCAACCCATGTCTTTGCTGGATGCCCTCATTGGAAAAGTGTTCTCTACGTCATCTTAAAATATCTACCTGCGGTGGGTTGTGGGTCTCTCTTAGAGGCCACTCTGAAGGAATCGAAGGCTGATGACAGCCCCTCAGATTTTGGCAGTCCCTGCCCGAGTCCTGCCTTTGAGCTCAGTAACTGGCCCCTGAGTGTGGCTCTGTCAGGGAGGGGCCCAGGAGGGCCAACCTGGTACAGAGCAGCTACCATCTGTGTGGTACCCTCCTACCTGACACCCACCTTGGGGTCAGCCAGGGTCCAATAGCCTTGGTCACCGGCTATGGCTGAGAGCTGCCCTAGGGACCAAGCACAGGGCTAGATCTCTCTTTGGGGGGATGTCACAAGTACCTGTGAGGATCCCCAGGAGGTCCCTTCTATGGAGTGGGGTGTCTCCCCACCAGGAGCAATGCTAGCCTTAGGGCCGACCTGAGAAACCTGGGTGGGAGCCACGGGCCAGGCTTTGTCTGTGAGCTTCATCCTAAAGGGGCAGGAAGGGAGGTTAGGGCTCCCGTGCCTGCCGGTGCAGACCCCAACTAGCACCCTCGTACCGCCTAACTGCCCAAGGTTACCCTCTGCCTGTGTGCACGTGTGTGCATGTAGCTGTCTCTGATGAATTCAGGCAGGTTCTCTGAGCTGGGAGGAAGAGGAGCATGAGAAGCCTGTGGGGTTCACAGGGCACGGTTTGGGGTAAGGAAGGGGGACACACCAGGCTGGGGCACATCACAGCTTCCTCCCTTTGCCCGGCCCCAGCGGCGCCTGAACCTGCAAGAAGGTGCCAATGATGTGGTCTTCAGTGTGACCACCCAGTACCAGGGCACCTGCCGCTGCAGGGCCACCATCTACCTGTGGAAATGGGACGACAAGGTGGTCATCTCGGACATCGACGGGACCATTACCAAGTGAGGCCTGGTTGGCCAGGGGAGAGAGGGAGGGCCTGGGACTGGCCTCCTCTGTGCCGGGGGAAGGGGGACATCAAGAAAGGCCCTCTACCTGCAGTGCACCATCCTGGGCACTGGGGGCTGTGGCACACGAGGGCTACATGGGGCTGCCTCGGAGTGACCCTTCTTCTGTGGCTCTAGGTCGGACGCTCTGGGTCACATTCTGCCCCAGCTAGGGAAAGACTGGACACACCAGGGCATCACCAGTCTCTACCACAAAATCCACCTGTGAGTGCCTGGGCTGGGGAAGGGCCCTAGGGAGGGAATGACAGGATGTCTTAGGCCACTATGGCCTTTGCCCCAGGAAGCCAGGCTTGGGGACCAGGAGGGCCCACGAGGGAATAAGCCCCAGGCATGTCCCTGGAGCACGGCAACCTACTGGCTGGTCTCCCATTCTCCTGTGAAAGACCGGTCTCCTGGCGTCTGAGTCTAACTGCTGGTCTTTGTGCTGTAGAGAAGCCTACAGACTTGCTCAAACCTTTGTTCATCCCACTCCACCTGGGCCTCAGGATGCTGTCCGTGCCCCTCCTATGTGGGACAGCAGCTGAGGCCACCTCTGTCAGCCGTTCTTCCTAAGTCCCCTCCCTGCAAAGGCCTCTGGGTCTGAAGGCCAGAGCCCCAGGTTGAGCTGAGCTGGCCGAAGCCAAGAGGGTGGGGCAGGGAATGGCTGGTCTCTGACGACTCTGTGCCTCTCCTGTCCCCCACCCCAGAAATGGGTACAAGTTCCTGTACTGCTCGGCACGGGCTATCGGCATGGCGGGCCTCACCAAGGGCTACCTGCAGTGGGTGAGCGAGCGGGGCTGCGGCCTCCCTGAGGGCCCCCTCCTGCTGTCTCCCAGCAGCCTCTTCTCCGCCCTCCACAGGTAACCACCCCTATAGGACACAAGCCCACAGGCTCTTGTGGGGGTGGGGGGGCAGGCTCGGGTGTCGGTTGAGTCAGACCTCGCGGCACCTGACCCTGCCATCCTCCGATTGCTGCCCTGCCTTGGCTCCCCTTTCCTGCTCATGGCCCTGGCTGCCCCAGGGAGGTGATTGAGAAGAAACCAGAGGTGTTCAAAATCGCCTGCCTGAGTGATATCCAGCAGCTGTTCCTGCCCCACGGACAGCCCTTCTATGCTGCCTTTGGGAACAGGCCCAACGTGAGTGTGTCACTCCCCAGGGGCAGGGCCACCTTCTCCCTATCTTATCTCCCAGCCCACAGGCCCCTCCTTTGTCCCCCACAGGATGTCATCGCCTACCGGCAGGTGGGCCTACCTACGTCTCGAATCTTCACAGTCAACCCCCGGGGAGAGCTCATCCAGGAGCTCATGAAGAACCACAAATCCACGTGAGGCCAAACCCTGCCATGCACCCCCATGCCGCAAGTCCCCATGCCCTAGCTTCTCCCTGGGCCCCGGTTCCACCCAGGGCTCCCAGGCAGGATGCAGTGTTTGCCCGACATGATGGGGGCTGGGGCCTGGTGGCATCTCAGGCTCTCGGCGCTGACCCTGTTCTGCCCACAGGTACGAACGGCTCGGTGAGGTGGTCGAGCTCCTCTTCCCGCCCGTGGCCCGTGGCCCCAGCACAGACCTGGCCCACCCTGAATACAGCAACTTCTGCTACTGGCGGGAGCCCCTGGTTGCTGTGGACTTTGATGCCCTGGCCTGACCCTGCCCCGGCTGCCCCCTCCTCCCTGGCCAGGTGTTCCAGGGAGTGGGTGTCCCAGGGATCAGGACACTGGAAGCTGGGTACCACAGGGCCAGTCCACTGAACGGGAGGAGGGGGCTGAAGGCTGGTTAGTAGCCACAGAGACCCCCCCTCCTCCCTGTCCTGTCTCCTGCCTTTGCCAGCTGAGCTGCAGGAGGTGGGGGCAGCTGCTCCAGGCCTTAGCACAGCCCTGGCCTGTAGTAATTAAATGTCACCCGGGCCCTCACAGGATTCTCCATGCCCTTGACATCTCTGTCTCTGTCACCCTGGTATGTTGTCCCAACTCCTGATAGGACAGGGAGAAGAGGGAGGTCCCGGGAGGCTTGAGACCTGTAGGCACGGAAATGGCTGGCGGCAGCAGTGGGGAGGGGTTGAGTACCCTCTGCACAGCATGGATCATAGCCTCTGAAGCCCGATTCCTCCATAACCCCGGCCCCTTCCCACAGCTCTTGAGCCAGACCTCACCACTCTCCCTGGCACGCCGGTATCTCAGCACACCCCAAGCCAGGATGCTCAGACATCAAGGAACGAGGATTCCCAGGCAGTGCGAGGGCTGAGGGAGTGTGACTCCCACTTGGCCTGGCCCGTACCCAGCTGCTGCCCTTGTTCCCCTGAGTACCTCCCCTAAGGACACAGCCCCCAAACCTGCCAGGGCCAATGGCAGTGACCTGCCAACCCTCCCTAGACTTTTCTGGTCAACTCAGTGCCCACAGAGCTGCCGAGCAAGCTCATACGAGGATGAGGAACTTTAGGAAGTGGGGCTGGCTCCCCAGCAGTGCAGCCTTCCAGCCTGCTGTCCTTGGGGAAGAAAATACCTTTAGATGGGTTAAAAGCTTTAATCCAGGCCTGCCCCACCCCCGTCAACAGCACCACAGTGGAAGGAAGAAACCAGAAGGCAGGGCTACAGGGACCTGCAACACAGCACAGAAAGCCCTGGGCTGCTGTGGGGGAACTGAGGCCAGGAACCTCAGCAGAGATGGGCATCAGGGTCTCTGGGAACTCTGCAGGCTGGATGAACACTGTGTTTTCAGGTTGTCCCGTGATGGTGTCGTACCTGAATTTCTCACCATTTAGTGAACATCCAGCAGAGGCTGGGGTTTTGCCGGGATGCTGGAAACAGGGCTTGGAGGCCTTCCTCTCCTGTGGCCTCCTGTTCAGAGTCTGGCCTCATTCAGGCCATGACATATATGAGGGCTATTATCTGAAGAGAGGCTTTAACCTGGGCGGGTGGGGGGTGGGCAGGATATTCTCCCATATGGAAAGGAGGGGAGGGTGTGGGGACCAGAGGCCCTGAAGCATTTTTGGGAAAGAAAAGGAAAAGGATAAATTGGGGTGGGGTCTCTAAACAGAGCCTGGACCCTGTCCTTTTTCTCAGGGAATCTACAGCTGCCTAAGCCCTCACCTGAGGGGAGGGTCAAAAGAAATAAAGAGAACTGAGTCTTTGTGTTTCTGTTCTGCTCCAAAGGACCAGGGCCGGTGGAAACCTCTGGTCCTTGGTTTCAGAAACCATATCCATGAAGCTGCCGGGTGTGAGGACAGTGCCAGTGGGCACCATCTTCCTGCAGAAACTGAGCCCAGACAGCAAAGGAGAGAAGCCAAGGGGACAAGGGAACCAGAAGCCCCCACAGGCGGGGGGCTATGGCCTGGGGACAAAGGGAGATGTGGACAGGTCACTGTCTGTGACCAGACCTGCGGGTCTTTGTACAGGTGCTGACCCTGGTGTGTCTGAAGAGGGACAATTTGCAGACTGGATTGTGAGGTCAATTAGGTCCACCCTGGCCTTCAGGCATGATGTCCTTGCCTTGACCACGATGTTGAATTGTCCAGTTGGTACAGCACTGAGTGTGGATTTTGGTGGCTGGGACAGTCATATGGAGCTGGACCAAGGCTATTCCTTCTGTGGCCTCTGAAGTGGCATCCATGCTGCCCAGGGGGGGCTGGGAGGCACGGCTGGGCAAGGCTGGGCTCTGGAGGGACATCCCCAGGGTCAGCGGGGTCCAGGGCGGGTCCTGTCTGGCCTGTCTAGTCAGCTTGCCGGGGCCGCGCCTGCTCGGCCAGCTGGGCCCGGCAGTACAGGAGGTCATCCCGGAGGCGGGCGATGTCCTGCGCATGCTGAGCCAGTGTGCGATTCAGCTGGTCCACGTAGCCCCACAGGCCCTCCCTGTGGGCAGCCAGTAGGCCCAGCCTCCCGCAGGCACCCTCCACCTGCGCCACCCTCTGGTCGAAGCGGCCCAGCACGTGCCGCAGGTCCTGGGCTGTGTGCTGGCAGCGGCTCAGCCCGCCCACCACATCGGCCACACCGGCCTTGAGACGCTCCAGCTCCCCCCGCAGGCTCAGGACCTGCCTGTGGCCGGCCTGAAGCCGAGAGCCCTGGCTGCTGACCTGTTCCTGGATGGCGTGCACCTCAGCCTCCACCTTGCGCTCTCGCTCGTCCAGGGAGGAGTTGGCCTCCAGGAAGGCATCGGAATACCGGCTGACGGAGTCGCTGAGGCCCGTGAGCGACTTGCTCACAGAGTTCAGATTGACCTTGAGCAGGGTGATCTCGCCTTGGAGTGAGCTGCCCGTTGCTTCTGCCAGCTGCTCCTGGACCTCAGCCACGGTGCCGTTGAGCTGCCGGAGCAGGGCTGCGTGGCTGGCCACCTGGTGTAGGAGGGCCTCGCTCCGGCTCTGCCAGGCCTTCACCTCTGCCGCGAGGGTGTCCAGGATGGCCGAGGTGGTGCTGGGAGTGCACGAGGACTCCAGTGAAACCAGCCGCTGTTCCAGCACTGCCAGCTCCGTCTGCACCCGGGGCCGGGCCGACCTGCCCGGTGGGTCGCTGTCATGGCTCAGCTCCCCAGCCAGCGTCACCAGGCGCTCCTCTAGGCTCTGCACTCGCTCTTCCAGCAGGGTCCTGAAGCTGCCCACGTCCCATCCCCCCTCCTCCCCCCCCAGGCAGCAGCCTCTCGCTCCGCCTTCCGTCCCATTGAGGGTCTCCAGGCCCTCCAGCAGCCGGTCCGCACCCCCCTCGAGCATGGCAGCAGAGAGCCGCTCCAGCTCATCCCTGGTGAGGGGGCCATGGCCCCTCTGGGCCTCAGTGACAGCCTGTAGGTTCCTCTCGAGGTTGTCCACACGGGCGCTGATCAAAGCCAGCCGGCCGCAGCAGCCGCCCCCTCCGGCCATGCTCAGCCCCTGCAGCCTCGACCCGAGCTGTGACAGCTCCCGGCGCAGGGCCAGCTCCCGGCCATCCAGGCTCTGGTGCAGCCTCTGGCTGGCTGCCTGACCCTCCTCACACTGCTGCCGCACCTCCTGCACCCGTAGGTCGCAGGAACTCTGGACACCTTGCAGCTTCTGTTCGAAGCCATCCAGTAGGCTCCCCCAGAGTCGGTGCAGCCGTCGGTCCACGTACTCATCCAGGAGCGTCAGGGAGGTGAGTGGAGACGGAGGGGCCTCCCGCAGCCGCTGTAGGTGAGCCTCGTGACCCAGGGCCAGCCCGTGCACCTCGTCCAGCAGCTGCACCTTGGTCCGGAGCGTGTTGCTCACCTCTGTCACCTTGCTCAAGATCTCATCCAGGGGGGGTGTGAGTGGCCCTCCAGCTCTGTCTCTGGGCTTCACAAACCCCTCAGAGACGATCCCGAAGCCCACAGGGGTGGCAGGAGCCCTGGGACCACTGGTCATCCTGTTGGGGTCTTCATGGCTGGCCACCAGGCCACTGAGGGTACCATATGCTTGTGCCAAGCGCTGGACATCACCCTCCAGGCGTTCTAGCCGCTCACCAAACAGCCCTGGACCTTTTCTTCCTGGAAGAGAGAACCCCAGGGGCATCGCTGGCCTGCCTCCCTCAGCTTGTCCTGTAGCCAGGCCACCTGAGAGATTTTCTGTTCTAAGCGCACCTTCCCACTGGGCATAGCTCTCTCAGCTTTGGGAGGGGCTCTGGGAGCTCTCGCTCAAGCCCAGCATGAGATGCACCCTCCCCAGCCCTGCCAGAGCTCAGCCTACCTGGCTCAATCCCCTCCCCGCCGCTCCAAAAAAACCTGATCACCTGGTAGGGTCTCCTCCAGGCAGACTCACCATAGGGGCTGGGGACCGCTCTGCTAGAAGAAGGGGGCTGGGACCCTGGGCCCAGCTGCCCCGAGGGAATCTGGGGCTGAGGCTCTGGCTGGGCTGGGGAGGCCCCATGGTCGGTGAGGTGCTCGGGGCAGCCTTCTCCAGTGAGGCCAGGGCAGCACCGCCAGGTGAGGTCCGTCACTGTCTTGTAGCCGACCTTGTATCTGGGTCTGAGCACTGTGCGGTACCTGGGCCAGACAGGGGGAGAGGGCGCTGCCCTGTACCTGTGGGCTGAGGCTCCTGCCTCCTGGCATAAGATCTAATTATCTCCCCACCTCTACACCACCATCAAAGCCTCCCTTTTCTGTGTATTCTGTGACAGGGCAGTTGGGGTGGAGGCGGGCCTTTCAGGGCTTCAGAGAAGGGTTAAGGAGCAGGTGCAGGTGAAGTCCCATCCCATCCTGTTTGCTTGGGGAGAACACTAGCAGAGACTTAGCCCCAGTGTCCCCAAGACCATTTTGGATCCCCTTGAGCTCATGCTGCCATGAGAAATTCCACTCTGGCTTTGGCGATACCTGGAAGAATTCTGGCACAATCTCAACCCCTCCCCCGTGGGGTGGGGTGGGATGGGTACTGCCCTGGAGCCGGGGTGCACAGCCCTTCCCAGTGTGCAGGGGCTGCTCTCGGCTCCCATCTGTCCCCTCAGTTCTGTCTGCTCCTCTGTAGCCTGTTCTGGGAACTCAGCTCTGGCCACCCAGGCTGGCGGATGGCACCTTGGATTCTGAGCACAGAAGGGAAGGCCCAGGGGTGCAGGGCAGGGCTCGCCAGGGCCCCTCCCTCGCCTGCTCAGCCATGTGCCTGTCTACCCACTGACACACTGGAGCAAGTGGGTTTGTTTTCAGACATGCACTTAAACCTCTCCAAGTATAGACCTGTGTGCATCACATCTGTGCACCGTCCTACATATCCTCACACAACCCCGCCTGTCCGGCCCAGGCCCTGGCAACCTGGCCTCCATCCCCTCACCCTTGGCCTTCCTTTTCTACAGTCACCACAGCCCTTCTTGGGTCTTCCTGGGGCCCCTTTGGCATCAACCATTGTCAGTGTGAGCCTCTGCCTTTTCTGTTCACCTCCAACCCTCTTTGCCTCTGCGGCTTCTTCCTTGCCTAGTTCTGTGTCTCTTTTAGGAATCCTCCCTTGGTCCCTCTGTGGGCCCTAACCTGAACCTGCCTATGTCTCCTCCCCGCCCCCCGTCCCCTAGCCAGCCCGTGTGGGAGCTGGGGTAATGGGCTCTTTGCAGTCCAAGGAGGTACAGCCCCTTGTGGAGCTGGCTGCCGCTCTTGGGGGGAAGGCAGGCCTGGGGCTTGTGCCCAGCAGTCCTGAGTGGGTGGCACGGGGGTGCACTCACATGACTGTCCCGGGGCACTTGGGCCCCCATCCACACTGCCGGTACTCAGCCTTCACATAGCTGTCTGCTCCCTCCTGTAGGATACAGGTCACGTTCCTGTGCACCACGTAGGTGCAGAGGGCCCTGTAAGGGAACAGCATCCTTGCAATATCTGGCCTGAGCCAGGCCCACTGAGGCTCCTAGGCCCCCCTCCATATCTGTAGGTCTCCCCAGGGAACTAGATTCCCATCTCTCTTCTGTCTCTGTTCTTTGTTCCTGGAGGCCAGGGCCCTGGCCTGGGGTCTGGACCTACTGCTGGTCAGTCAGATCCCAGACTTCCCAGTGGGTTGGTCACTGGGGTAAGCACTGTAGTGAACCAGGGGCTGCCTTTCCTGTGGTCTGGCCTCTGCCCTCCTTACCTGGATTCCCCAACAAGAGCCTTGCTGTATTCTCACCCTTCTCCAACTCCTTCACTGGCTCTCAACTCCTTATCTTGGCATTCCATCCTTCTGAGATCTCAACTTAGTGCCTCTGTGCCTTTGGGACCACACTTCTCCTCCTTCCTTCCCTGACTCCTGGGGAAATACATGCCACCTCGTAGTTTCTAGCCCCTGCCTTTGCTCCGGGTTTCTCAGTCTCTGATCACTTCTGGTCCTGCCTCCTCCAGGAAGCCAGCTCTGATGTGCCAGGCCCACTGAGCTATGGGCTGAGCACTCTCCTACAATACAATTCAGCCAGCATCCCAGGTAGAGCCCCTAACTCACCTGACTGGGGCCAGTTCCCAAGCCACTGGCTACTGAAGACCAGAAGCTGAGGCAGGGGTGAGGCAGGAGCCAGCCTCACAGGTTACAAGGGGTGGGGAGTGGCTGCCTGGCTAAGCCAACCACCCGTGCACTGCTATTGGCCTCTGGAGCCACAACACAGGCCCGGGACCCAGGCGCCCCCATCAGTTCTGTGGTCCAAACACGCTGGGGGTTCCCAAGGGGTGCCCGGGGTCAGGCTAACCGCCGGAGGGGGCGGGCTGCAGGGCGCTGGGCTCCATCTCCCACCTGGCGGGGCAGGGGAGAGAAGGGGGGCGCGGCGCGGGTGGGGGCGTGGGGGATTCCCGCTTATGCCTCGCGTCCACCGTCCTCCCTCCGCTCCCTCCACCTGGTCCGCTTGCGCCGGGAGTTTGCACACAGCGCAGCTGGAAAATGTTACTTCGCTGGAAAGGTTTCCGCGGGCACTGCCAGGTCCCAGCCGCCGCGCCAGGCCCCCTCGGCTTATTTTTCTTCGCCAGCCCCGCAGCCTCCCGGAGCGTGGGGGCGCCCGCCGGGGCAGGGGCTCGGCCTCGGGAGCCCAGAGCCCCCCTCTCCTGCGCGCGGTCCGGGCAGGTGGGAGCGCCGCCGGGGCCCCATCCCTCCCGCTTCCGCCCGGCCGCGGCCCGCGCTTACTTGTGCGGCCCCGGGCGCAGCCGCGGGCGCCATCCCGTCGTGTAGAGGCTGTAGCGGGGGGCACCGGGCGGTGCGGGCCGCGCGAGGAGCGGGGTGCCCTTGGCCTGCGCCCCCGAGAGCAGCGCCGCGACGGCGCACAGCCACACCGGCAGGCGGCGGCCCATCGCGGCCCGCGGCTCTCCACCTGGCCCCGCGCGGGGCCCCCGCCCGGCGTCCGCCCGCCGCCCCGCCGCTCGCCCGCCCGCCCGGGTCCCGCCGCCGCCGCCCGCGGCCCCCGGAGCTCGCTGGCCCGGCCGCCTGGCGCTGCGCAGCGGCTGCGTCCCGCCGAGTGGCCGGCGCTGCTCGCGGCTGGGGCCCCGGAGGGGAGGCGGGAGGCGGGCTCTGCGCGGATTAGCATAAACTTGGGGCCGCGTCGCTCGCCTCCGCCGGCCCCCTCTCCGCCGCCAGCCCCCCGCCCTGGCTCCGAGCTGACGCCCGAGGGGCCGCCTGCAAGCGAGAGGTTAAGAAGGGAGCAGCCCCGGGGTGGCAGGGGCGCGGGCAGTCGCGCCCTGGGGAGGCCCCCGAACGCAGCCGTCCACCACCGTCGCCCGCGGGCAAGACAGGGAAGCAGAGCCGGACCCCTGGGGCCCGCCCTGGCGCGGGCCGCCCCCTCCCTCCAGGAACGGCGCCCACCCGCGGGGCACACGGGTCTTAAAAACCCTTGCGTGCCTCAGCTCTGGAGCGGAGATGACCCTGTCTGGGGGCGCACCAGCAACATCTCCGCCGCCACCTCCTTGGAATAGGTTTCAGAAGGTCCCTGTTGGCTAGCTGTGCCTACTCTGCACCGTCTCCGTCTCCAGGTGGCCAGGACAACTGATAGCTGTGCTGCCCCTACCTGGGGCATCTTAACCTCTCCCTGCAGCCCAGTGGGTGACCAGGTCGTTCCTGTGGTTCCCTGGTGGGGTCCGTGCTTCCTCTCTCTTAGGTATGGGGTGCAAGGAGACCCAAACACCCCTCGCCTCTCCAGTCCAGCAGTGGATGCTATGCTTCTCTTTGTGCAACTAAAGCTCTTAACCAGCTGGACCCCGGCACTGGTTTACTATTCGGAACCGGTCAAAGAAAACCTTTGGGTCCTTCTCGCTGCTGTTAAGGCAGGCTCCGCCTTATTCCCCTTGTGAAATGGTCCCTTGGAAACCAAGAACTGGCCTTTACTGTCATTCTCATTCACCATCATCTCGATGGCCTTCTAACCTGCAAAGAGCGTCTTGAATCCTGCTTCTGTCATCCAGCCGGGTGGCATTTCTTCCTGCCTGTCTCATCCACACAGGTGACTGCAGCCTTCTGTCTTTACCCAAGTAGCTGATAGGTGTGTGGAAGGCATAGAACTCTGAGGCATCCCGGGAGAGACCTTCCTGCAACCTGAGATGTGAATCCATGCCCTTTGATTAAAGTGATGATATGAGGGTGCAAAATGGGGACAGCTCTGAGAGTCACATGTATGCCCCCTGCCCATTCCCAGCCATAGTATGTGGGTCCCTGGTGGGGGAAGCAGATACCTGACCGAAATGGGCCAACTGTCCCCTCTCCTAGGCTTTGGTACACAGGTGCAGGAGGATCCAGCCTTCAGGCGGGAGTTTCCTGGTCTCTTTGATTCCTAGGGCCGCCATAACAAATTGCCACAAACTTGGTGGCTTGAAACAACAGAAATTTACTCCCCCACAATCCTGGAGGCTAGAAGTGTGAAATCAGGTGTAGCAAGGCCACAGTCCCTCCAGACTCTAGGGAGGAATTCTCTGCCTCTTCCAGCCTCACTGGCCCCAGGCACTCCTGGGCTTGGAGGTGTATCACTCACTGCATCATCTGCTGTCTTCACATGTTCTTCTCCCTTGTGTCTCTACAGGGCCTTTTTTCTCTGTGTCTCTGTGTCCTCTCCTCTTCTTATAAGGACACTGGTCACTGAATTTAGGGCCCAGTCTAATGCAGTATGACCTCATCTTAACTAATTGCATCTGCAAAGACCCTGTCTCCAAGCAAGGCCGCATTCTAAGGTTCAAGGTAGACAAGAATTTGGAGGAATACTATTCAGTGCACTCCAGGGCCCCTGAGGGGTGGTGAAGGGACAGCCCGTGGCATGCTGTGGCCATAGCTGTGTGGGACTTACAGGGAAGCTAAGGAAGAGAGTTTGCCAGAAGAGAGTTTGATGGGGCCCCTGGGTAGCTCTGTTGGTTGGGCGTCCAACTTTGGCTCAGGTCGTGATCGCAGGGTTCGTGAGTTCAAGCCTTGCATTGGGCTCTGTGCGGACAGCTCAGAGCCTGGAGCCTGCTTCCGATTCTGTGTCTTCCTTGCTCTCTGCCCCTCCCCCGCTCACACTGTTTCTCTCCCTCTCTCAAAAATAAATAAATATTTTAAAAATTAAAAAAAAAAATGAAGAGAGTTGGTCGAGTCTATGGTGCTCACCCAGGGAGAGGTGCGGGAGGAGCCATTTGGTAACTGGCTTTCCCTGTCTGCTTCCCATAACCCACCTCACTTGAGCTAGCTTGAATGGGTTTCTGATCCCTGCAAATGATGCCTAAGACAGCCTTTTATCCTCTGACCCAAATCCACCAAACGTGCTATTATATTCTCTTTAACAGAGATGTCCATCTGCTGGGGGCAAGTTACACGGTTTCCATAACATGCTCTTGATCTTGCAAGCACTGAATTTCCACTTCTCAGAAAGTGAGAGACATCTGGGTGGGACATGAACAGAGCTGGGCTCCTGAGTGGGTTCTGATGCCTGGCAGCACAGCCCTGGTGGTTCTGGAAGAACTCCCCCCCCCACCCCTGCATGCTACAGAAGCTGTGATCCTTTACTTAGGGGCCCCAGCCCTGCCTCTCACTCCCTTTCCAGCCCAGATGTGGGGCCCACAACTCAGAGGGAGGAGGCTGGACCCTGTCTGAACTTGGAAAAGGCCACATAACAAGGGGCTGAAAGAACAGTTGGACCCCACTTCCCCTTTTCCCAGGTGGCTGACATCAAACACCCTCTTTAACTGGAACAATTCGGGAGCCAGCCCTGGGGCCCCATCCTGGGGTGGAGAGGAGGACGTCGGCAGAGGAGATCAGGTTCTTGGTGGGATCCGGCCAGAGTCTGGGTCTCCCCCACAGATGATGAGGACACTTTGCATCTGCCAGACAGGAAATTGAGGGAAGCCAGAGGCAGGGGAGGGAGGCAGTCGTGTCCTCCCCCCACTCAGCCTGGAGTCTCTACACCTGGATCGAGGTAGGCTAAGGGGCCACAGACAGGATCACGATTTCTGTTCACAGGGGCATGCACGCCCATACCCAGACACATTCTGTCTCTGTCTCTCTCTCTCACACACACACCCCACTTCCATACACACACACACACACACACAGAAAGAAGCATACGTTCCCAACCTTTACTAGCCCTTGGTGACAGATGTGCCACCTGTCCCTTCAGGAAGAATGGAGGATGCCATCAGGAAGACAAGATAACCCTGGGCAGGGAGAAGTGTAGCCTTGCGTTTCGGGTCCATCAGGGAGTGGCGCTGTGGGGGAACAGGAGTGGGGGCCCCTGCCAGACACCGCCACTTTCCTTCCTCCTCTGTGGGCTTCCTGGGGCAGAGGGAAAGAACTGGCCTCTGGGGGCAGAGAGGATGAGAGAATGGATCCCTGGAAGCTGCAGAGAGGCAGGCTTGCCTGGTGGTAAGTTAATGAGGGACTCTGGTGTTTGGCAACCCACCCACCTTCCCTACCTCCATGCATTTCTCAGAACCCAAGGAGTTGCATCCCCCCTCTCCAGGCTTCTTCCACCTTACCCAGGAGGTTCCCCCAGCTTTATCGAGGCCTTCCATGTGAGATCATTGAGAGCTTCACCAAGTTTGATGGAATGTAGTTCCCTGAAAAGAGAAGGAATGGAAAGCACTGGAATGACCAGCTCTCTGGCATAAGCCCTTCTCGCTACAGATGAGCCCCCTGTGACCAAGGGAAGCATATCCCCCACCCTCCAGGCAACAGGTGATGACACCAGCCTTCGGATACGGGCTGACTGCACAGGTGCTCTGTCCCTGCCCACCACCCTGCCCCATCTCCTTTCTCCTGAGTGCACAGCTCGGCCTCCCTAAAAGGGGCCACCTTTGGAAGTTCTGTGTAGCCAGGCTCTTTCCCCGGGGCTCACTCTCTCCCCAACATAAACATCAGCATGCTCAAAGCCCAGTGAGCATTTTGATTACACCCACACCATCAAAACCAGTTACTGTCAAGTCCACATGCATTTCTGGGGCAGGGGTTTGGAGTGACCCCTTCCAGCTAGGGCAGAAGCAGGGCTTCTCCAGGCCCCCCCAGGGTGGGTAGATGTGCATACTCAAGGTGAGGGCCTGGGAGAGACTCCAGAAATCATGGAAACTGGACTCTATAAAGCCCGGGTGGACTTCTATTGAGTGAGAGTTCCTTAAAAAGCAACTTACAAATTGTACTGACGGGGCTTCATTGTGGACACATGCAAACCAGATGTAATAATTATGCAAATTATATGCAAAACACATGCATGGGCCTCCCAACTCTTGCGAATGCCAGATGCAGCCCCTGGGGATCCTGACTTCAGCTGAGTCTTGTTGTGGGGCAGAGAGATGACCCTGGGCTTGCCAGTCTCTTACAGTGGGCAGGAAGGTCTTAGCTCCAGGGCCATTCACACCCTGGGAGAAGGAACCAGACGGGGGGGTGGGTGGCTCTGATCCAGGTTTGAATGCCAGCTCCTCCCTTCACAAGTTGCTTGACCTTCATGGAGTCACTTCACCCCTTTGAGCCTCTGTCTTCCTGTCTATGAAATGAGGGAGCCAGAGAACACTGGCTCAAGCTCCCATCTGCAAAGTCAGGCAGCTACGAGACCTCAGTGAGGGTCTCCCCTTCCCTGGGAGGCGGGTGGATGTCTGGGCTTCTTTCCACTCCTTGAAATGGAGACTGCCACGGGCAGCACCTTCTCCACGGGCAGCAGCACAGCTGTGGGTTCAGGGAAGGCCAGTGCTGGACGGGCCCAGAACCCACATATCCTTCATTTCTTCAGAAATCTGTCCGAGGTCCCACTTGACCGTGGGGTGTGGCAGATGCTGTTGGTACCCTGCCAGACCCCTTTTCCCTGGCCTGTGCACCCATCATCCCCCCACGGTGGGAGTGCTGGCTGTTAATACTCATGGCCTCCTACTGCAAACAGTCCCTGGCTGATGAGAGCCTCTCCCTGGAAGTTACAAACCCTCCCACCTGTAGCCAATGACTGGCTGCTTCAGGGTTACAAAAGGTTGGTCTCCTCCCCTCAGGGGGACAGCTCAGCAGCGTAGTCAGGGTCTAGAGCCCTCTGGATCAGGCCACATCTAGAGGCTACCTGAGATCCCATTCTTGCTCTGCACGCCCCCTCCCTTGTGTGTCTCCTGAGAGCCCTCCCTAGTAAACTGCATGTTCCTGAATCCTTGCCTCCAGCTCTGCTTCTGGGGAACCTGATTCAAGACAGGAGACAGACCTGCAAACAGAGAAGGACAATACACATGATACCATTGCAGTCAAGGACCCTCAGGAGGCATGGGCTCTTGAGGCCCAGGGAGATGTGTCTGGGGTGGAGAGGAAGGGTCAGAGATATCTCCCCAGACAAGCAATACTGCAACTCATCTGTGGAGAGAAAGCATCCCAAGTGATAGGCGCAGCCCGTGTGGGGCACAGAGGCAGGAGACAGCCTGGTATGTTTGGGGAATACCAAGAGCTCTGTGTGTTTTGGGGGGGGGGTGGGCGTGGGGAGGCTAGGTTCCACAAGAGGTTGGCAGGGGCCATACAAGAGGAGCCTTGAATACTCCAGTGAAGAGTCTGGACTTAACACCCAGGTAACAACACATATAGAATAGTTGTGGAAAATGTCCCTTGGTCACCATTACAGAGAGCAGGTGCTGGAGGCAGGGTGCCAGGGAGGCAGCGGCTGCAACAGTCGGGCCACAAGGCTGACAAGGCTCTGGTGGGGATGACAGGGGGCGGATTCCAGACGCTGTCAGGAGAGAAAGCTGACAGGCCCTGGTGGCTGGTCTGGGGGCTGTGAGTATGGGAAGGGTTTGGAAGGTGCCAGGCAGAGGGGAGACACAATGTCAGGCCTGGGGTGGGAGTGACCTTGTGTGGTCAAGTGTGGGGAGAGAGAAGCGTTTAATGAGCTGTCCAGGCCAGGGGTCCACATTCCCCACGCCTGCTGCAAGGCAGCCACAGGCCGGGGAGCCTTGATGGGGAGGCCTTGATAGTGATGGTGGCTGGCACAGCCGGCATTCCAGGGTGGGGAGGGGGAGGGCCCAGGGCTGCTCCCTGCAAGCGGGTGGTGGGGGTGTGGGGGTGGGCACAGGGCCTGGGCTCATGCCTGCTCTCCTCTAGCTCTTCTATTCATAAGCACAGGAATAAAAACCACACAGGATTACCAGCTGGTAACAGAGGATGCAGGCATGTGATGGGAGGGGGGAAGGGGGCGACCCTCCCCTGAGGGCAGGGGCCCGGGTGGGGGAGGGGAAGGGGGGGTGACCCTCCACTGAAGCAGGGGCCAGGATGGGGGAGGCAGGTCGTTGCCATGGCAAACTCATGCTTGGATGGGCAGAACCTGACCTCCACCCAGACAATGCCCTTATCTCAGACCTGCTCTGCCTTAATTCCTTAACTCTCCAGGACATTTGCTGGACATCCCCTCCATGCTAGAAGCACAGGCAGGTGGGCGCCAGGCTGTGCTTAGGGCACCTGAGACTTGCGGGGGCAGAGGTGGCTGAGAGTTGGTAGGAGTCCCAGGAGGGGACCGGAGAGGGGTCTGGGGAGGGGAGGGGGCAATGAGAGTGAGGTGGCATAGGAGGGGTGTTTGTGGGGTTCTTCAGTATACAGGCTAAGGACTGGAGAGGTGTGCACAGAGATGCCTGGGCTTCAGCCCCTGTGAATCCACTCACCTGCCAATTCCTGCATGCTACTGTCACTGTTACTGCATAGAGGTCCCCTCCTGACTGGCAGTTCCCAGATGCAGGGGCCACCTGCTGTCTGTGTTTGTGGAATGGTGAACTGTAGGTTGTAGACAGTCCCTCCGTAGCCATGAGGAGGATGCACTGGGGAGGCTGGTGCAGGAAACAAGGCAAGAGATGCTGGTGATGGGAGGGCAGGAACCTGGGAGGAGGGTCGTGGGGCTTTTGTGGACTGGCTGGAAAGATGGGTCAGGGCCAAGGTCACAGTTATGGACTCAACACCCCAGCGGCGTCCTGGGCCTGTCTCCCGCCTGTCTCCCACTTGGCCCTAGACCATACATTTGGCATCTATTCAGGGGGCTCCCTGCCATAGCCTGACGGCTGCGACTCCCCAGAGCAGCCCACCCACCTGCTCTTGCCTTCTACCATGTGACCAGCAGGGTCCTCCCCAGCCTGAGCCTCTTGTAGCCAGGGACTCCCGCATTCCTGGCTATGCTGGTATTGGCCTCAGTTCCTTTGGGAAAGGGCAGGCAGGAGGCTCCCACGGTGGGGGTGGGGCGTTATCCCTCCCTTCTCTCCCCCGCCCCAGGGCTGCACTGGGATGAGGACAGCCTCTCCCCCGCTGTGTCATCCCTGTGCCTATCACCCTGCCACTAGACTGCATCTGTCCTCCTCCCCTCCCACCTCCTCTTCCGTCTGTCTGGTGAAGGGCCCCATTGTGCCTTCAGCCACCTTGTAGAGCTGTGGTGGGGAGGGCGGGGTGAGGAAAGGAGCCTTGGTGCTGGTTCAGAGGCTGTGCTGGTGCTTGGGGTCAGAACTGCTACCGTGGAGTTGGGGACGGAAGGGAGTGGAAAGCGTCCAGAAACATCAGGAGAACGAGGAAGCCCTGGTGATTTCCGAGGGGCTACAGGATGCCTCCAGGCTTCCGGTGTGGGGGCCCTTTTGCTGAGACAAGGCAAGAGGGGAGGCACAAGTTTGGAGGGAAGCCATGCTGAACTGGAGGTGCCTGCAGACACCCAGGAGGAGGGAGGTCCACGATAGGCAGGTATTTGGGGTGTCCCAGGTGTCCGCTGCCCCTTCCCAGTTTGGGGGGCTGGAGGGCGCTCAGCGAGTCCTCTAGTGCAAGGTCAGGATGTCTGCCCCACACATACCCTGCTGGTATCTCGGGTTCCTACTGGAGCCACAGGGAAGTGCCCGACCAGTGGTCCTGGTCACCTCATTCCTCCCAGAGGCCTGGGTTCTGTCTGGGCAGGTGGCGGAGGCCCTGAGCACCTCTGCTGCCCCTGGTCGCCTGACGTGACACCTCCCAGGCAACTGCTCCACCACCAACGCCACTCTTAGCTTTGGGTCCCTGGTGTGTCCTCATCCTTCCTCCTCTCTCCCTGGATTCTCCAGGCTTCCTGCCCAGGTCCCCTCCCTCTCTACTCCCCCAAACCTCCTTCTTCTCCTTTCCCTGTAATTAGGACGAACCTTGATGGCCCCAATGTATTCAGGGCTCAAACTGGCAGCAAGAGAAAAAGTCATTTTCTCCACCTTGAGAGCTCGGCTTCAGACATTCCGGGGCCAGGCACATTTCGCTCCCAGGAAGAGGTGGGAGAGGTCTACATTCTGCCCTGGGGAGGGTCACCCTCCCCAGAATGGGCTGAATGACTCTTCATTCAGGGGGAGATAAAGACAAAAAAATGTTTTCCTAACAAAAACAAATGAAAGGTTCAAAGCCCTATCTGATTTATCTGGATTCAGAGAGATGTTAATTCATTGGCAAAAGCTAAAGCCGTGGGAACAAAGAGGCATCCCAAGGAGTTTGTGTGATGTAAAAGGGAAGCTGGGACATTTAAGGGGAAAACCAAGGAAGAAGAGTCAGTGAAGGAGAACAGAAAGATGTGGTCAGAGGAGTAAGCCAGCTGGGCCAAAGGGCTGTGGGGAGGGAGAGAGAGAGAGATGCCAGTCCAGACAAGGGAGAGGAAGTTTCCACGAGATGCAGGGAAGCCATAGGTGAGACCTTGGCTTTCCTGACCCAGAGAGAAGGCGGGAGGCCCTTTATGTGGGCCAGGCTGGGCCAAAAAAGGGCAAGCAAGGTGGAGTGGGGCGGGGAGAAAACACAGGAAGGGAAGGCATGAGTTCCAAAGAGGACTGGGGATCTGGGATGGAAGAGCTGGGGGAAGAAGCCAGAGAGAGGGAGGCAAGGCCCCTAAGGGGATGGGACTCAGGCCAGAGGGAGGAGGTATGGGAGGAGGGAGATGGCCAGGAAGGTGTGGGAAGCTGAGCACCTGCAGGAGGGACAGGCGGCTGAGTGGGGAGCAGGAAGCAGAAAGCGCTTCATTTGATGGTCTGGCTTCTTGTGCTACATAGCAGGTGAGGTTGAGATCTGGGGTGGGGACAGAAGGATATTTCGATGGGGCCAAGGATAGGGGCACCTGGGTGGCTCAGTTGATGAATTTCAGACTTCAGCTCAGGTCATGATTTGTAGTTTATGAGTTCGACCCGCATCGGGCTTGCTGCTGTCAGTGCAAACCCTCTGTCCACCTCTCTCTCTGCCCGCCACCCCCCCACCCCCACCCTGCCGCCCCGCTCATGTTCTCTCTCTCAGACAAATAAATAAACATTAAAAAAAAATAGATGGGGCCAAGGAGAATGCAGAGGCTCCATCACAGTGTGCACGGCAGGGCCACCCTTGTTTGAAGGTGGGGGCAAAAATGTGGCTTGTAGTGCATATCCAGGGCTGTAGGTGCACATCTGGGGAGGGAGGGGAGGCCCTGGCAGAGTAGGGATTGGGTGCTCCCCGACCTAGGCTCCCAGGGAAAAATTTAGGATCAGTAGAAGCATGACAATGCCTTCTAAAACTACCTCACCCCGTTGTGTACATTATAAAACATGGGTCTATTCTGTAAAAAAAAAACCAAAACACAAAAACGCAACCACCCATTTTCATGAGAAAGAAAAGCAACAACAGAAGAAAACATGAGTGGGAACAACTCGACTGGTGCTGGTGTTTCCCTGTGCCCTTTCTGCCCTGTGTCACCAGTGTGCCCATCCAGCTGGCCTGTTTATCGCTGTGCTGGCAAACATCTCCTATGCTGCAGTTTTCAACGTCTTAACCAAAGCTGGCTGTGGTTTCTTTCTTAGGAATTGTGAGTGTTTAAATGCAGCCTGTTGTCATTTTCCACCAAGAATCTAGAGGCTGTCCAGGGAATTAAGTGATGGCATGCACTTTTCCAGAATCACTAACACCTGGCACCAAAAGAGTGTGTGTGGTACCATTCCAAGACAGGTGTCACTTCTTGAGTGAAGGCAGCCCATCAAAAAACACAAGGTTTGGGGTGCCTGGGTGGCTCAGTTGGTTAAGCGTCCGACTCCTGATTTCAGCTCAGGTCGTGATCTCACGGTTTGTGACTTTGAGCCCTGCATCAGTCTCTGTGCTGACAGTGGGAGCCTGCTTGGGATTCTCCATCTCCCTCTCTCTCTCTCTGCCCCTCCCCCACTTGCTTGTGGACTCTTTCTCAAAATAAATAAATAAACTAAAAAAAAAAACCCCACAAGTTTTGTGCAAATTACAGGATTTTTAAGAGTCTTGATAACTAGAGAGGTTTCACATTTTGTGACTTTTGCCAGTTTGTCGACTACCAAAAAGTGAGCTGTGGGGAAAGCTAAAAAGTTTATCAGGAAAGGGGCGTGCCTCGTCAGTCCTTTCGTGAAGGCATATTTCCGGAGTTGTTGGATATCGGAAGAAGAAATAAGGGAAGAACTCTTCATCAATGAGGGCAAGTGCTGAGTTCTATGTAATGTGCAAATTCTAAATAAATTGCTAGGAAACGTAAAAACCGAAATGTTGCAGAGTTTTGAGACCATCAAGTTTTCCCTGGCTTTTTTGGGGGGGGGAAATGAGTAACGAACCTTAGCTTTGGGTCCACAGAGATTCCTTGTGGTGTTCCCTCTCTTGCAGTGTGTGTTTAGTAGTTTCCATAATAAAAGTGTTTTTTTTTTTTAATTAAAAAAAAAAAAAGGAAAGGATGGAACAAGTGACAATAGATGCTGGCCACTCCTCTTTTCCCTTCCCATTTGGAAGCTCCACTGTATGTTGCCTTCACTAGCGCTGACCTTCCCTTTTCTGGTTTTTGGAACTTAAACAAGTTCTGTTACAAGTCAGCCAGGTACCAGTTCATTCCTCCCACTGAGGGTTTCTCTTCCCGTCTCCCTTCCCCCACAGCCAATAAGAGGTATTACAATGCTTTCATCGGGCCCCCTTTCCCATGTTCATCTCCCACCCCTTACCAGCATCATTTAGTGCTTTTAGCTGCAGGCTACCAGTAGGTATTATTATATTTCTCTTCTGTTTTGTTTAAGCTTATTTGGTGCTTATATTACAAACTCAGTCTCACTGATCATTACCCACTTGGAACTAACTACACATGAATTGGTAGGATCTTGGCTCCCTATGGATGGCTTCCTCTTCTCTTCATCTGCCCTGTGTGCAATCAGATTGGTTCATTGCCTGATTCCACTCCTTTCTCTGGTGTTTTCCCCTGTCCAGGGAGCCTCCCTAGAGCCTGACATCTTATCTATCCTGGGTAGGCGAATGGCACCTTGGCGGGCATAGGATGCTTTTGTCCTTTCTTGCTTGGCAAAGGAGATGTGCGTTTTCAGTCTGGAGCTCTTTTCCTCCCGTGTAACTTGTTCCCTCATTCGGGAAGCTTGTAAGAGTTTTCCCTTTAATCATGGAATTCAGGAATCTTCCCAGGCCGTGCCTAGATGTCTGGTTTTTTCCATCGCTCCTGCCTGGAACTCAACAAGCCCTTTCGAACCAAAGTCTTTCTTTGCACCACGGAAAATTTTCTTTCTTGTTTTAAAGTTATTGCTTCTCCTCCATTTCCTGGATTCGTCTCCCCTTCTAGGCTTTTTATTATTCACGTGTTATGTCCTCTGGGTCTGTCTCTTCCTAGGCTCTTGTGTTCCTCTGTACATGTTCTGTCTTCTTCCATTTTTGCTTTGGGTTTTGCATGATCTCTTCCACTTGGCCCCATTTCCTCTCCTCCGGTTCGTGTTAAATTTAAAAACATGCTTCCCAGTTCAAAACAAGATATTTTCTTTTGCAATTGATTTTTAAAAAAATATTCTTATCGTTTTGTTTTCTTTGTGCCATGGTTGGGTAGGCTGTGGTCTGTCTCCTCCCGTGCCTCTGAGTGAATCGCGGGCTTTCTCCTGACTGTTGGTTCCCTTGGGTGTTCACTGTCTTTTCTTTGCCTCCCCCCCCCCTACCAGAACATCAATATAAATCGTATTAAGTTCACTTTTTCCCAGCTTTCCTGATAAAAATTGCATATATTTAAGGTGCACAAGGTGGTAATCTGGTAGCAGCATGCATTGTGGAGTGAGAGCCACAATCAAGCTGATTAACACATCTGTCTCTTCACAGTTGTTTTTGTTTTTGTATGTGTGAGAACACTCAGGATACACGGTACAGTTTTGTTAATGATGTCCACCATGCCACACGCAAGGTAATCCTGCATAACCAAAGCTTTGTGCTCTTTGACCAACCTCTCCCCTTGCAGGCCCCTCCGTCAGTCTAAAACTTGACGTTTTTAGATTCCACGCAGAAGTGACATCGTGTAGTATTGCTTTTCTCTGTCTTGCTTATTTCACTTAGCATATTGCTTTCTGGGCTCATCCATGTTGTTGCAAATGACAAGGTTTCCTTCTTTCTCGTGGCTGAATAATATTCCATTGTATATGTGTGTATCATGTTTTCTTTACCCATTCATGGAAATCATTCCAAGTAGCTTTTCTAACCACAATGGAATGCAACTAGAAATCAGGAAGAAAATGAGAAAATTCACATTGGCAACAATACGGATGGAACTAGGGGGTATTAGGCTAAGCGAAATAAGGCAGTCAGAGAAAGACAGATATCATATGATTGCACTCCTGTGTGGAATTCGAGAAGCTCAACAGATGAACATAGGGGAAGGGAAGGAAAAATAAGATAAAAACATAGAGGGAGGCAAACCATAAGAGACTCTTAAATACAGAGAACAAACTGAGGGTTGTTGGAGGGGAGGTGGGTGGGGGGATGGGCTAAATAGATGACGGGCATTAAGGAGGGCACTCTTTGGGTTGAGCACTGGGTGTCATATGTAAGAGATGAATCACTGGGTTCTACTCCTGAAGCCACGAGTACACTGTCTGTTACTAACTTGAATTTAAATTAAAAAAAAAAAAGGAAGAAAATGAGAAAATTCACAAATACTTGGGGACTAAACAGTATGCTCTTGAACAATCATCGGGTGAAACAGGAAATCAGAAGGGAAATTTAAGAACATCCTGAGACAACTGAAAACAACATGCCAATCATACAAACAGACCAACATACATAACATACCAAAAACTTAACGGGATGCAGCAAATCTGTGCTAAGAGGGAAATCGGTCCCTGTGCATTCTTGCACCTCTAACTGCCCCAAGCCTCAGGTCCAGCTGACAGGCTGGCTGTGCATGGAGGTGCCCCAGGAGGGTGTGCCCTGTGTCCCCATCCCCCATGGACAGGGAAGGATTCTGCAGGTCCTCCCAGACCACCCAAGTCTGCTGGCCCCAGCTCTCTGGCGGCCCCTTGCACCTCCCCGCACCACGCTCTCTCCTGGAACTGGGCGGCCCTGATTCTCATCGGAGAGGCTCTCCGCTGTTGGCCCCTACTGTGTGGCTGGAGGGACCCAGCACCCTTATTCTAGGGCGCTGCCCATCGGCCACGCCTGGTTGCGGGCTACCTGGGAGCCCGCTATAGCAGCACATTTAGGGTTGGGAAGCAGGGCAGCTCTCCTCCAGGACGTTAGAGGTTCTTGGGTCTCATGAATGTTTACGCAGTGACCGAGGTGGATCATCTATCTCGTGCAGGGTTATAAAAATATACCCGCGAAGAAAAATGGCAGCCAAGTGAAATCGACTTGAACGTGCTACGAGATCCATGACAACGCATCTGGAAGGTATAGAACGCTGAGTGGCACGGAGGCAGTTTGAAGAGTTCTGCACATCGGTTCTGGTAGTAATGAAGTTCTGAGAGGAAAGGAAAGACCTCAAATGCCCTCGGTGATGTTCTTGGCACAACACAACGTATCTCCTGCAAGAATTTCCCCAAACTTTTGGAAGTGGGGTGCAGATGAAGCGTGTGGGAGGCAAGGTGATTTCTCCGAAACACCTGGAGCTGTGAGGAGCAGGGTTCAGACGCCGTTGGGCCACGGCCCGTTGTAGTGAAGGCGGCATTCAGTGGGATGGACGGCCCTGTGTCCAAATTTGAACTTCTCTTGCATTTTAAGTTTCTTTACCACATGGTAAGTGTCATAGGAATATTTTTCTGAAGAGCTTCAAAGTGAAACTATAGATGCTTTCTTTCTTTGTCTTGAAAATCCAAAAAAAGATCATCATCTGAGAGAAATTAGGAACATTTCAAAGCCGCCTGGGACACAGTGGATAAATTATGCCAAAAACCAATTCCTAAGGACTTCAAAGTTGAAAAGTATTTCTTTCAGAAGAAAGGAAATTCTGAAATAAAGTAAATGGCGGCGATTCAGATTATGCATTTCTTCGGCTTTGTTAGAGGAAAAGTATTAAATTAGTATCTGTTCTAAGGGATAGGTTCCTAGTTTATCCGATTTAAATTTATACTTTCCTAGAAGCGATCATGACAAAGTGAAACAAATTTCTGAACTGCCCTGTTCGGATGGAACAAAATAACAAAAAGAAAAGGTCAAACATGTGCAAGGCTTGTGCAGACTGGGAGCACTCTGGAGCCCTCATTCCTCCAAACCCCCCGTTCTGTTGGGATTGCATCGGGCTAATTGATCTTGGCGGCTTGTTGATTTGACATGGTCTTGACCCCCCTGCTCCTTGGTCCCAGCTACCATGTAGGGCAGTGCAGAAAGCTGATCTTCTACTCTTAGTGGCCTAGAAATCCACTTTTTCCGCCCTCTCAGGAGAGAGGTTCTGGCTTTGATGGCTGCTGACTGGGACAAATCACAGCAGCAAAGGTTTCCCGAGTCCTCACTACTTCCAGCCTTGGAAGCAACCTGAGTACATTAGCTCATTTGGTCTTCAAGCAACCCTTAGGGAAGGGATGATTAGCCTCACTTCCTGGGTGAAGAAAACGAGGCTCAGAGAGGTATAGTGACTTGCCCAAGATCACACAGCAAGGAAGACTCAAATCCAGGGCCCTTGACACCAAAGTCAGTGTAATCACTATGTTATTTGTAACCAAAGGGATGAAGTCCCTGTGACACCATAGATTTGTCTGCATCCACTGGGATTAAAAAAAATGCAGTACTATTTTAATCTCATATTTAGGCCATTTCAGGAAGTATGCTGTGTTTTATATACATTTTAGGATGATTACACATTCGAGTACAGTTCTGAAGCTCCCTGCTGAGTAGGGCTGACTGTCCTCTCTGTTGGTGGGATGACACAAAAGACAAACATGAGAGGGAAATATTATGAAACAATTCCTCATTAAAAAGTAAATTTCCCAGGACGCCTGGGTGGCTCAGCCCGTTAAAGCATCCGACTCTGATTTCAGCTCAGGTCATGATCTCATGGCTCGTGGGATAGAGCCCCGCATCGGGCTCTGTGCTGAGAGTGTGGAGCCGGCTTGAGATCCTCTCTCTCTCCTCTCTTTCTGCCCCCCCCCTCAATAAATGTAAACAAACAAACAAACAAACAAACAAATACATTTCCTTTGCTAAACAAACTGTGGGATATTTATACAATGGAATACTACTCCACAATGAAAAGTATGGATTCGTGTAGCAGCATGGATGAGTCCCAAACGCCTTATGCTGGGCAAATTAAGCCAGACACAAAAGAGGACATAGTGTACGATTTTTATTTACATGCAATTCTAGAAAAGGTAAACCTGGTGTATTCTTTTGCTGCAGCTGCCACAGACAAAGTGGCTGAAACAACAGAAGCTTACTTTCTTACAGTGCTGGAGGCCAGAAGTCAGAGATCAAGTTTTGGGGAGGGCTGGTTTCTTCTGAGGTCTCTCTCCTTCCCTTGGAGATGGCTGTCTTCTCCCTGTGTCTTCACATGGTCTTTCCTCCCATGTGTGTGCATATCTGTGTCCTAATCTCTTCTTTTTAAAAAATATTTTAAAATGTTTATTTATTTATTTGCTTGTTTATTTGTTTACTTATTGACAGCACGCATGAGAGAGAGAGAGAGAGAGAGAGAGAGCACAAGTAGGGTAGGGGCAGAGAGAAAGGGAGAGAGAGAGAATCCCAAGCAGGCTCCACACTCTCAGTGCAGAGCTGGACTCAGGGCTCGAACTCACGAACTGTGAGATCATGACCTGAGCCGAAATCAAGAGTCGGATGTTCAATGGACTGAGCCACCCATGAGCCTCTCTTAATCTCTTCTTAGAAGGACACCAGTCATACTGGATTAGGGCCCACCCATGTGACCGCATTTTAACTTAATTACCTCTTCAGAAGATCTGTCTCCAAATACAGTCACATCCTGTGGTCTGGGGGTCTTACTGTCCACTTAAGACTTCCACATTTCATTGTATGTCAATTTCACCTGGAAGAAAGTCAGGAACAAGTACCAGACCCTAGTGAGCGATTTGCATGCACAGTGTTTAGGGGTGAAATATAGTGATGTCTGAACTGAATCAATATAGTGAACTGATTGATGGGTGAAGAGATGGATAGATACAGCGGCATGTTAACAACTGTAGTATCTAGGCGGTGGGTTTATATGGTATTCACGGTACAATTCTCTCAACATTTCTGTATGCCTGAAGTTTTTCATCATAGGACGTTGGGCGGAAATATTTTTAAAAATAACATTTCCATTGCAAAATGTTAGTCAGACATTTCTCTTAAAGCCTCTTCAGTGCTAGATCAAGTCCACCCATAGAGAGAACCACCACAACCCCATGCCGCGTCACTGGTAGGTCATTGGTGTTTTTAGCCCCTATATGCCGGTGTCTGGAGGGAAGGGGAGGAAGACAATTCAGAGAGAAGCTTGAGGATGCTAGGAAATTCCAGGGACTGGCTAAGGTGTCAGAGGAAACTGAGGCGCAGCATTGTGTAAGCTTTGTTGTTTAGAATCCAGGGCAGACCATGATCTGTTTTCTTAAGCCACGATGGAGTAATTAAGCTGTGGTGGATGTTGGGGGGGGGGGTGGCATATGAATGATAATGAGTTGGTAGCACACAGTAGGCTCACAAGTGCTGAATAAATATCTGAATGAAATTGGAAAGTGGCCTTCTAAGCACGTGGCCCTCAGGAGACAGTGAAGTCGCCTGTCTGGTGGAAGGGAGTCTGTCCCTGCCTCTGCCCTGGCCCACCTCTGGCCTGGCCTGAGTTACCTCGAGAAATGGGCCCAGGAGAGGCGGCCTGGTCTCTGGGTTCCTGGACAGCCTGGGTGAGGGCGCTTTGCCACATTCTTAGGAGAGAGCACATCCAAAACAATTTCTTTTTCTAAAAACTCAGTGCTAACATGTTCCAGATGTCCATTTGTTATATAATGGGGTTTGTTTTAATAGCGTCAACTTCCAGATGTGCAGCCTGGAATCAAGAAGCCCATTGGCCCCCTGAGGACACCACGGGCCAAGCTGAGAGCTGCCCGGGGAGGGGGGGAGAGGCAGATGTACGTGCAGAACCAGGCACAAGAGAAGAGCTGGGGGTGCCTTCCCGCCTACTGGGCCACTCACCTGCCCAGTGGCTGCCCCCGACGGGGGACTGGGCAGGGTGGTCCAGCCCTGTCCCTGAACAGGGCCTCCTGGGGGACAATCACGGAAAGACAGCCTGAGGGGTGTGTGCCTTGGGATCCGGGGTGCACCAGAGCTGCTGGGTGATCCTGGTTGGGTCCCTTGGCTTTGCGGAGCCTCTCTGTCCTCAGACGTAAAGTGGGTCAGCACCACCGCACCCTCAGGGTCACGGGGGAGGACAAGGTTTGGTAAGGGGCACAGAGGAGATACTGGGAAGCCTTGGGCCTTTCCTCAGAGTGGAAGGACCAGGCCCTTGTAATCCAGCATCCCGTATCCCCCTGCCCCGGCTTTCCCACCAAGCCGGGAAGCCCCTGGACGGCACCGGTGACATTTTCCCTGGAAGGCTGGAGAAGTGCCATTCGTGGAGCAGTCACCACCACGCCTCCCCTCCCTCCCTCCCCCCCCCCCCCCACCACGGGGCTTGTTTCATGGCCTTACAGTTATTGTTCTGTTTGCCGCGGGGTGACGCCCAGAGGTGTAAGTTTGGCCCTCTGGAGCCTTGCTGAGCCCATCACTCCCTCCTGTACATGATGGCCCTTGAGTGCCAGAAGACAGCAACCCTGTCTCCCAAACCTTCTGCTCTTGGGTGGCTGCAGCTATAACATTTGAGGAATTGAGGTTTGAGTGTCCCAAGAAGGGGTGACCCAGACCCCTGACAAGAAAGATCACAGAACCTTGATGTAGTCCTAAGAAGCACACACGCCTGTATCCACAACAGAAAAACTCACTGTCATGAAAGACAATCACCCCCAAATTAATCCATGCAAATAATGCGATTCCAATAAAATTCCAATCAAACGGGGGAGGGTGGGATAATACAGAACAGAAATGGAAAATGAGTATAGAATAATAATTGCTGTGGACTGAATGTCTGTGTCCCCCGAATTCATATGTTGGCATCCTAACCCCCAATGTGATGGTATCAGGAGGGGAAGCCTTGGGGAGGTGACTGGATCTGGAGGCAGAGCCCGCTGGCACGGGATTAGAGCCCTCGTGGAAGGGACCCAGAGAGCTCGCTCACCCCACTTCTGCCATGTGAGGACACAGCGGGAAGCCGGCGGTCCGCCACCTGGAAGAGGGCCTTGTCTAGAACCCAATCGTGCTGGCATCCTGATCTCAGACCATGAGAAACACAGTGCTGGTGTTTATACACCACCCGGTCTGTGGTCCTTGGTTACAGCAGGCCGAACGGAGACGGTCGCGGTACCTCTGCCAGTGAAGACCAGTAAGGGGGGCACCGACCCTGCCAGCTGTTCAAGCACGTGGTAAAACTCCAGTGCTTCACACAGTTTGCGCCCCGGGACCCGTGGTGCCAGCACTTGCATAGCAGAGAGAGAAATGGCCCACCAAACTGGAAGTCTGGAGACAGACCCGTCCACAGAGGACGGTGTGGGATGTGGGAAGAAAATGCATTTCAGGGGGCGCCTGCGTGGCTCAGTCGGTTAAGCAGCCTTCTCTTGATTTTTGCCCAGGTCGTGACCTCATGGTTTGTGGGTTCGAGCCCGGTGCTTGGGAATCTCTTTCTCCCTCTCTTTCTCTGCCCCACTCTTTTGCACCCTCTCTCTCAAAGTAAATAGATAAACATTTAAAAAAAAAAAAAAAAACGCATTTCAAACCAAAGCCAATGGGAAGTGTTGGCTGGTTCCCTTCAGGGAAAAGGACTTGCCTGGGGCAGTGTGGAGAGTGAGAGAGGAGGGCTTGGTTTTCACGTTGTCTCTTTCAGGACTGTGACTTCTCCAACACTAGACGTGTATTACCTTTTGTTTAAGGTCAACATATTTTTATATCAGTTACGTGTTTTCTAGAGCTCTTGATTCCTTTTGGTATTTTTCTTTGTACATCTCTGTATTTAAGCGAAACCTAATAAATGTTACCACACTAACAATAAAAGGATATATAATAAGCTGCTGGTGGTCATTATCTCGGGGAGGTGGGTTCAGGAGAGGGCTTTACCTTCTGAGTCAGATCTTTCTAGGACCATCGGATTACTTCTTCTCATCCTCCTCGCCTCATCTTCTTGTCCTCTTCCTCTTCCCCCTCCTACTTCTCCTTTTCTGTCTCTCTTTTTTGTTTAGGTTGCAAGTACGACTTTAAAAACTGAAAAGATGAGGAATTTTGAACAAAATAAACAAACCAGTGCAGGAATGATGGATTACTCACTGAATGGGACTGGACAACTGGCTAACAATTTGGAAAAAGTAAAGTTAGATTCCTGCCATACACCAGAGTAAACCTAGATGGCTTACAGATTTACGCGCTAGAAGTTAAACCATAAAGAATCCTAATGCCTAGAGGTATCTGGTGGCTCATTGGTTAAGTGTCTGACTTTGGCTCAGGTCATGATCTCATGGTTTGTGGGTTCAAGCCCCACATCAGGCTCTGTGCTGACAGCTCAGAGCCTGGAGCCTGTTTGGGATTCTGTGTCTCCCTCTCTCTCTGCCCCTCCCCTGTTTGTGCTCCCTCTTTCTTTCTCTCTCTGAAATAATAAACTTTAAAAAAAATCCTAATACCTGTACAATTTTACAATAAGAAACGTTTTTCTAAGAAAATGTCAAATGAACAGACTGGTGGACTGGACAACAAAAATATATAAGGCTCCTTTCCATCAAAGCAAAATAAAATTAAGGTCAAACTGCACAGAGAGAGAGAGAGAGAGAGAGAGAGAGAAGGAGGGAGGGAGGGAAATGACAGACAAGATATCTATGTAACAAAGAATCAAGAATTTCAATATACAAAGACCTCCTACAAAAATTCCTGCCCATAATTTTTTTTCTTCCAAGCCAAGAAGAGAAGGGAATTTGACCACAGTGCAAGCTGAGTTTCCTAGCACAAGCTGCAGGTGGGGCGGGTGGGGCTGAGCCAGAGGGTTCAGAATGGGAGCGAATAGCTCCATGGGGCAGCTCCAGGGCCAGGGCTGGGTGCCCTCCATGTGGCAGGGGTTCCCCAGTCTCCCTGGCATCCACAGGCCCATCTGGTGCCAGCTTCTCCAGCCCAGCCTGACACACGCCCCGCCCCGGCGCATCTAACACTTCCCATTCCTTCACACACATCAGGCGCTTCCCATTCCCATGACTTGTGTAAATGCTCGTCTCCTGCCTGGTTCACCCTCTCTCATCTTTAACCAGAAAAAAAAAAAATCCAACTGCTCTTTGAAAGCTCAGCTCAAATGTCCCTTGTTCTGCAAAACCATCTTGGAACCACCTGTGCCCCAAGGAACCCCCCTCAGGCTCCCGCAGGGCCTGCCCAGTCCTCTGTCTGCCCAACCACACTTTCTGCCTACCTGTCCTCGTCCCCTGCTGGTCTCTTCTTCTGGGTCTTTCTAGACAGGGCTCTCGGTGGGCTCTCGGTGGACTCCCTCTGGGCCGCTCCAGGTCTGGCAGGGAGCCGGCATTCAACCCATCAACAATGCACAAATGAATTGTACCGCGAGTGACAGGGCAGAGCACTTGAACTGCCACTCCCCACACTTGGCTGGTTGAACTTCGTTATTTTCTAAAACAGTACAATTCTGTTAACAGTAAGGATACAAGGTATTTGACTGCCATGCAATTATGAGAGATATGTGAGAAGAGAGGCACCAAGTTACAGTAAGAGCAAAAGCTAGAAACCCACCAAGGGGCAGTGGTAGCTGAATGCACCTGAACTTCTGAAAGCCACTGCTGAGTCTGACAGTAACGGCCTCATACCAGGCTCGGTGCCAGGCATGCCCTGGCCTTGAGATACCCCAGGGAAGAGGAAGAGCTACGAGAATGACGTTCCCGGCTTTGTGGTGACACCGTGAAGGTGTTTGCAGGTTGCAGATGCAGGGAAGAGCCCCCAGCAGAAGGGTCCTGGGACTGTCGGGACCCACCTCTGAAGGGTGTCCCTAGACTGAATCCTCTTGAGTTAGAAAACGGGACTGTCCTCACTGGGGGTTCGCCAGCAGAAGACGTGGCTCTGAGGTGGAGGGAGAGAGTGAGGCACCGGGCAGCAGGGCCAGGACCATGAGGGAGGAAAGGGACCAAAGGGAGGAGGGGAGTCACAGAAGCGTCAGATGGATTGGGTGTGGGCTCCACCCTCCTCCCTGTGGCCAGAGCAGCGGGCGCTCCCCCAGCTCCACCAGGCCCAGAGACAGCTCGTGCAGAGCAGAGGCGGCTGTGGACTCCAGGAGGAGGTGTGCCTCCGTCTGGGCTTGGAGCACTGTCACAGGGGCTCCAATGAACACAGGGCTCAGGAAGGTCTGTTCTCAAAGCCACCCAGCTAGCGACAGAGTCAGGATTCAATGTCACATCTTTCTAATTCCAGAGCCTGACCTTTCTTTCACTCTGCTAAAAAAAGCGAGGCCACTGGCACAAGGCAGCCGTGGAACCCTGGGGCCGGAGCTGGGCCTCAGTCTGGGTCAGTGTAGCACCAGGGCCAGGGTTAGAACCATGGGTCACCCTGGGGCCAGTCCCAGGCGAGGGCGGGGAACCACTGCCTTCCTGGGCTGCGTGCAGCCGGCAGAGGACAGCATCTGGGGGTTATGGCAGGGCCTGCCGGGCCCCCGCGCCCTCGCCCTCAGCCCCGGCCCCGCCTGACCTTCCTACCCAGAAGCGAGGAACTGGCCTGGCCCCAGTCCTGGGGAAGGCTGCAGCTGCTCCCAAAGCCCCGGTCCCAGCAGACAAAGGCGCTTTCTTTCCCAGCACAAGGTCTTGATTGCGTGTTGCCCTGGATCCAAAAGTTCCTATGAAGTAAGTGGTTCCCGGCCAGGGTGTGTGTGTGTGTGTGTGTGTGTGTGTGTGTGTGTGTACATGGGTGTACGGGTGTGCTGGGCCCAAGGGAGCTGGGTTGTCAGCGTGGTCAAGCCCTCTCCCTGCCTCCTGGATCTGGCTTGGTATTTCTCCATACGCATCCTTTGCACACGTCTTTCGCTGTGTATTCCATGTGCACACATGTGGGGTGGGGCCATATGTGGGAGCATGTTTGAGCACGTCTCTGCAGCTGTGTGTGTGACCGCCTCAGTGTATGTACCTGTGCAAACGTCTGTGCACGCCAGCGTGCCTCCCTACGTGCTTGCATCCCTGTGTGACCCAGTCTGCACCCAAGCGCTTTGGGGGCGTGTATGTCTCGCATGTGAGTCTACATGAGACACCTGGGACCGGACCTCCTCCCGCCGCTGCCTCTGGCTGTGCCTCCTCATCCTCCCCCTTCCCTGGCTGTGGCTCCACAGTGTGCGAGGCCTCCTGAGGTAGCCCCCTTCCTTCTCCCCTCCCTTCGCCCCCGCCCCGCCTCTGCATTCGTCTGGGAACAACCTGGCCCCTTTCAGCTCTGGGAGGAAGACAGGTTTGTGCAGCTTGGCTTGGCCCATACACTTTCCAAAAGTTCCCTGGCTCCCAGCCGATTCTTTATAAAAAGGCTCACGGGGAATCGCCTAACAGGAAAGTGGGGACTCACGAGGGGGCTCAGGACCCCCGCTCCTACCCCCAAGATGGAATGGGAGCATCAGTCAGCTGAGCCTCAGCTAGAGAGGGGGCCCTAGGTCCTGAGGGTGAGCTTGGTCTGAGGACACTCCACTCTCAAGGGAGGGACACAGCAACTCAGGCTCCCATGCCCAGGCTGGCAGAGCAGGGAGGGACTGGGCACAGGGAAGGCGAGGCCCACAGAGGTGCCCCAGGCCATTTAGGGAGCTGAGTCCCTCCCAGGCATCCTGCTGGCCATGTCCCTAGGGACCCTTCTGTGGGCATCCCTGGGTTCTGCCCGCCTTCAGGGAGGTGGGTGCTGCTGCCAGTCTCTCGTGGCCTCAGAGGGAGGTCTGAGGCCTGCCCACCCCTTGCTCCTGGCCCACAGAGCCTCTGGACCCAATCACAAAGTCAGTCTTTGCACAGTGCTGGTGTCTTAGGGTGGGTTTTACCCGGCAGCCACCTGGCTCGGGCTGGTTTCTCCCAGCCCCACCAAAGCACAGGGGTGGGGGCTTCTGCCCTGCTCTCCCTACACTGAGAGCTGATATGGGGGGCACCACCCGCTAATGGCACGGGGGTCCTGGAGGCCCTAGGGTGTTGGAAGGAGGGTTGCTCAATGGGGTAAGATCTGATTCCGAGTGAAGTTCAGGACACAGGTAGCAGCCGCTCTCCCTGTCTGTCCGGGGGGGGGGGGGTTGGGGGGGATGGGGGGGGACACGTGAGCTGGTGCTGAAAGAGGGACCACAGTCACAGGGGGAAGGGCAGGCCCGGGCCACCCAGAAGAGCTTCCAGAAGCGTGCGGTGTAGATTCGGCTCCAGGAGGCTCCTGGGTCCTGGAGTTGGACAGGGCGCACTTGAGGAGGCTGGTCCTTTTGTCCTGTCCCCACGCTCCCCAGCCCCCAGCAGTCCACCTTCTCTTACCTGTCACTCTTCCAGGCCAGGGTCTGCTTTGGGAACTCAGAAGCCAGGCAGAGTCTCGTCCCTGAGAACTGAGCACAGACGGGCTGACTGGCTTATTGCCAAAGGGAGGGTGGCACCAAGGATACAGGGGTAACTAATAAAAACAAGGTCAGGGTTTTGAGAACATTGTGCACCCGCTGTTGACTCTGCAGAGGAAGTACCACTTTGGGTGGATGTTTTATGTCTTTTCAGACCTGCTCCTTTTTAGTCCTGCTGGGGTGGCTGGGTCGGTGGGGTCCAGGCAGTGGAACATGGCTCCTGTCCCTTGGGCTTGTTTTGGGGTGCTGGGTTGTGCACTGAGAGCGCTCAGCCTGCCTCTCCATGCCCTTCCTGCAGGGGAGGCTAACTATCTCCTACTTGTCTGGGGAAGGGAAGGAAGTGGCTGCAGGGGCTCAGTCGGCAAGACTGCCTGCTCCAGGGCCACCGTCACTGTCCTCCACCCCTCTGTCTCTGTCTCTCTCAGATGCACACCAACACTAGGACTCCTGGAGTCAAGGCCTTGTTCCTTAAATGCATATACTCTGCTTCCTGATGGGGACATTTGACAAGGGACTGAGTCAGAGTAGGAGGGTCCTCCAACCTGGGGAGCCCAGGGGCCCCAGGGGCTGGGGTCAGGGCCTTCCTCAGGCCCCTGTGACCTACCTGACAGGACTGCACGTGTCCCCTCGCCACTCTCCAAAGGCACTCACCCGGGCCTTGGCAGCCCCTCTGGCTCTTTGCTGGCCTGGAAAGTTTGGGATCTGTGAATGGAAAAGCCCGGATCAGAGCTGGAGTGGGGATGGGAGTGAGGGGGGTGGGTGGGAGCGGTGTCTAGAGTTTTCCTAGTCTGGCCTCCTCTTGGTCAGAGCCAGGAAAGAGGCTTAACACCTCAGCAGCCCTGAGTCACTGCCTGCCCTGCTCAACCTGGGCCCCCCCAGCCCCTGCCTTCCTGTTAGCCTCCCCCGACTCACACCTGCAAGGTGGCCCTTGGTGGTATCCCCCACTCTTGGGAAGTCCCTGAGGATTCTTGGGGACTCCCAATGTGCTGGGGATAGAGAAATGTGGGGCCCAAGTGTCATCTTGAGTGGGTGATACAACAGGCACATACACCCCACAAGACCAGAGTCAAGGGGCCTAATAATTTGCCTAAGGAGGTTTTGCCAAGCTGCTTCAACCCGGCCTCTTGTCTGCTCCAGGCAAGTGCCCAGCACCTCCCCCATGTGGGGCCGCAGCCTCTCCCTGGACCCCCCCCCCCCCAGGTGGAGAGCCCCTCTGGGAGGGAGATGCTAGCTGCCAGGATTGCACTGACCGGCACTCCCGAGCTTTTCCTTGTGTCCTGAGAGCGGGACTCCCCAGTGGGAGACAGGACAGTTCCCTCCCTTAAAACACATCCCGATTCTGTATTCTCCCAGGTCACCTGCTGGTTGTGTCAGGAACCTGCCAATGCCCACGGCTCTGCAACCACTCAAGAAGCAAACTATGTGCTCTGTGCGTCCTGGATCCAATCTGCAGACAGATACTTGCTCAGTGGATTTCGTTTTTTTGAAAACTTACCGCATACGTTGAAAAGTCCATCTTCTATTGAAAAAAACACTCAGGGTATTGGGGAACACAGAGCCCGCCTTCCCGCATGGCATCACTGGTTGTCGCCGGTCGAAGCTGTCCCTTTTAGTCGGGGCATGATCCCCTCCATTTCCTATTGCCTTATATTTGGCCCCTGTCCCTCACGTGTGTCGTCTGCCTTGCCCGGTAGGTGTGGGAGTCTACAAACACTGCCAGACTTTGAGAAGCGAGCCCATGGGCCACTGATGCCTCCCCAGATGGACACAGACCATTGCTTAGTTGTGTTCGGGCACGGCTGTCCAGGCAGGGGCAAAGCCCACAGCTCTGCATTTTGCCTGTCACAATGGAAACCACACTGAGCTGCTCTGGTCACCCAAAGGGGATGGAGGTGACTATGGCTTGACCTGTTCTTGATGCACCCTTGGCACATCTTTAAAAATCCTTTCTACAGGGGCACCTGGGTGGCTCAGTCAGGTAAGCGTCTGACTCTTGGTTTCGGCTCAGGTCATGATCTCATGGCTTGTGAGTTTGAGCTCTGCATTAGGCTCTGGCTGACAGTGCGGGGCCTGCTTGGGATTCTGTCTCCCTGTCTCTCTCTGCCCCTCCCCTACTTGCTCTCTACCTCTCTCTCTCAAAAATAAAGAAATCTTAAAAAAAGATCTTAAAAAAATCCTTTCTATAATTTTGCCCACTAGGATAGGTGTCACATTGACTAGGCTGTAGTTCCTGGATCGCCCACCTTCCTTTCCTGAAAATGTCAGCACTTCCTCCCTCTTGTCTCCCACACCTCTGCCGCCACCCACGACTGCTGGGATGCAGCGACCGCCATCCCATTACAGATCCTTTTGGCTCCCGTGCGTGCATAATCCCACCACTGGCCGGCAGGAGATGTCTAGCAGATGTAGCTGTTCCTTCAGTCCGTCCTGTCCTCCCAAAAGGAGGTCCCAACAGCAGAATGGTGTCTGATCTGCCTCCCCCCAAGCCCAGCCTCACTTGGTGCACAGCAGGAGAGGCTGGAAGTCCCCAGGCAGTGGCCGAGGGCCCACCAGCTGTCAATCAAATGAGGGTGGAGCTGGCCGCGGTTGGGGCCCGAGGAGGGAGGGGCCAGCTGCCCTGAGCTGCAGGTGTGGGAGGCGGAGGGATGGAAACTCATAGCTGCATAGACCGGGTCTCCGCCGCTCTTTCCTGGGTTCCTCTGAACTCTGCTTCCAGGATGTGGCTGCAGTCGGCCTGGGCCAGGGGACCCCCTTTCCCCCCGCCCCCGGCTGCCAGGGCCGCTACTGCTGCCCTGCGCTCTGCGCTCCCACGTCTGGCCTTCCCGTTCCCTGGCTCCGGGTGGGAGTGAGGCCAGTGCAGGCTCACCCTGCCAGGCCTGTCTTCCTGGGAGGCCTCCCTTCCAGCCACTCTGCAGGTAGACAGCGCACCGCCACCAGCCACGGACCGGACCCGGGTTGCCGGCCCCTTCCCCAGGCACAGACAGTGTTGCCTCCTGGCCCTTAAACCCACGTCCTGTGTTTCACTCGGGCTGTGCCCTCCTGCCTTTTCTGGGTCCTCTCTCTAAACACTGCCTCTTCTCCCACAGCGTCTAATCCGTCCTCGGGCTCTCCTGAGCGTGGGGGCAGGGCAGTCCCAACTTTTCCTCCAAAGTGACAGTGTGCCCTGGGGGGTTGGAGGTGGCCCCTCAGGAGGCAGGCCCTCGGTCCAGGGCTATTTTGAAGCCTCCTTTATCTTCACAGGTGTCACTCTTATAATGTGCGTGCAAAAACACGGTCAAATAAATATAAGAAGACTTTAAATGACTTACTTTCTGCACTGAATCTATGAATAAAACCGATGCTCTAGGCCAGGGGTCTGCAAACTATTTCTGTGAAGGGCCAGATAATAAATATTTTCGGTGTTGCAGACCACTCTGTTCGTGTGGTGCACAAGCAGCCACAGATGGTACGTTCAGGAGCAGGTGTGGCTACGCTCCAATAAAACTTAATTTATGGTCTCTGAAATTTGGATTGGGTATGATTTTCACATGTCAGGAAATATTCTTCTTTTGGTTTTTCCATTATTTAAAACGTAAAGTCCACTCTTGGCTCGTGGGCTATACAAAAACGGACGGGGGCTGTGCTCTGTGGACTCCACGCTGCCATCAGACCCACCTCTAAATTCCAGCTGAAGGCAGGTGGCAGCCTCCCTGAGCCCTGTCCTCATGTGGAGGACACGTTTGGGGATGAGCTCCTGCATGTCAAGGCCTGGCACAGTGGGCAGAGCAGAGGAAATGGGCACCCAGGGGGCCGTGCCGGAGCCGCCCTGGGGGGAAGGTCACGGCCAGGGCCTGGTGGGCGTGGAAAGAGCGGTGCTGCCTCCCCCTTCCCAGGCGGCTCGTGCTGCACCCAGCACACGAATGGTGGGCGATCGTTGAACACCCTGGGGCGAGGGGGGAGCACACCAGAAAGCTGGATCAAAGCTCTCCCAGTTGGGTTTCTGGTCCTGCTTACTCAAACCTTGTAGCAGAAATTAGGCTCCAGCCTTTAGAGATGGTCTGCTGTCTGGGAGGCTGGTTTCCCTGTCATTTGCGAGATCCCCCTCCTCTCGGTCCCGGCCAACTTCCCTCTGGCCCTTCTGGCTGAGAAGTTACACAGACCCCTGCCACTTCTTTCTAAGACTGGACGCTGCTTCTCACATGGCCCCTTAGGCCTGGGCCTGGTGTGTCTGAGCACCAAGAATGAGACTCCAAGAATGACCCTAGCCTAGCACAGCAGGATGGGAAGGAAACACCTCCCGCCCCCCCCCCACCAGTTACCCCGCTCAGGGCAGCTGGCCCCCCAGCCCCTTCCCCTGCTCACCATTCCTATCGCCCTATTTCCCAAAGCTGCACCAGAAGGCAGTTTGCTTCATGCCCAGACTAGATGCCCATGCTGATCCCCTGGTTGGCTAATGGCTCTGCAATCTGTCTTTCTGGGTCCCCAAATCCCAGCTCTTGTCGTTTACAGGTTGGGTGCCTGGACAAGTTATTTCACCTCTCTGGGCCTCAGTTCTCTCATCTGTAAAATGGGGACTTTTGAGTGACTGAGGGGATGGAGGGGATGGCCATAAAGCACTTAGAACAAGCTCTAACTAGAGGAGGTGCCTGCTAAATAAATGTGCACTGTTACATTGAGTGAGGTTATCAGAGAAGATACAGGATGCCTAGTTAAAGTTGAATGCCATATAAAAGTTTTTTGTGTAATTATGTACCAAATACTGCTTGGAATATACTTATACCAAGAGAATTAGTTTATCTGAAATTAAAACTAACTGGGTGTCATTTTCTCCCCTCCATCTGGCAAGTCTATACTGAAGGAGGCCCCAGAGATCCAGGAGGATCTTGGGACTGAGCAAGACCTTCCTTATCCCTGATCTGATTACCCTCCTTCCAGGGGACAGGAGACTGGTGCTCCTCCCCTCACCGGCTACTCAAAAGCGGTAAAGATACATGACTCATAGGCAAGCATACTTTTCAGCACCCAACACTGGTCATTTTGATCAATCCTTTAGGTTGCGAGGTACAATTAGCCCTGTTCTACAGATGAGGAAACGGAGGCTTGGAGAAGGTAGGGATGTGCCCCTCCCCCTGACCCTAGAAGCCCCATCTCTCTTCCCTCTGCCCCCCCCTCTCCATCCTAGTTCATTCCTTTGTCCTTGGGCCTCGGGCAAGGGCTGAGCCAGAAATCCGACAACAGGACTGTCTCGGCAGCGTTAGCTTCAGGCACATCCAAACTGATCCCACGAACACCTTCTTCACAGGAGCTGTACTCGGCTCACCCCACATACCCCTCGAGTCTGGATCATGAGGGTGGCCCCAGAACTGGCCACCCAGGCAGCATGCACCAAGGTCCTGAGCACCTGTCCTCATGCTTCTGTACTTCAGAGACTGGGTTTTGAGAAGCCACGGTCTGGAACCCAAGGTGCTGGTCACTGGGCTGGGTGAACCCCACTACTGACCTAAGAGACCATCCTTCTGTGGTTTCCAGACCAGGCAAATGAACAGTAATTCTTGCAAGAAACCATTTTAAGGAATTCACTATAAATGAATCAAGCATAAAGTTTTCCAGAGGGTGTGGCCACAACTGTTCTGTTTTCCTTGGTGCCAATTTTTCCCGAGAGTCACTCAGTCAGATCTGGTCTCTGAGGTGGAGGGGGTCCCAGGCCGGCATCACAAAGGCTGGCCTGTTCCAACCTCAGGCTGGAGGGACGGAGAGGTTAGCCCCAGCTCTGCTGTGATTGATGACACAGCTTTGCTGTTTTCCAGTGGCTTTCATTAGGCACACCGGATGCCAGCGCCCTCTACCCAGTAACCAAGACGCTCTGAAGACAAATGAGGTCACTTATGGCAAACACACACAAAACACTGCAACACTAGCCCAACGTACTAAACTAATTGCACTCCTCTGCCTCACAGAAGCAGACTCTACTGGAGCAGCCTCGGGGGTTAAGAGTGAAACCAAGACTATTTATTACTTATTCTGCATAAATTATTCCTCTTCCCAGAAGAATGGCTCCCCCCGTCTGGACTGGAGGGCTGCAAAGACTGGAATACACCCTGACTTGGAAAACCACAGCAGAGGACTCCGGGGTCTTAGAGAACAATGCCTCACCCATTCTCCAGGCTCTTCAGCCGCCATCCGTCGGCCCCTAGTGGTGACCCAGCAAGGGCGAAACTGGTGGGTGTCTGGCTGTGTGGCCAGGGCTTCAGCACTTTCCTGACAGTCTCCTCGACAACTTCGGACACAGTCCTTCTGGGGCTTGAGAAGAAAGCTAAGGGCCACCAAATTCTTAACAAGCCTTAAGAATTCTGAGGCACTCCTGTGTTTTGGGACCTGTTCTGATCCCACAGTGGTTCCACCGCCACCCCCCCCCCCCCCCCCCCCCCATCCACCGAGGTCCCAGGTATGTGATTTGAGGCGGGGCTTCTAGAAAGTGGCGCAGTTGAGGCATCGGCTGGAGCGTGGAGCGGCTGGAGCATTCGGGCCCCAGGCCCGGGGGCCCCAGGTCCGGGAAGCAGGGACTCTACTGCTCTCCCTTCTACGGCACGTGTTTTAACCAGGTGTGCCGGTGGGTCAAGAGATAAGGCAAATCAACCCCCGTGAATGGATATTTAACAAGCCCCCAGTAGCGTGCCCAGAACAAAGTGGGCACTCGGAAAGACCGTGGACTGCTGTGTGCAGATGATGTATTTATACAAGGCCCAGGCAGCAAGAGACATCCAAGTGCCACTGAATTTGACTTTTAAAATTGTTTTTTTTTTTTTTTTTTTTTTAAATCCAGGATCAAGACCACAGACAATTTATTATGTAAGACACGGGGTGAAGAATGACCAAGGAAAGTTATGGCTGTGAGTGACATGGAATTTAGATGAAAAGGCTCAAGTTTGCTGAAGAGAGTTTAAATTTGGCTTTTGCTCTTGGAAACGTCAAAATAATCATAAGAAGCACTTATGCCTTACAGAGCAAATAATCCACAGAGTGTCATTTTCATTTTGCAAACAGGGACACAATAGCAGTCAAATATAAGCCTAAACACCCAGAGAGTTAAACATACAGGTTCGGTAAGATATAACAAGGGGTTTAGCATGCTGGTGGGTTTTTAAATCAAATCCATATTGAACCCTGTGACCTACTGGAGGTTCTAAGTGGAACCTAGGGAAAGCAGCTTTTCCATACAAAACAACAACGAGGACAACAAAGGAAACCCAGGCTCTGCTGGATGTCTATAATACTCATTTGCAGTAAGGCTTTCAAGATACATGAATTTTTATAGCATTTGTATTTTAAGGATTTAGGGCAAATACATTTTTTTTCTACTTGATAAAAAGAAAATTAGTACTTAAAAGGTTCAAAAATATATCGATTGAGTGATTTTTTTTTTTACATAAATAAATTATATTGATTTTTAGGATTTAACAGCTGAAAAAACCCTTTCTGCTTCCACTGGAGGCAAAACTGAACAAAATGTTAGTTAAATAGAGAGCAGCATTTCTAAGAAATCTGTTGTCAGCATTATCGACCATCTACGCTACAAAGATGTCATTAAATAAGATTTGTTCAATCAACGGATTCTTTCTTCTTATGCGATCGGTTACAGAATTTCTGATTTTTATCTCTGATTCATAACTCCACCGTTCGAAGATACATCTTATTTTTTTCTTCGGTCACAATTTAACAGACTTCTTTGAGATGCTCATTTTAACATTTACATAATTTATAATCCCAAATGTATAAAAGACAATGACAAAAGCATCATAAATAAATAATGCAAACTGAAATAGTTATGTCAAACTTTTGGACCTTCTGATAAATTAGCAAAACTGTAACAGGAAAAGTAAAAAATACAGTAAATTGTGGCAACACCAAGTGAAACTGGTACCAATAGCACTTCCAATGTCTCCGACGGCCCCCGCACGGGCCCTGTGCCCCCCCGAGTCCTGAACCACGAGCTTATTTTCAGTCTCAGAGCATGACCGGCCCTCTGGAGTGCGGGACACAAGTGGGAGGGGAACGCAGGCAAGGTAAGCGCCACTCAGGCAGGTGCTTCCCGAGTGAGAAGGGAAAACGATGTTAATTTGCAACAGTCTCGACTAACCTGATCTGGAATCTGGGTCCAACTGTGTAATGGAAACCGAATAGAGAAAAAAAAAAATGGGAGAGAAGAAACAAACTTTCACAGTCGTTTTATAAAGGTGGCACACACCAGTTCGGACAATCTCAAATAATTTGACGAAGGGACCTAGCAAAGTGTAAAAGTGTTGAGTGACTATATCCTCGAAGGCTCCAGAAAGAGCCCTATTCTCGGTGAAGGGGAGCACAAAGTAAAAACTTGTGAGGGCCTGGTGGTGGCCGGAGCGATTCTTGAGAGTGAGGTGAGCAGTGTCCAGCCCCACAGAGGACGAGCCCCTCACCCGCCCCCACTGCCAGCAACAACCCCAGCGTGTAAAGCTTTTCCATACTGAGAACGATCTTTACGTGGGGGAGACGGCATACATATGTATAAAATAATGCCTCGTCAGTATTCCTTCTTGCCGCAGGTGTCTGAAAAACCATTAAGGGGGATGTCCTGTTACTACCAGTAAGGTTTTTGCTTTCTAAAGAAATGAATATATGCATTTTCAACCATTAGTTATATACTTCTGTCTACACTACTCATTTAGTCCTCATGATAAAATAGGGAAATACCTTAACTAAAAAATACGCACGAGCACTTTCTTCTTCTGTGCTTTTTGGTTTCCCCATTAGATTCTTCCCATTCAACACAGCTCACGGAAAAAAGAGCTCCTCTCTGTCTCTGTTCTTTGGCCCTTTGATGGTAAATCCCTAGACAGCTTTCTTTTGCCACTGTCCCTCCTCAGGTGAGTGGGAACTTGGAAGAGAAGGGGGGGAGGGTGTGTCACCACATACTGTATTAGCTACGGTTGCTGGAATGAACAACTGGGTAACAGAATGAGAATTCTGTGCCTCCTACACTAGGTCGACGACACTCAGCTAATGAAGTGGCAAGACCCTGCAACTATTAACATCTGTGACCACAGTTCTCAGAAAATTAGGTAGGTAATATTACTTATGGAAACACAGGTTCTTATGAAGGTGGAGTGAGGGAAGTAACAAACCTTTATGGGATAAGAAACTTACAAGTCACAATCATTTCTTAAATGAAACAGTTCTAATTGGTGTCACTGTTGGAGTCTTTGAGGCCCCCTTCCCTGGCCTGTGCCACATGTCCTCTCTCTGGAGGGACGGGGGCCCTGGGTTCGGGGCAGTTCTGATCGCCGCCTGGCTCCTTTTCGGACCCGGGAGCAGGCTCTGGGTTGGGGTTCAGGCTGTCCCCTTTTGTTTTCTTCTTCTTCCGCTTCTGGCTCTCCAGACCTACTGCTTCAGAGTGTCTGGCCTGCTGCATCGCCGGCAGAGCCATGCCCATGCCCGGGGACAGAAACATGGATGGGTAAATGAGTCCAGGAGACACTCCTGGGATGAGAAAGGGGTTAAAAGCCACAGGACTACTGGTAGTTATTGCAGGTTCGGACTGATCAGAAAACGGACCAGGACCAGGCTTGTCTTCAGCTAACGTGTCCGTTTTTACATCATGGCTACTCGGCTTGTCTTCTACAGTCTTTTCGGTCGCTGCTGTGCCACTTTTTGTTGTGCTTGACAGAGGTGCTGGAGCGGTGTTGGTGCAGGCAGTGGCCATGGGTGCGTTGAGGAGTCCCCCGACACCGAACATCTGGGGCACTGCGGCCATTCCCGGCAGCATCATGGGCAGCATGCTCAAGGTGCTTTTGACCTCTTCGCCTGTGGGCATCGTGGCGAAGCCGGCCGGGAACCCCACCAGGCCCGTGAGGGGGATGCCTGGCAGATTTCTCATGTTCTGGAGTCCTACCAGGTCCATCCCAGCGATCAGTCCGTTCATGAACAGTGGCCCCATACCCGAGGGAGAGTCCGCCACGATGGCAGGGGTCTTCAGGAGCTCGCTCCGAGGCCGCCTCCCCCTCCTGCGGGGGCCCGCATCTCGAAGAACAGGCTCGGCCAGGGTGTGATTGAACTTGTTTTCTGGGAGAAATCCCTGCAAAAGGACAAAGAGATGCCGAAGGTTACTGGAGGGCAGGATGGGCTGGGGATGAAGACCAGGGTTCTGCACTGGGCCAGACTGCTCCTGTTCCGCCAAGGACCCGAGTGGGAGCCCCCTGCCTACCTGCCTCGATGGCTCTCTAGCCTAGGTGCGCCTGAGGCCGTTGGCTTGGGAGGCCAAGAGCCAGCCACCACCAGCACACGACAGCAGCATCCACTCCCTGGAGGAGCTCGTCAGAGAGCTGGGAACTGGAGCCCAGCTAAGGACACCCAGGTCTTAGGCAAGACTTACAGCTGCAAGGCCTTGACCAAAGCGAGCGTTCATCTTCCTTGTGACACAGGAAGCTTTTTAATGGAAGCAACAAAGCAGAGTAGGGGAGACAGAGTTTTGCAGGAGATGGACCTGAATTTTGGTTCCAGCTCTGTAACTAGCTATGGGAGTCGGGCCACCTCAGTTAGACTCGCAGAGTGTGAGTGAGAAAGGACCATGACATCTCTCTGGCCTTACCGGAGGCAAAGTGTGCAACACATTACCCGACCCACAGGAACAAGTGCTTACTGGAGGGGTGCCAGTGACCGCACACACCTCACTCCCTGTGGGTCACAAGTTCCTGCAGGACAACTCTGTCACCAAACAGGGTGTCTACATGTTTGCTGAGGAGACGAGGGCATTCTTAATGTGGCTGGGGAAACGCATCATAGTGACTGATGTTCTGGTTTCCCTCAAGGGAGGCAGTCTAGTTTCCCTCTCATCGGAGGGCCGTGCTCTGGTTTTCCCAGCTGGTGGAGAACTCCGGGGCTAAGTACCACGCGGCCCGCCATCCAGCTCTGCTGCACGTGGGTCACCCAGCACCACGCATGCTCTGCTACCGCCGTGCGGACGATTTACTATGGGGAATCAGGGAACCTGCTGCTCCAACGGCATCAGTGAGTGGTAGGCCACACGGCGGACAAAGCACCAGCCTGGCAGCGGGCTTGCTGCAGCCGCATGCGCTCCTTCCTTTGTGACCGTGGTTCAGGGGCTCTGGGGGGTGACGAGGATGTACCAGAGCCTGCCAGAGAGCCCACTCTGCCAGAGCTTCCCGTCTGGTTGCAGAGAGAGAATTAAACAAACCGGTGCAATTACAGCGTACCTAACTCTGAATCTGTTCCCAAAGCAGCACGAATAATCCCCATAGCAAGAGAAAGGGAGAGATTTCTCTCAGGACCCTCTGCGTGGAACCCCTGCGTCACCCGGGAAACCACACCTTTCCCTCTTTCTACTGCCTCCCGCTCCTCCCTGCTGTCATTGAGCTCACGGAGGCGGTGCGTGTCCACGGGCTCAAAGGCACGTTGGGACAACTGCCGTTGAGCAGTCTCAATCTTTGTGGAGAAGAGCATGGAGAAAAAGCCCTTCCCTGTGGTCCCTGGAAGTCCTCTCTCCTTTCTGAGCCATTGAAGGAAAGCAGCCTTAACTGCCTGGGCTTCTCCTCGTGGGTCCTGTTACAAAGCTGGTGTGATTCTGCCACCTTCTCTTTGATCACAGCAACGATGAGGCTAAAGATGTTGAGTGGCCATTAGTGATCCGTCACAGTGGGTTTGCACTGGGGACGCAGGTCACCATCAGGGCTGGAATGTGGAAGCCGGGACAGGCCCCAGCACAGCAGCATGACGTGAGAGGGCCCAACAGTGAGGCCCCCCGCGCTGATGCTGGAGGAGCCCACGCTTCTCTACGGCTGACTCTGCTGCCTTCTCAGGATGCTCAGCCGTTTGTATGCATGCCTTCCCTTCCTGCAAGTCTGCAGTGGGGAGTGGGGACCTGATAAGACACAGTTGATACTCCACCAGTCTACTCTGAGGCTCAGATGCAGGGCCCCAGCTGCAGTCCTTAATGGAGCATACTTGGGAGTGAGAAGGCAGGGACAGATCGCACCAAGAGACACCAGAAGGGCCTGAAAAATACTTTCATTAGGGCCAGGACTGCTAAAGAAAATAGGAAAGGAAGTCAGGAGTCCGCGGACACCTAAGGGCTGAGACTGACAGCCAGGTCTGAGAATAGTTAAGGTGACTCTTCACAACCTTGGGGCACCTGGGTGGCTCAGTCAGTTGAGAGTCCGGCTTCGGCTCAGGTCATGATCTCACAGTTTGCAAGTTCGAGCCCCACATCAGGCTCACTGCTATCAGCACAGAGCCTGCTTTGGATCCTCTGTCCCCCCCTTCTCTGCCCCTCTCCTGCTTGCACATGGGTGCATGCTCTCTCTCTCAAAAATAAACAAACATTAGAGCAATTTTTTTTTTTAATTTTTTTTTTCAACGTTTATTTATTTTATTGTTTGGGACAGAGAGAGACAGAGCATGAACAGGGGAGGGGCAGAGAGAGAGGGAGACACAGAATCGGAAACAGGCTCCAGGCTCTGAGCCATCAGCCCAGAGCCTGACGCGGGGCTCGAACTCACGGACCGGGAGATCGTGACCTGGCTGAAGTTGGACGCTTAACCGACTGTGCCACCCAGGTGCCCCAGAACAATTTTTGAAGAAAAAAGAAAGATGTCTCTTCACAACCCTCCTAAGGACCTCTACTTCAAACTTTAATCCAGGAGTTCTGGCATCTCCATTCAGTTCCCTGCCTCTCTTCTGCCTAACTGTTAAAGAAGCAAATCCTTAGAAACTCCAACAGATCTCTGCTTAAAGAAGCAGCTGTAGAGATGTGGTTAGTTGGTAACACGGGTCCTCGGTGAACACACCTGTGTGGTGGGCTGCCAACCGAGAAGCGGCTGGGAATGGAGGCATGGGGACCTCAATAGTGGCAGTGTGGACAGGACTGTGGCCATCCCAGAGGGGCAGTGGGGACTGGAAGAGCAGCAGGAGTACTGACAGTGCACTAAATGTGCACCTGCCCTGCATCAGGCAGACATTAAGGGTTCCATATGCATTAGTCATCCCACCAGCCCTGAGGGGTCAGGACAATGGTCACGGCCATTTCACAAAGGATTTACAGATCCGTACATGTGAAGGATGTGTATTTGAATGTTCCCAAGTCCCCAGGAATAAGGTTATTTTTGAAGTCCTACATCTCTCCCTCAATTTCCCAGAGAATATTCAAGAAAAACCCAATCACGGGCAAAAAGCTTTATGATGGTTGACTACAAGAAAACTCTTCTCCAGAAGCCTCGGTTTAGACTAGCAGAACTGAAGGAACGGTGATACTGTCATGCTTAGCGCCCCCCTTCTTTTTTTTTTTAAATTTTTTTTTTCCAACGTTTTTTATTTTTATTTTTGGGACAGAGAGAGACAGAGCATGAACGGGGGAGGGGCAGAGAGAGAGGGAGACACAGAATCGGAAACAGGCTCCAGGCTCCGAGCCATCAGCCCAGAGCCTGACGCGGGGCTCGAACTCACGGACCGCGAGATCGCGACCTGGCTGAAGTCGGACGCTCAACCGACTGCGCCACCCAGGCGCCCCGCGCCCCGCTTCTTTCTCACAAAGTGGGAGAAGCAGGGATCTGCTCCAGGGGCACAGCAGACCCTTCCCAGCCTGGCTGTCGCATGCACCTCGCCACGCTGGCTCTTACTCCCACCCGTGACCAGTGCCTGCTCTTCGCTGGGCCGGTGTGTCCAGGGTGCTGGGCAGCCACTCACCCTGGCTCTGGGGATGATCACTTGGGGAGCAATCCCTGCCTGGTTCCTATTTCTGAACAGAGAGAGTAGCACTTGAGGGACCGGGGCCAGGCTAAAAGCAGAACTTGTAACGCACACCAGTCAGCCGAGGGCCCCAGCTAGCGGAGCCGCAACAGGACCACAGGGCTTTTCCAGGACCTCTTCCCTGCAGCCCAGCCACAGCCGCGAGCCAGAGAAAGGTGTTGGGGTGTGTCTTTTTCCTTTATACCCACAAAGTTCCCTCCTAACTCTCCAGTAGAGGGTGTGTTTGATCTGAGAAGCCTTTCTGTTAGGAAGTAAACCCAGAGCTTGATAAACAATGCCTCCATCTTCTTTTCCAACAATTTGCTATAAACCAGATGTTCTTTAACATCTGGGCACCTGGGGCATCTAGGGCTAGACACCTCGTCAAGCCCTATATCCTGCAGGACCTTTGGCATGCCCCTCCGGCATCAGGATGTCCAGAAATGTTCCTCCCCTGCTCTTGTTGTGAGCCTCTGACATAGAGAAAGTGCTGAGCCCTTTCAGAACTGGGAACCTGCCAAGGAGGCATACTGCCTTCTCCCCTTCAGACTGGATGAGCAGCAGCAGAAAGGTCCCAGGGGTGAAGACAACGGCTCTTCACCTACTGCCATGAGAGAGGGGTGCTCGCAGAGGAAGTCAGCTCTCACCACTTCCTGTGGGAGGGACGGTCCCTCCAGCCGCCCAGCTGCTGCCCACCCTAGTCAGGTGCCCCTCCCAGCAGCTCGGCGACCACACACAGCGGCCAAGTTGGGCTTTGGCAGCTTTCCCTCCTGGTAATTATACCCTGAGAGCAAATCTGCTTCCTCCTCCAGGGAAGCCTGGGGAGAGGGCAAGGAGAGCAGGGAGCAGGAGAGTCAGACGTTAGGCAACACTGGAGGTAAATCTGCTCTTCTAAGCCTAGAAGGACATCTTCACCAATACACAGAAGCACGTATTCCAAAGCCTGTGGATTCTAGCTCTCAAACTTAACTCCTGGTAGAGGAGGAGGCGAAGGTGGTGACCAGAACTTCCTTGCTCCTCCCAGGAAGGTTAGGAGGGTTAGCCCACAAATATTCATGACTGAACAGAGACCTAACAAACCAAAGGAGGTGTGTGTGGAAGCAAAGTTAAAATTCCTGCACACAAAACAGAATGAAACAAAAACTAGCCCTAGAAGACGTTTTTGGGGCAATTTGGGAAATCTGAATGTACACTAGATATTAGATATTAATATTCATATGTGTGATAATGTTAGTAGGTAGGAAAATATTCTTAGGAGACACAGGCTGAAGCATGTAGGGGTGAGGGCTCACGTCTGCAAGTTACTGTCAAATGGCTCAACAAGAAACAGAAAATCTATACACGCATCTAGACAAATGTAACTTATGTATGTATGTGCATGCACACACACACACGTCTCACGAGCGCCCACTATGTACTGGGCATCCTGAAAGCTGAATCCCACAGGCTTACTGTGGCTAGTGGAGCTCGTCCGGCTGAGCCACAGCACACACAGCAGAAGGGCTGAAGGAAGGAAGAGGTTTCTTGATTTGAATCTGTTTTCCAGAAGCAGGGGTAGGATGGGTGGGGAGTGAGGTCTCCATGGGAAGACACCGGAGGGCTCCTGTCCCAGCAGGAGCTGTGGGAGACAGCGTTGAGGGGAAACTGGACCTCCTGGGGTCAAGCAGCGTGTTGCTGTCTGGGCCTTGCTGGCTCTTCCCCAGTGGCGAGGCTGGGCAGCCCTGAGGACCGGGCAGACAAGTGCTTCCTCCCCTGGCCTTACTGCAGGAAAAGGGCCTCCGAGGCAGGGACTGTGTTTATTTAACAAGGGAGGAAAAGTGCATCTCTGGTAAGAGGCTGGCTTGCAAGAAGGGCTTAGAAATGGGTTTTCTGGCAAGGGGTCAGCATCTGTAGGAGAGTGATGAGCATTAATTTCCAGAGAACATGAGGGAAATTGTTAGACACAGAAAGAAATAAGAGGGCCAAGGAGGAAAGCACGTGGTTTCTCTGACACGTCTCTAAACCAAGAGCTCAGAGGCTACAACAAAGCAAGGACCACAGTCTCTCCTGGATGCCTTCCATGTGACGCCCTGTGTGGAGACACAAGGAGAATGTGGGGAGACGGCATGAGGGCTGGAGAAAGACGGCTGGGCTGAGAACTACAATTGTGTCAGCTTGCACAGCACAAGGAGGTCTAAGAAAAGGGGTGGGAGCGACACTCTCTGACAGTAAAGCAACAGAGGGGCAAAAGGGCAGCTTTTCCAGTGTGATAAGCTTTCTGACAAGCGGCCGACCTTGGGACGGGGCCCCAGCCCCACTCCCGGAGTGGCTGCTGTGGGGGATGGGGATGAGGGGGGAGCAGGTATGTGTGAAGAGCTGCTAGACCAACCCACCAGGTGACATCGGTCACAGCCTCCTTTAAAACACTAAATAACAACTTCCTTCTGCAAGAGGAGGAAATGACTAGGGTGGGTGGTCTTCTGGAGCTGAAAGAAGAAAATCACATCCAGGCAATCCCACTAGGCAGGGAATTCGTACCCAAGGAAAACCCCAGCTGGCAGAGCCTGGAGGAGAAGGCATTTAGGAAAGCCCATGCTTTTGGGGGGACAACCCGAGAGGGACGGATGCCCAGGAGGCTCTTGAGAGGCTCCCTGTTTGGGGAGGATGCACTTTTAGGAGGTTAGAAGTGCATTTATGTATGATTTGCCTAAGCTTGACATTTTCAGGTTGAAGTGTTATTACTGCCCCCTAGAGGTTCTATCTTTGCTATTCCAACTCTACTCTGAGCTATAGTTAACTCAGATGCATTAGGCTACAAGTATTTCACAGATGGCTTTGAAGTCTCTTCCAGGCTCATGATTCTATACGAGGAATAGGACAGGGCTTGGAGTCAGCTGTTTTTCATCACCAGTGAGGATGGACTAGGAGGAAATGTCTTAAATGGAAATTTCCAATAATGACATTTGTTAACACTAGAAACAGACTCCTGACAGGGGTTAAGGTCTCCCTGAACTCTCTACACTGTAATGGGGAAGGGGGGATTATCAGGTTTTGGAAATAGTTAAAGTACAAATTTAAACCAAAAGTTTTGGAGGTAAAGGGTGAAAACAAAGGACGACGGGAAGTCCTACTGCTGCTCAAGAGGCCCCAGTACCACTTATCTCTACTTATCAACTTCCTCCCGTGCTGGCCTCTTGTCCTCTCGGGAGATGCTGCCTGGCTCCCTACTTCCCAGCTGGAGCTTTCCCCAAGTCCGCAAGGCTTGGCTCCACTGGGACACGTCCCTCTTCCTTACCCTTAGTCCTGGCTCCTTGGGGACAGCGGGAACCCTCTCTTCCCCACTCAGGGAGTTGACGTCTAATTTTCCAGGTTCCTTACAGCGTGGCCTCCTCTGCTTTGGTTTGTCTGAAAAATTCTAGGAGGCAAATGGAAATCAACATTACAAAACATTCTGTCACAGATTCTTCTGAGGAGGGTGGGGCTTTTCGGCTGGTTTTGCTCTTGTCTCATTAATGGCCCTCTGTACAGGACCCAGTCAGGTTAGGTTGAAAGACACAGCTACCAGGCCCTCAGCGAGGCGTTCTTTGAGGCCACAGTGTTCCTACAGCTGGAGAGCAGGATGTGTGGGCTTCCTTGTCAGACCTGAGCTGACGCACTAGTCTCCCAGAGTACTGTTTAATCTCTAGCTGTCACCTCCTCATCATTTCCCCCAATTCTCTCTCCACCACTACCTACCTGGTGGGCTCTGTCTGTCTCTGGAGGGTATGCATCTGTGAATGCACTCTCCTCCTTTTCTTGTGAGCTCTCTATCTCCACATCTTATCAGTTAGATGTACCCAGGACAAAGACGGTGGTGGGGTAGACGAACAAATGAGAAAAGGAAAACCAAGAAGAGACCTCAGTGGTCATACAGATTTCTAATCTGAAGGATCTGGGGCAAAGGCAGTAGAAGGACTTGAAGGACGAGTCCCAAAGCAGTAACTCGAGCTAAGAGCAGACACTCCTCCCTACAAAGTGGTCATATTTTCAAGTGGAAAGAATACATAGGGACATGTTCATGAAGCGGCACTGTTTATGCAACATAAAGATTTCTCTGTGCACTTAGGGTCTGGTGTGGTCGTTCTGGGAGACAGGGGCACTGAGTTTAGGCAAATTCTGTCCTCATAAGGTTTTGTGCAACGACTTGGTACAGCATTCTGACAGGGGCTGTGATTTGTTACTAGAAACTCAATGACAATTTAAACTTAAAAAAAATCCCAAAAAAACAAAACTTTAAAATGATGTTCTCAGTTAACACAGATCTCTCCCAAACTTCCCAAGCTCCCCAAGCATGCTCCTCGTCAAACACAGCACCCCATCAGCGGGAAGGAAATGGCAGGTCGGGCAGAACCAACAAAACTTACTGCTCCAAAGCCAGGAACCTCTAAGGAGTAGTCGGCCTGCTGCCTCAGCCAGTCAAGGAGACTCTTGCTGGGAATGGCTTTCTCAGCCTGGCTGCCAGCTGCTGGGGCTGGCTCAGGGGCTGAAGCGGCAGACACCGGCCCTTCCGGATGTGAGGCGCTTGAGGGCGCCTGCCCTGGGTCTTCATGGACTTCCTGGACGAATGAGAAACAAGTATGTGCAGTTAACCATGACAGAATGAAAACCAGTTTCTGAAAGGAAAACACGTAAGGTGTTCTTTGTACCTTTCCATCCATTTCCCCCCGAATGTTACTGTGCTGGGGTGCTTGAGTAAGAATCTTCCACGCCACTGACCCACACGCGCGCTCCGGCAGGGGCTGGCGTTCCCTCCACCCAATGTTCCTCTCCCTGTCTTGTCTGCTTGGTAACCTTTAATTCCATCCTGTCTGCTTAGGTTCAGTGTTACCTCCTTTGCCACCATCAATGACCATCCCAGAGAGCACAGGCCACTCTACTTCCTGCTCCCCCACGGCGCCCTTCACAGGCTTTCCACATAACCGGAAATGCCACACTGCAATTTACTTACCTCTTCTTCCTTCTACAGGTTGAAGAGCTGTGTTACTCATCTCTGTATTCCCAATGCCTATAATTGGGTCCACGAAGTACAATATGGTGCCAGATATATGTTTGCATAATACATTTTTAAAAATACTCTGAGGCCAAGAGTATTTGTTTTCCTAGTCATTCCACTGCTAAATGTTTTCCTAGTCATTCCACTGCCAATCTATGATCACTACAAAGAAACTAGGGCCTTGCACCTCTAAAAAATGAGACAACGGTCTTAAAAGCTTGCAGGACTGGGCAGGGAAAGAACCTGCCACTTCAGCCTCCCACATTATACAGAAAGTCTAAAAGGAAGACAAAACTTTAAAATATACCAAATAGCAGAGCTTAAAAATAAGGCCCTCAGGTCCCAGTGAACAAAGTCTTTGGTTTGGTTCCCTGATCTGCCACTTTACTGGATAATCTTGGGAAAATTATTTAATGCTTGTAAGCCTCAGTTTCCTCATCCATAAAATGGGAGTAACAACACCACCTTCACAGAGTTGTGAAGATCAAATAGGACAATCACACAAAACCCTGAACATAGTGCCTGGCACATGGTAAGCACTCATTAATACTGGTTACTATTATTCCTTTTACAATAAAACATGAAATGTGATTCCTGTTTTGGAGCTTGAAATTCAGTAAGTAGGAAAAACCAAGACACAAAGAGAAGTCAGTTGTCTCTGACACATTAAGAAAAGTCTATGGGGATCTCTCCTGGCCAGGCACACAGCTTCTAACCTTGTCTGTTGTTTACAATAATCTCCTCTGGGTTTAGGGGGTCCTGGCGTGACTCTGGTGAACCCTCCTCATGGCAGCCCTCTGTGGGAGATGCTGTGGGCCCACTACAGAGCAGTGAGGCTCAGTGGTGCACCCCATGTCGCCCACTATGTCAAGCAGTAGAGCCAGGATCAACTTTCAGGATCCTGACCCCCAGCAGCTCCTGGAAAGCCTGCCAATCCACATGCCACTGCCACAAACTCAACCCTGCCATTTGCTTTAACTCCATCACCAGTGGCTCTTCCAAAACACTGGGGGATATGGGCTGTTTGTATTGGAAATGTCAAGACCCCTGGCTCCTATCTCCAGGCTGCATGCAGGTGAAGGGTCCATAATGGATTAAACACGTTTCTAGAAAAGACTGAGGGCAACTTACAACAAGAGACCCCAAGTGGGACAACTGAAATAGGGATAAAAAATCCATAAATTAAAAAACTGGGTGTCTGGGGAAGGGTCTGTTGCTCAGTGTAGAAAGGTCAGTGTTGGGGCACCTGGGTGGCTCAGTTGGTTAAGTATCTGACTTTGGCTCAGGTCATGATCTCACGGTTCATGGGTTTGAGCCCCACATTGGGTTCTGTGCTGACAGTGTGGAGCCTGTTTGGGATTCTCTCTCTCCTGCTCTCTCTGCCCCTCCCTTACTCTACCTCTCTCTTTCCCTCAATAAATAAATAAAAACTTAAAAAAAAAAAAGTCAGTGTTTTTTACTTAATAGCATCATATACCCACCAAGATTCCTGCCTGAAGTGTCTGCTCCTTCAAAAAGATGAGGTCCATCCCTCCTTCAACATGTTTCCGTCTCCCTCTCCTCCTCCTCGTGGCAGCGTCATCTCTTCTGAGGCTTCCGTTGACGATCTGTCCTGTCACTGGATGGATCAGGCCAGCTTGCAGAATCCCAGACAAGTCCATGCCGAGGGCTCCTTGAAGTGAACCGATAGCCCCGATCTTAGGGGTGCTGGCGCTCAGTGGGAAAGGAGACGCGGCTCCTGGGGACCCCTCTGAAGTGCAGGAGAGGTCTATTGCGGACTCCCCGTGCCAGCCATTGAGGACGATGGGGGGGTGCCCGTGGGTGGCGGAGAACTGGTCCAGACCCCGCGCCTTTGCATCCCGCTCCACCTCAAACTCATAGGGCCGTCTGTGCTTTTGGTCATCCTTTGTGAATACTGGAGCCAGGAAGCTCTCCTGTGAACATACACAGGGGGCAAGAGAGGGGTGAATGCCACTTCCGTGGCCACATGGTAGCTCTTTCTCCCGGCCTGATTTCCTTGAGCCTACTAAATCCTAATCAACTTCACAGAACTTCTTTCCACTCAAGGTTTCTCAACCCTTAGCACCAAATCACCTGGACAGCTTGTTAAAATGTCGATTCTACTTTAGTGGGTCTGAGATTGTGCATGTCTAACAGGTGTCCAGGTGCTACTAAAGCTGCTAGTCCATGAACTAGATCTCAGGGAAGCTCAGCCTCAGCTGTGCATCAGAATCTACTGGGAAATTAAAAAAAAAAAAAAATTCCAATACTCAGTCTACACCCTGAACCAATTAAATCAGAACCAGCAGCTTTTCAAGGTCCCCAGCAGGTTCCACTGTGCACTTGAAGGTTGAGAGCCAGCGTGCTAACAACGTACCTCAAATTAGACCTTACTTGTAAGCCTGAGTTTACAAAACCCATTCTGATTTCCCTAGTTTCTATCAGCTGCCATTATTCTGGTAGCCTTCCAAGTACCGAACACACCAATCCGATCCATTCACGCCTCCTTTTCCTTATCCGTTTATTAGTTATCAAGTCATGCTTTCCAACTCCCCCCCACCCCCGCCCCACCCTGTTTAGATCCACTCTGCCACTAACCTGGTCTAGAACCTCAACTCTTCATCAGCCCACCCTTGGCCTCCCAGCCGCTGGCACCCTTCTTTCCTGACGCTCACGTCCCAAGAGCCCCGCACACCCCTCCAGCTGAGCTGTAAACTCTGCTCTCATCATGCATTTCCCTGCCCTAAGACTTTCAGTAGCTCCCTGCTGCCTATAGGATAAAATCTAAATTCTTCAATTAAACTAATGACTGCACAAAAAAAGAATAAAAGTCCTATCCATTCAGTCAGTGTTTGCTGAATGAATGACTTAACTGAGAAGAGCCATGTGTCCCTGTTCTCTGCTGCACAGTCAGCCCCATGCTATGGCCTCACCTTCTGGATCTGGGCCACCAATGCTGCACCACTGCTGAAACTGTGTTCTGATGTTTCTGGCTCCGAGATGCTGCTTCGAGAACCAGCACTGCTGGTTAACACAGGGGTGGGCAGTGTGCCCGGGGGCTCGTACTGCTGGCTGGAAGGCCACTTCCCCTTTAACACCACGTGGCAGATATTATCCAGGCGGTTGATTATCACGCGATCCTATAAAAAAGACCAAAAGCTATGAGGAGTAATCACCAAGCTACTCAAATTCACTAAGTCCCTTGAGATCACGTGTCAAGTTTTCTGAGCAGAAGGAGTTGATTAGAAAAGAGCACACTCATATGTACTCACTTTACAAGTCTTAAAATAAGTTCTATGGTCCGGACAATGAAAATTAAAGCCATAGTGCTGTAAATACGAAGACATTTTTATATTATCGTCTAATTAGTCGAGTGTGTATGTGTTTAGTGTTCAAATGTTACCATTACTAATACCTTTCCAAGATATTACACATTTCTCTGAATTTATTATTCAGAAATACTCTACAAGCTGAGAAGGCTTTGGGTAGAAAACGCACACTCTGTGAGGTACCTTTGGCCACTCAGAGAAGGAAAAGAGGGTCTTCTCCTGGAGCAGTTGAGCAATGGTGGGAGCCCGAGCCTCCTGTAGGTCATCCCCGAGGTCTCCAGCAATGCCGGATGCTGAGCTCTTGCTCTCCTCTTCAGAGTATTTCCCTGGGTAATCTGCAAAGAAGGGTTTAAAAAAATCAATTTGGTACTTGGGAGACAGTAATGATCTGAAAGATTAGGACACCTGATCTGTCTTTTCAAAAAATTAGCTCATTCGGTTCTAACTTATTTGAAATTAAACATTAATGACCATGCCTTCTCTTTCCAGAAGGTTCTGGAAGAACCAAAATGCAGATCCTTCTTTAGGGCTATCCATGCAAGTCATGTGATAACTCTGCATCCACACCCCAACAAAAACAACAAAAGAGGAGACTGTCCTGTGTATCCAAGAATGAGAGCAGGCTGAGCAGCAAGAGGCTCATGTAGAGTAGCTGAGGAGAGGAAATTGAACATTGTAATATTTTGATGCAATGAAGGCACAGTCCACAGCAAGACGCTGATGTTAATGAAGGATGGGAGGTCCTGACACTTACAACAAAGGCAAAATAGACCTGATTCATGTCAACAATGATGCAAAGAACCTAGAACATTTATATCATGATGGAAACAAATGGAAACGCAGCTCATTCTTTCAAGTTTCAGTAGTGAAAGTTTATTATCAGTGTGAAACGGATCTTCAAAGATCCACTTACCAGTAATGATAGGGAATAAACAAAGGGTAGCAAAATGTCCAGGGCAGGAAAAGCTGTGTGCCTCTTTCCTTGTGAAATGACAAGGAATGTCGACCCTCTGAAACACAGAGGTGGAGATTTCACTGCTGACTGTGCACCAGTCTAGGGAGCTGTGGGGACCCCTGACCACAAACAGGGTCATTGGATTGCCAGGCCATTGGATTCAAGGATATGCAAGACAGATGTGGCCCTGACCCTCAGGCTCTTATGATTTCATGGGGGAAAGACAGGAAAATAGTAATGATAAACGAATAACTACAATTACAAACCATGGCAAATGCTTTAAAAAGAAGCAAGCTGTTATGATAGGGAAAAAGAGCTTTGGAAGGATCTGCTGGTAGAAGGTAAGGCCGGTAAAGAGGGCTTCTTGAAGGAGAGAACACCCAAGAAGAGGAGGAGGATGCTTCTTTTGGACGTGCTGAGGAACAAAGAGACACATCCAGGGGAAAAGTACAAAAATGACGCTGGATGGGTAGAATCATCTAGATGATGCTGAATCCTGTAGGCCATGATAGAAAATTCGAATTTTACTCTAGATCTAATGGGGAGCATTCCTGAAAGTTTTTAAGCAGAGAGCCTGGATTTAAGTTTTATGAAAAAAAAAAAAAAAGAAAGAAAGAAAGAAAGAAAAAAAGAAAAAAGATGTATGAGAGAAAACCCTGGAAAAGAGCCAGGAGACCTGGGGGCTGGCCCTGACAGCTGTACCAATTACTGCCCAACCTGTTCCACATCTCCTATTTGTGGAGGACCCCCTCTGAGGCCTGCAAAAGCATATATGTTATATGTGTGTGTGTGTGTGTGTGCATTTATTTGCTTATTTATGAGAGAGAGAGAGAGAGAGAGAGAGAGAGAGAGAGAGAGAGAGAGAGAAACAGAGTGAGTGCGTGTGCAGGGGAGGGGCAGAGAGTGGGGGATGGGGGTGGACAGAAGATCCGAAGCAGGCTCTGTGCTGATAGTATCCAGCCTGATGCAGGGCTTGAACCCACGAACCACGAGACCTTGACCTGAGCTGAAGTCGGACACTCAACCCACTGAGCCACCCAGGTGCCCCACCCCCACTTAAAAAACATTTTTTTAAAAAAATTTAAAACCATTTTTAAAAGCACTGGTGCAAGGGGGCCTGCCCGTGAGTGTGCCACTCACCAAAGCTCATCAAGCTGATGCTGCACCAAAGGGCCTCAGAGCACAGAGGTTTCTCCTCTAAACCATACCCTTCTACACCCTGTACTCATTTCACCGTCTGGATTTCCAAGGACTGTTTGGTGATTTTCCCCATAACAAGGTTCAAAACACAATGTGGGTCACAAAGCAGTGATCCTTTGTAGCCTAGGCTGAGGACGCACAAGGTCAGAGACTGGCTCCCCTCGGGTCAGCTGGGGCTACAAGTCGACCTAAGCTACTTTCAGTGGTCTGTCATTATCCCAGGTAGCATGTAAAGTTTAGCTTGGGTTTGGAACTCGTCCCAAGGGACATCACAATGACTAAAGCCAAAGGTAAGGGGCTTACAAATAAAAGGAGGCTAGATCATGCAGGGGGGCTCAGCTGAGCTCCTCTCCCTTTTTCCTGCTTTGATAGAAGGGCACTGTCCCAGAAGGAGAAAGCTGTGTCTGTCTCAATCTCTGAGCACCACACCTGGCATTAGGCCAAGCATGAACCGGGTTTTTTTGTCTTTTTGTTGTTTTTGACAATGACAAGGGTAAATAGAATTGTTTTTGTCCATTGTAATATGTTCTCTTGGGTCTGAAGGAGTAAAAACACCAGTGAAAAAGGTAAAAACCAATTCTTGTTGCTCAGAGTCTCTAATCAATGTATCTTTGCAAAAGCACAGAAATATCTGAGTCAGGTAGATTCTTTTTTTAATTATTTTTTTTTCAACGTTTATTCATTTTTGGGACAGAGAGAGACAGAGCATGAACGGGGGAGGGGCAGAGAGAGAGGGAGACACAGAATCGGAAACAGGCTCCAGGCTCCGAGCCATCAGCCCAGAGCCTGACACGGGGCTCGAACTCACGGACCGGGAGATCGTGACCTGGCTGAAGTCGGACGCTTAACCGACTGCGCCACCCAGGCGCCCCAGAGTCAGGTAGATTCTTAACATTTAGAAAGTCGTCTTAACTTGCAGCCTTATCTAAGAATTTATTTAAAAAGACCAAATCTATTTGTATTTTTGTTGAGTTACTTGTAATTTTGTATTCTTATTCCTGTTAACTTACTAAAATGAATTTAAATTCAATGCACCAACATTGACTCACGGGTTTTGACGATAACATGAATAAATGGTCCTATCTTTGCTCACCTTAATAAAGATCGCATTTATTTGTATTTTTGTGGAGTTCCTGAAAAATTAACTGCACCTACACAAAACTGCAGGTTCTTGATGTTCCCAGCTGTTTTTACTTTGACCAGTTTGAAGCACGTCCCCTAGTGGAAGAACAAGTAACTTCCCCCAACAATGTATCTAGCACCTACTGTACAGAAAGAAGCCTACAGCCCTGCCCAAATCACGAGGCTGGTGCAGCAAAGGTGCTACGACTGTCCATAATCATCTTCAGTTCTAGAATGATCAGAGTTGAGCTACTCTGTCTCACTTTCAGACCAAGGCCTGTGACCTTTGATCTTAAACCACAGGAGAGCGGGCAGGTCCCTCTCAGAAGCCACACCATCTCCTGACCCTCCCTCCACCCTGCCCCCTCCCTGTCATGTGAGAACTGGCTTACCCAGAACACCACAGACTGTGCAGACTATACCTTGAGCATGGCTGTTCCCATCTCTGTCGTAATCATCTTTACTCTCAAAATCCATGTCTTCGGACTTGAGCTCACTTGCTTCTGGATATGCAGGGAAACCTTTTTTGCCTTCTGCATTTTCCTTCCAAGGTTCTTTTGACAGCTCGTGCTTTCCCTGAAAGGGCTCTGATGGAGGAGCGGTGGGCTCACCCTCCACTGTGATACTATTCGTTTTGCTTCTGTACAGGTCTGGGGTATAACCCTTGGATTTGTCCACTTCAAACTCCTCGTTCTCGAGGCCACGTGCCCACCTCTCCGTGTGCTTGCAGTGACACTGACAGGCTGCTGGAGGAAAAGCCCCCTGTGGTCTAGGATGCTGGCTCATGGCCTCCAGGCTTCCTCTCTTGACCTCATCCACAGGGAGGCCTTGGCTCTTTTCCCTTAGGATATTAGCAGTGGGCTCGGCTAGATGCAAAACCTCGGGCCTTTCCCTCAGGCCTGTGGTCACACCTACGTTCTCCTCCTCATTCTCTTCCTCTTCCTCCTCCTCTTCACTGTGGTTCTGACTCAAAACCAATTTACTTTCTAAACTTTTGTTTTCTAATAAATCAATTAACTGCTGGTCTGATGACAAGCTTCTTCTGGAATCACAGACACTAAGATGGCACATATCTACAAACCCACTTTCATTTCCCTGATCCAAGGAAGGGGAAGCTAAGTGTTTGGCTTCTAGCTGCCCAATGCTTTCAGGCCTCTGCCCTGCCTCACTGCAGACATCCCCTTCCCTTGAAAGAGACAGCAACAGATGTTTTCCATTTTTGATGTTCATCTGAGCTACCCCTGCTTCTAAGCTACTCATAAAAGACGGCCCTGAAGGTATTTCTGCCTCATGGCCAGCAGGCCGGCAGTTCCCATCTTTGCTTGCCGAGAGGGCCAGAGCATCCTTTCTGGGCTCTGTGTTTGTACTGGGGCTCTCCTGGAGAGAGCCCGGCTCTCGAATGAGAGCCTTCTTCCCATACATCATGCTCTCCAAGGACTCAGGCAGCAGACTTTCATCGTGGGTGATGGAAATGACATCCTGAACTTTAGAAATAAAGTTGTCACAAGTCATGTCAGATAAACTGCCCCCAGGTGGAGTGAGATGATCATCTCTACTTTCTATTTTCACCAGATTCTCAGGTTCATTTTCAAGGGGCTCTGAAGTCCTGCTCATCTGAGTGTACGTAAGAGATTCATACAGCCTGGAGTTGGTCTGGTAAAGGCAACAGAGACTTTCTGGTGCCTGGGCGTCCGTTCTCTTATGCTGGGCGTAGTTTCTGTAGGCATCCAGGAAGGACAGCTGGGGGTCGGTCATGATGTAATAGTCAGTGCGGTTCAGCCCATGCTTGGCGGTGCCAACGAGCAGGTCTCGGTCGTGCTTCCCACACTCCCACCAGACTGGGAGGTAGAGGCTGGGCCTGCAGAGCTGGAGGCGCTCGTGCAGCTGAGGACACCTCAGCACTTGCTCTCGGACCTTCCGCAGCAGCTCAATGCGGTAAAGGGTTCTCGCGGCCCGTTCCTCCGTGATGGGTTCCACATAGATGCTGGGATCTGGGGGACCTGGAAAGGCCAACACAGAGCCCATCACTGAAGGCAACCCCAGGACAACTGCTGCCCACCTGAGCCCCTGTATCTCTGGTTCTGCGTTTAACTCGCTGGCTCCCCAGCATGCAGTCCTAGGTGAGTGTGCCCCTGCTACACGGAAAAGCTACGACAATGGAAGGTTTTTATGAAACAAGGACAGACCCAGTAAAGGTGAAAGGAACACGAGAACTTCAGTTCTGGAGGTGACATGAGTTCTCATTCAGTAAGCATGTACTCGGTGCCCTGTACCCAAAGTCCTTTACGTGCCCTTCGGCTCTCATGGCTATGCTACGCTACAGCATCGTCAGCCCTGCCTAGAGGATGGGGAAGGAGGCTCAAACACGCTAACTTGCTCCACAGGGCAGAACCAGGATTCGAGTCCAAGTCTCATCAGTGGGGCTGCAAGGCCTGGCTCCCTGTGTTCTATCCAGCTCCTTGGTTTTAATGAAAACACCCTAACCATGTCACGTGGGGGCAGAAGCGGGGACGTGTGTGCATGCTGCCGTCAGCCCAGAACGCACGCTGGGTGGGCTCTGTATTTGTTGTAGCTTTCCTACAGTACAGTCCTATGGTCCAGACCAAGTTTATCTACAAACAAAGGCAGAAGAGGGACATCAAGGAAGAAGCTGTTGCAAATCTTAACCAAGAAGCAATTACTCTGAAGGCGTCCCTGTTGGAGCAGGGGATGTTTAAAACAGCCACTTCCTTTCTATAGCTACAACTCAACACATGGAAAAATAGTTAAAGTTACTAAGATGTAATCTAAGGACGGAGCAAAGTTCACCAGAGAATTCAATCTGTACGAGACTTAATGATCCACTGGAGGTTAATTAACAGCAGTCTCCCAATACTTCTGTGAGATGTTTATCTGAATTTCAGTTTTTGTTGAAGCTGCATCATTTTGGGAGAGAGATTTTATTTTATGAGGGTGGACCTAATTAGCAGTTCAGGAACTTGTGAAAACCCACTTGACTTTACCTGAATTCTTCAGGTAGACTCCACTCTCATGATCAGGATTACCTGAAGTGATTCTGTACCTTGAAAATAAACATGCCCCTTTCCTGTGTATCGGGGATACACAGAGAATTTGCTCACCACCATCTTTCCATGTGGGCAGACGACAGACGTTCCGGCACATGGCCACAAAGCTATAAAAATAGTGCTCCAGGCTCTCATCCGACTTCTTGTCCAAACGGGAAATGATGCGGAACTGCGTCCAGTCAAAAGTTTTCTTTTCTTGATCATAAACAACCCCAAAGGAGGACACTGCTCTGTAGAAGTCTGCTTGCTCTCTCCTAGTCCACCTTGGGATTTAATCAGAAAGGGAGAGTGAGCTGTTTTCCCTTAAAAAAAAAAAAAAAAGCCAACATCTACTTATTTAGTGCCTACCTACTAGGAGAGCCCATAGAGTCAAGAAAGCAGGGAGGGTGGTTTGCCTACTTTATTATTTTTATTTAAGTTAAATTGGGCTGAGAGGCTTATAATGAAAACAGCCTATTACCTTACCACTACTTTCAAATCTTTCAACTTCTTATGGTATTTATCTCTCCATTTCTAAGTCACATGTACAGACTTGCTATCTCTTGATTCATTAATTTTAGATTACCTAGTTTGTTTCCACTTGTTGGAGATGAAGATTCTAAAATCTTCATTTTAGATGAAGACGCTTCAATATTTTATTTATTTTTCCCCCGGTAAGACAACACAGAATCAGAGAGTCCTGGAGGGCCTTAAAGCCACCTCCTTACTTTTCCAAATGAGGAAACTGGTCCAGAGAAGGGAAGTGACTCCCTCAGCCACACATCTCCCCCATTTCACATAGGCTTTCTTCCAGTTTTATGTAGGTAGGTAGCCCATATTTAGGACACAAAGGTTCTCTAGTCTCTACATCCTGCAGGGTTAAGATAATGATGTAAGGTGGCTGGAATATTATACCCGGCCCAGGGTCTTTATGAGGGGCTCTTGGGCATAGTACTTTCCATCCCCGGAGGGAGTTAGGCCAGGAGTGGGGTGAGGGAGTCACAGGAAGAATGAGAAGCAGGCAAGAAGGGCTCAGGTTCTCTTTGGAGCTGTGAGAGATGAAAGAAATATTTTCTCTGAATTACCAAATTTCATAAAGTCAGAAGGTATACACAGAAGTAACTGAGTTTGCTATTTTTTCTCTTTGGTGTTCTTTTAATTCAGTGGATGCTACATCAGAAGGATGGATAGATGGGGTGCCTGGGTGGCTCAGTCGGTTAAATGTCCGACTTCGGCTCAGGTCATGATTTCACAGTTCGTGAGTTCGAGCCCCACACTGAACTCTGTGCTGACAGCTCAGAGCCCAGAGCCTGCTTCAGATTCTGTGTCTCCCTCTCTCTCTGCCCTTCCCCTGCTTGTGCTCTCTCTCTCTAAGAATAAACATTTAAAAAAAATTACATAAGAAAAAAAAAGATGGACAGAAAGACTTAAAAGGACTGCAGCTTTGTTCATTTTTTTCTGGTGGCATCATTCCTAGACTGTGCTGGCCTTCTGTAGCCATTTTAATCGTAATTCGCAGATTGGCAAGTAACTCCTGATAATTTATCCCCTCCTTCTGAGCAGGCATTTTATAGGGCTTACTGCTTTCAAAGTCTTGATAAGGACTGGTAACTATAACATGGCACCTTCATCACACACTGGTCACTTCGCTGCTAAAAGAACATGGTCTGATATATGCTAATTTTAAACCACATTTCCAGGGACTGGGGTCCAACTTAGGAAGGGGGTCAAGTTGGAAAATCACAGAAGTCTGGGACTTGGGAACAAAACTGTTTCCTAGATCTCACCAACTCTCCAGTCAGCATGACCACACCATCGCAGTTGGAGCCTGGATTGGATTAGTTCTGGAGACCACCTAACTTCACGTGAGAACATTAAATACACTTGTTCTCCAGCGATCAGCTCTCCCTCGTCACCTTTACTCAGTGGGCAGTTCCGCATGCCCTTTTGGTCACTGGCTTTTACCTCTTTTGAGCTTCCTTGTTGATGAGATCCATTTCTGAGGTTCTCCTGAACATCTCTTCCTGGACCCAGTATCCTTGGTTACCTGGTCCCAGGACTTCCGGTCGGCAGAGTTCCTTGCGGTTACAGCGCTGGTACACGGTGACCAGACGTCTGAGCCGAGCCGTGAGAGCAGACGGAACTGGCCAGGGTGATTTGTCTGGGTCGGAGCCATCCTGGGCTTCAAACATCAGTGAGGATATTAGTACTTACAAACAGAACCAAAACAAAGATGGCTGTTTTTGTCGTTTGGGTTCAATAAAAACAAAGCTGACTCAAGAAGCTGATCTATCAGCTCAGGAGCTAAAGCACAGCTGGAAGGCCCGCAATGCCACGGTAGGAACAGCTTCAGGCTGCGGCTGGCTTCAGCATCTCTCACATGCAGGACCAATTTGGGGGCCTTGCTCTACGGCGTGGGGACAAGGAGGCCCTGTGTGGCCTTCTCCATATGGAACCAAGGGCTTTGTGTAGCTGGGTATTCCAACCAAGTCTTCCAGGTCTGAATTCAGAAAAAATGAACCACACCAAACCAATCCTCCCTAACTTTCCTCCCCTCAAATTAATTAAACGAATAATACATCAACGAAACCACAATTCTTCTTTCTCTGACTCCATCCTGTCCTCAGATATCATTGACCTCACTTCCAAATTTTGAGGACAGGTGGGGGAAGCTTGCCAGAGCCACATTAAAGCTCCATGTATGACTCCAGGAGACTCTGATGAAGGCCAACTTTCTAGGCTCTTTAAAAGAGCCTCCTTAGAAAGAGCACTTTTATTACACATGAACTCCAGGATAACTACAAACTGGGACCTTACTTTGCTCTGCCTTCAGAAGGACACAGTCTCACCTGCCCGGCTGTCATCTTTCTTTTCGCCAAAAATGCCATCACCTCCATCGCTGGAACTCTCCTAGGGACAAATGGAGCATAGCTGCAGCCCAGGACAAATCAGCCCAGGCAGCCCCCAGGCAGCAGGAGACCTCTCCTGCCCACGAACAGCTCAAAGACTGAAATGGTCCCCGGTAAATAAAGCTTACTTGTGCAGTTTTAAAAGAACCAGAAAGCAGCTTATTTAAAATAAGCATTTCTTCTTAGAATGGTGTAGAATGATTCTGCCTGCAGAGAATTAGCTTAAAGAGCGACGAGCTGGCATGCTCTCCCTGGCAATTACATTTTACAAGCACTATTTTAGCTGTGAATTTAAATATTTGCCTTACCATCGTCTCTTGCAATTTAATACTGTCATTTCACAAAGGTTGTGCCTGCATTTTGGGGTTTTCATTTTTTGCTGTGAAAAAGTATGCTCGTGTTCATTACAGTTCGTTTACTTCACAGCAACAGATGCTCTTTTCCTAAAACGTGACTGCTCCAGACATGAGACCTGATGGCGCAAAAACCCCAGGAATTTAAAATTGAAATCACAACTGAGGCTCCAAGTGAATCTGGAGTAATTTCACAGGCACAGAGCTTATTCATGGTGGAGCATTTGTCAAACTGGCTCTGATGGATTCCTTTACAAATCCTTTCTTGGTCTCAGGAAGGGAACTCTCAAAGTTCTTTATATGTAAGGCGTGTGGGAGAGTTTGGGGGTGGGAGAGGAGATAGTGCTATTTTTCAACTGGACTCCATTTTTAACATGAAAACTTACTGTCTTTTTGATTAGCATCTTTTGACTTGAATGATGAAGAGAATAGCCCCAAGATTCAAGACTCTGGCCATGTTAGGGAGGGTCAGATGGGAGTAAGGATCAGCAATCTATGGTCTACAGGCTGCTTTTGTGTGGCCATTGAGCTAAGATTAGGTTTTACAGTTTTTTGTGGTTTTTTTTTTTTTTTAATGTTTATTTATCTTTGAGAGAGACAGAGTGCAAGCCGGGGAGGGGCAGAGAGAGAGGGAGACAGAATCCAAAGCAGGCTGCAGGCTCTGAGCTGCAGGCACAGAGCGCGATGCGGGGCCTGAACCCACAAACCACAAGATCATGACCTGAGCCAAAGTCAGACGACGCTTAACCGACTGAGCCACCCAGTGCCCCAAGTTTTTCCAGTTTTCACACCTTTGAAGGTTAGGAGAAAAAGAAGAGGAAGAAGAAGAAAAGGAGGAAGGAGGAGAGGGAGAAGGAGGAGAATATGCGATGGACTGGAGGTAGCCCCCAGGCCTACATACAACCCGCTTCCTGGAAGGGTGCATGCAGCATATCATCTAGGTTCGGTAGGAATGGAGACACACCTGTGACTGTCAATAGTCAAAATCATCACCATTCTCTTAGGTCCCTAATACCATGGAAGAGGCTGAAAGAGAAAATTCTAGAAAGGCAACAAGGAGCAGGGGTACGTTTTCTCTCTTACAAAATAGTGATAATAGCTAACATTACTGAGAACTACATGTTACTTAAGCACTGGGTGAAACCCTTTACGTGGTTTGTCTCATTTAGTTATTGAAACTGCCTCACGAGGTAGAGCCTATGACTCTCCTCATTTTACAGATGCAGAAAACAAGCCCTAGAAAGGTTCTGTAACTTGCCCAAGGTCACATGGCTAGCAAGTGGCAGGGCTGGGTTTAGAACACAGTAGTCAGGGGCGCCTGGGTGGCTCAGTCGGTTGAGCATCTGACTTCGGCTCAGGTCCTAATCTCACGGTTCGTGAGTTCAAGTCCCTCGTTGGGCTTTGTGCTGACCGATTTAGATTCTGGACCCCGCTTTAGATTCTGTGTCTCCCTCTCTCTCTGGTCCTCCCCCTACACACTCTGCCTCTCTCTCAAAAATAAATAATAAAAGCAAAGCAAAACAAAACAAAACAAAAAACACAGTTGTCTGATGACTGCCTACACTTTCCAACCATTCTAACCATCTAAAAATAAAGGGCAAAATGAGAGTCTGGGTTGAAACTTTGTTTTGGAAAGTGAAACATATTTAGAATTGGAGAACACCAGTTCAAGCTCTCTTCCCCAGCCCAAACTGTTTCCTGCCATTTAATATCAGTGAAGAGTGGAACCCTCAAGCTGATCTACTATACCATTAAAAAAATAAAATGTTTACTTATTCATTCTGAGAGGAGAGAATCCCAAGCAGGCTTCACGCCATGCTGTCAGCGCAGAGCCTGTGTGGGGCTCGATCTCACAAACTGAGAGATCATGACCTGAGCCGAAATCAAGAGTCGGAACCTTAAACAACTGAGCCACCCAGGTGCCCCTGTATTGTACCATTTTGAAGTGGCATTTAAATACGCCATCTCATCCTCTCCCACTATTTAAGTAGCTAAAAAAGAAAAAACTACCAGCCATGTCCTATATCCTTTCCTGCCGTTGAGAACATTTTTGAGTATCCTCACAGTATCCACAAAGATCCTTCGAATGCTGAAATTTATAATCCTAGACACTTCCAGACGGAGAAACGTTCTACAGCCTATAAAATGTGGGAGTGAGGCTCCCACGCTCCTTCTGATGGATGGGTGGTTAACTTGGGCGTCACCACACTCCAAATCCACAAGGGCAGCTCCCAGCTTGGGGTGAGGCAGACACATGTGACATTTGGGTCTCCCTTCCAGTCTCTCTACCAGCTTCTGTTGGTGCACAGTTGGGAAGCATGAACAGCCTTAGGCAAACTCTCAAGTAAGGCAAGATTCTGGTATTGACAAGTGTCTTTCTGTGTACCCTGCCCCGTCTTAGAGGCACTTCCTCTCTCTGGAAATGACAGAATGGAGAAGACCTGGCTTATCAATAGCCCAAGTGGAAAAGATGTCATAATATTGTAAAGTGAGTGTGTTTTGTGTGGCTGCAGTGACAGGCTGGGACCAGAGGAGGCACACGGAAAGCCCTGCACCTGAAGTGCACAGTTGAACGTTCAGTCTCAATGTCTGCACACATGAATCCATCTGAAAGAAAGACTCATCTTTGAGGAGGTATGAATTTGTCATGTCAACATGAAGGGCCCCAGAGAATGCTGACAACAAGAACCTCAAAACAAAGGAAACTGAAAATGACAACAACAAACAGAGGAAACCGACTGGTTACAACGTGCAATTTCTCCATCTCAAGCGTGCATGTGATTTGCAGTCTGACAGTCCACTTCTCAATCTCGCAAGCTCATTTCTTCATTTGCAAAAGGAGATAATAATACTTCAGAGGGTGACTGTGGGGCACAAATGTGTTGATTATGTAAAGTGATGAACCAAATGCTGGCACAAAGCAAATGCCTAACACACAGTACCTGGGACTATGGGAACACTAATACACAGTCCCAACTCCCAGAAAATCAATCAATATCGCTGTCTTCCAGCTAAGATGTGTGCTGTAAGGAAGGTTTTAAGGTAACAGGAGCAATAACAACACAGGTCTACTGGGACCCAGGTAAGTGAGTTGCCAGACACTATACCAAGTACTTTCTATGCATTTTCATTTATTCATTATTCCATTTAGACAGGAGGAAACTGTGGAATGGGGCAGTTAGCAATCTCATCTAAGATCACACATAATTGTTAAGTGGTGAAGGTGGAATTAAAACCCAGAAATCCTGATTTTAGAGGATGAGCACTAACCACTGTACTACATTGCCTCTGGCAGGTAGAAGACAATTTGGCAAGTGGGCCGAATCAAAAGCACTGTCCCTCAGCCAGGAGTCCAGACATGTCACCTCTGCACTGGGGGCAGGGACGTGCACGGACTCCTAGTTACTGAAAACAGAAGGCACCGTCTCCCTTGTGTGTGGCTGGCCCCTTCAGGCCTGGCGGCTGCCCTATTTGGTCTTGATGTGGGTGCGGGTGGAAGCATCAGTGGGACTGCAGATCCAAGGAATTTCTTCTGTGCTCTTACAAAACCCCAGGACCAACACAACAGGCAATGAGCTGTCTTCTTATATTGAGCAAACGAGTGTCCCTTGCTCTTGAGTGCCAGAAGCTAAGCCAGGTTCAAGGGCTGTAACAGGAGAAAAGATGGAACCCTTGTCCTTCCAGAGCTCACAGTCCGGTGGTCATGAGACATGCAGAAAGATACTGGCCCTGCTTTGTGATAACTGCTCCTAAACACAGCGGGAAAACAAGAGTCACCAGCCCTGCCACACCCAAATCAGATAGGGGGAAAGATACCCACAAAGCAACTTTTGAGCTTGCTACTGAAGGACACATAGGAGTTTGCCAAGAGAACTTGAGAGCCCTCTGTGAGAGGTAATAGGATGTACAAAGGAGGAATTAAAAAAGATCCCACAGTGACTTTCATTTTACAGGAAAAATCAAGCATTCTACTTTTTTAAAAAAATGTGTATTTATTTACTTTGAGAGAGAGAGTGAGGAGCGCCTGACGCAGGGCTCAATCTCATGACCTTAGCTGAAATCAAGAGTCGGACATTTAACAGACCAAGCCACCCAGGTGCCCCCAACTATTCTATTTTTGCATAAATGTCATGTTAGAGAGTAGATAGACACCAAATGTTATTAACATAAAACGCAAGAGTTTTATTATGGAAAGACCGCAGGATGTAGAAGACTGAGTAAGGGAGACACTGTTCTTGTGTCCTCTAGCCAGAAGGACTTTCAAATAAAAATTTTTTTAACATTTATTTTTGAGAGAGAGAGAGAGAGAGAGAGAGCAACAGAGAGTGCAAGTGGGGGAAGGGCAGAGAGAGAGGGAAACACAGAATCTGAAGCAGTCTCCAGGTTCCGAGCGTCAGCACAGAGCCCGATGCAGGGCTCAAACCCATGAACCATGAGATCATGATCTGAGCCGAAGTCGGACGCTTAACCGACTGAGCCACCCAGGCGCCCCAGGACTTTTGTTTTTAATGTTTATTTATTTTGAGAGAGAGAGAGAGAGAGAGAGAGAGAGAGAGAGAGAACAAACGGGAGGAAGAGAGGGAGGGAGGGAGAGAGAGAGAGAATCCCAAGCAGGCTCCATGTTGTCAGTGCAGAGTCCAACGTAGGGCTGGATCCCATGACCCTGGGATCATGACGTGGGCCAAAATCCAAGAGCCAGACACTCAACCGACTGAGCCACCCAGGAGTCCCAGTAGGACTTTTTTTTGCAAGTGATGAAAAATATTTCAGCTTCCTCCTCTCTAGAATGGGATAAAGATAATGCCTAACTGAAGGGGAACGTGCTTTGTTAGCTTGGAAGTCGTCCAAATTCAAATATTACTGTTTGAGTCTGGAGCACCCTCAAACTCTGAACTTGTAAAGAAAGGCAGAGAAACTAGGGATACTTCACCTGAAAAGACATTTAAAGAGATTACGGTAGCTAGCTGGCCTCAAGAATTTAAAATCCCATCAGAGAGGAAAGAGAGAATAGTTTTGTTCTTTGCAGTATCATAAGAAAAGGAAACAGAATCCATGGAACCAGCTGGGAGCCAGATTTCTGCGGCAGTATAAGGAAGTTTCACCCTACAATGAAATGGGCTTCCTTGGAGGACAGCACACTTTCCCTCTTCTTCCTATGGACTCCCAGAATTACCTAAACCTACTTGGAATGACCTCTGACGGCAAGGCTGCAGAGGGGATGGAACATTCAGAGACCACTCAGACGTGTGTTAGGGTTCCTTACAATACTGGGATGGTGCCAATCTACTAAACGTCCCCGTCTGTGCCCAGATCTGTTTATTTCAGAGGAATTCGCCTAGTTACGGATGACACGCTCTTTGGGCATCTTTAACCCTGCCTGTTAATCTGCCTGAGAACAGAACTGGGAGAAGGAAACACCTACGCAGTGTCTTTGGGGCAGGAGGTCTGGGATGGGAGAGAAGCAGGGGTGGGGCAACAGACCAGGTTCAGATGTTGGCTGTTCCTCTACGTTTGTTATTTTAGCACATGGACTAGAAGTCAAGCTTAATCTGTATATAATCTGTCCACCTCAAAATCTGGGAGAAGCCACTCCCCATTCTTTTGATTATATTCTATAATCAAAAGGGACCTCAAAAGCAAAATAAATAATACAGGCATTAATTACATGAATGAATAAAATGTCGTTCCAGAGTTTAACCCTACTGTAAGGAAACCTGAGTTATTTTGCAATTCTGCCATAACCCCTTCAGTGCCCAGATCTCTCCAAGGTTGAAGACTGATCAGCTAAGTGTATAAACATGACTGAACAGCTTTCAGAGTTGGGCTGGCCTACAGTCGGTATGTGGCTGTCTTTCCACAGAAGTGCAAGTGCATGTATGTGCAGCTGAAATGCCTTCTGCTTTCCTGAAAGAACACTTGATTAGAGAACATAAAAGCAGAATATCTAGAAAATGTCTAGTCTGAACTCTATCCTTTGGTAGCTGTGAGAATTTGGCAAAATCCTTCAAACTCCCTGGGCCTAAATGTCCACAATAACATCGGAAGTGTTTAGTGTACTTGGCCAAGGTGAGGATTGATGGAAACAAATAGAAAAAGTGCTTTGGAAAGAGTAAATTTGCATCAAGCATAAGGTATTACTTTCATTTCTTTGGTACTTGACTTGCTTCTATGGAAAAACACATCCCAAATTCCAGACAAAAGGGTAACAGGATAAGTTAGGGACTGGAATGGCAGAACTTGGATTTTAATTGTCAACATCAGAACCTAACTTCCTTCAGGTCAGGGTCAGAAGTTTCATGCTGATCTGCTTCAATCCACTGCTTCTCAAACCATGGGGAGACATGGAAACATATCTCTGAACAATAATCATTTCCTACTTTGGGGAAGTGATGTCATTGTTACTGTTATAGGAATCACAGCTGATGGAAGCCAAAGTAAATATCCCACATTCTCCCAACTAGAACCAAAAGAAAAGAATCGACAACTTTTGGGTGGTGATGAGAAGATGAGAGATTATCCTGGCAATGGACTCAGTTGGGGACAACTATACAGTCACCCCTGGGATTCAGAATCCATGAAACTCTACCAGATTCATTTACTCCACAACTCAAAGCCAGAGAACATGTGTGGTCAAACGGTGCTGGGGCCCTAGTAAGGTTTCAGTCTACTTATGCAAAGCCCCAGAAACTCATTTGTAAAACGTAATGCAGACTTGTGCTTCTGGGAGAATACACATTTCCCTATTCCTCACTCTAAGTGTAGTTAACCCCCCTGGACGTTATGTATGAACAAACATAAGAAAACTCTGAAAGGTGAAGACAAGGCAAACAAACTAAGGATTCTGGGACCCAAGGAATGACACAGTGGTGAGCTCCATGGGTTTTCTTTTTTGCCTTATATATCCTATATCTGGAAGTAAAGAAACTGACTACCTGGAAATGCCAAAGTGTGCAGATTAAAAAAAAAAAAAAAAAAAAAAAAAAGCCCCAACAAAAGTCTGCTCTCCTTAGCTAGGAACCAGGAAAAAAGCAGGTTAGGAATATACACAATGCACAATGTTGAGGCAAAATCCACTATACTCCAGCCTGACAACACAAAACACTGGCTCAACACATCCATGCCAGCAAAGGCCAAGTTGAGAATCTAGACTTCCACCCTTCATAGGCTATAAGACGGCACCCCATGCCCCTGCTGCAGTGGTGTCAAAAAGCCAAGTAGGGATCTGGGACTTTCATCCCTGAGAAAGAGTAATGAGGTCCCCATCCCTGCCCACGGTGTCAGCAAAGAACTTCCTCTGCCCAGCAATAATGAGAAACATCACCCTCAGATTTCAATGGGAGCAGACTGGGAACATGAACTTCTACTCTTACCTGGTAGTGACAAGGTGGTACCCGCCCCCTACCCCATTCCCCTATGAGAGGTGTCAGAGGTAGTCAGCTAAAACAGAAGTTTTAATTAAGATCCTGAGTCTTACAATATAATACCAAAACGTCCAGACTTTGGTAAAAAATCACTTATCATACCAAGAGCCAGGAAGACCTCAAACTGAATGAAAAAGGACAATAAATGCTGCCACCAAAATGACAGAAATCTTAGAATTTGACACAAGGATTTAAATAGTCATCAATGAGCAGTTCTGAACATGCTTGCCACAAATGAAAAAACAAAGTCTCAGCAAAGAAACAAAGATCCAAAGAAAAACCAGAAAGAAATTTTAGATCTGAAAAATACAGTAACCAAAAGCAGGCCCTCAAAACAAAACAAAACAAAACAAAATAAAGAACTCAATCTCAATGGACAGGCTCAAGAGCAGAGTGGAGGAGAAAAAAATCAATGAACTCAAAGATGGAAAAATAGAAAGAACCCAATGTAAATACCAGGGAAAAACAGATTAAAAAAACAAAAAAAACCCAGAGCATCAAGGACCCGTGGGACTGTAGCAAAAGTTTTAACATTCATATCATCAGTCTTGGAGAAAGGGGGAACGAAAAGACCCAAAGAAATAATAGCTGAAAACTCTCCAAATTTGACAAAAGACTTAAACCTACAGATTTAAGAAGCTGAAAAAAATCCCAAACAGGATGAAGTCAACGAAATCCACACACACACAAATAATCATGGTTAAACTTCTGAAAGCTAAAGACAAAGAAAAAATCTTGAAAGCAGCAAGAGAGAAAAGACGCCTTACCTATGGGGAAAAACAACTGGAATGACAGTGGATTTCTCATCAGAAACCATGGAGGCCAGAAGAAGTGGCACAGCATTTTTCAAGAGCTGAAAGAAAAGAACTGTCAACCCAGAATCCTATATCCAGTGAAAATATCCTTCAGGAATGAAAGGGGGATTAAGACAGTCTCAGACAAAGAAAAACTAGGAGAAACGTCAACTACACCTACCCTAAAAGAATGGCTAAGGAATTTCCTTTAGAAGGAAGAAACCTTGGAACACCAGAAAGAAGAAAGAATCCAGTAAACAAAAATACAAGTAAATACCATAGACTCTCCTTCTCCTCTTGAATTTTCTAAATTATATTGACAGTTGTGGCAAAAGTATAACATTGTCTGATATGGTTCTAAATGTAAGTATAAGAAATATTTAAGACCATTATATATATTGTAAATAGGGGGAAGGTAAAGAAACAAAACTGGAAGTGAGGTATCTACACTTCCCTTGAACTGGGGAATGATGATAGCAGTGGACTGTGATATATTATGTATATATAATATCTAGAAGAACCATCAAAAAGCTGTTAAAAATATAAATAAAAAAGGAATCATAAAGTGTTCAAGTAACCCAGAGGAAAGCAGGAAAAAGAAAATAGAGAATCAAAACTTGGAGAAAATAATAAAATATCAGACTTAAAACTTACTGTCTCAATAATTATATTAAATATGAATGACTGAGGGGTGCCTGGGTGGTTCAGTCAGCTGAGTCTCCGACTTCAGCTCAGGTCATGATCTCACAGCTCGTTAGTTCGAGCCCCATGTCGGGCTCTGTGCTGACAGCTCAGAGTCTGGAGCCTGCTTCAGATTCTGTGTCTCCCTCTCTCTCTGCCCCTCCCCCACTCATGCCATGTCTCTCAAAAATAAATAAATATTAATAAAATTTTTAAAAAATATTAATGGCTGAATACACCGACCAGAAGATTGGCATAATGCATGAAAAAGTATGATGCAACTCTATGCTGCCTATAGGAAACTCACTTCAAGTATAATGATAAAAGTAGGCTTAAAGTAAAAAAATGGAACAAGTTGTAAGATGCAAACATTAATTAAAGGAAACCAGGAGTAGCTACATTAATGTCAGGTAAAATACACTTCAGAACAGAGTAAGCTATCAGAGGCAGAGATGGACATTACATAATGATAGCAGTCAATCCACTTAAGAAGACAAACCTAAAATGTATGCACCAAACAACAGAGCTGCAAAATATGTGAAGCAAAACCTGATACAACTGAAAGGAAAAATAGACAAATTAAATAAGATTTCAATACTCCTCTCTCAACAACGAATGAAACAACTAGATGGGAAATCATTAAGGATACAAAAACTTTTTTTTAAAGTTTACTTATTTTTGACACAGAGAGAGAGAGAGCAAGTGCGAGCTAGGGAGGGGCAGAGAGAGAGAGGAGACACAGAATCGGAAGCAGGCTCCAGGCTCCGAGCTGTCAGCACAGAGCCAGCCCAAAGCAGGGCTCAAACTCACAAACTGTGAGACGATGACCTGGGCCGAAGTCAGACGCTTAACCAACTGAGCCACCCAGGCGCCCCAAAGACACAGAAAAACTTAACAACACTATCAACATGATCTAATCGACATTTCTGCAATTATGTCAACATAACTGCACCCAATAACAGTACGATTCACATTGTTTTTCAAGTGCCCACGGAATGTACACCAAGACAGATCATATCCTGGGCCATAAAACAAACCTTAACAATTTTAGAACAACTAAAGTAATAGTTTGTTCTCTGAACATAACGGGATCAAACTAGAAATAAAAAACAGACTTAAAAAAAAGAAGATTAAAAAAAAAAGTGGGGCACCTGGATGGCTCAGTCAGTTAAGTGTCCGACTCTTGGTTTTGGCTCAGGTCATGACCTCATGGTTCATTACCAGAACTGGGCTCTGTGCTAACAGCACGAAGCCTGCTTCGGATTCTCTTTCTCCTACTCTCTCTGCTCCTCCCCTGCTTGCTCTTTCTCTCTCTCTCAAAATACATAAACTTAAGAAAAAAAACAAGAAACAGAAAGAAAATAGGAAAATCTCTAAACACTTGGAAACTAAGTAATAAACGTCTAATGATCTGTGGATCAAAAAGGAAGTCTCAATAGAATTTTTTTAAAAAATATATTAAGTTGAATGAAAATGAGGATAGAACACAGCAAAATTTGTGAGACATAGTTAAAGTAATATTGACAGGGAAATTTATAGCACTGAATGCATACATTAAACAAGCAGGGAAGTCTCAAATGGTAATTGAAGCTCCACTCCAAAAACAGAAAAAGAAAAGGAAAATAAAACTGGGGCAAGCAGAAGGAAGGGGATAATAAGGAGTAGAAATCAATGAAATTTAATAATTTTTAAAATTTATTATCTAGCTAGCTAGCTACCTCTTTGAGAGAGAGACAGAAAGAGAGTGTGCACACGTAAGTAGGACAGGGTGGGGCAGGGGGAGAGAATCTTAAGGAGGCTCCACACTCAGCACGAAACCCAACGCAGGGCTTGATCTCATGACTGTGAGATCATAACTGGAGCCAAAATCAAGAGTCGGGACACTTAACCGACTGAGCCACCCAGGGACTCCTGAAATCAATGAAGTTTTTAAAACAGAAGACAAAGAGCTGATTATTTAAGAAGATAAAGCAGACAAATCTCAAGCAAGCCAGGTAGAGACAAAAAGAAGACACACATTACCAGTATCAAGAATGAACAGGGAATAGCACTATACTTCTGCAACTATCAAAAGGATAAGAGAATACTACAAAGAACTCCACACACATAAATTTGACAACTTAGCTGAAACAGACCAAGTTCCTTGAAAAACACAAACTATCACAACTTACTCAATATAAAATAGAGAACTGGATTCATAATTTTAAAACTCCCTCAAAAAAGAATTTCCAGGCCAGTTACTGGGGAATTCTACTAAATATTTAAAAACTTAATACCAACTCTAAACAACCTCTATCAGAAAATAGTTGGAGGGAACACCTAACTCGTTTATAAAGTTAACATTATTACCCTGATATCAAAAGCACACAAATATAGTACCGAAAGAAAATTATAGACCAGTATCCCTCATGAACATAGATGCAAAAAGCCTTAACAAAATATTAGCAAGTAGAATTCAATATTAAGAATTATATACCATGTCCGAGTGGAGTTTATCCCAGATTATCCAGGGATGCAAGGCTGATACAATATTTGTGAACAATCAATGTAATCTAACATATTAATAGGCTAAATAAGAAAGACCTCACAATCATATTAATTGGTGCAAAAATGCATTTGACAAAATTCAACATCTATTCATGACAAAAATTCTCAGAAAACTAGGAATGCCTCATTTTCAATAAAGAACATCTACCAAAAACCTGGAACTAACATTATACTTAACGATGAAAGACTGAATGTCTTTCTCCATCAGGAACAAAGCAAGAATATCTGCTCTCAGCATTCATTCAACACAGTGCCAAAAGTTTCAGACAGTACAATACAGCAAGAAAAAGAAATACAAGGCAGATAGATCAGAAAAGAAGAAATAACGCTAACCCTATTCACAGATGACATGAGTGCTGATATAGGGAATTTCAAGAAACCTAAAAACCCCTAAAACTGATAATTGCATTAAGCAATTTTGCAGGATAGAAGATAATTGTAACACCATTTACAATCGTGCCAAAGAAAATGAAATAGTTAGATGTAAATCTATAAACAGAAATTGTTTGCTGAAAAACTATAAAATGGTGATGAAAGAAATCAGAGATCAAAATAAATGGAGATATATAGTAAGATCCAACAGAGTAAAAAAAATCAATATAGTAAAGGTCAATTATCCTCAAAGTGATATATGAGTTTAATGTGATTCCTAGTAAGATCCCAGCAAGAACCTTTATAGCTATAGATAAGATTATCCTAAAACTTATATGGAAAGGCAAAGGAACAAGAAAAGCAAAAACAATTTTGAAAAAGAAGTGGAAGCAATCAGTCTAACCAATTTTAAAACTTATGCTATAGCTACAGTAATTGATATTGCATGCTATTGGCAGAGGAAGAGATAAATAGAACAAAGAAACAAAAGAGAGAACCCAGAAATAGATCAATCGCTCAAATGATATTTTGACAAAGGTATAAAAGTAATTGAATGTGGAAAAGATAGCTTTTTAACCAAAGGCTTAGAGCAACTAGAGAGCAACAGGTTAAAAAAAGAACCTCAATCTAATTCTCTCCATTTATATGAAAACAAACTTAAAATGGATTATGGACTTACATGTTAAACTAAAAAACTTCTAGTAGAAAACACAGAAGAAAACTGTCAGGACTGGAGACAAGCAGAATTCTCACACTTAAAACCGGCAACACGATCCATAAAAAGAAAAACTGGTTAAGTTGGACTTCATCAAAATTAAAAACCGCTGTTCTGCTGAAGTCAATGTGAATCAGATAAAAAGACAAACTACAGGTGGGACAAAATACTTGCCAACCACATGTCTGACAAAAGACTGGTATCTGGATTATATAAAGAACTCTCAAGTACCAACAGGAAAACAAAGAAACAAACAATGCATTTAAAAAATGGGCAAAGGGCACGAAGAAACATTTCACCGAAGAGGCTTCCAGGTAGCAATTAAACCTATAAAAAGATAAATGGTGACAACACTGAAAGCTAATAAAAGATGAGGAAGTGCACCACTCCTACATGGCCGGTGGGAATGTGAAGTGGTACAGCCACTCTGGAAACAGCTTGGCAATTTTTAAAAAAAACTAAACACGCAACAACCGTATGACCCAGCAATCGTACTTCTGGACGTCTATCCCACAGAATTGGAAATGTACAGTCACACAACATCTGTATGCAAACGTTTACAGAGGTATCTGTAATAGTCGAAAACTGGAGACAATGCACATATCCTGCACATGGATGAATGGTAAAACAAAGTGGGACATCCATACCAAGGACTGCTATGCAGCAACGAAAAGGGAATTACTGTTACAGAAAACAACCTGGATTGGTATACAGGGAATTACGCTGTGTGACAAAAGCCAATCCCCAAAGGTCACACAGTGTATGTTTCCATTTAATATGTATATTCTTGGGGTGCCTGGGTGGCTCAGTCGGTTAAGCGCCCGACTTCAGCTCAGATCATGGTCTTGTGGTTTGTGGTTTCGAGCCCCACGTCGGGCTCTGTGCTGACAGCTCAGAGCCTGGAGCCTGCTTCTGATCCTGTGTCTGCCTTTCTCTCTGCTGGTCCCCTGCTTGTGCTCTCTCTCAAAAATAAACAAAAACATTAAAAAAAATTTTAAAGATAATGTATGTTCTTAAATTCTTATATCTTATATCTTCTATCTAAAAAATAGTTTATTTACTTTTGAGAGAGCAAGTTGGGGAGGAACAGAGAGAGAGGGAGACAGAATCCTTAGCAGGCTCTGCACTGTCAGCACAGAGACCAATGTGGGGTCGAACTCACAAACAATGAGATCATGACCTGAGCTGAAATCAAGAGTTCAATGCTTAACTGACTGAGACACCCAAGCACCCCACCTCTTATTATATATCTTAAGTAATAATCTTAAAATGACAAATCATAGAAATGGAGAAGAGGTTAGTGGTTGCCATGGATTAAAGAGGAGATGAAGGTAGGAGGGAAGTGAATGTGGCTGTAACGGGGCAACACGATGGACCTTTGTGGTCATGGAAATGTCCTATCTTGACTCTATCAATGTCAGCACCCTGGTTGTGATTCTGTACCACAGTTTTGCAAGATGTTCCCCTGGTGGGAAACCGGATAAAAAGTATGTGGGATCACTCTGTAAGGTATCTCACAAACGCATCTAAAATCTACAGTTATATGAAAATCAAAAGCTCACTAGAATGAAAGTGCAATGCAGTCTGTATGTTGAGAATTTTTATAATAAAATCCCCAAGCCCACTGCCAAGATGGGGGTTTCTCTCTCGACACTAGGTAAGGACTGTGTGGACCAACACAGCACATGTGACTCACCATTTGTTTCTGCAGGCCATCTAACTTGTCTTCAGTGTTGTCTTCTTTATCCGTGTTGCCTCTAAATAAAAGTAAAATAAAAAGCATCACGCACCACCTAGGAGCTATTTTGCAACCAGGATGCTTGTAAGAAAACCATCTAAATCACTGACTACAAAAATATTAGTGGATCCCTTTTCCCACAGGCCTCAACATCTGTTTTTTTTTTTTTTTTTCCTAGTGTCATAACGTCTACGGGCAAGGACCTCCACTCAGTACTAAGACTTCAGCATGAGACTCAGGATCTTCTCAGACAAGTTTAGAGGCCGGCTGCTCGACAGTGATACTGTCACAAACAAGAGCATTACTGCCCATCCAGAGTTTCCTGAACATGGGTCTTTGATGAAAGAAGAGACTCCAGAGGTTGAAGCCTGTGCAACAACCCCCCACCCCTAATCACAGTGGGGTGAAGCTTCATGCAGAATCCCTTACCTGGTGGCATTCACTTCCTTGGGAGGAAACGGGGCTGCCACTGCTATTAAGGAAAGACATTTTTCCCTCTTTCCCATCAGACACCTGCCTTGAGCTTAGCTGCCCAATGTCTTCTGTCCTGTGAGCTTAACTATTGCTGACGCCTGTTTTTCATGATTTGTCTTAAAACTAGCTTTGAAGTGTTCCTATCTCAAATACTCTTATTGTTGCTGCTCAGGTCCTGGAGGCAGTACAATCTCCCACCTTTACTGCTTAACCACACAAAAAAGAGCCACCCACAAAAATGTAAGCTTTCTGCCCCATTCTACCTCACCCACGTAGTGCCTTCCCCCCACATCCAGTATTAGTATCACCACTCGGGCTTCTGTTAACATCTTTCCAAATGTATCTTTATTATCTGCTCACAGGAAATTCTCTTTGGTACAGAGAATGTTACAGTAGCTTAAGTTTTCATTAGGGGTTAAGGACAGATGAAAAATGCTTTTCACTCTTTTGTTGGCTTTAACAGGTGGTTAGGAGCTCCTGGCTAGGCCTGGCCGCAGTCCTAGGCAATGCAAAGCGATATTTGCTACTTTTGGGGAGAAGATGAGCTCAAAGTTTACCAAACACAAGCTAAGAGATATGTATTGTGTTTTCCAAATATATATATTTTGGAGCACCAGTTTCTGGCTGTGTATTTAGCTCTCTTATAAATTTACACATTTGGGAGTTATGCCAACAGTAGACAAAACTCAAAGGAGACGTTTTCATACCTTTTTTTTGCACACGACCCATAAACAAGGCCTAAATGCCACAGCCATCAAGAAGTGGTTCCTAAATCCACCTTACTCATGGACAACACATTCTTAAATAATACCAGAATTTCGTCTGAGGAATTTCAAGATCAGGAAGCCTGTACTTGGGGTACCTCTTAGTTTCTGTTAGGTATGAGAGGTCTAGCTGAATTCATCCTCAAGAATCCTCTGATCAAGTAAGAGATAAGTTGGGTAGGATGGTGGGCAGCTTGGGGAATCCATGAAGAACAGGAACTGGTATTTGGTTCAAAATGCTTGGAAGTCAAAAAGGCCTAAGGTGTAACAGAACGTAACCAATGCAGCAGTTTTGAAAAGTAGTTCCCAGAGGGCAAGATTGAAGGGAGATGCTGGGAGAGGCTAGCAGAATGCTGGATATGTGGAAGGGGTCATAGATTCATGGCAAAATCTGTCACCTCACAGATGACTCACCGCTCGGGAATGTCTGAGGTCCCCTCTGTAACACCCTGTTCTGCAGAAAGAGACTTCTCATCTGGCATCCCGACTTTCTCCAGGAAGCAAAGTGCTGGGTCTGCTCGCATGGCATTGTACCTCTCATACCCTGATCGGGGGCAGAGAAATGTCAGATGATAGGTTAGAACTCCCCAAATCTACCCTGGGCCCTGGACAGCCATTTTTGTTTCTCTTATTAAATGAAAAATAAAACAATCAAAAAACATTATTTAAGATTAATAGAATCCTATCAGATATCCTATCAGAGGAATATCCTTGAGCTAAAGTAGATGCCCTGAGTAGTGCTTGACCAAAAATAAAAGCTTATGCACGTATTCTGTGTCCGTAAAGAGATACAAGGCCTAGATACAACACTTACTCGTTTACTTCTTTTGGATAGCAAAAGTAATCAGGCAAGTTGGTTCTATAGCTTCTTCCCCTTAACCCCCAACTCCGGACAACTTGTTACCTCCTGAACGGGCCTTGTTTTCTGATAGTCCAATACCGTCCCATGTGTTAGGAACAGCAACTGAACAAAGTGATGCATGCAGGGGATAAGACACAGGGAGGGCTGCTGTGGTTGTTAATCAGATTAAAACCGACCTATCGGGGCGCCTGGGTGGCGCAGTCGGTTAAGCGTCCGACTTCAGCCAGGTCACGATCTCGCGGTCCGTGAGTTCGAGCCCCGCGTCAGGCTCTGGGCTGATGGCTCAGAGCCTGGAGCCCGTTTCTGATTCTGTGTCTCCCTCTCTCTCTGCCCCTCCCACGTTCATGCTCTGTCTCTCTCTGTCCCAAAAATAAAATAAAACGTTGAAAAAAAAAAACCGACCTATTGCTTCCATAATCATCAACTCAGTATGAAATCCTAATCTACTGGCCAGGGCTTTGGAATTACCTAACCTTACCACATTCCAAAAGTCAAACACAGGATGAGCATTTTTGATGCAGAAGAGACTCCCAAAAGGAAGCCAAAACCGTGAGATAACATCACTTTTACTATGATAATCCCAGGCTTGAGAATTTGTTACTATTTTACTAAACCTAATGCCATCTTATAATGAGACAGGATTTGGTCACATACAAGATCCAAATCTATTGTTATAGCAAATTATCTTGGGTGAAACTCCTTCAGGATCATCAAAACCCTTTCCATGTTGCTCCTAGGAAGCAAGGTCCATTTCTAGCTCTGGAGTACATACACAGAGACCCCCGTGATGGAAAATGCTGTACCTAAAATGAGAGCCAGCATGGGTGCTAATAACAGACTTTGTTTTACTTTGCTGGGTACTTCACCTCCTTGTTGGCTTCTGTTCTACCATCACTGTTGACGCACTTCTGTCCTCCACCCTGTAGGCAGCACCTGGAACTTGTTCTCTGAGGAGCTGCAGGTACTTTATCTTTTAATCCAAAGTGACTCTTGTGCCATCTCAATGACAGGTGCTGCCCACATGAGGCATATGGCAGGAGAAACTGCGATACCTTATGTTCTTTACTCGCTATTCCTCAGGGCGATTACTTGATTACTGTCAGTCACATGTGATTGTGGGCTCCTTAGGAAAAGAACCTGGGTCTGTTTCTTATCAGTACACATTCAGTACCCAGCGTGGGGCCCAACACCGTGCACGCTCGAGAAAAGATTGCAGGAATCAGCTTTGCCCAGATTCTCTTCCAATAATCGTTGTAGGCAGAGCCATTCGTACCCTCTCCCTGTGTCCTACCTCAGCTCACAGGAAAACAAAGGCCCTCCATGCTCCTGCTGCCTTGAGGAAATTCCTGCCGCTAGCTCCACCTGCTGCTCCCCATGAAAAGAGAGGTGCTTCATCCGATAGGTGAGAGGCTGAAAACCTCCTCCACCAGCCCTTTACTACTGAGGACCATGTGTCCTGCCCTCTGGTGCTCTGGGCTCAACAAGGGCATGAAGCAGTTCTTTCAGCAGCCGACTACCTGGGGACGCTTCTGTTGTCCAGCCCTTCTCTGTCTTGTGTGGCTCTCAAGTCTAGAGAGATTTTGCACTCCTATTTCTCAGTGAGCTACGAAGCTGGTGGCAAGGAGGAATGACGGATTCAGTCCCCTAGAAAACCCGACAACCTCCCTGCAGAGTCGCAGGAGCTGGAAGAGCAGTACCAATAAATACATAGTATATGACGGCCTTTGAGGGTGTGGGCTGCTTGCAGAACATGAACAAAAATACTAAACTCCTTATCTTGATGAACTTTTTAAACACAGGCTGCCCTAGAGGGCTGTAGTCAGTTAACACAACTGACAGCTGTCAGGAGCATCATTCAGAAGAGGTTTGCTACAGGGCCCTTCTTGTTGCAAACAACCAAAGGTTCAGGCAATTCTTCCCCAGGGGTCAGCTTGGAGATGCAACCATGGCTATATCGTTCTAATCTAAGTAGGGTTGTAGCGGGCTATGTCTGGGGCAGACTAAAAGAGCCACAAAACTACAGACAATGAACGGCTGTGTGTTTCTTAACAAAGAAAATGGCTGTAGCGCCGCAGCTCATACTTAGGCCTCCACAGGATGAAGGCGAGGCAGAGGGCTTCCTGCCAGAAATCCCTGAAAAGTGAACACCAGATGGCTTGGGTGTCTGGAAGCTTGACTGTCAGCTGGTAAGACCTGGTAAGACATGTTATGTGGGCTAAGTTATACAGGGGTCATCAGGTGTATTCTCCAGATGAGCCTATGCTCATGGAATGTCCGATGGGCATTTGGCCAGGGGCAGGATCCAATGTGGATTCTATAAGACGCCAAGGAGGATGAGCACATGAAACCAACCACAAGCATCTGTACAATGTCATCTAGGTAGAACCAATGTTACCATCCAGCTAAAGAGGGCTAGTTCTATGCAGGAGTGAGCCAGGTACGCATGTGTGGTTTAGGTCTAGTCCCCCAGCACTGGGTACGGAGGCTGGGTTTTCCCATCTTTATAGTGTGTCTGCTAGTCATTGTATGCCACAATGAGCCACTGTAGGCATCGCACACATGCCCTCAGCCCTGATTTTGACAGTGAGTTCACCTCAACTGGCAATCTGGGGGAATCTGAAAGGAGTGGGTGATGCATCATCGTTAAGACTGCACGAGTGTGCTCAGGAAACACTTAGGAGTTACTAACTTATACCCTCCCAAACTGTTTCATAGAGCAGAGGAGCATTAGACATGGAAGTTACCTTAGACATCATCTGACTGGCCCTTGAACATTTCCAGTATAAGACTAAGATCAACTGATTAATCCACTACCCTAAGCCTTCATCAGGGACAACAAAACTAATAGGTATGGTGCCAGCGTTAATTTGCCTTTCCTAAGAGAGAAAGGGTCTTGGCTCCACTTAGAGTCCTGTCTTCTTACACATTCTGAGGTTACCCTGCTAGCCACACCTTTGTAAGGAACTACACTTATCAGCAAAGTATAACGACCTTCTTTATCCCAAATTATCCTTTCCTTAAAGACCTTTTGTAGGACACTGATCTTGCCACACTAGGTCTCTTGTGTTTTGTTTTTGTTTGTTGTTAGCATTGGTCTGGGATATCTTGTTTTACTGCTTACAAGGCAACCTCATTCTATCTTCCACATTTTCTCCTCTTTCGTGTCCGTAATTTATCTCCCATGAACATGTTCTTCCAGCTCTGCATCCTTGGGCCAAAGGGCCTCTTCTTGCCCTCCTTTCCCAGAGGGCTTGTTTCTTTCTTGCATGTGGGCATTACAAACCCAGTCCCTCTGGTTTGCTGTCCTATCAGTGAACTTCCAGCTCTGGCTTTAAGTAACCTCTTCATTCAGGGATTTTCTTTTATTTGTTTCATGTGTAGCTAGGTGGTTTCACACTGTTGTCAGAATCCACCCAGGCTTTCTGTATGTCTGTGGTGTGTGTGCGCTGGGTTGGAGGAAGGATGGAGGTGAAGCGTGTGGCTGCCACAATGCTGGGACTTCAGGTTGTGAGGTCTTTCCACATCACGTTCTTTCCACCAAGGGTCGGGCGACATACCCTAAAACTACCGCCGATAGGAGACCCAGGGTCAATGGACTTTCCCACACGCTGAGTTCAGATGCTCTGAATCTGCCTGTCTCCAACAACTTGTCTTCCTTTGAGTTCTTTCCAAAATCAGACTAAACCAAGTTTTGGTTGTACTGTGGGTTCCTTGTGCTTAATCGAGAGGTCACTGCTTCTTCATCCCACTGCAGAGGTGAGTTCTGGCCCTGCACTGCCCCAACGAGGAGCCACATGTGGTTATTTAAATTTCAATTAATTACAATTACATAAAGTTAAAAATATAGTTGCTCAGATGTACCAGTCACATTTCAAGTGCTCAAGAGTCACATGTGGCTGGTGGACCACACAGCGGACAGCACAGAGACAGGGCATTTCCACCATCACAGGCAGCTCTCGCCAACAGCATCGCTGCTCCCACCTAAACCAGCGGTTTGACAAAGGGCTCTCAGCAGTCCTGACCTCCCACTGCAGCACCCAAATCCAAGCGTCAAGGGGATTCCTCATTAAAATATGTACAGGCATGGCTCTTAAGGAAGCGTGGCTGGTTGGCCTCCAGATTTGAGTCCTACTGATGAGGGCTGTGTGAGAAAGCGACTTTCCACGGGCAGAGCAGCGAGTGGCTGCACATAAGTGGCAGAGCAGCACTGAACATGTCCTACGCTGGCACGTATCGCCTGGCACTGCCCTAGGCAGTCCACATATAGTGTCTCAAAGAGTCTTCAAACAACCCTCCGGGCAGGCTGTTTCGATACTATCCTTGTGGTACAGGTGAAGAAACAGGTCAGAGAAATTTATGATTTGCTCAAGGTCCCACATTTAGTAAGTGGCAGAGCTGACAGTGAAAGCCAAGTATAACCAACTCTTCCCACTTTGAGTCCTGCTCTCCAGTTTAAGATTTCAGTTACTTCACTGGGCAGGGAAGGGGTCTACCAGCCACAATACAGTGACTATCACGTGGTGCTTCCATCATTCACCTTAACCGTTGGCTGAAGGCAAGGGCAGGTGCCTAGGACAGTTCCAGAAGTGAAGAAAGGGGCACTTATTTAGTTTTTTTCCAAGCTACTCAAATACTTCTCTCAGTCCCCTAGACTCTTAGTTACCGTATTTTTAAAAAACGATGTCCATGCCATCTTGTATTCTTAAATTTTTATACCAGTGGGGCAAAAAGATGCACTCCAGGAATATGTAGATTATCTAGACTGATCTTAGAATTCTACATACATATGAAAGGTTAAAACCTAACATTTTCCCATTTACTTATTCTTTTACTCAAGCAATGCTGCATGCCTACACGTGCCAGGCATTAGGCTAGACACTGGGACTCTAAGAGTGAAGGAGAATGAGGCAGTCCAAGGTCTGACAGTGTGGACAGGCTCTCTGTAACCACAGCAGCTCTCTGCGAAGCTCCTCACTGATATTATTAATGTTCGCCCTATTTTCATGACTCGCACGTTCATCTGAGAGGACAGAGGAGAGGTGAGGCTTACTTTCTACCAGAGACGTGCAGCAGGCTATGGAGTTGCTCAGGAAAGGGAGAGCATGCACTGAAATACACACCGTGTTTGAACACGCCTATCAGAAGGGACTTATCGGCCTCAGCATCCCACCAATCCACTGGGATCTCCATGTAGTCGATGTCGGGCAGGGGTACGTCTAGCTCCCTGTGGAAGGAAGGGCATGGGCTCAGAGTTCCTTCAACACGGACAAAAAACAATGCAAGAGCTACTGGCTGAACCCTGATATTAAGCCACACCCCAGTCACATGCTGAGAGGCTGAAGTTACAAGGACTCAGAAGGCTGTGGGCTAAGGTTTCTTAAACCAGGACTTTATCACATTCACCCAGTGAGCTATTTCATACATGTACTTGATTTCTAGGCTCTACCTTAGACTGACACAGAACCCTGAAGAACCTCTTGGAGAACTCATCAGTAGGTCTAGGTTGGGGCTTGGGATCCTTATGTGTAATGCCCATCTTCAGTTGGGAACCACAGCAAAAGCCATCAATACATTGGTCAACTGAAGGTAGAACACTCTCCACTTGGCTGAACTCATACACAATCAAATGTTGGAAAGTGCCCAAATCATCCTGGTTCAACATGTGGAGATCTCAAGCACTGTTTGAGAACAAGACAGTCAGCACTGGTACATGCAGGGAAATAAAGACCGCCTGTTCAGAGGACAGGTCTCACAGTAGCTGGCCTCCTGGCACGTAGGGAACTGACCCCGGGCTGGGTGCAAACACGGGCCTCCTGAAGCACAAGTAGGTTTGTCCATCTCCACGAACGGGACTATATGGTAGCTCTTTAACACCAAGAGCCACGCTGACTTGTTTTACCTGGCAGGGGTGCCTTCAAACGCTTTATCAGCTGCCTCTCCCAGTATTTCAGCTTTTAGGTAGTACAGCATCCGGACTCGCAAAAGGACCCTGTGAAAGGTGAACACATCAATGCAAATGTATCAGAGCCCATGAGCTGCCTATAACCTGCCACCCCCAAGTGGACACATGGAAATTCCGGGCGCTCCCAAGTTATTATGATGTGAAGTAATATATGAGAAAGCACTAGAAAAGCAAAACCCAAGGTATTGATGGCAGATGCTACTGTGATTATCCCCACTTCACATGGAAAAATGTATCTCACCAGCCCTGTAATCACCCTGTAAGCCCTGGAGGGCAGCAGAAACACTGTTTCTCCAGATCCACAAGAGTACACACCACCTCTATGGGGCCATAATGATCTCTAGGGCAGAGGTGCTTTCCAAGAGGCTGGTTACCAGTTTATTGATCTACTGAAGAGCAGGTCATGTTGAATGGTGCTGTTTTCCGTTGCATTTGCATGTGTTAAAAATGGATATTTACAAGTCTTTTTCATGGCAATACTCCCAGACAGTAATCATGCCTTCTCTCCTGAGGTGCTCAGTTCCCTGGATTCTGCTCAGAGCATACTCAAGCTCCAAGGGAGGGCATGAGCCAAACATGTCCGAGACAAGGAAGTAAGCGTTTGTTGGGCAACTACTGTGTGCCCTGCACCATGCTGGGTACTGTGAGGCACAGAGCAAAAGCAAGCCTGTTCTTGAGGAGCCCACAGCAGTCTAACAGTGAAATGAGACCAACCAAGAAAGAACTACAGCACGGAAGATGACCCTGGGAGTCGACGTATGCAAAACGGGGTGAAGGTAAGGGTAGGCACAGAGAAGCTGGCCCCATTCAGGGAGAGGCTTCATATTCATGGCTAAACTGCAAAGAAGTTTAGAAGAGTACTTGTAACTTGTACAATACCAGTCAAGACTAAAGGCTAGCTATTAAAAATAAAGGCCTACTTACACAGATAGGGACAGACCTCCATCTAAGTTATTTTAAAAAGAGAAAGAGAAACAGCGCAGAGCACGAATAGTATGTAAAATACACATTATTTTGGGGAGAATAAAAGGAGGATGTACATTCATCTAAGCTGGTCCATGCACAGAGTATCTCTGGAAGAACCTGGTTAGCAGTGGCTGCCTCTGGAGGGGGAAATGGGAATTGGAGGTGGGAGGAAAGGTTATTTTTGGCAATTTTTAAAAAACACATAAAGTGCCACTCTGGGCTCGAGTAGTAGGTGGCAACACACACACAATTTTTAGAATGGAAAGAACCCTTATTTTTCTGGTATGCCATTCCTTACCTCAGCTGTCAGTCAACTCAAATAATTTCAAGGTTTATTTTTTTTAAAGCTCAGATAATAAGAGCTCTAAGAATTTACAACAGTCGTTGATCGTTCTACCTTGCTGACAGTGCCTGCTGGCCTCCTCAGTAAGAACTTCAGTGAGGAGGTCTTAGATATGGGAATCCCAGCCTGCTTACATCTAGCCCAGTCAGAGGAAGGTTTTCCTGATGATGTAAGATAGAGTGGTCTCTACTTCTTTAAACTGAAATGTGTTGACACTTGGTAGCATCTATGGCATGAGAGAATAGAATTTTAAGTGAACAGTATTCACTTATTCTCCAAATGAGAAAGAAATCAATTCAGAGGACAGATGGGCAGCTCCTCCCCGAGTGAGAGGATAACCCCAGCTGGCATCTAAACTCAAAGGGAAGGAGGACTGGGGCACGTTTGTAACACCCTTACTTCAGCCAGACAAAACCCACCAATATTTCGGTGGCATTACTGCTCTTTCCTTCATCTCTTTCTTTAAAATAAAACACAACACCACATTTTGTTGATATGAAATACACTTCCAGGAAGTGCACCTTAGATAACATACAGGTTGATGAATTTCCAAACTGAACACACATGTGAATCCAGGACCCAGATTAGGAAGCAGAGCATGTCACCAGGACTCCCCTGACTTCTCATAGCCTGGATCTGAAACAGCTGTTATTTAACTTTTTAAAGTTCTTTTGCTGACAATTTCCTGTCCCTAAATACTATACCACTACTACTACTGAACAATGCTTTGAGTACTTATCACATGGCAGCATGTATTAGCTCACTTAATCCAAACAACAATGCTAAGAGATGGAAACTATTATTATCCTCATTTTCTAGATGAAAGAAAGAAGGCAGAAGGCACAAAGAGGTTAATAATTCACCTGCTCATAAATCCAGGCAGTCCTGACCCCAGACCCTGTCTCAACCTTTATCTGGTATGAGGGTGGCAATAAATTTGCTAACAGAGCCTACAATTCTAGAAGCTCCCAGTCCACTTTTGCTGAAAGAATTCTGCCTGTTCTCCAACGTACCTCAGGGCAAACCAGGACCCAAGATCAAAGGGTGGAAGTTTCAAGGAAGCAGACTTCAGATTCAATACATAGAAGGGTGATTAATTAGAATCTGGTAATTAAATGAGCCTTGCAGAGAAACGGTAAGCTCCCATCGCTAGGAAGGCTCGAGCACAAGCTGCAGACTCCCTGGCAGGGTCCTGCCCCCAGAACTCCCATGCTGAGTGCAAGAGCTGCAAGGTCCCTGCTGGCTCTTGCTGAGCCGGGACTAAAGAGGACAGTTGTCCCCTTTGGATTCAGAATAATAAACAATAGTCAGCATCTCTGAACTCAGATAAATGCTTTACTGCATTCTTTTCTCTTTTTTTTTAAGATTTTATTTTTTTAAACAGTAATCTACATCCAATGTGGGGCTCTAACTCACAACCCCGAGAACAAGAATCGCACACTCCACCGACTGGGCCAGCCAGGGGCCCCTATTGCATGTGTTCTTTGATTCCCAGCATCAGGCACACATTCAGGAAAAGTCTTGGGGATGGCGGTTAGAAATGTTAAGGAATTCCTCAAAGGTCCAAACTGGTTCTGTTCATCAGCTGTGACCATCTCTGCAGGTTATCAAGGGAAATTCTATGCCAACTTCTCCAGCTCAGCCTGTTTTCAGCGCCCCATACCCACATGTGCAGTAAGGAATGAAAGAGCCACACACTGCCGCTGTCACTTAGCAGGGTACAACCCGAGTCCTTCACCTTGCACCTCACTGTTCAGTGAATGTAAGGACTCTGATTCTGTCCCAGCTACAAGTACTGTTATTCTCCTAGCCGGTAAGACTCACAGTCATGAGTTAGCTGCTTTCTATATTCCTCATCACATATTACGGGTTATTCCCTAGTTGTGTCATAGTCGACCCTTTCTCCCCAATGCTACAGTTGGCACCTTTCTCTAGATCCTTATGATCCATACTTACATTACGACAGAACTCTCCTAGATGGCCACTTAGCTCTCGGTTTACCCAGTCCATCTCACTGTTGCCAGATAAAGTTTTCTCCCCAAACATCATTTTTTTACTACATGTCTCACTTATTAAAGAAGCATGGCTGCTTAATCTACAAGAGAATCCTCAGCCTGCAGTACAAGATCTCCTAGGAGTCCTCTTAGCTAGGCAGCCTCCTCTTTCTGTCTGTCCCCTACAGGGTGACTCTGAGTCAGTCCCATGGCACATGCTACCAGGTCCTCTCCCAGGCAGGTTCTACCATCAACAGCACGCGCCCTTTAATTCTCAGCTTGAGAACTACTGTCCCAAAGAGCCTGTCCTTCTGTGCACGGTTTTTATTACTGTTTTGGGCACGAGACCTATCTTCAAAGATTTGGAAAGATGAAGGGAAAAGGATCAGACTTCATCTGTAAATGGTGAAGAACACAACCTGACAACCACCGCAGGACCATTAGGTTGATGTCACAGGGAAGACACACTAATTTGTAAGTTGACAAATGCTTACTTCTCACTTAACTTAGAAGGTCGTACCCAGAGGTGCGGCAGCAGAGACCTTCTCACTGCCGAGCAGGAGTGCTGGGGAGACATGCCTGCAAGGCCTACGAAGCTGGGCTAGGTGGTTTCCAAGGGTCCTTTTCGTCCTGATAGATACTCCGTACGGTGATGCAAATATCCACGTGCAACTCGTCACTGTTTGGTGGCTGAGTGCCCTCTAACTCCCCAAACTAAACTTCACAAGAGCAGTTTCATTTTCCATCACTCTTTCCTTTGCCCTGCCATCCACCCTGCACGGTGTTGGCCCAGGGATATAAAGGGTAATATCTCAAATGCAAGTCTGTCAAATGCCTGGAGGCCATGAATGGCAACAGCAAATCAGAAGAAGAAGCAACCTGGCATGGGGGAGTGGGGCTGAGAGTAGTGGCCACTAAGGCCAGTCTTCTGCTCTTGCTAATGTGACCTCAGGGGCAGAAGGAGAGAAAGGGAAAGGAGAGGAAGCAGTAAAATCACAATGTCCTACCTGGATTTTGACAGTCAGGTCAGAAGTCCCCTCAGGGGTATAAGGGGCAATGGTAGAGAGTCCAGGTTCTGGGGGAGAGGAGATGTTGCCAAAGGAGGGAGACAGGCTTTATGTGAAGGGATCCCAACCAGTTTAGACCACATACCCTGCCTTTTCAGACCCTGCATGGTGGTACAGGAGCATCAGGTGGTACCCCACAGCCCCGAGGGGATCCCAGGAGCCTGAACGGTCTGAATGGAACTGCCGCGAAAGATGGGGAGGGGCACACTCACTTGTTGCAGTGCTGTTTGAGGTGTTTCTTATAGCCGTCATCATGCAAGACCACCTCGGGGTTGCAGGTGGCCAGCCAGTCTGCATTCTTCAACTCAGGGAGCAGCAGCTGGTTCTTCGTCTTCTTCCCCTTCCTTCCTCTGGGGACTGGAGCAGACAACCCTGAAACAGAAAGGAAGGCCCATGAGCCTAGGTAACTTTAAACATGGGGGCAGAACAGAGTTGGGCTTAGGGTTGCAAGGAGGCAGCCAGGCTGTGCATGGCGGCCCTACGTGACAGACCCCCCTCCTCGGCCCACCAAGTAGTGCTAGTGGTGAGGAGATCTGCCTGGGCTCCAGCTCAGTAAACTCCAGGAATGTTCAGTCAGGCGGTAAGAATTTACTGAGCACCCCATGCAGACTAAGAACATCACCTGCACCCCTCGGGAACTCACAACCCGGCCAGGGAAAAAGGGATGCTCGGTCCGAAACGTGAACGTGAGCAGTGGCCAAGCACAGGGAAGGAGAAGCACAGCACAAGAAAAGGCAGAGACAGGTAGAACTGGGGCACAACAGTGACATGCCAGAGAAAAACCAGAGCACATGGCGTGACCCTAGTTCCGTGCGGGAACCCTCGGGATGCTCTGGTCAGCACACAGGACCGGCATGCGGGCCCAACTGTACTCCCGCAAAATACTACAGACAGCACTGGATCATTCTGAGGGAGAACTGAAGGAAACCTCTTGCTCTCCCACAGCTAACATTCTCAGATAACATCTGAGGAAGAGAAGCCTCCCAAAGCACAGCAACCTGGGCAATGCAGAAGGACAGGAGCACACAGGAGCTGCCGCTTCTCAGGCCAGCCCTGCCGCCGCTCACCTGAGTGGTTCTGGAGGGTCTGGGCCTGCCCGTCTTTGGTAGGTGTGATCAGTTCCCAAATGAAGCTCTTGATCTTCTCGTCCCCCTTGTAATGCTTGACACAGTAGACCAGCAGGGCCCGGCAAATCATCTCCATGTCCTTCTCATTCAGATGCCACTTGAACCGCCCGTGGGTCAGGATGTCCTTCCACCGGCCCCAGCTGGGAGTGGAAACACAGAAGGGCGTTGGAGGGAGGAAGGGCCATGTGTGCCCTCAACACTGCAGGACAAACAGGTGCCAGGAGTGCTTCTCATTGTCTGCTGAGTCTACTAGTCACCCTGAGGGCTTTTCCCTGAAAGGCCTTCAAGGACCACATGCTGTATCACACCGACCACTTGAATGTTAACAAGGGAGGGACAAAACTATTTGGAGAGGGGAATAAATTTGGGATTAAGACAGTCCAGCTGCAGTATTCAAAAGCAATGGTGAGCTCCCAGAAACTAAACCTCGTACTTCAACTAGAACCAGAGCCCTGCACGAATCATGCCCTAACCGCAACATCTGCTGTGCTGACTCCATATATATCCTCGGTGGGGGGAAAGCAGGAAATCAGTACCAGGCAACAAATTAGTAACAGAGATTTGCTGTGACAAGCACATGAGAAAATCATGGCGCGTCTACAATATGGCAGCAGAGCGTACAACAACCGAGGGGGGGCCATGGGCGAAAAGCACGGTTCTCTCCTGCTCTAACGGGTCCTCCATCAGCCCGGAGCGCTAGAGGTGACTAGAGACACAAACTGGACAAATCTCAGGGGCTGGAAAACAGCAACACACAGTCCAGGCCAATACCCACCCAAAGATGAGCAGGTTCTTCTCTACCCGGAAACACTCGGCTCGGAGGTAGCGCCTGGTTTTGTCATTGAGGCGTCTGGACCTCGTGGGCCTTTCGTCTGAGTCGCTGTCTAGCTCCGAGAACTCCATGAGCTCATCCTCCTCAAAGGAGTTGTAGTGTTTGGTCTGCTTTCTCACTCGAGGCCGGTCGATCACTAAGCTCTCCTAGAAACAGAGAGGAACAGTTGGGGACAGGACCCTTCTTCGTTCTTCCCCCATCATGATGCATACACACACCCTGTCGCTGGTCCTGGGTCCCGAGGACACATCCGGCAGAGAACCACACCCCAGCCTCGTCCTCCAGCAGGTAAGGCTCTTCCCAGCACACCTGCCGTGTCCACGACAAGCAGAGGGGATTCTCTGAGACTCGCTGGAGTTGGAGTGTTCCCCAAGCCCCCGGCGCCAGCCGCCATCATCTGCTGTTTCTGTAGTCTTTCTAACAGTGCAGGCGGATGGCAGCAAGGCCCCCCAGCACCCAGATTGGCGGCTGCTCTTGCCAAAAAGGCAAGAGTGGGGCACCCCAGCTGTTCTGCCCAGCATGCAGAGGCAGCCTGCACTCTGGAGACAGGATGAGTCGGACAGTTCCACCTGCTCGGTGACTTTCTCAAGATGCATACATTTCTTGCCAATTCATTCTCTGCCTTCCATGGGCGCTAACTCCTAACCTTTTGTCTTTCACTGAAGACATAATCTCCAGCCCAGGATCTTCAACTCCTTCTGGCAGCTCCCCTACCAGAACCATCACCTCTTTTCCAGTCTCCACCATTCCTGCTCCTTACCCCTTCACCCCCACACCTCTTCCTAAAGCTTGGCTAAGCTCTGTGTAGCCCAGATACATTGGGGCATCACTCCTGCTTCAGTCACTTTGCTTTCCGCCTTCCATGCTCCAGCTGTTTCTAAACGTCTCTACGACAAGAGCTTTTTCCTCTCCGCCCTCACCCGCCATCCTGTGCACAGAGTAACTTCTGGATTGTCACCTTATAAAACAGGTTTTACTAAACAGGTTACTCAAGGGACTTCAGACTCTTCCTACTAAAGAAAACAGGTTGGACTGAGAAAGCTCTGGGGATAGGACAGAAGAGTTAAGGCTGGGTGTGAGTTACTGCATCAGCTAGATAGGAGCAGGGACTGTCTCCTGAGCTTGTGGGTTCACGAGAGTTCAACATTCACCCAAGAAGACCAATAGAAAGTGATGTGTGGGCACTCTGGAGTGAGGTGACAGGGCCAGAGATGGAGGGAAGGGAGATGAACATTTCAGGGGTGCCTCCCAACAGGCGAGGCAGGTGTATTCACAAACCTTATCTCCCAACTCTGCAAAGGGGCATCACCACCTCTTTTTGTCACATGTCTTGCTCACTTGTCTCAGTGGGGTCAACTGCCTTGCCCAGAAGAGGCATGCAGTCAGGGGCAGACTGACATCGGACTCCGGTTTCATTCCACAGCTATTCTCTTTCTCATGTTCAGAAGTTAGAAAATTTGAGGTACAGAGAGAATGGAGGAGAGACCAACAAACCCCTTCATCCTGCTTAGCCTCCCCTGGAGTATCTGTCAGAGGTAAAGTTTCTTTCACAGGAAGTGTTGAGGCAGAGGTAAAATAGTCCCTTGCCAAGATGGGATGCTGGCCTGGGTCTGAGGGCTGAACTTGACCTGTGTGGCCAGTTCCAGTTCTAATTGCCTTTGTCGCATTTCCCAGGTGCCCAACAGACTGTAGGTCCCAAGAAGTCATTTTAAAATTATTAACAGTGAGAGGCGCCTGGGTGGCTCAGTCGGTTGAGTGTCCAACTTCAGCTCAGGTCATGATCTCGCAGTTTGTGAGTTTGAGCCCCACATTGGGCTCTGGGCTGACAGCTCAGAGCCTGGAGCCTGCTTCAGATTCTGTGTCTCTCCCTCTCTCTGCCCCTCCCATGCTCATGCTGTTTCTCTGTCTCTCAATAACAAATAAACCTTAAAAAAAAAATTGTAACAGTGAACATTTATCAAGCTCTATGTGTCAAGCATGCTTTAAGTGTGTTACATATAGGATCTCACTTAAGAACTAAGGCTCAGGAGTGAATAATGACTTGAGCCATGTGGGAATTTATGGTCCTACAAGCCACAGCAAAATGTACAATGGAAGAGAACATTCTCAGTACTGTACCTTTTCATTCTTTGCTTCGGTGTCCAATTCAGCTATTTTAGCCCATTTCTGCCAAAAGTTTGGGTCATCTAAGGAAATATCTGTCCTGTTTCCTGAAGCCACAAAGCTAGCCTGTGAAGATAACAGAGGTCAATAAACTGCTCTTGAACACAGTACAAGCTGATAATACCACCTGCATTATTTCAAATTTACCAGAATCCCAAGTATGTTCTCCAATTGCATTTGAAGCCAAAACCCCTAAAAGAGCCTCCCAAATGAATGTGAAAATCTCAAGGCTGTTCTTTTTTTATTTTAAAGATTGGGTAAGGATATTACAATTTCCACCTCCAGGATCATTTTTTGGAACTTAAACTTGGAAGCAGGAAGAATGCCCTGGAACACAATGGCAATGTGTTACTTGGTGTCTAGCTCCCTGCAAAAGGGTTGCTTTGTGAGGCTTCCCTAGATGCAATTTTTCTTTCAGTTCACCACTTTCCAAATGTCTGCTTTGGGAAACGCACTGGGGTTGGGCAGTATGAGGTATACTGAGATGACCAGGCACTTATAAAGCACAAAATGTCCTACTGAGGAAGTCCTACATAAGCCACCAAACAGGAGACTCAAACAGGCCACAAAGCTCCCAGAGCCCACGGCCAGAGACACCTGAAAGTGATTTGGTAAGTGGCCTCATCAGTCAAATTTGAAATCCAGTGAGGTGAAGAGCAGGGGAAAGAGTCACCTAGAGTAGCAGCTGGGAATCTAGACTAACATCTTTTCTCATGGAACGAGCAAAAACCCTTGCTTCAGTTTGAGAAATGGAGGGTTCAGCGGAATTTCAGTGCGTGGACAGTGATCACGGGGTGCTCTACAAGGAAATCCAGATGACCATTCAAAGGTTTTGGAGCAGTCTTTGCAAACAGTGAACGGTGCAAACTGTAAACCGAAGTGTCTGTCCTGTCTGCTGGAGATCAGCTCCCACTGGTCAGGAGTGGGGTTTTCTTTCTATAGCTTCTGACTCATTACTCAGAAACCCTCTAAAGAGTCTGTATTTTCTGTCTCACACAAAACCCACGTGTAGACAGATAATCTCAACAGTTTGCATATTGAAAAAACAAAGCCTGGCTGGTGAAGGTCAAAGAACAGTGTTTTCTTTTTGCTCCCATTCCGACACGGACTCTGGAGAAAGGTGCCATACCTTGGCAAAAGTAGATCCTTTCCCTTCAGACTGGATGGTGATGGTGTGGGTTCTCCTCTGCAGAATCTGGTCTATGTCTTCTTCACAGAATTTGGAGCCTTCATCCTCCTCGTCCATCAGGGCTCCATAAGCCCCTTTCCGGAGCAAGTCCTCTACTTCCATTTTTGAGAGCTGTTGTACCTGGACAGGTCACCAAAGGCTACTCACAATGTGGAAAATGCACAGGAGAAAAACAGCCTAAATCCTGGCCTTCATGATCCACTTCCTCCACTAACTGCACATGTCGGAAGACTAAAGATACGGGCCACAAGTTTTAGAAAATTAGAGCCCAGATAAAGATACTCAAGAAAACTATGGGGAGGGCAGACAGATAATCCTCTATAGGGAGCTCTGGAATCAAAGCCAGCACATGACCCAATGGCCCTAACATTCCTCAGGACATTGATTATTATCACATGTCACAAGCTGTTGAAATTATGCACCACTGAAGAAGGTATGTTTAATGCTTTAGTTTGAGTCTGTATCTTTAAAAACCTCCAGATGTACTAAACAAGCTACAGAATGATGATTTATTCATTATTAAATAAATACATGAGTATTGGAAATGATGTCATTTCTCAACTAAAGAAAGGGTCCTGTGCCAAGTGTGATCTTCTCAATTGCTTGTTGAAAACAGGAAATGGGAGTTCAAAACACCCTTTCCTGGTTCTAATTAAGAATCTGGTTCTCTCTCTACCAATCACAAGAGGGAGTTCCAGGACTCCCAGCACTGGTGAGCTGAAGTATTAAACTTAGCAACACATGCATAGCTAAGAGGATACAGAACATCCGGACTGAAGACAACTCATTGGAAGGTTTTAATTCTCAACCTTTGATGCCCTGAGTCCAGAGATTAAGGAGATACTCTGTTTTGTTGGCCTATAACTTAATACAATTTAAGAATCTTAGCTGCATTTTTTATCCCTGTGTAGGGGGGAAAAGATTTTATTAACTGCCATATTGCAAGCTGCTAACTTACTCATTTTTTTTTTTCACTGACCATCATGCATTGAATATCTTTAATATGCCAAGTACTGTTAGGGGCCATGGGTGATACAGATAAAATAGGTTTCATTATACCCTCAGGAAGCTCAAAGTCTGGAGTATGAGATAAGACATGGTGACAATAGATATTCAGAGTGTTAAACGTTAAGATCTACGGACTTCTAATGGGCACTGTTAAAAATTCTGCTTACCGAAACGTTACTGCATGCTGGGCAATCCTACCACACCACTGCGCCTACAGATTTCCTTTATCCATCTGTAAAAGCAGAGACCTGACCCTGAATTATCCTCTGCTGTGAGGAATGACTCAACAAAGATGTGCAACCGGATTTAATTTAGTGAAAGTGAATCTTAAAACAGCTGTAAGAAGGGAGACCCCAGAGGGGCCCGGGCTGTGTGGCGAGTGTCCTGGGGGGCTCTGAGCAGGTCCCGTCATACTCACCCCATTGGTGCTGCCCTTTCGGTTTATGTCCTGAAGAACAGCCTTGTCCAGGCCCAGCTTTAGGCTGGCTTTGTCAAACATTTCCCGCTCATAGGAGTTCCGAGTAATGAGACGATACACCTTCACGGCTTTGCTCTGGCCTATCCGGTGACATCGGGCCTGAGCCTGGGAAGGAAGGAAGGTCATACACATCCCGTCACCAGATATAATGGCAACAGCCCAAGGAACAGGGAAATGCTTAAATGCCATGTGGCGTGAGTGGCCAGCTCTCACAGTTATGAGTCACGGGACCAATTTTGGAAGAAAATTCACCCAGATGTCAGCTACCCCTCCAAACTCACTCATTTCTTCACGCATTATTTATTGAGTGACTACCACATGCTGGGATAAAGTGATGAGAAGGACATGACTTCCTACACTCCCCAGCTTGCGGGCTGAGTGCAGCTACTCATTCCCAGGATGCTGTCCTGCTTTCTGGGCAAATGCCTCAGAGCTGGCAACACCAGTTTTTTAACTTTTTCATCTTACTAGAAAGAAATTTTCACACAAAGACCAAAGTAGAGAAAAAGCAGAATGACCTCTTATGGATGATCCATTTTTTTTTTTTCAATCTCTACTATGTTCCCACCCTCCAAGACTATTATGAAGCAAATCCTAGGCATCCTATGGTTTCATACTTATGTATTTCAAAAAAAAATTTTTTTACATTTATTTATTTTTGAGAGACAGAGAGAGAGACAGAATGCGAGCAGGGGAGGGGCAGAGCGAGAGAGGGAGACACAGAATCCGAAGCAGGCTCCAGGCTCTAAGCAAGCTGTCAGCAAAGAGCCCGATGCAGGGCTCAAACCCACAAACCATGAGATCATGACTTAAGCCACAGTTGGACGCTTAACTGACTGAGCCACCCAGGCGCTCCCATACTTACGTATTTCAATATATAATTCTTTTTTTTAATCAGTGCTGATTTTTTTAAAGTTTATTTTGTTTTTAGTATTTAAGTCTATTTATTATTTATCTATTTATTTATTTATTAAAAAAAAATTTTTTTTTTTAACATTTATTTATTTTTGAGACAGAGAGAGACAGAGCATGAACGGGGGGGAGGGCCAGAGAGAGAGGGAGACACAGAATCTGAAGCAGGCTCCAGGCTCTGAGCTGTCAGCACAGAGCCCGATGCGGGGCTCGAATTCACGGACCGTGAGATCGTGACCTGAGCGAAGTCGGACGCTCAACCGACTGAGCCACCCAGGCGCCCCTATCTATTTATTTATTTAAAGTTTGGGGCGCCTGGGTGGCGCAGTCGGTTAAGCGTCCGACTTCAGCCAGGTCACGATCTCGCAGTCCGTGAGTTCGAGCCCCGCGTCGGGCTCTGGGCTGACGGCTCAGAGCCTGGAGCCTGTTTCCGATTCTGTGTCTCCCTCTCTCTCTGCCCCTCCCCCATTCATGCTCTGTCTCTCTCTGTCCCAAAAATAAATAAACGTTGAAAAAAAAAGAAAAAAAAAAGTTTATTTATTATTTTGAGAGATAGATAGAGAGATGGATAGAGATAGAGAGATGGATAGAGAGCGAGCAGGGGAGGGGCAGAGAGAGAGGGGGAAAGAGAGAGAATCCCAAGCAGGCTCCACACTGTCAGTGCAGAGCCTGACGTGGGGCTTGAGCTCACAAACCGCGAGATCACGACCTGTGTGGAAATGAAGAGTCGGACGCTTAACTGACTGAACCACTCAGACGCCCCTCAATATATAATTCTAAAGATAAGGACTCTTGTAAAATAATGCTGTTGCCACACCTCAAAACATGAACATTGGTACTAACAATCTCATCAACGTCCCAATTTCCCTGCTTATCTCATGTGTATTAATAAGTACGCTTATTTGGATCAGGATGCAAATAGGGCCCATACGTTGTACCGGACTGATAGAGCTCAAGTCTCTCTCATTCTGTAGATATCCCTTGCCTTTGACCTCTCCTTTTTCAAATGCAGGTTTTTTTGTTGGAGAGACCAGGTGTCTGTCCTCTAGCTTCTCAGGGCTCACATGTTGCCACCTGTATTCTGGCTGTGGTGTTAAACAAGTTCCTCTGGTCCCTGCATCTCCTCTAAGTAGGCCATTGTTTCTAGACCTATTCAGTGGACAAAAACAGAAGTGTTTGGGTGTGTATAGTGTATACAATTATGTGCATATACAAGACAAAATATGTCATGAGATCAACTTAATTCAAATTTATAACTATGGGACTTTAACTTCACCAACCACACATCTGTATCTCTTTTTTAACCATGTCAAAAAGCTCAATTCTCAACCACACGAATATCATTATTCATTTGATTTATCCCACAATGTATATAAGAGTCTCAGAAAAACTGTACCATCAGGAACTCCCCAAAACATAATTACTGAGAACAATGCAAGATCTTTGTTTTCCTCCTCTCAGGGCTATATCCCACTAAGTATGCATGCTCCACTTACAATGTTTTAAATACTACCAGCAGGTAGGTTTCTTTTTCTTTCCCAGTGGTAGGGTCAGCAATTCTGAAACTACTTTCTGTGTAATATAGGATTGAGGAAAGGGGTAAATATAACAGGGGTCAAGGCTTTCATTGTTGAAGAAGGACGTTACAAATATGGAAAGAAAAAAAAGTAGAATAGTCGTATGGTGGTGTTTCTATGGAAATAGGTACAGACATGTGTGTGTTTACACGTTATTACACATGTGTATATATACACGTACATATGAATGTATGTTATGTACCTCTGTATTTATATTCTCTGTGTGTATGTACTCTAGTTATATCCACTGAATGGGCCTAGAAGCAATGGCATCACAGCAGCAAAGACCATAACTCCCAGATCTTGGTTTCTAAATATATTCTCCATCAAGACAAAACCAAAGCATGTAAGAGAAATAATTAATTCCAGGACTGGGGGCAGAAAAAACACCAGATGAGTCCCAAACATATTACTATGCCAGAAAATAACGAAGTACTCAAAGAATGATGGAGACACACCAAAATACCACTTCCAACTTGAAGAGGTTTACCACTGGCTAGGCCCAGAACGGTCTGAATATCAAAATAAATATAGTAGTGAAATATAACCCACCAGATAATAATAATAATAAAAGAATCAATGAGTACATAATGACATAACTAAATGGGAGAAAAAGGAAAACTCTATTATAGTAGAATAACTAACAGACATAGAGTAACAAAGTTTAAAAAATCACCACTTTGCAACCAGTCAGCGCTGACTGATACGGGCAAAAATAATCAACGGATACTAAAACCAGTGGATTAAACTTTGATGAGGAGCAGGAAATTTATATAGTCTCAAAGTATCTTTCCAAAATTGCTTATTAATTTCAAAGGGGAAAATGCCCACTTTTTAGTGTAGACATCTGGTAGATACCACTTAACTAAGACATCCAAGTACATATTATCAGACAAACAGACATCACGTTCCTCCTGATGTGATATATTGAGAAGGACACATCATTTTGGTGTTATTAGTAAGACTAAATCCTACCCTGAGGAAATACAAACACAAACTGAGGGATAATCTATAAAACAACTGGCCTGTATTCCTTAGAAATAACAAGGTCGTATTGTTCCGTATTCCCGGAAAAGGGAACTCTTTCGGATTCAAGAAGGCTAAAGAGATATGGCCAATAAGGTGACAGGTGCTCCTTTACTGGATGGATCTCAGAGTAGGGGGGAAACAGTGGCTATAATGGATGCTGAAATAAATAATAAATTTGAATATGGACTCTGGATTGAAGACAGTTTTTATATTTCCCAATCTTGAGAACTAAGCTGTGGTTATATAAGAGGATATCCCTGCACTTAAGAAATACATACCAAAGTACTGTGGGGGCAACTCACTCTCAAATGATTCAGACAAACAATGGCGTGTGTGTATATGTGTTTAAGTCCATGTATGTACTCAGAGAGGTCGAGGAGCTAGAAGGCAAAGTGATAGGGTAAATGGGGAAAATGTAAAGGGTTGGTGAATCTGGATAAAGAGTATACTGGAATTATAAACAAATTATATCAAAGTGAAAATGTCAAAAATATTAAATACAAACATTTGAAATGTCTCTCTTGGGGTTATGCTGTCCACTTGATAAATAGCTAGATTTCAACTGTTTCATTTTGCTTCTAAATTTTGGGGATTGATTTTTCCCCCCACATTAATTTAACCATAATGAAGGGGGTGGGAAAGAAGAAAACCAAACCAAGTAACTTTGGAAAATGGTATTTTGATTATATACTGTAGGACTAATGACAACCCTCACCCCCCCCCACACTATAGCCCAATATTATATATTGGTAAATTTATTTATGTTACATAGAATATGATCAGTAATTCTGCTACTTTATGTACAGACTGGGACTGAACAAATGAGTAAAAAAATATACTGTGCTATCATGAGACTGAAATTTCTCAAAGCCAGAGAAAGGATTTGCAAGTGAAGAGGAGAGCAAGGATGGAGTGAATCAGCAGCAACTCACGAAGGGTGAAGAGAGATGGGCAAGTACAGCCATGTGGTGTGAGTGCTTCTGTCAGTACACATACACTTATTTCCTAGCTCTGTCTGCTCACAGAATCTAGAAGCGCTAACACTCTAGCAGCAATGGGCACTCCTAGTAGCTAGATCTTGGTTGTTAAATGCCATTCTTGAATAAAAGGAAGCAGGGATCCTTGGAGAAACTGTCAATCCCATGGCTGTGGCAGGAAAATGCAACATGAACCTGAACATCATGCGGTGCCAGAAAGGAAGTGCTCAAAACCTGACAGGTGCACATCAAAAGGACACAGGAGCCAACCTAAAGGACCTCCTAATGACCAAGTCTGAACAATAAAATAAATAATAAGAGTAATAGATTATAACCCATAAAATGAGTTCATACGGATATAAATAAATAAATGGGGAGAAGGGACAGCTGTTCTTTATAGAATTCCAATTAATAAGTGTATAAGAAATGACTGAAAGAGAAAATTGCCATTAGCCAAACCCCATGGTAATAATTACTGAAGGCAAGAACCATTGATGGATACTAAAATTAATAGGTGAAAGTAATGGTGAGAATCAGGATATGTATGGTCTCAAAATATCTCTTCCCAAGATACTGATTAAATTTAAAAGTAAAGACAGTTATTTTACAGTGAAGAAACCTGGCAGATACCACCTCAACCAAGTAATCAAGGTTATCATCGCAAGCAATAAGATGTATTAACATCATGTACCCCCTGAAATGATGCACGGAGGAGGACGTAACATCACTTCTATGATATTCTTGCCAAAAATATATAACCTCAAATCTAATCATGAGAAAACACCAGGCGGACACAAACTGAGAGACAGTTTGTCAGGACCCTTCAAAATTGTCAAGGTCATGAACGATAAGGAAAAGACAGGTGCTGCCACAGACTGAAGGAAGCTAAGGAGTCAGGATTTCTAAAGGAAATATGAGAATGTGCATTAGATCCTGGACAAGAAAAAGAACATTGGGAGGAAACTGAAGGAACATGAATAAGGTCCATAGATTTCTGTGTCAATGTTAATGCCCTTGTGTCAATAATTAGACTATGGCTTGCATAAAATGCTAACACTAAGGGAGGCTGGGAGAAGGGTCCTAGAACCCTGTACTATTCTGCAACTTTTTTAAAGTTTAAAATGATTCCAGAATAGTTTTTAAAAATTTAATTTTGTTTTATGGTGTTATAAAATACTGAAGGTGGTTCCAAAGGCAAATATACAAAAAGGCATGTTTGGAAAAAGTAGCTTCTTTTCCTGTCTCTTCCATCTTATCCTGTCCCCTTACTCCCCCTACAGCTAAACCATTTAATAATAAAGTTTTTTGTTTTATCTTTCAGCTGGGAGGCCAGGGAGGAAGACACACACACACACACACACACACACACACACACACACATACACATACACACAGCTTTTTTAGATAATAGCTAGCATAGCATACATACTTTTTTCCACCTTATCTTATTTTTTTTTTTCCACACACCATATACTCCAGAGATGACCCCCTAGCAATATATGGAGATAATCATTCTTCTATCAAAGTTTTATCCACTACGGTTTAGTCAGTCAGTCTTCTATTGGTGAACAACTAAGTTGTTGAGCCTTTGGCTATTATAATTAGTTGCCACATCTCCTTTCAGTATCTTTAGTGGCAGTAAATCTATGAGAAGATTTGATGGATAGTTGGTAAACAAAGGAAGTGATCAAGGTAACTAATATGGTTTATGGAACCTATAAAGCACTAATAATAGGTGGCTACAAGTAGTGACACTGATTTTCTTTCTCTGGCTCATCTGACATCGTAGGCAAATTACAAGAAAGAGTTTAAAAAATGTTCTGAGCAAAGGTCCAATACAGGATCAGTGCAGACGCTGCTAATTACCTTCTTGTTATCCACATGCCCCTTCTTCCTTGCTCCCAGAACCCTGATGCTTGTAGAGGGCAGCAGTGTGTTCACCTGAAACCATCTGCAGCCTCCCAGGGATGATGAAGTAATACAGCCTGGACAACGAGGTGCAGCAGAAGTCTATCGGGGACATCTGGAAAAGTCCTGCCCTCCTGACAGAAGCACCACACCTTCCTTACTGATCTTTCCTGTCTGGTCTGAAGTATCCATCTTGGAACAAAGAGGCTGTAACTCACACTCCCTGAGGATGGTGGAGGAGGAAAACAGAAGGAATCTGGGACTTGGATGACACTGTGAAGCCACCTTACCCCGGACTGCCATCTCCAGACTTCTCATTAACTAAGAAAAACAAACCTGTTCTGGGGAGTGGGGGGGAGTCACTGTCACAAGCAGCTAAATGACACCAGGAGGTAACATGTGCTCTCCCGAAATGCCTTACCTGAAAGATAACAAGGGTGACTCCTATCACATTTAAGAGACTCGTCATTTTACAGCTAAATCTCATGGACAGGCCTTACTTATTCCCCTGATCAGAACTCACACACAAAACACTGTGGTAAAGAGAGAAACGCTTGCAACAAGGGCAGCAACTGAAACGAAGTCCAAACAAGATCCTCAGCAAAGCTGAGTAAATGCAGAACTTCTAGAGCAGGCCACAGGGGCGGGAGGCAGTGGTGCGACCCACCCTCACAGGAAAATCAGAGCTCTCACGCTCTCCCAAGGCATGACACGCAAGCTCAGAGTCTGTTCTTCACTGATTAATACATTTGAGTCGAACACAGCCAGGCCTACAAGAAACAACTAGTGATGTTCAGAAAATGAAAAACAACCAACAAGGCACAGATCCCAGGGACTGCAATGGCAAGAAGGGGGAGCCGCTTAGTTGAACAAACAGTGACAGATTTCAAATTGATACCAGCCCCTGACTCACTATTGTCAGTTTCAGGTCCAGAACTTGGCAAACCTTGTCCTACATTTTTACAACCACACAAAAATTAAATAGCTGGTACAAAGATCCAAGCACAATGCTGACTCCTCTCTTGACCATAACAACTTTTTCAAATCATTTGCTACATTTTAAAAGTACATTTTCTTTAATACTTTAAAATGCTACTTGGTCCTTAATGAAAATCCACATTTCAGAGAAGTTAAACACAATTGCCTATAGTCCCACCTGAACCTAACCACGTCTAGCACAGTGGTATAGCTTCCTAGCCCACCTTTTCTGCCCAAGTATTTTATTTCGGGTCCAGCAATTTTACATTTCTTCTGGCACTCTACAAGTGCATATCCGCAGGCCAACTACTTGTGCAGAAGAGGACTCAGGGGCTCTCCCTGCAGTAGGAATCAGAATGCATTAGATGATGCCCTCCCCTAATTATCTCCTTTGGAAGCCTGCTTTGGAATTGGAAGTTTCCGGATCCAGATTTATTCCTTGGGGAAAGGTATTATCCCCTCTTAAAATGTAAACATTTTGGGGGAATAGCACAGATACCTGCTCACTCCATTTCTACTATGTGACTCAATTTATCACCCAAACCAAAGTCCTGGGCACTGTAGTCTCCCCAGGGCCTGGCCTGCTGTCTAGGGCTCAATAAATGTGCCAATAAGTCAGTCAAGAGCTGGCTGACTACTGGAAGCAGAGAGGAGTTAGTAGCATAACAAAAGGGTGCTTTGTGGCAGCCAAAAAAGAAGTGGGGAGTGAAAAGGAGAGGCCACCGGAAGGAGAGATAGGAGTGTACTCAAAAACCTGACTCACTTTATTTGGGGTTGATGCTGTAGTCAGTGCCCATTCCATCTGCCTCAGGGGTGCCACCTATGCTCATTCTCACCTTTTTTTGTTCCCTTGGTCTGTAACATTCTTCTGATCTCATATTTGAGATCCTGCCTTGCAGTCAGGTCTCTGCTCGGATGTCACCCTCTTAAAGAAGCGTTCCTAGATCATTCTCTAAGTCAGGACACCAACCTCCACCATTCTTTTATTTTTTATTTTTTTAACTGTAGAGAGCCTGAGAGAGAGTGAGAGCAGGAGAGAGGGGCAGAGCCAGGGAGAGAAGAGAATCCACGCTCAGCATGGAGCCTGATGTGGGGCTTGATCCCTCGGCCCTGGGATCGTGACCTGAGCCAACATCAAGAGGCGGATGCTCAACTGACTCAGCCACCCAGGTACCCTGCAACCCCTGCCATCCTCTTAGTCTGTTTTACTTCTTTGTAACAAGTATGCGATCCATTACTACCTCATTTATTTTTCCTTGTCACCCCATGAAAATGGAAGTTCCATGAGAGCACTAACCATTGGTCTTGCTCACTGCTGTCTCTAGTCCTTTGAACAATACCTGGCAGGTCCCAGTGCTCAGCAAATACCGAACGAATGGATTACACAATGGAACATTCACAAATTCCGAACTTTCTTCCAGCAAAGAAAAGTAAAGCCAGTGGAATCTAGCTCTCTGAGGTCAGGGCTGGATTCCCTCTCCCTTCCCAGATCCTGTGGACAGACAGATGCTGCATTCCCCTGTGGCAGTGCCCTCTGCCAGTGGCCCTGTTCCCATGCTTTCTGAATCCTCCTTTTAGGGACCTTATCAACAGGACAGACAAGGAACCTTATGGACCCACCACAGTTACCCAGTCCAACCCACAGGAACTCTGGCCTTAAAGAGCAGGAAGCTCCCAGAGGAGAAGGAGTGCCATAGAGCAATGAGAAAGCAAGGTGCTCATGGTCTCGGTGAGGGATGCGTGGTACCCTGGTACCCTGCTACTCCCATAGGCCTGTCTCTGACCTCTGAGCTGGTAGCACTGCTGGCTTCCTGCAGGGGAGACAAGAAACCTGCTTTTCACTGCTCTTCGTCATCCTCAAGCTACTGTCAACACCCTTTGCCATTTCTTAATTTGGGTGCTCCAGGAAACCTGACGCACCAGGACTGGGTCACAGCTGTGCCTCCCAAACAAAGGTGACATAGAGTGAATCTACGCTCCTGATTTTCTTATACACATGGACACTAACATAGACATATTCAAGGTGAGAGAGAACACGTAGCATTTACCTGAGACCTCCAGGTAAGGTCTGCTTATTAAAGGGACCTCAAGTTGATTCACCTCGGAGACTGCTGCAGTCCTTTGGTGGTCACTTTATTCTCTCATTATCCCTGAGCAGTGCCTGGTTCCTATCCTAGATCCTAATGAACTTCACTTGTCTGGAAGGTTTGGGAGGGAAGTGCTCCCAGAGTAGATACTATAGGAAGAGTCCTAGTTCCCTCTCCTCGTACTTCCACAGGGAATGTCTGCTCCCAGGCAGGAACATGACAGTCTGTCTCTCTACCCTCCTTGTCCTCTCCCTATCCTGAATGGAGGAGACCTGACTGATCAGTGAAACGTAAGATCCGGTCCGAGCTCCTGTGGACTCACCCCTTCCCCTCGTCTTTTCTGTCACTGGCGGTCCTGAGTGGGCAGACTCTGCTCTGCAGATGACTGCCAGTGGTTCTCTGTGGTGAGGGTGTACGAGCGCAGGAGTCTGAGGGAGCCCCATTCCGGCTACAGGTCAAGCTGTATCATCTAATCCACCTTCACAGTCTATTAAGCTCATCTTTTGATCCTCCACTGTATTACTGTGTCTATTTCTTCATTGGTTCAGATTTAGGCATGGAAGACAGATAGAACTTACTGGACTCATCAGGTTCTAACAAGACCAAAGGAAATAGCATGTGACACTTGATGTCATTTGTTTTATGAAGACCTAGATTTAAAAAAAAAAAAAAAATCTCTAGCAATTCCTAAGCCTAATTCTATCCCCATAGCACAGAAAACCCCAGCAACATGGTCAAAAGAGAAGGCTGAACGAATGAATGTTTGAGAATAATGAAGCCTGCACCAGAAATGGTAACACTGCTCTCTGACTTTCAGCTGACTTCTCAGAGAAAGAAACTATGTTCTCTAGCTGTGGAAGCTGGTTGTCTGCAGACCCTTCTCAGGACCTCGGGCCTACTTAGCTGAGCCCAGCCTCCCCTACTCAGGTTGGCTTCACTTCCAGCGCTCTGAGAGGGTCTGCCTTGGATCAGTCAAGAAACAGCGTCCCAACATTGGCACTGCTTCTCCATGCTGGCTTGCCTGGGGATAACCACGGACTGCACCAAATCTTTCCAGGCTGTTTGAGTCCAGAGTGAACACTCACACTTTCTATCATCTGAACTTGGACCTCTGGAGCTATGCTGAAATCCCACTAGGGTAGGGCGTGAGACCCTATTCATAATGAGATTCTCCCATCTGTGGCCCTGACATTGATACCAGGCAGAATACATCTCAGTCTACACACAGATAGGTGTTCTATGCCAAGGCCATCTCCCAAGAGAAATACAATCATCATCTATCAGATCAGGAATTGTAGTTCTTCAATAACCATAAAGAATTACAGATGACTGAAAGCTTTCATGCATTTAACCAAAAATATTAGATTATATACACATGTGTGAATGATTGTGTGTAAGTTACCATGACGTAACTAGCAAGGATAGTACTGGGGAGCAGTCCGGTTAAGTTTTTTTTACTGTTAGGGTTAGGAACACAGCTCACTGATGTTCACAGCTGCGTTCACCTGTAGTTCTGGGATGGTCTCAGGGTCCCAGTGTCCAGACTCTCTCCCTGACATCGTACTTATGGCCTGTGCTATGAGGGCACATGGCAGGGAGAGGGTGGAAGGTGAGCATGCACCGTTCTGTGGGCAGCCTCCAGGCCCCATGCTCCTTCCCACGCCAAGCAAGCACACCACCTCCATCTCTGCAGGTGACTCAGAACTAGACCTTCCTTTCTCTGTCCCATCTTCCTCACAGCCCCCCAACCCCACTCCCCACTAACACGGATCCCACCTCCCTGCCCTAACATTACTCTTCCCAATCTTTTAATTTCTACCCCAGTCTGGCTGACATTTCAAAAATAAAGGACTGGTCCCTCTAAGTTACAAAACTTTTACATGAAAATAACAATGACAACAATAGAGCAGAGAGCAGTAGATGTAGAAGGCACAGTGGCCAGTCTGGAGCCCACGGGTCGAGGACTTCTAACTAACTGGGACCTGCAGCTCCCACTGTCACTGAGGCCCTCACTTGTTTACCTTCTGCCACATTCCTGGCTCTTGTCCCCTCCCTGCATAGCCTGCAGTGCTGGTGGTCTTTGTTCCTTCACTGAGGCGGAGCGTTAGAGGAAGTTCAGAGACTGACTCCACTGGAAGTCTCACACAGACCAATTTCCATGTGACTTCGCTGCTATTCCTTTGTTCATCTCTTGCCAGTTCCCCAGCAGTGGACATTAAAAACAGGTTTTCCAAAGCTTCTCCCTTTTTACCAGACCCTAATTCTGGACAGCCCCACGTACCCCCTCTGGCTGCTACACATACAAATCAATCACCTCAAATGACTTCACCTTCTCTACCAGGCTTGACCATTCTCGTTTCTGCCCTTTCCTATCTCTTGGCATTGGCACCTATTTGCAACTGGTAATGTCTAGGATTTCACCTAGATCAAGCATGGTGATCCCCAAATCTCTGCCTTGACCATGACTTGCCTCCAAATGCCAGCCTTATGTTTCCAATTTCCCTCCTGGAAATTCCTCCAGGCATATCCAGCTACCATGGCCTCAAATTGGCCAGGTACCAAGCCTCATAGTCAGATGAGCACTGCAAAGGAGCACAGAACTGGACTTAGGAGATCACCTGTATCGGGGTCAGCAAACTTCTATAATAGTGAATATTTGAGATGTTGTGGGCTATGGTCTCCATTCTGATACTCTGTCACTGTAACATGACAGCACCAGAGATCATATGTATATGGATGGGTGTGGCTGTATTCCAGTAAAACTACTTAAAACTGGTTAGCCAATGGGCAACAGTTCTGCACCACCTAATCTATATCACTACCTAATTAAGTTCTTGCTAGTTACCTAATCAAATACTAACTTTTGTTTATTTTTATGTTAGTGCTGAGTATAGCATTCCTTTAAAAATTGGTTATTCGTTATATCTAGTAACTCACCTTTGACCCAAATATCTCTTCACCAGTAGAAAGGCCTGATGGGGAACTAGTCATGTCCACTGATTTTCTTTGAAGTTGGATGTTGAAACAGTGCCACACAATTTGGTTTACAAATGAGTTTCCCCCCCTGGGTTTCAGCCAATTGTCACCAATTTAATAATTTAAAGTGCCATCTAGTAGACTGCTTTCTTCAAACAAAATTTTATTTGGAAACTCATTAAATGAAAAAGGCAAAGCCAAATGACTGTGAAGTGGTGGGTAAAATGCCCCCAGCTGAGCTCCTTTCCCAGCGTGTGTTCCCTTGCAGCATCCCCTAAGGCACCTCTTCTGTTTTGTGGCACAGCAGCCTCCAACCCTCTTTTATCAATCACCTGTATCATGAAAAAGGTTCTGAGCCACCCACCACCCTCCCCACTCACCATATTGGCATTAGCAAATATCCCAGCATTCAATATATACTTAGGGCAGAGTTGATCATTAATGAAAATGGAGGTAAATCTAGAAATGGTATTCTTGACAAGTTAGAATCTTTTTAGCAGACATACTGTCCTATCTGGCCAGAATGCTACTGTTTTTACTTTGAAGCAGGGTGGATAAAGAACTCTGATCCAGAGAACTGTTAGCTCTTTTTCTTGTTTATGCTTTTTTAAAAAAAACTGTATTAACTCCAATCTTTACAAGAATCTTTTAAAGCCACCAATTATCTAGTCTGGTTAAAACTAACAAACATGTCTGCAAATTCACTCAACTGGGCACACAGAATCTCTAATATGCAGATTAGGTAGACAGCAAGTGAACTAGGGAGGGCGCCTGTCACCCTGGCCACACAACGGAACCTGGGGTTAGGTGTCTCCTTTACTATCTAGGACAGAAGACCATCTCACAAACCAACCAATGAAAATGCCTGAATCAATCTACATGTCAAAAATTAGAGGATTAGTCAAGCTTAATATTTTTCTTTATGTCTGATAATAAATAGCTCTATTCTTTATCTGGAGGTTACCACTGTGAAAAACCATTTGGTTTAAAGCAAAAAGAACCACTCTCTGATTAGTGGGAAAGGGTGACATTTACTTTTCGTTCAGTTTCACCCCCTGGCCGAGGCTCTAAAAGCCTGCGGTCCAGCTGATGCCCTAGCATGGAGCATGGCAGACACTCTCTAGCAAGCCAGGCCCTATCGTGATGTTCTTCGATGCAGGGGCAGCTAAGGCAAACAGCAATCATCCTAATGGTTACCTGCAAGTCATTTTGTGGGTTCCAGTCTGAATCAAATATGATGCAGGTATCAGCAGCCGTGAGATTGATCCCCAGGCCTCCCGCTCTGGTGCACAGAAGAAAGACAAAGCGGTCTGAGTCTGGCTTACAGAACCGGTCGATGGCTGCCTGGCGCAGGTTTCCCCGTACTCGCCCATCAATTCGCTCATAGGTGTATCTGAGGGGACCCAAACGAACGAAAGCCCAGGTGTTAATCATGACTTCAATGGAGAGCAGCAAACAACGCAGGAAGCTGTTGACCCATGGCCTTAATCCCTCGCTTCTACATTGGGACTAAACTAGAGCAGTCCACAAGGAATCCCACCCCCCACCCCCAGCCCACATATTCAGCAGGGCAGACACCTAAAACCGCATTGTGAAACGTACCCCCCACCAAAACAAGCCAACAAAAACCAAACCAAACCAAAAGTGTCAGCCACAAACTAAGGGACTAGAAGAATTGTGAACATAAAATATCAGTCCCCACAGCCTGAGCAATTTATTCTCTGGTATTTCCCAGTTTTTACTTGCACTGAATCTAATCCTAGAACCAGGAAAAGCAAACAAAAGCCTCAAACACCCACTTTAAGTAGTGCTCTTAAGGAATCAAAGTTCAAATCAGTGTGTAGCTGCTACAGGGTAAAGTGAAAATGGGAAGCAGACTGTACTGACAGACAGTCCTTGTGCGTCTGGGCTGGTCATTTCCAGCCTGTCAGTTCTCCCAGGCAGTACACTGCCACGCAGATAAACCACAGGGAAGGTTTCTGAGCTGTGTTGGGGGTTGGGGCACAAAAACTGAGGACTTTTTTGAGGAAAATAAAACGAGGAAGCAAAGCTAACAATCATTAAGAAGGCACATACCTGTGTGGAAACAAGGGCGAAAAGCACGGTGGAGGAGAGGGTAAAAGGAAGGAGAATAAAAATAAAACTGCTATGGGAGTGCATTACTACCTGTCCATCCAATAAGCATACACAGAAGGGATCTTTATGATGGAATCATGTGATTAATACAGAGTTAAAATACGGTAGCAAGGTAGACAGCTGCTGAGCACTTAATTCTTTTCTTATTTACCCTGAGCAGGAAATGGTTTATAAAGTATAACTAAAAGGAACCTTGTAAGGAAAGGACCAAGTCACCCTGGACTCAACAACAGCCAAGAACACGAATCCTGACAGAAACCTTATCAGTAGCCCAGAACTTGGGAAATCGGATCCCTAAAACCTCAGATAAATAAGTGGTAAGGGAATAAGGATAGATAGACACTTTAGGGTCTCTGTGTGGTTCTAGAAAGTGGAGTTTGGCTACATAATCCTGACTTCCTTGAAGAAAACGAAAATCCATGTAAAGAAACCACCCAAGGAAATAATATGTAGAGAAACCAAACCAACTCAGACTCATAAGGACACATATAAAGCAAAGAACCAAGTGAAAAGGGGGTCTTCCTTTTACAAAGCTATAGTGCACCAACACCTGGAATTATAGGTGTGGATTTTTTCCTTTTTCTTCCTTTTTAATGTAATAAACGTAAGAATAATATGTGGGACTACAGAAGCAAATAAAACAGGAGGTGATGACTTCTATAAGGGCAGACTAGGAAGAGCTGTGTCAAGATAAAAGTGAAGGCTGTATGCCTAAATTCTATAAAACCACAAGGCAGCTAGATATAATGGTCATTCTCATTAATAGCAGCCACAGCAGCAGTATTAGTAGCAAGCTCTTAAGCATCAAGCTACGTGCCAGCCAGCCAGGCACTGTGATACACACTTGATCTGCACCATCACTTTATAACACCTCACGATAATCCTAAGGGATGTTTTTCTTATCATCCCTATTTTAGACTCTAGGAAACTTCCAAAACAAAAACAATAAAACCCCATACAAGCAAACTAATTTGCTCAGTCACTGAGCAGGTGAGTGGCTTGAACTGAGATCCATTTGACTCAAAGTCCACATTCTTTAAAAAAAAATTTTTTTTAATGTTTATTATTTATTTTTTGAGAGAGAGAGAGAGAGAGAGAGAGAGAGAGAGAGAGAGAGAGAAAGAGTGTGAGCAGAGGAGGGGCAGACAGTGAAGGAGACACAGAATCTGAAACAGGCTCCAGGCTCCGAGCTGTTAGCACAAAGCCCAACATGGGGCTCGAACTCATGAAACATGAGATCATGACCGGAGCCAAAGCTGGATGCTTAACCAACTGAGCCACCCAGGTGCCCCTCAAAGTCCATATTCTTAACCAGTTTGCTGTATGGCCTTCATATTGTACCCTACATTTCAATGCAGGAGAATGGAAAGACTGCCCTAAAAACTTAAAAGAGACAAAAATAAATAAAAGAATTTAAAGAAAAATTTTAAAGGAGCACCTGGGTATCTCAATCGGTTAAGCATCTGACTCTTGGTTTCGGCTCAGGCATGGTCTCTTGGTTTCGTGGATTTGAGCCCCACATTGGGCTCTGTGCTGATGGTGCAGAGCCTTCTTGGAATTCTCTCTCTCCCTTTCTCTCTCTGCCCCTCCCCCACTCACATGGTCTCTCTCTCAAAAATAAACTTAAAATTTTTTTTTTAAACTTAAAAGAGAAAATTAAAGATAAATAAGAGACACCAGTAAATTTAGGAAGGTGATAAGTCTAGTGGAAGGTGGAAGAAGACACTATGGGTACCAACATGGTTTTGATAAACCAGTACACTGAGAACCTGCACTGAGTACTCAGAAATTTGGGCATGTGGGTGATATGATGGAAGTACAGGATTTGGAGCCAGAGGACAAGGTTGAGATTCAATTAAATGAGAGATGCCACCACCCCCACCATCATACATGTGAACAATTAATGCTGCAGGCACAGAGGATTCGTGTTCTTTGACAAGACACCTCTAGCCATCAGAGAGAAGTTAGAAGCCCATAGATCGAGGGAGGCAGGGAATTAGCACAGCATTAAAGAGGAGGAAAAATCAATCGTGATGCTACAGTGATGCTACAGCTCAACCGTCAGCCAAGGAAAAAATTCCCATAAAACTATACTGTTTTGCCAGCTATGATACAAGAACAGTTTTAGAAATTGTGCAGGATGACTGGAATATTAATTCTCATTTCCATTACTTGTTCAGTTTTGAGGAAGTGCTTTCAAAGAACACAAAACTAAAAATCCATCCCATTATTTGAGCTCTTTTAAACTGTTCCTCACTCCCCTCACTCCTGAGCCAGATCCCTTGGCTATGCCCTCACCCCTGTATGAGACTATGGCATGAAATTAAGTGGGACCAAAACCAAACTGACAGCTGGAGAGGCAACAAGGCTCAAGAACAAAGAACATCTTGAAGGCTAGTAAGTCTGAATGAAGAAATCAGACATCAAAAAAATTTTCACACAAAACATCAGTGCAGCAATTAACCCTCTGAGTCAACTATATTTTGAACAAAATCCCTAGGAGTTTATGTGGCTCATCAAACTGTAATTCTCAGTCACTGTCAAATTTCAACAAGAAGCAGGTGGCAGTCTAGAAAACCTGTGTGCTTTGTTTTGGGAAGGGGGGCGGGTAGTGACATTTTTTTTGGCACAACAGGAAATGCTGACCTCAGAAGGCCTGAAGGAAAATGAAAAACTTTCTCATCTCTCAGTAATAACCAGCTGGAAAACAAAAAGAATTAAAAAAAAAAACAGAATCCCACTCAACAATAGCCATACACATACAGAATACTTAGGCTCAGAGAAAGAAATATGTAGGACTTGGCAACATGACTCTAGGCGCCATGTTGGTTTGTTCACTATGTCCCTAACACCTCCAGAGGTTCTAGCACAAGGCAGGCATGTCATAAATATTTAGTGAACCAACAGTGTATATGGAATACCTGAATACGTGCAGTGAATAGCAGATTCTTCAGTTTTGCAAAGATGTCAATCCTGTCCTACTAAATGTATAAAAGCCAATCAAAATCCCAACCAATGGATATATGTATACATAAACACAAATATGCACATGTGTGTACCCACATACATATATACTTTTTCTGTAGTCAGAGGTAGATTAAAAAAGAATAATTCTGAAGTTTATCTGCAATAATACATGAGCAAAGGAATAGAAATACTGATCAAAAGAATACACAGGTTAGACACACACCCAGCATAAATAGTATTTCAGTATATTTTATGGACAGTGTTTTATATTAATGGAGGAATTCTTGAATTAAAAATGAGACACATTTGGGAATAAATTAGACATTCATTATATGCCATTTACCAAAATTACAGAAAGACTAAAGACTGAAATGTAAAAAAAAAAAAAAAAAAAAGAAAAGAAAAGAAAAAGAAAAAAACAAAGAAATCTAGAGAAAGATTCTCAGATTAGAAATAATTCAATAGTGAATGTCCAAAGGGATCATGCATTGGTGGCACCAGGTAACCCTGAAAATGGGGATGCAAAGAATCTAAAACAGAGGAACTGGCTGAGTGTTTGTGAAAGTATCAGCCTACAGATCACCCACCCCAGACTTGAAGAGGGTAAAATAGAAGACCTTTAGTCCTCTCTCCCCCAGGAGACACCAAGCACCATTAGAGGTACTATACTGACAAAAGGGAAGAGCGAGAGACTGAGAACTCCCTATTTCTCGCCACCCGTTCCTCATAACTGGCTCCCATTACAATCAAGCTCCCATCCTCTAGGCAAAAGACAGGAAGAGAAACACCCCCAAAATACAGACACTGGAGGTTCCCCAATGAGATGATCCAGTTAGATGGATAGTGTTCATATATGGAGAGTAAAACCCACAGTCAACAGCCTGGCCCACATACCCAGAGCTTCTAACCAGCCCACCATCTGCCAGCTAAGACCAGACATGAAAGGAAAGCCTCTGATCTGAAACACAGAAGCTCCTGCTTCTGGTATGGAGGCAGAAGTTCCTAACATACCAGCCCTCCAGCAAATAACCACCACAAAATGAACAAAATACAAAAAAACAAAACAAAAATTTTTAAAGTGGAAGATAAAATATAAATTTTCCAGAACTGAAGGAACACAGATTTCAAATGAGAAAGACCTATTCGGTATCCAGGTCAACAGATCCCATACAAAGGACAGTTCGCTGTGCAATTCCACAGATCTGGGACAAAGAGGATAAATCAATGCTTCCGAATAGAAAAACATGTCACATACACAGACCAGGAAGCACAAGGGCTCTGAACTTCTAAGCAGCAACCGTGGAAGCTAGAAGACAGTGGACTAAAACCTTAAAATTCTGAGGGGAAAGGATTTCTAACCTCCAATCCTAAACCCAAACTGTTACTCAAGAAGAGCAGACTGCGAACATTCCAGACAGTCTCCACATGCATTTATCATTCACCCTTCCTCAGAAGCTCCCCAAAGCCATACACGGGATTCACCAAGGAGGTTTTATTCCAGAGGGAAGGAAAGGAACTTGTCAGTGTGATGAAGGAAGGGAGAGCCCAGGTAGCAACGTGTACCAGGTGGGAAGAGCACTTGGCCAGAGAAGGCAGGACGAGCAGCCCCACCAGAGGCGGCTCTGAGCCCAGGAAGCTGACAGGCTTGAACATAACAAGAGGAGATTTAGACAACCAGGGTCAATTCTGGAGCTGAAATTATAATAAGGAAATAGAAAAACAGGCAATAAAATGAAGGAGAATTTTTAGCTTCATGAAAAATAAAAATTGTGAGAGAAAAAAATGTAAACAGCATACTATAGGTCAGAGCTATCGCTCAGCATTTGTGTAAGTCGTGTGGTGGTTATGAAGGGCAATGAGAAAAGATAAATGCTCATCTTCCATAGTGGGAACAGCTAACACCTAAAACTAAACATCATCAAGATATTACAACTACTAACATTACTTAGGTATGGCTATAAATCCCAAAAGAAACAGCATAAAGAACTTAAAGTCATTGTTTCTGGGGCTGGAAAAACGGGCTGGGAGGGAAGGGTGCTATCAGGAAAGGCACCTTTTTAAAAGTCTAACAGAACAATTTGGTTCCCTAAATTATGTGCATGTATAACTTTGCTGGAAATGAAAGCTAAATTAAAAAGAGAAAAGTGGGGCGCCTGGGTGGCTCAGTTGGTTAAGCATCCAACTTTGGCTCAGGTCATGATCTTGCAGTTTGCGAGTTCGAGCCCCACGTCGGGCTCTGTGCAGGCAGCCAGAGCCTGGAGCCTGCTTCAGGTACTGTGTGTTCCTCTCTCTCTGCCCCTCCCATGCTCGTGCTCTGTCTCTCTCTTTCAATAATAAATAAACATTAAAAAAAATTTTTTTTTAATAAAAAAAAAAAAAAGAGAAAAAAGTAACCATGATATTAAGGCCAGAAGAACCCTGCTGGATGCTGCTGGGGTGAAGAAACCACAAAAAAAAGTGTAAAGAAAATACTTGAGAATATTTATATAATTGCATGGTTTTCAAACCCATGAATTTAAGTATTTAACCTTACCTTTAAGCATAAATAAGCATTTAAGTTTATACAAAGCTGCTTTAAGACTGCAAGTTTTGACTATTTCAAAATTTAAAACTTCTAAAAATAAAATAAACAAAAACTCACACCTATAAACAAAAAGTCAAAAACAACACTGGGGAAGTATTTGTGCTCTATTCTTTTTTTTTTTTTTTTAATGTTTACTTATTTTTTGAGAGAGAGAGCACGTGTATGAGAGCACGTGAGCATGAGTAGGGGAGGGGCAGACAGAGGGGGAGACACAGAATCGGAAGCAGGCTCCAGGCTCTGAGCTGTCAGCACAGAGCCCCACACAGGGCTCAGGCTCACAAGCTGTGAGATGATGACCTGAGCCGAAGTCGGAGGCTTAACCGACTGAGCCACCTTGGTGTCCCTGTGCTATATTCTTAAGTAAACAAATAGTTCTTATAAATAAAAAGGCAAAGAGCAACAGAAAATGGAGAAAGAACATGAATGAGCAATTCAAGACACAAAAATACAAATAGCTAATATATATATGGGAAAATATTTACTCTCATTATTAATCAGAAATACAAATTAAAACAAAATAATTTTGGCTTATTGAATTAGTTAAGATTAAGCAGCAAAAACAGTATTAATCAGAGAATGAGGGGGGAAAAGCATTCTCATACACTGCTGAAAGGCATAAAAATAAAAATATCTTTCTAGAGGGTGTTTTGGAAATATGTACCAAATGCTTTTTAAAATCAGAATTTAGCCTAAGGTAATAACTGGAAACATTCACAATGACTGTAAAGGGATAGCTACAGAGTTCCTGAAAATGCTGAAAAACTGGGAACAACCTATGAGAAAGAATATTATCAAAATTATGTTGTGGGAAAATGAGTTTAAAGAAAAATCCATGATATATTAAATAAAAAGGAGAATATATAAAATTGACAATGAAACTAAATGTTTGCATGTGCAAAGTAGAAGATAACTCCCCGAGTATGAGTGGGAGCTTTGAGCCAGTAGTGGTGTTATGTATGTCCATATATTCAAGAGAAATTGTAATACCTAAATAACTTGAAAATAAAATGAGCAATAAATGCTAAGGAAAAATAGCATAAAAGGGTGCTAAGTAGAGACATCTGTACTTAGCAAAAGTCTATTAGTTACACTGCTACTCATTTTGGAGGGGTTCTCAAAAAAAAACCAAAAAAAAAAAAAAAAACCAAACTGCTCACTAGTAGTTGCATACATTTTGAAAAGTAAGATAATATATATATTTATAAAAAGCAAGTGTTCTGGAAATAGGTTCCTAATCTATAGTGGATTTACAAAATATGAAACTACTTTCACTAGTTTCGATTTACTCATTATAAATTCCTCAAAGAAAAAAATAATGTAAGTCTCAAGAATTCTCTACCTAAAGACCTCCACTACAGGGCTCTGAGAAATTCTTTTTATTGTCTAATTTGAGAATTATTCATGTAACATTAAATGTCAGCGTATCCCATAGTTGAATCTGTCATTTGTTTTAATACTCTTTCTATAAATGTTATAATAGCAAACAGAATTTTTAAGGATATTTAAGACAACTGAGATTTGCTATAATTACTATATGAAAACAAAGATTTCCTTTAAACTCAGCAATGCGAAAACTAATAGTTTCTATGACCTTAAGTCTTTTCTCATTGCATAAATTCTTAAAAATCAACTTATCATCTTCGGATCATTGCTGTGTCCCAGTGACTGGAAACATAATGTTCACTGGATAAAGGAACAAAGTAGAACCCACATGAATCCAAACAACCCATATAACATAACCCCACATACTGTTCACCTGCGTGAGTAATGGAACTTGGACTCAAGGAATTAACAGGAGTATGAACAAGACAACAGACTGGAATGCTATAGCTAGTGTATCATAAAACCTTAGAAGGTTTGCTGAGAAAGGACAGAAAGTGTCCCCAAGTTCTTTTTTTGTGGGCTGTCAGCTTATACTCTTAGCAACTTGATACAGGGATGTTTTCCAGGATATATTTCTCTCATCATTATTAAGCAAAAAATAAAAAAGGAAATACATTGTTTTCTTAACCTTCTCTAATGCTTTTGAATTCCGTGTCTTACAACTAGAGAGAATATAAATAAACATGTAGAATTTCTTTTTTAAGCAAAGCAAGGGCTCCACATCATCGGCTGCAGCGTTCACTTTAGGCAGTTAAAACTGGGCATACTTGGTCACAGGATTTAACTCTGAATTTCAGTCAGTCTTTAGGAGGAGATTCCTTTTCTCCGTGTTTGAATGCTTTGTTGTTGTTACAGCATAATTTCTGCATGAATCAGAAAGGTATCAAAACAGGGAACCGCCTGCAGCTTCTGATGAACAGCTCTGACACAGGTTCTCACCTTCTCTGGATGAGATAATCTTCCAGGATATCGAGGCAGCGCACCATCTGGGAGAAGATGAGGACTTTGTGACCACCTGCAATCAGCTTAGGGAGCAGTTTATCAATCAGCACCAACTTCCCTGCTGCTTGAATCATGGCCTGCAGCTGAAAGTCAGGGGCATCGGGGCTGTGGGTTTTTCGGAAATCTTCCAGAATTTTCTCCTCTGCCCCTGAAAAGGAATGGGACAAAACTATTCCTTGAACAAACTATGAGGATAAAAGCTTCTCTCTGCTTTACGGATCCTAGAAAAATGAAGTGAATTCCTAGGTCCTGGACCAGCAGGCCAGTTGGTGAGGCAGTGCTGTGGTGCATACCTGGTCTGTGCCCGCAGCAGAGGGGCTGGAGTGGCAGCAGGGCCATTTTGCAGAGAACAGGTGCTTTGCTTTCCTGGGAGATCTCACCAAGTAGAGAAAGAACTTGAGATACCAAGTTGACCCATGCAAGCAAAGAATCTCCACAGAGAGCTGACAAAACGACATACCTCTCGACATCACAAAAACTAGCTACAGGCAAATCCAAGACACCTTTTATTTAAAATTTTATCAGAAAGTTTTATGTAAAAAAAAGCTTCCAACATGTTCTCTACTTAATATAGTTAACTGTTAATTCATCTGCGGAGAGTTTTAGTCTCATTGCATGGCGATCATTTATTCAGCTAAGTGATAGTTTCCTGTCCCAAAGTGCACAGTGTGGGCCAGACTACAAGTAAATAAAGGGCAGCAGGCTGCTGAGTGGTATCCATCTTCTGAGGGCAGAGAGTTGGTAGAGGCAGGTTCAGAACTTAGCTCCGTGCACTCACTGCTAGATGGCTTACCCAGATCTACCAACCTCTTTGAGCCTCAGTTTCATGCTTCATAAAAAGGTGAGCAAACATACATCCTAGCATCTAATGGAACTCAATACCTAAGACTGTTGGTTATTATCAGCTTTTGGCACACCACACCAGGCCCGAGTTGCTCCCTGTTTCCCTGACTCACCATTGATCAGGTAGGGATGGTTACAGCACTTTCTCAGCTCCATCATGGTGTTGATGAGATTGGGCATATTGTGCTGATTTGCCCCCTTGGTCAGGAAGGAAAAGTTCTTCTCCAGGATGGCACGGTAGTACTTTTTCTGGATATTGGTGAGCTCTACTTCAATGATCGTCTCCTGTTTAGGAGCAAGGTTCTTTTCCACATCATCTTTCAGCCGCCGAAGCATCATTGGTTTTAGGATAGACTGCAGTTTCTTCACCTGTCCAGGGAAATGAGACCTGTTCACCTGCCCCACTCTGATTTTAATGACTGATTACCGGGCTATTCCAACCTTCACTACACTCTCCTGCGCATCTATTCATAGCACTGCGGTGGTAGACTATATGAAAGATCACACTGATACCCTGAACATGGGGAGTTTATAATAGGATCTAAAGGAAAAAAGGGATCTGGTTACAATTCCCAAGTAATTACAGAGAACCTAGGTGACAACCTCGCAGGAGATAAAGGGAGAAAGACATGAAAGACAGTACCTATTCTCTGGATGGAGAAACCAAACCCCTCTCGCCCTACCATGCATTCATGTGCGGCAATTACCTGAGGACAACTTTAGCTATGTTAGGAGGTACAGGCGACACATTACAAAAGGGAGACTTAGATGCTAAGAAAACAAAGTAAAAAGTAGAGGCAATCTGGGCATGGGCAAAATGTGTGTAGGGGGTTAAAACTTTCAGTCATAAAATAAGTTAAGTCCTGGGGAATGTGATTTAGATCATGGTGACTACAGTTACTAATATTGTACATTTGGAAGTTGCTAAGAGAGGAGATCTTAAAAATTCTCATCACCAGAGAAAAAAACTGTAGCTATGTATGGTGACAGAGGCTAACTAGATTTATTATGGTGAACATTTCGTAATGTATACATATATTGACTCATGGTCATGCACACCTGAAACTGAAGTTATATGTCCATCATATCTCAGGTTAAAAAATAAAAAAAAGAAGTAGAGGCCATCTGGAAGCAGACTCCTCCTACAACTTCTAAGTAATGGCAGCGAACACGTTTGGTGTAGCAGCATTTACAGTTAATGTTGTAAGATGATGTCTCCCATGCCATCACACAAGCTGTCACATCAGGGGTACTTTGAGCTGACAGTGGTCTTTGCTATGATTTGTCTGTTTCCCTAGCAGCCCAAATCTGGACAGCAGGTGTCCGCTAACCTGACTGCACTGGCAAGGCCACTTGTTCCGTCTCCCAAGAAGACAATGACAGACAAGGGATGCAGAATCAAGGCACCTGACTTCAACCTGAGCTAAAACGTGACACCAATAAGATTAATCCTGCTGGGAAAATAAAATAAGAAAGGGCAAGTGCAAAAGATTGTTGCAAGTCATAAAGGGCTGTTCAAAAATGCCTTAAAAGGGGGTACTTATTTACTGCATAAATAAGTCGGGTGCAGTGTCAACGCTTCCTGAAAGAAGTATAAAGTAATTTATAGACAGTGATTTAGAAGAGTTACCGGTACAGGTTTTAAACACTGATGAATATGTTTCACTTTGGAAATAGATGCTTTGTGGACCTTTTATTTACTGTGATTTAAAATTTAGACATCTGTGGCCACTTTTTGTGGTTTTCTCCTAAATAACCCCAATCTTCAATATAACCCATTCGTGAGATCTTGATTTTACCAACCATGGTACTTAGGAATCTATCCCCCAAATGAATTAGGAATTACTGTATAAGAACCCAAACAGGAAAGACACACCTAGACAATTATTAAAGATATGGACAAATGTCAATCTGCCACATGCTGGGTTCAGCTTTGCCCTTGACTTGGTTCATACCTTGAATCATTTAGAGTATACTACATGCCAGACACTGTGCTGGTCAATACAACAAACACAACTTTGGAGAAGAGGTGGGCCTTGTCCTCAAGGAGGTCATTGTCTAGGAAGAAGAAAAAAATGCATACCACAAAATAAGTGCAACGGGAGAAGAGGACACATTGCCAATGGTCCAAAAATGGAGAGAGGGTTGAGAGCTGGCTTTTGAAAGATCAATAGATACTGCAAATGCAGAGAAGTGGAATTAAGTTTGATTATTCACTGCTCTCAAAGTCTGAGTTGCCACAGAAGTAGAAACAAACAGACCGGAACCTGAGAGTGTGCTCCTGACACCTGTTAGTGAAATTTCCAAACCTTGTCAGTCCCCAAATTCTCTGTCCCAACACATTCTCACACCACTGCGAGGTTAGTTTAGCAGAACTAATTATGTCATCCCTGCAATCAAAGCCTTGCATTGCTTCTCTAATACCTACCAAATTCTTCAAGCTGTCTTTTAAGATCTTCCCACAATATAACCCTCAACCCCTCTGGCTTCATACTCCACAATTCATCAACCCTGTTTCCAGCTCAACCAGATGATTCCCTACGATGGAATAAATTCCACGGTTGATTATGCTGGGTGGGTTTTTTTTTTTTTTTTTTCTGTGCAAAGTAGTCACCATCTTTTCTCTCTCCATGACTAAAAATATACCCACCTTTCAAAGTCCATTTCCAAATTGTACTCTCTCCATGAAGGCTTTCTTTATTCCCAAACAGAGGTGACCTTCTCTTTTATAAAATCCCCAATTCTATTACTTGCTCCTCTTATGGCATTTCAATTTGTCTGGCTTATTTCTGGAACCTCAGTCAAGATTTTTACCCATCATAGATAGGTATTTCTTAACTTTGGTAGTTCTGACTTAGCTTTGAGTCCAATAAGCTGGTCTCAGGACCAGATCTTTGAAAACTGAGGAAATCTGGTTGATTTGGACAAAACTAAACTTAGCAACTACTCTAGTATATGACTGCCTTCTTTTCCTCACTACCTGTGTATTTTGTTGTACTCGAGAACATAAGCCTGGGAACATGCTGCAGATTATATAGGAGGAAGCAGGAAGGATGAGGAAAGCAGAAGAAAGCACCACGCTCCTGAGTCCAGGGCTGAACAGAATCAAAGAACTTACACATGAGATCAGCAAAGGCAAGAGGCCTGATGTGCTAACACAGGATATTTTGGATGTGGACTCATTTATCCTCTGGAGTAATAAGAACTCCTAATAATCAGTTTAACCTCCTCAATGTGAACAAACAAATTAAATCAAGGAGGTAATGCTCATTTTAGGAGGGATGTGAGAACTTGTGAGTGCCTGTCCCCATGGTGACAATGACTTGTCCTTTCCCTGACGGTGAAGGTAATCACCACACCATCTTCTCAGTCCTTCAGGCCCCTATTTACCTGTTCCTCAGTTTTCAGATCTCCAAATTCCTCCAAGAAAGCAGTCTCTGAAGGAAACTGTGATGGCTCCAGAAAATTCAGCAAACTGAAGAGCTCCTCCACAGAGTTCTGTAACGGTGTCCCAGTGAGCAGTACTTTGTGTTCCTGCACAAATTAACAGTCCACCATGAGCAGTGTGCGAGCCACCAACATGATGTGCTTTGGTGGGAAAATGAAGCCAGGGAATTCTGTGCTCACTTTGGGGCAATTCTGTTTGGATTTTATGCAAAGAGAGGACGCCGCCATTTCATGAGGGTATGGTCAATAAATAGATCAACCTTCCTTTCCCATCACTGATTCCAGCAGCAATGTCATGTTAGTGAAAGCAACACTCATTCATTTGTTCATTCATTCTTATTGAGTGCCTACCCTCTACATACTGGGCACTGTGCCAAGACCATCATCTTTGGTACCTGGAAATAAGCCAAAACACCTTACATTTCCAGGTCACCAATTTCATGGTATTTCAGATTCCCCCGGTTCCCTTTGGGAATCTATTTGTGGCAAAGGTCAAATAGTTGACCTAGTTCATAACAAAAAACCTTTTGATTCCTACACTATCACACATATAGAGGGCAAAAAGAGAATTTAGAGTAAGCAGACTATGCACAAGTAAGCTACATGCAGAATGGCTACAGAATGCCTCCTCCACAGTGAATACACGGAACCTGTGTGGATGTAAAGAGCTTGCTAGCTCTCACCAGGGCCATGAGCTTTAGACCCTCCAGAAGTTTGCAGTTCCTGTTCTTCAGTCTGTGGGCTTCGTCAATTATCACACAGCTCCAGTGAATCTTTTTCAGCTCTGGGCAGTCTGCCAGGATCATCTCAAACGTTGTGATGACAACGTGGAACTTGAAGACTCCTGAAAGGGGGTTTCCCTGAGGGTGACACAACGGAAGGCGAAGCTTTATGCCATGACTACAGAATTCCGCTAATGTGTTCCCGGCGGGAGCAGAGGAGGCAGTGCGGTAAAATGCCCGGGCCTAGGTGACAGAAGCCAGTAAGCACTGCACTTCCTCGTGTGAGGAAAGAGAGAATACGAGGATGAACCAGCCCTTTAGACAAAAGAGAGACCTCATTACACCGATGACACAGAAGTAAGAGACATGGGCCCTCACGATGCTGAGACATATGCGCAAATATGGAAGATACAGCAAGGAAGCTTTTTGTTTATTAACTGCCATGACAAGGAAAGCAGACGGGTATTGATTTGCACATTCCCAGCCATGAGCTGGTCTCAACCACACAGAGCTTGAAGACCCAAAGGAGACCTTTTTCGCTCCTTTTCAGATATGGTTCATTTCACCTTGTAACTGGGGTTCTAGCACAAGTTCAAAGTAATGTTCCTGATTCACCTGGGACAAGAGCTACCAGACAGGACACATGTCTTTTCTCTATCTTAGTGTTGCTATCACACTGAAAGAGCAGAGATGCACTGTGTTAGAATACATCATAAATTTCTTCCAAGTGTCTCCTTTTGCTGCTTTATGAAGTCCCTGGGGGAGAGCACTGGCTTCCCTCTGGCTGGATTCATTTATATTTTCACCTTGCTTGATTAGAAAAACCAGTGGCCAGACAGGCTTACAAGCATACTCAGTAAAGTGATTATAAATAACAAAAACCTAACAAACACCACAATCTATTGTGCTTTTAACAATGTGAATCCTATCTTCTCTTTATCCTTCCCTGTCAAATGTGTTAACCACCTCTCCAAACTCCCTGGCTAGGAACCCACCCTCTGTACACTAATTCTTCCCCCCACTTTTTTCACTGAGCATGTAACAATTCAGATAAAATCTTCTGCATGTAAAAGAAACTTCGTAAGCCAACCAAGAAGCCAAGCTTTCAGTATCCCAAGAAGAGCCTCTGGCATGTCAGAGAGTGTCAAGCATGCCTTACAAATTCCGTGTTTTATCAAAGTAAACTACCAAGGAGAAACAAAAGTCGACCTCAATAAACATAAGACTGTACAAAGTCAGTCAACAGCAACCTAAGGTGCAAGGCATTAAAACTCCTGAAGACAAGTGACGGGAAGGCTGTTCTGAACGACATCAGGCTGTCACCGGGTCTCTAAGACCCATGTAAGTCTCACCTGTGCGTCTCTGTACACCATCTCATACTGCTGGATCATCTGTCTGCTGATCTGGCTGCCATGGTACACAATGGCATTCATCTCTGTCCACGTCCGGAACTCTCGCTCCCAGTTCGTGATGGTGGAGAGTGGGGCGATGATGAGAAAAGGGCCGTGGATTCCTCGGAGGAATATCTCTGAGAGGAATGTGATGGACTGGATGGTTTTCCCCAGCCCCATCTCATCAGCCAAAATACAATTTTTTCTGTAGAGTAAGAAATACAGATAATTCATCATCGATATAGGAAAGCGGCAGAGGTTGGGCAGAACTAAAATGATACTTGAGAAGCACACCCTGACCTATAAGGTCATCAGTGTAGGGCCTTATCAGCATTTTCCACAGATGCAACTAAAGCAAGTTTTTATTCTTATGATTCACACCCTGACTACTTCCAAAAAGGAATTATGGCAACTTGGGAGAAAATACAGGAAAGAGGTCCATATAAACTGAAAATACCAAAAATTAAAATAATAGTGAGCCACAAGGAGAGAAATATGCCTCAAACCTAAGCCAATTTCTGTACCTGACAAACGTCATGGAAGCCAAGGCAAAAATAAAAAGATTAAGTTACGTGAATTTCATGGTCTACTATTTTTGTCATCAAGGGTTAACTTTTAACCCACACAATAAATTCCTTGTCAGAGTAAGAATGTGGTCTCTTCTGGTGACCCAGAATCACAGACTGCACAGAGCTGTGACATTCGAAGGGTGTGGCCCCTGTCAGTCTCGCCCCTCACTGTACAGATGGGGAACCCAATACCTGGAAAGGCCACGTGAGCCGCACTCCGAGAGGCTCTGTGAGTTAAGTGGTGCAGACTGTGCTAGAACACAGGTCACCAGGGTCCCATCTTGTGTATTCTCCACTGCAGCATTCTGTCTTTAGAATCCATACTAGGTGTATACTCTAGAATGTTACAAAAATCTCAAATTTCATCTGTTTCGCCTAGATTCTGACAAGACCTAAAGCACAAAGAGTCCAAAATTGAGAATTACAGCCCAAGTTTAGAACATCCAGGGCTCATGAGTAAGTAGCAGAGTTGGGACTAAAATCCAGATCTACTCCCTTTTAGAGCCAATTTTTGCTAAAGACTTAAAGATAACGACCTTTCGGATTTTGTTTCATCTAGGTTGAGTCTAACCTTGTGGCTAGAATGGACAAGTAAAAAGCAGCACAAAGTCAATGATGTCTACAGACCATTCTTTCTGGTTGGAGAAGCACCTGATGTAAAGTCTTGGCACGCATCCTGTGCAAAGATTAGCACCCTAAACCGATGGCTAGGTTGCACACTCTCACCACCTTGCTACTGCTGCTCTGAGCAGGCTAAGGTGACAGTCTAGCTCCCGGTACACACTTGGGAGGAAAATCATCCATGAGGACAGCCCTGGTTCTGGTTCCTCACCTGTTATACCAGTTAAAAAGAAGCCAGTTCATCCCCTCCAGCTGGTACTCCCGGAGCTGGTTACTGTTCTTATACTCTCGAGACTTCTCCAGTTTCTGCCAGGAGTCCGAAGCAGGCCGCTCCTAGTGGAGGAAGGCAGAGAACACAAAATATGTTGAGAATAACGTCTGAGGAACATAACATGAATAGGGACATAGGATAATAATGAGGAAGGTGGCAAATCTCAAAACACTGCCCTAAAGCTGGCATGAAACTGCAGCTACTATTTTCTGACTAATGTGCAGGCGAGACCCTGTATTTTCTTGATTTCACCAGATTAAACTAAGAAAACCTCAGGGCACCTAGGTGGCTCAGTCGGTTAAGCGTCCGACTTCGGCTCAGGTCATGATCTCATGGCTGGTGGGTTTGATCCCCATGTCAGGCTCTGTGCTGCCAGTTCAGAGCCTGGAGCTTGCTTCTGATTCTGTGTCTCCCTCTCTCTGCCCCTCCCCTACTCACCCTCTGGGTGTGTCTCTCTCTCTCAAAAATAAATAAATATTTAACAATTTTTTAAAAAAAGAAAACCTCTATAAAATGTGCAAACAATTAATGAAGAAGACAAACACACCCACCTAAAATCTTGGTGTTACACAGTTTGACCCAAACTCTTAGATGCCACTCCCACTTAATACCTCCATCTCCCCTCAAGCCAATATTAGGTTTTTGGTTTCTATAGATAATTTCTTTTTGTTATTTCTTTGTGCATGTGGCATCACTCAGGAAAGTACAGTGGGTCAAATATTTTGTTGATTAGTTCCGAGAGTCAGTATGAGGCAAAAAGCCTGTAAAATCAAAACTGCAAATTCCTTAAACTCCTCATAAACAAAATAGCCGTCTTATTTTCCCATATAAAACACTGAATTCTAAATACAATTGATCTTTTCTCTACTGATATGAAATGCCATATTTATCACATGCTAAGTTTTAATGTATCCATGGAGCTCTACCCAGATTTTTCATTCTGTTCCACGGGACTGTCTAGTGCTGCAATAAAAGCAAATTTTTAAATTACTATAGCCTTTTATCTGATTAGGGAATTATTTTTCAAAAGTGTCCTGGCTATTCTATTTACTATTCTGTATAACTTTAGAATCAACTTGTCAAGTTCTCTTAAAATGCCATTGGAATTCCAATTATAATCAGAGGAAAATTTAAACCTTCAAGTGTAGAGGCTTCCCATCCAAAAATCTTATTTAATTAGGCTTTATATTATTTGGAAAGCAACTTGACTATTTTGCTTATAGGCAAATTGAGCCCCCAAGTTACAGTTTATAGTCTTATAAATTAAAAATCCCTAGCTCTACCTGTAGTTATATAAATGAGAATTTTGAGACTGTAACTTTTCTAAACAGTTTTAGTTTTTGGTAATTCTACTTTGGAGTTCTACAATATAATTTACACCTGAAATATGTTATTACCCAAAACTAAACCATTTGCATGTGAAATTAACAAAATATCCCCAATTATATCATTGACATTTGGAGTTAAGTATAATCTGTCCATGATCTTTCAGAAAAATACACATTACAGCTTACCTACAAAATTACTACAGCTACAGTTAGGGTAAACCCTTTAAAATAGGGCTCTGTTGAATATTATTATAAGAGCATAAGTATAGGTGCTTTTAAAATAAGGGAGAAAATAATTTATTATGTAAAAAATAATCATTTTAAAGAAAAAGCTTTTAAGCAAAGATATTCCTATATAAACCCTCTTGCTCTGTTCCGTTAAAGAAAATATATTCTTCTTAACCTACAGGAACCAGTCAGGCTAGATCCCCAAAGTCCATGTACCTCTTTAATCGGGCATGCTCCTCTACTTCACTAGATACTGTGGAGAGGCCTTCTGGAATGTTCCTCCAGAGACTTAGTGGCTCACTCTCAGTATTGTTAAGTGCTGGAGGATGGAATTTCACTGCAGATTTCTACTTTGCTGCCTTGGTACAACTCCAAAAGTAGAGGCATCACTCTGTCATCCAGTCACTCCTCTGGGTTTCCCTCTTTCTCAGTGCTAAAGGTCTTAGTTTAACATCACCTACTGGCCAGAAATTTCAGCTATCTGAGCCTAAGGCCTGAAATCAGCTAGGAGTTTCTGGTATATTCCTAAGTGGTACAGACTACAGGAAAGAACTTACCCAAGGGCTCTACCACCTTCAGTGACTACTTAGTTAAATTTGAAAGAGGAGAATTGATTCTCAGAGCCCCCCAAAGTGGGTTCTGCCTATTAAAAGACTCTTTCTTGGCACAATCATCACCAATGTCACTTCTTGCTTTCTAAAAATTCCATATTTTACCTATACATAACCAATTTTTACCAAAAAGCTTTCAGATGCAAAATGTCCTATATTCATCAAGACTGGTAGGGTCATGTCTCAACTTCAAAGCCCAGAGTAAGATCCCTTTAAAAATTTATTCGGGGCGGGGAGGGTTCTAGGTGGCTCAGTCGGTTAGGCAACCAACTCATGATTTTGGCTCAGATCATGACCTCATGGTTTGTGGGTTTGAGCCCCGTGTCAGGTTATGCACTGAGAGTGCAGAACTTGCTTGGGATGCTCTCTCCCTCCCTCTCGCTCTCTGCCCCTCCCCCGCTCATGTGTGCTCAAGTGCTCTCTCTCAAAATAATTAAAAAAAAAAAAAAAAAAAAAAGAACTATTGGGGGTGCCTGGCTGGCTCAGTCAGAGGAGCATGTGACTCTTGATCTCCGGGTTGTGAGTTCGAGCTCCATGCTGGGTGTAGAGATTACTTAAATAAAAACTTAAAAAAAATATATTCAGGTAAACTACCATTTGGAGCCAGTCTTTTCCTTAATACATAAAAAGACAGCTTTAATTATATTGCTAGCTGCCATTCCAATTTAGAACTTTTGGAGTATAATTTCTAAAATGTGCATTTTAAACGAGAGAACAAATAAATTAGAAACAAAAAGACAAGCGTGAAATACTAGCATGGTTCATAAGAGATAATAGTGGCATGGCAACAGCAAAGTAAAGGAGAAGTGAAATTGCCTGAAGACACTTGAGAATTCATGTTCTTACCAATCTGTGTAGTCAGTCAGAGGAAATAAGTGGGATTCGAGCTGAGAGTGTAAGAATGCTGATTACTTCAAGATAATAGCTTACAATTAGCTGCAGAATGGAAATGCTCTCTACTCTCCGCCCCTACACTAGTTTGTCCCTGCGCTGGGCCACATGTCCCAATTAGTCTGGGGCCACGTGTGTCCATACACATGCCTTTTCCATTAACCTGTGTACTCCTGAGGGCTCAGCATGCAGCTTCCTTCTTACTCTATGTCACTCAAGAGTCAACCAACAGGAGATGTTTAATAGGTCGTTGAAGGACTGAATTAACAAAGGGCAACAGTCATAAGAAAGGGCTTAAAGAGAAATTTATTAACTAGTCATGCAACAAAACACCATTAAAAACTATGTAGATTTCTAATCACAGTTCTACACCTCAAGACTCCTCCATACACTTCATATGCTAAAAAACTAAAACAAACACTGCTTTTGAGTGGACTCTGATAGAGATCTAAGTTCAATGTTGAGGTCTCGTCTTCTGAGTCCTAACTTTCCAGCAACATAAAAACAACAAATAATACTAATAAGGAGGTGGATAAGGGTTTTTCATGTGAAAATGGTGATTTTTAAAAGAAGGTTTATTTATTTTGAGAGACAGAGAGAGAGAGAGAGAGAGAGAGAGAGAACATGAGCAGGGGAGGGGCAGAGAGTGAGGAAGAGAGAGAATCCCAAGCAGGCTCTGCATTGTGAGCACACTGCCCCATAGGGAGCTCAAAACCCTGAACTGTGAGATCGACAACCTCATCCGAGATCAAGAGTCAGATGCTCAAGTGACTGAGCCACCCAGGTGCCCCAAAATGGTCATTCTTTTTTTAAACAGAAACTTCATATTCCAGTCTACAGCCATGTTCAATAACTTTGATTCTCTTCCCAAGTGAGTTACATCTTAATCAGGCTCTATCCTAATTCTACCTCCTTTTAATTATTGATACTTTATATATAACTACTTGCCAGATACCCTGGGACATTTATGCATCTTGGTGGGAGTTCTTCAGAATCAGAAAGATAAACTGATTAAATAAATGTATGTTGAAAACCTATGTTCTCTCTGTGAAACTCATGGATCTACAGAAGTAGATAGCTCTTCCCCTTAAAATATTCCAGTTGAGTAAAGGCAAAGGATAAAAACAAAGAAAAAAGATCACTGATGGAGCAAAAGATAACAGGAAACAGTATTTCAGGCATTTCTTACACATTCTATCTTCCTGACTCCATATAGCAGCCATATACCAAGAAACCTAAGCTCATATTCATTTTTCAGTGTCACACACATCAAAACAGAGCCTAGATCTAATGTTGATCTGAGTGCCAGCAAAGTCTGAACTGCAGGTTCAATGGAGAGTGGCCAAAGGGAAGGCACCAATGAAGACCACTTCTGAGCACAGCCCAAAAGACATCCAGGACTGCCAAGTTCATAAAGTTACATGTTGTAAGAGGTGCCAAACAGCGACATGGATACATTACCACATGCTTAATTTCAGGGAGAACTTGAAGAGACTCAAATTCTTTAACTTTTGCAGGATCCACATCTTCCTCTAGTTCCCACGTACTTTCTTCGTAAGGCAGTGAGCACCACTTCACCAGGTAATGCGTCACCTCCTGGTGGGAAACAGGATAGCAGCTACTGGATTAGAGGAGCCAATCGTGCTCTGGCCAACCACTGGAAAACCCACCCGGTAACACATGAATGCCATTAAAACGAAGACCACATGTTAACAAAACAAGCAAAACATGTAGTAAGAAGGGAAGACACTATAAGTGAGTCAAAATGGCCAAACACCCACCTCTCCTGTTTCGGCATCTTTGGTGTGGGCTACCTCCAGGACGCGATCAACTTCTACATAGTCTGGGTTGAACAAGTCTTCATCAGGCTAGTACAAACAAAGGAGAAGAGTTAGAAAGTGTCCCCCTTCCCTCAAAACCAACACTCTGTGTTTTATCTTTAAGTCACCCCCTACTCTGGGCCTTATCAGGAAATACACAATGGAAGGGGTAGCTTGTGAATAAAAGTCACAGCACAGACATTTCTTCCCTGTCCCCAAACCCTGCTGTGACTGAATTTCCAGGTTACATCAGGGCCAGATGTAAACTTCCCTAAAGGTCATTACAGTACTGGGCAAAAACCAGCACAAGAATTCCTTTTTTCTTACTGCTTCTCATTACAAAGATAACCCTTGGACACTCAGAATTAGTTTCTTTTTCTTTTAATAAGCCAATAATAATAATAAACACTGGAAGGAGGCATGAGGGGAAGGTTCTTGTTTTTAAATTTTTTTTTTTTTTTACATTTATTTATTTTTTGAGAGACATAGAGAGACAGAGCACAAGTTGGGGAGGGGCAGAGAGAGAAGGAGACACAGAATCTGAAGCAGGCTCCAGGCTCCGAGCTGTCAGCACAGAGCCTGACGTGGGTTCGAACTCACAAACCATGAGATCATGACCTGAGTCGAAGCTGGACGCCCAACCAACTGAGCCACCCAGGCGCCCCTGAGGGGAAGCTTCTGGGGGACTGATAACGTTCTATTTCCTGACCTAAGTGGTGGCTACCCAGGTGTGTTTATTTGGTAGAAATTCACTGAGCTGCACCCTCAGGATTTGTTTACCTTCATGTACATTATGCTTCCCAAAAAAGTGTACTTATGAAACAACAATAAGCATCACTTGGAAATATTTAACGTGTGCCCAGGGTAATGCTAAGTGCTTTATGTCTCAAAACTACTTTATGGACTAGATGCAATAATTACTTCACAGATGAGGGAACTGACTCAGAGAGGTTAAATAAGTAATGTGACCAAAGCCACAGAGCTGTGTGAACTGCAACACTTACCCAGGACTTTCTTACCCAGAAGCCCTCCTCCTGGACTGCTAGAATGTTCTTATTGCCCCTTTGGCTGGAAGGCACTTTAGGGGCTATCTAGTTTCAGCTTCAACACAGGAATACTTTTTATAACATCCCTGGCAACCCTCCCTCAGATTCCATTATTCCCTGTTTCGGAATTTACTGCCCTCTAAGACCTGACCCATTGCCAAGACAGCTTTACCTCTGCCTGCTTAGTGGTGGCATCATGATCTTTATCTTTATTATTATTAAATTACAGCCTAGTTTCCTTCCTGTAATGGGGGCTCGCTGGTGTCACTGCTTCATCCACAGGAGCGCAACAAAGTTAATTTTCATTCTATGCTGGCTCTTCAACAATCTCTACCCTATCTGGGTGAAATTACCCAAGGTGCTCAACTGTTGTTTGGGTCCCAAGTTTCTAGTTCCCTTAATGATGCAGAGAGCTAACATTTATGAACAGTGACCGTGGGCCGGGCACCGTGTTAAGCACTTCTGTAAACACTGTGTCATTTAGTCCTTGCAGGTATTCTGTGAAGCTGATATTATTAGGGGTTCTGCTTTACACAGAGAAGGATAGTGGGTTTGAAGGAGCTTATGCAAGTGGCTCAAGGCCACCAAGCTCTGTGTGTGTGTGTGTGTGTGTGTGTGTGTGTGTAACCTGTACCCTGGTAGTTTGGCTCCAAGAGCCCAGGCTCCTAGGACCGTGCAGTCCAGTTTCCACATCTGCTGACAACACTCAGCTGTGCTTCCTTTACCAGTGTTACAGTCCTCCTGCAGCTGCACTCAGGTCCCCAAAGTCCCCCACTGGACCCTGATACCCAAAGGAACAGAACACTCAAGAATGAAAGAAAAGGCACAGCAGGACTGTTCTGCTGGTATGTTCTAAGATTACCGTTGCTTTTTAAGCAGCTGCACGGCCTACTCCTGGCCAACAGGAAACTTGTAATTTAATGGGCATTATCTTTTCTCCCTAGAACTGCTAGTCAGTCATTTTCCCCACCCAGAAGTTGTAAAGATTTTAAAAATACAAATGTATAACATTACATTTATTTACTGCCATTCTATTTCATTCATCCTAGCCTGTCCAGTAAACATGAACTTTGATTTTGTCATCTATTCTCCCAGTGTTGGGTCTGGTTTTCAGGAATTTGGGCTTAGCCAGAAGGCCTCTACCCCTGCGGAGCATGGAAGTCTTAGCCTCTCGAGCCTGAGCCTCCTTTACATAAAGCAGCTAGAAATAATAGATATGAAGAAGCTCGATTCAAAACTAAGTTATTGTTGATCTTATTAGAATATCACTTACCTAAGTCATTAATAAAAACGTTGAACAGGTCAAGACTGAAGACCATATTATAGGAACTACTCCCCACTTTTCCTCTTCCTTAATCTCAAGATGTCCTCTGGTCTTCTCAAAAGTCTTTCCTCCCTACGGGAGTTATGAGCTCCTGGTATGTTATTTCTATACACTTGAACATAGCTTTGGCTCTCTATTCCCAGCCCAGGCAAAATCTCTCCCTTGAGAATAAAGCAGAAAACAGACACACGGGGCTTTGTAGGCTATATTAAGGACTGTGGACTTTATTTCAAGAAAATGTGCTAAAGAGTCTGGAGCAGGGGAAGAGCATAAGGCAACCTCACCCCCTTACCAAGGGGGCAGCCAAATATTTCCTGAGCACTGACCCTGTGGCTAGTACCAGGGATAGAAATACAAGGAAAACATGTCCCTGTCTGTCTCACTGGACTTAAAATGGAAGAAAGAGACATGTAAACAAGTTACTATACAGCAAATACTTGCTAAAATAGAGGTGCAGATAAAATGTTCCAAGAGCAGAAGGAGAACAGTATCCAGTGGGGCCTTGAGATGGTTTTCCAATTCCAGCTGTCTTCTTTCCCCAGTCCTTTATGAGAAGAACAATGCCACGAGAAACAGCCCTCACGTGCTTTAAAGCAATCCTGGAGAGGGCTGGGGCCAAACACTAAAGCTAAGGACAAAGGACCGCACCCTGGGACAAGAAGAATGCTTACTGACATTATCCTAAAATAATTTTTTGTCACTTGTGGAGAAGGAATACAACACGCAGAAGGAGCTGATTAAGTACTGCAGCGATGTACTATATGGTTTCAGGGCACCTGAGTGCACTCGAGACCTAGTGCTTGCCCCTACATTTTAAGAGTAACTTTTATCCCTTCTTTTTTTCAAAGTTATCTGCACAAAAATTTAAACGTACGTGTTACACAGAAAAGAAAAAAATAAAAGTCACCGTGATCCCATTAACCAGAGAAAATGACGGCACATTTTGATGCACATTGACGACATTTTCCATGCCTTGCTATGGTGCCTCTTTTCCCCTCCACTCCCCATACTGGAGCTGCCACACACACTGAGGAGGCCTGACATTTTCAACTAACAACAGCTGATAGCGCTAAAGCCGCCTTCTAGGTCATTAACAATGTTCTCCGATATCATTCTTCCTAGCTGCACAATATTCTGCTCTATGGGATACATACATAATCTAGCAAATGTCTGCTATCTCATATTCTGTTTGTTCACAATTTTCCACCAATATAAATGACTGAATGTCACATTTGATTCTGCACAAAGACTCATTAGCTTCCTTAAAATACATGACAGTATTGGAATTGCTGGGACAGAGGATGTGAATAGTTTGAGATATTTCATGTCTGTTGCCATACTGCTGGGACAGGTCTTACCAGGTTATATTCCCATCCACTGTACACAAGAGTATATCTTCCCTACACCCTCCCCAGCGGTGGGTAATACTTATTTCTAAAACCTTCATGGGGGACCTGGGTGGCTCAGTCGGCTAAGCGTCTGACTCTCGATTTCAGCTCAGGTCATGATCTCACACTTTGTGAGTTTAAGCCTTGCATCAGGCTCTGCGCTGACAGTGTGGGGCCTACTTGGGATTCTCTCTCTTCCTCTCTCTGCTCCTCCCCCACTCATACTCTCCCTCAAAACAAATGAATAAACATTAAAAAAAATAACAAAACCTTCAAATAATCTGGTAAACAAAAACCAGAAAATCTCTATTTTAATTAGCATTTCCTTGACTACTAGTGAAATTGACCACAGTTTTGTATGATTAATGATAAGCATTTCTTATCATTAAAGCTATTTGTCGTGTGTGTGTATATGTATGTATAAGCAGGAAGGTTCCTTCACCGGATAAAAAGAACATATGCCACATATATAAGTATATAGTTAGGAAATATGCGTATGTACATGATGCACATATGTCCTATTTACTTTAAGATTTGTATGAAGTATTTTCTAATATATAGACATTACAGATTTGTTTAATGTCAAAATCCATCAATCGTTCCTCTCGCTATAGGTACCATACTTGGAAATACTCAAGCTTAGAGGCACCTGGGTGGCTCAGTCGGTTAAGCCTCCAACTTTGGTTCAGGTCATGATCTTGTAGTTCGTGAGTTCAAGCCCCACGTCAGGCTCTGTGCTGACAGCTCAAGAGCCTGGAGCCTGCTTCAGATTCTATGTCTCCCTCTCTCTCTGCCCCTCTCCCATTCACATTCTATCTCTCTCTCTCAAAAATAAATATTTTAAAAAATTAAAAAAAAAAAGAAATACTGAAGCTTATATAAAGTTACTTATTTCCTTTCTCATATTTTAGCTTTGTTTTTATTTTTTACATTCAAACTTTAAGTCCTTTGGAACTTGCCGTTTTGGGAAGTGAGGGGAGGAGGGAATGAAAAGAGTTGCGCGCACATTTCTCTCACCCTAGCTATTTATAGATTTTCTGACCAAGATACACGTTCTTATGAATTGCCAGTTTATAAGGCTCGATCGTCATAACTTGGTGGATAATTTTTTTCCTTCAGCTTAAACCTGGATTGGTTTTGCTGCCAATCAGTGCACATTTAGCGACATGACTTGAGCAATAATTCTGCACAGAACTTTGACTTAAAGAAACTTAAACTCAGCATTTAATACTACAAGAAGAGTAGTGGTCAAATAGTTGGCAAATATTGCTTCACCTCAGTAAAAATGTGCTTCATCTGGGCTTGTTTATTCCTGAATCGCTTGATCTTCTGTGCAATGCGAGGATCCTTTTCCAGCTCTTCCATTGTGGCCCATTTACAATGCAAGTAGGAACTGTCCAAAGACACACAAATTGTGAGACAAGTGCAAACCACCACACCACTGAGCCCTACAGTCTTTCAGCAAACAGGGTGACTAACCCAGAAGTAGCAGTTTGTGGTGAAACTGCCAGAGATTAGGCTGCGAAGGGCCTTGCACTAACCGGACAACAAAATAAAACAATGCAGCGATTAATTCCAAATGACCGATCCCTCTGCAGCTTCTACACAAACTGCCTGAGAGCAGAGGAAGGGTAGGCATGGGCAAGCTGTCATTAACACACATTAGTGAAAGTGGGCACGAGGCAGAGGAAGAAAGAAAAATCTAAGAGGGAAACAGTGCGAGCTACAGGACAGTGGTTCTCCACCAGGAGCAGATGAGAATGGCTTGGGGAGTTTTTAATAAGCACCAGTCCTTGGGATCTACTCCCAGAGTCTGAGTCAGCTGGTACTGAGTGGAGCAAGATCTTCCCCGGTGACTATCTGCACAGCCAAAGGTAAGTACTACTGCTTAAGGTGAAGTTGAGTCAGTCAAATCCACAGGTCAGGCCTCAGGGGCCATTCTTGGAAAATACAGAAAGTGATGTGATGAGGGAAAGGAAATTTTATTCATATAAAATCCAAATACAAATAATATATGAAGAACACGTACAAATTTCTATACTTAACGTAGAATAGCTCCAAGTCGAATGGGGGCTCTCCGGGGTGAACCTGCAATCAACAGCAAGCAGTTAACAGCTCAGACCCCCACAGATCGCCCTGACGTTGCACAAGAAAACAGGTAAATCAACACCTCTGCTTGATTTTCGTACAGACTTCCTGAGGATGTTTTCAGTTTCCCCCTTCTTTTCCTGACAGCTACTGAGCAGCTTTCCCAAAGGATGAATGCACAGCTAGCCAGAAGGTAAAAAAGAAAATGATCCTTCTGGTGTCCTTCCAAGGTCCAGGCTGGGACAGTGTTCGGCTGATAAACCCAAATCGGCCCAGGATCTGAAAGCTGTCAGGCCCAAAGCCTGGCGTGCAAGTGAAAACACAGGTCTCCGGCACACCCCCTGACCACCATCCCGAAACATCAGCGGTGCCCACTCTCAAAGTAAGGAAGTTTGCTCTCATAAGTATTTGAAGATAAAGCTATGTTCTCACCAGTGACAACATATGTTTCACTCCAGGTATACTCTCTGGATCTCCACAATGGTCCTGAGATATCTAAAGAACCCACCCTCCAAATGTTTTCCTTTCTTTTTTTTTTTTTTTTTTTTTGGTAGCTGTGGTTTTATTATTTTTTTTAATATGAAATTTATTGTCAAATTGGTTTCCATACAACACCCAGTGCTCATCCCAACAGGTGCCCTCCTCATTGCCCATCACCCACTTTCCCCTCCCTCCCACCCCCCATCAACCCTCAGTTTATTCTCAGTTTTTAAGGGTCTCTTATGGTTTGCCTTCTTCCCTCTCTGTAACATTTTCCCCCCCTTTCCCTCCCCCATGGTCTTCTGTTAACTTTCTCAGGATCCATATAAAAGTGAACACATATGGTATCTGTCTTTCTCTGTATGACTTATTTCACTTAGCACAACACTCTCCAGTTCCATCCACGTTGCTACAAAAGGCCAGATTTCATTCTTTCTCATTGCCACGTAGTATTCAATTGTGTTTATAAACTGCAATTTCCTTATCCATTCATCAGTCAATGGACATTTAGGCTCTTTCCATAATTTGGCTATTGTTGAAAGTGCTGCTATAAACATTGGGGTACAAGTGCCCCTATGCATCAGCATTCCTGTATCCCTTGGGTAAATTCCCAGCACTGCTATTGCTGGGTCATAGGGTGGATCTATTTTTAATATTTTGAGGAACCTCCACTCTGTTTTCCAGAGCAGCTGCACCAGTTTGCATTCCCACCAACAGTGCAAGAGGGCTCCCATTTCTCCACATCCTCTCCAGCATCTATAGTCTCCTGATTTGTTCATTTTAGCCACTCTGACTGGCGTGAGGTGATATCTGAGTGTGGTTTTGATTTGTATTTCCCTGATGAGGAGTGACGTTGAGCATCTTTTCATGTACCTGTTGGCCATCTGAATGTCTTTTTTTTTTTTTTTTTTTTACGTTTTATTTATTTTTGGGACAGAGAGAGACAGAGCATGAACAGGGGAGGGGCAGAGAGAGAGGGAGACACAGAATCTGAAACAGGCTCCAGGCTCTGAGCCATCAGCCCAGAGCCCGATGCGGGGCTCGAACTCACGGACCGCGAGATCGTGACCTGGCTGAAGTCGGACGCTTAACCGACTGCGCCACCCAGGTGGCCCTGAATGTCTTCTTTAGAGAAATGCCTATTCATGTCTTCTGCCCATTTCTTCACTGTATTATGTTTTTGGGCGTGGAGTTTGGTGAGTTCTTTATGGATTTTGGATACTAGCCCTTTGTCCGATATGTCATTTGCAAATATCTTTTCCCATTCCGTCGGTTGCCTTTTAGTTTTGTTGATTGTTTCCTTTACAGTGCAGAAGCTTTTTATCTTGATGAGGTCCCAATAGTTCATTTTTGCTTTTAATTCCCTTGCCTTTGGAGATGTGTCAAGTAAGAAATTGCTGCAGCTGAGGTCAGAGAGGTTTTTTTCCCTGCTTTCTCCTCTAGGGTTTTGATGGTTTCCTGTCTCACATTCAGGTCCTTCATCCATTTTGAGTTTATTTTTGTGAATGGTGTAAGAAAGTGGCCTAGTTTCACTCTTCTGCGTGTTGCTGTCCAGTTCTCCCAGCACCATTTGTTAAAGAGACTGTCTTTTTTCCATTGGATATTCTTTCCTGCTTTGTCAAAGATTAGTTGGCCATACTTTTGCGGGTCCAATTTTGGAGTCTCTATTTTATTCCATTGGTCTATGTGTCTATTTTTGTGCCAATACCATGCTGTCTTGATGACTACAGCTTTGTAGCAGAAGCTAAAGTCTGGGATTGTGATGCCTCCTGCTTTGGTTTTCTTCTTCAATATTACTTTGGCTATTTGGGGTCTTTTGTGGTTCCATACAAATTTTAGGATTGCTTGTTCTAGCTTTGAGAAGAATGCTGGTGCAACTTTGATTGGGATTTCATTGAATGTGTAGATTGCTTTGGGTAGTATTGACATTTTAACAATATCCAAATGTTTTCAATATGGCTCTTTTTCCATGTTCTCTTCTTGGCCCCCTGAGGACTTTCCCTGGGCTGCAGAAACTAAGGGACAAAAATGCCTTCTGCTAGCATCACAATGGAGGGAAAAAATTATTTGGGGCTATACTCAAATATTTAAGAATTTTAGGACCTAAAATCTTCCATGGGGGTAAGAATAATAAAGAATAAAAGAATAAAAGAATGACTAGCAAGACAATATTCTTGCTTTGCTCTCACTCTGGCCAATCAGGACCATTCCAGGTTGTCTAGCCAAATCTCTCTTCACAGAGGAGAGAACCTGTGATATAAAAGCTGACACATAAGCCACTAACCTCCTGGACGGTCTTAGATGCCAGGATCTTCTCAATGATGTTTGCGTCATCTTCTGGAGGCTCCTGGAGACAGAGGTTAAGAAGAAAGAAAATTACTGGCACCACAGAATCCAAGAAATAATTCTGTAAGAAATGCTATAGCAGGTACTACTTGGTCTGAAAGTTCACCATTGAGTGCTGAGGCCTCCTCCCTATCAGTCCACAGAGTGATCAAAAGATCACAAACATTCTAACATCTGGACACAACCTAACACCTCCCCTTCCACATAAGCAGAGAAGTTATACGGCTTCTCAGACTCTTAATTTCAGATCTGCCTTTAGCATCACTAAAATTGGTCCCAGGACTTCCCTTTTCTGCCAAACCTGCCTACGTGTTGCTGCATAAAATTTTCAGAAAGGTGTAACAGAAAGGAGTCTGGGGGCCTTAGAAGCAAAGAGTCCTATTTCTAACACCTACCAGCTACTGACTTTGGGTAAGTCAATTAACACGTCTTCGTTTCCAAATCTATTAAAATAGGAGTTAAATATACTTATCTCACTGGGTTACTGGGAGGATAAAACGGTATGTGAAAATATTTTTGGAACAGTAAGCACTATGCAAATGCAAGGCATAATTATTCTCTACTAAACGATACCGTCTTTCCCTTCTGTGTCTGGAAATGGCTGTTTCACCCATCATCCTTTGCCTATAAATCCTAACTCAAAACAAATTAATTTCTTCCTTTCTACCCCGGCTACACATCAACATTTCTAGGCTCCTGATCTCCATGAAATCTCTCTACAGAGTATTTGATTAAATAATTACAAACTTAAAAAGGATGTGTTGAGTCAGAACACTCTTATGTTTGATGTTCTTTCTGGGTCTTTATTTGAGCCATCCTATTTCAGAGGTTTTGTATGTACTATATGACCTCCTCAGATCTAGTATTTGTCCACAACAGGGTACTCAGAACAGAATGAGAAGAATGCTCATCACAATAGCCGTAGCTCCCAAAATAACTTGGGTTCCTGATCAGAACTTCCCCAAGGATGACTTCATGCTGCATTACTACTGTCTTCGGTCCTACCCATTCCAGGGGTTCGCCTGTCCCAGAGCCACACCATTACAGAAAATGGTATATAAAGGTATATAAAATCAAACTTTCCCCAGAAAAGTACTGAAAGAAAGAAAGGAAGAAAGAAAGAAAGAAAGAAAGAGGAGGGCAGATGGTAGAAACGAAGTATGGAGATCAGCAGGCGATGACAGATGCTCCCAAAGGTTACAAATATTTATTACATTCCCCTAGACACATGGCATGGTGCTAGGTGCCATGCCAAAGTTAATCCAAAGTGACAAGAGTCTACTCCCACTGCTCAACAAGAAGACAAGTTGAGGGGCGCCTGGGTGGCGCAGTCGGTTAGGCGTCCGACTTCAGCCAGGTCACGATCTCGCGGTCCGGGAGTTCGAGCCCCGCGTCAGGCTCTGGGCTGATGGCTCAGAGCCTGGAGCCTGTTTCCGATTCTGTGTCTCCCTCTCTCTCTGCCCCTCCCCCGTTCATGCTCTGTCTCTCTCTGTCCCAAAAATAAATAAACGTTGAAAAAAAAATTTAAAAAAAAAAAAAAGAAGACAAGTTGATTGTGTGTACCATATAGTAGGAAGAAGGGATGGGGTTACAGACTAAGCTTTTGTTTTTCTGCTCAAGTGTTCTGCCTGATTCTTAAGCACAAGTAAGGAAAGGAAGAGGCGGCAGGTGGCTGTTGCCTGCCTTCTCCCATTATAATGTAAACCTTCTGAGGGCAGGGATCCTTATTTGTTTTATCCACTGCTATAGCTAAAGCCCTGAAAAGGCCAGGCACCAGTGGGTGACCAGTATATATTTGTTAATGCTAAATACAAGGAAGAGGAAGAGAGAGGAAATACATGAGGAAATAAAGCATCTAACTCACCAGGGCTACAGACTGCAGACAGTTAATATTCTTAATCTACGTCACTTAATTAAAAATTCTCCTCCTTCTTCATACACTGGGACCTAGCCATACTGTCAGGATGGCCAACGGCAAAGGGCCAGAGCCTGGTGTAGTTTTCTTAAGCCAAAGATCACTACCCCAACCTTGCAACCAACAAAGGAACAGGTGCCGGTTAAGAGAAAGTAGATGAATGAACAAACCTCCTTCCTAATTTCCTACTTCATTTCCTTCCTAAATTTCTTCCACATTATTTACTGTCTTTTAGGTTTATTCACTGGTCTTACAGAAATAGATGAGCCATAGTCCTCCTCAGCAAGGAACTACCAGATATGCTAACATAACACTTTAAAAGTTATTGAAGTATGGCATACATACAGTATATAGAGATCTCAAGTGTACAACCAATGAATTCTTACACATACACATACCCACTTGTATAAATATCACCTAGACCAAGTTACATAACATTCCCAATGTTTTAGGAGGCTCTCGCGCCCCCACTGGAAGTAACCACTATTCGGATTTCTACTACCACTGATTAGTGTTGCCTACTACTAAGCTTCATGTAAATGGAACTATATAGTATGTGGTTCATTCTTCTATATTTCTGCATAGTATTTAGTTGTATAAATATACTACCATCCATTTATCTGCTGTTGAGGAATATTTGGGTTGCTTCCAACATTTATATACACTGTGTATATTTTGGTGGACAAATGCACTCATTTATCTTGGATATATACCAAAAAGTGGAATTGCAAGGTTATGAGGTAGATTATATGTTTGGTTTTAATGAATGTTGTCAAAATTTTTTCCAAACTGATTCTGACAATTTTTATACCCACCAGCCACGTATGGGAGTTCCAGGTGACTTAATATTGTCAATCTTTAAAATTTTGGCCATTCTTGTGGCTAAATTCACATCTTTAAATTTAATTAATTCACATCTTTAATTCACATCTCCCTAGCAATTGAGGATGCTGAGCACCTTTTCATATGCTTACTGACCGTGTGGATAACCTCTCCGTGAAGCTCCATTCATGTCATTTGCCGATTTTAAAAACTGTCCTTTTTTTAAATCTGTAAGAGTTCATTATACATTTCTGAATAAGTGTCCTGTCAGTTATATAGATTACAAATATTATCTGCCAATCTATGGTTTGCCTTTTGCTTCTATAAATGTGTCTTTGGATGAACAGAAGTTCTACATAATCCGCCTTATCAATCTTTTCTCTTATACATTCTTGTGTGTTGTTGAATAATGTGGCAGCAATGTGGCAGTGTTGTTGTGGCAGCAATGGCTGCCACAAAGGTCACTCATTAAGCCACATAAAGTAATTTAAAATTTTCTTGCAGCCACCTTTTTAAAAAAGTAAAAATAGGGGCGCCTGGGTGGCGCAGTCGGTTAAGCGTCCAACTTCAGCCAGGTCACGATCCCGTGGTCCGTGGGTTCAGGCCCCGCGTCGGGCTCTGGGCTGATGGCTCAGAGCCTGGAGCCTGTTTCCGATTCTGTGTCTCCCTCTCTCTCTGCCCCTCCCCCGTTCATGCTCTGTCTCTCTCTGTCCCAAAAATAAATAAACGTTGAAAAAAAAAATTTTTTTTGAAGTAAAAATAGGGGCTCAGTCAGTTGAGCTCCCAACTCTTGATTTCAGCTCTGGTCATGATCCCAGGGTCGTGGGATTGAGCCCTGTATTGGACTCCGTGTTGAATATGGAGCCTGCCTGAGATTTTCTCTCTCTCTCTCTCTCTCTCTCTCTCTCTCTTTCTCCCTCTGCCCGCCTCCCTAACTCGTGCTCTCTCTAAAAATAAAAATAGTAAAAATAAACAGATGAAATAAATTTTAATATTTAAAGCAATATATGCAAAAATTTATTATTTCAATGTATAACCAATATAAAATTATTAATAAGATACTTTATATTCACTCATTAAGTCTTTAAAATCCGATGTGTACTTCACACTTAAAGCACATCTGAATTCAGACTACCCATATTTCTTTTTTTTTTTTTTTACAATATATGAAATTTATTGTCAAATTGGTTTCCATACAACACCCAGTGCTCATCCCAAAAGGTGCCCTCCTCAATACCCATCACCCACCCTCCCCTCCCTCCCACCCCCCATCAACCCTCAGTTTGTTCTCAGTTTTTAACAGTCTCTTATGCTTTGGCTCTCTCCCACTCTAACCTCTTTTTTTTTTTTTTTCCTTCCCCTCCCCCATGGGTTTCTGTTAAGTTTCTCAGGATCCACATAAGAGTGAAAACATATGGTATCTCTCTTTCTCTGTATGGCTTATTTCACTTAGCATCACACTCTCCAGTTCCATCCATGTTGCTACAAAGGGCCATATTTCGTTCTTTCTCATTGCCCTGTAGTACTCCATTGTGTATATAAACCACAATTTCTTTATCCATTCATCAGTTGATGGACATTTAGGCTCTTTCCATAATTTGGCTATTGTTGAAAGTGCTGCTATAAACATTGGGGTACAAGTGCCCCTATGCATCAGTACTCCTGTATCCCTTGGGTAAATTCCTAGCAGTGCTATTGCTGGGTCATAGGGTAGGTCTATTTTTAATTTTCTGAGGAACCTCCACACTGTTTTCCAGAGTGGCTGCACCAGTTTGCATTCCCACCAACAGTGCAAGAGGGTTCCCGTTTCTCCACATCCTCTCCAGCATCTATAGTCTCCTGATTTGTTCATTTCGGCCACTCTGACTGGCGTGAGGTGATATCCGAGTGTGGTGTTGATTTGTATTTCCCTGATGAGGAGCGACGTTGAGCATCTTTTCATGTGCCTGTTGGCCATCCGGATCAGACTACCCATATTTCAAGTGTTTACAGCCTCATCGGGCTAGTCGGAGCCCTACGGAGCAGAGCAGCTCTGTTTGGTTCTACTTGTTTTTATAGCAACACTACCTTGTCTTCATTACAGGAGTGTGATTAAAAGTCTGGATTACAGGGAGTCTTCCAACTGAGTTCTCTGTAAAGATTGCCTGGCTATGCTAGGTCTTTTGTGTTTCTATCATCAATTTCCAGCAGAAAACACCCTGCTTAGATTCTGACTGGGAATGAACTGCAGACATCTTAACAATATTGAATACATGTATGTCATACATTGCTCTATTTATGTCGGTCTTCTTTAATTTCTCTCAGCAATGTTTTTCATATAGAGAGGGCTTGTATATCTTTTGAGAGCTATTCCAGAATACCTAATATTTTTGATGATGTTACAAATGGCATTTTAGAATTTTTCTTTCCTGATTTCATGCTGCTAGTTCACAGAAATAAAGATGTTTATGTATATTGTCTTTGTATCCAACAATTTAGCTAAATCCACATTTATTAATCCTAATGGTTTGTCAATTCTGTTGAATTTTCAACACACACAGTCATGTCATCTACAAATACTGAATTGTACTTCTTCCGTTCCAATTTTTAAACTTTTTATTTCTTTGTTTACTTATAGCAATGGCCAGGACCTCCAGTGTATCTCTTTTTTAAAATTTATATTACATATTCTTTTTTTTTAATGTTTATTTATTTTTGAGAGAGCAAGAGGGGGAGGGGCAGAGAGAGAGGGGGACAGAGGATCCGAAGCAGGCTCGATGCTGATACCAGACAGCCCAACAGAGGGCTCGAACTCGCGAACTGTGAGATCATGACCTGAGCCTAAGTTGGATGCTTAACTAACTGAGAAACCCAGGTGTCCCCTGCATTTCTGAATATAAAGATAACAGTGGGATTTTTTTTCTTACTCCCAAATTCAGCAGGAAAGCATTCAGTATCATACCATTTAATATAACGTTAGTAGTCAGTTTTTATCTAGTGGATTTTAAGTCTTTGGTTTTCTACAGTTTCAGATGTGCCTGAATATGGTTTTTGTTTTTGTATTTTTCCTGCTTGGGAGTTACCTGATGCTGAATGTATTGGTTGATATCCCCCATCAGTTTATGGGAGTTGTTGGCCATTTACTTTTATCATCAAACACTCCTCTGCTCCAATCTCTCCTCCACATCTAGGACTCTAATCAGAGATACACATTGCACTTTTTCACTGCACCCCAATTGTTTCATATGCTTTGTTCTGCTCTTTCCATTCTTTTTTCTATGTGGCAGTTCAGAAATTTTCTATTGATTTGTCTTCAAAGTCACCAATCTTATCTTCTGTAGTATCTAATCTGCTTTAATTTTTATTTCAGGTTATTTTAATTTTTTAGTTTTTAGATTTTAAAAAGTTTTTAGATTTATACTCACACACAAATATATATATTTTTAATGTTTATTTTTGAGAGACTGAGAGACAGCGTGAGCGGGGGAGGGGCAGAGAGGGAGACACAGACTATGAAGCAGGCTCCAGGCTCGGAGCTGTCAGCATGGAGCCCAACATGGGGCTCAAACTCATGAACTACAAGATTATAACCTGAGCCAACGTTAGATGCTTAACCACCTGAGCCACCAGGCGCCCCTCTCATCTGCCTTTAAAGTCATCCACTGTATTCTAAGTTTTTTAAATTGGAATTTTCAGTCCAGACTGTTGAACCGATTCTCTTTACAGATTCATTTCTTCACTGGAATTCTTCACTTTAAAATTTTTTTGGCTCATTTTCTTTTATTTTCTTTCACATGTTAATCAGTTATTTTAAAATTCTTTTCTGTTAAGTCCACTACCTGGATCATCTAGGGTCTGCTTCTATTATATATTACTTTTACTTTTTAGTCACATTTTTCCCAGCTTTTTCAAATGTGCAATAGTTTTTTACTTATGGTAGATATTGTGAATAAAGGAACCTTAGCAGCTCCTAACAATTCTTTCCACAACTATTTCCTATTTTCTCTGTGAGAGGGGGTGGTCCCTGGGTCCAATGAGACACTGAATTGGGTCAGGCCTGGGTTACTGTTAAGATTTATCTCTTGCTTAGCAGGGGTACCTGGGTGGCTCAGTTGGTTGAGCATCTGACTTCAGCTTGGGTCATGATCTCACAGCTCATGAGTTTGAGCTCCGCATCGGGCTCTGTGCTGATGGCTCGGAGCCTGGAGCCTGCTTCGGATTCCGTGTCTCCCTCTCTCTCTGCCCCCAACCCACTCGCATTCTGTCTCCGTCTCTCTCAAAAATAAATAAACATTAAAAAAATTTTTTTAAAGATTCATCTCTTGTTTTATCCTGTTTCTCAAGCATGAATGTCCAGGGCCACTGACTGAATGTGGCAGGTCTTTCTATTCCTGAGCCCTGGAGTCTCCAATCCCAAATAAGTTAAAAATCTCTCTCTCACTTTTTAAAAATTTATTTATTTATTTTGAGAGACAGAGAAAGAGAGAGAGAAAGTGCGAGCGAGAGAGGGGCAGAGAGAGAGAGAGAGAGAGAGGGATAAAGAGAATCCCAGGCAGGCTCCGCACTGTCAGCACAGAGCCTGACTCAGGGCTCAATCTCATGAATCTCAGGTGAGATCACGACCTGAGCTGAGATCAAGAGTCGAACACTTAACAGACTGAGCCACCCAGGTGCCCCTCTTAAAAACCTCTCTTCAGGGAGAGTTAGTTTTTCTACACTAAGCCCATCCCTTTAGTGAGATTTTCCCTCTAGGTACCATGATACTGTGAGATTTCAATCTGCCTTCTGAATGAGCCACTAACTTCTTGGGCTACCCCAGAACTCCTCAACGTCCTGGGGAGAGCCCTTTGCTTTGGGGATCTTCTAGTTTCCAATCATTTCACCAGCAGGGGCAGATGGTGATGGTTTCTCTTCAACCCAGAGAAGTCTGTTTGAGCCAAGCCTGATCCTCAACCTGCACCTAGAACTGAGGAATGTTTCCAGAGAAGAAATAGTTCGCAACTGCCGGCTCATCTAGTAATAAATAGCTCATCACTGTCTGGAATTTTAGTTAATCTAATTCTTGTTGCTTTCACAGATATCTGATGTCTTTAAAGACACATTCTCTTTTTTTCCCTTTGCAATGAGTGTTGCCCTGCCACGACCTACTGTCTCTTCCCTGGAAGAAGGAATCCTCCCACATCAACTCTCATTCCAGGAACTCCCTAGGGCCTACTTTTTACTCTTTTCAATTCATACTCATTTTTCTGGTGATCCTGTCCAGTCTTGAGGTTTTAAATAAGGGCTACATCATGACACCAGCCAAGTTTATGTATCCAGCTCAGAACCTCCCCTCGATTCATAGACTCATATATCTAATTGTGTTACCTGCCATCTCCACTTGAATATCTCAGAGGTATTTCACACTTAAAATGTCTAAAATGTAAACTTCTGCTATCCTAGCCAACTTCCCTTCCCTACCCATTCCATCTACAGTTTTCTCCCAACTGAGTGAATTCTATCCTTCTTGGTGTTCAAACCGAAAATCTTGGTGTAATTCTTGATTCCTCCTATCTCTCCACACACTGTATCTGATTAGCCAAGAAATCGTGTTGGCTATATCTTCAAAATATGTACAGAATCCAGCAATTTCTCACCACCTCCACTGCTTCTACCCTGGTCTAAATCACCTTCATTTCTCACCCAGATTATTCTCTCTTCTACCTAGTTTCCCTGCTTCCACTCCTGCCCAACTAGTCTATTCACAATACAACATTCAGAACTGCCATTATAATGTCTTTTGCCTAACCTGCTTACAAGGCTTCTCTTTTAGAATAAAATCAAACATCTTTTAAAGGCCTACAACAAACCCTGCTGGAGCTCACCAAATGTCCCATCTCCTATTACCTTTCAGGTCTCCCTGTGTGTTCCTCACACACACTAGTGGCCCATTTCTACCTCAGAGACTCTGCACAGGCTATTCCCTCCGCCTAAAATGCCTCCCTCTCAAGATTCCCTCACTCCTTTATTGCCTTCAATTCTTTGCTCAAATGTTACCTTGGTGAGGCCAAAACAGACCACCCTAATTAAAACTGCAACCCTCACTCCTCAATTCCACATCACTCTTCTCCTGATTTTTTTCTCACAGCACTTACCACCATTGATGTACTACGCAATTTTATTACTTTTTAGATTTGTTCCCAGCCTCTACCTAGGTATTTCCACCCTTTGGAAGCTAACTCAGAGCTTGGCTGTTTGGCCTCCTCTCCCACAGGTTCAGAATCCAGCAAATGTGAAGAGGAGATCAGTTGCATGGATTTCGTAGGTCCCCTCTCCATTTATTGTATGCTCCCTCTGTGAGAGCAGGGAGTTTTGCCTCTTTTGATCCTTTATGTTATCTCCAGCAAAAAACAGTCCTTGGCAGGTAGTAGGTCCTCAAGAAGTATTTTTGAATAAATAATGTTAAGAGATTTTGCAATATAAATGGTAATATCAGCATAAAGCAAGTGCTGAGAACCTGCTGAAATCCCACAATTCAAGACAGGGCACTTCGGCAAATTAGGAGAGCCTCTGAAAGTGCAGCGACATCTGAGTTAGATCTCTGTTAACCAGCACTAAACTTTCATAATTTCTGACTACCTTTCCTACCCACTCCCAAGTCTGTAGAACCCAGACTAACCAGGGAGCATTCATACATGTACACATGTACTGACAGGAACAATTATGTCTTCCTCACTACTAGATTGCTTCAAACATTCTTATTCTTATCTACCATTAAGAATAGAAAAAAGATGGGTTTTAGTGGGAGGATTTTGATAATGTTATTTGGAGTTTTTACTAGGACCAGCCAAATCCAAGGAAACGTTAACACACGGACAAGAAAGGACAGTACTTTACTCTGAGTATTAAAAGGATGAAGGGCTTCAGGGGCACCTGGGTGGCTCAGTTGGTTGTGTGACTGACTCTTGATTTCAGCTCAGGTCACGATCTTGCAGTTTGTGGGATCAAGCCCCATGTTGGGCTCCTCGCTGGGCATGGAGTCTGCTTGGGATTCCTTCTCTCTCTGTCTCTCTGCCCCTCTCCTGCTTGCACATGTGCCCTCTAAATAAATGAATAAATAAACTTTAAGAAAAAAATAAATAAAAGGATGGAGGGCTTCAAACATTCTTCACCATAGAAAATTTTCAAGTAAAAATTAAGGAATGTGAAATAAAATTTCAACTTATCTTTTTTTTTTTTTTAAGGTCTTTTTTTTTTTTAACGTTTTATTTATTTTTGAGACAGGGAGAGACAGAGCATGAACAGGGGAGGGTCAGAGAGAGGGAGACACAGAATCTGAAACAGGCTCCAGGCTCTGAGCTGTCAGCACAGAGCCTGACCCGGGGCTCGAACTCACGGACCGCGAGATCATGACCTGAGCCGAAGTCGGCCGCTTAACCAACTGAGCCACCCAGGCACCCCTCAACTTATCTTTTATAGGAAGAGCAATGAATACTGGAATTAAAAAAAAAAAAATCAGTGAGGGGTGCCTGGGTGACTCAGTCAGGTAAGAATTTGACTTTGGCTCAGGTCATGATCTTGTGTTTGGTGAGTTCAAGCCCCACATCAGGCTCTGTGCTCACAGCTCAGAGCCTGGAGCCTGCTTTGGATTCTGTGTCTTCCTCTCTCTCTGCCCCTCCCTGGCTCACACCCCTCCCTGTCTCTCTCTCTCTCAAAAGTGAATGAACATTAAAAAAAAAAAAAAAAGGAAAGAGGAGTGCCTGGGTGGCCCAGCTGGTTAAGCATCCAATTCTTACTTTTGGCTCAGGTTATTATCTCACAACTCTGTGGGTTCGAGCCCCCACATCGGGCTCTGTGCTGGCAGCACAGGGCCTGCTTGGGATCCTCTCTCTCCCTCTGTAGCTGCCCTTCCCCCACTTGTGCTGTCTCTCTCAAAATAAATAGATGAACTTAAAAAAAATAAAGAAAAAGAAGAAAGAAAAGAGTAATTCCTTTAAAAAAAAAACTGATTGGGGCGCCCGGGTGGCGCAGTCGGTTAAGCGTCCGACTTCAGCCAGGTCACGATCTCGCGGTCCGTGAGTTCAAGCCCCGCGTCAGGCTCTGGGCTGATGGCTCGGAGCGTGGAGCCTGTTTCCGATTCTGTGTCTCCCTCTCTCTCTGCCCCTCCCCCGTTCATGCTCTGTCTCTCTCTGTCCCAAAAATAAATAAATGTTGAAAAAAAATTAAAAAAAAAAAAACTGATTATCATCAAAACACTGAGAGCAGGCTTTACTCTATCCCAATAAAAGGAAAAGGGAATAGCATTTCCAAAATACACATCAAAGCAGGACGGAAACTAGGAAATCAGGACTTTTCTAAACAGAGATTGTGCATAAGTACGATCATGTGTGTATCAACACTCCGTGTATACAGATACACACAGATATAAACTAAATCTGCTTGCCAAACACACTTCCATAACAACCATCTGTTCTCAGCTACTTGGAATTTTCTCAAATTATCCTTCAAAGAAGGCCATTTTAATTCATTCTCTTTCATGTCAGAGACTCAGATAACTAAAAATTTTTTTCTTAGGGAAAATTTCAAAAATTGTCAACCCTAGTCACCCCCAACCTCAACCAACCACCTGATTTAGTTCTATTTAGCTAGGCACAAGGGAGAGGTTCTAGCAAGAAGCAAATCACTTTTCAAATCACCAAGTATGTGAGGGTACAAAAGTAGCATCAAACGAGATGCCCAGTCTCAGGGGCTTACATTCGTGTAGGGAAAGCAACATAAAACATTTTTATTAGAAACGTTGCAGGTTAAATTCTAATTGGTGTGACAGTAACCTTAAGTCCAGCAAGAGTGCAAAAAGCAAGAACAGCTTGGATTTCACAGAATAGGTAAGGTTTTAGTAGGGCCCTAAGGAATGGTGGGTCGTAAGAGGACAACAAGCAGGAAGGAAAGCTGAAATGAACTGGAAGGATGAAAGAATGAGTCTACAGGAAACAGGATGCATATACGGAATACTAAGTAAACAGTAGAGCAAAAGCATTAGAATGAGGTAGGGAAATAAACGGGAGTAAACAGGTAGTGTGCGGTCACATTTAAAACAAAAATCAGGCAGGAATTTTGATTTAGTATCGGAGTTGAGAAACAACCACCTTAGACCATAGAGCAGGGGCACTCTCCCCCAGCCCAGGGAAGGAAACAGGGGGCTTCTGGGGAAGAAAACAACTGGGCTCAGCCCATCAGGCACGGCAAAAGGTTAGACAAAGCGGAGGGCGCTGGCCTCAGAGACACAGAGTGAGGCACAGGAGGGCACCAGGAGCTGAAACCTCATTCAGATTAAAGCCCTTTGTTCTAAAAGGCAAAATCACACAAACTGCACAAACTGTAGGAGGCAGAAACTGAGACAGCCTTGTAAAAATCTACACAACAACTGCGAAAGTCTGTCTCTGTTCCAGACACTAACATCCGTTTGACAAAGAATAAGAAAGCAAAGACTTTGCTCACTGTGATGTGAGGATGGAAAGTTATTTCCTGCCCCCGAATCCCGTATCCCAGTCAGGGGACCGTCCCTCTGGCTCCAGAGCAGGGCCGTGCTAGCATGCCAGTCCTGGCCTACCACGAATCACATGTAAATATGTTTCCAGCAACTCCCCACTAGACAGCCAGTGCTGAGGCTGCAATCTGGGACTGGGCCAGGGACCACAGAACAAGGCAGAGCATGCTGAGAAGGCACTGCCCGAGAAATGCAGCGAGGGAGCAGCAGGGCCTTTCTGCTGGGGACTCCACACGGTTCTTGGCCCCAAGCTACAGCCAGCAAGCAGGCGGACAGCCATCCAAAGGGCCTCGGGAGAAGGACACAAGTAAAAGCCTCATCTTCTTCAACTGATTTTCTGTGCCACTAGGTACTGAGGATTGTCTGGAATCCTAGATGAGATTCATGGCTTTCAAGGTTTGCCATCAGCCTGGGAAATCTTTGTTCAAACCTCACCAGGAAGCCCAAAACGTAAACCAGAGGCAAATGCGGTGTAGTCGGGCAGCAGCTAGGGCTCAGCTGAGGCCGGCCTCTGAAACCCACCCAATCCCCCTACAGGCCGTCTATCTACCCTGCATGCTAGGCCAGGCCTGGGACACAGAGGCCAGTTCCACGTGCTTGCCAAAGCCACATATCAGGCCTCTTTCTGCTTAAATTTCATAGCAATTTTTGAGGCCTAATTAATGAAAATTCAGATTCTATCGTATGTTAGCTCTCTCTCTCGTGTACCTTGAAGAGGATAAAAAGAGCCTTGTTAAGATACATAAAATTTCCTGAATTATTTCTGTCAGATCAGCTAAAGCCGCCCTTCAGGTACCACAAAAGAAGTCATAACAACTGAAATATGGTTAATGACGGGCTGAATGGCTACTAGAAGAAAATAAATTCCCTTCTAATGTTTTAACTACCAAACCAACCATAAATCTCCAAGGAGGGAAAACCCATCATAAAGCAATATAATCCTACCACCTCATGGCACTCTTGCCAGGACTACTCTTAACTGTTTGCTTGAAAAGCACTACACTGATAGTACATCAAATTATTATTCCTATTAAGTGCTATGTTCATTGGTTGGATAACTCTTGGCAAAGGGACCTGAAATCAACTCTTACATGCTAGTCACTGGTTGACTACCACTAGGGTGTCCCATGACCCAGATTGTTCTGTGCCTGCTTCTTGGTTGTTAAACCAGGGACGACGACCCCTCCTCCTAGCTACTGTCCATGCAAACACAAGGTGAAAGGGTATGTGAAATTATGTGAAAATGCTTTAAGCTGGAGGCAAGGTGGTTTAGACAGATAAAGTATTACCGGCTTTGCTAAGCCACCCTAGTGCCCGGGAGGAAGGACAGGTATTTGTGCTCTGTCGCACATGCAGAGCATGAATTCTGCCAAGTCAGCGTCAGGGACTCCACAACAACAGCCAGCCTGTGTCCCAGAATGTGCTGCTGGCAATGATGCCCTTCCTATATGCACAGCCTGTTTCTTCTTTTGCTTCTAATGTCTTCTCTGTAAGCTCCCTGGCACAGACCTCCTCCTTTTCAATATTTACCTCTTTTCCTTCTAGCATCTGGATATCAGGTCCCTCTTCTTGAAACCGCTGCCAATGGAAATCCCTAAAATACAAATAGGGCCATCCTGCTTCTCTGCTGGAACCCTCAATGTCCCCTCCCCCGTACCATTTGCTCTGCAGTATTAAGGTCAAATACTTTAGCTAATCCCTAGGGCCTGCATAATGTGACTCTTCCTACCACTCAATGCTCATCTCCCACCACTCCTCAGACCAGATCCCAACATCCAGCCGAGCTGGTCTATCACAACACCACCCGCAACACCATCCAGGCTGTGGGCTTTAGTTCATGTTAGAAATGCCTTTCCTAAAATCCTGACCTCCCCCTTTCCTGTCCACTCCCCCATGTAGCCACTGTATCCAGCACATTCTTCTAAGGCCGCACTTTATCACAGTGTTCATATAGCCATAAGCCCCTTCTTCTTGGAGCCAGGGACCATGCCTTGATACTCATCCTTGTATCCCAAGACCTGGTCTTGTATGGACTCTTAATACACATTTATTGAATCCAAGTTCCAACTGTAATTACTAGTGTGTGTGATTTCATCCAATGAATGGCTGTTTAGTATGTTATCAGACTTTCACATTCTAATGGGAAAGACAAAGAAATAAATGCAATCAGAACACAATGATCAGCTGTGGCAAGTGCTATGAAAGAAACAGACAAGGAGTGAAACTGAGAATCATGGGGCTCAGAGGCAGAGATCTACTCTAAATACAAGAACCAGGAAAGACCTCTCTGGGGAGAAACCATTTTAGCTTAAAAGATGATGAACCAAGTCATGTAATGCATGTGAAGAAGAGATATCAGGGCAAGAAGGTGGGAAAGAACTGTTAACCCAAGGCTAGGGAGTGGGGAGAAAGTCATTTATATGCTGAAGGAATTTGCTGAGACAGAGAGAACCCTGCTGGGCACCATAGCATGAGTGAACTTCATTCTAAATGGATTAGGAAGCCAACTGAAGGTTATCAGCACCAGTTACAATAATCTAACCTAGCTTCGGCGAAGAGCCACAGAATAACTATCAAGTGGGCCAAAATGATGGATCAAGCCAAGGTCAGCACCCCAGCCATAGGCCGTACCTCCGCCTGCCATGCCAGTGTAGAAGCCGAGAGGGCGGACGTCCGGCCGGCTCCAAGAACGGCGATTGTCTCCCCGTCATCGTCCACCACCTTGAAATCCAGGTCCTCGTTATATTTTCTGCGCTTCACCTGCCGTCCTGAGCGTCGTTTCTGCAGGGCAAACACACCCATCGGAGAGATGCTCTGTGAGTCAAAGGCTTTAGCTTGGACAAGAAAGAATACCCTCATCTACACTCACTGACATGCACAAGAGACCTGTCCTACTTTACAAGAGCAATCTTCCTTAAACACAACTCTTTTAAGAATTAAATTCACTCAAAATGAAATCTGGCTGAGGGAGGGGATCCAAATTGCCAAGATCCCCTGAGAAGAAGGTATAGTCTCAGAATCCAGTGAGATGTGTCATGAATGATAGTGACTTTCCTTTTCCTTTCTGGAGTCAGTTTCTATTCCAGTAAAATGGGGATGAGAGGTAAACTCCATCATCTTTCAGGTCCCTTCCAGCATAGCTGGAAGCTCTGATTTTAGGGCGATAAGATAATTGTTTCGGTTGTGGTCAAATTCACTGTACTTACAATATATTCTTTAAAAACTAAATTAATACCAGTTTTATTAGGACTTACTTTGAGAATCTCCTTGAAATGCAAGGAGACATATTAAGTGTGACAAAACAAGATTCATGAGTCACCATCTGAAGACTCATCTATAATTAAGTAACTCCTGACCTTTTAGAGAGACAACATTCTACAACAAAGCAGCCCAGTGGCTTTCCTCAAACAGAAAAACACATGGTTCATCTCATGGACACATCCTATCCAAGCAGCAGAAACACTTCCGGGAACCACTCACCAGCTAGCTCACTCTCCAGTACTTCAATCTTAAAAAACAAAACCAAAGCCAAACACCACCTGCCTTATTTTTTAAAACATACCTCCTGGGCCTCTCTCTGTTCTCCCACCATTTCTTCATTATGTTACCTCTATGACGTTTAGTTTTACATGAGGGATTCCACATGAAAACCTGTCTCCCAATCCCATGTACATACAGATCACCACCCTGGAAACACTTAAACCCCTGCCAACTCCCATCAACCCAACATGCCTGCTGCTCTGCCCATGAGGACACCTGACAACCACTAGCCCGAGTTCAGAGACAGTGATGGGGGGGAGGGGGGGTTCTGCTCTGATACCCCAGACACTACTACTTATTACCACTGTGACATTAGAAGCTGATACCTTCCTACAGTGAAGACCATCTAGGAATCTACGAGGATCCAAGGATACTTGAATGTGCAGTAGTCGGATGATTTTACATGGTCCCCTTTCAGCAGGCATAACCCAGGTAAACTGTCATGGATATCAGAGGAAACAGCACTTTCAAATATTAGAACTCCTATCCAAGACAGGTTGCCTCAACTGAGGGAGAAAATTCCTACCAATGTCATGGGCATGCTTAGTAATGGCTTTAAAAATCTCATTCAGGTGGGCAACTCTTTGTTTCCATGTTTGGCCAAACTTCCTTTACTATTTCGGCAAAATGAATACACACAGCCCTGACTTTTCCAGCATCTGGGATTATGAGAATGTCCTTATGCAGACTGGCCCAGCCCTCTGAATCTTAAAAGCATTAGCTGCATTGCAAGTCAGGCCCCCGACACCTTACTCAGAGTGCCCCACAATTCAATTTTCCATATTCACTCTTTCTACAGCCTAATAACATGCTACTTCCCAAGAAGAAAGCAAACACCACTAAAAAAAACCTGGGAGATCATTAGTATAAGGATCAGGATGCTAGGGGGAAAAAGCCTGTGGTCTTGGTGCTCACCCACCAAAACAGTGAAAGCCCAGCCAGGATCTATGCGCAAGGGGTGCAAGGCTGGAGATGGAGAGAGAAACGCAACAGGACGCGCGTCAGCAAGATCTGTGCGGCAGCCGTAACCGCCCGCAGGGTTCCCGGTCACAGCTGTACCTGGCTGTCTGCAGACTCAGTGGACTCCTCAGGACTCCGCAGGGATGGGTTCGGCAGGCCCTGATCCAGCTCTAAACTCTCCACTGTGGTTTCACTTTTCCTCTTTCCTTTCTTCTTTCTCTCCACTGGGGTTGGTCCTTGCTCCTTGCTACAAGGAGAAATTCAGAATTAAAACTCTTGGGCAGTTTTTAAAACTAAGAGTTCTCACGTGATCAAAGTAATGGTATCACATAAGGATATGGTATCGCAAGGAATTCTTGTCCTAGGGGTAGGCTTTAATGGAGAATCTACAAGAGTTTCTTCCCAGAACTATACACAGAAATATGGGAAGAAATACCTACATGGCTTGATGCAGAGTTCACTTTTTTACACCCCTATCATGATTCCTGTGGCTATGATTAATGTGGTAAGAAATAAAATAATATGAACATCTTCAAAACCTCACTTTCAGTTTATATAAATGTCTTCTCTAGTAAGCTTAATTGCTAGATATTGAGATATTGAGAATCAACAATTTCAATCGCCCTTTAGGTTACATGGGAAGAGACGTGTCCTTAATCTGTCACCATCCTCTACTGAAAATGGTCTATATAAGACTTGGAGGAAGTACTAGGAAGTCAAAATTGAAAACGATACTGTCCCTGTCCTTGAGGAGGTTACGAATATGAAAATCCTCCAGAGCAATAGCTCAAGGCAGTAGCTAAAAGCCTCCTGAGAGAGGTGAAGATGGGCAAGATCCATCCATCCTGCAAGGTCCTGCTAAGATGGCAGCACCTCTAAAAAGCTTTTTCTGACCATCTTAGCTGATAAAATCTCTTTTCTATACTCCCAAACCACCTCAGCTATGCTTTGCTTAAGGTACTCAAACTCTGATCTTTCACCAAAGTTAGTTATTAACTATGATATCAGCCTCGGAACCACACGGTGCTTGAATCCTCTGTAGTTTCCATAAACATCTGCTGAGTAGATGAATATTTTATACTTCTCTGATCTCTCCTACCAGACTCCAAATTCCTAGAAGACAATATGTACTTGATTCAAGTTTGTATTCTTAGTCTTATGCCTTATACATAGTAAGTATCCAATAAATACTTATTGAAAAGATAGATGGATGCATCAATGGATGGATTAAGTCATTGGGGAGATTTGGGAGAATGCAACTGAGCAGAGATGTGCATGGAACAGTAATAATAATAGTAGCAGTACTAATAATTAGAGCTACTAGCTACATAGCAGCGATTACATGCAGGCACAACTCTCTAAGTATTTTACATGGATTATCTCGTTTAGTCTTCATATCAATCTTATAAGGCAGATAGTATTACTATCCTCATTTCATCAAGCAGCAGAGTGAGGTTCAGTTAGATTTCCAGGGTAAGATGGCTACTAAATAGTGAAGAAAGGATTTGAACCCAGGCATGCTCTTAACTACCCTGGCATTGTTAGGGAACTGAAGAGTGTTAAGGGCACATTTAGTAAAAGACAGTCTGTATGGCTGGATGACAGGGCAAGTGAACAGAAGCACTAAATAATGGAGCTGCAAAGCAACTAGGTATGTATACCAGTCAGAGAGTTTTGACTTCATTCTGTGTGACAAGTGCCGTGATGGCAAGCCAAGGCAAGAGGGAATGAAGCCCTAGGCTAAATACAACCAATGAAAACTCAAAGGTGAAAATCATTTGAAGGATCCAGCAGAAATACAACCATTAAGTCTGAGGAAGGGACAGAATGTGGAAGATGAGGAAAGAGTCAAAATTATTGGCATTTTCTATCAGTTGGGTTATTGGAAGGTGTGGGGGAAGAGAGCTTGCCTTGTTTAGAGATGGGAGACCCAGCATGATGAACTGTTGTCAGGAACACCAACCAGTGCTGACTGCTGAATCAGCCTGCCTCTCTCTTGAACACCCTTCACTCCTCATGGATTCCCAATCAAGTCAGCACAAACAGCCCACCCTCGTTTCTCCAGGCTGAAGACTGGCTTGCCTACTGATCAGGAAAGTTCTTTATGAAAATTATTTTGGTCCAAACTGAGGAAATGAAATTCTAGGGGTCCTGCCATTTTTAACAGGAGACTTGTACTCTCAAACACAGAGGGAAAAAGCAAATGTTCTACTTATCAGTGCAGGACAGGAGACACAGGTGAAACAGTTTAAAAACGTTCTAAGTTTTCGAAGGAATATTTATCTCATGTCATATACTCCTAAGAAAACTGTATAGCAATTTATATTCTATAAAGCACTTACGTGTTCTGTGTCTCATTTAACTGTTACGACCACAAGGCCATGAGGGAGTATCAAGGGCAGATAGATGAATCTCATGTTCCAGATGAAAAAACAGGTTTAAAAGCAGCAAAGGTCCCAAAGTCAGCAGCCGAGTAGCAGCAGAGGCCTGCACTCAGCTCATCTGACTCACAGCCTATTGTTTTTAACACCATATGTTTTCTGTCTTTTTTTAAAGCCCCGGTCTCCCTTTTAATGAACGCAAAAACTTCAAATCTCCTTTAATGTTATTTGAATCTCAAAATAATGACCAAAAGAATTAACAACAAAATATTCCAATGACCCAAATACACAGAAAAAAAATCCACAAATCCATAGTCGTTGACAGTTTTTTTAAATGGATCCCTTAACAAAATAAGCCTTGTGCTATTTTTTTTTTTTAATTTTTTTTTCAACAGTTTTTATTTATTTTGGGGACAGAGAGAGACAGAGCATGAAGGGGGGAGGGGCAGAGAGAGAGGGAGACACAGAGTCGGAAACAGGCTCCAGGCTCCGAGCCATCAGCCCAGAGCCCGACGCAGGGCTCGAACTCACGGACCGCGAGATCGTGACCTGGCTGAAGTCGGACGCCCAACCGACTGCGCCACCCAGGCGCCCCACCTTGTGCTATTTAAAAAAAAAGGGGGGGGGGCGCCTGGGTGGCTCAGTCAGTTAATCATCCAACTTTGCCTCAGGTCATGGCCTCATGGTTCTTGAGTTCGAGCCCCATTTCCGCCTCTGTGCTGACAGCTCAGAGTCTGGAGCCTGCTTTGGATTCTGTGTCTCCCTCGCTTTCTGCCCCTCCCCCACTCGCGCTCTGTCGCTCTCAAAAATAAACATTAAAGGGGCGCCTGGGTGGCTCAGTTGGTTAAGCGTCCGACTTCGGCTCAGGTCATGATCTCACAGTCCATGAGTTCAAGCCCCACATCGGGCTCTGTGCTGACAGCTCAGAGCCTGGAGTCTGTTTCAGATTCTGTGTCTCCCTCTCTCTCTGACCCTCCCCTATTCATGCTCTGTCTCTCTCTGTCTCAAAATAAATGTTAAAAAAAAAAAATTAAAAAAAAAAACATTAAAAAAAAGTTTTCTCCTTAATTTTTTGGACACAGATTTAAACATAACTGATTAATATACTAAGAGTCATCATAATAATCACATGAGCAGGGCCCCATTTAATCTCCTAGATAATCTGAAATCCTTTCTCCCCACATTTGAAATCAATTTTACCTACTAAATATAACTTCATTATATTAGAAAACTATGTCTATATGTTTAATCTTACAAACACACACACTCAAAACTACTCAGCTGCATTCAAACACAAACTCATACTCAAACTAAACCAAGCTCAAGCCATAATTAAGGAAGAGAACCTCCTCAAAATATGAATCTTTACTAGAAGACTTGTATATATTTTACATCTGCCTTCCATTTTTCAGAATCACATTAAATAACAAAAGTAAGGAGGAGTCACAGTGAGGCACTTTCAAAGTCAAGCCTAGTAGGCACTACTAGGCACTAGTAGATTTTCCTAGCCAGAAACTGGGTGTAGTATGGAGTAGAGGGAACATCTTCTCAAATATGTGTCCAATGACTGGTGAACCCTGCTTGCTTATTTGTGGATAAATAAGAAGATACTCTACCAAAGTGATTTTCTGTAGGTTACCTTTGGCAACACAATCAATTTCGAGTTCCAAAACTTCTTCTTGGAGCTCTTCTGATAAAGACAAGTATCAGGGAGAAAAGATTCTTTGTAAGCTTATAAATGGGATTTTCAAACAGGACACAAGAAAATATGACCTGAATTCATCCTCTAGGAAGACTACATGAAATGTGTTTTTTCCCTCTTTGGAATAACTTTTGAAAACTTTATGCTTGAGATTTTATCAAATGAAGACATTTAACCTCTAAATGGCTCTATCTATAGATGGATTTGGTCCATGAAAGCTTGTTTGCTCCCTGAAGTTCCAGGTTCTTCAAAAACAGTGGTCAAACAATATGTAAAAAAACTATGTATAGGGGCGCCTGGGTGGCTCAGTCGGTTAAGCGTCCGACTTCGGCTCAGGTCATGATCTCGCACTCCGTGAGTTCGAGCCCCGCGTCGGGCTCTGGGCTGATGGCTCAGAGCCTGGAGCCTGCTTCAGATTCTGTGTCTCCCTCTCTCTCTGCCCCTCCCCCGTTCATGCTCTGTCTCTCTGTGTCTCGAAAATAAATAAAAACATTAAAAAATTAAAAAAAAAAAAAAACAACTATGTATGATATATATACCCTTTGATCTAGCAATTCCATTTCTAGGAATACACTCCAAAGATACACCTCCAACAATATGAAAAAATATATGCATGAGGTTACTCACTGCAGCAAGTGCAAATTAATAAAAATAATGTACATGATGAAATGTGACTGAATAAAGTAGGACAGTTACAATGGAGTACTATGTAGCTCTAAAAACCATTAAGACTCCAACTGATCAGAATATGGAATCATTTCTAAGCTACAATGCTAAGTGAAAAAGGAAAGTGCTAAAGAGTATAAATGCTACATTTTGGGGAAGAAAAAAGAGTAAGAAAACATGAATATATCTATGTATTTTTAAAGTTTATGTATTTATTTTGAGAGAGAGAGAAAGCACAAATCAGAGAGGGGCAGAGACAGACGTGTGGAGAGAGAGAATCCCAAGCTGGCTCCATGCTGTCAACACAGAGCCTGATGTGCGGCTCAAACTCATGACCATGAGATCATGACCTGAGCCAAAATCAGATGCCCAACCGACTAAGCCACCCAGGTGCCCCTATCTATTTATATTTTTAAAAGAAACACAGGAACGATGAACCAAAAAACAATGATCATCCATAAGAGATGGTTAGATGGGATACAGGAAGTGAATGATATTTCTCAGAGAATCAATCTTTTTATAAAAATTTGACTTTTGGAAGCATGTTAAATTCTACATATTAAAAAATAAAAAAATTAAAGATGAAAACAAGCTGAAACAAATGAATCCAAGTATTTCAAACAAATAACATAACCACATTGAATGGAGGGGGAAAATCTCATTAATTATGAACACAACAGAGCTGACCCTTAAATAATACAGGTGTTAGGAGCACCAATCCCTGTTCAGTCAAAAAGGTTTGTGTAACATTTCACTCCTCAAAAACTTTACTAGTAGCCTACTGTTGACCAGAGAAGCCTTACTGACAACATAAACTGTGAATTAACACATATTTTGTATGTTATATGTATTATATACTACATTCTTACAATAAAGTAAGCTAGAGAAAATGTTACCAATAAAATGTTAAGGAAAATACATTTACAGTACTGCACTGTATTTATTAGAAAAAAGTCTGCATACAAGTGAACCCATGCAGTTCAAACCTGTGTCGTTCAAGGGTCAACTGTATTTGACTATGTACTCTTAGCTTTTGGAACAGTGAAAAAATCCTGAACTTTTTGGTAGGCATATGGGTGAAGCAATTTTGAAACCATTTTAGATGTGATACAGGATTAAGCAAATGAGTAAATGTGTTGATGTGATTAGCCAGGGAAGTTCTCACGGAGGAAGAGGGAAGATGTAAATATGCTGTAAAACAAGGAAGATAATACGGCATGAATCTAAACTGGAGACATCAGTGTGAACTCAGGTTTTCTAAAATAAGTATACATATATGAACACATGTACATAAATGTGCACACATGTATTATGAATATATGTGTATGTGCATATAGGTGTGCATACATATGTGCATGTACAGAGATGTCTATGTACACACGTGTATGTATTTTTTGCCTTGACAGCTCAAAGAGCTGAAAAGTGAAGATGCCCCATTAGCAATGTGCACACCTAGCACTCGGATCTTGGTTTCTAATACCAAAGTTCCTTAGAGAAACAGGTGATTCCAAAGCTAAGGTAGAGAAGATAAAAGATGAGCCTGAAACATCTTGCTATGTCAGAAAGTAGGGTATACTCAAAAAAATGAAGGCAGCATGGCAAAAAGACACAGGAGTCAGCTTAAAGAGTTCTTGTTGGTTAAAACTGGGACCATCTGAACACCAAAGTAACTAAGGACAGTAATGAATTGTAAGTCACTGAAAACAATAGGAATACATACCAGTAATGGATAGATAGATAATGAATAAATGAGGGAGAAGAGGGAGTCCTTGCTTACTACAGAACCCAAATGACGAATGCAGAGGAAGTGTGGGGTTGGAAAATCATTTTATAATCACTGCAGGAAAGATGAGTACAGTCCAGGATCATCTAGGGAGAACAATGTAAAGATGAGCAGGATTTTTGCATGATCTTAAAGCGTCTCCCCACATATTGCTTATTAGTTCCAAGCGAACAAAAGCAGCAACTAGACAATGATTATGTAAGAACATGGCCTTACTCTTACGAAAGACACACTGGAGTATTTAGGGATCAAAAGGCAATGACATATGCACCTTATTCTCAAAAGCTTCACGAAAAAACATATATATAAATATATTTATTTTGAAATACACCTATTCCATGGCTGAAGTGGATACTGTTTGATCAGCAACTTTTTGCTGATAACCAATATGGACCCTCCTGACTATAAGAGTGGGTGGAAGGTCAGGCTGGCTATGGTATCCTATTCCTTCTACCACAGTGATTGGTCCAAAGATGGACATATGACCCAGCCAAGCCAACTTGGGAGTCCTTCAATAAAGAAGTAATAATTTCTGGCAGGAGTGCTTTGGAAAATGAATCTTTTACCTTCTAGGTCATAAGGTTGTTAAGCTGTGGGCCCATAGTTTCAGGCAGCCACAATTCAACCACGAGAAGAAAACCAGTTGCCAAGGATGAAGAGAGGTGCAGGGGAGGACTGGAGACAAAGAACATTGGTGGAATCCTCAATTATACCTCCCGGTTCTGATTCCTTAAGCTCGTGAACCCCTTTGTTATTTTTTTTTTAACTTAAGTTAATCCAAGTTGGGTTTATGTCACTTGTAACCAAGGGAGTTCTGAATAATACAAAGGCCTAATACTCTCACCACTTAATGGCACTGGAGGCTGAATCAAAGCAATTTTATTTTTATAATCCTCTTTTCTAGCTTTCAGAGTTAGAACAAACTAAAACTTGCAAGGACAGAAAAGAAAAATGGCAGATAAGATTTTTGAGGCTCAAAGCACTTATTTTTAATAACAAAAATCATATTTGATTTTACAATAAAACTTATATCCACTTTAGAGCCGGCCTCGCCCCGAAGTTCTCATGCTATCTTCTAAACGGCTTCATCAGCCAAGAAGATTTATACAACTTCACTTTCTAGTAGTTTGTATTAGGAAAATGGTTAATTTAGGGGCCTTCCAAATAGGAAATTACATTATAATAACTACTTATAGAAAATTCCACTAAAGCCCTACACAGACAAGTCTTTCTCAAACTTTCCTCCCAGCCTCATCTTCGATCCCCAACCTCCAGGTTTCTTCACTAGAATTGAGAGTTAGAAACAGAGCGCTGGATCCGAGGATGAGGAGAAAGATCTGGGTATATGTCACAACATTGTCCTACTGTGAGCCATAGATTACTCTGCCCCCATAGATTCCAGGTATTAAAATTTTTATCTATCAAACCCCATTATTTCAAAATGACTGACTCATCATCCCATTTTTAAATTAAATCTTATAAAATATCCATCAAAGTCAGCAGGAAAAATCAGTTATTGCCACAGTGAGTTGCCATAATTCCCAAATTCAGAACTGAAAACAGCACGTGATGCTAGTTACTGCCTTCACAGACATGCACGTGGCTGGGGAGTACAGCCCAGGAACCACCTCCGCTCCAGGAACAACCCTTCAGAGAAGCTTCCAGCCCAGGCCTTGCCACAGGCCCTGATCCTCTTCCCAGAAGTACAATCTGAAAACATGGACATTATGCCCAAAGAGCCCATCTGCACACTTACTTCAACTTTTATTTAATGCCCATGTTAGTTCAGTCTATACACAGAGAACCAAATTGGGCACAGACTGTGAAGATACTGGTTAAACAAAAAATAAATACACAGAACTAATTGTTCCAATACAGATGTGGTCAGCTGTAGACAAAATGAGAAGAAAATCTACCCTGTCCTCAGTCCCTTTAACTGCATCATTAGCACCATCAAAACAATCATCCTAGTTTGTGATGTTATCCTAGTAAAAACTGAAAAAAAAAGAAAAAGTTATATACTTATAAGAGGAAAAGGCAGAGTTTCAAAAAGTAATCTTGGGGCACCCGTTAAGCATCCGACTTCAGCTCAGGTCATGATCTCGCAGTTTGTGAGTTTGAGCGCCGTGTTGGGCTCTGTACTGACAGCTCAGAGCCTGGAGCCTGTTTCAGATTCAATGTCTCCCTCTCTCTCTGCTCCTCCCCCGCTCATGCTCTCTCTTTCTCTCAAAAATGAAAATAAACATTAATAAAAATTTTTAAGTAACCTTATTAAAAGTTGTAAAAGCAAATGAAAATAAAACTTCAAAAAATGTAGAAGGGTTTCAAATGACAAGCCATCCCTACTTGCACCAAATCCCACGTTCCAGAGTGAACTGCCTTCGAATGATACCACCCTAACTCCCATATGTTCATGCCTCTAGTTCTTTATCAACAGCAAGCAATACCTGGTGACATCCTGATATGAAAGCTGATTAATTTAGATCTAACATACCTCCCCTACTCTTTCCTCTGCTCTTTTTGTTGAATTCTTTTAGTTTAGGCAATATGTTTTAAATTTTCACTAATTGTTTCTTGTTTTCTGACTGCTCCTGTTTCCTAACTCATCCTGGTTTTGCAGACAAAATATCATCTTGAATCTGAGGATGCTAACTTAAAATCTTCGCAAGTTTTTTCTTCCTGGACTTCTTTCTTATGAGGACAATGGTTCTGCTCATCATTCCTTTTTCCTCTTCTTTGTTGCTCAGTTTTCCTCTGCGGTCTCACAATCTTTGGTGGATTGTTCCTATTTCAAATGAACGAAGCTGATAATACAGGTGACTGGTGAGATCATGTCTCATCCCTGAATGAGGGGCCTGGCGTAGAACTCTTGTCCCCTTTTAGGGCCTGGCAGCCCCTCTTGTCCCCTTTTAGGGTATGGACAGGGAAAGAGCAGTAGCTCCTGAGTCTCCCTTCTCATCTGTGGGAGTCTCCACTTGGGAGTCCCAGACTATCCCCAGGGCAAAGGCTTAGTATCTTTAGAGTAACTACCTGACTTCAGCCTGGAGCTGGTGCCATACGACCACTCATTCTATAGGCAGTCCCTTCATCATCACATCCATTTCTGGCCTGCCTCCCGTCCCTTCTCCAAAGCTGCCAGGTCCCTTGTGAGGAAGAAGCATTTCTACCTCTGCTACAAACAGCTCCTGCATGGACTCTGAGTTGGGACTCCCCCACAGCATTTATCCACCAGTATGATACCCAAAAATTCACATCTCTCATCTTTAAGGATTTATTTCCCTCTGCCCTTCCTGTTGTTTCGTTGTTATTATTTGGTTAGGAAATGAAAATAAAAGTATGCCTGGTGGCCATCTTAAACCTAGAAGCCCAACCCCCTCTATGAATTCTCCCAGGAGCCAACACACTTCCTCTTCCCGTAAGCAGCCTGAGGTGATCTCTGAAAATTGTTTGCTATTCACTTGACCCAAAAAACCCTACAAAATCATGCAAATCAAGAGATTAAAATCTTTGTGTTCACTTTAAGAATGCGCGTGAAACTGCCCAGGCCATCCAGGGTATGCACATCTGAAAAAAGCCACAAGTATCTGAAGGATGTCACTTTATAGAAACAACGCATGCCATTCTGGCGCTACGATGGCGGAGGTGGTAGGTGTGCGCAGGCCCCAACAGTGGGGCTGGACACAGGGCTGGTGGCCCAAAAACTGCTGAATTTTTACTGCACATGCTTAAAAATGCAGAGAGTAATGCGGACATAAGGGTTTAGATGCAGATTCTCTGGCCATTGAGCGCATCCAGGAATGAAGCCTCCAAGATGTGGTACAGAATTTACATCTCCTTGCCACACTGAGATGATTCTCACTGAAAAAGAGAGCAGACTGCCCCTGAACCAGAAGAGGAGGTTGCAAAGAATAAAAAGATATCCCAGAAGAAAGTGAAGAAACAAAAACTTATGGCCTGGGAATAAATTCAGCATAAAATAAATGCAAATAAAAGTAAATGCAGAAAAAAAAAAAAAGAAACGGAAGCCCCCCAAAGAACATTTATTTAAATGTCTTTTGGTCTTTTTGCTTTAAATCTTTTCTCACTATTAATTCCTTTAATACCTGGCTCAATACTCACCATGTCCAAGGGACTCCCTGGACCACAACTGAAACACTCTTAATCCGCCAAATCCTTTCAGCTATTCTGTATACAGTTATACTACATTCTTTGTTTCTTTTTACCTGTTTTTTGAACACTTGCAAGACTCTAACTCGTGATAGCACTTCAGTGATAGAGCTCAAAGATGATGTGTCTGTGACACCTTCCTTCCTCCACTATCCCACTCCCACCAGAAGTACTCACAAATAAAGCAAGGCACACAGGAGGCACTAAAAATATACTGAATAAATAAATAAGCAGGTATTCATCAAGCGTTATTATTGAGTAACTGTTTTCTTTCGGATCAGGTCAAAGTCCACTACATACCCAACCCTAATTTACAAAGCCCCGGGGATTAGAGTAAGCGCTCCAGGTGCTCTCAGAAGAATGGGAATGGAGACCTGGTCCAAAGCCTCAGGTGGGTCTCTGCCATTCTCATTCACATATCCTCCCTACATCACAAAAAAACCTAGCCGGTTCCAACCACAGGTCTCTACTCAGAACTCATACTTGTCTTCACATTTGTCTTCTTTCTTCTAATAATTGATCAGAATATAAAAGCAATTCCCTCAACAGAAATAATTCTAATACACATTCCTAAGCCTAATAAGCCCAGCTTCAATAAAGATCTTCACTCTTAACAAAGACAGGTGATTTGACCTTCAAATAGAGAGGGAGAGCTGAGCTGACTGAATTTTACTGCCCTTTCTGCATCACAGCGTCAGCTGACTCAGAGCTCACATGGTTATATAATCAGAAGATCTGGGCTTAACTTTCTAGAAGCAACCGTCAAAGAAGAAAATCTGAAAAGGCAAAACCTTTCTTCCAGGGTGTTACTAAACTTACTGGATTTGGGAGAAAAACATTCTGCTCTGTTGGCTCTTGACAAGCCAAAACAAATGGGGGGTAAAATCTGCGGCCCGAAACCTGGGGTTTGTTTTGGGGGAAAAAACAAAAAACAAAACAACTCCTACCAACAAGCAATTCTCAGACACCAGCAGGGTGTCGGAGAATTCAACTCAATTCTGACATTGTCTACCTGGAACGGCACCAGATTCCACAGGTCCAGAGTTCAGCACCTCAACACTGCACCCACCTACCCTCCCACTTCAGACACCAGTCACAAGCCCAGGTTTCCTGCTCTCCTGACCAACACTATCTACTGGAGGGTGCAATGACCCCCTCCTCAGGTTTGATGGCTTTGCTAGAGAGGCTCACAGAACTCAGGGAAACACTTCCGTTTACCAGTCTATTAAAGGATACAACAAAAGATACAGAGGAATAGCCAGAGGAGGAGATACACAGGGCCAAGTCTGGGAGGATTCTGAGCACAAGAGGTGAGGAGCTGAGGTGCGGAGCTGAGGTGTGCCAGGCATGTGGATGTGTTCACTCACCTGAAAGCTCCCCACACCCCCTACTATTGGGATTTTTTTAATGGAGGCTTCCTCACATAGGCATGATCAATTATTAACCCCGCCTCCAGCCCCTCTCCCTTCTCTGGATAATGAGGGGTGGGACTGAAAACTCCAAGCTTCTACTCCTGCTTGGTCTTTCTGGTGATCAGCCCCCACCCAGGAGCCCACCCAGAGTCATCTCACTAGAACAAAAGATGCTCCTAGTGTTCCTATCACTTAGGAATTTACAAGGGTATGGGTGCCCTGTGTCAGGAACAGGATCAGAGACAAGTATCCGAACAAGGGATGCTTACCACTTGGACGATTACAAGTGGTGTTCTTACCACTTGGACGATTACAACAGTTTCAGGAGCCCTGTGTCATAGTTGCATCAAAGACACAATACTAGGATATGAGAGAAGACAAGTATTCTTATCACTCAGGAAAGTACAAGGGTCTCAGGAGCTCTGTGCCAGCAACCAGGGCAGAAACCGATACATGTATTTCTTATTACTTCGTAGGGCTAATCACACCATCCATCTCTTTTCCTCTTTTTGGTTTTCCATTCCTAACAGATGTTAAATTAAAAAAAATGTAAATATGCTCCAGGGCACCTGGGTGGTTCAGTCGGTTAAGCGTCCAACTTTGGCTCAGGTCATGATCTCACAGTTCATGAATTCGAGCCCCGCGATGGGCTCCATGCTGACAATGCTTGGGATTCTATCTCCTTCTCGCTCTGCCCCTCCCCCACTCGTGCGCACACATGCGCGCGCTCTCTCTCTCTCAAAATAAACAAATAAACTTTTAAAAAATGAAAATACGCTCCATTTTCCCAGGAATCTCTCAACTGTGTCTCAAAGGATGTTCTAAGAACCAAGCACACTCTAATTATCTGGCAGGCTTTTCGATTACAGATTCCTGGGTCCACCTCAGACCTAATAAATCAACCTCTCTGGGGATGTAGTCTGGGAATCTACTTTTCTAACAAGCTGTCCAGGTGATTCCTTTGGCACAGCAAAGGCTGAGCATCAGAGACCCAAGTAGATGTTCCTCCACTTAGACCAGCTTGCTGATTAGTTTCTTGACTTTCAAGAGAGAATATAAACCATCCTGACATGTGTAGAAATTCCAAAGCTTATGCCCTGCCTTCAACCAACAAAATGAATACCAACACTTAAGAAGACTCTAGCTTACAACAGCAACCTCCAGCTCAATCAAAATGCCTAGCTTCTGATTTAAGAGAGTGCAGCCTAAAGGGCTATCGACCTACTATTCAGGCACTCCTCCCTAGACATGAAGTAAGAACACCAGACAGCTTCACACACACTGGAATGGGTAGTCTTTCCTGCTCACTGAGCCGTGCTTTAATGCCATGAAGCTTTTACTAAAGGCTATTTCAAGAAAGAGAACTATGAAATTCAAAGGCACACAGAAGCACTGGAGCCCAAAACTGTTGTTGAGGACAGTATCCATTACATCATGTAATGTTTCTCAGTGAGAAATTTCTTTGGCCTCCCTAAGGAACTGCCATGGTGCTTTTCTAATACCAAAGTATTTTCCCAAAGCACTATCAACATCATATGATGCCCCAGGATCTGACCTGACACTTGCCTACCTTTCTGATCCCTTTGCTGCAGCTATACAGGCCCTGTGTGTCTACCTATGTATAGGTCTGTGTATATGTTTGTATGTACACACACATGTGTATCTTTGTCTGTGTGTCTTCTTATGCCAGTGGTCCCTTCCTCTTTGGGAAAAGGGGTTGTAACTAAAAAACAGTAAAAGTAAATAATCTATACTAAGTGGAATTTAAATTTCAGAGTCAGGGAAACAACAGCCTAACTTGGCTTCCTGGAAGAGCTTTCTTGCTTAAGTTTTATACAATAAAGAAGTGAATTGTGCTCACTCTCCAATATAATTTGAAGGGAAAGAAAGAGATGGTCGTTCAAAAAAAAAAAAAAAAGCTTCTTGCCTCTCTTACTTGGGCATGTCAGACTTTTATCCTCTATTCAGTAAATGAATATTCATCACTATTAATGTCATCCTTGAAAAGGAAAATCTGTTAGACGATCACTTGTTTAAAACAGGAAACATGTCCAGTTATCTACTTGCTGGCTCAAGTGCAAGAGAAACTGCACAGGGAAAAGCTGGAGCCACTTTAGTCTTTAGAGGATTAGAGGGCATTGTGCAGTGTGCAAAATGAAATTCTACAGAAGGGCCGTGTCCTACAAATAAAAAACCAATTTCTCTGACACTGGAATCTCCCCACTGCTTTCCGTTCCCGACATCCCCTTGTGAGGCATAAATAGGTGCAGAGCTGAAGGAGAAAACAGTGGGAGCCCAGAGTCAAATCCTAACAGTGCTGCTCATTAGCTCTGTGCCTTAGACAAGTTTCTTTTAAAATGTTCATTTCTTGGGGTGCCTGGGTGGCTCAGTTGGTTGAGCATCCGGCTCTTGATTTCGGCTCAGGTCATGATCCCAAGATTGCAGGATCAAGCCCTGAATCGGGCTCTGAGCTAAGTGTGGAGCCTGCTTGAGGTTCTCTCCCCTTCTCTCTCTGCCCCTCTCCCTGCTTGTGCTAAGAAAATAAAATAAAAAAATAAGAGGCACGTGGGTAGCTTAGTCGGTTAAGCGTCCAACTTCAGCTCAGGTCATGATCTCACAGGTTTGTGGGATTGAGCCCCACATGGGGCTCTGTGCTGACAGCTCTGGGCCTGGAGCCTGCTTCCGGTTCTGTGTCTCCCTCTCTCTCTGCCCCTCCCCTGCTCATGCTCTGTCTCTGTCTCTCAGAAATGACTAAGTGTTAAAAAAAATTTTTTAATAAAAATAAATTAAAAAATAAAATGTTCACTTCTTTAGTTAAAATTGAGACACCACCTACAATTATTTAACAATGAGAGTTATATCTTATATGGTCTTATTTACAGGAAGAGCTCTATTTGTTCTAGGAAAACAAATTAAATACATAAATAGAATATATATGTGTTATATGTAGTTTATAAATATGCCAAGTATATGTTACATATATAATATATAAATATATAAACTCAATGTGTCCAACAACCTGATAAACCTCTAGTGACTGACTCCTGAGAGCATAAAAGACACAAAGTATAGTGGCCCTGACCCTAGGCATTTAACTGATGCTGATGAGACAAGTCATACACACAGGACGATGACAGTTTCTAATCGAGAGGCACCTTCCAAGAGGGAAATGTACGAGCAGAGGTCCGAGTTTATGACACACCCTTGTAAGCAAGACACTTCTCAGTGAGTCCCCCCTTTCCCCGGCTGCAGTACAACAGGTTAGACTAGCTCTCCTTTAGTTTTCCCAGGAGTAAAAGTCTCTGATTTACAATGGGGAGCAAGGCTCCAAGTGCTATGGAAGAAGGGACATGCCAGCACACTGGTCTGGGGAAGCTCTTGGGAGAACTGGGACTTGCATTCAGACCTGGAAATGGAAAGGACTTGGGATACTGGGAGAAACACAGGGGCAAAATGTTGGGAGAACCAGCCAGAGCAACCCAGGAGAAACAAGTCAAGTGTCTTTAAGGGCCAGGAAGAGCAGTCTAGCTAGTGAGGTCTGTTGTCAGAGAAGTGAGGGAGGAGTCAGACCCCAAAGGGTTTGAATAACAGAAAAAGGAGTCTGGATTCTGTCCTGGAAGCAGTAGGAGCAATCAGAAGTTTCAAAAGTTACGAGGATATGAGGATATCCCATTTCCCAGTGCCCACGCTTTACTCCCAAGGAAGGACTATTACTGGCAACATATTTTCAACCCTTCTTCAAACTCCTCCCACTTCTCTGATCAGGGACCCGACTGGAGAGACTGGGAAAGGGCACAGAGCATACCTGCCCCAGCACGTGCTCCAGGCTTCAGTGCCTGCAGTTCTGGTGGAAAAACTCAACCAAAGGGAGGAAAAAGCAGCTCATGTCCAGCCACAGCTGGTGGAGGTTCTTCAATCCAGTTTACAGTTAAGAAAGCTGATCACCGCACCTCCATCTCTGCTGACTACTTCCAAACTGATTTGGAAGGAAGACAGAGGATGAAGGCATTTGATTCACCACCTTTTCCAACTAAAAACAGAAATAAGATTACAGCAAGTACTTCAGAAAGATGAGCCAGGTGGAAGCTGGCAAGAGGGACTGAAGGCAGAAAAGGCTGGGAGCCCTCAAATTAACTGTGGAGCTCCTACGATAATCCAAGCATTCAGTGAATGATTTGCAACCACCAAGTATGATCCAGGGCTAATCAAAACATGTACTTGAGCCAATCTGCAAGAGAATAAATCAAAGAGCACAAAAAAACTGAGAATTGCCAACATAATTTTTTAATTAATATCCATTCATAATTAAAACTGCTTCTGTTGACTAGTGGGATCTTTAATTTCTTTAATTAAAGGAACCAAAGCAATAAATACAAAAAGAACAAGAAATGAAAGGCTCACCAGTACAGAATCCTACCAAGCTACATAAGGATTCTCTATTACAAGTCAGTCTTACACAGGTCCCCAAATCAAAAGAAACCCTCATGTAACTTGCCCACACTGCTGAGAGGTAACCAGCTCTATCAACATCCTCGCAAAGGGTGTCTTCTGATGTCAGAAGTTAGCAGCCCCTGAAAAGACTACCAAGCACTTCTCCACGTCACTTATAATTGATCACAATCAGGTTCCCTTAGTATTGGTACACACATATGACACCCAAACTTCTGTTGTGAAATGCCTCTTATGGCCCCCAAATGGAATTTACAGCAACGTCTATATACTTATTCCCTTGTTTCACAGCCCACACAGAAGTCCTTTAAGCAGGTAAGTACCAGAGACCAGAGCTAGTGAGCTCAGATACCTATGGCGTTCTATGGCCTTCTACAAACCAACCAGAGTCCTCAGCAAAGCTGTGAGAACCCTCCTCCAGTTACCCCAATTCTAAGGACTCAGGGACTCTTTGTTCTCTAAGCCACCCCACTAGCTCACATCTGATTCTCCCTCACATGTGCTAGCTCCCTGAAGAACCCCTTCTGCTTCTCCCAAGCAACTTGCAGATAAAAATTATGGCAGAAGACAGAGACTCACCATGCTACCTCACACACGCATCAGAGATCAGAGCATGCTCACTGGGTTCACTGAGAAACAGCCCATAAGTTTCCCTTTGTGAGAATCCTGATTTTTACATGTCTCTCTTGACCTTCTGTAAGGTACTTTAGGTCCACTGTCTGTAAACTACATTCCCAGGATCCCCCTCAAGCCTTTCCCATGGACAAAAGATAAAACCCCCTGTGGGGCAGAAGGGAATGAATATTATAAGTCAGTTTGCACTTGGATTATGAAATTAACCATCTGCTCCCAACAAACTTTCCTTCTGAAAATTAACTGAACCATATAGTAAATTCCTTGTTGCAGCACAAATCACCCAAAATGCTTTCTTCTCTTTAAAGCTTACTTCCTAAATGCCTGACCCCACACGGGTCTGATGGTCTAATTACTTTATGTGAGTGTTCATACCAGTCTCTGTGCTTTTATGGGTGCTCCTGGTCTACATCCTGCCACTGCACTTAGGTTTTAGAAACTTAAATTCCTTAAATTCCTTTTAAGTATATACAGATTATGTATTTTTTGTTTCACATTTCCTCAGAAAGCTTAAATATAATGTTCTCCACAAAGAATTTAGAAAGAGACAAGATGAAAACCATTCCATTTGTATACAGGTGACCAATACGGAGTGAAGAGTACATCTGGATCCTGATGGGATCTCTAACCAGGACCCTTACCACCCACCCTGCAGTGAATGTGTACCCACACCCTCTGATCTCTCTACAGTCACTGTGGTCTCCACTAGTCTCTTTCACTCCTCATTTCCCAAGCACCTGTTGACGCATCAGGCACTGTGTTAGACACAGAGGGAGAGAAATGGGCCAGGAGCAGTCCCACACTAGAGAGCTTGTGGCTGCAGGAGGCTGAGCAGGTGTTCCCTGTCTGTGCACAGCTCTCCCGGACTGCCCGCACACGAATTCCCAGGTCCGGGCACCTCCTACCAGCTGCCCCTCTGCCACTCCACACTGCTGCCGTCCCCCAAACCGCTGCCAGCCCTGCATCACACCTCTGACGTCCCTTCCCTTACACCCTTTGTGTGTGACAGTATTTTAATTCTTCTTAATCCAAAAGGAATGGCCAGAAATTGCAGGGCCAGTATTAAGGTTATCTTTCTCTCTTAGGAGGGGAGAGTAGCTCATTTTGGATGAGAGCGGTAAAGTTATGTCTGTGGGCTAGAGGAAGGCCCAAAGCAAACCTTTGTGTGCAGGCAGAGCCAAGTGCTCCACGCGGGCAGAAAGGGACACGCACCTGGCTTTCTTGGACTTCGTCCTGGCTGCAGAGTCCACGCCACTCCTCTTCTCTTTGGCCTCCTTGGTACCTGAGGCCTCCCGGGGCTTCCGTGCTTTCTTGACTCCATCCTTCTGCTTGGGCTCCTTGGGCTCCTTGGCCCTCTTGGGCTCCTTGGCCTTCCGGGCTTCCTTTGGCTCTCTAGGCTCTCGCTTCCTCTTTGGCTTGGGCTCCCTGTCCTTGCTTCCCTTCGCTGCCCCCTCTTGCTCTCCCGGGTCCTTTTTCTTCCTTTTCTTCTTTACTCCGGTGCCTCCTCCTCCACTGTCCTCCATCCCGTTATGGGACGTCATTTTCCTAGGAAAAAGGGTCTCAGCTTCCTCTTCAGCAGCATACAGGTCCTTCTGAGGCAGACAGTGACTGGCAACATCTTCGATCTTCTCTTCCTGATCAGTGCCATGGCCAAATGGGGAGGGGGATTTGTAGTCAAAATTGACAGAGGCATCAGACATTGGAGAGTGATTCAGAACTTTTAAACCTGACAACTGTGAAAGAGAGAAACGAGCTTGTTAGTTTCCCAATGCATGCTTCATACGAAAGAGCATTATGAAGTTTGAATGCATGGATCTGTTCAACATTTACTGAATTCCTATCACATGCTAGCTCCTCATGTGCCAGGTCTTGGGGAGACAGTGGCAACCAGGACATACTTTGTGTCTGCCTTTGCCCTTGTGGAGCCACACCAAGCCACCGTTACCATATACAAAAATTGCATGTGAAAAAACAACTCTCAAGGAGTTGTTATGTGCTAAAATCTAAGCCCCATGTCTAGTACAGGCAACAACAGTGGTGTCCCCACAAAATACCTCTAGATCCTAGGCACACAGTTCTTACCCAGAATGGCATTTCTCATGCTGATACACAAAAGTTCTGTTCAAATATGCTCCTAAATAAAAGTGGCATCACTGGATGACAAGGATGCAGGGACAATCTCAGTGTGCTGCTTTATCTCCCCACATCTTTGCTCTCATGTATCTTCAGGCAGCACCAACAATCAGCTGGTTTGACTTTCAACAAGAAAACTACATCTTTTAGGGGTACCTGGGTGGCTCAGTCGGTTAAGCATCAGACTTTGGCTCAGGTCATGATCTCATGGCTCATGAGTTCGAGCCACATGTTGGGCTCTGCGCTGACAGCCCAGAGCCTGGAGCCTGCTTCAGATTCTGTGTCTCCTTCTTTCTCTGCCCCTTCCCTGCTCGCTGTATGTCTCTCTCTTTCTCTCTCTCTCTCTCTCTCTCTCTCAAAAATGAATAAAAAACATTTTTTAAATTTTTTAAAAATTCTAAAACTACATCTTTTATTTTTAACTAAAGGTGCTGTTCCTCTGCATGATCATCTAAGCCTCCAGACTCAGCACCAAATAACCTTTGGCCACTTACAAAAAACAACTGCCCCTACAGGGGAAAGCTTTATTATGATAGATGCCATTAAGAAAGAATGTGTCACAGATGCTGAAGGCATCTTCCTAAAAAAGGAAGTTCTGAAGCTGTTTTTGAGCACCATTAAAGGTACAGCTTCCCCGAGGTGACCACTTTCAGGAAACATCCCTTTGGAAGTAGAAGTCACATCTCATACTTTCAGGTCTGGTATCACAGTACATCTGTCATTTCGTAACCAAGCTAAGGCTGGCAATAATCTGATATTGTGGGTGCTGGGTCAGGAACAAAGAAATAACTCAAGGAGAGCCTGGGAGGGACAAGCAGGCTTTCCAGGAAGCCAACTACAATCGTCTTTGCATGATGGCTTAGGAACAGCATCATTTGTGAATAGTCTGCTCCCCTAACAAGAGGCCTGGCGTGTGCTGAAGGGCACAGACACTTGCCTAGGTGGCGTGGCTTCCTTCCAGTGTTCTGGTTACCCGATCTGTGCTCAGACTTCCTGGCCCACCCTAGGAGTGATGGAGTGCAAAATTCAGCTGCATGGTCCCCCTTCTGTGCCTTCCAGCTCCCTATCCTAGGCCAATACTCCCAAACATAACACTGAGAATCTCAGGAGAAAAAGATGAAAGAAAAGAAGAATTTTTTTGTATCTTTATCATAAAGTCCAGCCTCATAAACAAGCCTAAATCCAGAAACAACTGGTCATTCTGGCAGCATTCACTATGAAAGAAAAGAAAAGAAAAGAAAAGAAAAGAAAAGAAAAGAAAAGAAAAGAAAAGAAAAGAAAATTCAGTCTGACTACCTCACTGCTGATTCAGTTCTTAGGATGGCTTAGAAAAAGGAGAAGCTAAGCAAACTTAAAAGGAATTTAAAATCAAATACAAGAAAGTGCTCAAGATGGTAAATTTTTTTACATGTAAATGGTTATATATTTTTTTACCACAATAAAAAGGAAACAAAAGAAGAGAAAAAGAAAAAACAAGGCAACAAGAACCTCAGAGGTGCATAATAGGCACCTAATTAAAGCTCAGATCTTAAGAGTACACTGCCGTCCCTGGGATGTTACTGAATTCTGTGCCAGGGACACCTGACCCTCAGGACACAAGTATTTGCTTCACATGCAAGGGTGGACACACTAAAAAAGCAAGAGATACAGGTTAGTTTATTAAAGAGGCTTTCAGAGACAACACATTAAAGTCCTAATTCCACCAAGGCAACACTCTGTAGATAAAAGTGGGACACTCTTTTCAACTCATAACCTCATCTCAAGGTCTATCTTTTGAAGGCTAGGGCCCTCCAAAGCTGAGGCGGATGGAGATAGGTTGTAGAAACTGGACACTCAATCATTAGTCAAGAACAATAGCAACAGCTAACATTTATGGGACACAAATCATAAGGATCTACCTGGAATTATGCAAAGCATGTTCCATGATATCTCCCATCTTTACAAAAATCCTAAAAGGTTAATGTAAAGATACCTATTTTGTGTACGAAGAAACAGAAGATTACTGATGTTAGATGAGGTACTCACACACATATACCTAGTAAGTGGAGGAACTTGGACCTGGACCTTCTGCCCAAAAGCTAACACTCATTTCACTGAGCATTTTATGACCTACATCCCGAGAAACCATTAATGACTGCTAGGCCACCAGACCAGTATGATTAGACTTGGTGAGAAATGTTAAATATAAAGACCTATACAACCAGTTGGGGAAAAGTTCAGGTAGTTCTTTAGAAACATAAACATGCAAATACCTGTCATTGCAGCAATTCCACTCTGAGGAATCACAAATAGTCATCTACTCTACCCCTCATTTTATAGATAAGATAATTGGGTCAGAGAGATGAAGCAACTTGTCAAAAGGTTATATTCCAGGGAGTGGCAGAGCTGGACATCCTATAGGAAGTAGGGATTCCCAAGAAATGCAGCACAATTAAGTCAATGTTTCCAAAAAGTTAGAAGTATCCCAAAAGACAGATTATCAGTATTAAAAAAATATAAAATTATAATCTCCAAAGTCAATAATACACCAGGAATATTTTTATTTTTCAAGGCACCTTGTTGGGGGCTTGGAAAAGATGTCTGTTGAGAATTTAAAAAATATGACAAAAAATATTTTTCATTTGTCTCAAGGTCAGTGGAGAAAAGACAAAGAGCCTTAATAAATTGTTTCAGTTTCTACCAAGAAGGACATTAAATCACCACTTCAAAAATGGCCCCAAAGGGAATGGATTGGAGATGATGGACCACGACACCACCAATAATTTACATTATATTGACAATTTACTAAATAGAGATAAGCACCTAGAACATAAGATGAAATGGAGAGGAAAACTGATAAAAAAAAGACATCCAACAATGCTAGCTCATAACCCACACCGTTAGCAATAAAACCCACTTCGCTGATTCAAAATTAGCAACCTAGGATATTCCTGGAAAAGACACTTAAACATATGAATCCAGATAAACTAGATTTGGGTCAACTGTAAAGGATTTAAGAACCAATGGAGATATTATGGCCTAGGTCAATGGTTCCCAAACAGATTTAAGGACAAACCTGGGTTATTTCCCCAAGAATCACTGAAGTACTTGAAAGTCAAAATAGACTTTAATTAAGAAAATCACCCATGGTACAACACGGATAGACCTTGAAAACATTATGCTAAGTGAAAGAAGCCAGGTACAAAAGACTACATATTGTACAATTCCATTTATATGAAATGCCCAGAATAGGCATATCCACAAAGACAAGAAGTAAATTAGTGGTTGCTAGGGCCTGGGGGAAGAGGAAATGAGGAGTGTCTGCTAACATGCATATGGTTTCTTCTGGGGGTGATGAAAATGTTCTGGCATCAGATAGTGGTGATCTTTCCACAATCTTGGGACTACACTAAAAACCAGTGAGTTGCACAATTTAAAAGTATAGTAGAATTTACAGTATGTGAATTACATCTCAATTTTTAAAAATCCAATATAAGAATATAACGAAAATGGTCCGCTCATATGTTGCTGACAGCTGCATCAAGTATTAAAAAGACTTTTTTGCAGGGGCATGTGTTAACAATATTAAAATTTTAATTATGGATATGCTTTTAAACTGAGAAATTTCTCTTTTACAACATAAATTAAGGAAATATTTAGGTATTCCAAAGACAGAATATCTGATGCAGAATTTTTAATTAAGGAAAAAACTATAAATAACCTATTGGTCAATCTTTAGTAAAATGTTTAAATTAATAGCATATCCATTATATGGAACAGTATTATGCAGCCATTGTGACATTATTGTATTATATATTATTAATTACAAAGTTTTAGTTGACATAAAAAAAAGTCCACAACATGTTGGAAAGTGGGCAAAAAAAAAATCTATGATCTAATCCCATTTTTATTGTTTAAAAAAAATTTTTTTTAAGAGAGAGAGAGAGCACACAAGCAGGAAGGGGCAGAGAGAGAGGGGGACAGAGAATTTGAAGCAGACTCTTTGCTGACAGCACAAAGCCTATGTGGGGCTCAAACCCATGAACCGTGAGATCATGACCTGAGCCAAAGTCGGACTCTCAACCGAATGAGCCATCCAGGCGCCCTCTCTGGTTTATTTTTTAAAAACGCTATTTATCAACACCAGTTTTTTAAAATAAATTTAGGACATGTATCAGATATTAACCATCATTATGTCTGGGTGACAAGACTGTAGGTAACATTCCCTTCTTTTTTTCTTTCCTGAGAGTTTTTGTTTCTATCTGTCTCCCATAACTAGAATGTAAGCATCATGAGGCAGTGACTGTGGATTCCCCACTATCTTTGTGGTTTACAGTAAATCTCAATCATATGATTACTGGATGAAATGAGTGTTTTCAATTTGAAAAACAAAGGAGAAGTCTACAAAATTGTGCACGTAAACAAAATGAAAACAACAAATTCCTGTGTATAGAAGAACGAATGGAAGAAAATCAACAAAAAGTGAATAGTATTCATTTAAGGCTGTGGAAATTTGGTTGTTTAATTTTTCTAAACAAACAGTAACAAGGATATTACTTTCACAATACTTGTAATAAAAATATCTTTAAAAAATTTTTATGTTTATTTTTGAGAGAGAGAAAGAGAGAGAGAGAGCAAGCATGAGTGGGGAAGGAGCAGAGACACAGGGAGACACAGAATCTGAAGCAGGCTCCAGGCTCCGAGCCCGACACGGGGCTTGAACTCAGGAACCAAGAGATCATGACCTGATCCGAAGTGGGACACTCAACCGACTGAGCCACCCAGGCGCCCCAAAATATTTTCACAGGTATATAATAGAAAAATTTTAAATACTTTAATAATGAACAGGAAAGGCTGTTTTGCCAGACAATTTACACTCTTCCAAATTATCACAATTCAGGAATCAAAGGCAGAATATGGGAGGCGCTGGCACTGTGACCACATTTGACTGAGTGCTGGACAAAGACAGCGCTCTTTGCACTCAAGCCTGAAGGCCCCCCCTGCACGCCCTCCATATGCACCCTGAACCTGACAGGGAGTACGGCCCAGCCAGCTGCTGCTGTTGCCTGCCTCAAGCTCTTCCATCTTCTCCAGTAGGAAGGGGACAATGTTCTATGTTCAGACTTACTTAATATCAAGAAATTAGCTAAACATAAAAATGAGTAGAAAAGCTTATCTAAATTTGAGACCTTGTGACTTTTGAAGTCCAAACAATAAAAATGAAAATACAAAGAACTGCTACTATTATGAATGAGTTGGTGTGCAGACATTTCAAGTGGCAATTGCTATTTTCCAATTAAAATGAGGAGTGCAAAAAAAAAAAAAAAAAAAAAAGAGGAGTGCCTTACTCTTTCACCTTCACTGTCTTCTGAAAGAATATTCCCTATGGTTACCTGATTGTGGGATACACTACCAGCGAAAATCCCACATATCCTCGCCTTTATTACACTGCCATTGTGCTGGGCTCAGTCATCTGGCAAACAAGGCTTTGCTGGGTGAGCAAGACCCAGGAACAAAGTCCAACTGTGTGTGTGTGTCCTGTTTCCTCCTCCATTTAGAATATTCCATCTCTCTTCACCCAGGAGTCCTGTGCTCTGGGTGATAAAGCAGGCATTCTGACCCTGACATGGCTCCACATGCAGTTACAGCTGGTCAGCACCAGGAGGAAGAAAGATCAGTTTCAGGCATCTGATGATAATGCAGGGAGTGGTGTCCAGGAGGCTCTCAGGTATACTTTCCAAGAGTCATTTTTATAAGAATGAATGAGACTACCCAGGAAGAATGAATGGACAAAGAAAAAGAACAGGACCAAAACCTGACAAACACTGATGTTTAAGGGCCCCCAGAGGAGGAACCTAGAGAGAGGGTGAGAGGGGGCAATCAGGTCAGTGATGTGGTGGGGAAAAGAAAGTGTGAGTGTCACAGAAGCCAGAAGATGAGAGCACTTGAAGACACAATGATTATAGGCATTGCATGCTGTGGAGAAGCTGGTAAGTTAAGGACTGAAGAGTGGTGGACAGGTTTGCCAACTGTCTCTCACCAAAATCCCAGAATCTGTCATTTCTAGTCCCCAACTCTATTATCATATTTTCGCATTTAAAACTGGGGGGCAGGGGGGTTTTTCTCTTATGATGTTCCAAGAGTATTAGAAATCTGAATTCTCCAGATCTGCAAAATCAATCTAAACCTTGTTAATTCCAGGCAGTAACAAAAACTGGGGGCAGGTAGATTATTAAATTTAGATGCTGACAGGGAATAAACAGAGGAAACAATACTTAATAAGTGCCTTGGCCTATCCTCCAGTTAATGCTCTCCATGTGACCATTTGCATCCACAGGTTCAGCAACAGATACATTTAAATCCCTTTTCTCTACAGGATGCTTTTAAATCTTCCTTTTTAAAATACAAATCAAAACCACACTCAGATATCACCTCACGCCAGTCAGAGTGGCCAAAATGAACAAATCAGGAGACTATAGATGCTGGAGAGGATGTGGAGAAACGGGAACCCTCTTGCACTGTTGGTGGGAATGCAAACTGGTGCAGCCGCTCTGGAAAACAGTGTGGAGGTCCCTCAAAAAATTAAAAATAGATCTACCCTATGACCCAGCAATAGCACTGCTAGGAATTTACCCAAGGGATACAGGAGTACTGATGCATAGGGGCACTCGTACCCCAATGTTTATAGCAGCACTCTCTCAACAATAGCCAAATTATGGAAAGAGCCTAAATGTCCATCAACTGATGAATGGACAAAGAAATTGTGGTTTATATACACAATGGAGTACTACGTGGCAATGAGAAAGAATGAAATATGGCCCTTTGTAGCAATGTGGATGGAACTGGAGAATGTTATGCTAAGTGAAATAAGCCATACAGAGAAAGACAGATACCATATGTGTTCCCTCTTATGTGGATCCTGAGAAACTTAACAGGAACCCATGGGGGAGGGGAAGGGGGAAAAAAAAAAAGAGGTTAGAGTGGGAGAGAGCCAAAGCATAAGAGACCCTTAAAAACTGAGAACAAACTGAGGGCTGATGGGGGGTGGGAGGGAGGGGAGGGTAGGTGATGGGTATTGAGGAGGGCACCTGTTAGGATGAGCACTGGGTGTTGTATGGAAACCAATTTGACAATAAATTTCATATATTAAAAAAAAAAGTATTCCCTTTAAAAAAAAAAAAAAAAAGACTTTATTTTTAAGTAATCTTTACACCAATGGAGGGCTCAAACTCACAACCCTAAGATCAAGAGTTGCATGCCAGAAGCCCCTAAACCTTCCCTTTATTAGGCTACATAATCGTAGTTTCATCCATCATACTTCATATGAAATGAGTCAATGTTCTTTTATTTATTTATTTATTTTTGAGAGAGTGACAGAGACAGAGCATGAGCAGGGGAGGGGCAGAGAGAGGAAGACACAGAATGCAAAGCAGGCTCCAGGCTCTGAGCTGTCAGCACAGAGCCTGACGCAGGACTCGGACCCATGAACCGTGAGATCATGACCTGAGCTGAAGTCGGATGCTTAACCGACTGAGCCACCCAGGCGCCCCAAAATAAGTCAATGTTCTTTTACCGTCCTGGTCACTATACTCTGGCTTCTCAACTATGTTTCAGAACACAGAACAAATTATGACAACAACAAAAGTCTGTCAAGGTATGTCAAAACATAGAGAAAAGGATTCAAGGCTCAGATTGCTTTCTTTGGAAGAGGGAGAATTTGGATACGGTCCATTTTAAGTCCTTTTGAAACATGACTCCAGGGTGAGGCTGTTTAAAATCCTGGTTCTACTAAGCAATTTACTAACACTCCCTCTTTAGGCATGTTCAAACCAAATGGAAGGTCTGACTAGTATTAGCCCTTAAGACCCTCTGCAGGGTGACACTGAAAAGTCTAAGAAATGAATTATTCATCCATATGATCAACTGTGCTATTTATCTTTCACTACTCTGAACTGCGGGTCATTATCTGCTGATCTCTTATTAGTGTTACACGCACCATCCTCGGGATTCAAATCCTCACCTCCCCCTAGTAAAGAACAGGTAGGACCAACACTTTTGGGAATTTGGTGGCCAGCTAAATCCACCATGCTTTTTATCTTAGTTTATCGTAGGTCACCACCCAAAATAGTACTCCGCACTCAGGTCATGGGGTGTGGACAGAAGGTTCTCTCATAATTACTGCAAGTCTGAGTTAACTTCCTGGTCACAGCTCCAAGTTTTACTCCTATTCACAGTATTACCTATTCCTATTGTGTTCATGCTTATAAACCTTCCTCTACATTGGATTTGTGCCCCCCCCGCAAACCCTCTTACCTGCATCTTATATCAAATAATTATTTATCATACTTTGTACTTCTCTCAGTACCACACAAGGAAGCTGGGATGAATACAAATGAGTATTTCCTTACCATAGGTTTGTCACTGCTCACATCAGCAATGGATCTGTTCCCTTACAAAGAAGTACTTTTAGGAGTGTCTGAGTGGCTCAGTTTTGATTAAACATCCAACTCTTGGTTTTGGTTCAGGTCATGATCTCACGATTTGTGGGTTCAAGCCCCACACCGTGCTCTGTGCTGACAGTGCAGAGCCTGCTTGCAATTCTCTCCCTCTCTCTCTGTCCCTCCCCAACCCATTCACTTTCTCTGTCTCTCTCAAAATAAATAAATAAACTTAAAACACACACACACACACACACACACACACAGAAGTACTTCTAGCTGCACTATCCGTCAGTAGTGCTACAAGTTTGCAATGATTAGAATTCACATTTTATTCCTCTTGCAAGATGTTTTTCTGCATAATATTGCTTAGTCTTTTTAGGGATTAAAATATATACATAGATTTCTTTGGAAAAAAAGTTTATTTTTTGATTATAGATAAAAGACTATAGCCTCTGATGACTCATTCTTAAATGTTTTATTATAAAAGTCTATTTTTCTTGCAACACTTCTTTAGGCAGTACAGTCAATCTCTAAACCCTTTGTTCTTGGCACACTACTCTTGCTATGTCCTTTCTGGTTAAACAGTAGCATGATTATTTATTACCAAGTTTTGATTAACTTACAAAATCTTTCATCTCGGTTAAATTTACCTTGATAAAATTTTGGACAAGGAAATGAGTAATTTTCAAGAACAGAATGTATTTACATGTCATTTTCCTCCAGAGAAGAGGAAAAAAGAATTTATAGGAATGAGGGTTTTTAAAGAGTGGACATTTTATTTGGTGTTACTTCTTTTTTTTTTTTTTAAGTTTATTTATTTTGAGAGAGAGAGTGCACACATGCATGCATGAGCAGGGGAAGGGTGGGGATAGACAGAGAATCCCAAGGAGGCTCCACACTCTCAGCACGGAACATGCAGGGCTTGAACTCACAAACCAAAAGATCATGACCCGAGCTTCAATCAAGAGTCAGATGCTTAACTGACTGAGCCAGCCAGGTGCCCTCCTGTTACTTCTAACACTTTAAAAACATGGTTAAGGGAAAGGACAAACTTTGGTGGTTAATTTTCTCATTCTACTGGACGATTTCCTTGCCACTGACACACTGAATGGCAAACACTTGATGAGTTATCCCATTTAATTCAATACCTTGTGAGGCACATATGATTGCTCCCACTCAAATGATAGAAAAAAGGTGTGAACTTGTCCAAAGTTACACAGCAAAGTGGTAGCTAGTTTCAATTCTATCTACCAGAATCAAAGCCCAAGTTCATTCTAGAACACGGGCCTCCCCTCTGTCTCTATGCACATGCTCAATGCTGGTACCTATGGATTGCTTTGGCACGAAGGGAATTTTCTATTTTCGTGCTCTGCAACCAGTTTAGTCACAGTTTAGTCACCAGCATGGCCTATCACCTGCACCTGAGAGAACCAGGATCGATTCCTCCTGGAAGTGGCTCCACTTAATTCACTTGCTCCCCTATCACAGCTAATACCAACTTTTAAGTATGAATTCCACCCCGTTGATCAACACTACTAAGTGAAAACTCATCTAACCTAAGCTGCATAATAGCTGGCTGACACATTAAGGTCTTAATATGAACCAGTAAAATCTCAAGAGAAAGAAACCTGAATTCATGTTGGTATAATTTCGGTAAAGAGTATTTTTACTGAAGGGTGCCTGGGTGGCTCAGTTGGATAAGCATCCGACTTCAGCTCAGGTCATGATCTCACGGTTCGTGGGTTCAAGCCTTGTGTCGGGCTCTGTGCTGACAGCTCGGAACCTGGAGCCTGCTTCAGATTCTGTGTCTCCCTCTCTCTCTGCCCCTACCCCACTCATGCTCTGTCTCTCAAAAACAAAACAAAACAAAAAAAACCAAAAAAACCACAAAGTGTTTTTACTGAATAAAAGCTTACCTTAAAGGATGTTTAAAACATTAAATATGCAGAAGGTTTTAAGAAATATAAACCTGCCCATGTATCATAAATGATAATAGTTTTGAAGGCTTGGGGTTCTCTTCACTAATGTGTTCTTTTTAACAGAGGTTTTAATATTCTACTAGATGGATGTGCTATGATTTAAATAGTCCCCTTTCTGATGGACATGCAGGTTCCTTTCCATTTTTGCTTCTATAAACAAAGCAGCAGCAAAAACCTTTGTTCACCCATCTGACACCTGTCTGAGTCTACCAGTAGGATAAATTCCTCACAGAAGGCGCTGCATTCTCTATAGTGTTTGTCTACCAGCTGATGGCGCTACAGAGCCGGGATACAAAGAAATCAGTGTGTGGATAGCGTTTAGTCACTGCTTTTCCTGTTAAGAATTGGCAGCAAATGAGTCAATTATTTCCTAAAACAATTTGTTTTGGTTTGGTTTCACAAGGACCTATCCACTGGGAGAGAACAGAGAATAATCCTTGTAACCATATCCCTAGGTCACCCTGTATCTAACTAGTCAGTGCTCTCTAGCAGCAGAGAGCAAAGTGGCTGATCCCACCCAACCTCTTCACACGGTCTCTGTGAAGGGCAGGGGTTCAGATACTCCCAGTTACCAGGCTATCTTCCAATTCTGTAAAAGCAAAATAGCCCATCAGAGGTAGCATGTTTCCAAGAGATGGAGGGAGGTCCCCCCTCTCACCTCCCTGAACCACACTGGTTGGAGTCTCTGGGTTCCTTTGAATATGGAACCACCTGGAACACAGAAGCACCAACTAAGGAAAAGATCTTGGCAGGGTGGGTCACACAGGGTCATAAACGTTTTTATCAATTCTCCTCCCCTTCGAGAAACCAAATGCCCAATAGCTGATGTTTACTTCCTTCCAATTAGTTTATTACTTTGTCTAGGAGGAAATTTCTACACATCATTATGAGTACAAATTTTATAGATTTTAGATTAACCAAACAAATAAAATGATGAATACATAAAAACTATAAAGAATTGATCACAGGGGTGCCCGGGTGGCTCAGTCAGTTAAGCATCTGACTCTTGATTTCAGCTGAGGTCATGATCTCACAGTTCATGAGTCCAAGCCCCAAGTCCAGCTCCATGTTGAGTGTGGGGCCTGCCTGGGATTCTCTCTCTCTCCCTCTCTAGCTAACCCTCTCCCCCATTTGTGCTCTCTCACTCTCTCTCTATCTCTCAAATAAAAAAAAATTTTAATTAAAAAAAATATGTGATTACTTACCTGCTTCTCCTTCTTTTGTATTTTCATTATCATCAATTGAAGGAAGTTACTTATTTCTGTAAAACATAAAAAGCCAAAGATTATGGTAAAACCCAAAATAAAACATTTTTTTTTTTTAACGTTTATTTATTTTTGAGACAGGGAGAGACAGCATGAACAGGGGAGGGTCAGAGAGGGAGGGAGACACAGAATCTGAAACAGGCTCCAGGCTCTGAGCTGTCAGCACAGAGCCCGACGCGGGGCTTGAACTCATGGACCGTGAGATCATGACCTGAGCCGAAGTCGGAGGCCCAACCGACTGAGCCACCCAGGCGCCCCCAAAATAAAACATTTAAGGTGATCTCAGGATTAACTGTGACACATGAGGAAAATACAGAAGAGAGTTTCCTTCTACAGAATATTCACAATCTTGTAACAGTCAACAGCCAGCCCCCAGAGTATGGTCCTAAGTCTACCTGATTTATTGCTTCAGATGGATGGAGTCAAAAAGACACTACCTTTGTAGACAAAATAAGTTATAAAAGATGCTAGCATATGAAATTACAAAAGAAGCTAAAAGAGAGACATACAATAATGTTATGAGGCATAATGGCATAAAATATACCAAGAGGATTGGAGGAGAGGGGGTAAAAATAAACTATACTCATTTCTTCTGTAAGGAAATCAATAAATCATATCTACTACTGATAAATCAAAAAATTAAAATATACACAGTAAAAGAGAGAGCTAAAAGAGTTAAAAGTAGTTCTCCTGAAGGACTGAGAGGGAAGCTGGTGTGAGACAGGATAGGTCACTCTTGCATTTCATCACATGCCCCCCATACACTTTGACATTTTAAACCGTGTGCATACATTACTTGACAAAATAAGTTTCATTCCAACATTTAGTATGATTTTAAATGACTGATTCTACTGTACCCAGATTTAAGCCCCCATCTCCACTGAGTGTGCCCACTGAACTTTTTCTCATAAGTGACTTTTGAGCACCACAGCAATAAGAGCCCAGCAATTTGGCTCTGGAGGTCGAGAAGTGCATTGGGGCATTGTGGGAACCAGAAAGAACCTGAAGAAACCCGAAATTTGGGGCTGCCTGAATCACTAAAAGGTAGACTGGCCCAAGTCTAAAGCGCTCACCTTCCTCATATACAAACAAGGGAGGGATCCTAGAATCTCAGCTTCCAGTTCTAGCCCGGATGTAGACACCGCCTCATGTTTACTTTGTACTTTGATTTCCTGGATATCTCACAGAGCTAGAGAACACTGCTCCCTCAGGAAACAATTCCAGAGGCACATAATTATCCTTATGTTCATAATTATTTCTTATATCCAGATGAATGTGATGTGTGTGTCTGTCCACTTAGGTTTTTTTCCTCCAAGAGTCAGAGGGGTTTTCTGTAAGAAGAACTATAAAAAGCTCATGAGCATAGCATCTAAGTTGCTAACAAGCTGCAAAGTGGGCAGAATCAGGGGAAAAAGAAGGAGGGCAGAAAGAATTGGCCAAATCAAGAAAAGGGAAGGTCAAGTTAGTAAATGATGATGGAACAAGTATTCACTTCAAGAAAACCGTAAACTCCACAACCCATATCAAAATAACACATTCTTCACAGAGCTAGAACAAACAATCCTAAAATTTGTGTGGAACCAGAAAAGACCCCAAATAGTCAACACAATCTTGAAAAAGAAAACCAAAGCTGGAGGCATCACAATCCCGGACTGGAAGCTGTATTACAAAGCTGCAATCATCAAGACAGTATGATACTGGCACAAGAACAGACACTCAGATCAATGGAACAGAATAGAGAACCCAGAAATGGACCCACAAACATATGGCCAACTAATCTTTGACAAAGCAGGAAAGAATATCCAATGGAATAAAGACAGTCTCTTTAGCAAGTGGTGCTGGGAAAACTGGACAGCGACATGCAGAAGAATGAACCTGGACCACTTTCTTACACCATACACACAAAAAAAAGTCAAAATGGATGAAAGACCTCAATGTAAGACAAAAAGCCATCAAAACCCAGAGGAGAAGCAGGCAAAAACCTCTTTCACCTTGGCCACAGCAACTTCTTACTCAACATGTCTCCAGAGGCAAGGGAAACAAAAGCAAAAATGAACTACTGGGACCTCATCAAGATAAAAAGCCTCTGCATAGCAAAGGAAACAACCAGCAAAACTAAAAGGCGACCGACAGAATGGGAGAAGATATTTGCAAATGACATATCAGATAAAGGGTTAGTATCCAAAATCTACAAAGAACTTATCAAACTCAACACCCAAAAAAACAAATAATCCAGTGAAGAAATGGGCAAAAGACATGAAGAGACACTTCTCCAAAGAAGACATCCAGATGGCCAACTGACACATGAAAAAATGCTCAACGTCACTCATCATCAGGGAAATACAAATCAAAACCACAATGAGATACCACCTCACACTGTCAGAATGGCTAACATGAACAACTCAGACAACAACAGATGTTGATGACGATGCGGAGAAAGAGGATCTCTTTTGTACTGCTGGTGGGAATGCAAACTGGTGCAGCCACTCTGGAAAACAGTATGGAGGTTCCTCAAAGAATTAAAAATAGAACTACCCTATGACCCAGCAATTGCACTACTAGGTACTACAAGTGTGCTGTTTTGAAGGGGCACATGCACCCCAATGTTTATAGCAGCCCTACTGACAATAGTCAACGTATGGAAAGAGCCCAAATGTCCTTTGATGGACGAATGGATAAAGAAGGTGTGGTATACATATACAATGGAGTATTACTCGGCAATCATAAAGAATGAAATCTTGCCATTTGTAATTACGTGGCTGGAACTAGAGGGTATTATGCTAAGCGAAATTAGTCAGAGAAAGACAAATATCATAGGACTTCACTCATATGAGGAATTTAAGATACAAAACAGATGAACATAAGGGAAGGGAAGCAAAAATAATATAATAACAGGGAGGGGGACAAAATAGAAGAGACTCTTAAATACAGAGAACAGAGGGTTGCAGAGGGGTTGGGGGGATGGGCTAAATGGGTAAGGGCATTAAGGAATCTACTCCTGAAATCATTGTTGCACTATATGCTAACTAACTTGGGTGTGAATTAAAAGATAAATAAAATAAAATAATAAAAGAAAAGAAAGGAAAAGAACATCGTAAACTCCAGAGAAATAGTGAGCGCTCAAAATTGGGACAGTTAAAATAATTTTACCCCTAATCTTCAACAGAATAATGCCAATTCTAAGTAAATTATGTTAGTACAAGTTTATCTCCTTTATCTGTCAACTTCAAACTATCAGGCCCTAGAAAACCAACCTTCTGAGCCATTACAAGTGGCTACACGTTCTGAAATGAAGAGAGAAGTCGGAAAAACAAATTCCAGCTAGTAAAAAAAAGGATAGTATCAATAACCGGACACATACTCAAAATTCTACCCAACAAAATGAAGATCATTTAAATAACACAGAAAACGCCACCAATGATGATAAAATTTATTTTTTAATATCTAAAAAATAAGTATAATGCAGTAGAGCCATCACAAAAAACACAATTTCCGATTAAGTACCATAAACTGGCATGCTTACAGAAGGAAGGCCACAGCACTGCCAGGAACATGGTGGAAAACAGGTCCAACTTATCATTGCTAATGGCACTTGCCTAATTGCTTCAAACTTTCTGAAGAGCACTCAGGCAATGTGCCACTAAGTCTATAAACTGTTGAGTCCTTTTATCTGCCGATTCCACTTCAAGGAATACATCCCAAGAAATAAGCCTGTAGGAAATAAACCTGGGCCATAGAGGAAGCTCAAGGAGGAGGTAGGAAGTGTGAACACATCTATCACAGCGGAGCCTGGGCACTGGAGAGGGCCATAAAGATCACAGGCCCACCACCCCATGGGCCTGCATCATCATAGGACCTGAGAACATCAGAGAAGGCAGATGAGCACAAGCAGGAAAGTCTAGGGAAGTATGGCTTGAATTTGATTACCCAGCAAAGTGAAAGCTTGTAGGAAAAGAGGTGGTAAAACCAAATCTCCCCACTGCCAATATTCATGCTGCATGTGATATTCATACTGCATAGATAACCCCACCCCATCCTATGAAAGACAGAAAGGATGTGTGTGTGAGATCCAAGCGAGTGGGAATGATGTTACTGTAAGAATAACTGCTCTAGTTCACTAAAAGCAAGCTTTGACAAACTTCATGAAATTATTTCTAGCACCCTAATGGATTGCCGCACACCAGGCTGCTGCCACCCCACAAAATGGCAGACATCGTCAACCACGCAGGGGTCCAATAAGCATTTATTGACTTTTATTTCTCCAAATAATATCTATCAATTTACAAAGCACTCCCTCAAGTTACCTCTACTTTTTTACCTTTTATGGCACACGTTTAAAAAATACGAAACTAAACAGTATTTTCCTAAGGCGAAATTTTATGTTGCAGGAATGGATAACCAGATAGACCCTAACACATGTACTTCTCCACAATACTAGACATGGTTTTACTGCTTCTGTTGCTATGTTGCCATCACTCAAAAGTTGTGACTAGATCCTTTGGGCTCAAATAAAGAACATACCTTGACAGACTTTTGTTGTTGTCATAATTTGTTCTGTGTTCTGAACATAGTTGAGAAGCCAGAGTATAGTGACCAGGACGGTAAAAGAACATTGACTTATTTTGGGGCGCCTGGGTGGCTCAGTCGGTTAAGCATCCGACTTCAGCTCAGGTCATGATCTCACGGTTCATGGGTCCGAGTCCTGCGTCAACCTCGAGAATGGTTCCGAAGAACCACTTTGACAACCACAGGCACAAATAAGGCAATCCCACACTATTACAGCGTGGGGATTTTAGAAAGGACAGGAGAGGAACAGAACATGGGGAATACTCGCTCGAGGAGAGTTAATGAAAAAGGCAGAGAGGTCTTGGGGAATGCCACCTTCCTCACACGCCTGTCGTAACACCTCTTCCCAAGATTCCTTACATTCTGGGCCACGGAGGGTCGGGTCCCATGGGCAAGACAGCCCTCCATTTCTCACTTCCCCACTCTCGCACCCTCCATGAACTGCACAAATTTATCTATGTCTGTCGCTAGGCTTGGAGCAACCTACAGGAGAACAACAGCAGAGTGTGAAGGGCCAAAAAGCAGTGAAAATGCAGGCTCTAATAACAATTAGCCAGGTAAAACCTCTTCCAGTTTGGTTTCATCACCTGTAAAATGGTGACAATACTTACCTCAGAGGATTTCAGGAGAATTCAAAGGGATGAGAATCTCTAGTGTCTGTCACACGGTGAACATTAGCCATGTGGCAGCCACTGATGTTGCTTGTCCTTATGCGCTTCCCTCCAGCATCAGAGGAAGACGGCTCTCTCGACCACTAACTCTTCCATCAATGCTTGGGATCCATCCTCTCCCACTTCTCAGCCACCTCAGACCCTGGGTTACTTTGCAGTTAGTCTTTCTTCATTTCGTTCAGGGGTCTCCTCAAATGTTACCTGGTCATTGATGCCCTCCCTAACTACCCCATAGAAAACATACCCCTACTCCTGTCCCCACTCTCTATCCTCCTATCTTACTTTAGTTTTCTTTCTGGCACTTGTTACTACTTGACATTATAGTATGTCTGCTTGATTACAAACATACTACCTGTGAGACATGTGCACGTATGCACACAAGTGTGAGCTCTGTTTCATTCATGCTGTACCCTGAGTCTGGAACAGCACCAGGCTCACAACAGGTGCTCTTCATGAACATTTTCTGAATGGAAGAATCCTTTCCGCTCCTATCACTAAACCTTTCTCTTTCTACAGTTCTTTTCTCCTCAACAAAGAAACAGGTTCAACCCAATCCTAAAATAGTGACTACACTAACGAATCCCCCACAAACCTGTATTTTCTCTTCTTCCCATATTACTTCCCTACAGTTGCTCTTAGCAATGACTCCCTAGGAGCCAAATCCAATGGACATTTTTAACCTCTATTATAACTTCCTCGCAGCATTTTAAGCCATGAACCACTTCCTCCTCTTAAAATCCTATTCTCACTGGTTTCTTGGAGGGCGTGCTCAGCTGATTTCCCTCCGATTGCAAGCTTCCAAAGCTCAGCTTCTTCCCTAGGCCTCTCCTACTGGAAGTCCTATTTATTAACTGTCAGTGTCCCCAGGATTCAACACTGTTACTACCCCCAGGGCTTACTGAGGTCTCTACTCAGTTCCCAGACTTCATCTCTCTACACCATGACCATTGTCCATTTCCAAACCCAAGCCCTCCTCCTGACCTCCAAGCGAACACTGCCAATCTCATGCTGGCCAGTTCCAAATAGGTGTTCCACAGATTGCACAAAAAACCCACAACTCCTTCAAAATCAAACTCTATACTACTTTTACACACATACGCACCTGTTCCTATGTCCCCCACCATCAGATGTCCCACAACGTGCCACCCAGCCCTGGATTCGGTCATCCTTAACTCCTGCCCTTTCCCCTAATTCCTTCAAAATTCCCGAATCCCTTGGTTCTTCTCCAGTCCACTTTATCTTTGTACTTGAAATCATTTCTGTACTTCAAATAGCCTTTTAAGTACCTTTATTCTTCATGCCCCCTACTCTCATTCCATCCCCTCATTGTACCAAGAGTACATTTTCCTAAAACATAAAGAAAATCAGATCCTATCTCTGTAGTGTCCTCAGGAAAAAAATACAAATTCCTCAAAGCACAGGGCCCTGCATAGGCAAGCTGGCCCCTGGCTTGTCTCCTACCAGCTCTGACATTACTTTCTCCCACTCATCCAAGTATACTGAACACTGGCAGGTTCTGAAACCAGCACTGTTTGCTGAGATCTTTGTTCAGGCTATGCCTCTATCTGGAAAATCCTTCCACTGCCCTTCCTCTCCAGTCTCATCCTATAGAACTCAGCTCTGGTGTCATGTTCTCTGGGATGTCTAACCTAACTTCCCTAAACCCTGAAAGCATCTTGTGAAAAGCACTAAATTATAGTAGCCATATCACCATGATATCATCTTTTCCCGTTTTCCATGTCTGCAGTGCCATCGGCTATTAAGTGCCTAAGTGTCCTCTGGGAAGGAACTCCGTTCTGCCGTATCAAGGTTGATATTTGACTTCTGAATGATTATCTACAGAATGAGTGAGTGAATAAATGGGAAAGCTCAGAAAAGGCTTTGAGCTCCTGTCTTCTTCATCTGAACTGGTGGGCTCCATCTTTTTCCTTTCCTGTTTTTTCTGTTCTCCTAGTCCAACCAAAATTTTCAGTATTCTTCATTCACACTTTTTTCAAAGTAATACAAGTACTTAGCTCAAGAATTCAATAACCTAAAGCTTAACAGAAAAAGTAGCATTCCTAGAACATCTGACTGGCTCTAGTTGGTACAACATGTATGTTGGGTGTAGAGATTACTTAAAAATCTAAAAAAAAAAAAAAAATAGTATTCCCCTGACTCCACTCATCCCCATCCCTGATTCACTCTTCCCAGAGGTGATCATTTGATCTTAAGCTATTCCTTCTGCTTTCCATTATATTTCTGTAAAAAATGCTAATACCTCTATTAGATTTTTTTCTTCCAATTTTAAACATTATTCTATTGGCTTCTTCCTGTGAAACAGGAGGTGGCAAATATTTTTATAAAAGGCCAATAATAAATATTTTAGGCTCTCAAGCCACATGATCTCTGTTGCAACAATTCAATTCTGTCATTACAGCACAAAAATAGTCACAGACAATATGCAAATGAATGGGTCTGGCTGTGTTCCAATAAAACTTTATTTATAAAAACAGGTAACCTCCTGTTATGGAAGATGGAAGTGTTACCTTCCCAATATACTTATTATCATCATTATTTATTAAATTAATATTGGACTCACAGCTAACTATATTGTGCTAAAAAAACTGTTTTGTGTAATTTTTTCTCCTACAGATAATAAGTACATCACTTTAAAACCTGTGTTGTTGTCTATGAATCATTAACTTATCTCAAAATGCTCTCTTCAATCAGAGAAAAGCATTTAACTCCTAATCTGGTGATAAAAATCCACTTGGTTGATAAGAATCACCATTAAGGGCAGTAGTAGAAGCAAGCAGCCAGGCACTACCAGAGCTGTATCAAATATCACACTGCAAAGGAAAACCTGACGGTACTTTTTTGTTTATCATTAGACCCTATGCCTTCATGTCAACTGATCCGGATCAGGAATGATCACACCTGTGAACACAGGACTGAAGAAACCAATCTCGTGACAGCAGAGCCCACTCAAGGTTCAGAGCCCTGAAAATTCAAGCTATAACCTTTGGGGGAAGACAAAGGATTTAACAAATGACACACCAATTTCATTCTCAAGAGGCCTCACCAAGTAACACAAGACCTTTCGACTCGTTACACTCTAATGCCTGTTTTGGAGGAACAGGAACACCTGGAGACCAGGGAGTGCAGATATCTAAATTCTGAACACAAGGGTTGTATGATTTGTACAACTGATTCAATCTCCCTGGGTCTCAGTTTCTTCATTTGCAGAACAGGGACAAAAACCACCATTTGGGAGAGGAAATGGAGTTCTATTTTGGACATAAGTTTGAAGGACTGGGGAAGGAATTTAAAGCTCAGGCAATGCAATCCTTTTATCTTAAGACAGGAAACTAAGGGTCAGAGGAGTCTGATGACCCAAAGGCTCACAATTATTCCAAAGTACAAGAATTGGATTTTCTGGGTTCCAATTCAGCTCTCAGCACTACAATGAGCTGCCTTGAGCAAATGAAAGGCAAATGAAAATAGCATAAGTGAGAGGTCGGGATTTGGAGATGTTCTATTTGGGGTACTCAGAGAGTAGGCAGAGGTTAGACAGATATTCCACAGATAAATTACAATAGTCTAGAAAAGGAAAAAAGGAAAGTCCATGAAGGGGAGGGGCGGGGAGGTAAGCAGGCAACAGCAAAGGACGACTTTGATCCATCCACAGGGTGAAGAGGAAGCAATTAAAACAGCTTGATCAAACTGTCTTTCAAGAAGACTTGTTAAAGCACATTTTTAGAGAAGATGGATGGACCCTTCAGATAACATTACATACAAGGGCAAAATAGTTCATGAAGTAATTCATATGATAAACATAGATAAAATCTTCAGGGATAGATAACTGCAAGTAATTCTGTTTAAATTCTTTATCTACTTTCATAATGCCTTCTATCTGAATTCTGAAGTGCTACGTAAATTTGTTTTGGAGTAATTTATAGTAAGGAATAAAGTCTATCTGATAGCTCTATCCAAGACAGCGGGGGAAACAAAGTAAACACATTAACAGAATTATAATACAGACAATCCTCAGCAGAGTTTGTACTTTGGGATAAATAATAAAAGAAAATCACATATTTATGATCATCCAGGCTCAGCACTCTTTATTCTACAGGAAACAAAAGAGCCAGCCCAAGTGCAAACCAAGCTATAATCTAAAAACATCCAATCACCTACATTTTCAGAATTCCTAAAACTAAAAAGATGGGCTTTCCCCCTACTTCTACAACTCTGCTGTTTTAAAGTAAAATAAATAAAGTGTCAACATGTTTCCAAAGAGTTTTTTTTCTGTTGTGTAAAGACAAGACAAAAGCCGGTTTCTGAATCTGACACACATTTCCTTTATGTTCCACCTTTAAGGTGAAATCCTGAAACCTAATCTGCACACCCCTCACAAAATGGCCAGCTGCAAACCCAGGAGGAGGCTGTCCCTGATGGAGTCCACAGCCATTAAAGTCCCTAAAAGCTGTTCAACTCTGGCACCTCCTGCACTTCCCTTAGGTCTAAGCATTTAAAAGGAATTGAAAAGGATTTTTTAAGCTATGAATTTTTAAAAGATGAAACCATTCTCCAATCCTCTCCCCCTCTCAACTCCTCCTTCCCCAAAATCTAAAAGGAAGAGAGGGCTGGGATAAATGCAGAACCAGGCTGCAAGGGGAGGGGGGAGGGCCACGGAAAGCAAGGTGTTGTGTGAACGAGCCCCGTGTAAAAAGTTCTTGCAAAAGCAAGCACAGACAACCCTGGCCGAATGGCGCGGTGGGCGGCTGGCATCAGGAATCCCTTGACAACAAAATGTTCTGGCTCTCCAAAGCTGGTGGGACCACACTGAGAGCAGAAACTGCAAGCAGTAAGCAGAAGAGTCAAGAAACCACCTTAGGCAAGTCGAAGCCAACTGACTAAAATCTGTTAACACCATCTACACTGTGTGTGGTTCACCTAATTACAAATTGGTATAGATGGAGCCATCTATTTCAAAGTAACATATTAGCAAACAACATATTGTTAAAACAACTACAATGACTTCTCACACCTAAATCATGGCTTACCTGGAAGTACAACTCAGTGGCACTGTTTTAGGAGGACTGGTCTGAGAGATGTCAGAATCATACCACAATGAGCAAGAAAGCCGCAGAGAAAGGCCTTAGTTTACTTGGCAAACGGTATCGATTTCCAGATCAAAAGACAACCATTTTGAAATATAAACTTCTTAATACCCAAGATCCCGTGCTGATATTATACTATGTTTGTACTTCCCATTCCAATGCCCCCTTCCATCATCAGCACTAAGAACCAGCTGTAGTGATGTGACTGCAGATTGTTCTACATACAGATGACCAGTTTGGAGGACAGAAAATTTCCAAGCTGTTACTCTGGAGCATATGTGCAGAATGAGATTCCTACCTTCGGTCATCCATGGGTACCCTTTCTTTAAAATGCTAAATTTGCAATGAAGCCCTTTATCAGTGAGACAGTATGAGCCCAGACTAGTAATAAAATGAAGTAAGTAAAGTCAGGAAACTCATTTGCCTGGATATGAAATCCAAGTATAAGATCTGAAAGGCTCAAGAGAATACTAAAGGAGTTGGTGACAAAGCTGTAGGTCACAGACCAGTACGATAAAGGCGGCCCTCAAAGAGACGAATACAAAATAATAACCCAGAGGGCCTAGGGACTGCATCAGATTCACCTTTGAGTCCTCAATGCCTAGAACAGGGCCTATGATACAGTGAATACCTGTAAGTACATGCCTGAATTTATAAATGAAAGGCTAGTTTCACCATACACTATTTTATTCCCTTCACCTTCAAATGACTTAGGGTCAAAAAATACAAGGGAACAATTTTTGCAAGGGAATCCCTCTAGGTTCTCAGCCTTCTGTGTTACATGTTTGTGGTAACTCTTGCCTTGGCCAAAGCCTCATTAGATAAGGGTATTACCAGCCATTCAAAGCATGAAAACAACCTCATATCCTATCAATGTGGAGATCTCAAGCTCTGCACACAAAAGTAGGTAATTCCAAGTCTATTACTGTCATTCACTTTAATTTAATAACAACTGGGCTTTAAACAACTAGCCCCACTTTAAAATTCACCCTAAATTCTATCCACAGTGTATTGCAGAGTTTCTTAGCACCCTTTGCTTTCTGGGAATGTACCTCCTGTCCAGATTCCCTATCTACCTCCTAGATCCAGGTTCAGCTCTTAACCTGGTGGATTCCTTCCATTCTGTGCCCAGTTACTACTCCTGAACAAACCACAGTACTAAGCTGCTTTCGTTTAGAGGTTTTAAAAGCCACGTGCTGAGTCTGTCCTACCACCAATTCCTGAACCAACCATCTACAGCTATCATTATTCACCCCATGTGGAAGTTACCATTGTGGGCCTCCCAATCTCTCAGCCAGGAAAGAAGGATCTGGTGATTTGTCAGCAGCGACAAGAAGAAGGGCGCATCATGACAGAGGTTAAAGCAAAGAGAATGTTTACAGAGGAGAACAGTGGTATTTTATTTACACTGCATCTGAAACACCATAAAAAAACTAAGAAGCTGCTGTTCAAAGAATCAGTAAGAAGAATGGCAACAAGAGGAAGTGGAAGTTGCTCTATCGGCAGCCTCAGCATTAACAATTTGATCCCAAATGAAAAGAAAGGTAGTCTGGCAACAAATACTTCTGCTGAATGAACAGTGACAGATTTTTCAATTTTAAGACGTACAACCCTCAAGCAAGTTTTTAAAAATAAGAAAAGGGTGAGTTACCCAGTATTATTTTGTATTTCCTCTATTCTAGACAGGATCTTGTATTTAAGCTTTTACTTTTGGAATTAAACTATACCACATTTTAACTTCTATCAAAGTATATAATACACACTAAAAAAAAAAAAGTACTAATCTGCACAAACACACCCATGTAACCAGCATCCACATCCAAAAAACATTATTAGCACAATGAAAGGCTTGTCCATGCTCTTTTCTGGTCACTACTACTTTTCTCCAAGGGTAACTACTATCTTGACTTCTAACGGTATAGATTCGTTTCCCTGCTTCTGTATCTGATAAAAGTGGAATTATATAGTGCATACTCTTGTATCCAGCTTTGGTGCTAGTTATTAATTTATTGCCTCTCAACTCCAAATTCACCCTTCAGTACCTGCTCTGTGATAACACACAGGGCTCTTGAAATATTTCTCCTTGACAGATAACATGACATTAAGCTTGGCCAGTAGAGGGCACTGGAGGGATGTCACAGGAGGAAGGGAGCTCCTTCAGATTCAAGAGAGCAGTGCTTTTGTTTGTTCTTGCTTCTATACCATGGTCACCAGTGAAAGTATATATAGGGACATCCAGTGACATGCCCAGAGCTTAGACCATTTTCTCAGAGTTGATCTGGAAGCTTCAGTTTGCCAGCATAGGTCCTACCTCTTTGTGAGGATAATGAAATCATCCTATGTTTTCTCTTCTTTAGGACAAATATCCCCAGATACTTAATATTATTTAATACCTCATATATTTTCTGCTACCCCCTGAACTTTCTAAGTTCTGTATGTTCCTTAATTTGCAAAGTCAAAAGTGGAACTAAGATACTTTATCTGGTTAAAGTAGTTATCATCACTTATAGATATCTATCTGAAACCAAGTCAAATCTTATGGTGAAATGTCCAAGGCCACCCTATTAAGTCGGGAAAAAGACAAGGATGTCATCCATCAAGAGCTGCTCTGGACATTCCAGAGAATATGGGAGAAAAGTATGAGATGTACAAACTTGACAGAAAGATACAGAATTATTATTTATGATGTGACTGTTTCTCTTGTAAGCCCATTAAGAAACAACTTTTAAAATTATGGGAACCAAGAAAAGAGTTTACAAGACAGTTAAGAAAAAATATATTTACACAAACATCAATACCTCTGTGGAAAGAAACCTCAGGTTTTCTTCACGTATGCACTTGCTGCTGGTTCATGTCCCACATGCCAAGTGAAACCACCCCCACTGCTCTGGTGGGACCGCCTATTCAGGGGACTGGTGCCAAGGCGGAGGCCCCACTTGTACAGACCAGACATGAGAGGCCAAGCTCCCAGAGCACAGTTTAGCCCCCATACTGGAACGACCCAATCAGCTGACAGGCATGTTTAGCTGGTCTTTTTTTAACACAACCCTATATGCCCAACATAATATTCACCTTGAATTTCTAGTACACCAAATTCAACCATGTCTCAAAGTGGCCCCTCTCATTTTACGGTTTCTCACATCTCCAAGGAGATGGTCACCTCACTCAGCAACCAACAAGAGAAGATACGCAGGACAGTCACCAATGAAACTGAAGAACTAACGGTCTCTTCTACTATAAAATGAAAGCACTGAGCCAAGATTTGGAAAGCCCTCTCCTAAGGATCCTATGCCCTAAAATCCTATAAATCTATGACCTCAGTATATAGAATAACTACATACCAAGAGGAAAAAAACTACAGAAAATGAATCCTGTGCAAACATTACTATGTCCTCTATTTTACTGAGTTCTCCATTCTCCAGGTGAGTAAGAAAGAAACTCTTTCTCCAACCGCACCAAGAAAACCTTACTAAAAAGGAAGGGCTGCACTGACATCAAGAAGATGATTCAGGAGGGGCAGGCGCCTGGGTGGCTCAGTTGGTTAAGTGTCTGACTTCAGCTCAGGTCATGATCTCGTGGTTCAGGAGTTCGAGCCCCACACAGGGCTCTGACACCACGGAGATTAGGATTCTCTCTCTCCCTCTATGCTGACAGTACCTGGGATTCTCTCTCTCTCGCTCTCTCTCTGCCCCTCCCCCACTCACACTTGTGCCCATGTGCATATGCTCTCTCTCTCTCTCTCTCTCAAAAAAGATAAATGAACTTAAAAAAAAAGATGATTCAGGAAAGGTTTCTGTTAGAAACCTTCTGTTAGAAGGCATGAAACATGTTAAGTACTTCAGGAAATTCTCCAAATTTGGGAAAAATTAAGGATGCAATGATTACCAAAAGTATATACAGTGTCAACATCTGAATCTGTAACTAGAATAAATAAAATTAAGCAACATGTTGTCTGTAAGTCCATCTCCTCTCTTTTGCCTAGAGAATCAGTCCCGTGAGGCCTTTTCTATTAAATTTTACCACTGGCACATAACTGCTTGAAGCTTCAAACACAGACTAAAAGACACTAGATAAATCCATCTCTTTTGGCTCCTGACCTGAGGAAGCTTCCTCATTAGTTCTGTGTAACACATCCCTATCAGTGATATCCAACTGCTCAAACCATCAGATTGTTACAACAATGTTCAGATTCTTGAGGATCCAGTCATTTTTTTATTCATACACATTAACCTCTTATCAGACTAATACAAAACAAACACAATTCAATTTTTTTAAAAAATTTTAATGTGTTTATTCATTTTTGAGAGAGAGAAACAGAGCAGAGAGAGAGGGAGACATAGAATCTGAAGCAGGCTCCAGGCTCTGAAGTGTCAGCACAGAGCCCAACACAGGGCTTGAAGCCACAAACGTGAAATCACGACCTGAGTCGAAGTCGGCCGCTTAACCGACTGAGCGCCCCAAAACAAGGACAATTCAAACATAAAAACAGAGAAAGGTAGAGATTTTCTTGTGAAAGAACACGACTGTTCAAAGTATTCATTATTCCCATCTAGAATGACATTCAGTAGAAATAATAAATTCACTTGCTAAAGTAAAATAGAATGAAGGACAGCAAAAGAGGTGAAGAGAATTATTGAAGTTTGTTAAAATATGAGACCCATTACCTCAATTAAAAAAAAAATTACTTAGCAAAGAGCAGAGACACACTTGGGACAAGACAGTCTGTATATACATTGCCTCCTGACTCTTGGTTCTATAATCGAGACCTATCACTGCTATTTATTATGATTTGGAGAATCTGAAAAATTGTTTCCATGGTGTTGAATACTAGCTATATGGCTTTCCGCTCCATAACTAACCTGAAATTGCATAGGTAAGATCTGGATGGATGTTTAGAGAGCAAGCAGCCTGAACTTCAGGGCAAAAAGGGTCCAAAGCCAGAGTAGTATCTTGTGTGAATCTGTGATCTCAAGCTGTCCGCTAGGTTACCCTTGTGACCTTGCCATCTCTTCTGACCTCATAAGTCCTTCTACCCCAGCTGATAATACAAGAGTCTGGGGGCTGCTTCCACCTCCATCTAAAGTTAAGAGATTCAAAAAAACGTCTTAGGGTAAGAAAGACCTTCCTTAAGGGAAAATTCTACCTGTCTGCTCCTCCATGTAGTCATAAGTGTGTGTCTCTCTCTGTATAGATACACACACAAGCAAACAACATACACACATATATGCAGATTATTTATAGATGAATACAAATAAATTATTCTCCAGGACGAGTAGGTACACTTGAGGCGTTTTTCTAGTAATAGAGACACTACACGATCCACTCTATCCTTCTGCTACAGCAGAACACAAATTCTACAACTTAACTGTCTAGGCCCAAATCCTGGCCCTTGCCATTCATTAGCTGTGTGACCTGGGCAAATTAGTTAATCTCCCTGCCTCAGTTTCCTCATATATAAAACAGGGATAATCATGTGAGGATTAAACAAATCAGTACATGCAAATTACAAAGTACAGCGTCTGGCACACAAGAAGTCTTTTATAATGTCAACTATTTCTACTGATACCACACAACAAAGAGCCTTCTAGGCAAGCTTACAAAAGAAATATGTTACCACAACGAGAAAAAATGGCCTACATGAATTCAAGTGACCAATGTGGATTCATGACCCATAATCCCCAACCAAAGTAACCTTAGAACTTTACTATACTTGGAGCAAGACCCAACATAGATAAAAATATTTCACAAACGCATAATAATGCAAAAGCAAGAGTCTAACTCAAAATCTGTTCCCATAAAACCTTTTAAGGACAACTCATTCAAAAACAAATAGAGGGTAATTAAATTTAGCTAAACACATAACTTTTAAACATTCTTTCCTACACAACAGGTCCTTTATAAGCCATAATCAGAGAAAAACATACTTGGCATAAACTAATTTTCCAGACACCTCACAGTATACTTGCATTTTTTTAAAATTCTTAATAAAAAAATTTCCTTTCCTTTTCTATAAGTTACTCAAGTCTTCTTAAAATGTTAACAATAGTGAAATAAATTATTCAGGCCATAATCATCAATGATTATTAAATTAAGACCATTAGCTAGAAGGTGAACAGACCTGGAAATCTATAGGTTGTCAGAATGTCACCCTATGGATTTTGTTGGTCAAATGGGGAAACACACCTGACAACAAAGCTATGCCAAATGAGCCCATCAATCAATCAATTAGGATACAAAGTAGGACAATCAAACATTATAGCCTACCAATGTGAACAAGTATGCCTCCAAATCTAACTACCTGTTTATAGGTAATATGGAAAAAAAGTAACATGTTACACAACACAAGGACACAATCAGCAAAATCCATGATGTGGGGTAGGGGGACAACTTAGATTCTACAATAAATAAATGGCATAACCAAAAAAAAAGATATATTATAGATTTTAAAAGATTGAATTAAAGAGATGTTATCAGTCAAATGCATTAGGTAGACCTTATTTGGACCTGATTCAAAGAGTTAACTGTAAAAAGACATTTCTGAGAAAATCAAGGGAGGAGATTCAGTATTAGATAATATTAAGGAATTAGGTTATAAGGAATTTGTTGGGTATGATAATGTGCCTTTCTATACAGTCCAGATCCAACAGACATACACACACTAAAATAGTTGTAAGTGAAATAATAGGTTGTCTGGAATTTTCTTTAAAATAGGTCACAAAGAAAGTCAGAAGGGACACATTAAAAAAAAAAAAGAATGGTGTGAGAATTTATCATATTATTCTCTCTACTTTTGTGTGCATTTGAAATTTTCCATAATAAAACATTTTTTAAAGGTTAAAGGGAAAGAAGAAACAGGAATTCATAACCAAATCTAAGTTTGGCTACCATCCATCCATGAGGCATGAAAACTTGCAGAAAGCCTGTATGTAAAACAAACACAAAAAAGCTGACAGTAGTGGCCTCTAAAGACCGTCTGCGAGATACTCTGGACAGATTTCTTTTGTCAGCAGAAATTCTACAACATTCCCGTGGAGGTGTGCTTTCCATTAGGCAATGTTCCATTACCAAGGTGTCAACAAGATGTCCTGGTACCAAACTGAACTCTTCAGCCTCCTTTACTGAGAAAAGTTATTCAAGGAAACTGACTACCAAAACATATATAGTTGACCTTTGAACAACATGGGTTTGAACAGTGCAGGTCCACTTATACGCAGATCTTTTTTCAATAAATACAGCATAGTACTGTAAACATATTTTCTCTTCTTTATGATTTTTGCAGTAACATTTTCTTACTTCACTATAAGAATACAGCATGTAACACATGTAACACACAAAACGTGTTCATCAACTGCTATCAGTAAGGCTTCCAGTCAGCTGTAGGCTATTACTGGTTAAGTTTTTTTGAAGAGTCAAAAGGTATATATGGATTTCTGACCGTTGAGGGGTCAGGGCCCCTAACTCCAACATTGTTCAAGGGGCAACTGTAGTTTTTAATGGGGTGCATGTATTCCTAAGTCTTTGGCAGTTAGTCTCTTTATACTTTTCAGTTTCTCCATTTATATAAATAAATATTGTTTTCCAAATTCAGGAAATAATATTTGGTACAATAAAAAAATTTCACTGTGTTAAAAAAAATTTATTTCAACCCCCTTTCTTCCAATTCCTTCCCCACTCCCATTCCTCCTAACATAGTTCATGCTGTGCTAGTATCACCTCATACTTGCTATCAGAATAGTTAATACATTACCTAATTATACCAGATCTGTGGGTCAAATTTGTCACCTATTTCATTCCAAAATGTGAAAAATACATGAATAATTATCGTTGCCCCAGATATAGGAGTGTACTGCATTTACAGAAAAGGATACTGTTCAAACGTCCTAACTACTAACCTAATAAAGGGGTTCAGTGATATAGGCACCAAAGCTATCCAAAGAGTAATCCTCTTTGATCCACGACTGTGTTTTGTACTGCTTCTTGTTAGGTAAGTAAAACTGTGAATCCAGAATATTGTACCATACCAGCCTTAAAAATATTTTCCCAGCAACTGTCTGTCAAATATTTTTAATAACTCTCACCAGGCTATCATCACCCTTCTAGGATTCCTTCTGGGCTTTACATATCTATTTAAACATAATTTGATCAACAACAGTGGTAAAAAAAGAAGACAACTCTATAAAAATAAACAACAATAAATAATACCTAAAGGTAAAGATGAATATAATTTTTAATTTTTTTAAATGTTTATTTATTTTTGAGAGAGAGAGACAGAGCGTGAGCTGGGGAGGAGCAGAGAAAGAGGGAGACATGGAATCTGAAGCAAGCTCCAGGCTCTGAGCTCCGAGCTTTCAGCACAGATCCCAACATGGAGCTCCAACTCACAAACTATGAGATTGTGACCTGAGCCAAAGTCGAACACTTAACCGACTGAGCCACCCCGCACCCCAATAATTTTAATATATAGTTGAAAATGAGCTATAAGATAAAGTACCTTTGGTTGCAGAAAAGGCTGATCTGGGAAATCTATTTCTGTACTGATTTTATTCCACTGGGAATAGGGCACATTGTCCCTAGGATAAGAGAGCGGGTAAATCAATACAATATATTATTGCCAGTAAAGGAGAAAACTACTCAGCTTTGTTCTCTTTGCACTGTAAATATTCAGACCAAAGGTTATTTTCTTAATTAACAGAGAAGTAGTTACATTTATCCACACTGAGATAGATGGTTTTAAGATACTAAGTGTCCTACTGAAAGAACTTAGCTTAGTAAGAACTTAAAACTGGATTCGCCTTTTTAACATGCACTGTGAATAATAAACTGGAATGCAAGAACTAGCACTTATTGCATTATTTTCTTTATTTTTTAAAAAGTTTATTTATTTAGTATTTGAGAGAGACAGAGGCAGCACGAGTTGGGGAGGGGCAGAGAGAGAGAAAGAGAAAATCCCAGAAGGCTCCGTACCACCAGCACAGAGTCTGATGCAGGGCTCAAACTCACAAAACCATGAGATCATGACCTGAGCTGAAACCAAGAGTCAGAAGCTTAACTGACTAAGCCACCCAGGTGGCCCTGGATTATTTTCTTAATAATCATAATAATCTCATGAAATAGATACATTATTCCCACTGTATAGATTTAAAAAAGCAGAACACAGGATGTTAAGTAACTTGCTAAAGGAAACAGAGCTAGTAAATAATGGAGTAATAGCACCATCATCATTACTCAAAAGATTTTTAGGGATAATCAGAAAAAGCAAAGCTGTTAGTAACTTATATCCAAAACCATTAGTATCATTAAATCTGGTAAAGAAATATTTGCTGAGCATCTACTGTATGCTCAACATTGGGCTGGTTACTAAAGGATACCCGAGAAGCAGAAGACTGCTATTTTTTCTCAAAACCTTACTGTCACAAAATGTACACATAAAGGGGCACCTGGCTGGTTCAGTCAGTAGGGCATGCAACTCTTGATCACAGGGTTTTAAGTTTGAACCCCGTGTTGGGTGTAGAGATTACTTAAAAAATAAAATCTTAAAAAAAAAAGTACAGGGCACCAGGGTGGCTCAGTTGGTTAAGCGTTGACTTTGGCTCAGGTCACAAGATTATGAGTTGGGGTTCGAGCCCAGCGTCAGGCTCTGTGCTGACAGCTCGGAGCCTGGAACCTGCTTCATATTCTGTATCTCCCTCTCCCTCTGCCCTTCCCCTGCTCACACTCTCTCTTCTTTAAAAATAAACATTAATTTTTTTTTTTTTTTTTTTAAACAGAACACATAAAACTAGTACAGGGGCACCTGGGTGGCTCAGCTGGTTGGGCATCCGACTTGATTTCAGCTCAGATCATGATCTCACAGTTCATGAGATCAAGCCCTGTGTTAGGCAGGCTCCATGTTGACCGCTCAGAGCTTGCTTAGGTTTCTATCTCACCCACTCTCTCTCTCTCTGCCCTTCCCCTGCTCGCTCTCTCTCGCTCTCTCTCGCTCTCTCTCTCTCCTCAAAATAAACTTAAAAAAAAAGAAAAAGAAAAACAGTAGAGAAAAATGTTTGTCTTCCCTGTGTAACAGCTACCTCATCATAAATTCATACATGGCCAGCCCTCATATCTCACCCCAGTGCATTTTTTAGAGACATCACAGCTGACTATGGAGTATCTTCCCACTAACTGTGGCGGGAAGGGCAGTGTGGATTTCTGGCTGAGAAATAAAATTCATTTCATAATTTCAACTCTAACTTTAAAAAGACATATCTAAAATGTATTGAAAGACCACAGAGATCCAAATATAAATAAGATACCCTACCTACTTTTTAAAAAAGTGTATTTATTTTGAGAGAGAGCAAGAAAGTGTATGTGCATGAGCAGGGGGTACAGAGACAAAAAGGGAGAGAGAAAGAATCCCAAGCAGGCAGCATGGAGCATGATGTGGAGTTCAAACCCACGAACCGGGAGATCATGACCTGAGCTGTAATCAAAAATTGGATGCTTAAACAACTGAGTCATCCAGGTACCCCAAACACCCTTACCTAATTTTAAGAAATTATAGTCTAGTGAGAAAAGACAAACCTGTTAACAAATGTCATTTGTTATGGAAGACAACAGAACTAAGGAAGAGTTTCAAATATAGTGCAAGCCAAAATAAAGGAAAAAAATTACAAGGAGAAGTTCTGATAAAGTAACTCCTACGGATGCTACAAAAAGAAAAAGATTTAGAAGTGCAAAATTCTATAATAACTGAAAAATATAAAATTATGCTCCTAGTCCTAAAATAGGTCCTGAATATTCTATATACACAATATGACTTCTCTCCCCCAAAACCTACCCCTAATGTAACAGCAGTCTCAACAATATGTGATGTCCACCTCAGTCTCTTAAATCTTTTATAATAATATCCAGCAGTCAATCAAAAATTACAAGATAGGGGCAAATGGGTGGCTCTGTCGGTTAAATTTCCAACTCTTGATCTCAGCTCAGGGCTTGAACTCAGGGTCGTGAGTCCAAGCCCTGAGTTGGGCTCCATCCTGGGTGTGAAGACTACTTAAAAAATTTTTTAAAAAGATACACAAAAGAGCAAAGCGGGTGGGGGAAAGAGACAAAGCAATCAAGAGGACCAGGCTGAGAGATACCCAGAAGTTGTAACTAAGGCAATTAAAAATAACAATGATTAAGAAGTTAAAGAATTTAGTACACAATATGCATGAATAGATCGTAAATTTTTTTTAAGTTTATCCATCTTGAGAGAAAGAGAGAATAAGTAGGGAGGGGCAGAGAGAGAGGGAGAGAGAGAGGACCCCAAGCAGGCTCCGCGCCATGAGCACAGAGCCTAATGCAGGACTCAAACCCACAAATTGTGAGATCATGACCTAAGCCAATCAACAGTTGGATGCTCAACCAACTGAGCCACCCAGGAGCCCCCAGATTATAAATCTCAACACAAAGATAGGTTATGAAGCCTATCAAATAGAGTCAAAGAGAAATGCTTTTTTTTTTAAGTTATCAGAGATGAAAAATTCCTTTGCTGGGCTCACCAGAACACTCAATATAAACAAGGAATCAATGAACTTGAAGACAAATCACTAGAAATCACTCAAAATGAAACACAGATTTGAAGAAGTGTGCAGGGGACATGTGCACAACAGAAAGAACATTGAAGGGCTCTGGGATATGATCAAATGATATCATATACATGTAACCAGAGTCTCAGAAAGGGAAGGGAACAAGGCAGAAATGTCATTTGAAGAAAAATGGCTGAGACCTTTCCAAAATTAAAATCATCAAACCACTGATCCAAGAAGCTTAGAGAACCCTACAGAACAAATATAAACAAGTAAGCAAATAAATATGACAAAAAATATATGCCTAGACACTTGACAGTAAAAGTCAAAGTGAAATCTTAAATACAGTGAGAGGAAAAAGAAATTACCTTCTGAGGAAGAAAATTACATTTTCAGCAGACTACTCATCAGAATTTATACAATCCAGAAGATAATGGGGTGAAATCTTTTAAGGTACTAAGGACCCGGGAGGGGGGGTACTTCATGACTCATGACTCACAATTATACAGTCAGCAAAAATATCTTTCTAAAAACAAAGGCAAAACAATGACTTTTCAAACAAACAAAAGCTGAGGTAATCCAATGTTAGCACACTTGCCCTACGAGAAATGGTGAAGGAAGTTATTCAAGTAGAAGGCATGTGATACCAGAAAAAATGAGGATCTACACACAGAAATGAACAGTTCCAGAAATGATAAAAATGGAAGGAAATATAAGAGGCCCTTTTTCCATATTTTTAATCATTTAAAAGATAATATCAAAGCAATATTAATACCAGTGTAATGTGGATTCATAAAATATGTAAAAGTAAAATGTATGACAACAATATCACACTGGATGGAAGGGGGAAAACTAAAAGTATACTGTGTTGTGAGGATCTTATGTTGTATGTGAAATGTGAACTAGTATATTATGTGAAGGTAGACTGTGACAAATATTGTAAACTCTAGGGTTGCCACTAAATTTTTTTAAAGAGGTATAACTGACATACCAATAGTAAATATAAAAAGAGAATTTAAAAACCCTCACCTGAAAGGAGGAATAAAGAAAGGAGCAATAGACAGGACAAAAAGAAATCAACTAGCAAGATGACAGATTTAATTCCAAACATATCAATAATCATGTTAAGTGTAAATGGTTTAAAGACCCCGATTAAGAGGCACAGATTAACACAAGACCCAGTTACATGTTTTCCATACAAACCCACTTTAAAGACATAAATAGGTTAAAAGTAAAATGATAGAAAAAGACATGCTGTGCAAATATTAATCCAAATAAAGCCAGAGAGTCAGCATTAACATCAAAGTAGACTTCAGAAGGGATATTAAAAGAGATAAAGAGAATGACTCACATAATAAAGGAGTTAATTTATCAAAAAACATAATAATCCTTAATTTGTCTGCATCTTGGGGCGCCTGGGTGGCGCAGTCGGTTAAGCGTCCGACTTCAGCCAGGTCACGATCTCGCGATCCGTGAGTTCGAGCCCCGCGTCAGGCTCTGGGCTGATGGCTCGGAGCTGGAGCCTGTTTCCGATTCTGTGTCTCCCTCTCTCTCTCTCTGCCCCTCCCCCGTTCATGCTTTGTCTCTCTCTGTCCCAAAAATAAATAAAAAACGTTGAAAAAAAAAAAAATTTAATTTGTCTGCATCTGACACAGAGCTTCCAAGCATATGAAGCAGGGGTGCCTGGGTGGCTCAGTCGGTTGAGCATCCGACTTTGGCTAAGATCATGATCTCTCGGCTCATGAGTTCAAGCCCCATGTTGGGCTCTGTGCTGACAGCTCAGAGCCTGGAGTCTGCTTTGGATTCTGTGTCTCCCTCTCTCTCTGCCCCTCCCTCACTCATGCTCTGTCTCTGTCTCTCTCTCTTTCAAGAATAAATAAAACATTAAAAAAAAAAAATAAAAGCATATGAAGCAAAACCTGATGGAACTCAAAGGAAATATATACATAATATATGTAACTAACAAAACATATACAATTTTATATATATATATATATACACACACGCACACACACACACACATACACACACGTACACATATATTATAGTTGGAAAGTCAACACTCCTTTTTCAGTAATCCATAAAATGAGTAGACAAAAAACTTATAAGCATACAGAGATATGGGTAAACTATCAACCAACTTGACCTAATTAACATTTATAGCATACTCCACCCTACAAGAGAAGAATACACATTTTTTTTTCAAGTGTACATGGGACATTCACCAATATAACCTATATTATTGGCCATAAAACAAATCTCAACTTTAAAAGAACTGAAATTTTACCAAGGTATATTCTCTGACCATAAAGTAATTAAATTTGAAATCATTAACAAGAATGTATCTGGAAAATACACAAATATTTGGAATTAAAACACTCTTCTAAACCACCCTGGGTCAAAAAGGAAGTAATAAGGGAAATTAGAAAATATTTTGTATTAAACGAACATCAAAACATAACATGAAAATTTATGGAAAGCAGCTAAAGCAATGCCTAGAGGAATATTTATAGCATTAAAAAATTATTATAAAAGAAAAAGGCATCTGATAAATTAAGCTTCTATCTTAAGAAACTAAAAAGGGAGACCACAGTAAACCCAATGTAAGTAAAAGGAAAGAAATAATAGAGAATAAAAATCAGTGTAATTGAGAACAAAAAAATAAGAGAAAAAGTAATGAAACCATGGTGTGCCTGGGTGGCTCAGTTGGTTAAGCGTTCAACTCTTGATTTCAGCTCAGGTCACATGACCTTGTGGATTGTGAATTCGAGCCCCACACTGGACTCTGTGCTGACAACGTAGACCCTGTTTGGGAGTCTCTCTCTCCCTATCTCTCTGGCTTTCCCCTGCTCGTTTGCTCTCTCTCTCTCTCAAAAAATAAGCAAATAAACTTAAAATTGTTTTAATAAAAAGAGAAAAAGTAATGAAACCAAAAGCCAGGTCTCTAAAAGATCAATAAAACTGATAAACCTCTAACTAGAATCATCAAGAAAAAAAGAGAAAAGACACAAATTACCAATATCAAGACTCAAAAAGGAGACATCTCTAGGGAACCTACACAATTAAAAGAATAATAATATTAACTTTATGCCTGTACATTTGCATAACTTAGATGAATCATATAAGTTCCTCAAAAGACACAAACTAGCAAAACTCATTTAAGAAGAAATAGAGATCTGGGGCACCTGGGTGGTTCAGTGGTTCAGTTGGTGAAGCAGGTCTGACTCTTGGTTTCAGCTCAGGTCATGATCTCATGGTTTGTGAGTTCAAATTCCGCACTGGGCTCTGCACTGACAATGAGAAGCCGGCTTAGGATTCTCTCTCTCCTTCTCTCTCTCAAAATAAATAAATAAACGTAAAAGAAGAAGAAGAAGAAGAAGAAGAAGGAGGTGGAGGAGGAGAAGGAGAAGGAGGAGGAAGAGGAGGAGAGGGGAGGAGGGAAGGGGAGGAGAAGAAATAGAGAACCTAAACAGGGCTTCATCTATTAAAGATGTTGAAATTATAGTTAAAAACTTTCCAAAAAGGAAAACTCCAGGGCCAGACTGGGCTTCAGTGGCGAATTTTACCAAATATTTAAGAGGAAATAATACCAATTTTACATATACTCTTCCAGAAAACATAAGAGGAGGGAACACTTCCTATCTCATTTTATGAGGCCAGTATTACCCTGACACCAAATATAATACAAGAAACCACAAGGCAGACACAAAGATCAAAACAAAGACACTAAAATCCTTAACAAAATATTAGAGCAAACTGAATACAGCAATAGATGAAAAGGATAACACATCAAGACCAAGTAGGATTTATCCTGGGTATGCAAGAGGGATTCAACATTCAAAAATCAATTAATGTTATTCACGGTATCAACAGACTGAAGAAAAAAATCTATATGATCATCTCAATAGATATACAAAAGTATTGACAAAATCCAACATCAATATATGATAAAAACTCTCAGCAAACTAGAGTAAAAAGTTATGGAACCGTATTATTTTTCCCTAAACTCAGGAACAAAGCAAGGATGTCTAATCTCATCACATCTATTCAACATACCAGTGTCCTAGCCAGTGCAATAAGACAAGAAAAAAAAAAAAGTATACAGATTAAACAGAAATAAATAAATGATCAATGTAAAAAATTCCAAAGAATCTACAAAAAAGCTTCTAGAACCAGCAAATTAGCTTAATAAGGTCAACAGGGTATAAGATTAACATACAAAAGTAAAATATATTCCTATATATTAGCAAGGAAAATTGTAAATTCACATTTTTAAAAAATACCATTTATAATACCCCAAAACATGAAATATTTAGAGATAAATCTAAATTAAGCACAACCTTATAATTGTTATACATCACCTTTAACTTGACCAGTCTCTTCCCCTATACTATATAACAACTCTGGGAAAGCCTAAGTGGCCTAAAACTTCAGAATGGGTGGACTTATTTTCTTCTCAGCTCTGAAAGGTTTGGTAGAAGTTGATTTTTCTTCCAGTATATCTCTTTTCTCACATTTTCCCTTGAAAGAGGTTCATCCCAGGGCACCTGGGTGGCTCAGTCGGCTGACCATCCAACTTCAGCTCAGGATGTGATCTCACAGCTCATGGGTTCAAGCCCTGCATCATGCTCTCTGCTGTCAGCACAGAGCCCACTTTGGAGTCGCTCTCCCTATCTCTCTGTCCCTCCCCCCCTCTCAAAAATAAATAAACATTAAAAAAAAAAAAAAAGAGTCCATCCTGAGAATTCAGGCTGTAAGGATGGTATCTTAGAACTAGGAAACTGAAAAATGGGATGCAGCCCCCCAAAATTAAAAGCTTCCAAGAGCCAAGTTAAAAGCTTCCCCTCTGGTGAACTGACAAGCTTTAACACTCACTAAAATCCCCAGATGACATATCACACTGTGTTAAAGACTTGTCTTATCACTAAGCCTTCCACACATTCACAACCTCTATTAGTAAGGCACGCACAAAGCAGCTATGTATTTCAGACACATTCCTCCTCCCAACATACCCCCAGACACATCTAACTGGACTGGAAGCAGATCCCTAACCCAAGGGCACAAGGGCAGTCAGTTCCTAAAGAGGCCAATGACTGAGGATGTGACATTTTGGGCAGGGGGTGTGACCTACAAGGCAAAATCAATTTATTCTCAGAAATCTGAAACGAAGTGCACCTAAAGAACAAGGTATTAAGCAAGAGGAGTAGAAACTGAGAAATCATGAGACTGAGAGCCTGAAGGAGCTATAAGGGACCTTGGTCATGGGAAAGTCAAGACAGAATATAACATATAAGTAAGCAAAAATTATAAAGTAAAGACAAGCAATAAGGTAGAATGAGGGAGCCAGAAGTTGGGAAGAGAAGGGTGGGGCAGATTCACTGGGAGTCCCGTAAATGGTAAAGTACTAGGAGAAACTATCCAAAAAAGACGGCCACTAAAAGCCCTGGAGCTGTCCTGGATCCAGCAGGATTACTGTATTAGTCATCTATTGCCAAAATAATGCTTCACAACAGACCACAAAATCTTGGTGGCATACAACAATAAGCATTTAACTTTCCCTCAGGCATCTGAGTTGGGTTGACTCTGCTTTAAACTACGGGTCTGCTGGGGTGGCCCTCTGCTCTCTCACTCTGAGCTCCATGCCTAACAGGCGGCAGCTACCCAGGGCTCTTCTCTTGGCGATCACAAAGGCATGAGAGGACAAGTCCATCAGCACAAGCATGCTGCAAACTTGTGCTTTCGTGTCTACTAACATGCCATTGGGCCAAAGCAAGTCATACAGCCAAGCCTAAAATGAAGGGATAGGGATAGAATTCCACCCATCAAGTTATGCCAAGAGTATGAATGTAAAATACTACTGCAAAGAAGTGAAAAAGAGGGGCCAATGACTCAATCTACTATACCATTCACACCACTCTTCTAAACCAACTTGGCCTAAATCTGTATCTTACAAATTAAAAGGATCTAACTAAAACACAAGAATTAAGAAAATACACTGGGAGCTCCCATTCCCCAATGCAATGTAACCTATGGATGCTATTTCTCCCTTCTCCCCTTTCAGAGGTCAGATACCATCTGAATTGTTTTGTTGAAACATTTCTACTTAAAAAGGGGTTAAAAGGGGCACCTGAGCAGCTCAGTCAGTTAAGTGTCTGACTCTTGATTTTGGCTCAGGGCATGGCTTCATGGCTGTGAGATGGAACCCTTTTTTGGGCTACTCACTGGGCATGGAGCCTGGTTAAGCTTCTTTCTCTCCTTCTCTCTCTGCCCATCCCCCACTCATGAGCATGGGCACTCTCAAAATAAACATTTTTTACAAGTTAAAAACGTTTTCTAAAATTTATTATTAAAAAATAATAAATTAAATAAATTAAAAAGGGTTAAAAAAAAAACAAAAAACCTCTTAAGAAAGTCAGGGGCACCTAGGTGGCTCAGTTGGTTAAGCGTACCACTTTTTGGCTTAGGTCACCATCTCACAGCTCGGAGTTTGAGCCCTGCGTCCAGCTCTGTGCTGACAAGCCTAGAGCCTGCATTTCTCCGTCTCTCTCTCTCTCTCTCTCTCTGCCCCTCCCTGCTTGCCCTCTCAAAAGTAAACAAATGGTAACAGAAAAAAAGCAAGCAAGCAAGAAAGCAAGAAAAAGGTAGTTGACACGTGTCTAGAAAATATGGCAGCAACAGCTCAAGGATTTCCACAGATGGAAGATGCCTAAAACACGCACGCTACTCTACTAAGATACAGAGTTTCAAATCAGTCTGTCCATCCAGTGGTCACAGGTTTTCTGTACCTCGAGCTTTTGAGTCCTGTCATCACCTTTATGGTTAAAAAACACTTTTCTAGAATAGTATTATCTACCTAGTTTGTAAAAAAGAAAAATGTCACAAACCACAAAAAGGAAAAAAAAGAGTGAATAGCGTCAAATCTAAGACTAGAGTAGAATGAAATGGCAGAAAAGGGAATGAAAACAAAACAGAAAAAATTGGAAAGTTAACACATTTAATTTTCTGGGGGTACAAGAAATACCATTTACTGGCCTAAACACAGAAAGTTTTGAGAAAAACAGTCTTGTTTCTTCAAAAAGAAAGTAAAATGCTGAGTACACTTCTCACCTATGACCCATTTCAAACAATGAACTCACTCCATGTTAAGTGAATTAACAATGACTCAGTGATATCTGTTAAAAGAAACTCATTCCTCAGTAAACAGCCAAGCAAGTCAAGGACAACACAAATAGATTAATATAAACAGAAATCAGAGCCACAATACACACTACATTTGACTGTTGTTCAAATGCGTACTTCTGACCCAGACCATCCTCACAAAATGGAATTCATGGTCAATCAGCCCACCACACTATAAAGGATGGAACAACATGGCAACAGAACTGCACTGGCATTAACAGGGATGCGGCGTGAAAACACTGGCCATGCTGTGACTTCCCAAGATCCCTGCTCCATAGCAGGCTAAGTCTAATATGAGTGGGCGTTGAGCTAACACATCTCATTCAACTCTGCATGAGTTAGTTCTTGTAATAGCCTAGAAACTTTAAAGATCTAACTCTGGAAAAGGGTCTTGTAACAGCGACTCTAGGATACAGACCATTATAACACCGTTATAATAAACATCATTACCCTGAAAACCAAAAACTTCCAGTTCCCAGGTACCTATAACAAGCCTCATCTGCTACCACAGCATTCCAATGCAGATTACAACAAAAGCAGTCCCTCCAAAATTCATCCTGATAAGAGTTCTCTGTGTCTCTAAAGAAACAAATTTAAGATGTGACTATCTAAAAGCACTTTCTTAAAAGAGGCTTCATGAACATTAAGAAGAATCCTCACCCATCCACCACCCTCTCAGTGGCCACCACAAGAAAAAATTCAACAAATCTTTCCACAATTTCCTTCCCCCGCAAGGAAGGGGAGATTGAGATGATCTGATTTAGAGACAGCTCTTTGGTATTTAAGCGTTGTGATAAGGAGAATGCCAAGGCTGTTTAACGCCAGCCCAATCGAAGAAAAGGGTTAGGTGGCAGATGAGAGGGACAGGATTTGTTCAGAACAGGAACAGGTTATTAAGAGTTATGAAAGTCATGAAACTACCTTCTTTGTGATATCCACCTGGCGTTCGTAGTTTAGGTTCTGTTCTTCCCAGTCCTTATTTTCACTCTTTATTAATTGATAAAATAGCACAGTGTGGACAGTGTTAGACACAGTAGCCAAGGCTCATGGATCCATGTGTGCAGATGAACCATTATGAACTCCATACATGGCCACTGAAGAGCAAGCCCAGCCCTCACGGGGGTTACACCAGACCGGTCTACAACCTGCTTTTCTTGGTGCTGTCCTTGCCCAACCCCCCTATCTCCCCCAGCTGCTTTTCTCGGGTGACAACCCTCACATAGCCCAACAACATTATGGCGAGTTCTCAAACACTGGTGTTATGAATTGTGTAACCCCCTCCACAAGCCAGATTCATATGCTGAAGCCCTAACTCCCAGTACCTCAGAATGTGACTATATTTGAAGACAGAGCCTTTAAAGAGGTAATGAAGTTAAAATGGGGTCACTGGAGTGGCCCCGAATCTAATATGGCTGGTGTCCTTTTCAAAAAGAGATTAAGACACAGATAACACAGAGAAAAGCCCACATGGGGACATGGTGAAAAGGAGGACTGCAAGCTAAGGAGGGCCTTCAGAAGAAACCAAACCTGCCACCTTGCTCTTGGACTTAGTCTCCAGAATCGTGAGAAAATTAATTTCTGTGAACCCCACCCACCTATAGTATTTTGTTACAGTAGCCCCAGCAAACTGATACAACAGGGAACACATTTGGAACACATTTTGCTACAAAACCCCATGACTAAGGACAGACGCTCCATCTGGATCCACCCTCAGGGAACTTTTGATGGCTTTAGGGGACATCTCAAGTCATCTCAATTACTGAAAAAATACCATGTTCATAATAAGCATCTCTGTAGTTTCACCTCACCTCATAAAACTCTTCTTCAACATCAACAGTAAAGCACCACCAGTTGTTCCTTAGCTACAACAATCACCAAATTTCACTTCCATTCCCTGCCTTCTCCACAACGATACATTGATGATCATTCCCTACAGTGGTCTTCTCTCATGGCTCCAGCCTAAGACAGAGGTCAAACAAAGGTTTCCTCAAAATTTCTTCCCAAAGTGATATTTTTGGCATGCCTACACCTCTTCATCAATCTAAAATCAAAGTATCACTACTGCAGGTCTCCAAAGACACCATGCTGCTTCATACATCCACACCTGTGCTATCACCTTCTGACCCCCTGGAAAACTTCTAGTAATCCTTTGAGACTATCAGAAGAAATTTCACCTCCTCTATAAAGTCTTTCAAAAACCATTTTCACCCCTAAAAGGCGACCAATTCTTCACTCTCATAATTATGTGGGTAAGTGTCCATCTCCTTCACAAGACTCAAAGCCCACTGACAGCAAGAAGTTATTTATCTTTGATCCCAAGGCCTGTGCAAAGCACCTGGTATAATGGCACTTGTAAACGTATGCTGAATAAATGAATGTCAGTCCTCAATGGCGTAAATCATATGTGATTATTCTAGGTCTCCTCCTAGCAGGGTCACGTGACCAGTTAATAATCAATGGTCCCCAACAAGGTGGATGAATCTCACAATCATAAGGTTGAATAAAAGAAGCCAGATACAAAACACTACTTTCTCCAGGATTCCACTTAAAGTTCAAGAAAAGGCAAAATGAATTTTTGGTGTTAGAGGTCAAAATAATGCTGGGGAGGACTGCGGGGGGGCAGGTATGAATATTATCAGAAAAGGGCGTGAGGGAAGCTTCTGGGATGCTAGAAATATCTCCATCTCGATCTGAAAGTTGTGGTTACACAGGTATATTTACATGTAAAAATCCAGCAAGCAGTATACTTGAGTACACTTTACTGAATACATGTTATACTTCAAAAACCCAAATTTTATGGTCCTCATCTACCCTCCACCCCAAAAACTCAAGTGCTCAAAAAACATTTGTGGCTGAATGACTAAATACCCTCTGAATGACAGTAATTAACCAACTATTTTCACATAAGAGAAGAAAAATCTACTCAAGCAAATGCAATCAAAGCCTTGGGTTAGAGCTAGGCTACAGGGAACACCATCATCCCCTCACACAAGCAGGACATTCACTTCTGTCCAAAGTTGCAGCGTGCCTGCAGGTGCATGGGTAGCATCTTTCCCTCTTCCAACTGGCCCAAAGCATAATCCCTAGATGTACAGCCCTACTGCTGAAGCCTAGGACCTCAGTGGCATTTCAAACTACTAGGAGAAAAAAGGGAATTTTACAACTGGAAGTTCTTTCTACTGCATTAAGAATCTAGACACATAGTTGGGGCCCCTAGTTGGCTCAGCTGGTTGAGCGTCTGACTCTTGATTTTGGCTCAGGTCATGATCTCACAGTGTGTGAGTTGGAGCTGCTCATAGGCCTCTGTGCTGATGGTGTGGAGACTGCATGAGATTATCTCTCTCTCTGCCTCTCCCCCACTTGTATACACACACTCTCTCTCAAAATAAATAAAATACAAACACTAAAAAAAAAAAAAAAAAGAATCTAGACACATGGTCAACTAACGACTGACAAAGCAGGAAAGAATATCCAACAGAAAAAAGACAGTCTCTTCAGCAAATGGTGTTGGGAAAACTGGACAGCAACAGACCGAAGAATGAAACTGGACCACTTTCTTATACCATACACAGAAATAAATTCAAAATAGATGAAAGACCTAAATGTGAGACAGGAAACCATCAAAATCCTAGAGAAGAACACAGGCAGCAACCTCTTTGACCTTGGCCACAGCAACTTCTTACCAGACACATCACTGGAGACAGGGGAAAAGCAAAAAATGAACTACTATGACTTCATCAAAGATAAAAAGCTTTTGCACAGTGAAAGAAACAATCAACAAAACTAAAGGCAGCCTATGGAATGGGAGAAGATATTTGCAAATGACATTTCGGATAACACGTTGGCATACAAAATCTATTAAGAACTTATCAAACTCAAACCCCCCCCACCCAAATAATCCAGTTAAGAAATGGGTAGAAGACATGAATAGACATTTTTCCAAAGAAGACATCCAGATAGTTAACAGGCACATGAAAAGATGCTTAACATAGCTCATCATCAGGGAAATACAAATCAAAACCACGATGAGATATCACCTCACGCCTGTCAGAATGGCTAAAATTAACAACAGAGGAAATGACGGATACTGGTGAGGATGCAGAGGAAGAGAAAAATCTGGCATTGCTGGTGGGAAAGCAAACTAGTACAGCCACTCTGTAAAACACTACGGGGGTTCATCAAAAAGTTAAGAATAGAATTACCCTATGATCCAGTAATTGCACAACTAGGTATTTATTCAGAGGATACAAAAATACAGATTCGAAGGGGTACATGCACACTGATGTGTTTATAGCAGCATTATCAACAACAGCTAAACGTGGAAAGAGCCCAAGCATCCATCGACTGATGAATGGATAAAGATGTGGTATAAATTTATAAAATGGAATATTACTCAGCCATCAAAAAGAATGAAATCTTGTCATTTGCAATGATATGGAGGGAGCTAGAGTATATTATGCTAAGCAAAATAAGTCATTCAGGGAAAGACAAATACTTTATGATTTCACTCATATGTGGAATTTAGGAAACAAAACAGGTGAACATATGGGAAGTGGAAAAAAAAGAGGGGGGGCAAACCATAAGAGACTCTTAACGCTAGAGAATAAACAGGGTTGATGAAGGGAAATTGGTGAGGGATGGGCTAAACAGGTGACAGGCATTAAGGAGGGCACTTGTCATGATGAATCACTAAATTCTACTCCTGAAACCAATATTACACTATATGTTAACTAACTAGAATTTAAATAAAAATTTGGAAAGGGGTGCCTGGGTGGCTCAATCGGTTGAGTGTGTGACTTTTATTTCAGCACAGGTCATGATCCCAGGGTAGTGGGATGAAGTCCTGCACTGGGCTTCGCACTGAGCATGAAGCCTGCTTGGGATTCTCTTTTTTCTCCCTCTGTCCCTCTCCCCCCTTCTCTACCCTTGCTCTCTCTCTCTCTCTCTCTCTTTAAAATAAAAAAAATAAAAACTTCTTAAGAATAAGGAAAAAAAGAATCTAGATACATTGGCAATAACATCAGAAGGGACCTTCTGTCCATCTCTCTAGCAACTTTCACTTCATTATTCTGCAACTGTCTACTTACCTGGCAAACTCCTATTTACCTTTCAAAACCCAAGTTAGACAAGCACCTGGGTAGGTAGCACAGTCGGTCAAGCATCCGACTCTTGATCCTGGCTCAGGTCATGATCTCTCAGTTTGCGAATTTGAGCCCCACGTAAGGCTCTGAGATGCCAGTACAGAGCCTGCTTGAGACTGTCTCTCCTCCTCTCTGCCCCTCCCCTGCTTGTGCTGTCTCTCTCTCATTCTCTCAAAATAAATAAACTTAAAAAAACTTTTTTGTAATAAAATAAAAAATTAAGAAGCCCAAGTCAGATGTTAACTCTTCTGGGAAGTTCTTCCTAACCTCCTTACCATCCTCTATGTTCCTTTTTCTGTTCTACTTACTTAGTTTCACTGCAATTCAAATACTGGTCTTATGTATCTCCCCTACTACACTGTGATCACATTTATTACCACCAGCACCAGCACCAAGTACATGGCAGGGCACATAGGAAGCATGTACGGGTCTGCTGAAGTGACTTGAAATAGGACTACCACTGGACAAGCCCTACCATTTAAGTGTCCAACTCTAGAGTCCTAAAATAAGTGGTATTTCCCAGATAAGGCACAGTCTGTACTTAAGAGGGAGTGAAAAAAACTATAAATATTCTCTAGGACAATGTTATTTTTAGTATTGTGGTCAACAGCTTCTAAGAGTGAACTTCAAGGTGGCAACCTGAAGACGAAATGACTTAAATGAAGACCATAGTATGTGCCAGGTAGGCTATTCTCCTGAAAAGAGGTATGGCACAGAAGACATGGTCCCAGCAGCGGTGGGTTCACTCACTTCAGGGCAGGGTCTCCAATGCCCTGCACATTTCTATTACATGCAAGAACAAGTAACCATGTGCTCCCGAACTAGTTTCTTTACCTCCCTGTGCCTCAGTTTCCTCACCAGTAAAATGAGGGGGTAACAGGTTACCTATTACCTCACACTGTTGGAGAGGATTAAATGAGAGAATAAATCTAAAATGCTTAGTACCTAGCATATAGTAAGCACTCAATCAAAGTTTGCTCTAATTATTCTGTTGCTATGGGATGGGAGGCCTGAGCTTTATTCCTGCCCTGCCTGGTGCTGGGACCAAAATTAAAGAGGGGCAAAATCTCCTTTCTTGGCCTTTCTACCACTGGCGTCCATGTTTGCACAGCTGATACTCTCCAGCTATATGCAGGGCTTCCCTCTGACCATGAATACACTGCGACAAAGCAAGCTACACCTCATTCTTTACACCTCTCCTCTTCCGTTCTAATAAAACCTAAGTAGTTTCCTATTTCATTTCCTCGGTGCTCTACACTCTTTTAAGAGATTAATGACAGCAAATTAATCAAATACACAGAACCTTGTAGTCACTCTCTCAAATATTCCTATGAATAAACCCATTAAATACTGAGGATCTCAAGAATTTCAGGCTTGGGGCACCTAAGTGGCCCAGTCGGTTGAGCGTCCAACTTTGGCTCAGTCATGACTTCGCGGTTCTTGAGTTCAAGTGCTGCGACAGACTCTGTGCTGACGACTCAGAGCCTGGAGCCTGCTTCAGATTCTGTGTCTCCCTCTCCCTGTCCCTCTCTCCTGCCCACACACTCTCTCTCTCAAAAATAAACACTAAAAATAATAATAATAATAATAAATAAAATCTTAAAAAAAAAAGAAGAATTTCAGGTTCTACTATCTAATGTTAGATCAATCTTCCACCAGCCTCCATCCCCCCACCCCAACCTCTCTTCCTTCCTTTCTTTCTTTCAAGGGGAGCAAGGGGATGCTGGCACCACAAATCAAAGAATGAAGTTGCTCATTTCACCTCCCTGGGAGGCAAGCTGTTTGGCTGCCACCAGAGCAGTTTTACTTGTGGGCTTAAAAACCTCACTGCAGCCCTCCCCTGCCATGAGCTCCCCAGGCTTCATTCCCTACCAAGGAGTAAAACTGCTGGTGTGATCAAGTTCAAGGGCATTTACTGAAACAAAATCCAATGACTACAGTGAGTACAGAGGCTCAGGCTCTGCCCACCTCTTTCTTCTTGCCTCTCCGGAGGGTGTTTGGTGGTCTCTAGACCCGCTATGCCTAGGCACTGCTCTTCCTGCTGGCTGTCATGCTTCTGTAAGTCAGTGTGTCATGGGGGGCCTGGGTGACTCAGTCAGTTAAGCAACTGACTTTGGCTCGGGTCACCATCCTGCAGTCCTTGAGTTCGAGTCTTGCATTGGGCTCTGGGCTGACAGCTCAGAGCCTGGAGCCTGCTTGGGATTCTGTGTCTCTGCCTCTCTCTGCCCCTCCCTCCCTCCCTCTCTCTCTCTCTCTCTCACTCTCTCAAAAATAAAATAAACATGCTTAGTGGGTAACAACCAGCATTTCTTTCTCTTTCTTTCTTTCTTTCTTTCTTTCTTTCTTTCTTTCTCTCTCTCTCTCTCTCTTTCTAGAGTGCAGTACACAGTGGGGGAGGGGCAAAAAGACAGAGAGAATCTTAAGCAGGCTCCATGCTTAGCACAGAGTCTGACACAGGGCCCAACCTCACAACCATGAGATCATGACCTGAGCTGACATCAAGAGTCCACACTTGGGGCGTCTGGGTGGCTCAGTCGGTTAAGCGTCCAACTTCAACTTGGGTTCCGATCTCGCGGTCTGTGAGTTCAAGCCCCACGTCGGGCTCTGGGCTGATGGCTCAGAGCCTAGAGCCTGCTTCAGATTCTGTGTCTCCCTCTCTCTCTGCCCCTCCCCCGTTCATGCTCTGTCTCTCTCTGTCTCAAAAATAAATAAACGTTAAAAAAAAAATTAAAAAAAAAAGAGTCCACACTTAACCAACTTTGCCACCCAGGTGCCCCCAGCACTTCTTTTTAAATTAAAAACTTTACCAAATAAAAACAGGTGACTTTAAAGTAGAAAATTATCTTAATAAAACTATTTTCTTAATACAGTAGATACAGTGCATCATGAGTAGTAAGAATAAATACTGAGTATTAAAACCTTTGAATTACATATGTGTGTGTACATCGGGCACAATATACAGTTGTTATTACTGTGAGTTGTGGCTACAGCAAGATTACAGAACTAGTTACAGCGGTCAGATGCAAGCCTAAAGTAAATTCTCTGCAGACAGGAAAGTTAGCAAGTGGACTCTTCAGCTGCTTTGTTTCTAGGCATTAGACTGCCTACAGTCTAGGTTAAAACAAGCGTTCTCAGTTGAGCAGTATCACTCCAAAGGGACAAAAAGTGGTTCTTGAGGGTTAAAATATCTTAACTTGTTCATGTGTGATACAGACGCACACAGTATATACACATATACGCTATATACTCGTGGTATTAAAATTTCATGGGTAGGAGGGTAATAATGCTAAACAAAAATTGTCTAAAAGGGCTTCTTAGGGTAGTGATAATAAAAACAAAGGTTGAGAAACACTGGGTTAAAAGAATTCATTCCAAGAAGCCTAACTTCCAAGACTCCACACAGAGCAGGAAATGGTGGTGATAGCAAAGCCTTGCCTTTGGCTCACCTGTTTCCCTTGAGGTATTGGGGGAAGGGGAGATGAGGGCAAGGGCTGACAGGGGACAGGAGCCTAATGTTCCTAGTTCCCTAATCAAATACCACCTCATTCTCATCCTCCAACCAATATTCAAACCAGCGCTCTGACTTAACGAACAGACACGGAGCTCAGCTTTGCATGTGGAGCACATAGCTGCAGCTGCCGAGATGTGGCTGGAAAGGAAGGTCTGGAACACAGAGGATGGTGAGGATGGAAACAGAGATCCCAGGGTTATAAAGAGTTGAAGCAACAGGAAAGAAGTCTGCCTAAGAAGGAATGAAAAGACAAAAACACACAATCACTGGCATATTTAAAGGGGGCAGGGGCAGGGAGGTCCTACTAGTTAAAAAAAAAAGAGAAAGAAAAAGAAGACCCCATGAATTATAGAAAGACAAGGTCATGATAATCAGTGGTCCTCAAGAAAGAGCAGAAGACAACTAACTTTTAACGTTCAGATGATTTACAGTCAACTATGAAAATCTTTTCTCAAAGTCCCATTGACACTATCACATTTTCTTTTTCTTTTTTAAACTACATTTTCTTAATTAAGCACCTGGGCAACCGGAATGGCTTTGATCCTAAAATGAAAACTACCTCTGTTCAAGATAAAGTCCCTCCTGGCCTCAGGAGGATGTGCACAGTCAGGTCTGCATTAGCTGCTGGGTTCCACTTCAGAACTCTGCCTTCCGTCTCCGAGGGCCAATTCCCAGACGGCTGCGAGAGCATGAAGGAGGCCAGCTGGGGAGAAGGATGAGAAGCTCGGCCTCACTGCCCTTACAGAGGTTTTCACTTCCATTCCTGAATTCTGCAACTACTGGATCACACTAATCAATACTGAAATATAAGGACACATGACAACTTAGTACAATGCACAGTCCTAAACTGGATTGGAGAACAGGAATAAAAAAGCTAGAGAACAGGTGAGTGGTAAGATTTAGACACAGACTATATATTGGTTATATGTCAAGTGTCCTGAATGATGTAATTATAATTATGTACGCTTTCTCTCACAATAAAGATGCAAAAGTATTTAAGAGTGAAGTGTCATAATGTCTGTCTGCAAGTAACTCCCAAAGGATATGGCTAAAAACAGAGCACGCACAAACAAGCAAGTGAAAATTTGGCAACAGTAATTGGTGAATCTAGGTGAAGGGGAGATGGGTGTTAATGGTAACATTCCCATAACTTTCTATAGGTTTGATGTTTTTCAAGACACAAATGTCAGGAGGGAGGTATAAACAACATCGACTATATAAAAGTTTTTAATTCCTGTATGTTCTGACTCCCCTCTATTAGAACAGAGAATGAAGAGTTCACACAAAAATGATTCACAGTGGGGGCGCCTGAGTGGCTCAGTCGGGTGAGTGTAGGACTCTTGATTTCAGCTCAGGTCGTGATCTCACGTGACATCATGCCCCATGTCAGGCTCTGCACTGACAGCGTGGAGCCTGCTTGGGATTCTCTCTCCCTCTCTCTCTGTCCCTTCCCCACTCATGCTCATTTGCTCTCTCTCCCAAAGAAACCATTTTTAAAAAATGATTCACAGCATTTTTAAAAATATTATCCCCACTCAGAAATAAGTGTATTTGGCAAAGAAAAATTATTTCAAATATACTCTATACCACACGGCTAAGTTCCTGAGTTACACAGATTAACAGAATCTAGTGTTAAGGTGCACTTTCCACATGTTGTAGAAGATAAACTTTAACAATACTTTAAGAATATTGGGGTGCCTGGCTGGCTCAGTCAGCAGAGGGGGCAACTCTTGATCTCAGGGTTGTGAGTTTAAGCCCAGCATTGGATGTAGAGATTACCTAAAGGCAAACTTACTTATTCACACTAATAAGGAAAGAGAGTATGGATAAACCAAATCCATATGCAGACTAATTGTTTTAATCATTGAATTTTAACTTCCTAAATCTTTAATCAGAACTATGAGGAAGTAGAACAGACCAAAAGGTTTCATTTCCATTCACTCACATCCCTAAAGGAATTTCTATTTAATAACAAAAAGGAAAGAAGCAAAAGAAATAAAATGCCCTGAATACTCAACTATGAGTACCTGAACAAAAGAAAACTAATCAAGGCAAATGTTTATTAAGAATCTACTATGCACAAATCTCTGAAAAGTTCAAAGTACAAAGACTGGACTTTGCTCCCCTGGGGGCCACCATTTTGTTGAAAACAGAGAAACTGAAGAAAAATAATGGTTGGCTCAGTCTTCCCTTGTCCCCGTTCCCAATGCCTCAAAGACTTCTCTTCCAGCCAGCCTCCTCATTTATTAAACTGCCATCAGGCCTTTCAAACCACAGGTTCTCAAACCTGGGTGGCACACTGCAATCACCTGGGAAGTTATCAAAAATCCAACACCTGGGTCCCTCGAGGATCTAGACAATCGGGTTTTATTGTGTGTGGCCTAGGCATTGGTATTTTCTAGAGCTCTCCAGGTAACATGCAGCAAAATTTGAGCACCATTTGATCTCTACTGCCCAAGTACAGAATATAATCTACTCCTCGGTAATAAAACCTCTGATGATTCCTCACTGTCCACACAAATCTCAACTCCTTACCATCATTTTCAAAGCCTTTCTTTTTTTTCATTCTTTTTTTTTTTTAATGGTTATATTTATTTTTGAGACAGAGAGAGACAGAGCATGAGCGGGGGAGGAGCAGAGAGAGAGGGAGGCATAGAATCCAAAGCAGGCTCCAGGCTCCAAGCTATCAGCACAGAGCCCGACACGGGGCTCGAACTTGTCAACTGCGAGATCATGACCTGAGCCCAAGTTGGACGCTCAACCGACTGAGTCACCCAGGTGCCCCATTTGCAAAGCCTTTCTATGTCTCCAAACCTACTTCTCCAGGCCTCATGCCCACCACAAATCCACAGGTCTCCACTACTCCTCCAGCTACACTGAACTTCCCTGTCCGCACCACCCCCTCACAGGATACTGTCCATGCATAAAAGGCTTTCTAAACTCACAGACACCAATTCCAGTCTCTGTGATCCAAATCAACTTTCAAGAACCAATTTTAAAGTTTCCTCCTTTCCAAACTCTTAAACAACTTCCCTGAGTAGATGGCTGCCTCCCCTTCTTGCTTCCAACAAAACTTTGGACATTTATCCAATTGTCTAATTTGACATTTATCATGATGTTCGTAGTAGCAGTTTACATTTCTTTCCCTTCTAACAGACTGTGCATTCCTCAAGGGCACAGACCATGTGCATTTATCTTCAAGTTCCTAGTGCCCAGACATGGCTGAAACACAATGCAAGTCCAATAACTGTTTACCAAATGAATGGGTATCACATACTTGTGAGATAAACAATGAACAATTTGAGAAAAGACAAAGGCAGTTCAATATGAAATGCCAAATTAGCTACATGGGCCAAACCTGACTCCAGAAGTGCAGAAGGGAAAAGGGTGCTTCTGGCACTTACAAGGGGGATGGCCCCATGAAGATTCCGGGTCCCGAGCTCAAGTTTCAAAGAAAGGAAATTATCTAGACAGGCTGAGAGCAAAGAGCAGAGAATTATGAGCATGGAAAACGGCACAGATATGGCCCGGTGCACACGAAAAAGCCATTTAGCTCAGCTTCGGGTTTCCTCAAAAGATACCCGAAGAAAAATATTAGAAATGAATCATGTTTTTTCTTAGTTATAGAAATCTGTCTCGTTAATCCTCTTCCTAGTCCTTACCACCACTTGATACGTTATGGTTCTGTATATTCAAACACTCACTATAATACAAGCTCCACAAGAACAAGAACTTCCTTCTGTTTACTGCGGCATCCCCAGGGCTTATATCAATGCCTAGCACATAGTAAATGCTCACTATATATCTGCTGATTGAATGAACATGTTTATTACAGGCCTCTGATCTAATGCTTCCTTTCACCTGGCGATTTCTTCCAGTCTCCACTTCCAAATCCCATGTATCCTTCCAACACTAATAAAAGCTACCACTCAAAGTCTTCTCTGATTCCTCACTTCCTACTTTTCTGAACTCCCAAAGGATACTTTTTATGGGCTACCTTGCAGTAGCACAAGTATCAGCGTACAGGTATTTATGTATATCTTGGCTCCCCGTTATACTATAAATTCTTTGAGGGTAAGCTCTAGGTCATTCTCCACCCCACTCCCCAGAGCATAGTGCCATGTAGAGCTGTTCAGCAATTCCTGTTAAATAAAAGAAAAAATTAAATTAAATGTGGCATAAAGCCTTTATTATCTTAATATCAGAAAGATTAAGATCAGTAATGTCTTATCTCCATTCATCTGGGCCCTGCGATACCTGATCCTTTGAAACTATAATATCCAACACTTATGCTTACATGTGCCAGGCATTGTTCCAAGGCTTTACGTAAATGAACTCAATCCTCAAAACAACGAAATGAGATATGTATTGTACAGATGTGAAACTGAGGAACAGGGAGGTTCACACAGCCAGTGAGCGGCAGAGCAAGGATTCAAACACATAAAAGATGGAATCCCAGAAGGCAGTAAAAGTAGATAACAGACAACAGAAAAGGAATGGAGGTTTCTGTAGTGCAACACTGAGAAAAGTAAATCCCGGTAAGAGACCCTTGGACCTGGAACTTCAGGAGTATCTGTAAGAAGGGATGGAACAGAGAAGTAAACATAAGCTCTGGCAGGACATTATCATGGGCAGAACCCATATTCTATACACAATAGTGGGTACTGAGTTGATAGCATAATCAATGGCAGCAAACAACAGTGCTTAAGAATGAAGGGCTCAAAGTGCCTGGGCCACTAGTTCTGCCACACAGGTAAACTTAATTCCTTTGTCTCCATTTCCTCAACTGTAAAATGGGCCAATATCAGTACTCAGCCACGAAGATCAATGATGGTAATACATGTATATTTACATTATTCAGGATGAGCTTGATTTATGCTGCAATTAAAACTCCATTTAAAAACCTCAGTGGCTTATGGGAATGCAAGCTGGTGCAGCCACTATGGAAAACAGAATGGAGGTTCCTCAAAAAGACTTAAAATAGAACTACCCTATGACCCAGCAATTGCACTACTAGGTATTTATCCAAGGGATACAGGTGTGTGTACTGTTTCAAAGGGACACATGCACCCCCATGTATATAGTAGCACTATCAACAACAGCCAAAGTATGGAAAGAGCCCAAATGTCCATCGATGGATGAATGGATAAAGAAGATGTGGTATATATATACAATGGAGTGTTACTTGGCAATCAAAAAGAATGAAATCTTGCCATTTGCAACTACATGGATGGAACTGGAGGGTATTATGCTGAGTGAAATTAGTCAGAGAAAGACAAATATCATATGACTTCATGCATATGAGGACTTTAAGAGACAAAACAGATGAACATAAGGGAAGGGAAACAAAAATAATATAAAAACAGGGAGGGGGACAAAACAGAAGAGACTCATAGGGGCGCCTGAGTGGCTCAGTCGGTTAAGCGACCGACTTCGGCTCAGGTCACAATCTCGCGGTCCATGATTTCGCGCCCCGCATCGGGCTCTGGGCTGATGGCTCAGAGCCTGGAGCCTGCTTCCGATTCTGTGTCTCCCTCTCTCTCTGCCCCTCCCCCGTTCATGCTCTGTCTCTCTCTGTCTCAAAAATAAATAAACGTTAAAAAAAAATTAAAAAAAAAAAAGAAGACACTAATAAATATGGAGAACAAACTGAGGGTTACTAGAGGGGCTGTGGAAGGGGGGATGGGCTAAATGGGTAAGGGGCACTAAGGAATCTACTTCTGAAATCATTTTTGCACTATATGCTAACTAATTCGGATGTAAATTTTAAAAAACAAAAAAGAAAATTTTAAAAAATTCAGTGGTTTAGGGGCGTCTGGGTGGCTCAGTTGGTTAAGCGTCCGACTTCAGCTCAGGTCATGATCTCACAGTCCGTGGGTTCAAGCCCCATATCAGGCTCTGTGCTGACAGCTCAAAGCCTGGAGCCTGCTTCAGATTCTGTTTCCTTCTCCCTCCCCTCCCCCGCTCACACTCTGTCTCTGTCTCTCAAAAATAAATAAATGTTAAAAAAATTTTTTTTAATAAATAACTCAATGGTTTAAAGCATAGGCTTATTGCTTACACTACATAACCACTGAAGATTTCTTTCAGAAAAAAAGAGGTATTTGCCTAGAAGTGTCTCACATCACTTGTACTCAACTTTCAATATCCAAAGCAAGTCACAGAGCCATGTTCAACTTCAAGGTGATGGAGAAGTACTATTCTACCAGGTACCCAAAAGAGAAACAAAAATAGGGCATCAGTGAACAGCCCTAAGAACCACACCACACAAGAGCCTAGCACCACACCTGGCATACAGTAAGCGTTCAGTGATTGGCAGCTGCTATGATTATCACAATAATTAAGGGGTCTGGGCAAAACCTATTGTAATAATCCTAAATTAAAAAACTGAATGTGTATGCAGATGTGGGGGAAAAAACTATCATTCACATTATTTGCAATAAAGCAAAGGTAAATTTACAAAGGATTTCACAATGATATCATGGAGGGATATGCCAAAAAGTTTCTAGTAAATAAAAAGTAGTAAACAAGAGTTACCAAAATAGTACCACAAGCCTTTTACCATGATATAAAAGGAAAGGACATGCCAAAATGTTTCTAGTAAATAAGACATAGTAAACAAGAGTTCCCAAAATAGTACCACTCCTTCCTACTCATTTAAGACATGTAAAGTTTCATTGATATCTTTGTTTTATTTGAGAACATTAAAAAAAATTATTCAGCCTTTCACAAATTCACTTCTAATCTCAGAACCCAACTTCCCCATACTATCCCCATAAGTTCTTAAGGTAATTCTCCCACAGGGGGTTTCAGGACCTTCACCATCAGAGTCAGGGAAAGAGTCCTATTTAGTAAAATGAGAATTGAATTCTAAGCCTGACTTGGCCGTAGACCAGCGCTATGGCCCCACAAAATACTTATATGACTAGAAGTCCATTCTGTCATCCATAAGATGATGAAATTGAACTAGATGGCCTCTAAACTCCCTTCCAAAACTACTCTCCCGCAATCCTGAGAAGCCAGAAAGAGGCTTTGGTTTAGAGGAATCTAGTTGAGATGCTGAATTATGTAAGACCTGATAACGCATAAAGCTTAAACTAGAAATAACTCCACAAGCACAGCTCTGATGGTAGCAACAAAGCTTAGTTCAAGAGTGAGCACAGGGGCAAGTCAGAGCACCCAGGAAGAGCCCTACTAGCATGAAGTGCTGCGCTAGAGTGGAAAAGGGTGGGCAGAGTACGACTAGTATGTGTAAATAAGGAGACTGGTATTTGTCCATGGCTTATGAAATCAGTCTTTTAGTAACATGTCATACCACATTCCAGTCACAGCTCTAGGAACCAGTGACAGTGATGGAAACAAACTGGAAGCAAAGAACCTGCAAACATTTTAAACTTAAGATCTGTCAACTATCAGATCTCAGTACCAACAGACTGGATTTTTCAATTCCAAAGCAGCAGTCCAAATATATACCTAGAGATTAAGAACTTGAAACTCTTTGGAGAAAGTCAGACAAAAGAGCCCAAAGCACCATGTTACAAAATGTTGAGCCACACCAATCAGTGATACTCGTGTCGTTTTCAGCTACACAGAAGCCCCTGCCGAGACAACCTACCAGGACATCTTCACTCGCTGAGAATATAAGACCATCCCTACAACAACATGGGAAATGGTGCTTTTTAATGAACACCAATGGAAGATAACACAACATTAATTCATGCCATAAACAAAGTAACTGACACTGTTGCATTGACAATTTTGTGATTCCTGCAGCCCTATCCACGATCTTAAGGAACCTACCCACTCTAAGTATATCAACACTCTGAGTGTATCAACAACATGGAATACCCTTTACTGTCTCTTATGCTTCAAAAGTCATTGCCTGTATGACTAACAATCTCCTGCCTGAAAACCTAAAACCTGGAAAATATATTTAATAAAATTATGGTCCTATTAGAAAAGACTCACTGTGTGTGGACAGCATTTCAAAAAGCTATGATTCTACATGTGCATCTTCATTTACTTTTACAGCTACATTTCCTTCCACTTGTCAATCAGAAAACAATCTCCAATACTGCAATGGATACTGATCAATATATTAGAGTCAATGCTATCCTTGACTTTTAGGAGTTTAAATATGAAGTACAAGTAGATGGAGAAAGAGGCAGAGAAGCATATACAACTCTGTATGAGTAAAGGAAATGTTTTACCAATCAATTTTTAAATGTATTGGAAGGGGACAGAGTATAAAGTTCAACCTTTCAAAGGATCCTTGGTGGATATTATTAAAAACAAAGATTACCTTTATAAAATGAAAAACTATCCTCTAAGTAACCAAAAATACTCTCCATATGAAAAAAAATCTCCATTAACTAGTCTAACGTAATGAGAACTCTCCATAACTGGTGCTTTATAATGAGAACAAGAAAACTACAATGTTGCACTTAAAAGCTTAAATCTTTATATGAGGGGCGCCTGGGTGGCGCAGTCGGTTAAGCGGTCCGTGAGTTCGAGCCCCACGTCAGGCTCTGGGCTGATGGCTCAGAGCCTGGAGCCTGTTTCCGATTCTGTGTGTCCCTCTCTCTCTGCCCCTCCCCCGTTCATGCTCTGTCTCTCTCTGTCCCAAAAATAAATAAAACGTTGAAAAAAAAAATTAAAAAAAAAAAAATCTTTATATGAAAGAAAAAAGCCTAAGAAGTCATATTGCAAGACATTATGCATGTTAGTCACAGCCATGAAGGATCACAAGGCCTCACTAAAACAGCTACCCTGCTGTTTTCAAAACCTTTGTGACACGGATCTAAATTTATTTTCCGACCCTACTATTTTCTTAACATCAAGTCAACTTTTAGATAAAAAGAGGTAAATATAAATGGGCAAACAGTGCCAACTTTTATTATATGATTGGCTTAGTCTCATTTGAAGTCTAAAGGATAGTCTTGTCCTATATTCTAATTTCTAAAGGAATGGAAAAAATCCACTTCTGCCCCCCCCCCCCCAAGATAGGGGGACTCTAAAGGATCTAAACCTGTGCTATCAAATGCTAGTGCCACTAGCCGTATGTGGCTATTTAAATTAACTAATATTAAATAAAATGTAAAATTCTATGCCTCAGTCATACTAGCCACCTTTTAAGGGCTCAAAAGCCACGTGATGAGTGGGTCTCACAAATATAAGACATTTTTCATCATAGCACAAACTTATACTGGACAGTTCTGATTTAGCACAAAGTTTCTTTTTTTTAATTTTACAACAAAGTTTCTTAGATTTAAATGTGCCCAAAAATCATTAGTACAGCTTGTTAAAACAAAGATTACTTGGTCCCTACCCCAGGTAGTTTATTTCAGTCAGTCTGATAAGTGGCCCCAAAATGTGGGCCATTTCTAAACAAGCTGCAAGAGAATGGTGATGTTACCTATCACCTTGAGTACTGCTCCCTATGGTTAAGAACTTTTTGTTTTTTCCCAATTTATCATAGACTTAATTCTTTTATAAAACACCAGAAAAATGAATTATCAGGAAAAAAATTTTTTTAAACAAAGACTACTATAAACTTACATTTTTTTTTATTATCAGACTCAACAGACAAATCATTTTTCTAAAAAATGCTGTAAAAACATCTAAATGCTTCAGGTTCTGTACTTAACCTGGTCACAGACAGGTAACAAACAACCCGTAGACCTGCACAGATCTGTGGACTAACACTGACCTAGATCTAGATCCAGCTCTGATCTAAAAGAACTTATTTCATATTTTTACAATTATCTTTTGGGAGCTGGTCATTAATGATCTCTTTCATATCCTCTATTATTTCCTCAACATAGTTTTACAACTCAAGGTAAAAATGCTAATTCTATTAAGCAGAATATCGAGTCCCTTAAAAACAATGCTATAAAGGGCCAACTAAGAGAAGCAATCTGGGGCACCTGTGTGGCTCAGTAGGTTAAGGGTACAACTCTTGATTTCGGCTTAGGTCATGATCTCAGGGTTCGTGGGTCAGAGACCCACATCAGGTTCTTCACTGACAGCTCTGAGCCTGCTCAGGATTCTCTCTCCCTCCCTCTCTGCCCCTCCCCCACTCACATACTCTATTTTTCTCTCTTGCAAAATAAATAAACTTTAAAAAAAAGAAAGCAATCTGATGGTGTTACTGTTTATAACGTGATCTGATTCTGCCACATGGTCAATAAGGATGATGCCTTGACTTCTTCAGGCTAACCTACAGATGAATTTAGACTGCTACCTTTAAAAGAGTCGTTTAGGTCGAAATACACAAATGAACATTAATAAAGTCTTTGTGTTAAATTATATAAAATTTCTTTCAGTAAATAAAATCTATGATTTGGACCTAGCTTACTGGACATAACCTTTCAAAGAATTTTTTTTAAGTTTATTTATTTTGAGAGGGGGAAGGGCAGAGGGAGAGGGAGAATCCCAAGCAGACTCTGCACTGTCAGCGCAGAGCCTTATGTGGGGCTCAAACCCACAAAGGCTGAGGTCATGACCTGAGCCGAAATCAAGAGTCGAATGCTTAAGCAAATGAGCCACCCAGGCACCCTTCAAAGAATTTCTTAGAATACTGATGGTTTCCTTGAACCCAAAGTAAATAGTCCAAGCCAACTTCTTTACTCATGTACACTTAGGGAAGGAACAAATCAAACAGAATCCCCTCATAGGAGTCCATGCCCTTCACGGAACTGCCTCAAGCTTAAGGTGTTTTCCTCAATATATATATCAAACCAAAGAAATGGATTTTTCTTCTAGTCAACTTCTGGTCTGGCCCAACAAATGAACTTCTCTAAGAAAACTTCCAGAATTTCTCAAGTTTGGCCATTTCCTAGAGACTACTTTTAGAATTTTGTTGTTGCTCTAAATATTGTTTTACCAATTTGCTTCATTTTTTCTTAAGCAAATTATAAAATAAGGCTCTGAGAATTTTAACATTTCATCCTCTTGCCTATAGTAACATCTGGTTTAACAGAACTCAACATATATGCATGTTATCTGCAAAATAAGCTCACATGTTCAACCAGAAATTAAGAAAAATTCCACTTGAAATTAACAACATTGACAGAAAAGTTGCAAGGTATCACATACAAAGTCTGGGGAATATGAAAACAGAGGGGTTATTTTTTAATTGTTCCTCTTAACCCCTTTTTCCTCCTAACATATTGAATGAAGCAGTAACTGAATGAGTAAGTAGTATTCAAAGCAAGAAAATGTCAGGAGCTTTTGCCATGGCCACCCCTCCAGTCCCATCTGAAGAAGCACATGGCTGCAGCAGAGAGGCCAAGGACCCTCTAAGACTGTTTTGCAATTGCCCTCACGCCTCCTGCTTGAACCTTTACTCTTTTATCAGGCTGCAGGGGAAAGGGTGTGGAACAGCTTCCCAAGTATAAAAATAAGGCAGGGAAGAATTCCAGGGATAACCCTTGCCTGGATGCTGCCCGGAGTGATTCAGAAGTACTTCACCAAGCCCAAGCCAACTAATTCAGACTGAAATCGCAATACCTCCTGAAGGGCAAAAAAAGCCCAACAAAGTCAGCCTCCTGGAAAAGATTTTGCTCATACAAAACAACTAGCTTTGAAATGACCTAAATCAATGATCCTTAATATTGTTTTTGCATGTGGATAGGAAGAGACAGAGGGGAAAAGAGGGGATGGGAAAACATGGGGGTACAGGAAGGGAAGGTGGGAGTCACAGATGCCTTCAAGAATTATGAAAGGAATGGATTCACTGCCCATAAAAGTGCACACACAAACAAAATTTTGCATACTATTTTGGAGAGTTCACAGAGCAAAGAGTCTCTAGGGGTCCATGAATCCCAGGATAAAAAGCCTCAACCTAAACAGGTAGGAACTAAAGACCAAGGTTACCACAGTAATTAGACCTTCTTTTAACCTGAAGCCTGACCTTTTATGTAAAACAATCTTACAATTAAAAAATATAGAGATTTCTGAGCACCTGGGTGGCTCAGTCGGTTAAGTGTCCGACTCTTGGTTTCAGCTCAGGTCATGACCTCATGGCTCGTAAGTTCGAGCCCCACATCCGGCTCTGCACTGGCAGCATGGAGGCTGCTTGGGATTCTCTCTCTGCCCCTTCCTTCCTCACTCTCTCTCTCTCTCTCTCTCTCTCTCAAAATAAAGAAAAATCTTAAAATATATATATAGAGAGAGAAAGATTCCAAAAATAAAATACTTTGGTCACATAATGTAGGACAAATTTTTAAATATATTTAAAATTTACTGATAATATATTTAATCCATAAAAAAGATCAGTGAAAATACTCCCTACAAAAATCTTTAATTAACAAAGGAGTAGAAAAAGAGAAATCTCCCTTTACTTATTTAGAAAATTCGAATCCAACTTGTTTCAATTCATGTCCTGAAGTTATCTTAAAATTCTACTTCCTAATTTTCCTGAAATTTTCATATACTATCTTAGTAGGTTAAGTTCTGAAATAACTAGCGGATAAAAGCATCATGGCAATCTATTGAAATATCATGGTTTTTTCCTTGCTAAAAATTTAAGTCCTTCGTTATGACTATGGAAAGAAAAGGTACATCAACTGAAAAAAATGATTCCTCAAAACAGGAACTATTTATGTCATATACATTATCAAAGATTCTAAAAGTCTCGACGGCAAACGACATAAAGAGTAAGTACACGAGTATGTAAAGAATTACTATTACAAACTATAAAAACCAACTAATAGGGGTACTACAAGCAAAAAGAAATGCTTTTCTCTGGATTTTATGCAAATAATTCAGTTTAGAAATGGGAACAGGGATGGATATTTTAAAATAACTCCATTTTACTACCTTCAGGACTTTTATGGAAGTAACAGAATTTCTCAAGAGGGTATCAACGCCTCCACAAAATGAACTAAAGAAAAGAACATTTTGGCAAGGAAAAAGTGACTGCATTCTCCCTCTGCACTTCATGGTTATTAGTACCAGGCCAGGGTGAACTCTTAGGTGCCCTACAAAGACCTCTCCTACACTTTGGAGACAAGGACGGTAAAGGGTACCCTTACTGTATTCTAATTTGCTTTTTCAGTGACACATTCTTGAAACGAAGTAGTAAAAATGAGTGAGTGCATAGAACAACTTGTTAGTTGACTTAGCCCCATACCACTAAAACATGACAGCACATTCCAGCTTTTAAAGAAATCTTTAGAGGCTGGTTGGTGAAAAGAATATGTGCTTTGAATCCAGACGATCTGGGTTCAAATTCTGGCTCCAACATTTACTAGTTTTATTGCCTTTATATACTAGTTTCATAAGTTACTTCATCTTTCTGAGCTTCCGTCCATCCTCATGGAATGGCCATGAAAATGAGACATTTTTTCATCTCTGCAGCCCCAGTGCCTGGCTAAGTGCTGAACACACACCAGGTATTCAACGTTAGTGCGTCTTGCACGCTTCACAAGTATGTCACGTTCTATTGGGGAAAAAGAAAAAAAAACAAAAAAACACAACACAAAACACCAAACCTGTTCTCTAGGAAACAGATAGCTAAGCCCTACCTATTATTTTATCTATTTCAAAGAGTTTTCAATGTAATAACTTGGTACAGGGAAATGCAGGCAATTCCATGGAATTCACTACAGCTTTTCATCTGAATTAAACTAAAGCTTTGTATGAGGAATGGAAGTATAAAGTGAAACACTAAATATTTATTAAAAATAAAGCTATTTCCAGGGTGCTTGGTTGGCTCCATTGGTAGGGCATGCGACTCTTCATCTAAGGGTTGTGAGTTCAAACCCCACTCTGGGTATGTAGATTACTTTAAAAAAATAAAATCTTGGGGCACCTGGGTGGCTCGGTTGGTTAAGCATCCGACTTCAGCTTCAGGTCATAATCTTGTGGTTTGTGAGTTCGAGCCCTGCATCGGGCTCTCTGCTGACAGCTCAGAGCCTGGAGCTTGTTGCGGATTCTGTGTCTCCCTCTCTCTCTGTCCCTCCCCCGTTCTGTCTCTCTCAAAAATAAACATTAAAAACATTTTTTTTTTAATTTTTTTTTCAACGTTTATTTATTTTTTGGGACAGAGAGAGACAGAGCATGAACGGGGGAGGGGCAGAGAGAGAGGGAGACACAGAATTGGAAACAGGCTCCAGGCTCTGAGCCATCAGCCCAGAGCCCGACGCGGGGCTCGAACTCACGGACCGCGAGATCGTGACCTGGCTGAAGTCGGACGCTTAACCGACTGCGCCACCCAGGCGCCCCAAAAACATTTTTTAAATCAAATCAAATCTTTAGGGGTGCCTAGGTGGCACAGTCAGTTGAGTGCCCAACTTCAGCTCAGGTCATGATCTCACAGTTGGTGGGTTTGAGCCCCAAGTAGGGCTTTATGCCGATAGCACAAAGCCTGCTTCAGATTCTCTGTCTCCCTCTCTCTCTCTGCCCCTCCTCCACTTATGCTCTCTCTCTCAAAAATAAACATTTAAAAAAAAATCTTAAAAATAAAATAAAATCTTTAAATAAATAAAACTATTTCTAACCTTGTTATCCTGGGGGGGATAAAAGGAAGTGAAAACACAGTCTCCTCGGTTGACTTAGATATTGTCATTGTCAAATACCGAAAATCTTTTTGCAGGTAGAATCCTCGAACCCTCTAACCTGTTCAAAAGGGTCCAGCCATTACCAATACAACTCCATTCAGCCATTACCAATACAAAGTCTTTCCATGAAAGCTGAAAAACATAGGCCCCTACAGTGAGAATCAAGCCTGAGAGTGAGGAACCCTTTTTCTTCATGGTTTAACACAAGAAGACATAACCACAACCTCTGCTTGGGGCAAAGCCATGTTTCCAAGAAAACCGAAACACTTGTTTGAAACTTCTATAACTCAAAGAGATCTCTAAGACACAGTGGTCCAAGCGTCTATTGTTTCTGACAAGTTTTCTGTAACATAATGGCAAAAATCACAAATGAGATCTGGTTTCTAAAGAGACAGGATTCTGCTTGAGATCTTTGGTATTTGAAATAGTTATAAGAAAAGTAAATACATAAATATAAAAACTAACTGCTAAAGGATCTTCCAGAAATACAGTAGTGTTACTTATGGCTCTCCCATTTCACTCCAAACTGGTCTTTCAACTTCTTGTGTGGTTGGCAAAAAGTAACACACTGATGAGTTCAGAGAACTTCCAACTATATCAATAAATTATAAAAATAATCATAAAAATAGAGAATATTAAAAAGTTGTGGTATAAGTGATCACACTGAAAAACCATGCATGCTGTTAACAACAGAAAAACTAACTATAAAAAGGCAAGAAAGAACTGCAGGATAAAAGATGTGACTCCAGGCAGACTGATACCACGATGAGACACAACTAACTTCACAAGAGATTGAGATTTATTTTGCCCATGACCAGACTACAGCAAGAACAGTATCATATTCTAGTTACTATAAAGGAGATTCCAAAGTTAGCAAAAAGGAAAAAAAAAAAATTGTAAAGGTTAACTCTTAAAAGTCCATTAATGAAGAAAAAGGTTTTAATAATCCTTCATAATTCATCAAGGAGATCTGCCCTGGGGCAAAAAGAAGTCCAAAATTAATCATTTTACCACTCCCCATTTTCCCAGGCCTTGGGTTACAGTCACGCATTGCTTATATGAAACCACCTGTTCCGGTTGGCATAAACCATGTTACTTGAATATTCATGCCTAATCATTTTTCATACATAGATCTCAAACCTTCTTTGTACTGTCCTAGAGCCACAAAGTTCACAAAAACTATCTCCCGGAGGTTGTCAACTTGATTTACCAATTCAGCTTATCAACCAACTACCATGCCAGGCACAGTCAATAACTACAGATCTCCAGTAAGAAAGACAGTTCACAATTAGCCTTGAGAGCACAGTACTGTGGTCCCTACCAGGACTTTTCTAAGTACCACAAGCATGCCCCATAAAGTATGCCGAAATTTGGGGCCTCATGGGATTGTATTCCAATACGCCATCTGAGAAACAATAACTGAATCTCGGGCAGTATTGCACACACTGAAAATTACAGAAATTTTTAAATGTGTATCTTCTCTGTTCATGGATCTGTTACAGCAGAAATAAGCAGTTCTGAAGGGGTGGGGAAGAAGGTACATACAACAGTTCCAGGGATGCCTGGAGATGCCAAGGATTCACTGGAAACCTCGGCCAGATTACTAATGGTCCATAAATCCTAATTTGGAGAACACCGGCCTACAAGTTGAAAATTGAATTATATTGCCTTATTAGATCCCACACTACCGAAACCACAGTCATATCAGTCATAACTGGTACTAGGAATACTTTATGTACACAAATATAAGTGCCTGCTTATGTATTTTTAATTGGATCAAATAAAACTGAAGCTGAAAACAAACTCAAATTTCAATTATCTCACTAGTGAGGGGATTTCCTAACAGAGTCTTTTTAAAAACCAAGTAGCTGCCAACCCTCTGCACATCTGACAAGCATGTCTCTGGAAATTTGGGAGCAAAAGACGCCGTTACTTCTCAACAGTGAAGGAAATACCCTAAAGGGGACAGATTCCTCTTTTTTTTTTTTTTTTTTTTTTTTTAAAGCTCAAACATGCAATCTAATAATGCACAAAACTTGGCTGCGGGGTTGCTGGACACCTCCAGGGTTCCAATTTTCGGGGCGAGTGCGCGCTAGTGCGTAAGAAGGGGGCGGAGGGGGAGCGCGCTCCGAGGACGCGCCGGGGCCCCCGCCCCCTCCCGGAGCAGCAGCCTGGCACCAGCCCACCCTCCTCCACCCCTGCAAACAGACGCAGGACGCCAATAGAGCAACTTCTCCGCGGGGGCGGCAGTGGAATAGCGGTCACCCCCGCCGCGCGCGGCGCTGCCCTGCCCGCCCGGGGGTCCCTCCACGGCCCGCCCCGGGGGGGGCCTCCGCACGCCCCGCCCCCGCCCGCCAGGCTCGGGGCCGGGGGCTGCCCGGACCCCCGCCCCTCTGCGCCGCCCGCAGCGGCGCACTCCCAAGGACGGCCGCCCGGCCCGAGCGCGGCCTGAGCGCGAGCGGGAGCGGCGTGCGGCGGAGGCCGGCTCCTCTCCTCAGGCCTCAGGCCGCCGCCTCCCCTCCGCCAGGCCGCCCGCCGCCGGCCCCACTCGGACCCCGGCCGGGCCTCGGCGCCGCCGCAGCCCCTCATCCCGGCTCCATTCATAGGGGCACCCTAGCCCGGCCAGCGGGGCGGGGCCAGGGACCTGCGGACAAGGCCGGCCAGCGAAGGCCGGGGAGGAAAATAAAAAGTTAAGAGAAGAACTTACCTAAAATGGCTCCTGCAGCAGCCAAAATACAAACAGCTATTATTTGGTGAAGTTTAGCTCAGACACCCTGCAAGGACACCCTAACCCAGCTCAGGCCCGCCTTCTCTGCCACGCCATTGGGCTTCGCCGGCCCAAAACACAGAGTCATTGGTCAGCCTGACTGCCGCTCAGGCGGAAGCCCATTTCAAGCTTGCTTGCAGGGGCGAGTGATGGGCTCGCTCCATTGTGCTCGTATTTGCATGGATGTGATCGCGGCGATGATTGGCCGGCGCCGGGGCCGCCCCGCCCTCTGCCTCGCGCCCCCCGCCTTGGAGACGCCGCTGCGCGCGGCCCCGCCCCCCGGGACTGAGCGGCGGGGCCACGGGGGCGGGGCGGGGCTGGGGTCCTGCGGGCCGAGGGGGCGGGGCGGGGTCCTGCACGCGGCACTCCGCAGGCAGGGGGCGGGAACCTGGAGCACGCGGGCGAGGAGGGGGTTCTGCCCGCAGGTGGAGGTCTCACAGGTAGCTGGCCGGCGGGCTGGAAGACGCTGGGCTGGCGTCTCTCAGGGTGGGAGAGGATGTAGCTGGGGTCCCGCGACAGAGAGGGATTCCGCTTGGACCGCGATCCCGCAGACAGAAGCGAAGAGAGGCGAGGGTCCCGCAGGTCAGGAAAAGATTCCGAGAAACCAAGCGAAGAGTCAAGGAGCTCCATCCTGTGTCTCCAGCCGCATCTCCTGCCGCTCCGCCTGACTCCTGGCATTCTTGGCACACGACGGGCTTCTTCCCAAGGCCCCCCTACTCCCCGGGAGTTTTCACCCCCAGGGATCCTGCGGCGCCTTGGATATACCTCCGAAAAATCAGGTGTCGAGCTATGGTATATTTATGTTCAGGCCTATTTCCCCCATTATCCTTGTAGCATCCTCAAGGACAGGGCCCAGCATATTGCAGAGATTCAACTAATTGTTTAATATTCTTTAATTCGTTAGCAGCTAATTTTTGCACATCCACTAAATGCCAGGCATTGATCTAAGACAGGGGATACAGCGGTCAATAGGACAAAGGCCTGGCTCTTGTGGAATAGGCATGCTAAGGGGAAAGGAAGACAATAAATAAATACCAGGGGCATGTAGTGGAAAATGCTGTGAAGAAAATATATGGAGCGAGGGAGGGAGAGTTATCCACCTGCCTGGCTAAATTCCATTACTGGCCTCCTTCCCACCCAGTGATAGTCACCTGTCCCTCTCACTCCCTGCCTGCCCCCTGATGGGTGTTTCCTTAGCACCCACTAAAAAAAATAAAAGGTTGGATTCTGACTGTAGAGGCTCATTTTATCTCAAAGTAGGAATGGTCTGAGTCCTGGTGATTCCAAGAACAGTTTGTTGGGTACATTTAAGATGAACATGGCTTGACTTTGTCAGGAGTAGCTGTAATGATGCAGCCAAGCCTTACCGCACCCCCAGAGAGAGGATATTTTTAGTTTCTTTGATGCCTCAGTGTTCCTATGGTTTTCATCCTATGACCCTAACTCCTTTCTGAGGACCACTTCTTGACTTCTTGGCAGACGCCAGAGGTTTTTCCAGTTTGAAAATACAGAGATACCAGCCCCCTGACCCCTGTCTACCTCACTTGTGCACATTTCTCTCATTTGACTCAAGACTGGCCAAGATGCCTCATGATTCTTCCTTCCTCCTCTTTATTCCTTCCTTAAAAAAATATTTCTTAAGCACCAACTGTGTTCCAGGTGTTGTCCTAGACACAAAGGCAGACAGCATCCCTGTCCTCAGGGAGCTCATAATCTAGCTGGGATCAAGATGGAGATTTACGCATTGATCCTGAGGGTCTCCAACCCTGTCAAGCTCTTGGTAAGCAAGTAGACAGCTGCTCATTCCCCCTGCCTCACAGGGACAGTGGGCTTGCTCTCCTGAACAAGCTGCTGCAGAAGCTGAGGCAGGACCAGGTAATTGGTAGGCACAACCTCTTTAGTCCAACACAGGATCAAAGGGTCTAAAACTCTCAAGAATGCTCAAGGGGCTCAGGACTGTGCACTTTAGTTTCTAGAAAGGGGCTGGGAAGAGAGTTATATCAGAGACAGACCGTGAATCCTACATGGGAATCAAGTGGCCCTCCCTTTGCAAAATCATGCCCCTCGCTCACAAAAGATGAAATAACATAAACGAGGTAGAGGAGGGATGGAACTCCAGGCAGAGAGGGAGCAGCATGTATATGCAAGGCACATACAATACAGCAATGAGAGGTGTTGGAGCAGAAGGGAGGCGAGAGGCAAACCGGTCAGACAGTAATTCCTGTTCTTAAACTTGAGAAAAGTCTGTAGTACAAAAGAAGTCAAACATAGAGATACAAATGTTATGTTACCAAACAAGAAATCAATAGGCACACACAGCTGATCCACAAATGAATAGTACAGGTACAAGCAAAGGAAGGTTCTGGAGGCTCCACTCAGGAGAGGCAGTAGGCTTGACCTTCATAGAGTCAGGTCTGCAGAACTGAACAGGGTTAGTGGAATCTGATTCTTAAAACCCTTCTGCAGCAGGGCACCTGGCTGGTTCAGTTGGTAGAACATGCAACTCTTGATCTTGGGGGTGTGAGTTAGAACCTCACGTTGGGTATAGAGATTACTTAAATAAATAAATCTTTTTTTTATTTTTTTTAATGTTTATTTTTGAGAGAGAGAGAGAGACAGAGTGTGGGGGGAGCGGGGAGAGAGGGAGACACAGAATCCGAAGCAGGATCCAGGGTCTGAGCTGTCAGTACAGAGCTCGACGCAGGGCCTGAACTCATGAACTGTGAGATCATGACCTGAGCTGAAGTCGGACACCCAACCGACTGAACCACCCAGGCACCTCAAACAAATAAATCTTAAAAAACAAACAAACAAAAAAACACTTCTGCAGCATCCAGGGACCTGCAGATAGGCATGGGAGGGGAGACTGAGACCTCTGGGTGGCTTCTAGCTGCACCCATTCATGGGCATGTCTTAGTCTGAGTTTTCTAAGATAGAGAGCTTGATTCTATAGGGCAGAAGTGGGAAGCAAAAGGAGGCAGGTAGGGAAGGGAGAAGAGCTGATACCAGGATGGTTATTCATCTGGCCTCTGCACATTACTGATGGCTCCTGCTCAAGGGATTATCCTCTCAGAAGCCACATAATATGAGTCGTAGCATAGCTTATGGGAGAGGGAAAGGAAGGAAATTTATCCACCAGCTCATCTCCCATTGGATAAAGATCCACTCCAGTTGTTCATGCAAAGGTGCCAAGTGGGGCTTTGCCGTGTCCCAAAACTCAGTGTTAAGAGGCTTGCAGCAGGGTTGTGAGGCAAAGATTTATCAGGATACAGCTGTGTAAAATCAAATGGAGCCTGTGCAGAGCTGGTACCGCAGAAGCTGCTGGGACAAGAGATGGTTAGCACTAGCCCTGGAGGTCTGTCGCAGAGGGGGCAACAATGGTGTGCAACTCTCTGTGCCACTTAGTAGGTCCATATTTACAGAGGGCCCCAAAAGAGCAATCCTTAGGAGGCTCTGAAGGGGAGCCACGGAAGGGCTTCCAGCAATTCTAGAACTTCTGTAACTTCACGTTACATCCTGCCTGACATGTTCTCTCTTACCATCTGCCTCTGTTGACTTGTCTGTTTCCTCCTTTAGACCATGAGCCTTGCCATTGTTCTTATTTATATATTTGTCACAGAAAAGACTATTTTCACCAGCCCATTTCATTTTCCTCCTAGGTTCATAGCAAAATTACATTTCTCAGTAATCAGGTAGGTTCATGTGACTAAGTTCTGGTTAATGGAATCTGGACAGAAGTGACATATGATATATCTCACTCCTAGGCATCCCCCCAAACCTCCTGTGTGAGCCTCCAAATTCTTTTCCTTTCCTCATCTGCTGGCCAGATATAGAAATATCCAGTGGAGGACTTAGGGGCTCCCCAAGATGGCAATGGAATGACCCTGGGTCCCTAACAGACTTCATGGAGCAGAACCCCTGTGCTTACTTGCCCTGGACTGTGCCAGGAGTGAGAAATAAAACTTTCTTAATGTCAAGTCACTGAAATGAGAGGATTGTTTGTTACGGCCATTAGCACACTCTGACTAATACAGCACTTGTCTAACTTCATTTGATTTGATGTCCCTCCAGGGTAGGGATTATGTTTATTTGTTTTTGTAACCCAAGTACTAGTGTGTTGCCTGATACATAGTAGGAATTGCTCAAAGCATGAATGGGTGTGAATGAGTGAATATGTCAGCCTGATCTTAAAGGATCAGAGGTAGAATGCCAGTCAAGGTGGCAGGTAGAAAGTGTTCTACTCACTACAGAATCAAAGAGACCGGGGAGAACATGCACAGTTCTCAACAGTGCAAATGGTTCATGATCTGAGAAGGAGATTGCTAGGGTGAGCCTAGAGAGAAGGCAAGGGCCAGATCACAAACGGTCTTATTCATTACATAAAGGAGTTTGAACTTTATCCTACAGGAATTATTCAACGATTTTAAACAGGTATGTGATATAATCAAATTTATGTTTAAGAAAGATCTTTCAGCCTAGAAAGGGGATGAATTAGAAAGGAAGAGCAAAAATGTAAATGTTTTAAAGCAACATTTCCCATTGCCCCTAGATCATTCATCCCATGAGATGATCCAATAAAAAGAGGTTTTGGGGTCAAGTTGGTTTGGGAAATTGTGCATACTCTAGCCCATCTTGGAGGTTGCCGTTACTCATTAGCATATTAAAAACTCTGAGAGGTCTTGCATTAAAGAAATCTGTTAAACTTTAATAATTTTCAAAATTATCTGACACAGAACACTCTTTTCATTTAATGCCTATTAAAACTGGTATTAGGATTAGATTTAGCTACATATACCAGGGAAAAAAGCATAATAAAATTAAAGTTTTTGTCCTGCATAAAAGAAATATGGGAAGCTTTACTTTTTTTTTAATGTTTATTTATTTTTTAGAGAGCACAAGCAGGGGACAGGCAGAGAGAGGGGACAGAGGATCCAAAGTGGGCTCCATGCTGACAGCAGCAAGCCTGATGTGGGGGAGATCATGCAAACCACGAGATCATGACCTGAGCTGAAGCCAGATGCACACCTGGCCAACTAAGGCGCCCAGGTGCCCGAAATACGGGAAGCTTTAATATTTTTGCACCACCATCTTTAGTTTCATTCCCAAGGTCCAGGATGTCTGCTGGAGCACCAGTCCACATTTCCTTGGAAGGAAAAAAGGAAAGGCAAGAGGGGAAAAGTGGAGCTCAGTCATGTCCCTTAAACAGGCTTCCTGGTAATTACACAACACTCCTGCTTACATCTCATTGGCCACAATTTGGTCACATGGTCACATAGGGCTGCAAAAAAAAATATACGGTATTTTATTTATTTACCCTATTTTATTTTTTAAAAATGTGCCACATTAAAAATTGAGGTTCTCTCAGGCACCAGGGTGGCTCAGTTGGCTGAGTAACTTTGGCTCAGGTCATGATCTCATGGTCCGTGAGTTCGAGCCCCGTGTCAGGCTCTGTGCTGACACCTCTGTGTCTCCCTCTCTCTCTCCCCCTCCCCTGCTCACGCTCTGTCTCTGTGTCTCAAAAATAAATAAATGTTAAAACGAATTTTTAAAAAATTGAGGTTCTCTCACCAAAGAGTTGCGATTCTCAACTAGCAGTCCCTGGCACAATGTCCCACAGAAACAACGTTCCATAGCACATAAGTTGGGATAAAATGAATCAGGACATTGATTTTTGTAAACACTTTTAACAGCTTTATTGAGACATAATTCACATGCCATACACTTCACCACTGCAAATGTATAGTTTGATAATTTTTTGTAAATTTATACAGTTGTGCAACCATCACCAGAATCCAATTTTAGAACATTTCCATCGCCTCTAAAAGTTCCCTTCTTCCCACATGGAGGCAGTCCCCACTCCTACCCCCAGGCCAAGGCAGCCATGGGTTTGCTTTCTTCTTTGCAGTGTTTCCTTTTCTAGAAATTTCATACATATGGAATAGTACACTGTGTAGTCTTTTGTGTCTGGCTTATTTCATTTAACATAATATCTTTGGGGTTTATCCATGTTGTAGTACATGTTTTTCTTTTTTATTGCTGAATGGTATTCCACTGTATGGATGTGCCACCTTTTGTTTATCTGCTCGCCAGCTGATGGACATTTGGATAATTGCCACTTTGCAGCCATTACGAATGTCACTGCTAGGAACATTCACATACCATTGTTTGTGTGGACATATGTTTTCATTTCTCTTGGGTAGATACTTAAGGAGACTGATGTTGAAAATTGAACACATTCACTGAAAATGCCTATGACTGAATGCCTATGACTGACTTTCACAGCATTGTTCCAGGTGCCAGGGATACGATGATGAATAAAATTCGGCACAAACTCAGTTCTTGTGGAGCTCATGCAGTCTATGGAGGAGACAGGCATTAGTCAAATAATCGTGCAAACGAATGTAACATTACACCAGGGGTGAGTCCCATAAAGGAGGGGCACATGGTGCCATTGAGAATCTATGCTGGAAGGATCTGCCAGGAAAGTGGTCAAGGTCAGGAAAGTGGAAGTATGCCAAGACTTATCACCTCCATGAATTTTGCCCTTCAAAGTAATATCCTTGGAGGCCATGTGCTTATTTCTAATAATGCTGCCCTTGCAAACAATTCTGAGCCAGTTTACAGGTGTGCTGGTCCTGGGCCTGTTTGTCCTCAGATAAAGTCCTTATGTTTTAACCTCTCAGAGTTTTTAATTTTCTGATTAAACCATGAATAACATAACAAGCCACACAAGAAAATCAACTGCATTCCTTTAGAATCACATCTCACAGATAAAAATGGAATTCCCCTGCTAGATCATGGACCTCATTCCCCAGAGCTGGGGGAGAGGGGTTCATGGCAGTCTACAAAAATAAAGTTACGGACACCATCTGTAAGAGGAGGAGAGTGGACAATGTCAACTCTATTCTCCCTTATAGCTCAAATTATGTCTTTGATTTGCCAGTGAGGAGATTCCAAACAGTGACCCATGGTGTGTGGAGGTAACTCCCAAAGAGGAAATGAAAGAATGTGTGTAGCCAATGGCAGTGTCCTGGCTTGCCAAAACCACCCTTACCCAGGACAAAACTGGATAAGAATAGTTAAGCCCACAGGCTTTGGAGGCCAACAGATCTGGTTCAAATCCCAGATTTAACCACTAGTGAAGTTTTTTGATTTCGATAACAGGGCTGTTGTAGGGATTAAATGATTCAAACTACTTACTACATGGTAACTGCTCAACAAACTGTTAATTACTACATTATTATTATATCCTTTCCTCTGGCTCTCATCCCCTGTACTGTGTAGACCTTCCCCCTTCTGTTGACTTGCTCTTTTTGAAACACACTAATTCCACTGATTCGACTGAAGTCAATCTCTATTCTTCTTGCCTTTGACCTGGGGGACATTTTGTCTTTTAAAATTGCTTCTGGTGGGGCGCCTGGGTGGCGCAGTCGGTTAAGCGTCTGACTTCAGCCAGGTCACGATCTCGCGGTCCGGGAGTTCGAGCCCCGCGTCGGGCTCTGGGCTGATGGCTCAGAGCCTGGAGCCTGTTTCTGATTCTGTGTTTCCCTCTCTCTCTGCCCCTCCCCCGTTCATGCTCTGTCTCTCTCTGTCCCAAAAATAAAATAAAAAAAAAATAAAATAAATAAAATAAAATTGCTTCTGGTAATAGATGGCTTCCATCTCTTATGATTTAACCTGGTTTAACTCTTAAAGTGCTGCGGAGCTCTTTCACTCATATATAACACTACTACTATTTTTTTGTTAATGTTTATTTTTGACGGAGAGAGAGACAGAGCATGAGTGGGGGAGGGGCAGAGAGAGAGGGAGACACAGAATCCAAAGCAGGCTCCATGCTCTGAGCTGTCAGCACAGAGCCCGACACGGGGCTTCAACCCACAGACCACAAGATCATGACCTGAGCCGAAGTCAGACGCTCAACCGACTGAGTCACCCAGGCGCCCCACTACTATTTTTTTTATCTGAGTTTATACATATAAATGACTGGGCTCACTCTTAGTAACTATGATTTACGAAAAGTCACACCTCAAATGTTCTTGGGCAGGAATTTTTTAAAACATTGGCCACCCTACCCCGAAACAATTCCATAAATCCTTCATTCTCACTCAGCAGTGCACTTTCCTGCAGCGACAGATAATTTTAGCCATAAAAACCTGCTTAAGCCGAGGCTTTTCACCAAGCTTCAAGTTGCAGTGGAATCCTTTTCCTCATGAACTCAATTCTGCCATCAGCATAACTGACCGACTCAGAGAGACTACCACCTGCAAATTAACAATAAAAGAAGCATCACTGTTTTACACTCTGGGAAGAAAGCACTACAGTTTTTTTTTTTTAAACTAATTAGTTTCCATGTTTTTGCTGAGGAGAAGCATGGTAGGCATCCTTATGTCATCCCCACCTATCCTGAACACCACCAGCTAGGAAATTTCACAGCATGAAAATTGTTTTGTCATCTCTGGACATCAACTTTCTAGATGTAGTCATTTCATCTATGCAATGGGGATATGCCCTGTCTATGCAATTTCTCAGAGTTGTTGTAAGGATCAAATGAGGTGTAGCTTGTGAAAGAGCTTTGGCATAAACCTAAGAATTATTGTTGAGGGATTTCAAGTAGTGTTTCATACAAGAGACTTTAAAGTATAAACCCTTAATGTACAATTTGCACCTGTCTTGGTGATAGCCAGAGCCCATATTCATAAGCCAGTGACCTCTTAGTGTTGGAATGTCAGTGCATTCAAAATCTTGTGATTCAGTGCCCTAGAATCATCCAACTGCTAAGAAGTGATATCTTGCCACACCAGACTGTCAATCGGTCGTAGAGAATTGCCAGAGAATTCCCCTCTTCATTCATTTCTGAAATAGTCTTCTGGCCAAGACTTTGCAAGCACAATTTCCATCAAGTCTTCCTTACAGTTTTCCTTACAGTAGACCGTGCCCTCAAAGGGCCAGGTTTGAGCGCCATGAAGATGTACCAACACATCTGCTCACTCAACGAATTCATGGTATCTGCAGGACAGGGGCCAGTCTACCAAGACTTGATCAAACAATGTAATTCCAGTTGTGCCCATCGTGCATTTTCAGCCTTAAACATATAGGAATCCATCATTTAGTCATGGTTCTCAGTGGTCGTGTCTTGACATGGTCAATCATGATGGACATGGCAAGTATCTTGTCACCGATGCTACATAAAGTACCATAGTCCAACGAGATACCTTTTAGAAAATAAATAAATGGGAGCAGGTACTCTTATAATAGTGTCACTCCCATTCATTTGCATTCCGATGTGCTCTCCTGAGCAACAGAGCATGGGGTGGTGTTTCAGCTGAGTGCTGGGAATGTCACACAGCCCGCAGTCTACCTTATCTATGTCTTTGCCTGTGATGAGAGACCATTATCAGTCTGACAACTATACATTGTGGTGGTGTTTGTGAGTGAATAGTGATCTTGTAATTATTGTCACTATTACAACTTTTGCTCCAGTAATACATGCTTTCTTACCTTATTAGTAGTATCTGTGGGGGGAAAGTCTGAGGGGGAAACAAAACATGTTAAAAATAAAGTTTGCCGTATTTATTTAGTTTTTTCCTTACCTAATGGCAATTTTTGAGATTTTTAAATGACTTTTTTCATATTTTCAAAATGCTTTTTTGACCATTACACCACAAATATTTTTAGTACTAGTTGTCTTATTTCCCTGTGGGGGAGAAAATCAACCTAGATTGTGAAGAGTATAGGTTTCATCCAAACCTCTTTATTGGGAGCAGGGATAGTAGAGCAGAGAAAACACTGAGACACACAGCTCTAATCCAGAACCTTCCCCATGCACACACACATACTGCAGGTTTGCTCATTCTCCTCACTCCTTCTGGGCATAACCAGGAGAAGGCCAGATCAGGGTCAACACAGAGTCAACACAGGCAGGGCTCCATAAAGTAACTAAGATTACAAGAAGACTCACTGGCATGCAGCCAGTACAAATTACTACAGGCAAAACTGAGAGAGAGGCTTAGGATCTAGGAGCTCCAACTCATTTGGAGTTAGGATCAGAAAAAGAGGTGGTTGAGAACAAATTATCAGATAGGATGATCTGTTTTGGTAATTAGGTTTAAAGTGTGGTGTGTGTGTGTGGGGGGGTGTCTTGAAAGGGTACTGTTTAGGTAATTAAAAGGTCAGAGGCAAGGTAGATAAGGGTAGTTCATGAATGATGAGATGGATGGTTGGATAGGTAGATAAATTGATGTATGAATGGCTGGTAGGCGAATGGATGTTGAATGGATAAATGGAAATAATGAAATTATGATGTATGTTTGATATAACAGATTAATGAGTGGTGGGAAAGTGAATGATTAGTTGGATGAATGAATAAATAAATGGACAATTGGATGGATGGATGGATGGATGGAGAGGTTGATAGGTGATAGATAGATAAATAGATACATGGATACATAGACACATAAATAGATGAGTCAATGGATGACCAAATTTATGAATTGGCATATGAACATAAAGATGAACTAATGAATGAATTGGATGGATGAATGCATGGATGGATGGATGGTATGGAAAGCAGAATAATGGTCCCCAAAATGTCTATGCCTTAATCCCTAAAATTTGTGAATATGTTAGATTATGTGGCAAACGGAAATTAAGTTGACTAATCAACTGACCTTGAAGTGGGAAGATTATCCTGGATTATCTGGATGGGCCCAATGTCGTAAAAAATATTTTAATAAGAGCAAAGCAGAAGGAACATATTCAGAGGGAAATTTGAAGACGTGCATAGATGCTGATTTTAAACTTTGAAGATTTGAAAATTTAAAGATTCATGTAGATGCTGGTTTTAAACTTGGAGGAAGGAGAAAATAGATCAGGAATGCAGGTAGGCTCTAGAAGCTGGAAAAGGCAAGGAAACTGATCCTTCCCGAAAGGACTACAACTCTGCCAACATTTTCATTTTAACCCCTTAAGACTCATTTTGGACTTCTGGATTCCAGAACTACAGTTCTTCCTCAACTTAGAATGGGGTTACATCCTGATAAACCCATCATTAAGTTGAAAATACCATAGGTCAAAAGTGCATTTAATACACCTAACCTACCGAACAACATAGCTTAGCCTAGCCTACCTTAAACATTTCAGAACACTTACATTAGCCTACTGTTGGGCAAAAACATCTGACACAAAGTCTATTTTGTAATAAAGTGTTGAATAACTCATACAATGTATTGAATACTGAAAGTGAAAAACAGAATGGTTGTATGGGTACAGAATGGTTGTATGGGTTGTTTACCCTCATAACCATGTGGCTCACTGGAACTGTGCTCACTGCCACTGCCCAGCATCATGAGAGAGGAGAGTATCACATATGGCTGGCCAGGAAAAGATCACAATTCAGAATTCAAAGTATGGTTTCTACCGAATGCATATGGATTTTGCACCGTTGTGAAGTCGAAAAATCTCAAGTTGAACCATCCTAAGTGGGGGACCATCTGTATAAGATCATAAATCTGTGTTGTTTTAAGCCACTAAGTTTGTCCCAGCAGCAATGGAAATGGATGAATACATTAGTGAGTAAATAAATGGATGGGAGATGGATGAATACTTGGATGATTGAATGGATGATAAATGGAAGAATACATGGACGGATGGATGGATGGATGGATGGGTAAGTGGAAGAATGGGTGAATGGATACATGAATAAATGGTTGGTTGGTTGGTTGGTTGGAAGGTAAAAGAGGACTTGTTTCTCCACTCATAACACTTCCGACACCAGATGTATGCAGTTTTCCTCAAATAAACAATTCTGACACTACCTGAAGTTAACCCAGATCCCACATGTTAGGGACTCATCCCTCCAAGGCTGCCCCCACTTCAGATGCCAATCACAAGTAGTGGGCTTCCAAGTTACCCACACTTCTGTCCAACTTGGCTACAAATTGGGACTTCCCATGACCTTCTCCTCTGGTTGGAGAATTTGCTATAATGACTTATGGAACTCAAGGAAATGCTTTACCTACATTTACCAGTTTATTATAAGGATACAAATGAACAGCCAGATGGAAAGGAACAGAGGGCAAGTTCTGGAAGGGTTTCAAGTGCAGGAGCTTCTGTCCCTGTGGTAGTTCAGGGTATCCACCCTCCTGGTATATGGATGGATTCACCAACCCAGAGCCTCTCAAACCTCATGGCTTAGGGATTTTTATGGAAGTTTCATTACATAGGCATGACTAATTATTAACTCAATCTCCAGCCCCTATCCTTTCCCCAAAGAATGAGGGGAGGTGAGGCCAAAAGTTTCAATCTTCTAATTATGGCTTGATCTATCTAGTGACCAATACCCATCCTGAAACTATCAGGAGCCCACCAAGAGTCACGTCATTAAAACAAATGGTGCTCTTACCACCCAGGAAATTCCAAGGGACTTAGGAGCTCTGTGTAAGACAATTCCATCACTCCCATCACTCAGGAAATTACAAAGGTTTTCAGAGCTTTGTGTCAGGAACTGGGGGTAGAGACCAAACATATTTCTTATTATGTTGCAGAGGGATAGATGAGTAAATGGATACATGAATGGATAAATGAATAAATGGATATGTGGGTAAATGACTGGATGAATAGGCAGGTGGGTGATAGATAAATGGATATATAAACACATGGAGAGATAAAATGTGTGTAGATGTATAGATACATGGGTTGATGGGTGTTTGTGTGGTGGATGGGTAGACAGACATGTGGATTGATAATTGGTTTGATGGATGACTAAATGGATATATGAATAGGTAATGAATGAACAGATAAATAAATAGATACTTGGGTGGAGGTCTGATTGGATAGATGGGTACTTGCACGCATGCATGAATAAATGAAAAGTATCTTATGCATAAAGACAGAAACATGATCGTCAACTTGAAATGTGGACTTGTTGACCAGTTAGGAAAGGAGACATCCAGATGGAATGTAAAAAGTGTGCAAAGCTCTGATCTGCACTAATCCTCCACCTTCCAGGATGAACCATTTTAAAGCAAGGGACCTTTGCACTTAATGACTTCTTTATCTGGAATATAATACTCTTCTTTCAAGTAGTTAACTGTACTTATTCCTTACATCACAGCATAAGCATTGATTTCCTTTTTTAAAGTTTATTATTTATTTTGAAAGAGAGAAAAAGTGAAGTAGGGGAGGGGCAGAGAGAGAGAGAGAGAGAGAGGGAGGGAGGGAAGGAGAGAGAGAATCTCAAGCAGGCTGTGCAATGTCAGTGCAAAGGCTGATGTCAGACTCAAACTCACAAACCATGAGATCCCGACCTGAGCCAAAGATGGGTGCTTAACCAACTGAGCCACCCAGGTGCCCCTAAGCGTTGCTTTCTCAGGGAAGCCTTACCTTATAGTATTGTGTAACTTTCCCTATGAGCACTTCCTAAAATTTCAGTTTTATATTTATTTGTATGACCCCGTGATTAGTATCTGTCTCCCTCACCAGACTGTAGCTCCAAAGACCAGGGATCAAAGTATTTTGGCATGCCATTTGGTCCCCATCACTTAAGTCATGTCTGGCATATAGAAAGTGTGTTTTTTGTAAGGGTTGTTGTTGTTGTTGTTGTTGTTGTTGTTTTGAATGTATTGAAACCTCCCTGTGGC